>NW_023425344.1:5952500-8845000 GCF_014108415.1 Molossus molossus
ATCAGCGGGAAGAAACGTTCACCTTGGACTCTCGTGCAACATTCAGCAGAGACCTCTGAATGGGAAGCTGTAGACAGCTGCAGAAATTATAGATAGACACGATGTGTCTTTTGGTGAGCTCCCACGCACTTTGGCTTTGTAGGAAGAAGGAAGAACAAAGGGGTGGATCCCCGAAACCCACAGAGCTTCTTTAAGACACCCTTCCACATTTTGTTTCCAAGCCATGAAATAACTTCTCATTTTGTTTTTTAGTTTTTTTTTTTTTTTTTTCTTTATTGATTTTAGAAAGCGTGGAAGGGAGAGGGAGAGAGAGATGGAAACATTGATTTGCTGTCTCCTGCATGCCCCCCACTGGGAATTTGGCCCACAACCTGGGCATGTGTCCTGACTGGGAGTCCAACTGGCGACCTCTTGGTGCAGGGTCGACACTCAATCACTGAGCCACACCAGCCAGGCTAACTCACCATTCTTAATCAGAACATGGGTTTTGTGTTCCTATAACTTTGCCCTTTGCTAACATGACTATGGATGCCACTTCCGCCAGTTATTAGTGTCCTAGGGCTGCCAAAAGCAATACTACAAACTGGGTATCTTAAACCAACAGACACTTATTTTCTCCAGTCCTGGAGGCCGGACGTCAGAGTCGGAAGTGGCAGAGGGCCGGACTCTTTCTGAAGGCTCAGGAAGAGGAGCCATCTCTGCCTCTTGCTGGTTTCTGGTGGTTGTCAAGAGTCTATGATGCTTCCCAGCTTGTGGGTGCATCATTCCAGTCTCTGCCCCCATTGTCACATGGTGCTCTCCCTGTGTGTCTCTGTCTTCACACCCTTCATGAGACACTAGTCATCGGATTTAGGGTCCACCCTAATCTGGTAGGACAATATCTTACCTTGATTGCATCTGCACAGATCCTGTTTCCAAGTAGGTCACTCACAGGTCCTGGGAGTTAGGACTTGAACATGTCTTCCTGAGGGACACAGTTCAACTCAGTACAGCCAGTATTTTACGTGTGCCAGACCCAATCTCCTCATCTTTTCAAGATTATCGTTCCAACTCGTCTCCCTTCTCTTCCTGCAGCATCGGTCACGGCCCCATCTCTACAGGGCTCTCTTCATCAACCTAGAACATGGAGTTATTTCTTGCATATTGAAACCAACCAACCAAGCAACCTTTCTTGACCTCTGCATCAGTCAGGATCCTCCGGAGAAACAGAATCAATAGGATGTATATAGAGAAAGGGAGATCTTCATTGTAAGGGATTGGCTTACGTGATTACGGAGGCTGACAAGTCCCAGATTTGCAGAGTGAATTTGTAAGCTGGAGACCCAGATGGATGGTGTCGTTTCCATACCCAAGGTCAGCAGCTTCGAGACCCGGGAAGAGCCTGTGTTTTTATTCAGGCTCTGAGGCAGGACAAACCAGTGCCCCAGTTCAAAGGCTAGCAGACAGGAAGAATTCTCTCTTACTCAGGGGATGATCAGCTCTTTTGGTCTATGCAGACCTTTAGCTGATTGGATGAGGCCCACCCACATTAGGGATAACCATCTGCTTAACTCACTCTCCTGATTTAAATGTTAATCTGATCCAAAAACATCATCACAGAAACACCTAGAATAATGTTTGACCAAATATCTGGGCACCCATGGCCTCCTCAAGGTGATGCAGAAAATTCAGCATCACAAACTTCCTTTCTTTTCCACTCTTTTTCTCTTTGTTCTTACAGCGAAACTTCTCAAAGGTAGAGCTTCATTCCTTGCCTTTCCTTGCTTTTGTTTATGTCCGATGGCGGTACAGTGCGCTCTCCTACACGCCAGCAGACACCGCCTTTGTCAAGGACTGGTGGCCCCCACACAGTGAGCCCTGCGGCTGAACCTCAGCTGAGTAAGAGGTATACTCCATGAAAGCAAGATGTTTATTAGTTTCGTTCACAGTGGTATTTTTTTATCTCTTAGGAAGGACAGTGACTGGCACACAGTAGTTCTTCAAAATGTGATGAATTAATAACTCTGTCTTTGCTCATCATGGCATTTGACGTATTTAATTTTTCTCCTTTTAAAACATTGTCTGCCCTCAGCTCCAAGCCTGTTCTGGTTTCCTCCTCAACCTGCTGGCTGTTCCTTGTCATTTTTCTTTGTAGATTCCGACTCCTGTCCCAGCCTCTCAGTTCAGAGTGCCCACGAGCGCCATCCTTGGGGATCTTCTCCGTCGAGCGTTTTAAATCCTACCCGTAGGTTAATGACTCCGCATCCTCCATCATCACTTCCTTCTTGGACTCAAGACCTCTCCCCTTAGGTATTTGATTGACCTCAAACTGAATATGTCCAAATATGAGCTTCCTATCTTCTTCCAACGATGCTTCTATTCATGTCCCGTTATTATTCCATCAATAGGTCTTCTGAGCTCCAACTTCAAGACATAGCCAGGACCTAAACACCTCTCCACTTCCGTTGACAGCCTCACTCACTCATGTCTTCCAGGTTCTTAATCTCTGTCACCATACTAACAACCTCAATAATTTTACCCGCTGAAATACCAAGAAATGAAAATCCCTATCCCCTGCCTTACCGTTTTTCTCTATTTATCAGTAACAAGTATATAATATATGTATTACATGTAACGCATGTAGGTGTAAATGTGTGCTATGGTCTAAATGTTGGTGTTTCCTTGAAATGTATGTATTGAAATCCTAACTCGCAACATGATGGTATCAGGGGGTGGAGCCTTGCTGAGTGACTAGGTCCTGAGAGCAGAGCCCTCACAGCTGGGACTGGGGTCCTCATCAGAGACCCCACGGGCCAGCTCCTCCCTCTGCTGTGTGGGGTTGCAGCTAGAAGGCACCTTCCGGGAAGCAGGTCCTCACAAGGCATTAACCCTGCAGCATCTAGATCTTGGACTCCTCAGCCTCCGGCACGGTGAGAAATAAGCGTCTGCTTTTGAAGCTATCCAGCTTAGGCACTTTCATTTTTATAGCAACCGGAATCGACTCGAGCAATGTATAAAGTTATTTTGTTTATTGTCTGTCTCTACCAGTAAAATGTAAGTTTCCTTAGGGTTACATTCTTTTGCTAATGATTATATCCATGGTATCTCGAACACTGGAACATAATAGTTGATCAATAAATATATCTTGAATAAATACACGCCTTTCTATTCTATTTAGGAAATCCAAGTCCTAAACCATCCTTCAAGGTCCTGCTTATATAATCACTGTTTTCCTAAGGACTTTTTAGGTCTCTTCAACTCAAAGTAACCACTCCTTCTGTGGGCCTTCCGATAAACTTTGCTTTTATGTGTTATTGAATTCCTTTTATGCCCTAGACTCCCATACGTTCTCTCATTTAATAATTTATTCCAACCAGTAGTTCAATGCTTATAGACTTTCAATAACTGTTTCACAAAGAATAAATAAATTCTCACTAAAGCCTGTAAGACAAAAATGATCATTCCTAATATAACAAAGCAAAGGCACTTCAATAGCATTAGACATGCTGTAGAAGGGTTTCTCGCTGGTAAATGAGACTAAGAATGCAAGGCAAGGTCATCCACTCCAGTGCACTCGCTCCCTCCACTTCATTCTTTTAGCCCCAAGGTCATGGTTCCCAACCAGGTAGTTGGGAACAAGTCTCGCGCACGGACAGTCACAAGACTATTCTTCGTGCTACAGGAGAAATATTGAGCGACCGTATGACTTAGGATCAAAAGGTTATAAATGTTGTTTTGCGAAGTCAAACCTTCTATTACCTTCCAGTTTGTCTTTATGCTTTTCCCTGTTTTTTTTTTTTTTTTTTATCCTCACCCGAGGATACTTTTCCATTTTTTGTTCAGGTAGAGTGGGAGGGAGAGAGAGGAAGGGAGAGAGAGAAACATTGACGTGAAGGGACACATTGAGTGGCTGCCACCCGCACGACCAACCAGGGCCGGGGACAAACTGCAACCGAGGTACATGCCCTTAGCGGGAACTGAACCCGGGTCTCTCCGGACCGCAGGCTGACGCTCTAACCACTGAGCCAAACTGGCCAGGGCTTCCCTGGTTCTTTTATTGTTATGAGAGGAAATAAAATTAGGAGCATTAAGGGCGGTGAAGAAGGGGAGACGGGTACGTCCAAATGTCAAATCATCAAGAAATGGAAACAAAACAAATAACCACAGCAAAAGTAAAAGTAATAAGAGGTGAAGGAGCAATGTTAAGAAAATGACAATAAAAACATGTTCAAGAGAGAAAGCTGTCTTACATATTTCTCTAATAACTAAGACCAATTTTATACTAGAAAACTATATAGTAACTGGCTTAAAATATTCTGGCGAACAATGGAACAGAAGCATGAATAGTACAATTTTTTAAAACAATCCCATTCTGGTATCCTGTTACAGAACAACCAGCAAAGGAAAACAAACAAACAAACAAAAACAAAATAACAAACAAACAAAAAAACAACGCAGTGGTTTTCAAGACTCTGCACATGGTCTCTATCTTTATTTAGCATTCTCCCCAGCGGGCGGGACATAGGATAAACATGTAACAAGGACAATGATACGTGATACGTTTGATGCAGAGAATTAAAATAGGGCGGCATTCTAGAAAGTCACTTGCTTACTAATTTCTTCTTTTTTTGATAACACATATGTTGTACACATCAACGAGAGGAGAGAGAATATAGGAAAAGAGTAATCCTCTCCTTCCTTCACGCGAGAGGAACTTGCCCGACCTCCCACCCAGAGATGAGTAGATCACCATGTCTGTGCTGTGCTCTGCAGATGGCCGGCGCACCCAAAACCACCCCTGTGGAGGTTTTAGAGTGTTCTCTGCAAATGACAGAATACAAAGCACGTGGTTCTAGATCCAGATCGTCCCACCTAAAAATACACATTGTGAATCTTTCCCAGTCAGCTCCCCACTGGGGATCGAACCCACAACCTGGGCAAGTGCCCTGACTGGGAATCGAACCAGCGACCTCCTGGTATGTGGGTCAACACTCAACCACTGAGCCACACCAGCCGGACATCTCATTCTTTTTATGCTGCTTAACACAGACAGCACTGGAGGGAGGGGTCTGGATTCACCCAGTGAGTCTTTAGTAGTGGAGTTGCCGGTCGTACCCGGCCTGTTGCTGGCAGAGACCAAGCAGCAGCGACCACTGATGAGCACGTCATTCACACACGCTCCAGCCCACGAGGGGTTGCCCGAAATGAACGCTGCTTGGTCAAAATTGATTTGGGGTTTAATGTAACAGGACTTGTTACCTATTTTTTCGCTGAAGCTGGGCCAATATATACAAGTATCAGCCATTATGAAAGCGTGTGCCCACATGAGGGTATTATCAAGCCTTTAGATCTTTGTCTACCAATTAGGTTTAAAAAATGATCCTTAGAGTTTCAATTTAAGTGTGTTTCTGGTGAGGGGTTTCATACTGTTAGAAACTTTTCTGTCTTCCTTTCTCAAAACGACCTGTGCCCACCCTGTATTCGTGTCTCTACCGGGTCCTTGGCAATGTTTTTATTTCCTACTGAGTTTTAGGAGATCATCTTCTGTTTAGGGCATGAGCCATGACATCTATGACATACCCTATAGGTATTTTTCCCACTTTATCATTTCCTTTGGATTTTTTTCCAGGCAGACTGTTTTTTTTTTTATGTTTTCAATTAAAGCTTATATTCAATATTATTTTGTATTAGTTTCAGGTATACAAAATAGCAGTTACACAATCATTTACTTTACAAAGTGTTCCCCTAGATATTTCCAGTACCCGCCTAACGCCAAACAGTTATTGCGATATGATTGCCTATATTCCCTGTGCTGTGCTTTTCATCCCCGTGGCTACTTTGTAACTACCCATCTGTACACTTTTCATCCCCGTGGCTACTTTGTAACTACCCATCTGTACTTCTCAACCCTTCCTCCTTCTCCACCCAGCCCCACGAGCCCTCCCCTCTGGCATCTGTCAGTCCCTTCTCTGCATCTATGGCTCCGTTCCCACTTTGTTTGTTCATTGATTTTGTTCTTTATATTCCACATATTAGTGAAATCATATGGTATTTGTCTATTTCTGTCTGACTTATTTCATCTGGCATAATACCTTCTAGATTCAGAAATACTTTTTTTTTTTAATGTTCATCTGAGGACATGCTGAGAGAGAGAAACCTTGATGTGAGAGAGAAACATCAATCGGTTACCTCCTGTATGGACTGAACCTGCAACCCAGGTCTGTGCCCTGACAGGGGATCAAACTGACAACCTTTCGGTGCACAGGATGACGCTCAACCAACCGAGCCACTCCGGCCGGGCTCAGGAAGACTTTTACATTTATTTTTATCTAGCCAAAATTCGATGCCGAATAAGGTGTGAAGAGAGGACATGGGAGGATGCATAATTAATCGCTGAAAAGAGTTGGTGAATGGACTGGTGAGCCGAGAAGGTGCAAGGGCAAATTCCTGAATGAGGGATCACGAGGTTGGACGAGCAGAGAGATCTCAGTGGAGGCAAGGGAATAAGATGGTGTCCTACCCAAGCGACCTGGAGTATTGGTGACCACAAGGTTATTGCATGACCACGAGGGTGGTGGCTGGCAGACAGTAATGACTGAAGACGCCAGGAGGAGACAACTCAGTGTTAGGAGAAATCCTCCTTCGGAGACTGAAGTGACAGGTGTGTGGATGGAAAGGTGGAAGGGAATAGTGACATGTAAGGCTGAAAGCCACACGCAAGAACTTAGTAAAGGCTCAGGTGCGAGGAAAGGTTGGGAAGAGGCGGGAGGACAGAGTTTTGTTCCGTGTCGTTGTTCCGACCCTGGCATACTGCAACGGCGTAGGGCTGTGGATGGGGGCCAGGGCGCAGTCACAGAACAGATTCTTGTGTAAGACTCCTCGGTTCCCTGAGCCTCAGTATTCTCACCTGCCAAATTCATCTGTGGGTACATGAATCAGGGAATCACGCCTCGCTCTGGTATTCTATGACTCGACAGGGGCCTGGGCAGCATCACTGCAGACCGACTGATCCTTTTCCTACAGACATGTAACGGGAACAGGCCGGAAACCCCGGCACACCCACCGCGCTATCAGACGGGGTAGACCAGCACTCCTGATTGGCACCGGGCCATCTTCAAAGTGAGGCTGTCTCAGAGGGAGCTTTTGAAATATTGACAGCCAAGTTGGACCCGGGCCCAGAATGGAAAAGAGATCAAAAGCATAGACTTAAATAAAACCAGCTGGAAACACAGCTATTAAAAGAGAAGGAGAAACAGAAACCCAGATTCCCTAGGCCGGGACCTTTATTTTAATATGTAAAACAGGAACCCTGGAGACAGAGCCAGACCCTCTGCGGAGCGTTTCTGGGCGAGGGTGGGCGCGCATTGTGACTCGTGTAACGAGAAGCGGCTGTTGAAACGTGTTGGGCCGCATTCCCCGCCAGGACAGACGCCTGCTCTCTCCCGCTCGACAGGAGGGGGGCACATGCTTTGGGCTGAAGGAACTTGGAGGTGAAAAGGACCAAACTGCTTGCACTTTCTCTCACTGCATTTTCGTAAGAAGCCCTCACAGATGAGGAGATTCAGCACAGAGGTGGCATGTGCCTCCAGGGAACAGAGGCTCAGAACCTGCAGTACCTGGGCCAAGGAAATGGCCCACCTGGAGCCTGGGGACTGGGGAACTGGCACCAGGGTGAGAGGCACCGGCTGGAGTCCTGCCGACAGAGGGCTCAGGAGGGGCGTCTTCTGGGACAAGGACTGCGTGTCTCAGCCTCAGCACTAGTGCATTGTGGGATGCTCAGCAGCACCCCTGGCTTGGTCAGTCTGGTCTCTCCCAGTGGTGACAACCAAACGTGCCTTCAGACATTGTCCAATGTCTCCTGGGACGGGGGTATGGGGAAGCAATGTCCCCTCTAGCCAGAAACCACTGAGCTGGGGACTGAACCGGCTCTGAAATTCATCAGGTGGGGACAGCTGGCATCGGGGAGGCAGCTGTTCTGCTCCAAGAAGAGTCTTAATGGACAAGAACCTGTTGCCTCAACTTGTGGGTTCACTCTGATGTGTCTGCCTGTCCAGTCAAGTCAGGGAGCCCCTCTCGTTGTCCACGAATTCATATTTAAAATAGAGCAGCCACATGTAACTGTCACAGGGTCGACGGGCTTGCAATAGAAAAGTTTCATGTGAACACGTCGGCGTCTAACGGCCTCTGGGCGAATGTAGGAGACGAGAACGTGTCTGTGTGCTTGCAGGGCACTGTGGACGGGAGGGATGTCTGGCGTCATCTCGGAGTTCGTTCCCCTCACCTGGCGCTTGTGCATCTGGGTATGCAATACAAATGTTAAAAAATTCAAAATACGTTTTTTTCTCCTAGTCTTAGAACTACCTACAGTTTCGGGCATCCACTGGGGGCCTTGGAACACATCCCCCATGGATAACATGGGACGGCTTTCTGCAGTGGGTTCTGCAGTGGACCGAAGCAGACACTTCCCACTGAAGTCCAGGGGGACACGGAGGCCAGAGGACGCTCAGGCCGATGGAGAGCTGATGTCAGTGTCACCGTCAGGAGACACGAGGCAGGGACTTTCCAGGAGAGGCGCCGTAGTTGTCAGAATCCACAGGGACAAGATGGCAGATGGAACTTAGGATTCAGGGAGAGTAATTAAGGTGGGTACGGGTACAGGAACCACAAGGGGTAGTGCCAAGACCCAAGCTAGCAGCAGTGACCCCATCTGTGACTTTCCCGGGCCCAGAAGGGACGAGGAGAGGGAGAACTCACCGGAATCTGGGAGGCCAGAGAGAGCTTTCGGACGGAGCTAGCTGCAGGGACAGGCAGGGCACGCGCGGGGCTGAGGTGACTCCCTGGAAGGGGTTCTGGAGAGGAAACATCTTGAGCGTCTCCCTTCTCCTCTCTGTCCTGCTGGGGGTCCCTGTTGACTGAGCTCAGCCAGAGGTCACAGGGCACCGGAGACAGCTCCCCACAAGGCCAGCATCCCAGACGAGCAGAGTGGCCCTTGGAAGAGACGTACACAGTCCCCACGTCAGAGGACCAGCCGAGAGGAGGTGACAGTCTGGTAGGTAATGAAGTGGGGGTGGATGGTGTGAGGTTAATATTTGGAGTTTGTCTCATGTGCCGGAAATTAGGACTCGCTTCACCAACTGTCAAGTGTCCGGGGTGGACAGCAGTCTTTTCTACTTTATTTCAACTGAAGTCTGTTCTTTAATTTGTAAAAGGAAGTGCAGCTGTAATGGAGGCACTCCAAGGAGTGGTTGGTTGGAGTTGTATTTGCCACAGATGCTAAACGTTCTCAAAGAGCCCGGGCCACGTGTTGGTTCGTGTAGATCGGGCATTTGCGGGAAGACGGAGCCCATTCATTTCAAAGTAATTGTGAGCAAGTCGTCAGCGGGAGCTGGCACAGTTACCTGCCTGCGTCGTGGCTCAGGTCTGGGCTGCTCTCGGCTACCCCGGCGGGCGCACTGGCCTTCTCTGCAAGCCTGCCCCTCTGCTCTGGGCACAGGTTTCCATCTGGGTGGCGGCCCGGTGGCCCCCGTGCCCCTGGCAGACATCACAAATCGAGCGTAGCGTGCTCACACTACTCTTGAATCCAGGGCTTGACCAGAAAAGTGAATGTGGTTTGTAATTTCTGCCTTAAATTGTGTTCAAAACATGGTGTGTTCATTCGGGAGTATATGTACACATCTTTCAGATTTGAGATGGTAAATAATTTTTTAAAAAAACCTCATATATGTATTAAGAGGCTTTTCATGAACACCTACTATATCCCAGGCTCTGTGCCTGGATGGTATATGTACCCAGGTAAAAGCTGTGGTCCCCATGAGAACACTCACCCAGGGAGAGGTGCGCGAGCCAATATCGTCTCTGAGCTGCAAGCTACTTTAATAGAGATTTGTACAGGAGACAAGACTCGGTTTCGTCTGAAAACCAGATGCCAAAAATGCTGTTTTCACTGCAAGAATACTGTTAACATGATCTCCGAGAGGGCTCTGTGTCCGTTCGGGGATGACCTTACCCGCGAGAGAGCTTTACCCTTTGGCTTAGGAACATCGAGTATGATTTAATCATCTGTGAAGAGGCCAAGGGATCTTCCACTTGACCCCAAGGGGTGACCTTTCTCTTATTCCGGAGTCACAGCGCACAGAACCTGGAAAGGCTGAAAAGGGTTGTTTCTCGTTCTTTATTCCCGCAGTCGCCATCCTCATTACGACGGCCACATTTAATATTTATTGAATGTCAAACAACCTTGGGGAAAGAATGGAGCAGAATAAAGGAGAAATCGGGAGGTTTGACATATGAAATGAGTCTCCAATGGAAACTGGGAGACTCTTTTGTGATGAGCAGACTCCTGCGCAAGAACTGGATTCAGGACAAGAATAGACACTGTGAACGGGCGTAGCTCGCGCCATCGGTCGCTCTGGCCGGATTCTTCTGCAGAGATGTTTTCCGTTCCCCACAAAGTACCCGCGTCTCTGAAGCCAATCCTGTCTAACAACAGGGTCGTGATATGCTTGCTCTTCGTCCTGGAAAACAGGCTAGTTTCATGCAAGATAAAGCAAATATCTATTTCTTGGAGGAAAAGATAACAATAACATCATCAGGCATGAGAGGAGGGGAATAAAGCAGCATAAAACAGTGTGCTTTGAGTGTGATTTAGTTACTTAAGTTTTAAGTTTCTGTAATGTTAAAAAAAAAAAAGAGAGAGAGAGAGAGAAACCAAACAAAGAAAGCCCAGTGTCCCCCCTCCCCCAGACTCAGAAATGATAGCTGATGTGCCTCCGCTGCTGGAAGAAATTTTATCTCAGCGACTGAGGCAGAATAGAATGAAACAGAGAAAACCGTATGAGCATTTTCAGGAGATTAAAAAAAAAAAAGTCAGCTCCCTTCGCCGTCACAATTTGCACATTGGACGTGTGTCCTGTTCACCAAAGACTGCCTGGCCCTGCAGGCCATGCCGAAGTTCCCTTGGCCACCCAGCAGTGTTGGTTTTCCCATCTTCTCTGTTGCAAACACCTTGATTTCCACCGGGGGACCCATGTGACTTTGGAGAAGCTGCCTCCCCCACCTACCCCCAGGAGTGAAGAAGGCATGAGGCTGGCATTTGAGTCACTAATGGGGCCGCGATGGAGCTTGACACAGTGCGTGCTGCTGCTGGAACCCTGCTCAGGCTGCGGGGACAGAGGTGTTCTCTCTGCCTCTGAGGGCAGACGGTCGTAGGTCTGAGGCCTGAGCTTGCCACGCCAGCTCCGGTGGGAAGCCAGTCGGAGCCTAAACCACCGTGGAAGGCAAAGCTCAGACTCTCTAAGAGAAAGGGAGCTGAGACGTGGATTATATTGTGCACCTTTCAAACGCACTGCGCCTGAAATCCTCCCAACTGTTAGTGTCGTCCTTCTCGTAAGTTACGAATGACTTGTATTTCTCGCTCAGCGCAGATGCGGCATTTATGAGTAATCAGTGCAGCTATCTCAACCAACGGGTGCTTAGAAACGCTGACTGTATTCGTACAAACTTACTTCCCAATGCGCTCAGCTCTGTGCTACGTACCAGGAGTTACAGGGGATTTGCAAGTTTTCCCAATCCATTCCCCCTTTCCCATCCCAAAGTTCTGAAAAATCCCTCCTCACCCTTCTCGCCCCATCCTGAGGGAAGTCCACCCGGCCTTGCTCCTGACCCCCATGGAATGAATTGGTTCCTGTTCGTGGTCACATCGGTACCATGGTAACTCACACGAAGCTCTCACCACCGTGTCTCTGGATGGTTATTGACACGACTGTCTTCTCCAGAAGGTTAGACATCCTGAATGTGCAGGGCCTGGAGCAGGACGTGGTCCCTAGGATGTGCCCAGGACGTCCATGCTTCATGGGGTTCTCCATCCTTTCTCGACTGTCAGGCGTTGTACCGGGAGCTTGGGATTCGAAGACGAATGTCCTTGTCTTACAGAGCAGACAGTCTAAGGAGATACGTGTTTTTTTATTGCACATGTCTAATGGTTTATATATTATTTGTTTCTGCATGTAATAGTAATTAAACACAAATGTAATAATCAATTATGTAAGTGAACGACTCCGCTGATATATTGTCCACGTTACAAAACTTGAAACGTTGGATGAGCGAAAACTAAGCAGATAGCAAAGGCCCACTGAGTTATTGCTGTCTCTTACTGGATGGCCTTGCCGGGGCCCTGGGTCCCCTCCCCCTCTGAAGCCCTCGGCTCACTGGCTCGAGAGCCACAGAAAGCACATGACGGGAGTTCCACGCGAGGCTTGTCCAGTGTGGGGCGCGAGCCCCATCGCTCTGCAGGTGGCTGCTTGGACGGCTTCATGTCTCCGTCTTCATGCTCTGAGGCCTCAAAGAGGGAAAGGCTGGGGTGCCTCCCAGAAACAGATCGGGTTTCCTCTTCTGCCAGCGTAACCCATAGAAGGCTGGCTTCCTGTGGGGACGAAAGGAGACTGCCACCCGGTGAGAATCACGCCTGCTGTTTCCGGAGCATTCTGCTTCCACGGTTCCTGGCGGCACAGATGCCAGAGTCTGCAGCACCTCTGTCCATCACCGGGTGAGACACAAAGGGCTCAGCTGTCCCCGCGACGCCGAGAGGTCTTTATTAGCTCCCTGGCTCCCACTGTCTCCAGCCAGGCAGAACGAAGGGGCTCAGTGTTCGTTTGCCCCGTGCCCGCTGGGTGCTGTCCAAAGGGCAGAGCCAATGAACCGGAATGAGCTATTCCATGTATGTGTGACCTCCTCACAGTCCCGGGGGGCACGGATCATCCCGTTTTACAAATGAGACCATGGAGGCCTTGCAAATTCAGTGACTTCCCCCGAAGGGCACTGCCAGGCTGCAGACCCGGGCTGCAGCCCGGGGTCCTCTGGCTTTGGGGCCTCTCCTGGTTCACGCTGCCCGGCTCTAGCTCACGAAGGGCGCTGGCGTCCACTGCGTGAAAGGAAGGGCGTCCGCGGGGCGCAGGAGCAGGTGGCAGCTACACAGAGACGGGGCAGCTTCGGAGTTGGTGCCGACTGCAGAGACAGTGTGTTCTTCTGGCTCGTGTTCGGAAGTCTCTCTGACTGGTCCGGTGAACCGACCGCGTGGGAACTGCCGCAGTGGGGTTGCCGTCTCTCCTTCCTGCCCAGTCCCTCTTTGTCTCCTCTGGGTGTCCCAGAAGAGTGGGCAGGGCTTCCCAAGTGCCACACGCATTAATGCCAGAGCACCTGAGAATTGAACCCGTGTTTCACACACGTTATTCTTGTCATTTCCTTTACGACCCTGCGAGGTGAATGTTACTGCCTTCCCTCCCTGACTTGCGGATGAGAAGACAGACGTGTTCGTGTAGGATCGCGGAGCCAGGCGCTGAAACTACTGGATTCTGTCCTCCCCACCCAAGTACACCTTGCGTTAGTGTTCAGCTTCACGTCTGTGTAGCAGGTATAATCCCATGCATTCTCTTAGTTTTACAAGCCGCTGTCATCAACCCCGCCCGAGGAAGACAGGCACACAGACTCCCACTCTGTCGTACCCCAGCTCTTCCTGAGAGTCACTGTGGGGCCTGCCTTTTTACCTTCCTGGGAGGGCAACAGGGACCCGGGATATCTGCTGATGAGACATTTTGTTTAACTTTTGCATTCAAACAACCATTTATACTTAAAAAAATAAAAATATAACAGTATTATAAGCCCTGGCCGGTTTGGCTCAGCGGTTAGAGCATCAGCCTGCGGTCCAGAGAGACCGGGGTTCGGTTCCCGCTAAGGGCACGTACCTCTGTTGCGGTTTGTTCCCGGCCCTGGATGGGTCATGCGGGTGGCAGTCACTCGATGTGTCTCTCTCATGTCGCTGTTTCTCTCTCTCTCTCTCTCTTCCTCCCTCTCCCTCCAACTCTATCTGAACAAAAAATGGAAAAAATGTCCTCGGGTGAGGATAGAAAAAGAAAATAGTATTATAAAAGTTGAACCAAGATGAAGATGTGAAATGATCAGAAGAGCCTTCACGTAACTCACGGGGATGACCTGAGGTGTCCCTCTCATACTACCGATGCTAATGGCATCCGTGGACACCTTTTGGGGGCCTCAGTATGTTTGATATTTTATATCCTTGCATGCTCACAAAGTCCAATGAAGTAGGGTGACATTATGATTATCACCGTTCGGGTTTGACAGAAAGCACAGGTGGGCTGGCTTGGCGTCCACGGGGTCTGTCTTTGCTGGGCACGAGCGTTGTACTGCTTCTCACATAGCTTTTGGCGGTGGGTTAGCGCACCTGGGGAAGAAAAGTTCTTACAAGGCTGTTCATACCATCACCTTCTCTAAAAGTTTCCTCTGAATAGTTCAAGACTCAAAGGGCAATCCATCTAAATGCCCTTTGGGTTAATATCCTTGTCAAAGGGCCTGTAAGACTACAGCAATGCCCCTTTATGTCCATCCTTTATCCAACCAAGGCGGAAATGCAGAGTTTCTATTGGGCGCCAGGGCCAGGCGCAGCCTTCGATGGTTACCCCAGGCTCTTCGTTGTCTCTGTGTTGCGATGCTCCCCAGGACCGGGGTGCAGCCATGCAGCTCAAGGAAGCAAGGGACAGGCAGAGAAGAGTCTAGGGTTGGGTGTGTCTGTCTGAACCCCAAAGCTGTGCTCGTCCCTCAGCTCAGCACGGCCAAGCCCACTTTCTCATGGATTATGTGTCATTTCAGCTCATTTCCTCAGGCGTCGGACACCCACTGTATGTGAGAGCAACGCACCGTGGTTCCCATCCCTGGACCAAGTCTCAGCCACGCCCAAGCGTGCTGCGGTTCTGGGAAGTCAAAGTGCAGACGCTTTTCAGTAGCTCGAGTGTCCGGACTGGTGCAGTGATCAAAACTCAAGCCTTCCTCCAGCGTATAATTCCTCCGCTGCCGGACTCAGGCCAACTCGAGCGTGGAAGCCTCGGGCGCTCCTGGGCTGCGAGTGTCTTCTCCGCTTCCCCACCCGGCTCCTCTGCTTCCTCCTGCTCGCCCTCGTCTAGGTTCCTGACCCTCTCCCGGGTTAGCACAGGGGGAGGGAAAAGCCCGCGAGCACCTGTGTGCAGTGTCCTGCTCTGCCCGTGGCACGGGCACTTCCTGTTCATAGTTCAAGGGGCCCTTTAAAAAATTTTTTTTATTCATTTATTTTGTTACAGATGTTTCTACTTCTTCCCCCATTGACACCCTCCTCCTGCGTCCCACCCACCCCGTCCCCAGCATTGTTGTCTATGTCCCTGGTTACGCAAACACACACGCAAGTTCTGGGGTTTGTCTCTTTCTTCCCCCCAGCCTGAAGTTTATCAGTCTGAACCCCACTTCTATGTCTCTGGGTCTATTTTGTTCATCAGTTTGTTTTGCTCATTATATTCCACAAATAAGTGTATTTCTCTGCTTGGCTTGTTTTGCTTAGGATCATACTCTCCAGGTCCCTCCCTGTCGTCTCAAAGGATAAGAGATCTTTCTTTCTTACAGCTGCATAGTACTCCATTGTGCAAATGTACCACAGCTTTTTTATCCACTCAGCTACTGATGGGCACTTGGGCTGTTTCCAGATCTTACCTATTGTAAATAGTGCTGCTATGAACATAGGGGTACATATATCCTTTGTGATTGGTGTTTCAGGCTTCTTAGGATATATTTCTAGAAGTGGGATCACTGGGTCAAGTGGCAGTTCAATTTTTAATTTTTTGAGCTAACACCATATTGTTTTCCATAGTGGCTGCACTAGTCTGCATTCCCACCAGCAGTGTACTAGAGTCCCCTTTTCTCCACACCCTCGACAACACTTGTTGTTTGACGATTTGTTGACGGCCATTCTGACAGGTGTGAGGTGATACCTCATTGTTGTTTTTCAAGGGGTCTGTTTTGAGGGAGTATTTCAGAGGTCTTCCTGTTACAGGTCTATCCACAGGTCCCTTAACATGTGATGTGACACCTCTAGTTGGCCACTTTTACCTTCTCCCCCTGTCCCTGGGCTTGGCATGCTCCACCTCATAAAGACTCCAGGCTGGCTTCCAACTTTGAGGTCACATCTGTCCCCTGGAACAGACGGCGTGCCCGGTGGATGGGACTCATTCTTCTTCCTGCCAGGGTAGTGGAGGCAGGTCATTCTGGCCATGACTCTGCCCGCTGTGGTCTTCCCCAAGCAAAGGTCAGTGTTTCCCGAATCCCGTAACACTCGGGCAACCTCGGTGCTCCCCCAAAGCTCCATTCGCCGGGCTTGAGGTCAGAAGCAAGTACCTCCCTTTTCTCAGAGTTCTGGGAGGTGCACAGACCTCAGACACTCCCGGAAAAGGAAACCTTTCTCTCCTGCTCCTCTGCTCCAACCTGTATTCCTTTGCGGTGGGCGGGAGAGTCTCAGTTGTATAATTTTGTAGCCAGTAAGGCCTAGCCGTATATTTTGAATCAGGCTAATTGGCACCTTTTGTTGTGGTCTTGGGGAATTCTGCCAATGAGGAGGCAGAAGGGGTCCCATTTATCAGCCTCGTATGCTAACATTTATTGAAGGCTCACTACCTGCCAAATACTGCCGTTACTCTCTGGTTATTTCATTTAATCCCCAGAATGGCCTATTGGGTAGGCATTGTTTTCCTGATGAGGGAATTTCAACACAATAATTCAAGTTAATGTAGTTATCAGCATTGGAGCTGGACATTAATCCTGGCAGTCTGGTGATTTCTGAATGGTTAATCACTGCATTGAACTCTTCCCCCACAATAGCAGCAGGATTGGGACTCATGCCAGGTCAACCCATTAGAAGGAAACCACCCTCAGACTTCACTAGTGCTGAGCACAGTGGTTGATTTAGACAGAGCAGAGAGGAGTCAGGGGAAAGAAGGTAAGGAGGAAATGGGTAGACACCCTTAGAAACCAATGAATAGAGCAGGGTTTAGAAAATGAATAGAAATTTGAAATCCAAAAGTCCTGGGCTTACCCCTGACCTATTTCTTGCTAAAATGATCTTGGGACAATTATTTCACAAACCTTAGTTGGGTTCCAATTCCATAAAGTAAGGATAATAATGCATATCACAGGGCTGATCTGAGTAATAAATGAGATGTTGTAAGGGCTCATAAAATAGTGTGAACTGTTGTATAATTGAGGACCGTGACAAGGATGACGATGATGATGATAGCTAATGGCAACAGCGGATATTTATTAAGCACTTACTGCATGCCAGGTGGCGGTCTAAGCACTTTACATGTATTTACTTGTTTAATCTTCACAACGTATAACGAGGCAGCACTATTTCTAAGTCTTTTCGCAGGAGGATGGACCTGGGCACGGATGAGTAATTTGTCTAAGGTGAACACAGCTAGTGAGTAGCAAGCTGAAGCATGAGCTCAGGCAAGCTATGCATGGAGCCTGGGTGTACAGCACGGCTCTAGAGACGTCTAGAAATCTTAGGGGGGTCCCTGCTCCTTCTCAGACACAGCACGCGTAATGTCACCACTATAATTAGTTTTACGCAATTCTTTAAGCAGTCGGAAGCCCCTTCAAATGCAGAGCTTTTGAAATACAGAAATATTATCAGAGTATATTTGAGGAAGACACATTTAAAAAATGCATCAATAACTAAGAGAGAGCCAGACCTTCATCATCCATTACCTGATGTGTTGTATAAGCTCTCTGAAAATTATTTGGTGGACACAAGAGTGGATCTAACCTCTTTTACTTTTGATATGAAAGAGGGACATGCTGTGTGAGTTCGCAGAGATTCAAGGTTGCCTCTTGGTCATGACAGGTGCAGCGCGCTCACCTAGAGAGCTTGCTTCAGGTGTACGCGCACCGCACATGCGCAGGGCGCAGAAACAGACCCTGCTCTGTTAGCCCCTCACCAACAGAACACAATCTGTTCGCAGTGATTTAATCCGTCACAGGGAGTTGTTTGTGGAAAACCTCCTACGTAGATCAAAAACTTTCAATACGCATTTGCCTGTGATTTCGGGTGCCCTCCGGCCAGATGGGTCATCCATCTGTAATTCCATTTGTATGGTGTGTGTCTGTGTGCACACGCGTCGTGTAACAATAAACCAAAAAACCACAAGCTCATACAGATTGTTTTTTTTTCTTCAAGTCTGATAATCACTAGCATTTCAGTTGATTCATGTGTACTCTGGTATTTGAAAAATGCATTTTCTTTTCAATGTGGAGATCTGAATAGGTTTTTATTTATTTCTTTATTAATTCTCTCCTGAGGATATTTTTCTATTTATCTTCAGATAGAGTGGGAAGGAGGGAGAGAGAGAGAGAGAGAGACAGAGAGAGAGACAGAGAGAGAGACAGAGAGAGAAACATTGACGTGAGAGGGACATATCAACTGGTTGCCTCTCTCATGACCCCGACCAGGGCCGGGGACAAACTGCAACAGAGGTACATGCCCTTGGCCGGGATTGAACCTGCAACTCATTGGTCTGCGGGCTGATGCTGTACCTCTGAGCCAAACCGGCCAGGGCTGAATATGTTTTTTTATTTTTTTCAGATGAGTTTGTTTACAGCATTAGAGACCTTCCTCCTTTTTCTCCCCTTCCCTCTGTTTCGTCCTTTCTCTTCTTCGGGCGTGTTTCAGGCAGGTTTCTTTGGTCTCAAGCAACACAGAGCAACTCAGATTAAGGATAAAAGGGGAAAAGTGACGTTGGGTGGACTGGGCGCAGCTCTCGGAATGGGAGGAGAAGCTGCCCACAGCCTTTTCTATCTTCCACCAACAGCTCATTTTCTCAATAGCTTCCTGACACCCAATTCCAAAGTCATGTCTAAGTGCCAATATCAAATCATTATGTTTTCTACCTTAAACCGATACCTCGTTACCTGTCAATGAAACGGGGAAAGGTTAACTACTGTTGTGTGAGGAACCACTCCAGACCTCAGTGGCTTAAGACAATGGGCATTTGTCTGATCGTTTGCAGTTTGGCGGGGAGGTCGTCCGGTTTGGGCCAGGCTCAGGTGGTGACAGGGACAGTTATTTCATTGTCCGTACATCTGAGGGCAGCAACGCCTCAGATGGGGCCTTCCTGGATCTTGGCTGGGTCCTCACATACTTCTAGGGTCTTGCCGAGCAGAAACAGGGGGACTCTGCCCCACATGGTCCCTCGTTTCTGGGTGGGGGATGGAGATGACTGACTTTGTTCACATGAAGGTGGAAGGTCCAGGAAAACGAGCAGAAGAGTGGGCAGCCCCTGTAGCCTAGGCTCAGACCTGGCATGACACCCCCTCTGCCCCATCTGTGGGTCCAGGCAAGCACAGGCCAGCCCAGACTCAGGGTGGGGAGTGGAGAAGCAGATGTTCCCTACAGCACGGTCACCGCGCAGAGGGACATCGTCGCGGCCATTTTTGGAAATAATCTACACAGACAGAAATCATAGCCCCAAGCCGACCAGATGGATGCAGGATTTACAGCATCATGCTCGTTTCCCTATTTCTGTCCTTCCACCAAGACTCGACCCTCACCAGCCCTGGAACAGCATCTTGATTGGCATCCTGGGTCAACTCATGTGAAGTGGGAAAGCAGACCGCTCAAGAGAAAAACTGAAGTCCCCTTGCGGCGAGAATGGGAAGTGATGATGAGCAGATAGAAAACAATCTTTTTCACATAGTGCTCAAAATCTTGCGTCTTTGGGAGGCAGAGGTGTCCACCATCGCTCTGTGCTTGTCTAGTTCTTCTTATGTAAGTTCATTGGGGTCTCCACGTGGGGGAAACAGGAAAGCATTTTCAATAGCGGTGTTACTGAGGGACACTTTGTCCTTCTAATATTCTGTTCTCTGCCCCAGCAGTTTATGAGTTGGTGAAGTGACTTACCTGGCTAAGGTATTTGGAAATGATAACCGGCGATGCACAGCTAATCTGGGCCGTGGCCTGTCTCAGGAGTTACCGGCAGGGAGGCCTGTCCACACCCAGCACAGCCTGAGTTCGCGGGGTAAGTCTCTCTACAGCCAGAGTTTGCTGTCGTTGTCCACTGATCGACTTAAGGACGTGTCTTCCGTCCTGACCTCTTCTGTAATATGTATCATGTTTGGCTTCCATGTTTCTTTGCTCTGTCCCTCTACTTGTTCATAATCCAGCCAGGAAAGAGGAAATTGCACTTTGGTGGGCCCCTCAGCAACCCCACAGAGGGAAGCGATGTGATCAAAGATCAGCAGCCTGAAGTGATTTGGAGCATTTTGGAAACTTTCTGGTTCATATACCTGGACTAGAGCTGCAGGGTGGGACCGAAAGCTGGGAAGACATGTGAGAGCACGTTCCGTGGGAGACTTTGAAGTGGTTGCTGTTGTTTAATTCGTGGGATGGACATGAACAACCAGTGTTTTGGAAAACCCACTCCGGCACCATTGTGGGGAACGTCCTGCCGGAGCCTCAAACACAGTGGGATGAAGTCCAGTGCACCCCCTTTGAGAGTCCTGTGTCCACAGGACCTGAAAAAGCAAATGAAGCAAAAGAACCGAGAACAAAGAGAACCGAGTGAAGGAGGAGCCCAGGCGAAGCGTCTCCCAGCAGGACAGGTGATTTCACTGCACATCCTCACCCGTTCACACAGTGGGCGGAGTCCGGCTGCCGAGGACCGGAGACCCAGTAACAGTGGTTCCCAGCGCCACGTCTAATCTGCTTGCTTCATCTCTGGATCTCAAAGGGCTCAGAGATGATCGGAACCATTTCTCAGGCAGGCTCACTGATGCGCCTCAAGTCCCATAGTCCACTTTTCAAAGCCATTGCCAGCTCCGCAGACGAGCTCCCCTTCTGTGGTCAGTACCCCGTCCTGCGTCCTGGGAGCCTGGCAGAGCGTGCTCTCCTCCGTGCCACCCCGTCCTCTTGCCCCGTTGGTTCCTACCCGGCTCCTTGTTCATTCCACCCGAGGAGCTGCCGCTGCACCACAGCACGTTATCAGTGGTGTCTGTGCCCTGCTCCAAGATGTCATTCAACAAGGATGTAATGCAGGACAGTGAAATGTATGCGTTCCAGATGTCCTCTCTGCAGTGTCCCCTGCTTGCCTCCGCTGGGCACGTCGCCTGTGCCCAGACCTGAACGGGGTGTGGGGGTCCCCATGGGGAAGCTTAGGCTCAAGCAAACCGCCGACCTGCCCCAAACCACGCCTCATTCTCGCCTGTTTATGTGATGTCTTCCACCATGGTTGCCCTTCTGTCTGCTAAATCCTTTAGCTCCAATCCTTTTTTGTAGGTAAACTTTCCATAATTTCCCATTCGGACCAGGGGGAGGAAAAACCTGGCCCACCGGCGGGCCTCCTGTGTTTAGGGATTTCTCACAGCACGGCCCCGCCCACCATTCACGCGTGGTCTCGGGGGGCTTCCAGGCTCCAGCTGCAGAGCAAAGACCTGGGGGCGCTGACCCGCGGCCCCCAAGGCTGAGAAGACTTACTGTCCGGCCATTTCCAGGAAACGTTAGCTGACCTTGGCGTTAGAAACTTAACAGACAGCACTTTGCTTGTACCTCCCTTAACAACAATGGCTGTGAACAATAGTCACCACCGATTGAGCGACTGACTGGGAAACTAGATAACAAGCTGAGTCCTCTCTCCACAACACAGCAGTCAACTTTCATGCTATATCTAACGACCAGGTACAGTTCTTCACGCAGTATAGAGACATAAAGGACTAGAGAGTGCACCGTAAGTAGCGGAAGTGGGATTTGAACTCTTCTTCTTCTTTTTTTTTTTTTTTAGTGTTGAAATCTGTGCTCTGACCTGCTCTACAGCTGATGAGATGTGTCTTCTCTCCTGGGCTGCATTTTCATGTCCTCTTTGTACAGCGCTCAGCGGAGTGTCTTGCATGTGGTGTGTTGTCAGTCTGCTCAGTTACTACGTACATACGTGGCTGTACTCACACATGAAGAAGAAACAGTCAAGGGACCTTTGACCATCAGCCGTTTCTTGGTACTTTGACTGTAGACAGGGTCTAGATTGTTCTTGCTGCTGTCCTGTTAGATTCTAAGCCCCTTGTGGGTACGGATACATATTTCTACAGAAGCCACCAAGAACTGGGTGATATCTGGGCTTGGGGACGCTTGTGAACTAGAAGACCGGAAACCAGGTTTACCAGTTACCTTCCAGCTGCAAACTGAGTACTGTTTCAGCCTATTTACGAATTTATATAACAAGAGACTTCGATTTGTTGGTTTCCAAAGTTTTATGTCAAAGCCCATTGAAATCTAAGGCTTTGTGAGTGTGACTGTGACACTACTTTGGGTGCATTCATCACAGGACCACGGAGTCTAAGATCGGGGAAGGAAGAGAGCTGATTGTGTCCAGTGCCTACCCTGGGCAGGTGCAGGAATGGGTGTTTTCCATGCATGGTCTCTTCAAAACCTCGGAGAAGTCCTGGGAGGTGGCTACAAGACTTATTATAATAATTTAAATGGAGGTTCAGAGGGATTCAGACAGTTTCCTTAGTTCTTGCACAAAAGGAGATTCCCAGCAGGATTCGAACCCAGGTCAGATGGATGACACATACAGCGTTCCCACCACGTCAAGGTTTGCTACACCGTGCCATTCCACGCCGGCCACTAACTGGCGGCTGCGACCCATTTCTGTGGCTTTAGCTTCGGGCAGTTGATCTGGACGCGCAGGCGAGTCGGGAGAACGGCCATAGCCAGAGGCATCGTGGGGGAGACTTCAGTTTCCAGATCTGCGAGCTCACGGGCTGCCTGAGACCGACGTCTGCTGTGTCCTGAGGAATCTTGCTATTTCTCTTACACATAACACATTAAAAAAAAAAAAAATCCTCACTGCCTGCCTCTGAGTGTGGTCGCCGTGGCTCTCATCCAATCATTTAGGAGAGGCCCTTCGAGCCTCTGCTCGTTCCTTCAGACAAATCCTCAGATTTTTCCAGAGCGGTCTTCCTATTCATCAAGCTGATCATGTCACCCCCACATTAGGGCTAAAGCTAAGTACTTCATTTAGCACTTATTTTAGGTTTCTGAAAATAATACAGTCATTTTATGCCATCAGGTTCTCTGCTGATATATTAACTGTTACATGTTCCTTTCAACTTTGGTACAAAAACACAGACTCCAACCAAAGTTCTAGTAACAACCGATTTGTAAATAGTTATCATTTCCATTTTCGTAGGTGACTGTCACTGGTCCTCCTTCACTAGCCTGTGAAGCAGATGTACTGATCCATATTTTATAGGCAAGAAACAGAGGCTCAGAGAAGTTAAAAGACTTGCCAACCCTAACTAACCTTCGCGGACAAAATCATAGCCAGGCACACTTCCAGAAAGTTAACGTGTATCAACTCAATTCTCGTGAAGGGTAGAGGCGGCTTGGAGCTGGGCTTCCAGACCAAACGCCTTCTTTTCCTTCACACTTCGCTGCCTGCCCACAGGTGGTACCAAATACCAAGTATCGTGTCCTCCCGTTGTTCTTCTTGTGTGGCTTACTTTGTTTTCTCCTCCAAAACAAAACATAAGGAATACAGCACGACCAATAATTGCTCGAGGCTTTGTAGTGGATAAACCAACGTGAATAGAGGTGTTTTATGTTTCTTTTTGTCTTACAGTGACTCCAGGAGTTAATTATCATTATATGCAAGATTTACATATCAAAACAAACACACTCAGAGGCTCAGGAAAGGTACAGCATATAGGTTCCTGTGTCCCCGGTTCTAGTCCGTGTGTGTTCCTCTCTTCTTTTCACCGTCTCTCTCTGCCCGCCCTTCTAAATAGCCAGTACGTCATCCTGACTTTACTCTCAACCATTTTCAGAAACGGATGAGGTGAAAAAGGAGAGACCAGCCGGACCGAGCAGGGTGAACACCTCATCTGCTCCCTCCTTCCTGCTTCTGCAGGCCACACAGGTTTCCGGGGCTGAAATGAGGAGATTAGATTTTATGATGATGCACATCTCTCTGGAGGGTTGCATTTCATCTGGTGTTCACTGTAAGCCTCTATGGACGGTTTCACCGGTGAGGAACACTCCACCGCTAGCTGCTTGGCCATGACTCACTTCCAGAGTCTTCGTCTGCAACATCTGTCCAACTCGTCTTTTCTTTTGCAAATCGTGATTTTAATTTAACATCGAGGATGCTTTCAAGCCAGACCTATGCATTGCTCTCTCACCAGGGAACTAAACGCACTCTGGTCTCGTGCACCGTGCACTGTGGAGGAAGGCTTGAATTTCGTGCTCCCGGGAGCTGAGCTCTTGGTACACAGTGAGCATGCATTCTCGAACCACAGGCCTCCCAGAATCATTCTCCTCTTTCTCTCATATTCAGATTTCTTCACCCAAGTTCCCAGAGAGGCCTTGGTATGCCGCCCCCACTGAGTGTGAGAGCTAGTTCTCCAGTATAATGTACATATTTATGTCCACCATGATTAATGCATTTCCTGTGTCACGGGGTATAGTCTCTGAGATTTTCTCAATAACCCTCCTGAAGTAGCATAAATTATCTTCCTAAAAATGCAAGTAATCCTACCCTCTGAGGCAGTTCTTTATGAACTCTGACCTTATTCAAAAGTGCATACCAACCTTCATTATGACAGCATGGTGACTCTCACAGTCAACCTGTATAGAGGCCACATGCCTACAGGTGAGCTACATGAGTACAGGCACCACGTCTTACTCATCTCAGAATCCCCAGCACCTCAGCTCAGCTATACCATCTGGTAATGGGTACGTTCTCATTAATAAGACTGGTTAGCATCAATTTTTGGACTAGTCTCTAACTAGCTATTTGCACTTGTCTTTATCTCCCTGAGTTTCATTCGACTCGTGTAAAAATTGGCAGTTAACACGTATATTTTGTTGGCAGATTAAATACAACAAAATGAGTTCATCCATGTTAAGAACATAGACAGCATCAGTGCCTGACACATAGTAATTGTAAAAAATGATAGTTATCATTATTAGAAAAGGGAATTATTAAAAATATTTTGAATGTATCTTGAATAAAGTTGAAAAACATACAAGTCTACAATGCCCAGAAATTCCTGTTACTCTACAACTTCAAAGACGTCTCTGAGATGTATTGGGAAGAATAAATGTATTTATGATCAGTCATCCTGATTTCGAGTCTCTGCTCTGTGACTTATTAGTGGGCAAGTTTTCTCATCACTTTGAGGTTTGCAGAACTTTGTGGGTAACATAGACAATATTAATAACCCCTTCATGAGTTTGTCATGAGGATTGGATCTGTGGAAACATTCTCCAGGGCAGGGGTTTTCAAATTTTTAACCCTAAAAAACCTGTGTTCTAAGAACTTTTCTTCACAAAGAAGCCCAAAGAATAAGCAAAGAAAACAAATACTAACAGAACTGAATCTGTGGACTTAAACCAGGGGTGGGTGGAGAGATCCCCTCCGCTTTAATCTCCTCTCCTTCCAGTTACCCCACAATTAGAAAATTATTTCTTCAGGGTGAATAAATCTTGACCCAATGAAACAATGATCATGCCACAAGGAATGAGTGTGCTGGTAAGTTTTTTCCTCTGTCTCTCTTTTTGTGGTTCCAAATATTTCTGCATTGCATCATACTCTTCCTGGATTTGGGAAGATCTTAGTGACTCTAAGCAGGGGGCTTTGGAAGACCAAGACTTTCATAGGGCTCCAGGGTGACTAAACCTGGCACAAATAACCAGTGTTCAGACTGTAGATGGTAGCGAAAAGTGTGAAAAATTAGTGTCTGGGTAGTCACTGAATTTGGAACATCCCATAGAATTAGGATTTTGGTGGTAAAGACCTGGTTTTATGGAATTAGTCTCTTTCTGTTTGTCAAGCTCTATTTGGTTGATATTTCAATGAATATCAACCCATTGATGACTGATAGATTTGCTAGCGAAGGAGGGGACAATTGGATCAGAGAGTCTAAAATTAGAAAGGGCTTCCAAATCAATTTATTTCAAATCCTCCATTTTATAGATAGAGATCTTAAGGCCCAGTGAATTAAACGTATTTCCCAAGGCTACCATAGGTAATCAAACTTACCTGGCTCATACTGAGGGGGGTTAGAGACATTGGTTAGAAAAACTAAGTCATTATTAAGGTGGTAAGGTCATCTCTCTGAGTTGACTCTCATCTCTTTTATGTGGGCAAGAGAGGAATAAACATGCACATATCTAATTTTGAAGGGAGTTTGATCCAAGACAGATAGACAACAGAGAGACAATCAGCAACATTAAGAACTTGAACCCTCCATATGCCAGGCACTGTTCTAAGTGTCATGTGTAGGATGTTTGACTTAATCTTCCCAGCAGCCCTAAGTGGTGTTCCATGTTATTATCCCCATTTTATGGATGAGGAAATTGAGGTACTGAGAAGTTGACTCTCTTGCATAAGGTCACCCAGCTACCATGGGAGAGTGGACTGGAACTGAGGCATTCCAGTTCCAGAGCCCTGCTTCCTGACTATTCTGTCCTCCTGCTGTGGAGACCCTCAGCCATACGGAGATGGGGAGGAGAGGTAGGGAGAGAATGGGACATTAGCCATGCCCCTGGGTGCGAGGACCCGGTCTCGGGCATTCTCTCCAAGCCCCTTCCTCAGAAACATTCCTTTCTGTGTGCCCACTAGCCTGGGTTTTACACACTCATCGTCTTCCTTGCGTACCATGTCCTTCGAGCCTCGGAGTATTTGGGTTCTTTGAACCACCAATTCTCCCCCAAATACCACCTCCTCTCTCTTCTCAGATGTCTACCCCAGCCCAGGTCTCCTTTTGTAGCTCATTCTTGCACCGCTCAGGAGTCCCAGCGCCCCTGCCCCTCATCTCTTCTGTCCCTGGGTGGGGAAGGTGAAGACCGTGGATCCGAGGCCAGCCTTCTCACCAGGTCGGCGTGACAGGGGCTCTCCACATGCTTTCCAGCGGATGCCAGGACCTGTCCGTGGCCCCTCATCTCTTCTGTCCCTGGGTGGGGAAGGTGAAGACCGTGGATCCGAGGCCAGCCTTCTCACCAGGTCGGCGTGACAGGGGCTCTCCACATGCTTTCCAGCGGATGCCAGGACCTGTCCGTGGTAACTCTGTTCCAGGCTGGTATGTCTTGCTGAAGAGGGGGTCACATGGGAGAGAGTGTTGCCTGGGTAACTATAAAGAGCGGCTATGCTCAGGACAGCTGTATCTTAGTGGTCCAGGCAGCTTGATCAAGATGCAACCTGACAGAGGAAGTGGTCCTTCTCGCCTGAGGCTGCTTCCTGTTCAGGGAACTCTGGTGGAGAAACATCCTGGCATTGAGGGTGGCGATGGGCATGGGGACACGTGACTGTGGCTGATTAAACATCACGGTATAATCTCTCTGTCTCTCTGTTGGAGCTTCTGGACCAACATGTTTCCACTTTGCCCATGAGGGACTTCCCCTGTGGCCTAACAAAAAGCAAACAGAGTCAATAGACGATTACACTGGGCATGACTGCTAAAATAGGGCCCTGCCGTGGTGGCCTGGGTTCTCACGGAGGGCTCAGTGCAGGAACAGCCAAGAACTTTGGGTGAGAGTGATTGTTAGCATTGCAAACCCACTGAAGCTCTCGCTCCTGTCCCATGCTGGTCTGTGGCAAGGTGGCGTTTGGTTCCCAACTCCTGTGACCTTTGTCTTTGAGTCTGCACCTGCTGGTCAGCAACCCTGCTCTAAGGTTTGACTCCTCCGAGATGGTCAGTAGACAGCTGGCCTCCTGGTGAGGACAAGTGTGTCTTCTCCTCCTCTTTCCCGGGAGCCATAGTGCTTCTCATTTCTCTTTATCTTGGCAGTACAGCCCCTTCTTACTACCGCGTCATTCTCTGCTCTAAAAAGAAGAATATTTAAAACATATTCTGGCAGGAGAAGGCTACTTTCAATTAAGCTCCAATCCTACCCAAGATGAATTGCCCATTTATAGAAAGGCTTGGCTGCAGATTGTGTCCCCAAGAAGTAGACCCTGAGACAGAGTTTATAGTGCAAGATATTTATTAAGGACTAGTGACCTTGAGATCAGTGCCCTTGGAGGGAGAAGGGGAAGCGTCGTTGGGCGGAGAGAGAAGTGGAGGTGCCCCACAGCTCACGTAGGGTCGATAGGGCTGGCCCCACTAGCACAGGGGCTGGAATGGCCCTCCAGACTCATCCCAAGTCAGACCATTTCCTTTACATTTCCACATGGACCAGTCGCTGATGCGCGTCACTCTGGGATGGTGCATGACCTAGATCAAGGTGGCTCTCTGTCGCTAAAGCAGCCCCTGATGAGATGAAGGTGGGATGATGACAATGCTTCTAGCTGAGCTGGGATCCGGCAGGAGGGAGGAGCCACCGTTTAGGCCAGGGTCCCTGCCGCTGGTCCGCCGAGCTCGGTGTGGCTGTTGGTGCGGAGCTGGCAGGGAATGTGTGGGCTCAGGCGACCCGCTCGGGCTCTCTTGGCAGTGTCACGCTCAGGCGACCCGCTCGGGCCCTCTCGGCAGTGTCACGCTCAGGCGACCCGCTCGGGCCCTCTCGGCAGTGTCACGCTCAGGTGTGACTGTCCAGTAAACCTGGTCCAAGAAAGGAATAGTTTCTAGGGCTCAGGCCTCTCAGGCAGAAGGGTCTGGGTCACATTCCCAGGTAAGCCTCTGTGACGCTTAATTTTATGTGACAACTTGGCTAGGCTTCCCTACTCAGTCACCCCATCAAACACTAGTCTAGGTGTCGCACTGAAATCATTCCGTAGGTGTGGTCCACATCTACAACCAGCTGACTTCAGGCCATGAAGGCTGCAGTCGGTAAGGTGGGCGGGCCTCATCCATTCAGCCACAGGGCTTATGAGCAAAAACAAAAAGGTTTCTCCGAGGAAGAACACATTTTACCTGAAAACTGCAACATCGAGTCCTGCCTGTTTGCAATGTCCTGGCCTGTCCTCCAGACTCCAGACTTACCCAGCCAGCCCCACAACTGTGTACGTCAGTTACAATCTTGTTAGTCAGTGCCTTCAACTAAATCCCGCTCTCTCTATGAATGGATAGGTAGATAGAAAGATAGATGTAGAGACAGAGACAAAAAAAATAAAAGAGGGAGAAGAGAGGTGGAGAAATAGATAGGTAGGTAGATAGATAGATAGATAGATAGATAGATAGTAGATAGATAGTAGATTGATAGATAGTAGATAGATGGATGGATAGATAGATAGATAGATAGATAGTAGATAGATGGATAGATAGATAGTAGATAGTAGATAGATAGATAGATAGATAGATAGTAGATAGTAGATAGATGGATAGATAGATAGTAGATAGATAGTAGATAGTAGATAGATAGATAGATAGATAGATAGTAGATAGATAGTAGATAGTAGATAGATAGTAGATAGATGGATGGATAGATAGATAGATAGATAGATAGATAGATAGATAGTAGATAGATAGATAGATAGATAGTAGATAGTAGATAGTAGATAGATAGATAGATAGATAGATAGATAGATAGTAGATAGTAGATAGATAGTAGATAGATAGATAGATAGTAGATAGATAGATAGATAGGTAGTAGATAGTAGATAGATAGTAGATAGATAGATAGTAGATAGATAGATAGATAGTAGATAGTAGATAGATAGTAGATAGATAGTAGATAGTAGATAGATAGTAGATAGCAGATAGATAGTAGATAGATGGATGATAGATAGATAGTAGATAGATGGATGGATAGATAGATAGATAGATAGTAGATAGATAGATAGATAGTAGATAGTAGATAGATAGTAGATAGTAGATAGATAGTAGATAGATAGATAGATAGATAGTAGATAGATGGATAGATAGATAGATAGTAGATAGTAGATAGATAGTAGATAGTAGATAGATAGTAGATAGATGGATGGATAGATAGATAGATAGATAGATAGTAGATAGATGGATAGATAGATAGTAGATAGTAGATAGATAGTAGATAGATAGATAGTAGATAGATAGTAGATAGATAGATAGATAGTAGATAGATAGATAGATAGTAGATAGATAGTAGATAGATAGATAGATAGAAGATAGATAGATAGATAGATAGATAGATAGATAGATAGAGTTACACTTTTCTAGATCTTGATCCTCTTGGATCTGATCCTCTCCAGACCCTTGACTGCATTGCAATGAAGACTAGCAAATGTGATATCTGATGGGGTGGGGGTGGGGGTTAGGGTTCGTGGAGGTAGAAGTGATGACGATCAGTTGCAGCCCAAGACCAATCACAGACAGGGGGTTCTAGTCCCCTCAGACCACGCCCTTCCTGGCTGTTTCCTGGTCAAGGACTGAGGGGTACTAGAGTCTGGACATTTCTGCTCAACACAGGGCTCCTCCAAGGGCGGTCTTCCCTCCAGTGCTCTGGGAGTTGGCTGAGGTTTTGAGGTCCCTTGTTGAATGCCACTTGCCCATTCTTGGCTCTCCCCCTTCACTTGCACAGGCCATGATCAGCACCAGTCTGAAAATTGGTCCTGCCCCATCCTTCTCCTGCTCCCTTTTCCTTTTACAGGTCTCATCCACCAATACATTGCTTGCACTCCCAAATCCATCTCCCTACCTGCCTGCTGGAGGACCCAGCAGACACGTGTCCTTCTCTCCTGAGAAAACACTTCCCGTCTCTGTGTCAGTTAGCTCAGGTTACTATCTATTATTTGCAAGGCAAAGAGGTTTAACTTGGATGGATCGTACATTCCTGTGCCTTCATTATGTTTCCGGGACGGGCTGACACTCATTTGCTCGCCTTCAATCTGACATGGCCGGCATCCAATCTTGCAGTCGGTGACTGATTGTTTTATGTGTGTTAGTCCTTTAGGCTTCTCTTATTTCTCTAACAAGGCTCTCACCTCTAAAAGAAATCTGAATACAGCTGCTACCTTCTTTATATCTCTGTTAAGGCGTGGGGTAGTGTGTGTGTGTGTGTGTGTGCGCGTGTGTGTGCGTGCACACATGTCTAAACTAGAGAAATAAGATTAAACACTGAAGGTAAGCTCAGATTAAGGAAAACATCAAAAACATTTGCATCTTCACTGAGCCAGAAAACACTGCACTCTGATTTGCAGATGGGACTCTCGATTTACCTGGAAAAAAATTAGGGGATTTTCTTCTTTCGGAACAGAGTTGTCTACTTAAACCTTTTAGACTAAATGTTGACACCAGCTACCTAACAGTGATGTGCTTTCACGTGTCAAAGGTTCATGCATTTTCACAAAACACAGGTTCCCTGAAACACACTATATTATCAGAGAAATGTTCTGGTTTTTTATTTTATAGGTAGATAGCCCCCGTTTTAGGTCATGCAGACCCAAGTGCAGTTTGGAAACTAGTCAAACATTTCATTCAAGGTTTCACGTCTGTCAGTAGAATTCAGAGCACTGGAGACATTTCCAACAAAGCGAATAGGCCACATGACACCTCCACTTAGAAATCATTCGAGATGTACGGATCCCCACCTGGGCACGAGGCACCTTCTCAGCCGTTGGATACAGAGATGTAGTCCAGTAGCCACACCTCATAGCGCTAGAGATGGGCAGTTCATTAAGCCAGTTTTAAAATTCAGTGTATGGTTTCTTTTTGTTAATAAAGATGTTCAAAATTAGAGTTAATAGAAGATTCTGTTGCTTACCTGAGCTACATACTTAGACAGTAAGTCAACGTGCCCAAGCTTCTCCCTTCATCTTTAAGATGTGAACATAATTACCTAGTTTCGAAGGTTGTTGTGACCATGAAATGAGGTAATGCTATGTAAGATGCTTGATAAAGTACGAACTATCTGGACTATTTGGAACATACTCTTCCCTAACTTCTTTTTTTAGCTTCCATCTCTCACCATTTAATTAGACAATTAGCATATATGTAATTATCTCTATCTCTATCTATATATAAAATTATAGTTTAAATATTTCTCTTTTGATGTTAGGAAGTATTTTCTCAACTAGGAAATTTCTGGGTTTGTGACAATCCCACCGCACTGGGTTTTCTGGGGTGGCGGACGCTCTGGGACTCACAAGGACAGCGAGGGTACCTAGGGATTCGGGAATTTATTGCATGGCCAGTGGGGCTACTATCAGAGATTATTTCACACACAGCAGTGTTGCTGGGCTGATAACATCAACACACCCACTTCTAACACATGAGAAGTTGGAATCAGAGCTCGTTCTGCTGGTCACCAGGTCTGCTTCCTGGTCGCCAGTTGTGCTAACTATTGCGACTCCTCCCCATCCCTACACACTTTGCTGCAAATACACAGAGGTGGGTGGGTCTGTGCAGGGCTGAGGACCTTCCTCAGACTTCTACAACACACTGGTCTCCTTTGCGGTCCCAATCCAGCAGCTGGGTGTACTGGCTCCGGGATCCCCTGGCAAGCTCCAACTCGCTCACCCATGCCAGGGCTCGCTAGTGTAGACCAGTTGTCTAAAGTCTAATTCGTATAAACTTGGATTCCTCATGGCGTTTCTGCTTCCCTGATTGAACTCAGATCTGTGTGTGTAGCACATTTTATTTATGATATTCCATATATCTATATATCTCTATCTATCTCTATATCTATATCTATATCTATCTATCTATCTATCTATCTATCTATCTATCTATCTATCTATGAAATTGTATTCTTCATGAAAGACACCATTTCCACAGCTCCATGGACTGAGCATGCTTAGCTATCTTTCAAAGATGGGGAGCTCAAGGCTCAGAGAGGTGAAGTGCGCATGTGTCCTGTGTGTGGCAGGTCAGCACTTGACCTTAGAACTCATGGCTTCTGAGTGTATTCAATGTTGCAGGCTGCCTCACGAGCCCAGGGGGGAAGGCTTCAACGTGGGAGCTATAAGCTCTGGCCGTTGCTTCTCGCCCACTTTCACTGAGCCTCTTGTTCTCATAGGCCCTGGGGTTTTGACTAAGGTCACCCGACAAGCAAACAGCAGATTCTGAACGATGACCCTCTGATTCAGATCAGGAAAACCACAGCCGAGTGTTTCTTGTAAGCTCCAGGCATGTGTTCATCGTGGTCAACCTCAGCATCATGTTCTCAGAGCCTGCTCACCCAGGCACCGTCAGGGACACGAGGTGTGGGGCTGCCTGTGCCCAGTGTCGAAGAGCTGGTCTCTGAGTCACAGTTAGGCTGTGCAAGTGCAGACACAGACACACACACACACATACACTCACATCAGAGTTCGATCAGGGAGGAAGAACCCGTGAGGATTACGGAATCAGGGTTTATAGGCCTGGTCCACTGGCCAGCCCGGCGTGAGTGAGAGATGGAATGATTGCAGGGCGCTCGGAGCGGCTCCCCCAGTCACTGGGTGAGACTCCAGAGGAGGCTGGGATAGAAGTCGCTGAAGGATATTGGCAAATCGTGGGTCTGTCTCTGAATCTTTAGCAAAGCAACACACCTACCCCACCCCCTTCGACCTACTCAAAGTGACTTTGAAAAACTCATGCATTTATTATTGGTTTGCCTCTTTTGTTGTGAGTAGTTGACACTAGATTTTCTGGCCTTAAGAGCTAATTTTCCCAGAAACAAGAGTAATGAACTTATCGCAACCAATGTTTCTTACATTTTAATGGAACTCTAATCTTCCAAAGCACTTTTACATTTGATCCTAACCTCAGTGGGCAGAAAGTGCGGCGGCAGAACCGGCCTGAGAGTTACTCCTAATTAGCAGGGGGACCGAACTGGTAAAGTGACTTAGCAGATTTGGACTTGAAGGCAGATTCCGGGAAAGGTTTCTCAAGTGAGTCTTGTTGTCTGTCCTCTATCGGGCTGCTTCTCTTTAAAAATGAAACAAAAAGGTAAATCCCTGGGTTTGAATGTTCTGTACGAGCATAGAAAACAGACAGATCATAGACACCTTGTGTACATTTTAAATAAGCACAGCAGTGTTTATCCTGGGTAAGGCAGCATTTGGACATTGACTTCAATAAATCAACAATTAGATCTCAAAGAAGACTTTTTAACTGGGTGCCCATTCATGCATTGGCTTCCTGAGGTTTCTGAATCCCCTAAACTCTATGCAAAATGTCCACAAGATGCACACTCAAGAGAGGCTTCCGCGTAGTAGCTGGTTTCTGGAGAGGTCTGGACAGTCTTCTCCAACACACTCTGGGCACTAGCGCACGTGCCTTCTGGTGGGGGGTAAGTCTGGGCACACGACAGTCCCCTTCCCTGAGCCGGCAAGTCCTGGAGTCTGGACAGTCCTCAGGCCCCGAAGGTCTGACCGCCGTTACACTATGCTCAGCTCCCTCTCTTTGGCTTTGGAGGGATGCCAGGGAGACCAGCCCGTCCTGCCCCGGGGCTCCGGTGTCGGACTGGCCCTGTGCATCCGAGGAAATAGGCGGTTTCTGTTTCTCAGCTGAGAATGCCGGGGTCCAGGAGCCACACGGAGCAGCCCGCCTGCCGGGGGCTCAGACGGAGCCCGCACCTCTCCCGGGAGGACTTCTGGCTAAAAGGAGGAGAACCTAGGGACGCCTCGGAAGGTGCGCTGTGCACGTGTTCTGTAGACAAGGGCAGTGATCGGCCCGCCCTGGGGACGTGTCCAGAGTTGTTGTTTTCCATGTGCTACATGATTTAATCTCCACACCAACTTAGCTCAGCAGGAAGCGTTTATCCATTGACAGGGAGAACATGAGGCCCAGACGGAAGCTGCTTTCCCGGGACCCAGCAGTGTGAGAAGGGATGTGTCCCCCTGGCTACAGCCCCTCCCAGTGAGTCCCACCAGTGACAGGCCAGCCACAGGGTTCGACTCTGACTTCCTGTTGGCATAATCTTCTAGGACCAAACAACCTTGCTTTAGGAACATAGACGATATCACAGCTGCGTATGACTATGATTTTAGGGAAAAGCAGGAAATGACCTAAATGCTATCGATGAAGAAAATTACTCTTGTAATCGGCACATACATTTACAGAGTTTGTGTAATGAAGAAAAATTACTTTTTTATAACAAAGCAAAAAACAGTGGGCACAGAATTTGCTATATTAAGCTCACCTGTGTCAAGAAAAAGATATCAAACTCTTCAAATGCTTGGTAAAGTATTGAGAGGTTAGTTTTATTTATCTTCCTAATCTTTGAAAATGACCATGAATTGATTTTATAATGGAATGCATTAGAATGGCACCAATATTGCATATCTAGCATGTGTCATTGTTGTGGACTCGTTGATTGTGTTCCCCTCACATTCACATGTTGAAGCCTGAACCCTCAATGTGATGGGGTTTGGAGGTAGGCCTCAGGGAGATAATTAGGGTTAGATGAGCTCATGAGGGTGGGGCTCCCATGCTCAAGTTAGTGCCTTTCTTAGAAGAGAAAGGCAGAGAGATTTCTGTCCCCCGGTGTATGCGCAGAGGAACGACCCTGTGAACACACCGTGAGGGGGTGCCATCCTCATGCCAGGGAGTGGGCTTTCACCAGCAACTGAATCTCTTGGCCCCTTGATCTGGGACTTCCTAGTTCCTAGAACTATGAGAAAAGCATGTCTGTTGTTTAAGCTGCCCAGACTGTGACTGGTATTTTGCTATAGCAGCCTGGGCCAGCTGAGACATTCATGCATCGATAGAAGTGCTCTTTATGTGCCAATGGAGAGTGACTCTCTCCTTGACCAAACTGTAGTTGAGGCTCAAGCACGGGCCCCGTTCTTGCTGGGCCTGCATCGCCCAGTTTCAGGAAGAACTCTGCTAACCCAGCTCAATGAGAATCCCTCCTCAATCTTAGTATATAAACACCCCTGGTATCTGGTCAAATTCCTCATCCCCTAGACTTTGACCTGATCGCCTTGGCCTGCCTTCAGCAAAAATTCTGTTAATTTTGTTTAGCAAGAATCTCTCTGCCCTTAACTTCTCCTCCTTATACTTTTCATCCACCGACTCCTTCGCGCTGCTCGTCGGCTGTAAATCCCCATCTCTTCGCTGTGTTCAGAGTTGAGACTGATCTTTCTTCCCTGTTGTGATAGTCTTGACACCTATTGCAATAATCCTAAGTAAAATCTTCCTTATCATTCTGACAAGTGTCAGAATACTTTTTTCTTTAACACGATTCATTTAAGCCTCTACCACTACGAGGTAGATAAGGAAATGGAGGGATCTAAGCATCACGTGATTTTTCAGCACTTAGTCAGCCAGTAAGTGGTGGCCAGGATTTGCATGCAGGTGGTCCAGCCGGTGCAAGGATGTATGCCACACAGCTGATTCTGATAGTCAGACAAACAGCAGAGGAGAAATGACAGGTGGGTCCCCGAGGCAGAAATCCCCCGGGACCTAGAAATGGGCAAGAACAGGGAAAACACATATTGTAGGTGGATCCTTCTCCCCAGGGTGACCTTTTCTCCCCTGGTATATCTCTGGTCATGGGGTTTGGACCCTACCCTGACCTTCCCTGCCCTGGCATGTCACTAGTCCTGTGGTAGATCCCCTTGGGGCAGAACAAGGCCTGGAGAATGCCTCGTACGACTTCCAGACAAGCCCTTGCATGACCCCCCCTTAGCATTAACCCCGGGACAACGAGGTTCTAGCCCGCATGTAATCCTAGGGAAAAGCTTCGGTCTGTTGACCACAGAGACAGAGCTTTGGTCAAACTAGAGATGACATTTAGCCTCAGTTGTGTTTCAGCTGCAGGCCCAGAAAAGCAGCAAAACCAGATGAAATGATGCCATGGCCGGTATCAGGGCCAGAGGCTGGGAGTAATGAACTCCTCCCCGGTGCACACCAGGCCGTAGAGACCACGGCCCCGGAAGGACACACCTGGAAAGCTGATGAATGTTCTCTCGCCACCCTCCCCTGAAACTCCACTGAAAGTCACTCTTTCGGAAAACAGAGCAAACCCCATAAGACAAAGGTCCTAGTGCCCCCCCCCTCATATGCCCACACCCTTCCCCCTTCTTTCCCTGGGGATGTCCTTTCTGGAGCACGACTGTGCCTTTCTCCCTCCCTCCCCCAGCTGCATTTTCCTTGCTTTTCTTTCTCCTGAGCTCCAAGGGCCCGTCTTTGGCCTCTGCAACTTGCTTCCTGAGTCCATGCATCTAATCACAACACTTGAAATAGATCAGGTGAGCAAAGCACATATCTGTTGAAATTTTACTTTTTTTTGTTTAGCAGTTTAGAGAAAATGGAGCAAAGAGCACAGAGAGTGTCCATGTAACCCCCTTCAGACCCCAGCTTCCCCCACCTCATACTTTTTTTGTACATCAAAGGAAAGGGGATGAGAATACAGAGGAGTCGCAAACATCTTCCATTTTGCTCCTGCCCCACTAATGTGTGTCTGGAAAGGGTGTAGAATTCTCCTGAGGTCAAGACGGCTACAAGCGTTTCTCATCCTATCCGCTCACTCGCCGGCCTTTAGGAAGTGTCTGCTGAGTGAATGGGCTGCTGTGTCGGGTCGTAGGGGAAGGAGAAGGGCCGACCCAGCGCCCCCCGAGGAAGGGATTCGGGGGTGTCATGCTGAGCTCACTTCATGACGTTTGCTCCCACTTTCTAGTGTTTTCTGATGAGGTGGTGAGGGGTGTGGGTGCAGGGAAAACTTGGGGTCATGTCACTGCCAGAGAACTTTGCTTATCAATCAGCAATCAGGAGCCCTGGAGCCAATCAGGGTGAATGTATATAAAACAAAAACAAAAACAAAAAACTCTCAATTGTCTATACCACTGTGCATTTTTGCAAATGCCCTGCTCTCTAGGGATCTGCATAAACAAACAAACGAGCTAACCTAAAAAACAAAACAAAGACCTTGCAAAATAAGGTGAAATATAACAAGCATCAAGTGAAATATGGAGAAATTGAGATTACAGCGGATTTCAGGGTGCTGAGGCATCTAATGTGACCCACAGACAGAAGGAAGTGGGAGGTTATTGGGGTCACCTGGTAAGAATTACAAATTGCCATTAACAATGGCTTTGGGCATCTTGAACCCTTCCAGCCTTACGCTTTCTGAGCTGCACAGACACCAGACACATCAGTGGTTCTCAGCTGTGGTTACATATTCGATGCTCACCGGGCTGAGGAAAGATCAAAGGATTCTGATGCTACCAGGAGGGAGGAATGCTGAGAAAGGGAAAGGGTTAAGGGAGAGAGAATGCAGGTGGGGGAGCTGGTGAGAGCAAATGCCCAGAGACAGAATTCACAGCGAGGTAGTCGGGAGAAGGAGAGAAATCAGAGAGAGGGGAGAACATAATATTTACAAGGCAGCAGTGGAAGAGGACATTGGAAAAGTAGTCTGGGGCCAAACTTCATGCAGCCCTTAATGTGTGCCTTTCTCATGTCACAAAAGGGGATCCCATTTTTTTTAAAGCACTAGCTAAATCCAAGACAGGGATTTAGCTTTTTAATCTTCACAACGTATTCATTATCCCTGCAATAAAGCTATAGTTAGTGCCTCCTGCATTCTAGGGTTCCCATGGACAACCAAGCAGACAAGCTGTCTCCTGAATTCGAATAGAGGAGCTACACTAAAATCAAATAAGCAAAAGCGAATCAACTAACTCATTTAAAAGTCGAATAAGCAATGAACAAACTGTCCAATCAACTCAAAAAGAATCGGGAGGCTTTGGCTAGAACTAAATGATAAAAATTTATTCAAGGGCCTTCGAGTGTGCACACTGGGAACACAGCTGGACGGTAGCACAGAGTTGTCCCGAAGACGAAGTGTAAGGAAGGAGTTCTCACAGTCAACAGTGCGATCTTGAGACTGATCAGTCCTGCGTCCGTGGCCCTCAGACGGGCCCAGGAAGGGCATCCGTCACACGCCAGGGGTCTGGATGATAGATGCCATGTGATCTGCAGGGTGGGTGCCAGGAAGTCTGGTCACTTCTAGCGGTCTGGACACCAGATGTCACGTGGGCTAGGCCCCTGAGTCCGTCAGCGGGTAACCAGAGTGTTGTCTGGTGGTCTGAGGTATACCCAGGCATTGACACAAGACTGAGAAGTTCAAGAGTTTAAGTTCTCAGTCCAGTTAGAACACGAAGAGGACCGTATCCTCATGGGCCTCAGCCTTCACAAGGTTAATCGTGTTAGAATCGGTTGAACTGACTCCATTCCACATATTCTTATCTCCACTCTGTGTTCAAAACAGTATTTGTTCAGTAGTAACGAGGGCTATGAGTGAATGATGTGACGGGAGAGGCCTTTCCAGTAGTCTTTGTAATATTCTTTTTTTAAAAGTTTAATAAAAATATATTTCTATCAGCATTCAAAAGCCAAGTGTTTACAATAAGAAGCTTTTAAAATCAAGGTTTCAAAATGCAATGTGGTGAACAAGAAGTAATACATGTAGTACATAAAAACTCGGATAATCAAAGTACAACACAAATACTTAGCAATATATAAAATGTTTTAAGTTATATCTTAAACAATAATTACATTTAATTCTCCTTATTTTTTTTTTAGCATTAGAAATAAATTTTAAGGAGGGAAAAATGAGTCAGAGGAAAGACAAGAAAGTAAAATAAAATAGGTAGAAAAATTATTCATTTTAATCATATTTTTAAGTGATTCTTAGAACATCAAAATAAATTTGTAAATGTACCTGCCAGGCAAGCCCTTCAAAAGGATACTTTCTCATTTTAATGAATTGATTCCCTTCTTTAATACAAAGAGAGATGCTAGGTTTCGGGTACTAAGATTAGCGTTTTCTCCTCAAGTTATAGTGACTGTAAAAAATTTGGACAAAGTCTTGGCCGGTTGGGCTCAGCAGTTAGAGTGTCGACCAGTGGACCTTTTTTTAAAAATATTGTTAACATTCTCTTAACTTTTCCTCTTTTTAAGGCAAAAATGCCTAGTTCCTTCAGACGTTCCCGTGACCCTCCCAGCCCAGGGCCCCGCAGTCTCCTGAGAAGACAGTCCGGGCAGCGTGCAGGACTGTCCTCCGAGGTCTGGCCTGAAGGTTGCCGGCTGTGCCCCGCTGGAGGGTACAGAGAGCGCTCTCTGTCTCCTTCTCACGCACACGGACAGAGAAATCTCATTTCATAGATCCCAACGTCTAGATAAAAACAGGCTGCATGGAGCGCCACAGTCCTATTACACAGAGGATGCTTTAAGACTGTCTTTTTTCATCCCTTCTTGAATACGTCCATGCCAGCACACACACACACACACACACACACACACACTCATGCATGCACACACGCATGCACACCCGTGACTGTCAGGACCCTGAGGGCAGGACTGTTACCTCGTTGAGAAACATCTGCGAATACTGAGACCACACAAAAGAGCTCATGGTTTCTATTTGGCTGCTGAAAGATTAATTGTCAGAAAAATCATTTACCGACCAGTAGGCACCCCAGGCAAGTCCTTCTGCAAATTAGAAATGTTGAATGTGTGGGACCAGCTGCCCTGGGCCTGGAGAGGTCACTGACCCCTCCAGGAGGGTGGCCAGAGGACAGTGATTCACAGCCTGTCTCACCGTCAGGGCTGATCCCCAAAGATACGTTTATCACGAATCGTAATAAAAGTGTCCTCAAAAGTAACAGGGGCACTGCTTCTGGGCCCAGGATTCCTGGTGATTTTCGAGGGAACAAACAGGGCCCCAGGGGAGCCAGCTGAGCCACCCTCCTGCTGGCCTGTGAGCTGTGTGACTTGGCGCCTTCCAAACAGGGTAACATGAGCACAAAGCAGCAGGTGTGTCCTCGGGGCTCCTGCGCCTACCAAGGTATTCCTTGGTAGTGTTGTCCTTCCTACCAGAGAAGTCAAGTTCAATGAGTATGAGTGAACTAAACAAGGGAGAAAATAGCGCTTCTCACTAAAGCGTTATTATATTATGAATTTTGAATATTGACATTTTTTCAAGTCGGCTCAATGACAGTTTCGATTGTTAATATCCTGATGGGAAAGTGTACGATGCTTCAAGACGCTACCCTGACGGGTAACAGGCTGAAGGGTGTGCAGGGCTCACCATGGACATCTCACAACTGTGTGCGGCCCTACGAGGATCTCAAGATAAGAAATTTAATTTTTAACAGGAAAACGTGTCACCCTGATGTGATGTCAAGGCTTTCTCTGGGTCTTGACCCAAACACCAACTCCAAAAGGGCATTTTTGAGTCTATCCGGAAACTGCGAAACAGATGTCAGAAGACTTCAGGGAATTATTGCTTGTTTTGTTAGAGATAATGGCATGGCGTAATGTTTTCTGAAAGACGTCCTTATCTGTTGAATAGGCATGCTGAATCTTTACAGATTAAACAGGCTTTATCGAGGGAATTTGCTTTGAAGAACTCAAAGAAAAAGTGTGAGGACCGAGAGATGAAACAAGACTGTAAAATGTTGATAATTGAAAAAACTGGCTGATGGGTAAGTACATCGTGGTTCATTATACTCTTCTCTCTATTTTTGTATATTTTAGAAAATGCATGATTTAAAAAGTTTAAAAGAACCGCCCTGACCGATTTGGCTGAAGAGTTAGAACATCAGCCCTCAGACCGAAGGGTCGCTGGTTCGATTCTTGTTCAGGGCACATGCCTGGGTTGCAGGTTCGATTTCCAGCCCTGGTCAGGGTCTTGCAGGAGGCAACCAACCGATGTGTCTCTCTCACATTGATGTTTCCCTCTCTTTTCCTCCTTCCCTTCCACTCTCTCTAAAAATCAAAGGGAAAATATCCTCGGGTGAGGATTTAAAATAAACAAAACCAAAGCAGTGAGCTGGGAGCCAAGCACAGGAGGGTCTGGCTGGAGTTCCTGGGGGAAGCCCTGTCGATGACGAGGTGTCCACCCCCAGCACAGAGGCAGCTGTCCCCAGCTCGAGATGCAAGGAGCCACGCTGGCCGAATGGACCTGGCAGTGGCTCTCACGCGGGCAATGAAAAATCTCAGGTGGGACATGGTGCCACTCAACTGTGTTCTTCACCAGGGCAGGCACCTCCTCTGTTCTGGTTATTTTTAACACTGAAATACACTTGACATGCAACGTCATATTCGATTCAGGTGTGTGACATAGTGATGTGACAGTTGCACGCGCTGTGAGGTGACGCCACGGTAATTCTGGTTAGCGTCCACCACCGCGCATAGTTACACAGGTTGTTTTTCTTGGGATGACGACTTTTAAGATCTACTCTCTCAGCGACTTTCAAATACACGCTCCAGTGCTGCTAACATGGTTCTCGTGCAGCACGTCATATCCCTGGGACGTTCACTTTGTGTGCTTTTTTAAAATGTTTTTTCCCTGTATTGATTTTTTCAGAGAGAGAGGGAGTGAGAGGGAGAGAGAGATGGAGACATCGATGAGAGACAACATCCACTGGCCGCCTCCTGCATGCCCCCCGCTGGACATCTGGCCCACACCTGGGCATGAGTCCTGACCGGGAATCGAACTGGCGCCTTCTTGGTGCACGGGTCAGCGCTCCACCCCTGAGCCACACCAGCCGGACCCGGGACATGCACTTTGTAACTGGGAGTCTGAACCTTTAGTTGTGGTTAATGCTGACCACAGGGATGAGCATCATGCTGGGTCCAGAGCTCATTCTCGAGTCGCCTGATGAAGGCCTGAGCAGAAAGGGACAGGTTCTAAGAGTAGAGGCCAGAAGAGGAGACCTGTGGGTGAGGGAGGCCGGGAGGCCGCCTCCGACGACGGCCCTGACTGAGCAGGAGGACGAGTGTGTACCAGGGGGCGAGGCCACGGGCGCGAGACTGGGGTAGATAGGATGCTGCCGCTGGGTGTCCCCTCCTTCCCTGCTAGAGTCACCCTCCTTGTCTGCAAACTGGAAACCCACAGGCGGGCACCAACTAGGTAGCAACAGTTCCTCTGGGAATCACATTGCTTGCCTTGAATCCCATCCCTGTCGTTCCGGACTCTGGGCAAGTTCCACATCCTCCCCATGCTTCCCTCTCCTCGTGTGTGACACGTGGCTACTAGGAGCCCCTACACGAGGCTGAGGTCTTTCACGTCAAGTGCTCAGCACGCCCCTTGCCACAGCGCACGCTCAGTCCGCGAAACCCTCTGCATCGGAGCAAGATGCTAACCGAGAGGAGTCCACAGGCGTCCAGCTCCTTTGGCTCCCATTCCGCTTCCTCAGGACCACAGCAGTGTTTCTGTTTCACAGAACCAGACCCCGAGTTTCAGAAGAATTGAGAAAATCCAGGTAACTGCTGAGCCCCGACTGGGCGCCCGTCCTGATGGGCAGGGACAGAGCAGCCCCAGCGAAGTGGCGGCAGGGGCCGGTGTCCCTGGTGCGAAAGGCAAGCTCTTTCCTTCAGAGCAGGTCCTGGATTTTCAGAACGACTGCAACTTGAAATATGTCACGCGGTTGAGAGAACATCTATCCCGGGGTCCAGGTGTCCCTCCTAATCCGACGACGTACCCCCACTTTTCACTGTCCGAGTAGGCTAAGTCACTTGGGCTTTGAACTCCCGGGCTCCTCGGAGGGAAGGAAGGAAATGAAGTCGCTTTTGTTTGAATACAGGTTTTGTTCCTGTTTAATCCGGCAAAGGGAAAAAACACACACGTGCACACACATGTGAACAACGCACATGCGCACACTCACATGCACACACACGTACACGCAGTAGAACAGCGGAGGCCCGGAGCAGACGCAGAAGACGAGACGAGAAGGGGAAAAGCTGCCGGCGGGCGCGCGGCCTTGCGGGAGGTTTGTCCCGCATCGTCTCCTTCTCCCGTAGTGAGCGGCAGGGCTTCCAGGCTGCGTGCCCCTCTCCCGTGGCTGTCCCCAGAGACCCCGGTTCTGCTCGCCCAGGGGCTTGCTGTTCTGCGGGGCCCCCACCGGGTATCTGGGAGCCTGTTGCAGCTCAGAGAGGGGCTCAGACCTGGGGTCAGGTGCTAAGTGTCCACACAGGTCCAAGGGCATGTGATGAGCGGGCACGGACGAGGGGCTGGGCACGATGGCACTGGTGTCAGGACAGTCCAGCCCACCTCTAACTGGCTCTGTGGGTGCGGGCAAACCACTCCCAACCCCCATCTGAAAAACAATTTTTGAACACCCCCTGCGGTGTTCACTCAGCACATTTCCCGGCCCGTAGCCGCACGAATCCACGTTGGCCCTGGTGTGTGTGCGGTGCGGGGCTGAATTACTGCGGAGCCAAAGTCTTCGGGGAAAGAGTCACTGGACGCAGAAACAGGACAAACACAACCAGACGGGTACGCGCCAGACACGAAGGAAGCGCACGAGGCGGGCCTGGCCTTTCTTTGGAGAAGGGGGAGAGAGACAAAGGAAGGTCTCCGAGGGTGGCAGTGTCTAAGCGGAACTACCAGTGCCATCATGCCCGGTTCGAGCTCAGGGGTGGGGGCCGGGCATTCCGGCAGAAGGAAGGGTCTGCGGCAGAGCCCGGAGGCTGGAGCGACCTGGGGCGTCCGGGGCTGAAGGATGTGGTAGGCATCACGCAGCAGGGAGACGGAGCGGAGACAATGCCAGCGACGGGGTCAGGGACAAGCCAGGAGCTCACACCTCCCATCCCTCAAAAGCCACAAGACTCTGAAATGCCCCACGGTGTTTTCTGCTGACCCATCAGTAACCGGTCAGGCCTCATCTGGACTTGGCTGAGCAGAGGCTTATAGTGCCGCCGCTGGCCCCGGAGCTCGGTGCGGGAGCGGGTGCCACCTTCTTCGGCATCTTTGAAACTGGGGACCTTTGAGCTTCTGCTCTTCTGTCCACATGAGATTGTTTTCCTACACGTGTGGGAAGTAATCCTGTGGAGCTCCTGGGGCCCTGCCTGGTGACCTGCCTGTGCCCCAGCAACTAGATCTGGAGGGACCCTGCTCTCCTCCTTGTCTGCAGCCAGCGCTCCTCCCAGAGGCCCAGCTCGCTGTCAAATCCAACACCCCAGGACGTTCTCTCCGCCCACTTAGCTCATTTCTACTCAAATTTCTGTTTAAATGTTTACTTTTAATTTTTTAAATTTTATTTAATTTATTTATTTTGGTTACAGATGTTTCTCCTTTCCCCCGCATTGACACCCTCCTCCCTTTCCTGCCCCCACCACACCCCCGCATTGTTGTCCATGTCCATTGGTCGTGCTTACATGTTGAAGTTTCTTGGTTTATCTCTTGCCTCCCCCGGCCCCCTCCTCTGAGGTTTGTCAGTCTGAACCCTACTTTTATGTGTCTGGGTTTATTTTGTTCATCACCTTATTTTGTTCATTATATTCCACAAATCAGTGAGATCATGTGATACTTGTCTTTCTCTTGGCTTATTTCACTTAGCATAATGCTCTCTAGGTCCCTTCATGTCATCTCAAAGGATAAGAGATATTTCTTTCTTACAGCTGCATAGTATTCCATTGTGTACATGTACCACAGCTTTTTTATCCACTTATTTGTTGATGGACACTTGGGCTGTTTCCAGATCTTACTATTGTAAATAGTGCTGCTATGAACATAAGGGTGCATATATTCTTTCTGATTGGTGTTTCAGGCTTCTTAGGGTATATTCCTAGAAGTGGGATCACTGGGTCAAATGGCAGTTCAATTTTTAGTTTTTTGAGGAAACATTTCCAAAATATATAGAGTGCTCATACAACTCAACAAAAGGAAGACAAAGAACCAATTAAAAAATAGGCAGGGGACCTGAATAGACACTTCTGCAAACAGGACATACAAATGGCCAAGAGACATATGAAGAAATGCTCAACATCACCAATCATCAGAGAGATGCAAATTAAAACAACAATGAGGTATCACCTCGCACCTGTCAGAATGGCCGCCATCAACAAATCATCAAACAACAAGTGTTGGCGAGGGTGTGGAGAAAAGGGGACTCTAGTACACTGCTGGTGGGAATACAGACTGGTGCAGCCACTATGGAAAACAATATGGTGTGTACTTTTAATTTATTTAAAAAATTGTCAATAAAGCAAGCATACAAAAGGTGTATATAATACATGTGAACAATGAAAAGAAGAACAAAAGGAATTCCACATAACCATAGCACAAGGTGAGGTAGGCGTGTTACCTGCGCCTTAGAAGCCCCTGGGTGTGGGCCATGAACGTGTGGTCACCAGGTACATTTGGCCATTGAGCTGGTGGCCAGTGTGGGAGGCAGGGCGACGAAACCAATGTACTATGTCTGGGAAGGAAGAAACAAAATTCTTACTGACAGATATTCTGATCCTCTATGTAGAAAATCTTAAAAAAAATCTTAATTACTGGAATTAAAAAAAGAGAAAATTTGTCCGGCTGGTGTGGCTCAGTGGTTGAGCATCAACCCATGCACCAAGAGGTCTTGGGTTTCATTCCCGAGGGCACATGCCCAGGTTGTAGGCCCGATCCCTAGAGGGGGGCATGCAGGAGGCGACCAATCAATGTTCTCTATCATCGATGTTTCTATCTCTCTCTCCCTCTCTCTCTAAAATCAATAAAGAAAAAAAAATTTAAAAAAAAGAGCAATTTTCCCGAGTATAAGAATCAATATGCCCAAATAAGTTGAATTTCATATACTGAGTTTGAAGATGTAACTTAAAAACCTAAAATTTAGTTCTGCTAGTGTTACCCATGCACCAAGTGGTTACCGGTTCAATTCCCGGTCAGGGCACATGTCCAGGGTGTGGGTTTGATCCCCAGTGGGGGGCATGCAGGAGGTGGCCAATCAATGTTCTCTCTCATTGATGTTTCTATTTCTCTCTCCCTCTCTCTTTCTCTCTCTCTAAAATCAATAAAGAAAAAAAAACAAACCCTAAACTTTGTAATAGTCACACACACACACACACACACACACACACATTATGTATGTATATATTTACAACAATATAAAACAACCAAGAAAAAGTCTAATAAACTTTATGCAAGCCCATAATGGAAAACATTACAAAAATCTTTGGAAAGATATTAAAGACCCAACAGAATGGATAAAGAGACTCACTACAGGAGACGGCAAAAGTAGGTTTTCAGGTGTGAGTACACAAAACACAGAGCTTCGTCTTGTATTATTGCTTATTATTTTCCATATGAACAATTGCAAACCTACTTTTGCCCCACCCTGCATTATAAAGATGTTAAACATCTCCTTGAATTGAACTCTTGATGTAATGCAACTCCAGTGAAAATGTCAATAGGATGTTTCATAGAACTTGACAAGCTAAAACCTAAAACATAATTGGAAGTACTAGGGTCAATAATGGGAAGAGAAAGAAATATGGGCTGCATGGCCTTTTCTTTGCAGACGTGAATCACTGCAGAGTTCGAGTAATTAAGTAACAGTGATATCAGATACAGGCAAATTGACAATGGTCAGAACAGAGCACCCACCAAGAGCCCGGACAGATATGGCACCTGATTTATGGCCAAGCTGGTGTCGCAAATCAGTGGGGAAGGATAGACTTTCCAAAAACTTCTTCTAGGACTCTGGGTTACCAATGGGGTAGGGGAAAAAATGAAACCCTAAATCACCCTACACACAAACATCAATCCAGTTGGACATCAGTATAAAAGGCAAAACTATTAAACTCTTAGGAAACATCATAGAAACAAGTCTTTAAGATCCTAGGCAGGGAAGAATGTGCAAGTATAATGGCAATGACAGGTGATTGACAGCCTAGGGCTTCGCAAACCAGGGGCTACGTGGGCTCCCCACTCCCCCGGCGAGCGTGAGCACCCTGGAGACAGGCTGGGGAAGAGGGCCTCTGGGGGCCGCAGAAACTCTGCCGTAGGCGTGGTGATTGTGAAAGTTATTAAGTTTCTGTTATAAAGCAATTAACCAACACTTACAAATGATTAAATAGAGGAGCAGTTTGCCGGTTTACACAGAGTGGAGGGAATAAATGGTGAGATATATAAAAGAGTGCCTTTTAGATATGCAGGTCTAGGAAGAACATGATATCTTTTTTGAGTCTACACATATTTACAGAAGTTTAATTAATAACCCAGCAGACTAGTTGAAATGAGATCGTAACACAGTTCTCATCTCTACAAGCATGGTGCCCGAGGGGACACTGCTGACCCCCTTCGTATTTATGTACGAGTGTCAATTGCTTCACTGAAATTGATCCCTGCGCATTAATGTTCTGCACGCAGCCCAGCCAGATGTGTCTGTCTTTGCTCGTGTTACATAGTAGTCCATTTTCTAGTCTTTTAATTTTGAAAAATCTCTTTCACAGACAATAACAGATATATGCAAGCAGGAAAGATTGTAAAGGTAAGAATACATTTGGCAGACATTCATAAATAATAAATTCTAGACATTGCAATACGCCCTGCGTCTGTTGGGGTTGATTCCAACAGCTCTCAGATGTTTCTGCAGTCGAGAAGTCTCCGCTGCTACAACTGCCCCTGACAATTAGTTATGCATGTCAGTACCTTTGGTAAAGACTTTCAAAGACGTGTGCCTGGGCATATCAGAGCACTGGCTGAGCGACAGAAGACAATGAGGGCATTTCATCCACTGCTCCAGGTGGGGTGTCAGCGCGATGTGGAGGGAGGGTGACGTGCACACATTGTTCTTTCCGCTTCCTCCGGCCACGTAAGCTGGTGTCTCTGTGATTTCTCCTGGCATTCTTCTTTGAAATCTGGCTGTTTTTTTTCCTCTCTAGAAATGTCCATCATTTGTGGTTATTTTCTATTGTGATTAGCTTCATCTAAAACTTCACACCAAAAGGAAAAGATAGCTCAGAAAAGTCTCATTCAGCTGTCATCAGCTATTTCAAACCAACTGCTTACATACAGAAAAATGTATTAAAGTACAGGTTTCACAGGTACACACTGCATCCAGCAAGAAATGAAAATCACGGAAAACTTATTCTCTAAACAATTGCATACAGTTGTGTGTGTGTGTGTGTGTGTGTGTTTGTGTTGGGGGGGGGGTTCATTGTGCAAATGAAAGTTTTCCAAATTAACTTCCAGGCATACTTATTTTAAATTTATTAAAGGAGAGCTAATAAAAATTTCCTACCATGCAATTCACATATACTTATTAAAAACCAGCAGGAAACAGAACAATTGTTTAGACCTTTGAACAACAAAAGGTTTTGAAAGGAAGAGTGTTTTATCACTAACCATGTAGAGTTGCTGGCAGTTGGTGATCCAGAGAAGCACATGGACTTCCGGCTGCTTTTATTATTATCATCAATTCTCTGTATATGATACATCGCTTTATTTCTTGCCTTGGGATAGACCACTCCGACGGCCTACCCTGGGCTCACCAGCCTACACACCATGAAACAAAATAGCCTTGAGATGTGCAGATATTTACATATTGAATCTCTAGCTATTTAATTTAACGCAGGTTCGTACATCTGCCGATTCAAGTCCCGGAACTTCTCACCTGCAGTGAGGCTGAGAGCGGAGTGTCAACTTGACCACCTTAAAACCTGAGAGAAAGTCTAAAGTGGTGTATAACATCCATGAAAAGTCATTTTAACTGAGATGTAAAAGGAATATAAAGCGTATGAATAAAAGAACAAAGTGAGTTTTATTGTTTCGTTTCGTTGCTGCTGCCTCAGGAGAAGGTGCTGGTGCCCTCGGCACAGCCCCAGGCACCGCAGTGCCCACCAGAGATGCTGCTCTGGGCTCGCTCAGCCCTCAGACTTGCCGCTTCCACAGATGCTGCGCTTTCGGCCTCTGCAAATCCTTACTTTCTTGCCGACCGAAACAGTGATGAAAACTGTTTTCTGTCTTGTTTAGCTTTTAAGCTGTTTTCATTTGGAGAGTCATTCGGGGTAGCTGGTCAGCGGGCCCTCCGGGCACCAGCGGGTTCTGAAGACCCTTTGCTCCAGCTCCTCCCGCATGACGCCCTGGTGCCCGCGATGGGGCCTTGTCACCATGGTTTATGCCCAGGTCTCACACTTCCCCTTGCATACAGGTCCTTATACACTCTCTCTGCCTCAGCACGCTGTTGGCTTCCGCAGGCTCCTCGGCACTGTCTCCTGTGATGTCCCCGGAGCTTCACCCAGGTCCTGCAGCTGCCCTCCCTTCTCCCACCACCACTCTTCTTTCTGAATCTTCCCTCCCTCCCTCCCCCTCCTTTCCTCCCTCCCTCCGTCCCTCCCTCCCTCCCTCCCCCTCCCTTCCTCCCTCCCTCCCTCCCTCCCTACCTACCTACCTACCTTCCTAACAAATATTGAATGCCCTTCCAAACAAGTGCTTGATCACTTAAAATAGAGTTCCCTAGGTGTCATGAGAATTAGAGGGTGGTGTGGGTGGGAGGTGGGGTCACACTTAAACCAGGCCTGAGGAATTTAGAGAAGGCTCCCCAAGAATGTAGAAGTGGCCCACTGCAATTATACATTCACTAACTCTTCTTTTTCTTCCTTTCTCCCTTCCCTGCCTCACTATCCACAGTCGCTGCCTTACACACCCTACAATTACGTCCCAAAGAAACCACCGGACCAGCGTCTTGCCTAAGGCTCTGCTTTCAAAGCAAACCCAACAGGGACACAGAGGAACCATCATACGAGACCTCTCCTGTCTCTCTCTGTACTGAGAGTTTTAGTTTCACATCCTACTGCTAACTACCTCATTTCCAAGTTTTTCGGGTTACATTTCTGAGAGAAAATCTATTTTGCCTGATCCTTTTTTCTAGACCAGACCCTTCATTCAGTCCTGGAAGCCTACGGATCAGCTGTTTTGGGATTAGGGGAGCGTGGCCACCCCAGTTCAGTCCACGGTGGTTGGCCAGGTAGAGGGCTGCCCTCCACGGACTCTACCGGTAGAGCAAAGACTGGAGGGTGGCGGGCACTCTGAAAATGGGGAAGGACGTGAATTCTTTCAACCTCATTGTACAGAGGTACTATTGTTCCCACTATCAGACACACGCGCACACGCACACACACACACACACACACACCCCACACCCCACACGTGAAGCTCCGAGAAGTTAAGTGACCAGCTCCGTATTTCACACACATCAGTGGCGATGTCTGGGCTCCCATCCAGCGTGCTCTAACCTCAGAGTTCTTTTCATTACACCATAATGCATCCTCAGCATGAACAGTCAGGAGTCCGTAGATGAGATGTAGAACCCATATTCCCCTTTTTATTTAATTGGAATATATGAAAAAGTTATTTTTTTCCCGAAATGAGCTCATGCCTGTCCTTTGCCTTTCTCATTTTGAGGGCGTGCTCACGAGAGCAAAGCCAAAAGATATCAGCAATACATTAGACCTTCGCAGTGGAAGCAGGAAGGTCGGGGCCAAGTGTGGGGTAGGGAATGGTTTGAATTAAGGTACAAAGCTCACGAGTAATTGGTAGCATCTCTGCGATTAGATAAGGAGACATTAAAGTCGGAGGAGTCTGCAGACCCGAGACCTCTCTCACTCAGGGAGAGCATCTCGCCACATCGGCAGCAAAGCTTGTAAGCAAACACCATGTCTGTGAGCTTCCTTGTTGACCAAATCTTTATTTTTCTATGTGAAGCTATGCACCTCCCAAAATACACACTGTACCCAGCAGGACACGTTTTGCTTCAAGAGAAAGGGAATATGTTGCCGCAATGTAATAGAAGACCCCAGAGGGGTGGGTGGAAATTCAGGTCCCACACATGGAGACTCAGTTCTTCGAGCCCTTCGTTCTGCCTTTGGTTGGTTAGATGTTAGTGTCTGCCAGATGGAAGCAGCCATTTCAGAGACCCCCCCCCCCCCGAGATCAGAACATAAGTCTATTTCCTGGTGGTCTAAGGTCAAATCTCAGTGAACACTCTTGACTCTGATGGGATGGCTTGTCTGTCCTTGAACCAGTCACTGTGACAAACAAAAATGGGGTTGACTGGTTGGCTGGTCCTGACTCCCTGGCTGGGTTACAGTGTTAACTTTCCCTAAAACACTCCAATGGAGAGTGATAGTGCTCAGATCCCCTAACACAATCAAGGTCCTTATCCCTCAAGAAGAGAGAGTGAACTCTGGGTAACCTAAATACACGCGCACACACATATATCCAGCAAACACCCCTGCACACCCTACATTATCCCCATAAAGGAGGCATCACCCTCCTGGGACACAAACATGTTCCGAAGCTTGTTGGGCTTTAGCTAGCCTTGGATATTCAAGATAATGAATGGGTTGTCAGATCACACCAAAGGATGATAAAAGCTAATGGTGCAACCAAAGAAGGTAAATGTAGGTTGCTCTTTTTAATGCCAACCGGGTGAACCCCCCCTCATTCTCCAACCCCAGCTTGATTGCAGCCTTCTCTGCGAAGCAACCCTGATTCTCCCATCAGGGTCCATCCCTTCATAATAATAGCGGTGGCGGATTGTGTTGCCAAGAGGAGCAGCCTCTTAGCACAGCTTGGTGCTCACCCCCAGGGGGAGTCTGGGTTGCCTTCCCCACAACAGGAACCTAGTTCTGGGACCCGAGTCACACTCAGGCACCGAGGAGGAAGCCAGCGTGCCCAAGTCTCATTGTTTGGAGAACGCGTGTGTCAACGCCTCCAGCAGCCGGTCCGGGAGCCTCTTGGGACGCGGAGCTCAGAGCCGTGGCAGCTTGCTTGGAAGGCAATAAAGGAAAGTGTCATTAATTAATGACATCCTCTTTCCACCAGCAGACGTGTGGCCTTTGGAGTCAGACAGACAGGAATTTAATTTTTATCTCAGTCTCCCCCTAAGTGGCTTTGAAAAAGCTACTGAACTTTTCTAAGCCTCAGTCTTATCTTCATGTACAAAACAGGAGTCCGTGCACCTCCCTGAGAGGGCTGTCGTGACCAGCAGTGGGGAGGTTGCAGAGTCTGTGGTGCTGAGTGCATAGGACAGACACCTGAAGGAGCCCGGCCCACAGGACCCCGAGCCACGAGCAGCTCTGAGGGGCGTGGCCTCCCCCGTCCCCGCCCCCCCGACACTGAGTTACTTGGCTTCATCAGTCAGGTCTTCTGTGCTGGACTCATAGGCTCTGGGCAACCCGACTCGCTCTTTTCAACATTCCTTCACCTTCCAAAACAAGACTTCCCCGCCGCATCGACACTTCTCAAGATGAACGTGTCACTTACCTGGGCAGGGTGCCTTGAGCATGGGAAGACCCCAACCCGGTCTGAGGCCTAACTTCCAGCAGGTGAGCTCACAGAGCAGTCTAAGTTCTAGAAATTTCCACCGATGATGACACTTCTTGACTTTTAATTCTCGACATTAGTCTTTACTGTTACCACAATGTCTCCCATACGCCTTCATGTGGTTGGTAAAGCCCTCCACACCCCACCCCCGGGCCTCTGTACAATCGGCCCCTCTGCCGCGAGGACTCAGTCCAACTCCTGTCCTTCAGACCACAGAGACCTGCCATTGGCCCACCCGACTGTCACTCAGCCTACAGCAGGTCCTGGGCCCAATGTGCTTGGGCTATCCACCACTCACTTTATATACTTTTAGGTCATAAATCCAAAATGTATGGTAGCTTTTCCATGACTTTTGGACTGAAAGAAGACAATCCAAATTTATCCGGGGAACGGTGTGAGGCTCATGCTAAGAGGCGAGAGGGTGGCCGCAAAGGAAGACAGGGGGGCAGACGGGGCAGCCCAGGTGGTCGGAACAGATGGGCACGTCTCCCACCGGGTGCCTGCAGTCCCCCTGGGCCCAGATACACCCCCCTGCTGCAGTCCTGCAGGCCAGAGGTACCCCTTGATAGTGTCTGGGAGATCCAGGCTTTTCCTCGAACGCTGTATTCATCCTTAAACTACCCAACCCCTCCTCCCTAAACTTGCTTGAGTGAATTGGCTCCTTGCCATGAAAACACACACCAAAGCTCAACCCGAGCTCCTGTAGACCAGCCCAGGCTCAGTCAGAGACCCTGGGGAGCATGGTAGGGACATTAAAAATGCAGACCCCAGAGTCAGACCACCCAGAATGGAATCCCTCGCTCCCACATTTACTTCCTGTGTGACCTTGGCAAGTTACTTACCCTCCCCGTGCCTCAGTTTGCTTATCTCTAAAGTGGGGATAATAATAAGTAGGTTCTCACACGATGTGCCCAGAGCAGAACCAGCAGTGAGGAAGCTCTGTAGTGTCAGCACTTTCAGCCTTTGACGTGGCTGTACCCTTGACGCTCCTCTCGCTGCCCTCGTGTTTAGGTGCAGGCACGGGGGGCCCAAGGCAGCCAGGCAGGGGCCCGTAGCCATGCTGCGGCTGGGCACGCACCCACAGGGAAGCCTGCAGCTGGCAGCAGCCACAGGGCCCGGCAGCAGCGGAGGCTGCCTGGCAGGAATGCGCAGCACCAGCCTCTGCCACACCTCAGAGCCAGCACACCATGGTCTCGTGCGGAATCCTCGCGGGAACCAGGGGCCGTGATGGTCACTCCAGATTTCATCGACCTCTCCAAGGATAGAAGGAGGACTTGAGGATGGGTGGGCTGGTCCTGCGAGTGCGTGTTCTTCCGAGGTCTAATGTCTCAGCTGGGGTCCAGGGACCAGTGAAGGAACGACAGCCCCATCTTGGCGGGGGACCAGCTTCATCCACCTCTTGCAGGGACTCTTGTTACTGACGGGTCCTTGAGGCGTCTGAGCACAGAGACGAGGGCCAGTGAGGCCGATGTGCTCCTCCTCCGCTCCGGGCATCAGGCTCATCTGTGCCCAGCTGGCAGCCTAGCTAAGTCTGCACTGGAGCTGGACACAGACGGGACGGAGGGTCTGCTCAGTAGGAACCCCAGCAGGGCACCGTGGGAGCTGGCACCCCCGGGAAGTGGGGACTGGCTGGCGCTGCACCCCCATGGCCAGGGATAGCAGCCTATTAAGCTACAAATGTGCTGGTGTTGGTCTGTATTCTGAACTTCCCCTTCAGTTCTACAAGGACAGAAACAGTGTCCCTGGGACTGGAACTTTGCCTGGTCCCCTGGCCTCCTCTACTGGACTGTGATGCTCACCGGAGCTGAGACAGGTCTTCACCCACCTGTTCGGCCCCCTGGTTGATGACTCCTGAAGGCTGGGACAGAACTGAATTGTGAAAGTGTTTGGTGCTCAAACAATAGTACTGAGTGCGGGTAATACCCGGAGCCATTCACATGCGCCACCCCTCCCGAGCTGGAGCAACTCTTCCAGACTGTTGCCTAGGAAAACCTCCCCTCCTTTAGATCCCAGCAAACCTGTATCGTCTTCGAGGTGTGGTCCCAGGCTGGCTGACTAGCTGTCCTTTGATGTTCATTATCAATTAGTCAATGATGTCATTCGATTTTAGTTCATCATCCCCTGCCCCGAAGGTCTTCATGAGGGCCAGGAAGCACATTCGTTTTGCTCGTCTTAGCATCTTAAGTGTCCAGAGTGGTTGCAATACGGAAGATCTCAAAAATATTTGTCAAACAAATAAATAAGCAAATAAAAGGACCATGCACAACAGATATGTTTACTGCAACCCTGTGTCATCCAGAAAGATTGAAAAGCCGACAGTTGGCTTTTGTAGATTCCAAGGTTGGCCAGAAACACAGCTGGGAGAGAAGCGGCTTAGAAAATGAATGAAAGTTCTCCAATTACCTTGTTAAGGGCATCCATCTATCAGACAATTATGTTCCCTTGTGTCCCTTTCAGTAAACAGGCTTCAGAAGGGAGGTGCATTTTGCAAATATGTTTGCCTATTGTATAGCTGGATTTTGTTTTTCCCGGAGTTGATGAATGAATGCTTTTTTTTTTTTAAAAAAGTAATTCAAATGGAGGGAGTTTTATCCCACTGGAGTGTTTGTTTACGTGGGTTTTTTTTCTTAATCGCTCGGAGAGAAATACAGGCCTCTGTGTCGTAATTGGAGTCCTATGGGCGCTGACTTGTGTAATGTACCAGCAGCTTTTAGAGATGTGACTCAGGCCTCCCACTGTTTTCTACATCGTTATTTTTTTCCAGGTAGCAAGAGCCCCATACCCACTTCCCATAGGCAGGGTCGGAGCCGAGCACCACCCCAGACATCAACAGCAGTGTTCCTACGGCACGCTGGTGGCCAGGCCGCAGATCTCTGTAAAGAGAAGCCCCCAACCCAAACGGATCTTCTTTAGGGGACAGAAAGGGCATTTTAATGCAGTTTTTGCATTTCACAGAAACTACCAAATCCAAGCATATAGACTTTTCCTTTTGGACTTATTGTGTTTCTTGTAAATTTTTTTTTTAATCCTCAACCAAGGACATTTTTTTGTTTTTTGTTCAGATAGAGTGGAGGGAGAGAGAGAGAGAGAATCATAGACGTGAAAGGGACACATCAAGTGGTTGCCACCCGCACGACCCAACCAGGGCTGAGATACATGCCCTTAGTGGGAACCGAACCCGGGACTCTGGACTGCAGGCTGATGCTCCAACTGCTGAGCCAAACTGGCCAGGGCATAAGTTTTTATTTTTTTTTCTAAATTATGCCAGTGTTTTCTAGCTGTTGCCTTAACCAAAGCATTGTCTTTTCTCCTCTTTTGAAAGGCTTAAGGTAAAGACGGAAATTCAGAGAAAACCATTCATTCATTTCTTTGTTTGTTCGTTCATTTATTCATCCATTTCCTCAAATACTTGTTCATTTAGCCAACAAGACTTTATTTAAAAATCTACAACCTGTCAGCAATGGTGTGAGGCTCACTAAGAGCCTGAGGGACACCGTGGTACCATAGCTCACAGTGCCTTCGCTGCACTTGGCTGACCTGGGGGGCCCTTGCTCACCTGGTCGGCAGACGTGTTGTCCCTGTGGGGCTGGTCGCTGCCTTGGTCTGTCTGTCTGTGTTGTCCCTATGGGGCTGGTCGCTGCCCTGGTCTGTCTGTCTGTGTTGTCCCTGTGGGGCTGGTCGCTGCCCTGGTCTGTCTGTCTGTGTTGTCCCTGTGGGGCTGGTCGCTGCCTTGGTCTGTCTGTCTGTGTTGTCCCTGTGGGGCTGGTCGCTGCCTTGGTCTGTCTGTCTGTGTTGTCCCTGTGGGGCTGGTCGCTGCCTTGGTCTGTCTGTCTGTGTTGTCCCTGTGGGGCTGGTCGCTGCCTTGGTCTGTCTGTCTGTGTTGTCCCTGTGGGGCTGGTCGCTGCCCTGGTCTGTCTCTCTGTGTTGTCCCTGTGGGGCTGGTCGCTGCCTTGGTCTGTCTGTCTGTGTTGTCCCTGTGGGGCTGGTCGCTGCCCTGGTCTGTCTCTCTGTGTTGTCCCTGTGGGGCTGGTCGCTGCCTTGGTCTGTCTGTCTGTGTTGTCCCTGTGGGGCTGGTCGCTGCCTTGGTCTGTCTCTCTTCTTTTCACCAAATCCTTGCATCAGGTCCCAGAGATAAATAAACTAGGGATTCTGACCTCAGGTAGAAAAGACAGACAAGTCACCAATCACAAGTCAGTGTAGCAAGTGTGAAGACAGGGCTAGTGTGTGTGTGTGTGTGTGTGTGTGTGTGCACGCGTGCGCAGATGAAGGAAGTCCCCCAAGCTGACCATTGATGGATAGTATAAGTGAACATGATGAAGGGCTGGAGGAAGAGATTTCAAGACAGAGGACCAGCTATATGTGGATTTCTGCAAGTTCTTTGACAGCATTTTATCAGTAATAATAATACTAATGAAGAGACAGAGAATGTTTCTAGAATTGGAGTAGGCATCTTTTTTCATTAGTTGAACAAGGGAGAGAGAGAGAGAAACATCCATCAGCTGCCTCCTGCACGCCCCCTACTGGGGATCGAGCCTGCAACCCAGGCATGTGCCCTGACTAGGAATCGAACTGGGACCTTTCAGTCCCTGGGATGGCGCTCAACCAACTGAGCCACACTGGCCGGGCTCTCCTTTTCTATTCTTTTCTCCACCTCTTCTCTCATCTTCCATGTGACCTCTGCCGAGCTGCTTTGTCCCCGTAGGTCCTCATTCACCGAGGGGCTGGAGCACACACTCCACAGCTTCCTCTCTTTAGTGTGATCCTGGGCGAGTCCCCCCAGCCATCCGCGCACTCGGCCAGCTGTGCAGATTCAGCACCTCGGGCAGAGGGTGGTGGCGTGCCTTCTGCGAACCGAAGCACCGGCTGGTTCTGCTCATGCTGCAAGATGGGAAGACAGATAGGCCGTCTCCTATTTCAAACGGACAGCTGGAAATAAAAAGGCGACGAGGCCAAATGTTCACTGGGACAGAGCATCTTGATGGGGAAGTTGAAATCGAATTAATTTAACGAGGAGAGGAGGTGGCTTTAGGCGTATTGTGTATTTGAGCTCTGTGCACAGGCAGGTGAAACCTCAAAAGGTTGACTTAAAAGATCTTAAGGAAGGAAATAAGGTTCCAAGAAGCCTCCTGTGCTTACTATCTACCTATAACATCACTTTCTCAGCACCAACTTACTTGTAAGCCGCAATCTGAAATTCAGGAGCAGAAACTGCTTTTTCAGGCACTTTAAGACCATAGGACCCAATTAACTGGGGACAGATAGGAAGAAGGAGATAAAATCGTGTCAAATGAGATCCTCAAGGGTATGCAAATGCAATCCTACAGTCTTGTACTATGGCGATAGAAGAGAAATGGATACAAATCATTATATTTATATGTGGAGCAGCAAATAGCTGTCCCCGTTCAATACCTCTATGAAGTCACCCTCTGGGCCACCTGATTCCAGGTGCAGTTAGATCCTGGCTCAGAGCTTGCGATGCAGTAAGTCCTGAGGTGAGTGCATCATAGTTTATGAGCCTGGAGCTGCACCCAGCTCCTGGAAGAAGGTAGACCTGGATTCTCAGCAATGTATTCCCTCCTGCCTGAAACGTTCACTTGGAATGCTGCTGCAGAAAGAGAAAACCAGTCATGTTCGTGAACCAAGAACTTACTGGATCACGCTTTTCACATGCCTTCTTTAATCATCTTCATATTTTTGCAAGAAAGAGAACATTGTCCTTATTGAAAAAATGTGCTCCTGAGGCTGGGCTGGCTAAGTGGCTTGCTTGAGGCTGCACAGTGGGAGAGTTGAGTCCGGGCCACGATGGCAGAAATGCTAGAACAAAGTGCGTGGCTCTGTTCTACCTGGGAGGGATCTCAGGTGTGTTCCAGGTGCCACCCAAAGGTCAGGCAGTTTTCTTCCTCCGGGTCCTTGAGCCTCTGTGAGACTCTCTGCTGAGTTCCGGTTTCTTTGAGCCCTGGTTCCATGTCTTTCCCTGGTCATTCCTCTCGAGGGCTTACGCAGTGGGCTGCCTTTTTCTAGACACCTGCTCTGTTCTCCAGCACATGTAAGATGGGAGGCTCCCAGCACGGGCCATGCATCTTCTTCTTCCTTTTGTTTTAATGGTGGGAATTCTAATTTTTTGTTAATTTATTTTTGTTACAGATTTTTGTTTTTCCCTTTTTTCCCCATTGACACCCTCCTCCCCAACCCCCCACCCCTTCCCCAGCTTTGTTGTCCATGTCCATGGGTTATGCGTACATGCATATAAGTTCTGTGGTTTATCTCTTCCCTCCCCTCCGCCCCCTCTTCTGAGGGTTGTCAATCTGTACCCTACTTCTATGTCTCTGGGTCTACTCTATTCCTCAGACTGTTATGTTCATTATATTCCACAAATAAGGGAGATCATGTAATATTTGTCTTTCTCTGCTTAGCTTGTTTAGCTTAGGATAATACTTGCAGGTCCCTCCATGTCGTCTCAAAGGATAAGAGATCTTTCTTTCTTACAGCTGCATAGTACTCCATTGTGTGCATGTACCACAACTTTTTTATCCATTCATCTACTGATGGACACTTGGGCTGTTTCCAGATCTTAACTATTGTAAATAGTGCTGCTAGGAACATGGAGGTACATATATTCTTTCTGATTGGTATTTCAGGTTTCTTAGGGTATATTCCTAAAAATGAGATCACTGGATCAAATGGCAATTCAATTTTTAATTTTTTGAGGTAACACCATATTGTTTTCCATAGTGCCTGCACCAGTCTGCATTCCCACCAGCAGTGCAGCAGTGTACTAGAGTCCCCTTTTCTCCACACCCTCGCCAACACTTGTTGTTTGATGATTTGTTGATGGAGCCCATTCTGACAGGTGTGAGGTGATACCTCATTGTTGTTTTAATTTGCATCTTTCTGATGATTAGTGATGTTGAGCATTTCTTCATATGTCTCTTGGCCATTTGTATGTCCTGTTTGGAGAGGTGTCTATTTAGTTCCTCTGCCCATTTTTTAATTGGTTCTTTGTCTTCCTTTTGTTGACTTGTATGAGCACGTTATATATTTTGGAAATTAACCCCTTATCTGATGTATCATTGTCAATTATGCTCTCCCATACAGTGGTTTGCCTTTCCATTTTGATGATTGTATCTTTTGCTGTGCAGAAACTTTTGAGTTTGATGTAGTCCCATGTGTTCATTTTCTCCTTTGTTTCTATTGCCTTAGGTGATCTATCAGTGAAAATTCTGCTGCGTATGATGTCTGAAATTTTGTTGCCTACATTTTCTTCTAGGATTTTTATGGATTCATGAGTCCCATTTAAGTCTTTTATCCATTTTGAGTTTATTCTTGTGTATGGTGTAAGTTGATGGTCTGGTTACATTTTGTGTGTGTGTGTGTGTGTGTGTGTGTAGCTGTCCAATTTTCCCAACACCATTTATTAAAGAGGCTGTCTTTACTCCACTGTATGCTCTTGCCTCCTTTGTCAAATATTAATTGAGCATAATGTCTTGGGTTCATTTCTGGGTTCTCTGTTCTGTTCCATTGGTCTATATGTCTGTTCTTGTGCCAGTACCAAGCTATTTTGATTACAGTGGCTTTGTAGTATAACCTGATATTGTGATCCCACCTACTTTGTCCTTCTTTTTCAAGATTGCTGTGGTTATTCGGGGTCTTCTTTGGTTCCATATGAACTTTTGAAGTATTTGTTGTAGTTCTGTGAAATATGTCTTTGGTATTTTTATACCAGAGAATTGCATTGAATCTATAGGTTGCTTTGGGCAATATGGACATTTTTATGATGTTAATTCTTTCAATCCATGAACAAGGTATGTGCTTCCACTTTTTTATATCTTCTTCTATTTCTTTTTTCAATGTCCTGTAGTTTTCTAAAAATAGATCCTTTACTTCTTTGGTTAAGTTTATTCCTAGGTATCTTAAATTTTTTGCCACAATGGTAAATGGGATTGCTTTTTTTTTGTTTCTCTTTCTGTGAGTTCATCATTGGTGTATAAGAATGCCATCAAATTCTTGATGTTAATTTTGTATCCTGCTACTTTGGCAAATTCATTTATTAAGTCTAGTAGATTTTTGGTGGAGTCTTTAGGGTTTTCTATGTATAATATCATGTCATCTGCAAATAATGACAGTTTCACTTCCTCCTTTCCAATTTGGATCCCTTTTATTTTTTCTTCCTGTTTTATTGCTGTGGCTAAGCCTTCCAGCACTATGTTAAATAAGAGTGGCGATAGTGGGCATCCTGTTCCTGTTCTTAAGGGAAATGCTTTTAGTTTTTGCCCATTGAGTATGATGTTGTCTGTAGGTCTTTCATATATGGCCTTTATTATGTTGAGATATGAACCCTCTATTACCACATTGCTGAGCATTTTTATCAGAAATGGGTGTTGGATTTTGTCGAATGCTTTTTCAGCATTTATTGATATGATCATGTGGTTTTTATTCTTCATTTTGTTTATGTGGTGTATCACATTTATTGATTTGCAAATATCGTACTAGCCTTGCACCCCTGGAATGAATCCCACTTGGTAAGATGAATAATTTTTTTTCATGTATTGCTGAATTTAATTTGCTAGTATTTTGTTCAGGATTTTGGCGTCTATGTTCATCAGGGATATTGGCCTGTAGTTTTCTTTCTTTGTAGTGTCTTTTTTTGTGTATTTTTTTTTTAAATTAGAATTATGCTGGCTTTATAGAACGAGATTGGAAGTCTTCCTTCTTAAATTTTTTGAAATAGTTTGAGGAGAATGGGTTTTAGTTTTTCTTTGAATGTTCAGTGAAACTCCCCCGTGAAGCCATCAGGGCCTGGGCTTTTGTTTGCTGGGAGAGTCTTGATTACCTCTTCAATTTTCATAGCTATTATTGGTCTGTTTAAATTTTCTATCTCTTCCCACTTCAGTTTTGGGAGACTATGTGTTTCTAGAAATTTGTCCATTTCACTTAGATTGTCAAATTTTTTGCCATATAATTGTTCATGTTATTTGTTAATGATCCTTTGTATTTCTGTGGTGTCAGTTGTTACTTCTCCTCTTTCATTTCTGATTTTGTGTATTGGGTTCTCTCTCTTTGTTTCTTGGTGAGTCTAGCTAAGGGTCCATCAATCTTGTTTATCTTTTTGAAAAACCAGCTCTTTGTTTCATTGATCCTTTGAATTTTTTTTTTTTTTTTGGTCTTTATATCATTTATTTCTACTCTGCTCTTTACCATTTCCTTCCTTCTACTTGCTCTGGGGTTTTCTTTTTGTTTGCTTTCTAGTTCTTTAAGTTGTGAGGTTAGATAGCCTATTAGAGATTTTTCTTGTTTCTTAAGGTAAGCCTGTAGTGCTATGAACTTCCCTCTCAGAACTGTGTTGTTGTGTGTTCATTTTCATTGGTCTCCAGGAAGTTTTTAATTTCTGTCTTGATCTCCTCAGTACCTCATTCACTGTTCAATAACATGCTATTTAACCTCCATGCATTCAAATGTCTTTGTTGCAATTGACTTCTAATTTCATGCCATTGTGATCTTAGAAGATGCTTGATATGATATCAATCTTCTTGAACTTGTAGAGACTTAGTTTGTGTCCTAACATGGGGTCTATCTTTGAGAATGTCCCATGTGCACTTGAGAAGAATGTGAATTCTGTAGTTTTGAGGTGTAATGCTCTGTAGATGTCTATGAAATTCATTTGATCTAGTGCTTCATTTAGAGTCTCTGTTTCCTTGCTAATTTTTTGTCTAGAGTATCTATCCAGTGATGTCAGCGGGCTGTTGAAGTCTTCTGCTATAATTGTGTTGCTGTTGATTTCTCCTTTGAAGTCCTCCAAAAGATTTTTAATATATGTTGGTGCACCTATATTGGGTGCATATATGTTTACCAAGGTTATATCTTCCTGTTGGATAGATCCTTTTAATATTATGTAGTGGCTTTCTTTGTCTCTAGTAATGGTGTTCATTTTGAAATCTATTTTATCAGATTTGAGTATTGCTACTCCAGCTTTTTTTCCTTTCTGTTTGCTTGAGAGATTTTTTTCCATCCCTTCACTTTCAGCCCATGTGAGTCTTTTGTTGTGAGGTGGGTCTCTTGTAATCCACATATATATGAGTCATGCTTTCTTACTATGTGTCTTTTTATGGGAGCATTGAATCCATTTACATTTAAGGTGATTATTGATATGTACTTATTTATTGCCAGTTTTATTTGTGTGGTTATAGTTTTCTTCCTATTTCTTCTACTAATTACTGCATTTTTTTTTTAAACATTTCTTGCAGTACTGGTTTGGTGCTAATGTATTCCTTAAGCCTTTTTTTTTTTTTTTTTTTTTTTAAATCTGGGAAGCTCTTTATTTGACCTTCCATTTTGAATGATAGCCTTGCTGGATAGAGTAGTCTTGGATTCAGATCCTTGTTTTTCATGACCTTGATTACCACATGCATTTCCCTCTGGCCTATAGTGTTTCTGTTGAGAAGTCAGCTGATAGCCTTATGGGGGTTCCTTTGTAGGTAACCTTTTGCTTATCTCTTGCTGCCTTTAGGATTCTCTCTTTCTCTTTAATTTTTGGCACTTTAATTACTATGTGTCTTGGTGTGGGTCTGTTTTGGTTCTTCTTAGTTGGGGCTCTCTGTGCTTCTTGAACTTGAATGCCTTCTTCCTTCACCAAATTAGGTAAGTTTTCTGTCACTATTTCTTCAACTATATTCTCTAACCCTTGCTCATTTTCTTCTTCTGCGGGGATTCCTATGATGCGAATATTATTACATTTCCAGTTGTCCCACAGTTCTCTTAAGCTGTCTTCCTGTTTTTTTTTTTAATTGTTTTTTTTTTCCTTTTGTTTTTTTGATTGGTTGATTTTTTCCTACCCTGTCTTCTAATTCACTGATCTGGTCCTCAGCTTCCTCTACTCTGGTGTTTATTCCTTCCAATGTGTTCTTTATTTCTGCTATGTCATTCTTCATTTCTTCTTGGTGGTTTTTATTTTCCAATTGGTTGATTTTCAATGTTTCTATGTCTTTACTCATGGTGTTGATGTCCTTACTCATGCTGTTGAGCTTCGTCAAGATCATGGCTCTGAATTCTACCTCTGTGAACTTGCTTGACTGGGTTTCATTTATCTCATCTTTGGCAGATGTCTCTTGTTCTTTCATTTGGCATTTGTTTATGTTCCACCATTTTGGCTATGTCAGTGCGTTTTGAAGCCTGCCAAATTTTCCCTGTGTATGTTGGTGTTCTGCTGTTTGTGGCTCCCTCTACTGGGTTTGGATGAGCGTGGGAGGATCCACGTTAATCACCACTGTCAAGTCTTACTTTCCTGGGCAGAGTTGGGAGCCCAGAAATGGTTCAGTGATCCTCTAGCTTTTTGTCTGGAGGTTATTAGTCGGGTTTACTTGAAGAGTCTTGTGTTCTCAGTTGACTGAAAAACTCCCTCAGGTGTTCAGCATAAGGGGATTTCCCAAGTGTGGGGCAGATGCTGGTTGTTAATGGGCCTCAGTTTGCATTTCAATGGCCCCCTGGGTGGGATTGAATCTCCAAGGGAGGGGCTGCTGCCTCTCCCCAGATCTTTGGGAAGGAGTAAGATGACCACTGTCCTCCATGACCACAACTCAGCAAAAGCTCTGAGCACCCTCCAAATCCTGAGTGTCCCCACACAGTTCCAATCCAGTCTGCCCTCCCTCTGCCGGAGCTCAAGGTGAGTGGCTGTGGCTATTTTAGCCTCTGTCCCAGCTCTGCGCTGTGGAGCCTCTTGGGAGTTTAAGTGGAGGGTGCTGTTCACAGCTCAGACTGCTGCTGTCCATGGGCTCCCAGCCCACCTCATGCCGCCGCAATCCTATCAGGATCAATTCAGTGTCCCTGGTTATGTGGTCCTCTAAGCTGCTTTTCTGTTGCTTTTTCCTGATGATTTGCCTTTATTTTCGTTGCAATTCCAGTTTGGTCCTGGGACACAATCTGTTTAGCTTCCATTCACTCTGCCGCCATTTTTGAATCCCCGGGGCCCTGCATCTTCTAAAGGGATTCAGGTACATTTCCACATTACGTCACTCTTTCTGTACGTTTAATATTATTCATTTGAAACTAAATGGGTTTATAGTTCCAAATGTTTTTTTCTTTTTTTTGCTATTTTTTCTATGAACTGAGGCTAAACTTTTATGTTCTACTTTATTCTCCTGCTTTGGTGTCCCTGCCTCCTTACCTGTCTAGGTACCTCGGGACCTTTGTGCTTTCAAGCTCAATGTCCTAGTAAGCCCTAGGTCTCTCACCTTTCTGATCTCACCCTGCCCAGCAGGAAAAAATAAGTTTCCAATTCTAGGTGCCGACCTCTCCATCTCTCAGCCTTGAGACGTGTGCTTTGGAGAACTTCCCTCCCATCTCAGGCTCCTGGGATAGGACAGGTGGAGGGCGGTATGCACCCCCTTTCTTTGTGGCTCGTCTTTGATGGGATTCGTAGCCACATGATCTCAGAAGTAGACAGTGACTAGTGAATACCAAGGTGACACTCCTCTGACTGTAGTTGCTTTTCTGTGGTGTATTGGTCACTGGCTGGCGATTTTATATCTTTTCCTATTGAGAACGCTGTGACGTGTGCCCCATTTTACCCAACTGCTTCCTGAGCTGCTACAAGACCTGCCAGACCCGCACACAGGCTGCTTTCCCGTCACTTCCTTCGTGCGCCTGGCTCCCGCCTCCCGATGTGCACCCTTCATTCCCAGCTCGCCGCTCATCGGCCACCAGGCCGCCACCACGTCCCCTGGTTCGTAGCTCTTGTGTTTGTGTCACCGCATTTATGGCTTATTTATTTCATTTAGGAGTACTGTTTTTTTTTTGTTTGTTTTATCCTCACCCGAGGACATTTTTTCATTTTTTGTACAGATAGAGTGGGAGGGAGAGAGAGGAAAGGAGAGAGAGAGAGAAACATCGACATGAAAGGGACACATCGAGTGGCTGCCACCCGCACGACCAACCAGGGCCGGGGACAAACTGCAACTGAGGTACATGCCCTTAGCGGGAACCCAACCCGGGTCTCTCCGGACCTCAGGCCGAAGCTCTAACCACTGAGCCAAACGGGCCATGGCGAGTACTGGTTTTTCTATCTCCACTTTAGACAAGGCTCAAGGAGCAAGCTCGGGTTTACATTGCTTCTCCCCCACAGCACCCTTGCTGGGATGTTCCTGTAATCTTTGTTTACGTGCCTATCTCCTGTCCCGGGCTGGTGACAGTACCCCAGTTGGGAGTGGGACCTCACATCCAGTTCCCTGGCACTCCATAAATGCTGATTATATAAAGGAACAAATGCATGAATGATAAGTGAATAGATTCACTTTTCTAGTCATGACAGCCAAGACTGGCCACAGAAGACTCTCCATCTCAGCAGGTTCAGCACCTTTGAATCTACGGGTCCATGGTGAAGGGGTGATGGATGAGCGTCCTCACCTTCAGGTACACTGGGCACCCAGTGCACGTGGCAGGAAACCCTCCATGGATCTCAAACAGTCTCAGTGTTGGGAAAGACCCAAAGAGAAAACAGCTCTTCACCAACTCATGATTGCAAGAACGGTGACTCGTCAGATCACTTCACACGTTTCCGTTCGCAACGAATGATGCATCTCTCAAAAGCCAAATCCCCAAAGGGGTTCACGGGCCAGAAATAGAACCAGCAGATGTTTAAATGACTAATGAGGCAGTGTCTCCATTGAGCGATACCCAGAGTCATCAGTTTCCACATACTTCCCTATATAATGTTTTATCTGAATCTCATAACAACCTCAAGATGTAAATAGAGCAGGGGTTAGTGTTTCCATTTTAAAGATGAAGAAATAGGCTCCAACAGGCAAAATAAGTGGCTTATCCAAGGACCTCATGCTAATGAATAGTTCAGCCACTCAAACTCGGGTTTTCTTTTTGCTCTACCATGTCATTGCTAGATTTAAAAAGCAGGACAAATGATACTTATTTACTTATCTCCTTTTATGCATATGACTTGAGCTGTTGTTTTTTTTTTGTCAGATGCCAGAAGCTATAAATGATGTGTTATCATGGAAAGAATAAGCGCATGGAAGTCAAAACAGGCCCAGGTTTTACTTCTAGACACGTCCATACTGTGAAACCTTAGGGAAATGGACTGCCCCCTTCAGGTCAGTTTCTCAACAAAGAATTAAAAAAAACAACAACATCTCCAACAGTTCTTCTGAAGATTAATGAAGTGGATACGGTTGTGCACAGTCCCTGGAAGTCTTCCCTGGATCTGGGCTGACCTGGCCCCCCCAGGATCTGGGCTGACTTTAGTGCCATTCTTGACCGACAGAATGCAGCAGAGATCTGACTTCTCCTGACCTCGGAGGCTCGATCACAGGAGTGACGAAGCATTGCTGTGTCAGCGGGGACCTGGGACACTTTCCTTCAGAGTCTTTGGCTGCCATGGAAGCAGCTATCGGGAAACCCAAACCATTGCTAAATTACTGGCAAATACACCACGTAGTGGAATATCGGCATAAACCGACTCCAGGCTGTTATGCGTGTGGGGGAGCGACACTGAGGGGCCAGAAGACTGCGTGAAGAGAGACAGAGGTAAGGGGCCAGCTGCTCCCGCCCGCTGTTCCCCCTCCTCCTGCTGTCTGACCTCAAACACACGGGGGTCCCTGAGTCAAAATCGCCCACCTGGGCCCTTCCTAAATTCCTACTGGAGAAACAGTGAAAGATAATGCAACGATTGCCATTTGAATGCAGTGATTTCGGGGTTAAATATTATACAAAAGAGTAACTATAACACTATCTTTGTGACATTTACTTCTAACTCGTTCAAATTTTTTTTTTTAAAAAACATTCTACCGATGTTATTATCAAGACTGCAGAGAAAGTTGAACAAGACAAGGTTCCTGGCCCTAAAGAGTTCACCCTCCAGAGGTAGAATCAGCAATTTAAACAACTAGGGGCTGCTTTGGACAGTGCGCCACGCTGCCCTCCTGACAGGACCAAGTGAGCCGTTCGTGGGCAGAGGGTGGGTCCGAGCTCTTCATAAGGAGCCAGACTGCTGGCCGAGCTCTGAGGAGGGTGAGGGCCTTGTGCCAGCCGGACACGATGCCGCCCACTGTGGCTGAAGGTCCGGGTGAGCCGCCAGGATGAATTAGCCTAGAAAAGGGAGACATCTGAAATGGGCTCCTAAGCCCTGGCTGGTTTGGCTCAGCGGTTAGAGCGTCGGCCTGTGGTCCCGAGAGTCCCGGGTTCGGTTCCCGTTAAGGGCATGTACCTCGGTTGCAGTTTGTCCCCGGCCCCGGTTGGGGTCATGTGGGTGGCAACCACTTGATGTGTCCCTTTCACGTCGATGTTTCTCTCTCTCTTTTCCTCCCACTCTGTCTGAACAAAAAAATGGAAAAATGTGCTTGGGTGAAGATAAAAAAAAAAAAAAAAAGGATCCTAAGCAGTTTTGAAAGGGACTTGAATGCCATCTAAGGTGTGTAAGATGTATTCTGTAAGTGATGATGAATTAAGCTATGGAGGAGTATTGATCACGCTCATTTTAGAACTAGATATGCACTCCATCTGATCATACACACACACACAAACATATATATATTTATGTGTGTGTGTAAATATATATTAATCTATATATGCATGTGTAAATCAACAAAAAACTTTTAAAATTAGAATATACAGAAATGCATAAGTCTAAAAAGAAGAAATTTAAAGTTACCCCAAATCCCAACACCCAGAGACAAACATTGCTAACATTTCGGAGACCATCGACAGGTATATAAAATTTTTTTTTTATTTTTCTTTATTGCTTTGAGAGAGAGAGGAAGGGAGAGAGAAATAGAAACATTGATGACAGAGAACATCAATTGGCCGCCTCCTGCATGCCCCCCACTGGGGAGTGGGCCCACAACCTGGAATTGAACCAGTGACCTCTTGGTGCATGGGTCGACGCTCAAACACTGAGCCACACCGGCCGGGCTACGGGCATTTTTAATGCATATTTATTCACTTAAAAGGTTGCACTGCTCCCCTGGTATTGTCGGATGGTGATGAACGAGGGGTTTCATAGCCTTTGGATTCACTGTGCTTCCAGTCCAGACCAGTGTGGACATAAACAGAAAACCAGTCAACAAGACACAACTGGAAGTTGTAACAAGTGTCATGGGGGAGCCAAGAGTGTGCCCCGATATACACTGGGGGTTTGTGGAGAGCGGGCAAAGGAGGCTTGATAAAGAATGATGTTTCGCCCTGGCCGGTGTGGCTCAGTGGTTAGAGCATCAGCCTGCGGTCCCGAGACCCGGGTTCGGTTCCCGTTAAGGGCACGTACCTCAGTTGCAGTTTGTCCCTGGCCCTGGTCGGTTGTGCGGGTGGCAGCTACTCGATGTGTCCCTTTCACATCGATGTCTCTCTCTCTCTCTCTCTCTCTCTCTCTCTCTCTCTCTCTCTCTCTCTCTTCCTCTCTCTCCCTCCCACTGTACCTGAACAAAAAATGTCCTCGGGTGAGGATAAAAAAAAAAAAAAAGAATGATAAGAATGATGTTTCATCTGAGAGCTGAAGGGCGCCGCCAGCCAGACGGGACCTGCGCAGGCAGAGGCCGGCGGCCAGGGAGTGAGCGGGAGCGAGCTGGGGTGTCCGGGCCGAGAGGCTGCGGAGCCCAGGGATGGAGGACCTTCCGTGACTTCAGATCGCAGGGGAAGCCGGGGACCGAATGCTAGGACAACAGAGCTTGAATTGCATCCCAGTGAAAAGACATAAGATTGATTTTAAATCCTATCAAATAGGGCTGACAGTTTACGAAACTTATAGGAGTATACGCTGTGGTCTGAATGTTTGTGTCTCCCCACAGTTCACACGCTGAAACCTAACGCCCAGGGTGATGTGGTCGTCAGAGGTGGGTGTTTGGGAGGTAATTACTGCCTGTCTAAGCGTAGCCTACAAGCCCGGCCCCTGCCCCACGTGAGCGTGCGGGATCAGTGGCCTTCTCGGGCCTGGGCTCGGAGCACCCCACGCCCCACAGCGTAGTCGCGAAGGTTTCAGCCTGCAGAGCGGGGAGAAGGAAATGTTTGTTTCGTATAAGCCGCCAGTTCATGCTCGTCTGCTCCAGCAGTCCGAGTGGACCAAGACAGTAAATAAATATTAAAATAACTTTAAAGAAATAGGATTATAATAAACATGCCACTTCATTGCTGCACAAAATGTTCCGAATGTTTTCACATGTGGATAAATGTAGCCCTACGCCATTAGGTAAAGGGCCGCAGAGTCATCGTATGTGTGTGCTACCATTAATTTAGCCGAGTCCGCACGGATGGCCGTTTGCCGTTTGTTGCTGTAACATATGCTGTATGGAATACCCATAGCGTGTGTTTATTATACACTTTCCTGAGTAGCTGCAGAGAAAGAGGCGCCGAAAAGGAAGCCTAGATTAAAGGGATATCCAGCCAGGCAGAGAAAGACAGGTATCACATGATCTCACTTACATGTGGAATCTAATGAACAAAATAGACCCAGAGACGTGGGAGCAGGGAGCAGGCTGAGGCGTTCTCAGAAGGGAGTGTCAGGGGGAAGAGATTAACCAAAGGACGGATTTGCATAACCGATGGCCACAGACAACAGTGACAGGAAAGGCCCACTGGGGGAGGGGCAGGAGGGGGATGGACGGGGTCAGTGGGGATAACAGGAGGAACATCTCTAACACTTTCAACAATAAAGATAAATGAAAACATAAAGAGATATGCAATATAAATTTTATATTTTATTGCTGGATTCTCCTCCAAATATGTGATAATAATTCCTGTTTTCTGAGTACCCCTTGCCCCTTACTTCCACAGTTACTAATCCTGGTTTCTCTAATCTTTGTCAATATTATAGGCTAAAAAATATCTCACTTTATTTCTATGTTTTACATTACCTGTGGGGTGAATGTCCCTGCGTATATCTCCTGTTACTCCTGTCTTGGAAATCAAGATACTCGGGCTTTTGTTCATTTTCATTAACATAGTTGTCATTTTGTTCTTATTTCTTTGTCATTACTCAGTATAAAGCTAATAAAGTTATTTCTTAAATTTCAGATTTCAACTTCTGTTTTTACGTGGTCATACCTGTGGGTTTATTTCTGATGTATTTTGTCTTCGAGGTCAAGCTTTGACGGGGTAGACAATGATAACATCATGAAGATGATACCATCACGTTTCTGGAAAACCTACTGAGATCTAGTGAATCACACTGTGTCCAATAGGAAAGTCCAGTAACTGCAACAACTATAAGAGAAATATCAATACAAAATCAATAGCTTTCTCAGAAAACAAACTAAAGGAAAATAATCACCCTCCCAAAGATTCCAGTTCGCAATTGCAATAGCACCAAACAAATATAAATCAACTTAAAAAATATGTACGATTTTTATGATAAAAACAGGAAGAATCCACTTATTGTAACCTGAACGATGGAGCACAGTGAAGAAACGTACTGCACTCGAGAGGAGGGGACTCAGCATTGTAAGGAAGGCGACGAGCCCATTCTCAGTCAGCAAGTTCAGTTATTTGGCTCCATAGTAAGTTAGCCCAGAACTTAGTGGCATAAAACAACGATGTATTATTTTCAACCTACAACCAAGGCTCAGAGCGTTAAGTAATGTGACATAGGTCATACAGCCGGAAGGTTCCAGACATCAGACTCCAGCTCACGTCTGTCTTGATCCAAAGCCCACTGTTTCATACGCCACCTCCTGTCCTCATGCGTTCGGAAACTGTTATCTCACATCAGTAAAAATAAAAACAATATGTAATACTTACTGAAAAAAAAGATCAGCAAGTTCAGTGCACTTCCAATCAATATCCCAGTGCTTTTTAATTTTTATTTATTATTTATTTATTTATTTTTTATTTAGGCATTCTTTAATTTTTTTTGCATTTAACAAATATTTATTTATTTTAATTAATTAATTAATTAATTTATTTTTGTCACAGATGTTTCTCCTTTTCCCCCCACTGATTCCTCCCTCTCCCTCCCTCCTCACCCTGTCCCCAGCTTTGAAACACCAAATGGAAAGAATATATGTACCCCCATGTTCACAGCAGCACTATTTACAATAGCTAAGATCTGGAAACAGCCCAAGTGTCCATCAGTAGAGGAATGGATAAAAAAGCTGTGGTACATGTACACAATGGAGTACTACGCAGCTGTAAGAAAGAAAGATCTCTTATCCTTTGAGACGACATGGAGGGACCTGGAAAATATTATCCTAAGCAAAACAAGCCAAACAGAGAAAGAATAGTATCATATGACCTCACTTATTTGTGGAATATAATGAACATAACAGCCTGAGGAATGGGGTAGTCCCAGAGACGTGGAAGTGGAGTACAGACTGACAATCCCCAGAAGAGGGGGTGGTGGGGGAGGGATGAACCACAGAACTTATATGCATGTGTGCATGAACCAATGCTTTTAACAAAATGGACGTAATGAGTCTAAACTTTATTTTGGAAAATAAATATGAAAAGGTAAAAAAGGCATCTAAAATAGAGCAGTAATGAAAAGACAGCGTTCATGTCATAAATAAAAATATATTATAAACCTGCTCTAACTGACGCAGAAACTGGCAAAACGATGCATGAGAGAATTCAAATCAGAGCTGAGTGCGTGTGGGGAGTTCACCACCGACCACGACAGCATGGGGATCCACGGAGAAACTGGGTTATTCAATCATTGTATCGGGACCACTGGCAAGCTTTAGGAAAAAAAAAAAAAATTAATCGGATCACTCCTTTACTTCTTACATCAAAATAAATTTCAAATAATCAATGTAAAAACAGGCAAACCAGAAACACAGCCATACACATACTTACATAAAGGAAGGATATCGCCCGAGTTCCAGGATCAAAGGCCCTGCAGTATGGGCATGGGACCAGGGGTTTGAGGAAAGGACACCGTGGGTGGCACCAAGGAGGTGGCATTGACAGGCTTGGTGCTTGATGAGACGTGGGGCAGAGGGGACTGGGGGAGGAAGGAGAAGCCGACTGGGTTCTCTCCTGGAAGATGCGGAGGCACATTGATACCGTGGTGACCTGACTCCGTGTGGGAAGTTACCCACCTGCACGAAGAGTGCCCGGGGACGTTCCCTGGTGGTCCGTCCCCCCACCACTGCGCAGCCACGGAACCTGGACAGGAGCCCACCTGCCCTCTGGGCCCCAGGCATCGCCTGTACCTCGTAAGACAGGGGCCGGGGACGGTATGAAGAGCGCCTCTCGGCTTCATGATCCCATGGAAACTATGGTGTTTTTTTTTGGAACTTCATTTTTTCATGTTTTTTTTTTTCGGTTTATTTTAGGGTTTCTGAGAAACTCTATCAGAAAATATAGCAGGCATTTTTGCTTGTTTATTTAAAACCAGAACAGATGGAAATAACACGGCAACCCGAATGGGATCTTGGACTAGAAAGAGGACATTAGGCAAAATTAAGGAAACTTGAATCAAGTCTGAGTTTGAGCTAATCATGTATCTATACCTGTTCATTGGTTTCGACAAATGTAACGCACTCATGCGAGGTGTTAATAAGAGGGCGAATTGAGGGTGGAGTGAGGACATGAGTGTTCTCTACCATCCTCATCACTTTTTGTAAATCTGGAATCAAATTCTAAGGTAAGAAACGTTGATACGATTCGAGTCGAGTCCTTTTGTCTCTGAGAAAGGAAACAGAAGGTGGTGGCGATTTATGTAAGAGAAGAGGAAGCTGGCGGGACGGAGGGAAAGCACATCGTCCTGCCACGGCCTCAGCCGACACCTCCGCCGTGTGCAGCTGGGCCCACACTGTGACAGCAAGGGCGGACCTCGAGGACATCCTGTGAAGTGGAATGAGCCCGTCACAGAAAGCCTGATGCTGCGTGGTTCCCTGTACACGAGGTCAACAACGTGCTCCAATTCGTATGCTGCACCAGCGGGATAGTGGTTGTCAGGGCCGGGGGAGGGGGCGACGCGGGGGTTTACTCACCAACCCGCAATGAAGTTTCCCTCAAGCAGGATCTAGAGTTGCCGCCCAGCCTGGCAGCCACACGGGGCGGCGATACGTTGTCCACTCCAGGCTCCTGGAGATGCTGGAGTCGCGGGGTGTTCCTCCACCATAAAACGCAGTCACACCACTTAAAAAGGTGAGGCACGCATTTGAAGGTGTTTGGTTGTGACAGGGCAGGTGATAGAGTTATGGGGCACAGGGTGGCTGACGCAGAGGGAAATTCGTTGGAACAACAAATCCAGGACTTCTGAGTGGGACACTCCTGAGGGACAGAAGGGGCTGAGCCAAGTGGCGGCAGGGCTGAGGGAGCTTAGCAAACAGGATGTTCAATGGCAAGAAAACCCTGCTCATGACAAGCTCGATAGGAACGCTGGGTCCCACAGGCGGGGTATACACTTCGTGTTCTCCGCAATTTCTCTAACTTCCGGAGCGGGAAGAGAAGAGCTGTGGGTGGTAGTCACACGGCGTGGTGTCCGGAAGGACAAGACCATAGATAGAAAGGCAGGGGACAGAGAAGGCCTGGAGACGTGTGGGCCAGCATGGGAGGTTACTGTGTTCTGAGTAGGCCCCCCTCAAATTCACACGTGCACATCCTGACCACAGTGCCATGGTGCTCTTGGAGGTGGGCTTGGAGGTGCTTGGGTCCTGAGGGTGGAGTCCTCATGGATAGGATTCGTGCTCTTTTATTTATTTATTTTATTATTATTCTTCTTTGATCCTCACCCAAAGATATTTTTTTACTTATCTCAGAGTGGGAGGGAGGGAGAGAAACATCGATGTGAGAGGCACATCGAGTGGTTGCTTTATCTCACCATTCCTGTAACGTGGCCGTCTTTCTAAGGACTGAACTAGCAGGAGCGCTCCACAGTCCCACGCCAGCCCAAGGTGACTTTCTCGATGCAGATACATTCCTGAGACACAGCCTTGGCTCCTGGCTCAAAATGGACAGTTTTATGAACAGGCCCAGGGGACACTGGTAATAACATATTAAAGGAATTCTCACACTCATTATCTAATTGAACGCTCAGAATATTCTGGTAGACACTGCTGGGCAATTTCCCCTCTTGTTGCAAAAAGTAAACGGAAGCTCAGAATCGACCAAACTCTACAGGACTCAGAGAGCCAGGAAATGAACACCAACGTTTCTGAAGAAGGGAGTTTCATTCCCTTTGAATTCGAGATGCTGTGTGTACCGCTGGATAAGTTGACTTAAAATGGATATTTACTTGAAATAATTTATTTATCAGGACATAGAGATATTAACAGTGACCTCCTGTAATTTTTTTGTTATTAAAATGACTTACCAAAATTGAGGTTAGACTCTGGGCTACATTTTTCTTTAGTTGTCTCCAGGGAAATGTAGTTTCTATTTTTAAACGCTTAGAAGAGATTTGGAAGCATCTACAAAAGAAGCAAAACAAGAAAATCTGCACTAGAAAGATAATTGTGCTTCTCAGCTCCCTTAAACCGAAATGCTAAAACTTTATTGGAGAAACGGTTCATATTAATTAACTTGTGTTTTTTCTTCTCAAGGGAGATTATATCCCCGTTGAAACAAAGGTTAAAGCAGTACATACTCTTGAATGCAAATACAAATTAATTTTATTTGTCCCTCATTAAATGTTATCCGAGATTGTTATCTAAGCATTCATTTCTATTTATAACTAAAGAAAAGCTATTATTTTTTATTTTCTCCTGCCTCTGAGGTTCCTCAAAGTCATATTATTGCTGGATGTTATTTGAGATTAAAAAAAGCAAATAACAGTTTTCTTTTTAAACTCTGATTCTTAATCTGTGACCATTAATTATGTTTAATTTCTCTTCTTCAAAGCGTTTCTAGTTTCCAAGACTCTTCTTCCCCCCCTCGCAGAGGTTCCGTCACCCTCCCCTCCCCCAGCAGCAGCGTGTACACGATCTGAGCGTGCATCTCGCCGGGAGGTTCTTTTTCTTTCCATAAAGCTCGGTCCGTAGCCTAACGCTCTGTCACAGAGGCTAAGCTTTGCAAGTACTTGCTTTTCCTTAACATTCAAAGCAAAAGTAGAAAGTGGGGTATGTTTGCTGACTGTTGTTCAAACCCTTGAGTTCAGGCATTCACAAAACGGAAAAGGTGCTCTGTGGGAAGAACCACGGGGGGCGTATTTTCCTGGACACAGTGACGTAACAAGGTGGCCTTCGCTGGGCATCACCTCACTGCAGTGACACCGCATGTGCTAAGCAAACAACAGTGGGTTTGGAGCGAGGCAGGTCCCGGGGCGAACTCCGCCCCTGCCACGCCTGGTTGTGTGTACCTGTAGGAGTCTCCCCCGCATCTTCTGGCCTTGTTGCTCTCCCCTGCATGAGGGGACAGGATAACTGCTTCAGGGACACACTCTCTACCAGGTTTAGAGCTTACTCCCATTTTTTAAAAAGTGTGTTTTTATTGATTTTCTAGAGAGAGACAGAAACATCAATGTGAGAGAGAAACATTGATCGGCCACCTCCTGCAGGGGATCAAGCCTGCAACCCGGGCACGTGCCCTGACCAGGAATCCATCTGGGACCTCTCAGTCCATGGGCGACGCCCAATCCACTGAGCCACACCGGCCGGGCAGAATACCAGATTCTTGAAAAAAATTCACACTTGACCTCAATTTCCCCTTCCAGTGATTGCTTTGTGTGTTGCTTTCCTCCACATAAAACAGCGATGGAGAGGGTCTCATTCCCATGTCCCCTCCAGTCTTCCTCTGTCCCACGCCCCTGCTGAGCAAACCGTTGTCCGGGTCTCTCCACCGCCTCCACGTTCAAGCTCCATGGCCCCTTTTCCGAGCTCACCTGTTCTCTACGACCAGCCCAGCACTGTTCTGGAAGCTCTCTCCTCTCTCTGCCCCAGTGGCACAAGCAGGAAGGCTGGGTTTGTCCCCAATTCCCCAGCTGTCCCTTGGGTCTCCTGCGCAGGCTGCTCCCGTCTCTTAACTCGTGAATTCTGCAGTGCGTCCAGGCGCAGGCTGGGCCCTCTCCTGTCCATCTTCGAACACCAGGGACCCTCACAGTCCCGACACTTTGCATGCTCTCTGTATGTGGTGACAGCAAATTTAGACCCGACCTCACAGCCTCATCTCCAGATGCGTGTGTCCAGCCGCCCACGTGACGGCTCCGTTAGACATCTCAAGGCATTTCACAGTTCTCCTGCACCTGCTTCTGCCTTGGTCCTTTCCTTCCCAGTAAACCACACAGCTTTGAAACCAGTCGTTCAGTATCAGACTCAGGCCGACTCCTCCTTACTCCTCATCTGCCACTTGGAAGTCCTCTCCAAGTCCTGGCGTGTCATCCGCCCAACACACACTGCTGTCTTCTGTCCCGACTCACCCAGCGGCTGTCCATCGTATTAGGGTTGACTCGTGTGTTGAAGTTCTGACTCCTCTCTACCCTGAATGTGCCTTATTAAACGATAGCTATTTTCAGAGATAATTAAGCTAAAATGAGGTTACTGAGGTGAGCCCTGATCCAATATGACTGTGTCTTTATAAAAATGAGTATTTGTAGACAGATGCATACTGAAGGTGCTTTCAAATGATGAAGGCAGAGATCTGGGCGATGCTTCTACAGGCCAAAGAAGGCCGGTAAACTCCCAGGAGCCCCGCAGAGGCATGGAGCAGACCCCCCACCGCCGCCAGGGACGCCAGGCCTGGTCCTCTGGCTGTGACACAGTCCTTTTGTGTTGAGACCACTGAGATTGTGGTTTGGGACTTGGTTGCATCAGCCCTAGGAAACTGGTACCTCACCTGGATTCCGTCCTTGCCGGTTTCCAGTCTATTCTCTTGCACAGCATCCAGAGAGGTTGTAAAATCAAGCTCATTTCAATCACGCCCCTCCCTGTGTAGAGGCCTTCTCACTGTCTTTAGAATAAAGTCCAAGTTCTGTATTAGGGTTTATGAGAAGTCTGGTATGATTGACCCAGTTACAGACGATCCCTGTAACTATCGTCTCATACAGCTCTCTCCTTCTGTCACCATGGTCAGTGGCATTTAGCTGTGATGACTCCTCACCATGTCACAGAATTGCTTCCTGCCGCAGGGCCTTTGTACATGCCAATTCCCCTCCCAAGACTCGTGCCAGCTGTGGATGCGGCGGCTTCTTTCTCACGAGTCCTTTGTCTGCTTAAACCCTGAGATGTGTCATCAGAGAGCCCCCCATTTCCTATCTCAATGTACCCTCTTTATTTCCATCTCAATATTATACAGAACGTTCACTTACTTAATACTTTTAGTTCATTTATGTGTGTGTTTAATGCCTATCTCTCTGAAAAATGAAAGGTATCAGATTGTACAATCTTTACCTTTGTATTTACAATTTATTTGCCAGGCTCTGACCTACGGTAGCTTCCGAATACTTTGTTGAATGGATAAATAAATGAATGGCCATCGTTGATGTTTTTAAAAACGACTCTGCATAGTATATTCTTCATGGATTCCCACGTACGTATTGGGCACTGTTTTAGGCACTAGGAATTGAGTGGGGACAAGACAGACTAGGTCTCAGCCCTGGAAACTGTACACATGAAGACCCGGAGAAAGAAATACACTGGTACCTAAGAGGATTGGCATGAAGCCCACTGAGCAGGGGCAGATTAGAGGTAAGGTTCTGAACTACGGGAAGTAAGAAGAGAGAAGAGACAAAAACAGCTCTTTAACTATGGGCGAGCAGGGGTCAGAGCGGACAGAACAGTGGGGCTGTTTTTACCATGGCCTGAGCTGATCGATGGCCATCGTGCCGGGAGAGGGAAAGGTCAGGTTCTAGGTCATTTTCAAAGTGGAGCCTAAAGGAGGAGCTGATGAACTGGACGTGGGTAGTATCGATCGAGAGAGAGCGGTCGTAGATAACTCCCAGGTTCTTGACCCGAGCAACGTAATGAGTACCGTTGTCATTTACTGAGATGGGCCACGCAGGGGAGGAGCAGGTTTTAAGGAAAAGATCGGGATCTCAGGTGTGAAATTAGAAACGTCTGCTAGACAACCAGATGGAAATACCACTTTGGCGGTGGCCATATGAGTTTAAAGTTCAGACAAGGGGTCAGTTTAAAGTAATCAATGAATTTCAAGCCACTAGACTTTATAGATGGACACTCCTTCTGGACAGTTAGCAGTCGGCCAGTCATCACTGTCTGCGGGGTATTGCTAATCCTTCCTTCCATGTTAAATGTCAAGTCAAGTTCAGGCATGATTTGGAGGTAAATGATTCTATTGACACCCTATGCAATGGTGGGCATTTATTGTATTGACTACAACAGAACAGGAAATGATATTAAATTTCTATAATACCTCATGTGCTCCGTAGGGGGAAGGCATTCTTCACCAAATGTTTATTGGATAGTCTTTTAGCCCCCGGACATTTGTAGAAATCCTATTATGTGTCAGCCACTGACTGCATCCAGATTACATAATGAAAAATAGCAGGCGGTGCCCAGACTGAAAGAATTCACGGTCTGTGGAAGGAGCAGGCACCTGGGCTGTGGCTAACAACCCTTGACGCCCTCACCTTGGCTGGTGCACGGTCCAGAAGAAGAAACGGATGTATAGGGTTGAATTGCATCCCCTCTATCATTAGTGCTTTCTCCTACTTGAAGCATGTAAGATCAGAACCCTAAAGGGGTGTTCCCAAGAAAAGCTGACCCAGGTGGTCTATCTCTAGGTGAGAACTCGTGACGACATGGAACGGGTCCGTTCTGACTCCTCTCCAGCACACACATCCCTTTGCGATGACCATGTCCTGAGTCTCCCGGTCCTCACTTGGAAAGCAGAGAGAAAGGGCGCACACGCCCATGTGATGCTCAATGAGCATTCGAAGAGCCACGGTGTGTGCAATGGAATAATGTTGATCTGGCTTTTTCTCAGTGGCCTTGGACAAGTACTTGATGCCGCTGAGTATCGTTTTCCCCACCAGTTAAACGAGATGAGTCACAATACCTGCTTTGCAAAGCTGTGTGAGGGTCGAAGAGGACAGAGCCCCCGCCCAGGGCTGAACACACCTCGCTGTCGTCCTCGTGGCTGCGATCACGCAGCTAAGGTCGCAGCCTGTCCTCACCCTCTGTCTTCGTGTTTGATGAGCTGGCCCACTGGTCTGACAAATGGGAGCGTAAACCGTTAGGGATGAAAAAAATCGCTTCTCCAAAGGTTTATTTTCACCACTTGTTTCTCGTGTCACGATCTTCTCCATTTAGGTTTGTTTTCCTTCTGAAGACCTTACTGGTAAGAACTTTCAATGTCTATAAACTAAGTCCCATGAAAATGAATGATTAAGGGGTTGGGCCTAATACCTGTCTAGGCAAAGAGGAAAAAAAACCTGGTCAATTTATCCCAAATTAGAAGTGGGTGAAGAGTGTCCAGCCATGGTGTTTGAGCAGCAGGGGGTGGGGTGGGGGGAGGCTGTGAGGCAGGAAGCTTGTGGGGGACCCACTCCTTGTCCCGCACTGGGGCTGCTCTTTACCTCTCTCCATTACACATTCACCTCCAGAACTGTGCCCGATGAGAAAACTGAGGGTCAGAGTGGCTGTGTCTCAGGCCCGACATCGCACGGGTGGTACGTTTAATAATTACCAACCAGCGGCATGTACTTCCAGATGGAAGTCTCTTAGCATCCGAAGTGGAGCCGGGCCCCAGAGCCCCTCGTGAGTCCCCTGCTCACTGATGTTCCCTGATTGACTCTTGCCTTTCTTCCTTCCTCACTCCTGTATTCGATCGGTCGGGCTGGCATTACAATGTCTCTCAAACCCGGGGTGACTCAGGACCAGGAATGCACTTGACACTTCTGCTGCGGTGCAATTCCCCCCAGTGCACATACAGGGAACTGAGACTGGGAGAGGCCACACCTGCTCCCCGCCCCACAAGGAGGAAGAGGAAGAGCCCGGGGGGGGGGGGGGGGGACAGGCAGATCCAGGCAGGCCGGCATCTTCACACCCCTCCGCTCGCCTCTGCTGCGGTCCGCCGTGTCCCCAGGTCTCCGGAGAGACTCGAGAGAATCCAGGGGACTGCGGATAAAAGTCTTAACTGATCTAAGACGTTTCTTGTTTTCCAAAAAGTGTTCGTACTGATACTGGAGCAGAACCGCATTCCTGTTCCTCAGATCAGCGTAACCCGCTTCCGCGAGCAGGCTCTGGGGATGTATCGGCCTGGCCCGAAGGAAATGCTGGATGAATAGGATCCTGTCCCCAAAAACTCTCCTGTGAAACATGTCATGTCGCTGTTAGTGCGGAGGAAGCTTTGTTCCCAGAGTGAAAAGACATGTTTTCTCTCTGGAGATTCAGAACTGAGTAACAGCTTCCATCTCCCGTTCAAGGAAGGCTCTGGAATGCAGTGAGTTGACCCATATTGTCGCTGGGTTGGAGATCTGTTCCTCTCTCTCTGATGGGTTCTCCCTGTTTACACTCTGATGTTCCAGAGCCCTGGACCGCACACCAGTCACACGGCCAGCTCCCGCAGCAACGCTTCCGGCCAACGTTACCTGAACGCATTGTGTGTAGGTGCCGTGATTTATATGCGTTGGGTTATTTACAGAACCACCCCGTGAGGCGGTTGAGTAAGCAGACCACAGCTCACAGGCTGGGTTATAAGTGAAGGCTGCAGTTGAGAGGACCGACTCGCTTCCTCCAGGTCAGAGAACCGGCCGAGGAGACGCTGCAGGTGCAGACCCGTGTCTGCGAGTCCACAGCCCAGCGTCCCCCTGGTGCTGGGCTCTGCGTGGCAGACTGGAGCCCACGTGAGATCTCTCGTGAAGAGAGGTGGCCTGTACACCACGGGCGAGGTGCAGGTGCCCTGCTCAGGGTCCCGTCCACAGAATCTGCTGCAGGAAGTGTCAATGAGGCTGACTCCTCAGACTGACTGCAGCGGGAGCTGCCCCTGGGACAGTCGTGGTCAGTAACTGCGTGCGGAGGGTTACTCATGACAGGGGCTCTCCAATGGGTTCTTTCGGCTCAGAGACACCTTATGGGTTTAGCTGACACTCTCAAACTCCAGTGTGGTCTGAGGCTCTTGCTGTCCAACCCTCCCATCCTTCTCTCCTTCCACAGGTGTGAGATCAGCATCGGGGTCTCAGGCTCTTCCTACCTATCCCTGCTCTCTCCCCCCTTTTATTCTTAAATTTATTTTTATCTTCCCCCGAGGACATTTTTGCATTTATCTTCAGATAGAGCGGGAGGGAGAGAGGGGGGAAGAGAGAGAGAGAAACATCGATGTGAGAGAGACACATCAACTAGCTGCCACCCACATGACCTCAATCGGGGCCGGGGACAAACTGCAACCGAGGTACGTGCCCTTAGTGGGAACCGAACCCGGGACTCTCTAGTCTGTGGGCCGACGCTCTAACTGCTGAGCCAAACCGGCCAGGGCATGTCCCCTTTTATTCTTTACAGATATTTCCCCCACTAAATCTCTTGCATTTATAATGTCATTGTTGCATCACATCTCAATTCAAAAAGCCACTTAGAAGTTCTCAGTAGCTACCTATGACCCGAGGGAACTCTACTGAGCAGCACGGTTCTGTGATGACCAACCCGGAATGGCCCCAAAAGACAGTCTAGGAAATGCATGCCTGGGAGCAGACGCACTTCCTGAAGATGTCCTGAATGACCCTGCAGGTCGGGGGACAATGCCAGGCCATCCCTCCTGGGAGGTGTTCACTGGAGAGCACAGCCTTCGAGTGGGTGACTGCAGAAGAGCAGAGCTGGGCTTCCATCCGCTCTTGGGTCGGCTGAGCATGAGTGGGAGCCCAGCAGGGCCCTTCCGAGCCTTCTCCACCTGAGCAATGACGGCACTGCCGTGGGTCCAGCTGCCTGTCCTTCCCAGCCGGCGGCTGTTCTGGTGCGGTTGTTCAGGCTAACCAAAGTTCGCCCAACAACCCCGAGCCCCCGAGCGTAGGCACCGCGGTCATCTTCTCGCGCTAGTCCAGATGGGAATGCTGAGACATCCAGAGGGGTGACGGGACCTGCCTGGGTCCCCCAGCCAGCAAAGGGTGGAGCCAGGATTCCAACCCTGGCCACCCAGCTCGGAAGTCCAAGTTCTTGTCATTCTACCATGTTGTCTCCAACAGGGCTCTGAGGCCCCGGATCATAAACAAGCACAGCAACAACGAACAAAGCCAACCACAACCTCAGGCACGCAGAAGGCAAGTGTTTCTAGGCCTAACCAGGAGACGGCTCTTTGGACAGCGGAGCTGAGTACTGTATCAGAATTTATATAAAACAAACTCTGTAATCCCCTCTTTACCACAAACCAGTTGGCTGATGGGCTTACAATTAATTTCTATTGAGGTTTTAGAAATTATATTCTTTAAAAAATTTTTTTCCTTTATTGATTTTAGAGAGAGAGGAAGTGAGAGGGAGAGAGAGATAGAAACATCAATGAGAGAGAATGTTGATTGGCCACCTCCTGCACAACCCCCTACTGGAGATTTGACCCAACAACCTGGACATGTGATCTGACCGGGAATCAAACCAGCGACCTCTTTGTGCATGGGTCAACACTCAACCACTGAGCCACACGGGCCGGGCAGAAATTATATTCTTTAATATTCTCCAGCACTGAGCAGTTTTGAAAGCACTTTTATAGGCATTAACACTTTGAATCACTAGGAGCGAGATGTTATTTTCTTTTCCGGAATGTGAGGGGTAGGTTCCGAGTGGGAAGAGACTGGTCCAAAGTCAGAGACCAAGCGGTTTGAGGATGAGGTCTCTGAGTGTTAGCTGCCTGAGCCTCTCCAGCCCTGTGCACGAAGCCCGTACACATTTGAATGAAGCTTGTATGAACTGTTGTTTCGAAGAACTGCATGTCTGTAAACAGGGACTTGGCTCTTGGCATTCCCTTTCTTCAACAATGAGTATCACCCATTGTTACGGGTGAAATGGTCTCCTACCAAGAGCGGTTCTAACCCCCAGTACCTGTGAATGTGACCTGATTTGGAAATAGGGTCTTTGCAGATAATCGAGCGAAGGTGAGGTCTTTAGGGTGTGCTCTGAGCTAATGCGACTGGTGTCCTTAGAAACACACACAGACACCTGTGGAAGGAAGACAATGGCAAGACGCAGGGAAAGATGGCCATCGCAAGCCCAGGAGCACGAGTCTCCCAGGAGCTACGACACAGTACCACAGACTGTGTGGCCTACAAGAGGAGTCCAAGGTCAGGGTGCTGCCGCATTCAGGTTCTGGTAGGTTCTCTTCCAGGCTGCAGACTGGACTTCTCTCTGCAGCCTCACATGGCAGAAACATCTTGGGGGCCCATTTAGAACAGCACGGTTGTCACTCATGGGGGCTTCACCTCATGACTTCGCCTCCTAATGCCATCAACTTGGGGGTTCGGATTTTAACATACAAATTTGGGGACGACACAACATTCAGACCCTGACACCTGCCAGCACCTGGACCAGACGTGGCGGATCGAGGCCCGTGCGGCACTAGTGCGGTGGTTGAAGCCACCTCGTCTGTGGGCCTTTGTGGGCGAGACTCCCGCGACCTTCCCATACCTGGGTCTCTGACCTTCAGTGGGACCCGCTCAGAGCGGCCTTTCTGAAGGTCACCAAAGAGGCCCCGGCTCGTTCCTCTCTACCACTTAACTTTATTATTTATTTCCTTAATCTGAAAACACTACTTGTTTATTTAATTGTGTACACAAAGCCCACCTCCCTAAGTTGGAATGTGAGGTTTGTAAAGGTAAATACCTCACCTGTCTTGTTCGCCGAGACTGCTTGGCCTACAGTGCAAATAAACATCGACAGATTGGCAAGGACAGGCGTGGGGGGCGGCGGGAAGGACGGACCCGAGGACGGAGCTGGGGCGCCCGTGAGAGTGGCCGGCGGGTCACAGTGCAGCATGTGGGCGCCGTGGCTGCTGTCATTGTCACCGTCGTCACCTTCTTTGTGCTTGACCCCATTTGTATGCCCAGATTTTAGAAACCGGCTGGAGAAATCCATGGCCTCCCCGGGAGTGTTTTTCTAGTTTCATTTCACCGCCAACTGCGAATCCCTTTGACTTTGAAGAGTATCATTCCAGGGTCTCCTAAAAATAATATTTGCCTTATTAATATGCTTGCTCAACGACTAATTGCTTTTTAAGTACCAGCGCCCGTGCTCAGCTGCCGCTTGTGCGCGTACTGATACCCTGGCCTCCGGATTCCCGCGTCCCCGTTTGCAGCCGCGGGAACTCTCGTCATCATTTCTGACGGGTTGGCACCTTCATTAGCATTTCTTCTCCCTGCAACCTGGCAGAGGTGTCCACATACAGCGCTCTTAGGCGGATCCCTCACTCAAAGAAAGGACACTTTGGACTTGAAGGAAGCAGGTGTGTAGTCGTGGTCCCTGTGTGTGCTCTTTTCGTAGCTGGAACCTTCTCCCCCCTTTTCCACAGGGACGGAGGGAGATGGAGCAGAGACCCAAGTCGGTCACCGGGCTCCGCTCAGCGCTGTGCTCCTGTGCGGGACCTGGACAGGTCACTCAGCTTTCTGACCTGTAGGTTCCGTATCTCTCAGATGGACACCATGCCTTCATACCTTTGGGGACACCGTGTCATCATGCCTGCGGGGAAACTGTGTTGTCATGCCTGCGGGGACACCGTGCCGTCATGCCTGCGGGGACACCATGCCGTCATGCCTGCGGGGACACAGTGTCGTCATGCCTGCGGGGACACCGTGCCGTCATGCCTGTGGAGACACCGTGTCGTCATGCCTGCGGGGACACTGTGCATCATGCCTGCGAGGACACGGTGACGTCATGCCTGCGGGGATAACATGACATCACGCCTGTAGAGACATGGTGCCATCACGCCTGTGGGAATACCGTGCATCACGCCTGCAGTAGCTCACTGGCATGACCCTGGACACGCGTGGACATCCCGCGTGAGCTGTGGCGTTCTCAGAAAACGGCAGCTGCTGGCTTTGCGTTGCCTCCTCCTGTACTGAAGTCCTCCTTCGCCTTGTCCCTGACTCCAGCTGGTGAGATGGGAGGGCGGGACCCTGCTCCTCACTCACTGGCTCGGAAACCTCAGAAGAGACGGTTCACGTGTCCCCACCTCGGCCTTCTTCCTTGTGAACAGTGTGAGATGAGAGGAGGTTATGTACAGATGCGGTCTGCCTGTACATTTGTTGGGCCCTTTCGATGACAGGTGTTGAGACGCTGTGGGGGTTCTGCTGACCGGCAGGATTTCTGTTCCCTGATCTCCTTGGGCTTGACCCCCATCCCTGGGAGACACTGGTTGCTGGAGGGCGGCGGGACCAGGTGGGCCGGGGGGAGGGAGCCGCACCCGAGCCCTGCAGCGTGGAGGTTGGTGCCTGCCTTGCAACCTTCTGTGCGCAGTGGGAGCTCCCCACGCCCTGGATGGTGGCGCCAGCTCCGTGGCTGGTGGGTTTTATTCTACAACTCTCCTCTGCCTGCTGCCTCCCAACCCTTCTGAGTGAGTCAGGAGCCGCCGCAGGGGCCCTCAAAGACCTCCTGTCTGCCTTCACCTTCTCTGAAGGTCGTGCTGGGCTGGTCCCTCCTGTTTCCACTCCGCCCACTCAGCCTGCCGTGCGCCCGGACCTCGCGTGCACGTCTGTGAGTCCCTGCGCCTGCGGCTGCTGGGCCACCCGGCAACAGGACGTGGCGGGAGCTGGACTGAGCAGAGGACCAGATTGGGACTTCTCACCTGGCTTCTTCCCGCCTGGTCACCATGGCTGAGTCTTTTGACCAGAAACGACTGTTCCGGCAGACAGCCTGCCTCTCCTCTGGAGCCTGGGTCCACCTCCTCCTCTGGCCCCTTCAGGCCGCGCGGCAATGCTCCTCCTCACTGCACGTGACCCTGAGCTTCTCTCACACCTGCCCCCCTTGTCGGGTGTTTATTAACCACCGCACACCTCTTCCACACTGGGCGCGCCACCTGCTGCTTCTGCGAGGGCCCCGCCGATGCAGGTCACTGCTGCCAAATGCTGCTCCTTCCTGGAAAGAGGACCATCGTCCAGGGACTGGGTCACGTGGCCAGTTTGGGCCAATAAAGGTGAACTGCCCTAAGAAATACCTGTGGTGCAATCCTGGAGGCCACGGCCGGAGGTGGAGTTGTCACACGACAGGGAAAGAGGCTGCATCTCTGTCACGGTTGACGAAGAGCCCGATGGCTGGGACAGGGAGGGACAGGGAGGGACAGAGAAGCGTTTCCTGTGTCAAGCACCTGAATCGGAGCGTGGTGCTGTTGGGCAGCCTCCTCGACGTGATAGAAAGGAGTCACCTTTTGGTACTTCTGACACATTATTTCCAGTTTTCATGGCGCATCTTTCATCTGGGCGTCATCATAACCACTTTCCAGCGGAGAAACGAACCTGCGCCAGTGACTCCTCTGCGTCTGTCAGGGCTGAAGAGGGCCGTCCTCCGTGGTTTAAGTCTGACACCTCAGATGCGATTGTGTTTGGAGGTTAGATCTTTAAATAGGCTGTTCAGATAGAACGAAGTCATTAGGATGGGCTTGCTTCAATCTGATGGGTGTCCTTCTACGAGGAGGGGGGAGGACACAGACTCACAGAGGGTCGACCCTGTGAAGACACAGGGAGAGGACAGCCGTCTACACGCCGAGGAGACAGGCCTCGGGGGGAACCAACCTGCAGACTCCCCGAGCTCCGACTTCCAGCCTCCAGAACCGCGAGGAACTGGGTTTCTGTTCGTGAAGCACCCAGACTGTGGTGGCTCGTTATGGCAGCCCCAGCAAGCTCACGGCAGTGTCGTTGCTCAGACGGAGTCATGCAGGTTTCTGGCACCCAGAGCCCCGCACAGTTTCGGGGACACACAGTCTCAGCCCTGGGTCCTGTACTTACCCCGAACTGCTGCATATGAAACAGCATTGCTGGTCTCATTATGAAGCGAGTCGGCAGGAATTTTGGGGTGTCCCCATCTCCTCGGTCAACTCCCCTCACTTTCCCATCAGCACTGTTTCCACGTGGCCTGGGGGTGAGACTTCAGGATGGTGTAGTCCAGTCGCTGCCCCCACTCATGTTTTGCAGGGGGGCGACTGTAGCTCTGAGAGGCAAAGCAGTTTCCCGAGGTGCCAGCCTAATGTCCTGGATCCGCACGGTGCGCGGAGGAAGCGGCGGGTTAAGTGGTTTGGTCACGGACATGGGAGCTGAGGTCTTTGACCTTCACATCATCTCTCTGCCCTTACACAGTCTGCAGAGGCAAATGGTTCCACGCAGGATGACAGACACCTCCTTTCAATCGCTATGAATTATACAATATTTCCACATTAAAAATGGTTCTGCGCTGTTTAGAGAAAGGACAGAATTGATAATGAGTGATGAATGAACCCCTGCCAGATTCCAGTGGTGTCAATGAGCATGGTTTTAATATGCCAGATAACACCGCGAGGAGCTGCCAATCACGTCTTCGCAGTGGGAGGGACTAGTGTTGGGGCGGGCGCCTCCCTGCCTTTGTTAGGAAGCAGCTCAGCTTCTCAGGAACATCTGAGGAGCTGGTAGCTTTGTTTCAACTGTGATTCATCATTTTGATGGCTCCCATTGGCATAAAAAGTCACCTACAGCTGCAGTCAGACAGTCTGGGGATGCTCTAGCTGTGTGACCTCGGACCAACCCTTTAATTTCACGGAGACTCAACTGTCTCTTCAATAAAATGGGAAGAGTAAAGACAATTAATTGTACTGTAGGTTTGCTGGTAGGATTAGACGTTTCAAATGACTAGCACAGAGTTTGAGACATCATACCTGAGTCATCGATTTTAATCCCCCCTCCCCTGGCATCAATTTTCCTCTCTCCACGATGTACGTAACATTTAGACTGTTCAACTCTCAAGGCAGCTCTCTGGGTTAAATGAGGTGATCTGTTTGCAGGCAACTCGATTTTCAACTGTAATTTGCATGTAAGGTTATAGTGAGTGATTCTTCCAGCTATGATGTCTCAGATCTATTTGCATATGAAAGTGGTAAATGCTTATTGAATTGAATTATATTAAATCAGACTCCCTTGTTTAAATGTTATGTTTTTACCCAACCAAAGAGAAAAAATCCACAAGCATTTTTCTGACTCAAAATAGTGAATTTGTTGGCATTTGGACATTAAAGGAAGGAAGAAAAGGAACTGAGACATTGACTTCAAGTTGCAATCCCTTCTGTGGACAACAGATGGACAATTTCGTCCATGGAAATATACACTGCAGATTGTAGACCCACCATTGGTTAACACACAAATCATTGCACTGTCAGGCTTCCCAAATAAATAATTTTCATTTCCCAAATCACTCTGCTTTCAATAAAATTGCAATCATTTTAAGGAATGCATTAAGGAGACCATTTTGAAATATGTTTCTGGAGATGATCACTGAGTGGCCCTCTGGAGCTCCAGCTATAGATTTTCAATCACTTACCCTCCGAGGGGGCACAGTAATGAGATGAGCAAGTGGGCTAGGCCTTCCTTCCAAAGTTGCAAAAGAAACGGTGGAAACACAGTGTGCTCATGCCCCAGAGGAAGCAACGTGAGCTAGAAAAATGTTACTTGGACTTCCCCGGTTTTTCTGGAAGAGCAAAATGACTTGGCTGGCTAGAGGGGACACCTGTTCCCTAATCCATCCACCCATAGATCAGTTTGCGGTTTATAAAAGACTTTTCAATATGCTACTTTATATCATGCTTATAAACACTTGGTGAAACATTTAATTCCTCACTTGATAGATAAGAAGACAAACTCAGAGAAGTTCGCCACAGATAGACTGGAAGTTTAAACGTAGTTTTTCATTCTCCCAGCTTTGAGGTGAGAATGAACTCCCTAGTCATATCTGCACCGTAGAAAGTGCTTCAGATCAGGGGACCAAGATTTTGGAGGGTGAAGTGTCTGACTGTTCCAAGTAAGTTGTTGCCTGATAGAAGTCAGGTTTCAAATTCTTCTGTAAGGACATCATTTAAGTTACGTGTGTCCTATGACCCCAAAGTGTGCTAGGAATGAGTACAGCCAAGAGCCAGGGACCTAGTCTCTGACCTTGAGGAGCGCAGTTAGTGTCTGGATGAGGAAACTTGGCACTGCATAGGAATCATCTCTGCAGTTTATGGGGAAATAAAAGAAAACAAGCAGCAGAAAAACAAAACCAAGAAAGTGAATATTTTTAGCACTCCGAAGGCAGAGTCCAAGAATCTGCACTATTTAAATCTCTCCAGGGATTTAAAAAGGAGTCAGGCTTTGGTACCACAAGAATAGAAGACGGAACATAGATTCTGAGCTTGGGTTAGAATTCTGGTGCAGCCCGGGCTCTCTAGAGAGCTGAGTCTGAGACAGAAGTTCAAGTGCGAGGGCTTTTGGGGGCCATGCTTTCCCAGGGAACAGGCAAGGAGGGTGGGAGAGTGGAGCAGGGAAGGGGGCAGGGAGGTCAACGCAAAGATGCTGAGGTAGTCAGCCACTGCCCTGGTGGCCAGCTGCCCCGTCCTGGATGGCCCTCCAAGAAGTCACAAGAACTGGACCTTGGGACTGCCCACCTGGAGAAGGAGAAGGAAAACCCACTGAGGGTTTGGTTTCGTGCTTCATGTCCAGGCTGCACAGGCAGGACACCCCAGGACCACTGAGCAGTGTGTTCTGGAGACGAGATGCACAGGCCAAGGCCTGATGGCTGTGTCATTAGTCTGTGCCACCATGAAGTTAGTCTGTCTTGTTGCAGAACAGATCACTGAGGCAGGGGCAGAAATGAGAGGGGATCAGAAGTGGTACCTAAAAGGTGCCCAACACAAGCCCCCCCCCCATCCCCCGGGTGGCCTCAGACTTCTCACCCAAGTCTGCTCAGCCGCAGGTGTTAAAGGGACAACCCTGGGGTGGCAATGCCTGACGTGGAGGGGATGGGTGATTCATCGGGGAGCGTCTAACCTAGCCTCGGGGTGCGGCAGACGGGGCTGGAAGGGTGGGAGCCTACCTTTCTGTCCTTCCCCGTCAGACACACAGCATCTGAATCTCTCTGCAGGGCTGGCCTCCTCCAGAGCCCCGTGGGGATCCTCGATGAGAGCCCCTTACTTCACCCACTGAAGAGGGGACATAGAACCAGAGATTTATCAGGAGATAAAAGAGAGGCCCCCACTGCGAAGCCAACAACAACACAAAAACATGTCGCCACGTTTGTTCTTTGGAACAGAGGGTGGGGCTTGATCTTTGGCTACAGCTTTTTCAGTCTTAAAAATAACATTGGATAAAAGCGGGTATTTTTCTAACATGAAGGGCTAGATCAAGCCTCAAACATGTGTACTTAAAGAAGGAAAAATAGAAGAAGGAAGAATAAAGCATGCACTGTGGGGCGTCTGGCACACAGATAGAGATACTCAACACTTTTAGTTTGGGTAGGTTTTAGGTCAGAGGAATGGGGAGTTTCCAGATAGCACTACACAAGGTGAAAGGTGGTGTTTCCCGGGTTTAGAAATAAAATCATACTCTGAGTGTGGAAATTCATGTGAATTTTCACTTTGATGGAAGGGGGTTACTCACCCATGAATACCCTCTAAAGATTTACTGAGAAAAGGAAAGACATGGGCAAGCCCACAGGGAGACTGGGGGCGATCACAGGAAGGCAGAACTTAGACATACCTTATTCATTCATTGAGCCATCTTATTGAGCCCGTCCTGGCTAGGCACTTGCGAGGGTCTGGGGACAGAGAGGTGAACAGGATCCTCCTTCCCGTTGCCTTTGGTGTTTCAGGATGCAGACCAGAGACTTCTGTTCTGTAGAGATCAGACAAGGCTTCCAGCAGAGGCGCTACTGGAGCTGAATCTCGACATTCATCCTTCTGTTAACATAGGTACCTAGTTAGTATTACTAAAGGAAGGGAGCAAATCAAATGATATTACACCTAATAAGCAAGGGAGCTGAATCAGACATTAAGCCTGGTTTACTAGGATGCTATAACATTCACAGGGTCCCAGGGGACTGCGCGGCCTCTGCCCATCATGACTTAATCCCCAAGCAATTCCTGATGGACAGGAAGAGCCCCCTCCCCAACAACTTCCTGGTCCTGGCATTACTGAGGGGTGAGGGAGGAAAGGGGATCCTTCCACTGGGCACATGTGCAGTAAAAACCAGATGACAAAGCATAAAGGGGTGGAGTCTAACCTGGAAAAAGAACCAGATTGGATAAGGACACAGAAGCCCGGAAGATCCAGGAAAGGGATTGGCTAGAGGGAGGGCCCAGCACCAGCCTGGGAAAACCCAGGAAATAAGTTGGAAAATTTGAAAGTAAGCCTTCTTGTTCCTGAAAACCAAGAAAATATTGAAGGATTATCAATGATCTTAGAGCAGTTGCTACTAGGACCTGCCACCTTCTACATCCCTGACAGTGTATTATTTCCCTTCACCCAATAAATCTTGTCACTACTCTAAAACTCCTCCCATTAGTGGCCCTTTGAAATTCCTTTCTCACGACACCGTAAGAACCATTTTCACTGGCAACCATGCCACAGAGAAACAAAACAATCTGGAAGGTCGGGACTTGAATTATTTGAACACTCCAGTCTGCAGTGTTGACTTTGGACACTGAACAACACACACTTGGGCATCAGAGATATTTAACTTCCACTTTTGCTTGTTCACGTACTAATCATTTGCCATCGTAATCTTAGTATCCCACAAACATTGCAACTTGAATTGCTTAAGGGAACTGTCCCATATCAGTCTCCCTGGATTTTGAAGGTTTGAAGAAGTGAAGAGCTGGTGGACAACCCTGGATAGAAATGCCTAACGTGTAGGGTGGTGGGGCAGATTGATCAGAGAATGTCTAGCCCAGGCCTATAGGCTGTAGGCGCTACCCAAGGCCTGCCATAGAGGGAGTTGTCATGCCCGCGGCCGCTGTAGTTCCGTGTGTGGGAAACAGGAGGGGTGATCTTCATGGAACCCTGCCCATGGTGTTTTTCTACAAATAAGAATTTCCCCTGTATATCCTGCACAGCCAATAACAAGGAAACTCCAAATCTAGAGAAGCTGAACATTCTGGTCAGCAGCATGAGGGTGAAGATGGTTTCGCCAGGTTCTCATCATGGGAGCACACCACCCTTACCTCTGCTCTTGCTCAGCTCAGTAACCCAGCTGCCCAGGAGCATGGATATCAGGGAGAGCAAAGCTCGGCTCATGTCAGCCCTCAAAGCGCTCAATCCAGTGTGCCCTCCACCCCGCTGCACCCCATCTCTCTTCTTGCTTGAGATGCAGACTTTTTTTTGCCAGCATTGAAAACTTTCTAAGATCATCTGTTCTTTCTATATGCCTTCCTCATCAGAATTCCATCTCTAGGAAGGCAGAACATTTTTTTTTTTCTCTGCTGTTTCCCCAAAGGTAATAGTTTCTCAAAAATAATGACGGGTGATGAATATGTTATTATTATTTATAATGACTATGGGTATAAATGAATGATTGATAAACATGGACGTACCGGCACTTGGAAAGGAAACCCTGAAGGACCAGCTCCTTTGCATTCTTATTTTACTGAATTTCACAAAGTTTCTTCCATGTATTCTGGCCACGAATTTGGATAGTCCCTGGCATTTCCCTTACTCTCAAGCTCTGCAGATAAGGAGATGCTCAGTCGTCTTGTTGAGCCTACTTGTAATTACATTTTGTGTCTCCCCATTTCAGTGGCTGGAATCATTGTTCACCTGGGCCACTTCGTGACATCTGGACTGCTCTCCCTTCCCCCGGTGTTCGTCTTTGCTGGTTTCCAGACTATAACCAGAAAGAGCTTTCCAAAAAAGATCTGACTGCGTTCACTTGCTCAAAAACGTCACCATGTTTAACAGAAATTTTCAACTTCTTTATGATCGCTTCTCTCCCCTTTAAATTTATGCCTAGAATCTAGCAATAATGAACTCACATCTCTTCCTGGCTTGTTTCTAGGTGTTTGCACATGCATCACATTAACTGTAGATTTCCAGTCCCTTCTCTGTGCTCCTCGTTGACCTATAAAATTCTTGAGTTCAAAGACTGCACCTCGTTAGCCATTGTATATCCACCATTTATTAGAATTCATAGCACATCTAGGTGTCAATAAATACATAGACAAAATGGCTATTTTTATCAACATCTTGTGTATTTGGTTAGAAAATATTAGTCTTCTTTGTTTTATCACCTGGGGAAATATTGAGGACCAGACACTAAAACCTTACGCTCCCTCTAAGGCACAAGGACTTTGTGGAAATGTTCTTAGTTGGCTCTCAGCCTCTTGGTCATTTCTATCTCTCTTCCTCTCTCTGACATCAATACTTGTTTCAACCAGAAAACCATCTGGGGAAAGATCTATAGCTCAACAGGATGGCCTAAATGATGCTTTTCTCTTTTAACTGAAAAAGTGGAAAAAAACCAAAGCATTCAATTCAGTACTCTCATCAGCCCATCTGTTTCTTACAGGCCATCGTGGTGACAGCTACAAAAAGGTTTGGCCATGAACAACACCGCCTGCTGCTTGAGGAAGACACATCTGCGCATGTTTGCGTTCAGAAACAGGCAGGAGCTGAAGATGCGGCCATTGTTTCAAAAGTGTGTTGTAGCACAGCACAGTGAATACCTATAGACAGGTTCAGCACACGCTTCTGTTTATTTTAAAAGTTGGACAAAGACCAAATGCTTCATTAATTAATGAACTTGGAGAATATATGGGAGAGATATATGAAGGACAGTCAAAACTTAAACTTAGTGGTAAGCAGTAAATTAATAATAACAATAACAACTATATATATACACACATATGTGTGTGTATATATACTTACATATATATATTTGTTTGTAAGAAAAATTGTACAATAATTAATAAATAATAATATATAAATAAACTCTGTCTTGTGTACTCACAACTGTAAACCTGCTTTTGCTCCAACCTGTATATATAACTATGGGCTACATATACATTCTAGTGATGACATTTTGTAGTAGCAAGATGGGTGGTGATCAGTGGGTTACATGCATCTGTTTTTATGCATTGGATATGAAAACCAGAGAAGTAAGTTGAGTTATCCAAGGCTGCATGGCTGAGAGCCCAGGTGGGCCCCGAAATCAGTCTTGATGTAGTAGCACTCATCATCTGGTAGCCTCTCTGCACAGGAAGGGTAGTTCACTTTCTTAAGGTCACGTAGTTGGGACAGTCCAGATATGGAGATTAAACCCCATTCTTTTTTTTAATCCTCCCCGAGTATACTTTTCCATTGATTTTCAGATAGAGCAGAAGGAAGGGAGGGAGAGAGAAAGAGAGAAACATCAGTCTGAGAGAGACACATCGATTGGTTACTTCCCACATAATCCTGACCAGGGCTGGGGATTGAACCTGCAACCCAGGTACACCCTTGACTGGGAATCAAACCTGCAACCCTTCGGTCTGTGGGCCAACACTCTAACCGCTGAGGCAAATCAGCCAGGGCTAAACTCCATTCTTGATAGTCTCTGAACAATTTTCTTTCCATATTATCCTTCCTCTTGGGATCTAAGTACTGAAAATGTTCTGGATCATGAAAAAAGCACAAAATAAATGGAAATAACATGGACTTTGGGATCAGGCAGTTTGGAACTAAATTCCCATTCTGCCAGTTATTGTCTATAAAACCCGGGTCAAGTTTAACATCTTATATTCTCAATTTCTATTTCTGTACAATAATAATCATAATCCTTACCATGAAGGGCAGTGTGTAAAGTCTAAGTGAAATTGTATATCTTAAGAATTAGGCACAGAAACTTAGCACAACCATCTTTCAAATAATGTGTATATTCTATGAGTTGTTTTTAGCAAATGAGGGCAATGGAATTTACACTAATACAGTATTTTGAAATATAGTGTTGGGAACTACTTTTACATTATCAAGTGATAGGAAGTTACAAATTTTAAAATGAATTAAATCAATGCCACCAATAAATAACACATTTAAAAAAATTCATAGCACACACTTAAAAGTGAATCTGGAAAATGTGTTACTCTGTTCAAGACACTTATGTGAAATCTCAGCAGGATTCAAGGGTCAAAAGGAACATTAATTAATTCTTCAAGGAGTTATGTGATATTATCAGTTGGAAAAGCTCAAAATTACATGTACATTTTATATATCAACACACACATTGATATATAAATAAATATGTATGTAAATATACACATATTTTTAAGTGGTTTTATTTTTAAATGAGCTAATTACATTTAAAGCTGATTATTACAAAAAAAAGTTAGAATCTGAGTAATTTTGTATTTTCATGTCAAGCGTAGGTGATCATGAGATAATTAGACATAATTTCTTTCCTTAAATATGGATACAGGCAGTAACTGTACATCGCAGAAGATCACGTTATGGTTCTTGCCCCATATCTCAATGAACTGTGAACTCGCTCCTGCCTCTTCCACCCTCTGAGTCTCAGTGTGCTTGCTTGTGAAATGGGATAATAATATATCTTTCTGGTCCCCTTCACTCCAGCCCAATTTCAAGGGTTAAGTAAAATGTCTAAAATGCAGACGTGAAACAACAGACACAAACACCTGTTGATTCATTGTTTTGTCCAGGCACTGAGGTGTGGCGTTGGATAGGGCAGACATGACCCCATTCTCACAGACCTTGAAGTTAGAGAAGGACACAGAACCAAGGGAGGAGGGGCCTTGTGAGGACCTGGGCAAGACACGAGGTAGCCTGAGGAAGACACCTGGCTCATTCTTACCCAGGGAAGCTTCCCAGAAGGTGTGACATCTAAACTGATCTGTAAAGCATGCATTAAAAAACAGCAAAAACATCCGAAAAGAAGTGTGGGGGGGGAAGGGTTAGGGTTAAGTTTTCACGTGAAGACACGTTTTGGCAGATATAGAAGAAAGACAACTTATTACTTGTACAGGGAAGGGAAAGACATTTGGTTCAGCTGGATCATAGATTTCAAGGAGAGAAGCTATGAAAGAGAGGTAGGTCAGAGTGTTTATATTCTTACAAGCGATCTTTAGGTTCGACTTTGAGCTCAGAGGGAGGCACCTTTGAAGGGCTTTAGACAAAGTATTGCCATGACTGGTCTCAAGAATCATACAGCAATTCATTTGGCAACTCCAAAGCTAAGATGTCCCTGGGTCGGGAACAACATGCTCCTGTCTCTGACCCCCCTCCCCACCCCCAGCCCCACTCCTTCCCTTGGTCCAGATTTTCAGTTTTGTGCACAGCACCAGTCTCTTCATCACCTCGGCATTGGTTCTGCCTTCAAGAGGAGACATTGATGAGTTCTGAATCTAAGGCTGAAGCTGTTATCAATAAGCTGAAACTGTCTCTTTAGCAAGACGTTTTAGAATCATCTCCATCTTTTCCTTGACTTAGACCTGCTGCCCCACACTCTGGAAGCCGCTATGTAGGACTGAGAATTGCAGAAGGTTGTTGAAGAGTTTTTAGAAATCACCGTGTTTACATGGCCACCTCCTCTCCAGGGCCTCAAGGGGAAGGACCGGACTAGATCCATATTTTACCTTAGTTCGGAGCAATACAGGGCCTGGACTAAGAGAAATAGTCCGTCAATGTGGGGACAAACAGATGGGAAGCCGGGGCCCAGAGTGTGTTAGGACAATGGCCTCCTGACTCCCAGTTCCATGCGTTTTCATTTGTGAGGACACCTGGGCCACCCTCAGCGATGGGGCTGAGGGTACTTCTTCCTCGCTCCGGAGGTTCTAGTCCACAGGGGGAATTCACGAGTCTGATGCTCTGGCCACACTTTGCCTCCTCGGACTCTGTCCTCTCCCGGGGAGGAGGGAGGACCGAATTCCACTGCTGAGGTTAGAAGTCAGAGTTTAGAAGAAGCAGCAAGTGTGTCCAGCCCAGCTGAGCTCCTGTCCCCCCTGCCAGCAGGTGCTCTCCCAGGGCGGGCGTTCCTGCCATTGAGAATACCTGGCAGACAGGGCTGGTCTACACTGGGGCAGACCTCGAGTCTCGGCTTCCTCCCTTGTCCCTCTTGCAATGAGTCCCTGCGAAGAGGATAGACCCCTTGGTGCTATTCTAGGCATCAGCAGCTTCTGCCCTGCCCAGCGAGGAAGTTGTTTTTGTCTAATGACCTGTGTCTGCTGGGTGAGTCTAGCTAATTCTGGGCTTCAGATACAACCCACATCCCCCAAGACGAAGTTCTCTTCCAATAAAGGCAGCATTTTGTTAAGGCTTAAGGCTTGCTTATCTCTAGACCAGTTCAGAACTCAAGCTAGATAAGTGGACACAGTTGGTTGGGTTCTTGACAATAAAGAATAGATGTTCCCTGGATCCTTGTGGGTTGTGTGGTCCGTGGGGAGTGTTGGCCATGCCTTACTGTCAGCACTGGCTAGCATGAGGATCTGTACACACGACTTCTTCCTGCTGCCCAGAGCCAGAGGTATATGGAGATTTGCAAGAGCCACAAACTAACCAAGAACTAAGATACTTCTCTTATTGAAAAGTCACCTTCCCATGAATCGACACAGATGATATAACTGATCTGACTTCTAGCGTATAGTAGCTAAGGTATGTGCCACTTTCCAGGCCCTTATGAGACTTAAAGCTTCTACTAATTCTCTTCTTTTTAGGGGAAGGCAGCCACCACGTAAGGAGTGTGAATACTTTAAGACCACCATACTGTGAGAAAGCACAAGCTACCCTATGAACTGACTGTGTAGAAAGAGAGAGATGTCCAACCACCCCCAGCTGCTCCACGAACAGTCATGTAGGCAAAGACATCTTCAAATGACTCTACGCACAGCCATCATCTGAGACAACTGCATGAAAAACCTCATAGAGTAGCCAGAGATGCTCCGTTAATCCACAGAAATAGAAGACATAAGATATATTGCTCCTTGAACCATTCAGTTTTGCAGTGCTTGCTGCACAGCAATAGGCACCCCAGCCAGAGGTGTGGTAGATCAGACTGCTTTTCAGCGAACACCATTCTCTGCCCTAAACCCCGGGGATGTATCACATTCCCTTCCCCACGGGTACTGGCCATGTGGCGTGCTTCAGCCAGAGGAAGAAAGGCAGGTGTAACTTTGGTCATGTACCTTTGAGCCAAAAGAGGTTCCGAGCAGAGACGTTGAGAGTCATTGCATGTTCCCACCCCTCCTCTGAGCTCCTGACTCCCCCTGTGGACAATGCATGCTGCAGAGAGGTCACTCCTTCAGCCTGGGCCCTGGGGTGAGAGGATCGTATGTGGAGCTGACTCGAACCCACTCTTCACAGAGGTAGTAACAGACACACGGCCACAGGAAATAAACATTCGTTACAGGAAAATCACTACCATTTTGATCATGTGCATGGAGGAGTATCCCAATAACAGCTGATTAATGTAGAAATTGTTTGCAGACACCTGAAGCTTGCCTGGAGCTGGATGGTCTACTCCCAGGGTGGCTTTCTCACGTGGCTCTCGGCAAGAAGATTCAGTTCCTTGTCACGTGGGCTCTTCCATAGGGATGCTTGGTAGGTTCGTGACGTGAGAGCTGATGTCTCCCATGGTGAGTGATAGAAGCTACACTATGTTTTAGGGCCCAGTCTTGACTGTGACATGTCATCACTAATGCAGCCTACTGGTCACACAGACTAACCCTGATACATGTGGAAGGGAACTACACAAGGGCGTACACACCAGGTGGAATCATTAGGGGACATCTTGGCGGACCGCTACCTCAGGACCCCAACTGTTCATGGTCAGGAAGCCTGCTGAGAAAGCTGTGGGTACCCCAGGAAGGGCATGATCTCCAATGTTCTCTTCAGATCAAAGAGGATAATGGGAAAAGAAGGACCCCTCCAAGGTTGGCTTTAAGGCCAGAGGAGCAAGCATTGGGTAGCTGCTCCCAGCGAGAGGAACCAGGGGACATCCAGGGCACATTCCCTGTCTTTAGATAGAGGAACCTCACAATATGTACACAGGAGAATTTAAAAATTGCTAGGGTCTAGTGACTGCTGTGTCCCTCCTCATTGTCCCCCTTTACAAATGAGAGCATTTGGTCCATTCGACGCATTGTGAAAATGAAGACGGATGTCCCCTGCCGTCTTAGTCTATAGGGCTGCAGATCAAAGCAGCCACCTTCAGATCTGATGTGAAAACCATTCGAGATTCTAGGTCTTGAACCTGATGCCATTTTTCCATGAGAGTTTTGTTTGTGGAATAAAAGGGGGGTGGGTGTGTGTGACCAGACATGTGCATGGCCGCATATTTCATTTGTGTATGGCAAATACTAACATCCTTTTCCTACCTCCATGGCAGGAGTGAGTTCCCTGCCTGGTGGTCGCTGGGCCTGGGCATGTGTGCCCAATGCTTTGGCTGATGCGACTGGGAGTGCTGACCCACCATTTCCAAGCAGAAGCTTGCAGCATCTCTAATCTGGTATTCCTGCCCGCCACCTCGAGAACGTAGCACTCAGCAGGCAACTCTCTCCTCTTGAGTCCCGGAATGAGAGGACGGGTCAGGCCATCCTGAACTAACCCATAAGGAGAGCAGAACCCTATCACGGACATGAGTGAGAAGTAAATAGGAGTGGTTGTCACTGAAATGTTGTGGTTGTTTCTTACATAACATCATCCCAGCCAAGGAGGATACAGGGGGTGTAAGGGGAAATTATTTGGAAAGGTGAGTTGAAGCAGATTTTGAAGGATCTTCACCGGTTATCTGAAAATCTATTTTTTATTGTGCATGCATTTTTCTCTTGATTGTGGTAAAATATACAAAACAAAATTTGCTGTTTTAACCATTTTTAAGTGCTCAGTGTCATTAACTACATTGACGATGCTGTGTAATCATCACCTATTCAACTCCAAAACATTTCCTCATCCAAAACTGAAACTAAATCTCTCGAAAGATTATTGAAATTTTTTTGAAAAACATAAACAAAAACAAGAGCTGCTCCTGTATTTCTGAGTGGCCAGCACTCTATATGTGTGCCAACTTATATGACTAAAATGTTTTCATTGATGTTTGTTCTTCCTACAATTCCACTGATTCCAAATTCAAGTTTTGGACAGGCCATCCACAATTCCTTGCCCCAAGAAATTTATTTCCCCATAAAAAAAAACAGAAATGAGCCCAGCTGGTGTGGCTCAGTGGTGGAGCATCAACCCATGCACCAAGAGGTCGCTGGTTTGATTCCCGGTCAGGACACATGCCCAGGTGGTGGGCCTGATCCCCAGCGGGGGGCATGCAGGAGGCGGCCAATCATGTTCTTTCTCATCAGTGTTTCTATCTTTCTCTCTCTTCCCCTTCCTCTCTCTCTAAAATCAATAAAAACAAACCTCCAAAACCCGGAAATGAGCAAACATTAATATCCCATTTTGTCCTCTGTGAAGGTCTGGACTCACTGGGAAGCAATGCTTGGAAGAGAAGTGGGGAGATGGAGGTGCTTTGGGGACCAGGAAGGAGGCAGCCACCCTGGAGGTGGCGATCACCGTGTCCCTCAGGTATGATCAGCTCTGTTCCTAGCAACCCCCAGCAGATGAGGGGGCACATGTCCTCTAGCTCCAGGCTGGCAAGAGACTGGACTCTCAGCGAACACATCCAACTCCCAGAAGCCATGGCGAGTGGAGACGAAGTGGATGTCATCATGCCCAGGACGCCTGGAGGTCAGAGACCACCTCCTTTCCCCAGGTGCCAATAAACCCCCAGGCTCTGGACAGAGCCGGCAGGCGGATGGCCAGAGCCGCACGGCCTGAGGTCATATTTCCCATTAGGCGGAGTGTGGAGGCATATTCAACTTGATTCAAAGAAAGTGGAGTGTCTACGCCTGAATTTGTGGACAAAGTTTTTACCCCTTCCAGGCCAGGAACATGCTGCCATTTTTCCACGGCTGGTGTTGAGAACTTCAGCAGGAAGCAAAGCTGAAGGAGGTCAGGTGATGAGGCAGACACTGCTCTCTGACCGCAGAGCCAGAGCTAGAACCCAAGCCAGCCGACTGATGCCCACGCGTGTTTACCAGAGCCCAGCAGAAGGTTCTTCAGGGCCCTAATGCCTGTGGTGAGTTTCAGAGCAGAAGCAGATGACCATTAATTTTATGTTTTCTCCAGTATTATTTGCCTGGGGACCTAGAGATGAATGATTCTGTGTTTTAGAGTCTGTCTTCAATCACCTCCAGCCAGTGACCGATAAAAATAAAACGAGTTGACTGAAAATAATTGAAGGAAAGCATACTAAAAAGCAAGACAATAGCAACATCTAAAACTCCAAGCAGAGGGATAGACAGAAAACAGGGAAACGGATGAACTGAACAGTTGAAAACTCACAGAATTGCAAAAAAACTTCAAGAGCTGAACCTTCAGATAATATATATATATATATATATATATATATATATATATATTTGGCAAATTTTTTCAAGAAAATAAAAGAAATCACACACAAATTAGAGACTAGAAGAATAATACAACAAACACATTTATTTAATATTATAAAGAAATACTATTTTCTAAGGTGTCCTAAAATATATGGAAGAACAGGACATTGGATTGTAATTGCCAGTTTATTTGCTCATCTTCCTCTATATTAAGTCTTTAAAGGTAAAGATTCTAGTCAATTTCTGTCATTGTACCTCCAGAACCAAACAAAACAAAACGAAAATGAAACACATTATTTCAGTACACAGGGGACTTCCAATCAATATTTAGTCATTTTTTTACAGTATACACATAACTGAAATGACTCATGAAAGTGGAAACATGAATAGACAATAACCCAGAAAGCAATTGAAAACAGTTATTAGAAATTATTTTCACGACATGGTCTGTGAGTTAAGACTTACAAGGAGGAACTAATACATAAATTAGTTTTAGAAGGTAAATAAAAATAAACTCAATTCATATCATCCAACGAATGCAATTTAGAATTAAATTATAGTTTTAAAAACGTCTCTTAAATTGATGCCAAATGAAAGACACTTTGCCGAACTGAAAAGTCAGGGTTTTGCAGCATAAACAGCTAGGTTTCAGTTATGAAATCTTGTTTGATTTCTCCTCAGGGTCAGATTCTTCCTCCGTAATGCAGCAATTATAATGATTTTTTTTTTTTAGTGCATTTTCCTAGGTAGAAAATCCAGTCAATTACAAATAAAAATGTGTCTTTATTCAAAATGGTCATGATTTAATGTTTTCATGTTTTATTCCATTAATCAGAAATCACAGGACTTGCTTCCATGTTATGTCAGTGACTCTTGCAGACCAGAGACTCTCAGCTCTTTGCTTTTGCCTAGCACAGAGCCTGGTGGGGTGGGCATTTACCACTCCAGAGCGAGTCACTTCACTAACCAGCAAGGGGACCTCTAGTTTCTTCATCTATGAAGCAAAAGGGAAGAATAAAAACCAATTTATTTAGACTATTCCATTTCGAAACGATAGGGGAAATATAAGCAAAACTTGGGCCTTCAGAGTGATATTGTTTTCATTTCTCAGAGTAAATAGTGTTTTTATATTCAAGATTATAGATATACTCAGTGGGAGAAATTGGCCTAGAATGTAGTTCTTATTAATTTAATGTTTTGTGCTCTATTAGTCTGCTTGGGATGTCATAACAAAATACCATAGACTGCGTGGCTTAAACAACAGAAATTTATTTTCTCACAATTCTGGAGGCTGGGAAGTCCAAGATGAAGGTGCTGGGTGATTTGTTCTTGGTTCACAGACAGCGATCTTTATGGTGTGTCCTCACCTGACCATAGCGGAGAGACAGAGGAAGCAAGCTCTCTGGTATCTCTTTTTCCAAGGGCACTAATTCCATCAGGAGGGCCCCACCCTCACGTCCTCATTTAAACCTAATTATCTCCTAAAAGCCCCACCCTCCAAATGCTATCATACGGGGGGTCATGGCTCTAACTTATAAATTTGAAGGGGAAGAGAGACACCATAGTATGTCCCTTCCATGAGAATATGAATTCTTCCTCAATGTTATGAATGTCCTGGGTCCCTTTAAAAACCTCATGCTATCCATGGATCTCTTTCTCTTGAGTGGTAATTACTCAGGGCATCTCTTTCCTTTATAAAATCTTTCAAGTACAATTTTCCTCCCACAGCCTCTGCGAGGGTGAGATGAGGTGGTTTGTTGGTGACCACCTGCTTCATTTTCGGTACAGGATCCTGTTCTTCCGGAGAGACCCATTCACATCTCCTAATTCTGGGTGGTAAGTGTGGAAGAGAATTTAAATCTTCCTTAGTTGAGACCTCTTCCTTAGTCGAACAATAAGAAAAATGAGGCCAGAGAACGGGAAGAAATGTGCAAAAGGTCACATAATTCACCCCAGCCTTTCCATATTAAGTAGCTTCAGACTCTTTGAAAAATAATGCAAAATTAATACTCATATTATTTCTTAAATCGATTGAACTCCAGGACTGTCTCCTATAATCTCTCGTTTGGGGTCTCCATGACCCATTTAACAATTCAAATCCTTTCAGAATAACAATGTTCTGTCTGGTGGTTAAGATTTCCTTCAGAACCCAGTAAAATATGTCTATATTTAATTTTGTAATATACCCAGAGCACTCCGAATGTTCTTTTTCTTCTGATGGACTCAACTGAATTCTCAAAGATAGCTGAACAATTTATTGCTCCCATATAATTTTATATCCCTCTGCAGAGATAACAGTAATTACCCACGATGATTGGACCTGTGCCGAGAGTGTACTTGCATTGTTTTCTTTCTTTTATTTATTTATTTGTTGGCTTTTAGCAAACAGAGTTTTATTTGGTAGAATACATAACAGCAACACAACATTATTTACTGCTTCAAAACATTTTCTGTGTTCAACACCTATGATTAATCCCCGAGATGGAGCGATTTTGTTTCTCTACGCTCCACCCACAGTCAGATAGGGTTGCGTTCATCCACACACCCACACACCACCCGCCCTGCGGGCAGCGCCCTCGGAGACATCCTGGGACCTCTGAGTTCAGGACAAGTGAGCCCATGGAAGCTGTGATTTGAAAGCAGCAAGATTCAGGCATCGTCTGCAAGGTTTCCCTGACCGATTTCCCAACACTAAGTCCAAGCAGGAGGGAAGATTCAGTCAGAAGACAGAAGGGAGGGAGACAGTAGATCTGCAAAGACCCCACGGGCTCCAAACCTTTGAGAAACTCATTGAGACCCACACCTAATAGACTAGAGTCCCGGTGGCTCCCCAACCCGACGAGTTTGTGATTCTGCGGGTAATGTTTTACTGGGATAGCAGTGTGTATTTTATCCTTTGTTCTTGCTGTGTTTTTCCTCACCTTGATTTAAGCCCTTAGGCCACTCTTTTTTCAAAGGTGCAGTTGGAGCTGCAAGATGAAAAGCAGAATTATCTGATGTTAGCCTCTGTTTCTAGCTTCAGCTTTTCGACAGAAACAAAGCATGTGTCTTCTCTCTGACCTGGGAGCACCAGTAATGACAGCCTGAAATGTGTTCCCGCCTCCAAGCCCAACAGAGGCTCACAGTCAGGTCCAAATTGATCTGAAGAAACTACTGCAACCTCTCTCAAGTATCTGTGATGTCAGATTCCTTTCTTCTGCATGTTTTTTTTCCCCTTCACTCCCTGTCTTCACCTCCCCATCCACTCCAACACCCGCAGTGTCTTTGTGGTGTACTCTGACCCCCCATGGGAGTCAGGTGGCCCTGTCTCCTGAGAATTGGGGGGCATTTATAGGGCATATTTAATCCACATTCTCAACTAACAGAGCGAATGGAGACTCTTGCTCACTTACTAAGGATTACAAGTATCTTAGTCCAATTGGGCTGGTATAGCAAAATACCATAGACTCGTTGGCTTATCAATACCAGAAATCGATCGTTCACAATTCTGGAGGCTGAACGTCCGAGATAAGGGTGTCCTCATGGTTGAGCCCTGGTTACAGACTGCCAACTTCCTCACACGAGGAAAGAGGGCCTTGTATAGGAGCACTGATCCCATTCATGAGGGCTACATCCTCATGACCTAATTAACTCCCAAAGGCCTCCCCGCCTAATGCAATCACTTGAATGTTAGGATTTCAACATAGAAGTTTTGAGGAGCGGAGAAGACACAAAATCCAATCCATTGCACAGGGCTACCTACTTGATTTCAGATCCCAGACTCCATCACTAGTTCCCCAATTGTCTCCTGGATGCACACAACTGGTGTTCCTAATATGAGCTAGAAATCCTCCAAGGAGATGGAGCGTTCTGTTTGACCCTTCTGCTCAGTGAGACTCTGCACTGTGGAATGCACTGGAGGGTGGGAAACAGCCCTTGGAACCTGAACTGTTCAAGTTGTTTATCCAAGGCTCTGCTCAAGGCCACCAGCAGGGTCAGAATCCACCTGTCACTCTCCTTTCCAGCTCCCTTTTTCACCATCCACTCCAGATAGCAAGTGGGCGCACCAATTTTCATGAAAGATTGAGATTGTGTTTATTTTTGTGCTCATCATAGTACCCGGGATATTGTCTGGACAGCAGTAGCTTCTTCATAAAGGCTTGGTGAGTTGGATCAAGTGAATAGAATGTATTTGCACCTAAAATTGCATTCCCCAGGGATAATCTATATAATTAATGTCTTAAAATGTTTGAAAGGCTGCCTTATGGAACATAATACTTACAGAAAACCCTAACATTCAGAGCACTTTCCATGCATAAATGAGATGCTAAATCCTTTATCTGGATTGTCTCATCTAATCTTTACAACCACCTGTGAAGTAGGTTCTGTTTACAGGAGAAAAGCTGACACAGGAGGTGAGAAGAACGCTTACTCATACCCAGCAGTACACAGTTCTGGACTTTTTTCACCAGGAACTGAATGCAGAGGAGAACATGAACCGAGGATTGAAAACCTCAGCAATGAAGACTTTGGCTTCATGCAAAGAAAGTGTCCAACTGTTAGAGTTGGCTTAGGGATTCGCCATCAAGGCTGGGAAAGTATTTACAGGCACTTAGAGCAGAGCGCAAATGCAGGAATGTTTGATTATCGAGAAGAATGCCTTTCAATCCTAACGTGGTTTGCTTCCTCGACAGCACCCTACATGTTGACACGCCTCACCCACGTTTCATGTGCCTCTGTCCCGGGCAGTCACCGTCTCTGCGTTTATAGGGCCTATTTTACTCACTAGCTTCCAAAGGCGGGTCTGGCTATCTGCTACACTGTCTCATAAACATGGAATGTTTCACCACTTTGCTTTGAAAAAGCGGCTGGGTTTAGCAAAGGAGCAAAACATGTTTTTCAGAGACGCAAAAGCAAAGGGCTGGGAGCCACCTAGCACGGTTTCGAGTGTGCGATGGAACTGCTAGTTTCCTTTCTGCTCTTCTGTTTTGGGTCTTGTGTTTGCTCTCTGCCTTAGCTGATGCCCTGCCCCCAAGGAAGACGGTCCTGGCCGCAACCTTGGTGTTTATGGAAATGCTTCTCATCCCTGGACTTCTCCAGAATGGCCAGAGGCCAGCATCCACTCAAGGAGGGATCTCAGTCTAGGTCCCCTTCCGCAGCTGGCCCACTGTTTGCCCACTCACGGCAGAGGGCCAGCTCATCAGGACACCCTGCGATGTTGGTGGTGCTACCCAGTGGACTCATGACGGGCCCGTGCTTCCTGGGAACCGTCAGCATCCTGGCTCCCGGTGAACGGCAGGGACAGGGGTGCTCTCTCCATGGAAGGAAAGCAGGCGTTGGAAGGATCCCCTGTCCTGCAGAACCCCAGCTTCCTTTCCATGAGCAGATTTAGGTGACACCTGTGGCAGGCTTCCCTGTCACACAGCCTTCTGCCTGTGCTCTGGAGGAAGCCGGTCTCCTGGCTGCCACTTCATTTTGCTTCAGGGAACCAGGTCCTGAAGTAGGTATGTCTCGTTAGCCTGCCCCTGACACCGTGCCCACGGCCGGCCCCACCAGTGACAAGGTCTCACAGCTTCTGTTCAATGCTTCCTGGATGGTTTCTAGATTCTTCTTCAACCTAAACTGGTGAAGCCACAACAGCAATGTTGACAGAGCTCCGATTGCGCGTCGCCACTGTGGCTGGTTCTTGTCACGTTTCACATCATTGACGCCTGTTACAAAATTCTGTGGGCAGGGAGCATCAGCCCCCTCTTTAAAGGAGGACACGAAAGTCGATGGAAGTTATGTAACTTTCCTGAGACTACGGAACTGATTTTAGAATAAGGGTTCAAACTCAGGTTCTTTGTCTCAAATGCTGTGCCCCAAATTCTTACCTATTGTACCACCTCCCACGATGTGACCATCCCTAGCCTTGGCCAATGGGATACATTTATAGGTCTCCTTCCTAAATGTCATTTCTTATGTGTAGTCTTGACTGCATATTGGGTACTGATCTCATGTGTAGTTCTAAGTGGATATACTCGAGTTCCAAAAGCTGGTTCAATAAGGACCATAAATGTATGGACAGTGCAATTTATCACTCATCACCGGAGAGACGATGTGACTTCTTTTTGGACAAGGAAATTTCATCTCCTGGAACAATTTCTCTGGGAAAACTTTCATATCACCTAAGTGCATTTAAATGTGGGCCCCTCCACACACATGCGCCTACCCGACGTTAAGGACGGAAGCTCTAGATGGTCAGGATGAGGCTTGCTGCAACCGTAGGATGTTGAGTCACCAGCCTTGAACTTAAATGGCACCAGAGTGTCGATACTTTGAATATTAGTGTTCTTGTCTCCAAGTTTATCAGCTTTCTGTGCTCTGCTTTATTTCTGTGCTGGTGTGAGTCCTTTACTGCTCCTTGCAATTGTCATGCATCGTTTGGATCTATTGTAGGAAAACATACGCAAGGTGGTTTGAATTCAGAATAAACCCTCCTTGCTCCTGGGAACACAGGATGGGCGGGCCTTGAGGGGCTTCAGAATAATAGAAAAAATACTCATACAAACTGTGAAACAGGATGTGAGTATTTGCTTTAACAGAAAGATCAGGAAAACAAATTAAATTCTAAGAGAATGAAGGATCTTACTACTCTAACTTGTTCTCCAGCTAACTCAATACTAGGGAAATGACAGATTTTTCTCTAAGACTGTATCATACTTTCTAGAGATTCTGCATTTCCCTTTGGCCAAAGAATTTAGAAGAATGATACTACCTCAGCTGAAGAAGCCTTTTTTTTTACACTCTCTTAGTTTTTAAGGGTTCACACAAGGACCCTACCCCAGTTTGAAACTCATCTCTATGGTGAATCAGTTAGTGAGAAGAGAGGGCACTTGTCCTTCAGTGTTTCTTTCTCAGCTGGAGACCACTTTGTAAGAGACCGTGTGATATGATGAGACCTGTACTTATTTTAATACCGTATGGTCCAACTTGACTACTCTGATGGCTCTTTAATGTGTCAGCTTGGCTACAACACAGAGACATTCAAACACATACGGCTCGAGGTCCAGTGTGAAGAGGTTTTGCAAGCGTGCTTGAGGTACCTCATCAGTTGATTTTAAAGTCAAGACAAGGAAGATTACCACTGGTGGGCCTGCCCTAACCAGAAGAGTGCAGGTAGCAGTTTGTTCCCATGGGGTCCCAGTCTGCTTGGTGATTGGCCCTGCTGGTCCACGCCTCTGGCTGAACTCTGATTAATACAATGATCTAACAGTTACCTAAACGTTTGCTAGCGTCTGTTTTGTTTTTTCATTTATGAGGATTTGTGATCATATTTATGGGTTTACAGGCACCAGGTAAGTTGTAAACAAACAGGAATTGGAATGATAATAGCTCAGGGTCAGGAAGCCAAGAAGAAGCAAAAGGTGTTCTGGTTTAAAATTTACAACTTGTTCAGTGGACTTTAAGTGAGATGTGTGCATTTTTCCTAAGGGAGAGAATAAAACTGCATATACATCCTATAGAAAAAAAAATATGTTTCCCCTAAGAGCAACGTCAAATTCCCTGATTTCAATTCGATATCCAGAGAAGAATGCACACCACACACACCTGAAGACTTCCCTGCATCTGGTCTGGGGATTGGAGTTTTAAGGAAAGTAGTCTAGATTTATTTTTTCTATGAGAAAATTGTCTCATACTCTGAAATATAGCAGCTGTAGCAAAAATCAAGGGTAGCCGAATTAAGGGACCGAGGACACATTCATGGTCAGGCATTTCTGGCTGAGCCGGACTCTATATCCTTGAGCTTTTTGGGGATATGACTTGAAAAATATATTTGATATTATATTGAAATGATTATTTAGGCAAAATGGGCCTAAGGTGTTATATACTATATTAGCCTACTTTCTTTCTTTAAATATATATTTTAAATGAAGGTAAATGGCTCTTTTTAATTAATGATGCACGAGGTAATAGAATGAGCAGTGCCTTTAGATTTAGGGGTGCTAGGGTTTAAAAATATGAATACTCATCTCCTAATAATTTTGATGTCCCTTTTGACCACAGCATTTTTTTGTTGTTGTTGTTTTAAATCCTCACCTGAGGATATGGTATTGATTTGAGAGAGAGAGAGAGAGAGAGAGAGAGAGATCAATGTGAGAGAGAAACATTGACTGGTTTCCTTCTGTACCTGCCCTGAGTATCAAACCTGCAAACTGTTTGGTGTAGGGGACGATGGTCCAACCAACTGAGCCACCCAGCTGGGCAACCAAAGCACTATTTAGAAATGTAACTAAAATTAAAAGATAAGCCCTGGCCAGTTTGGCTCAGCGGTTAGAGCGTTGGCCTGCGGTCCAGAGAGACCCGGGTTTGGTTCCTGCTAAGGGCATGTACCTCGTTTGCAGTTTGTCCCCGGCCCTGGTTGGTTATGTGGGTGGCAACCACTCGATGTGTCCCTTTCATGTCAATGTTTCTCTCTCTCCCTCCCACTCTGTCTGAACAAAAAATGGAAAAATGTCCTCGGGTGAGGATAAAAAAAAGATAAGGAGATGGAGTCTATATAATTGTAATAACTTAGTTTCACGCATTCAATTATAAAACTGTTCATTTATGGAAAAATAAAAAGGCCCAGACAAAGCAGGTCGCATGTGTATGTGCAGCGAAGGCACAAGGCGGGGTCGGGCAGGTGACAGAGATCACAGTGCCTGTCGAGCAGGCGATGAGACGCTTAGAGTTGGCAGCTTTGCTCTTCACACGCAGAGCTAGGTCTAGATGTCAGCATTCCGTAACCCCTCCGGGCACTGTGTCGCCCTCCCATTCTGAGAACCATGCTAGTTGTCCAACACGTGACAGGTGGAGGCAGGGGAGGGTCCGCAGGGCCCAGGGGCTGGCTCTGAGCACGCTCCCTGCGTCCGACTTCTGATTCGCCCTCGCCGGGCGACAACCCTGGTGCCCCCGGAGCTCCCCTGTGAATGGAGGTGGCGTTTCCCTCCTGTCTGGGGAACTGCAAGTGGAAAGTGCTTTGAACAATCTTTGACCCACTGCAAGTTTCCAGTTCATGTGAGTTTATTGGTATATTGTGTAATTATTATATAGACATAATGCATTCTATATAATAATATGTACTATATCGCACGTACAGTATATCATATGTATACGGCCTCATTTATGCACGGTTGTATCTATTATTACATCTGTTACATAGACAAGAAAAAGGGTGGAAGGCTCAAGGTAAGAGCAGGTGTCCTGGGCTTGTGCCCTGCAGACAATCACTTGCTGTCACCTGAGTGAACTTCAACCCCTGGGCATCCAACACCCAAGCATAATCACCTGTTGTTCCTGGCTTCAATGTCCTTAGACTGGAGAACCCCCGCAGAGTGGAGGGTTCTAGTGGAAAGGTAACGGAGCTGGAAGCAACCATGATCTCCACCTGGACGGGATTTTGCCACAGCCGGGGCTCTCTGTGAATTTGCTCTCGTGATGAGAAGAGTGTCCTGCAGGAGCCCGGGAAGGGCCACCGTCGGTGTGAGATGAAATATACTTGGTCGTGTACACAGTTCCCGCACTGTGCTGTGTTTCCTTTTGCTCCCCTCTCCCTTCCCCACGACTGCTTTGGTACCACATATCAGACAGATGTGAACACCTCCTTTTTACAAGAAGAAGGCAGGCCTCGGACATAGTGTCCAATGGGGCCCATGCCACCCCCTGCCATACACCCAGGGCACCTGCCTCCAGGCCTGAGCTCTGAACCATCCAAAGCTCAGCCCTACACACAGCCGTTTTCCTCCTACATATGGCCCCTTGACATGAATTTTTCAACTTTTTCTCAGTGCCCCTTTGTACTCTGTTCTTCAGACTAAACACTAAATACCATTTCCCTTGGTCCAAATGAATTTCTATTCATCAGAATTTTGGCCCCAAATCCTTTGGCCTTTATCAAGTAAAACTTCTCCTAGTCAGATTTGAAACCCAGGAATAGACCCTATTATCCCAAACTCTCCCCTGTAAATGGGGCCTCATTGGCTTTCTCTGGCCCTGGGATCAGGAACCGATTATTTACTGATTATAGCATAAGTATTAAACTCCACACCTTCGGGTGTCTCTAGTCAGAATGGATGACATTGTGCTGTAATGGCAAACAGCCCTGACCTCTTAGAGGCCTCTGTGACCAACACTTAGTTTTTTCTCACCCTAAGTATTCCCCAAGACTAGCTTGTGGGCTTGGCTCACACATCATACGGCATGTTTGAACTGGGTGAGTCTTTTGGTGTATACCAGAGGATAGATTCTGAGTTATCAACTGGGAACAGAAATTAAAACAAAGGGTAAACTCTGAGGAAGGCAGAGACTAAGCACCCGAGATAGACAAAACCACGGAACTTGAAAGCAGGGATGAACACAAGTCATTGGGCTTAGAATGTTATAATCAGAGTCTAAGAGGCAAATTCCAAGATGACCAGCATGTGGGTTAAAGAGGGTACAACACAGGAGAAAGTGAAGAGTGTCTGAACTGTGATGATTTCTGGAAACCTCACTTGGTCAATAGTATTCTTCTGGGTCAAGACCTGTCCATTAGTGTGTCCTATAGTCAAAGGTCACCAACCCTGGCAAATAATGACCAACTCTTCCCACTATTTACATTTCCTGTTAGGTGATTGGAGAGGGCAAACAAAAGAGAAGGAAGCTATCATCTACCATAGATCATTTCCAAGAAAGTTGTATTTTATCCTCAAGACAGTCTTTGCAGGTGTTATTTCCTCTCATCTCACAATTAAAGAAACGAGGGAGTGTGGGGGCGGCGAGAGAGGGCAGGGAAGAAGCTGGCATGCAGAGGTCTTACCAAGGTCGCTGTTATTGGCAAGAGACGCTTGACTGTTCCAGGCTCTCTAAACACTGAAGAACGTCTCAGACAATTGTCGTCGAGAGCAGACGTTATCCTCAGCCCGCCCTCCGCGTGACCGCGTGTTGTCTGGCAGCTGTGCTTGCCCGTGTCTCAGCCCTGGAGAAGTCCCTGAGGCCTTGCCTGGAGGAGGGAGTGTCTGCCACATGGGTCTGAGCTTGAAACACTGTAGCTCTGGCTGCACCTGCGGTGGAGGACCCGAGACTTCTTCCTCCAGGTGAGGCTGGAGGGTGCATGGGTCCGAAGAGCGCTCTGAGGTGGCCGAGACCAGGATGAAAAGGAAGGTTTCTTTTCCCCAACTTCCCAAGCTGATAAGTCACCCGCCTTCTCAGTGAAGAGTGAGTGAAACCAGCAGAGACTCTAAATATGCTTAGAAAAAATACCCCTTTTTGGGGAGACCCCCCATGGAGCGTGTCAGCCCTCCTGTGGTCCTGAGATTCCAGTGTCCCTTGGAAAAGACAAAGGAGTAAATAAAACTTATGACAAATCTACACCTGGGCCCACCAAGCAGGAGACGCTCACTACTCCGCCAACACCACAGTCAATGAAGATCAAATGTGATACGATCAAATGTCCCCTCTTCCCACTTGATCCATTTTTTCTCAGGCTTTTGTAAAAGGTTATTGTAGAATATTGCATTCTATTTCAAAAATCTTTAGAGTTCCCCACAGGAAATACTATTACCAAATATAGCATCCATTCGATGTCTTTTTAGCCGTTGATACTAGAAAAAAAATATCTGTTGTTTTTAAACTAGTTTCCAAGTGAGCCGCAGCTCTTGGGTGATTAAGAGAAAAAATCCGATGTGTGTGTGACTCACAGGGAGATGTTCAACCATGAGAAGGGGCTGGGATAGGAGAGCGGAGGCAGGAGGCAGAAGCCTGGGCAGATACCCCAGGGGCTCCGCACAAGGCTCTGGGACACCTCTGGGCCCCAGTTACTTCCCCGCAGGGGGAGATTGTAAGAGTCACTGATTTGAAGAAACTGCGTGAGCACTAAATGACTTATCATGTCTTATCACATGGGGAGCACTTAGTGCAGAGCAAACGCTGTTAAAGAGCTTGGGGGAGTTGCAGCATTGTGGGGTGAAGGAGGCACACCCCAAGACAGCCCACATTCCATCTGAAGTAATTGAAGTGATGGATCATCTGAGCACATTTCTTCCCTATTCAGGTCCTCATTTTCTGGCCACGTTGGGCCATCGATGGGGGACTCTGAGCAGTTCTGCATGTCATGCTCAGTGCGGAGCTTGGTGGGTCTTGGTGACACTCCCCAAATCCTCCTTCAGAGAGGGACAGGTGTCTTCAGCTTTCTTTGTGGCAACAACGGTGTGTGGTCTGCTGGGGCTGTGTGACAGGGTGCCCTGGAAGGGGCTTCCACAGCACGCATTTCTTTCTGACAGTCCTGGAGACTGGAAGTGTGTGATCACATCACTCAGCAGGTTGGTGTCTTCTGAGGCCTGTCTCCCTGGTGTGTAGACAGAGGGCCGCCCTGTCCTGTGTCCTCACACGACGTCCCTCTGTGCGTGTCTGTGTCCTCACCTCCTCTTCTTATAAGGACACCTCCTTTAACTGAATTACATTGTTAAAGACCTTATATTTGCAGACAGTCACATTCTTACTGGGGGTTCAGGCTTTGACGTAGGAATTTGGGGGAGGACACGATTCAGCCCATAATAGATTAGGAAGAGACAGCCCAAGGGAAACTTTTGGTGCAGAGTGAAATTGGGTAAGGGACAGTCGGTACAGGTAGGTGCTGACTTTTCAGAGACACTTTTATTCTAGGGAGCTGAGGCAGGTGTGGACAGGGGCAGAGCAGAACCAAACATATTGACTGTAAACTGTGTACCCAGGCCTGTGCTGGTTATAGGTATACATTTATATATATTATAGATAGATAGATAGATAGATAGATAGATAGATAGATAGATAGAAAGATAGGTAGATAGACAGATAGAAAGATAGATAGATAGATAGATAGATAGATAGATAGATAGATAGATAGACAGACAGACACACATAATATATATGGTCTCATGGGCCATAAGAAGTTGCCACAAACTTATGGCTTAAAGCAGCAGGAAGGTCTGCCCTCACTTGCGGAGGTCAGAGGTCAGCACTGCCAGTGGGCTCTTCTCCAGCCAGGAGCTGCAGGGAGGCTCCATCTCCTCTTCCAGCTCCTGGGCTCCTGGCACCCCCCCAGCCCCCCGCCCATCTCTCCTCCCGGCCTCTCCCTTCACATGCCTTCTCTTCTGTCTCAGCTCTCCTCTTCCCTTCTCCTCCAGGGACTCTTGTCACTGCACTTAGGGCACAGCTGCAATCCCCGATGACCCATCTGGAGATTCTGAGTGTAACTAGATCTGCACAGAACTTTGTTCAAATGAGCTCACATCCACAGGTTCTTGGGGTGAAGATGCAGACATAGCTTTTGGATGGAAGCACTATTCAACACACTACCTTACATGTATTCTTTCTATCTATCTATCTATCTATCTATCTATCTATCTATCTATCTATCTATCATCTATCATCTATCTATCTAATCATCTATCTATCATCTATCTATCTATCTAATCATCTATCTATATATCTATCTATCTAATCATCTATCTATCTAATCATCTGTCTATCATCTATCTATCTAATCATCGTTCTATCTATCTATCATCTATCTATCTAATCATCTATCTATCTATCTAATCATCTATCCATCTATCTAATCATCTATCTATCTATCATCTATCTATCTAATCATCTATCTATCATCTATCTATCTATCTATCTATCTATCTATCTATCTATCTATCTATCTAATCATCTATCTATCTATCTATCATCTATCATGTATCTATCTATGTATCTATCATCTATCTATCTATCACCTATCTATCATCTATCTATCTATCTATCTATCTATCTATCTATCTATCTATCTATCATCTATCTATTATCCATCTATCATCTATCTATCTATCTATCATCTATCTATTATATATCTATCATCTATCTATCTATCTATCTATCATCTATCTATCTATCTATCTATCTATCTATCTATCTATCTATCTATCTATCATGTATCTATCTATCTATCATCCATCTATCATCTATCTATCTATCTATCTATCTATCTATCTATTTATGTATCATCTATCATCATCTCTGAAAAGTCAGCACCCATCTGTACTCAACATCTCGTATCCAATTTCACTGTTTGCACCAAAACGTTTCCCTTGAAAAGCCTCTTCTCCTTGATCTCATCTATTATAGGCTGAATCACATGCCCCCCCAAATTCTACACACCAAGGGGAGCGTCCACAGAAGAATCCCACGCAGTGTATGTGTGTGTGTAACCCCCGAGACTGCATATCTGCATATATATATGTATTGGGCTGGCAGGGGTACATGGGCGGAAACAAAGTTTGCATTCGGATGGGCCCCTCTGCAGCCCAGGTGCACGAAAGGAGGAGACTGGGGACGGGCTGGGCACTACCCGCTGGGCTCCCGGGGACGCCGGTCTCCACAGGGAGGCCAGCCTTGAGACCGTGCCCTTCTCATGACGGTGCTCACATGCAAACCTGCACTCCGGAGTCATTATTTCTGCTTACCTAAAGTCCCAGCTCCTGTTTTGATTACATTTCTCTTCCCGGGGAACGGCAGTGTCCGAGACGAGAGGGTCAGGGGGTTCATGCTGAGCGGGGTGACAGGGATGGCCAAGGCAGAGCGGCCGGGAAGGTCCTTCCCGAGCCTGGCAGCTGCCTCTGCGGTTGGGAAAGCTCAGGGCACCGCCCCCTGCCTGGGAACCCTGATGACGGTGTCGGAGAACCGAGGACTGGTTCCACTCATTATTTTCAGCCATTTGGACCTGACACCGCATTCCCTCTGACAAGCAGCGACACGATGCGCTGCAGACAGCTAGACTTTCTAACGAGCAGCCTGCTTGCTGGGCTGCGGGCCGCGTGGACTGAGACGTGGCGACCCGAGCGCACCGACGGCTCCGGGCGCCCGAGCACGCGCGAGCGCTCACTCGAAGCTGCTGCGTGCAAATACCTGAGCTCGCAAGGGTCTTGTCTTCCCAAGCGCAACGTCCCGCTTCTGCCCAAGCACCAGCACAGGACTTTCTTCACCGGCGGGATCAGAGTGGGTTGTGAAGAGGGCCCTCAGCGAGCACACGGGACGGGCCAGCGGAGGCTGCACAGCAAGACCGCCTTTCCCTGGACAGCCTCGCGGTCCAGGTCTGGGTGTCCCCGGGACGCTCCTGGTCTGTGCCTGCATCCTGGGGTGCCACCCTTAAGCACTCTTTTAGCTCTCATGGTGTCCTGGGTGCTGACTGGAGATGGCCATCCTTTGAAAGACCCTCTTGCAAGCTTGGCCCTCGGCGGGTCTCTGGGAACTTGGCGGGTACGTGGTTCCCGGCACCGACACCAAATGTGCCCTGACCGGTAAGTGTGGCTCGCTGTGGCTGGGCTGGGGAGACAGTGAGCTTTCTGCTGCTTCTTTCTGGTTGTGGCCCCAGTACAAAGCTTGGGCACCGACCTCTAGTGAATTCCCCTGGGCAGGAACATAGCACATGCATTGCTGTATCTGCCGTGCTGGGGGACAAGTGTGCTTCGTGTGATCCTCAAAGGAGGGACAGAGGAGAAGGAGGCCTCGCACGGATGCGTAAGACTCTGCCGGTGTCCGTTTCCCGTAGGCGGCGGCTCCAGGGTCTCACCACCGCGCTGCTGAGATGAGTCCTGGACGTGAGGACAACCACAAGCTGGGTCCCAGTGAAACTCCACGAGCCGGTGTGGTCTCGGGGTCTCCCGCACACAAGGGTTTGGTGGCAGATAACGTGGTCACTGCATTTATTGGGACTGAGGGGCACAGTGACCGCAGGAGTGACCAGGACCAGGACAAACACGTCCATCCGAGAGCTGAGAAAGGGAAGCTCAGAGCGTCATGTGGCCCAGACCCACTCAGATCCGTGCCCGTGCATGTGGGCTGGGGAGCCTCCTGGGAGGACAGTAGTGGGAGAAGCAGGAGAATGACTGACCTGGGGCTGGTCTCACCTGTGCCAGGGAGTCGGCCCGACCAGTACGCAGGAGCACAGGCAGGACAGAGGCCACAGGGTGTCAAAGGCCCTCGAGGATGTCACTGCTTCATGTCTTCTCTCCCAGGCCCGTGATGCTCCAGGTCCCAGCGTCCCCCCGCGGACAGCGAAGGCTGCAGACCAGCGACAACCCGGACCGACCGCCTCCCCGAGCTCTTCGTGTAACGGCGCACAAAGAGCACCCCGGACGGAGTGTCAGCCCCGTCGGGTACCCTGCTGAGCGCGGCTCGCTGCGGCCATTCAGGCCTCACGTCCTGTCCCAACGACAGCAAAGCAGAGCGGACCGGGCAGAGGTGAGCACGGTCCCCGGCCAGCTGACGGCTGGCACGTCCACGACCCCCAGTGTCCTCCGTCAAAGGACACCGGCTGAGACGGTGGCAGAGCTGAGGCAGAGTGGCTGTCTTCTCTCCCTGCTCCTCTGTCCCCAGGGCAGCTTTGCCTTCTGGTTCCGGAGTGCCGTTCACGCTGCCGTGGAAGAGGGGGAGGGACACAGGGCAAAGCTAACTGAGCTCCTCGCGGGCACACCGTGGCAGCAGCGGCTGAGAGACCAACTGGACAGTGCTCACTGGAGATGAGCCAGGATGTTAGGAAGGGGTCAAGTGACCGCGGCCAAAGCCTGGTGAGGCCTGGATCTCCCTCCTGCCCACGCAGCCTTCCTGTGGGCAGGTGTCCCCCTGCACAGGTGAGGAAGCACGTACCTGACTGGAAGCCCAGTGATTTGTCCAGATGCCCCGGCCAGTAGGAGAAATGTCACCAAGTTTTCCATGAGTCTGTGATTTCTCTCTGCTGCCTCAGATCTGTCAACCGGGAAGCTCCGTGTGGGAACCGGATCTTGTTAAAAATCGGAACATCAGCCTGGACGAAGGGCAAGGACCTGGGTTTTGGAGGGAGACAATTTCAAAGTCTCCAGCCTGCGTCACCTGTACTACTGGGTCACTGAGAGCTGCCTCAGACACGGTTGGCTGAAGAAGTCGGGTCCAGATGGGGTGGGCGTGAGGTGGGGTCGAGGAAGGGGTCCGAGGAACGGAGACAGGGGTGTTCGGAGGAGTCCTTCTCTGTCTGGATGCGCCGTGGTGAAGAGGTTCCTCTGAGCTGGGTGCACACCTGTCAGGTTCTGGCCTTGCACTGCTTGAACGTGACCCCTGACCTCATGTCTCCCTCTAGAACTGTTTCTTGATCTATGTTTCTATACATCTTAGCCATTAGGGTGCAATTTGAAAGTGACTTAAAAAAACCCACATGTAATACAATGAGATTTTCTGCGGAAACATTAGCGCGAAGATGAAATAGAGCTGGGGTGGCAGGGTCCGGACGGGGACATTCAGGTGACAGACGTGTGCTAAGGCTCTGCAGTTATCACCCTGCTTGGGATGTCCTGTCACGCTCCCGAGAAGGAACGGCCCACACCAGGTGCACGATTCCCACGGTCTCCAAGCGAGCACTCAGCGGATTTGTCTCCACGTGTAGGTGGGGACTGTTGTCTTGCTAGGGTTGCCATAATACAGTATTAAACACGGGGTGACTTGAAACAACAGGGAGGTGTCCCTCACAATTCTGGAAGCTGGAAGTGTCAGACGAAGGTGTTGGCAGGACCAGGCTCTGCGGAGTCCTGGAGGGAGCATCCTTCCTGGTTTCTTCCTCGTTCTGGAAGTTCTCGGTAACCTTTGGTATCCTAGCCCCGCAGACTCATCACTCTGGGCTCTGCCTTTGTGTTTGTGTGAACTTCTCCTTTGGGGGCACCTCTGTCTCTGTGTCCAAAGTCCCCTCCTACGACACCTGCTATATTGGGTTAGAGGCCCACCCGATTCCATTAGGATCTCATCTTAACTCATTAGACCTGCAACAGTTTTGTTTCCAAATAAGGTCACATTCTAAGGTGCTAGGGGCTAGAACTTCAGGCTTAGGGGACACAATTTTACCCATAACAAAGATCAAGATAAGTATGGGCTCTGGGGTCAGACTGCCTTGACCGAATCCTGTTTCCCATGCTCCGTAGCTCTGGGACCCTGGGTAGGTCACTTAACCTCTCTGTGCCTCAAGTTCCTAGAACTCGCTGAGATGATGTAGATAAAATGGCTTAAAAGTTGCTTCACACAAAAACGCACCCCATTTCCATCCCACGAGTCTGTAACGATGGGAGGTCACTCCCCGTTCATGATGCGAGTACCTCCCAGGTCTGGGTGTTCAGCCCGGGCTCTGAGTGTAAGCAAAATGCATTTGCATCCACGTTGCAGCCTCAGTGAGTGCTTCCCACACGTTCACATGACATCTTTCTTAAAACGCAGAGTTAAAAAAAGAATCAGAGCTGGTTCCCTAAGAAAGGGAGGTGACTTGAAGAAAGGCAACTGGAAAATCAATGTCAAAGGCAGTTTCCCAGCTGCACAAAGTAGGTGGCTATCAGAGCCCCAGAGAGTCTGAACCCCGTGGGGGCAGAGACGTTTCATCTGTCCTGTTCACCGACGAATCCCGCACAAAGCAGGTGCTCCGGAAATGCTCCCGAGCACGGAACGTGGAGAAGCTTTACGAATGAACAAATGTTGGTTTTTCAAAATCCTCACCTGAGGATATTTTTCCATTTATCTTCAGCTAGAGTGGGAGGGAGAGAGGGAGGGAGGAGAAAGAGAGAGAGAGAGAGAGAGAGAGAGAGAGAGAGAGAAACATCGATGTGAGAGAGATACATCGATTGGTTGCCTCCTGCACAACCCCCACCAGGGGGGCCTGGGACCCAACCACAACCGAGGTACGTGCCCTTGACTGGAATCGCACCTGAGACTCTTTGGTCTGCAGGCCAACATTCCAACCACTGAGCCATACCAGCCAAGGCTGAACATGTTTCCATTGAAATTTGCTTTTAGTAAGTGTCTTTAAGGACAGAATTAAAGCTAAGCAAAGGCTTAGCTACACTCATTTCTGTGAAGAACTGTTTGTGAGCAGATATGTTGCAGCAGCCTAAACGCGCACCGGCAGGGCGCTGTTTAAATGAACGGCAGCCCTGCAGCTCTCGGGGGCACCGTGTGGAAGGAGGTAAAGCTGCACGGCTGTCCTCACCCTGACCCTGAACCTGCGACTTCACAGCTGTGACTAAGGGTCTTGGCGTGGAGACATCATCCTGTGTTATCCGGGCAGACCCAAATGGATCACATGAATCCTTAAAAGGAGAGAAGTTTCCCGGCTGTAAGTAGAGAAAGAGGATGATGACGGAGGCTGGGTCAGAGGGATGCTACGTTGATGACCTTGAGACGAAGGACGAGGCCTTGTTCCAAGGCCTGCAGTGGCCTTGGGAGCTGGGACAGGCAAGGGAACAGTGTGTCCTGGAGCCTCTGCGAGGACCGCAGCCTTGCTCACACCTCGGCGTCGGCTCAGGGGGACCCGTATCAGACGTCTGACCCACATGACTGGGAGACAACTCGTGCATCTTGGCTCATTTGTCAGGGCAGCGACAGGAAACTCACAGTGTCCAGAGAGAGCGGGGGCTCCCCCTCAGAGGCTCACAGTGCCCGCTGGGCCGCAAATAAAATAGCAAAGGCCAGCTTTTTAAATGCACCCCACTCCTACGACCTATGTCTATTACTTCACCCGTCCAGCTGCTGTGTGGAAGGCGGGGGATGGGGGTACCTGAGCGGCCGAGCGCTAACCTCCACTGCAGTGGGAAACATTGGCATGAATAAATGCTCGTGTGTGTGTGTGTGTGCGCGCGTATCTTAAAATAGTGATGCAGTAGAAGTGTGTGTGTGTGTGATTTGATTTCCATGGGACCTGGAGGGTGCGATCTGAAGCCGGTGGGCACCTGGGAGGATACGATCTTGTGAATGTTAGCGGAGTTGTTCCGCTATAGATTCTGGTTTCCTGCGATGGCCTCACTGGTTGGGAGACACCCACAGGTTAAGTGGAGAAAGGGGAAGAGACTTGCCCCCGCGGGCAGGAAGGGTAGAGAACCCCCTTGAGAAACCCAACTTGATTGAGCTAAATTCCACCCTGTCCCCAATTTCCTCCTCTCCTGGGTGCTGGTGACCGTCGCCTTTGATGTCACTTCAGCCAGGCCTCATTTAGTCCTGTGTGGGGCCAACCCCATGAGAAGTGTGCTGACGGCACAGCCACGGGGGGCCTGGGGCTGCTGCCTGGGGGCTCCGCACCGCAGCTATGACACGGGGCATGGGAACCATAAATCCCCCCCTTTTATCATTAGCGACACTGCAGCGGGGAGACTCGATGCACACTGCCAGGTCAGGGCACCCTTCTCGGGGCTAGAACAACAGAACTGAAAACGAGGAGCAGAACGCTCTGCGAGGCCCTGAGCTCCTATTCCCGCGGCTCCTGTGCCCGCGCCCTCTGCTCGCTTGGTGCAGGGTTGGAACCATCCCACCTACAGGGGCAGACCTCCCTGGTGCCGAGAGCGTGGGGTCTGGAGGCCGGCAGACCGCAGGGGGACCCAGCTCCGGCCCTGCCCAGTGGGGTACGCTCAGATCTTGCTCACCTACAGTGCAGCGTCTTCATCTGTAAGGAGGGATGGTGGTCTCTCATCCAAGTTCGTTGTGAGGACGAAGTACAGAGAAAGCGATTTGAATAGCGGGCACTCCAGAAGGGTACAGCACGTCGTCATCTTTACAGGATGAGTCAGGCTCTCTCTCTGGGTGCCATCCCGGGATAATCACCCCCACTCCCAGCTTCTCAAGGTGGCTTGTTTCACAGGGCACTGTTGTTTGTGTATGTCTGTAACCAGGTAGCTTCTATAATTGTGTCTAGTGCATGAGAATATTGTTGATGGGAAACGTGGTGAAGGAAAGATGATGATAGAAAAATGGCTGAGTTGTTGATTCACACCCAAAACGGTTAGTTCCCCAGAGTTGGGCAACTGGCTGCAAGCTCCCCAGACTTGCTGCTAACTGGTTCTGAATCTTTCATGGGCAAAGACAAGTGGGAGAGACGATACTGAAGGGGCGGCGAGAGGTGTGGGTTTCATGGTGTTGGCAGGAAAAGGAATTCCTCCCGTGCGCAGTATTGATGGGTCCCCGACTTAAAGAAAACACTCTCAACAACTCAGTAATAAATAAAATGCCACATTTTTAAAACCATCTCTTTGGTAAAGCACAAAGCGTGTGTGAATAAATGCTTGTCCCGAACACAGGTCAGAACCCGGCATGAAAGAGCTGGTTCCCCACCCCCGGCAACTTCTCTCCGACACCGAGGAGACCGGTGCTGGACTCAGACTCAGAGTCCACGTCACTGCTCAGCCACGTAGTGGTGCTGTGACCTGCCCCACCACCGAGCGGCCCCTGAACGTTTCGAACTTCTATTTGCCCATCCTCGGACGAGAGGGGCGAGGACTACATCGCCCCTCTGAGGCCAGTGTGAGGACTGCATCTGTTGTTTAAAGCGAGTGCGGGGTATGTACCAGTTATTCCATAAATGACTGTTTCTGTCCACTTTCTCCAGTCACTAAAAAATACAACAGAAGTCACTAAACATAAGCAAAAAGTGACTTCACACGCTTGGAAAATGCCAAATGAGACCATAAAGGTGGAAACCAACCACAGGGCCCAAAAGGTCGCTGGAGGGATTCCCGGTCAGGGAACATGCCCAGGTTGTGGGCCCGATCCCCAGTGGGAGGCATGCAGGAGGCGGCCAATCGATATTCTCCCTCTATGTCTAAAATCAATAAAGAAAAAGAAAAAAAAGAAAGAAAGAAACCAACCAGGAAACAACCATAGGAAGCACCATCCTCGCAGTCTGGGTCCTTGCACCCGCACGCCGAACCCCAGCTCCCCTGTGTCCTCCTCTGCGCAGTCACGGCAGGGAGAGACTTTGACACCCAGGAGGGACCCTTGGCATCCATTCGGAAAGCCCACTGGTGGAGTCGGAGTGACACGAATCTCTCTTGACCTCTTTTCGTTTTATCCTCATCGGAGGACATTTTTCCATTTTTTGTTCCGATAGAGTGGGAAGGAGAGAGGGAGGAAGAGAGATAGAAACATGGATGTGAGAGAGACACATCGAGTGGCTGCCACCCATACGACCCCGGTTGAAGTCGGGGACAAACTGCAACCGAGGTACGTGCTCTTAGCGGAACCGAACCCAGGACTCTCGTCCGCCGGCCGACACTCTAACCGCTGAGCCAAACCGGCCAGGGCTCTCTTGCCCTGCTGAGTAAAGGTTAAAGAAATACGTTTTTATTATTCTTCAAAGTTTAGTTGCTGCCGGACACCCCTGGGAAACCATCCCTGTAATTTTCCAAAGTGCAAAAGTAAGCAGCCTTCCGACGGGCTCACCTGGCGGCAGATGACGCAGGATGGAAAGCGATGGGAGGTCAGACGTGCCCAGAGTCAGCAAATGCTGGAGGTGTCAGGGGCTCCGCGCAGGGTGGTGGCGGCCTGGTGGCTGCGGGTGACCCGGTTACTGCTTCCTGGTTCAGAGCGCAGCCAGGTCGTGTCTGCAGGGAGCTGCTGAACTCCCCAGGCCGATGGTGAGACCCCAGGACCCTGCCTTCCACCAGCACGGAGCGCTTCCCCGCCCCAGCCTGTCCTGTCCCCAAAAGTGCTGCCCACGCACCGTGGCTTCAAACCTCACTGCACGCGGGGCGCCAGCATGGCCGGGGGCCGGGGGGCGCAGACATTAGGAAGGCGCATCTCTGCCGGTGAGGATGGCAGCGTCCAGAAGGGGGCCTCCCTCTCGGACCATTTCAATCTCAGCCCATCCTCCGGCTCTATTCCGGCTCCTTCTGGGGCCTGTGGCTGAGCAGGTGGCCCTGGGCTTGGTGTGTTCCCACCTGCGCCCCACTCGAAAGTGACTGTCGGGCTCGGTTACGTGGGCTCGTGCGCCACCCCAGTGTGCACGTCTCTTCACAACACTGTGACAGGGCGGTTGTGCTGAGCCTCCGAGGACAAAGGCTAAAGGCTCACAGGAACTCAAACTGGGGTGTGGGGGCGAAGGGGCACGTCCTGAGTTGGAAGTTGTTGTGAGCTATTCTTTTATTTTATTAAAATAATGTTTTTTCTTTATTGATTTTTGTTTTAGAGAGAGAGGAAGGGAGAGGGAGACATGGATGTGAGATGGGCTGCTTCCTGCATGCCCCCTACTGGGGATGGAGCCCACATCCTGGGCATGTGCCCTGCCTGGGAATCGAACCTGCGACCTTTCGGTGCACAGAGTGCTCCTAACTGACTGAATCACACCAGCCGGGGCAGCTATTCTTAATCTTAAGAGGAAAAGCTGCAAGGCTTCCAGAGGGACTTCAGACTTAGCACTGAACAGAGCATGCTTGCCCTTACCCCCAGAGCATGGCGTCGCCATCACCAAGCGGACGAAGTCACGGAGCTGTGAGTGAGCCTCCCCCCTTTCATCTCCCCACCCCCAGTCAGCCACCAGCTCCTGCTGGTTCTGCACCTGAGCATCTCTCACACCGGCACGCCTGCTCCGTTCCCACCTACGCGATCCAAGCTGCCATCGCTTGTCCTCAGGACCAAGACAAATGGCTTTCAAACTCTTGTCTCCCCTCCAGCCTCTCTCCAAGCCATTCCCCAATCCCTATCTCTAGAAGCACAGACCTCATCCTGTCCCTCCCTGCCTGCGCCCCCCTGGGGCTCCCTGTACCTCTCAGGAAAAGGGACAGTGTCCCCTGGAAAACAAAGCCCTACACTGTGACCCGTGCTGCCTCCTGGCTGCTGCCAGGCTTTATCGCTGGTCCCTACCCAGTGTGCCCACTATTAGAGTCACTGGGCCTGCTTCTAGATCCCAAACATGGCAAAATGGCCCACACTGTCGAGCCTTCGCTTCACATTCTTTCCATTTGACATGCTTTTCCACGCGTGTCCACCCAGAGAGCACCCAATGCTTGGGGTTAATCGTGGGGACCCAGGGCCAGTCGTCCTAAGTTCCACAGGTCCACCACCGACTGGCTGCATAACCTTGGGCAGCTGGATTTACCTTTTGCGCCTCAGTTTCTCCATTAGTAGAAAGGAGATGGTAAGAGTTATCTAGGTCCTAGGATCCTTGACAGAACTTAGGGAGTTAATAAGTGTAAAGCATTTAGAATAATGACGAGTCCAGAGTAAGCACTATTCATTATCAAGGATGTTCAGAGGGTAGTCCTTGGACCCGTAGCATCACGTCTCCTGGGAGCTTCTTAGACAGGCGAACTCTCCAGGCCCACCCAAGACCTGCTAAGCCATCGCTCGGGAGCCCGCCCTCCACCCGCCCTCCACCCGCCCCGGCTGTTGGAACAAGCCCTGCAGGTAGTTGTGATTGCACCTGGTTTGAGAACCATGTGATATCAGTATCAACACTGGTATTGGTATTGGTATTGCTACAAATGTTATTATCTATGTTGCGGACATTCTCTGGGGTAGACTCCTACTCAGTTAGGCCACAGGTTTGTGGATTGCGGTACAAATGCAAGTTTAACTCTGCAGGTCAATGCCCGATTGTCTCCCAAAGCGGCTGCAAACAGGACATCCCCACTCACCTGTAAGACCTTCTGCTGGTCCACACGCTCATCAACACTTCATAATGAAAGCCTTGCTAAATTTTTTTTTCACTTTTTTTTTTTTAGATAGAGTGGGAGGGAGAGAGAGGAAGAGAGACAGAGAGAGAGAGACATCGACATGAAAGAAACACATTGAGTTGTCGCCACCCACACGACCCAACCAGGAACGAGGTACATGCCCCCAGTGGGAACCGAACCCGGGTTCCTCTGGACCACAGGCCCATGTTCTAACGGCTGAGCCAAACCAGCCAGGGCAAAGCCTTGCTAAATTTAGCCAACCTGGTAAATGTGTTTTCAATTTTTATTTATCTGGTGAATTATGAGATTAAGGATCTTTTAATATATGTTTTTGACATCTCCTATTTTCTTATGTGGAAAATTTCTGTTATAAATATTGCAATTTTTTTGTTTCAGACATTTTTCTCTTATTTATTTATATATCAGATTCATATTTTAAAATTTGTGTGAGGCACAAATAAATACATGTATATAAATTTCTTGGAATAGTGCACAAGAGAATATAGTTTGTGTTGGTCTATCTAATACTAATATTTAATAAAATTATACATTTATAAACTGGTCATTTTGATTAGTCCCCATGTAATATGCTTATAACATGAATGTTTTTATTCGAATTTGTTGATATGACCATGTTTTCTTTTTCAGTATGTTAGTATGATGAGTTACCATAACAAATTAATATTAAACTAATATTGAATTGCTGGATTAAATCTAATTTGGTCATGAAGATATTCTTATACAATATTGTATGTACGTTTCTTAAAATTTGCTTAGGATTATGTAAAGACATTAAGGTTGGGCATTTTCTTTGAGGAAATATTAACTTTTGATTTATTTTTAAGACAACAGAATCTTTTCCATTCTCTCATCATTTTTATGTTTATAAACAATGGGTTCACTGAGGTTTTCTTTTTACTTCCTTAGCTAGTTTTGGAAGTTTGTATGTGTACACATGTACTACATACACACATATATATGCACGTGTATACATGTATTATGGATTTGCCTATTTTGCCTAAACTTTCAAATGTACTAGTGTAAATGTCTCCCTAATACTCCCTGATACTCATAAACTTTGTTTATAATTTTACTTATCGCTGCTACTGTAGTTCCAGGCTATTTCAATCTTAATTTTCATTCCTAACATTTTAAATCGTGTGGTCTCTTTTTCTTTGATTAATCTGACCAGAGGGTAGTCTTAATTTTTAGTTTTTATTGATATTTGTATTGGTGGATTTACTAGTCATTAATTTGAACGCATACTTTTTATTTCCTTTTTTCATCTCCTTATTTGTTTTTTCAGGGCTAAAATAATTTTATTTTTTTAAGTTATTTTTAAAACCATTAATTATGTATTTTTGTTACAGATGTTTGTTCATCTCTTTATAACTACTAATTTTAGAAGCTTATTTCAATTTCAAGTTCCTTCACTTTTTATATTAAAAATTTATATTATAAATTATATTTCTATAACCACTCGAAGCTATATATTTCCTCCTGATACTGTTTTAGAAGCATTCCACCGAAAACTTTTAGATTTAATTTCTAAGTGTTTTCTAATTTTTGTTATATCATCGTATTTAATGTATGGGCTATTTAGAAGATTGTGTGTGTTAAATTACTATATATAAATCACTACATGCAAAAGAGTTACGGTTACTGCATCTGAGTGGCACTCACAGGAGTGGCTAGGGGCGGGGGCCGGGGCCACAGGCATTTCTCAGCTGCGCCGGCCTCGGCTTCATCACAGACTACAGTGCTGGGAGGTCTCAGTAGGTGGCGAGCTGGTGCTGAGTGCAGTGCCTGGCACGTGGCGAGGTTCACATGGTAACTCATATTATTTTATACTGATAGTATATTGTTATTTAGTTGTCACTCAGTTACCATGTGGCCAAAACATTTAGTTTGCGTAATACTTATTCTTTGAAATTGTAGAGCTGTTGCTTGCTTAATAGTTTAGTAGAATAGGATCAGTGTTTACCCATATTACACTTATAAAATATTTACCCTCCAATCTTCCCAAACACCAGGGTTTATCCCCTGTGCATTTGGTTCATCCGAATCCAGGCAGGGCCCCAGGCGTCTGCGACTCGTCTGCCACATGAGGTCAGCACAGTGGAGAGCGCACTACGTCTGGACGCACACTTTCCTGTCGGTCCTGCCCGCCAGCCGCGGATTCCCTTGCTCTGACAGCTGAGATCTGATCTGATGTTAACTCAGAGCAGCCACAAGTTATTGGGCGCTTGCTGGGTGCCAAGCATTTTGCCAAGATCTTAACTTCTTTAAGTCTCATTTTCCTCATGCATCAGCTGGAAATGGATTCTAACTTGCAGCGTGATGGAATTAAAGAAAGCAAAGACTATAACGTACTTTTGCTCAATGAAATAAGGATAAGAAATCAGAGAGTTAGTGTTCAATTCAGAATGTCTGACTTTGGATCTCATTATGATCATCACCACACTCTATTGCCTCGTAGCTCCATTTAACAGGTTGGGAAACTGAAGATTAAAAAGTGAAGTGCTTTTTTCTTAGTTCACATACAGAGTAAGTAGCTGGAATAAAATTAGGTCTAACTTTGGGAACTCCAAATAACATTGGTTTTTGGTTGTTGTTTTTAATTTGTATTGTTATGCCAGAGTCTCTTAGGACCAAAGGAATTGTTTTAAATGCACAGAAGAAATGGGGCATGGGAGAAAGACATTGGCCAGGAAGAATCTCAGAATCAGAATCATGGAATGAGTAAGAAAAAGGTAGAGAGTAGGTAATAAGAAAGAAGGCTGAGATTTTTAGTTTGGCCTTTTCTATATCAACTGTGGGGGGCACCCTGCTAAGAGGGCTCCCAATGACTCCTAACTCCTGGTCTTCAAGCCCTCATCTCCCCCCTCCAGCTGAGTGTGGGATAGATTTAGTGACTTGATAAAAACGATGAACAGTGCTTCCATGATTAGGTCACAAAAGACTGCTATCTTACCTTCTGCTGAAGCTACTTCTTGCCCTCTCCCTTGCTCGCCTGGAGGGAGCGAGCTGCCATGCTGAGACAGGGCGCAGGGACAGGGCCACGTGGTGGGGTGCTGTCTCTGGCCAACAGCTAGTGAGGAACTGCATGCAGCTAACGACCTGAGTGAGCTGGAAGCCCCTTCCCCAGGCGAGCCTTCAGCTGAGGCCACGCCCTCAACCAGCACCTTGATTGCAGCCTTGTAAGAGACCCAGACGTAGGCGGCCTAGCTAAGTCATGCCTGGTTTCCGTCCCACCAACGTGCGCTGTTTTGAAGCACTACAGATTGGAGCAGGTTGTTACACAGCCGTAGGTGACCAGTAGATCACATGTGGCCAGGCGTGAGGCCTGCCAAGGTCTTTCTTTGTGTCCCACATCAGTGGCTCCGAACCCTTGTGAGGAAGCCCAGTGCTGTCAGATTATAGACTCTTTGCTGCTAAATGTGAAGGTATTAAAATACTCAAAATTTATCACTAATGAAAGAACCACCTCAATCTAAAGAACGATATAAACAAACAAACAAAATAGAAACTCACAGATACAGAGAACAGACTCCAAAGGGGAGGGGTGTTGGGGAGATGAGTGAAAAAAGGTGAAGGGATTGAGAAATACAGATTACCACTTAAAAAACAGTCATGGTGCCAGCTGGTGTGGCTCAGTTGGTTGAGCGTTGGCCCACGCACCAGGAGGTTGCCAGTTTGATTCCCGGTCAGGGCCATCTCCAGTAGAGGGCGAGCAGGAGGCAGCTGATCGATCAATGTTTCTCTCTCACTGATGTTTCTATCTTCCCCTCCCTGTCTTTTCCTCTCTCTAAAATCAATAAAAACATATTTGAAAATAGTGATGAGGATATAAAGTACAGCACAGAGAATATAGTCAGTAACATTGTAATAACTATATATGGTGCCAGGAGGTTACTGGAAGTATCAGGGGGAACACCTTGTAAAGGATGTAATTGCTTAACCACTATGGTATACACCTGAAACGCATGCAAAACTATATTGAATGTCCAAAGTAATCAAAAAAATTAAAATTCTTTTAAAAAAGAAGCACCTTTGGCCGTGGGCACCCGACTCTTGCTCAATCCCTCGCTCACTCTGGGACACCAGGCAGCTGTTGGAGACCATCGTGCACGGCCTCCCCCAGCTCTCAAGTACTCGCTACATGGAGGTCTGGCACTTTCAACACCAGCTGTTCACACGCTTGCCCTTCACCTCTTACCCGAAGCACAGTGTACTTCATGCTCCTCCTGTTGTTCAGCTGGCTCAGCAATGTATTTTACCTGGCGGGCTCCATCCTAATAGTATTCCATCCCATTTCAATCCCACGTAGCCTTGCACATGATGCATGTTGACAGGCACCCTGTGAAAGTTTTATGTTACACCAGAGGAGAGTTACTGTCCCAGATCCCCCAACCCCCAGAACTTAACGGAAGCTCTCCGCGAGTGACCCTTGGCTGCTTTCGGTATCTTAACAGTCACTTGCCTAAGGCAGACGCAGGCAGAATCTTCCCACAAGCTCTCAGGGAACACGGTGAGTGTTTAGAGTCGCACAGTTTTCTGTAACCCTTCTCGATTTCACACAGTCTTCGTGAGGGCCATGGGTACCTGGACACGCTTGTTACTTCTCCTCCTAATGAAGGTATTAGAGGCTCTCACCAGAGCTCTCATTAGAGGGTTCCTCTTGGGCCGCTATCTCGTAGATCTATTCTAGACTCCCGTCTCCTAACCCAGTTTGTGATCTCCTGCTCGTGCCCCTTGCGATGAGGGTCTGGACAGGCTCCATTCAAAATGAGCAGCACAGATTAAAGACATATATCATTACTAATGGATACTATTTACTCAATGTCCTTTGTTGGTCAGTGACTCTGTGGGGTTTTTTCTAAGCATTCATTATCTCATAATTATCTTTTTTTTCTTTTTACAAATGAGGAGACAGAGACAGAAGAGTCCCGACTTGCTCAAGAGCACATCACTAATTAGAGACGGAGCTGAGGCCCCAATCCGACTCCCCGCCCCCCGCTCTCTTTGTTCCGCGCTTTGCAAAAGGGAAGACGGTGCCCCTCATGCATGATTAAAACATTACAAACCTCACTTCTGATTGTTTCACTTTTGAAAAACACCTCACTACCCATCTTTTCTAAGTTTTCTCAGAGGAAGTCTCTCCGCTAAGGATCTGGCTCTGCCTTCGGACTCCTCGCCAAGGGGAACTGCTGGCGACGAGTTGACGGCTCCGTCCTGCGGCCGCCTGGCCCCGCTTCCCAGGAGAAGCGGCCGAGGAAGGGTCCCCAGCAGACCAAACAGCCTTCCCGGAGGAAGGGTTTTGCTGAGACAATGGAAACCAGGAAAATGAAAACATCCTATAATTAAGCGGAGGTTAATGGGCGTGTCGGCTTATTGGGAGCTGCGACGACATATAAATCAGAACCTTTTCCTCACCGGAGCCCTGACCTGAGAGCTGGCCCGCGGCAGCGCCTGGAACACCGGTTACTCAGGGTGGAGCCGGACACCAGTGGCAGATGGAGGCTCGTGGTCCTGTGCAGTTTCCCTCCGAAGTCAGGGGGCTCACGGCACCCTTACACATCTCCTCTCCAGGACCCCCCAGTGTCTGAAGTCGGTGGCTGTCCGCCCTGTGCGCGCCTGCAGCACGGAAGCATGGCATCTACTTCCCCGAACTCCGGTGCCGGGCAGGCGGCAGTCACTCCGGAAATACTTCTGACACCAATGCTTGTGTCAGCTAGTAAACTGATCAACACACCCGTGAGCAGGTCAACGGACACTTAGAAGGGAAATTTCCCTTAAAGAAAATAAAATAAAAAGAACAACAACGAGCATGTATACCGCACGTTGAGGACTCTGCTCTATGAATCCTGACAGTGCTGATCACCCTTAGGACGTAGGTACTCTCATGAATTCTATTTCGTAAATGAGCACCCGAAATTCGGCGAGGTCGCAGTCCTTGCCCAGGACCACAGGGGCATTTGGTGTCTGAGGGTTTGGAAGGCAGAACCAGAGCTGTTTGCTACACGCCAGGCGGCCCGATGAGTTGTGAGTCCCAGGCCACGGAGCTATGAGCAGGTGAAGGGGCCCCGGATTGCACGGGCGCGAACCAGCTACCTCTGTGCTCGGGGGAGGGGGGGGGTCACACCATCTCATCCTGCCAACGACGTCTGGCCAAGAAAAGCCAGAGACTGCATGGGAGCTCAGATTTTTCTGCCTTCAAGTCCATTATATTTTTCAAAATAAGTCTCATCAAGTTATGGTCAAAATGAGAGAAGACAGGGAATAAATGAGGGAAATCAATATTCATTTCATATCACACTGAGCATCTGGAATGCCGCTGGGATTCTTTCTTTTCATGAAATTCTCATGATAACCCTGCAAAATGCATTTCATTTCCTGTAACCTCCGCCAATGTTAAGGTTTAAAGAGGTCAGGGAATAGACTTCATGTCACACGGATAACAGGTGCGGAGCAAGAATTCAATGCCAGTTTGCGACTCCAAAATCCATACATTTTGCAGGACATCATGCTCCCCCCCCACAAAGTGGAGGTTAAAATTGGCTTTTTATTAATGTGTACATCTGAGTGAAAGGCAGCCACCACAGCCAAGCCAGAAACAAACAGTAAAAATAAACCCTTGGTGAGTATTTGACTCACACTACAGGATGAGTCGCCTAAAAAGACAAAGGCAGAAGCAGAGAGAGAAACTGACCTTTTCCTTTGATTCCCCCGCCCCCCACTGCCAGCACCATGGCCTCGGGCGCTGGGGGGCCCTGGCGGGACGCCTCCTGTGGAGATGAGAGTTTTGCACTTTGCACGATCACAGGGAGGGCACCTGTCTCTCAGCGGTGCCTTTCTGTCTTTTCTATATTTTGTATAAGCTCTTGTTACATGGTTCAGTTATTTCAAGTCTGCTGATGGCTTTGGGACCAAAATAGGCTATTCTGAAAGGCTCATTGAGAGCAGTAACTAAGTAGGACGCTCGGCAGACAGATTCTGGCGTGCCCCGGGTCTGAATGTCACCTTCGCTGCTCCTACACTTGGTCAGAGTTCAGGGTACAGACGCCTTTCTTTTCCTGACACTTGCATCTGATCCCTTAATTAGGAGTCAAACAGATAGTAAACAGGCTATTAATTTAAATTGAGGGAGATGTTCCTTCTGTCGTGCCCACAGTACGTGACCTTGTGCAGATGATGCCATGTCTCTGTGCCTCAGCTGTGAGTGACAGGATGTCAGGGGGGTGGTTCTGGGCAGTGAGGAGCTGACGCCCCCCAGAGCACATGGTACTGAGTTAGCACTCAGTCAATGATGTTCCTTTGCATGCTATATTAACTTATAGATGAGTCTCAATTATAGAGCCGATAAATCCTAGAAAACACTTCTTATTGGCGACCTTCATAGAAGGAGGCTCACAGTGCAAATGCCTTCTTCTATTGGTCTGCTTGGCCGGGTTTGTTATATTTGGTGAAAATGGATTACTGAGCAGCTAAAGTTGATAAAGACAAAACTCTCAAAATTAATTTGGGTTCTAATTTTTTTTTTTTTTGAACTTGCCCATAGCAGGAACCGAACCCGGAACTTTCTGGTCCACAGGCCAACACTCCAACCGCTGAGCCAAACCGGCCGGGGCAATTAGGTCCTAATTTAAAGCAAAGTAGAATCTCTGTCCTTGCATTATGATTTTAGATTCCATGGAAGCAGTAGTGATACTTGTGATAAGTTATTGGTAATAGAAATGATAATAGATAATAGCAGTGGAAGGGGAAATAAGCAGTATTGGGAATATATTGCAGATTAAACCCTGTTTTAGTCACTTATATATGCTAATTTCAAAATAAGTTTGCAAATTAGGTATTTTAGGCTGATGACAATTGTGAGTTTTTCCTCAAAGGATCTTTGAAATAAGAGAGAAATAAACTAAGTAAAAAAATAGCAGGAAACAATAATTTTTAAGCTGAGCCAAATTAATAGTAGATAAATAAGTGAAATAACAATCATAATGATAATGACAATAAATACTATTGGCAATAGCCTGCATTATTTATCTTGCACCAGTTAAGTGATTTACATAAATTGTACTATTTAAACATTATGTCACTCTATTGTGGGGGGGAACATATTTGCTAATGATACATCTAATAAGGGATTGATTTCCAAATATATAAAGAACTCATACCACTGAACAAGAGGAAGACAAACAATCCAATTAAAAAATAAGCAGAGAGCCCTGGCCAGTTTGGCTCAACGGTTAGAGCATCAGCCCACGGACCAAAGAGTCCCGGGTTTGGTTCCCACTAAGGGCATGTACCTCGGTTGTAGTTTATCCCCAGCCCGGTTGGAGTCATGTGGGTGGCAACCAGTCGATGTGTCTCTTTCACATCAATGTTTCTCTCTTTCTTCCCCCATTTTTTTCTCCCCGGCCCTGGTTGGTCGTGCGGGTGGCAGCCACTCGGTGTGTCCCTTTCACATTGATGTTTCTCTCTCTCTCTTCCTCTCTCTCCCTCCCACTCTATCTGTACAAAAAATGGAAAAATGTCCTCGGGTGAGGATTAAATAAATAAATAAATAAATAAATAAATAAATAAATAAATATAAAAAAAAAGGGCAGAGGACTTGAATAGACAATTCTCTAAAGAAAACATACAAATGGCCAATAAACATATGAAAAAATGCTCAAAGTCACTAGTCATCAGAGAAATGCGAATTGAAACCACATTGGGTATCACCTCCATCTGGCAGAAAGGCTCCCATCTGTAAATCAACAAACAGCAGTGCTGGCGAGGGTGTGGGGACAGGAGGCCCTCGTGCACCGCTGGTGGGAACGCAGGCTGGTGCAGCCACTGTGGGAAGCAGTACGGAGTTTCCTCAAAAAATGTAAAATGGAACTTCTATTTGACCCAGCGATCCCACTTCTGGGAATATATCCTAAGAATCCTGAAACACAAATCAGAAAAAATAGATGCACCCTAATGTTTGCAGCAGTGTTATTTGCAATCACTAAGATCTGGAAGCAGCCCAAGTGCCCATCGGTGGACGAGTGGATGAAAAGCTGTGTACATGTACACGATGGAACACTTCGTATTGAAAAGAAAAGAACGGTTTCCTTTGCGATAGCACGGACGAACAGGAGATGACAATGCTAAGCAAACTAAGCCAGTCCGAGAAAGACAAATACCATGTTATCTCACTTATATGTGGAGTCTAATGAACAAGATAAACTGACAAGCAAAGTAGAACCAGACGCCTGGATACACGGAACAGATGACCAAGGTCAGAAGGAAGGGTGCAGGCCACTGGATGAAAGGAGGTGGAGACAGCAGCCAAATAACATACGTATAGCCCCTGGCCACACACACAGCAGTTTGGTGAAGCCAGGGGGTCGGTGACAGGGCTGGGCGGAGGCGGGCAAAGTGGGGAGGATAAAGGACATCTGCAATAGTGTCAACAATGAAAAATTCTCCCAACTACACAGAGAGTGGCCCTGACTGTGGCTGGAGAGACTACACGTGGGATCCCATGCGTTTGAGGCTGTGGGCTCTGGGGTGACGATGGGATACCTGTCTAGCCTCCCTACTCTCTTACCCGAGACAAGGATTTGGGTGCAGACTGTTTCTTTGGGACGCGGTTCTAGAATTAGGCGTGAGGAAGCGTTGACGGTGAGAAGGGGCAAAGCAAATGGCGTGTGCATATGGAACTGGTTACCAGGATCACAACTGGACTTCGGTTGCACTGTGGCCACACTGAGTCCTCTCAGCACTGTCTCCATGGATAGGCGTCTGCCACATTTATCCATCAACGCTCATGGCCCTGTGGTTGAAGGATCCCGTGGGAGCAATGTGCGCCTGCACTCCTGGTCTTCCTGGTGTGTGGGCTGCCACGGCGTCAGAAACAGCCCTGAGGCAGGAAAGATGCTGAGCTCCTACTGGAGGTGGACCAGGGTTGCATGGAAGGAGAAGGAACGGCACCCAGAACACCAGGGGCGTCTGCTACCTGCGGCAGCTCTGCTCCGGTCCCTCCCGCAGGAAGTCCATTCTGTCCCTGACTCTTCAAGGTGATGGCCAGAAATAACCTCTAACACAATGATCTCTTTAAAACGTCAGTGAGCCCGGCGCTGCGGCTCAGGGGGCTGAGTGTCCCACGGACTGAGGCCTAGTTCCATTCCCGGTCAGGGCACGTGCCTGGGTTTCAGGCTCCATCCCCAGTGGGGGGCCTGCAGGAGGAAGCCGATGGATGTTTCTCTTTCATCAGTGTTTCTATCTCTCTCTCCCTTTCTCTCTCTCTAAAAAGTCAATAAAAACATATTTAAAAAAAAAAACTTCAGTGAGACAAGCCAGGGTACCATACCACTGCAGGTGCTCCTGGATATGACTGAGAGTCATCATCTCCCTTTTCCATCATCCAACTTATATTTTCCTCACCCTCAGCCAGAAGAGCTTCAGGAACTCGAAGGTACTTGCATGTTGGAGTAATTCAGACCATCATCCCCGCCAGACCTTCCCTTACTGGGCAAGTTTACCGCAACTGACCGGTCCCTGCTCTCTCAGGCACAGAGGACAAGGGTATGGTCTGAATCCTGAGCAGAGGACCCTGATTCCATTATTTAACAGCAGCCTCACCTCACCCTGAAGATGGGGTCAGTTACCTTAGCCAGTATGATAGCCCTTGGCTCTGCCTGTCCCCTGGAATGGAGCGTGCAGCGGGCAGACGGCAGTCAGGGTTGCATGTTCTGGCACACCCTTACTGTGACCCCTTGTGACACAAAGCCCAGCGTTGACAAGCGGGTCATTGGAAGTCATGAAAGGCGCTGGGACTACTTTCACCCATAGACTCCTGTACCTATGGATTCACTTTATTGAGGACAAATGACGGTACATCCATTATTTATCCAAGCAGGTCCATAGCCCAAAGGAGAGCCTCCAAGATGCAAGGTCTTGTCCCCCAATGGTGCTTTAGTTCAGCCTTTCCTGGATCTCCCCCACACTTTACCGAGGTGCTGCTTCTAGGTGATGACAATATGGTAGGATCAGTGACCCCTTTCATGAGGACCTGTGGCTGCACTTTCTTTTCAATAAGATTAATCCCTTCGTCTGAGCCAACGTAATGCCAGATCCTGTGTTTATCAGTCCGTCACTGTCTACACCCCTGAAAATGGGTTTTGGAGGAGGTACTGGAGTTGGGGAAGGCAAATCTGTATCTATTTACTGTTTCAGTAAAGAAAAATGTTGTCCCTGCCAAGCGCTGGCCCCAGCGTAACCAAGTTACCAAGTGGCAGGATGGTCAAGGGAAAGTCACACTGAGGCTCGGGGCCCAGCGTACTGCTGACGCCTGGCCCCCGCAGCAGGAGGCAGCACCGAGTGCGGTCAGAATCCACGGGACCGGCTCGGGCACAGCGCCGCCCGCTACCGTGCTTATGCCAACTTTGGGCCCTTTGTCCAGTCACAGGGAGGCTGAGGACGGGGCTGGTGGGATCATCGAGCTGACCAGGTGAGTTAGTGGGTGTGGTGTGGCTATGTGCTGGTGGCGTTACCACGAGACACAAACACCCATCCCCTTGTTCCCACTTCCACGTGTCCACGGACAGGCGTCTCCTCAGACCTCCTTGTCAACGATTTTCCATTTTGCACCTTCCAGGTTCCTACCAGCGAGCTGAGCCATTTCCACGATTCAGAAACCCTAGAGCTGAGCACTGTCTCTTCCCCACAGAAATGTGAGGAATTTCCATTTCTGAGTCGGCCTCTGGGACTCCAGCGCCATCCTCAAACCGCACTGAATCCACCGAGGCCACGCCGCCCGGGAGGCTTGTGCGGCCGGGCCACCCTGCGCCTGCCCTCCGCCTGTGCGGCGCCCCTGCGCCCTCCCACCCCGGCTGCTAACGGTGCCAGGGGATTCTTTTTCTTTCCGCTTTTGCCACCGGGTAACCAACTCCCATGTCTATTTTGGGGTGAGCTCGTCCCCGCGAATTGTCTGGGCGGGAGGCAATTCCCCGCCTCTCACTGTGGAAGTCGCGGCAAAGCGAGAGTCCTGGGGCGCGACCCCTCGGGGGGCTGCACCGGAGCTCGCGTACCGAGTCTGCCCCGGAGCTCGCGTACTGAGTCTGCCCCGGAGCTCGCGTACTACTGAGTCTGCCCCGGAGCTCGCGTACTACTGAGTCTGCTCGCGTACTACTGAGTCTGCCCCGGAGCTCGCGTACTACTGAGTCTGCCCCGGAGCTCGCGTACTGAGTCTGCCCCGGAGCTCGCGTACTACTGAGTCTGCCCCGGAGCTCGCGTACTGAGTCTGCCCCGGAGCTCGCGTACTGAGTCTGCACCGGAGCTCGCGTACTGAGTCTGCCCCGGAGCTCGCGTACTGAGTCTGCCCCGGAGCTCGCGCACTGAGTCTGCACCGGAGCTCGCGCACTGAGTCTGCCCCGGAGCTCGCGTACTGAGTCTGCCCCGGAGCTCGCGTACTACTGAGTCTGCCCCGGAGCTCGCGTACTGAGTCTGCCCCGGAGCTCGCGCACTGAGTCTGCCCCGGAGCTCGCGTACTGAGTCTGCCCCGGAGCTCGCGTACTACTGAGTCTGCCCCGAGCTCGCGTACTACTGAGTCTGCCCCGGAGCTCGCGTACTGAGTCTGCCCCGGAGCTCGCGTACTGAGTCTGCCCCGGAGCTCGCGTACTACTGAGTCTGCACCGGAGCTCGCGTACTGAGTCTGCACCGGAGCTCGCGTACTACTGAGTCTGCCCCGGAGCTCGCGTACTGAGTCTGCCCCGGAGCTCGCGTACTGAGTCTGCCCCGGAGCTCGCGCACTGAGTCTGCCCCGGAGCTCGCGTACTGAGTCTGCCCCGGAGCTCGCGTACTACTGAGTCTGCCCCGGAGCTCGCGTACTACTGAGTCTGCCCCGGAGCTCGCGTACTGAGTCTGCCCCGGAGCTCGCGTACTACTGAGTCTGCCCCGGAGCTCGCGTACTACTGAGTCTGCCCCGGAGCTCGCGTACTGAGTCTGCCCCGGAGCTCGCGTACTACTGAGTCTGCCCCGGAGCTCGCGTACTGAGTCTGCCCCGGAGCTCGCGTACTACTGAGTCTGCCCCGGAGCTCGCGTACTGAGTCTGCCCCGGAGCTCGTGTACTACTGAGTCTGCCCCGGAGCTCGCGTACTACTGAGTCTGCTCGCGTACTACTGAGTCTGCCCCGGAGCTCGCGTACTACTGAGTCTGCCCCGGAGCTCGCGTACTGAGTCTGCCCCGGAGCTCGCGTACTACTGAGTCTGCCCCGGAGCTCGCGTACTGAGTCTGCCCCGGAGCTCGCGTACTGAGTCTGCCCCGGAGCTCGCGCACTGAGTCTGCACCGGAGCTCGCGTACTGAGTCTGCCCCGGAGCTCGCGTACTGAGTCTGCCCCGGAGCTCGCGCACTGAGTCTGCCCCGGAGCTCGCGTACTGAGTCTGCCCCGGAGCTCGCGTACTACTGAGTCTGCCCCGGAGCTCGCGTACTGAGTCTGCCCCGGAGCTCGCGCACTGAGTCTGCACCGGAGCTCGCGTACTGAGTCTGCCCCGGAGCTCGCGCACTGAGTCTGCACCGGAGCTCGCGTACCGAGTCCTTAGCGCAGACACCACGCTCTGTGGTCCCTGCGGCGGCCCGAATGCTCCGCAGCCGTCGCGGTAGCAGGGCCCGTGGCCGTGCTCTAACCGGACTGCCCCGTAGGACGGCCTGGACGCGGGTTTCTGCCGCCAGGTCCCGTGTTTCCTGCCCCCGCCTTATGGCTTGCTCTCCAGTCTTCCTTGATTCTTTCCGCGAGTACCTCTCTTCATGACCATTTCTCTCTGAGTATGTTCGTCTTGCTCTTACCCACCACCAAAACCCTTACTAAAACAACGTTTAACCCAATTTGATCAGGAGACAAATGAATCCATTAGCTCGGGGAGAAGGATAAATATGCACTTAGAGAAGCCATCACAGTTTCGCAGAAAAAAAGACTAGACTCTCTGAGTCAGAAAATGTTAATCATGAAAAAAAAAAAAAATAGATATTAACAGTATTGGATTGTATTAGCATATGGCTCTAAAATTTTTAATTCTTTCCATTCTAGATCTTACTTTGTATTTTTCTAATTATGCGGTGTGCTGGTACCTGTTTAAAATCATTTCAGAAAAGAAAAACTCGAATTTGTAGCATCTTGCCAATTTCCATGGTACCAGTACCCCCCCGTGACGAGCAGTCTCGAGCTGTCACTTTGACATCACCGAGGGCGGAGTAGGAGCAGATGCCACAATGGGCTCTTCCAGCCTCACACGAGTGAGCTCCAACACACCACCACAAGCCACTGGGATGAAATCAGTTTTCTCTGATTCCCTTTCTGTGCCTTCAACACCAGCACTGCACAGGGGAGCTGTAGGCTTCGCCCGGGAGGGAAGTCACATCACTTTATACTGGGAGCACAGGGCTGTGCAGGAGACAAATTAAGCAGAGCGCCATGACTTTGATCAAAATATTTGGTGAAATTTGTGGATTCGCTGTCAAGAAAACATGCTGTAAATACTTTTGAATGGGTTTATGGTGACAAGTAATGTGCTGTGATCAAATTCTCACTTTTAAATAGAAAAATAAAATATGTTTCTACTTCAGAGATCCCAGCCCGCTGGAAGTTTATGGAAACAGTACTTTCGTTGAGACAGGGTGCGCGGTGGGCCCGGCGCCAGGAAGGACGGCGGAGGACTGGGGGCGGCCCGCAGAGCGAAACCCGAGGGGCACAACCTAACACCTGGGGCTTAACCCAGTTGACATCGGGAGGCTTGTCTTACACGCTGGCCAATATTTAAATCAAGTGAGAGATCATCGAGAAGGTGACTAAAGTAGTTTATTTAAATGTTTGGCTGCACACCCTCATCCTAAGACGCGATCCGTGGCAGCCACCTGCCCCCCTGCCCCATCGTTCTCCTAACAAGCTCCGTCCTCCGCAGCTGCGGCAGCTCAGTGCTTGGGAAGGTGGGAAAACCGTCCGCGGAGCCTCCAGGGTTCAAGTGCACCGTGATGAGTTCAAGCCAATAGCGATCATCTCCATTCCCACTGCCCTCAAGCCACTTGGGAGTGGTACCAACCTCTGGCTGTTGAGTTGTGAGGAGTCTGTTGAGAGATTCTGGAATGTTTTCTCCACCTTTAGAAAGGGATGGAGGAAAATGCCATGGCTTGATCATCTCTGGAGGAGGTTCCCACACTGCGTGGCATTGTGGCAGCCATCTGGGAACGATGGGGCGGGCTGGGCTGCGATGATGATCCAGTCCCTAAGGTGACAAGCAGAAAGGTGGAAAGAAGCAGGAGTCTCGATGAGGCCACGGAGCCCCTGTGTAACTGCTCTCAGAACCATCCTACTTGACCCTTCTGTTACGTACGACAAGCCTTTCCTTTTAAGCCATCTCCAAATTTACTAACCTTCCACGTGTACGGATTTCAAGCCCACTTTTAGTTTTTCTTTGAGTATTTGACATGGTCTCTCTTTCAAGGTTTACTTAGTGTAATCACGTCAATGTAACAAGTGTAGGTGGGCATTAGTGCTGTGACGGAAATAAGCGAGGACTGTCAGAGATGACTCAGCGGGGGACGGCCCACTCGCTCGGCGTGGCTAATGGTTCCCTGAAGGAACTGCCGCTGGAGCTGACACGTGGGTAATGCAAAGCCACGGACTTGCAAAGATCTTGGTGAAAGTCTTTATTTTTTTATCCTCATCCAAGGGCATTTTTCCATTTTTTGTTCAGATAGAGAGAGGAAGAGAGAGAGAGAGAGAGAAACATCGACGTGAAAGGGACACATCGAGTGGCTGCCACCTGCATGACCCAACCAGGGCTGGGGACAAACTGCATCCGAGGTACATACCCTTAGCGGGAACCAAACCTGGGTCTCTCTGGGCCGCAGCCGACGCTCTAACCGCTGAGCCAAACCGGCCAGGGCTCTTGGTGAAAGTCTTACAAGCAGGGAAGAAAGGGTCAGCACATCAAAAGGGCTTGAGGTGTGAGTAAGAGGGGCATGTACCCAGGAGAGAGAGAACTTAGTCAATATGGTCATGAATGGCAAAAAGTTGGTCCTACCTGAAACAGACCAAAAAATGGAAAGAAAACAGGAAACAGCCCTGGCTGGTTTGCTCAGCAGTTGGAGCGTTGGCCTGAGGACCAGAGAGTCCTGGGTTCAGTTCCCGCTAGGGCACGTACCAAAAAGAAAAAAGAAAACAGGAAACAACCCTTTGCAAGACTTTGGAAAATAAGCAGCAGAGGAGAAGGGCCCTGAAAGACGAAGCAAACAAGGTGATCCCCAGCTCAGAGCCATGAGGACATTCCCCAGACCTGGTGAGGGAGCGGGAGGCAAGCTGGACTGGGGGGCTCCGCGAATCGAGGAGACAGCCGGAGTCCAGGGAGACCGAAGAACTAAGAACGTACAAGACAAAATGCTGGCGGGGTGAGAACAGCCCAGAAAGATGACGGGGGATGTTTGCAGAGATGTGTCCTGAGACGCACAGACGAATACTGACCAGCACATGCGTGTGAGGAAGCTACTGGAGGCGGGAAAGAATCGCTGAAGAGTGAGAGCCCAGCACCCACACAGCTTGGGGAGTCGTGACTGTTCCCCAGCCACTCTGGGACACCTCTCGGTCCACGGGGCACAGAACTGAGCACACAGAGCTTTGCATCCCTAACGAGGAGCGGCCTTCCTCGTCACACAGGCTCGGGCCCTCACTGACACCAGACTAAAGCATTGACCCGTCTTCAAGTAACTCTTTTTTCTAATCCTTACACGAGGCTATTTATCTAATTATCTTCAGATAAAGTAGAAGGGAGGGAGAGAGAGGGAGAGAAAAGGTGAGAGAGAGAGAAACGTTGATGTGAGAGAGACGCGTCGACTGGTTGCCTCCTGCAGGACCCCGACCAGGGCTGGGGATGAACCGCAACCGAGGTACGTGCCCTTGACCAGAATCGAACCTGCGACTCATTGGTCTTCGGCTGATGCTCTAACCACCGAGCAACGGGCCAGGGCTCAAGTAACTCTTAACTGTCTCCCAGAACAAGGCTCATGAGTATGTGCAGGAATGCAAAAACATCCTGGGCCCATCCAGGTAAAAATCTCAGTGCCCTCCACCCTGACAGCGAAGGGTCAGGCTTGCAAAGGAAACTACTTAGAATGTGAGGATAAGTCATTCAACTGGAACAAACTGCAGATGGACACTGATATTAGAATTAGCAAGTAGGAATGTTGAGCCCATTATTATAACAGTTTTCTCATGTTTAAAAGTCAAATAGAGATGTGTACAATATATAAAAAACTAAAATCAATTTCTAGAGAGGAAAATAAAACCCCTAAGGTGAAAATACAATTAATGGGAATAAAAGCAAATTAAATATGACATTTAGAAAAAAAGTTCTATTGCAGACATGGCAATAAGATGCTAGAAAAATGAACCGTAGAGAGAAAAATGAAATAAAAAAGGAACAAAGCTTCAGTGAGCTGTGGGAAAAGTTTTACTGGACTAATGTGTGTAACATTGGAGCTTTCAAAAGGAGGTGTGTGTGTGTGTGTGTGTGTGTGTGTGTGTGCGCGCGTGCAGATAGAGTGGGACAGAGAGAGAGAATAATAGCCCCAAATTTCCTATTTTGATGAAAACTATAAACTTACAGGTTCAATAAATGTAATGAAACCCAAACACAAGAATCATGAAGACAGCTATAACAAGGCACATAATAAAATTTCTTAAAACCAGTGATAAAGTGAAATAATTTCAAAAGAGAAAAAAGACACATTGTATATAAAGAAACAAAGTTAAAAATAACAGCAGGATTTCTCATTGAAAACAGCGTATGTGAGAAGGCAGTTGAAAAATGTCTTTAAAGGACTAAAAACACAAGCAAATAAACAAACCTCTCAACCTATGCAAATTCTAGACAAAGCCAAAAAAAAAAAAAAAAAATAGCATAACAGCCATGGAAGAATACTATTCTAAGTTTATTATTCTATGTCTGATGCATTATAATACTTAAAACACATAACTATAAAATTTCTAAAAGAAAAAATAAACCTCCATAGTTACAGTGTTAAAACTATAATTCTTTGAAGAATGATTTGATAAACTGGAGTAACCAAAGATAAAATCTTCTGCTCTTTGAAAGATACTTTTAAAGGAATAAGAAGAGCCATAGGCTGGGAAAATATTTGCAAAGCATATATGTAATAAGTGATTTCCATCTGGAATACACAAAGAACTCCCAGTCATATGAAAACAAACAATCCAATTAAAAGAAACAAATCGGCGAAATCTTTGAATAGATACATTACGAAAGAAGATATACAGAGAGCCCATAAGCATAATAAAGATATCATCATTACTGGCCCCTAGGGACATACAATTTGAAACCACTATGAGAGGCCACTATACATCTTTCAAAATTTCTAAAATTAAAAAGATTGATGATCTTAATTGTTGACAAGAAAGTGGAGTAACTCGAACTCTCGCACCCTGCCGATGGGGATATGATATGCTACAACCACTCTGGAAATAGTTTGGCAAGTTCCTAAAAAAGTTGAACTTGTTCTAGTACATGACCCCAGCCATTCCACTAGTAGATATTTAGCCCCCCAAAATGAAATTATATATCTATATAACACCTGTGTATGAATGCCCATAGCAGCTTTTTTGCAATAATTAAAAACTAGAAACAACCTAAATGTCTATCCAAAAGCTGGCATATCATACTCAGTAATGAAAAGGGATGAACTACTGATATGCTCTCCATTAGAAACAATGTCCAGCTCGGGGAGGCCTAGGGAAGACTTTGAATTTTATTCAAAGGGTAGTGACAGGAATTACTTAACAACACTTGTGGTTGTTCACTTACTGGAAGTGAAATGAACTTGCTCCATGTCCAAAGCACAGGACTAAGTGGGTTTCCATAGATGATCTCATTTTGTCTTTCTAACATCCAGTGGTTATTATTACTGATGAGGAAGTTGATGATCATAGAGAGGAAGGGGCTTGTGGGCCAATAAAGCCAATTCTCAGAGAGAAGCAGAACCAGAGTCAAAAGAAGTCAAGTTCTAGTTGTTAACTTTGTATTCTGCTGTTTTGCCAAATTCATTTATTAATTGATGGCATGATAATGACCTCTCTGAAATTTCAGAAAAATTAAAAATAAAAGAACAGAAAACAATCCATTTTACCTATACAACAATAAAAATATAAGATACCAAGGAATAAACTTAACCAAGGAGGTAAAAGACCTGTTCTCAGAAAACCATAGGATATTGAAAAAAGAAATAGAGGAAGATACAAACAAGTGGAAACATATTCCTTGTTCATAGTTTGGAAGAATTAACATAATTAACATTTTCATACTACCCAAAGCAATCTATAGATTCAGTGCAATCCCCATTAAAATGACATCTGCAGATTTCACAGATCTAGAGCAAATAATCCAAAAATTTATATGGAACCAAAAAAGACCCTGAATAACCACAGCAATTCCGAGAAAAAAGAACAAAGTGGGAGGGATCGCAATACCAAATATCAGGTTATACTACAAAGCCATTGTCATCAAAACAGCCTGGTACTGGCACAAGAACAGGCATATAGATCATATAGAACAGAACAGAGAATCCAGAAATGGACCCAATACATTATGCTCAATTAATATTTGACAAAGAAGCTAAGAGCATAAAATGGAATATAGACAGTTTTGTCAATAAATGGTGTTGGCAAAATTGGGCAGCTACATGAAAAAAAAAATTAAACTAGACCATCAACTTACACTATACATAAGAATAAACTCAAAATGGATAAAATACTTAACTGTAAGTCATGAAATCATAAAAATCTTAGAAGAAAACATAGGCAGCAAAATCTTCGACAACTCATGTAGCAGGATTTCCACAGATTCATCTCCTAGGGTAAGAGAAACAAAGGAAAAAAAATAAACAAATGAGACTACATCAAACTAAAAAGCTGCACAGCAAAGAAACCATTCTCAAAATGCAAAGAGAAGCCATGGTGTGGAAGAACATCTTTGCCAAAAGTACATCCCATAAAGGGTTAATTTCCAAAATATATAAAGAACTCATACAACTCAATGAGAGGAAGATAAAAATCCAATTAAAAATGGGCAAAGAATCTGATCAGATACTCCTCTAAAGACATACAGATGGCCAAGAGACAGATGAAAAACTGTTCAAAGTCAGTAATCATCAGAAAGATGCAACTGAAAACAACGATGAGGTATCACCTCACACCTGTCAGAATGGCTGCCGTCAACAAATCATCAAACAACAAGTGCTGGCGAGGGTGTGGAGAACAGGGGACTCTAGTGCACTGCTGGTGGGAATGCAGACTGGTGCAGTCACTATGGAAAACAATATGGTGTTACCTCAAAAAATTAAAAATGGAACTGCCATTTGACCCAGTGATCCCACTTCTAGGGATATACCCTAAGTATCCTGAAACAGCAATCATAAAGAATATATGTACCCCTATATTCATAGCAGCACTATTTACAATAGCTAAGATCTGGAAACAGCTATAGTGCCCATCAGTAGCTGAGTGGATTAAAAAGCTGTGGTACATTTGCACAATGGAGTACTATGCAGCTGTAAGAAAGAAAGATCTCTTATCCTTTCAGACAGCATGGAAGGACCTGGAGAGTATTATGCTAAGTGAAATAAACCAGTCAGAGAAAGACAAGTATCACGTGATCTCACTTATATGTGGAATCTAATGGATAAAATGAACTGATGAACAAAATAGGTCCAGGCATAAAAGCATGGCACAGACTGAAGGGTCTCAGAGGGAAGAGGGGAGGAGAAGCTGGAAGAGATTAACCAAAGAATTGATATGCATATATGCATATCCCATGGACACAGACAATGCTATGGTGAAGACCTAGGGTGGGGTGGGTACCAGGTGGAGGGGGGCAATTGGGGAAAAATGGGGGACATTTGTAATGCTCTCACCAATAAAGATTAAAAAAAAAAAAGTCAAGGTCTGACAATGTGAGTCCCTGGATACTGTCATGCTGGAGTCCAGTACCACCCCACCCTCCCCACTCATGTGAACCAATACTCTCCTTTTGGTGTTTAAGCTAAAGAGCAGGGCTAAGATTTGATTATGGCTTGTCTTGCTGCAAAACCCATCCACGACCAACTACACAGAAACTCCTCTCTTAAAGGGAAGGAGCCTGTGCTACAGCAGGGAGGATAAGTCCCCAAATAACTACGACACAAGATGGGCATGCTCACTGTTGTTCAAAGGTTTCAACAAAGAGCTGCAAGCACTTGGTGGAAAAGCAGGAGACGTTTTCTGACGAAGGGAGGTGAGTTGGAGAACGGGAAAGCCTTAGAGCAGGCGCTCATCCCGGACCCGCAGGGACGCGTAGAATATAAAGAGGTGAAAGAGGAGCACCAGAGCTTGCCTGGTGGGAGAAACTGAATACGTAAAGCTATAAACAAATACACGAAGTTCCTGGAAAGTAGCACATCAGCTCTTTAGGAAAAGCATAACGTGCTTGAAGGAAACAGTAAAACACGCTGCTTGGAAGTTGTCTGGAGTCAGATAATTCAGTCCAACCCCAAGACAGAGCTGAATTGCGTATTCACCGGCTGGACGCTAGGTGAGTCTTGATGAATGGTGTGCGGGCCGTGTTCTGGGTCCCGGGGTCTTGGATGAAGCCACGGTTGCTCCAATCTTGTCTTCATAAGACTCTTACATAGACGTATAGAGAATTAATGCTGAAAGACACCAACAAGTCTTCAAATCTATCTTTTATAGATAAAATAATGGCTGAGAGTGTCAGAGTGACCTGGTCAAGGAAGCTTGGTAGCAGAGACATACTTAAAGCCAAGTATCAATTTCTCAAACAAGTTGCTTTTCTAGTGGATCATGTTGCCTGCTACCCTTAGCCCACGGCCTTATCTCTCTTGAGTTTCTGCTACACAGTTAGAGTAACCAGGAGTTAAAGATGGGAACACTTGATGGAGGTGACAATACCACAGCAAACATTCTGGAGGAAACACATCGATGCCTGTGTGGTGGGCAGAAGTCTGAAAGTAGACCAACTAGATTGCTGGATTGAAAAAATCTCTTAATATAATTATAGATTTTAGGTTGGAAACTAAATGCAGGATATTGTGAGCTTGAAGTATCTGGGTCTTGAACAAAGAAATGAAATTGCAATCAGGAGATGGACTCTCTCTACCTGATTATACAAGTCACTGATGGGAGAAGTAAGTAAATCAGAACCTATGTTTTTGCAAATGTATTTGGTGAGTGAGCATCTATTGGACGCTCACCATTACTGCCAAGGCCAGTTAGAGAAGCAGTTGTTTTTGTCTGTTGTGAGTTCATCCTCTGTTTCCTCTTCCCCCAGCTCACTACCTCTCTTTCTTTGCCCCTGTCCCACGCGGTGTGGTTTCGGTGTGGCTGCCAATCACAGTACCCTGTAGCCACTGGGGTGAGCAGGTCACTCACCCAGACCTGCCCCCAAACCCTTGACTCTCTCCTCCTAACCTCAGTGAGTGTCTCAAGGGTGACCATGAGACCAAACCTTGGCCAACCAGAACCCTTCTCTGGGGATTTATATATGGCCACTGAAAAGAGATATTCTCTCTTTTCTTTTAGTTCATAAAGTCAACCATGAAATCCCAGAACATCAAGCAGCCACTACTGCGTGACAAAAACACATTTGAATTGGGGGCACATAAAGCAAATTCTCAGAGAAAAGCAGAACCAGAATCAAGAGGAGTCGAGTTCTGAGACTGCCATGCCCGAATCTAGCCCCCTCCCACCCTCCCCACTCAAAGCAGCAAATGCTCTCCTTTCGGTGTTTAAGCTCCTGTGAACGCTGTCTCTTCAAAGGGCACCATTCAGACGGATGCAGCAATACATGCTGTGAGCCCTCGCTGTGTGCCAGGGCATTTGCTGGGGAGAAACTGCAGCAATGAATGTGGTGCTTTTCCCCTTGGGGAGGTCACAGCTAGTTTGGGGGACAGGCATGCGAATCTACAATGGCAAAGCCATAGGATAATGACTACAATAGAAGTAAATACCTTGTATTCAGGAAAGATAAAGAATAGGCTAAGTCCTGGTCAGGTGGCTCAGCTGGTTGTAGCCATCATACACCAAAAGGCTGTGGGTTTTGTTCCTGGTCAGGGCACATGCTCAGGTTCCGGGTTCGATGGTATGGGTGTATACAGGAGGCAACTGATCTATGTTTCTCTCTCTCTCCCTTCCTCTCTCTCTAAAAATCAGTGGAAATGTATCCACTTTTTTGGGTGAGGATTAAAAGAAAAGGTTAAGAAAGTCTCCCCAGATGTGGAAACACCAGATAACTTGGTCCTCAGTCCTGAATAGTTTATTGCTCTGAAGCAAAACTCACGAGCAAAGGTCCAGACAGAAAGAGAACCTCTGCTAAACATGGAACATTCAAGTATTTGGGCTTCTCTGGGGACCTCTGAGAAGGCGAGTGTGGTCCGGGGGCAGTCACTGGGATGGGGCTGGAGATACAGTGAAGAGCCAGGGAGCAGGGTGCTTGGGAAGAAGCCAGCCCGCCAGCAGGGGGTGTGAAGGTGTTTCAAGTCAAGAGGTGAGGATCACTGCACTAAAGATCACTTGCACGTGGAGAATACAGCACGGGAGTACCACGGACCCGAGGAAATGATGCAAGTCCAGGAAGGAATGCCGGACTCAGCCACAAACACGTTGCTGGCAAAGCAGGCCCTCGCTATGGTTGCCCACTGGAGAACCAGCTCCTCTGGCCCCCAAGTCCCACGGAAGCAGCTTATTGCTCAGGAAACCCACGGATCTTGGAGAAGATCCCCTCAGAACCTTCTTAAACCTCCCATTATTCTTCTCATGGTTTTTCAAAGTGATATTGTCACAATAACTTGGTTATTTATTTAACAGGAAAGGAGTAAAAGGGAAAACGAGCTAATTTAATCCTCCAGGTATATTCCATGTTAATTGGTGGGGGGAAGGGAACATAGATGCCTGCTCTTTAAGGTCTGAGGGATGTGGGAGGAGTCTATGTGTCTGTCATACCTGGGAGCCAGTCAGTGGCCAGAATGGGCTTGGCCACTGCCAGATTAAACCGAAAAGGAGCCCTGGCCACTTTGGCTCAGCGGTTAGAGCATCGGTCTGCAGTCCAGAGAGACCCAGGTTCGGTTCCTGTTAAGGGCATGTACCTCGATTGCAGTTTGTCCTCGGCTTTGGTTGGTCCTGCGGGTGGCAGCCACTTGATGTGTCCCTTTCACATCAATGTTTCTCTCTCTCTCCCTCCCACTCTATCTGAACAAGAAAATGGAAAAATGTCCTTGGGTGAGGATAAAAACAAAAAACAAAAACGGAAAGGAAAGCTCTCTCTTGTTCTCTCTCTAAATCTGCCTGCCCTGGACTGCTGTGGGGCTCCCACGCTCTGCATTCCCCACGTGGGTCTCAGCCTGTGGGACCCCAGCCTGATGCCTGACCCTGACCTGAGCCCAGCTGCATCCTGGGGAGGACACTGGGCCCTGGCCTATTTCTAACTTTGCTAAGCCCGCAGCGGCCCCTCTCCCAGGCTGCACTGAGGCAGCTGGGACTTGACCACCCCAGAAATGTAGTTCAGTGCCAATAAAAGCCACTCATTCTCCCGTGGAGGCTTCTGAATATGCTTATTCCATCTACTCCCCAAGAACCTCTTGCCCACGAGTCCTGGAGGGATCTGGCCCCTTTATCCCTCCGGCAACAAGAGGGTCGGTCCCTGAGCACACTTTTCTTATGTCGGCCTAGGTAGCCTCTTAAGCTGATCTAATGTCAGTTCTTTCAACTTCTTCCCATTCAGAGGGAACGTTTTTCCCATGAGGTCTTTGGGATCAATCAGCTTTGTGACACGATATTCATGAGATTTAATCTCCTGAATAGCTGGGGCTGTGTCCTACTTGTCTCGGAATTTCGGGACCTAAGCCCTTACCCACAGGCAGAGGGGCAGTGCGTGTTTACTGAACGGAATTCGGGGGCTCATACCTACCCACCGTGAGAACACCTCGCGTGAAAATTGCACACTTTCCCTTCCCGCAGGCCTCGATGCATTGTTTTGCCATTCATTACCCAGCAATCAGAGGCTGGGGCTTAATATTTTAAGAAGCAGAATTTTAATGAGAAATGAAGTGTAAATATTTATGCCCAAAAACAACATCGCTGCAATTAATTGGAGGTCCGGTCCCTGGGAGTCAGTTTCTAGGGACTGTGTTCCCTAATTATATTCCTGGGGCTGCGTCTGGAGGCCCGGCCCCCTGCTCCTTCCCCCCTTGTGTGGCCCTGTTTTTGCAAGTACAAAGGTCCAGGAATAAATGCAGGGTCCGAATCGGTCCCCAAGAAGCAGTCTAGGAGAAGCATGCTGAGTCTATCCGAGAAATCCCATTAGACTGTCTTTTTTTAAAGATCCGCTCTTTATGCAAACCTGCCATCCATTTCTGGGTATAATTGTCTGAGCAGGTACCTGTCTCCTCAAACATCTGCTAACACTGGCAGGGCCCAGAATAAACCTCTGCATTAGCAACTTGCACTGAAAAAAAAAACAAAAAAAACCATTTATCCGGAACCGTCTGCTGAGCTGTTGGGGTTCTCCGTCCTGCCCTCCCAGGTGTGCGAGGCAGAGAGGGGAGAGGGGAGCCGAGGAGGAGACAGCAATTTCAAGTGGGAGAAGCGCAGACGGGGAACAGCTACTTGGAAGGAAATTAAGGGAGCTCGACCCCTGGCCTCTAACTCAGTGGTTAGAGCGTCGGCCCGCGGACCAGGGAGTCCTGGGTTCGGTTCGGCAAAGGACACGTCCCTGGGTTGCAGTTTGTCCCCCACGCGGTTGGGGTTGTGTGGGTGGCGCGATGTGTCTCTCTCAAGGGAGGTTTCGCTCTCTCGTCCTCCCTCTCCCCTTCCCGCTCTATCTGGAGAGGAAAGAAGCTGGAGTTGGGGCAGGAAGCAGGTAGCGGGTTAGGTGACAGCGACGGGGGGACAGCTCTGCAGATGTGGCAGCACACTGGGTTCCAACCCCCACGCGGCAGCTTCTCGCCTGGACGAGCAGCTCTAATCCCAGGCTTATTTATTTTCAACTTTTTAAAAATTTATTTTATTATTGAGAGTATTATAGATGTCCTCCATTTCCCCCTTGGTGCCCCTCCAACCATCTCCTGCCCCTCCCCAGGCCTTTCCCTGTCTATTGTCTGTGTTCCCGGGCTCTGCATGTACACATATAAATTCCTTCCTCCCTCCCGCCCACCTTCCCTGAGATCGGTCCGTCTGCTCCCTGCTCCCACCGCTACCGTCCTATTCTGTTTGTCAGTTTATTTTGTTCATTAGATTCCACGTCTAGATGAGATGACGTGATACTTGTCTTTTTATAACTGGCTTATTTTGCTTAGAATAATAATCTACAGGTCCTTCCATGTTGTCTCAAAGGGTAAGAGAGCCTACTTTGGAACAGCTGCATAGTACTCCACTGTGTAAGTGCACCACAGCTTTTTTATCCACTCATCTATGGATGGACGCTGGGGCTGTTTCCAGGTCTTAGCGATTGTAAATAGTGCTGCTATGAACATAGGGGTACTTATATTCTTTCTGACTGGTGTTTCAGGATTCTTAGGATATATTCATAGAAGTGGGATCACTGGGTGAAATGGCAGTTTCATTTTTTGTGGAAACTCCATATTGTTTTCCATGGTGGCTGCACCAGTCTGCATTCCCACCAGCAGTGCACTAGAGTCCCCTTTTCTCCACACCCTCGCCAACACTTGTTTGTTGATTTGTTGATGGCGGTCATTCTGGCAGGTGTGAGGCGATACCTCATTGTGGTTTTAATTTGCATCTTTCTGATGATTAGTGACTTTGAGCACTTTTTAATATTGTTCTTGCACATCTGTATGTCCCCTTTGGAGAGGTATCTATTCAAATACTTGGCCCATTTTTGTCCACGGTCTTCCTCTTGTTGAGCTGTATGAGTTCTTTACATATTTTGGAAATTAACCCCTTATCAGGTGTATCATTGGTGGGTATGCTCTCCCATACTGTGCATTCCCTTTGCATTTTGATGGTTGTTTCTTTTGCTGTGCAGAAGCTTTTTAGTTTGATGTAGTCCCATTTGTTTATTTTTCTCTCTGTTTCCTTTGCCCTAGGAGATGTAGCGGAGAAAATTCTATTACGTGAGATATCTAAGATTTTGCTGCCTATTTTTTTCTGCTGGGATTTTTATGGTTTTTCAAATTACATTTAAGTCTTTTATCCATTTTGAGTTTATTCTTGTGTATAGTGTAAGTTGGTGGTCTAGTTTCATTTTTTTTTTTTTGCATGTAGCTGTCCAATTTTCCCAACACCATTTATTAAAGAAGCTGTCTTTACTCCACTGTATGCTTTTGCCTCCTTTGTTAAACACACATAACCCCTTTTAAATGCTAATAATAATGCCTGGTTCAGCAATGTATTTTGAGGCTTTCATTGTAAGATATATGTCAATGTGTTTAGCATATAGTGGCAAAAATGCAAATGGATTGATTGGATTCTTTTTTTTAAACTCATCTTTATTGTTGAATGTATTATAGATGTTTCTCCCTTTTTCCCCCATTGACCGCCTCCTCCCCATTCCCGCCCCCCCTGCCTTCCCCACACTATTGTCGGTGTCCATTGGTTATGCACATGTGCATAGAAGTTCTTTGGTTTATCTCATCCCACCCTCCCTCCCCCCTTCCCTTTGAGGTTCATCAGTCTAACAACCAATTTGTACTTCTTGATTCCTTCATCTTTTTCACCCACCCCCAGCCCCCACCCATCTGGCAAGCAACAAAAAGTTCTCTGTATCTATGAATCTTTTTCTGTTCTGCTTGCTCATTTTGTTTGTGGATTCAATTGTTGATAGATATGTATTAATTGCCATTTTATTGTTCATATTTTTGTTCTTCTTCGCCTTCAAGAAGACCCTTCAACATTTCATATAACACTGACCTACAACCAAGAGTACTTTATCCTGCAAAGCTGTCATTTAGAATCGATGGCCATATCAAGAGTTTCCCAGACAAGAAAAAGCTAAAGGAATTCATCACCACCAAACCAGTATTATATGAAATGATTGGATTCTTGACAGACAAGTTACAAACCAGGGGAAATAATTAATGAGATGATAAATTGAGACTCTCTCCCCTAGATCACTCTGATATCCAGTGTAAAGACACTCTAAATGCTCTTTGGGTCTGGTTCATTAGCAGGTACATTCCCATTCACAAGAGCGTGCCAAAGGAGCACTTGAAAGAACCTGCCCCCACCACCCACCCACGACTCTAAGACCAAATCCACTCCTCCATCTTTGGGTTGGAAAACTCTTGAGAGGGAAAGGATGAACTATTCCTTGTGTTTCCCCACTGGCTTTATTCCGGAACCTTGAGCAAGAAGTGGTGCCCAAGGGAACACCTTGGAGTAAACCCAGCTGCGTCCGAACAGAAGAAGGATGGCGTCGTCCTCACGTCCGGAGTTGGCCGTAGCCTCCTGAGCAGGCTGAGGAATTCCAGCACCTGAGACCTTCGGCTACTCAGAGCCCTCTGACTTCAAGCCCAGGTCCTTCTCAAAATACAGCTAACATTGGGAGACACTATCAAAATATTTTTAAGTTGTTTTCAATTTCAGACATTACCTGCACTGGAAAGAGTGTCTCAGACATCCAGTCTTTCCTCTGTACTTTTCCAGTACATTTTACATGTCTGGCTGTATGAGTCATGGTGACGCCGGTTGTCATACTAGATGCCTCTTGAAATCTCAACGCTATTATGAGACACATATGAAGGGGGATCTGGGGTGGGGGAGGGCTCGTGCCCCGCACAGTCACACGCTGGTAAGACTTTGGTATCACCATGTGGTTTCCAAGGTCATCCCGGATGTTGATGTTCTTCATTGCTGAGGCAGGTGGGGGAAGAGAGATCATAAAAGATCCTGTGGAATGTTCTGAAGGGTGAGCTCTGGGTGTAGCGCATATCACTTCGTCCAGCTTGCTGGACAGAACCAGAGAGAGGACATGTGGTCACTGAGCTGTCATTTTCCCAGCAACAAGTCTACACGAGCTTTTCTGATCACACCATAGAGACAGAAGTTCGTGATAATAGAGACTGTGGCTCCTGAAATCTGACTGCTTGGCTTGATTCCCAATTCTACATCTTCTTCACTGATGGTTTCTTGATCTGTAAAATGGATGTAGTGATAATGATGGAAAGAAAAAAAATAAGTTAATATACTTCAAGGGCTTAATAGAGCATGGAGAATATTGCCACACTCAGTAAAGTGTGTTATTTTGGTAAGTTCCTAAAGTTAGCATCTAGTAAGTGACGTCTACTGGATCCTTACATACGTCCTAATTCTGAGCCGTTTCTCGTTATCCCGGCTTCTGTGAGTCACTTTTATCCACCCAATTCATTTGCTTTCACTCTAGTTAATCAGAACAGGTTACTATAACCTGCAACCAAAAATTTCTTAGTTTTCACTCTAGAGTACTCGTTATTCGTCTGTGAAATGGTTATTGTAAACTAGGTACTTTAAGTCTTAGCATTGAGGTTCTAGCATCTGTTTTTTGACTTATTATTTTTTGAAGTAATTAGCATCTTGGATATAGAGATAAAGATATTGCTATACTTTTATTACAAATAATTTAGGCAAGCATGATAGTACAGCTTAAACTATCCAGATGGCTGCTGGCGTTTTTATTTTTTTATTTTATTACGTTTCCTAGAAAATGCTCTTTCATACCCCAGGGTTACAATCACAGGTTATATGCAAATGCTGTTTGATTTTGTTGGTCCTTTTTCAGTTCTCTAATGTCATTTTCTAAGATTAATATTTTAAAATGCATCAGGTTAATGTTTATGCGAGTGACTGTTAGAAACTTCACATGATGCCTTAAAGAACTAGAGGTGGGCGTATGTCCAAGTGTGTACCCGGTCTTTCCAATGTGTTTGTTCATACATTTGTTTCTTTATTTTACTATCATTAAAAAAATTATTGATTGGTTTTAGAGAGAGAGAGAAAGGGTGAGAAAGAGAGAGAGAAACATTCATTTGTTTTTCCACTTATTGCTGCATTTGTTGGTTTATTCTTTTTTTCTTTTTTATATTTTTCGATATTTTATTCAAATAGAGTGAGAGGGAGAGAGAGAGAGAGAAACATCAACGTGAAAGGGACACATCAAGTGGTTGCCACCCACCTGACCCAATCAAGGCCAGGGACAAATTGCAACCGAGGTATTTGCCCTTAGCGGGAACCGAACCCGGGTTTCTCCAGACTGCAGGCCGATGCTCTAACCGCTGAACCAAACCGGCCAGGGCTGTTGGTTTATTCTTGTATGTGCCCTGAGGAATTATACCTGCAACCTTGGTATATAGGGATGATGCTCTAACCAACTGAGCTACCGAGCCAGGGATGTTTCTTCCCTTAAATTATACAACTTTCCAGTCTTTTGCAACATGTCCAGTCCCGATAAATTTCATTCAAACACTCCAGAAAAATCAAGATCTCTCTTAATCCCCTATCATCAGTGCCCTCCTCTCTGCACAGGTAACTACCAGCTACCCTATGGACACTGTGTACCTGGTAATTTTCTAGCCTGGTTTTAAAAGCTTTTATGTACATTGAATTGTTTGCCTGTAGTGTTTTGGGACCATAGTTTTGGTTACTAATTGGAGTCATATCGTTTTTCTCACTTAAGGATACATCTCTGAAGCCATAATGTTATTTTAGAGGTCACATAGTATTCTATGCAATGTCCAAAACTATTGGCCATTTCCTGATCAATGGCCATTAGGTAGTTTGCTATCTAATGCCAACCTACCCTCTCAAGGAGCTCTGCTCGTGTACATTTCCAGCAGAATGCGAGAGGGTCTCTGTTTCTCAGCCTTTTGCTAAAAATGGCTATTATTAATCTTCCATTTTTGCCACACCAGTGGGTAATGAGTAGTATCTTGTTGTTGTATTAATTTGAATTTCACTAAGCTAGGATAGTTATATATATATATATATATACATATATATATATGTATATATATATATATATATATATATATATATATATATATATTTGTTGATCTTTTGTATCCCTCCTTCTGTAAATGTCATGTTCAAGTTTCTATTGGGTGATTTGGCTTTACCTTACTGATTTGTGGGAGTTATTTAGGTACCTCTGATACAGCTGCTGCGTACTACCTACACTGGAAACATTTTTCTTTCCTCCAGCTTTCTACCCACCTTGGGTTCCTTTGGTCTCTTCTTTTAAACTCACGTTATAGGCTCTTTGGCGACTTGGTCCTCATGTTGAAATCTATATTTAGCTTCACTTACCTCCCATCCCTGTGAACAATTTAGAGTTACGTAGCTTTTGGTCTTGGAAGTACCTTTTGCGTTCTCTGACCAAGAGATCACAGCTCTGCCCCTGGGCTCACACCCACTGGTCGGTCTTTTGTGGTCAACTGGTCGACACTCTGAACTTAGGTCTTTACTTCTTCTTCCAGGACTTGCGCTGCCCTGAATAGAATGGGGTGGATGCTGTGCCCCAATGTGCCCCGGGCCAGATACACACCCCTCTAGCTCAGGCCGTGAGAGGAGGCTGATGTTTTCGAACAAATCATGATTAAGTTGCACTTAGCCATTATCATGACTAATTACAATCACTCCCTAAACAGTTCTTGTTCTTCGCCATCGCTTCCAGTTCCCCATGACCGAGATAACTTCGTGTTTTTTTTGTTTGTTTGTTTTTTATCCTCACCCGAGGATATTTTTCCATTTTTTGTACAGATAGAATGGGAGGGAGAGAGAGGAAGGGAGAGAGAGTGAGAAACATCGACGTGAAGGGACACATCGAGTGGCTGCCACCCGCACGACCAACCAGGGCCGGGGACAAACTGCAACCGAAGTACGTGCCCTTAGCGGGAACCGAACCCGGGTCTCTCGGGACCGCAGGCTGACACTCTAACCGCTGAGCCAAACTGGCCAGGGCATAACTTCGTGTTTTTAAGTGAAGAAAGACCACCTGGAAGCATGATGCTCCATCAATGTCTCCTCTTCCCTCCTCCTCTCAAGCTGGTGTGCAGAAAGTTCTGTGCATTCCGGATGCTAAATCTCTGGAGCCTGGGTATACAGAGCACAAAGCTACAAAGAGAACATTACGTATTCAGGAAAGAGGCAGGAGCAGGATGGACAATGTGAGGCATGGAGGGAACTGGACACGGATACTGTTCAGAGGCAGGCAGAGAGAACACCCAGAGCTGGGTGGGCCAGAGCATCCACTGTGAATCCAACTTCGAATGAAATGAGAGCCACTAAAGGACTTTCCTTTGGGAAGAAAAACACTCTAAGGTTTGTTTCCCAAAGATTATCATGGCTGTTGAGTGAAGGAAGGATAATGGAAGGGCAAGTTTTTGCAAAACATAGAGGGCGGTGTTTGGAAGTGTGCTCCGTGGAGGAGGGTAGTTAGGGCGCAAGGGACATTTGCAATTTCAAGCTTGTCCACCAATGTATCAATCAGAGAAAATCTTTGAGTTATTTTATCGACAGTGCTTTGTTTTTAGCCATCAGCCAGAACCTATGATCTTAGTGTTGGAGACCTGTCCAAGAACAGTGAGTGTTTTCAAGAATAAAACCCCCCATCATTATTTCTTACACATTTCTGTTAGGACTCACGGCTCTTATCCTGAAAGGGAGGTCGCTAGTCCTGTGAAGTTACTGGAAGTGAGTTGCCTGAGCAGAGGACGTGCTGGTTCACACAGCCCAGCGCCTGGGATGATTAATTCATCATGCTTTGCAATTGAAAAAGAAATTGCTTTTAGGTAAAATTGATTGAAGCAAAAGTTGTGCTTTATGTGAATTTTTCATAATGTTCTTGGACCTCTTCGTTTTGCTATCAGAGGTCTAATTATTATCAGATTAGGCTATAATTATCTCATAGGTACAATTTATCACTCACTGTTTTTTGTTTGTCTTTCAGAGTTTAGCCTGGAGGAATGACCTTAACAAAATTCAATATGCGCGCACGCACACACACATGCACACACTCTCCATCATTTATGTAATATTTGACATCATGCAAAGTTTTTACTTTGTCTGAGCATCGTTCTCCTCATGTTACCTTTAAAATGGAGAGAATTATAACCTATCATTCCTAGTCACAGAGTCTTAGGATAATCAAGTGGGTTTGATGCTAACAAAGATTATGAGATTATAATTAATGTTGATGTTATTATTATGCAATAGATGTGATATGCTTTAGCATCATGATATAAAAATGCATTACACACAATGTCTTTCAAAAACATTATCTTGACAGGTCATGTTCCAAACTATTTTCTCCAATAACCTGGCATGACTGTTGGACTTAATGTATTTCGAGTCATTCTGTCCCTCAATTAATATTTGTTGAGTGAGTGAATGATGCCACCAGACTATGTCACTGTGACTTTGGAAATATCCCTAATTCTATCCACTCCTTTTCTTTCCATGACCATAGCTCACTGTCTTCTACTCTTATGACTCAGCACTTCCCGGCTGGCCTCCCTTCGACCCATCACTGCCCTCTCCGCAGAGAACACCCTAGACCAAGATGCCCAAAAGTTCCATTGCAAATAGACCTCCTCAGTCATCCCTCTGGTCATGGATCATCCATGGCTCCCCATTGCCTACAGTTTGACGAAAGTTTAGCTCTCTGACATGGTTTGTAAACCCTCTGCTGTTCTAACCAGTCTAAATGGCAAATTACCGAGATTTGCCCTCGGTTTTAATCTCCAGCGCAGTTACACGTGCTACTTCTCTTGCTTGGAATGTCTCCCCGCCCCTTACCCAGCCGACTCATTTGTTACTAACCCAGGTCTGGAATAGCCTCATGTCTTTCAAGACCTCTCACCTCTGAGTAATCAACCTTTGCCTCTACTGACCTAGCTGTGTACTTTGTGTGTAGCTCAGTTGCTTCACTTATCACACGGTGTCATGACTCTCATGGGAACATGGGATTTAGAACTTCTGGGTTCACAGACTGCTCTTGTCTTGGACCTTAGCCAGATGCCTGGCATCAGGCCTCAAACATGCTGGTGAACTGACTTGCACTGGTTTGACTTTCATTAGTCAGTCCTTTCCGTTTCACGCTGATGAGTATTTATTTTGCACCTGCTGCGTGACACAAGCGGGGGGAGACCTACACCATCAACTGCGCCAAGCAGATGGACCTCTGCCTTCATGGAACTTGCATCTAGAAAGAGAAGCCGGCGTTGACAGCCATTGCTATTGAGATGTGTGGCTCAACGGAAAGTTCCGAGAGCAGGGCAGGTCCGTCTCCTACACCACCCTGTGCGCAGCGCGAGCGCCCCGTCTGCATTGCACTCGACACCCATCATCGTACCAGTGCGCGGTGGGCTGGGTCCGCCCCATCTCCTACAGATTAGACTCGTGCTCTATAATTATGTCTATTTGAGTTCTAGGAACTGGAATCCACTGCGTGCGATGCATCGCACCAGAGCTGCTGGCTCTAATTTTAGAAGACAGAATGCTACAGGGCCAGCGGCCATCTGTTCCCTTCGAGCAAGTCTGTGGCAGTGAACTGAGCAGACTCCACAGCATTTATTGCATTTGTATTATAAATATTTTGTTTTATTAATGGAAGGAAATTTAGAAAATAAAAAAATATATTAAGAAGAAAATTAACATTACCTGGAGGTAATGTCTATCACCATTCTGATGTATTTCCTTTCAGCTTTTATGAGTGTGCATAAAGTGTGTGTGTGTGTGTGTGTGTGTGTGTGTGTATGGAGTGTATGACACCTAGGGTGACTAATGAGTCTTGAAACATAGACAAGTATAAATAATTAATGTATGGCACATTATAATACTTGATAAAGTAATGCTTTCTGTGTTTCCAGAACTTCTGTGACGTATGTTTATTGATAAATGTTTGGGGGGTATATATTGACAACACTCTTCCCTTAGAGCTTAAAAAAGTCTATGTGACATTTCCTTTAATTTCACTATCAGGTGAGTTTGTTACAGTAAAATCAAGGGTTCGACAACATTCTGTCAGATGTGGAACAAGTGTTTGCATAGAAACAGGAAAACAATCTCACTTTTTCTGAAGCTCACGGAGGTCCCCCTCCACTCCTGCTCCCCTAGAACAGTCAGAGAGACACCTGTCATGGAAGGTGGAAACAGAGACGTTTGGACACATGGCTGTGGTTGGGTTGGGTGACAGTCCTACGTGACATGCCGATTCAGAACCAGAGAAACTGTGGACCTGCAGTTTTACGTGGCTGACTGAGGTTGCCACACTGACGTGGGAGTGGTAGATCCCGTATGCTACTCCTAATCCTGAAACACGACTCCCTTCACCAAGACCATTCGTTGCTACCAATCCTTATGCGGATGCACATATCCTTCGCCATAGAGCTAAACAGTATTGCAAGCGCCCTGTAACCATTCTAAAGGCAATGTGTCCTGATGTGGTACTTTAACTGCTGAGTAACAGCTTGGACTTAAATTAGAATTTATCCCCAAATATAAAACTTTACCTACAAACATCACACTATACAGAAGTATTTTTAAAGTAAATTACCTTGCAGCCATTATAAACAATTTCTAGTTTTGAATTCAGCACGTCTGTATGCAAATACTACATTTGTTGTATAAGGATTCATCTGTAGATATTGTATATGACCATGCAGCTATAAAGATAGACCTAAACATAACACACGTACATTATTAAATGTTTGCTTCAAATAATATATATATATATATATATATATATATATATATATATATATTTTTTTTTTTTTTTCCCTGCAAGATCAGTGTGGCATAATTTTCACAATTATCTGCATTTCTGACATGCTTCTTTCCCCACTTAGCTTTATATCTTGAACATGGTTTCATTGCTAGGAATACTCTTCAAAGTGGAGATTTTTAAAAAGACTGTTTCCTGTGGCTTTCATTTTTTCCTTGATATTATACCGCCCATGTCTTCAAATAAGAAAATGACTAGCGTTTAGTGCAAGTCTACTGTGCATCCAAGTGTTGGGAATTTTCAAACATCACATCATTTAATTCTCAAAATTAAATGCAACTCACAGGACTTATTTCCTCAGTCCATATTATAATGTTGTTTAAACGTTCTCAAATACGAGAGATACGTCTAATATACTTAACTGCCTTAAGAGCTTTAGGAAAATTGATAATTAAGCAGCAAATATCAAGTGTGTACTTGATTCTAGGCAGTATGTTGGGACATTTTTTTTTTTTTTTAATCCTCACCCGAGGATATATTTTTTTTTTTCCATTTTTTTTTTGTACAGATAGAGTAGGAGGGAGAGAAAGGAAGGGAGAGAGAGAGAGAAACATCGACGTGAAGGGACACATCGAGTGGCTGCCACCCGCACGACCAACCAGGGCCGGGGACAAACTGCAACTGAAGTACGTGCCCTTAGCGGGAACCGAACCCGGGTCTCTCCGGACCGCAGGCCGACGCTCTAACCGCTGAGCCAAACTGGCCAGGGCTGTTGGGACATTTTTAATGATACTTTATTTGATGCTACTTCTCACCTATGGCTGAGAGCTTGTCAAAGTTTCTTGATAACCACTGTGCCCTTTGATCCTTTCTTTACCATCCGGGGCCCAACCGTCTCCCAAGAACAGGGACCCGATGCCTTCCGAGATGGCCAGCTCCCCTGACGGCTCGGTTCTGACCGCCAAAGTCCTTCCCTAGAAGGAGGAAAAGAGCTGACAACCGTGTAACAATGTCAGAAGATTGCCTGGGGACATGAATGGCTTTTCCTTGCTAAAATCCAGATGTTGTACAATTTGACCTTCAAGGTCAGGCATCCCAACCTGACCAACACCCCTCCCCGGAGCAGCGTCTTCCCGTGATCCCGTGGGACCCGCTGCAGTGTAGACGCTGGGATTCTGGCTCTGGAGTGACACGCTTGTTTTGGGTCTGACCTGCTATGAAGTAGGAGGTGACAGCTCATTTTTCCTCTATGAGTCTTGGTCTTCTCAGTAGTAAGATGGGGATAGTAACACATTCATTGCAACACTCTTTTTTTAAAATCTACATTGTGCTAATTTTCTAGTTTATTTATTTTTAATTAATTAATTTATTTTTGTTACAGATGTTTCTCCTTTTCCCCCCACTGATGCCCCCTCCCCCTCCCCCCTCCCCCTGTCCCCAGCTTTGTTGTCCATGTCCATTGTTCATGCATACATGCATATAAGTTCTGTGGTTTATCTCTCCCCCCACCCCCTCTTCAGGGGATTGTCAGTCTGTACCCCCCGTCCACGTCTCTGGGACTACCCCATTCCTCAGACTGTTATGTTCATTATACTCCACTTGCAACATTCTTAAGCTGAGGGAAAATATGTGTAATGCTCCGAGGACAGTGGTTGGAAAGTATTAGCTGCTCAGTAACTAGTAGCGAACCCTTAATGTTACTAATGTGAACATCTTTGCCACTTCCTTATTCCATAACTATTTAGTGAACACCTGTCAGGTTTCAGGCTCTGTAATAGTTGTCCAAATGCCACTTGGTAGGTAAAGAGCAGAGGAATAAGCTTCAGGAATAGACGATGAATCTTTCCTTCCTTCATCTTCCGTGAAGAGACCGTCTGTCTGGTGCCCCTGAGGTTCCTGGGTTAGTGTCCAGGGCTGCCATAACAAATTGCCACACTTTGGGTGTCTTAAAGCAACAGAAAGTCTTTATTCTCACAGTTCTGCAAGGTAGTGTCTGAAGTCGAGGTGTCAACAGGGCCATTCCCCCTGAAGGCTCTAGGAGAGAATCCTTCCTGGCCTCTACCAGCTCCCGGGGCCCCTTGGCTTGTGACATCATGTTCTGTGTTCACGTGGCCTTCTTCCCAGTGTCTTTTTCTCTGTCATCCCCTTGTGTGTCCTTTATAAGGACACCTGTCATTGGACTGTGGGCCCACCCTAATCCAGGATGGTTTCGCCTGAGACCCTTATCTTATGTACACCTGCATAGACCCTTATTCCAAATAGGGTCACATCCCATGGTTCTAGGGGGACAGATCTGTTGGGAACCACTATTTAACGAATGACACTATGGATTCTCAATACCTACTTTCTGGAAAGTGCTATGCAACTCTGCCAAATTCAAGCATGTTGGACGGAAGAGGGAGCCAAGAAGTGGGGGTCGATGGTCATCATCATAATCAACTCTTGCACACTGCATTTTGTTATTTTAGTAAGTCGTAGCTCTCTCTCTCTGAACGGCGCTTTGAATACAGAGCCACCAACATCCGACTTGCTTCTCTGCCCCGTAACTTGATGCGAGAATTCGGGCAAGTGGCCGGACCCCTGTGGGACTCAGAGCTCACATATAAGACAGAAATAATGAAGGGGATGTACAGGTTGCTGTGGAGGTGACATGACACCACGGGGTCAAGCAACGAGCCTCCTGACACACACATGACAGTCCCCTGGTACAGGGCTGGTGTTGCCGTTGTCTGCTTGACTTTGCAATTCGACCCCCAGTGCGGGGTGTGCAGGAGGCGGCCAGTCGATGTGCTCTCTCATTGATGTTTCTAGCTCTCTCTCCCGTTCACTTCTTCTCTCTCTCTCTAATATCAATAAGGAAAAAAAAAAAGTGGACCTCTTATTCCCCTTACTCTTTTTACCCATCCCCCTCCACGCCTTTGGCAACCATCAGTTTTTTCTGTGTCTATGAATCTGTTTCTCTTCTGTTTCATTTGTGTATTTGTTTCTTGTTTTGTTCTCACATTCCACATACAAGTGAAATCCTATGGCGTTTGTCTTTCTCTGACGCATTTTGCTTCCACAACACCCTCTTGGCCCATCATGTTGTCTCAAATGGCAACTCTTCATTCTGTTTCCTTGCCGATTGGCATTCCGTTTTATTTACATGCCCCATCTCTTTGCCCGTCTATCAGCAGACATCGAGGTCGCTTCGATTCCATGGCTGTGTTAAATAACGCTGAACGCAACACAGGGGTACAGGTCTATTTTCTGAGTTCGTGTTTTTGTTTTGCACAAGCATCCCGAGTGGAATTGCTGGACCACATGGTCCTTCTATTTCTACCTTATTGAGGCTCCTCCACACTGTCTCTACAGTGGCTCCTCCAAGGTACTTGTCTGCTTGTCCTCTCCATACAGGCATCTCTTTGGAAACTGCTACCACACTCTCTCCGTGTCCCTACAGACCCGTAGGCGACAATGGCTCCCCACTGCTACCAGCACCCAGAACAGAACCATCCCAGGGCACCTCCTTTAAACACTGACCACGTTATTGGAATGAGTCTGTTTCTTAATTTCTCCACAAACTCCCCAAATGGAGTAGGTCCTCTTTTTGCCTTTGGGGGGTCTGGCAGACACAATGGTGACTGCCACAGGTGGCATCAGAAAAGAGACCATCCAAGTTAGATTGTGGGGTTAAGGTGCTCAAATGTTTGGAAACACTCGCGTACCCTCTTCTCGGTGGGGAGGTGGACTGGGGGCTGTCCCACAGAGACACTGCAGTTACCAGCTATCACCAGCAAGGATGGGGTGACATGCAGGTGTGAGCAAAGGCCTGGCAGGGCCAGGGGAACTGGACCCCCAGGGACAAGGCCCTGAAGCTGTGCTCTCCCTCCCTCAGACGCTGTCCCTCCTGGACTTTCCACTGCAATGATCAGAACTCAGCACTTTGTTGCTCTCATTGCTGCAGACTGGCATTTCTGTTCTGTGCACCCCCACCCCATACACACCTGTAAATGACATAGACACTTCTGTAAGTGTTAGAAAGGATCTGAGGGATGGAAGACGGGAAGGAAGAAAGAACATAAAAAAGGGTGAGAGATAAGAAGAGTTGCTGGAGCACCCAGAGCTGGTCAGTGGAAAGCTGAACCCCAAACTCCCAACTCTTCACCCTTCGATTTTTCCACCCTCCACACCTGGCCTTCCCGTGAGTGTGGATCGCCCTTAGACACTGTCATTTTAGTCTGGACTTAAAACTTTCTCAGGGCCCAGTCGGCGTGGCTCAGTGGATTGAGCATCATCCCATGGACTGAGGTCCCAGTTGGATTCCGGGTCAGGGCACGTGCCCAGGTTGTGGGCTTGATCCCCAGTAGGAGGCGTGCAGGAGCAGCCGATTGGTGTAGCTCTCTCTCATCGATGTTTCTCTCTCTCTCTCTAAAATATCAATTAAAACATATATTTTTAAAAATGTTCTCAGGGTTCTTACACCCCTAAACAGCTGTAGAGCAGAGATTGAAATCCAAACCCGTCTCTTACATTTGCGACTTTCAAAGGACAGCTGGCTTTCCTGTAACTTGTCCACGTGGGCAGCGCCCCCCTGGCGCGGCTCGGCACACGTTGGGGTCTGACGCTGCTGTCTCTCGGCTGTCTCCGGAACACCCTGGCCGCCGCCGAGGAGCCAGCAAGTGTTTAAGAGCCTTTGATGAAAGGCTCCTTAATTGAATCCTTTGAAAATGAGCAATTATTAACCTTTCATGAGAAATATCCTGGGCAGTATCCCATAATGGGAATTGACAAGCTCTGAGGAGAGCGCAAAGTCAGGTCTTTGAAGCCATAGCTGCTCGTAATTAGTATAGATGTGATCATTAAGGAGCCCTCTCCTTCCCCTGCTGGAAGGGGCCGCGCGCTGGCTTCCCGGGGAATCGGGTCGGGGAGGCGGGCGGAGAGCTCCCAGCCAGCCGGGCACCTGCGGCGGGTGTGGTGGAGACCCCTCGGCGTTAGAGGCCCCTTCCCTTCCCAGGACGCCGAGGGGCCCTGGGGCAGCCCTATAGCTTCTGAGTCCCGGCTTCCTCATCTGTGAAATGGGGATATGTTCATCCTGACGACGCAGAGGGCTGTTTTCCCTTTGCAAAGTGCTTTATTTATGGCAATTACCTTCATCAGTCGTCACTCGGAAATGGCTCTGGTTTCTGCCTCATTCTTTCACTCAGTTATTTGGGTTGGATGCTGCTCCTGTTAGACATCCTAACTCCAATGACCCGAGGCACAGAAATTCAGTGAAAAGAAGTTGACCATGGTCCGGCCCATGTGGCCCCTGCACCAGGTGGTCACCGGTCCGATTCCCAGTCAGGGCACATGCCCAGGTTGTGGGCCCATCCCCAGTGGGGGGCATGCAGGAGGCGGCCACTCTCTCTCATCGATGTTTTTGTCTCTCTCTCTCCCTCTCTCTTTCTCTCTCAAATCAATAAAGGAAAAAAGTTCACCATGATTTTCTCTTCATTTATCCATCCTCCGCCCCTCTTTTACTCTTCCTTCATCCTCCTCTCCGCCATTCTCCACGTCTCCCCATCTCCGACTGGAATGACCAAAACAGCGTCCCCACCTTTGCACGTCATCGGACATTATTTTACTTAGCTTCAGCTGCAACGATCCGGGGTCCCAGCACCCGGAGCGCTGGGGCTTCCTGACCGCAGTGGGTGGACGGCTTGCTCGCATGTCTGTGTGCTGGTGGGAGTCGGCCAGTCTAGGCGGGGCTCAGCGCAGCGGGGCTCCCAGACCTGGGTCCTGGCTAGATGGGCTCCCCCATCTCTTTCTCCTGGTCCTGCAGACACCGAGGCACGTTCTTCTCACGGTGGAAGCAGGTGTGCGTATTAGCTCACGTTGATCCGATGCTATTGGTGAACGCCTCACTGATTACACCCAGTGGTGTGGTCCAGCCTGGTCGAGGAGTCGGTGAGCCCCAAGCACCGGTCACATGGCACAGCCCGCGCTGCCAGGCTCGCAAGGGAGTGAGTATGGACAAAAGTCCAGTGCGGCACCAATGACCTCATTCGAAGATCTTTGCCAGCTGACACCAGTGGATTTCAGTTGCGTTTTTATGCCTTCTAAGAACAACTTTTTATAGGATCTTTCTTCAATATGTATAGCATTTCTTCTTCTGTGAATTGATCTTTCATGGTGTTCTGTGGGGATAGTTCTCATGGTGAATTCCTAGAGGACTTTATAAACTGAGGCTATCCGTTCTTTCCATAGGTCAGGAAAAATGCTGTAGGTTTCCCCTGCTTTTAAACCTGGTATGTAATGCTTTAATATGCAAATTTAAAATGTTGCTAGGCTCAAGCCTATGACTTTGGAGTTTACAATTTCTGCCTTAGAGGTCATACTTACAAAGACTTTCCTTACCAGATCATATACTATGTGTTCCTTTGGTTCTATTTGGTTTTCAGGCTTTTAAAACATATATATATCTTCCCCCTCTAGCACAGGTTTGAGAAAGGGATTCCTCTATGTTCTCAAGTGAACAGCTGTGTGCTGTGTTTAGATGGGCCTGAAGGAGGACTCCATTCAAGGAGTGACTGGGCGGACGTGGGGTGGTGTTAAGGGCGGCGAGGGGAGATCAGGTGGCCCAGAGCCCAGGGGACCACTGAGCAGGGCAGGCCTGGTGCAGATGTGTGAGCAGGGGCTTTAGACACCCCCCGGGCGTGGGCACAGTGCGGGTCCTGGTGCGAGAGCACGTGGGCGGAGTCACAGTAGCCTCAGGCCGTGGAGAGGTGTCCAGTTTGCTCCAGGTACCGTGTTTCTGTTAGTCCAAGGACCCGAGCCTCAGGACTGTCCCAGCAGGGAGCGGGTTAGAGACCCAGCACGCAGACCACACGTCCATTCTGAGGAGCTGGCTCCTCTCTTTCCACTAAGGGAGAAAGAGGAGCCCTCTGCTACCTGCCGGGCCACTCGCCAGACCGAAGCGTGGCTCTGGGCAGTGGGAACCCAGAGAAAATCTGCCCGAGTTTGGGGGAGGGGCATATCTCTTGGCAGCCTTAAGGAAGGAGGTCGGTCCTCAGGGCTGTTAGTGAAACGGGCCTAACGTCCCCACTGCCCGAGAGCAAAAGGCCCACATAACGTGGAAGGACACGCTGTCAGAAGAGTGATGCCCGATGTTCCCAGGCCATGGGGTTGGATTCCATCACAGCGCGGTACCCAGGCTGAGCCCCGAGGAGGCTTCAGCTCCCAAAGCAGCCAGTGACTGTGCAGCGAGCTCCAGTGGTGATGGGTGGGAACTGACCCCTGAGCGAGGGCTCGGGGCCGCGGGGACACTGAACAACACTGCCGGGCCCGGGAGTTCCCAGTCCTTGGGTGACACAGGTGTCCCTACAAGTCACACTGGGGACTGTGCGGAAAGACACCCAATCACGGTGCCACAGAAATAAACAAGAGAGGGAGAGGACGAGGTTGATTTAATCGGGTCATTCGGGTCACCTTCCTGGCAGCGGCATTTAGGTGAGACCAGATTTCTTCCCAGGTGACACCATACCGCAGCCAGGGCCGGCTATAATTTCCGGGGCTGGTGCAAAATGAAGAGATGAGCCCCTTACTCAAACTTTAGACAAACAAATGCCGTTACAGATACTAAAACGAAAGCCTGGTATTTGTTCCATGGTCTTTCTCTCTCCCAACGTGTCCCGGTGTTTTTATTCGCCGTTCTTAGTAAATAAACATTAAAAATGTAAATTACTAGCATGGAATTTCCCGTTCGTCTTCATATGGTGCAATGCCCATTCTAAATGTCACTGTGAGGCGTTGATCGCGTACTGAGCGTCGCCAAACCGAGCCATTTGCCCTTGGCCACTCCTGTGTCCCTGTATTTCATTCCCAGCACCGCGGTGCCGGTGATGCGGGAACCCGCCTCTGCTTACTGATGGGCACCGGGGGCGCCCAGCCCTCCCTTCCCCCGCGTCATCCTTCTCGGCCATGTGGCTGGGAACCCAGGAAGGCAGGGAGCAGGAAGGGATGACAGGCCCCTGGGTCTCTGTGTTCCCTGGCGTGGCCTTGCCTTGTTTCTGAGCAGCAAGCACATCCTGTTGAAGCAGAGGGTGGTTCCGAGAGGTCAGAACCTCCGCTCCCTCCACTAGAGAGCAACGCGTGTACCTTCCGCGGGCGTTGAGCCTCCGGAGCCCTGTGCCCCCCCCCCCCCGTCTGTGCTCTGGGGACCTGGGGTGCCACCTGCAAACTGGGCGGCCAGGAAGGGTGGACAGACGTACTGCATGGGTCCTCCACTCACGGGCATGCCCTATGGGCCCCCTGGGACTCACGAACCAAACGTAGTTGTTGAGAATTCCATCACGGGGACGACCCCTCTCCTGAGAGGTGGGTGCGCGTCTGCGAACCACAGGTCACGCGTTGGTGAAGCTGACTCGGACAGCGGCTACATTTTTAAAACAATATTTTGTTTTTTATTGATTTTAGAGAGAGAGAGGAAGGGAGAAGGAGGGAGAGATAGAAACATCGATGAGAGAGAACGTCCATTGGCCGCCTCCTGCACGCCCCCCACTGGCGATGGGCCCACAACCTGGGCATGTGCCCTGCCCGGGAATCTAACTGGCGACCTCTTGGTGCAGGGTCGACGCTCAACCACTGAGCCACACCAGCCGGGCAACAACAGCCTTTTAAAGAAATGACATAAGTGATGCGTACGCTATAGAAATTACCTCACTTAATTTTTACAGTAACTGTCTAAGTATCTCCATAATGTGGCTGAGAGAACCGACGTTTGGGAAAATAACTCTCCTGATTGAGATCCCACAGCCGGCAAGTGGAGGCCAGCTGAGCCACCCGCCATGTGGCCCTGGGGCCCTGGGCCTCTGCTCTCCCCTGTGGACACACACAGGCAGCAGAGGGGCCTTCAGATGGGGCGAAGAGTGTGAGCGTGGCCTGGTGCGTGCGGTCCTGCACATAAGCCAGGAAGAAACCGATGCATTGCCCGTTTAATCAGAACCTTCCGGAATGTTCGGGTTAAACTAGCATTTCGGCAATTTGCTGGGATAGAGTGGAACTATATGTTTTCTTCTTCGTGTACCTTCCTTTGGAAATCCTTCTATTCCCATTACTTCTGTGAGGTTCAGATGCAACCATGTCGGCAGGTAAGACGACGGGGCTCATCAAGGGAGAGAAGCCACGCAAAAGAAGTGTGCTATAAATAGCAGCTAAGTTTGTATTACTGTTTTAAGAACATGTCAGGCCAGTGAAAGCCCTTCTTAAAACTTTAGCTGAAATTCCTCTTACCAAAAAAATTCTCTTTCTCTGGGATCATAAGCTAGAATCATGGAGGAAGCCTGGAGCATCTGAGAAACGGGATTATTTTCCTTACTATAGAGAGAGCTTGGGAAGAATCAGCCCAAATAGAGAGAAACAGAGCTGAAAATGAAGAGAAATAGAGAGACAGAAATAGACAGAGACAGAGAGAGAGAACTGGACCGCATCATTTGGATTCCTGTGTCTAGCCATACTTGAGGCTACCCCCTCGTGGTTTTCCACATACGTTCTCTTTCTCCGTCAACTTATTTGCTCACCTGCAACTTATCACAAACGTTCTGATGAACAGTGAAGGACACATTCGTGCCCACACACGCAAAGTTAGAGAGCTGCGGTTATTTCTTCCTTCATTTCTTAATAGGTCCACGTGTGTTTGCTTGCCAGCAAGGCCCTGGTATGTGCTAGGTGCTACGCATGCCTAGTTCTCAGGGACGTTTCAGATGCCACCATTCTGCAGCTGGGTATTCACATATCCCAGCTTGCCAGGCTAGAGCTGGTTTACACCCGCTGTCCCGGAATAAGTATTAATAACATCCCCTTTACTCTCACACGGGTTTTGGTTGGGAAGACAAACCACGCGGTCTCATGCTACGATGGCATTGTACACAAGAGGCAGCGGGAGCTGAGGGAAGGACCACGTAGGAATGTAAGTCCCCTGCAGGCAGGCTCTGCTTTCTGCCCTGTTCCCCAGCGGCGCTCGGAGCAGAGCGGAGGCTCCGTAGCCACGTGCTCATGAAGGAGTCAGACGCAGCCTGGGGAGCCAGGGCAGAGAAGGCGGCACAGGATTTGAGACGTGAAGGCTGGTGGGGTGTGCTCCTGTGAGCAGAGATGAAGGGAACAGCCTTTGCAAAAACAGGAGAGTGTGAGGAAGCCTACCTGTTTGGGGGCTAGACACAACCTGACATTGCAGAAGCGCTCACAGTGCGAGGTGGGGAAACACGGAGGGCGGAACCGCTGGGACACGGGCCAGGTCCCAGAGTGGGCTGGTCCTAGGACAAGCATGCACTTTAGTCTGAGCTACTGCACGCTGCAGGGGTGCTAAGCAAGGGAGCACTTTAAGCATTTGGCTGAAGTAGTAGAGGAGCTCAGGGTAAGCAATACGGAGTTGGGGAGATTTGCCTGAAGAGTGAGAATCGAAGATGAATAATAGCACAAAAGGCAGAACTCCCTTGATTTCATGAAATTCAAAGCATTCAACTGAAAAGACACATTTAGAAATTGTCCTTTAACCTTTTTCCAACATCCAATCTATTATTTGATGATAGTGACTGGTGTCCTTTTAAAATATTCTTATTTGATGAAATAAAATGAAGCCAGCCCTGCATCACCAGGGACCCATACGATACTACAGTCTCTGTGGTTTTGGGGAAATTTTTACACACGTGTTAAATTCTTGACTTCATTTTCCTTGGTCAAAGGGAGGGTGGGTACATCTCTGAATGCAGGAATTGGTGACGTTTGTAAACAAGGAGATAGATTGAAGGAGGATTTAAGAATACTTCTGTGAGACCAGCCCGTGTGCCTCACTGGTTGACCAGTGAGTGTCCCATGGACCAAGAGGTCACTGGTTTGACTCTCAGGTCAGGCACATGCCCGGGTTGAAGGCTCGATCCCCAGTAAGGGGCATGCAGGAGGCAGCCAACTGATGTTCCTCTCTCATTGATGTTTCTCTCTCTCTCCCTAAAAAATTCAATAAAACATTTTCTTTTTTTTTTTTAAAGATACCTCTGTGAAATAAAACGAATGGTCAATGGTTGGTTCCATAACTAGGAAGGACGATTCTACTTCTGTTCCGTGGATACTCAAGCGCAGGTGTGAGCTTGCATTCCTAGTACAGGTGAGGCAGCCAGTTCCCTTGGTCATCTGGTTCTGTTTCCATATGTAGCTGTTTGCTACACTGAAACTATCATATTCTTTTCTCTCGTTGAATGTAAATATTTCCATCTCTTGGGTGAGACAGCAAGAACGTGCTATGTGAAGCTATGCTTGTACCCATCACCAGGCACAGTGGGTTTCGGGAACGAGACACATTCCCACATGATCACTTGCCTTTTGACATATATTGATTCATGAAAATGCTTGGGAGAGCAAAGTTCGGTTTACGTTTTTAAATAGTTCCTTCGCTCTCTAAGGGAAACATCTTTCAAAGATTCGCGCGTGGCCCAGGGGCTCAGATCCCTCTTTCAGATGCGGTTTCAGTCAGCAGAAGGGGGTCCCTGCTACATCGGCAGCTCCTATGAGCTGTGCGTGGGGGTCCTGAAGCTTTATCGGAGCAAATAGTCATGTGGCTGCTCACGACACCCCACTGCCCCCCCCAACTATCTCCCCTACCTCTCTGCAATTCCTTTGGTAAGGCAAAAATGGGAACACACTCATTGAGAGCCATTACCACTAAACACCGAAGACTCGCTGGGATGTGAATGGACCTCCGCGGAGACTCTGCCCACCCTGTCCATCCCCCCGGGGCGGGGAGATGTACAGTGTTTCTGTCGGGGAGATCCCAGAAAGTGGGGGACAGGCATCAGGAATCGAGTCACCTTCTTGAAGGCTGCCACGCAGAAGCTCCTGGCAAAATGTGGGAGAAAAAACAGAGGATGTTAAGAGAAAAGGCTTCGAAGGACATCTTTTCTTGTACGTCAGATGGGGCGGAACACAGCTGTGCTGCTGCTGCGACCACAGCGGTGGGAAGGAAAGGTGGCCCCTGGCTGGGGTTAACCCTGCGTGGGGACAGAAGGAAGGGCCCTGACAGAGACAGTGAGCGCATCTGCGGGACACAGACTCTCAGGGAGACCAAGCAGAGGACCTGAGTAAAGTCCCAACTGGAAGGCGGGATGCGTGTCCTGTGGGATGTGGCAACAGTCCGCAGGAGGCAGCCAGCACAGTGGCCGTCGGTGTGGTACGGGGGTGAAGTACTGGGGTGGGTCACAGACCACTGACCCTGGAGACCAAGCAGAAACCGGCTCCCAAAGTCCAGAAAATGGGCAACTGTCATTACTAACAGTCAATGAAAGGCAGGATATGGACGCAGGGAACCGTCAGGGGCTCTCGTGGTAGGAGAAGGGGAGGGAGCGAGGTCAGTGGGGGGAAGGGTGTGGACACACTCCAGGCTCCTCACGGCCCTTCTGATGGGTTTCCAGGGAGCTCGCCGTGCGGTGGCTCTTGTTCCTAAGCTCTGGAGCCCGGGCACCTCTCCGGGGGCCTCCTCGTCTGCTCTTCACACTACGTCGCTCCCCGAGGTCATGGTTCAGGGTCTCCAGCTTTGCTGCCATTCTCCTTGCTCTTCCTGCTTCTTCTATTTATATTTATTTTATTCGTTTGTTTTTATTTAATTAATAACTTTTGTTACAGACGTTTCTCCTCCCCCTGCATTGACGCCCACCTCCAGTCCCCCCCCGCCCCGTGTTGCTGTCTGTGTCCATTGGCTGTGCTTGTATGCACACGCTCTGTGCTTTATTTCTTCCTCCCCCGGCCCCCTCCTCTGAAGCTTGTCAGACTGAACCCTACTTCTATCTCTGGGTCTCTTTTGTTCATCACCTTATTTTGTTCATTACATTCCACGAATAAGCGAGATCGCGTGATCCTTGTCGTTCTCTGACTGGCTTCTTCTGATCTGATGCCTCCTTCCGTGTTCCGCGTGGCTCTCTCGCCTCCTCTGCCCTAGCCCGCAGCGCCTCCAGGCCGAGGGCCCCTCTGCACGGCCGGCTGTCGCCTCCTGGTGTCTGGGTGGCATCTTGCTACACCAGGACGCCTGGTGCACAGTAACAGTCAAGACGTATTTGTTGAGTGGACGAAGGGTTCGATGTTATTCTTTATCCTAGTTTTGAAATCCCTGCCTGCACAGGAAGGGCATCACCCCGCTGCCCCTTGGCTCGGCCCCACTGTGGCATCCAGTCTTTGCATCGGAAATCCTCCCCCGGGGTGACAGCTTGGAGGCAGGGCCGAGGCAGCAGGGAACAAGGTAGGAATCCCATGGCTCTCCCAGAGGTGAGGAACAGCAGACACCCGGGTGCTAGAGGAGCTCGGGGCAGCTGCTGGCCCGGAGCAGGCCAGCGGCGCCACCTGGGGCTCGGGTGCCCTCAGCTCTCTGGATCTCAGCAAGGCCCAGGGACGGGTGGGGCAGGGGTCTCTGGTGGGTGTCAACAGACGCTATGGGAAGTGGAGCGAGAGCGTCGGCAGCGTGTCGACGGCACTGGGGCTGCAGCTCCAGCAGCCCCGCTTCCCTGCCGACGAGACGGGGTGCGGACCCAGGAAAGCCTGCTGCCTTCTCAGTCTGCGGCCCCCCACCCTCTGCCCCGAGCTTCGCGTGCAGTGCACAGTTCGAACCCCAGCTAACACGCCCAACTGGAGAGTACCGTATGGACACATGGACCTACTCAGTCATGCATCACATTGTCTGGTCCTCCCCACCAACCTGCACGGTAGGCCAACTTTATATTTTTCAAATTTAAAACAAAAAGGAATACAGAGATGAAGAGTCTTCCCAGGGACCCAAGCTACCAATAACACAGGAGAATGCCAACTCATGTTTCTTGACCTACTTTCCGGAGATTCTACTCCTCCTCCAAACCTCTTCATGACATCGGTGTCACAGTAGCAGAGACTGAGCTCCAGCTCTGTGTCAGACACGCACTGCCTGTGTGGGGGCTCGTGGAACGAGGCACACACCCTAGTGCAATGTCCTTGTCATGCTGACAGTGCTGGAGAGTCAGATGAGACCCGAGTCTGCGGTCAAAGTGAAGCCAGCCCCTATTTGTGGGTGTGGGTGAACACAGCATTCAAGAGAATGTGGCCAGGACTTTCTCTCTCCCCTCCCCTCCCCTCCCCTCCCCTCCCCTCCCCTCCCCTCCCCTCCCCTCCCCTCCCCTCCCCTCCCCTCCCCTCCCCTCCCCTCCCCTCCCCTCCCCCCTCACCTTTTCCTTGCATTTTCCCCTCCACACCCACACATTTTGAACTATTGACATGTATCCTGTGTGTGATTATTCTCAATATACATTTTTTGAGAAACTGCTATCAAAAGCCCTTCCCAGGATGGCCCAGTCATTCTCTCCATTTCACTGGAGGGTTTGTGGTGTCCTTGTCCTACAGGTGAAGAGACCACTCAAGGATGCCCTGAGCTGCCAGAGTCAACCCCGCGGGCTGTTCATCATTTCAAGTGTCCATATCACACAATTTATTTCAGGACCTTTTCAATTTTTAATTTTTGCTATCAGAATGTAGAGTAGCCTTAACCATAATTTTGGCTTAGATGTTACAGTTTATCATGAAAAATTATTATTTTAATTTTAGTGTGATTTAGCACCAGGGTGATCTTACTGAACCTACTATTTTAAGTCAGTCGTATTTTATTTTTAGGATTATGCTTTGGCCTTTTATTTTGCTCAGGAATATATTTTTAGACTTTATAACAATGAAAGTCTAATATACTTATAAAATATATATATTTTTTACCTTATTTAAAAAATGATATAGGAAAAAATAAGGAGGCCCATTGGATTGGTTGTGTTTCTACAAGTTTAGCTCTGGAAGTGACCTTGGGCTTATTTCGTGTGAAGCTCCTGTTTTGTTGATGAGGCAAGAGGCTCGGGCTGGCTAAGCAAGATCTGCGTCACGGGCTTGTCAGCGGCTGTGCGGTTCATCAAAGGCCAGATCATGGCAGATACGGAAACAGCATCCAGGCACGTCTGTTCGGTACACGATGCACCCTTAGAACTGTGCCCCATCTCTGCACCTGTCCAAAATCTCACCAGTCAGTTCATTTACCTGAGAGCTAATCCTGAGTGCTGGGCTTCTTTTTAACATGATCTGATTCTCACATTATGTAAACCACTCACTGGTCCAAGTTCTGGTCTCTAGAAAAACACAGAAAGTTTCATCCATGTATCCCGTGACCCTGTTCTAATAAATAAAAAGCGATCCTATGTCTCGCATGTTCAGGGGAGCTATTTATTCACCACCTTTGTGGCTATTTTCAGCAGAAATGAACTCAAACCCTCCTGGCTTTTGACACCATCCCAAACTCCCCCCACCAAAAGTCACCAAAAATCATTTTCGTAAGAAAGAGTGTGAATAAGAACAATACTTGGTGTCTCCCATCCTTCCTGTTCTCTGACCTGCCTGACTCCGAACAGATAAGCTCTGGTCTTTTATCATCCAGGCCACAACCTTAGAGGAAAATAACAAGTTCCACCTCCCTGTGGATGTAGGACTGAGCTTCCTGGAGAAGCAGGAATCGTGGGGTCTGGTATCATGAAGCTTAGTGTTTCAAAACCCCTCTTGCATGTCTTCCAACCAGTTTCATTTCTGTTTGAGTAGCCATGGTATCCCTGATTCTTGTGAGCGTCTCCTAGTATTCGCTGTCATTTAACCAACCCATCAGTTAGAGGTGCAAGGGTCAGAGTCTTAAGACAGAAAGGACCTGAAGTAGATGGGCACGAAGCTCCGGACAGGCCCCACCGCCAGCGTCGCCGTGAACGATGGAAATAGAATCTACCATTTGTGGGGCACTTCACCCGTTATCTCTTTTGTTCTTCCAAACAACCTACATTTGGGGAATAAATAGACCTCGAGAGCTTAAATAACGCGCAGAAGATAAAGCATGGCAGGACTGTGATTCCTAACAGGGTTTCTGGTGCCAGGTCTTGTGTTTTAAGAACGACAGAACGGAAATGACAATTAATCGGAGCACTGACTGGGGGAAGCCAATGAGGTCAGCGAGGGTGGACATCCAAGAGGAGCTTATGAAGAAGCCGAGGCCGGCGGAGGAGGGCACCAGGACAGCGTCAAAGGCAGGTGCTGTTTTTCTGAAACCTCAGCTTCAGCTGCTTTTCAGCAGATTATTGTGGGCAGGGATGATGTGGGGGCCAGGATCACGTGTCTCTGGAGCCCGGCTTGGTTTCACCAACTACTGGACAAAGAATCTTAAATAAGTGGTTTAACTTCTTTGTATTTTGGAGTCTTCACCTGTGAAGTGGGGCATACAATTGTATTGTTCAGTGAAGTAATGTAAGGCTGTAGCACCGTGAGTGACTGGTGCAATGCAGGCACAAAGCACACGTTAACTTTTATTACTTCCTAGCGCTTCATTCACCTGGGCATGATATAAAACGTTTTTTCTCTTGTCATTCCTTCTTCTGTCTCACAGACTCTTCCTTCTCCCCTCCTTTCATTTTCTTCCAGTAAATGCTGACCACCTGTTATGGTCAGCGTGCTGCGTTCACCCTGGAGACGCAGAGATGCATATATTATGGTCCTAGGTCTTAAGATATCCACAGCCTAGAGAAAATGAGGTCAGCTGGAAGAAAAATGACAACAGATTTTACTGAGTCCCAGAAAGAGACTTCAGTGGTGAGGAGTGTTCGGTTTGGTTTAGAAACATCAAGGGAGCTTCCACAGGAAGAAAGCCCTGAGTTGGTTTTGAAAGAATGAATAGGAGTTTTCCATGTAGACAAAGGTGTTTACAAAAAGGACAGAGCTTTGTGCAGACTCACAGCACCTCAGCACGGTGGCCTGTCCTGCCCCTGTCCCAGCACAGTGGGTTTCAGCAGGTCTGGGGGGGGCGGGATGAAGCTGGGCTCCAGGTGTGCTGAGCCCAGGGCGTGCAGAAGGACGACAGGTTGAGGGAGCCGGTAAGGCACTAGCGCCCCACTTCTGCAGGTATTGCACTGTAGGTGTTGCACTCCAGGGCCCCCATGCCTAGGGGAAGGGGCTGTTTCAGTAGGAAGTGCACAGTCTTTGATTTTCCAAACAGCCTTTTGAAACTCATGACATACATCAATTTTAAAATTCAAAGTTTTATTTCCCCAAAAATTTCAGCATTTCGGGGTTTCATAATACTGAGAGACTTGGAACATAAACTATCGCCGTGCCTAATAGACTGAAGAACATTTGATGAAAAATAATTTTCTCGCCCTAAATTTCAGAAAGCTCTCATGGGCAGGAAAGAGAGAGTACGAAGAGAAGCAAAATCTTAGACGTAGGTGAGGTCCCTAAAAATGACCTCTATGGACCAATGCCCGGGAAGTGCATGGACAAAGCAAGCAGATAGCAGAGTGGACGGACGTCAGTGAACAAAGACTGTGAGCCTCTGCGCTCATACGATTGGCAAGGCCCACTGACCTGAAGTGTGAAGTTAAAATCAGCCCTGAGTCATGACAAAGGCGGGCAGAAAACCTGCAACTTGACTGAGAAAATTCTGAAATGCTTCGGTTTATCCCACGTTCATTAAGGCTCATGTTTCCTTGCCAGGAGAAAAAGAAATAACATGTTAAAATAGAAAGTGTTTACCTACTTAAAATTTTTAAGTATATTTTTGTCACTGTCCCCTCCTACATCACCAAACATGTAGGAGCAATAGAAAAAAAATACCACTGGCAGTGAGAAGGACAAGTTGGGGGATACATGAGACACAGTGTTTGGATGGACTGATGGATGATGGATGAATAGATAGATGGTTGGGTGGATGGATGCATGGGTGGGTGGATGGATGGATGGTTGGATGGAGGGTGGATGGACGGACGGGTGGATGAATGAATGGAAGGATGGATGGGCGGATGGATGGTTGGATGGGCGAGTCAATGGATGAATAACCAGAAAAAGTTTCACACCAGGTTAAAGCTGTTTTACCTGAGCACTTAGACAGAAATATTGGCATGTGTGGGAAACATTTGCCTGAAACTCTCTTCATTACCTGTTCATACAATTGTGCCTTGCCATCTCTCTTGACAGTCTGAGCTTCTGACAGCAGATTTATTTGGGGGTAAATTTGCATGTTCCTTTTTTGGCATTTTGCTTTTTCCTTGTCATTCTTTGTATACCTCTGGTATGGGTTAATGGATGCCAAGCTCATTAAAGGGCATAGAATCTGCAGTGTCTTTATAACCTATCATGTGTAACGGGGCACACCCTATTGAAAAATACTAAGCAGCCTACATTATGTTCATATCAAGGACCATTATTTCTTAGATTTTTGTTTTATATAGGCCCCCCCCCAAAAAAAACCCCAAAACATTAAATTAGCAATAGCATCCCTTACATAAATAAATAAAATGAGGGGTAGGGAACAGATAACCTGGCGTTATTCCCTGAACTGTCAGATGCTAGATGTGAAGTGTGTCACAGCATAAGTGGACTCAGATGCACAGAGCACCCTGTGGGCCAGATGCCGTGTGACCTCTGAGCAAACTTTTCCTTGTCAACACTTCTCTGACTCCAGCCTACTTTCCTAAAATGTTTCTCCTTCCAGAAAAGGATTTTCTACTGGACTCATCCCCTAATTGCATATTCTCTTGGGCCCTGGTCTACTTTTTATTATCAGTATCTGGTCCCTTATTTTTTCTTGGAAATCATATGTTTTCTCCCTACTGAATTATAGAAATGAGTGTTTCTCCCATAATTCTCCTAGGAGCCACCGCAGGCCCTGTCCCAAACCTACCAGCCCTTCAGGTAGAATGTGCTCACTCTGCTCAAGTCCTCTCTGATTAAAACAAAACCAAACCACGATGGGCCAGACCTAAGGCAAGACTTGCTAAGTGGGTGTCGCCAGGGTGGAGGGACCCAAACTGATGATGACGGACTGCTACCACGGGGAAGGGAGGCCTCACTGGGAGCTGTCCCCCAATGAGGAAAGACAAGAAACAGAAAGAAAGAGTAGAAAGACCGCGGTAGGTCTGCTCACACCTCCTCATCTCCGGGCTTCGTTCCTGTTCTATGTACACCCACAGGGAGCTTCCTGCGGCGGTTTTAAGGTAGCCCGTTGCAATGATGGCACACTAGTCATACTCGAGAAAGCTAACGCTTTGGAAAGCTGTTCCAAAGAGTTGTCAGCTTCCGAACGGGAAACGCATCTTGCGGTTATCTGATGTGTAAACATGTCCTGAGCCGGAGACTTGGTGTGCTGGACAGCAGACCCTCTCCGGCGCTCTGCGGGGTAGACCGTGGTGTTCTGTTTCTCCCCCAGTTTGTTTAGGTGAAACGCGGTAACACGAGGAGTCCTCCGAGCACACAGGTGGCTGCCACAGCACTGTCACATTGCTCTGAACATTTCTAACCACGTCCTTCTAATTTCTGTGCTCATGTCATTGCTGCTCAGAGACAAACGAGCAGGGATGAGCACAGGGCCATGGACGGGCTCTACTCCCGACTTCTCCCCGGCTCTCGACCTTCCCTGCTGGTGAGCGCTGAGGTCGCCTCCCCTCCCCGGGCTCGCCACGGACACCCGAGCAACCTTCGTCCTCCAGCAAGGGGAGATGGGCTAGCCTGGCTGGGAGCGGGCTTCCATTTCGCAGAGGAGGACATGGGAATCAGAGATCGAGTCCTGTGACAGGTGGTCACCCAGCCAGCGAGCCGCAGGTCCAGGACTCCTCAAGTCAGTGGTAAGGGGTGTTCCGGGAACACAATGTTACTGGGAAACGTGTGTTTAATGCTGCGTACGCTCCACAATGCTCATTAAAGCAGCAAATGGAAGTTCCCGAGTCCTGCAGAAGAGAACTTCTTCGAAGTGTGTTTCGCAGATAGGTTTCACCAGGAAACAACAATACCCAAACACTGGAAAAGACTGTCCTACCCCATCGGGCTCGTTGATAAATGGACACTATGAAGATTTACCGGCTGGATCTAGTGGTCCTTTTGAAGAGTCAAATAGACCACAGCACACTGGATTTCACAAGTCTCCTTTTTGATCACCTCATATCGAGGGGCAAAAATGAGTGATAATTGCTTAGAAGTGCTAAAAAAACCCCCAGTTTCTGAGGCCCATGATGACTGGGAGAGTCTGACAGCCACCAACCACTGCTTTGTGGGTCGAGGGCCTGGGATCTTGATGAAGCTATGCCTTCTTGTAATTCCAGTGTTCCCTAGAGTTAATGTTGTGTTTGCGCATGTACGTGCACACATGTGCATGTCTGCGAGCATATGTGTGTACATACATATGTGTGTGCATGCATGTATGTGCATGTGAGTGTGTGTACAGACCACGAGTCGAGAGAGACCACAGTGGGCAGCTCTTGGGGTCTAGCTACAAGATGTCTTAACCGTGGTCAGCAGACACCGAGAGCAGTTCTGTGGGACACGTAGAGCACGTAAGCTCTTAGTGGCCAAATATGTTTATTTGAAGTACATTTTAAAAAATAGGATTGTAATAATTTGAGTTTAGTGTCATCAGATGGTACTGGACTGCTGGGAAGAAGACCAGTTTGGGTTGAGTCTTGGGGCTGTTGACGGCCCATTTACATAACAGCTGTGGCTTTCCTTCTCCACGGGAAAGATAGAATTGGAACGTGAACCCAGTTGAACCGTTGCCCTTCCGTCAGGCACGTGACGCAGGGGCCATGCCTCCCAATAGCACATTTTCCTGGCATACCGATTTTACATTTTCAAGGGTGAGAGGGAAACTTGATCAGAATGCCACGCAGGAGCAGAGTAAGGCGCAGTCAGACAGTGGGCACCCACCTTGGCCTCTGGAACGCACTGAGAGCAGAGGGTTAATGACAGGACGGGGAGGGGGAGGGGGGGAGGAAGGACAGGACAGAAGAGTGAAGGGAAAGAAGAAGGGAGGGAGGGAGAAAAAGAAAAATGACACCTAGAGCTTGCCAATCTGAAAAAGTATGCCATTTAAAGTCAGAGGTATACAGCCTTGTAAATTAGTGTCTAAACGCTTTCAAAACTCATTCCATTAAAGGTATCCATTTTGTCTTAACAGCACATTCAACCCCCTCCATTCCTTTTGTGAGTATTTACCTTTATCTTGACCTTCGTTTGACTATGAGGATAAAATAAACAAGGTCTGTTTCTCTTCTACCCCAGAACAATGTGAGTTGTATGGAATTCATCTCATTGGTGCCCAGCCAGTGTGGCCCAGTGGTTGAGCATCGACCCTGCACCAAGAGGTTGCCGGTTGGATTCCCGGTCAGGGCACATGCCCAGGCTGTAGGCTGAAACCCCAGTGGGGGCATGCAGGAGGCAGCCAGTCAATGTTCTCTCTCATCGACATTTCTACCTCTCTCTCCCTCTCCTTTCCTCTCTCTCTCTAAAAAAAAAAAGAAGAAATTTATCTCATTGGCAATTTACAAAATAGGAGGGAGAGAGTTGGCTCTGATACATCGAGATGGATTCTCCAACCACAGCTTGCCATGAGCTGCTGCACGTGACCTGCTGAGGTCACTGTGCTCTGACCTGTGCACCTTGCGTTTTTGCCTGAACTTCCCTTGTTTCCTTGTCCACAGGCATCACGTGGATGCAAGGATGCTCCCTTCTCATAGTGTGTGACACTGTTCAGAATATAGCAAAACGTGTCACCTCTGATTATCCACCTGCTTCAGGCAGAAGTACACAAAGGAGAGCTTAAAAACATTAGTTAGAACTGGAGTTAACAAGAAAAGGTGTTTTCTTTATATTTACTCCCATCTGCTTAACTTTTGATCGGTGCCCTTTCTTCTCTGAGCTTCTGTTTTCTCCTTGTAAACGCAGGAAGGGTATGTAAGTACATACAATGCACCAAGAATGTAAAATACACCATCACATTAGTCCTCATGACAACCTTGGTGGATGAGAAACCAAAGAGACCAAAATGGCTCAGAAAGGAAGTGTTGTGCCTGAAGTTACTAACAAATAACAAAAAACCTTCCTCGAATGTATCCAACTGACTTCCAAGTCTGTAGTGCGGAAGACTTTGCTAACTTTCTTACTAGTGTCCAACCAGAAAGGTGGTTCTAGTGGGCGTTTCAAACCTGTACAAGTCTAAAAAGGAACTCTAGATTTTTCCTCCAACACCTGTCCCAGAATTTCCCATCTCTTAGTCGGCACCACCATACCCTGGAATACATCCTTGCCTCTTCATTTCCCCCATCATCTCCGCCCCCTGTTCAGTCCGTCAGCTGACCCTCTGGACTCCGCCCCATGGCGCTGTCCACCTGCCACCCTCCAGACCCCACCTGGGTGAAGCCGTGCTCCGCCTCACCTGGTCTCACACTCACACCTGGCTCCTTCAGCCTCTGGCAATGATGGACGTGATCTTTTGTTGTTGTTGTTGTTGTTGTTGTGTGTGTGTGTGTATAATTATGACATCCCACATCCCTTCCTTGCTTAGACTTCATCACTGGCTTCCAACTGTACTTTGCAGGAACTAACCTTCCAGTGGCCCTCAGAGCCCTACATGGACCAGGCTGCCTCCCTCCCAACCACTTTGCCCGTCACCTCTTCTCACTTTCCATCCTTTTCTTAAACACTTCAAAGTCACGTTTTTATCACCCACTTTTCCCTCTTCTTAAGGTAATCTTCCTGTACAGTCTCCACGGGTCTCTTTCCTTTGAGGATGCACATTTCAGCTCAGAGGTCTCCTCTTCAGAGAGCCATGCGTCGACCGATGCACAGCGAGCGGGTCATGAATCAGTCCTTCATGTCATAATTCTCATCACTGTCTCAGATTTTTTTACCTTTTCAGTTAATTTATGCTTTCAGTGACCTCTGGCTCTCCTCACTAGAATGTGAACAAGGAGTTTATCTTTTTCTTTTTGTTGGCATATGACTAGCACTTAGAACAGTGCCCGGTGCATATACAGCTTGGCTTCATCTAATAATGTTAAATATGTGATCTCCTATAATTTAGTGATTCCCTCCTAGGGCTACATCTTAAAGAGACTCTTGCACATGCACACTAGGCTACATGTCTAAGAATAATCAAGCAGCATTGTTCATAGTGGCAATAACGCAAATGTCCATGGATAAATACATTTGGTATAGCCACACGATGGAATATTACATAGCAATGAAGATAAACACAGTTGTGACAACCACATAGATGAATCTCAATGACAATGTCGAGGGAAAAATAAAACATAAAATAACACATTCTATATGTGTCCATTTATAGAAGGAACACAAGCATGGAAATGAAGCAACTCGCTCTCCAGGGATGCATAAATCTATGTGAAACTTTGTTGCAATGCAGTTGGACCCACTGGTTATACCATAGACTATCTCGTTCATGTTGAGCTATGTTTTTGCCCACACTTGGCAGTGCAGATAGCTATGTTTTGTCCTTATAAATGTGAAATTATGGCTCAGTTGGGGCATTCCTTTGAATTTCTCTGATTACTAATGAGAATGACAATATTTTGTGCGTTGGTTTGTGACTATTTACCATTAAGAAAAATACACTTTTGTGCTTTTGTATTATCTATAGTGGTTTTGCCTATTTCTTATCGGTTTTAACAAGTATTCATATATTCTCTATGCTAATGCTTTTTATGAGACATGCATTACAAGTAACTTCCTTCAGTTTTGCTTTTTCTTTTCAATCTTTATAATATATTTTGATCAAAAAAGCATTTACATTTAAAGTGTTTACCTTTGTCAATCGTTGTAAGTTGAATGTTCGGTCCCTTGAGCATTTAGGTGTCCTTTGTCATGTCCACTGACCGCTGACCTTCAGTGGTGGTGCTAAGAAGCCAATCATCCCACTGTCAATTTCCCAAGGTGCTATTGAATTTCCTCCCATTCTAGTTCGGGTTCGAGTGTATCACCGGGAGCTCTCTGAGAGTGAGTGTATCTTCACCGATCTTGTTCGAACTTATGGGGCTTTGGCGTCCAAAATGCACATTTTCAACAGTTCTTGGATGTCTTCAGTCACTGTGTTACTGCAACTTGTCTTCTTTCTATTATCTGCATCTGTTGCTGATTAGATTATTCTATACCTATATACATTGTTCTTTCTTTTCTTTCTTTTTACACATCATCTCCCAGTTTATTAACTCTTCCTTTATCTCATACTAATTTTTTTTTTTGCTTAGTACTTTTATTTCGTTTATACATTTTAATAAACTAAAAGCTTTTACTTTTGATTACTGAAAGTTCTATTTAAATGCTTTGAAGGTCTGCTTTGTCATGTTTACAGTCTTTGTTCCTTATCTACATTTTTAAACATCTGTTTTTTTCTCTGATTTCATAAAATATGTTTTGAAATTCTGTATTTTGTAATTCCAACCCTGAAATCTTTGCAGTTCTGATCATTCTGTTTGCCATCTCCACTTTCTCATGGTACTTTGCTATGACGGTGTTTGATTACAGTTTTCTACGGAGCTGGAGAGAGACAGAGAGCGCGGGCGTCTTTGTATTCTTTGGGCTCTGAGCTTCTTGGAGACCATCTGTGCTACTCACTGAGATCTGGAGTTAGGGCGGCCATCTGGGGGACATCAGGGACAGACAATCTGAATGAAAAGACTGAGGTTTTACATGACACAGACAGTTGAATGTCTGACCGGAGCCCACAGCCAAATATTGACTGTGAGTTCTTGGAGAGGAGTTTGTTTCTTCTGGCCCAGGTCAAGACAGGCAATCCACTCCAGTGGGGGCTATTTAGCAGAGTCTTTCTGCTGAGCCTTTATGTCTTAGGATCTCATCTTCACGAGGGTTTCCTATTGGAATCCCAGCTTGGGCAGGCTGTGGATTGTATTTTCTGTCTGCCTGGCAGGCATCACCAGAGCACTCAGACGAGCTCAGGAAGAGTCGCCCTCGGCATTTCCTGGCTCTCAGGCTTACCAGCTTCCTCTGACTTGGGTCTGGGACTTATTTGACTCCTGAAGCTCAGCACCTCCTTCCATTTCAATCAGCACAAATCCTTTTTTGTTTTGATCCTCATCTAGAGGGTACTTTTCTATTTATCTTCAGATATCGTGGAAGGAAGAGAGAGAGAGAAACATGGAAGGGAGAGGGACACATCGACTAGTTGCCTCCTGCACAACCCTGACCAGGACCAGGGACAAACTGTAACCGAGGCACATGCCCTTGACCAGAATTGAACCCGTGACTCATTGGTCCACAGGCCGACACTCCAACCACTGAGTCAAACCAGCCAAGGCACAACCCCTTTTTTAACAATTAAAAAAAAAAAAAATGAATTCCATTAAAATAGTCTGTTGTTAAGAAAAAGTGAGGGAGAATGAAGACAAAGAAGGAAATAAAGAAAAGTACCCATTAGATTATAGTACATATTTACATTTACCTTCTAAAATTGAAAATTAGTTCTACAATGCAAATATGTTCATCACTAAAAAAATATGGACATTATTGCCAAGGACTGGATACTCTTCTACCCTGGGATAAAGGCAGGTCATGTCCAGCATTTAATTGTCCACTGTTTGAGCTGTTTCCACTCTCACAATATGCAAAGGTCACAATGATTATATATATTTTCCAGAAAACATATAGTCCTCATTATTAACAATAGATTATTTTTATTAAACTTTTTTTTTTTTATTGATTTTAGAGAGAGGGGGGAAGGGAGAGGGAGAGAGAGATAGAAACATCACTGGGAGGGAACATCGATTGGCCACCTCCTGCATGCCCCCACTGGGGATCTGGCCCACAACCTGGGCACGTGCCCCGACAGGGAATCAAACTGGCGACCTCTTGGTGCATGGGTCAACACTCAACAACTGAGCCACACGGGCCAGGAAAGAAAAGAAACTTAATAACCTTTTAAAATTATTGCGATTTTGTAATTGTGCCAAGGTGTGCTTTATAACTGGTATACACTAAAGACAGAAATTCAGTGAAAGAATATTAAAAATTAAGGGAATGAAGGAATTGGTCAACAAATTGATAAAGATCATTATACACATATACGAACATTATTAATATATGTGTTAATACACACACATGTGATTAATAGCATGATGCATGGGTGTGAGTGGCAGCTCTGTGTGTATGTGAGTGCATGGGTGTGTGAGTGTGTGAGTGTGCGTGGTAGATGCACTTGACCATGTTTGGAAGTGAACGTGGGTGTGAGTGACCATGCAAGTGTGTCCGTATGTGTGTCAAAGTGAGAAAGAAAGTGTTCAAGCCAAGGATTTTTCACAGCTGAGGTTATAAAATCAGTTAGAGGAGGACATGTATAACCAACTCTGAAAAATGAGTATTATTTTCTCTCCTAGATGTGAGGAAATGAGAAATCACTTGGGTGGATTTTTTACGCCACAGCTTCTCTCTAAGCCCTATTCTCGGAGATTTTGATTACAACTGGTTTGCAGCTTGAAAAACACATTTTCAAGAACTCTTTGGGTGATCTGTGGGCTCCGTCAGGTTTGTGACATGCTGAATATTTCCAGATGTCGTTGGGTATTGATCAAGATGAACTCAGAAGCTGGTGAGTGAGAGGTTTGTATTTGAGCTCAGACTCTGTCTTCTGGAGCCTGGCTGGAAACCATAGTCATAGCCAAACTGTAGGATTTGCTCTTTCTCTGTGTGTATAGTCATGGCCACTGCTGGTTTGACAGAAAACATTGGTTTTGAACAACATCTTGCTTCATCGACAACGAATTGCAAGAAGCAGCCTGACAGATTTCCCGAGTCCTATGCAACAGTAAAAAATGTATACGAAAGGGGACTTAGCTCCCCGACCTCTTAAAGGCAGGCCTGCATCCTCCACCCCAGAGAAAAAGTGATTTCCATTTAAAAGGTATTTTGATGTTGATTAGTTGAGACTAAGGTCCCACACACTCAACTGCTTAAAAGTGAAGTCAGAGCTCAGGGCCCTTCCTGGGTTCAGCCGAAGAACTGGTGGGCAGCATCTAAAGAAACATCTGTCTTTTCATATGTATGAACAGTTCTTATTGTAAATCCTATAGGGTCCTTGAGATTCATTATGAAAGAAAATCTGTTATGATCATTTTGAAGACCATCTGCTTTGGGTGTAGGGTCCTCACCTAGCTGGGCTTCCTGGAGCACCGTGTGCAAAGGAAAATAACAAAGACGCTATGCAAATTCATACACTGCAGAACCCCCCCACCCCACCCCACTGATTAATAATGTAGATGCCTTTCTTTTCCCGCAATTGAAATGTGGTTCAGAAAAAGCCAAAGTGTCCCCACTCCATTTGCACAATTTTTGTTCCTTTGAAGTAATGCTTACCTTGGAGCCAGCACAATTTTTGGAGATCTAAAGCTCTATCGACAGTGGGGAATTTATTTTTATCAGCTCTTTTTCCCTTCATTTGATATATTATTGGGCTCTTAAAGTATCAGCTGGATGCCGTGCAAAGGAATATTTGTCAAGCTGTCAGTACCTTGTGATTAATATGAATGTGGCTACGAAAGCGAAAGCCTGAAAAACACTGTTGATAGGATTTGGGTTTTGAAACCACAAGGACATCAAAGTCCTCCTTGATGTTGTGGCGAAATGTGACCAAAGTGGTTACATTTTACACTGTGTCTTCCAAGAGAGCCTTCCCAGGGAAAACTCTGCAACTTCGTAAGATACAAAGACACCACTGGAAAAACTTGTTATTGACCACTCAGAAAGCAATAGCATAATAGAATTGAAGCCACCTCTTCATCTATGTGTTAAAAAAAAAAAGCATCAGATGAAGTAAAGCAGGGAAAATCTATTTTCCCCCTCCATTCGCGTTAAGAGGTTGTTTCCAATTGATTCGTCAGTGCTACAAACCCCTCGTTCTCCTGGCAAATGCCCGTGAGCACTGAAACATTCTTCAGCAGAGAACCGGGCACAGTGTTCTCCTGTCTTTCCCGGGAATGCTTCCCTGTGCCCTCCCTTCTTCCCTGAGCCAGCGACCCGATTCTCCGAGATGCACACTTCAAGCAGACCGCTGACAGGGCCAGGCACCCTTCCGGTACTCATGAGCCGAGGTTTGGTGAAGAAGTTACCAACAATCCTGGCTCCACTGCTTATTAACGGTGATAGCAGGGAAGTGGATCATCTAGGCAAGGGTCTCAGCTCCCAAATGAGGATGCAGGGTCTATGGTACAGCCCTGGACCCCAAATGAGCCCCATAGTGCATCACAAATACAGGTTACATATGTCATAATGCAATTTTTCTAAGACCCAAAATGTTCATGCCATATTTTTTCCCTTGTGTATTACTATTCTCTCTGAAATGAGATTTAAAAAATATATAGATTTTCCTTATTGATGTTAGAGAGAAAGGAAGGGAAAAGGAGAGAGAGATAGAAACATCAGTGAGAGAGAACATAGATTGGCCGCCTCCTGCATGCCCCCCACTGGGGATTTGACCCTCAACCTGGGCGTGTGTCCTGACCGGGAATCAAACTGGCAACCTCTTGGCGCATGGGTCGATGCTCAACCACTGAGCCATACTGGCCGGACTGAAATGAGATTTTTAAGCCCCTCCAAGCGATGCACTAAGTTTATACTTTCCTTACATTTTGCTAGAGCCCAGTTTTGAGCTAGGAACATAGTAGGGGCTCGTTAGCATTGACGCTGGCTGGGTTGACTGAATTCATCGGAGTTGAAATAGCAACGCTCACTCTTTCTTGACTGACTTCTCTTGAAGCATTTCAGTTTGGATTCAAACAGTGACCACATACTTACTCCCTGCTCCCCATCCCAAACAAACTCCAATCAAGCAAGGTCAGACCCAGACACGTCCTCTGCTGTACTTCTGCCTTAGGCATTACTAAACACTAAAAGGACAGTAAAAACAACTTCATCTCATTGTCAAATCTAAACAACCCCTGAAAGTACTGCTTGGTGCTCTACAAACGTAAATAAGATGCTTATCCTACAAGCACGTGTTTAGACTGAGAGTTCCAAATTCCTATGCCCACACCATGCCCTGGTGGAGGTGCCCTGATTTTGGAAACTTAAGGCTGTGTGCCAAGCATGTCTCTGATGTCTCTGATGCTGCCACCCCCAGGAGGAAGCAAAGGGGTGAAGCTGAGCTGGGGGCACCTGTTCTGACGGAATCCTGGCATTGAGACGGGATGTGCGGATGACGAGGATGTCATGTAAGATGTCTAGAGAACATAACGTATTTTGGATGCATAAGTAAACCTAAAAGTAATGCAAAGGAGTCAGGGAAGGAGACCTGAGATGTTAGTGCAAAGCTCTAACTACAAGGGGTGTGCAATCCTGGATGATTCCTCTGCTCTTGGGTTGTCACTGAGTCAGACAAGGATCAGAGGTGCGACGATTTCAGGGGGTCCCTCATGGTGCCTTTCTGTTCCAGTATAACTCAACCTAACACCTTACTGCATAGTATTTTTATCTGGCTGTGTAGGACACACCATTAATCCTCAATTGCATGGCTCTATTGGGTGGAGCAGAGGATCCTCAAATCAGAAAAAAATAATCTAAGCATGTTAGAAGCTAGAAAAGAAAGAAAAGCTAATTTGTCTGTTACAGTTCATTTCACATGTAGAGGAAGTTAAGATGGGAAAAGTATATCTCAGAAGGTAATTACATATTGTCTGCAATCAATAGAACACACTGGGGAGAGAAAAGCTACTTGTATCGCACTTAGAATTAGGACCTTCACATTGTCGCTTGAATTAGCTTCGGTCACAGCAGCTGCAGCCACGCTGACGAAGCCCTAGCTTACCCCAAAGTTCCAACTCAGCTGTCCTTTCTGCCAATCTCTACACCCCGAGAGCCGATGGCATCAGGTCCCAGCCACGGTGTAGGCTGTACTCAGACGTTGCTATCAGTCATGAAGTGTGTTGGGAATCACTTGTCACTATTAGCCTTTAATTCATTGATGACAGCAAATGGTTAATTAAAATATGTAAGTCAGTGAGGCTGCTCAGGACGCCACCTGCTTGCATTTTGAAATGATCCTGGAGGGAGGGAGGGCAGGATGGAATCAGACTAGTGGCTAATAGCTGTGCTTACACACAGTGTCCTCCCGGCAGTGTGACACACCTTGGGAGCCGGCATGTGTCCTGGGGAGAAGAGTATGCCCATCACTGGGCTGACAGACAGGTGCCCCTGCTACAGGTTCAGGACAGACATCGCCTCTGCTTGTGGTCCTCAAGAGTCACACTGCCCTGCCCCAGACACCCGAGCTGGGACACTCAGAGTCATCTGACTTTCTCCACTGCACAGGTCACAGCTCTTGTGACTGTAGGTGAGGGGGACGTAGTCCAAACAGCTTCAGAGAGACTGAACATACCTGCCTGTGCGACCCAATGGACGGCTTCTGGCTCAGCTGCGCCTGAGGAGTCTCACAGTGCCGTCGAGGGCTTGCCTCTCCTTTCCTCTCTCTGGGCTCTGATGTTCCCCGGGCCAACTTCACTCTCTGACTGTTGTTCTCCATTAGGAAAATATGGCAAATGCAAGTTCTGGGGTTAAGTCATGCTTACGTTTTCCATAAGAAACAAAGAAGATCCTCATGCCGGTGGTTGCAGAAATCCTATGACAGTTCCCACTAGCTGTGCCTGGCCATGTGCCTACCAGTCAACCCCAATAAAGTGGGGTGCTTTGTCTGCCAGCCTGGATTCCATCCCCTCTCCAGCTTGTCCATGTGGTCGGAGGCCTGACCAGTGCACGAGAGGAAGAGGGCAAGCAATAGGAGGCTGATGGAGACAGGGCACATCCATATTTGTTTTGCATAGTGGACAGCGAACTAACAGGCCACGAAGAGATTACATCGTAAATATCTCTTGTCATTTCTTCTTCAAATTTTGCTGCCATTGACCGAGCTGAGGTCTTTATCACCTCTCACCGGGTCAGTGAACCAGTCTCCTGGATCCTTTCAACATCTCCTCTGTAAACTCCAACTTCCCCCACAATCCGTGTTGGTTATCTCAGACACACACTGATCCATCAGGGGTTCTCCAAGCTCATCGGTTCGGAATGTCGCCATCATTGCCCAGGCCGGTCAGGACCGTCCCTCCCTGCTCACCTGTGGAAACCACTGTTTCCATGTCAGCAAAGATGGATGCAAGACCCTCCCTTCCCACGTAACCTTCTAGAAGCTTTGCAACTCTGTCATCAAGAGAGAAGTCCAAGTGCCCTCCCTTTGGATCTGGGTGGGCTTGTGACTCATTTGTCACCAACAGGCTGGGCAGGAGAGATTTCTGAGTCCAGCTGATAGAAGACAATGCAGCTTCTGCCTTGTGAGCTGGGCCTCTGGCCACTGGGCCCGAGCTGCCAGGTGAGGAAGTAGCCTCATGTCAGCGACACAGAGAAGCCAGGTGCAGGCAGGTGCCCCCGCTGTCTGCCCACACCCACTGCCTGTCACCAAAGGGAGACGCCCCAGCCGTCAAGGTATTCGCCTTCGAATCTTCCCAGCTAAGGCCGTAGACACTGGGAAACTGAGATGGAACATCCCTCCGTAAGGTGACCAAATCCCTAACGCACACAACGGGTCATCACGAGACAATGCTTGTCTTCCCCTGCTAAGTGTCGGGGTGCTTTGTCAGGCAGCAGTATTCGGAGCCCCATTCTTGGCACGCTCGTCATTATCCCCATGCTCAGAATGTCGTCAATTTATCTTCTCTTCAAACTTCCATATAATTAATTCTCGTATTTCCAGTACTCGGGACGTCTCCGTGTCCTGTGCTCCGCTCTGAACATCACTGGGGCAGAGACCATATCGAATTCACATCTGCTGTCCTAGTAGCTAGCACCTGGTACGGTGCTCATTTGGGGGAACAAATGAATCAATGCATAAATAATATAACTCGTGAGATGCTTATAATATGCTGAGAACATAGTTTGTGAGTATCTGAGAAGAAATAAATAGGAACCTCTGGGGAAAATACCAATGGCCTCAGAAAGATACTGATACCAGGATATCAAACGTCAAGCCTGGAGTTCATGGGTTTGAAACCAGGGACTAAAACTGTTGATAGGAAACTATGTGGCCTGAGGCTCAGGGGAAATGGAGAAGCAGATGTGAAAGGAATGTGGGACCAGAGGAGCTAGAACAGAACCGAGGTTCAAGATGGCGGTTTGCTACCCAATGGGGAAATTTCAGACGGAGTCCTCATGGGGTACCCGTCAGGCTGGCCCTCGGTGGAGCAGGAATTTCCTACCCTGAAACTCCATGACCCCCCGCTGCCCCGCATCCACCCCGGAGCGTGGGCTTTGGCTGACCCTACACGTGACAGCGCGGGTCCAGCTGGGCTGACGCAACAGGCGGAGGGCGAGACCTTACCACGTTCAGCGTCACCACTGAGCTCCAAGGATCCCCTTCTCCAAAGCAAAGTGCACCGCTTTCCCTCACTGTTCTTCCTCCCGGGGCCTTGGTCCAGGGCCATGGTTCTGTTCCATTGCTGCACTTTCTTCATGTGTTTCCTCTCTTCCAGGAACAGATCCACTGTGGTATCTGGAATGGTGACCAGAGGAATGGGGAGGGGGCGGGGGTGGCTGCTCCCTCCGAGACGCCTGGGACCTACAGAGACCAACCAAGGTCAGGAGGAGAAGGCAGAGCCCAAGATGAAAGGCAAGGTCTGTGGTCCCATCCACGGGTGGGATTAAAATCCCTTAATCACGTCGAGTAACCGCGCTTTTGCTTCCCTGACATGGATTCTTAAAACTAATTCAGAAACCTTGAAAGTGGGTTTCCTTGACCATATCTGGCTGTCTGATGGTGCAGTGCAGATAGTGTGCCCGTCAGTAAAACAGGTCTTTGCCCATTGACTAAAACCCTTTTCCACAGTTAAAGGAAACAGCCCAGATCCCCCCAAATGACTGTCCTTGGCTCATCTCACCCTCCCCTGCTCCTCACCGAACGCCCGCGTCTCTCCTTGGCAGCCGTGTCCATTGTCCTGTCTGTGGCTCGGGCTCTTCCCCCACACCCTGCTAAATAGTCCTCGTGGTTCGGGGTCAAGGGGCTACTTCCTCCAGAAAGTCTTTTCTGCCTGGGTTAGAAAGCATCTTAATTTGAGTCTACTGGTGCCCTCAGCAATTAAACAAAGTTACATATTAATTTTTCTATTCCATCCACATTCCAGTAACTACCCAGAGAGCCAGGGGCCAGACGTTTTCAGTTCTTTGCAGCGATGATACCCCTGATACGCTGGAATCCGTTCGGTTGAGATGAAGGAGCATCTCCCATTCCTTTCCAGTACAATCTCTCATTAATGCCTCATAGCCATCCTGAAAGATAGGCTATTGGAGTCATTGAAGAACCTCAGGGACTCTGTGAGAATCAAAATCACGTCTTTCCTTGTGAAAACAGCACAAAACAGCAAAAGCCGAGTGAGGCCATTACTTTGGTTTTATAAGGAAAAAGCTGGGTTAGGACGAGCTATTCACTTTTCAGTTCTGATTTGCTTGTTTCCGTCAACCATTGGCTGAGAACGTCACTCACGCACACAGACTTGTCTGACACTCCTCACCAAACTACTCAGTTGCTAGTATATGATCTGACAACCCAAAGAAAACAACTTACCTAATGCAGTAAATAAAAGTCAACTAAGGTGCCCACTGACTCGCATGCGTAGAATTGAACTCTCCTCCCTCAACACCCAAGTGTCCAGATTCTTCTAAAAAGCGAAAAAACGGTATTTCATACCCATTTATTTGGTAGGGTTGATGCTTTGACTAAATCTCTACCACCAGCCTCATCTCTTTCTTCCCATTACTATTTACTAAGGGTGAATTTTTTGCCAGACACTGAGCTAACTGTTGTGCAGGTATCTTCTCATTTGGTTCTCATTGGAGAGAACCCAATATGTGTCCGTTTTACAGAGAACAAACCCAGTTTCTAGACCAATCCAATAAAGCGCTCAAGATAGGGCTGGGGTGGCTAGGTTAGGGTTTTCATAAAGATCTCTCCGTTCAGAAGCTACCTTCAAACCTAGTAAACCTCTCAAATTTGACTCAAGTTTAAGTGCTTTATTATAAATTCATCGATGGTAGAAATTATGCTGTTGTTGTTTTCTAAACACTTTTATGTAAGCGGAGTACCACGTCAGCTCCTGAGCAGGGCAGGGCAAGTACGAAGATAAGACTGAGACACCAGAGCGATGTTCAGCGATGAACAGGCAGCGCCGACATCGAGAGCCGAGTTCTCGGCCGCATCCCGCGGCGCATTCCCCTGACTGCATTCCTTCCATCACAGGTGTCATCACTTAGAGACCCTGACAGTCTCCCCGATGACTGCTTCTTCATCTGCCGACACATTCACTTCATATCTTCCTCTTTGATTTTACTTAGGAAATGTATTTACTCTTAATGTTCATTTATCACTGCCTTTTGAATGAGAAGTAGCTTTACTATATAAAAAAAATATGGCCCTGTCCGGCCAGTGTGGTTCAGAGGTTGAGCATTGACCCATGCACCAAGAGGTCGCCAGTTTGATTCCTGGTCAGGGCACATGCCCAGGTGGTGGGCCCGATCCCCAGTGAGGGACATACAGGAGGTGGACAATCAATGTTTTCTTTCATCGATGTTTCTATCTCTCTCTCCCTCTCATTTCCTCTCTCTGTGAAATCAGTAAAGGAAAAAAACAAATTAAAAAAAAAATATGGCCTGAAATTCAAACAGCAGGCAAAAAAAATATCCAGATTTGGGTGTAATAACCACCTCTCTACACGCTCACAAGGATTGTACAACAAGGTAAAGGCTATCTCTGGGTTCAGAATACCTAAATACACCCACGTAAAACAAACATTGATTTTAAAGAGAGAGAGAAACATTAATTTGTTGTTCTACTTATTTACGCAATTAATGGTTGATTCTTGTACGTGCCCTGACCAGGGATTGAACCCACCACTTTGGCACATTATGATAATGCTCTGACCAACTGAGCCACCCAGCCAGGACCGACATACACACTTTGTGATGCGGTGAGCACGACAGATGTCCCTGGAATAATCTCTAAATGGAAAGGTTATAGGTATTTCATTGACTTTGAAAATCCTAAACGTCAAGATAAAAAATGATGCTGTAGGTGTACTTTTATATGTGTAACATTTATAAATGGAAGTTTAAGTGGTGTTTTTAATAATAATCAAATGCACAGCAGGCAGAAAATACCTCTATTATATATTAGTGTTTTCAAAAAGTGATTATAGAGATTTTTTTCTTTAATGGATATTGAATTACATATGGTAAATATATACGTTTTCAATATTAAAATGTTGAAATCAGACAATTCTTTCATAAAGAAAGATAGGTAAAATCATTTCCCACAAATTGGAAGAAAACCCACATGCTTCAAGCCCCAGAGGAGAAAGTGTTGGGGGCATTTCCATCCCCACGGTGATGTGATGAGAAACAAACGAACACGTGTTCAGGGGAGCTGCGGGCCGAGGCGTCTTGAGAAAGGGATCTCAGTTAAGCCGTGTCCATCCTGTGAGCAAGTGTAATCCCTTGTGTGCATGAGGAAGTAAAGCTCAGAGAGAGTAAACGGACAGTACGTGCCCACGGCCATGAGCAAATGCAGGTCTGATCGACGTCCACGTCTTGTGTGATGTCATTTACTTTTTTAATACTGGCAATATGGACTTAAAACACACGCGCGCACAGCTCTTTGTAAAAATCAGCTTTATTTTTTTAATCCTCACCCAAGGACATTTTTCCATCTTTTGTTCAGATAGAGTGGGAGGGGGAGAGAGAGAGAGAGAGAGAGAGAAACATTGATGTGAAAGGGACACATCGAGTGGCTGCCTCCAGCATGACCCCACCCAGGGCTGGGGACAAACCACAACCGAGGTACGTGCCCTTGACCAGAATTGAACCCATGACTCACTGGTCCATAGGCTGACGCTCTAACTGCTGAGCCGAACCGGCCAGGGCAGAAATCAGCTATATTTAAAACAAAACACATGTTGCTGGCCAAGCAGTATGTTTACTTACTCCTCACTAGCAGCCACTCCAGCACTTCTGAAGAATGTTCTGGCATGGGTGAGGGGCCCTGTCAAATCTACTCCCCATCTTAATGGGAGGCTCCCCAGGAATGTTTTTGAAATCACTGGGACACATAGACCAAAATCTGAACGCCAATAATAAGATCCAAGACTTCTGTTTGCTTCGTTTTTAAGGAGCAAAGTGGTGATACCAAAACCCTAAGTCTCCTGTCCCAGGTCCCTGAGCCCGCCGGACTTCACCCTTACACTTCGACCCATTCCCCAGAACACGATTTACCCAGGAGGGCTCGGACCCAGTACACAGCGAGGACATGAAGCTACAGTACAAGACTTCATGTGTAACACGATCCCTCCTTTTCTCAAGGAGAGGCCTTGACCAGGTTGTGTGAGCAGCTGATGTATGCCCATGGCCTTGCTAGGTGGCGGAACGGGGATTAAAACAGATCTCAATCCAAATCCCACGCACCTCTGCAATGCCCTACCTATTGTCCGCTGGTACTGGGGGAACTAAATGACTTGGAAAAGCTGCTGCGGAAGCTTCCTCAAAAAGGCCTAGCTGACTATAAATATAAGACGTGACGTGGACTTCAACACTGCCTGCGTTTCCGAAGGCTCTCGCTCCCCCGCCAGCCGGGCTGCCCAGGTGCTGTCTGCGGCAGAGCGGAACGAGGCCGGCCACCAGCGTGCGCGAGCGTCATCTCCAAGTCACACTCGGGGCTTGCATTTTGGGGACGAGCATCTCCAACCAGCGGCGCCGCTGTCGGGCGGCACGAGAGCTTTGCCCCGAAGCAGAGGTATGACTTCAGGTGAATGACAGGTATTCCCTGCGACTCAATTCTCTTATTTCTGACAAGGGAGCAATGCCATGACTCTCGTGGGCTAACTGCGTGGTGAGTGACAAGCCTAAGAGCCGGGCTGGGAGTCAGGCTGCTTGGGGCGGAGCATCCCACTAGCCCGCCCGCACTCCAGCTCCAGTGGGGATAATAATAGGTAAAGAATAGTGCCGGTAATAACAGTGCAGAAGAGTTAATGGGTGGGGAGCACCAGGAACAGTCAGCACAGCACAGAGTGATGTAAATGCTCAAGCACTATCGGCTCTGGAGGACTGACAATGATCCTTCTTATCAGCGACACCTAGTGCCCTGCTGGACACCCACCCACAGGCGCGGTGGCCGCAGGGTCCACGTTGTGCGGTTCACAGCTGTTGTCATGAGCCTGTTTATTTCACCCACACAACTTCCTCGGAGGCTGGGGCTGGCGTCCTCCTCGGTGGGGACGTACCTGTCACCTCTGCCAGGTGCCAGGGGACCCCCAGCTCAGCCGGATCTCTGCTCTGTCCGGCTGCCTCACTAAGGCTCCCAAGGGGGCAGGGCGAGCAGAGCTCAGGTGCACACCTGAGCCTCGCTTCACCTGAATCCTGCGGCTCCCCTGTCCTGGGCGCCCGGCCAGGCCCTGCAGACACTGCAAAGATCCCGCTGGCTGAGGGTCTGGTCCCTCTGAACCCTCCGCCACAGGCAGACCTGGCGGTTTGTTGGGACAGTTTGCCATTATTTTTGTTATTTTTAATGTCATAGTCCTATGAGACTGATAAATACGGTTGTGTTCTCTTCCTTCTTCAGGCTACACGCTTCATAATGACATTCTAGCTTCTGAGAAATCTGGCGGAAATCCTGTGGTATTTTCCAAACTTCAATGACTCATGAGTCCCATTTTTTTAGGTTGCAACACCACTCATGTAACTTTAAAGACACATAAAGAAATGTATATTTGTGTGTGTGTGTGTGTGTATGAACATGTAGAGGTATCATATATGTAAATATCCATTTGAACTGCGTATGTCATTGGAAAAGTAACAAGAATTTGAGATGGATGGCCCTGCTCTGAGATCGTAAGTATGTGTGGAAGTGATGGGGGAAGGACCGGGTGAGAAAGAGCTTCAACTGTGTGTGTGACACTCTTCTTAATGGTTGTGTCGTGACATCGCATTGTCCTGCCTCAAGAATGTCCCACTTAAGAGTTGGCTCTGTGTTAAAACATCATTCCCCCATTTTAGTGTCTCGTCCATGCCCTCTTTTCTTCAAACACGGCACCTCCGCGGAATCTGACCGGGAGGTCTCACGGGGTGCCCGGCGATGCCCAGTGAGAAGAGATGCCCACCTTTGCTGTCCCTCCGCCTCTGCGCACTTTCTTCAGATGAAGGACCCACAGACCTCGGTCCTGTCAGGGGACAGTCACAGCCATTTCTCACTGTCAGTGATGCATGCGATGGCTTTCAGGACTCCAGTCACCGCCGCCGCCTCCTCCACGCTGCCCTCCGGGATGGGCAGGAGGCTGAGGAAAGCAACTGGCCAGACCTGTCCTCACCGGCAGCGGCTTCAGGGTGGGAGATCCCGGAGGAAGGACTTGCGATCACTCTCTTCCAGATCCCTCTTTCTTAGGTCACTGAGAGTATGGGATTGTTCTTTCTTCCCCGTGGAACCCTTTTTGAGAAAAGCCACCCTGGAGACCAAGGTCAGGCTTCTGCAGCCAACTGGTGATGATGCCCCTCTCCTCTGACACCCACCACAGCCTTCAGCACCTTCCAAGTGGACAGCCATGCCGCCCGGCGCTGCGCTCTGCATTCAGGAGCATGAGGACCAAGCACCTAGCAAAACACCAGCAGGACAAAAAGAAAATAGAGAAAGATCCTTTTGCTCCTCCCACCAAATTGCTTTTTTTTTTTTTTTAATGAGGACCCATTTCCATGTCTTTGGACTCTCCAAAGACTATTGTACATATGTCAGTGAATGTCTGTCTGCCATCGTAACCCCTTCAGCACATTCTTGCAGTGAGGACGACTTCCCCTAAAAGACCTCGGAGTTCCCTCATTTGTTCATTCACTTGTTTATTAAAAGAAATAGTGTTATTGTGTCAGACACTGATGGGTGGTTTATGAGGTTAAAACATGTGAAAAGGGGAAGAAGAAGGGTGGGGAGGTCTGCATAGGTAAACTGAGACCAGGTTCCCGCACAAAAATGAAGACGTCGATAATAATTCTGAAAGATGGAACAACAGCAGAAATGACCCATCTGTTCTTAGCAGGTGTTAGGAACCGAATAGTTGTGTCTCCCCAAAGTTCGGATATGGGAACCCTAATCCTCACTGTGATGTTATTCAGAGGTGGGGACTTTGGGAGGTAATCAGGTCATGGGAGTGGAGCCCTCGTGGATGAGTGTCCTTTGGAGAAAGGGACGTGACAGGGATGGCTCCTCTCTCTCCACGTATGAAGACACGGCGAGAAGGCAGCCTTCTGCAGACTAGGAGGTGGGCCTCACCAGGTTCCGGTTCTGCCAGAACCTTGACCTTGGTCTTCCAGCCTCCAGATCCGGGAAGAACAGTGTTGTTCCAGCCCCCGGCTGCTGGTGTTCTGTTGCTGGCTACGAGCAGGAGCACACGGGCCCCGTGCCGTTTGTTACAGTGCAGCCCTGTTGATACAGGTGCAGAGCCAGGGAAGACTGAACTCCAAGTGAACTCATCCTCGGAGTATTTTCTACACTTAATTTTATCCGTATCTTACATGAACTTTGCATTGTTACACCCCAAATGATTTCACACCCATTGCTCTGCATTTGGTTATCCAAAGTGCGGCGGACAAGGCTATTCACACCCGAGTTCACGTCCCCTCAGTGGTACAGTCAGAACTGAGTCCAAATGCTCATCTTGTCTACACCATGTTCATCCTCAATCTACGTTCGTGATCTAGAATCGAATCCCAGTCACGGACATGGCGCTCCACTCATTTTAGGTGTACGTAAAGACAAACGTATAAATAGATTGAATTTTCTTATTCTGAATGCTCCTTTTTTCTCCTCTATGGAGACATATCAATGACAGTCTGCTAACTTTCCCATCAGAGCATGACTCATTGTTTGTTTTCACCCCAAAGCAGCAGAAAACTGATTTTCTATTATCTTTTACTTTTTTTCACAGCGTGGAGCAATCCTCCTGGGTCACGCCCTGGAAAATAGGAGTTGAAGCTTCGATTAGTGGCAGGCTGCTTTTATTCTGTGCTGGTGGAAATGAACCTCTCTATGTTCAGAAAGTCCTGTCCCCACAGGGTCTTATCTTTTGGGTACTTCAAAGAACCGTTCCCAAGTCTGGGGAAGCTGTGAAGATTCAGCGTTAAACATTGACAAGTAATAGCTTTGTTTACATGCAATTAAAGGCAGGTTTTGGAGTCAAATTGACTGTTTTCATTGTTTTATTTAGAATCAAAGAGATTCAAAATACTGAGTACTTAGTATCTCAAACTTTGTTCTGAATATGTATCCGCAAAAAGAACTCAACTCTCTTATTTCCCTGCCCAACCCTCTCTCCATGTGGCTTATTTTTACTGGTTCATTAAGTCATTGATTGATTGTATCTTCCTTAGAGAAAAAATACTGATTCCTTTATACACTTGCACCTCTCAACCCTCAACCAACGTTAGATGCCGAACACGGCCTTCCCCTGCATCCCTGCAGCTTCCGCACACACCCCGTCAGCGGACATCACACCAGTTTGTTGTTCACTGAACTCTCTCCCAACAGACGATGCACTTGTTGAGACTAGAAATGAAAACGTTGGAACCTCTGTTGTTCTCAGCGATGGACAGACCGCTCTGTTCCTAGCAAACGCAGAAGATATGGACTGATGATGAATGAGTGAGGGAATGAGTGAATGAATGGTCTCCCTTCGTCTCCAGAACCACCATCCGAGATATATAATAGAGCTTCGTGGTTTGCGATGAGAAGGGAGGGTCAGAAAGCTTAACTCAGAGCCGTGGTTTTACAAACAATAAATGGCAGGGATGAAGTTAAAATCCAAGGTTTTATCACTTCAAATCTGCCTGCAAATTGACCTTTGGGGAAAAAATGCAGGTATGAGTGTTGATTTTTGCGCAGTTACTGCAACTAGCAAGTGCGGCTTGAACGATAGTCTATTTTTGTTAATAGCACGGGTTTGATAACCAAGAAAACTCTAGAAAAGGTGTCTCAGGAATAATGCTTCTATTGAAATCGAGAAATAACTTGAAATCCACCTAAGAGCTAAAGGAAACAAGCCAGCAGGAGTCGGAAGATATGACCCAGTGTCTAAAAAACGAGGAAGAATTATGGATGGCAAAGCCCAAGCACTTCTGAAAATAGTCCTGGTGATTCCAAAGCAGCTTTGGCTCTGAGAAGTGGGTTAGGTTCAATTAGGCCCCAACATTGGCAGAGAAGCTTTCTGACCCACAGGACCAGGGGACCCTATCCCAAGTCCTACAGACCACGCACCGTCACATTTGCCTCCGCCCGAGCACCCCTGAAACGTCTGTTTATTCTGCCTTCAAGACACTGAGTATTCTAGGAGATCAAGCTCCCTTACAATGGGCTTTTCACCAGTTACTTTGAAGAATGACATCATACTTTTAAAAACAATTAAAATCAACCCATACAATTATGGTGAATTTTCTGCATTTCATCAACATCCTGATACAGCCTTGAGACTATAGCTGGGTTTTTTTTTTGGGGGGGGGTGGAGGGTGTTGTTTTATTTGATTATTTGTGTATAAAAGAAGACATGGTCTTGATTTGTCTTGTCAGTAACGTAGGGGAAGAATGTGGGATGTGATGTTGGAATACGCGGAGCTGAATACTCGCTTTGCCTTGAGAATCTGGGCACGTCTCTTAGTCTCTTGGGTTCTTAGCTTGAAGTATGGGCATCCAGGTGACCAACAGGCAGAATGAGGTCACCTCTGTGATAACGCACAGTGCTCCATGCAAGAGGACCATGCAGCTGTGGTCAGCTTTCTTCTCTCAACGCCGTTTTGTGAGACTTTGGAAATTTACAAAACCCCCCCGACTCTCATGGAGTCTCATCTCTGAAACAGGAAACAACAGTAGCTGTCACACAGGGTTGTTGTGAAAAGTAAGCAAGCTGAAGTAGGCAAAATTCTTAGAATGCCTGACATAACCAGTACTCTCAAAGTGGTATTTTTTTTCTTCCTTTATCTCTAACAGTTCCTTTTTTTTTTTTTAATCCTCACCTGAGGACATTTTTGCTTTTATCTTCAGATAGAGTGGGAGGGACAGAGGGAAGAAGAGACAGGGAAAAACATCGATGTGTGAGAGACACACTGACTGGTTGCCACTTATATGACCCCAATCAGGGCCGAGGACAAATTGCAACCGAGGTATGTGCCCTTAGCGGAACCGAACCCGAGACTCTCTGGTCCGCGGGCCGACGCTCTAACCACTGAGCCCAATCGGCCAGGGCTCTGACAGTTTCTTCAACCAGAACAATGGAGATAAAAAATGTCTATTATAAAAGGTAATTTTAAGAATTAGAGCCCCTGCCCTGGCCAGTTGGTTGGAGCATCACCCCAATACGCCCAGGTTTCGGGTTTGACCTTCAGTCAGGGCTCATGAAGAGTCAGTCACCAAATGCATGAGTAAGTGAACAAGTCTCTCTCTCTCTCTAAGGTCAATACATTTTAAAAACATTAAGTTTGTCTTCACATTGAAAAAGAAAGAATTGAGTTCCTTACTGATCATGGTCTAGAGCTTTGCAGAAGTTGTGGCTGCTGCCTCCGGCCGCCGCACCTCGTCCTGTGTATGAAATGCCAGTTCTCTCTGTCCTGGGCTTTTCTTGGAACCAATAGACAGCAGGGCCCGCATCCAGTTACCTTAGGGTTCGCGTTTCATCCAAAAATTATTATTTTTTAAAATATTTTTCTTTATTGATTTTAGAGAGAGGAAGGGAGAGGGAGAGAGATAGAAACATGGATGAGAGAGAACATGGACTGGCCGCCTCCTGCAGGCCCCCCACTGGGGATCAGGCCCAGAACCTGGCCATGTGCCCTGACCGGAATCGAGCCGGCGACCTCTTGGTGCAGGGTCGACGCTCATCCAGTGAGCCACGCCGGGCTGTCCAAAGTCCTGGACAGGAAGTGGGGGGACCGAGCAGTCTGAGGGCAGGCCCCGCCCCTCTCGCCGCCCCCTGGGCAGGCTGCGCGCCCGCACTGGGTGGTACACAGTTCCCCCCCTCAGCCGGCCTGTCTGGAAGACCCGGACCGCAGCGGCCGGGACTGGAGATGAAGACCAAGGCAGGGAAGCGCCTGGGGCTCAGGGGCAGAGGGGGCAGGTGGTTTTCCTTCGGGTCACGGTCGTTTATTCATTTCATTTGAGGAAAGTGCCCATCAAATGGGAGCGAGAAGGACATTACCTGGGAGCCAGCACACCTGGACTCTTTGTGGCTGCCAGCTGTATTTGTGCCATGGGGTGACCATGTGACATCCCTGGACCCCATCACCTCCCTCAATATGTAAAGTGGGGAAAACAGCTACTCCCAAAGTGCGCGCTGTATATAATACTTAATCAAATCAGCATTATTACTCGTTATTAATACTTATTCTATTTACTGTAATCGTATGGTATATTTTTCTCATATTATATATTACACGTATAGCATTTAATGTTGAATATCTATATTTACATAGTTATGTATTCATTATCCTGTTTAAGATAATGATATATCTGTTTTGACCCAATCTCGTAAGTCACATTGTACAAGTTCCACGAGGTTAAGCTCAGAGTCTGATTTAATATAATTATCATACACAACACGAAGTTATTTTCACACATGTAAAATGTAACTGTGTTAAATTACACACCCTCTGCCGTAACCACGGAAGCCGTCTGACTGCGGTAGTCAGGTGTGGGTATTCACCAGCGTGTAACCTGCGTGAGGGCAGCTTCGGGTCTAACTCGTCCGTTCACTCTGAGAGGAAGCAGCTGATTCAGGGACACTGGCGTCCAGATTCTAGCAGCTTTGCGTGCGTACCTGTAGCGAGCCCCTTGCGATGACATCACCCTGCAGCAGAGTGGTCCGGTAGGACCAGGGCTTGCCAAATTTCGGAAGCAGTTCATTGCTAAACCTCCTCGCAGCTCAGAACTATCGATAAAAATAAAATGTCATGTTCCACTTTAGCATTTTCAAATTTACTTCAATTAACTCCCTTCACAGTCCTCAGCCTTGGGCAGGACGATTACCTCTGCGTGTTGGTTACCCCGGCTGCCATCACAGCAGACCCCACAACAGCAGAGCCCCATGTTCTCAAGTTCTCGAGGCTGCAGGCCAGTGCCGGGTGCCCGTGTGGCTGGGTCCCGGCGACAGAGAGGCCTGGCTGCAGACAAGCCACCTCTTGCTGCGTCCTCGCCTCCTGGAGAAGAGGGAGCTCTCTGGTGCTCTTCCCACAGAAGCACTAATCCCATCACGAGACTCCACCCTTGTGGCTTTATCTAGTCCTCCTTACTTCCCAAAGACCCCGCCTCCCGTACCATCACACGGGGTCGCTGGGGTGCAGGGTTTCACCATATGGGTTTGGAAGGATACACACATTCGACCCAGAACTCCCTATCTCCCCACTGAAGAGTCTCAGCTTCAAAGACAGAAACTGACTTGACAAGGTTGGTTGATCACGTGCAGCCGGAACGGGGCAGAGCTAGAAATCAACTGAATCCTTCCAGTCCCAAATTCTACAATCTTGTCAAAGAAGCGAGCTTTCTATATCCCTCCCTCCAGAGATTCTGTTAAAAAAAAATCCTAGTTTTATTATTTCCTCCTGGTTGTCCTCCAGTGAAACTAGAACAGTTTTCATCACGTGGACATAAGGTTTCCCCACAGGGAACGTTTGCCAATGTCTGGAGGCATCTTCGCTGGTCACAACTCAGGTAAGTGCCAAAGGCTGAGCCTGCTGCTGTACGTCTCGCTGCGCACAAGCAGCTCCCACGACAAAGACCACTCGCCCCGTGTCGGTAGTGCCACGGTAGAGACCCTGACCCAGAGGAGCAAGGGCTCACTGCACACTGTGCTTTGCACCTGGGCTTTCTGACCTGGCAGGTGCAGGTCACACCATTTCTGACCATCTCCCGTGATCTGGATTCTCAGCCACTGGCCATTATTTAGAGAAACCCCGGGTCCAGGCTCGGACTTCAACTGTGGTGTTTTACAACTTAATCCAATGCAGAAAATATCTGTTCCTCCAAGTCGTGTCTATAAATGTGAGATGTTAAGGCGGCTGTCTCCAAACTCCGGATGCCTAGGATGGAGAGAGAGAGAGAGAGAGAGAGAGAGAGAGAGAGAGAGAGAGAGAATATGAATAGGAGAAATTAGCTTTTGATAAAAAGAGGAAAGAAAGAGGAGAGTGTGAAGGAAGGTAGATTTGGGAGCCAAGAATTGTAATTCTTTTCCACTGGTTACTACTGGCACCGTCACCGTTACTGAATTCCTAAACCTGAGTCTCCCCATGTGTAAAGTGAGATTAACTACATATATTTAGTAGTATTTACCACTTATGTAAGATAATATGGATATAAATATGGCAGACAAGTTAAAGTAGTAATAACATGAATTATTAAGAGTAATGCCACTTAATAATACTATATAATTATCTACAGTTTGAATATTTAATATTTTATATCTACAGTTACATAATTATATCTTTATTATTCTATTTAATATAATCACGATGCACTAATAGAATAAAAGCAACAGGTACTGACAGTAATATCAGCTAGTATTACTGCGCACCGATGTGCTAGTACCTCCGTGTTAGTGATGAGCCAGCTGAGGCTCAGAAAGGTTACCAACCTGCTCGACATCACATCTGCCGCAAAGGTCAACAGCATCAGGGTCCAAACTCATGTCTGTTTACTCAGGAGCTCACAGCCTCTGCTCCTGTCTCTGCTGCATATGTCATAGTCGATATTTGATAAATAGTGGATTTGATCGATGGTCGGTCGGAAGATATGGAGACCAGGAAATCATCAGGAAGTGGAATGCGTCAAGGTCAAAGCAGCAAGGTCAAGGGGACCAGGCACCAGGGCTCTTTTCAGGGGGCACTGGCTGCCTGGCCAGGACCTGGGTGAGGGTGACCGGCTTGGGTACAGGAAGCATGCAGCCCCAGAAACTTTCAAAAACACTTGATTGAATGTCCTAGTGGATTAAACGGTCCCCACCGAGAGGTCGACAGCAGACACTGCAACGCTGCGCACGGCATGAGCCCTCAACCAGGGCCTCCCCAGGGGCAGTCTGAGTGCCCTCTCTTTGCAGGACATCCAAGGTTATTTCCCTCAGCCCTGGACACTTTCTCATCCTCAGAAAACGCCCTCTGAGCTGGGCTCCCAGGCCTCGGTTAATTAGCCATCTGAGGCACGACACTCCTACCAGCAGCAGACTCCCCGTTATCCGTGCGCCCATTGTCCCGCCCCACCAGGTACAGCTGGCCTAGAAAGGCCCGCATTGTACCAGATGCTGGTCCTATTTATTCAGCAGCCTATTTTCTGCTCCGGGTCAGCCAACAGCGAGTGAGCTGGCCCAGAAACTGCAGCCTGCTTCGCAAAGGGAGTGAAGTCATCGGCGACAAAAGGAGGAGGCAGCCGTGTGTGATGGATGGAATTCCAGGGCAGGGCTGCTCCCACTGTGGAGGGCCACTGTCCTAGTTATTGAATCCCCTTGGGGCTGTCGGTCTTGACTCTCCTCCGGGAGGCCAGGCCGCCCTCCGCTGCCCGGCTCGTGCTGAACGCCCGGCATTGGCGGCTCTCAAAAGGTTGACAGGTTGAGACCTCGATGGTGCCGAGGGGCGACCTGTCCAGACCTGGAATTCTCCTGGAGCCACCTCACTAATCCTTCATCCTTTCCTGGTCCTGGTCCGGTCCTTGACTCCAGGCTGCACAGTCTGTGATGAACCTCCTCCGAAGTTCTTGGATCATATTCCCCCACCACCCACGTTCCTTCTCCTCGTCATCTCTGGCTTGGCTGATCTCTACCCTCATCCTCTTCCACTATTGGACACCCTGGTTCCCCTCCTATTAAACTATCCTTGGGGCTCCATCTCCTGCTGGGAGGTAATTAGGACAAGTAACCGATAGGTTGTCCATATTTGTACAGATTGATAATGACAAAGGAACCTCGAGTATTTTCCATCATGGACTGTGTAGAAACCAGTTATAACTTTTCATGTTTTAAGACCCCTTAAACGTTGTTTTCAATCTTTCCATGGATGCAGAATCTTATCGTAGGTGGAAACCCACCAAGTCATTGCCTGGCCTGTGTCTTAACACTTCCAGGGACAGAGAAAATATAGAGGACATGTTTCTTAATCAAGAACGTCACACGAGGTGTATTTCTTAGACTGCACGCTCTTAGGTGGGTGAGGAAAGAACAGACAGAGGGTGAAGGGTGTGTGATCAGCCGGTCACACTGTGGGCAACTGGAGCTCACCGCTGTGGAGGGATTTGAACCAGGTACTTCTGAGTAACTCATACAAGCTGGGCAGCTGGAGCGAGCATCTGCTGACCCCTCGTCTGCGGTTGCAGGTGGCTGCTAGTGGGCACCCCCCTGGTCCGCCCGCCTGCCCCGGGGAAGCACTGGGGGCAGGGCACGATGCGCTGACCTTGGCAGGTGGCATGGCCAGGGTGCCTGGGTTGGCCACAGAGCCTCAGTATAAGTGACCGGAGGACAGAAGCAACTTTGATTGAATCCCTGATGTAAACCAGACCTGTGTCAGCGCTTCCCACTCTGCGTCCTGCAATTTCGTCTTCACAACAGCTCTTGAAAGGTGTCATCAATGTTCCCAGAGCCCTTGACGCTCCCTGGTGTAACCACACACGAAGCTGAGGCTGAGGCAGGCCCAGGTTCGTTCGCAGGGGCCCGACGCCCCCGACGCTCCTCGTGCCCGGGAATCCAAGCACCGGCCTCTCGCCCACTTTACAGAAAGTGCTTCCGACCCTGCAGATTGGAAAGCGCCTGGGGAACATAGACGGAGAGGACAGGTGGACAGCCCGGTCTGAGGTGGAAGGAGGCTGCGGGACGTGGGATTTCCCAACCGGCTCAGCTCTTCCTTAATGAGCGGACAGGGGAGGAAACAGCCCGTTAATGAGATCTACGATGGCACACAATTACCCGCTGTGGACACCACTCAGGACAGAGAGACCAGGCTGCGTGGACACCCACTCGCCGAGGAAAAGAGAAGCGGTTTATTCCTACCCTGCCCCATCAGAATCCGCTGAAGGATCAACCCAGGCGAGCGGATGGGGGTTTTCGGAAGGGAAGCGGGGACAACACAGAGATCTGCAGTGTGGCGCTTAGCTCAGCCCCGAGCAAAGGCAGCAAAGGCCCCAGCGAGCAGGAGGCTGAAAGACCGAAGCAGAAATCCACCTGCCAGCAGCTTCGGAGCGACACGCTGTCACAAATGCCAGCGCTGTCTTCCGCCGCGCGATAAATGCGGTGACGTTTGATCAATGAGGGAGGAAGTGATAGGTCTTCCTCCGAGGAGGCTGGGAGTCCTGGACCCTCACTCACTGCCACCCCTTAAACTCCGAGGAGCGTGAGCTCGAGCAGGAGACGAAGATCCTGGGAAGGGACCGAGTGATGGACGGTGCATGGGAGGCTGCCGACAGCTGCCTCCCGGGATCAATCCTTGCGCTTTCCCGAGTGTGCGCGCAGAGCGTGGGGACGCTTGTAAGGACTGCGGAGTGGGAACCTCCTACTCTCTCTCCCCCCCATCGAGGGGCTGGGGCTGGGGAAGCAGAGGAGACTCACAGGGCTCGAGGATGTGCCAAAGCCACACACCCCGCGCGGCCTCGCCCCCTGCTTCTCCCAACCCGACCACCTTGCGGCCTCATTCTTTCTTCTATAAAGTGAGGGGTTTGGACAATTCATTATCAGTCCTTTTCGGATGTTTTATTACCTAAGTAAGCAAACACTGCACAGAATCCCCTCCCCCTGCCCCAGCTTTACTGAGATCTACCTGCCAACTAAAAACTGTGTATGTTTCAGATGTTCAGTGTGACTCTTTGGAGACATGTGTACATTGCGCAATGATTAGACACTAAGCTAATGAACACATCCATAACCTCATATAGCTACTGTGTGTGTGTGCGCGCATGTGTGTGTGGCGAGAACATGCAGCATCTACTCTCTTAGGAAATCCCAAGTAGACAATACAATATTATAACCATAGTCACTCTGCCATCCACGAGATTTCCAGGACTTCGTCATCCTGCGTCACTGACCCGATCTCCCCATTTTCTCCACCCTTCAGCTCTTGGCTGCCAGCATTCCACTCTCTGCTTTCAGGGGGTCGCTTTTTTAGCTCCCATGTACGGTGAGATCACGCAGTATTTGCCTTTCTGTGTCTGGCTTCTTTCACTAGTATATGAAGAACGCAAACAACTGAATAACAAAAAATAATAATAATCTGATGTAAAAAATATATAAACAGCCTAGCTGGTGTGGCCCAGTGGTTGAGTGTTGACCCATGCACCAAGAGGTTACCAGTTCAATTCCTGGTCAGGGCACATGCCCAGGTTGTGGGCCTGATCCCCAATGGGGGGCATGCAGGAGGCAGCCAATCGATGTTCTTTCTCATCGATGTTTTCATTCCTTCCTCTTTCTCTAAACAACAAAGAAAAAATTTAAAAATAAAATAAAATATACAAACGCTCTTCTTTCCATAAAGAAAGATGGCTAACAGGTATACAAAAAGGTACTTGGCCTCACCAATCATCAAAGAAAAGCAAATCTAAACCACAGTGAGATATCACCTAGTGCAGAACTTTATTGTATTTACCAGATTATAGCAAGACGATTTTAAGTAAAATGAAAATGGAAGCCTACTAGTCCTACCTGATCAGTTAAATTCTTACCCCCAAAGTTGGACCTTCCACAGAAGTCTGTGTTCTTCCGGGAAAAGTTGGAACATACTATCTTCTAGTTATATCCAAATGTCCTACCAATTCTAGAATATTATAGTTGAGCCCTCCCTGTCATATATTTCAAAAAATATATTCTTTAGTTTGAGCAACAATAGACTTTATAGCAAATTATTTCTTTGAGGGGCTGGAATTCCCATGTTTCTGATGGGTTCATAATCATTGGTCTCCTGGGGAACTGGACTATTTATTCAGGGTCAAACCACCCAGTGGTTAAAATCTCCATCATCACTCACCGCAGCGAAACAATTTTAAACACTCAAAGAATAAGAGCTAATTGGAAAAATGCAAGGAATGGAGTTACTGAATCAAGCCTGGTTCTCTTTCAACTACATTGGAAAATCTAAGCAATTGCTAAAAAGAACTTGGAGTCCCCTGAAAATTCATTCAGCATGGATGTGGATTAAAAAAGAAAGAAAAGAAGGGAGGAAGGGAGGAAGGAAGGAAGGAAGGAAGGAAGGAAGGAAGGAAGGAAGGAAGGAAGGAGAAAGGAAGGAAGGAAAGAAAGAAGGACCCTTTAAACAATTCCGGGTTGTATTTTAATAGAGTGACCAACTCAGTTTGGCGGCCAAACTGGACATTCTCCTTTAAACCCTGCACATCTTGCATCGGGGAACCCTCTCAATCCCGGCGGACCAGGGGGTGGGTCAGTCTAGTTTCAGGACTCATGTCCCCTTGCAGGCTCCTCAGCAGTCCCAGCCAGGCTGGGCCGAGAGCGCAGACACGGTTTGCGCGCACCACGCTGGATAGCTCCTGGAAACGTAGTCAGCACGTCAGTGCGTTTGTGGCCGGGGACAGGTTGGATCTATCCCAGAGGGAGGGTTGGTAAGAGCAGACCAGCTTGCCAATGTCGCATGGTGCAAGCCCAGACTGGGGATGAGATTCAGTTGACTTCTGGCATATTTTCACCGGGATGCGAGCGGCTTGATGTTTTTATCTGGCTGAGTCCCTGCAAGGTCGACATTACGTACAATTGCACTTCATCCCTGTGTTCGTTGCCCTTCAGCCAATGGAGATTCACATTCAGCCTTCAACCTTGGGTAAGAAGTTATCTACTTTCTGTGGGTGCTTCTCTAGTCCCCTCCCAATATATAATGCGAACATGGGCTTCAAAATAAAGAAGCTCGGATTTTTATTCAGTGAGCACTCATAATCACATATACTGGTAATGCATTCTTATCATTTTTCAAAAGTAGATCTTACACATTTAATTGCTGAACACAACCAATAGTTTCATGTTTTAAGTTACCCTTTTACTTATAATTTAATTTAAAATTTTAATAAATATTTAGTTCATTCTAAAATTATGTTTTTGTGCCCAGCTGGTGAGGCTCAGTGGTCGAGCATCGACCTATGCGCCAAGAGGTCGCTGGTTTGACTCCCAGTCAGGGTACATGCCAGGGTCATGGGCTTGATCCCCGGTAGGGGGCATGCTGGAAGCAGCGTTCAATGTGGGTGCTTCTCTCTCTCATCAATGTTCCTATCTCTTTCTCCGTCTCCCATTCTCTCTCTAAAAAGTCAATAAAAAACATTTATAAAAATAGAATTATGTTGTTGCAAGAACCTTATCTAAGAATGTTCTTCACTGAATAAAATATGTACTATAAAGACAAAAACAAGTACTAGGGTTTTGTTTTGGGCAACAGTGACTTGTTATAACAAATAATCTAAAAAATATAGACAAGTCCCCAAACTGCACTTTATGATGAGCACACATGAGTGATCTCGGAGGCCAAGGTGACTTCAATAGGCATTTCTTTTGTGGCAATGTTTACCTTTAATGGCTATGAGCACCCATCCGATAAACACTCCAATGCTAGAGGACTCCTAGATGTCCAAATGACGTCATCTGAGAAACCTCAGGGAGGAAGGACCCGTCATGGAACTCCAAGTGGTACCTCAAATTCCACATTAAAGATTCACTGTTTGAACTTTTGTCTTGATAAGTTCAGTGTATCAGACACGGCAGCAGACCGAGATTTCACTAGACATCTGAAATCTAGTCATTTACGTGATTACATCCTCTCTGTTGTCCATAAACTCGAAATGCGTTCCGAGCAGTGAGGGACAAGCCGTGGGAACACAATGCGGACGCCACGCTTGGGATACGCACAGAGAAACAGTGTGGCCACGTGGACCCCTGGTGGTCCGCACCGTCTGGAGGCATGATACAGCAGGAGCGATGCTGACCCCCTGGGGTTGTCCGTCAAGAGGACATTGTGGAAAGTTAACAAGCTTTAAACCACTCTCTTCCATAGCCAACCTCTGGAATCCAGCCAGCAGGCGGGTCCCTCACACTGCAGCTCTGCTCCTTGACCCTGTGTTCCGAAAGCCACCTGAGAAGTCCCAGCTCCGCTCTGCTCAGAGAACTGCTTTCCACGGACAGCCCTCCCTTGCTGCGCACAGGAGACCCTCAGCCCCTGTTTCTGAGAGGGAGGTGGCTCCTTCCCTTGTATTTAAACTAGAATAAATTAAATAAAGACAGGTTTAATAACCCCCGCCCCACACACACACACAGAATGGAAAATTCCCTAAGCAAAAAAGCAATGAATTTGCAAATTAGACAATGTACATAGTACCATAAAGTATCAAAATCTCGAGAGAATCTTCAACTTTAATTCAAAAGAAAGCACCCAAAAATAAGTGCAAAAAATAAATTTAAAAAGGATACCTGACAACAAAGATAAATCCCACCAGTTTTATATTTTTTCTTTAAGAGGAAGAGGCCAGAAACTTGAAAAAAGTGTTTGGGGTTCAAGATATGATGAATGTTACCTAAGACTGTATCTCTCAGACCAATGGTCCTTTGTACGTGTAACATTTAGGCAAAAAATCATTTAAGATAAGCAATTTATAGAAATGATAGCACCCTTCCTAAGGATCCAACACTACCTACTAAAAAAATACCTAATAATGTTGGAGGAGAATAGACTGAAAGACTTTGAGAATGTGAAAAGAACTGGGTGCTATGGTGCAGAACAACCATCGAAATCATTCAGTCGGAGTTGCATGGTCAACCCCAGGGCAACCGATCACAGAAACTCAGGTGCACGGCCAAGTGGTGCCTCAAACAGTGATGTAAGGCCCTGGCCGGATAGCTCAGTTGCTTAGAGTGTTGTCCCCGTACCCCAAGGTTGTGGGTTCAATTCCTGGTCAGGGCACATATAAGAATCAACCAATGACTACATAAATAAGTGTGACAACAAACCAATGTTTCTCTCGCTTTCAAATCAATCAATAAATAAACATTTTGAGAATTGTGCAAGGTGGTACCTCTGTGATGATACCTGAATAACTGTTACAGAGGCAGCTACAGAAGTACAAATCTCATTTCTTCTTGGAAGATGAAATATGCAACAGAAAACAGTGATGGTCATTGGAGAGACTATCAGTCTAATTCCAAGACACGATTTTGTCAATGAACAGAAACAGAAAGAAGGAGGAGAGGTCAGAAAACTATGGAAATTGACTCCTTTTGCTGTAAAAGAAAAAGTCGATACAATTCCTTTGGGAAAGCAGTCCTTTTTAAAACAACTTTCAGTGCAAAATATAACCATTTGAGAACATTCGAAATTAGAGGGGGTTCTGAATAAGAAATCTGAAAAACCAGAAGTTCATCAACCGACCGTGATCGATAGTTAAGATTTTGTCTTAAAACCACGTCCGACCTCCCACTGTGCTCTGGACATGATCTAAGTGATTGGAGACTTCACACGCCATGAGGTTCTGGCCTGTCCACCCAGACAGCTTTCCTTCTGGGCTCTCACACATGTTCCCCGAGCTTCGGAAACACTGAGGAGCATGAGTTCCCTCCACCACAAAATCCTCTCTGCACTGGGCTCACGTTTCCCCGTGTCTCTGTGGTTCGTCCCCTCCTTCCCCCAGCCCTGTCTTCCTCTGCCAGCTGTTGGGCTTCTTCTCTGAAGTGACCGGAGCAGAGACTCCAGGGCCCTCAGACGGGGCTAGCTGCCTCCTTTCCTGAGGATGGGCTATCACCGTCCTTGGCTCATCGGGTGGTCATGATCTATTGATAGTTTATGAGATTGTGGGGGAAAAAAACGTTTTGTTTTCCTTGGCGACTTCAGTGTTTATCATAGTTCCGCACAGCAGATGCTTGGCTGCACACGGAAACTTCCAGAGAGGCTCTGTGCCTCCGGCCGGCCAGCGCCCCGTGACCGCTGCTATCATGCTTCGGCGACTGTGAGACGCTTCACCCGCGCCTCCGCGGGGACTGTGTCTGAGGCTCGTTTCTAAATATTCAGATGACATTTTGGGGAGAACGCACTAGAAATTGTCAAGAGCAAATAATATCTAAGTCCAACAGCTGATCACCAATTTTTATTTTTGCTCTTACTTTGTGTAGAGGTCAAGTTTTGTTCCCCCCCAAAATCACAGTTGGTAGACATTGTAGTTTCTATGTAACCCTGTGACCCCTATTATGAAATCTTTGTTTTCACGTCCTTCATCTTTCCATCACTGCAAGATTTCCTGAGTCCAAACAAATAAATAGGTAACGTTTTCACGAGAATCATGGTGTTTGAGATAACTAATCAGGTTCCAAAGAATCTCCATGAATCTTAGGTCTGTCTTCAGGTTTGCTCAGACCAGTTGAGAGCAGTCGGTAGGCAGAGCATCTTGTGTTTGTGACACTTTGGATGAATTAGGGCCATCAAATATAAAACAAATTCTAAAAAAGCTCAATTGTATAAAACTATCAGAAGAAACCTGGCTGGTGTGGCTCAGTGGACAGAGCATCATCCCATGGACTGAGAGGTCCCGGTTGGATTCCCGGTCAGGGCACATGCCCGGGTTGTGGACTCAATCCCCAGCAGGGGGCGTGCAGGAGGCAGCCAATCCATGTTTCTCTCACATCAATGTTTCTCTCTGAAAAAAAATCAATAAAAATATATTAAATAAGTAAATAAAACTATCAGAAGGAAAAAAAAAAAAGTGGAATGAAAAGTACCTGATAAGGAAGGAGATGTCAAAGGAATGTTTTTTAAAACTGAAATTGGCTCCAGGAAGTGGTCAGAAACTTGGGTACCAAGGAGTTGGGGGCGGGGAGCTTGTTCACTGTGTTTTGGGAAAAAGAGGAGAGTAGGAATTTCAGAGGAGTGTGGGCAGAAGGGACAGTCGGTGCTATGATAATAAAGGACGGTGGTGACAATTTTCGTGGCGTGCTGTTCAGTGTGTGGTCACGCCAATGACAAGTACTGCACAGGGATTTCCTTAGTACGCACAGAGCCCTGGAGGAGAGCGTACTAGTCTCTTCACTTCACATGTGAGGAAACCGAGGCTCAGGAGGTACTTTTCTGGCTGGGTAGTGGCCAGTGACCTGCAGAGCCCTGACTAAACCCTCTCTTGACCACTGTGCACATGAACTTGTTTGGGGAAGTGTGGACGAAGCAATAGTGGGCTGTAAAGAGAATAATTTGAAGGAAAAAAAGGGAAGGAAATTTCCCCATAAAAAATCTGTATTGCATTGGACATATTAACACTGTTTCTGTGTCTCCTTTCCTTTGAAAAATTACGAAGAAGAACCAATGGCTGTTGAGATGATCCATGAATTATCAGGAAAGAAACGAACGTGCACTTTTTATGCCCTAAATCCACGTCAAGAAAATGGATGTGTGCTCCGGTTAGAGATGAACGTCCCCTGTGTGCTAACTGGCTGGCTCTCCTGCGGGTCCCACGACAGGAGGGTTATTCCACGTGACGTGGAGGCCGAGCGGTCACTGCCAAGTGCTCCCCGGCGCCGGGCCAGGGCTCCTACAGCCCCGTAGGAGCGGGCACAGGGCTGAGACGCGGTGCGCCTGCCTCCCAGGTTAACCCGCCGGAAGAATCATGCCCCAGGCACATTCACTTTGCTCTCCTTTCATTTCTTCTTCATTATTGCAATGATAATAATAACACGCACAGTTTTGAAATGTAGCCCTGGAGACACTGAGGTGGCCTGAAATTATGTGCCAATCATATGCACCGAGCAGACCTTCCCGGTCCCGCGTGGAACCTCAGCCAGAGGAAGGGGACTTTCAAAGGGAAAAGTTGATCGAGCAAGGTCTGTCTTTACTCAAGTCCCATGGCACACAGTCGGCTAGACAAATCCACAGAAGAGCCCAAAGTGTCCACAACTTTCTGAACCCTCTTCTGTGTTTCTCCCCAAGAACCGTGGTCCAGGTCTCTGTCTCTGACTCTCTTTCAGAACTCCTCCTGCACCTGAGTCTCACCGGACGTGAAGGACAGTAAGGGTCTGCAGGAAGATCTGAACGAGCTGTTTGTAGGGAAGTCCCAGCTACACGGTTCCTACGGTGCGCTCGTGGGCAGGGTCATGAAATGCCCTGTGCTGTACCTCGGTGCTGCCATCTGTGAGTGGGGATAACAAAGACACCTTCTTTGTTGATGGTGAGCATTCAATGACTTAATACAGGTGAAGCAGACAGAACAGTGCCTGGCGTGTAGCAGACATGTAATAACTACAAGCCACCATGATGCTACCCAATTGATAAAGCATCTTTCTCCATCACTTTTGATCATTAACACATCATATATGTCAACTTCTTATGGTTTTTTCTACAACAAAAATGTGTCCAACGTTTTAAAGATGCTGTGAATTAAATGAATTTATGATCAATATTAATATTTATAACATGTATCTGTCTTGCTAATTGAATAATGCCCTTTGTTGACTAGAAAAGTCAGAAAAATAAAAAGTCAATCTCAAACCAAATATCAAGATGGTCTACATCAATCTGAAGGTCTACATAGGATAAGAGACATGGATGTGTGTGTTTAAGTGAGACGGCAATGCGGTGCATTACTTACACAGATGATGGGAGAGGTCAGGAATCCAGCGGGGGATGGAAAGGCACCCCGAGATTAGCTCCTGGGGGCCGGAGGGCACAGGGTGGAGTGACCTGGGGAGCTGGGCCCACAGTGAGCCTGCCCATTGGGAGCTGGAGGTTATAGCTCCCGACAGACATGCCAGTTAAGTTGAGGGGAGGTGGGTGAGGAGCAAGAGTATTCAGGCCTCTTCTAGAATGTTCATTTTGGGGACAGTGGACCCCCTGGTCAAACTCAGCTGGAAGCCTACAGACCTGGGAGTCAGGTGAGTTCCTCTACACCGCAGGGGAAAGGCAAGGAGTGGATTGGACAGAAAGGAGGCTTGAGGTAGGCATGTGTCTTTCCGAACTCTATCCTTCTTAGAGGATGCTTCTGTGGAAATTGAGGTACAATGTACATTTAGTACAATGCAGACACTGTGGGTGTTCGGTTGGTGAATTTCACGAGTATAACCCTATGCAACAGTCACCCAGATCAAGGAATGACAACTTGCCATTGTCCCAGAAGGTCCCTCATGCTGGTCTCCAGGCTAAAACCACACTCAGAGGTCAGCACTCTTTCTTCTGAATTCAATTTTCAAATGTTCCTTTTGCTTATTCTTGAACATCACATACATGGTCTTAAATAATACATATTCTTCTGTCTGGTGCCATTGGCTCAATATACAGTCTTCAAAATTCACCTATGTAATTATATTTATCAATAGATCTCTTTCATTGCCGTGCAGCATCCCATTGTATGACTAGAATATAAAACGATGTTTACAGTCTCTTTTTGATAAAAACTTGTATTGATCTTAGTTTTTGGTAATCACGAGTAAAGCTTCTATGAAGATTTCTGTACATCGATTGTGATAGATGTTTCCAGTTGGGGTGGTTTGGGTTCGCTCAGAAGCAAACACCGCAGCGGTGATGACCACTCAGGAAGCTCATTAGACAAGGAACTGGAAAGGTGAGAATTCTCCACGTCGGGTCTTCGGAAGGGGTTTGACAGCCCACCAGCAGAGTCACCCAGGCCTGAAGATTTTTGTGAGGACCTTTTAATTAAGCACTCAATTTCTTAATAGATATAATGTTATTAGTATTTTCTACTTAGTCCTCCATTTTTTTTCTTTAGTTAACTATGTTTTTCAATAAATTTGTTCCACTTCTCTAGACATTCAAGTATATCATCATATAATTCCTCATAATATTATCTTATTATAATTTTAAATATATTTTTGTTAATTTTTTAGAGCGAGAGGAAGAGAGAGAGAGAGAGAAACATCAATGTGAGAAACGTCGATTGACTGCCTCCTGCACGCCCCCTACTGGGGATCGAGCCTGCAACCCAGGCATGTGCCCTGGCCGGGAATCCAACCAGGACCTCTCAGCCAATGGGACGACGCTCAATTTATTGAGCCACACTGGCCAGGCTTAATATAATTTTAATATTCGTGGAATGTGTGTGGTACCCCCTTTTGTTCCTGATATTGGTAAATTTTGTTCTCTCTTATTTTTCTTAGAGTCTTGCTCAGGGTTTATCAATGTTATGCTTCTCTTCAAAGATTCATTTGAAAGACTGTCTAAATTTTAACAAATAATATTTAAAGCTGAAATTTATAAAAAAAAAAGTAATATTATCACATGATTTGTAAATATGGGTAAATCATAAAAAAACTGCTAAAATATTTTTAAAAATTGAAGTTGAAGGGTCAGGAGATTGCTTTTATTCTTAATATAATTAATCATAATGCTTTATCTTTTTAAAGTATATATATCAATTTGAAAAATTAAAATTCAATTAAAATAGTTTATAACAGTACCATCCTTATGGGATTTTGTGAGAATTAAATACGATAAAACATGTACAATGCTTAGCATAATATAGACATCTAATAAATAATAGCCATTTTCAATGCTGTTTTTTACACAAACATCATTATAAAAACATTAATGCAACTGTAAACATAATGAGAAAAATTCTACCTTCCAAACACATTATATAGTGTTCATTCGTCTTTGTTCTCTTTCAATTTTCATTGCTACATGCACAACTTCTCATAGCAAGAATAACAATGTACACATATGTTTGTATTTCTAAACATCACATTAACTAAATCTTCATGTTTCAATAGCTATTTAATCGGCACTGCGAACCCCATTTGGTCATTATGCTCAGTGTGCTTACAACTGGGTTATTGTTGGCTGCTTCTGTATTATTTCTGGCTGTTAGAAATGATGCTGCAATAAACATCGTTAAATATACAATCCTTTGGCTTTTGGGTAATTTTCTTCATTTAAATTTTTGGAAGATGTGGGGCTACTACTTCAAATTGTATGACATCATATCTTGTTCTGATCATGTACTTTCCAAAACACCTTCGATGACTGACCTCATCGGCCACCTTAGTCAGCTCAGACTGCTACAGGAGGAATACCATGGGCTGGCTGACTGAAACAACACATATTTATTCCCGACACTTCTAGAGGCTGGGATTCTGAGATCGGGGTGTAGGGATGGCAGGGTTCCTGGTGAGGCCACCTCCTGATTTACAGGTGGCCATCGCTGCTGTTTCCCATGTGGTGGTGTAACCACAGAACCAGCTCAGAAAGGTCCTATCCTGTTTGCAGGGTAATGAGTTGCTTTTCAGAGATGACAGACCAATGCCATAAGTCACGCAACCAAACTGCATCTGGAACCAAAGTTTCCCTCTTACCCCCCAAGGAACCAAGGATAAGGACATAACCCGAACTTGAAGGCCGGAACCCTTGCAGAAGGGAAGCGTCCTTTCCAGGAAGACCCCAAGCTGAGCCTCCTCAGCCTAATGACCGAGCTCGAAGGTCCTCCCAGTAAAGCTTACTCCACCGGCACTTCTACAAACCCGTTCCCCAAACCCTTAAAACCCGCCCCAACCCTGCATCGGGGAGTTCAGGACTTTCTAGCCACTTGCTGTCAGGGCACCCTGGTGTCTGTGACGGGCTATCTGCAGTGCCAGGTGGGCAGATTTTCTCCGTCACAGTGAGAGAGAGCTCTTCTCTCTCCTGTCTTCTCCAGGGCACTAACCCCTTTGGTGAGGACCACAGCCTCGTGAGCTAACCCTGAGAGCTCTTCTCTCTCCTGTCTTCTCCAGGGCACTAATCCCTTTCGTGAGGACCACAGCCTCGTGAGCTAACCCTCCAGGAGACCCACCTCCGAATACCATCACGATGGGGATGAAGGCTTCAACGTAATTTGGGGGACACACAAGTTGATCTATGGCAGGGAGGTCCTCCTTTGTCCAGCACCCACTTTGGCTGGAAGAAGGGTCTTGTGTTCTGTCTCGATATCTGCCAGGTCCCCATGTCATGCGTCCACCGGACTGTGGTTATTCCAGGATTTCTTCTTTCTGTCACCCCACTTCCTGTCTTCTACTCGTTTCACGTCATCTCGTCTATCACCTCTTCCCTGGTCGGCATCCTCTGATCAGCCTCTGCCAAATTCACTCTTCGCCCTCCGGATGCATTTCAGGTCAATCGATTCTCTCTCTTCCTATGTTGCTTTTCTGTTGAATTAAATGTATTGGGGCGACAGTGGTTGATAAAATTATACAGATTACAAGTGTGCCATTCTAGAATACGTCATCTGGATAGTGCCGTGTGTGCTCACCATTCAAATCAAATTCCCTTCTGTCACCACACACTTGACCCCTTTGCTGTGTCGTCATTACCACGCCTGGTCTACTTTCCCAGCTGGGTGAAGAGCTCTCTGAAGGCAGGGAATCATGCCTAATTAATCTTGTTATGTTATCCTTGTGACTTACAATAAATAAATATTGATGCATTGATTAAAAATAAATAGCACAGTTTTATTCATTGTGCTGATCTATTTTCAAAGAATAAATGTGTGGGGATTGCGTGTGTGTGTGTGTGTGAGTGACTTTTTCTCATAAGTGAAGGAGCTGGAAGGAGAGGTTTCTAGGACACTATTTCAGTTCAGTTCATCTCCATGGAGGATGACAAAAAGTCAATTTCAATTCAACATGGATCGATGCTCGGCAGCTCTCATTTCAGTCGTCCCGGAGTTTTACACCTTGCCCCCAACCAGTGCAGTTTCCTGGCATCCCTGCCCCCTGCGCATCCTTGTCCCTGCTCCAGTGCGAGCCTGCGGGCGGTGTGTCTGGGCCGGTTGGTTCGTGGCTCTGTGTTCAGACCGTTCTCTTCCTCTTGGGTGGACTTCCAGGGTCGGGAAGCATGAAACCGATTCCCTGTGGGGAACGCAGCCTGACCGCAATCTCTCCCTTCCCGTCCCGTGTCTCAGCAACTCCCTTCTCCCATCTGCTGGGGGCATTTCCTGTGCCAGAGGGAAATCGACATTCCGGCTTCCTCACGGGAAGCAATGGAGGAATGAGAAGCAGTTGGGCCAGAAGGAGACAAAAACCAAAACCTAAAATGAGAGATCTAGCCCCAAGGTAGTCTCAATGCAAATGCAAATAATGTGCAGGGGAACCCTCGAACCCCCCGCCCCCGCCCCCCGTTGGCTCTAGGCTCAGACCTCTGGAGGGTTCTGCCCTGAGGACTCACAGGTCCTAGGTGCCTCTCAAAGGGGAAATGCTACCGTTTCAAGGCTTGCATCTCAGATGCATGTTTATATAAACAGGTTTAAGTTCGAAGCTTGTGGCAAAGGCTGTGGGTGGATCAGAAAGGACACGGGATGGAGAACTCCGGAGATCTGGGCTCGGATGTGCACTCTGCTGCCCACCGGCTGTGGACCCTTGAAGAGGCCACACGAACTCCCGTGAGAAAAGCCAGGTAACGTGTCCTGTTCTGAGGGTCACCGGGTGCACTTTGCATCAAAGGGGGAGAACGCACTGGGAAAGTCACACTGTGCCGCACACGCCTCGGTCAGGTTCCTGGGGTCTGGGCCTCAGACTGTCCCTGGAGCCCGAGAGCGCGGCCGCTCCAGTGTCTGCCCATTTGCAGCATCCTGTGTGGCCAGGACAGCTGGGCCCTTAGCAAATGCTTTGGTGCCAACTGTCCGAATGGCAGCAGACGAGCTCAGGCCTCTGCAGCACTGGGCGCCGCCAGAAAAACCACTCCTTTAATTTCAGGACTTGGGCTATTTCATGGCAGTTTTGGGAAGAATGGTGATATTGCCCAGCCTGTGTGGCTCAGTGGGTGAGCATGGACCCCTGCACCAGAAGGTCACCGGTTTGATTCCCGATCCGGGCACATGCCCAGGCTGTGGGCCAGATTCCCAGTGCGGGGCATTGCAGGAGGCGGCCAGACAATGTTCTCTCTCATCGATGTTTCTATCTCTCTCTCCCTCTCCCTTCCTCTCTCTCTAAAATCAACGAAAAATTAGAGAAGGGTGTCTGGAGGGGAAAAGGAGAAACATCTGTAACAAAAATTACTTAATATAAATAAATAAATAAGTAAGTTACAAAGAACGGCAATATTGAGAAACAAGTAGAAATATGCAGCATCTCATTTCTCAAGAAGCCACTTTGCTGCACACCGGGGCAGGCAGCTGCCCAGGGTTGTTCAGTTCTTCCCTTTCAACCAGCACAGGAATCGGATCAAGGTCAACCGTTGTCAAATCACATGTTTGAATCATTTAAATAGACAGTTTGTAACTAAATTGAGGAGGTCTTGCCTGTCCCAAATTAAACTGGCCTTATTCTGAGGCCTGGCTGTCCTCCAGACCCCCCCTTCTTCCCTTCCCAACACACCCTGTGCCCCTGGGAGCTTTGCCACACAGAGTAAAGGTGACCCAGGTCGTAAGAAAACACTCTGCCCTGGCTGGGTAGCTCAGCTGGTTAGAGCATTGTCCTATACCCCAAAGCTGCAGGTTTGATTCCCGGTCAGGACACATAAAAGAATCAGACAAGGAATGCAGAAATAAGCAATGCAATGCACTGATGTTTCTCTCTCTCTCTCTTCCTTCTTCTCTCTGTCTCTAAAATCAATGAATTAAAAACAATTTTTTTTAAAGAAAAAAAATATCTTCTACAATTTCCTTGAATATAGTAGGTCTGAACAATATTTATTTTATTCAGGCTGTACAATAGTGGGAAAGTACTTTGCACATTTTACTTTATTTATTTATTGAAAAGGAATTTTTTATTGATTTTTAGAGAGAAAGGAAGGGAGAGAGATAGAAACATCGATGAGAGAGAACATCGATTGGCCGTCTCCTGCATGCCCCCCACTGGGGATTGGGCCCACAACCTGGGCATGTGCCCCGACTGGGAATTGAACCAGCAACCTCTTGGTGCAGGGTCGACGCTCAGCCACTGAGCCACACTGGCTGGGCTACTTCGTACATTTTAAAACTCGGCTGTGGGGGGCCTGGCTGGTGTGGTTCAAAGATTGAACATCATCCCATGGACTGAGAGGGCCCAGTTCGATGCACATGCCCAGGTTGCGGGCCCGATCTCCATTAGGGGGCGTGCAGGAGGTGGCTGACTATTGATGTTTCTCTCACACTGATGTCTCTATCTCTCTCTCCCTTTCTCTCTAAAAGATCAATAAAAATATTTTAATAAAATAAAATAAAATTGGCTGGGGGGTCAAATTCTGGTCTGGCGCTGACTGGCTGTGGCAGCTGAGGACAGTCACAGCATCAGGGACACTGCCGGCATCTGGGGAGGCTCCGCAGTCGCTGCCTCCTCCCTCCCCTGTGAAAAGAGTGAGCTTTGAACCTGAGACGGCTGGGCCCACGCGGTGTCATGTGAGAACTTGGAGGATGTGGAACAACTTACGATACTAACAGCCGGTAAAGACTTTGCTAATAACAGAAATGTGTGTGTGCACGTGTGTGCATGTGCCTGTGTGTGCCTGTGTCTGTGTGTGTGTGCATGCACCTGTGTGTGCATGTGTGTGCCTGTGCCTGTGCGTGTGCCTGTGTCTGTGTGTGTGCATGCACCTGTGTGTGCCTGTGTGTGCATGTGCCTGTGTGTGTGCCTGTGCCTGTGTGTGTGCATGCACCTGTGTGTGCCTGTGCCTGTGTGTGCATGCATGTGCATGTGTGCATGTGCATGCACACCTATGTGTCTCAGGGACTGGGGATGAGAAGAAGAGAAAATAGACACAGTTCAGATCTGCAGATTGCTCTATCAAGGATTATAGATGAGATAAACGAGGAATAACTCAATGATGGAAAGGACTTGTAGGTCCAATAACTATAGACATGGTGTGTGAACATGTAGAGATGACTGTTGCACATGGACTCTTAAGGAACTAGTTACGTCTAGATCAGGCTCGTGTGGAGAGAAAACATATTTCTGAATTCTACAAGGCATTTAGAAAGCATTATAGAGTAGTTTTAGAAAAAAAAATCAGTTATGTAAAGTAAATAGAAAAATCAACAGGATTTGTATGGTCAACGATAGTAAAAGAAATAAAAGCAAATTTCAACATATATTTACATGGTGCCAGACACTGTTTTAAGAATGTACTGGTACTATCTTTTAATTCTCACTGTAGTCATGGGAGGAGGGTCAGTACCAATATGATGAAAATGAGCCCCACAGTGGGTTGTCGCTTGCCCAGGACATGCTGCAGGAGAGGGCCAGAGGCGTCATTTGGACCCAGTCCAAGTCCATGCCGTGTAGCTCTCCCTGCACCTGTGGCCTCTCCAGTCGGTGTGTGTGCTGCTCAGTGCGCCGTGTTACAACGAGGAGGTTGCTATGGATTGGATCGTATTCCTCCAAATTAAAGTGTTGAAGACCGAACCCCAGGACCTGAGAACATGACCTTATTTGGAGGCAGGGTCTTCACAGAGGTAACCAGGTTAAAATGAGATCATCAGGGCGAGCCCTAATCCCCTGTGACTGGTGTGCTTATGAAATGGAGCGACGTGGAGACTCACACAAGGAGGAGGCCACGCAAAGGTGAAGGGACAGAACAAAGCGATGCTTCTACAAGCCGAGGGACACCCAGATGGCCAGCAAAGTACCAGAAGCTGGGGGAGAGGCATGGACAGACCCTCTCTCCCAGCCTCGGAAGGAAGCAAAGAAAACCCCGTGGAGACACATTTCCTTTATATCCGTTTTGTGGCGTAGGACAACCCCTCTGAGGATTTCTCCTACAGAGCGTTTTTATAACAAGAGGTAAGAGGTGACAGGTGCAAAAACACACACACAAATAGCTTTGAAAAAAAGAGGAAAGAAAATGAATCTTTAAGTCAATGGGAGGGTGTTCCGGAGAAATACATATTTCGACTTTGTTTTCATTGTTGCTGTTTACATAACAATGTTGCCTTTGCTGTGATTTGGTTCCAGAATCAGGAGGAGCAACACCTCTCTTTGCAGTCGGCCGGTCACCAGAAGCTGGCCTTTGAACAAACCTATGAACGCCCGAGCTGGGAGCACTTACAACGGTCCCAGTGTTCATCAAAGGCACCTGCCAACCTCCTTCTGCTTAGCTATAAATTATACATAGATTGCACCAGTGTGACACTGAACTTCTGCAGGTTAGCACTCCTGGAAACATGTTTGACACTTGAATAAACTGCTTTTGATCAGCTCGGAACACTTGGTTGGCGAAGAAGGGAACCGGGAAAAAGATGAAGAGAAGCTTCTCTGATTATTCCAAGCAAAGGGGAGAGAGGGTGCTCCCTCTCATCATTCACGGAGCAGGGCAGACTGATCACAAAGGGAGAGGCAGAGAAAGCCGCGAATGTGGGCTTTTCAGAGACTTCTACAGGGTGGAAATTACACGGTGCCTGTTGCCAACCCAGCCCATCCCTCCGCGGAATGGAAAGTAGGAGGAGACCGAGGCGGGAGCGGATGCAGGCATTGTCCTCAGAGCGCTGCGCACCAGTGTGAACCACGGAGAGCTGGTGAATTGTGATAAAAGTGGGAAAAGCATTCTGTGCCCAAAATATGCTTTTCGATGGATTTGGCGACGTTTGTAATGATAGTGCCTAGTTAGCAGTTAGCGGACTGACAGGCCTTCCGAGAATGATGGGCATTCTGGCACCGTTCCAGGGCGTGTGACGGAGACAGGTCCCCGGGAGATGCTGGCCCCACAGCCCTTCATCTGGACAGGCACCTGGGCTCCGGTCACGGTCCTGCTGCTGGCTCACAAGAGTCACCCGCAAATCTTCGTCTCTATAAACCTTGTCTCCTCTGCAGTATGAGCATCATCATTTCTTTTTATGTGGATGTGGGTGCATAAGGTAACATTTTAATTTCCAAGTATAGAGTGGACATGTAATAAACATTCCTCCCTTCTTTTCTTTCCCGTTAGAGTTTAGCGTCGTCATTATCCATAAGGGTCTACGGCGGATCATTGGGTTGACTCTACAGAGACGCTCATGTTTATCAGCAGTATCTGGGACCCCTCATTTCATCCACTGGTTGGGAGTCAGGTGGCCTGGTTTAAATCTCAGTTCCAACATCTGGGCAAAGTCTGCCGTGACTCTGGGGGAGCTACTTAAACTCTCTGTGCACCCGCTTTCCATGTCACGGGGGTGATGGATGTGAGGAGTGTCCAGTGATTTAATATTTGTAAAATTCTGAGAGCCAGAAAGTGGCCCATAGTAGGATTTCTATAGTGTTTGCTAAGGAAATGTGTTTTGCAGTTTAAATGAGAAGCATCAACACCTCACGGACAGAAAAGTGTTCACCGCCCCACCCATGTGCTATGTGTCACTGATACCAGGAGTTCCTTTCCTTTGGAAACTGAGACCCCTCCAGAGGGGTGACCCTAGGGTCTTTTATGTTGCTTACGTCTGACAGGGTCTAAAGATCCACAGTTTGTGTTCTAAACCACACACCTTATGTCCTAGTAGGAAACACGGTCCAATCTACACATCATTATAACCCAGTGCACCACCAGCGGCCGACGCGGGGCTATGTGGGCAGCTCCATAAAAGAGACGCTCGTTTTAAACTAGAAGAGCTAAGGATACATTGGATGCCTTCTCCCAGAAGCAGGACGAGTGGGCCAAGGAATGTCCGTTTTCAGGGCCGATCTATCTGTTGCAAGCTGAGATCACTCTGGGCTGTTAGGACAGTCCCAGAGGGCTACTTGGAGGAGGGGGCATGTATTGGGGAAGACCAGAGTGATAGACAAGGCCCTGCCTGTCAGCATTTAGGAGATGCTGGGGTTGACACCCAGCCTCAGCCTTGTCAATGACCCCGGGAAAGTGCCCTTCACACCAGTGAACCTGCTTCCCACCCGGAAAGAGGGGTAGGACCTCCTGCCCTCACCGGGCTGTAGGAAGAGCGGCAGGTGGGCCTCGATGCGACAGCACATGGGGCAACACCTGGCGTGTCCAGATGAGAGCCTGGCCAGACCTAACTCTCATCTGCCTCGAAGTTTCTATGATCAATAAACAGGAAGAAATCGCCCATTAGCCTCCACGCACCAGGAAAGCACAGAATGTTTATCAAGTTTACCTTGTTCTCTGTGTTCTTCCTCTGCAGTGGCCACTGAGCTGTGTAATGACCATGGCTCCAGGACAATAACGCTTATTAGCGTAATAGCCCGTGAGCAGCAGCGGGACAGAAAGGTCCGGCGGCAAATGCTCTGCCAGAATCCCTGCATTTTTATCTCCAAATGAGGCCACTGAAGGAGGGAGGGGGTACTCTTTTGTTTTGATTGACACAGTATTGTTAGCACGGAGCCCAGAAGACTCTGATAGAGGAATGACTGATTTCAGTGTGCCACGGGGTTGAACAAAAGACGTTTGATGCTTTGGGGGGGAGAGAAAAAAAAATCAAGATGTTATTTCGAAATAGCATTGTCCTGCAGGAGACCCAGGCTTGTCTGTTGGTGACACGGGAGACACACGAGGGATGTGACTTTGGACAAGGCAGAAAGAAGGCGGTCACATTTCCAGAGTGGCTATTACATGCCAGGCATGCCGGGGCCTGGGACTGGAGAGATAAAAATGGTCACAGCAATTATGCAGGATGCGGTAATTGCTCTCGCGGAGGGCGTGCGAGGGAAGGAGGTGCCTAAGAAAGAATTTTTAGTCAAGGTTCCAGGCTAAAAATGCACCAGGAGTCCCACAGATGAACTTTGAATGGTAGACTGGCAATAGCTGGTAAAAATACTATTCTCCAAAATTAGGTCTGCAAAAGTTAGCTCTTGCTTTTTTTTTTTTTTCCCCAAAATCAAACAGAATCTAATGCTAAGCCCATTCCTTGACAGGCCGATGGGAAGTTTAATGGTGGTCATCTGGTCAGCTCCTCACGGGGCAACATGAAACACTCAACTAGTCCGACGGGAGAGTAGATACTGGGAAAGCGTCTCGGGGCCCTTGGATCTCCGGTCCATCCAGGTCACTACAGACATGCGCATCGTCCAAGGCTTGAGCATCTTTATGTCTCTGCTGCTTCTGGGCCAAACCTGGGCACTGGAGTCTTTCCTGAGGCTGGGGATCTGCCAGCTCAGGGCCCAGCCTCCTTCCTGTGAACCGTGTCCACTGTCCTCTGAAGGCCCAGTCCCCCCAAGGTCTGCTCCTCGTGGGACTGTAGAGCTCTGTCCACCTCCTGGCTTGCACATCTTTTCCATCTGCAGAAGCCACCTTTTCTGCTACGTACATCTTGCGTATGTCACGTGTACAGGTTCAAAAATGTCTTTAGGGTTTATATCTACGTAGGCTCTTGTTGGACCAACCCTATACCCATCTTCCGTCTGCCTGATGTTACCCCAGGCTCTCAAAGGCAGCTGCACGGACCCGCCATCCTCAAACAGGAACAATTCTTCCCGTTCCCCAGCATCTTTGACAAGAGGGGGAACGATGAGAGTTTTGTAAATTTTTGCCAATCTGGTATGCACGTGAAGTACTTTCTTAGTATGGTTTTTATTTTTTCATTGTTTTTCCATTCACAGAAAGGTTAAACATCGTGTTCATATGCTTACTTAGTGACCATGGAGGTATCTTTCCTGTCTATTGTCTATTTGTATTTGGGACACATTTTCCATTAGTGTTTTTTTTTTTTAAATCACTTTCTTATGGATTTACAAAAGCTTTACTTGAATGCAGGAAACGGATCACGTGATAGTTATACGCATCGTCACTTTCTTCTCAGTCATAATGAAACAGAGAGTCTTGATCTTAAAGTAGGCGCGTTCTTTTATTGTTTGCGTTTTTGAAAATAGATATTTCTTACCCCAAGGATTTAAAGATTTTCTCCTGCACCTTTTCTAAAAATATTGAAGTATTGGCCCTTTAAAAATGTGCCTGGTATTGATTTTTATTTGTGTGGTGAGACAGGGATTTAATGACCTTCTGCCGGTTGCAGCGCCATCTATTACGGCCGGCACCGCCGTCTCGTACTGTCAGGCTTCGCTGCTTGGGGGCCTCACCAGCTCCTTCCACCCTTGTCCACAGGTCCTACTGCTCGAAACGCCGTGATTTTGGAAATCTTCGGTCTCATAGGGCATTCTTCCCATCTTTTTTTTTTTTTTTTTGCTTCAGCTGTTTGGTCCTATATTTTTACATGTAAATAATAGTAACAGCTTTATAAGTTCCATGAAAAACTGTTGAAATTGTACTGGATTAATAATTAATCATTAATTTGGGAGAGTGGACTCTCTGTAATATTAAATCTTATATCCGTGAGCTTTTTATATCTCCTCAATGAGTAATATATTCTTTACTGTCATTCAGGGATGTAATGCAGTTTTTCTCTATAAAGGGATTATGCTTTTGTTATGTTACATTTTTGTTGAGGATCTTATATTGTGTTGTTACAGTAAATGGGTTCTTTTCATTACAACTGCTAATTAATTATTACGATGGCATACAAATGCCATTGGTTTTTACATGCTTATCTTGTTCCAGCAACCTAGAGGCACCATTTGATTCGTTTTAATAGTTTGTAGCTTTACGTGGCTTTTCTTTGTGTACAATCCTGTCGTTTCCAGAGTTTATCATTCATATTTCTTTCTCTACATTAAACAGGTGTTCCACTTCTAAATGTAAGTGATGCCTTCCAGAAGTCTTATTCCGTTAATTTAAATGCTTCTAAATAGTATCATTATGCACAGTCTTTGCTAAAAGTTAGTGGATGACAATTTTAAAAAGTCCATTGTAGTCTTAGTATTTTTAAATTTTTATTTTTCAAGAATGAGAACTGAACTTATTTTTCAAATATTTCTCTGCATCTAATTCTCTTGTTATCTGTTGATGCAATGCTGAGTATTAAGTGATTTTCTGATGTTGAACCATCCTTGAATTTCTGAGTTAAACTCAATTTGGTCAGGTTGTATTTATCTGTTCTTATTGGATTTGAAGTGCCATATATATTTTTTAAGGTTTTCATATCATAATTCTTGGTGCAGATCAGTGTATACTTTTCTGTTTGTAAATGTCCTTGTGTGACTTAGAGATCAAAGTTGTGCTCACCTAACAGAATGAGTTAAGGCTATCTGGTAAGGCTGAGACTTGTGTGTAACACCTTGCTATCTTTTTATCTGAGGAGTAAAGGGGAGAAGAATTTTGGTTATAAATTCAATTTGTAAAATCTCAATGGAATCACTCTGATTTTTTCTATTTCTTTTCCAGTCTGTTGCAGAGTTTCTCAGGTTTCAGCACTGTTGACATTTGGGGCTGAATCATTCTTTGCTTCTGAGGATAGTCCTGGGTGAATGTTTAACAGGGTCCCTGGGCTCTGCACACCGAAAGCCAGTAGCACCTCCCAGTGCCTAAATGCCCCCAGACATCGTCAAATGTCTCCCGTGAGCCAGGGGGAGGCTGTTTGCGAACCACGGGTACGATCTGTACAATTAAAGTATTTACCTGATAGAGTCGATGTGAGAATTCAAAGAATTAAAACCTATGAATTGCTTAGATTGTGGTCTGGTACACAGAAAATGCTCAATAAATGCTGGTATTTTCTATCGTCATCCGTTTTCAAGGTTGCGTTATCAAGGCATGTTTTCGGATGAGAAGACTGTCTCCAACCTCCAAGCACTTTTTGAAATAACTCGATAGGCAAATTATTGACACTTTTTTTTTTTTTTTGGCCTGGCAGAAGGTAGAAATGAGAATTGGGTTAGTGTGTTGTCGGCGTTTCTTCCTATTTACGCTTGGGGAGTATACAAAGGTCTCAGAGAAAGGACCGGGCTGTAGCCATGCAGGGAGAGCCAGCTAACCCGGGACGGCCTTCCCCCAAGGGAGACTCTTCACGTGCGAACACATGCACTTTCCCACGTTGCCACGGAGCCGTGCAACCCCTGGAGTGGGCTTCTTTTCTGAGACCACAAAGGCGGGAGTTCAATGCCCCACGAACCCTTGCCTGCTAAAGTCATGGCATCAGGACGACTTCCTCGCTGTGCTGTGCTTTCGGAATTCCACAGATCTCCGTGAAAAGCAGCCTCTTTCCAACATGAGGTTTGTTTACAGAAACTGTGTTATGGACAAGACCTCACGGGAGGGAGAGTCACTCTCTTTGGGAGGATGCAAAATCGAGGAGAAATAGCTGATCTGTGAGCCAGGCTTCCATTCCCGCCCCCTCCGTGAGCCTGTTTCCTCAGCTGTGAAGGGCTTGGAATGAAAATGCTTTTCCTTCTGGTATGAGAGGGTGATGGGAGAGGGTACCACTCCGTCTACGAGCGTAGAAGACGCTCGCTGCGAGGGCTCATCCACGCTGTGTGCTTCACGTTGTCAGGGGCTGGTTGAGGAAAGGGCTCAGAGACCAGTGACCAGGTGCTGTCCGCTTTGCTGCACCCTGGCTGCGTGACCTGGGCCAGCGTCACCTGTGTGGGCACTGGCTCCAGCTCAGGGGAGGCACCCAGCTCCTCTCTTCCAGCTCCATCGAGGAGATTCAGTGAAGACACTGCATCAGTGACCCACGTCCTAGGACAATGCCCGACGTTGTAGCACTTAATAAACCAGCTTCTGTCATCATGTTACTGTTGCTGTGACTGTTACCAATCCTGTCTGCTTCCACCCCCCCCGAGGACGTGGGACACACATCTGTAACAATGACAAGGTGCTTTTGCTCTTGGAAAGCATTCCGCACATGGTTAAGGACCTTTACCCTGGTTTCACAGCGGAGGGGCTTGCTCCCCCCAGGGGCGGTGGCTCTTGTGTGGCATCCCTGTGGAGAATTAATAGAAGGCCTCATAGTCAAAGAGCAGAGAAGACTGTGGCCCCACTTCCCGGAGGGTCCACGGGTGAGACAGGAGCAGCTTGCTGGCTCCCGTTCTCCTCGGGGTCCCCCCGCCAGGGCCGGGGAAGGCTGCAGGAGAAGGGCCAGCAGACCTGCACGCTGTCACCTCAGAAAGACTGGTGGGCTTTTCATGTCCCCAAAGCTCAGGCTGCCTCCCCGGGGATCTGAGTCGCCGCTGCCAGCCTCCAGGGGTTGAGCACAATGCCTGCATGTGACAGGGGAGCCTTAGAGAGGGCTGGTGTGGAGACGGCGGCCCCGGCCCGGGACGAAGGGTTCAGAGTGGGAACCCCGCTGGGCTCCATGAAGGAGGCTGCTCCTCCTCGGGCTCCTGCTGGTGGCGGGCAGAGCACACAGCTCTGGGCGCCCAGCAGACTCCGGGGCGGGAGCCCCCTTCATGTTCAAGGCCTTTGGCCAGATTTGCAGGGGGCTTTCCGGGGTAATCCCCTGCATGAACTACACAGCATGCTAAGGGAGAGCGTGCGGCTGAGACAGGAGCATCGACTTCCCCTGGACATTTCCGAGGCAAGGCACCCTGCCATGAAAGTGGACCTGTATACCTGACAAGACAACACACAAAAAGCCTTTTCTTGCTCCTCGTCTTTATAGAGGATGATGAAATTCACCATAATAGCAAACATTAAATGTAACTTATTTAGACATTTCCTGGGGACACGAATGAACATCTATGTCATGGTGAAACGGCATGTTTATGGTGGAGACGGCATAGAGACATATGACGGGGGTACCAGCTGGATCAGAACACCTAGGTCCAGTACCTGTCCCACCATAGGTTCTTCCTTACAGCAGAGCCCCTCTGTGTAATTCAGGGATGATGTCTATGTAATGTCTTGAGACCCAAGCAAGGGAATGGACATGGATGCTTAACAGCATCTTGACGCTCACGTGTACTGAGTATTATGATTATTCTAGGCGACCATTTGATGGTAGTTTCATATCTACATCTGAAACTAGCAAGGAAACGGAGAACCTGCTTCTCAACTGTGGGCTCTGTTTTGGCACCCCGCCCCATGAGATCTACATCGTGGTCCTTGGCACTAAAAATGGCTACGTTGGCACCATGAAACGGGCATTTTCCATGAAGCGTGTGACAGATTCAATACATATGGCTTCACTTGGCTATTATGGGAAGTTTTATACACCCTCGGAGTTTTCAACAATTCCCTCGTTGTGAAGCTCACCGCACACCTCCTCCTGTCTTCACACCTTGGCTGGATATATCTACATTTATTTTTGTTTATTCAGGTGGTGGAAGCAAATCTTAATAGGCTTGGTAAACAGATTTTTTCCCCCCAGAATTAAAATCCTTGCTCATTAAGAGGAAAATTTCTAAAGAGACCTGAGGCTATTTTCCCCCGCAATCCTCCTTAATCCTAACACATTTCTTAACACGGTTAAATTCAGTTTGCGTCTTCACATTTAGAGTCTCGCCAGGCTCCTGATGTTGTGACGTGTCTTCTGATGTGCCCCTGCGGAAGTGCCCAGCTCTTACTTCTACATCTCAGCAACTGGGATGTCCGTTGTACCAGGGACTACCTGTGCCCGGACACTGGAAAGGACACACGCCCTTGGCCAGCCAGAGCGTGACCTAGGCAGTCACCAATCTCCATCTCTCCACTTGTGTTCTTGACCCATTTCAGGTTACTTCCGTTAGCTCAGGTCCTCCGAGAAATAGCAAAGACAAGACCAAGAGATGTATCAGTGGCAGCACCAGTGGAGGGTAAAGGGGGGGAGCAGGAGATTGTGGGGAGAGCCTTCAGACAGTGATGCAGGGTTGGCACCTGGGAAGGAAGGGGTAGAAGGAAGGAGATTGGGTAAGAGGGGTCTCTGACTTTAGCACCCGTCTATGAAAGTCAGCTGAGCCAATGGGGAGTCTTCTAGCCCATGTTGCCATGGGAGGCGTCCTGAGTTCCACACGCTGCACAGTGTCCTCCCTGTGCCCAGCCGTTGGCCGTGAGCAGCCCTGGGGAAGCATTGGCTCAGCACCCATATGGGGCTGGGTCCAGAGGCCCTCCGGTCATTCAACTTTTCTCCCAAAGCTCGTGACCGGAGGGGCACATTTCCAACAATGCCCCATCTAGTCCTTGGGTTGGCCAACCTATTGCACACATACCACTGACTCCTAAACTGTGGTGGGAAGAGTCTCTCTCCAGAATTGCACAGGAAGCCAATGGAGGTGATCAAAAGCTAAGATGCTATTGTCCCTTCACAATGGAGCTCTGGTCTTATCGATGCCTCTCAAGGCGATGGTCGTCCTACACCGTCCAGCACCTGCCCTGAATGTTCTGACTTTTCAGAGAGCAATTGTGCAGGCAGTTCGTGTCTGCCTTCTTTGTGCTTGGAAAGACGGAGTGGGAGGGGAGGCGGGGACGGGGGTGCAAAGGAATAAAATGGATGCGCATGTACCAAGGTGGCCATGGGATGTGGATGTTGAAGTGGGGGGAGCTCATCTCAAGATCGATTAATAAGAAAGGCGTTTTGTTCAGGGAAGAAAAAGTAACACGCATTGAATACCTGCCACGTTGCAGGGGTGAAGCTGGATGGTTCTGCAAGTACTTTTCCCTTTAAATCCCACAACACCTCGAAGAGGTAGGTGCCAGCATCACTGACAGTATGAGAACACTGACGCCCTTAGCACTCTGAGCATCCGTACATGTGATGCAATGCCCGAAGGATTCGAACGCTGAATCTTTCACTGGTCTTTATATATACATAAAATGTTGTAAAAGTATTATATATGTGTATAGTTCGTTACTTATAGACTCGACATGTTAAAGCTTACAGAAGCATCCGAGAATATTCTATGGATTGGGAGTTGGGACACTTTTTCTGTAAAGGACCAGATAAGGACTATTTCAGGCTTTGTGGGACAGCTTGTCTTGGTCACAATGACTCAAGTCTGTGGCAGCACTAAGGCAGCCGTGGACAACGTGTTCATGAGTGGGTATGGCTGTGCCCCATGCACACTGTTTGCAAAACGAGGCAGTGGGCTGGATTTGGTGCATAGACCATCGTTGGCTGATCTATTTTAGATTAAAAAAACACCATGGTTCACCCTGGCCGATTTGGCTCAGAGGTTAGAGCATCGGTCTGCAGACTAGAGAGTCCCGGGTTCAGTTCCCACTAAGGGCACGTACTTGGGTTGCAGTTTGTCCCTGGCCCCGGTTGGGGGTCGTGTGGGTGGCAGCCACTCGATGTGTCTCTCTTACATCCATGTTTTCCTCTCTCTCTCCCTCCCTCTCTCCCTATAAAGAACAAAACAAAAAGCACCATGGCTCAGCGAGATGAAGTCATGCGTCCTTGGTCATTCGTAAGGAATGGCAGAACCCATACCACAATGAAGGTTCTTTTCTGCCTGTGTGTACCAATTCCACTGCACCGGCCTTCTCTCCAGGTCACCACCAACTCGTCAGAGGAAAAAGGTCCTCGGCGAAGGGAAGAAAGAGAAGAGAGTGAGCAGCAGGTGGTAGAGAGCCCTGAATGCCACGTACGCAGACACTGGGGTGAGGGGGGGGGGCTGCAGATTTATACAAGCTTGGCAATGACGGATGGGAAATGCTAAAGGACATACATAGAAGGATACCTTCTGAGGTGACGGTCGTGGTCCTGATAGTGACCCTGAACACTGAGGGACTGGAAGGGCCGCAGAGGTGGGCACGGAGGCAGGTACGGAGGGCACAGCAGAGGGGGAGCTGTGAGACATGCCGGCTGTCAGGAAGCATAAGTCATGGCTTGTGTGGGAGGCTGTAGCATCGGGACGGCACGGGGGAGTCGGAATTGTGGCCGCTTGTCTGCGTGACTGACACCATGGCAGCTCCGTAAGCAAAACAGGGAATCAAAGCTACTGAGCCAGAAGAAAGATACATCATGAAACTGGTCTATTTTAACGGATCATATACATCTTGCTGTAAATGCTCAACAAACTGGAATTGACTGCTGTCTCTCGAGAGAGGTTGATGTTAGAGATGGCGGCTCGGGTACCATCTGAAGGGGAGAGGGTGCACCAGATGACCCACGAACAGGACCTCCACTGGTAAGAGGCAGAAGAAACAAAAGGCAAAGTGTTGGTCAGGCAGACTGATGGAGAGCCAGGTGAGCCCAGCAGACAGAGGCTGGAGGAAGATGTTTGCATGAGAAGCACCTCCTTCCACATCCCTGGGCGGTCCTCCCTCACCCTTCCCAACAGCGCAGAAGCATCCCTCCTCACAGGAGGCCTGCCAGGTCCTGCTCCAGTTCTGCTGGGTTTAAGGCAGCAAAAGCCACATTTCTTTGCACTTAAATGAGTTTTAAGACACATCATTCCAAATGGTTTATTGATGATTTTGAGTTGAAGGCACTTGGAAATCAGCAAATGCCAGGAGACGCTTCTCTGAACCCCCTTATCTCCCTGAAGACAATCATTCAAAAGGCGCCCAGTTGTCATGAATCCTCTTCCTGAGAGATTCATCAGCTGGGAAGATGGACTCTCTTCACAGGAGAGCCTAGAAGCAGACACTCCCGGCAAACCATCCCCAACCCTCAGACTCCCATCTATTCGTGTAAGGAAGCACTCACCTTTCCTAACCCTCCTTCTCTCCTCTACGTGACCCACGACCCTGTTCCCACTCCCTCCCCCTATAACTGTGTACGGTACATACACTCTCAGATCTCACCACTTTTTGATTATTCCTTTGCTTCCTGGGATGTCTCATGCATGTAATATTAAAAATTAATAAATGTGTCCTCTTCTCTCCTCAATATGCCTACTGTCTGTTTATTTCGTAGACCCAGCTATCGAACCCAGGAGGGCGGATGGAAAGTCTTTCCCTCCCAGCACCCCTCTGAGCCCCCCGATGCTCTACACCTGCACTCTGTACCTCTGCCCCAGATCCACCCACATCGGGGCAGGGTTCCAGGACAGTCACGGATACTAGAAAATTGGGGGCAGACACAGGCCTTGAATTCCAACCCCACTCCCCGGGGCGCGAGGGCAGGACAGTCACCTGTGGGTCTTCAGATGGGACTCAACGTGGACGGCTGCTCAGTTGCAAGACAAAGGCGTGGTTCTTGGCCAAGTCCAGAGGGAGAAGTAGATGGTCAGCTTCTCAGGAGGGGAGGACCAAGCACATCTTGGTCTCACGGCATCTCGACACCTAGCCCTGTCGCAGGTCCTGGGACACAGGAGATGCGGAATAAATCCATGTTAAATAAATGAGCATACGTGTGCGTGCTTATCACGCAGCCAAGTTTAATCAAAGCATAGAAGAGGGAGCGATTTACTTCCCAGGGAAAACGTAGGACAGAGCTGCTGAAATAAAGGACATTTTAAACTGGATCTCGAGGAATGAATCTGCACTAATGAGGTGAGAATCCTATCCCAGACTCTCAGCACAAACGTGCACGTCTTGGAACTAAAACGGGACGTTAGCTCCAGGGCGGACCTGCACCTTCTCCCTCCGAACTTTTGCAGGTAGAATCTCTTTCACCCTCACAATAGCCCTTTGTGATGGGTTTTGTAATCACTTCCAACAGGGAAACTGAGGCTCAGAGAAATGAAACTGTTTCCCCAGGTTGAACATTGGTAGAGAGCAGAGTTGACATTTGCAGCTCGCGGGGTCCGATGACCTCCAAAGGGAAGATCCATACCATTGGCTGGTTCAACCGGCTGGACCCGGGGCTGGCGTGGGACATACAGCCACGCCGGGGACATGAACAGATCTTCGGGGCCCTGCAGACAACCTCAAAGGCTGCCTTCCTGGGGGATTTTTTCCTAATGAAGTCATAAATCTAGAGGTTCTGTCTGGGGTCATTTCTGGGACATCAAGGGTCCCACACTTCACAAAGTTTTTTAAAAGAGAAGCTGTTTGCTTCCTGCCTCAGCACGTTGGTGGGCCTTCGGGTACCTGGAATTTATGAGAATTTCCATAGCAACAGTCGATGGCTGGGTTAAGCCAGGGTTGTGGTGCCTTGGCCCCTGGTTCCCTCTTGATGATCACTAATTGAAGGCAGGTCAGGGAATGTCATGCTGGTCCCTTGAGCACAGCCAGCCCACCTCCTCTCTGACAGGCAATGACCAGACAGCAAGACCTTCATCTGCTTTATTTATTTATTTGGTGTAAACAGATCTGACGGAATGACATCTGCCTTCCAAGAAAATTGGGAAGAAACAGTCATGTTCAGTGCCTGGACATGCCATGTATTTTGCATTTATGCAAATCCCCAAGTCTCAGGGTTCGTGTGGGGAGTGATTGAAAAGCCATCTTCTCTCTGTGGGGTGTTCTCCCAGGCCCTGGCCAGGCCTCCCTGTCACCACTCTGTGACCCCACCATTTGACCTGCTTGCATCTGACGCCGCCACCTGGCCACCAAGTGTCTTCTGTTCGTTTTGCTGATAGGTTCCTGCTAACAGCGCACCTGTAGGACTCAGGCATCCCGTTGCTTTCGAGTCCGGGCTTTGTTTCCAATGCTTCCCGAGGCCTCTGTGTGCCCAGGAACACAGTGAATTATCCCCAACTGTTGCAGGAGATATCACAGCAGACTAGCAAATCAGACTTTTTCTTGTATATGATGTAGATCAGCTTAACTGGCTCCAGGAATCCGACCTCGTTCCTTTATTTTTCAATATCCGATTTCAGCCAGCCTCGCACCCAGGTCCCAGGGTGCCTGACACATGCAGACCGTCTGACTGTGAACTCTGGACTCTGATGGTTCATTGTCCAACATCACTTTCCTATTAAAGTCTTGGAGGGAGAGACCAAGGCTTGAGTATCTCTGCATATCCAGAGTTTAGTGCCAAAAAAATATTGAATAAATGAATGAATGTCTCCCCGCTTCCCCCATTACACAGAAAAAATGATTGAGACTATGCTATGGAAGTAATGATAAATGTCACAGGATGGTGTCTAGTCCCAGCAGAATTGAGCAGTGAGCCATTTTTCCTTGAAGTGATAGTTTAGCCACCGGAGGGAACCTTACATTGTCTTATCTGACTTTCTAGCAAGTGCAAACTCTGTTAGTGGGACCTCTAGCTTTCATGTTTGCGAATTCTTTCCTTTGGAATATATATTTTAGACACATTTCTATACCCTCAGATCCATGTAAGTTGGATTATCTATTCTTTTGTCCATATCTTTCCAGCTCATACTTTTCTACTTTCAGAACTTCAGAGATGTTGGGGAAGTGAAGAGATGCAAGAAAAAAACAAAGCTGAGCAGAATGACCCCTTGACTGTCAGGCTCAGGGAGACAGGACCTGGGTCCCAGCTCTGTTGTTTGCTAGCTGTGTGACCCTGCAAAGTTAGTTGACCATCTTGAGCTTCTTTTTCCTTGTATGAAATGATCACACTACTTCTCATGAAATAATGCCTATTAAGCACTTAGCACAGTATTCAGCACATAGTAGACGTACACGTAATAGCCTCCTTTCTGCTTTTTTAAAAGACTGGGTGGCAATCCGTCTCACGTTCACTCAACAGGTAGTTTAAGAACCTGCAGTATTCGGCACACCTGGGATGTAGTGACGCCCAGGTGGAGGCAGCCCAACCCTCGTGGAGACCAAAGATGATGCTCAGTCATGAATCAAATAAATGAGAACCCAATGCACTAAAGGTCAGGGTAGTGGGAGACCATTAACCTTCAGAGTCTCTTCCCTTAAAGGACTCCCTATGAAGAGAGAAGGATTCCATATAAATAAGTGACGATCCGCGTAAATCCAAGTCCCTTTGTCAAAAGCACTACAGCAGGTAGAATAAAGGGAGCTGCAGCCAGTACTGAGCCTGCTTCCTCCAAGGAAGATGATGGACAGGAAAATGCCAGGCGGTCAGTCCCTTGGTCTTCAACCAGTATGAACATCGTCACACCGCTGTGACAGAAATGAAGTCCTCTGCCTAACTGACATCCTCTTCAAAATAATCCACTTAGTCCGAGGTCTGGTGTACACACAGGTTCCCAAAGACATGGAGGGCGCTCGCGTCAGTGAAGAGGCCGGCAAGGACTTTTCTGTGCCAGGAAACAGCTCCGTGAGTTTCCTGGGGACATCTGGTTTCTGAGCACACATTCTCGGGAGGAGCTCTGAGGATCTTAGCTCAGCTCCTCATCCTACAGGACACATTTTTAGACACCCATTACCTGCTGCAGAAAGCCAAGATGGGTAAGATGTGGAGATCGTGGGAAACACACCCACCCACATCTCTGAAGGCCTTTTCTGAACTGCTTTTCTGCCTTCTAACTGGAGTTCCTCCCAATTCCCATTCTGTCTCTCGATCGACACGACTTGGGGTCGTTACCACGAACACATTCTGGATGAAGCAGGAATCCCAAGGGCCCTACCCGGCCATCAGAGCTGGTTTGCGAACCAGACAGGTGAGAGCTAGTGTTTGGAAGCAGACCATGGACACCGACGGAAGAAGAGAAAGAGCCCGTGTTCTAGAACAGGGACAGGAGTACTTCCTTCTCTATGGTCCTGCTGCCTGCGGTTTACTCACCCATGGTCGACAGTGTTCCACAAATATCACGTGGAAAATTCCAGATTTAAGCAATGCATATGTGTTAAATTGCACATCATTTTGAAGAGCTGGTGACATCTCGTGCCGTCCTGCTCTGTCCCACCTGGGGCCTGAATCAGCCCTTTGTCCATGTGACCACCCTGTACATACAGTACAGTAAGGTGTTTTGAGAGAGAGTGAAAATACATTCACATAAATTTTCCAACCATAAAATGTTATAATTGTTCTATTTTATTATTTGTTATTGTTGATGTCTTACTATGCCTAATTTGTAGATTAAACTCTACCATAGGTAAACTTTACCATAGGCGTGTATGTACAGGGAAATCATAGTACGTATGGTTCGGTACTGTCCGCGGTCTCTGGATCCACAGAGGCGTCTTGGAATATACTCCCTGCCGATAAGGGGGGGGCGACTACATAAGCTTTGGAGTCAGACTGGAGTTGGTTTTTGCCTTTCCATTGTGCTGACTTGGTCAGTTTTTTTTTTTTTTAATTTTTTTTTTATCCTCACCCGAGGATATTTTTCCATTTTTTGTACAGATAGAGTGGGAGGGAGAGAGAGAGAGAAACATCGACGTGAAGGGACACATCGAGTGGCTGCCACCCGCACGACCAACCAGGGCCGGGGACAAACTGCAACCGAAGTACGTGCCCTTAGCGGGAACCGAACCCGGGTCTCTCCGGACCGCAGGCCGACGCTCTAACCGCTGAGCCAAACTGGCCAGGGCTGGTCAGTTATTTAAATTCCCTAACTCCTGGGTCCTCATTTGGAAGAGGAGCATAACACGCTCAGCTCGTGGGGTTGGTGGAAGATTCAGGGAAGTGGCGAACGCCCCGAAACCACCCCAGCTGCTTGTAGGCGAGGTGTCTTTCCTCCCTCCTCCCCGAGCGCTGTTGTCCTGGCTCTGCCTCGGAGCGGGTCTACTTTCTCCTAAAAGGAACACGTTCGGAGAAACGTGTTGCAGCCTCCTGGGGAGAGCACCGTCCCTCCAAGCTCGGAGACAGCTTTCTGTGGCCGGTGAGCTTTCGAGGTCTGAGCTGCACAGGGGCAAATGGCCAGCTCCTGGGCTCCTGCACCCCGGTCCCGTCAAGATCTCCCCATTCAGGGCCCGCACACCTGCAATGAGTGACAGGCAGCCCTGAAAGCTCCTCCCCCTGGGCTCCTCACCTGTCACTCACAGGAGACCTGCACGCCCTGGCTCCAGCACAGCTGCATCCCTTAGTCTCATCAAGTCGTGGGCTGGCCGCGAGGAGGAGCAATCGGCAGACACCCACCACCGCGCGCTCTGTTATCTTGGGGACCAGCTTGAAGCATCGGACAGACGCCGCAGCTGTACTGAACATCCCTAGCACGAGCACCAAATGGACTTCAGTGTGTGTGTGTGTGTTTCTTGTTTCGCTCCACTATCCCGTTTAATCGCTGTGTTATGACAACGCCCTCCTTGACGGAAGTGTTAGTCTCCTGTACATTTTATTTTACGTTTCTTCACTAAGTCAGTTTCAGGTGGGCTGCAGTACAGTATCTGAGACGAAAGTGTACTTTAGGGACATATTTGTATTACTCAGTGGATCCCTCCATTCTCAGCATTAGCAGTGACAGTAAGCAAGCGTCCTTCATGTGTACCCGAGAGGACGTCATACATGCACACACTCTCAGCCGGCCAACCTCCTGCTCCCTGAGCTACCTTCCTTCCCCAGCCTCTGTGCACCCCAAATGCTCTCCTTTCCCCAGCCTCGGTGCACCCCGAATGCCTTTCCTTCCCCAGCCTCGGTGCACTCTGAATGCCCTCCCTTCCCCAGCATTGGTGCACCCCAAATGTCCTCCCTTTCCAGCATCCATGTACCCTGAATGCCCTCCCTTCCCAGCATCAGTGCACCCTAAAGGCCCTCCCTTTCCCAGCCATGGTGAACCCCAAATGCCCTCCCTCCCCCAACCTTGGTGCACCCTGAATGCCCTCCCTTCCCCAGCATCCACGCACCCCGAATGCCCTCCCTCCCCCAGCCTCGGTGCACCCAAAATGCCCTCCCTCCCCCAGCCTCGATGCGCCCTGAATGCCCTCCCTTCCTTAGCCTAGGTGTACCCCGAATGCCCTCCCTTCCCCAGCATCGATGCACCCTGGATGCCAGATCAGAGCTGATCTCCCGAGGCTGTTACCTCTTTTTCAGACAGAAGCGTGGTTAGCAGTACCAGCTCTGGCTCTCACTGCCCAGATTTACCTGGCCGCCTCGCCTATGTGACAATGGGCAGGTTATCGACTCCTTCTGTGCCTCCATTTATTATACGAAGGAAAAGCTGTCCCTACTTCAAAGGTTGTTGTGAGGCTTCAACAGAACACGCCCCTCCAGTAACACTGCCCTGTCCAAGGGGTCGCTCTGCACCTGTGAACAGTTACCTGTGCCTTTGCATGTGAGAAAACTGAAGTCCTGCGATGGCCCCCCGCTCCCAGTTCACACCACGTTAGAGGAGAAACCTACGCTAAGAAAGGGGTTTCCAAACCGCGGCTCTTCACACAGCTCTGCATGGCTGGGCCGCTTCTCCACAGCCTGAAAAGCCCTTTGCCCTTATGAGACTCACAAAAGAATCCTTCATGCCGAGAATAAATCCGTCTCTGCCCACGCTAGACCTGGGTGTGCGGTCTCTGACCTCGAGCAGAACAAGGTCCAATGGTGAGCAAAGACAAAGAAATAGTCTCTGCCCAGCGTGGTCAGCGCCACGGGGAAATGGAATGTCACGTGCCCCTGCAGCGGTTCGTTCCAAAGGGTAGGTCAGTGCGGGACGCGCAATGAAGACGTCATGGAGGGAAGACACCTCAGTGTGTGGGGGTGTGCTAGAAAAAAGTGATGTGATCAGGGGAGGGCGTTATGAGTCTACTCATCAAGCATGCATACGTGCTCACATGCAACAAGTATTTATTGAGCGTTGCAAGTGTCCCCTTGGTCCAAGCTCTTCTTCTTTCATCTGGTACTTGCAATGGTTCCCGAACATGCATGCAGCTTGCTTCTTGCTTATAACCACAGGACTTTTGAAAATGAAAATTTGACCATGACCTCACTTGTGCACCAGACCCCATATGATCAGAAGACTCTACACTAGCTGCTTGCTGTTTGTCTTAGATTTCTCTCCCTGCAACACCCCTGCTCACCGAGATCCAGCCAGACATTCTTCAACTCTGACTAGAAACCCTGCTTCTCCCGGACACCTGGTCTCTGAACCCAGGTTAAAATGGTGCCATTATGACACGTTCTGGTGGCATCACAAGCTTCCCACCTTCCAAGCATGTTTTCCTGGTCCAATAACGCCTTCGCTTGTGTGATTATTTTTACCAGGCTTGTGTGATTATTTCTATGCTGCTTCTGTTTGGCATTGCTTCCCAAATGCCGAGCGCTTCGAAAGGACCACGGAGTTTTGATGATGGGATGAGCTCTGTGCCGGGTAGAAGTAGTGGCCATAAGATCAGCTACATACAGGCAACTGATTCAAATGAATGCACGTGCTGGATAGTGGGAGACGGGGTTCTTCCTCGTGGAGAAGGGAGCGGCAGGCAGGAAAGGAAAGGAAACTAAACTGAACCCTGTGCTGTTGTATTGGGATGGGAGTTTTTCTATTGAACGTGTGCTTTTAAATATAAGCAGAAAAAATAGATGCGGATTTCTGTGAATATACATAAATCAGTTCCTTAGCTCCATCCACTGTGAGCGTCTGGGATCATCAGCTCTGTCTTGGGCGGATGCCTACCACCCAGATCTTGGCTCTAATGACCATTTCCAAAGAAAGCAATGAATGCTTTTTGGAAAATATCTGATGTTATGGTTGAACCAAGGAATTTACAAGAGGAATCCGAGAACGATAGGGGCATGTCAAAAAACAGAGAAAGCAGGTTAATGGGGATCTCAGACAAATCTGGAAAAAAATGAGCATTCAAGATACTAATGAGAGTAAAGGATTATAACCCATTGAATAAACTAAGAAACCATGAGTACATACTGATAAAAATACATGCATGGTAAATATTCTTAAAATAACTTCTCACAATATTATGTAGTAATTTCAAAATGAACATAGCATTGATTCTATGATATTCTCACCAAAAAATACATAATCCAAATCATGAACAAATATCAAATGAGTCCTGGCCGGTTTGGCTCAGCGGTTAGAGCGTCACCCTGTGGTCCAGAGAGACCTGGGTTTGGTTCCCACTAAGGGCACGTACCTCGGTTGCAGTTTGTTCCCGCCCTGGTTGGGTCATGTAGGTGGCAGCCACTCGATGTGTCCCTTTCATGTCGATGTTTCTCTCTCTCTCTCCCTCCCACTCTATCTGAATGAAGAAAAAAAAAAAGGAAAAATGTCCTCGTGTGAGGAGATACATATATATTTATATCAAATAAAGCCAAGTTGAAGGACATTCTAAAAAATTATAATACTTAGTGGGTCTTTAACTTGCTCTTGTGGATTTAACTACCATCAGTTCTGTGGTTTTTTTTATTTATTTATTTTTGATAGCTGATCATCCTGAATTCACCACATAGCAGCTCATTGGCTTCAAGTTTTATCATAATTGAGCTCTGGACCAAGATTAAAATGTTTCTGAACAAGAAAAATTCACCCCTCGTCTTTCATCTATGACTTGGAGTGAATTTAGGAATTAAATTCTGTGATATCCTTGAAAATGCTGGGCAGTGAATTCATCACAAAACTGCGAGGTGAACCGGTGACATCAAACGCGGGCTGCGATGGAGTCATCTCAACGACAGTCAAAGTGTTCACATCACAGGTGGCGCTAACCTGCTTCATCACTTCCTCTGTTACCAGAAACCAGAGCAGGAAGCAAGAGCTCGACTCCCACACAAATTTGCAGCAGAGAGTTGTTTTGCTTTTGTTTTTTTTAGCTCTAGCTACCGTTCCAACAGTGGTTTTCAGACTGGACGGCAAGTGTAAAGAAAATCCTTATATCTAAAACCCGTTTAAATGTGCAGTTGATGATCTTTCCCCTAACCTTCCACTGAACGTGGCTAATGTCGATGTAATGACATACTGAGAGGCAGACACGGAAGACAACCTGACACGGTTCTGAGAGAGCCTTCCCGTTGGTGAGCATGTGCACACGTAAGCTTGTAGATGGGTGTCAGTGTTCGACAGACCGAACTATACAGAATGTGTTAAAAGAGCAAATGGGCAAAACCTTACCACAGATCAGCAATCACTGATCACCATTTACAACTGGTCTGGTGACAGGGAACACAAACTTTGAATCCTAATTAAGTAGAATATTACCCCTCCCCCAACCCCAATTTCATTATCCTCATTAGTAAGCCTGGATGTAGTACGAAACAAAATTGTACTCCATTATTACTGCATTTTAAAAATATTTAATCAATATAACTCTTTGGGTAATTTGCCTTTCTTGGGTTACAAAAGAACCTAGTCATATCCTCAACTGAAAAATCTTAAATAAGGCCTGCAAAACCAAAATTCTGTTACTACCTGATATTGTTGAGGAATCGTTAAATTTCTGGGTTGTTATGCATGGTATTGAAGTACATAGAAGAAGCACGTGGCTCCTACAAGCTGAATGGCTAACTATTCAAGGTTAAAGTGTCATGGTGGTCTGCAATGTATTTATTTATTTAACCTGTTTCTTAATTGGTTTCAGAAAGAGGAAGAGAGAGAGAGAGAAACATTGATAACAAGGGAAACATCCATTGGCTGCCTCCTGCACGCCCTGTACTGGGGATCGAGCCCGAAACCCGGGCATGTGCCCTGACTGGGAATCAAACCAGGGACCCCCTCCTAGGTCGATGCTCAACCTCTGAGCCACACTGGCTGGGCTGCAATTTAATTTGAGATGGTTCAGCGAAGAAGTAACAAGTGGGACAGAAATGGGAGCAGTCTGTGAATCTGCACAAGGCGTTGACATGTGTTCTATTCTTTCACGCTCTGTGCAATTTCAACATTTGCAAAATCCAATGAGGGAAGAAGAGAGGGCTTCTCTGATCACACTGTGGAGAGCTGCTCCCACTCCGTCATTAAACAATTGTATTTCTTTATTTTTGTGCACATTGTCGATTCCTTTGAGATCACAAAATGTTGAGGAGAGTAGGCACCTTGCCTGTCCCGTTCGTTGGCCCATCCCCAGCAGCTAGAAAACACACTAGCACATTGTAGGCATGTGACAACTTTTGTTGAATAAATAAAATAAAAGAAAATAAAATAAGGAAAATAGGAAACGACCCCGCTGGAGTGGCTCAGTGGTTGAGTGTCAACCCATGGGCCAAGAGGTCGCCTGTTCAATACCGGGTCAGGGCACATGCCCAGGTTGTGGGCCCGATCCCCAGTGGGGGGCATGCAGGAGACAGCCAGTTGATGTTCTCTCTCATCGGTGTTTCTATCTCTCTCCCTCTCTCTCTAAAAAGCAATAAATAAATTAAAAAATAGGAAACCAATGAATGAATCAATGCATCACTCACAGACACTTAGAAACTAAATGACAGCCTAGTTCCTTCTGTTTTGCATGCCCTCCAGCCAAAGAATGAGCAAGGGTACTGAGCACAGTCCCAGAGTGTGGGGTTGGGGGGTTGGAAGATGGATGCTTTGTAACCTTGTGTTAAGCCCTCTTACCTGATTGGGGGGGAGGGGGGGACTGGCCCGCCCAGGTGTATTGGGTGAAAATAAGGGTTTGTAATCTGTTGGCTTCAAGAAAATGATTTCCACCTGGGGGTACCAATCTGAAAACAAATAGGACGGCGTCCAGAGTTCGAGAGTTCTTGCTCTCTTGCAAGGCTCCCTCTCACTCCGACCAGCGTGTGGTTGGAGGTTCATTACGACTGCACCGATCCCGGCAGGCCGATTGATGGCACCGAGGTCTGGCCTGTCTCTGCCCGGGCGTTCCTCTGGCCCTCCTTCCTCTGGCCACACTGGCTCCTGACCCCAGTCACGATCTCGTCTGAGCCACCCTGAGTGGATGCATTTGTGTACTCAGGGTTTCTGTTGTGGGAACCTATACTTTACCCTACAGTTGCCCTCCTGTCCTACCCATAATAACCACAGCCTCTCCTTCCAGGCCTTTAGAATTAGTCCCAGTCACGGGTCACTCCTGCCTCATTCCCGCCCCGGGAATAGTGAGCTCCTAGGCTGATCACGGGAGCAAGGGCACATCTTTCAGCATCCTTTATTTCTCCCCCGGGCGCTTTGAGATAGGTGTAATCTCCACCTGGTCGGTGAGAACACTGAAACGCACAAAGATGACACTCTGTCTTCAAAGTAGACAAGCTAGTGACGGACACAGGACTAAACCCATGTCCCCTTAAGGCAGTGGTTCCGAGTTCACGGTTCCTGTGCTTCTTTCCTGCTGGCTGAGCGGAGGCCCTGGGCCAGACTGGTTGTTCCATACTGTGTCCGTCTTTCCATCAGCAGTGATGTCTCTGTGGGATCAGTCCCCGGTCCTGCTGGGAAACTGTGCGACTCTCAGTTGGTCCCACGCCCTCCATTAGGGGCTTATTGGAATAACAAGATTTGAGAGCTTACATTTTGGACATTGTACTTCCCTAAAATGCTGGTATTGATTGGCACCAGGGCAGTAATTAGTGAATTAGTCTCCTAGCAGCCTGCAGGGCACACAGATGGACGTGTGGCCAACCAGAAAAGCCGTACGCCCTGCCAAGCAGCTCCTCACCACGTGCTTTCCTGGGCTCCTGTCCTGTTCGTGTGAAAACGGTCCCTAGTGGCATTCCTGTGCAGCGACTCCAAGGACAGACCGGGTCCCACTGCCTGCTTTGGGACCCAGGTTCCCACTCACCGGCTACCGGACCAAGAACCCGTTCGGATTTCCATGCAGGAAGCAGGATTACTGGCGAATTGAATAAGGCCTTCCGCAGAAGGGGCTAAGACCCTGGCCAGCACATAGGTGTTTGCTGGTTTTAGTCTTCATCTTGGGTTCCCTGTCCAGAGCCCTCCCCGTGCTCCAGGGCCGTGCATGGTCCCGTTCCGGTCGCCTGCCTTGCTGACCGGCGGCCACACTGCCCCCTCGCCATTCCCGGACCCCGCTGCTCAGGGAGCATCTCCTTCTCTACAGAGTTTCCTCGTCCTTCACTCGGGTCTGGGCTCAAATATTACTTCTTCAAGTGTCTACCCTGATTACCTATGTCAGCCCGCCCCACCGACCCTAGGAAACCCTCGTCCTCATCCCCAATTTTATTTGTATCCCCTCCCCTCCTCCCCACACAGTTCCTGTAATTGTTGATTCCCCAGCAGAAGGCTACTGAGGCAGAAACTTGCTCTGTCCACCATTCTGCTCCGGCCACAGTACAGTGCCGGCCACAGAGTGGTTGCGCGATAGAGGAAATTGATGTATGTTTTGACGAACGTTAAATTGACTGGTAACTGTGTGCAGGGCCATGAGGTGTAACATGGTGTTTCTGTGTCTCAGCCACGCACCAGGTGAGGAACTCGGCCACCATGGGGACGTCAAGGGATTCTGCTTAGACTTCTTCTGGGACCGGAGCCACACAGAGGGGCCCTCCGCACCCCAGTAAGCTCTGCCCCAAGGAATCCAGGGCCTGGCTGTCCCCTGCTGGCCCTGCGGGGGGCAGCACGAGCCGTTTTGCTCTTTCTGTTTGTGTGATGCAGGCCCCAGAACACCGCATCACTGCAGTAGGCCACGTCTCGCCCACTCGGCATGTCCTCACCAGAAAGTCTAAAACACCCCTTTTCTTCCGGACCCTTCCAGCACGGTGAGTGCCCAGCAGACTACCTGAGTCTTTGGGGCTCGCTCTATGATGAGGATACTTGGCCTGCTGCAGGATTGTCATGAGAATTAACGACGCTCTTCACGGTGCCTGGCCACGCTCACAATAGGCTCGGGGCTGCTCGCTCGCGCACGATCCGTGTTGCCCTGGGAGCTGCCTCGTCGCACCAGCCTGGTCTGCAAACGCTGCCTCTCTCCCCGAAGCGAGTGTTTCACCAGCAAAGCAAAGAGCCACGGCGAGCAGCTGCCCTGACCACTCCCAGAGTTCTTGGCCAGGTGGCCTTCATCAGCGACACCCTGGGACCTTTCCACCTGCTGAGGTCCTGGCTCTGCAGGCTGCAAAGGAAACACGCAGGCTCTCGTGGGTCTGATTTTACGACGTGCCCGGTTCTGCTTCCACACTAAGCCTGCTCGCAATGGAGGTGTGCTACCCAGGCTGGGATGATCAGCAGTGGAGAGAATGCAGGCCCCAGGCACAAGGCAGACGATTACAGGCGGCCTCTTCCTGGGCTGATTGTTTTCATATTTAATTGTATGTTAATTTGAACTTCCAAGATTCAGTTACCCACAGAAATAAATAGCAAAGGAACGGCACGGAAGAAAGACACCGTGTGAGTATGCGTGTCAGTCTTACAGGGCAATTTACCAAATTAAACGACGTAAAAACCAACGGCACTGGTACCTTCAGGGGACACCCTTGGCATGACTGCCCAGAAATGCAGGCACCAAGGCTGGGTCCCAGCCCAGTGACAGAATGCAGGAAGGATTTCCAGCTTGTGCTGTGGCACAGGGCTGACCTTCTCGGTCCCCGTCGCTGTCCATCAACAGTTTAAGGTGAAGAATGGATCCTCCCGTTCCTGTTATTAAGATCGATTGACTTACTCTCCTCCAATGAGTAAGATTCGAACCCATCAGCATGGGCAAATCTATACCCCGGTGTCTCTTTGACAGCCATCACCGATCCCCCACACTCAGTGTTGGGGCCCTTCCGGACTGTTCTCTGGACAGCTGAGTTCCTGCGTGGTCTTGGCCTGCCTGCTGTGTCCCCAATGCCTTCTCCCCGGCCCACCCCTCTGCTCTGCATCGGAGATGCTCACTGGAGAGTCAGCTCTGGTGCTGCCCCCTCATGGAGAGAGGTGCTCCATCCAATCAGGCCGTGACACCCCTCCTGTGAATCTCACACCCTGGGGAGCTAGAGCCAGGGGATCCCTTACAGTCCATCCTCATTGTAATGTACCCTCTGCTGTGGGAGCCCCTGGGGAGCCCAAGTCATGTAGTCTGTTCTCCAGGTAGATCCCAGTCCCTGAGGGCACCAAGCAGCTGCTCAGTGAACAGCTGGGAGGGAACGGACCAGACTTGGCCTCCGGTGCTACAGTCCAGGGCTACCCGAAGGAACCCGGCTACCGTGCCTGCCACATCCAATCCCAGGATACCCGGCTACCGTGCCAGCCACATCCAATCCCAGGACACCCGGCTACCGTGCCTGCCACATCCATCCCAGGACACCCGGCTACCGTGCCTGCCACATCCAATCCCGGGACACACGGCTACCCTGCCCACATCCAATCATAGGACACCCGGCTACCCTGCCCACATCCAATCCCAGGACACCGGGCTACCCTGCCCACATCCAATCCCAGGACACCGGCCAACCCGCCCACATCCAATCCCAGGACACCGGCCAACCTGCCCACATCCAAACCCAGGACACCCGGCTACGCTGCCCACATCCAATCCCAGGACACCCGGCTACCCTGTTCACATCCAATCCCAGGACACCCGGCTACCCTGCCCACATCCAATCCCAGGACACCCAGCCAACCTGCCCACATCCAATCCCAGGACAAACAGCTACCCTGCCCACATCCAATCCCAGGACACACAGCTACCCTGCCCACATCCAATGCCAGGACACACAGCTACCCTGCTCACATCCAATCCCAGGACACCCGGCTACCCTGCCCACATCCAATCCCAGGACACCCGGCTGCCCTGCCCACATCCAATCCCAGGACACCCGGCTGCCCTGCCCACATCCAATCCCAGGACACCCGGCTACCCTGCCCACATCCAATCCCAGGACACCCGGCTGCCCTGCCCACATCCAATCCCAGGACACCCGGCTGCCCTGCCCACATCCAATCCCAGGACACCCGGCTGCCCTGCCCACATCCAATCCCAGGACACCCGGCTACCCTGCCCACATCCAATCCCAGGACACCCGGCTGCCCTGCCCACATCCAATCCCAGGACACCCGGCTACCCTGCCCACATCCAATCCCAGGACACCCGGCTACCCTGCCCACATCCAATCCCAGGACACCCGGCTACCCTGCACACATCCAATCCCAGGACACCCGGCTACCCCGCCCGCATCCAATCCCAGGACACCCAGCCAACCTGCCCACATCCAATCCCAGGACACACAGCTACCCTGCTCACATCCAATCATAGGGCACCCGGCTACCCTGCCCACATCCAATCCCAGGACACCGGCTACCCTGCCCACATCCAATCCCAGGACACCCGGCTACCCTGCCCACATCCAATCCCAGGACACCCAGCTACCCTGCCCACATCCAATCATAGGGCACCCGGCTACCCTGCCCACATCCAATCCCAGGACACCCGGCTACCCTGCCCACATCCAATCCAGGACACCCGGCTACCCTGCCCACATCCAATCCCAGGACACCCGGCTACCCTGCCCACATCCAATCCCAGGACACCCGGCTACCCTGCCACATCCAATCCCAGGACACACCGCTACCCTGTTCACATCCAATCCCAGGACACCCGGCTACCCTGCCCACATCCAATCCCAGGGCACCCGGCTACCCTGCCCACATCCAATCCCAGGGCACCCGGCTACCCTGCCCACATCCAATCCCAGGGCACCCGGCTACCCTGCCCACATCCAATCCCAGGACACCCGGCTACCCTGCCCACATCCAATCCCAGGACACCCGGCTACCCTGCCCACATCCAATCCCAGGACACCCGGCTACCCTGCCCACATCCAATCCCAGGACACACCGCTACCCTGTTCACATTCAATCCCAGGACACCCGGCTACCCTGCCCACATCCAATCCCAGGGCACCCGGCTACCCTGCCCACATCCAATCCCAGGGCACCCGGCTACCCTGCCCACATCCAATCCCAGGGCACCCGGCTACCCTGCCCACATCCAATCCCAGGACACCCGGCTACCCTGCCCACATCCAATCCCAGGACACCCGGCTACCCTGCCCACATCCAATCCCAGGACACCCGGCTACCCTGCCCACATCCAATCATAGGACACCCGGCTACCCCGCCCACATCCAATCATAGGACACCCGGCTACCCCGCCCACATCCAATCCCAGGACACCCGGCTACCCTGCCCACATCCAATCATAGGACACCCGGCTACCCCGCCCACATCCAATCCCAGGACACCCGGCTACCCTGCCCACATCCAATCCCAGGACACCCGGCTACCCTGCCCACATCCAATCATAGGGCACCCGGCTACCCTGCCCACATCCAATCCCAGGACACCCGGCTACCCTGCCCACATCCAATCCCAGGACACCCGGCTACCCTGCCCACATCCAATCCCAGGACACACCGCTACCCTGTTCACATCCAATCCCAGGACACCCGGCTACCCTGCCCACATCCAATCCCAGGGCACCCGGCTACCCTGCCCACATCCAATCCCAGGGCACCCGGCTACCCTGCCCACATCCAATCCCAGGGCACCCGGCTACCCTGCCCACATCCAATCCCAGGACACCCGGCTACCCTGCCCACATCCAATCCCAGGACACCCGGCTACCCTGCCCACATCCAATCATAGGACACCCGGCTACCCTGCCCACATCCAATCATAGGACACCCGGCTACCCCGCCCACATCCAATCCCAGGACACCCGGCTACCCTGCCCACATCCAATCATAGGACACCCGGCTACCCCGCCCACATCCAATCCCAGGACACCCGGCTACCCTGCCCACATCCAATCCCATCTCCCACACTCACCTCAAAAAGAAAAGACAAGGGAAACGCTGGAACTTGGACTCACTCACTGCCAGGTCCGTCTTCTCCCACAGCCTGGGCACCTCTTGCGGTTGTCCACCCCAACACCACCCCCACACCTGCCGCAGAGGGCTCTTCACCCTACATCGCAGACCCTTCCCACCGAGGACCCTTGCTCCTGCTCACTACTCTGTCCAGAATGTCCTTTCCGGCTCCTCGGATCCAGTTCATCACGCGGTTAGGCTCTGCTCAAAGGCATCTGCTTCAAGTGAAAGTCTCTAGAAAGTGACCTTGAAGGAGGGTTGCTTCGCAAGTGACTTTTCAGAACACTCTTGATGCAGAGCGTTGTAGGGAGTGGAGCCGGCAGGCAAGGGAAGAGGAGGGAGCCGAGTCCCAGAGGATCTCACCAGCCTTGTCCCCGGGGAGGACACCTACTGGACATCGTGCTCGGCGTGGGTCTCACCAGGATGAGGAGACAGCTGTCACCCCGCCCTGCGTGCTCCTGATCAGAGCCCCGGGAGGAGCATGTCCCAGGCACCTCCGTCACCTGGGGGCAGGTGTGTGTGAGAAGTCAACGAAGAGCTGAGGGGCTGTGGTTGCAATAAATGAATAATCAAACAAGCCAGCGAAACAAAGAAGTGTATGAACATAAAAGGAATTCGGAGGGTCTGGTGGAGCGCCCACATGGTCTACCGCAGGCTCTGTGTTCCTTTCTGGTGTCAGCCGACCCACAGGGGCGCCAGGTGACGTGGCTGCTGAGGACCGACCCCCAGGACAAGCAGAGCGCCCGGCACCTCTGACCTCCTTAAGGACTGTCCCATCAGTTAGCCCCGAACCTCCCTGTCTCGGCGGCTCTGTTCTCAGACTACGTCTATGCTCAACGGGCCCTTCTATGTCCACAACTAGAGGAAAGAAGGGAAGAAGGGCAGCAGGGCGAAGGCTGACCCAGAACTCGTGCGCGGCTGATGGAGACCGAGCTCCTTGTCTCCGCCGTCCCTTCCCCTGTCTGCCCGTCAGCCTCGTGGGGAAGGCGGTGTGCCCTCCAGGGAACAGGCTCTGCCCCCGGGGTCACCTGCTGCCCAGTGCGAGGGAAGGTCCCCTGCACTCTGCCCGAGCCCAGGGTCACTGCCTCTGACCTTTCCTGAAGCTGCCCCGTGCCTTGTGTCCCAGCACCACACCCCCGTGCTCAGCATCATTCTGCACGGTGGCTGCGGCCAACTTCAGCGCTGAGCAAGCGTCAGGAGTACAAAAAGGAGGGGGTGCTCCACCAACGGTCCCTGACTTCGTGGACACGACTCATTTCTCTGTCTGCACATCCTGGGGGCAGCCCCACTCGGGCCCCGCTGACTGGTATATGTGTTCATGTGGACCACACCTCTTGGGGGGCGGGAATAGGCACGCCCCTCACTGCCACACGCGCCCACGGGGCCTGGCCATGCCGCGCAGCCAGAACACTTGCCGTCCACGGTCTTTGGGGGACACCGGGAAATGGGCACCTCGGTGAGGACCAGACGCACAGTGAGGGGACAGAGCCCTTCAGACAAAACTCAGAGCAGCAGCAGAGCCAGCGGCACGACCAGCCCCAGGGCCAGACACGCGGGGTCATTTCGTTCCACCCCTTACAAGCTGCGTGACCCAGGGTGAGCTACCCGACTCCTCTGCCTCAGTTTCCCCTTCTGTAAAACGGGGATAATAAAAGCAGCTACTGCATAGGGTGCATGGGGGGGGGGTCCGTTACAAGGAGTAGGGCTTTTAGGACATAGTACGTTTTCTGTCAGCAGTAGGCGCTGTGCGAATTATTTCATTTACGTTGTTTCAAGTTTAAAGGATCATCATCAAAGCCATTCACAAAGGTGCCACATTAGTCAGTGTCTGTCCTTTACCCCTGACAGATTCTCTGCACCTGCCATCTTTTATTTGCTTCTCAGGAGCACCTTCCCAGCCATACACATGGCCCAGGACGAAAGTGACTGGGGACAGGGCCGCCCCCAAACCCAGCGCTCCGCCCGCAGCTGCGCAGCTCCCCACCCCCACTCTCCCGCCTGTTTTCCAGGGAGAGGCAGGGATATTGCAGCGCGTCAGCCGGACACACTCCGGGTTTGAGACTGGGGGAGCGCTTCTAAGGGGGCACCCCGGGGCGAGCTGCACTCCACCCCCCAGGCTTCCGCAGTGTTTCTTCTGACGTCCACTCGACCAGTGCTGCTAATAACCCACGTGCATGGGCTACGCTCGGTGTGTCTCATCTCTGCGAGGGGGTGGCCTTCGTGCCCCCACCCGCTCAGTGTTGCCCTGCGGAGGCTCCGGCGGCGTGGCTGTGCCCCTCCGTGGAAACTGGGCTTGATCGGTATCCCACCCTGTCTGTAGAATGGCTTCGTTTATTCCTCCACTTTAGAGCTAACGCTGAACGTCAAGTTCAGGTTGTTTACAACAGGTCTGGGGACAGAGGCAGCACTGTAAACCCGGGCTGATCATAGAGCCTCTCCTGGGGTGGCTGGGAACCGACCCTGGCACGCAGACCCTGGCACACCGCTTCCTACCCACCTGCGGAGCGCACGGGTCTGACCCAGCCTCTTCGCCCCGCTGCCTCGCCAGAATCCTCACTGGTCCGACGGACCTACGCGCAGGGGCCGATGAGGGCTTATGCCACAACTTCAGGTCTACAGTAACGCCACATCTCTTTGCTTTTTATTTCAATTCTATTAAATCGTGATTCGAAGCCTCTGTTCAATGACTGGACTGGTGGGAACATTTTTCTCACGGGGGTTGGTGTTTGCACTCAGCAGGGGCTTTGGGGTAACCCCTGGATGGCTATGCCGGGCCCTCACTCCCCTGCCTCCTGAATCCGGTGTCTCCTTATCGCTCCTGTGTGAAGGACAAGCTCATTCCCTCTGTTTCCCCACCCCATTCCTGAGGGTCTGATTGGCTTAAAGAACCATGGTCTCATCTCCAGCTCTTGCAACAGTGCCTGGCGTGCAGGAGACAATACGTAAGTGAGCAAGAATGATGGTGCAAAGGTGATACATCGGTGCCCCTACACCTTCCCTTTGCGGCGGGGTCTATCGCCACAGGCAGTCTGGCTAACTCCCAGCTGCTGCGGGGCGTGGAGCCCGGTGTGAATCAAGGCATCGGGGTCGCAGTGTGCGCTCCGCCGCTGGGCTCCTCTCCGTCACTGTCCCGCGAGGCAGGGAGGAACCAGGAGAAGGGCCAGGCCCGCTCTCTGAAGGGGTCCCTGTGGGCGATGCAGGCGGCGGACTGCGGGTGTTGGCCGAGGAACCTCCACAGGGAGGTGTTTCTCCAGCTCAGGGAAGAGGGGGTGAGACTGCGCACGCACGTCCTGACAGTGGTAAGAACGGGGGTGGCTGAACTCGGGATGTATTCAGACGCTTGGGGCTGTGGGGTTTTAGTTCTTGTCCAGTAGTCCTCTGGTTTACACAGGAGCCCCGGTGGAGGGTGACGCGGAACATTCCACTGCCCTGTGGTTCGCTCAGTCCTGCGAGCCTGCGTCCCTGGGCTGTGCTCCCCTCTGCCCACGTGTGAGGCAGGAAGGCGGGGGAGGCTGCAGTCCGCCCCTGGAGAAGACTCCAGAAAGTGCGCCCCGAAGTGTTCTCTCAGAGCGGGGTGCTCAGGCTCCAGCAAGTCCTCAAACACGGAGCCCAGGCTTCCCACCAGGCTAGAGCAGCAGCTTCTGCTTCTGGTGGCGGCTGGTCTCCCCAGTTTGGGGAAGGGGTGGTTTTCTCTATGAGCTTGACTGTTAGAGCTAAGGAAAGTTGTTGATTTTCTGTTGGCTCAGCCCTTCTCATTGTCATGAGGACAGGAGTTAAGATTTCCAAGTTCTCCATATGTAGCACCAAAAACGGAAGCGTCCCGTTGTTTCTATGGTTATTGTTGAATGGTGGCTCCCCGGCTGGCAGGGGGGCTCCGTGAAAGTAGGGAGTGTGTTCGGGCTCCATCCCCAGGCCTTGCAGAGTGTGTGCACACAGTGGGAGCTCAGCGTGTGCTGCAGGAGTTCATGAACTCTCACTCTAAACAGACCACAACGCTTGTGTGTGTCTGTGTGTGTGTGTCTGTGTGCATGTGTGTGTGTCTGTGTGTGTGCATGTGTGTGTCTCTGTGTGCATATGTGTGTGTCTGTGTGCATGTGTGTGCCTGTGTCTGTATGTGTGTGCGTGTGTCTGTGTGCGCGTGTGTGCCTGTGTGTCTGTGTGTGTGTCTGTGTCTGTGTGCATGTGTGTGTCTGTGTGCATATGTGTGTGTCTGTGTGCATGTGTGTCTGTTGTGTCTGTGTGCATATGTATGTGTGTGCATGTGCCTGTGTGTCTGTGTGTGTGTCTGTGTGTGTGTCTGTGTGTCTGTGTGCATGTGTGTGTGTTTGTGTTGTGTCTGTGTGCATGTGTCTGTGTGTCTGTCTGTGTGCATGTGTGTGTGTGTGTCTATGTGTGTGTGTCTGTGTGCATGTGTCTGTGTGTCTGTCTGTGTGCGTGTGTGTGTGTGTCCGGCATGTACGTTGAAATGGAATGACTGACTCTGCACTTCAGGCTAAGCTGGACTTTGTTTCTCCTTCTTTGTCTGGGTAACGTTGCTATTTTTTTTTTTTTTTTTATCCTCACCTGAGGATACTTTTCCATTTTTTGTACAGATAGAGTGGGAGGGAGAGAGAGGAAGGGAGAGAGAGAGAGAAACATCGACATGAAGGGACACATCGAGTGGCTGCCACCCGCACGACCAACCAGGGCCGGGGACAAACTGCAACCGAGGTACGTGCCCTTAGCGGGAACCGAACCCGGGTCTCTCCGGACCGCAGGCCGACGCTCTAACCGCTGAGCCAAACCGGCCAGGGCGCGTTGCTATTTTTTATTATATTATTTTAAAATAAATCAGTACATATTTGAGGCGTACAACATGATGTTGTGAGATGCATGCACATAGAGAGATGGTCCTACAGTCACGCTAACTCCCACGCCCAGCCCCCCACTCCGCTGCCTTTGCTGTCACGGGGGCGGCTAGAGTCTGCACCCTGAGTCCATCTCCAGGCCGGGGCTCCTGGACGTGGCAGTGGACGGCCCCTCGCTGACAGAGAGCAGCTCCTAACCTTTGCCTCTCTAGGTGGCATGGAGGTTAAGAGGAATAATCAAAAGAAAGCACCTAAAAAGGACTTGTATGTAATTGGTTTCCAGTAACCCCCGGTGCCCTCCTGGGATCTCTCCTGATGAACGCTGTCCCTGCGGGCTGGCCCTTGACCGGCGTTCCTGCCGGAGCCACGAACAGTGATTTCGCTACTTCACAACCTGTTTCCTCAGTTTGGGGAAGAAAGGGAACTGGTTGGATTTACAACTGCAAATTAGGGCATTGGACAGTGTACAGTTATTTTCCGTTTCTTACTTCAGTCGGTGTAACTGTGTCCAGGCCAGTTAGGCGAATCGCTACGTTGCTAGCTAACCTGGCCCCAGTGGTCTATGGCAACATTAATGGGCTTGCACATAACGAGCCTCCTAGCAGAGTATTTGGTCATTTGCACTCACTCTGCCTCTTTCACTGTTGCAACCTGTGCGTTATTGGAAAAACAGCAAACGGTTGGGAAACGGGGTCAGCATCCTGTGGTCACAGCAGCTCCCTCCTGCGCAGGGCTAGTGAGGAGGAGCTGCCGCTGATGGGGACAGAGGACCGGAACCTGGCCACGTGGCTCCTGGGGGCAGAGAGCCTGAGAAACCGTCCCCCGGAAGGAGGTTCTGGCTCCAACAGGACCTGGGCTGAAGAATCATCCAATAACGGGAGCCAACTTCGAAATCTTGACAGGTAATGCGACGCCCACATCCGCCAAGGCAAACAGATGGCCTCCTTCAGAGGACACGGCACAATTGTCCCTGGAACAGACGCTCCGATTGTGTGAAAAGTGGGTAGCTCTCCAACCTCGCACCCTGGGAGGACAGCGCGGGCCGCCGAGCTGGGAGGAGGGAGGAGACAGGGGAGGGGTGACTCGCGGAACTGGAGGGCTGGGGCGATAACGCTGGCTTGGTCTAGGGTTTCTAAGGTGGGGTGCCATTGTGTATTCATTACTGAAATGAAAGCTCCCTCACACCTGGCAGAAATACAGCGCTCTGTCTTTAAGGAAAGAGTATCAGAATCATCTGTGCTTGTTCTGTTCCTAACGTATGAAGTCTCCAAACTCTTCCTGGGTATAGACATGTAAAATGATACTATTATTTCCCGTCAAATGACTAAATATATCATTGAATGTATGTTTTATTTTAACCCTCAGGTGGACTCGATCCCAATAGGATGCCGTGTGCATAACGGACGAAGTTTTCAGAGAACAGCACTGAACAGACAATTCGTCTGACCGTGGACAGCACAGTGCTGCAAGGCACAATCCCCACTCCGGACGGTGCCAGGCTTTGGAGCATCCCGGGCGTGGCACCTGCACCTGTGTTCAGTGTTCCTCGTGCCCTGGCCTCGGTGGTAGACTGGCCAGGATTTCCTGAGGAGCTGGATGTATTTCATTCCCTCCTACACCCTCAGGGACAGGGAGCAAACCTGCCGCCCTCATAGATGTCGTGATGGTTGCTGGGGTGTGGAAGCTGGGGCTCCCCAGGGCCCTGCAGAGTTTTCCTCTTAAACACCATCTCCGAGTCCAGTCTTTCGTCTCCCAGCTCTCCTGGGTGCAGGGAGGGGGAGTAGACTGAATTCCACGATTGGGACATTTGGAAAAACCAGCTGCACCTGGCCCCAGCCTCTATGCGCGCTCTCTCTCTCTCTCTCTCTCTCTCTCTCTCTCTCTCACAGTCCTTTTTGCTCCTCAGGCTGGAAGTCTCACCTCAGCAGCTGCTCTGTGCTGGCGGGACAAGGGGGCGGCCTGCGTGGGTCCTCGGGCTCAGGTGCTGGTCATCGGGCTCAGGTGCAGGACAAGGGGGCTGGCCTGCGTGGGTCCTCGGGCTCAGGTGCTGGTCCTCAGGCTCAGGTGCTGGTCCTTGGGCTCAGGTGCAGGACAAGGGGGCCGACCTGCGCGAGTCCTCAGGCTGAGGCAGCGGCCACAGGGACACACCCACAGGGACACCTCCTTCAGCTGGGTATCAGTGGTTAATAAAGGGGGTCACTCATTATTTCTCCCACTGTTTGGAACTCAGGCAAAAAGGGAGATATTTACTGGGGAGCTCTTCAGAAAAGCCCCCGCAAATAACCTTCAGTAAAATCAATGAATGTCACCTGAAGGCAAGCTCGAGAGAAGGGGCGAGAAGGGGCTCATGTTTTCAGAGCGTCTGCGACCTACCAGACACTTGGTGTCCATGCTCATCTCCATTCTGATGGACCCGCTGGCTGGGATGCTGAGCTCAATTAGCAAAGAGAAGTGGGGGGGGGGTGTCATATAGAACCAGGAGGAATTCCAGGGGCTCCTCTCCACACTCCACGCTCAGGAGTAAAAGTTGGTGGGAATGCCAAACGAGGGCAGGACCGTGGAGGAGTCTGAACTTTCGGGAATGAAGGTTTGTGTCACAAAATAAGTTCAAAAGTGCTGACCAGCCACAGTCCTAGCTGAGGTCCAGGGAGACTCAGAATGGCCAAAAACAGAAGAGTGATAACTACTAAACATGGCTTTGTGATCACTTCCAGAAATAAGGCTTTAGAAGCTAAGCATGTGTTGTTCTTTGCTTGTGTGTGTATGTGTGAATGTGTCCACGAGTTTGAGTGTAGTACACACACACGCACATACCTGACCTGATTCATTCTTCTCCCTCCTCTTTTTGTTTTTCTTTATTGATTTTAGAGAGAGAGGAAGGGAGAGGGAAAGAGAGATAGTAACATCGATGAGAGAGAACACTGATTGGCCGCCTCCTGCATTTCCCCCACTGGGGATTTGGCCCACAACCTGGGCATGTGCCCTGACTGGGAATCAAACCAGTGACCTCTTGGTGCAGGGCCGACGCTCCACCACTGAGTCACACAGGCCAGGCCTCTCTCCTCTTTTACCTTGTCACTGTATACGCATTTTATTGGAGGTTAAGTTTGTTATTTTATTTATTTAACCCACCTTATTGGAGACTAACACAATAGATTCATCAGGTAACAAAATATTCAGATGAGACCGTGACCAGATTTGCAAAATAATTAACATAGTCCGGGGAGGGTGAGCTGTGACTCCCCCAGACCTGGATACAAGGACCATTAGGGTTTTCTGTGTCCTCATTTCGGGGAGAAGGTGAAAGTGTCTTTACCTGTAGGACACAGAAGATCTCCGCCTTAGCAGAGGGGCGGCGTTGCTTCTGTTCCCGTGGCCAGTGTGCACACGTATGATGCGCAGATGCCGAGTCAGCCGCTGGGCTGAGTGGACCAGAGACCAACCTGCCCGCTGCTCTGACTCCGGGACTGCCCAGGGGGCTGACTCTGCGGCCACATTTCCTCTGGGGGTCGCGGCTCTGCGTGGGAGGGGCCAAGGCTGACGGGAAGAGGAACCGAGGAGAGACTCACCCCTTCGCTGGGTCCCCGTTCCCGTCCATGTCACCCTGACAAAAAGTTTTCACTCTGATAGCAGTAGTTTGTTTCAGCAGTCTGTTTTAGGAGCAACAGTTGGTTCCAATTTTCTAGTTTATAGTTTTCCAAACACTAGTCAAAGGCACTTTATTGGGTCCTCCCCATCCTCCTCCCCTACACACAGGCTCACAGGCCCTCCTTGAGCTCCGGGGATGCCAGTGTCCCTTCCCGAGGGACCGCGGCTTTCACTCTGCCAGGGCCGCCCTGCAAGGGCACGTGTCCCTAATGCCAGCCTCTCCTCTGTCCACCCCCGGAACGTGTTCCTCCCCTCTGCTCCTCGCTCGCTCACGCCGAGCCCACTAAAGGACATGGCGGTTCTTCACCCGGGACCAAGCGGCCCTCCAGAGCTCAGCCCTGTGCTCCCCAGCGTGCCCGAGGGGGCATGTACTCAGGAATGTGGGTACGGAGGAAAGAAGGAAGAAATGGAGGGAGGGAGAGATGGAGCAAGGAAAGTGATTACAAACAGAAGATAGTAGTAATTGTAAAAATTGTGATGGGATGAGGATGCACAGAGTATATAGACCTATCTGTTCGGAAAAGGAATGTCAATGTTTGCTCCTAATATAAACCTTGATACATTCTGAGAAATTATCCACACCCCCTCACCTTCAATATTCCTCCCTCCCCTTCTTTCTACAGCAAGTGGACCTTGTCATTACCTTCTCCATAGATTATCCTTCCAGATTCTTTCCCTCATTTTGTCTGCAGTGCATTTTGAATATTATTGTTTTCAGATTGATGTCAATTTGTTAATTCTTTGGCTCTGTCGAAGCAGCAGTTTAAGCCATGGTTGAGTTTTTCATTTTTTTTTTTTTTTTTTTTTTTCAATTTCAGTGGCTGTAGTTTTCATTTCGCTTAGTATTTCTGTATTCTGTGATATCACCCTGGTGTTTTCTGAACTTTGGTCAATGGAGCAATGTTTGTAGTCTGTGGGTTACTCAATCGCTCCACTGTGTGAAGGTGGGGGGTCAGTTCTGCTGGGGTCCTGGTGGGTTTGCCCCTGGTTCCCTTGACCGGAATGCACCTGCTTTGGAAGCATGGGTCTCTCTTCTCCTCCTCTCTTTCCCTAGGGCCCAGATCAATGCCTGACTTACGCCTTGTCTTGATGAGTGTGTAGAATGACTAAATATTGGGTTGGTTCTTTGCGGGTTTTGTAATTTTGGTTTGTGAGCTCACGCTCAGTTGAATTTTATCTGTGGATGTCCTGAGTGGCCTGGTCAGGGGTGTGCTTTGTGTTTGCTTTAGACAAGTGCCTAGGGTATCAGCCTAAGAACACATTTTAGTTTAATTTATTGGCTTAAAGGGATAGTACACGTTTAACCCTCAAACTTGCATCAGAGCTGTGGTAACACAATCTCAAAAGAAGTTATTGTTTTCCATGAAGTGTCCAGGCAAAGATAGACAAGCTTTTAAAGTAGCCTGTGGCCAGGAAGCTCGCTCTCTCTCTCTCTCTCTCTCTCTCTCTCTCTCTCGCAGTACTGACTCCTTGGTTTTTAATTCCTTATCCATTTATAGTCCCTGGTTTAATTCCTTAAGCACTCAACTGTGTGTTCAAAAGCTGCTTGTTATGACCTAGCCAGCATGTGTGTAGTATGTAATCACAGGATGCAAACTTATCTATGTGTTATGTTGCTAGACATGTGACTTGTTTAATATATAACTAATCTGTTAAATTGCTTACCATTTCTTAACTAATTGCTTAACTAATTTGTTACATTGCTTAACATATAACTAATCTGTTATATTGTTTAGACATATAACTTTGCTTAAATCTTTTATTGAAAAGTATCAATGTGCTTAAAGTGTATTTTCATCAATGTGATACATTGCAGGCTGATAAAGAGGAGGAAACGCCCCGACCCTCATACCTCCCTTCCCTCTGGCACTGTCTCCAAAGGCCACGATTTCACCTATTTAGCCATTTCTTCTGGCATTTATCTCCATATTTCTAAGCATAGCCATTTCTGCTAAAATGTCAAATGTATTACCACAAAAGCTGAAAAATAAGAGATTTATGAGAAAAGTGGGATTAAGGGCAGACCACTGAAAACCTGTGGATGTCAAAATGCAGAGCATCAGTAAAACAATAACAAGCTGAATAAAAAGAGTCACTCAGCGACATCTCCAGTGGCATTTGTGGGCAGCCGGGCATGCCCGACCCCTCTGCGGCCTCATACCCCTGCCCCGAGGCTCAAAGTCTCTCCAGGGCACCCGCTTCTAAAAGACCATTTTCATCAAAGTTAAACATCTTTCCAGGGTGTAGGCTTCCTCATCCATCTTTCCCTCCCCTTACACGGAGACCTGCGGCTTCTTCAGCACAATCTCCAGTCTCCCGCGTCCCCGAGGTGAATGAGAACCGCAGAGGCTCCTAACGCCACTAAACTGTCGCCGTTTGCTGGAGAGGAGGCCTTTCCTGCTTTATTTCCCTGCCGATTTTATCTGGTGCTCACGCTCACCTCTTAGAGTTTGAGAACTTGCCTTCGAGAGTTTCAAAGAGCTGCTGGACGAAATCATCCACGAGCCCACCGGGTGTTCACACACGCACAGCAGCTGTGTAGAACCCAGTTCCCATGAGAAACACGATGTAGCAGAACAGATGTTCCGCAATGCGACGTTCGGTCTCTGACATTACCTATCGGCGTCCTACGTGAAAGGTGACGGGTCATGGCCAGGCCCGCTTCAGACATAGATGCCCCCGTCTCCCTCCCCTCGGCCACCGCGCGGTCCCAGCAGCTGCTCTGATGTCAGGACGCCGCGCCCCAGCCTTCGCCTGTGTGACTTTTATCCGCCGTGGCTCTGCCTAGTGCTTTCCTTACCTTTCTCCCTGAACAGCTCATCTCCCTGAACACAGCTCATCTCCCAGGACGTAAAGCCCGATGCGGCTCTGATTTGCTTTGCTATTGCTGCTCTTGTTAAACCTGGACTCTGAACGAAGCGCGCGGCGCTGCGGGAAAGGGGCGAGCCCTCCTGCTTTTTCTCCGCTTCTACCCGGCTCCTCACCGCACCCCACTTCGGACCACCCTGCGGGCATCCACACCCAGGGTCCTCCACGTCCCGGTCGCCTCGGGAGGTCCCGCACTTTAACTCCACTCGCAGGCTGTCTGTCGGGAAGTTACCACCAGGCCAGGGATCCCCCAGACTGTGCTCTCCCCAACCTCAGACATCAGTCCCAAGCCCCGGTGCTTCTGACCCGCCGGCCAGGAACCAGAGGTTTCCACGACCCCTTGTCAGGTTCAGTCATTTGCTAGGGAGGCTCACAGAGCTCAGGAAGTCTGCTTACTATTTGCAGGGTTATTGCAAAAGGATGCAACCTAGGAAGCACCAGATGCGGGGGCGGCACTCAGGCACCCGTGTGGGAAGAAGCACCGAGCCCCCCCCCCCCCCGCACGCCCCCCTCCCAGGACCGCCCCGTGTCCAGCAGGCAGAGGCTCTCTGACCCGTCACCTCGGATTCTTATGGAGGCTTCCTAAGTACACGCAGCGGATGAAGTCATTGCCCACCGGTGATCAGTTCCAGCTCCGGCCCCTTTCCCTCCCCGATGGCCGGAGGTGGGCCTGGCCGGTCCAATCTTCCAGCCGCCGGGTCGGTTCCTTTGCAAACCGGCTCCCACCGCGTGGTTCAGTTTGTTTCGAAGGAATTCTGTGCAGGCCCTTTGTAGCCAGGTCCTCCGTGGAAACTGCCTGCTAGTTCTGCACGTGTTTCTGTCTTGTGATTCGTTTCCTGATTAGTCTGGTGGTTAACAATGCCACCTGAACGTGTTGGTAGGAGACAAGGCATTTCTTTTTGCAACACCTCACCGTGCGTGGAGGACAAGGCTACAGGGAAGAAATTAATTATCTCTGCAGCCCATGCCACTCACCTTTTCACAGCACCCCGGGAAGAGTAGTTAATTTATCCTCTCGGTAAATAATGGGAAACCCTTAAAGAGTAGCGAGTCAACTGAGCTGAAAAGCAGAAATAGCAGAACATTCATTTGCACTTCTTTTCCCCCAATAAATACCAGCACTGGTGTTCCCCTCTGAAAATTCTCCCGTGACTTATCTTCATGAAATGTAGCCTTTGGCGGCGTCCTAGCCTCACCCCCACGGAGCACACACGCACACCCTTTCTGAGAACTTTGCTAGCAGTCACATCTCGGGAGACAGTCAAAATAAAATGCAATTAACAGGGCAAAGTGTGCCACACGCATATTAAGTACTAGGCTACCACACGGAAATGGATTCTGTAGTTTTCCATCCTTTCTCGGTTCCAAGTTGTTTTTCATCCTAATCCCAGTCGTTACGTCAACAAGAAAGCCCCCAGTTAGACCACGGCAGCACACATCTCTGGGTGTCTCAGGGCCCATGGTGCGGCCTCGGCTGGGTGTGGTCCCCTTGCCTTGGTTGAAAATCCTCATCATGTTTTTGTCCCAGCGTAAGTAAACAAGCGTCTTTGTGTGCATTTTACGGGACATGTCATGCTTCCCCTTCGTACACATTATGTCCTGCTTCTTGATGACATTTTACGTTTAGCACCTGGAGATTCACTTCCATGGTCTTTCAGAGAGTTCTCCCTTAATCAGTCACCTGCCCATTGCCCCTGGCACTTCCTGGGTGATCCCCCTCAGTGCCCAGGCAGGAAGCTGCACTGCCTTCGATATGCTCTGTGAAAGGGACAGATACTCCATGTACCTGTGTCCTAGGACCGCGCCACAAAATACTACAGACTGAGTGGCTTAAACAAGAGATATTTGTGTTCTCATAGTTCTGGAAGCTGGAAGTCTGAGATCAAGCCATTGGCAGGGTTGGTTTCTTCTGAAGCCCGTCATTTTGGCCTTCAGCTATTATTTATCTTGGACTTTCCTAAATGTTTGACTTTTATAAATAACACTCAGTAGAATGTCACGGGGCAGATGTTACAGGAGCGCGCCGCGGAAGGACTGCTACTGTGCCCGGACTTGCGAGGCTAAGATCACTTGGAGTCGTGCGATACCCACTCTGAGTCTGTGGAGAATTAGGTTCACACACATCTCGTAGCCAGAATCAAACGACAGCATTTTAAAAGGAACCGTGAAAATGGGCACATCACCCAGAGTGCTCTCCTGGGGAGGACTACAAACCAGGTGTGCACTTTCACCCTGACGTCACTCGAACTTCACCTTCTCACGCCATCTGCCAGCCGATTTCGAATCTGACCACATCTTAGCGCTGCCTGGCTCCGGTCGCAGGCGTCTGCCACATCCTTTCCCACAGTCCGTGTTCGTCAGCAACCAGAGTGCTCCCGCCGACCGCTGAGACTCCATCCCTCCCAGCCACCCACCCCCTCTCTTGCTGCAACAGAAGCCCACGTCCTGGGATGGTCTTGGTGGCCCTGTCTTCTCTGCTCCAACTGAGCTCTCTGCCCTCATTCCCTGCCACCGACACGCCTGCTCCGCCACCGACCAGCGGGTTTCTGCCCGCACAGTCTGACCTCAGGCCCCTGCACGTTTTCTCTTTCTCAGGTGAAGCCTGAGAAAGAGACAACTACCAAGAAGGGCTTCTGGTAGCTAACTGGGCTCAAATTACCAAACAACAACCACAAAACAGCGATTTCTAAAGAGGGCCCCCTTCAGGAGCTCTTCGGGGAGCAGCCTGCACTGAGCTGCCCACCTCCCAGCCGCCTGGAGAAAGGGCTTCCTGGAATCGCACTTCAACCAGAGGGCTATGGTTTTCCCCGTCCAATCAGAGCTGTGCAGCGGTAGCCCCATCAGCATCTTTACCAACCAATCAGAGAGGCTCCATGTTGACCAACCAGGGAAGTGCCTTTGGACCAATCCAACTGCAAACAGTCGGCATTCTTATTTGCATGAGGATCGATCAATCAAGGGCAGGGGCGGGGCCTTCTCTAAGTCAGCTCAACTCTGGCCCTGAGAGCGTGCTTTTCCTCCACAGAGGCTGCAGACTGCTCTCCCGGCTGGAGCTGGAACCCTGGCACCCGAGACGTCTCCCTGGGGCAGGGCAAAGCAGGCCTGTGTGGAGCAGAACAGGGCAGGGAGGAGGCCGCTGGGGCCGGCGGAGCAGACCAGAGCAGAGCTGAGCATCTAGCTGGAGAGGTGCCTCCCCCAAGGACCCTGCTATTTTTAATCCTCACCCAAGGATATTTTTGCACTCATCCTCAGATAGAGTGGGAGGAAGAGAGAGAGAGAGAGAGAGAGAGAGAGAGAGAGAGAGAGACATTGATTGGTTCCCTCCAACATGACCCCGCAATGGAGGTATGTGCCCTTGGCTGGAATCAAACCCGTGACTCTCTGGTCTGCAGGCTGACACCCTAACCACTGAGCCAAACCAGCCAGGGTGGGCCCTGCTACCTCATAACTGAGCTGTAACTCCACTGAGTGGCTCCCCAGCCATGCCGTTTCCACAGCCGTGGGTCTTCTCTGCACCCCACAGCCATGGGCCTTCTCTGCACCCCACAGCCGTGGGTCTTCTCTGCACCCCACAGCCGTGGGTCTTCTCTGCACCCCACAGCCGTGGGCCTTCTCTGCACCCCACAGCCGTGGGCCTTCTCTGCACCCCACAGCCATGGGCCTTCTCTGCACCCCACAGCCATGGGTCTTCTCTGCACCCTGCGTTGAAAATTCCTATTGGCATTAAATTGGTGCCAAAAACCATCGGTTGACACCCTTCAGCAAAAACATGGCTCCCCAGATACCTGGCCAGTGTTCTCCTCACTTCCTGCAGGCCTTTTCTTCAGTGACACCATCTCGAAGGCCTGTTTTAAACCCCAGCCCTCCAGCACGCTGCTCTCATTTTCCCAAAGTGTTCTTCTCAGCATCCACTTCCTGAAGCTACACTTGTGTTCCTCATTGCCGTCTCCCGGGAGACCTCACCTAGACTAAGCACCAGCCCACAGGTGGTGCCCCATAAACCTTTCCTGCTGAGTAAACAGATTAATCGGTTGGGATTGCACACTTCCTTGCCATTCTGTTACACTGTTTGTCTCACTGTTAAACTCCTCATGTGTTCATCCATCATTTATTTGCAAAAAGCGAATATCTATTATGTATCAGATACTTTGATTCCATAGCGGTAAGTGAAAAATAATCCTGAACGAAGTTTACTTGTTAAGCAAAGTGAACTATAGTTTTAGTTCTCTCATTGGAAATCATTTTCCTATCCTAACAACACCAATAAATTTTGTTTAAAATAAAATTACAGCTCTTATCGACAGGATATAACCTTCTCGTGCAATTGCTGGGATCCCTACATGCCTTCTTTAATTCAATCCTCTCAACAGCCTATGAAATATGTAAGATTATAATCCCCATTTAATAGATGAAAAGGCTGAAACATAAAAAATGGTCATTCCCACATAGTTTCTCATATACCCAGATTTAATTTCAGATCATCAGTATCCAAAAGTCAAAATGCTTTCATTGTCTCTCCGTCAACGTCATTCTGGACATTTTTGCAAAATACATTAATGTTGACAGCTCCCAAACATTCAGTCAGAAATATCTCTTTGAGCCCTGTTATTCTCCTAGACAAATGACAGAGAGAAGACCACCGACCTCATGGGCCTTGTATTACAATGAGAGGAGTCAGACAAAATTAAAAAAAAAAACAAGTAAACAAACAAATGAATGAATAGACAACAAATAAAGCAGGTGACTGATAGACAGTGACCCAGTGCCAACGGTAGACTGGGTGGTCTAGACGCATCTCTGAGAAGGTGACATTTACCTAGATATTCAAAGACCAAAACATGCATGCCTCCTGTTTCCAAGCAAAATAAATAGCTGGTGAAAGTCCTAATGCAAGATTATAATCGACCTACATGAAAGGCCAGGCAAGACCGGTAGAGCTGGAAGAGGTCGCTGAGGCCATGAGTGATAAAAATAATGGGGGAGGAGAGGCAGGGACAGCACGCAGGCCTCTGTAAGGGTGGACAGGGAGTCTGGATTAACTCTGGGGGTCAGTACCGGGCTGTAGAGAAGCAGAAGAAGGGAGAGCTCCTAGGGTACAACTGCAGTGACCCCTGGAGCTCACAGCGGCTTGTTCCAGGAGGGACAACGAGCTGGGGACAGGAGCTGGAGGATGCTTGTTCCAGGAGGGCAGTGAGCTGGGGACGGGAGCTGGAGGATGCTTGTTCCAGGAGGGGCAGCGAGCTGGGACGGGAGCTGGAGTATGCTTGTTCCAGGAGGGGCAGTGAGCTGGGACGGGAGCTGGAGGATGCTTGTTCCAGGAGGGACAACGAGCTGGGACGGGAGCTGGAGGATGCTTGTTCCAGGAGGGGCAGTGAGCTGGGACGGGAGCTGGAGGATGCTTGTTCCAGGAGGGGCAGCGAGCTGGGACGGGAGCTGGAGGATGCTTGTTCCAGGAGGGGCAGTGAGCTGGGACGGGAGCTGGAGGATGCTTGTTCCAGGAGGGGCAGTGAGCTGGGACGGGAGCTGGAGGATGCTTGTTCCAGGAGGGGCAGTGAGCTGGGACGGGAGCTGGAGGATGCTTGTTCCAGGAGGGGCAGCGAGCTGGGAACGGAGCTGGAGGATGCTTGTTCCAGGAGGGGCAGTGAGCTGGGACGGGAGCTGGAGGATGCTTGTTCCAGGAGGGGCAGTGAGCTGGGGACGGGAGCTGGAGGATGCTTGTTCCAGGAGGGGCAGCGAGCTGGGAAGGGAGCTGGAGGATGCTTGTTCCAGGAGGGGCAGGGAGCTGGGACGGGAGCTGGAGGATGCTTGTTCCAGGAGGGGCAGTGAGCTGGGACGGGAGCTGGAGGATGCTTGTTCCAGGAGGGGCAGAGAGCTGGGGACGGGAGCTGGAGGATGCTTGTTCCAGGAGGGGCAGAGAGCTGGGGACGGGAGCTGGAGGATGCTTGTTCCAGGAGGGGCAGTGAGCTGGGACGGGAGCTGGAGGATACTTGTTCCAGGAGGGGCAGTGAGCTGGGGACGGGAGCTGGAGGATGCTTGTTCCAGGAGGGGCAGTGAGCTGGGGACGGGAGCTGTAGGATGCTTGTTCCAGGAGGGACAACGAGCTGGGACGGGAGCTGGAGGATGCTTGTTCCAGGAGGGGCAGTGAGCTGGGACGGGAGCTGGAGGATGCTTGTTCCAGGAGGGGCAGTGAGCTGGGACGGGAGCTGGAGGATGCTTGTTCCAGGAGGGGCAGCGAGCTGGGACGGGAGCTGGAGTATGCTTGTTCCAGGAGGGGCAGTGAGCTGGGACGGGAGCTGGAGGATGCTTGTTCCAGGAGGGGCAGCGAGCTGGGACGGGAGCTGGAGGATGCTTGTTCCAGGAGGGGCAGTGAGCTGGGACGGGAGCTGGAGGATGCTTGTTCCAGGAGGGGCAGCGAGCTGGGACGGGAGCTGGAGGATGCTTGTTCCAGGAGGGGCAGTGAGCTGGGGACGGGAGCTGGAGGATGCTTGTTCCAGGAGGGGCAGTGAGCTGGGGACGGGAGCTGGAGGATGCTTGTTCCAGGAGGGGCAGCGAGCTAGGGACAGGAGCTGGAGGATGCTTGTTCCAGGAGGGGCAGGGAGCTGGGACGGGAGCTGGAGGATGCTTGTTCCAGGAGGGGCAGTGAGCTGGGACGGGAGCTGGAGGATGCTTGTTCCAGGAGGGGCAGGGAGCTGGGACGGGAGCTGGAGGATGCTTGTTCCAGGAGGGGCAGTGAGCTGGGACGGGAGCTGGAGGATGCTTGTTCCAGGAGGGGCAGTGAGCTGGGACGGGAGCTGGAGGATGCTTGTTCCAGGAGGGGCAGGGAGCTGGGACGGGAGCTGGAGGATGCTTGTTCCAGGAGGGGCAGTGAGCTGGGACGGGAGCTGGAGGATGCTTGTTCCAGGAGGGGCAGGGAGCTGGGACGGGAGCTGGAGGATGCTTGTTCCAGGAGGGGCAGAGAGCTGGGGACGGAGCTGGAGGATGCTTGTTCCAGGAGGGGCAGTGAGCTGGGGCCGGGAGCTGGAGGATGCTTGTTCCAGGAGGGCAGTGAGCTGGGGACGGGAGCTGGAGGATGCTTGTTCCAGGAGGGGCAGTGAGCTGGGGCCGGGAGCTGGAGGATGCTTGTTCCAGGAGGGGCAGTGAGCTGGGGACGGGAGCTGGAGGATGCTTGTTCCAGGAGGGGTAGTGAGCTGGGACGGGAGCTGGAGTATGCTTGTTCCAGGAGGGGCAGTGAGCTGGGGCCGGGAGCTGGAGGATGCTTGTTCCAGGAGGGCAGTGAGCTGGGGACGGGAGCTGGAGGATGCTTGTTCCAGGAGGGGCAGTGAGCTGGGGCCGGGAGCTGGAGGATGCTTGTTCCAGGAGGGCAGTGAGCTGGGGACGGGAGCTGGAGGATGCTTGTTCCAGGAGGGGCAGTGAGCTGGGACGGGAGCTGGGGCCAGGATGCTGGGGCCGGGATCCTTGGGAAGTTCAGCTGTAGGATTTACTGAAAGAGTGAAGGTTGGACGAAAGGAAAGCAGAGGACTGAGAGCAACTCTTCAAGTTTTGGTCTGGGCCCTCAGGCTGGCTGGTGGTGTCCCCCATGTTGGGTAGGCTGCAGGAGGCAAAGGTTTGAGGTACCTCAGGGAGAAGTGTATCCTGAGCTCAGTTTGGGGATTGGTAGGTTTGCAACACCCACCAGCAGCAGCTGTGTCCAATGTATCCCATCGGACCTTCCGGTGACTCTTCCTCGTTTCCCATCAGACTCTGCCTCCTAGGAGCCTGACCCTAGTCCATGGGGCCTCCTTGCTCAGTGGCTTTGGGGTAATAGAAAGCTCCAGAAGGTCAGACAATGGGAGGCAAGTGGAAGCAGCATGTGCAAGGTCCTGGCTCCTCGCCCGTGTGGCCTGCAATGGTTGACCCATCTCTGTCCTGCAGCCCCTGGCCGGTGTCCTCTCCCCGGTGACTCCACACGTACCCAGTGTGGCCCCTCTTTTCCCCTCATGTTCTTTCTGGCTCAGAGTATAAATGCTTCCCTACCTGCCGGGCCCAGGACGCTGCCTTGTCTCTTCTTGGTCTTCCTGAACCCTGCCCGCACCTTCGTAAGTAGACCTTCTATTAACAACATGTTAAATTACCTGGATTCTGGTGTGTTTGATTGGCAGGTGCCATCTCTTTGCCGTGGGCCTCTTGAAATACAAGAGTGACCTGGGAAAGCCAATGGACACGGATAGAGGGGTGGGCAGCCAGAGCAAGGGGCAAAGGCCATGGCACTGGGTCAGCTCACCCAGGGGAAATTTCCCGAACCCGCAAGAGCCACTGTGATACAGCTCAGTGTTTGTGTCCAGCCAGACAGTGAGCACGCTGGCTTGTCCCCTCTTCTGTCTCCACTCAGCTTCTCTAAAGTAGGTGGCGACAGCTATTACCAGCCTGCCCGTGGAAACTGCCATTGCGAGTGGAGTTTTCCCAGAGCCATGATCTCTCGCGTTTGCCCCAGGAGGCTGGCCCACACGTGACCAGCACCCGGGCCTGCGGAGACGCCCTGCCTTTGTCCGCCGTCTGTTGCAGAACGTGTTTTCCTTCTGGAGGCCACCGGTTGTGTCGACAGCGGTTCCGTGTGGGATGACGAGTGTGCATCGAGCTCATCCAGGGTTCCGACAGAGCTCCCCCCTGGAGGTCGGTTCCCCGGCAAAACCGGGTGCAGGTTTCGGTTTCGAGTATTCAGATCCAGGTGTGAGCCGGCAGGCAGGCAATTCATGTTCTACACAGAGGCGTTCGGGGTATTAATAGCACGGAGGACATAAAAGGCGAGTGGAAATCCTCAGCCTTCCGCTGAAAAGCGCGCAGCTGAGAGCTGACTGCCCAAGGGTGAAGGCAGCTTCTGGGGGCTCCGGATTAATTACCGGCGATCCATCTCCCTAATTACCGCAGGAAGTGGTAGCTGCTATTATTTAATTGGAGCGCTTGTTATTTAAGTTCTTTTCTATTCTGAAAAGCAATTAAGGGACTGAGGAGACATAGGCTTGAATTTGTAAGAGCTTCCTAAAGACTTCCCAGAACAAGGTAGGCGTGTCCTATGCGGTTGGAGGAGCCTGATTTGAGCTTTGCCTCCTCCGGGACCGATGCCTGAGTTTTTGCTGGTTGACCCCTCCTCGGAGTTCATGTAGAGCCTCTTAGAACCGTAGGATCCAGCACAGGATGTCCCGCCTTTCGTCTGGCCTCCTTCTTGGACATCTAGGGTTCTTTGAACCCCTTGTTTCAAACCACCAGTGTGGATTTAGCGTGGTTTCTAATTTTGGAAATCTAAATTTAGTGTTCCAAAGATAACCTCTGAATGCATCCTTCTTCTCCGACAGCTACAGAAAACCCTTTCTTATGGTTTTTATCATCCCCCAATTAACTTCCATTTGGAGATTTACCGAATCCCTCATTTTTCTGATGAGAAAATGGAAATAAAGACAGGAAGTGCGCAGGGGTCCTAAGCTCAGGAGCAGAGCCGGATTTCCGAATCAAGTCCTCCTCATTCCCAAGCTGGGCTTCTCTCTTCTGCCTACGGACCACCTGCTCATTGATGGGATCATGGAAGTTTAGGCGAGTGCGTGTCCAACCTGGATGGGCACGCGGTTCCTGGCAGGATCTGGAGGAAGCACAGACTCTGATCCAGTGGATCCTGGGGATGACTGAGGTTATGAGTTTATAACAGGCTCCCAGGCGATGCTGACACTGCAGGTTCAAGGCAGCTCCGTGAGCAGCAGAGACTTAGAGAAGGCTCAGTGAGGTTCCACACGATTCCTACAGGGGGCGCCAACCGCATCCATTTATCTTCTGTACTTCCTCCAGAATCCCTTCCTCCATCTTTTGACATGAACACCTGCTTCTCATCAAGCCAGTCTCTCCTCCTCCACCACACACTGCCGTCCAGGGGCACGAACCCTGTCCAGTCCTCTCCTATGTCGCAGCTCCCGATGTGGGCCTGCGGTCCCTGGCTTGTACGTCAAGGCCACCAGTCCGCATGTTCCACGCCCCCACCCTCTGCTACATTGGTTAGATGGACAACAGACATATGTACGACAGAGCCACGCAAATCGGAGACCTGGCCAAGCTCGCTGGTATTGCTGAGGAACAGACATTGGTTTTTGCTGGGCTCACGGGGCAGGTGCGGCTGCAGACCCAGAGCCACGGTGTCCTTCAGGATGGTTTGCCGGAGAGGCATTCGTGTCTAGGACGGAGGTCTAGACAGGGAGCACAGGTCTGCCTCCGGATGAAAACACTGAACACCTGCCTCCAGATGTCCGCGAAACTGGGTCAGCCCCCTGGGCGTTCCCACTTCACCAGCCTGGAAATCCTACTTCTGCTTGAGCTGCGCTCCGTCGGTGCGACCAGAAGAGTCTCGATTACTATGGTTAATATCAGGAAGGATTAGGAAGAGATTACTTGTAAGAAGTCAGAGTTAGAGAAATGAAAATCGGTTAACAAGCTACCCGGGAGTGTCTGGTTGCCTAGAAGTTGAAGATTCCCATGCCTCCCGGAAGACTTCACTAAACCTCAGCGACTTGCAAGCACGGAACCAAAGGCTTCGATCTCCCTCACCCAGCAAGCTCCCTGCCTCCTTCTGAAAGCATAGGGCTCCATGTGTCCTACCTGGGAGGCCCCTTGCTTTGCATTCCTGTCCACCCGTTTTCTGTGACAGTCCTCCCTAGCACAGGACCATGGCGTAGGAACACTGGAGTTCGGTGCCTGCCCTGTCTCTCGCTCTGCATGGCCTGGCAGAGCCGCGTCACATTACAGGGCTTCCCCACACCAGGTCGTGGCCAGGAGATCTAGCCTTGCCACGCTGCTGCGTGGACCCAGGAGTACGCTCTGAGCACAGTCTCTTCCTCCTCTTCCAGTGTCATTGTCTGGACTTTCGACTTCCTCCTCATTTCCCCTTTCCAATCTGCCATTCGGAGTGGAAACCTTTTCCTTCTTTGGAGGCCTCTTTCTGGCTCCAGGATCTCTGGTGCAAACAAGGGAGAGACTGCACACTTCTCCGTCCTGCTCCAGAGAGCACTGTTCTGGCCCAAGGTATCAGCATCCCACCCTCACTGTGCTCCTTGGTGATTAAGCAAACTCAGAATTAATGCTGAGGGTCAAGCAAAGGGATGCAGTTCAAGAGGCTATAAAAATGTGTTTCTCTGCGGGAGCTATGATGATATCAGCTGGGGCTCCCTCTTTGAAGTCCCCCAGAGCCTCTGCCTGGAGTGTGGGTGTCTCTGGCAGCAGGGGCCCCTCCCTATGCCCGCACACTGTTCCCCATGGGACACGAGAGATGTCCGTAGAATACGGGGAACAATGAGCACTTCTTTGGAAAGTGGACAGAGCATACCAACGACCTTGAGCCGATATGCACGGGGCCACTGTGGCCACTGTTGGTTCTTGTGCCTCCGTCACTGTCTGGCCAGTCTCCAGATATGTGCCAAAGGGCACTGAGAGGTAGGACCTGGGCAAATGTGTCCAAAGGGAACTGCACCTGTTCTACCACTCCCATTTCTTTTTGTTAAATTAAATTTATTGGGGTAACACTGGTTAATGATATTATATACATTTAGGTGTAGTACAACTGTATACTCCATTGCATTCTCGCACCCAGTCTGGTTTCCTTCCATCACCTTGTATTTGATCCCCTTTTCTCTTTGTTCTCCTTCTAACCCGCTTCCTGTCCGGTGACCACCGTCCTGTTGTCTGTATCTATGAGTTTTTGTGGTTTTGTCTGTATTGTTTATGTATTGCTTTTGGTCCCATATGCCACATAAGAGTGAAATTCATAGAGGCAGAGAACGGAATGGTGATTACCAGTGGCTGGGGGCACGGGTAGAAATTGGGAGTTATTATTTAATTGGAATAGTGTCAATTATGCAAAAGGCATACACTCTGTAGATCTGCTGGCCAACGTGGCACTATATTTAACAATGCTCCACTGTGCACTTACATTTTTAAATGGGCAGATCTCATCTTAGGTATTCTTAACACACACACACACACACACACACACACACACACAAGAAGCATAAGGGAAGTTTTGCAAGAGAGGGGTCTATTACCTTGATCATGTGATGATGGTTTCATGGGTGAATGAGTACGTCCAAATTATTCAACTATTATACATTACATATCTTCAATTTCTTGATCTCAACAAAATCAATAAACTGCTTTCTCACTCGATCTCTGTTTCAGTCTTGCTTCTCTCCAACCACTTTCTTTATACGGCAGCTGGAGACTGTTGTAAAATGGAAGTTCGATCCTGCAGCTTTTCCTGCTCAGCCTCCTGTGCTTTCCCCTGGGGTGGTGGCCGATCCCAACCGTCCTGCAAGTCAGACTCCGCGCCTGCCTTCCAGCCCTTGCCCTGGAAGTCTGTTCACGCCACCGATCTGGCATTTGCTACGTAAAATGCTTTGTACCCTCGAATTCAGCATAATCCTATTTCTCCTTTTTCAGGTCTTCTTGCTCCTGTTACTTAGTTCAGTTCTGACCACCCTGCACTGCTCAGAAACCCTGCTCTTCCCTGCCACATGGCACTCTCTGCTTTCTGTCCCAGACAGGGTTTGTCACTCTCAGAAATGATCGTGTGTATTTTGCTCATTTACTTCCATTATGCCTCTTCTCCTCCCATTGTTTGTCATATAACAGACACTCAATAAATAAAGCCCACGTGCCCATCAGTAGATGAGTGGCTAAAAAACTCTGGTACATATACACAATGGAATACTATGCAGCTGTAAAAAAGAAAGCTCTCTTATCCTTTGAGATGACACGGAGAGACCTGGAGAGCATTATGCTAAGTGAGATAAGCCAATCAGAGAAAGACAAATACTGCATGATCTCACTTATTTATGGACTATAATGAACAGAAAAAGCTGATGAACAAAATAGACCCACAGACATAGAAAGGAGTATGGTTCAGACTGACAGACCTCAGAGGAGGGGGCAAGAGGGAGGGATGAGCTAAACCAAAGAACTTATGTGCATGTATCTGTGACCATTGTATATAGACAACCTTAGGGTGGGGCGGGATAGGGAGGAGGGTGTCTGGGAGTGGGGGGAAGAAGAAACATCTATAACAAAAATAAATTAATTAATAAAACATTTTTGTAAATAATGCCTATAAATGAAGGGGGTGGTCATGTGACCTTGCTGAAATCATTTACTTTCTCGGGTCTTGGCGTCCACATTCATACATTTCAGATGTTTGATAAGGAGAACCCTTGATATATGGAATCTCTACCCTACGGCCTGAATGTATCATTTAGGATTTGGGAGAGAGGAAAACGAGGTTCGAGGGTACGACACAGGATGGGTCCTGGAGGCACTAAATATCTTGTCGATGCTGTAACGCTAACTAAGAAAGAATGTTACAGTATAACAGAGAACTCCATGATTACCTACTACCGGTGAAGTCTGATCACAGAGATGGCAAATGACGTTCTGAAGAGATGGTTGTCTACAAGGCATCGTGAAAGAATACATGTTTGAGCTGTACCGTGAACACTGAGCTCGCCATGGACAGGTGTCCCACACTCTGTTGATTTATTTTAAGTCAATTCCCACTCATCTCTGGACTCATGGTGCAGGCACAGGGCGTCACGGTAATGCATGGAGTCTGACCGGATTGCATGGCACCCAGCTCTGCTACATGCCAACTGTGTGACCTGTGTGATCAGTTGATCTCTTTGAACCTGTGTCCTCCACTGCAAAACAGGATTAACAGTACCAATTACATAGAACTGGGAGAACTTGATTAAGTTTTTGTTACACAAAGCCTATGTATGTGTGGAACAGTGACTCACTCTTATTAGACCTCCATGAAATAGTAACACACACACACAAAAGTAGCAGCATACAAAAATACATGTTTGAGATTTTATCAGGCCATCATAAAACATTATAGAGCACAGTGAGAGAACACAGGACCACATGTTTCCATCTGCCCTTCCTTGACTGCCTGTCCGTGGCAGGTGTGGTGTGGTCGCTGGGTGAGTCTTAGAAGAGGGGAGCCACGGAGGGAACTATACCCAGCCTGTCTGCTCCCCCGGATTTAATATACAGGGAGACGTACAAAACGAGAGGTACTACGCATGTTCAAAATGTTCACCAGTAAGCTCTAAGACCTTCAGAAATGTGCCAAGCTTGGTAATATCACTATGGCAAATGCCATAGACTATTATTAAAAACTAAATCACTTGTGTCTCAGAAGTTTTCTCCCCAAAGGACTGGATTAGGCGCCATTCCATGTTCTAACGGAGGACCTTCACTATTTCAAAATTCTCTTTTCCTCACTCTCTACCACTTGCAATGGAAAACGGTTTCCTTTTCTTAGTGATTTTTTTTAAGAAGAAAAGTTTCACTCACTTCTTTCTAGTGACAGGTTGGTGGGGCCAGGAAGAGGGGTCAGTTGATGAGGCTGGGTCCTACAAGGGTAGGGTCTGATTCTACCCACTTAAAAATATAGTATTTTGTTCAGCATGGATTTTTTTTTCTCATTAATTTGGGGGTTTTACTATTTTAGTAGATATATCAAAATAACATATAAAGATATTATATATGTTGTTACTCAGTTTCTTGTCACTGATTACATTTTGTTACCAAGGTGAGTGTCTCTCTTGCCTCAGCCTCGTCCTGGGGTCCACGGGTGTGGAAAGATGGAGTGGAGCGGGGTCCAGTGGGACAGGAGGGGCCTGTTGACTCAGGATCAGGCTAATGGACACTGCACCCGAGCACGGCATCTGATGTCTCAGTCACTCCCTGCACTGATCTCTCCAGGAAACGACACTCCTCCACTTAGGAGATGAGGCACGTAGTAGGCTTTCAAAGTACATGTTGAATGAATAGTAGTAACAGTGCCTAATTTGTTTTGAATGCCCACAGTGTGTGAGGGATGACACCAAGTATTTTGTTTTTGATTTTTTTTTCTTTATTGATTTTTAGAGAGAGAGGAAGGGAGAGGGAGAGAGAGAGAAAAACATCGATGAGAAAGAAAATCGATTGGTTGATTCCTACATGCCCCCCACTGGGGATTGGGCCCACACCCTGGGCATGTGCCTTGACCAGGAATCGAACTGGCAACCTCTTGACGCATGGGTCAAAGCTCAACCACTGAGCCACACTGGCCGGTTGACACTAAGTTTTATGTCTATCAACTCATGGCAACTTTAAGATCATAGATGAGGAACTTGATATACCTGTTTAAGGTAATATAAGGAAGAAATAAAGAAGAAATTAGGTCTTGGACCCAGGTAGGGTTTCTAGATAAAATGTAGCATGTCCAATTAAATTTGGATTTCAAATAAACACTGATTTCCTTTGAGTGTAAGTATACATCCTTCTTTTAAAACAAGTATGTATTGTTATCTAAAATTCAAAATTATGCCGGGCTCAGTGGTTGAGTGTCGACCCATGCACCAAGAGGTTGGCAGTTTGGTTCCCAGTCAGGGCACATGCCCAGTTTGTGGGCCCGATCCCAAAGGGAGGGGGGCATGCAGAAGGCAGCCAATTGATGTTCTCTCTTATCAATGTTTCTGTCTCTCTCCCTTTCTCTCTCTAAAATCAATAAAGAAAAAACATTAAAATTTTTTAAAAAATACTAAGTTCAAAATGAACTGAGCACCTTGGATTTTGTTTTCTCTCTTATTAACATTTTATTTTGGGGGGAGTTGGGCTAACAGCAAAAGTGAGGGGGAGGTGCAGAAGTTTCCCACGCAGCCTCCCCCCCCCCATCGGCACGCCCCGCCAGACGGATGAAACCAACGACCCTCCACGGACACGTCTCTGTTACCCGGGTCTAGTTTCCGGCGGGCTCACCGTGGGTGGCGGGTGGGCTCACCGTGGGTGGCGGGCACTTGCGCGTCTGGACACGTGTATTGACGACGCGCAGCGTGAGTGTCCCGCGGAGCGTTTTCACCGACTCAGTAGTCCTCTGCGGCCCCTGTTCATCCCTGCCCTCCGCAAGCAACCTCCGCTCCGTCGTCGGCTCCGCAGGCTGCCTTTTCCAGGGCTACAGTCGGACCTGCGGCGGAGCCTCTCGCTCTGGCTCGCACCCGGCGGCTCCGGCGCCTCCCGCGGCGGGGCGCTCTCGCTGCTCGGGCTGTGTGGATGTACCGCGGTCCGTCCGTTTACCCCTCACGGGCGTCCTCACCGACGGGCTCTGGGGCGACTGGGGATGAACCTGCTACGAAGCTCTGTGCGCAGGATTTGTGCAGATCTGTTTGTGAACCCTCGGCGGGCGCACGCTGTCTTCCCGAGGGCCTGCCTCTGCGCCCCACCAGCCGGGACTAGGATTCCTGCTCCATGCCCCCTCCCGTGCCCAAGCCGAGCTCAGATCTCCGCACACCAGCGCGTGTCTGGGCGCCCCTGCCTCTGCGCCCCACCAGCCTGGACTAGGATTCCTGCTCCATGCCCCCTGGCCGTGCCCAAGCTGAGCTCAGATCTCCGCACACCAGCGCGTGTCTGGGCGCCCCTGACTCACGCGACCACTCCCGAGTGGTTCAAAGTGTGACTTTTCGATGACCCGAACGCCAGGCAATGCCTGCGCCCCCCGACTCCCTTATGCCCCCTACATACAGTGGGGGGCTGAGGCAAGAATGGCCAAGCCCTGTGCCGAGATGCCATGGCATCTGGTGTCGTGACCAGGAAGTGGCCCCAGTCCCATTCCATTCCACCTTCGCCAGGACCCCGTTCCCAGCCGATTGCCCGGGCTGAGTCTAACCCCCCCCCCTCCGCCCCCTCTGCAGTTACCGCTGCCCTCCCCACGCTGCTCTGGAACTGTCCCTCTGGCGGGCTCTAAATCCCCAGGTGCGGCTCGTGCTGGTTCACCGCGATGACAGCCCAGAGCCTGGCTTGTCGCAGGGACCAGCAGACGTCTGCTGAGCGAGTCAGAGCGTGACCCCACGGTACCCCGAGCAGGCTCCCAAGAGGAGGCAGCGTGCCTGTGGGCTGACGGGCACGCAGGGCCCCTGGTGTGTCGCACATCTGGTCCCAGGGCAGGCCTCGGCCTGAGGTACGCGGAGGCAGCAGCTTGGAGGCATTACTCCGCCCGGCCCACATTCCTGGCTGCACGTGGCGCGTCTCCCCAGATCCACGGGGTCCTCTGGGAATGCCCCCTCCCCCACTGAGCTAGAAACAGACCTGCCGATGACAGGCCCAGAGAACCGCAACCCCTCTCCCACTGCAGGGCGCCCACTGAGACTCCTTCGGGGCAGGTGTCTCTGACAGCACACCTGTCACCTCTTGTCTCTTCGGCTGTAAACAGTGTGACTTCTCCTGGGACAGGCCAGTCTCCGAGGTGGCCATGCCGTTTCATGATAAACCCCGTGCTCAGGGGTCGAAAAGCCCAAATGGCCAGACTTACATCCAAAAGAGCCTAGAAGCCCCCCGCCCCTTTCCTGGGGCATCCAGTGTCTGCTGAGTTTCTGAAATCAGGTCATTTCTTTTTCTCCCTGAGACAGAGGCAGGGAGAGAGAGTACACTTTCGATAACCACACCTTTCATTTTCATAGCAGTCATTCGAAGCAGGTACGATTATTATACCCTCCATCTAACTGAGGAGGCTGAGGCACAGAGAGGTGACGCCACCTGTCCCAGGCCACCCAGTCAGCGGGGCAGAGCAGGGACGGGAGCCGAGCCAGGCTGACAGCAGCACCAAGCCTGCCCCACACTGCCGGTCTCAAGGGGCCTCCAAGCAGCCCCTGAATCGATGTTTCCAGTACGGAGCGCCACAGCGTCCTGTGAGCTAGCTGCCATGAGCCCCTTCTTTGAGATGAGAACATCGAGATTCAATGAAGTTAAAGAAATTACACGAGACAAGGAAACGAATTAGAGACAGAGTAAGAATTCAAACCCAGAAATGTATGACAGCAAAGCCTGTAATCTTCCTGGTATTCCCACCCCTCTGCATGTGTGTGTGTGCATTCCCACCCCTCTGCATGTGTGTGTGTGTGTGTGCATTCCCACCCCTCTGCATGTGTGTGTGTGTGTGTGTGCATTCCCACCACTCTGCATGTGTGTGTGTGTGTGCATTCCCACCCTCTGCATGTGTGTGTGTGTGTGTGTGCATTCCCACCCCTCTGCATGTGTGTGTGTGTGTGCATTCCCACCCCTCTGCATGTGTGTGTGTGTGTGTGCATTCCCACCCCTCTGCATGTGTGTGTGTGTGTGTGCATTCCCACCCCTCTGCATGTGTGTGTGTGTGCATTCCCACCCCTCTGCATGTGTGTGTGTGTGTGTGTGCATTCCCACCACTCTGCATGTGTGTGTGTGTGCGCATTCCCACCCCTCTGCATGTGTGTGTGTGTGCATTCCCACCCCTCTGCATGTGTGTGTGTGTGTGTGCATTCCCACCCCTGTGCATGTGTGTGTGTGTGTGTGCATTCCCACCCCTCTGCATGTGTGTGTGTGTGTGTGCATTCCCACCCCTCTGCATGTGTGTGTGTGTGTGCATTCCCACCCCTCTGCATGTGTGTGTGTGTGTGTGCATTCCCACCCCTCTGCATGTGTGTGTGTGTGTGTGCATTCCCACCCTCTGCATGTGTGTGTGTGAGTGTGTGCATTCCCACCCCTCTGCGTGTGTGTGTGTGTGTGTGCATTCCCACCCCTCTGCTTGTGTGTGTGTGTGTGTGCATTCCCACCCCTCTGCATGTGTGTGTGTGTGTGTGCATTCCCACCCCTCTGCATGTGTGTGTGTGTGTGCATTCCCACCCCTCTGCATGTGTGTGTGTGTGCATTCCCACCCCTCTGCATGTGTGTGTGTGTGTGTGCATTCCCACCCCTCTGCATGGTGTTGTGTGTGTGTGCATTCCCAACCCCTCTGCATGTGTGTGTGTGTGTGTGCATTCCCACCCCTCTGCATGTGTGTGTGTGTGTGCATTCCCACCCCTCTGCATGTGTGTGTGTGTGTGTGTGCATTCCCACCCCTCTGCATGTGTGTGTGTGTGTATTCCCACCCTCTGCATGTGTGTGTGTGTGCATTCCCACCCCTCTGCATGTGTGTGTGTGTGTGTGCATTCCCACCCCTCTGCATGTGTGTGTGTGTGCATTCCCACCCCTCTGCATGTGTGGTGTGTGTGTGCATTCCCACCCCTCTGCATGTGTGGTGTGCTTCCCCCTCGATGTGTGTGTGTGTGTGCATTCCCACCCTCTGCATGTGTTGTGTGTGTGTGTGTGCATTCCCACCCCTCTGCATGTGTGTGTGTGTGTGTGCATTCCCACCCCTCTGCATGTGTGTGTGTGTGTGTGCATTCCCACCACTCTGCATGTGTGTGTGTGTGCATTCCTACCCCTATGCATGTGTGTGTGTGTGTGCATTCCCACCCCTCTGCGTGTGTGTGTGTGTGTGCATTCCTACCCCTGTGCATGTGTGTGTGTGTGTGCATTCCTACCCCTGTGCATGTGTGTGTGTGTGTGTGTGCATTCCTACCCCTGTGCATGTGTGTGTGTGTGTGCATTCCCACCCCTCTGCATGTGTGTGTGTGTGTGTGTGCATTCCCACCCCTCTGCATGTGTGTGTGTGTGCATTCCCACCCCTCTGCATGTCTGTGTGTGTGTGTATTTCCACCCCTCTGCATGTGTGTGTGTGTGTATTTCCACCCCTCTGCATGTGTGTGTGTGTATTTCCACCCCTCTGCATGTCTGTGTGTGCATTCCCACCCCTCTGCATGTGTGTGTGTATTTCCACCCCTCTGCATGTGTGTGTGTGTGTATTTCTACCCCTCTGCATGTGTGTGTGTGTGCATTCCCACCCCTCTGCATGTGTGTGTGTGTGCATTTCCACCCTCTGCGTGTGTGTGCATTTCCACCCCTCTGCATGTCTGTGTGTGTGTGCATTCCCACCTCTCTGCATGTCTGTGTGTGTGTATTTCCACCCCTCTGCATGTGTGTGTGTGTGCATTCCCACCCCTCTGCATGTGTGTGTGTGTGCATTTCCACCCTCTGCGTGTGTGTGCATTTCCACCCCTCTGCATGTGTGTGTGTGTGCATTCCCACCTCTCTGCATGTGTGTGTGTGCATTCCCACCCCTCTGCATGTGTGTGCATTCCCACCCCTCTGCATGTGTGTGTGTGCATTCCCACCCCTCTGCATGTGTGTGTGTGTGCATTCCCACCCCTCTGCATGTGTGTGTGTGTATTTCCACCCCTCTGCATGTCTGTGTGTGCATTCCCACCCCTCTGCATGTGTGTGTGTGTGCATTCCCACCCCTCTGCATGTCTGTGTGTGCATTCCCACCTCTCTGCATGTCTGTGTGTGCATTCCCACCCCTCTGCATGTGTGTGTGTGTTAATTTCCACCCCTCTGCATGTGTGTGTGTGTGTATTTCCACCCCTCTGCATGTCTGTGTGTGCATTCCCACCCCTCTGCATGTCTGTGTGTGCATTCCCACCCCTCTGCATGTGTGTGTGTGTGCATTCCCACCCCTCTGCATGTCTGTGTGTGCATTCCCACCTCTCTGCATGTCTGTGTGTGCATTCCCACCCCTCTGCATGTGTGTGTGTGTGCATTCCCACCCCTCTGCATGTGTGTGTGTGCATTCCCACCCCTCTGCATGTGTGTGTGTGCATTCCCACCCCTCTGCATGTCTGTGTGTGCATTCCCACCCCTCTGCATGTCTGTGTGTGCATTCCCACCCCTCTGCATGTGTGTGTGTGTGCATTCCCACCTCTCTGCATGTCTGTGTGTGCATTCCCACCCCTCTGCATGTGTGTGTGTGTGCATTCCCACCCCTCTGCATGTCTGTGTGTGCATTCCCACCCCTCTGCATGTCTGTGTGTGCATTCCCACCCCTCTGCATGTCGGTGTGTGCATTCCCACCCCTCTGCATGTGTGTGTGTGTGTGTGTGCATTTCCATCCCTCTGCATGTGTGTGTGTGCATTCCCACCCCTCTGCATGTGTGTGTGTGTGCATTCCCACCCCTCTGCATGTGTGTGTGTGCATTCCCACCCCTCTGCATGTGTGTGTGTGTGTGTGTGCATTTCTACCCCTCCTCTGCGTGTGTGGTGGTGTGTGTGTATGTACCTAAGCTTTATAAACAAATTAATTAATCCAGTCAATTCAACAAACTTATGTCTCATTCCCCCATTTGTGAAGAGATATATTTTTATTCAAGATCATGAATAAGTCCTTCAAATCTAATATTCTCTGATTCAAGTATGAGCATTTATTCATTGATCACCAGTTTTGTGACATCACGGGAGGAAACCAGTCGGATGATCGGTGCTCCTGGCCTCCAGGAGAGTGACCCGTGTAAGCATACCGTGAGCGGCGCTTCTGTCCCACGACCCAGGTGAGGCTGGACCCCGGAGCAGGGCCAGATCAAGGCAGAACAGAAGCATGGATTCATTGGCTTGGCTACTGAGAAATGTCTGTTAGGGTCCGACTCTTTGCTAAGCACTAGGAGTAAAAATGACAAAATCCCTCCGAACCCTGCCCTCGTGGAACTCACTGTCTAGTGCGCGGCGGACAAGGACAGGGACGAGAATGCACGGTCGAGAGCCGTGCTGGGGTGGGAGTCTATGCATAGGCACCATAGAAGCCTTCCAAGAAACACACTAAGCTACTTTAATCTCTAAACGATGAGCGACCAGGCCAGAGGTGAAAGTGGAGGGACAGGAACAGTCAGCCAGAGCGCCAGGCCACAGGGACGTCATGGCCCAAGCGCTGGGGAGAAGCGAGAGCCCAGGCCAGGCAGATAAGCGCAGCCAGGGTCACGTAGGGCCTTATGTGCACCCAACGGCCCCGAGGAGCTGGGATCTTGTGTTTGTTTCAAGGGCGAGAATGATTGCCTGAGAAATCCAAGTAGAGACAACTGCCAGCCCACAGGCAGCACTTCTGGGATCTGGGGGCAGCTCCTGACCCTCCGATGACTCGGTTTCTCCATCTGTAAACGGTACATTGACAAGACCCATCTCCTGGGATTGAAGGACAGACTCGCTGGGGAGCTGGCGGAGGTCCAGAGCACACATCCCCCAGAGCTGTTACTTTATCAGAGCTTGGTCACCAGTACTACCCGACTGGAGAGGTGTGATCACCTGCATTTCGCAGCCGACGTCTGAGAGCATCTGGAGACCGGAAAAGTATTGCACCACTGGCAGATGTCGGGGTTCAGGAGAACTGGCAGGAGTCTCTATGCAGCTTCCTCTATCTAGAGATGGCGTGTAGGGGTGTTTCAGGTGGAGAGGGAGGACATGGTCACGGCTCTTCCTGGACCCGAGGATTGCCTGGGGAGGTGCCAGGACGGGCAGCGGCCCATTGGGGGTGGGGAGCTGCAGTTGGGCGCCGAGCTCCAAGGGCTGCCCAGCTGCGAGGGAGGGCTGATGTGGACGGACAGACGGGAGCTCTCAGAGCTCTGGAAAAGAAGCCCCTCAGGTTCTAAGAATCAGCATCTAAATAGTAACCCCTGGCCCCGAAGACCATTCACCCAGTGCCCAGAAACTAAATGGAAATCGGCCCTGAGGTCCTTGAGCATTTCTCGATCTCCGTTTCCCTCCAACTCCGGCAGCAGCTTCTGCTACGCTGTGTGCCAGGTCCACGGATGAAATATAGATGAGTCACGTTAGTAATGATGATGGCGGTGCTGCTGACCTAATCAATCACTCCCCCATGCCAGCCACCTTCCTACAGGCTGTATTAGTCCCACAGTCCCGATCTTCCAGAACTCACCAATATCAGAGACTGAACAGGACTCGTGAAGAGCAGAAGGCTGGGTCAGAGGCTCATCCGAGCCCTGGTTCTGACCGTCACTGACACACACCTGCCGGTCAGGACCCCACCCCTGTGTTCCAGGGGGCCTCTGGCAGGATCTCTGCTTACACCTACCTGTCCCAGTCGATGTCCTTTACTAACTGCTTTCAAATGAGCCAGCGCTGATTGCAAGGAGCCACATCCAGTAGAGTTCACCTGAGTCCTCCAATCCGAACCTGGACCAGTGCCCTTACACCTCGGGCCCGTCTGAACTTCGCTGTGGATGAGATGCCAATATCCTCAAAGATGAAATTACAAGGTGGCCTCTGAGACAGAAACTCACACCCTGGGTGACCTGTTGGCTTTTAAGTGCTCAGGATGGAACCACCCAGGTCCTCCAGCTGTGACCCAAGTCTCTTCCGGGCCCTGAACCCCCGGGAACTTCACACAGTGGGGCTCCTCCTCCCCGCAACTCCACCTAGGACAGTGTCCCTTACTCCTTTCTCTCGCCTTCTGAGACATTCTCTTTCGTGGGGACCACCTGCCTGCCTGGACTTGAGAGTGGTCCTCTGAGGATGGGATGGAGGGCCACTTGCTACCGCAGTGATCCGATGACTAGCACAGTGCTTGGTGCCTGGGAGGCATTGCACATGTTCCTGGTGAATAAAGAATGAATAAATGAAAAAATAAATTCCTCTTGAATGGAGCTACAGTTGAATCAGGGACCCGTGTGACTTTTTTCCCCCTAAGATAACATCTCAGTGTCTGAAATTCTCTCCTCATACCCTCATGAAAGCAGCCTGCTTCTCCGCGGAATGCAGAGAAGAGAGATAGCACCATTTCTCATGAAATAAAATCTCCCCAAATCCCCACCTGTAACTCCTGACCCGCCGTTCATCGAGTTATAAAACTGTCACTTGAAAGGGAAACAGACACACAAAAATCATTTCCCATAAGCAAGCATCTGAGAATGGAGCCCTTTTCTCTGGAGAGAGCGAGGTCCGGGTCAGCCAACTCTGCATTCAGACGCTCGGTCAGCTCGGGAAAGCGACTTGGCCTCCGACTGCCCTTCTACACAATGAAGACAAAAGCTGTCACCTCCCAGTGTCCTTGTGAAGATTCCAACCTCCCTGCAGAGCTGGGGAAATGACCGGTTGGGTCCTCGCTGCTTTGCTTGTCACCTGCCTGGGTTTGCACATGGTGGTCCCTCTCCCTCTAGCTCCCAGCCTTCCCCATCCCCCCTTGCAAAGTTCTTCCTCTTCAAGACCCAGATCAAAAGCCACCTACTTAGGCATTCAAGGGAGCCCACTCGGTGAGGTTAAGGCAGTCCTCACATGGCCAGAAGGGAACACCGTGCCCCGCCCCCTGGGGGTGCAGAAGATCTGATTGGCTGCTTGCCTTGCCAGCCTGTTCAAGTGATTGTCCTGGATCCGGTGGGAGGCCAGAGGCCCTGACTGCTAAGAAGTGAGGGCTGGGATGTTGGTGTGAGGAAAGTCAGGAAGTTTCCTATTTTCTTGTCCACTGGAGGATCTAACAGGTGGGAAGCTCAGGGGCGGTTAGTGTGGTAGAGTTTTCATTTTGTCTGGGGTCTCGGAAGAGGCCCCCTGTTTGCTGGGTGAGGTGCCTGCTGGATTGGACAAGGTGTCCCATTTCAGATGCTCTGCCCCGGGCTCTGCCCTTCACCCACCCGAGAAACCAAGGCGGATCAGAGGTGGGGACAGCCAGCATTTTGATGTGTATACTCACTCATTCATTCGAATATTGATTGACTTTGTCCATACACCACATCATGCTGGTCAGAATGGATATCACAGACAAGAAATAGTCGGTGTAGTCTCTGGCCTCCAGAGGGCTACAGGTGTGTTGGGAAACACCGAGTGAGCATCTAACGAGAAAGGTAACCGCAGCGAGAATTCAGATTCTGGCGTAGGAACCACCAAGAGCAAACCCTTTCGGTCAGGTACTTCCTCTGACTTTAGTGAGCTGTTGACCTTCTCTGAGCTTTTATTTTCTGATCTTTAAAATGGGTATCAGAGTGTTGCGCAAATGTCGCAGGACTCAGAGGTGGAGTATGCCAAGGGCCTGCCAGGTAGAAGTGTGTGTTAAAAGGGAATTGTTACTATCCAAGCCTTTTGCAGACATTCCTTTGCGATGTTCACATCTCTGCCCCCAACTCACGGTCTCACAGAAGAAGGGAGTGGCGTGTGACTCTCCTGTCCATTTCACACTCTCTAGTGGGTGCTTTGCCCAGAGAGCACGTCTTCTAACCCCCACACTCAGTGACGTGGGCATACCGTCTCAGCTTTACCGATGATGAGGCCGGAGATCGGAGAACTCATACCTTGTCTCAGGTCACACAGCCAGTGATCGTCCAGGCCAGCATCAATTCCTGAAAGTACTCCATCCTGAAAAATGGGCTCTTGTTACTGTCCCACACTTGGGATAAAAGGGGAAGGCATACTTATTCTATTTTTGAAGGAGTATAGCCTTGGGGTTAAATGCACAGACTCTGAACCCACGATCCAACACTCGTGGTGTGACTTTGGCAGATGTATTAGTCTGCTAGGGCTGCTGTAACAAAATACCATAAAGGAGACACCTTCCACAGCAGAACTGAATTTTCTCGCAGTCTGGAGGCTGGGCGTCCGAGGTCAAGGTGTTCGCAGACGCCCTTCCTTAGCTTGTAGATGTCTGCTCCCTCCTGTGTCCTCACACGGTCCTTTCTATGTGTGTACACATCCCTGGCCCATCTTGTGTGCCCAGTTCTTATAAGAACTCCAGTCGTATCGAATTAGGGTCCACCCTAGCAGCCTTATTTACCTCCGTCACCACTTCCACAGGCCTCTCTCTAAGTAAGTGCAGCTACATTCTGAGGTCCTGGGTGTTAACACTTTAACATATAAATCGTGGGGGGAGGCAGATTCTGCGCACAGCATTGACTCTGGAACTTCCTGGCCTCAGTTTCCTTATCGATACCAAGGAGAGCACAAAGGAAGGTCTGTAAAACGACTAGGACCGTGCCCCGCGCCTAGGAGATGTCATAGATGTTTGCTAAGTACAGAAAGGATCGTCGGGCTGACTCCCCTGTGTGAGGAAGAGCTACGCCTGGGTCCCAGTCCCCGAACCCGGGTCTCCTGTAAACCAGCTGCCATTCTCTCTGGTGGACGGACACATTCGTGGCTCTGTCGAATCAGGGGGAAGTGACTGAGAACAGGAGGAGGCGAGCGGCTGCCAGACCTGGAAGGAAGACCTGAGATGACCCCTCACCTTGAGAGAGTTGATTGTCAGGCTGTTGAGTTGCCCCCCAAGCGTCACAGCTGGTGAAAGGCAGGACGGTGGCGGGACCCCCAGAGTCCTGCTTCTTCGGCTGCTACCGTTCTTGCCTTGGACCCAAAACCTCCCAAGAACTGAGATACCCAAACATACGTGAGCCCTCCCTCTGTCCCAAATCCCCACGAACACCAGACGCGTCTAGGCCCGTGCGAGTCACTCTCAGCAATAATATACTTTTTAAAATGTTGCATTTGCATCGTTCCTCTGGGAGGCCCTGATTAATTATGTATATAAAACGGGTAAGATTCCGGTTCATAGAGACAGGATGTGTGCTGCATAGTGAGAGTGGGTGAGTCACCCAAGCTCGGGTAGCACATGGCTGTGCACAAAGGGTGGACCCCAAAGGGCCACGAAGTGACAGAACTGAACCCCGAAACCCTGGCTGAAAGAAAAGGTGCTCTGGGACTCACTTGGACACCTGAGCTGATGCTGTTGCTACAAATATCCTGGAATGTGTTCACCTTGCTTGTATTATTCAGAGGGCCGAGAAACCATGCGTGGATAGCATTATTTAGAGCTATTTACTGCACTTTATTCTTAAAGCAAAAGGACCCTCTTCCAAAGATGCGGGAATGTAAATTCTACCTGCAGTCTTTATACCAGGTCTGCTCACGTAGAGGTGATGATAAAGTACACCTTTCTATTAAAAAGACTTGCCTAGTATAAAATTTTTTTAAAGCACATTCAGAGCAAATTCTCGCTCTCTCTTTTTCTCTGTGTCTATTTTATAGTCTTTGAACACACTATTTTAATTAATACTCCATGGTAGCAGTATAGCATAATTATTCAATTTTCCCTATTATACATTTTGACAGTTTCCAATTTTGAAGGGTAAGTATAAATGAGCTTAGTTTCATGCTTTGAATTAATTGCTTGATTTTTCCTTAAAAAAAAAAAACACACCAAAAACAGCTAAGATGGTGAAAATCAGATATTTTTACTGGTCGCACACACTATGACTTCATTTGACAGTCATATTGTCGAAGTACATCTTTAGCTAAATTACTTGAAAAGAGTCCTTCATACATTTGCAGATGTTGGCATTTGAATTCACGAATCAGTACACTTTGAAATCATAGAAAAATCAAATACTAATAAAAAGTGAGGGAGAAAGGGAGTGTGGATTTAAGAGTTGTACCATGTCCAGTGCGGCCTACAGTGGTCAGGCACGAGGCCTGCAGATTTCAACTTGACTTCACTGTGGGGGCCTTGCTTCTTTCCAGTCTGTGCACCGGGAGAACATGACCGTCCCCCCATGGTCAGAGGAGCCGGTCAGATCGGTGTAAAGTCATAGTCCAGGGGCCTGACTCCCAGTCCTTCCTGCCTCCTCCCTCGCTGGTGAGAACCAACTCTGAACACCCTGCTCCAGGAACATAGACATTTCAGCTCCGACTGCTGTTTATTAACCTCCACTTTCTACATAATTATATAGCCCTTCCTTTCTAATTTGTATATTGGACACAATGTAAAATAGTTAATGCATTTTTTTCACTCATATTTTTCTTTCTTTATTGATTTTAGAGAGAGGGGGAGGGAGAGGGAGAGAGATAGAAACATCGATGAGAGAGAACATCGACTGGCCGCCTCCTGCATGCCCCCCACTGGGGATCGGGCCCACAACCTGGGCATGTGCCCTGACTGGGAATCGAATTGGCGACCTCTTGGTGCAGGGTCGACGCTCAGCCGCTGAGCCACACCAGCCGGGCAACTTGTTGTATTTTTAATTCATGATCACAGAGATTCTGGCTGAACTGAGGCCAAGAAAGTGCTCTTAGTGAACAAGTGACACCTCCCCGGCATTCAGACTGGGAAGAGGATTGTGCTCCAACCACCGTGGCCCACAGGGGCCGTGACACTGGGCGGCGGCCTTGTCGGTCCTCCGGGCTCCCGCAGCTCCCTCGGGTTTGCCCGGCGCAGCCTCCGCTCTCCCAGAGCCCAGCTCCAGCACGGGCGCCTCGGTGAAGTCAGTCCCCGCGAAGGAAAATCCCCTTTGCCCAGGTGCCCACACTGCCCCGCACACAGTCGCTGTCCCTAACCTCAAGCTCACTCCGAGCTTGTGCGCGCCGTCCGTCCCCACTCACCTGCGCGTTGAAGGCAGACAGGCGGCTGGTTCCTCGTCCTTCCATCAGCAGCAGGAGCGCTGCCCGGCCTGAATGAGTCTGGACGCTCTCTGAATGAACGAACCCAAGGATGCTCAGTTGAAACAGACTGCTTGCCCCAGAATTTCCGAATAAATGAGCGTGGCATGGGGAAGCATAGGACTTTTTTTTTTTTTTTGTAACCACATTCGACATTATCATTTTGCATATCGGTTTATAAGGGTAAAAAACATTGCTAAGTCATCTAAGAATGCGTCTAGTTATGCTTCCTATAGGATGAGGGGGTCTGCGGAGCCTGGGTGCAAACCAGAGGGTCAGTGGGATTGTTCGTAGCCCCTGCCAGGGAAGCCTGCCCACCCACAGCACTGCCGCTAGGCACTCTTCCAAACCCAGTGTTAGCCCCCGGACCACAGGACCCTCCCCTCCAAAATAAATAAATAAATAAAGATAAATAAATGAAAGAGGCTGGAGGGAATGATCTCATTCTGTGTTAATGTTTCAATACAGCCGCGTTTTGTTTGGGGCGTCCATAAAGTTCGCACGAGATTTATTAGATTTGAATTAATCATCAAGCCCTCCCCCACAATTCCCTAATTGCCTCGACCAATTTGCAAACTTCGTGGTATTTAGTTAATTAAGAAATTGAAGGCATGGATTTTGTCATTACTACACGCTGCTCCGACTGACCCTGGGTGACTCCGGTCGTGACCGCCGTGCGAATAGAAAACGGTGGGTGATCGGAGAGCCGGAGTTGGAGCCGGCTGAGAAAAACAAGCATTTGATATTACTTTCGACACTGCTTTGAAGATGGAAAAGTTTCATTCCTAAGCAAGAGAAGAGAGTCAGCATTGGCGGCGTATTTGAAACTGGGTGGGGTCTGTGATCTATTACAGAGGAGAGTAGGCACTTTGTGAAGACAATGATTTGTGTTTGAAATCTTATTCTGTCATTACACTAGCTGTGTGATTTCAGGTTGTTAAACTTCTCCTGAAGAGTTTCTTGCTTGGCAAAACGCCTGTAATTTTATCCAAAGTTCTGGGGGAATATGAAATCATTTAGCAGTGTTTGGTGTATGTTAGGAACAGAAAGAACTGGCAATCCTCCTCCTCCTCATTATTAAATACGTTCCCAGTAATTGTCTTTCTAATCCTCAAGAAAATTCTTAAAAGATATAGATACATTTCCTCTTGTGCAGATGAAGAAAGTAAGTCTCAGAGCACAAGAGAAGGTTCCCAATGCCACACAGCTAACATGGAATTCCAACTGGGGCCTCTGACCAACCTCTGTTCTTTCAACCAGCTAGTTTTTCTCAAGGTGTATAGCCAATGGAATAATGCTAACCTTCTGCATTTGGAAGTGTAAAGCACTCTCTTACCCTCGACACACAAGGTTTTTGTTTAGATGAACATATGTATGGAGATACTTAAGTTGATTTGAAGACGATGCTCTAAGTATGCTACTGTAGGGGTAACCTGTGAATGAGTTTTCCACCGCTGTGTAACGAATCATCACAACATTTAGCAGCTTGCAACAAGGAGCATTTATTATCTCACAGTTTCTGTGGGTCAGGAGTCCAGCCTCTTCTCATGACGTAGGTCTCACAGGGCTGGAACCAAGGTGCCCACGGAGAGGGTCTGCCGTCCTTCCCGGCTCTCCTGGGCAGGCTCGGCCTCCAGGCTCCTCACCAAGGCTGTTGGCAGGGCTCGGGTTTGCCCTGCTGGCTGGCTGAAGAGTAGTTTCATTGTACGTGCACATCTTCCAACGTGACGCACATTCTCTTCGGGAGCAGTTAGTCATTCGAGAAGGAGTTGTTACCAAGACGTGGGAACCATGGGTGGACAACTTAGAAACTGCTTACTACCTACTTGTTCATGAGAAAAGTTATGAAATTTTAATGTTTTTAAATTTGTATTGATTTATTTTTAGAGAGAGAGGAAAGGGAGAGAGAGACAGAAACATCTATGTAAGAGGGAAACACCCATCAGCGTCATCCTGCACGCCCCCTACTGGGGATCGAACCCCCAACCCAGGCATGTGCCCTGAGCGGAAATTGAACGGGGACCTCTCAGTCCCTGGGGCGATGCTCAACCACTGAGCCACACCAGCTGGGCATGAAATTTGTATGCAAATGACTGAAGTTTGGGAACGCATTTATTAAACATCATCTTCGTAAACGAATGTCCGTTCAGAAGACAAGGGCCGCCGTCAATGCCTCCTCCGGGGTTCACCTGCCCGCATCACAGGCTCTTCATGCTGCTGTTCTGACCACACCTTCCTGTTCCCCTTCCTCCCAGCCGGGCTCGTGCTTCCAGGAGAATTCTCCGTCCCTAAACCACCTCGCACCCTTTCACTCCGAGTCCGTTCACGCCAGACCTCCTGTTTAGAGCCACTTCTCGCCACCTCTCCACCCCATCCGCTCTTTTCTGAATAATCCACATTTTCCGTGAACCCCACACTCCCGCAGAGGCCCCGTTCAAAGGCTGCTGTCTCCATAAAGCCGTTCCCCAGCCAGAAGAAAATTCCTTCTCCGAGTTTCTGGAACAGTTTCTTTGGCCCTCTGCATTACCATTTATTCCATTTGGCTTTGGAAGAGAGAACAGGAGACAGAAAGGACAAACACTGCAGAGGGGGCCTAGCCGGGCCACACGTGTGAGGTGAACCACCCGTCATCTGCCGGCGCCAGGGGCCGGTGAAGAGTGCGGAGGGGTAGCCGGTCTCCGATGCCCTCCAAGGAGACGTTCGTGCTGAGGCTCACGTCCTTGCGTAGCACCCCCTCCCACACCGAGTCAACGCTGCCCCAGGTGACCGATGAGCCACAGCACAGGGAACAGTGTGACTTCCGGGACTAGGTCCTCATGCAGACCACCACTCTCCCTGCGTCTTTGCAATTGCTCATTCTGGGGAAAGCCAGCACCCTTGTTTTGAGGACATATTTAAATAATTCTTTGGACAGGCCTCTGGAAAAAAACAGAAGCCTCCCTCCAAGAGCCAGCACCAACCTGCCGGCCATGTGCGGAAGTCACCTTGGACGTGATCCCCAGCTCAGTCAAGCCTTCCTCTGGCCCTAGCCAACCTCTGACAACACTGGCATGGTCTGCAAGTGGGTTCTTCAGTGGTGTCGTGGGCAAAGAACGGCAGGGACACTCACGCAGCAGGAGTTGTAAGTGGCAGAGCGCTCTCTGGGACACAGAGCCGCAGGCTACAGCAGCGGCTGCATGGACTCGGGACAGGAATTTGCAGCGGCATCAACAGTCCTCTGCCACTGTCCACCGGTCCCCTGGGGGCACGCCTCTCGGGGACCCTTAGAATTTAGGGGAAAGGATGGGCATGGCCATGCTCCAAGGAGGGTACAGACTGGGTTTCTCGTCTAGCTTTCTTTCAAACCACCCCATCCTTTTCCTGGGTTTTCCAGGGACCGAGCCTTCCCACTCTGATCGTTTTCCCAGACTTCCCCAGGCTAGTGCCCTCCCCGCCGGATGGTCAGAACTTTGTCTCGACTGCACACACCTCGTAGTTCTGCTTGGTCTCTTGAATTCTACTGCACACGTGCTCAGTAAAAGGAATCCCTCCCCGTTGCCGCCCCCCCGTTACTCGGGTGCAACGGTGCTAGTTATTGCCCGAGCGCCTGTTTCACGCGTTCCCTCCTCTCTCGTTAACCTCTAGCGAACTGCCGGCTCCAACAAGTGCACAGGGTGGGCGTCGTCGATGGGGGTCCAAACTGCTGTCTCTGGGGCCCAGATGTGCTCACGCCCAAGGCTAAGAACGTCAGCCTTAGCCCTGGTCGGTCTGGCTCGGTGGTTAGAGCGTCAGCCCACAGACCAGAGTCCCGGGTTTGGTTCCCACTAAGGGCACGTACCTCAGTTGCCGTTTGTCCCCGGCCCCGGTTGGGGTTGTGTGGGTGGCAACCAGTCGATGTGTCTCTCTCACATCGATGTTCTCTCTCTTCCTCCCCCTCTTTCCTGCTCTATCTGAAGATGAATGCAGAAATGTCCTCGGGTGAGGATTAAAAAATAAGTAAATAAATAAATAAAAAATAAAACAATAATGTCACCCTTAGCCCAGTGATTGTGGCACCCTGTTAGCATTTCCACAGCAGCCCTGGGTGCCGGGACCCTGTGTCGCTTGCATTTCTTTTTCCTTATCTAGCTGGATGCCCTTCTCCCTATTCCTCCCACTTCTCTGATAGTCCCCCTTCGCCCCTGGCCTGCATTCGCTTCCTGCCCGCCACCTGATGGCAGTGTGACCCGGGGGAGCCGTGGCCTTTGCCCTTTCTTACCCCTGTGCAACATGTCTTCTCTCTTCGCTGCACTGAGAACACTCGGGTTTCATCAGAACAAGACAGAGGTGTCCTCTCCGGAGAGGGTTTTCTGCAGCTCTTCCCGGAGCGCATCTTGTCCTCTGTGCTAGCTCTTTCTCATCACTCCCTCTTCCGAGGCCTGTATCGCGGCCAGAAACCACCCCCCCGGCTGTCTCTTTCACTACAATTTGAGGGGCTCGAGGTTAGGGTCCGGTCTTGTTCATCTCGGTCTCAACAATGCCCAGCCTGTGCATGGTGCGGCCCCCTCTACCCAACAGTGGCTTTGGTTCCCAGCCCGGGTCTCTGCTGAAACCAGGTCCCGGGGAGCACTGACACTCACATGCTACGTGCGATCCGTTACGACCGGGGCAGAGGTCGGTTAGGCCGAAGCTGACTGGAGAGGAAGAAGCTCCCCCGAGGATGGTCGCTGGGGAAGTCCCAGTTTCCGCCCTGGGAGGAGGGAAGAGGCGGAGGAATTCAGAGCCTCTCACAGACTCCTACTCACAGTCCAGGGAGTGCCGTTCCCAACAATTGGTGGAGCACAGCACACTGATCAGCACATATTGCCACCAACAAGATGAAGTCTCTAGCACTAAACGGTGCCAGGATTCTCCAAGCATATTCTATGGACCCTTAATGAGAAAAGGTGTTTTCTGTGGCCCAACCGGTGTGGCTCGGTGGTTGAGCATCAACCCATGCACTAAGAGGTCGCCGGTTCGATTCCCGGTCAGGGCCCAGGCCCAGGTTGTGGGCCCAATTCCTGGTGGGGAGTGTGCAGGAGGCAGCCAATCGATGTTCTTTCTCATCAATGTTTCTCTCTCTCTCTGGCTCTCTCTCTCTCTCTTTCTTTCTCTCTCTCCCCCTTCCTCTCTCTCTAAAAGCAATAAAGGGAGAAAAGGGTGTTTCTTATAGGTGGGGCAGGGGGTGGAGAGTGTTGCTCTGGAGAAATACATTTATAAACTACAGTAAATAACAGTCTCTTTTATTGTTTCACAAATCATGTGTTCATGTTAAAGTCTTCCAGGAGTCTCGCAGTAAAAAAACCTATTTAAGTTTAACTGGTTTTAAGATCGTATTGGCCTGGAGAATTGTGTCCTCATATCAGCCCTGTGGACTACGGTGGTGGCGACACGGGGACTGCTGGTCCCCTCGGTGCCTGACCTCCACACACATGGCATGGTGGGGGTGGGCGCTGTGAGGCCGTGCAGCTCACGGCCGCTTTTCCTTTTTATGTTTTCATTGATGGTTCACAGCAGAGGTTCTCAACCTGTGGGGGTCGAACGACCCTTTCACAGGGGTTGCCTAAGACATAACAGTAGCAAAATTACAGTTACGAAGTAGCAACAAGAATAGTTTTATGGTTGGGGGTCACCACAACATGCGGAGCTGTATTACAGGGTCGCAGCCTTGGAAGGTTGAGAACCACTGGTTTAGAGGGAGAGGAAGGGAGAGAGAGAATCATCAATGGGAGAGAGAAGCATCCGTCAGCCGCCTCCTGCACGCCTCCTGCTGAGGATTGCCCTGACCGGGAATGGAACCAGGACCTCTCAGTCCATGGGACACGCTCAGTCCACGGAGCCACAGCGCCGGCCTCACAGCCCCTTTCTTTAGCAGACCCAGCCACGTGGTGGGCGGAGCTCCCGGCCGTCTTCACGCCTGCCCCTGACCACCTCGCTTAGGGAGTGGAGTCAGATGCCTCCTCCTTGAAGTCAGCACTCAGAGGCGTTAGGGCCAGCTCAGGTGATACACTGAGCTAAGGCTACGGCCATCACTGTCCTCCACGTGTTGGCAGAACAGAGGAAAGTGACCCTCAGAGAGAGAGAAGATTCCCTAGACCCTCGGGAGAGCAACGACGGGAGAGCCTGCAGCCCCAGGGGATGCTGGAAGGGGCGTTCGCACCCTCGGGCTACAACCCCAGGAAGCCACCCTGAGCTCTGGGCCCTACGATGTCACAAAACACCCCCGCATGTGCCCCCTGGACCCATCTCTGGGCTTGAGTTTGTACGAGCTGGTTTTCATTTCCTGCGACCAAAGAGGCTTAACTAATAGGTGGGATCAGACGCAGAAACGTTTAAGTCGAACAGGCGGTTGCTGAACACCTGTGTGTGCTGATCCCCGTTAGGTGTTCTGAGAACAGGTCAAGTGTAACATAGGCCTGGCCCTCGAAAGGTCCCTAACAGAACAGATAGTCACAGGTGCAGAGTTCAGGCAATCGCTGGAACACCGTGTGTTAGAGAACATTCACCTGACGCGCGATGGGTACGGCAAAAATAAGAGGGGGCTTCCCTCATACAGGCAATTCTCATGAAAGATCCTGAAACTTTACCGTCCCAGGTATGAAGGTGCCGTGAGGGGGTACCACAGCAGGGCTTGCACTGCGGGGGGTCCACCTGGGAAGCAGTGATGAGTGTGAGGAGAGAAAAGCAAATTGGAACTTGTAGATCAAGGGACTAGCACTGGGCGATGAACCCAGAGGAGTAGTGTGTGCAGGGGAGGGACAGCCCTCCTACAGCACAACCACGACGTGCGGATGCCGTCATGTCACAGAAAAAGCAGGTTCCAAACAGGAAAGTGGCACAGTCGGATGTGCGTGTTGGAAAGCTATTGTGGGTAATTGTGTGTGAGAGGAGTCTGGCGTTGGCAGACAGAAGGCAGGGAGGCCTGTTCAGAGGTGAGGGCAGCCAGGGGGAGAAAGAAAGTGTGGAGCATCATCATCCAGTAGTAATTTAGAATTAATTAGCAATAAAATGTTAGTGACAACGAGGTCGTCATTTCTCCCCAATACTCCAAAATGCTCACTTCCCCACAAATGACGTATTTCTCGGCAACCGTCAGCCTCCAATAGGCTGCGCAGTGTGGCTAACACGCCTCCCCGGTAACGCTGAAGATACTGGGTCTCTCCGTTCATCGGTGATGTCACCGCCCGTGGGTTGGACCTGGGGCCAAATTAGGAACTTCTTCACCTCAGTCAAGTCTTTCCAAGTTTTCTAGGGGAGTTCAAAACACATGGGAGTTTGTGAAACAGATTTATTCCACAAATATCAAGCTTTGTTTTATAAAAAAGCCTGTCAGTGTTCCCACATTGTATGATAGAATCAGACAGCAAGATGAAACAATTTATTAATAAAACAAGCAAACATCCACACTACCTATTAAATGAACATCATGGGAAGGGATCAGTGCCCGCCGCGGGGATGGACCGCGGAGGAATTGTATGAAAATTGCTGCAGGGCCAGCTCCGAGCTGATAGCGCTGGTCCAATAACCCTGTCTCGTTTCACGGGGATGCTTTTCTCCGCTCCCACCACGCTCTCTGTGGCACTCGATAGGGGCGAACTGGCACCGTGGGCTGGAGCCCAGCTCCGTGCAGACCCCGGTTCTGCCTCCGACTGGCGGGGAGAGGTGTGCAGACTGCCTGCCTTCAGAACGCTCACCAAGGCCCAGCAAGGAAGGGAACCCAGGCCCCTCGCCCGGCAGACACATCTCTGCAAAGAGGCAGCACCAGGCCCCTGATGAAATTGTGAGACTTCGCAAACCTGGAAAAGAAAAGAAAAAAAGAACTTTCTGAAACAGATTGTTTGATAAATACCCAGCAGAGTAGTGTGGGGAAGCCTTTGAAAGAGCTGTCCAGCCGTGGCCTGGTAACCTCCTCGTGGGTGTGGCCGAGACAGCTCAGGGCACAGGATCCCGCCTGACCCGTGGCTGCTCCTCCTCCCCGTGCCCGCCTGACCCGTGGCTGCTCCTCCTCCCCGTGCCCGCCTGACCCGTGGCTGCTCCTCCTCCCCGTGCCCGCCTGACCCGTGGCTGCTCCTCCTCCCCGTGCCCGCCTGACCCGTGGCTGCTCCTCCTCCCCGTGCCCGCCTGACCCGTGGCTGCTCCTCCTCCCCGTGCCCGCCTGACCCGTGGCTGCTCCTCCTCCCCGTGCCCGCCTGACCCGTGGCTGCTCCTCCTCCCCGTGCCCGCCTGACCCGTGGCTGCTCCTCCTCCCCGTGCCCGCCTGACCCGTGGCTGTTCCTCCTCCCCGTGCCCGCCTGACCCGTGGCTGCTCCTCCTCCCCGTGCCCGCCTGACCCGTGGCTGCTCCTCCTCCCCGTGCCCGCCTGACCCGTGGCTGCTCCTCCTCCCCGTGCCCGCCTGACCCGTGGCTGCTCCTCCTCCCCGTGCCCGCCTGACCCGTGGCTGCTCCTCCTCCCCGTGCCCGCCTGACCCGTGGCTGCTCCTCCTCCCCGTGCCCGCCTGACCCGTGGCTGCTCCTCCTCCCCGTGCCCGCCTGACCCGTGGCTGCTCCTCCTCCCCGTGCCCGCCTAACCGTGGCTGCTCCTCCTCCCTGAGCTCTCAGTCCCTCTCGGGTACCCTTTGTCAGAACCCTGATTTCCTCCATCGTTGCCGGACCTCCAAACTTCAGGATTGGATACAACCTTCAAAAGCAACAAAGTCCGAATCCCATCAGCAACCAGGATAATACACGTTCTGGGGGAGTCTGGCTGTGTTTTGTCATCTCACCTCTTGAGATGACAGCCCCTCCTTAGGACTGCGCTCGGACTCCCGGGCCCTAACGACATTCTTCCCAGCTCTGCCTCCGCCAGTCCTCGGCAGTCGGCGACACGGACACATTATGTCCTTGGAACCCAATGCCCATGTTTTGTAGCAGAAAGAACTGAGAGCTCAGTGATTCCTTCAGGTCCTTCAGCTACGAAGCAGATGAGAAGACGATAAAAGCCACAAACCAAGCAGGGATACTGGGTTCCGATCTGTTTTCTTCTGCACTGTCTGGCTGTATTTTGTTTCCCATATGAAATGATATATTGGAACTCGTGCCAGAGACAGGGTCAGTGGAACAGAAACGATCCGCATTCTCCCCAAGTGACTCGAGAGGTAACTGATCTCTCTGCTTACTTTCCGCTGGGAATGAAGAAATGCGTACGGGACTTACATCGGCACCTGCTGCACAGGTGTAGGACCCTCGCTGCCAGAACTAAGGGCAGGTCTCCTGGCTCCATCTTACAGGAGAAGTAACTGAAGGACAGGTGGCAGGTGTTCTGCCGCGGTTCTTCAGTCCAACGACGGCAGAGCAGGCACCAAGCGACCAAGCCTGCCTGAAGCCACACGGAGAGGCCGGGCCAACAGGGGCCCACTGGGGACCAGGCATATGCATTTTGGGAAATGTGTCTTTAGGCACTTTGTGTTGATAGGTAGCCACATAAAACCGAGCAAGGGTGATGGATTATCCTGAAGAAAGCCTTTATTAAATGACCCTCAGAGTCAAAATTGGTCTTGAAAGACCATTCATTCAGTTGTCACCCTCTGCTTGGCTCTCCCTGGGGTGGGATGTCACTGCAGACAGAGCTGAGCATCTGCTGTCGGTGATCACCCACATTCCCTTGGGTCCCTTTGGCCATTTTTGTGTCCTCCAGCTTTTGTGTGCCTCTGTTCCCTGCAGTGGCAGTTGGGGGACTTCGCTCAGCGCCCAGGGCCCTCTCTGCCTGCGGGCTGAAGCACGAGGAGCCAGAGGCAGCTGGGAACGGATGACCCTCCCGGGCCTTACCCAGGGATGAAGGCCTGAGCACAAGCACCCAGGCTCCCTCCCCCGGACCGGGATCTCCAGCACATGACCTTCACTGTTTCCAAGGCTCCCCTGCGGGACAGCCAAAGCCACGCCCCAAGGTTGCTATCCCGTACTTGAACTAGCCACCTTGGCCTTGTTCCCCCTTTTAACCTACTTTTCACTTCTCTGGTTTCGTTTTTACCCACATCATCATTTCAGGGGCTGACTCTGGGAAACCGACTCAAGACACAAGAGCATCCTACCCACCGTGGGGCACCTGCTTGTTTTCCTTTCATTCCGTAGATTGTGTTTGCTTAGTGCACTAAAACTTGCACGTCCTATAGCTCCCATCCAACAGAGCGATTCTGTCGCCAGCGGACAGTGCGTGCACCTGATCCCCGTCCACTTGCCTGGCTTTGGGACGGTTAAAGAAAAGAAAGTCCTGGCCCTTTAACAAAGGACGTAGAGCCCGTGTGTGTGCCCTTCCTATGTCAGAGAAACAGCACTGCCCACCGGTAATGCCGTGTTATTTACTGAGCTCTGATAGGCTTTGAAGAATGCATGATCGCTTTGCAAGTGTTAATTCATTGCAGCTTCCAAAACCCTATGAGGACTTACTACTGTTATTCCTGTTTCAAAGATAAGAAAACAGGCAGTTTGCCACCAGAACCCATAGTCTGAACCATGACACAAACTGCGAATACCCTGTGAAAACAGGAACACACAAATACACACCGTTGTAACGCATCGAGTTACCTCAGGTAGTTATTAGATAGAGTTTGAGAGTGCAGACAGGAGCCATCCCCAAATTTCACTCAAGATCTTTGCTTCCGATTGCAAAAATGGCCACACTTTCAGCTTTTCTCCTCAAGGACAAAATGCTGTGGCCAGTGAGACATTAACACACAGAACCAGGCGACAGCTCAGAAGGGCTTGCACAGTGGGACGTGTTTTCTCGTGCTGCCGGCGGGACCCCGAGAGCACCATGGGAAAAAGACTTCTCCAGGTTGTTGGAAGCTAGAAGATCACATAGAAGAGACATAAGCCATCCCAGCTGAGTTCTCTTAGACTGAACGTCCTACAACATCTGAGTTAGGTCATCCTAGACCAGGGTTTTTCAACCTCATCACTACTAACATTTTGGGCCAGAGAATTCTTTGTTGTAGGAGCTAGTTCTATGCAGTATAGGATGTTTAGTAGCATCCCTGACCTTCATCCAATAAAAGCCCCCCATTATGACAACCAAAAATGTATAAAGATGTTGCCAAATGTCCTCTGGTAGTGGTGATGATGGTGGTGGTGGTAGTGGAGGGTGTCAGTCACTCCCAGTTAAGAACCACTATTCTAGACTATCTAATCCCAGCAATGCACCCCAGACCAGATGGACCCCTCAGCTGGCTCACATAGCTATAAGACAGAAATAGATGACTGTCCTTAGCTATCAGGTTTTAAGACTGTTACTTGCCCAAAGCTAACTGATACAGTCTTTGCAACAGAGACAATATGTATTCAGCATACTCTTTCCTATCCTTGGATCGCATAGGAAGATTACATGTCCAGTCCTCTTTGTATTTAGGTGAAGATCAGGTAATTAAGTCCCTGCTAATCGGAAGGTGAGCACAGTGGTGTGTCACTCTGTCCCAAGCAATTGAAAGTAGGATATGTTCTCTATAGTCCCTTTCTCCAATCAGCTTGCGTAGAAGGAGAAAAACAACTCTATTGGCAGAGTTGAAAGGTAGAGCCCTGAATATCTGAGTCATCATTGGGAGGACCTGCTCAGGAGAGCTGCCCGACCCACACCACCTGTCACATGAGTGAGGAATAAAGCTTTGTCATCTTAAACCACTGAGATTTAGAGTTTACTTGTTGTCACAGTAGAACTTAGCCCCAGTCTTCATTCCTGACATATGTCATATATTAGAAATGAGTTAAACTTATCTATTTCTGTCTTTGCGAGGAGGAATAGGAACATCTGAATTAGGTCTGTCAGTGAATGAGGAGATTTCCTTCAATACCTTTAGTTTAACATGTCGGTCACCAGAGTGCACATCTGAATTCTTGGATTCATCCGTTCCCTAAATGTTTATTACGTGGCCACTACTTGTCAACCATTCCAGGAACAGAGACCTGTGGATGAATAAGGCCTGGTCTCTGCCTGTGAGGAGACCACAGCCCTCTGGGAAATGGAGCTACATTTACAGAAACTCAGAAAACAGGGCAACCACCACCATGATGAAGGGCTGAGAGCACTTCAAAGAAGCCGAAACTGCCTGGAAGAATCAGGAGAGACTTACTAGAAGAAGCAGTATTGCACATAGATCTATAAAAATTAAATAAGAATTTTAATACCAAGAAATTAAAAAAATACAAGAAAATAATTATAATAACAATAACAATAGAAGAGCATCTGAGCAGGAGGAACACCTACAAAATAAACGGAAATGTGGGCTTGTGAAAGAATCGAAGGAAGCAGGAGATTGATCTAGAAACCTCTGCTTTGCTCTCTTACTGCTGGGTTACAAACTAGCCCCAGACTGCATGACTTGCAGAAACAATCAGTTTGCTTTATCTCATGATTTTGTGGGCGAGGGATTTGCACCTGGGTTGGTTGGACAATTCCCCTACGCCGTGTGGTACTGATGGAGGCCATTCGGAGGTATTTGGCTGGTGGATGCGCTAGTGTCTGTGGGGGATTCCAAGAGCACTTGACTCGTGTGTCTGTCTGCATCTGGTCTGCAAAGGCGTGGCTGGTGCAGCTGACAGTGTTGACTTGAGGGCCGGCATCTGGCGTCTCTGGTAGAACAGAATCTCTCAGAGTAGTCAAACTCTTTATATGGCTGGTTAGGGCTCCCAGAGACAGTGATCCAAGAGGTAGAAAAGAGAAGATGCCAGTCTCTAAGCCTGGAAACCACCACAGACTCACGTGGCCATGCTTGGTGATCACAGACGTCACAGAGCCCTCCCGGATGGAAGAGAAGCTGCCGAAGCCCCTCCCCAGTGTGTGTGTGGGGGGGTGTCCAATAACGTGCAGGCAAGAGCGGGGGTCCTAGTGGCTCAGCCAAGGTAGAAGGTGGTTCCCCCCCCTGCCCACTCCGCTGGGCCACACCAGCCTCCCCTGCGGCCCTCGAAGCTGCCCCCATGCTCCCTGCACTTGGGTGCTGCTCCCGTGGCGTGGGGTGCTGCTCCCGCAAGTATCTGCATGACTTACTGCCACCACCTCAGGCCTTGCTCAGAGCCGGCTCTCCTAGAGGCCTCCCCAGACACTGTCTGCAAAATCCCATGACTCCTTTTCCTCCACCTACACTTCCAACGCTCTTCCCAGAGGGCCTTGGATGCTCTACATAGTTTATGAATTTGTTTACTTTCCAGGTCCCAGAGGCAGCATGAAGGAATCATTGTCGCCACTTTTCAACACCTGGCAGAAAGGTGCAGGACCCACGCCCAAACACACCCTCCCCGAGAAACAATGACACAGCTTGCTCAGTGCCACACAGAAAGTGACCAGATGACCAGGTATTTATTTATTTATTTATTTATTTATTTATTTATTTATTTATTTGATTAGTGGTATGTGCCCCTAGCGGGAACCGAACCCGGGACTCTCTGGTCTGCAGGCCGACACTCAACCGCTGAGCCAGACTGGCCAGGGCCAGAAGACCAGGTATTTAAAGGCCACCAGTCATGTGGCCCCAGGTCTGAGTGTGCAACCCTCCTCCATGGCTTTGTGGATCCTGGCTCTTTAAATCTCACTGACCCAGGACTGACCTCTGAGCAAGGCAGCTGTGTGACCTCGGACAAGCTCCGTTTCTCTATGAAATGGTCATAGTGATATCAACTCTGCAGAGACTGCGTGACGTTTAAGAAAACAGATGCACCGCAACTGGAAGTCTCTGCCGCACCACAGGTCCCTGATAAATAAATGTGGAAAGTGTAGTATTACTGTCACTGTGATGATCAGGACTGTGATGGACAGGTAGCAGCCCGCACCGCCCTGGATGGAAACAGAGGGTCTCAGGTGCATCAGCATCCGGGCTCCCCGTGAGGCTGCAGAGACAGACAGACACACTTCCCCACAGCCTGCCCACCTGGGAGACCTGGGTGCCAAGTCTCCTCATTCTCGGTGCCCCTGGCTAAGAGTGGCAAGCCGACAGACATGCAGCCCATAGGGGTGCCCATGTCTTGGCTCTGGCTTCAGGGCCCTTGAGGGAGGCGGTGTGGCTTCCCCAAAAGGACTTTCTCATGCTGAAGTATTTTTCCAGGGATGAGCGAGAGGCCTCGTGGGACGTCCTGCCATCTTGCCTGGAAGAGCCATTGGCAGCCGTACAAAGGCTGCGGAGTGTGGAAGACATTTTAGTTTATTTATCGTGTGGCTAAATTTCTCAAAAAGTGAAATCTGGTGCTCAACCCTCTCAGACTATCAAGTGATTTTCTGTGTTCTCTGAAGTCTTCATATTGAGGTAGGCAATTGCAGCATTAAAAAGATTCCAGGGAAATAAGATAAATTGTCTTCTCACTGGGGTCAGGGGGTTAGGAGTGTGAGAGAAGATTCCAGGGAGATAGGATTGTAAAAAGAGGGGATGCCCTGGCCGGTTGGCTCGGTTGGTTGGGCCTCGTCCTGGGCACCGAAAGGTTGCCGGGGTGGATCCTGGTCAGGGCACATGGGTGGTCGCAGGCTTGATCCCTGGTCAGAAGTGTGCAGGAGGCAGCCAATCCATGTTTTGCTTCCACATCGATGTTTCTCTCTCTCTCTCTCCCTCTCCTTGCCTCTCCCTCTAAAATCAATGCAAAATATATTTTTTTAAGTAGGGGATGATAAGAAATAATGGAATAAATCAACCAAGGAGCACCTTCCTAATTAAAAGAGACTTCCTGGGAAATCATAGGCCTGTCCCAGGGCTCAGGAGCAGGGGGGGTTAATCCACGTAGACGTGAGGAAGTCGGACCCCATTCGGCCTAAGACCAAGCACGAGGAGTGTAGAACAGAAATGAACAGAGGACTATTCATTTGGCAAAGAATCATTTGGATGTTGCAGAAGTCAGAGTTGTTTACTCTTTTGTTTATTGTTGAGGGTGGAGAGTTCAGTAAGGAGAGAGTTGGCATCTCCCCTGCCTTCCCTACAGGCAAAAATGTGGCAGCCTGCGGAAGATTTGGCCCACACCCTCTTCACCCCTCCTCCCACCCACACACGGGGGCAGCCAGGCCCACGTGCTGGCCTGAAGAGCTCCTGCCCCACCCTGATGGGGCCTGGGGAAAACCCAGGGACCTTCTGCGGGTGGGGAGTGACGCAGCCCCATTGGCCCATGTGGGCATCAAGCCGCAGACACCTATGCAGTCGTCTCCTCCTATCCACGACCCCAGGTGGATTCCGGAAACTGCAGATAGTGTATGTGCTGGTGATTTTCTATCTATGCTTACCTCTCCACGTAAGGAGGCACTTCATGGCTCCGTGGCGTGTCCCAACTGCCAGCAGCACCACCCCTGGGCACTGGGGTCACTATCACATAAGATGAGAGTGACCTGAACACAAGCACTGTGGTCCCACAATAGTCTGATAACCCAGACGGCTACTAAGTGACCCACAGGTGGGGAGGAGGCAACAGCATGGGAGACACTGGCCGAAGGGATGAATCGGGAGGGTGCGAGATCTCATCACGCACCTCAGAGCAGCATGACGTTTAAACCTGACAAATGGTTCATTTCAGGAATTTGCCACTTGATAACCTTCCGACCACAGTGGCCCGTGCACAGCTGAAACTTCGGAAAGCGAACCTGTGGAGAAGGGGGACCCCTGAGCGGGTAACCCTGCTTTTCGAAAGTTCGCGTCACACCAACTCGCTTTTATGAAAGACCTCCGTCGGCACCTGTTTTTCTGTCCCGAAGAAATCGGAGGAGGGTTTTTGATTTTAGGAAGAAAGCCAAAAGCAAAGACAGCACTCAGCGTTTGCTTTGCAGAGGGCGTGTGGGGGCCATGAGCCGGGACAGTGGCCCCGCAGAGACTCTGCCGGGGGTGACACTCACGTCTCGGCACCCTGCCCTCGGAGCTGTGGACTGCGTCTGTGAACATCGGCACCGTATCTCGACTGACTCTGTGCATCTATTAGCTACGTGAGACTTCAGACACTTGCTTCTTCACTTCACGCCATTTGGGCTTCTGAGGTTTCATGGGAACAGTCTGCTTTGGGGTAGCGGGTGGGGGCGGGGGAAACCTTGTTACTTTGTTCCGGACTTGTATCCTTTTGATAACAAGTCTCCCTGGTTGCTTGGAGCCTGGGGCTTGCTAAGTAGTTTCCCACATTGTCTCTTTTCTTGCTCAGTCTGCTCACCGGAGGGAGGGGCTGGTACCCGCCCCCGGCAGGAGAATGAGCCCGGGAGGTTCTCTTGCTTTCTCAGGCCTGTGCACTCCGGTAAGTGGTAGACTTAGGAGAGGCACCCGAGCACACTAACGCCCAAGCCACGCTGTGACCGCGAGTCACTCAGTTCTTCTCTTGGGTCCGACACCCAGTCTTTCAGCCCTGACTGTGGGTCGCAGTTTCGGTGTTTTCTGCTGCCGGCACTCGATCCGTAACCTTGACTCCTCTGACCTGAACACAGGCATGCGTGGGAGCTTGTATCCCTCTTACAGCTGCTGTCGCAAAGGGTCACAAACTGGGGGCTGATACAACAGAGAATTATTGTCCCACAGCTATGGGTCCAGGCTCTGAGGTCCTGGGGAGACGTGGATTTTGGAGGCATATTGTTCAACTCACTACAAATCCTGTTATGGACTAAATTATATCTTCCCAAATTCATGTATTAAATCCTAAGCCCCCACACCACCACCCCAGATTGTTATGTAACACTGAGTAGGGTCAGTCCCTGATCCAGCATGGCTGATGTCCTCATGCAGAAGAGAGGTTTGGACACAGACAAGTTCAGAGAGGACAGCCATCTACAAGCCACGGAGAAAAACCTGGGACAGACGCTCCGGCCAGAGCTCTCAGGAGACAGCCACTTGGTGTGGACATCTGGTCCCTAGTGAGACAATAAACCCCTTCTGGTAACTCGCCCAGTTGGTTCTCACGGTGCTTGCAAATGAATACAGAAGGGATAACCCAAAGAGCCAGAGGGGGTCGGGAATGAGCAGCCCTTCCCCAGAGAGGAATAGACACAGCTATGGAGGCCCTAGGAAGCAAATACAAGGTCCAATTACATTTTATATCAGAGACGTCCAACCAGGTTTTGTTCGAGGTCCATGGAACAAGGTCTAGTCCTGGAGAAAACTAACGGAGACCTCAGGGACTGTCGCTCAGTCATGCTTTGCCTGACACTGCAGGTCCTCAATTTAATGATCAGCCCTCATGATAGTGATGCTGTCCATCCAGTCCCCCAATTTATTCAACTAGTATTTCTGTGATCCCCACCCTCTGCCCGGCACAGTGCAAGGCTGTTGGGAGTCCCACAGTGAACTGAGAGAGCCCTGCCTTGGGGGAACTTATTATGATCCGGCGGGAGAGACAGACAAAAGCCAGCGCAGGGTCCAGGGTGACCTGCAGGGAAGGGGCTGGGCAGGGACGGAGAGGGAAGCACATGGGGCACCTGGCCAGGCCGCCGGCGTGTGTGGGGTCAAGGCCAAGGCTCAAAGGATCGCGAGGTACTTTTCGGGAATCAGCCAGTGAGAAGGACAAGCGCAGAAGGCACGAGGGGACATGGTACATGTTTGAGGCAGCGCCAAGTTCCGCTTTTCTGGAGCGTGGTAAGAGGAGCAGGCAGAACGCAGGCGCCGGATCCCGAGGCCACCTTTTCAGAGGCGGAATTCGGCCTTTATCCTGATGACAAACAGGAGCCGCCAGGAAGGGAAGTGAGCGATCAGATCTGAACTTGAGAAGGCCATCCTGCCGGTGAGGGGGGAGAGTGCACGAGAGGAGCCAAGACCGCGGGTGGGAGGGCTCTCCAGGCCTCGCTGCGCTGTCCCCACCTCGTCTGCCCACCGCCCTCACCTTGCTGGCTGCTCCCCGCACGCCCGGCTGGAGCTGGGCTGGATGGGGGAGTTGTCAGGACTCTAAGGGCCCAAGAATACTCAGCCACAAGTCAGACTTCCAGGCCAGGCTTCACTGGTTCCGGAACTTGGAAAAGCTGACCTCACAGATGCCAAGACTCGGACACCTCCAGCTGCCGGGCAGAGGCCAGTGCACCAGCACAGGTGAGCTCGCAGCTGCAGACTGCGGACTGAGGCTGGTGGGGTTGCAGTTCCCTCACCCCTCTGCTCCCGGCGTGGCTCCCCTCCATCGAGTGTGAGAGTCAGGCTAGGCACGTCTCCGGCTGCTGCCAAGATCTGCCGAGTTCTGCACGGTGCACACGTGGCTGGTGGGGCAGCTGATGCTTCAACGTGCTGAGCCTTGGCTGGAAGAAAGAGCAACGATGCTAAGAACAAGCAGGGATTCGCGTGATGAGCACCTACTGTGTGCTAAGCGCCGTGTTCGTTGCGTTACCTGTATTACGTTTCTCACAGAAGCTTTTCCTGTCCACCCGGGTCGCCGCTTTCATCTGATCGATCCCCTATCACTGCTGAATCATGAATGCACCTGCTTGGCTGTGTCTTTTTTACTAGCCTTATGTAGTAGCGACTGCCGTGTCTCTAGAATGAAAAACAGGGCCTGCCGCGTAACAGGTTCTCAGGACATGTGCGTCGGATGAATGAATTCCGAGCGAGGTATTATCGTCGCTGGGTATGGGGACAGACTTAGAAAGACAAAGTTGTCCGAAATGAGCCAGACAGCGAACCTGGACTGGGAGAGCTCATTCACGCCAGCTCTGGTCTCCAAACCCGAGGAGCAGCCTCTCCCTCGCACCGTCTCTTCTTAATTCAAGTCGCTCTCGTTATTCCTAAACTCAACCTCCTAATGTTCACGAAAAGAAAAAGAAAGGAAAATCTGGGGTTAGGTGTCTGTGTTTGGTCGGGAAATATGTACGTGACAGCATGCATATAATAATAAGGAACGACTCTGCTAAAACTCGGAAGCTCATTATCACTTTACTCTGGCAGCTGAGCGCAGGCACCTGTCAATTCTCACTGAACACTGCTTTCATTCCCTGCTTTCGGCGGCGGAGAGCCTGTTGTTGCGAGGGGATCGGCTCCGGTTCTCTCTCCTTGAAGACAGAAGCAGCGCGGCATCGGGAGAAGCCCCCGAAGCGATGAGAATCCTCTCAGGCGCTGCTTACAGAGGCCCCATCGCCAACTTCTGACGGCTGCAGAGACCCCTTGAACTTTTTGATTTTCTGTTTCAAAAGAAATGAAAGAGACAGCAACTTAATTCTTCACGAACGAAATGCAGTTCGGCTCTGGTTGGGGGAGCGGGGAGGAAAACACCTCTGCTCTACAGAACTGCAGTGTCAGGCGGGATTCTGTAGCCAGACGGGTCCGCGCTCCGCTTCCCCCGTTTGGGACAGTGCGAGAGAATAGGCTCTGCGCCCAGAGCCGCACCCTGGGCCCGTGGGATCACTGGGGGCTAGCCACCCTCTGGGTTCGGCTGGGCCCCAGAGCACGTGGTCAGCGGGGTCTAGAAGCTTTGCAAGCGCAGCCAGGGGTCAGCCAGCTGTGGGCGAGCTACGCCCAGGTGCCCACCTCTGTGCTCTTTGCCCAGAGCGCACCGCTGTTTTGATTGGCTGGCCGTGGATTGATGGGAGCTAAAATGACTGCGGGACTTATCCCACTGTTCCGTCCTTCAGAAGGTCCAGCACTAGGCAGCTTCTTCATGGATGCCCCGTGGTCCTCACGCTCATGGTTTTCAGAACATGTGGAATCCCCTCCCCTGGAGGGTGGGCTGCCACTGACCCAGTGACTCGCTGGTCACCAGAACACGGCAAGCATGTCCCTTCCTAGATCAGGTTGTTAAAGGTGTGACTTTCATCGGTCTCTCTTGCTCTGGCTCTTTTCACTGTCTATGGAGAAGTCCAAATTGCAACAAAGTAAACGTGGCCATTATTCAACAATCAGCAAGGACGGAGGCCTTCAGCTCAAAGATTTGGATCCACAAAGAACCAAATCTTGCCCAAAAGCCAAGTGAGCTTGGAAGAGGCTTGTCCCTCAAGCTCAGTCTGTCCCACCCAACACGGGGACTGTGGCCTGAGACGGACCTTAAACCAACACCCAGCTAAGCTGTGTGTGGATTCTTGACCCACAGAAAATGTAAGATAATGGAATGTTGTTGTCCAAAGCCACTCAGTTTGGGGGTCACCAGCTATACAGCAAAGGGTAACCAATGCAGGTCCTTTCTGCCCAAAGGAATCTCCCCAAGAGCTTTTGAATCAGTAAGAGTTTAGTAAACTGGAAGAATGACAGATATATGTTCAGCAAAACCTGGATTTAAAAATACGTAATCAGAAAGTACCCCACTAACCATAGTCAAGGGAATAAAATACTTAGAAGTAATTTCAACAAGGAATAAGCAGGGATATTTGGTGAAAAACTACAAAATATTATTGAAAAATATAAAATAATACTTGAGCCATCAGCATAGAGCACATTTATGGATGAGTAAAGACTGTAAACTATTATTTGCTTTCAAATAGCTTTAAAGTAGAACGTAATTTCTATCAAAATCATGACAGATTATCTACTTGACTAGGAAAGATTAATCCAAATATATCCAGCAAGGAAAAAGTACATAAAAATAGCAGAGAACTGTTTTTGAAGCATCCAAATTGTGGAAAATTAATGTTATTAGTGACTAAAATGATATAAAGCTACAAATATTAAAAGGGTGTGATTTTGACCCAGGCCTAAACAAATAGATGAACAAAATATACACGGCAGAAATATAACTCCTAAATATTAACAGTTTTGTATTTAGTAGATAAATATATCAGAATATTCAGACTAGGATACATATAAATCAAAACAAAGTAATGAACAAAGACCCTACAATGCATAAAAGGCAATACAAATTTATTGCTGAGGAATCATATTTGTAGCAAACATAGAAGAATGTTATTATCAATACTGAACAAATGGCACAAACAAATCAATAAAAAAGGTACCTGTACATATATATTGGAAATGCATTCGTTTAAAGCAATGTTAAGTTCAAACTCACCAGTCATCCAAGTCATGTAAAATTTAAATGATCACAATGACATTCATTGCTTAAATAGTATTAAATTTGCAAAGATTTTGTCAGTATGGAATGCTTTCAAGTGCACTGAAAAAAATCTCATGTATTGCTGACTTTTGTGTAAATTATTGTAAACCTTTGGGAGAGCCATACAGCAATGTGTATCATAAGCTTTTATAAATATCCATAATATTTAATGTGATGGTTTCATTTCCAAAACATATCTTTAAAAAGAGAGTAGGTATAAATATATTCATCAATTACAAACATTTTAGAAGATTTTAAATGCCAACAAAGAGGGTTGATTACACATATTCTTTATATTTAGCCATAAAGATGATATTTAAATATGAATGCTATATCATGAAAATTTTATCATAAATGAAAACTTAAATAAAGTAGAACATGCAATTGATTATAGATGCTACACATGTATATATCAAGATATATTATAGATTCCAATATATGCTATATTTTCAAGTGTAGCTGTGGAACATATAAAACAACAATACTAAGAGCTTTGCATGTCCCCAGAATGGGCTAAGGCATTCAAATCCTCACAGTGCTATTGGACAAGTGCTGTTAATACCTTGGATTTCGCGGTGTAGACATCAGAACACACATCCAAGGTGAGACAGCTTCCAGGCATGACTGAAATCTGAAACATGTCTTCCTCAAATGAAAGCTCATACTCTTAACCTATGCCTTGGGATCTATAACTTTCGAAGAAATAAAAATATATATATACTCCCAAATAATAATAATGACTATTTTTAGGAGACAGAATTAGGGATGATTTATTGCCATTATTATTATTGTTATTGTTATTATTATTATTAGCACCATTCCCATCCTCAGTATCACCCCATCTTCTCATTTTATTTAATGACTATAGATTAATTATTAATTATTTTGCATTTAGGGAAAATAAGCACAATTAAGGGAAATTAATTATTTTTTGGAATGGATTCTTTTTCTAGACATAAGAGGAGATGTACAAAAAGTATTTTACTTGCTCTAACAAGCTCATAGGAGAGGTGAGCTTAGCATGTAACTCTGGGGTCCAAGGTGAAACAATTCTCTCCCTGCACAGATTTGTCCCCTGCCTCATTTTCTCGCCGGCTCCCACAGATGTAAAATGAGGAGGATGCGCTAGATTATTTTTAGGCTACGTTTCCACGCTGTCATTCCAGGATTCAAATAGTGTCATTTAAATGCTTATATTTATTTGCCCTACTAGAAATTCATGCTGTGTCCCAATAATCACTTATCTATTTCTCCACAATAAAAGCCCGGACTTTAAAAATGTGTTGGGGTTTCCTACGCACAAGTGTTTTCCTCTGTGTTTTCTGTACATTAGAACTTCAGTCACAGAAAGGGACGGGCCCCAGATGCCCATCGAGAAGCTGCCTGCAGGGCCCTCGGCTCTGTCCTCACTGGTGACTATGCAGCCAGGATGGATTCAAGGGCCTCCCAGGATGGGTGTATGTTCCTTAGCACCCCTGAACAACACAGAGCAATAGTCATGTGTGTAAGAATCTTTATGAAAACTCACAGAGAATATTTAAACTACTGGGCTACATATCTCCCATACTTACTTACACCATCAGGCGTCACCTGAACTTTGCAGAAGAAAACCCCCACAAATGACCCCAAATGAACTGTTTTTGGCATTTGACAGGATCTTTCCCACTAAATGATCACAGTGAGTTTCTCCATTTATCACAAATGGAGCTTTCCATAAAACGGAAGCCCTAATGCTGTCTCATGTGCTCTGTTACACCTGTTTCTGGAGAGTGTGAATAAAATGCCACGTAGCAGAAGAATGGTTTGGGAGCAAGATCCCAAGGAAGGCTCGAGCTCTGCTTTGGCCACGTTCAGTTTGAGATCCTAGTGAGAAAATCCAAGTGCCGAGTCCGAGTGGACAGTCCGGAACTCAAGGTACAAATCTGGACTCATCAGAACAGGGACGATGCCTTTTGAAACTGGCAGAGGGTGAGATCACCTCCAGGGAACTATGCAAAGATGCAAGCATCCAGAAAGAAACATCTTGAGAAACTCTCCTATTCAACTGTGACAGGGAGGAGGGCGTTTCATAAGACACAGGCATAGGGAGGGCAGTGAAAGATTAAAAAGAGAAATATGTCTCAGCTTGCAAGGAAAGACACTATTTCAAGGAAATCCGATTAATTGTGTCAACTACTGAGAAATCAGGTCAAAAGAAGTCGAAAAGCTGTCCCTTAGATTCTGCCACAAACATATTATCAGAGCCCGTGGTAGAAGCTAGTGCTCCTTTCTCACACTGTACCCCTTTCCTGCGGACTGTTCTCTCCACCCTTGCCCTTTGGTGAAGAATCGCCGTTCAGCCCTACTCAATCTGGATTGTTGCTCTGGAAGGTGTCCCCTGGCACAACTTCATCCATCTCCTGGCTACAGTTGCTTAAGTCAATGATAAGTACCTGGCTCAAAGCACACCAATAAGAATACTTAGCTGGTAATTGGATACTAAATCAATATTCAATTTGAGCTTGGTTTCTATCTTAAATCAAGAAGAAGTAAACAAGAAAGCGTTGACGGACCACATTGGCTGCACCCAGACCACTGTCTGCAGCCGGAAGGATGCTCCATGGTGCACGAGTGTGCGCGCCCAGCTTCTCCCACGTGCCCGCTTCCTTCTGGTCTTAGTTTCCATAGATGTGTGTCATTACAATAAATCCTTCTTTTTGCCCCAGTTAGTCCAAATTTGGTTTTGTTATTTATAGAAAATAATATTTTGAACAAAAAATTAATTTTATGCCAAGAGAGTTAACATGTATTTATTAAAATGGATCAGAGTAGCCCAGCCAGTGTGGCTCAGTGGTTGAACATTGACCCCTGCACCAAGAGGTCACCAGTTCGATTCCCACTCAGGGCACATGCCCGGGTTGTGGGCCAAATCCTTAACAAGGGGCATGTGGGAAGCAGCCAATCGATGTTCTCTCTCATTGATGTTTCTATCTCTCTCCCCCTCTCCCTTCCTCTCTCTGAAATCAATAAAGAAAAAATATGTAAATGTATCAGACTAATCTCCTTAAATCCTCACAATAAACCTATCATTAACTTCTTATCATAGATGGGAAAACAGAGGCACATAGAGGTCAAGTAACTTGTCTAAAATCATGCAACCAGTAGGTAGTAAAGCTAGGAATGAGCCCATATACTCTGGGTGCATGTTGTAAACTGAATGACTTAAAACAATATACATTTTTTAGTTCCTGATTCTGCAGCTTGGCAATTTGGCCTGGGTTCAGCCAGATGGTTCTGCCCAGCTGAGCTGGTCTCATATATCAAGTGGTATTCTGGGGCTGGACAGTGTAAGAAGGCCAATTTCATGTAGAATGCCATCTAGGGAGATAAGGCAACTGGACTGGGTGCCTTTTATTATCTACTAGGCTTGTCCAAGCTTGTGACGTTCAGGAGCCTCAGAGAGGAAAGAGGGCATACCCCAACACACAGCACCTGTCAAGTCAGGTCTCCTGTGTGCGCCAGTTTTCTGACCAAAGCGAGCCATGTGGCCAAGCCTGGCGCCAGGGGCACTGTGGAAGGGAGGGGGTGCACGCGGGAAGGCGCGGACAAGTCAGGGGCATTCCTGAAATCAACCTACCGCGAGAGGCGCAGTGGCGCCGACGGAGAATAAAGCGGGGTAACTGTTGAGATGACTACGTACAGCGTTCAGGTCCGTTATAGCTTTCAGGTAAAAGAGAAGGCAGATTTGCTACAAGTTCAACCATTCGAGGAGCCTCATTTCGGGGCATTGCAAGTGAGATGCTGGTGGCTGATGCAGTCCTTCATTTCCTTGGACACCAGTCATTTATTTCTCAGGGAAGAATGAAAGGCCTTCCGTTGCAGAAGTCGGGGCACCCCCTGCCAGCAGTGTGCTCTGCTCAGCTCCCCAGGGACTGTCATTCTGAAGGACATTAAATATTTATGAAGAAGGTGCTTTTTATCACACAGTCTAATTTTTGTTTGTTTTTTTTGTTTAAGAAAATTCTATTGAATCTATTGCGGTGACATTGGTTAATAAAATTCTATTGGTTTCAGATGTTCATTTCTATATTACATCATCTGTAAATTGCATTGTGTGCTCACTTCCCCAAGTCAAGTCTCTTTTTATCACCATTTATCCCCCTTTACCCTGTTCTACCTCCCCGACCCCCTTCCCTTCTGGTCATCACCACACTGTTGTCTGTCTGTGAGTATTCCTTTTTGCGTAATCCCTTCACCTTTTTCACTCAGATCCCCACCCCCCTCCCCTCTAACAGAGGTCAATCTAGTCTCTGTATCTGTGGGTCTGTCTCTATTTTGTTTGTTCTTTTGTTCATCAGAGTCCACATATCAGTGATGTCATACAGTACTTGCTTTTCTCTGACTGATTTATTTCACTGAGCTCCATACTTTCCCGGTCCATCCATGCTGTCTCGCAGGTAAGATTTCTCTCTATTTCCAAACTCAGGTTCTCTAATCTCTTCGAGATGTTTGTAAACCATGTGCTTTTTGTTTTTGTTTTTGTTTTTCCTGCTCTCCTTTAGGTGTTTTGGCACGAGTAAATGATCTCTCCCTTCTCATGTATGTTGTAAAGAATGACATGTTGACGGGCATGGTTACTGCATGAAGTATGTTGCCCAGAATGGGGAGTGGAAGAAATTCGCAAGAACCTATTTTCAATCCAGTCGAAGGATCTTTGGTTCGTGCAGCATAAATTGGTTGGTTTGTGCAGAATAAGCAACACTGGAGGAAGTGTTACATAGTTTAATGATGACACCAGGTCAGCCTTTTCTCGGCACTGTGGCCTTTGGCAGGCAAACCCCTCTGAGACTTATTTTCTTCATCACTGAAACGAAGATCATGTGTTTATACCTGGTTCCATGTATTAGTGTCCTATTCTACTGTAACAAATTACCACTGACTTAGAGGCTCAGAACAACACAGATTTATTATGTTACAGTTTGGAGGTCAGAAGTGTAAAAATGCATCGGCAGAGGTGGTTCTTTCTGGGGACTCTAGAGGAGAATCCATTGTCTCTCCTTTTCCAGCTTCTAGAGGCTGCCCGCACCCCCGGCTCAGGGCCACACATCATCCACCATCCGCTTCCACGATCACTTCTCTGACCCGGTCCACCCTGCCTCTCCCCGTGGGGACCTTTGTGATTATATGGGTGCACTTAGATCATCCAGCAAATGCCCCATCTCAGCGTCTTTAACGTAATCACATCCCCACGTCCATTTTGCCAGGTAAGGTCACTTATTCGTAACTTTGCGGGATTAGGACGTGGACATCTTTAGGGGGCGTTTTCCTGCCCATCATGTTCCCTGCGGTTGCGGTAGAGGTGGCATCATCCGTGTACAACAGCTCGCTCAGCTAGGCCTGGAGGGAAATGGAAATAAACACTGCGATGCTGCTGCTTGTGCCTCGGCCCGTTACTGCCGGAGGTGCCGGCATCGGCAGGAAACGGTCCCACTCCCCGGTGTGGCCTGGAAGGTGCGCGGAGACTCAGCCTGACACCCGGTGTCTCCCGCTCCACGGTCCTTTCGCCCACATTTCATCATGGTCCATTTCACTCGCTTTCTTCTCATCAGGCCTTCATGCCTTTGCTCACACTCTCTCCTGCCTGCGCCCGCAGAGTCATCTTCCATCCCTATCAGATGGTATCATTCCCGTTAATTCTGCACAACTCGATTCAGGCACCGCATTCTTCCCACAGCACCCTGGAGCCCGCAGTGGCCTCTTCTGAGCTCTGCAGACTGAGCTCCTCCCCCTCTGCCCTGGGACTTCCCACCCTGGCCTGCGACGGTCTCATAGGTCTCATTTCTTCAGTGGGCCGTGTCTTCTTGAGGGCGGGGCTCCTCTGCGTCCCAAGTGCATTTCCGTGTTTGGTGCACGGTTCTCTCTTAACTGAAGCCTGTTGCCGTAAACACCCCCAGCCGGAGGTCGAGCTGGTCGCTCTGCGAGCCGCAATCAAGCGGTCCCAAAGCTTCTGCTCATGCCAGAGCCTACACCAGGGTTTATACGGACTCACCGAGCTCTGCAGTATTGAGACAAACAGCCAGAAGGACTAGAACCAGGCAACGCAAGACGTAGGGCCCCAAGGATGTTGGTTGAGAGGCAAACTCACCTCCAGAATCACCGTCACCGGGACAATGAGGAGGGTGAATGGCTTTAGACACCATTTACATCAGTCTGTGAATGAACAAGAAGTGGCTGAACACTCAGCTTCACAGGTCGGCAGTCCTGCCTTCCAGGCGCCTGCCCCAGGGAGGAAAGTAAATACGCGCACATTAAGGCGGCCAGGGGTGGTCCTGCGGTAGATGCCCAACAGGTGAAACTTTAAAAGAGGCTGATACACTCCAAAAGGGATTATTCTCGGAGAAGCAGCTGGAGAGTGCGGACCTGGGCCCTGTGCCTCCCAGACAATGAGCTCCATGAGCACAGGGCTACCCGGCTCCGTTCCCCGTGCTGCTGAGCGCAGGCCGTGGACCTGCTAGGAGAGGAACGGAAAGCACCTTCTGACCGTCTGCCTTCTGCGTGTGCATGTTTGCTAGGCGTGGGAGGCTGGCACGATTAATTCTCAGATCAATGCAACGAAGGGGGAGCTTTCCCGATGACGGTTCGAATAACGACGCGGTGATGGCAGGAATGGACGGCAGTGATGAGGTTGGCGGTGACTCGTGGTGGAGGTCTCCATTTACACATGAAGAGACGGGTGCAGAGATTCCTGCAGCTCCGAGAGATGAAGTCACCCACCCAAGTCCACGGCTGCTCAAGGCAGAGCCCAGGCCGGAGCTCACAACTTTGCATCACAGGCTGTCGTTCAAAGCGCACCCTGTTTCAAACGGAAGTCTGCTGCATCAGGGAACAAATGAATCCCTCACAAAGCCAAGTCCCAGACTTCTCAAAAATCGGTACCACCAAGCCGGGGCCCCGGGCCCCTGTGCAGGGCTTCACGCCGGTCAGAGAACATGACGATGCCCAGGAGGGGGGAGGAAGTGAGCAATGCATTTGGTTCTCAGATAGTCCTGGACACTAATGTTTAACGTCCTCACAGGTGTTTCCCACTGTGTCACCAGAACCACAGAACCTGCTCCTGCGTCTGTTAGGGACAGAGCAGGACCGGCCGGCACAGTGAGTGGCCTCCGCCAAGAGCAGACGGCATTGGATGTTCCTGATTCGGTCCGTCATCCAGCCCCCCTCACCCTGCCCTGCAGGACAGCAAGGCTGTCCTCTCTTCGCCCTGCTTTAGAGAGGGGAACAGAGCCCCTGTCCTCACCTGTGCATCCCCGAGCAAGTCACTTTCCTTCTCTGAGCTAACAGCCTTATGTGATGGGACGGTTTGGAGGAAGAAAGAGGCAGATGGCGAGGTGCCAGGTGGCAAGCTCCTGTCCTGGTGACACCTCCTCGAGTGGGCTGATTTTGTCATTGGCACTGGTAAATGGGGACACGAGGGGAAAACCATGGGCTTGGAACCAGTTATGCACAAGGTCAAGCTCAAAATCTGTCTTCCCAGATGGAGGACACTGTCACCAGAGACTTCTCCTTTGTCCCGAGGGAGTGATGGCATCCCTGGGGACCCTCCACTATGCACTGTGAGAAACGGTGGCTCCTCCACCTAAAGGCTCAGCTCCCAGCTGGGTCGGGCCGGGTCAGCTGGGTCTGGGTCCTGCTCTAACCCGCAGTCCACCAGGTCCGGGTTCCTGTGTCATCCCTAGTGACCGAGCCCCATCCAGCACAGCAGCCGCTTCCGCAGAGGCCGCAGCCCCGCGCTGAGGGTCATCATTGACTGGCTGACGCATGCCAGTCCCTGGGGCGCAAAGGTGGACCCAACATCGCCCCGCCTTCCAGAAGGTGGATTTTAGGGGAGGAGGAGAGAGGACAGCCCCTCACTGATGGTTGACCGCAGGCCAGCGCTCGCTGGCACCGCCCTCGGAGCCCGTCCTGCTGCAGGCTCATGTTTGTACCGCAGCTGCTTCAGCACAATGGATACATCCGGGGACAGTTTGAGCTGGACGCAGCTTTTGTGCTTGCTTAGCTGAGTTTTGTCCACAGAAACAATGAACAGAGAGCGGTGCGTCCACGTGGACAGAGCCAAGGAAAATACAAAGCACAGACACACAGCACCCACAGGGCTCCCAGCTGCACAGGCACCCGTGTGGCCATCGACGCCCCCACCCGCGCCCCGCGTCCCGCGTGCAACCCCCCATCCTTCACAGCGGCCCTCCGCCACGCTGCCGTCTCTCCCAGCTACAAACTCCAGGTCCTTTGCAAGGTCAGGGGACACATTCGTTGAACTACTGTATCTCCTCTCGGCTTACGGCGCGGGCTCTGTTATTCCCTATCTTTTCCTTCCAATGTGTCAGTGATGGAGTTTTCCGGGGCTGTGCCACTAACGCCACGTTCCCCGTGAGCCTGGCCGGGCATAGTGTGGTGATTTTTAGTTTCAAGTGTCACGTGAAATAAAGCGGGCCCTATGTAATCGCGTTGCATTTAGCTTAACCGTGGCAGAAGCGTAGTATGTGGGTGTTTACGATGTGGGAGCCCGGGCTCCGGTTGATGTCGGTCACCCTCTGCTACATGGTGGAGCTGAAGTTAAAGCCCCGGTCAGTCTGATTCCCAGTGTGGCTCTAGCCAGGGGCTGCTGGGAGGGAAGAAACCTGTCTCCTGTGACCCAGCAGTCCACTGGGTCCGGGCCTGCTCTTACAACCCGTGAAGCTTTCCAAAGCCCAGTTCCTGAGCAAGGATGCTGTCCGGGGAGAGCAAAGCCGGGCACACCCCACTGCTTCTGTTAGAAACGCACGGCCGGTTGGAGAATGGACTCCAAGCCCCCGGGCTTCACTGTGATTCAGACGCTGCCCGGGCCGGGGTGGCAGGACACCCCCTGCCTCCCTGAGGGGGCACAGAGGAGGAGCCGGGCTGCGGGGCAGAGACAGCACAGATGCTGCGGAAGGGAACATTCACAGTGGAAGGCAGGGTGTGGGTAAGGTCGAAGGCTGCTGGGACCTCCCTCCAGGCAAATGCCAAAATGAGGAGACCATGGGTGAAGGTGGGGTGGGTATGGGAGATGAAAGGAACAGCGGCAGGTGACTAGGAGACCCTTTGGAGAAGCGTCATTTGCCAGGCAGAGACGTGTCATCAGTGGGGGCAGGAGATCATGCCATCTTTTGCTAAAATGAAGGGGAATGAGCCTGTGTAGATGCTACAGGGAGGGAGGGGACCCAAGGCAGAGGGAGAAGGCTCCCCGGGGAGCCAGATGACACCGCGTGGAGGTGAAGACAGGTCAGGGCAGCGCGAAAGGAGCCGGGGAGCCCGGGCACTGCCAGCAAGGCACCCCGAGCAGGACTGGCTCAGGGCGCAGATTCCTTCTCACATCAGGGGAGGACGCAGCCCGGCTGACACCTGGGTCTTGGACTTCTGGTCTCCGCAAGTGAGACAACACAGGTGTCATTTGAGTGACCGCTTGTAGTGCTCTGCTGGGCACAGGCAAACCTGTCCGGCAGCTTCCAGTCCCAGCTCTGCTGTGAGGCACCAGCTCACCACTGGCCTACCAGCAGGCTGAGAACTGGGGCACACACGCGCGCACACACGTGCACTCGCATGCACACATGTGCACACACGCACACACGTGCACACATGTGCACACACATGCAAACATGCACACACGAGCACACTCTCTTCTCCACCTTTTAAATTACCAAGACATTTCGGAAACAAAATCCCATATACAATTCTCAAGGGACTATGGATCAGGCCAGCATGTGGCACGTGGTAAGTGTTATTTTTATTCACAGTTCCAACCAGTGTGACAATGTATTTTCCAACCAATGAGGGAAGAGCCCAAAGGGAAGAGGAACTGACATGTGCCAGGTACCAGGCTCTGGATCTGCGGTTGCAATAGACCACTTCCATCTGACAAACTCCTCTGATTCCTAGCATGTATGTCGACATGCGTGGTCTCTCCACTCCCACACCTGCTCCCAAGAGAAACCCTGGAATGCCAAACAGAGTAGAAGCTCAGAGCGATCAGAGGTAAGACCTCACCCACCCTGGGGTCCTACGGCATTTTAGTGCAACAAACAGTACATAGGATGACCCCCACCCCCACCCAAGACATGGACAAGAATGTGAAAATAATTTCCCAAGAATCCTGTCTTGGAACACAGGAAAAGGTGCTTTATTGCTATGAAAGAATCCATCAAAAATGTTATCATTCTAAATGTAAGAGCATCCACGAGCCAAATTGTACTCATTCCAGAATATTTAGTCACTCTAGAAAATCTAATGTACTGGAGTTCTGGAAGGTGAGCACGGTTTGAACTTATCTGACCATGTTCATTCCTATGACATTACTTAAGCACAGCCACCCAGATACTAGGGTGAGAAAACATAAGTCATAGTGATGTAAACAGTGTTCTCAGGATAGCTCGGGGGCTGAGGTCTCCAAGACGGCGGACAGGGCAGGCCCTCCGGCCCACCATGCTGTCTAGAAATAAAGCACAATCCCTGCGACCATAGTTGCGAGTGTTTCGGAGTTGATGAGCCATCGGGAACCAGCAAAGGCCGTGCTGACCCCTTCTCCTGGAGCTGCTTCTTGCTGCGTCTGTAAGAGTCAGCGTGACTTTAGGCTCCGTGAGCACAGACATCATTCTGAGGAGCGACCGAGGCGGGGCCTGTAGACCTTTCCATGAGCTTCTTGAAGATTCTTTGCTCCAACCTGGGCTCCTTCCGAGTGAAATCCGTGCGAAGTTCGTTCCGTAAGTGTTTGTGAACAGCCTGCGCCAGGGCACCGTCCTAGGAGTGGCTGACAGTGGAGACCCGGCCGTGCTGAGCGTGAGATGCGGCTGCTGTCTGGGGAGCAGGGAGGAGGCGGCTCAGGACAGGTGGCGGGCAGGCGGGGCAGGAAGCCAGCCCTGCCGTAGCCTCTTTGCTGGGGCCAAGGTGCCGCCAGCTGAGCAGCTCAAACAGCATACATCTCTGGTCTCACAGTTCCGGAGCCAAGGTGCGGGCAGGGTGGGCCCCTCTGAGAGGTGTGAGAAAGGAGGGCTCCAGGCCTCTCCCCCTGGCCGGTAGACGGCCACCTCCAACCCACGTCTCTGCACGCAGGCTTCCCTCCATGCTTGCCAGACTCCAGGTTTTCTCTTTTTTTCCCCAGTGATCTTGTTTTAACTTATTTCCTCCGTAAAGACCTAGTGTCCAATTAAGGCTCCATTCTGAGTTACTGGGCCTTAGGACTTCAAGATCTGGATTTGGTGGGGGGGACACAGTTCAACACATAACACACAGTAAGCAGCACAGAAGTTGCTCTAGACCAGGCAGAGACGCACCAAGAGTCCCAAGTGCAAGACAACAGGTGTCGCCCAGGTGGAGGGACAGGAGGGTCTGCGGGGTGATGAGAGAAGGGCTGTTCTGTCTCCGGAGGAACATGCTTAAGGACGGGAGAAAGGTGCTCTATTATGAAACATTTAAGGTATTTTTTTTTTTTATATTAAAAAATTCTTGTCAAATTTCTATCAATTTTGTCTGGATACTGACCACACTCCAGTTATTCATTATTTCCCACAATAATTGGGAACTTTATAAAATACTCCAAACCTAACAGAGTGAACTGAAGAGAGACTGGAGTTGAATCCCGAGGTAAGAACAAGTTTTTACAGGGTACGAGCTTGGCTGCAAAAATAGGCAACTTTTTTTCCCTACGACTCGACTTAATTTATATCCCTTTGCACTTGGTGGCTGAAAATTCAACCCAGGTGGTTGTCTGCAGCTGTGGTAAGGAAGTACCTCAAACTCCATGGTTTAAAGAGACTGTTTGTTTGTTTGCTATGGATCTGGAGGCCAGAAGGCCGAGGGCAAGGAGTCTGTGGCTTGATTCCTTCTGGTGACTGTGGGAGAAGCATCTGCCACAGACCTCTTTCTTTGGCTCCTAGGTGACTTGTGGGGGGCCCTTGTTCACCAGAACTCGCATGTTGAAGTCGTAACACCAGTACCTCAGAAGGTGACTGCATTTGGAGATAACGTCTTCAGAGATGAGGCTACACGGTCGATCGTGATCCAATATGACTGAAAGAGGAGAGTAGGGAAGACACAGGGAGAAGACGGCCATCTAAAAGTCAAAGACAGAGGCGTCAAAGGAGATGAGCGCCGCTCACTCCTGGGTCTCCTGTTTCTAGCCTCCAGAGAGTACGTTGCTACCCCAGCCCGGTGCTTTGTGATGATGACCCCAGAAACTAGTCTGCATCGACTCCCTTTTTCTCTTCACATCATTTTCCCTCGTTCTGTGTCTGTTTCAATAACAAAGTGTTCCCTTTTTATGAGGTCACTAGTCATATCGTATCAAGGTCAACCCTAATGACCTCACTGTAACCCGATTACCTCTGCCTGGCTGGTGTGGCTCAGTGGTTGAGTGTTGACCCATGCACCAAGAGATTGCTGGTTCAATTCCCAGTCAGGGCACATGCTCATGTTGCACGCTTAATCCCTGGTAGGGGGCATGCAGGAGGCGGCCAATCTATGTTGATGCTTCTCTCATCAATGTTCCTCTCTCTCTCTCCCTCTCCTTTCCTCTCTATCTAAAAACAAAAACAAAATACAATAAAAAATAAACATTTAACTTGATTACTTTAGATCTCATTTCCAAATAAGATCACATTTTGAAGTATCGGGCATTAGGACCTTACACATATCTTTGGGTCTCACACTTCAATCAATAACAGTTGTCATTTCAACGTGAGGCTCCTGTTAATTATTGTTTGATCCAAGGAACTCAAATTGGCCAATAAAAGTCATACGAGGGAGAGATTTATGTTCCTTATTGATGGGGAATTAAGGGGAGTGGACATGTAGAACCGAGCTCCGAGTAGCTGTGACCACAGTCGACTTTCCTTTCCCTAAATGCTTGCTGTTTACCTCCTGGAGAACCGGTCTGGTCGTTTCTAGCTAGGGTTCAGGGAGAGCCTCCGACCCCTCAGCTGTAACGGTGGGTGACCAGTGGGACAAACAGGTCCATGTGGGTGCTTCTCCGTGGGCCACTCCCGGCCTTCTTTTTCAATGTTTAATTTTTAACTTTAATGTGCAAATAAATAGAAAAGGAAACTACATTCAAAACAGCTGCAAAGGAAGTCCAAGCCCCAGAAGAGAAATCCTTCAGAAATCAAAGAGCTCCTAGACGCAGGCGGGTCGGGGTCCAGGGGCTTGGCAGACACCCCAGGCCCTCGCTGAGGCACAAGAGGTACTCAGCATTCCTCGCAGCCTTCGTGCTGTGACACGAGGACCATGACATTGCCGAGAATGTCACCCCAGGAACAGGCCCGGCAGCGCGTCTGTGGATGCGTGCACAGGCCTGGGGGTTTCTGTTTTGAGTTGGGCTGCTGGCCACTGGCCACGCCTCTTGTCATTGCTGGCGTGGCCTTGCGGCAGGGAGCATGTGCGGGCAGCCGGGCTTAGAACCGGGGCCTCGGTCACGCCCTCCATCCCTGCAACGTGGGCCCGTGACCCTGCAGAGCCCGTGCGAACGAGATCATGAGTCCTGTCCCTGGGACTCCTGTGAAAATTAGAGACGGCCACTGACATCTAGGAAATGTAAACAACAAATGAAAAACAGCAAAACAAAACAAAAAAAAATGTGTTTACTTTCCCTGCAGGGGTGACCCTCAACCCCTGAACCCCACCGGCTGGGCCACAGTGGGATTCTTAAAAGGCAGACTCAACGTACCGCTGTTTACAAACGCTTCTATGTACCACCCAGTTTGCATGTTTTCCGATAGAAATGACTGAGTGTCAATACTGGCACGGATTTCACGAAACGTTTAACATGAATGAGCTCATGCAGTGCTTACACTGCTTATGGTGGTATGATAGCCCTTCCACAGAAGAGAAACATCAGTGGCAGATGAAATAAATTTCCAAATTTACTAAGCAGTGGGGGGGCCCAGCACGGCCCCCTGAAGTCCTATCCAGTCACCGTGCTTTGTGCAAATAGGGACAGGTAGGGGCAGAGTCCGTGAGTTCTGACTCAGCAGCGTGGGCCACCTGGAAGGGGAGAAAAACTAATAATAATGAGAGTTTATTATGTGTCAGGAACTTTACATGTAATACCCTAGGTTTTTTTTTTACCCCTCAAAATAAGCCCTTAAAATCAGTATTATCATTCTCCTTTCACAGATCAGGGAAACTGAGGCACAGACATTAAGTAACTTGCCCAAATTCAAAGAGCTGAGGAGCGACGGAGCCAGAATTCCAGGGTCACTGCCACTCAGCTGGGCTTCCACTGGGGCTGGGGGCCGAGTCCCGACACATTCCCACCCTGAGCAGGGGGAGGGGGCGTTTGCTGGGGACTGGGTGAAAAAAATGAAGGGACTAAGCCAAAAAACAAAAATAGACACAGACAACAGCGTGGTGAATGTCAGAGGGAAGGGGGTGGGGAGGTGGATGAGGGTGAAGGGGATAAATGGTGACGGAAGGAGGCTTGACTTGGGGTGGGGAACACGCAATACAATATGCAGATGATGTATTGTAGAATCGTACACCTGAAACCCACATAATTTTATTAACTAATGTCACCCCAATGAAGTTAATAAAAAAAGAAGAAAAGGAAGTGAGCTAGAGAATAAACATTGAAATATCTTTAGAAACGATGACATATTCAACCAAGTCACTAGTAATAAAATAATTCAATAAGGTGCATTGTTCTTCAGACACGAGGATAATCCTTCCAGAACTCGGAGCAGCAAGGAACTGTACCTGCTGGTGCGTATGTCACAGTGCAGGTGGTAACCAGGGGACAATCCAGCTGGACTTTGCAGGTGTCCCAGCGTATTCCAGTGAAGACCTCCAGAGACCCAATGAGCAAGGAAATAAACAGTCAGAGGAATATTCTGTGTGACCTACAATATCCTTTCTCCACAAACCTGCATGTGATGGAGAGAATCATTCTTTTTACTTCAAACAAGCAAAAAGAACAAACACCTGCTCACGAAGGGAACTTCCAAGTTCCACCAGGGCAGCCTCGACTCCCTGGGCAAAGGAGCAGTCAACGTTCTCTGTTAGAAGTTCTTGAAAAACCTGAAGAGCTTTGATCACGTGTCATTCTGGAAAGAGAGGAGTCGGCGTGGTGACCCACGGATGAAACCACGAGGCTGGAACACGCGCACACCCACACCATTGGTTGAGGTGTCCCTGCATGCCTGCAGGGGGTGCTGTACACCAGAATTCCCCTCATCCTCGCACCCAGGAAGGGGACACACTCTGGTGCCGCAGAGAGCAAAACAGAAGCCAAGGAACTGTCTAGGATAACACAGCCTGTTAGCAGCAGAAATGCTCACCTGTTACTCTGAAGGTCATTCCAGTCCCAAGGTAGCACACGCTTCTCATTTTCAGTGAAAACACAATGGGTTTAAACTCGTTAAACTTTTCCAGACGGGTCCAAATAGAGGGCCCTTAGCAGTGGTGGGCAGGGGAGGGCGCTGTGTGCAGACTAGACTGAGGGGAAAGCGGACCCCCTGGACTCATTTTTTCCTGGAAAAAGCAGCTTCTGCCACAGGCTGAGGCAGTAACCCAGGTTCTGGCTGCAACGCGATTATCAGGTTCATGAGAAATTCTGGGAATGAGACAACCAAGCTGGGAAATCACATGGCTTTCTCCTGTTACAGAAATATGCGGGGGGCGGGGGGGTGTCAACTCCAGGCCAGGTTTCTGAACGGATGCCTCAGCTCTGCCCATCAGGAAGCTCGTGACGGGGAGGACAGGGCAAGGCCGGGAAACAGGGTGTTTTGTGCACTTTTGGGTAACAGATTCATGAACCACCTCTACAAAGAAATCAGAAGATGGGTCCGAATAGGGATGGGAAGTACGTATAAGAGGCCTTATGCAGCAGCTGATGTCCCGGGCCCTTGCATGTTAGCCAGCCCTCTAAGTGACCTGTGAGTCGGGGATGGGTCTTCTCTCCCTTTTCTGTGACGGAGCAAAGCCCCAGGCAGTCGCCGTGTCTGAGGTTTCACAGGGGATGTGGGAGCCCACTTCCACTCAGATCTGTCTGACACGTCGTGAGGGCCGAGAGCAGCAGGGATGTTTTGCTGGAGCGAAGTCTCAGGGTGCAACCGATCAGACGGAACAGGCAAACGCGCACATGCCTTGGTGACGTGAGCAGTGTGCCCAGGCCAGACAGGCTGCCCCGTAGGCCAGAGGCAGGGTCACTTCGTGGGTAAGCAGGAGGCCCCTTGAGTCCGGCTGCCTGGGTTGGAGCCCCGCTCCGCCACGTCCTGGGTCTGTGGACCTAGGCAGACACCCGACGATCCTGGTGGTGCAAGAGTCGGTTTGGGTCCAGTGAGAACCAGTTGCAGAGATGGGACTAGACATGTAAGAAGACGGGTATCGGGGTGTGGACTGGTATCAGCTCGAGATGCCATAACAGAATACCACAGACGGGGTAACCTAAAGAACAAACATGTATTTCATCAAAGTACTGGAATGTGGGAAGTCCAAGGTCAAGGTACCAGGCCTCTGGGTTTCTGGGGAAAGTCTTGCTTACTGGCTCTCACATGGCAGCTTCTCAGGACATCCTCATGGGGGGGGGTCTCTCTTTTTATAAGGCCACCGTTTTATAGGATTAGGTCTCTACCTTTGTGATTATATTTAAATTTATTTAGCTCTTTTATTTAAAAATAATTCTTTTCTTTATTGATATTAAAGAGAGAGAGAAATAGAGAAACATCGATTGGCCGCCTCCTACATTCCCCTACCGGGAATCGATCCAGTGACCTCTTGGTGCATGGGTTGATGCTCAACCACTGAGCCACACCAACCGGGCAGCTTATTGACCTCTTAAAGGCCTTATTTGCAGATCCAGTCACAGGGGGCGAGAGTGTCAGATGTGAAGGAGGTGGAGGGGCCGGCCCTTGCATGGCAGGGAGGGGCTGGAGAGAGGGAGGAGGGCCTTCAGAACCGGGTCTGATACCTGTGAAAGGAGACCACGTGGGCAGAAGAGTTGAGCAGGAAACCTGAGACTGCAGCCCACTTTCAAGAAAGACTTAGCAGGGCCCCGGTGTTCCTGAGTCAGTCACCCATGACAGGAGTCCTGCACCTCACGGGGTGGGGGGCAGTGTCCTGCCACACTCGGTCACTGGGCTGGGAGTCGCCCAGGGGCAGTGTGGGTGTAGCGAACATGGTAAGGAGCGCCAAGGGGCAGCAGCTGGGATCAGCAAACTGTGCTCCCTGCAGCAAGAGATTTGAGCCGTGCACGTCCCTGTGCATGTGCAGGGACAGGAAGAGGCGGACAGTGCAGAGCTCAGAAGGCTCTCGGAGGACCGCGTGTGTTCACACGGAGCGCGTGTTCACACGGAGGACCGCGTGTGTTCACACGGAGCGCGTCCCCCAGTGCCTGCCGCGTGTGGGCAGTCAATACACCTTCGTTCTTACTGAACTGTACTCTCCTACACATGGTCCTGGGGTGACCACTGTAAAGCTCTAATCACACATTCATCTCAGGCTGTGTTTGCTGATCATCAACATCCATACTTCAATTAAATATACCATTGGTTTTACGGCTTTCTAAAAGCCTTCCAAAGATAATTACTGTGGATGCTTGAGAGGTTATTGCTCAGTTTTTCTGACTTCAGGCTGGTGACCACAAGACGCAAGTACGGTTTCATTGCTTATTCTTATGTCTCTAGTTCAGTTAAGATACCTTAACTGACACAGCCTCAGAATTCAGTGAAAAATGGTAAGCCATCTGGTCCAAACACCACGCTCTACTTGGATTTCCCAAAGAAATAATGCTTCAGCCTCTCTTCACCAATAGTCGCGATGAACATAGACTGTCTTATAAGGTGAGCTGTCTTTTTTCTGGGCTGCGTTCAGGCTGTCTTCCTTCTGACCCCGGACCCAGGCTCCATGCGTTCCCACCCTCCACGCTCCTCCAGCAGGCCATCTGCTTCCGGTTGGATTTAGCCAATATCCAACAGATATGAAGGGATGGGAGGAGAGAAGTCGGGTTATTTACTGGGTCCTGCCCTAAGGGTGGTGTAGGACAGGTGGGTCCCTGATTGAAGTCGCTGATTCTCTAAAGCCGGTGGATGCTAGTACCTGTCTGCTCTTGTTTGTTTTATGAGCCCAGGTGATTAGCCTGCGGTTCCCCTAGAGGCCACCCATATTCCATGGATAAGCCTCTCTGAAGTCGCCCCGTTTCAGCTTGCCTCTGTGTCGCGCCCACGCCCTGATGGCCACAGACTGCTTCTCACTGACAGAACGAGCTTCCCAGTCAAGGCAAGAGGACTCGTTGTCCCCTTCCTGGGAGTCGGGCCCAAGGCTCCCATGCTTCGCTCCGAGGACCAGCTTTTTAAATCCACAAGGTGGATCTTCACAGAAACCTAGAAATCTGGACATTGCCCCTCCCGAGGTTGAAGCTGTCGTGACAAAAATTCCGAGAGGCATTTTGTGAAAAACCAAATTCAGAAGCGAAGCGTTTTCCCTCAGTAGTCTACTGAGGTCAATAACCTTTTGCACACTTTCCACTCGAAACAATGCTCCAGGCCCTGTAGTGCTCTACACACACGTGTGGGGAAGACACGTCCCGTGCGCCTTCCCTCGCGACCGCAGAGGGTCCCTCCGGGCCTGCTGCGTGACGTTCCCCGCGCTCAGCGGCCCTCGGTGACCGCTCGGGCTCGCCCTGAGACGCTGCCCATCTGCCCGGGCTGGAAAGAGCTGGGGGGCAGGCGGTGGAGGGAAGGAGCAAACGGGGGGAGGAGGAAAGACAGAAACCCGCTACCTCACCACACCCCGGCAGCCGTTCCCACACCGATTAGCCTTGTTAGTGGGCAGAGGCGTCGTTTTTCACATGTGGGAACTATACACTCCTTTCCATCCTGCATTTTCCAATGAACATTTACGCACGTTCTCGTATTTTCATGCAGCTTTCTGGAAAATCCTGCGTTAGGACTGCATGCTACGCCGTCCTCCCATCTCCTGTCGTCCACCCACAGGTTGTTCCTATTGGAGTGGTTTGCAGGCTTTGGCGACAGTGAATGTCTTTGGAAGTTAAGACTTACCGTGTGGCCCTTTTAAAACATTTTCCTTCCTTAGGTTTCATTTTCAGAGTGAAGCCTAGTGCCCAGGCATGTAAACCGTCACCCGCGTCTGGTCCCACGGAACGTGGGAGAATCGCCGGATCACCACATCTTGGCACCGAAAGGGGTTGCTGCTGATGTCAACCCTGCACTGTACCAGCCCCCTCCTTTCTGGTACTGCTTGTGGTCCTGGGCAGTGCTGGGGAGCTTCCATAATCAGTGATTCCTGACCCAGAGACTTGCAGTAGTAACCGTCAGAGTAGCTTCCCCAGAACGGCTCGTTCCTGATTGTATATCAGAGGGGCTGATGCTTGTACGATATTAAGCAAGACCTCTCATTCTCTATATTTTATGATACATCATATTTTATACTATATGTATAAAAATAGAGCATGTACATACACACACACACACATCTCTTAATAGACATTTTTGTCGCTTTCAATATTACTTTTATTATATAACTACTCCAACATCCCTTTAAGGCCATCTTTGTTCATACGTCTTTGCTGGAGGTATTGAAATTTCCTTAAAAGAGATTGACTGCAGCAGAATCATTCAGTGAAAGACTCTAGCTGTTGTTAAGGGCCTTGATACATATCGTTCAGTTGCTTTCTGAAACGTTTTACCATTTGAACTTGAAGTTGCAAGACCAGGTCCTCCTGATGGATCTTCTCAATGTAAAGCATCACGTGCATACAGAGTATCTAGATGCATCTTTAATGATCTGATGGGTGAAACCGTCAGTTTGGCCACAGCCCCCTCGGCTCCTCACCTTCCAAATGCGAGAACAAATGTCATGAGCGCCCCGGAGGGCAGATGCCCAGCTTGCATCTGGTCCCTGGCATTGAGCCCATCTGCTGGAGTTCCCGTCCCGGCCCCTGGGCTTGGCGTCTGGTTCTTCTCCTGTTCAGTCAGCAACAGGGATGGTCACTGGCCCGGAGATTCCAGCGTGAAGCGCACGGTCCCAGGTGTCATGAGATGGACCTGATGCTTGGGAAATACTCAAGCGAACTCGCTCATCTGTGGCTCAGGGTCCCTGACAGGGCCTGTGATGGGGCTGCACAGGCCAAACGGCGCCCAGAGACAACACGAGGTGCAGACGTGAAAACTGCTTCAGGCCATGCCCCTGCCTTTGCTCCTGCCATTTTCCTTAGCATCTTCCTGTGCGAAAGACAGTCTATGGGAAGTGACTTGCACACCACTGGACACCTGCATTCGCCCGGGCATTGCCACTAAGCAGCTGTGCGACCCCAAGTGAAGAACCCAACCTCTCTGGGCTTTAATTGCCTTATACGTTAAATTAAGGGGCCCGGGGAGATGACGTTGGCGAGCTCTGTGCCTACAAACCACAGCTCAGGAACGCGGCGCAGACCAGAGCGGCAGGGGCTACGGGCCCGCATCACTGGTTCACCTGGGTCACGTGGCGGATTGCAGGAGCCGATGTCTGGGAGAGAGCGTCGCTGAGCCCTCCGTCTGGATTCCCAGCCCCGGATCTCCCTCTACCGAGGAGCAGCCCTTGGACAAACGCACTCCGTTTCTTTGCCAGGCTGTGCTCTGTGCCCAGATAACAAAAGTCAGGAGTGTGTGCTGAGCACAGCTGGGCTGCAGAGATAGGCCCGAGGACGGGATTTAGGAGACAGAGGAAAGTGACAGCCACAGCCCTCCCCAGGGACCTGCAGGTGCCGTCTGTCCTATCATGTCTTCCAGCTCAGGTCTCCTGTCTCTGCTAACAAGCGTCGTCCGTGCCCTTCACGTCTCTGGCCCCTCTCATCACTCAGACCTCGGCTCTCCATGGACTGCACCCAGACATGTCACTGTTATGGATAACCCCTTCTGGGGCACCCCTCCTCCACCTGGGCTGCAGCGTCCTGGGATGCCGTCCTCAAAGCAGTTACCACCCCTAAAACCGATGTGTGTGCCTTCACTTTCTCCTCTGTACCCCCAACTAGAATTTCAGCCCCAACCCATCAGGAGCACCTCTTCCTTGTTCTTTCTGATGTACTGATACCTGCCCTGTAGCGCCCGCTCTATATACATAGAACATGTTTGCCAAGTGCCCAAGAGAATGAATCAGCGAGTGGACCAGAGGAGAGAGTCCCACAGAAACAGGGCGCAGGGCCGAGGAAGGCGTGCCTGACCCCGACGTGCCTGCCGAGTGGGGGGGGACGCCAGTGGCCTGGGGGGAGGAAAGGCACTGGCAATGGTTGGCAATGCCAGTGGCCGGCAGTGCAGACCCACCGTGCACTGCTTTCCTTTCTGCGTTCAAACTCTACGGGCAGGGTGGCCCTCAGGGTGGCGCCAGGGGCTGTCTGCTCCCCGCCCTGTCTGCAGTGTGCCACTGGTCCAGGCACGCCCCCTCCTCCATGTGGACAGAGAAGGTGCTGAAGGAAGCTGGCGGAGGAACTGACATCTATCAAGTCCCGGTCCTGTTTGCACCCATAGCTATGAACTACTCAAATAGCCTACTGCCAACATTTGTTAAGCACGTGCCACGGGGCCACGGAGTGAGGCGCCTGGCTGGGGACTCGGGGCCAGGATCGAGCGTCCCACGGAGGGCTGAGAGCTGACCCGCAGACGGTGTTTACTAACGGGCTCGGAGATGCCAGCGGGTGCTCAGTGCTGCCGACCAGGACCAGGGTCAGGCAGTCAGGTCCAGGAGGCGGGGCATCAGCTGGGCTCTGGGTCCCAGGAGCAAAGGGAGGACACTGTTTGAGCAGGTCACAGAGACGCACAATTAAGGCCTGTGTGGGAATCGAGGCCAGCGTGTCCGGCACCTTTGTGGCATGAAATACGGTAGAAAATGTACAGGACTAGAGGAGGACGGAAAGTAAAGCTGGGCCCAGCTTGCCAAAAGCAAAAAGTGAACTTGCCTTCTGGCAGTGGGCAGCCACCCAAGCAGGAGGGGTGACTCCCGGGGGAAGGTCACAGCAGCGCAGCCAACCCGACGCGGTGCACAGGGCCGCCCGCGGCGCCAGCGCAGCTCCCGAGTCATCCACCTGCTCTCCGCGCTGAAGTTCCCGTCCTGGATCAACTGCCATTTCTCTGAACCAAAACACCATTCATGTTTATTAATGACTGTCTGTAGCACATGGCAAGTGTGACATTTTAAAACTTAAGGTTGTTTGAATTACAAGATTGCCAGAGACACAAGCAATTCCTCCGCGTCTGAAACCCGTGCAAGCCCCCCTCCCCCGTGGCTCCCGAGCAAGGGTTCGAGGCTTTGCAAACTCCGGGCATTCTGCAGCGGAAGAGGGACCAAGCGCGAAGTATTCCACAGGTTAGTCGCTGCTTGTACACGACCATGCGCCTAGGTCCGCAGGACAGAACGTGATCGGGTCGTGCGTGCGTGGAAAGCCGCCCAGGCAGGCGCAGGGACCGGAGCGGAGTAACCTGGAGACAGGTCAGGAACATGCCATGGGCAGAACAGCGCCGTAGCCCCGAACTCCTGGGCTCAAACCCCGGCCTCAGTTTCCCCTCCTCTGAGGAATCATTGTCAAGGTTCAAGGAGACAGAATACTCCAAAGACATTAACTCTGTGTCCAGGCAAGGTCACAAGTACAGTCAATCAGAAAGGATAGTACCATTGACCCTTCCTCGCGTGATGGCAGGTGTCCGTGTCCCTTCCTCTCAGTGACAATTCTTTCCTGGGTCCCCAAAGGTGCATATCATGTGCTCACAAGTGTCAAGTCATTGTCGCCACCTGCGGGTTGTCAATCTGGTGCAGTTTAGGTTGCCTCATACACCCTAAAGTTCTGCCCTAGCAACACCCAGAATCTTCAAGGCTTCATACCCCAAATTTGTTCCCAGCTCACACAAAATCCACGGAGGGGACTCCAGCACAGTGTCCCCCCACACCACCTGCTCCGCGGTCTGTGTGGCCGCCCCATCCGGAATTCCGCAAGATCCTCCTGAAACCAGCGCCCTCAGCCGCCCTCTTCCGTGCCCTGTCTCCTGGCTGCAGTCTCAGAAACCCAGCATTCAGACATCACCTCCATGTCTACAGTGGCAGGGCACAGTTTTCGAGACATTCCAAATCAAGGTTGTCTCTGCGGTCCCTTCCCAGGCCCCAGCTCTAGACTGGGACAGTCTGCCTCAGCCCCTCCTCCCACCGACTACTCCCACTAGGGAACGGAGCATGGGTCTGTGTGGCTGGACCCCTCTGCCTGACCCATCGGGATGCGGGCGGGCTGGGACGGGATCTTGGTGGATGGACGGCTCTCGGGACAGAGGAAACACAGCCACAAAAGACCCCACACTTTTCTGCCCTGAGAACATTGCAAAATGGTTACAGCTCAGAAGAGATGGCTTTTTCTGGCTCCTGCCCAGAACAATTTCAAGCACGGAAGGTATTCATTTCAGCTAGAACAACCTGTTACTTAAAATCTTGGCACAAAGAGAGAGAAAGAAAAAGGGAAAGGACGGGAGGATGGAGAAAGGGAGGGAGAGAGAAGGAGCAAAGAGAAAAGACAAAACTGTCCTCTGTTTGTTTTGTAACCTGGGAGGAGTTAAAACATGGAACCTAAAGGTCATCTAGCTGTGTGACCGTCTTCAGCAAGGGGATCTGAGGCTCGGAGAGGCGAGATGTTTGCCTGGATGCAGAGCCGGCGAAGAGACGAACTCAAATGTTGGTCAGTGCGTTCACCGCCGTGCTGGGCGGTCATCTGTCCCAACGCGGAACCAGAGAATCCAGCCGCCCATTTGTATCGTTACTTCATCTCTGTGAAGAGAGAATCATGTTTATTTGAGCCTCTGGCCGTCTTCCAGAGAACCGACGCTCCAGAACGTGTTTGGGGCGATGGAGTGAATGGGGGAGGCCCCCAGCCTGGGGGGGGGGCGGGGATCTTGGCTCTCTACTGAGGAATGCACAGGAATCTTTCCCAAGAAACGACTGAGAAATCCCTCCAGGATGGTCAGAACAGCCAGTGCCCAACTGCTGCCCGAGGAGAACACACTGAGGTGAGCAAAAAACCAACGAAATGCCCTCCTTCATTCCTCTTTTTCTCCCGAAACTTCTTCTCTTCCATAGCCCTCAGGTGACTGGTTGGTCGGGCACGTAAACCCGAGGTGTTTAGAACTCCCAGCATCCATTTCACACGCAGTGTGTGGCGGAGCCCGGAGTGCAGAGACTTTGCACCCACAGAGGTCTTGCCCACCTTTGCTTCCTTCTTTGAGTCACTGAATGGCAAGCGTGTGCTGTTCTGAAAGACACTGTAGACAGAGCGTGAGCTCCGGGCCAAATAGACCTGGATTAGGGTCCAGACTCTGCTCCTCTCTGGCTGTGTGTCTTGAGGAAGTTACGTGATGTCTCTGAGTCTCATGTTGCACAGCCGATCTGTGAGGGTGAACTACGGATGCATTCCATCACCAGGTCTCCGTCCGTAAGAGAGCTTCGAGGTTCCCCTCCGTTTCTCCCTGGTATCGATGTCCACGCGCCAAATAGAAAGATCGTCTATTCATTCATTCGCTAAGTTTGGATAGGCTGGGCCAGGCGCCGTGCCAGGCTCTGGGGAGTCAGGAATCAACTGAAGGCAGAACGCCACCACCCTCGTGGAAATGGGGTTCTAGCGGGGAAGGTAAGAAATTCAGGTTCCTGAGACCAGAAAGAAAAAATCTTCGTGACGGAAAGAACTGTGTCCTTTTATTTGCGGCTTCATTACCAGTTTCGTGAGCAGCGGCTGGCACACAGTAGATGCTCAGTCAATACTCATAGAATAATCAAACACTTTACATGGGGCGCAAGGAACTGGAAATGAGGGAGAAAAATAAAAATAAAGACCTTTAATCTACAAATAAATATATACCATTGGTAATAATCAGTTATTGGGGGGGGGGAGCTAGAGTGGAAGAAATAGAAAGTTACAGTCCGCTGGCGGGTAGAGGCATTCCCGCCAGGGAGGTGATATTGAGGGGGTCTCTGAGTTAAAGTGAGGGAGGGACCCTGGTGAACCCGTACGACCACATAATGAAGCAAGCCCAGTTCTTGGAGCTTTCCACGTGTTCAAAGATTCAGCCCTCAGGCAACAGCTACCGTGATCACTGCCTTTTTAATGCCGATGACATAAGGCTCTGGGGGTTCAGTGGCCTGTCCGAGGTCACACAGAGAGGGAGCAGAGAGACAGAGGTTTGAACCTGGCAGCCTGACTCTGGTCTGTCTTCAACCGCCATGGGGCACGGCCTCCATTCCATCAGGTGGGGGTCTGTTCCCAAGCCATGAACCCCTCTGACCCAAATGACACAACAAAGTTGCAGTCATTCTGTGTGTCTCAGAAAAATCCCTGGCGCTTAGAACCTTCAGATCCCTGAGACCCAGCTTCACCCCTGTGAATAAATATCTTCTGGAAATGGAGCCTGGTTGTGTTTCCTGAAATCTCCCCGCTGCCGACCTGAATACACAGCCGTCGGGAACACTGCGTGGGCTGGGTGGTGGGGTGGGGCTGGAGAAAACCTTCAAGTCTCCACTGAAGAACAGGGGTTCTGGCCAGTGGGGCGTTGGAGGCCAACTCAGGTCAAATGTGTCCGGTCTGTGATGCCTTCCCCAACCAAGGTGACCGCCAGGCCGCTTTGTCCCCCCCCCACTGTTCACCACTGTCTCCGGGCTTGCAGGCTGGACCTCTCTGTCTCCCCCACTGGGCCTCAGGCTCCTCCAGGACCGGGACTATGTCTAAGCCACTCGTCCCCATTTTACAGACAGCAGAGGCCTCTCAAAATGTATTGAAATAACTTCCCAGAGAGTCTACACTGGGATTTCAGGGTCAGACCAATAGGCACCAACTCTGAAAAGGGAAGACAGGACAGAACAATCTGGGGGTGCAGGGTGAAGACCCCTCTCTCAGAAACTTCATGCTCATTGACCAGTGCTCGCTGTGCCTCTCTGCCTCTTGGGCCCCACGACCTCTCATCCCCGTCGTCTCCACAGTTCCCTCGTTCTGGATACGCCGTGTGACCGCAATCACGGAACACTCATCCTGTCGGGTCTGGTTCGGTTCAGTCGGTGTAAGGTTTCCCGGGTCCATCGTGCCGTGGATGTGTCCACACTTCATCGTGTGGATGGAACACAGCTGTTTACTCGGTCATCCGCTGGAAGGCACATGGGTTGTTTCTACCTTTGGTGATTGTGAGCAAAGTTTGAAGTTTAATAAACAGGTGGGCATGGCTAAAATAGCTCTTGAATTTGAAATCCCTTTTACGTTTCTTCTTGGAAAGTTGCCATAATCCCTGTGGGGGAGGGAAACTGAGTAGGACATTCACTGGGAGAGGGAGACACTGCAGATTGTGTAGTCTTCCCGATGGAGGGCCATGGGGGAGCAAGGGGCATCTGTAATACTTTCAACAACAATAAAAAGAAGGGGGAGCAAGGGGCATCGGTAATACTTTCAACAACAATAAAAAAGAAGAAACCAGTTTAAAGGAATAATTTTGTTTAAAATGAGAGAAATGACAACTGATTGAAAAACAGTCATTTTATGTCCTTAGAAAACAGTGAGGAGCCTCCTTTACCCAAACGGGTCCGTTTCCAAGCACTTTTCTGTCCAGGTTCCCTCCCTTCTGCATCTGCCGTGTGCAGAGAAGAAAGGAACCGAGACCATGCAACCCTTTCTCCTCCTTCTTCATTGTTCGCATGTGTCCGAAAACATGAAGATCTCTACCCTCCAGATAACGGTCTCAAAAATTGTGTTTGTCGATGGCCTGGCTGTATATGGACGTTTATGTTTAGAGGCACAAACAAACAGCCCACTGACTCCGATGTGTTGATCTGGACTTGCACAATGGACCATGAGGGCTACAGGATGGTTCTCACACCAACAGTGCGTCACAGACCCTTTGGACGTCTCTGCGTTAAAAGAACAATGGGTGCGTGTGTGTTGCGTGCCGTGTGCCTGGCTGTGCCCACAGCCTGTAAGCTGGACAATAATTCCTTAAATGAGGGCGTACTCCCATTGAACACAGGAGCCCGCTGACCCCCTGAAATGGTTAACCAACCGTGTCCAACGGGACTCACGTTTTAAGGGAGAATGTCAAGATTCCAAACCCAGCTTTCTCACTGGGAAGCAGATAAACAGATAGGGAAAGAAATGTAAATCACAGCTGAATTGGATCCTTGAAGTGCAAATTAGAACTAGGTGCAGTCTTTAATTGTGTGGAAAATGTAAATTGCTACTAAAGATAGAGCTTCCAAATAAGGGAAGTGGAAAGGGAATCTGCCATGCTTCCTGTTCTGAAGGCTGAATTCCGCTTTCAACATGCAGCGTTAACAGTCTCCGCAACACTCTCCCGTCTGACAAATTACCTGAGATGACTTTAGGTCTGCCAGGGTTTGTGCCTACACGAGCCACAGTCTGCGGAGCTGACCTCGGTCCGCAGTTCCTTAGAAGTGTACCTTTTCTCAGATGGTTTGATTGGGCTGTCACAAGACACGGGAAGCCTCCCAGTGTCCCTGCCTCTGTTCTACGTATGGGACAAAAGGTGTTTGCAACACCACTTGCTCACCATCAAACATGATCAGATGATTGGACTGGATGTAGTCAAATGCCTTAGGTCAAAATAGTGGAAATGACATAGCAGGCCCAAGGACTTACAATAAGGAGAGCTTACATTAATCTAATGAACTCACGAGAGCGTCCACCTGTGTTCATCTCCTTTTCAAGTACGACCAAAGATCCATGTGGTAGGTGTTCTTTCCATGTCACTGCCCAGGAACAACCAAGTATAGACTAGTCTCCAAAGGAGGCCCCACAGTGAGCCAGGGCCCCTACTCTCCAGCTCTTCACGTGGTCCCGTCCCACACCAAATCGGGGCTGGCCCCGTCAGAACAATAGAACGGGGCAGTCGTCTCATGATGTAACACTTGCAACTTCTGCTTTGGTCTTTTGGGATCTTCACTCTGTGGAGAGCCAGCTGCCATGTCTGAAGTCCCACCAATGAGCCCCAGTCAGCCATGCTGTGAGGAAGCCCAAGCTGGCCACATGGAGAAAGAGAGGACGATGCCTAGGCCTTGCCAGGTGTTCGAGTCACCCCGCCTGAGGCATCAAACATGTAAGTAAAGGAGCCATCTCGGACACCCAACCCGTCCAACCTTCACGCTACTTCAGTCCTAGCTGCCATTTGGCTACAACCAGGTGGGCACCCACACAAGAACTTTCCGGCTATTTCCAGCCCCCCACAAAACTATGAGAGATACTAGATTGTTACATTAAATCACTAAGTTGTGGGTGGTTTCTTACACAGCCACAAGTAACTGGAAACCAAGTCTAGCTAGCTTTTATGATTTTTCCCACTGCACCAAAACGCACTGGTAAATGAGGACTATGAGTTCAGTCATCACTGTCAACTGGTATCTTCTCTATGCAAAGAATGTGAGACACTGGTTGCTACCTGGGGACAAACTGGTGGGCATCAGACGGTCACCAGACAACAAACGCACAGCATAGGAAGTATTGGGAAGTGAGTTCTGAGTTCCGGTCTCTGAAAAGCAGGGAGAATAAGACATTTTTGTAAGTTGACTATTTTAGGTTGGATGCTCTAGAAGCAACCTGAGAGATGCAGATTTCTATATTCTTGGGTGAATCATTTGCTGGGGGTGGGGGTTACAGGAGACACGTGCAAGGCAATAGGACACAGGGTAAGGAGGCATCTGGCCTCAGTCTGACCCATGCGGAGCTCTGGAACATGGGCTCATGGGTTGTACCACAGCGGTTGTCCTGCCCAGAGACCAGCACGCTGGGCTGCCGCCCCACAGCCCCAACCTCTCATCACACATCTGTCAATCATTAGTCATAGGCAACCCCAAGGAAAGTGGAGAAGAGGGTGAGCATACCTTCCCAGGCACCCCCAGGTAAGGAGGTCCCTGCCAACGGAAGGAAGGTCCCCAGCGAACCGTCCAGGTGAGCCATTAGCTGCCGGCTCTTCTGGTGCATGGTGGGAGCAGTTCCCGGGAAGGGGGACCTGGATGGGACACTCCTAGCAGTGGCTGCAAGCCCACCATGGGGGTGGATAGGGAGACCAAGGCAGTGGGTGACTGCTGTCTGGTTCAAATCAATCTGGGTTTGTCAACCGGAGTCCTAAACACGCCATCACTAAGCTGCATAGCCAACCAATTGATATTTTCTACCTAGATGGACTTAGGTGATTTCTCCCAAAGCAGAGTTAAGTCATTATCAGCCCATTAAGATTGACAAGGAAATCGAGGTTCTGAGAACATGAACCACATGGTCAATAATTAATCAGTAGAGTCAGGATTTACCCCCAGGTCTCCTGGCTCTAATTGCTTTTTCTCTTAGGTTACCTCCCTGGGAAACGGGGGGGTGGGGGGGAGTGGATTTGGATATGAGGGCATTTCCTGCATCAACGGACTCCAGGAAAGGAACCCAGCCAGAGGCCTGCAGCTTGGTCCTGTGTGCTGGCCACTTGGAGAGTGTCCTGCTCGGTTCTCCGGTCAGGGTCGGTCTTCCTCACTAACCTTCTCTGAATAAGATGCATGCTTTGTCATGCACCAGCTGTATCCAGTCTCAGCCAGTCTTTGGCTTGAAGAAGATCTTAGCTATAACCCTTTCTGTGTACCCCCACGATGCCCCTCATTCGCTTATGGGCTTTGCCTAATGTACTTCTCATATGTACTTCCTCCCCTTACCCACGACCACATAGACTTTATTGTAGTGGGGCAAGGACCCTGGGGACTCAATTCTAGTTCTAACAACCAACGGCTCTGCCATCATGGGCAAAACCTTTGATCTTAGAGTTGGAGTGTCTGCCTCTGTAAAATTAGTAGCATGCCATTTCCTACTTAGAACTGTCATGAGGATTAGAAGCAACACATTTAAAATACCAAGCACATAGCTGGAGTACAATAAATGGTAGCTATTTTTATGCGACGGACACACCTGCACAGGAGACAGAGCAGCCCGAGTGCCTGCTAAGTAAGCTGCCACCCCTTGGAGAGCAGATGGCAGGGCCACAAATGTCGGATGCATAGTGGGTTCTCAGTGCGCCTAACCCATCTGCATGCCAGGTAGACAAGTCTCTCGCCTGCATGTCCCCTCTCCCCTCCCCCCTGCCCATCGCCGCTGTCTTGATTTCCCCGGCTGTCCTTGCCCAGAATGCCCTGCCCTGGTTCCATCCACCACCCTCCATGCGCTGGCTCCCTAGTACATCCCTTGAGAAACTTTCCCCTGGAAAGAGCAGGGTCCCTGTGGCCCATCAGTTCTCCGATCTGAGGGCCGACACTCTAACCTCTGAGCCAAACTGGCCAGAGCCAGGGCCCATCAGTTCTAAGTGATCTGGGACCCAGCTCAGCCTTGCGACCTCCGGGAAGAGCGTTCCTCTGTTATCACTCCTGAGTAATAACGCTATGTGTGTCGTCTCTGTCATTTCCCACCCTCTGTTTAAAATCCTCAATGCCAACATTCCCCATCTCCGGAATAGCCGTTTCTGTAGCATCCTTTCTGTGAAAGCAACAAGGGCCTCCCACTTCCTATGCCTCAGTCTCCTCCTCTCTGTAATGGGGGTACTGCTCCTCGGTGAGATGAGAAAGCACAGGCCCTTGCCCTGCCTTCCTGGCCCCTCCGCGTTCTTTTATCTAAACCCAGAACGATTCATAAGCATGAGTTCCTGTTGCTGCCTTTCTTTTATACCCCAGGGGCTTAATGATACGTTAAGCACAGAGCAGGGGCTCAAAAGAAAAAACAATTGCCATGAACATCTGAACTGGTGGTGACCTCTGGTTCTCTGTAAGCAGCAGGCACTGGGGCATCGGTCTCTTCCCCCCACTCTCCCGCCTGTCTCCGGGCACAGAGAGAATTAGCCCCTGTACTCGGAGGCACTGCACCGTTTCTGCTGAACTCGTCAATGTTCAGACTCTGAGCTCATAGCCAGTGTTCCCAGGATTTCAGCACCAGGGTTTCTGGAGGAACGGAGGATGGCAGGGGCTGTCTTGACTCAGAAGCTTCAAGGGCTGTGACTCTTCTAAATATATTAGCTGAGGCTCCACTCAGCCAATCTCAGCCACCTCTCCCAAAGGACCCCGGGCCTGGACCAGTTTGGGCAGGAACCTCACTCCGTTCAGTTGGCATCTCTCTCTGTTAACAGAACTGGTATTAGGCGTGTTTGGGGAGGAACCAGGTGCCCATCTGGTTGCCGAGTCCGGGCCTGGACCAGTTTGGGCAGGAACCTCACTCCGTTCAGTTGGCATCTCTCTCTGTTAACAGAACTGGTATTAGGCGTGTTTGGGGAGGAACCAGGTGCCCATCTGGTTGCCGAGTCGTGGCATGTGGGTCCCGTCAAGGTGGCACAGGTCAACTGCAGGGCATTCTCTGAATGTGAGTGTTGAGATGAGAGCTAAGTGCCTGGGCTAGATCTGGAGCTTGGCTTACTCCTTGTACCCTCTGAACAGACGCAGCCACGGGATCCCAGCCCCTTGCCCATGGGAGACCTCCATGGACCGTCCTTAGTCAAGACCCCGCATCCCCCAATCAACAATTATTGCACTGACACCCTCTGATCACTTCACACTGGGCCACCCGCCTTCAACCATGCCAACCCCAGCAGCTAGATCGTGTGCCTGGTGCTGGGTCCTTCCTTCCTCCATTCCTACCCACCACCTCTTGCCCAGTCCTCCATGCTCAAGCGAACCATCCCCAGGAGGACACAGACATTCACAGGCATTTGCAAAGGCCAGCCTCTCGGGAGTCGGAAAACTCACACTGGGGTCTCCACTGTCACCAAACTCCTGGCTGGGCAGCCTCGGAAACTCGATTTAACTTTTCTGGGCCTCTCATTTCTTCAGCTCTTCAGTGGAGGTGCTAAGGCAAGACCAGGTGATGTGCTGTGGTGGGAAAGGGGAGATCCTGCTATAAGGATCTCTGCCATGCCCTCTGGGGAGCCGGTGGTTCATGCCAACCTAGTGGGTTCTGAGGAAGAGGGCCTTTTCTCTGATACCCAGGCAGGGCTGGGGGTGCAGTGTGGGCCATGCTAAGCTCAGGCCTGGCTGCAGATGCTGAAACAGAACCAAGGTGACTCACCTCGCTGGCAGCCCCGCTGAGAACCCCTTTCCCCTGGCTCAGCACACTTCTTGGGAAGGAAGACCTTTGGCACCAGAGAAGGAATCTGTCAGGTGAGGTAGGGAAGAACTGTCTCTCAGTCTAGGTCTGTTATTTTGAGTTCTGAAGGAGTTGTGTAGAAAGAAACAAAACATATGCTTTCGCTCTACGTGGACTCCAAGCCCTGGCTTCCCTACAGTGGGAGCTTGGGCCTGTGCCTTATCTTTTCCATGCCTGTTTCCTCCTTTCTGAACTTGCCACAATGATCCCTAACCTTCCCGAGGTTACTTGGGGAAACGTTTCCATGAGTTCCTGTCTGTAGAAAACGATCCACAAAGTCCATTTCACTCCTCGGCCTCAAGTATAAACGATGTCAGGAAATGGCTTTATTTTGCCTGTCTGTATTTTCTGTTTTCCCATAATGAATATGTTTTGCTTTCATGGGAAAATGAAAAACACCGCAATTTGTTTGATCCTATAAAAGGCTGACTGAAGGAAGCCACGTGAGGCTCCTCCCACAGCCTGCTGTCTGGGGGCAGGAGTCAGACTGCAAGGGGCCGCGCTTCCTGCACAGGTGTACGGGGCTCCGGGCTCGTGTGCTCCCCAGCTCGTGGTTTCCTTGTTCCTTATTTAACCCTTGGGGGTTTACACTGCTTACATTCGGGACTCCAAACGAAGAGCTGGTTTTTAAACACACGCATATCTATGTCTCAAAACATATGGCATCTATGTCTATAAATACATACTGAGCTTTCAAGAAACAGATAAACAGACACCAACCTAAGCAACCTAGTCAGCTTTTCACAGAAGCTACAAGACCGGACGCATCCAGATTTCGCAATTCCTCTTTCTATTCTACGCAGGGAGACCCGTCGCCGCCCGGGGCGGTGTGCACAGTCCCAAGGTCGAGCTGAAGGCCGGTGCTCTAAACCCCTTTCTTGTAGGATTTGTCCAGCTTTCCTGCAGGTTTCGCCCAATGCTGAGATCAGGACTATCTGCACGCACCCTCTGAGCCACAGGTGCGGCTAGTTGTCATTAGCCACTTCTCCAGTCTCCTCGAGTTTACGCGGAGTTCAAATCCACACTCGGGTACCTGCCGAAGTCAGGAGTGGGCGAAACTGCCTCCTCTAAGAATAATAGGGGTCTCAGTGGAGATAAATCTCACAGTGCAAGTAAGAAAGTAAATCTGATGACCACAGCGAGACAATAAAAATTTAAAAGAGCAATGAAGAAAAGAGAGGAGAAAAGACAGACGTAATAGTGATCAAAACCTTTTTTTTTTCTTTTAAGTAACAAAGGAATATATACTCTCCAATGAGTGCAACATAGACAGTCATTTTGAGTCGGGCAAGTTAATTATATTAAAAAAACGACAGCGTCTCCAGAATTTTTTTCTTTTTTCTTTTCTTTTTTTTGAAGTGAAATCTTTTAGTTCCTTCATAGAGAGACGTATTACACAATGTTAACAACCATGAAAAACAATACAAAATGCCCTCAATTTAACAAGTAGAAAAATATAACTAGTATATATATATGGCAATTGTGAATCTAATACTGTACAGAAGTAATTTATGGATTTTACAAATAAATTATAGCTTAAATGCCCTTTTAAAATTCTTCCCCTCCCCCTCCCCACCTACACCAGAACTTACGGCAGGAAAGTTTCCGAGCCCAGCTTATTGCCCATCAGTGCCAGTCAAATGTTCTGCCCACAAGCTCAAAGAATTTCTTATTTGGCTCGTGGAAATACTCGTGCAGTTTATTGAGGAGTTTGGGGTCCACTTGGGGGTGCGCCCGGCCTTTGGACTCGTGCAGGCAGCGGTCCCGGCCGCTGTCCCGCAAGCAGTAAAAGCCCTTGGTTTTGTTGAAGTAGAAGTTCGAGGCGTTGATCTGCGGCGACAGCTTCAGAAACCGCTCGACCTTCTGGATCTCGGGGAAGGGGTCCCTGATGAGGCGGTCGCCGTCCACGATGTGCACGCGGCTGCGGGGGAAGAAGCGCAGCCAGTTGCGCATGTGCACGTGGTAGAGGCTGCGGTTGAGCGCCTTGTAGTCCACGTTGAGCCGGCCGTCGCGCACCAGGAACTCCTCGATGGACGGGTAGGGCTTGCGCTTCTGCATGTGGTTGTACAGCACTTGCGTGTAGTCGGACAGCACGCGCTCCGACGGGTCCCGCAGGATGAGCAGCAGCCGGATGGCCGGGTTCATGCTGTGGACGCGCTCAGGCACTTTGGGCGACGTGAAGTACGCGGGGGTCTTTTCCACGGTGAGCTGGTGCGGGGCAGAGAGGGGCATCTGGCTGAGGTACCAGCCCAGGCCCTGGCTGTAGTGCTCCTCCCAGTCGAAGAAGTGCACCTCGTTCTCGGCGGCCGCCACGTCGGGGTGCAGGCTGAGCATCTCCAGCAGCGCGCGCGTGCCGCCCTTGCGCACGCCGATGATGATGGTCTGCGGCAGCTGCTGGGCCGAGCCGTTGGGCGCCGAGCTGGCCAGGGCCTGGTCTTGGAGGGCGGCCGCCTTCCGAACGAGCTCCTGCTGGCCCGTCTCCGCCCAGGGCGCCCCAGGGCGGGAAGGCGCTAGCTGGAGCTGCGCCCCCAGCAGCAGCGCGCCCAGGAGCAGCGTGGCCATACTGGACTCCGCGGTGGCTTCGCTGGGCCCGACGTCACTGGATCATGAAGCGCTGCGCAGGAAATGCTCCCTGATCAGTGACACATGGGTGTGCGCAGCCAATTACTAGGAAACAAAGAAAAGCAAATATTAACCCAAATCTCCAGGCTTAGTGGAGCCGACGACTCTAGTCTTGGGCACGGCATTCACCTGGGGGGGGGGGGGGGTAGAGTTTCTCAGCTTCTTGACCCTTTCAATCACCAGGGTGGCAAAGTTTCTGTGCAGGGCAAGATAGATATGGTTTAGGCTTAGGGGACACGGTGTCCATGGCAGCTGCAAGTAGGCGGTATCTCTCTAAAGCACCCCGAGACAACACACAAGGAATGGGTGTGGTTGTGTCCCAATAAAACTTTATCTGTGGACACTGAAATCTGAATTTCATACAATTTTCAGGTGTCATTAAATATTATTTTTTGTCTTCCAATAATTTCTATGCATAGTTCTGTTTAAAAAGAGAGTGGTTTGGTTGTGTAGCCATAGTTTTCCAAATTCTGCTGTAAGAGGAAAGTATTGGGAAGGTCTTTTGGACTTCAGCAGACATCAAAAAAGTATCCACCTGCCAGCTTCAGGCTGAGGGGCAGGTGATACAGGAGCTGACGGTCAGACACTGTTCCTGCCCCCTGGGCCCAGGGGCTCCCCACCTGATAGGGCAGATGACCTGTACGGAAGAATGGTTGTTTAGTTCCGACTCCACCCACCCTGCATCCCATCCTTGCTATGGCCTCCGTGTTGGGAATGTGCTTCCCGACAGTCCGATCTGGGTTTGGCCAGTAGTGTGGGGAAGAAACGATAACCGTCTGTCCCCAGCCCAGGCATTTAGAGGCCTCGAGTGTCTCCCCGTGCCCTCTTGCTGGGAGGACAGTGCCCCTGGCCCCTGGTCCCAGGAGGAGGCTGAGAGGCAGGTGCCGTGAGCCACCTGGGTCACGAGTGAAAAGGCCCCCTGGTGGTTTCAGCCACTGAGTTTTGGGGTGGCTTGTATAGCAGCACCCCGTGGGAAAAGAAACTGATCAACCTGACTGCAGGCATGGACACGATGTGTGCTATGGTCATCCTGCAGGCAGGGGACCGTGCGGGCACACTCCTGCTGCCCGAAACCGCCGGGGAGGGCTTCACGGCAGAGGACATGTCTGAAGGGGGCTAGAGGGGTGAACAGGGAGGTTACTAGAAAAAGCAGAAGAGCCTTCAGGGGGCGAAGCCTTATAAAGTGCTTCTGCAGCCTGCTCAGCTGACGTGTCACCACAGCCCTGCAGTGTAAGGTAGGAAGGCAGGAGCGCGAGACTTGAGCTGCTTGCCCAAGGACACCGCGATCCGGTCCTCTTCAAAATACAGAGCCCCACTCAAAACTCTAAACTCGGGGCTCTCTTTCCACAAACTGCCTCCTCTATGCCTCCTCCTCTCTCCCCGTCTGGGAGTGATCACAGCTAGGCACTGAAGTCCCGCAAGCATGCTGGCACAGCTGGGCAGCATGGCATGGGCTTCCCAAAGACACGAGTCATGGTTGGTGGTTTCTGGGTGCTGATAAACAGCCATCTGTGTCTGACCCTCTCCCAGAAAGAGGAGATTGAGCTATCTTTTATTTATTTATTTTTTTAATTTATCCTCACCCGAGGACATATTTGCATTTATCTTCAGGTAGAGCGGGAGGGAGAGAGGGCGGAAGAGAGAGAGAGAAACATCGATGTGAAAGAGACACATCGACTGGCTGCCACCCATACAGCCCCAACCAGGCCGTGGACAAACTGCAAACGAGGTTCGCGCCCTTAGTGGGAACCAAACCCGGGTCTCTCTGGTCCGCAGGCCGACGCTCTAACCGCTGAGCCAAACAGGCCAGGGCTGCGAGCTATCTTTTAGATAATCCCTGTCTAAACAGGGATGGCTTAGAGACAGGCCAGGCTCGGGGACTGGGACTTCCGGAACAAGTTCACATGTTCTCCATCAAGAGGGTCCATCATCTTTGTTAGACCAGGTTTAAAATTCACTTCATTGGTTTAAAACTTGTCCAGAATGTGTAAACAGAGAACCACATCCAAGGCTTCCATTTTTATGATCAAACCAATTGATCTGTTTCCTTCAGCTCTGACTGTATTAACTGTTGGGGGAAAATGTGTATTAAAGAACAAGCAGTTGAATAGCTGGAAACCTTTGGAGAATCACAGAATGGTGGAGAGGAGACTGGCAAGATCAGCCGGCGTAATTGGGCGAAAAGGGAAACACTTGAGGATGGCTGGCCAAACAAGATGCGGTTCAGATGGGCCCTGCTGATTGGATAAGCTCAATTGAACGGGCCATTTGCTTTAGTCCGCTGAACATTTCAGTATGTTTCAGGCAAATTCCATTTCCTTCTCAATGGCTCTTATGGGTCAATAGAATAGACCAGCGGTGCTTGCCTTTTACATGTTTGTGTGTGTGTGTGCATGCACATGTACATGTGTGTGCTTATATGAGTTTGTGCATGCGTGAGCATGGTTGCATGTGTGCACCTGTGCAGGGGTGGGGTGGGTGAAGTGAGGGCGAGAGTAGCTACTCCACACTACATCCTACTCTCTGCATGGTGGGTGGACCCTCTCCCCTTACTGCTCTGGGTTCTGACTCTGGAAACAACTCCAGGTCCCAGCCAGTCAGCACTTGAGTGATGGAGTCAGAGGCCAGATTGGAAAGTCGTATCGTCTGACTATTCTTCCTACCCTAGTATGAGCATCCTGGTTGGCACAGTGCACAGCTGAGATCTTTTTCCTAAAAGGGAATTACCAGCAGCCACAGAGAGAAGAGACTATATATATAGTTTGTCCTTTCAGAAATAGAAGTAAAAAATAAATACACTGGGCTATTGGTAGTTTAAAATTAAGTTCCTCATTTCTACTTTAAAATTTCTAATAAATGTATTCACTTATTGTAAGCCTTCTACTTTCCAAAATTTTTTCATAGTTGAGCTATATGGAAAATAAAATCTCAACTAAAGTCTCATACACACACGCAGAGACACAGAGGGACACAGAGAGCACATATGTGTATGAGCAATAGAGAGAGAGCTACGTGTATAGCATGTACATGTATGAAACTTTAGCCGTTGATATATATAAACACACACACACATGCATCATGTGCATATGTATACATACACACATATATGTATATCTGAATGTATATGTAAAATATATACACATACCCACACACACAGTAGCCATCAAGAGCCAACTTCCTCCTGTGGCAGTTTGGTAATTTTTTTTCTTTATTGATTTTAGAGAGAGAGGAAGGGAGAGGGAAAGAGAGAGAAACATCAATGAGAGAGAACATCTATTGGCCTCCTCCTCCATGTCCCCCACTGGGGATCGGGTCCACAAACTAGGCATATCCCCTGGGAATCGAACTGGCTACTTGTTGGTCGACGCTCAACCACTGAGCTACACCAGCCGGTCCAGTATGGTACTTTGAATTGCTCAGTGGCACAGACAGAATTTCTGGGCCTTTTAGTCACACTCTCAGAGAAGCAAAGGTGCCCACGCTCAGGTGAACCTGTCAGCCAGGACATCTGAGCCACACAGATCTTGACAATGAGATTGTGAACATCACAGCACAGAGAGCCGAGGAGGCCCCAAGATGACTTGCCCAAGGTCACACAGAGAATCCAGGCTTAGACCCTGTGGCTCCTGAATCCCAGTCTGTACTCTGCTCTTACTGCTGCCTCCCAAGCATGAGGTCTCCAATCAACTAATGGCAATGTTTTCGGGGTCCTAAACAAGAAAGACTCCCAAACCTGCCCAGCAGTGACAGCCCCCTGGCCGCCAGCTCCAGAATCAGCTGATACACGGGGTCTGTACAATACGGTCAGACTCACTCACTGGTTCCATTCAGTGGCAGAGTCAGAAACAATCACACAGGCTACGGAGTGAGGACTCCTTCTCTAGGTTGGACGTTAGTCCAAGTGACAACCTCTCCTAGTCTCAGTCTCCTCATCTGTAGAATAGTAATAATCCACCCCGTCAGCTTGTTACCTTGAGGCTGTGTCATCAATGATACTGTGTACCAATAAGCACTGTCCAACAGAAATATAATGTGGCCAAATACGCACGTTTTTTACGTACCAAACAAATACTTGAATTTATGCCACATATCGGGCTTCTTACCTAAGTATTGAGATGAATTCCCCACTTCTACCAATGCCTTCTCGCCTCTGTAATACCAACCACAGCCTCCCCGGAGCAATCATGCGGCAGATGAATTGTGCAGATAAAAGTGTAGCACAGTTTGGGTACATTCTCAGGAAAACTCAGATCTCCACTGGCAATCAAGAGATGAATGTGCCAAAAACCCTTCTCAAAGGTGAGCGTACTCACTATCTGTTCATGTGTCTCTGGTACTTCATCAAATCTTGCCCTATGACAAATCATGCGTTATTACTACTTTCACTATAAATGTGTTAAAATGACCCACAGGTGCACTTGAAAATTTTCCAGGAGCCACACTAAAAACAATGCAATGTATAGAGGATGAATTATAGAACTGTCCACTTGAAACTGATATAATTGTATTAACCAATATGACCCCAATGCATTTATTAAAATTTTAAAAAGAAATATTTTATATAACCCCGTACACCCAAAATGTTACCACTCTAACACATAATCGCGATATAACATTAAGAAGGTATTTTGCATTTTTTTTGTCTTCAGGCTTCACCATCGGTATGTACACCTTTATTCTGTCGGCACATCTCAAGACCGCCCGTGGCGGTGGCAACCGAGGCGGACAGCAGGAGACACAGAGCCCGGGCACAGTGCGGATGCTGACCCCGGAGGCCAGGGATTGTGGACATTGCTCTCCTACAAGCGAGATCCCCACCGCTCACGGATGAGGAGCTTCCTAAACCCCAGAAGGACCAGGGAGGCAGGTTTGAATTTGCGGGCCGCACAAAGTTAAATTCATTATTCTTCCCAAGCCAGCCAGGTAGTATTGAACAAAAGGAGTCTTCTGAAGGTCTGGACCTGAGCTGGCAAGGTCACAGGTCGTGGACGGGGTGATGGACAGCACCTGGAGCCTAGACCACACCCCTCGCCAAAAGCCACGGTGGCACTTGCTGCGGAGCACACTCCGGGCTGGAAGTGCGCACCGAGCACCCTGTGAGGGTCAGCGCACGTCCCGGCTGTGACCATCACGGGAAAGTGAGGCTACGGGAAGCGAGTGGGCATGCGCAGTCCGGGCGGGCGCAGCGGCTTGGCCTCGGCAGTGCCCAGGGGGTGGAGCAGGGGGTGCTGGGCTCCTGCTGTGAGCTTCTGGCCCTGTTCAAGCTCCATGCCTGACACCGATTCTTTGCTGAGAGCCAGGATTTCTTAAAAGGCCCCGACGTACAAGGATGAAGACTGAACCTTCTCCTTCTCTGTGTAGATGGGTGGAAAGACCCCCGAGAGAGATCTGGTCCGCTCGCCGACTCCCCCTGTATCGGGGAGGCTGTTTCTTCATCCCGCAGTGGTAACGAGCCCCGGTTTCAAGAACTCAAAAGGACAGAGTCTTTCCCATCAGCACCCCTAGGCGTCCGTGGGTCCCGAGGACGTGGGGGACACCGAGGAAGGGCCACAGGACTTTCTGGGTGGAGGGTCCCTTGCACTTGGAATCAAATCCACACTCCTTTGCCGGCCCTGGATGCCCCTGGGATGGGCCCTGCCTGCCCCTCCGGCCTCAATCTGCCCTTTCAAACCCAGCTCCCACCTCACTGGCCTTTCTGTTCTTCGGACACAAGGAGCTCAGGCCACCTGTGGGCCTCGGCGTTGGCTGCCCCTCCCTCGTTCTCATCATTCAGATTTGATCTCCAACGCGGGCTTTGCCTGCCACCGGAGCCCCCCCTCCCCCCCTCCCGCTCCCGCTTAGTCACCTTTCTCACCGCATCCGTAATAGTCCTCGTGCACTACCCGAAATCTGACCTGCTAGTTTACTGGCTGTCTCTCCAGCTGCAGGTGTCCAGTCACGCCCACTGCTTGTCAGGGTCCAGGCCCCCCTGCTACCCGCCCCCCCGGGCTGGGTGACTTCCAGGACCAGGACCGGGACTTGAGACAGATCCTATTTGCTGGACGGGCGTGTCAAAGGCAGAGGAAAGTAAGGCAGGTGTCCGAGGGGCCTGAGAAAGACTTTTCATCAGTAAAAAGGGAAATTCAATAGTTTGTCCATGAAAACAACCGCATCATAGGGCAGTGAGGTGTTCATGCCTAGAGAGTGCAGCAGAAGCCAGATGTTGGAGTGGGTTGGGGGGGGGGGGGCGCTTAACATTTTCTAATGGTAGTTGAGCAAGGTCACCCGAGAGTCTAGGAACTATTTTAATTAAAAAAGGAGGGGAAGCAGTGGAATAACTCTTCAAAAATATTTTAATTTTGTCCTTAAGTCTTATTCCACGATTCACATCATGACCTAGATTTCAGATGTAATTAACTACAATATATTCTCTGAGTCCCACCCCCCGGAAGATTCGCGGATAAAATGAAATACCAAGAGTCTCTCACAGGAGGGATGTTCAAGGCATCGGGGACAGTGGACGCCGTCCCAGCCCCTGGACACGAGGCCGAGACCGCTGTCACAGACAGGAGTCTCCTCCAGAGAACAGGGGCGATCAAAACACTCAACCTCACATCCTTGAAGGGGTTGTAATGAAAGTGTCAGAAAGGAGGGATCACTGACTGAATGCCCACTGTGTGCCAGGCGGGAAGCACTCATGCCGAGATCACCCCTCGCATACTTGTGACAATACCACGAGGGGGTTATTCACACTTTATTTGACCACTTTTTCAGCAACGCGAAGGTAGTATGCAGTCGTGGAAAAACAAAGAACTTTTGCCACTGGACAGATCCAGGCTAGTATTCTGATCGCTGCCGGAGCTCCGGTAAGCTGCTCACCTGTCTGGGTTCAATCTGCAATTCTTCAAATGGGCTAAACCTACTCGTATGAATGCCCTCGGGATTCAACTGGACCCCTCACACTGAACTAACAGCGAGCTGCCTTGCTCCCTGTGACAAAGAGGAGAACACGCTATTCAGGTTGAATGACCTTCTCAAGGTCACAGACCCAGGAAGTGTGAAAACCATAGTTCCGTGGGCCATCTCTGAAGCCCGACGCTCTTCTTCCTCTGTGACTGGTGGGGGACGCCCCCGTGGGCAGTGGGGGTGCCTTCCAGGCGGGGGGCTTAGCGAGCGCAGGATAAGCTGGCGGAGGGGGCCAGAGTCATTCCACTGTGAAGCAGGGACGTCCTCTCTCCAAGCTTCCCAGGGTGCTGAGGGGTTTAATTTTCTGGAATGTACTGAACAACAGAACCATCGCTCCCTCTCTGGCCGATTTTCAGAGCCCGCAACAGGATAAGATCATGTGTTCGCCTGCGAAGTCACACACGTCTTCACTTCACTGTCGCACAGCTACCTACGGAGGCTTTGCCGTGGTGCAGGATCCCCCCGGCGGGCCAACGTGGAAACCAAGCCAGAGGAAACAGATCTCGCTCATGCCTGTCGGTCTAGGAAAGACAGTGATACCTCCAGCCTCACACACCTAGTTATTTCCTAGCAACTGCCTACACAGGATACTTTTCAACAAATGTTGACATTCGCTTTTGTTTGGACTTACTGGTGGCAGTTTCTGTGAGGGAGGATGTTTGGAAATAGCTCAGGGTGGAGAGGACCCGCGGTCAGTCCACGTCATGTTCCTCAGTTGCCCTGGGCCAGATTTGCCGTCGGGGACAAGGAAGTGTAGTTGCCGCATTTCCCCTTGGGAAGGAGGTGGATTCCTCAGAGGTTCCCTCCCCCAGCCTGTCCAAGCTCCCCGGCATCCGCTCAGTGCGGGGAGGTTCCATGAACAGAAAGGATCACTGGACAGTGAACCCGCTCCCCCAGATTGAAGAAAGGAGGTCCCCAGGCAAGCCAGGGAGGGCAGCGTGGTGTGGGGAAGGAACAGGGGTGTGGGGCCCCAGGAAACAGATTGCAGTGTCGTTTCTGAGCCTCGGAGGACTCCAGGGTGCAAGGAGGGTGGCCAGTGCAGCCCGTCCCACAGGGAGCACGGAGTCCAGCCACCCAGCCGTCTCTTCGAAGTCTGTGTGACGAGGCAGAAAGACCTGGCTCAGCAGCGGCAACTGGGAAGGACTAAAGCTTCCCCCCAAGAAGCTCTGGCTGCCCCGTGGGCAATTCCAAATCCAGATGTGCACTCCAGCCCCCTGGAGACCTACTTCCAAATGCAGATTCTGACCTGAGAGGGTTGGAGGAGGCCCGGGGGTCTGTGTTCCGGACACGCTCCCCGGGACCTGGCTGCCCGCCTTGGGCCCTGGCAAGGCGAGGCTGCCGTGAGCTCGGAGCGCCGGCTCCCATTTGGATTTGGATTCTTGGCCTGGAGCCAGGGTGCCAATTCCCTTTTTATTTTCGTTTCTTACCGTCGTTGGGCAGTTTGCTAAATCAACTGCGGAAGACGGAACAGAGAGGGATGGGTCTATCCCAGAGGGGTACTATCCCAGAGGGGTAAGGAGGAGAGACTCTGGATTTCACGGAGGATTTAGAGCCCAAACTGGGCTCAAATCTTAGCTCTGGAACTTGAAATCCAGCAGCATGGAAACACAGCGCCCTAGAACGGATGCCCTGGGCCTGTATCCCGACCGTGAGGCTCAGATACGACAGTCCGTGTCGACGCTGAGGACATCACCACCTTGCCTGGCCCACGGAAGCCCTCAGATCGTGGTAGCTATTTTTGTCCGTAAAAAAGAAGGCTGTGTGGTATAAATGGGATCCAGGGATGATAATTAGTCAAACTCATTTGTTCACGATCCAAGTACTGCAGTGACTCAACCAGACAGAGGCTCGGGAAGCAGGGACAGTGGCCCCCGTACAGGATCCAGGCTGTCTGTTTAGAAGGGGCCCGCAGTGAGTGGGTCCTTCGTGACTGTCCCTGAATAAGTGATGGGCAGCCAGGTGCATGCGGTCTGGGAAGGAACAGGAGGAGGAGCCACCTTGCCGGCGGGTGCAGGCTGCTGCTGCTGGCACAGAAGGCGGCGGTGACCTAAATACACGCTTCACGAGAGGCAGCCAGCATGCGGGCAGCACGCGGAGCTCCTGCCAGGAGGGCGGCGGGCATCCCTCCTTCCCGGCTGCAGCCCAGTGCAAGGGGCTGTGCCCGCAGGCGGGGGACAGGAGCCAGCCAGGGAACAGTGCATGCCAGTGTGCGTGGGTTCAGTTCCTGCTCCCACTGAGACCCCACCTCCACACAGGTACCCTCTGACCGTGGGAGACTCCTGGCTGGGGCAGACTGTTGACATCACTCCACGGATGGTGAGCACCCATGAATCCCATGCGTTTTCTCAGAAATAAACAGGAAAGACATATACATGGGGCATCGGACCAAAGGGACACGAGCCAGCATCTTGTCCTGCCCTGATCCCCGCAGAAGGGAAACTGAGGCAGGCAGAGAATAGGAACCCCAATGTCAAGCATACAGGGGCTGAGCTGATGAGAAACCAAGGTCTCCGATGTCTATCCCACTGGACCCCAAAGCATAAAAAGTTGTGCTTCTTTTCTTTGTGGGTAGAAAACATTAAGTAGTTTGCAGCTAAAAAGAGATATCTATAAACCAGAGTAAATTCTTCCCCCAGGCTGGCAAAGGTGGTGGAGGATGGGCCTCATTTCTTGAGCCAGCCCATAGGGACCCAGTGTTTGTGTTCCCCCAAAGCATGTGTTGATGCCCTCAGGCACAGTGACGTGGTATTGGAGGTGGGGCTCTGGGGGGGAATCAGATCTAGAGGAGGCTGGGAGGTGAGACCCATGGTGGGATCAGTGTCCCCGTGAGGAGGAGAGAGACCAGAGCTCCCAGCCACAGGAGCACACCAGGAGGGGACAACCACTCCTGCAGGAGCTGAATCTGCTGGCATCTTGATCTTAGACTTCCCAGACTGCAGGACTGGGGAAAGGAAATACTGCTGTTGTCTAAGCCACCCAGCCTGCGGCATTTAGTGACAGCCACCCGGGAGACGCACACACAGCCGTTAGAGGAAGAGCGATGTTTCTGCTGTGGAATCTTCCCGGGGGTGCTCACCTGTCTCCTGGATTGAGGCAGTGACAGCAGCTGATGAAGCTGGGGTGCCGGTGGGGACAGCAGCCAGCGGCCGTGGCCGTGGTCTGTCTACAAAGCTGGATGCTGGCAGCTGTGCAGAGGCTGGAGGTGAGGGGCCAGTGCGCTCTGACCTTTTGCTTTTACAAGATTCAACCATGAATATTTACGTGAAAACTCCTGATTTTTATGAATGGAATACATGGCTATTGGTTGCCACGTCAGGGGACCTTGAGACACAGAAAAGACTGGAGGGAAGTCTGTGGAGACGATGCCTGAGGTCCACGCTTTGCTCACAGGTGGTCGCCCAGACTTTGACAAGGCACCTAAGGTGTTTCTCAGATTGCAGGGAGTCGCCGGGCGTAGGGAAATAATGCAGCCGCTGTCTGCAGGACCACCCTGTAAAGCAGAAGCCAGGCATGGAAGGAGACCTATCGCCGCGTTTGTGTGTGTAGATCCAGCCACAGGTACACGAAAGCCCAGAGGAGACAGACTGAGCGGGTGGAGGAACAGAGAGGGCCTGCCCGGTATGATTCCCAGAAAAGGCCATCAGCACTCGGGCGTAGTCTGGAGGAGATGTGGGGTTGCTGGGCAGGAAGTCCCACAGGGACGTGCATGCTAGAAGGTCTGCAGCAGGAGCTGGCTGGAGCCTGGGCACATGTGGGCACTGGGCACAGCTCTGGGGCATGGTGAGGATATGAGGCTGCACCAGCCAGCAGGACCATGACCTGAGATTTTGGGACACAGTAGAATGTCAGAGTGGCTGCCCCCCCAAAACCAACAAACAACAATGCCAGTGAAGATGAGGAGAAATGGGGATCCTCACCCAGTGTTGGGGGAATTGTCAACAGGTACGGCCACTAGGGAAAACAGTATGCAGGTTTCCCAAAAAACTAAAAATTGAGCTTCCATATAACCCAGCAGCTGCACTTCTGGGTATTTACCCTCCCCCCCAAAAAAAAAGATAATTCAGAAAGATGTAGGCACTCCTATGTACATTGCAGCAATATTTACAGTAGCCCAAAGGTAGAAGCAATCTAGGTGCCTGTCGACAGATGAATGGATAAAGATGTCATATTTCACACAATGGAATATTACTCAGCCATAAAAAAAGAAAAAGACATCGTGCCCTTTGTGACAACACGGATGGACCTAACGGGCATTATGTTCAGCAAAGTAAGTCAGATGGGGTAAGACAAGCGCCATCTGATCCCACAAAACAAGATACATGAAGAAAGAAAACACAACAGAAATAGATCCACAGACCCACAGATACCGAGAACAAGCTGATGGTCGTAAGGGAGGGGTCATGGGGTGGGGAAAGAGAAAGGAAGGAAAGGGTGGAGGGAAAAGGACCTTGGCCATCGGAGGGATCACAGTTGCGAGCTCAAATCCCAGCGGCGCCACCAACAGGCTGCAGGGGGTGGGAGGTGTTAATGGAAAATCGTGGAAACCACTGCTCCGTTTGGCCCAAGGGCTTGTCTTTGTCTTTCTTTTGGGATATGCATGTCCTTGGTTTGAGCTGATCATTTACAAACAGACATTTCAGTGAGCCCTGAGCCTTACTGCGGGAGCTGAGGGGAAAGAGGCCGGAAAGCAACGAAACTCGGGGCCATGGCTGGTTTTGGTTCACACGGCCTGTCTTTTCTCCTCTTCTGAATTCGACGGTGCCTGCATTTGTTAGCTCGGATGATGCTTCCACGATGGTGAGTTTCCAGAAATGTCGAAAGAATAAAACTAACTACAGGGAGATTCTTCTTCTCCTTTGACAACTCCCTTCCCTGCCCCAAAGCCGATGCACACACACACGCTGGGCTTGGTACCCCAACTGGTGCTGAACCAACCAGCGGGCTCTTTAGGTCCAACAGGCCACAGAAAGGGATAGGTGTGGCCAAAGCATGATACTTCAGGTTAAAGGAGGTTTTGAAGGCTGTGCTGAGAGTCCTGGGTTGGCCTACCATAATTTTTCTTCAAATGCATAGATTCACAGGGAGGAAGATGTTCAACACTGTGAGTCACTAAGCTGAATTCCAAGAAGATTCCTTCTTACAGTTACTATTCTGCCTCTGCCCTCGACATTCCCCGGGAGTATAAGCCCTTCGCTCTGGCCCTCTCCCAGGACACTGTCCAGGGGTCCAGGAAGAAGACCGGCCCCTCAGCCCCCAAGGGGCCCGCTGGGAAGGGGGAGAGGGATATGGGAGCAGAGTTTGAGCCCAGTGAGATGAAGGAGGCCATGGAGCAGACACTATCTCAGCAACCTGGAGGTGGCCGAGAAGAGGACATGAGGGAGCGCTTGGTGGAGAACCGATGCCTGAGAAACATCCGGAGATCTGATGAGGACAAGCGTCCAGTTCAACGCTTTGAACCGAAGGCCAGCCTGAAGTGTACAAACAGGAAAATCGAGACCTAAACGGAATGTGGGGGGAAGCAGGTGAGCCCAGCCCTCCTGGGGTTTCCATCCTGGCTTACGTATCTGCCCACGGCAAAGCTCTTTCCTCGCTGAGCCTCAGGGTCCCCATCCGAAGAAACAGAATGCTTCCTGCCATGCAGGGTGGCTATAGGAATTAACAAAATAGTACAGACAAACAGAACAAAAAACTAGCCCGCGTGACAGGGCAGACCCTCAACATGGAAGCTCGATAATGTTAGTTCGATCAACAGTAGTCTGAACATCTCGAAGAGCAGAATCAAAGGACAAGAACAGCAAACACTGAGCTTGTAGGGCAGCACCTCTGCCTGAACGATGGTGATGGGAAGGGGACAGCACCATCCCCACACCGGCAAGGACGGGGGAAGCCTTCTTCAAGAAAAACAGAAGACTCCGAGCACTGGAGTTAGCAGAGGTGGGGAAGGAGCGTGAAAGCACGCAGCGGCTCTGCGTCCACTGTTGGCGAAGGACAGCTGTCAGCAGAGAGGGGCCGTCACCTGCCAGCACAGGCCAGGAGGACCCCTGGAGTAGGAACAGGCCGCAGGTGGGGGCCGCTCTGAGCACAGGGACCGCTCCACTGAGCAGAGCCCGGCAGCCTCGCGACCAGAGTCCCGGCAAGTGGCTCGATGCCAACCAGGGCCCTCTGCTGCCCTGTGCCAGGAAGGGAGTGTGCCGGGTCAGAAAGGGGCGAAGGCGGGCTCCCCCTAAAGGACGACCACTGCAGACTGTCCCTGGAGCAGGGGCCTGCGAGGCTGGGCAGGTGCACACATAGCCAGCACGAGAGAGTCCGGGAAAGGAGGGGACACGGCTGACATGGACTCTGTTCAGAGAACATTTGCCCGGGGCCCTGGGACCCCCTTGTGGGGCCACAAAGGCTGGCGGCCCATGGAGCTCGAGGCACCTGAACTGAATCATCCCTTTCCTGGAAGACTGGTGTTTCTCTTCATAAGGATGGTCTTACTTCCCAGCTCCCGGACCGACACCCTGCGCTCTGCCCTTCCTACCACATAACCCGTCTTTCATTTGGCAATCCTGCGAACATGCTGGCTCGGGCATGAGGCTGCGGGTCAGGGGAGCTCCAGGAGCCTTGGTTTGTCCTGCTCTGGAGCCTGGAGCCAGGGCTGTTTCCCGAGGCACCAGCCAAGCCCACACTTAGTCGTGACAGTGACAGCTGTGCGGTCGGGAGTGTCACGGGACAACAGAAACCGGTGCGGGGCTGTGGCCTTGCCGGCTGAGAGCCACACCCACGGCGGCTGGGCCCGGGGCTGGTGGGGGACTTGCTCGGAGACCCGGAAAGACAGCACACCTGCCCCTGGAGAGTCCAGGCCACGCCGGAGGGGACGAGCACGTGTACTAAGCAGAGTGCCCCGTAAAGCTCCGGCGGGGTGGGACACATGTGAGCTCACAGCTCAGGGCAAGTCTCAGGGTCACGCTGACCTTCACAGGAGAAGGGAAGTACAACCCTATCACATGCCCGGAGGAGAGATCCGGTGCCACAGCCTGGCGATCATTTATTACAGGTGGGAGGCGGTGGGTCAGCAGAGCGGCCGAGACAGGCCTGAAATAATGACGGCGGAACCGGGGGAGAAGGGGCACAGGCGGCGGGCCTGCAGGCGGAGGGCCTGGAGGAGGCAGGCCTGCAGGTAGAGGGCCTGGAGGAGGTGGAGGGCCTGGAGGAGGCGGTGGGCCTGCAGGCGGAGGGCCTGGAGAAGGGGCACAGGCGGAAGGCCTGCAGGCGGTGGGCCTGGAGGAGGCAGGCCTGCAGGTAGAGGGCCTGGAGGAGGCGGAGGGCCTGGAGGAGGCCGAGGGCCTGGAGGAGGCGGTGGGCCTGCAGGTGGAGGGCCTGGAGGAGGCGGTGGGCCTGGAGGAGGCCGAGGGCCTGCAGGAGGTGGGCCTGGAGGAGGCGGTGGGCCTGGAGGAGGCGGTGGGCCTGGAGGAGGCCGAGGGCCTGCAGGAGGTGGGCCTGGAGGAGGCGGTGGGCCTGGAGGAGGCGGAGGGCCTGGAGGAGGCCGAGGGCCTGGAGGAGGCGGTGGGCCTGCAGGTGGAGGGCCTGGAGGAGGCGGTGGGCCTGGAGGAGGCCGAGGGCCTGCAGGAGGTGGGCCTGGAGGAGGCGGTGGGCCTGGAGGAGGCGGAGGGCCCGCAGGCGGAGGGCCTGGAGGAGGAGGCCTGGAGGCGGAGGGCGCGCCTGTGTAAAGGGTGGACTTGTCCACATTCCTGACTTATCGGGGAACAGTGGGTGGCGGCCCTGAGCTCCGAATTTGAGGTATGTGTGCAGAGCCGAGGGAGGGGAGAGATGACACTGAGAGGGGAACGTGCTGTCAGGCTGCGGGACTCGATGTCATCGCTGCTTTGACTATGAAAAACGAAGCAGGCGAAGAAGAGCCTGCCTGGAGCGCCGCGCGTGCGCAGTCGAGGCTCCGTGCGCACCCCTCCCGGCGTGAATCTGGACAACTGCAGGAACGCGCGTGCGCGGTCGAGGCTCCGTGCGCACCCCTCCCGGCAGGGAAGCGCGGCGCTGGGGGCCCCAGGGTTCTCATTCAACAAGTGTTCCTTGGTGCCAGGCACTGGTTCAGGTTTGACCCGGGTCTGGGTGCTCTTGACAAGTGCCCTTTCTCCTGCAATTTAATCTACTGAAACAGATGAAACATCAAATTAATACGTGTATCAAATACCTCCTTAAAAGCCGCCAGGAGTATGTGAGGTTCGGAGTGATCATGTCGGGGCTCAGACCTCTTCTTGCGGTTGAGTCCTGACTCTGTAAATAATGGGGCTCCACCTGGGGACAGGGCAGGGGCCTGGCTATGGGTGTGCCAAGTTTGCTCAGGTCAGGGGAGAGATGAACACAGAAAATACAGGGCCTGGCAAAAGTAGGCTGATAGTTGTGAGTACATGAAACAGAATTTATTCTTGTATTGTTATTGTCAATTATTGTACTCTTTTCCAAACTGACAACTGTACACCCGTTTTTTCCCACCCCTGTACGGCAGGTCGCAAAGCGCTGTGAAAGTTACCAAGCGGGCGAGGAAAGAAATACAAAACCAGAAGAATACAAGGTTCGCATTTCAGCTGAGGACAGCGATCAAACGGACCTCCGGATGCTGCACAGGACCAGGCTCGCTGCGGTGTGCAAGCAGGAATGGAAATAGTTGCTCAAAGGCAGGAGGGATCAGTGCAGGGTCGCTGTATTCCACCAACCGTCCTCTTCCGCAGTTTCAAATGGCTGTGTGCCTCAGTTTCCCCTTCTGTAATTTTTGGCCTGTGGGCTTGTGATTAAGTTTTTGGGTGATGGGACCTACAGGGAAATCTTCTGCAGGCTTTGGAGAAAGATTTCCTCCTCTGATTTATTTATTTAAAAAAAAATTTTTTTTTTCTGCATTGATTTTTAGAGAGAGGAAGGGAGAAGGAGAGAGATAGAAACATCGATTGGCCGCCTCCTGCACACCCCCCACTGGCGATGGGCCCACAACCTGGGCATGTGCCCTGACCGGGAATCAAACTGGCCACCTCCTGGTGCAGGGGTCGATGCTCAACCACTGAGCCACACCAGCTGTGCAATTTCCTCTCCTGACTTAAAGAGAGTCCCCAACCTCGCTCTCTTCCCACATTAGAGCGGAGATGAGAGAGGCCGCCTGGGGACGCCATGGCCCTCTCTCCAGGCGGACAGGGATCAGGCAGATGGACAGGAAGGACTGGAGAATTCTCCACAGCTAGATCCTTGATGACAGTCTTGATCTGCTTTTCAAACAGAATCAGGCTTATCAGAGAGAAGAGATGATGACAACTGAGGCTGCCTTACTGACACGCGGCACCAGTCTCGCACACGGGCGTTTGACGTACATGATGTGATTCTCCCAAGACTCAGGAAAACAAAAACACTTGCCCAGTGTCAAATACCTCAAATGGTACGTGGCTTTGGGATGGGGCGGGGCATTCCCCTGGGCTGAGTCACCAGGAACGCCTCATGGCTGGCCCAAGGATGCCCTGCCTCCCAGAAATCCAGGGATGTGCTGCAGATGGGATAGCGATCAGGGAGGAGTCAGTCAGAAGAGATGCCACCTGAAACTCTCTTCAGTGAGAGCTGATGATCAACAAATGGCGAGTTAAAACCAGACCACAGGAAACAGCCCTCTGGAAGTCAGAGGACAAGGGGCACCGTGGCCAATCCCTCCACAAGATGGCACTCGGTTCCCTTGTCCTCAGTTCTTAGGACCGTATGCCATGGAAGAACGCTGCTTCTGTCACGTCCATTCTCCAGTCTCACCTTGCAGTGCCCTCCCTCAAGGTCATGGGCGGTGAGTGGAGGCCTGAGAAGCCTCGAGAAGGGCCGAGGGTGTGGACGTCCTTAAATGGCTGCACCTGGGGTTTAGTCGGGGACTCTGAAGACTGCGCGCTATGAAAGGTCGCCGTGTCCATGCCCTTCAAGCGCTTTGGTCGGCTTGCACTGGCTCCCCTGCCAGCTTCCCTCCGGGTTCTGCCCCTCCCGCCCTCTCCGGCTCCCCCTCGCCCCTTCCCTGGTGCACGGCGTGTGTCTCCCGGCAGCTCTCCTGTACCTTCCTGCACGGCTGCTTCTCCTCTGCTGGCCCAGAAAATGGAGGCAGAGTGCGGTTGAATTATGTAAATTAAGACTAAAGAAAGGGCAAGGGACTCAGACACTCTCCCACGAACTCGATGCACGACACAGCCCACGGCCTCCGCGACGTGACACCGAGTTGGCAGCCTAGAGGCCTCCGCCGCTTTGGCATCTCACTGATGGCGCCTTTTTGTCTTTTCCTAAGAAAATGTGATTTTATAGGCTGGGAGAGAAAATGTGTGGACGTTTTTTTTTAACAATAATTCAATAATCTCCATAAAAAAGTTTTATAATTGTTCCCACTTTTTGAACAGTTTCACCTTTAAGTTTTTATTCTAAGCAACACATTGTAAATATATACAAAGAATTACATAAACAATCATAAAAAGTTGCTTTTTAAAAGCTAAAACCATATTAAAAAATACTTTATAGATACTGAAATCACATGGTATAAAACAAGTAAGTGATATGGAATAGTGATCATGGCCAATTTTTTTAATCCTCACCTGAGGGTATGTATATTGATTGTATTTTATTATTTGGGGGGGGTATTTTATTTATTTATTTTTAATTAATTAATTTCTTGTTTGTTGAATGCTGACTATGAGCCAGGCGTTGTGCAAATGTTTGCCATAACTTATGTGGTTTAACACTTGCTAAGCGACTCTCTGCTACAATTTTAATTCTGTCCATTTTGCAGACGTGGAACTGGGGGTCAGAGATGCGAAGGAACTCGCCGCCTCGCACGTGGCCGAGAAGCGGCAGAGTGGACGCCAGCCAGGTCTCTCTGGTTGGTGAAGCCTGTGCGCTAACCATTATGCAGCCCCGCCGGCTCTCTGGTCCGAGCTCCATGTGAACATGTGAACACACTGCTAGGAAGCAGCTCGGGTTACCTGGGGGCGAGCAGCATGGTAGGCTGCAGAGGCTGATGACCTTGGCACGAGCCACATCTCACTACTGAAGAAAGCACGAAATTCTTTGAAAAGGCCCCAGGCAACCGAAGTCTCATGGGTTCGGTTCCTCCCCAGGTGAAGTCTCATCGGTTCGGTTCCTCCCCAGGTGACTGCCTGAACTGGAGACACGCCGCTGTCACAGCCGCCCGCAGAACAGCACACTCCAGCAGTGCGAGGGGCTCCCGCACTCGGTGTGCCACCCGCGGCCACCGCCCGGCCGAGCTGGTCCGAAAGGCCAGCTGAGTTCTGCCAGCGCTGTGTCCGCGGAGGAGGGAGGAGTTTGCAGAGGCCAAGAGCCCTTCATTGCACTGGGCGGGGCCCTTGCGTGGGCTCGTCTTCCCACGCCCAGCCCCACAGCAATATTGGTGCTGAATGGGGTCTGCCCCAATGGGGTGGACGCTGCCCTGGCGGCCTCCGGCCGAAGCACCTCTTCCCTAGGGTGTTGGGAATGGCCGTTAATGCCTTCAGGACACGGAGAGAATCTGGCTCACTTGTGAAATGCACTCAAAATTCTGGTCTGGGCCACAATTCTTTTGCTTCTTTCAGCAAAAAAAGAGAGCGCCTTGGTTTGCTCTGTTACTGAGCTCACCGGAACTAGCAACCCTTCCTTTCCACCTCCGCCACACCCCGGCATTTCCCCTGCACGGTTACTGGACCCCCCATAACTTCTTGTGGTTCCAGAACCTACACCAAAGGAATCGCTCAAAACTATCCACACAAGAACAGGGATGTGCAACACAATACAAGCCTTCCCGTGAACTCCAAATTTCAGAATAAAAAAGTAACTCATTTCTTAAGATTTAGTGTCTGCGATATACCAACACGAACATTCTAGGTTGTTTCTCTGAAATCAAATTTCGACTGGGTGTCCCGTATATTTATTTGGTAAATCTGGCAACTCCACACAAGAAGGATATACGTTTTCTGGAGTATTATGCACTTTATGTTGGCGGTCTCCTTTAATCCTCATTAAAATGTAGGAAAAAAAAAAAACAAAAGCGAGGCCCAGGACAATCGTCTGTTTCTCAGGATGACAGTCAGTGAGCAGGAGACGAGAAATTCAGACAGGTGTGCCTCCAAAAACCATGCTCTGTCCCCTCGAGAATAACTCCAAACTCTAACCTGGAAATGTGTAGGGGACCCCCTCCCCCTCCTCCCACCCAGGGCGCTGGAAGGAGTCTGGTTTCAGACGTCATCTGAGCAAGGTGCAGGCAGGTTCTCCGAGCCGCCGCCGTCTCTCCAGCCGCTGGAGTGTTTATTTTCGGAGCACAGCTTGGTAAGCTTGCCTTTTCATTTCAGCTACATCTGCAGTCACCTACCTCCACTGTATTTGAACTGCTGATACAGGACTCTGATTTAACTCCTAAACGAAAGAGTGAGGACATTTACATAAAACCATCTAGTGCATGGAGCACCTAATCTGCAGGAATTCTAGGGGAAATTCAAGAAGACATGAAATGCAGCCCAGAAAGTGCTGAAATGGAAGTTCTTGATGGAGAAAAGGAGACACAGGGAAATGTTTGAAATCTAGATTTATTTTTTCGCTCATAGCAAATGTAAGCCACTGGGTCCTCCAGGGTTGCACGAGTCTCTCCCCCTTGAGCCGTCCACTTGCGGCAGGTGGGGAGTGGTGGCCTGGGCCCCGGGTCTGCAGCCTTCGTTCTGAGGGTCTAAGAGAAGTTGCTCCACCGCCAGACCTCAGTTTCCTTAAGCAACAATGCAGATGCTATAAGTTTCCACCTCCCTTAAAGGACTGGGTACAGGAGAAGACAGACAGGAGGTATTACCACACTATGTAAAAGTAAGGAATGATCATTTTCATCCTTGTTATTCTTTGATTCTTTGTGTTTTTCGTTGTTCTTTCATCGGTTCCATTCTTTACTTGGAAGAGTGCTTCTGCTGGGCCAGGGACCACTCAGCGAGGGTTGTGTGGACCACTGAGCTCTCAATGGGCTTGGGGGCTCCAGCAGTTTTGACTCTGACCATCCTTCTTTGGCTTTTCTCTCCGTGCCTCTCTTTCCTTAAGCATGTCTTCCCCCCTGAAGCCTTCCTGAATTCTCCTAGGCAGAAATGCTTCCTCTGAGCAGCTAACCACGCAGAACACAGACGCGGTATCCCAGAAACCGGTGTGAGAAATAAACATCCCCGAGACATCTCACTCTGAGGACGCGTCCTCTGAAGGGGGAGCGAGACAGTGAGCAGGCGAGCCAAGGAAGTAACCAGAGAAACATTATTGTAACCAAAGCCTACTGTGGAAGAAAGTATTGCAACTAAAGAAACCCGGGGGGAGGGAGGAGGTGGGTTCTCACCGGAGGTCTGCCTCAGGACAGCCAGAGGCCCAAGCATGGTGCGTTTGGCCCTCGCGTGCAGAAACTTGCTAACTTATCTGCCAGCCACACTAAGCCCAGGTGCCCCCAGAACAAGGACTATTTCCATCTGGTGCACAGCAAGGCCGGGGCCGGTCTGAGACGGGGTGGACCAGAATTTCAAGGGCACAAGTGCATTTCACACATCCCAACAAATTTTTTACATACTTCGTTCTTGTCATGCAAAATAAAATTTCGTAATAATAAAAAATGTCTTTGCTGGGGAAAGAAATGAAAGCTTCAAAAAAAAAAAACAACCTTCGCTAATGATAGGGCTCCGGTTTCAGGTTGAGGAGCACAGACCTAAACTGGCCCTTGCACAAAGCAGATGCTCAATTAAAAAGATGCTGCTCGTCAGCTCCGGTCCTCAACATTGAAGAGGGAAGACCTTCTTCCCACCCTTCTCACTTAACTTAGTTACCTACTGCTTCGTGATCACGTATTAACGGCTTTCATTTCTCCGAGGGCTGGCCCTGGATTGGTTTTGTTGGTTAATGTATTCCAGCACCTAATCCAGTACCTGGCACATGGTGAGGTCTCAATTAATGTGCTCAATCATTGATTTCATTCAAATTATGAGCACAGACTATTACTGGGGGTTTACCCACAGCAGCGACTCCCAGAATGTAACCTGAATGCCCACACCTCAAAACCTTTCCTGTGGGTCCATGACACTTGAGTTAGGTCACACTGAGTCAGAGACTAAACTTTGAGATCCCTGCGTTGACCCCAGTCCCCGGACACATGACATGGCCCTCTAGCGATCTGCTGTTGTCTTGGGCACGTCGCTGTGGAGCACAGGATGGACTTCACCTACCAGCCTCACTTGTGTCTGTCTCCTCCAGCAGAAGGTCAGCACGAGGGTTTTCATCCGCTTCACCCCCTACAGTGTCACCAGGAAGTAGAACATCACTTGCTACCCGGCTGTAGCTCAGTAAACATGAGTCAAGAGAATACGTTGTTGTTGTTGTTGTTGTAACCACTTGCTGGGGAGGGGAAGGATACCAGCCGCGTTCTGCACATGCGCAGGCCCCTCACGGGAAGTCTGCACATGCGCAGGCCCCTCACGGGAAGTCTGCACACTCCGGCTACACCTGTGCCTTGATGGCCTGGGTAACTGCTCTCACCGTCAGCCACTGCAACCACTTTCTCCTCCGCCCCGGAAACGAGAGGTCACAGATGGGGGCCTGTGGGACAAACACGAGGCCTACCTACACAGGTGGTTTGTTTGGACCATGTGGTATTATGTAAAAATATTGAATTAACTGTTGGTACTTAAAAGGGAGTAGATTCTATATACAGTTATGAACTGATAGCCAATGCTGAAAACAAAAACAAAACAAACAGATCTGGGGAGACTGGGCCTGAGGGCCCAGGGGAAGCCCCTGTGCTGGCCTGAGCCTCAGCCCCGCCCCCAGCCAGGCCCAGGCCCTTCCCCAAGGCTGTCACTTGCCCTGCAGCAGAAATGCCTTTGAGTTTGCGACCCCTGCTGGAAAGCTATCAAAAAGCATGCAACGTGGAGGGGAAAACAAAAAGTACAGAAAAAGACGTCCACTGGGATCTATTCCATTACATTCAGGCTATTCCTTGGAAGAATAATGTATTCATTTCTGTAGCATTCTCATGGTTCCACATAACTATTGACAAATTATAGCCCAGGAAGTATTATTCTAACGGCCTGAAAGAGCTGGGAGCTCATTCCCCGCGGGGAGGAAGCGGAGACCGCCTCGTGCCGGAGGCAGGCGGCAGATGAATCGTGAGAGGCTGTGCGTCCGCTGGTTACAGATCAGGCTAACTCCGGGAGGAAGCGATTCTCTTGGAGACCAAGTCCCTCTAGAAATTGATGAGAAGCCGCAAGGCCAGGCTTGGGAAATGAGAAGAATGAGGGGAAACTAGGCACCAAGGAACACGCCAGGGTCATGGCACGGGAACTGCACCCCTGGGACACCCTGGGACATCACATGCCACTTGGTTCGTGACTGACGATGGTAACTACGCGCTCAACTGTGTTTAGCTAGTGCCTCAAGGTGCCAGGTCCCAAATGAGATCATCAACGAAGCCCCAGCTCAGGGCCGAGATATGGACAAGAAGAAAGAGCCCCATCTCCCACAGAAAAGTCTCTCCGTGAGAGAGAGGAGGGTTGTGCCCCCTGAAGAAGAGTGCTGTCTGGTTGCTGGGCACCTTCTACCACGCCGAAGTCCACATGGTTGGAGTCCAGCACAGCGAGTGCAATGGGGACTCACAGACCCGAACTTGCCTGGACTCCTCTGCACCTTCAGAACATTAATTACCTTTTCTGATCTGCAGATTCCAAATCTCCACAACAGAAAGGACGCCACCGGCCTGTGCACAGCACAGGGCTGCTGGGAAGATCCATTCAAGCATTCACTCTTGACCTCAGAAATACGTATCAGACACCTGTCAGGGGCCAGGTGCTTAGCTACGTCCTGGGGACACATTCTGAACAACGCTGGCAATGCAATCGAGGCCCAGTACTTTATGCTGATGGTAGATTGAGACAAGAGAGACCCCAGCCATCTCCCTGATCCTGTGTCACTTTTCCCCAATGGATACACACATCTGCAACTTTCCCTGTTTTTTGATTAAATAATAGCAGGCCCCTTCCTCCAAAAACAGATTAAGACATTAAGACATATCAAGTGCATTAAACTAAAAAACAAACAAACAAACAAACAAAACTCTAAAACACTTTACTCTGATCCTAAAAACAAGAAACTAATGGTCTGAGATGCAGTGAAGCCCGGTGCCGGTGGATTTCAGGTAGAGTGCTCACAAGGAGACACGGGCACACTGTAGGAAATCCTCTCCTTTTCACGTTCAGCCTATGCAGTTCGTACACACACACACACACACACACACACACGACAGTGAGCATTAGCACAGACCACATAAAGTTTGCAGGAAAGGCAAGTTAAGTAACCCTGTGCATTTCCATCAGAGTTTTAGAATTGCCAAAATGCTCCTGTGCATTTCCTCACGTTCTCACAATAATCTTTTATTTCTTGTTGCAGAGGAAGAATCCAAGGCTCGGAGAGAAAAAAGTCCTTTGCGGAGGGTGCCGAGGAAAGAAGCTGCCTCCAAAGTCAGCCAGCACCCCCATGCCCCCCACTGCACAAGGGCAGCCAAGCTAGAACGCCCTGGGTCATTAGTGCTATTTGAAGGAAGACAGATGCTCCAGAAGGATGGGGACCGACCCAGGTCTTTCCCAATACCAGCTGGAAAATGACGGCTTTCCATAGTGGCTGGGAAGTCACTGCGTTTCCCACCCAGCAGCTAGAAAGTTCTAACTCCTCACTCCTCTAGGACTGTCTCTCATGCATGGACCCTGGCGGACGGGCACAGCCTGGAACATGGGGTCTGAGCCATGACCCTGGGTACAGGCTCAGTTCCACCAGGACATCAACACAAGTTACTGTCCCGCCCTCCAAACTCTAGCCTCAACAGAGAGACCACGACTCAGCACTCACAGTGGGCAGGGGCCACTCTGGGTGGGAGCCGTGGTCTGGGAAAGGCAGTGGGTGGGCCCTGATCAAGCAATTTCACACCAGCCAGTCCAGCGTCCAGCGTCCCATCCCTTGTCCCTTTTCTAGTCGCCACTGCAGGTTAATTCAAGGAAAGCTTCACATTCTCATTCCTGTCAAAGAGCTCTGGGGACTGTTCCAGTACGGGGATTTCTTCTTCTGACAACAAAGGCACAAGCCCCAACTTGACAGTGCAGCGGGTAAAAGGTTCCTGCACCTCTGCACTGTGCAGAGCGCTGCGTCAGACCTAGGGCTTGAGGTTCCATACTAAGCACACCACCAGAGCCCAGAGTCCCGGGTTTCCGAGGCCACATGCAAGTTCAAGGTACCACTTTCTCACCAGTTTTTCAAGCCAAAAAAAAAAAAAAAAAAAACCTCTCATCTTAAAGCTACAGTGCCTTGTACACCAGGCAGCTTTGGCCTGGATCTGCAGCCCAGAAGAACGCACCAGAATCCCCAGTAAGGGATCCTCATTCATGCCACTGTCATAATTAACTGCGGACTTAAAGAGTGCTTAGTCACGAAGTTGTCACCCTTGTCAAACTCTGCTGAGAGAGTTAGAGGAACCCACTGACGCCCTGGAAGGCTCCTTTCGAAGTTGATCTTTCTCTGCCGAAGGCTGGGGAAAACCTTACGTAACAGAACGGTCCATTTCAACATGCTCTTTCTGCAATCCAAGGGGAGAAAAACATCTAAGCGCTGGAAATACGAAGCCGAACGCGGAGATCGCTGCCGAAGCGTTCATCTCCTGGAATTTCACCCGGTCAGGCTTATTGTACTTGTTCCCCCTTGTTCCTGAGGAAGCCGAAGCAGAACAAGAATTCCCAACGCCAGAGGATGGGCCTTACAAACGCAGAAGTTGGGTTCTCTCCCCCTCCTTTTTTTAAAAAAGATGGGATTCCTGAGATTAACCTTTGAGTGGAAGTTGGTTATTGCGTTTCCACAAATTAAGATGAGATTTGGCTGCAAAGCGAGAACGCACAAGTCAGACCTGGAGAGCCCTGAGTGTGCACTGGCGGCCGCCACAGAAGCCCTCTGAGCGCAGGCGGCCAGGCGCAGGGGACTCGTCCGGGGACCGGCTCCCCCGGCGGGCGGCGGCGGCGGCGCAGCGGAGCAGGCGGTACCCGGTTCCCCTGGTCGCCAGAGGAGGAGCGGGCGCACTGTGCTCCTCCTGGATCCCGTGGCCGCCACTGTAGGCTGCTTCCAGAAGGCAGAGGATCACTTCAGGGAGCGCAACTCCAAGACAGTGGAATAGGATTTGTCTCCCCAGAATACCCCCCAGAGCATCTTGGTACAAGTAGTGGATAAAAATAGCCGGCATAACGCTGGGGGAGGAGCAAGACTCGCAGAAGCAGAGGGAAAGGAAGAGCCTGGTCCTGCAAAGTAGGGGGCCAAGGAGAAGGGATGCAACGCCCCCCGCCCCCATACCCGGGAGAGAGGTGCCCCTGTGTGCCAGGAAGTGCGAACGCGGCCGGCGAGTCCATGAAGTGTAAGACGTACAGCACCCAAAAAAACCGGGGTGCCGATCACACCCCGCGCCAAGCATCCCGGCTCCTGATCCCGCCGCTTCCCCTCCCGTCCCAGGCTGTCCGAGCCCGCGCTCCGTTGCGGGGCAGGTGGGGCCAGAAGGGGAGCCGCGCGCGGTCGGTCGCCTGGCTCGGAGAGCGCACCTGGCGATGCCAGGCTCCTGGAGGGTGCCCTTCGCTCTGAGCTGGGGCTCCCGGCCCCCACCGCGTTTTGGCACCCCTCCTCCCCTCACCCTCAACCGCTGCCTCCATCCTTGGTGCTCGAAATAGAAACAGAAGCAAGAAAAAAAAAGGGGGGGGGGAGTAAAAGTAACAGGAAAAATCAAGAGCGCGTACAATTGCCCTTCGGGGGAAGAGGATACTGTCAGGCCTGTCGTCTCAATCTCTCTGCTCCCCAGCACCCTCACCCCTCGGGGGTGCCCCATCTCCTCCACTCCAACCGAACGCAGAGGCAAACCAGACCAAGGTTTCCCCCCCTAGATGCTCCCTCGGCCGACTGACTTTGCTGACTGTATCCCCGCCCCAGCTCTAAGCCCAACTGGTACCCGGAATCCGCTGCGCTCTTCGCTCCTGCCTCCCCCTACGGTACCAAGGAGCAGCGGCGGGCAGGATCGAACCCCCAGTCTGCTAGTGGAAAGAAATCCAATCCACTAAGGGTCTGAAACCCGGATACCTGCCGGCGAAAATAAACATTCCCTCCGGACTTGCAGAGCTGGGGGGCCAGGGCAGGAGATGAGGAGGACAGGGAAAGCCGAGTCCCTCCTTCCTTGTTCACCCGCATCCTCTGTACTGTCTGCAGCCCCGACTCACCTTGGGCCCTGGGCTTGCCCTAAGTCCGGGCGCCAGGTCGGGCACCTGGAGCGCCCCGCGTCTTGCCACTCCCCAGCCGGTGGCCTCAGCCGGGCAAGCTCCGCACTCACCTGAGCTGCGCCGCGGTCCAGCCGGTCCGGCGCCCGAAGTCGGCTCTCGGGCTGGGCCATGGGCAGCGCCGTCGAGCACCGGCGGCCTGTGGAGCGAGCTTCGGAACACCCCAGGACAGGCGGCAGGGAAGGGGCGCGGGCACCCAGAGACGCGGCAGTGGCGTCGGTCGGCTGCCAGCGCGCAGGCGACTTTGCAGGCGGGAGGCTCGAGATGAGTCCCGCGGAGGGGAGGAGCGAGGGGAGGAGCAGGAGCAGGAGGAGGGGACGCAGGAGGCCGGGCCCGGAGGGAGACGCGCTGGGCAGAGGAAGATCGCGAGCGCCCACTGCTGCCAGGCCCGCTCCGGTGCTGCCCCGAGTCGTGCCCACTGGGCGCTCGGCTGGCGGCTCCGCGGTGCAGCCCCGCGGGCCCGGCTCCCGGCCTCAGCTGACAGGTATGGGAGGAGCCGGGCCCGCCCACCCGGACTCGGCTCGGGTTTCAGTCCGAGGGGCGGGGACCAGCGCGGCCCGAGGGCGGGGCCGGCTGTGGGTTCGGTGACTGTGCTTGGGCTGCAAACCTGGAGCGTCCGGTGTGCTGCCTCACCCTGCTGGGAAAGGGCAGGTCGGAACCCCGAGGCCACCTCTTCCTCCACTCTCCAGTCCCGCAAGGTCCCGGGACCCGCGCCCTCCCCCCGTGCGTCCGCTCCGCGTGTTCCCTTCCCGGCAGGTGACCCACCTCAGGCTCAGATTCTGCCTGCGCCGCCCGGGAAGCCGGGGGTGACGTCCTCCGGAGCTCGCGGTGCGGCCGAGCGGGGACGCCTGCCGCCGGCGGCCTGAGCCGGGACCCGCGCGAGCGGCCGGCTGCCGAGCGCTCCCGGTCGCCATTGAACACGCCCTGGCGCTCGGTCCGGCGCCCGGGGAAGGATGGCGACTGACCGAGAGCGCAGAGCATTCGGCGCCTTCGCGAGCGCGCGGGCCTGCCCACGTCAGCTCCGCTCCCGAGCAGGGTCCCCCGCGCCTCCCCCGTTCCCACAGGTGGGAGCTTTGGTGTGCTGACTCCACCCGATTCCGGAGTTCAACTTCAAGAGTAGGGTCTCCAGGGGCTGGGGCTCAAGTGCCCTTGGAGGAGCTAGGCTGCCTGCTTACCCCTCAGCCAAGCCAAAGCAAGTCACTTCGCAGGAAGGTCATCACACTTGTTCTCAAAAGACGTCAAAGAAACATCAAAGGACAGTAATCATTTTAGATGAGCTCTCAATATATCTTCCATATTGTAAATATTGGAAGATCCATGTTTGGAAGAATTCGGATATTTCACTTGAACGTCGAACATCTTTCACTAACCTTGCTTAGTTTAAAAACACTCTCCCAGCTAAGGAATGGCTCCCATAGGAAAATGAGCTCTGTACTCCCCTAATGCTACTGGCTGTCCTCTCAGAAAGCAAAGCAATGACCAGCATTTTCTGGCCATCCGATAAAGCCAAAGCCAGAAACATCTGTGAGCCGAGGCCAAGCCTTATTCTGGAAAATAAGCTTTTAGGAGTTTTAATGTCTCTGGCTACTTCTTTGAGCCAAACTAATGTTGACGTGTGTATACACACACACACACACACACACACACACACACATAGTTCTATATAGTATAGTACATATAGTATATATAATATATAGTTATACATATATGCATTTTTAGAAGTCAATTTAAAACCCCACTTTGAAAAGCCTTAGCATTTAAATTTACATTAACTTTAAAAGAAGTGCTTCCCTCCCTTATTCAATGAAGCCCTGTAAAACCATGTTTGAGGTTGTGCTGGTAAAATGGTAATCTCAGATAAACCCCTGCCAAGTACTGGTGTCCTTAAGCTCCTGCTAGCAGCTAAGCCCAATGCAGATCATAAGTTCTTCAAAATAAGGAGCGCTTTGATGCTCTAAGTCGCTGTGACTACTTTTCCATGAGAGTTCAAGTGCTTATATGCCCATGGGCTGAGTCTCAAAACTCAGTTGGCCAATGCAGAGGGAAGTTGGCGATAAGATTTGCCACCAGGGAGCCAAAGGCAGGTTAAGGGATATGCTTAGTTCCCCACTGCAAATCCTAAAAAGGACTGAGAACCCAGGTCCCAACCCCAAGTCTCTGTTAGAAGCTTCACTTGCAAGAAGTGACTAGGATCAGATCTGGCGAGGGACAAGCATTTGAGGACTGGAATGATAGCGTCTCTCATTTTTTAATTTCAGCCAACATTTATTGATCAATGATCGATGTTCTTACGTTTTGATAAATGAGACAGTTTTCATTGGCTCTTTTGTTCTAATTCAGTTTTATGTCTCTGCCAAGATGTTTGTCATTTCTCCTACCCCTCTCCTTGGTCTCTTCTGGGCATGAGTTAGATTCCCTAGCAGGAGCTGACATATCACCAAAACTCAGCTCTGTTATGACATGAACATTTTATTGAAAGAATCTGCTCAGAGATCTGTTTTCCCCATTAGATTAGAAGGGCTTTGAGCACAGGGACCAAACTTTAGTTATCCCTCCCAAAATCGTGCATGGTGTCTGAAACATAGTATACTAAAAAAAAAGGCTTCTGAACTAAAGTTCCCTCAAGGCGTCATGGTTTAAGTCAGACATGTCTCTATTTCAAAGCCCTCAGTAGCCATCATTCTTCGATGTGTGGCCAGAGACCCTCTTACTTAGTGTCATCAACTGGAAAATTAGAGGGTTTCAGTAGATGATCTCTCAGCTGCTTATATTCCAACATACCAAAGACTTTATTGAGCACCTAGTGTATGTTCAACACCATGCCAGGTACTATGGAAAGTTAAGACATCTCTACAGCCCTAAGGGAACAGAAAATTGTATCTCAAGGAGAAACAAGACTAACACCCACAACCTATTGGTACCAAAACTCCTTGACATCAGCTGAGTTGCAAACTATGTTCTGTAGAAGGTAAAGCCTGGAAGAATAAAATGGAAACAAAGCAACTGATCTGAATTGGGTCAAGCATTGGTCATCACACCAGCTGTGAGGTATTCGAGGCTTTTGTGCCCGGCACTGTGCAAGATGAATTACATGAGTTGCACGTTTTGTCCTTGGACAAACCTTCTTAGAAACTATAGTTTCTTCATTTTGCTAAAGCCAAACACAGATGTTTAGAGTCATGACGTCAGTGAGTGGGAGTGATGAGGGCACCAGCGGAGGAAGGGTTATCCAAGGTAGCTGCCCTTCCCGTGAAAACTCAACTCCTCGCCCGGGCTGTCAGTAGCTGAATGGTTTTGTTATTTTTGGTTTGGGGTTATTTCTGGTTATTTTCTTTTCCACAGGTATGTGATGGAAGAGGGAGGCCAGGAGAAGGGGAGGTGGGAAGGGAGAGAGAAGAGAGAGCTTGTTCCTTGGTAGAAGTCCAGGATTCACAGTCACTCCACCTGCCTGAGCTCAGTGTGATTTTACCTGTAACTCCCCTCTGCCCGGCTCCCCTGTAAAGTCTTTCCTCCTGCAATGGCCGTTCAAATCTTTCTGGTTAAGAGCATGAATATTAAGCAGTCCAGTGAGATTCTTTATAAGCAGAGGAAATTGGGATCAGGTTAAAAATCCAATTTTAATAAACTTTGCAAGTCCTGATTTAGAGGGGGCACTAATGGCGCTTGTTGCTGAATCACCTGAAAAGTCAAGTGAGCTTTTAAAAGGCCCTTGTTGTATGGGAAGCTCGGTGTGCATTGTCAAGTGGTAATCGTGCAATCTGTCCTCACCTGAGCACATTTTCCCGTTGATTTTTTTTTTTTTTTTTTTTTTTTTATCCTCACCCGAGGACATTTTTCCATTTTATGTACAGATAGAGCGGGAGGGAGAGAGAGGAAGGGAGAGAGAAAGAGAAACATCGATGTGAAGGGACACATCGAGTGGCTGCCACCCGCACGACCAACCAGGGCCGGGGACAAACTGCAACCGAAGTACGTGCCCTTAGCGGGAACCGAACCCGGGTCTCTGCGGACCGCAGGCTGACGCTCTAACCGCTGAGCCAAACTGGCCAGGGCTCCCGTTGATTTTTAAATAGAGTGGAAGGGAAGGAGGAGTAGGAGGGCAGAGAGAGAGAGACAGAGAGAGAGAGAGAGACATCGATGTGAGAGAGACACATCCATTGGTTGCCTCCCACACACTCCAACCAGGGCTGGGATTGAACCTGAAACCCAGGTACATAGGTGCCCTGGACTGGGAATCTAATTCGAGACTCTGGTTCATGAGCTGATGCTCTAACCACTGAGCAGACTGGCTCGAGCTATTTTTCACTCTTTTGACCAAAACAAGAGAGCATGATGACACTGTTTGAAAGTGGTATCCTCAAATCACTGCCCTAATTTGATGGTACTGAGGTCTAGAATTCTTTCTGTTGCTTCTGATTTGCTAATTAACTAGAGCAGTGGGCTTGTGAGAGAGGAAATGAGGGTCATATCCCCAAAATATGTGGTTTGTGAAGGATTGTGGTTCCCCCCAACTGAGCTCACCGTCACATGCCCCCGCCCCCAGCTTGGCCCCAGGGCCCCAACTTTACTTGCATGTCCTTGAAAACAACCCAGCCATTAACAGATTGTTTGACATTTTCCGACAACAGGACATTCATCCCCTTCCTGACACCTGTCTACCCCCGGCACATGTGGTTACTGGGTGGAGTGACAACTTTTGTCCTGGTGGGACCTACCGTCAACTAAATGAAGACTAAGTGAAACCTACGTATCATGGCTGCATTGGTGTAAAGATGAGCGTATTCTTCTTATGTACTGAAATATTTTCTGAGACCCAGGAGCTCATTCTTCTAAACGCAAAAGAAATTAAAAAGTTTGGGAGAGGCCCTAGAAGTACCTTGGGTCCCCATGCCCTCTGACGGGGAGGTTGGCCTGTTTGGTACATTCAACATTGCAGAGGCTGAATGCTCCATTCGTCCAGGTGAGGTGTGTGTGACCAATGCAGCTCCATGGACGGGTCTCACAGGCCCTCTCCTGTGTTGGATAAACAACTGTAGACAACACGGCTTTGATTTCTGATTGCATGTGCGACTTTGCCCCAGATCGCGTACGTCAGTCCTGCAAGAATTGCAATATCACGGGCCTGGAGTGGCCCCTTTGTTCAAGTGCTTCGACCCTGCCAAGTGCTGGGCTGCCTTCAGAGCGGTGGGGAAGGGTGGCACACTCTGATTGTAGGTTTGCGCACTGAGGCTTTGAGGGTAGGTCTTGATGCTTTTCTCTGTGGGCCTTATTCAAGGATACTGGGAGGTTTAAACTCTTCACAGAATTTTAAAAAAGCAAGAAAAGAAAAAAGAGAGAGATCTTTTTCCTCTTGAGCCCCAGCCCTGTTACTTGAGTTGAAACACGTACTGGGTATGACTCTTATAGCAGCCCTGGGGCAGGTATATGGACAAAGATGTATAGAAATCAATTGCATATTAAAGTCATTTATTTTATTAAATGTAATACAGTTTAATTCCATACCTGAAGGAGCTCACAGACATGCAAGAACAGAAAAGTGATGGTTCGGTCTGCTAGTCGTTAGGAGCTCCTTGCCCTCTGCGTGTAAGGAAGGTCAAAGGGGTATTTGTTCTCACACTCACGTTCCACCCTGAACTCTCCGCTTCAGCCACATGTGGTTTTTCTAGCAGCTCCCTCCTCTTAGAGTCCCACTGAAGTCCTCTAGAGTGTGGCCCTGTTGTCCTTGAAAATCAACAGTACTGCCCTCTCCTTTCTAAGCCTTGGTTTAATTCCAGGTTTAAAATAGGGCCCATGCCCTGAGAAGTCTCTCTTTCCCCATTTTGGATACACTTTTCTTATGAAGGGTTTACAATGACACTCACAGGAGCGAGCTACATATAGCTTTTTCTCCTTTATGGTGGTAATACATATTTCACAGAACGCGTTGGAGCTCGGACAAGGCAGCTCTTAAATGAAAAAAAGACAGCGTTGTAAATTTAAAGTGACCACGTAGCAATATTTACTGGACACTGATGTCATGAGGGCTGGCTTGTTTAATTTTGCCAACTCTGGGACTTTATTCAAATGCAGTCACCCAGTGTTCCTCTGGGCTCAGTCCTTCCGTTCGGCGTTGTTGGCGAAGCCCAGCCTCTCCATGCTCGGAGCGGAAGTGCATGGCCGTGCTGAGTGGTACCATCTTGCACGTGTGCAGTTGATGTTCTCAGGCCTCCTGCTGCGGATGGCGGGACCTTCCCAGGTCACGGGGCTGCCAACACTCTTGTGCATGGTTTTTGGTGCACAGGTGCAGATATTTAGGGTCGCTGTCCACTGAGTGGAATTGTCCCATTGTAGGATTTGCAAATGCCCAGCTTGAGTGGTGAATGCCCAGGTGTTTTTCCAAGAGGTTAATCCCACTCCCTCCCACCTGTGTCACGTGAGTTTCCATCGCTCTGTTTCTTCCCAACACTTGGCAGAATCGTCTGCTCCATGTCAGGCACCTCATTAAGTATGCGGCGGCGTCATTTGGTTTTAATTCGGTCTTTTGTGTGAGTGAAGTGGAGCACATTTGCCTTTATTTAGTGACTCTTGGGAGATCCACCTTTATGAAGTACCTATTTATGTCTTCTCCTATTTTTGTGTTGTGTTGCTTCTCTTTTTGTTATTGACGTATAGAAGAGATTTATATATTGGGGAAAGTTCCCGTGTCTCCACTTTTTATCTGTAAACCAGGAAGAAGAAGAAGGACAACCTCACCGCATGTTGTGACAAGGATTCTAGGCATCGGTACAGGTAACTGGGAACACTTGTGGCACAAAGGGAGTGCTCAGTGGACACTTGCTGTGGTGACTGTCCAAGATCACAGAGCTGGGGACACAGCTCTCAGGAGGCCTTGTGACTCCTATTGCCCAGACTCCGCCTCGGACAGAGCCACTTTGCACTTCCAAAGGACAGGAACTCCAGAGTCACCCAGCGGTGTCCACCCAGGGCCCCTGGGTAGCTTTGCGGAGAAAGCTGCTGTGATTTTCTTACCATCTCCACACTACTTTTAAAATATTAAAATTGTCCTTTTCCTCGGAGGAGCGCAAGGCGGTATTCAAATTGAAAATTACTGAAGACGCATCCACCTCGGGGCCGCTGCACCGTGCAGCTGGCGTTTGGCATATTAATTCCCAAAGTTTTAACGGAATGCTGTGCGACCAGTCGCTTAACAAAAACAAAACCTCTTCGAACTCACATATAAAGTGCATTAAAAATTAAAGGACGTGCAATGTGATCAATGAAGTATTTTAGGCTAAGTGTCCCTGTCTGCCCGTCCAACTTCCCTTGGGTAGCAGCCGAGCTGAGGACGGCAGGGACCATCATTCTCTTTGCCTGCTGGGAATTGCTTTGCTCCTGGTGGCCAAGGCAGTAAGGACTTCTTAAAAGCAAACAAATAAACTGTAATCAGCCTCCGTGTGTGAAATTTTCTCAAATACATTAAATACCTTCTTTTCTTGAAGAGGGGAGCGTGCGGAGAACCCCAAATGACAATCTTTCATTTATTATTCCTCACAGAGCACAGCCACTAATATCATCCTTCTGGATCCCTTAATGAAATTCAGTTTCTTCTATTTCTCTCTTGGTTTGCTCTCTTCCTTCCTGGATTAACCTAGTCCTTCATAGTTGTAATTTCTCAACTGTTAAATTTCATTTGCCTCATTTAAATGTCTACAGACTTCCCTCCCCCTGTGGAAAGTTTGCATATTTTTTGCATTTCTCTCTCCAGGCAAGAAAACCATCCGACTTAGCTCAGAACTAACTTACAGACCTCCACCCTGACGTGTATTATCTCATTAATCAGGACACAGGCACGGGCACTATGGGTTCGAGTTGTCAGTACGCGAAACGTAGAGTTTATTCTTGTATTATTATTTAATTGTTATGTTAACTTATTTGTATTACAGCTGGAAACCCACTTTTGCCCATCCACGTAAGCGTAAATAAAGAGTGATTTTAGAAAGGGAGAGAGCGGTTGGCCCAAGGGTGTCATGAAAATGGTCTCCCTCCTTGAAACCTCTTGAAAGAGTTGTCTTTCTCAAAATCTTGTTCCCTCTACTCCCACGGAAGGTATTGCAGGAAACCAAGGTATTTCCCTGGTTATTTGCTCTCACGTCTCGGAAGGCAGGTATTCATCCACGCCTACTGCTGTGTAGCACCCCCCCCCCCACCCCGGCAAGACCAAGACTGCATCTCTCTGTCCATTGGTGTTGAGGTTGGTGCAAGGACATGCTTCAGCCACTGAGATGTGAGCAGATGAACCTTCTCTGAGGGGAAGCTTCCCAGGACATAACAGATTTGCACCAGCTTGTTTCTCTTCTGCCACCGGAAGTCCCTTCAGCCTGATTCTCGGACAGAGAATGTATGAGGAGCCACAGAAGCCCAGCCGTGTCCTCCTACGTGGGACGTGACCAAGAAGCACATGCCTGAGGCCGGGGCCTTGGTTACTTCCCGTCTTTCACAGAAACTTCTTTGTTCAGTTGTCTGATTCAAGGGACATTCCTTGGAGGCAGGGAACGCACCTTCTTTGGTGAGCATCTGTCTAGGTCGGTGGGTGGCAGGCAGTAGGGACTAATAAATGCTAACTGAGTAAGTAAACGACTCCGTGAAGGCCTCCAGTGATAGTGTCTGCCCTTCACCACTGCCGCTCTGCCCACTGGGAGAATTTTGTCACCCTGAGCAGAAATCTGACCCTCCAGGGCCTCCTCTATGGGCATTGTTCTTGGGCTCACATACGAAGTCTAACAGCTCATCTGTAAGCTAGCCCTCTGGAGTTGTAAAACAATGCTACTATCCACTTCAGGAATTTTCCTTCACAGAATAAATACTTCTGGCCTCTTCCATGGTTTCAGCCTCCTCCACCTCCTGGGGCCTCCCCTTTGAAGGTGCTCTTCTAGAATGTGGGATATGAAATCAGCGGCAGCCCCCACGCGGGGTCAGAGCCCCACAAGCGAGAAAGGGCCTCCCCTCTCCACCAACCCCGGGTCTGCACAGTTACTGCGCCTGACAGAGCCCTTGCTATTTTTGGCAGCCACTGCTCGGTGCTGACTCATACGGAGTCCATCACATCCCTTAAGGCTTATCCACAAACCTGTGCTACCAAGCTCAGCCTCAACTTGTGCAGTCGGTTTAGGGGACCCAAGTGTACACCCTAACACTTTTCCTTATTGAATTTTCCATCTCATTTCACTTGGCTCATGGGTCCTGTCTGTTTGGGGAAAGAAAGACTTTATGTCCGGGAATGGAAATGCAGCTATAAGCCAACAGACAGGAAAAACAGCCTTGTCCCATCGGCATGACTAATGAGCCCCCTGGTCTGGTCCAGGAGCCTGTACTTAACTAAGTCACATACGAGGGTGCCTTTGTTCAGTTTCTCCAAGAGAACAGAGGAGGAGCGTCGCCCCGACACGCATCTTTATCTATGTGTAACCGACTCGGCTCCATGATCTGCGCCTCCCAGTGTTCACGCTGCGGCCGATTCCCGTTGCTTGAGTGTGGACGTACCCTCCAGCTCACATCAGACTCAGAGTTCGGCAAAGGGCGGAGGCTGGGTGTGACCGCGTGTTTGTGGCTACATCACGTGAGAGCCTCCCTTGCTGGCTGTGACAAGCCATGCATGTTGTCAGCTGCCGTGGGGGACAGCAGGGAATGAAGGGCAGCTTCTAAGAGACAGTCAGCAAGACACTGAGGTCCCTCAGTCTTACAGCCTGAAAGAAGCAGATGCCGCCCACAGCCATGTGGGCTTGGCAGAGGGTCCTTCCCCCGCAGAACCGTGACATGAGGCTGCAGGACTGGCCAATACCTTGGCTGCAGCGTTCAGATGAGACCTGAAGCAGACAGCCCAACAACTCAGTCCTGAATCCCTAATCCACAGAAACTGTGATATACTAAATGTGTGTTCTATAAGCAGCTGAGTCTGTTGCAAATTGTTACTCAGCATCATGTAACTAATATTGCATGAGATCAGGTGATAGAAACCAAATTCAGCTGGAAGTCAATGACATCATGAAGCCCAGAGAACACACCCCCTGTCTCTTTTTGGCAGTTTGGGTCAATTTATAGGACGTTAGATGAATCCTATGTACCACAACACCCGGATGTTAAATGGCCACCTACTATCCAACCTCAGACAATAGAGACTTTGTCTAGTATCTTCCCAGAAGGACTGTATGCTCATCTTTCTCATTCCACAGTCCAGCTCTCTTCTGTTCCTCCCTTTTGGGTCCCTTGGTTCTATACCCAGCCTGGGTGTTTGGTTCCTACCCTCCTGGCCTCCTTTGATTCTCTGTTGAGTCAGGGTTCTAAGTCTTGATCTCATCCTGTACCATCATTGGGAGACATTTCCGTCCTGGTCTGTTCTACCTGTATCTTCCAGGTATGGTTCTCCCAGACCACCTGCCAAAGGAGAAGCAGCTAATGTTCTTGACCCCTATGGGTGAAAAGCCTCCGCTAACAGTGTGCCCTTTCACAGGACAACAGATATTGGCCATGTCGGTGGGGTCCCCTCAAGCATTTTGTTATTTCCACTGGGGTTCTTTTCCTCTTTGAGCACGAGCTGTGTCCTTATCAGCATCACATTAAAATTCTGCACATAGGGAAAGAAACGTGTAAGTACCAGTGGCTAAGCGTCACTTGCATTCGCGTGCTGATGGCCCAGTGGTGAGTGACCCCAGGCCGCCGTTTGTAGCTCCGGGAAAGTGCTCGCTGTCAGGCGAGCGTGAAGCCGGCTTGTCACTTCCGATGGCTCCGAGACTAGACGCTGGGGCCTGAGGGAGGGCTGGGGCCTCGGCCTTTGTGTCTTGACGAGCGACGCTCTTTTTAGTGCAGCCCAGCTTGCTGGAGACCGAGGGCTCCCGGATGCCTGGTCCTGATGCACTCGAAGGCTTGTCCAGAGCGAGGGAGCCCAGGAGCCCAGGTCTCGCTCACTCAGGCTCTTTAAAATCAAAAGGACCTTTGAGCTTAGGGACAGGGGCCCCTCTCAGACTTGACCTTTCGGGCTCCGGCACTGTCCTGAATGTATTACTGCGGAGGCAAAGCATATGCTCCGAGCCACCTGAATCACCCCCGGGGGAGGCCCGGGAACTACAGAGATCAGGAACGGGACCAGCCGACTACTAATTCAAGCCCCTAATTTTACCGACCGAAAAACGGAAGCTCAGAAAGGTCACATGCCTGCATCTGATTTATGCAGCTAACTAATGGCAGCACCCAGGCCTGGTTTCGGAGGAGCCTCGTTGCTCTTCGAGAGGCCACAGGGGACGCACGGCAGAGAGGACAGCCAGTCCCTCAGAGGCCTGGAGAGGACGCACGTTCCCCATCCGGTGCGCAGTCAGGTGGGGGTGAACCAGGACCCGACAGCCCTGGGGACCAGGGTCCAGGAGAGGACCGCAGGCCTGGAGCCTCCCCCCTGCTCGGCGCAGCCTCTTAGACCAGGTTTTGATATTGGAGGACTGTTTATCTTCTTGTTTCCTCTCCTGAGCATTTAGCAAGAGGCCTATTGATTTCCATTATTTTTAATTCCAACCTCACCTGGCCGGGCAGTGAGGGAGTTAATGGGAACGTCTTTTCTGCCTGGGCCCGAAGACTACGGTGTGAGGCCGGGAGGAGGTGATGGTGGGAGCCCGGGGGGGCGAAGCAGACAGTCCAAGGAGATGAGGCAGAGCCTCGGCAGCAGAGCCCTCTCCTCCAGGATGGTCTTTCAAGTGCGACCTCGGGAGAGCGTCTGCTAGTTCGTTTCGCGTGCAATCCGTCCAGGGCCCAGATGAAAGGCGTCCTGTACGGCCCTCTCCGGGGCTGGCCTCCCCTGACAGCTCTCGCCTGCCCCAGGGCTCTGGCCGGACAGACGCCCGTACTTGGAATCTGCCTTGTGTCAGGTTAGCTGTAAATGGGTTGTCGGTCTACCAGGGAATACTTTTCCTCAAGGCAGGGAGGTCGCCTGTTTTCTTGCATAGCATCCCCCTCCTCCAGTCCTTACCCCGCGTGGCTAATGTAGGACTGAAGGCAGCGGACAGTCAAGAAATCAGTGCTCTGGCCCTGCCGGTGTGGCTCAGTGGTTGAGTGTCAACCCATGAACCAAGAGGTCACCTGTTCGATTCCCGGTCAGGGCACATGCCCAGGTGGTGGGCCCGATCCCCAGTGGGGGGCCTGCAGGAGGCGGCCAATCGATGTTCTCTCTCATCGATGTTTTCATCTCTTTCTAAAATCAATCAAAAAAAAATTTAGAAAGAAATCAGTGTGGTGCTAAGGAGACCAGGGACGCAAGGGGGAGGCCTGTCCTGCAGGCGCCGGCTTCGCAGTGCAGCTCCACAGAGCGCTCGCCTTGGATGTCGCCAGGACCCGGGCTCGCCTGCGCCACTGCTGAGCAGGACCTACTCCCGGTTAGAGCGAGTGTTATTTCCTGAAAAGCTCTGAGGATGTTGCATCTACACGTCTGAAGGGGATTCCACACACTGCCTCTGTGCATGTGGGGGTCCCCACAGCACGGCAGAGCACCCCAAAACTCCGGCCTGGCTCTGTCAACACTCCCCGTCCCCACGATGATGTCCCTCCCATCTCAGCCATCCTCTCCCCGACATGCAAGGAGGTACCCCAGGGCCCTGGTGTGTCTGCCTCAGTGTCTTGCTTTGACTCCGCCGCGGGTCCCCAAGGCTCTGCTGTAGACACATCACCTCGGCACGGGTGTCCGTGTTCCGTCAGCCTCCTCCATCGCTCTTCACTCAGTGCGGAGGGCTAGGATTTGGGCTGGTTCTCTGAGAACTCAGTGAGCACCCTGAGAATTCCAGGTTTTATTTTCTAATATTTTTGGGAAGGAACTTAGTCTCTGATCCCCCAGCCTGCTCTGATAGGTTGTTGACTGGGAGGGGGTCTGTTTGGGGGGCTGGTGACTGATAATTACCAAGACCTGAGTCCTCTGTGTGGAATCCTGTGGACATTGTGCCCCTTCAAGGTCCGTAGTTCTGAAAGCGTGGTCCAGGACCAGCAGCTCCTGCCTCAGATGAGAACTTGCTAGAAGTGCAAGTACTCAGACCCCAAGACCTTCTAACTCGGACCCTCAGGGGCTGTGGCCAGCAATCTGCGTTTTCACAGCCGTCTGGAAGAAGGCGTTGCAGGGACTCTGGTTTTTGAAGGTGGCGCATTCCACACCTGGATATACGCTCAGCCCATTTACACGCCAACGCAATCAGCACCTGCTCTGAAGGGGGCCAGAGTAGGAAAGGGTCCGAGGAAGGTCCTGGCTATTGTGGAAGCCCCGCTGCTGTTTGGACAGCATATCCTAGGTGACCCTACGGTGTGAGAAGTGTCAGGTGCAGGAAAAGAGACTGTGGAGTTTACGGCAAGTCCTCACGGAAGCAGCTCTTCCTGGGGGTGCAGGGCAAGGCCGCCCCCCCTGCGGGGGAATATACGCCTGTTGAATGACAGCTCCTGTTGTGCTGTTGGCCGGGTAAAGACGGAGCACCTGACCTTGACACATCAGGTGACTGCACATCCAGAGCTGCCTGTTAGGTGGTGGGTTCTATTACATTGACCAAATCATGTGTCAGGTGTGGCCAAAAGCTGTCTCTCGTTAGTATGGGGGTGAGGCACCCAGGACTATGAGCAGGACAAAAGATCAGGAGTGACACCATCAACGACCAGGAGAACCCCTGCTAGGTGTCTCTCACCCCTTCCTCAGGTGACAGGCTTTAGAGTGGTGTGTCTCAAGCTCACAAACAGCATGTGCAGGAACTTCATTGTCCATTTCACCCCACCCTCTGAATCGAGATCCCCCGGGGCAGAGCTGGGGAGCTACGTTTTTTTTGCTTGTTTTTTTCAAATAAAATTTTATTTTATTTTTTGCAATTTTTATTAATTTATTTTTGTTACAGATGTTTCTCCTTTTTCCCACATTGACACCCTCCTCCCGATCCTGTCCCCCAGCATTGTTGTCTATGTCCACTGGTTGCACATACGTGCATATAAGTTCTGTGGTTTATCTCTTCTCTCCCTCCCATCCCCCTCTCCTGAGGATTGTCAGTCTGTACCCCACCTCTGTGTCTCTGGGTCTGTTTTGTTTATCACCTTGTACTGTTGATTATATTCTACAAATAAGTGAGATCATGTGATATTTGTCTTTCTCTGATTGGTTAATTTCACTTACCATAATACTCTCCAGGTTCTTCCATGGTGTCTCAACAGATATGAGATAGTTTTTTTCTTACAGCTGCATAGTATTCCATTGTGTTTATGTACCACAGCTTTTTTATCCATTTGTCTACTGACAGACACTTGGGCTGTTTCCAGATCTTAGCGATTTTAAATAGTGCTGCTATGAACACAGGGATGCATATATTCTTTCTGATTGGTGTTTCAGGCTTCTTAGGATATATTCCTAGAAGTGGGATCACTGGGTCAAATGGCATTTCCATTTTTAATTTTTTGAGGAAACACCATGTTGTTTTCCACGGTGGCTGCACCGGTCTGCATTCCCACCAGCAGTGCATCAGAGCGGGAGCTATAACCAGGGTTGCAGGAGAAGCCTGTCAGTGAAGTGTAGGGAACTCGTGTTGAAGTTGGGAGAGGTGGCCCTTGCTGTGGGACCCCTTCCCACCCAGCACACTGGAGCTGGCACCGAAGAACAGGCTGCTACCAGATTGGTCGTTCTCCGTGGCCCGCGCATGGCACAAAACAGCTCTGCAGCCAGAGGAGCTGTGTGGCTCTTCTCTCCTGGCATCCGCACCTGCCCTTGAAATCGCGTCCAGCCTGCACAGGGCAGCTTCTCCGTCCCCTGCTTTATGTCCCTGGTACCCGGAGCCTCTGAGGATGGGAAAGGAGACTGCACTCAGCCCAGGTGCCAGCCACTCGGCGCAACCTGCCTTCTGCCCCTGACCCTCTGACAGGGCACTCACTCACGCGTGCCCTCTGGTCTCCCCGTCTTCATTTTCTCCCAGCTCCGCCCATTCTCCAGGCCTCCAGCACCCCCGGATAATCAGTCCTGTGCTGAAACAACTCTTTCCCATTAGTACTTCTCCCTTGCTGCAAAGAGAAAACCCAGAATTCTCAGTGTCACCTGGCCCTGCCCCCTGGGCCCAGGCAGAGAGTTCCTTACACCAAACAGGGGTCCTGCTGACTTAGGGGAAAGGTGAGTTATCGAAGGGTTAGCGGAACTCACAGAGGCAAGAGGACCGGACGTAGCATCAGGTCATCACCAGGGACAGATGACCATCAGGACTGCAGCAGAGGTCACTGCAGAGGTCACAGCAGAGGCATGGGCTTCCCTGCTCAGGACACCATGGTGATGACAGTGACCTTTGTCCCACATGAGTGCATCACTCTCAAGATGCAAAGCCCAGAATTGGTTGTCAACCTGCTGAGCCTGTTGACCCAACACAGGGCGAGAAGACCCAGGGCTGCTTTTCCTTCTCAAGTGAGGGGCAGGTGTCCCCAGCCGGACTCCCACTAACAGCAGTGTCCAGAGGGGAGACTGGGACACAGGAGGACGAGGCTGGTCATCAGCAAAGCTAAAATGGACAAGTGTCTGCTATCATGGCAATGCAAACATTTGGAGAAAATAAGTTCACAGAAGACTCAAAGCCTTCCTTGAAATTAATAGCAAATAATCTCCTTTCCTCTCTTCTCCTCCCTTCTCTTCCATCCCCCTCTCCCCTCCCCTTCCCTCTCTTTCCCTTCCAGTTTCCCTCTCTCCCCTCCACGCCTTCTTCTTTTACTGGCAGCGATGTTCTACTGCTCAGTATTAGCAAAGTTATAGGTCCTTGGAGGAAGAGTGGAAAATAATATTCTGAATTGTTGGAAAGGAAATTAGAAACTGCATCCATCAAAGTAGGCTACTTAAAACTGCTAAGAGTTTTTATCTTGTTTTCGGGTCACCTCGGGGTCCTTCTCTTCATTCCACGGTACACAAATGTCCGTTTAATGTAGATCCGCAGAGTTGGAAGGTGCTCCTAACATTTAACCTAGACATTTCCCTCTGGGTGTTCATCTACGAGAAAATAATCCGAAACAACTGGGCAGCAGGTTTAAAAGAAAGCTGCTCATTTCGGCTTTATTCATAACAACCTTTAGAATGGAAACAATCGTGATGGGATAAATGTCTCCATGGTATGCTCACTGGACGGTGTGCTCTGCTTCCAAAGCACATAAAATATGTGTGTTCAACTACAGGCCAGAAGGGAGTGGCATGAAGTAATCAAGGTCATGAAAAACAAGGATCTGAATCCAAGACTACTCTACCCAGCAAGGCTGTCATTCAAAATAGAAGGTCAAATAAAGAGCTTTCCAGACAAAAAAAAAGGCTAAGGGAATACATTAGCACCAAACCAGAACTGCCAGATATGCTAAAAGGACTGCTGTAATTAGTAGAAGAAATAGGAAGAAAAATATAACCACATTAAACAAAAATGGCAATAAATAAGTACATATCAATTATCACCTTAAATGTGAATGGATTGAATGCTCCAATAAAAAGACACAGAGTAGCTGACTGGATAAGAAAGCATGACTCACATGTATGTTGTTTACAAAAGACCCACCTCACAACAAAAGACTCACATAGGTTGAAAGTGAAGGGATGGAAAAAAATCTTGCAAGCAAACAGGAAGCAAAAAAAAGCTGGGGTAGCAATGCTCATATCTGATAAAGTAAATTTCAAAATGACGGCCATAACTAGAGATAAAGAAGGCCACTACATAATATTGAAAGGATCTATCCAACAGGAAGATATAACCTTGGTAAACATATATGCACCCAATTTAGGAGCACCAAATTATATTAAAAATCTTCTGGAGGACTTCAAAGGATAAATCAACAGCAATACAATCATAGCAGGGGACTTCAATACCCCACTGACATCACTGGATAGATCTTCTAGACAAAAAATTAACAAGGAAACAGAGTCTCTAAATGAAGCACTAGATCAAATGGATTTAATAGATATCTACAGAGAATTATACCCCAAATCTGCAGAATTCACATTCTTCTCAAGTGCACATGGGACATTCTCAAAGCTAGACCACATGTTAGGGCACAAATTAAGTCTACAAGTTCAAGAAGATTGAAATCATATCAAGCATCTTCTCAGATCACAATGGCATAGAACTAGAAATCAGTTGCAACAAGAACATGCAAAGACATTTGAAAACATGGAGGCTAAATAGCATGTTATTGAACAATGAATGGGTTACCATGCAGATCAAGAAAGAAATTAAAAACTTTCTGGAAACCAATGAAAATGAACACAAAACAACACAAAATCTAAGGGATGCAGTGAAAGCAGTTCTGAGAGGGAAGTTCATAGCACCACAGGCCTACCTCAAGAAGCAAGAAAAATCTCTAATAGAATATCTAGCTCACAACTTAAAGAACTAGAAAGCAAACAAAAAGAAAACCCCAGAGCAAGTAGAAGGAAGGAAATAGTAAAGATAAGAGCAGAAATAAATGACATGGAGACCAAAAAAAACAATTCAAAGGATCAATGAAACAAAGAACTGGTTCTTTGAAAAGATAAACAAGATTGATGGACTCTTAGCTAGACTCACCAAGAAACAAAGAGAGAGAACCCAAATACACAAAATCAGAAATGAAAGAGGAGAAATAATAACTGACATCATAGAAATGCAAAGAATTGTTAACAAATATTATAAACATTATAAGGCAACAAATTCACAATCTAAGTGAAATGGACAAATTTCTAGAAACACATAGTCTCCCAAAACTGAGCTGGGAAGAGATAGAAAACTTGAACAGAGCAATAACAACTAAGGAAATTGAAGATGTAATCAAGACTCTCTCAGCAAACAAAAGCCCAGGCCTGGACAGCTTCATGGGGAAATTTTACCGAACACTCAAAGAAGAACTAATACCCATTCTCCTCAAACTATTTCAAAAAATTCAAGAAGAAGGAAGACCCAAACTGTTTTATGAGGCCAGCATAATTCTAATTCCAAAACCAGATAAAGACACTACGAAGAAAGAAAACTACAGGCCAATATCCTTGATGAACAGAGATGCCAAAATCCTAAACAAAATACTAGCAAATCGAATCCAGCAATACATCAAAAAAATTATTCACCATGACCAAGTGGGATTCATCCCAAGGATACAAGGCTGGTACAATATTCGCAAATCAATAAATGTGATACACCACATAAACAAAATGAAAGATAAAAATCATATGATCATATCAATAGATGCTGAAAAAGCATTTGACAAAAGTCCAGCATCCATTTTTGATGAAAACGCTCAGCAATCTGGGAATAGAGGGATCATATCTTGACATAATAAGGGCCAAATATAAAAAATCTACAGCCAACATCATACTCAATGGGCAAAAACTAAAAGCATTTCCCTTAAGAACAGGAATAAGACAAGAATGCCCACTTTCGCCACTCTTATTTAACATAGTACTGGAAGTCTTAGTTACAGCAATCAGACAGGAAGAAAAAATAAAAGGGATCCAAACTGGAAAGGAGGAAGTGAAACTGTCATTATTCGCAGATGACATGATACTATACTTAGAAAACCCCAAAGACTCCATCAAAAATTTCTAGACTTAATAAATAAATTTGGCAAAGTAGCAGGATACAAAGTTAAAGTCAAGAAATCAACGGCATTCTTATACACCAGTGGTGAACTCACAGAAAGAGAAACTAAAAAAACAATCCCATTTACCATCACAGCAAAAAAATTAAGATACATAGGAATAAACATAACCAAAGAAATAAAGGACCTATTCTCATAAAACTACACGTCATTGAAAAAGTAAATAGAGGAAGATATAAAAAAGTGGAAGCCCATACCTTGTTCATGGATTGGAAGAATTAACATCATTAAATGTCCATACTACCCAAAGCAATCTATAGATTCAATGCAATCCCCATCAAAATACCAACAACATACTTCACAGAACTAGAACAAATACTTCAAAAGTTCATATGGAACCAAAAAGACCTCGAATAGCCACAGCAATCTTGAAAAACAAGAACAAAGTTGGAGGGATCACATTACCAGATTTCAGGTTATACTACAAAGCCACTGTAATCAAAACAGCCTGGTACAGGCACAAGAACAGGCATATGGACCAGTAGAACAGAACAGAGAACCCAGAAATGGGCCCAAGGAAATATGCTCAATTAATATTTGACAAAGGTAGCAAGAGCATACAGTAGAGTCAAGGCAACCTCTTTAATAAATGGTGTTGGGAAAATTGAACAGCTACATGCAAAAAAATGAAACTAGACCACCAACTTACACCATATACAAGAATAAACTCAAAATGGATAAAAGACTTAAATGTGACTCATGAATCCATAAAAATCCTGGAAGAAAATGAGGCAACAAAATTTCAGACATCATACGGAGCAGAATTTGCACTGATACATCACCTAAGGCAACAGAAACAAAGGAGAAATAAACACATGGTACTACATTAAACTAAAAAGCTTTTGCACGGAAAAAGAAACAGCCACCAAAATGGAAAGGCAACCCACTGTATGGGAGAGCATAATTGCTAATGATACATCAGATAAGGATTAATTTTCAATATTTATAGAATGCTCATACAACTCAAAAAAAGGAAGACAAAGAACTCAATTAAAAAATGGGCAGAGGAACTAAATAGACACCTCTCCAAACAGGACATACAAATGGCTAAGAGACATATGAAGAAATGCTCAACATCACTAATCATCAGAGAGATGCAAATTAAAACAACAATGAGGTATCACCTGTCACCTGTCAGAATGGCTGCCATCAATAAATCATCAAACAACAAGTGTTGGTGAGGGTGTGGAGAAAAGGGGACTCTAGTACACTGCTGGTGGGAATGCAGACTGATGCAGCCACTATGGAAAACAAAATGGTGTTACCTCAAAAAATTAAAAATTGAACTTCCATTTGACCCAGTGATCCCACTTCTGGGAATATACCCTAAGAAGCTGGAAACACCAATCAAAAAGAATATATGTGCCCCCATGTTCATAGCAGCACTATTTACAGTAGCTAAGATCTGGAAACAGTTCAAGTGTCCATCAGTAGATGAATGGATAAAAAAGCTGAGGTACATATACACAGTGGAGTACTATGCAGCTGTAAGAAAGAAAGATCTCTTATCCTTTGAGAAGACATGGAGGGATCTGTAAAGTATTATCCTAAGTGAACCAAGCCAAACAGAGAAAGACAAGTATCACATGACTCACTTATTTGTGGAATATAGTGAACATAACATTCAGAGACGTGGGAGTGGGGTACAGACTGACAATCACCAGAAGAGGGGGTGGTGGGGGAGAGATAAACCACAGAACTTACATGCATGTATGCATGAACAATGGACATGAACAACAAAGCTGGGGACAGGGCGGGGAGGGAGGAGGAGGGGGGAATCTGAGGAGGAAAAAGGAGAAACATCTGTAACAAAAATGAAGTAATTAAAAAATATGTATATACATATGTGTGTGTGTGTGTGTGTGTGTGTTCAAAATCCTACCAAGTGAGAAGACACATGAGCTAGGTGTCTTTGGATGATAGAATTACTGAGGACACCTTTATTTATGTTTAAATATTTTTTCTTCATTGTTTTTTAGAGAGAGAGGAAGGGAGAGGGAGAAAGAGATAGAAAAATCGATGAAAGAGAACATTGATTGGCCGCCTTCTGCATGTCCCCCACTGGGGATCAGGCCCACAAGCTGGGCATGTGCCCTGACTGGAATTGAACCAGCGACCCTTCTGTTTATGGGTTGATGCTCAACCACTGAGCCACACTGGCAGGGCTATTGACACGTTTAAAACATGTTTTTTGAATGTTATAAAACATTTCTTGAATTTTCAAAAATTTCACTTGACCTATGCATTTCTTTACACCAAATAAAATAAAAGTTTTATAAACTACAAGATGTCCTTCCTTGGGCATGGATGCTGTGTTCTTGCACTTTGCATTGTATTATTTTGAGATTACTACTGTCTAGTTGAGGTCACCAATGTCTGTCCCTGTAACCAAATCCAGGAGGCATCTTCTGCCTGATTTTAGGAGACCTTCCCACAGCATTTAATGTGGTTCATCTGTCTTTCAGACACCTGTCTATTATTTTCTGAAATCCCATTTTCTCCTGGTCACACACTGTTTTTTCTTGACATTCTTGCCTCTTTTGTTGTCTTCCAAGTTGTCTTTGATTGTTCTTTCTCTTCTACAAAATTCTAAATGCTAGAAACCCCTCCACTCATGTCTTTCTGTGTCTCCTTCTCTCTATATCCTGACATCTTGTTGGTTCAGGGGACAGGGCTCCTTCTCTTGTGGTTAGATGGACAGTCTAACTGCTCGCTTGGCATCTCCTCCAAAGCATCTCTCCGGTACTTCAAACATAGGTTCCTTTATTATGCAGCCTGTGATTCAGAGACTGAAGGTAGATTCGTGTGTCAATTGATATAGTTAACATTGGTCAAATGGAATTTTCTTACTTTTTAAATTTAAAAATGAATGGAAATAGAAGTTCTAATATTTTTTTCCCCTGAATCTTGATGGCTCATCTTGGTTAACCTCTAAGATACATACAGGGTTTGTTTAAAAACCAGGGTTTGTTTTTGCTGGACTCTTAGACAATTGCCTTCTCTGAATTAGGAGGATGCTGATTAAAAAAAGAAAGAAAATAGAGATTTCCTTATGAATGGGTGTTGGTCATTTGTGGGGTTGTGCAGGCAATCTGAGCCAGGATCTTTTAGTCAGAGGTGATGCAGACACCAGCATCACCTGGGAGCTTATTAGAAATGCAGATTCTCAGGCTCCACCCAGACCTTCTGAATCACAATCTACATTTTTTTTTTAATCTTCACCCCAGGACCTTTTTTCATTCATCTTCAGATATAGCAGGAGGCAGAGAGGGAGGAAGAGAGAGAGAGAAACATCGACATGAGAGAGACACATCGACTGGTTGCCACCCACAAGACCCCAACTGGGGCCGGGGACGAACTGCATTCGAGGTACGTGCCCTTAGCGGGAACCGAACCTGGGACTCTCTGGTCCACGGGCCGACACTCTCACCACTGAGCCAAACTGGCCAGGGCCACAATCTATGTTTTTAACAAGACCTGCATCAATTCATTTAGACACTGAATTTTGAGAAGCATTGTTCTAGAACTATAAATATTTGGCCTCCTTAAAATATAGCATTCTGTTGCTATCATTAATCCAAATTCTGCTGATAATAATCTTGGCTATTTGCCTTTTATTTCATAAAAAATTAGTTAATAAAAATTTAAGCTTAGAAATAATTTAGTGGACTCAGGAATAAGAAAACAGCTCATCATGGCCAATAGACATGAAAAAAATGCTCAACATCACTAATCATTAGAGATGCAAATAAAAACTGCAAAGAGGTATCACCTCACCCCTGCCAGAATGACCACTATGAATAAATCAACAAAGAGCAAGTGCTGGCCAGGACACGGAGACAAGGGAGCCTTTGTGCACTGCTGGTGGGAACGCAGACTGGTGCAGCCGCTGTGGAAAACACTATGGAGTTTCCTCAAAAAATTAAAAATGAAACTGACTTTTGACCCAGCTGTCCCACATCTGGGACTATATTCTAAGACTCCCAAAACACCAATAAGAAAGGTTATATGCATCCCTATGTTCATTGCAGTGTTATTTACAGTAACTAAGACCTGGAAACAGCCCAAGTGCCCATCAACAGATGAGTGGATAAAACAACTATGGTACATTTACACAATGGAATACTATGTGACTGTAAAAAAGAAGGAAGTCTTACCCTTTGTGACATCATGAATGGACCTGGAGGGTATTATTCTAAGTGAAATAAGCCAGTCAGAGAAAGACAAAAACCATATAATCTCACTAATATGTAGTATCCGATGAACAAAATAAATTGATAAACAAAATGGAATCAGAAGCATGGATATATGGGACAGACAGTCCGGTGCCCAAGGGGAGGAGGGTGGGGGTAATTGGATAAAGAAGATGAAAGGATTAGCTAAAGAACATATATGCATACCCCATGGACACAGACAATACAATCATTTAGCAAAGGTCAAAGAAGGGGTAGGTGGGGGATGGTGGAGGTGAGCAAAGGGGGAAAGGTAGGGGGGCTCCTGCAACAATGTTAACATTAACAATTTTTTTAAATCCTCACCTAAGGATATTCCTCTATCTACAGACTGAGTAGGAGGGAGAGAGACAGAGAGAGACATTGATGTGAGAGAGACACATTGATCACCTCCTGAACGACCCCAATCAGGGCTGGGGACCAAACTACAACTGAGGTGCGTTCCCTTGACTGGAATTGAACCCACAACTCTTTGGTCCGAGTGCCAACATTCTAACTGTTAAGCCAAACCAACCAGGGCTAACATTTTTTTAATTAAAAAAATCTAAAAATAAAATAAAATTGAGCAAAAGGTTAGAAGAAACATTTCACTGAAGAAACATGGGAAGTAAGCACATGAAAAGGTGTTCAATGCCATCAGTTGTGAGAAGAATGCAGACCAAACCACAGTGGCGTGCTGCTGCGCACCGGTTAGAACTGCAACACAATAGCAGCAGTAATACCACCCGACGGCACTGCGTGTTGGTGAGGCCCTAGGAGAGCTTTGCTCTCTGCACTGCAGATGGGAACTCAGACTGACCCAGTCACTTTGCATAACAGTTTGGCGATGCCTTAGAAAGTGAAATTCATACTCATGATTCATAGCAACACTATTCTTCTTAGGTATTTACCCAAGGAAGTAAGTAGTTATGTCACTTAAAAACTTGTATGTAAATGTTTATAGCAGTTTCGTTAGTAATCACCAAAACTTGGAACCAACCCAAATGCCCGCTAACTGAACACATGCTGGTGCCTGCACAGGGTAGGGCGCTACACACACGCTACTGGTACACACAGGTACATGGATGAATCTAAAACACGTTACAGGTCATGAGGCAGCTGGGGTGAAGCTGGGGTAGTGGTGGCCATGGTTACCGGTAGGCAGAGTCTTTGAACCCCAAGCACCTGTGCATGGAGGGAGCAGTTCCATATCCTGACTGTGGTGGTGGTTACAACATTCCAGGCATTTGTCAAATTTCATAAAACTGTACATAATAAAGGATACTTGTATGCACATTAAAAATAAACTTACAGAAATAATGTACTGTTTGCAGTGTGCATGCTTCAGTTTTCTGCCATTCCAAAGAGACATGGCTCAACCAAAGGCATCTCACAGGGCAGTCTGGTGCTTAGGGTCACACGATGGTGGTTGTGGCAGCCAGTTGGGGGTCCTTCACCCCTGGTCACCCTGGCAACCCCATCGTGGTGGAGGAGTGCAGCCTGTCTGCTTCGGTTGTGTTCACCCCCTTTTCTGAGTTGCAGTCTCCTCTCCTGTACATGAGGCAGGCCCGGCACACGCAGGCGGGACACGGAGCCCGGTGACTGGCATATTCTGTGCTGCTCTGACTTGCTTTCTCTGGTTGCATGGGAAGGGAAACCAAGATGCGCCTCTCACTCAGAGCTCGCGTGTTATCCCAGACATCGGAAGGAACAGCACAGCCCAGGAAGGCTGGGGTGTCTCACACCTCACGCAGCTGTGTGCGGGGGCCTGAGGGCACAGCATCTGGGACCACAGTCCTTAGGGCTTGGCCCTTTATCTCAGGTAGGTGAGGCCTTTCCAGGTGGCTCTCTTCCGGACAGGTGTTCACCTGGCTCACGGGTGAATGGCTGCTTCTCATGCGTGGAATTCATTTTCCTGTTAGAGACGCTGCATGGTGTGGGAGCTGGGCTCAGAACTGGGAACCCGGGTGACCAGGGCCTGGTAAGGACCTCGCTGCCTTGGCGAGGGCCTCAGATCTCGACGCCTGAGCTCAATCATTACTATGGTTGATCATTGGTAATGAAAACACAATCTAGCCGTGGCTGGTGTGGCTCAGTTCGTTGAGTGTCAACCCATGCACCGAATGGCTGAGGGTTTGATTCCCCTTCAGGGCACATGCCCAGGTTTCCGGTTTGATCCCTGGTCAGTTGTATTTTTCGCTCTCACATCAGTGTTTCTCTCTCTCTTGATCTCCCTTCCTCTCTTTCTAAAATCAATAAAAACATTTTTTAAAAAATGCAATTACACATGCTTTAAGTTTATAAAGTGTTTTCACAGACTTTCACCCTCCTTTAGGTTTAGATGGAAGCACGGCCGAGGGAGCTCAGTGTTCGGTCCCTAGACGGGGCGCTCTGGGCTCCCGTCCCCCCTCCGTTCTCCTGGGAGCACCCTGGGCCACCAAGCAGGTTCCACCCTGCACCTAATTCTCTCCTGAATCACAGAATGTGAGATGTGGCCTTTTTGTTTTTTTAGTTAAAAAAAATATATATACCCTGTAGATGAGCTAAGGTGAGGTCCAGAGAGAGGGTAAAGCTTATCCAGCCTGAAAACTACATACGTGGGCAGGTAGACCTTCAGCTTGAGAAACTCCACTCTATGGAACGCGTGTGTCCATGTCTGCCATATGCGTACACATGTATGCATGCGTGCACAGGGAGGTGACCGTGAGGTGCTTGGTCAACTTGAACCATGGTACCCCTGGAAAGTTCGACAGGTCACCCCATCTGTTTATCTGGACAGTGTTATCATCCTACAGTGTGACGAACAACAATAAAATGCATTTATCTTCCGCTCCTCTGCGCAGTCAGAGTGGAAAAGGACAGCCCTCCGCAGTAAAACTTGAGCAGACACACCTTGGCTTCCTCTGTGACTATGAAAATGCGCATTCGGTCTTCAAAGAAAGGCAAAGACCCACAGACATCGTCAAAGAAACACCGACCCAATGGCTTTTTATAACACAGAAAGATGGGTTCTCCTGCAGGCCGGAGGAAGGCCACGCCGACCCGCTGACCCGAGGCTGGGGTCGGGCTCCTCCCGCGGAGCAGCGGCCCTGGAGCGTCCGTTCTGAACCGCCCTCTTCGGTTCTCAGTGATTGGACTGTTGTCATCATTTAAAACATAGATGATCGGTGCTCTCTGCAGGGATCGAACAAGAAGTGATGTTGTTTGGCCAGAGGGAGAAAGACAGGGAAAGAGACAGAGAAAGAAAGAGGCACAGAGAGACACAGAGACCGAGAGACAGAGAGAGGGGGGTGGGAGAGAACTCCTGGGAAGGAAGGAAAGAACTGACTAGGAAAACCATTCCAAGAAGTTGCAGGTGCAGGTGCGGGAACTGTAAGACAGCCCTTTTCTCTACGAAGGAGGAAGCGTGTTGACACGTGTGTCGGGTCTGCTGGGAGCTCAGAAATCATCGCCCCTCACTGTCCCGTAGTGCTGATGGCCCTGCAGCCTCAGCCCGTGCCCCCAGGAGCATGCGCAGGGCCGCCCTGGGGCCCTGCCCTCGGGGACGTCTCGGGGTCCACCTCACCTGCACCGCAAGGAGCTAAGAGACCCACGTTCACCTCCTCGAAGGGGATCCCTGAAGCTTGGGAACTCCCTCCCTCCTGCTGCGATTTTTGAATGCTGCAGAGGAGACCTCAGCCCTTACCTGGAAGCTGACTGTCTTTCTGTGACCCTGGTGGCACCTTGGAGAAGCCGGGACATGGCAGGGCCCTCACGCTTACATCAGAGAAGACTTCCCATCCACGGTGTCCCGGAAGCCTGCGTTCTGCATGGACTCAGGGAAGGGGAGAATGGAAGGCGTCCAGGAGCCAGAGGGCCGTGAGCTAGGAAGGTACTCAGATCTGCTTCTGGGGGGACACTGAGGCTCGGGGGGCAAGGTGGGGGCACCAGGCCGTCCCCTCCGGGGGAGGGGGGCTGCCGGAAACTTCAGCTCTTAGGGATTTTTGAAAAATACGATTTCTTTCCTCTCTTTAGCCAAATCTGGGTCTTTCCGTCTCTGTGGTGGTTTAGTCAAATCGAGGAATCACAGGCCCCAGAGCAGAAGCCACAAGCGTACCCAGCAGAAGGCTCAGTTCCCACTCTGCCGCTTCTTAGCCTTGTGATTTTAGGCAAATGATTTCCCTTCCTGGGCTTCTGCTTTTTTTTTTTTTTAAGATAAAGGTATTGAAACTGATCAGTCGTCTGCAGCTGTGAGGTGTATTTTTCAAGTGAAATGGGACCTGGAACTCCAGGACGTGGACCAAGCAGAAGGAAGGGCTCCAGTTGGCACGGTTGGCTGAGCAGAGCGCAGGACGCCAGCCCACGGGGCTGCCTGCCCAGATCAGGCCCCCACCCACCCACCCCTGCCGGGCAGGTCCCTGGGACGGCCCCAGGCGGAGTGTGGAGGGGCCGGCATCTCACCCACAAGGGTCTGAAAGTCAGCTCCCTAGTGAAACAGGGAGGAGAGCACTGGGCAGAAGTGAAGCCCACTGTTCCGCGACGTGGTGGCCGCGGAGGGGCTCACCTGCAGGGACGGCGCTGCGGCCGGGGCACTGGCGGAACAGAGAGCCGCAGTCCCCAGGGGTTGAGCAACTCCGGAAAGACACGGAGGGGACTGCTCTCTGCATGGCTTTTCTCGGCTTTTCTCGGTAAAGCGTTTCCTCTCCTCTCAAAAGTGAAACCCAGAGCCAGGGAACCCCCGGGGCGGTGGTTAGCCACCAGGCCACCGCCCCAAATTCTTCTCACAGGCCGCTTGCTGGGCCTGCCAGCTGGAGCCCGGGACCTGGAGGGACGACAAAGGGGCTAACCTGCTAGGCAGCTCATCCCCCCGGCCCCTGGCCCTCGCCGTGGGGTTCACTCGTTCGCCCACTCATTGAGTGGGGAATCCCGCCGCCCGCGGGCACCTGCGCTGCTCTGGTCCACGCGCGAGCCCGTTCCCCCGGGCAGGAGGACGGTTTCACAGGCTGCTGCACCTCTGAGAATCCAGTAAGGGGGCGGCCCTGTCCCCTCAAAGCTTGCCTTCCCCTGGTCTGGGTCCGAGGTCCCCACTGCACACTTCCATAGCGGGGTGCTCACCAGGGACTGCCGCGCTCTGCGGTCCACCGCTCCGGTCCCAGGGGCTTGGCGTGACACCTGGCCCCCGGAGCTGCCCCCCGAGTGCTGCTGGAAGAATCTAACAGCACGCACCACGCCACACCCGGTCTCCGGGGACTTACCTGGCCTCCTGCTCCTGAAGGCGGGGGCCCCACCTCTTCCTGTCTGACATCCATGAGCTGTCTGTCCCTTCTTGTCTCGCAAGGACGTGAGCCGGATCCGATTTCAAATCCAGGGCCCGCCACGTCCTGGCAGTGAGTAGTAGCCTGTTTCAGTGTCCTGGTATCGAAACATGCAATGAAGACGCGATTTCACACCCACAGCTCTTTAAAAAGTTAAGAGAGGATTCGGATGACCTGTCTGAGACCATCCGCAGCAGACAATGGGCACACGTTGCTTGCTATTCATGGAAACGTCAATTTTTTAAATGTCTGCAACTCATGGAATTGCTGCAAATACATTCTCTTTCTCTGGATATACTTTCCCCAAATTCTGCAGTTTTAAGTTTGCCATGTTTGTGCTATCATCTCTTCTCTCTCTAATACACACACACACACACACACACACACACACATTTTATATAGACCCATATATCTGCATACCTGTATGTGTGTTCAAATTATAAATTCTAAAATACTTCTTTGTTTTCTGAACCTTTTTTTTTATCCTCAACGAAGGACATTTTTGCATTCATTTTCAGATAGAGCGGAAGGGAGAAAGGGAAGAAGGGAGAGAGAGAGAAACATCCACGTGAGAGAGACACATCAGGTGGCTGACACCAACATGACCCCAGCCAGGGCCGGGGACAAACTGCAACCGAGGTACGTGCCTTTAGCAGGAACTGAACCCGGGACTCTCTGGACTGCAGGCTGATGCTCTAACCACTGAGCAACCGTCCAAGGCTTCTGAACCATTTGAAAGTAGGTCACCTCACTCTTCCCTTTTACTTGGGAATATTTCAGTTCTTAAGAACAAAAATATTTTCTATAGTCAATGATATTGTAGTGACTATGTATGGCGCCAGGTGGGGTACTGGGCCTATTGGGGGTTACTTTGTAAGTTATATAAATGTCTAACAACTGTGCTGTACCCCTGAAAGTAATATTGAAGGTCAACTGTAATCGAAAACAATTTTTTAAAGAAAGAAATAATATTTTCTTAACCCCAATACTGCTACATCTAAGAAATTTAACATGGTTACAATACTTTGATCTAATCAACCTTCCAATATTCCTGATTTGCCCATTGTCCCCCAATAATATCCTTTACAGAACCTGGTCCATTTAGTGGCCATGCCTGGTTAATCTCTTTTCATTTGAATGTCCCCCAGTCTTTCGGACCTTGCTGCACTGACGTTAGTAAAGAATGAAGGCCCGTGGTAGTCAATTCTTCGGGGGGCATGTCTGGCGGTTCCTGATGAGGAGGTTGCGGTTCCACGCCCCCTGGTGGCGATGCTCCTGCCTTCTCAGGCGAGCGTAACATTCCAGAGGCTTGTGACACCCACCTGCTCCTCCTTGTTGAGGCTAATTCTGATCCCGCCAAATGCCATCTCTTTTCACACTCTGTCGTTATTGCTTTAAATGAATAAGTCACCTGTGGGGAGACCTTTGAGTCTGTGCCCTTGTCCGGCTCCTCATCCAGCGTTTCCCTAGACTTGGCTCCGCGACGCGTCTTGCCCAGCGGACCCTTGCCCGATGGCTCCGCAAGGTGCCTTCACTTCTGCCACACCCTCCGTTGTCATCACGGGTGTTCCACCCAGGGAGGCCAGGCCATGCACCTTGGGAAACGTGTTCCACTGTCCGAGGCAGAGGAGGGTGTGCTGGTGAGAATGGAGCTGGACGGGGAGGCTTGCGTGTGAACCCGAGAGAAGCTCTGAGAAAGGCCAGGGGAACACGGGCATTGAGCATGACACGCGACAGGATGGCGCGAACTGCAGAGACTCCCTGGAGCCGGCAGAGGGGTCCTGTCCCGCTCTGGCCACATCTGCATGGCTGACTGAGCAGTGTCGCTCCCTTGGAGCCTGTTTGCTCTTCCCTAGAACCGTGACCATTATACTGATCTCATGGCATTTTCCTGGGCTTTGGACGCATTGGATGTGAAGTGCCAGGAACGCCGCTTAACATCAAGTAAATGCTCATTAAACGTGCCCCTCTCCTCCCTCCCCTTCCTGCTGTTCAGATATTGCCATGGAAACTCACCTCTCCACTTTCACTTAGGTCCCTTTAAAAAATTTGCAATTACTCTAAAAGCTCAATCTTTTTCATCTGAAACGAGAAATTCTAAAGGTAATGATATCATACATTTTCTGCTAGAAGTAAATTAAATGCAGGGTGAAAGCTGATGCTGAACTCAACAAGGAAGTCTCCGGCATGCTTCCATTTCAAAACCGTTTTCATTATTTTCGGTAAATTAAATGTAACTCATTATTTTGCATTATGATAATGATATCGCTGCTTTATTGTCGTCACTCAAATACAATAATAATAATTGCTACATTAGAAATTGAATATGCAGTCCTTGCCAGGTCCTGTTGTAGGTGATTTACGGTCATTACTTCTAACCCTTCCAACTGCCTTGCTGGGTCAGTATTCCCTCCACTTTACCGATGAAGAAGACACTGAGGTTCAGAGTGTCTGTGAGACTTGCCAAAGATCTTATAACTTGACAGTGGCACACCGGGCGGTAATTGTACCCTTTTCAGAATCTGGATACTTGGCACTCGAGGTCACTTCTGACTGCAGTGTGCTGAAAATTCCAGGTGTCCATGCGCCTCTTCTGAAGTTGGCCTAGCTTAGAACCAAGTGTAATCAATCATGTAATGGAGGCAGAGACAGCTATTGCTTACCAAATAGTCCATCTGACCCTTCCTGTCCCACTCTCCCTTGCAGTCAAGTTGAGACCAGGTGGCTCCTGCTGGGCAAAGAATCAGAAGCAGAATGACACCTGTTACTTTCAGGCGGAGGCAGTTACCAGCCAGTGTGTTTCTTCCCGCCCCTTGCGCCCTGTGAAGTGACCTTAGAAGTGACATATTAAGGCGGTTATATTATAAGATGAAGAGAGCTTTGATCCCCGAGTCACTGGATGGACAAGCATCCAAGGCAAACCATATTAGACCATGTGTACAGAAGAAACCAACTTCTGTTGAGTGAAGCCATCATGATTGTAAAGTGTATTTGTTACTGCAGCACAACCTAGCCTATCCTGACTGATACAGCAGTTATCGTGTGAGGCATAGAAACCTCATTATTTTGGGTGCCAAGGAAGCTAGGTGATGTCATCTGCCATCATCAAAATACAAATTCAGTGGCATGACTGCCATAATTATTTTTAGGCAAATCTAGCATAGTCTTGTTCTTTTAAAAGAACAAGAACGAGAACGTGTGTGTGTGTTTGGGGGGGGGGGGGGTGTGTAAAAAGGAAAGGATCTCTTCTTCTTTTCGTTTTTCTTTTTTTTTTTTTAATTGATATTTAGATTAAGCTGAATAAACAAATTCTCTTCTCCAACTCACAAAGATAGAGAAAAAAATAATCTGTACAAGAGGTGGATACTCTCTGGGGAGCACATATTTTAAATAATGTTCCCACAAACACCAGAACCCAAAAGGAAGGAATCACGACTAATGAGATGCGGCCTCGTTAGAGAAAATCCGTTTTAAATCACGGTGGGCTTTCACTTTGCTCTGGAAGACCAGGCTTTGTCTGAATCTTATTAAAGAGAGAGGACGCGAGATGACGTGGACGGAGAGGGGTAAGAGGACTTGGCCGGATTCAGGCAAACGCCGTGTGTTTGGAAAGATTATTCTAAGTGACTTTCAGATCCCTGTACTTCTTTCATAAAGTAAGTTTTTGTTGGACTATAAAATTGTTTTTCAATTTCCCTGGATGAGAAATGGCAAAAGAGGTTAATTAAAAGTCAACTGAGGACTCCTTAAGCACTTACGCCTGTAATTTCCTAAGGTTCAGACTTAAATAGCTTAAACTGTGAAATAGCTGATGATTATGATTCATGCCTTTTCTGTTTAAACACTGTTTTTTTTTTTTTTTTGGCTTGATTTAAAATCCTTTATGAAAAGTTTGCAGAATCATAAGTGCTTAACAACCATGCCCTCGTTTGAATGAGCGGATGAGTCTAAGTTAGCAAGCAGAGGGGTCTGTTCCCATCCCCAGAGCTAATTACAGGTCACACAGGCCGCCCTGCTGCTCAGCCCCGCCCCTCCCCCTCTCTCTACGCAGCTGTTACCTTCCATCAGAGTCCCGCTCATTCTGCAAGGTCAGCTCAAACCGTTCCTGACATGGGCTGCCTTTCTGTTTGCGATGGTCTCTCCATCTTTGTTTTGGTTTGTTTTGTAATCCTCACCGGAGAATATTTGTCCATTTATCTTCAGATAGAGCAGGAGGGAGGAAGGGAGGACGAGAGAGAGAGAGAAACACTGATGTGAGAGAGACACACCAACTGGTTGCCCCCCACACAACCGCGACCGGGGCCGGGGACGAGCCACAACCGAGGTTCTTTGGTCCACCGGCGGATGCTCTAACTGCTGAGCCAAACCGGCCAGGTGGTCTCTCCATTTTTGATTTGCTATTACATTGCTTAGGTAACCCACTCAGGGTGCCTTTCCGGTGGTGTCAGTAATCATCTTTGGCATGTGTGTTCCCACGCCTTCCTCTCCCTTCATACTGCCCATTTCCCGGGGCCCAGAAGTGCGCCCAGGACCTCCTGTAGGCCTGGTGGCAGAAGACACTGTCAAGGCTCCGTGCCCCGCCTCCATTCACCATCCATGTTCACCTCGGTCTCCGTGGGAAGTTACTCTTTCCATGAGGAGCGAGGACGGCACGTGCTGCGTCCTGGCGACCACGTCAGCTCACCGGGGCCAGCTGCAGGCTCTGGAACCGAGAGAGACGGCGGACCGACAGGCCGGATGACACAGAACCCTAGCTGGGGCTTCGAGTGAGCAGGAGACATTTTCAGAGTGTACTCCAGAGAAAGAAAACCTTTATTAATATGCACAGTTAACTTCGAGCGTGGACTAAAAAAAGGTGAAGGATCGTCTGCACTTTCTGAGACTCTAAGAAAGTCTCACTGTGGACAAGCCCCTCAGGGGCGCAGAGGGTGACCCGTGCTTTGCCTCCAAAGCCCCGCTCAGAACTTCCGAGACTTTGAGGCCTCGTGCTCTCTCCAGGCTCTGAGTCGTTTTCCGTAAGTCCCCTCCTCCTGGAGTCATCTGTCCCTCTGCCAGGACAACCTAATCTTCAGCAGACAACGTCACACCTCTTCTTAAATACTACCTCTTGTGAGAGGCGAAGTGTGATCTTCCCCATCTTTCTTCCCACCGCAAGCCGAGTTACTCCTATCGCATCCTGTGCTCCTCACCCATCCTCACGCCTGCCGGCTGCAACTGCTTAGCTAATTCTCCTCTTCACAGAAGGGCCCCAGGGACCAAGCCTCATCCCCTCTGGCCGAGCGCAGTGCAGCAGGCTCTCCAGAAATATTTGTTGACAAAAGGACAGTCTCAAAACTTCGGCGGTGAAGAGGCAACATGCCAGCAAACCAAACCACAGCCTCTTCTTTTAACACCTGGATGCAACGGTTCACGCGCCTCAGAGGTTGAAGTGTGCACTAGATGTCTACTGGCTGTACTTAGAGTGCAGTGCATTTATTAAGAAGATGGTAAACGGGATTTCTCATTTGTCAGTGGATTGTAGTCAGCTATCACCAACATAGGATGTGTTTTCCTGAAGTTTTTTTTTTTTTGGCTCAAGAATCTGAACAAATAGGTTTGTAGAGAAATGTTTCTATTCTGTGACCCACACCTGATCTTTCTCACTTCCTTTCAGGTGTTGGCACCGACGCTGCCACGATCGTACAGAGCCACTTCTCTGGCCTCAGGCCATGGCCCAAGGGTGGGCACACACGCAAGGTGAGCTACTTGCTAAACGTGTGGCCGAAATGAGTGCAAGCCCCTTTGCCTCCAGAGGTTGGGAGACCCGTTTCCCGCTCCATGGAGAAAGCCAGTCTGCAGAAGAGACCGAGAGGTGCAGAGACCATGGAGACCAGGTGGGCGCAGCTGCAGAAGGTTCCCACAGCATCCTGACCCTCTGGGTCCAGGGTCCTTCAAGACCAACGGACCTCGGTATGTATCCCATTCGGGTACAGCCCTGTGCTCAAAGCCCCAGGGCGGTCCACCGAATTCCGCTCTTCCTTTTGCCCATTTCATGGAGGTTTCCGTCACCGAGAAACAGAAGTCCCAAATCACACACATGACTTGTCGGAGTCCGAGGCAAGCGTGTGGTTCAGGCACAGTGACTCGTGGTTAGGACTAAAGTTCTGTTCTAAACACCACCATGATCTCAACTCTTCTGGGGAAGAGGACACAGAAGGTCTTACACAGGGAAGCAAATATTCTTCAACTTAAAACAAGAAGCGTACCCAGGTTGTGCCAGGAAGGGACGAAGGGGGGTTTCTTCCCGTTTATACACCAAGAACGCTTGGTCCAGTCATTCTACTTAGGGACTTCTGGCATTTTTGTCCTCAACATTGTCACCTATAAAATCGATGTGGGTTTGCTTGGAAGATGAAATAAGATCGTAAATGTAAAGGATGCAGCATCATTTTTGCCATAAAGTGATCACTCAGTACTGCTCCTCTGACACCTCCTTTCCTTGTAAATACCATGACACAGTCTTCTAGATTTTAAGTCATCTGTCCCTTTTAAAAGTTAATATCTTTGATAAAGTAGGTTCCACGCCTCAGCTGTCCTTCTATTTAGCTTTCTAGCCTCTTCTCCTTTGCTGAAGGCTCAGTCTCCTGTGTGTTTTGTTTGGGTGGTAAATAGTGGTCGTGATACCACATCAAATAAAAATAGTTTCATTTTGAGAGCAGTCCTAGAAATGACGTGTTAATGGCCCACTATGGAATTCGATGACCGACATTTCCCTGGATAGAGCCTCTACCACCGTCGACCGTTTCTGACTTGACAAACTTGTCTGTCCTCCTTCCCAGAAAGATAATGAGGCAGCTTGTCTTGTCAGGAAAAATTGAGTTTCTGAACCTGCCATATTTTATTGTGGCGAGAGTTTCACAGTGGGAGACAGCGACTGGAGCTGCAGAATCTGACTTCTCCCTGGAGAGTATTTGTCTGGGAAAGTCACAAGTCCGCCGTTGAGGCCTGGGCAGCTTCTGTCTGCTGCGGCTGCGGTGAGGCTGGGACCGTGGCCTGAATTCTGGACATGCCTGGTGACATGGAGCACTCTCTGCAGTCTGGGCCCACATAAGCAGTGGGTAGAAAGTGGGGTGATGGTGGTGATTCCAGAACTTTCTGTAGTGTCCACCACGTCTCTCTACGTGGAGAAAGGTGCATAGAATCAAGTCAGAGAGCAGCGATGGACGTTCAATATACTCTACACCCTGGTTCTCAGGGGCAGAGGTGGGGTTGGGTGGCTTTGGGGAACGGGGATGTAGAAAAGTCACCTGCTAGGTTTTGCCAAATTATTCAAGGCTCTTTACAGAAGAATATAATAATCTGTGTGGAGAGGAGGCAGAATGGGACTTGAGATTGTTCTATTTGCAATTAAAAGACATCTCCCAGCCCTGGCTGGTGTGACGGATGTTGGGTGTAGTCCATGCACAGGTCCAGGTCGTAGGCCTGATCCCCGGTGGGCCTGGGGTGTGCAGGAGGCAGCTGATCTATGTTTCTCTCTCAACAGATATTTCTCGGTCTCTCTCCCGCTCTCTTCCTCTCTCTCTAAAAAAAAAATCTCAATAAAAACTTTTTTTTTTTAATTAAAAAAGAAAATCTCTCAGATGATTCTGATAAAGAATTACCACCACGGCTCTCAGGAAAGTCACCCTTTTCCACAGCCCATCTCCTCGCTCAAAGCGTCCCCGCTGCTCTGGCCGTGGACACAGTGATACTGTCGCTGTGGTGCACTGAAGAGAAAGCAGGGTGGTGGGCGTGGCCCTGGCTTTCATTCCTCTGGCCCCCGATCAGTCAGCTTTCTTTAAACACCATCCCCAAACTTCCAAACTCACACCCTTCAACGCTCCCCCGATTGCCCGTGCCCCCAAAACACTTCCCTTAAAATCGATGCCACTCTTGTGACTGACTTAAAGTATCTTGAAACTGGAGGATGGCCTTGAGCTCACTGTGTTCATTTAACTCTGGATACTCTGGAGCCCAGGGAGTCGAGACTCAAGGAGGAGAAGGCGGGTCTATAAGATGAACAAGCCCCTTGGGGAAAGAAGGCCCAGCCCGTACGCTGACGTCACTGGGTTTGCTTGGCATCTGGTTGACCACGTTCATCACTACTGTCAGGTGACTTTGTGTGACGCGATCCATGCTGATGGGGAAATCACGTGACAACCAGCGTACAGGTCGCCCCGCCGTATTGCTATCTGGACATCATGCATGTCCAGGATGAACAAGGACAGATACCCCCTTTCAAGGAGGCAACGAACAAGTACAAACTCTGAAGTTAGACACTGTGGCCAAACTACTCAAGCATGTGGTCAGCTGTTGTTGTGGTTCATGCAGAAGTTTAACAAAGAGTGACAACAGCCCAGCCGGTATGGCTCCGTGGTTGAGTGCTGACCCATGCACCAGGAGGTTCGATTTTTGGTCAGGGCACATGCCCAGGTTGTGGGCCCAACACCCATTGGGGGGCACACAAGAGATGGCCAATCGATGTTCTCTCTCATGGATGTTTCTGTCTCTCTCTCCCTCCCCTTTCTTCTTTCTGTAAAATCAATTAAAAATTATAAAAACATTAAAAGAGAGCCAACAGCAGTGAGGAAGCAGCAGCAAAGCCAACATAGATATGCAGGCATTATGGACGTCTGCCCCGGCCTCATGCTCTCTGTTGCAGTCTCTGCTTTCCTTCTGGAGAATTATTCCTTCTTCTTTCTCATCCATGTGCTCTGAGCACTCTTGGGGTAAAGACTGTGACCCAAGATGGATATTTAAGTAAAACATACTACAACCGCCCCCCTTATCCATGGAGCATACCTTTCAAAACCACCAGCGTATGCCCGGAACTGGGGCTAGTACCAAACTCTCTCTCTCTATGATGTTTCTTTCCCCATTCATACATACATACCTATGATAAAGCTGACTTAATAAAACAGGCACCGTAAGAGATGAACAACAATACCTAATAATAAAATAGAACAATTATAGGAATATGCTGTAATCACAGTTAGGTGAACGTGGTCTCTCTCTCTCAAAATACCTTGTTGTACTGCACTTCTTGTGATGATGGGAGATGATACAAGGACACACCTACTCCCGAGTCTGTGAAAGATGGTAAAAGGCTGGCTGTCCACTCATTTCAGGGGGTCACTCGGTGACGTCCTCCTACAGGCTCAGTGCTTTCCGGTGCAACACATTTCCGTCCCTCAGAACACACTTTCTGCTCGTGTCTTCCACCCACCCATTTGGCTCTTTCTCCACCTTCCCGGGGCACTCACCACGCAGTGCGGCCGTTACTTTCCGAGTTTGAGGTGCGACAGCACAGCTAGCCCGGGTTTGTTCTTCCTTTTAGCAATTTCACAGACTGAAGATTTGCTGTTACCATAGATTTTAGCAAGCTCAGCATGTGGCTTCTTTTTGGTAACGTTATTATTTTACTTTATTTTTTCCGTCACCATGCATCCCCTCGGTGCCCTCTGCCACCCCCCGCCCCAGCGATCACCACCTCACTGCCCATGTCTGTGAGGTCGCGGTCTCTCCGTTTTTCTTTTTGCTCAACCCCACACCCCCAGAGCCCCCTCACAGAGCTGTGCGTGCGACTTTCTGTGTTTCCTTACTAAGTGAAGAACGTCCACCTTCTATGAAAGAAAGCACATCACCGCTTCTCTTTGGCGAATCCAAAGAGCGAGCATCACAACTGTCACTTTGGGGCCACCGCGCGGTACGATAAAGGTGGCTTGAGCTCAGTAATGTGATAACGGAGCGGGCACCCAGTGAATGATGGGTGGGAGGCCCCGGCAGGTGGAGACCCCGGCCGGGCGATGACTCAAGTCCAGGGCGAGAGTGTGCGAGGTTTCATCACGCCACGTAGAACCGCGGCCATTTAAAACTTATGAACTGTTTGTTCTGGAATTTTCCATTTGATATGTTCTGACTCCAGTTGAATGTGAGTAACTGAAACCACAGATAAGGGACTACTGTGCTGAGGAGTGAGGATTAGAGATTTATGTGAGCCCGAGAGTCAGATTGGGGTTTACATTCGGGCCCCAAGAAAGCCTCGCTGTGAGCTCGGGCAGTTACACGGCCCTGCCCGGCGGCGTCAGTGCAGAGGGGAAAGAACTGTCCCTTCCTTACGGCCGCTGGGAGCAGCAGGTCACACGGTGGGAGCTGGCCCAGCGGCCACTTCTCTGCCTCCTTGCAGAAGATTGGGAGAGCTCAGGGAAATTAAATTAAAAGCCCTCGTGTGTTCCTTCGTTTCATTCTTTTCCTTCAGACAGCAAACAGGACGATGCGCTGCTGGCGGTCGGTGGAAGCCCTCCACCCTTCGGGCCAAGACAGACTCTGCGCGCTAGATCCTCGCTGTGGGGGAGGTTCCATTTTTATAGCCTGGTGAGGGGCACGTTTTTCTTCTCTCGTTTGCTTGCATCCCGAGGTCACGGGAATGATGCGATGCATCATCACAAGTGTCCGCCCTGCGCTCCCGAGCACCTGCGCTCCCCGCGTGTCTGCGGAGACCAGAGGGCCCACCCGGCTCTCCCGTCCGCTGCTCCTTCGGAGCGAGCATGGCGCCCTCGTTTTCACCGTCTCCGCCAAAGAGTGGCAGGTTTCAGGGGAATTCTGGAAAGTACTCTGAGATGTGTATTAGCCACCTTCTCTTTTTAAAATTCTCTTTATTTAAAATATTTTTAACTGAATGTATCAGGGTGACATTGGTTAATACGTTTATATAGGTTTTAGGTGTACACTTCTATCATACAGCATTTGCATATTGTACTGGGTGTTCACCACCCCAAGTCAAGTCTCCTTCCGTTACCATTTAACCCCCTTTATTCTCTTCTACTTCCCCCACACTCCTTTCCCTGAGATTTGGGGGTTCACTTGTTACGACAGTGTAGTCTAGGCTAACTCAAGTAGTTATTTGAACTAGTCTGTCTCCGCTGCCTTCGGAATATGGAGCACATGTATTTCTGGAAACATGTTGTAAGGCTAGCATCTTTGTAAGATAGAACATTCTTCTTCCACTTTCTCCTCTTCCCACTTCCTTCCCTCCTTCTCTGTTCCAGTGGGTTTGACAGTTTTCTGTTCTCACCAAGTCAGCCAGTGAACCGAGATGCAGATGTTAATGTGCTTGTGCAAATATGTGTCAGCTTAGCCGTGTGTACCCCACCCTGAAGGACTGGCTCCAGGCAAAACATTAGGTCAGCTCCCTGGGCTTGACCCAGGGTCCTGTTCACCGTGGAGCCTCCCGCGTGAAGGCTGTGGAATGCAGAGTCCACCCCAGGATGTGCTGCTGCCAGGAGGCGTGCCCATGGGTGACACGTTAGAGACCGTAGGTGACACGGTGTTGATGTTGTACCCATGCCTCTTCCCTGACTGTTCCCGCCCCTCCTGTCCCATTCACCTGTGTGGCATTGAAGTCCCCTCGAGCTAATTGAAGTGCCGTGAACACCTCTTTTGACAGTTAGATCCCAGTGCTGCATAGTTACTCTGCTCGTATTTTCTTTATCCACATTTTTCACATGTATGTGTGCGTAGGCATAGATACATATATGTAAATATTTTTACAATAAGTTTCTTTGTCATGAAAAATCAAATTACCTCATGGATCTTGCAAAACAAAACAACGTACTGTTGTTTGTGTCTATGAATTTTTTTTTATTATTTTTTTCTTAATCCCTTCATATAAAACTAAAAAGTTTTTACACAGCAAAGGAAACAATCAACAAAATGAAAGACAGCATATTTGCCAAGGATACATCTGATAAGGGATTAATATCCAAAATTTATAAAGAACTTATAAAACACCAAAAAAACCCAAATAATCTAGTTAAACATGGGCAAAAGACCCCTCTAGTTGGTGTGGCTAAGCTGGTTGGAGTGTTGTCCCTACACCAAAAGGTTGCAGGTTTAATTCCAGGTCAGGCCGCATTCCTAGGTCTTGGGTTTGATCTCTGGTATGGGTGTATATGAGAAGCAATCAATCTATGTTTCTCTCATACATTGATTTTTTTCCCTCCCCAGAAATCAATACAAACATATCCTTGGGATAGGGTTATAAAACAATGGGCAAAAGATCTGAATAGACATTTCTTCAAAGAGCACGTACAGATGGCCGATAGACATATGAAGAGATGCTCAACATCACTAATCATCAGAGAAATGCAAATTAAAACCACAACGAGATATTACCTCACACCTGTCAGAATGGCTGCTATCAGTCAATAAAAAAACAAGTGTTGATGAGGACGTGGAGAAAGGGAGCCCTCATGCACTGGTGGGAATGCAGACTGGTGCAGCCACTGTGGAAAGCAGTAGGGAGTTCCCTCAGAAAATTAAACATGGACCTGCCTTATGACCCAGAGATTCCACTTCTGGGAATACATCCAATGCAACCCGAAACATTTATTCAAAAGAATACATGCACCCCTGTGTTCATTGCAGCATTATTTACAATAGCCAAGATTTGGAAGCAGCCCAAGTGCCCATCGGTAAACGAGTGTATAAAAAAGCTGTGGTACATTTATAAAATGGAATACTAGTTGGCCATGAAATTGAAGAAAATTATACCTTTAGCCACCTTTTTCTCTTAGATCATCAAAATTTAAATGTGTTTAAAAGCCAGTAGACCTGAAGTTATTGCCACTGGCTTATTTCGAGCAGATTCTGGCTTGTAGACAAATGCACATGTGGTTTGAACTTCTTCTGTAATAGGCTTGAAGTTCGAGAGTGTAATTAGTGAGTCTTGACATTGAATGCATTTATGAATGTGCAAACTCTTGAGATAAACCAAGTGTTTCTGGCAGTACCCCATTCCAATGAGAGCCTTTTTAGGGATTTCCTGAAGAAGGGTTTTCTACAGGACCCCAACATGGTTGTTGGTAGAACATCATCCAGGGAAATGTTTTTGACACCTCCTCCTCTTCTCCTCTAACATCAAGTCCTCTGGCTTTTATAGGTTTTCCTTTTGGGTCAGTTAGGCATCCAATCTCCTTCTAGGGTCTGCTTTTCAATCCTCTAACCTGTTCACACGGCAGCCAACTGAGTTCTCCCCAAAGCAAATCTTACCACACATGACTCACTCACTACAGTACCCCCATTTTGCATCACCCATGAATAGCTCAATAACTAATCATTACATGCTTGATAAATGGTTCAATAAGTGAACTATGGCATTTTAAACAAATCTCACTTCCTCCTTATCTGACGTGATGATTGTGATGGACACTATTCAAAGAGATTCAGAAACATCATACCTGTGATCTAGATACATGTGAAAAGTGCCACAGATCAGCAAGGCTACTGAATTCAGTAAGAATTCTATTTTCCAATAAAATAGATCTCCCTTAAATAATTTAATAAAGCAAAAATAACCTTCCTCAGGTCTTAAAATAATCTTTATTCTGGCAGGCCAATATGCTACCTTGAGACCCAGCTAGAGGTGTTTGAAAAAAGAACATAAGTACTCACAGAACCAGCGCCCGCAGGCAAGGAATAAAGTCAGTAATTGAAAATCACATTAAGACGAGTATCTCAGACTTGGTTCTGCCAAGAGGCACAGCGCAGTGTGTCAAGGTAGAAGAATGGGGGGTGGGGGGCATGATCTATTCGGCTCAGGGACAACGTTAGCACCTCTTCCTGTGGCACAATTTCTCTTGAATGATGGGACAAGTGGGGGAACATGTCATATTGATGCTTTCTAAAGTGTATATCACAGGCACCAAATCCTTGTTTTAATTCTGTGTAATTTCTTTTTTAATTTATTTTATGTACCTTGTCTGCCTTGTGATAATACAAGGAAAAAAAAAAAAAAAAAAAGCAGGAACTCCTATGCATCAGACCAATTTCCTATGGCAATTAGTCAAGTTTGATTTTTGTTTTGCTAACATGTAATTCTGCTGATTTTCATTTCCTGTGTCTGCGAGTTTTCCGAGTGAGTTTGGACGTTTGTGTTCGGTGATTCCGGCCCCTCACTTACCTCTTTAACTCGAAGCATCTTCAGACTGGCCCCTTTCGCCCTCGTGTGTGTGGACACCTGTGGGTACGTGGGTTTGGGACCCACGGGGATGTTCGTCTTTAATGCTACAGAGTTTCCATTCCGTTGTTACATGGTTGCTTCAAATATAGATCACGATGTTCTTATTTACACAGTGCTGTTTTCCTGAAACATGTTAATGGCTTTTCTTTTCTTTTCTAAAATTTTTTCTTGGAAATTGTTTTCTTATCTTGTACCTAATTTTTCTGAGTCTCTGTGGTGCAGGGGGGCTGCATCAGCCTCACCCCCGAGTTCTAGGGTTTTCTCAGGGGTAAATAGTTGTTAGTTGTTCTTCTTGTGGGGAAGTGGATTCAGAAATGGCCTGAGTTGCCATCATGGTGATGCCATTCACTCCTCTCTCTCCAAATTCTCAAGTGCTCTTACTCCGAGTAACCCTTTTCCTCCCGGGACCCTTCTTTCCTTCATCTCGATCGAATCTGGACTGTTTGCTTCCCAACCCCAGGCCAGTTTTCTAGGCTCCCCCTTACTGCTGTCTTGGGTTAAATGAACCCCCTTCTAGAAGCCTAATCTTCCTCTTAGATTCCACTTTAATTTTTGCTGGGATATAGTCTCCAGTAGCTTCATAAGACTGGGTATGTGGGTTAGGACCGTCATTCATGCTTCTCTCTCTTGAGAGTTTGGTTGTGTACACAGTTCTGGATTGGAGAGTTATTTTTCCCTCATAACTCTGAAATCTTTTCTTTATTGTTTTCCAGCTTCTAGTGTTTCTGAAGATATTCTGGCCTGTGTTTCTTTGCAGATAACCTATTTTTGTGTCTGTAAGATTGTAGGCCCTCTGTTCAGTCACTCGTGGTCTGACATTTCTTGTCTCTTCATTGGATTTTATTGTGGTAAGAACACTTAACAGGAATTGATGGTCCTTTGGGATACGCTTTGGTATCGTGTAAATAAAGCTGCTGTGAACATTGATGACAGGCTCTGTGTGGCCATAGGCTTTCATGTCTCTGAGAAACAGGGAGGATGAAGACTCTGGGTTTACACGGCAGGTGCACGTTCAGCTTTCCACGTGGTGTTGCCCTCGTGTCTGCCCAAGTGGACGCGCCTTCTATTTTCCCAGCAGCCGTGCATGAGAGTGTCAGCTGGTCCGCGTCCTCACCAGCACTAAGTAAATCTTCATTTACTTGTAATCTGATGTTAGCAATTCCAGTATGTGTAGTTGTTTCTCATGATTTGGACCCTTCCATTTTGAGGATTCACATTTTCTTCAGTTCAGGAAACTTGTATTATTTCTTTGGCAATATCCTCTCCTCTCTCATCGTGGTACTCTTTTCCAGGATTCCTTTTAAAACATATTTTATTGTTGAGAGTATTACAGATGTCTCCCATTTTCTCCAGTTTGCCCCCCTCCGTGCGTCTTCCACTCCACCCCAGGCCTTCACTTGTCTATTTTCTGTGCCCATGAGCTTTGCTTATATGCAAGTAAGTTCTTTGAGTAATCTCTTCCTGCCCCCCTTCCACCTTCTCTCTAATATCCATCAGACATGTCTTCGTGTCTGTGGATCTATTTTGTTCATCAGTTTATTTTGTTCCTTAAATTCCACATACATGTGAGATCATGTGATATTTGCCTTTCTCTAATTGGGTTATTTCACTTAGCATAATACTATCCACCCAGGTCCATCCATGCTGTCCCAAAAGGTAAGAAAGGATTCTTTTTTACAGCTGCATAGTACTCCATTGTGTATATGTACCACAGCTTTTCTATCCACTCATCTACTGATGGTCACTTGAGCTGTTTCTAGATCTTAGCTATTGTAAATAAAGCTTCTACGAACATAGGGGTACATAAATTCTTTCTGTTGGTGCTTCAGGCTTATTAGGATATATTCCTAGAAATGGAATCACTGGGTGAAATAGCAGCTTAATTTTTAATTAATTATTTATTTATTTTTTTGCATTTATCTTCAGATAGAGCAGGAGGGACAGAGGGAGGAAGAGAGAGAGAGAAACATCGATGTGAGAGAGACACATTGAATGGTTGCCACCCACACCACCCCAAGCAGGACCGGGGACAAACTGCAACTGAGGTACGTGCCCCTAGCGGGAACTGAACCCAGGACTCTGGTCCGTGGGCTGATGCTCTAACTGCTGAGCCAAACCAGCCAGGGCTTTCATTTTTAATTTTTTGAGGAACCTCCATACTGTTTTCCATAGTGGCTGCACCAGTCTGCATTCCCACCAGCAGTGTACTAGGGTCCCCTTTTCTCCACACCCTCACCAACACTTGTTTGATGATTTGTTGATGGCGGCCATTCTGGCAGGTGGGAGATGATACCTCATTGTGGTTTTAATTTACATCTCTCTGATGATTAGTGACGTTGGACATTTTTCATATGTCTCTTGGCCATCTGTAAGTCTTCTTTGGAGAAGTGCCTATTCCGGTCCTTTGCCCATTTTTAATTGGATTGTTTGTCTTCTTGTTGAATTATATGACTTTTTTGTATATGTTGGAAATTAACCCCTTATCAGATGTGTCATTGGCGAATATGTTCTCCCATACTGTGGGTTCTCTTTGCGTTTTGAGGATGGTTTTTTTTGCTTTTTAGTTTGATGTAGTCCCATTTGTTTATTTTTTCCTGTGTTTCTTACCTTAGGCAATGTACCAGTAAAAATTCTTGTACACGAGATGTCTGAGATTTACTGCCTGTGTTTTCTTCTAGATTTTTATGGTTTTGTGACTTACATTTAAGCCTTTTATCCATTTTGAGTTTATTCATGTGTATGGTGTAGGTTGGTGATATAGTTTCTTTTTTCTTTCTTTCTGTTTTTTTTTTTTTGCATTTATTTATCCAATTATCCAAACACCATTTATTGAAGACATTGTCTTTATTCTTTTGTATGTTCTTGCCTCCTTTGTCAAATATTAATTGACCTTAATAATGTGAGTCGATTTCTGGGGTCTCTGTTCTGTTCCATTGATCTATATGCTTGTTCTTATGCCAGTACCTGGCTGTTTTGATTACAGTGGCTTTGTAGTATAATCTGTTATCTGGTATCATGATCCCTCCTACTTTGTTCTTCTTTCTCAAGACTGCTGTGGCTATTCAGAGTCTTTTTGGGTTCCCTTAAGTCTGACGCTGGGCCCACTAGGTGGTCTCTCATCTTTTCTCTCAAATTCTTCTTTATCTCTTTAGATCTTGTGTCTTTGCCATTTGTTTGACTTTGTCTACAATCCATGTATTCTTATTTCCTTTAATTTTATCTGCCATATATGTATATGTTCCATATAAATATATATATATATATATATATATATATATATATATCACACACAAATTTAACTCTCCAGCACGCTTTCTTATTATCTTCCAGCTTCTTTTCCATGTCAACTGGTTCTTGCTTTCTGAAAGCAGCGTGTCCTTAGATGTCTGGCAGGATACGAACTAGCATGCGTTTCCTGCCTAGGACAATCTATTTCTCCTAGGATCTTTTTTTCACAATTGGTTACTCTTGGTTTTTCCCCATCATGGTTTATTTGCATTTCAGGTGTCCCTGTGTTGTCCAGTCAGGACTCAGGCAATAGAACACCTTCTGGGAGTCCTACAAGCGAATAGGTCGCCGTGCTCCGGGCTGGCCACCTGCCTTCTGCTCACTGGGACCTGGGAGGCAGAGAGAGCATTCTGGCTCGACTTTTCTACTGTCCACCTGCAGAAGGGAAAAGGATGCAGTTAAGATTTATTAAGAATTAATGATCCACCTAACCACTTTCTAATTATAACAGTAAAAAATGAGCACTTCTACAGTGCTTACAATCTGCCTGGCCCTCTTAGAACTTTTTTTATGTATTCATTTAGTTCCATGACAAGTCTGTCAGGGATGCTTAGCTACTACTTCTGCTTAAAAATGAGAAAACTGAGGAACAGAGACGTTAACTAACTTGCCTAAGTTTGCACAGCTAAGAAGTGACAAAGATGTATTTAAAACGCAGCAATGTGGCTTCCGTGTCTTTGCTCCTGAACAGTAAGGTCTCGACTCTCAGACAGACTTTGTCCCGGAACCCTTGCCGCTGATGTGTGAGGTGGACATCATCAATGCCTCTCTACAAAACAGAAGTTCGAGACCCGGACCAGTTCAATGGCAAATCTCATTGCACAGAGCTCATGCCTGGAAACTGACCCCACAACGGATAGCATATTGCACCAGATTTGTCCAAAGAATAGTAATTCCCCACACTTACCGATAAAGACTTCCCGATCATTAAATCAATGCGTGTTTGGATCAGGATCACCTTTGGACTCACTGTTTGGGTTTAAATGGTAGAAACAAACAACTCTGTCACTAATGATCTGTACAAACTGTCAGTTTCACTTTGCAACCAACAATTAAGACCCAAAATATCAATTATGTTGTTTCTCAATAACACAACTGATCAATAACCTTCATCTCGTGTTGTTCTTAATTACCGCGTGGGGGTTTCCGCAGAAACAGCCCGAGCCAGACCGTGTATTAATCTCGGCTTGTGCTCCTTTCCCTCACAATGGGCCAATCAGACCTTGATGAATGTTAGCATTAAACTAACTGCGATCTAATCAGTTGGCAAAATGCTGGTTTTGACTCCAGTTCCCGTGGTCTGTTTGTTTCAGATGCTTCTGATTGATGCTTGCTACGGGGCAGAAGAGAGAAATAAGACATACATTATTCATTGACGTGAATAGAGGGATTTCGGTGATATTCCCTCTGGCTTTGACAGAATGACAGGGCAGTAACTCAAGGTCCAAATGTAAACAACCGCTCTCCTCATCCTGATAGTTTTTGAAGAAGGAAGAATTTAAACCAATCATCCAATACGTGAAATGTCCCTCTAGAATTTCACATCATGAAAAATGATATCGCCAGCCACCAAATTGCCCATAAAAATCAAAAAACGAAAAACAAAAAAACGAGAGTCGATTCCCCTGATCCTTTGCTCATTCTTCCTCCCCCAAAGGCGGAGTCTCCCATGGTGTTCTTCATCCATCTCCCTTGTCCTCGCGGTTGGCCGTCCCTGCCTGTGTCTTACTCCCAGCCCGTCCTCCACCCTGGACAGCGGCTTTCGGGATGCGCGTCGCTCCTGTCCCCCGCGGGAGTCTCTGGGCGCCTCCACTGCTTTGCAGCGTCCCGGGGCTCAGGAGCGTGTCTGGGAGCCTAGGAGTGCTGTGAGGGAAGTCCTCCACCCGCCTTGAAACGAGCAGTTCTATTTTTATCTGCTTCCTGTAGAGAGATTACAACTAGTCTTATTTCTTTGCAAAGTAAAAACGGCCTGTGACTGACAAGATTTGAACATTCACATTCTGTCCTCCGACACACAGGCTGCATACTAGGCCAGGCAGTGACAGAGCAGGTGGCCGGGGAGAGGTGCCTGCCTTCCAGTCCGTCAGTGTGATGCTCCCAGTACCGGGTCCCCTTCTAAACGCGGAGAATGGTTCTCTCGCTCGCAGCTCCCAGGGCAAGCCGGGTCCTCTGGTGCCACCTCCCTGCACCGGCACACTGAGTGTCCTCTGCCTGCAGTGTCCCGCCTCCACGGCTTTGCCTGCAAATTCCTCTTTGTCTTCCAGTCTGAGCTCAGAACTGCTGCATTCAGCGACGCCGTTCCGGTCCCCTAGACTGTCGCTGTCCAGTGGGAGGCTGTGCTCCGGTGGGCACGCTCTATAACCCACACTGTCCGGTCCAGGGGACACGCGTTACATGGGACTATCAAGGCCTTGCGATGTGACCAGTGCAACTGAGGAACTGAGCGCTTAATTTTGTTTAGAAAACCGTTTTAATTATTTAAATGGCCGTGCATGAGTAGTGGTCCTGGCCCTGGGACAGCAGCTCTGGGTAGCCCTTACCGAGCCCTCCTCCTGTTACAACCTTTACAAAAGCCGCATAGTGATCCACGCACATGGACGCCCGTTCTGCCGTCTGCCGGCATCAGAGGGCCAGGCCTGTGCGTTCGCCTGGACAAACCCCAGCACAGCGTCTGAGGGATTGATCGGGTGTGGAATGAATAGGTGAAAGGAAACAGCATATTCAAGTGGGAGTTACATATAAAGATAAAGTGACAAAGGCTTTGCAGGCAGACACTCCCCATTCGGAGTGGAGGGCCTTTCTCTCAGCTAGCGAATGGTCTAGGCAAGTTGTCCCTCCTGAGTGTAACTTTCTCACCTCTTTAATGAGGACCATGCATCATTTCCTCACCTTACATTTGTTGGAGAATTAAAGGAGCTATGGTATATGAATCATAAACAAGTTAATGAGTTAACATCAATCCTCTTTCCAGATTATTCACTATGTAGTTAACTACTTGTATATTTTGTTCTATCACCTACTTCCATTACCTGAAATCCAAAATTCTAATCATAGGAATGTTTGAAAAAGCCACCCCCAGAAATAGCAGATTGTAATATACACAAATGACTAAAAAATAACACTTTTAAAAGGACTACAGCTGGTAAGTTGCAGACCCAAGGAAGCACAGGTGTGTTCCCAGCTTTACTGAAACGAAATGCAACTCTATGTGGGGAAAAGCATTTGCAGAAGCATGCCAAGTGACAGGTGGCGAGCTAGACCAGCATGACTAATGGTGGAGGGAAGAGGAAGGCAGGGGGAGGGGTTGTGGGTGGAAACACAGTGACTTATTATTCACTGGGAAAAATGCAGTGTCAAGAAGTCTAGGGTCTTGGCTGACATCAGCGCTCTGGAGCAATTGAAACAGTTTTTTTTTTCGGGTGAGCTGCAGCCAGAAACAATTGTCCACCTTTGCCACCACTTTGTATGCCTAAGCACAAAATGAAGCAAAAGCTGCCATCAGCAGAAGGGACTGAGGGCCACCATCACGGAGCAGCACTGGAGTCTTGGTTTATATGTAGAGAGACAGCAACCCTGAAAATGCAGCAGTGATTTACATAAACAAACACACACATGCATTAAAATAACCTCAGCTCCAAAAGGAAACCAGGAACCCATCCCAGAGTTCTCTAGGGGCCAACGGGACGCATCACTGTTCTCCAGCTTCAAACCAGATTTCTCTTTGAAACAGAAGTAGTCGGGCTTAGAAAACCTGTTGCCATCCATTCAATCCAGGCATGTTTAATAGTAGAGTAACCTTGGTAACTTATCACTATGAGATTGAAAGTTTCCGATATGCAAAGTATGCAAAGCTGCACTTTCCGTTTTTAGAAGGTTTTTCTTTCTTCTTCTTTCTATTTTGTGACATTTCTCTTCCATTTTAAATCTCTTTTTCTGTGGATGATTGTTCATCATCTGATGATTAGTCCATTTCTTTATCGTTATTTTATTTCCTTATTTGCTCTTTGTGGTATTTTTTTTTTATTATGAATGCAACTAAAAGAGTTTAAAAGTGTCATAATCATTGCAACAGAAGTCAGTTCAACCTAAAAATTAATGCATCAATTATCTTTTATATCAGAAGCTCTGCTAGGTGCTGAGATGCAGGCTTAGTGAATAAGATTCTCTCTCCATCTACATTGGGCAGAATTTATAGGTACAGGTGTGTTCCCAGGAATCCGTGCTCCGATCCTTGGAACCTGAGAATGTGAGAGACCACACCTGTGATTGTGTTATATGGCAACCTTGACACTAAAAATGATAATTATGTTGTTGGACCTGATCTAATTCCATGAGTCTCTGAAAGCAGGGAATTTTCTCTGCCTGGCAGAAGAACACAGAGGTAGGGTCAGAGAGTCCGAAAGCATAAGAAAGAGTTGAGTTGAGGCGACTTTCTGGCTCTGAAGGTGGAGGAAGCCGTGTTAGAAGGTATGTGAGCATCTGCTAGGAGCAGAGAGCAGACCTCAGCTGACACCCAGGCTGGAAACAGGGAATTCGGTCCTGTAACCACAAGGCACTGGATTCTCTCCAAAGCCTCCTGTGAAGGGCCAGCCTGGCTGACATCTTGATTTCAGTCTTAGGTGACCCTACACAGCGAATCTACTTATGCTCGTTGGGACTTTTGATCTACAGAACTGTGAGATAATAAAAAGGTGTGATTGTAAGCCACTAGGATCATCACAACTTGTCACAAAGCAGTAAATACCTGCTATGACATTCCTGCAGAACCCGCCTTAGATTAGCAGAGAAGGACAATATCTGAGTACTCATTGTCATGGAGTGTGACATGTATTAACATTGAGGAAAAACCACCATGTGCTGTCAAAGTCCAGAAGGGAGTGGGGCTCCCTTTGCCTGGCATCTGACTTGGTGACATTTGACTTGGGGCTGAAGAACGCACAGGAGTTTGGCAGCCAGAGATGGAACAGAAATGCTACCCGGGCAGAGGAGACAGCATCTGCAAATAGCCAGTGCCACAGACTGGTCCCCCGGGAAGCCGACCTGGGAAGTGGTGTGCAGGAGCTGTCTCCAGGAGGGTCCTTGGGATCTACGCCTGTGGAAGGCGAGAGGAAATGGGAATATGCAGAGGAGGAAGCTGAGCCGTGATTCAGCTTCATCAAAGTCTTCAGCCAGCACAAAGGAAGCTCTGGAGCTGGGCTGGCTCATCAGAGAGGCCCTGAGTTGGGACAAGGGAGTTGGGGCTTCACTCTTTGGTGTTACTCAGAAGTAGATGAAGGCTTCCCAGTGGAAGGAGGCATGGATTTGGGCAAGAGTTCTGTAGCTGAGACTATTCCCAGCGAAGGTAACTACTGAGGTCTTTGTCTAGCAACACACGGTTCTGCAGCGGGGCCTTGAGAGGTGCTCACAGAGGCAGGAGGAGTGTGGATCATACAGAATAAGTGAGAAACTTAGTAAGATGAGGACGTGCAGAAAATGAGAGACCAGTGAGACATTAGCCGAGAGAAATGGGGGGGTCTCCGTTAGGGAGTGCCCCGTGTGTTGGGCTCAACTGACAGACGTGTGTTCCGTGGCGACAGGGCACCGCTGGACAGTGCGTAAGCAGAGGAATGACTTGGGATACATAGGAGGAATCAACAGACTGGGTCTGACATGTGGGGGAGAAGCTGGACTAAGGGATAATTTTTACATATTTTATATTCATAATGGTTCTTATGATAGATTTCATTGTTTGGAAAACTGAATGTATACTGGTGTCATCTACTAAACTAAGGAATAGAGGTGGAGTAGATTTAAAGGTAAAAGTAGTCCAGCCAGTGTGGCTCAGTGGTTGAGCGTCGTCCTATGGACTGAGAAGTCCTGGTTCGATTCCCGGTCAGGACATATGCCCGGGTTGTGGGCTCAATTCCCAGTAGGGGGCGTGCAGGAGGCGACCTATCGATGTTTCTCTCTCACATTGATGTTTCTCTCTCTCTCCCTTCCTCTCTCTGTAATATGTCCATAAAAGCATATTAAAAAGTAAAGGTAAAAATAATGTTAGGTAAAGATAATGTTGACCATGTTTTTGAGGTAAAGATAATGTTGACCATGTTTTTGAGGAGTTGGTAAAGGTAGACATAATTAGTCAGAAGTAGAAAATCCAGAAATGGAACAAAGGAGGCAGGCATAGAAATTCATTAGACATGCAAATTCGGAAGTTATTGAAAGAATAGGATACTTACCAATGGTTTGAGGAGAGCAAAGCAATTCCCAGACACAGTTCACTGAAGAATGACCAAGACAGAGCCTCACAGAAACAATAGTTCAAAGGAGAGTCAAAAGTTCTGAAGCAGCATGAGGTGCAAGAAGAGACAGAGAAAGGAGAGTGGTACCCCAGAAATCAAAAGGAAGAGGATGAGAAAAAGTGAAAGGGGAAGAGTGTCGAATTCTGAGCATGGGAGGTATTACTGGGGAGCAAAACTAGACACACCTGTTGTTCATGGACTTTATAGTCTAGTAAAGATAGACATGAGTCAAGTAATCTCTCTCACACACACACACACACACACACACACACACACACACACACACAATTACTGCCACAGCGAATGCTATGAATACGTGGTGTAGGAAGCCATAAAAGGCTTTAATGGGAAAGTCTGACCTCGTTTGACATATCCGTGAAAACTCTTCTACGGACGTGACCTTTGAATTGAAATCTGAAGGATGGGTAATATTATGGGCTGAATTTATCCTCTCAAAATTCATGTGTTGAATTTCTAACCCCTAGCCACTCAGAAAGTGACTGCATTCAGAGATAGTGTATGTAAAGACATGTTCAGTTGAAAAGAGGTCATGGGGGGGGGGGGGGTCCTAATCCAATCTGACTGGAGTCCTTATAAGCAGAAGAGATGAGGACACAGATGAGCCCAGGGGACTCGACCCAGTGAAGACACAGGGAGAAGATGGCCCATCTACAAGCCAAGGAGAGGCCACAGAAAAAACAAATTCTGTAAACACTGATCTCCAACTTCTCCCTTCCATATTAGTGAGAAAATAAATTACTACTTTGTGAGCCCCCCGGGCTGTGGTATTTGGTTATAGCAGCCCCAGGAGACCGGTACCCTAGGATCCCACCCGCCAGAGTGGAGTGATGGACATGTGGATGAAGTCAATAGCTATCTGGCAGGTAAGATGAATGGGACTTCGTGTGATGGATTTGATGTTGGGAAATAAAGGCTGACCTGTATGGCAACGTGGATGCAACCACAGAACCAGCTCAAACAGGTCTCGATGCTCACAACAGGCTGAGTCACTTCGCAAAGAACTCAAGTCAGCAGCTGATCTATGTGCCAAGGAGAGCACTTTGACCTCCAGCTACACCCAGCACCGGAGTTTCACTCAGCCCGTGGAGCCAGAGGAGAGGGACGTGACCAGAACTTGAACGCCGAAACCCTTTCGGAAGCGAAAGGTCCGGTGTCCAGGAGGATCCAGTGCCAAGTCCCCCACCACACTTACCACATGGCATCGTTCCAAAGACCCCGATCCAAACCCACCAGGCCAGCGCTGCCGCGCACCCGCCTGGCCCCCCAAACTCTGAAACTCGCAGTGAGTGCTATGAATACGTAGTGTAGGTGCGGGGGACAGATCCGAGCCTCCTGTCTCCTGGCCGGTCAGCTTCACAATAAAGCCTTTTCTGTGTTCAAAAGCCATGTCGTCCTGTTAGCTTCTGTGCTTGTCGGTGTGGGAAACCCTCGCTCAGTTGCAAGTGTGCAGTGAGTGGGGGGCTGAATCCGGGGTGCAGAGGTCGCAAAGGTGGAGGGTGAGGGAGAGTGGTAAGGTACCTTCCAGCTGCCAGCAGCCGGGCTGCCTTCTCTTTGTGGAAAGGACAGACGTCTGCCCTCGAGTAGCTTATAGATTGTTCAGGAAGTCAGACATTAGACAAGCAACTGCGCTAATAATTATACACCGTTGGTTCAGTCTTCAGAAGGAGACTTGCGCTTTATGAAAGTAGATGTCCAGGCAGGAAGCAGATGGGGCTCTAGTCTGGGAGGGAATGCGAAGGAGGGGCTTTCAGGAACGGGATGGATTTGGTGATGGTGAGGAAGGAGCCGCAGGAGGGGGGGGACAAAGGCCCAGACGAGAGGGAACCCCAATAGGTACAGTCGGGGTGGGGTGGGAGAAGGCAGTTGCAACCCAGAATCCACCAGGTCCAATGTCCCTGCAGGAAGGAAGGCCTCTGCGCAGGCGGCGAGAGGCCTGACATTTGTCACTGTGGGTGGGGCCCAGCGGCACAGGCTTCCTGCCTCTCTGATCGCAGGCTTGGCACCACGCCACGCTGCCCGCCGCTCCTCCCAGGGCTGGCTTCCTGTGCAGAGGTAGGGGACGCTCCGCAGCCGGACCTGCGGCTCTCAGGGGTGGAGGCCCATCTGGCGAGGAATCCGGATCAGACAGGGAGAGTCTTAAAGTGACAGTGTCCCTGCACTCAGCACCCCTTTAATGACAGCCTATTAAGGACAAGCCTATACCGGCCTCATGGACTTGGGGGCCCCTGGGAGAGAGGTGTTTGCTTTCTACAGTGGGTTGTATTGTGCTTGTCCTTCAAAGAGAGGATGTCCCTGGTCTCTGAAGGTGAAGTTACTGAGACAAAATGAGGTTAAAAATCTTGGAATGGATGCCCTGGCTGGTTTGGCTCAGCGGTTAGAGCATCTGCCCGTGGACTAGAGAGTCCTGGGTTCGGTTCCCGCTAAGGGCACGTACCTCGGTTGCAGTTTGTCCCCGGCCCCGGTTGGGGTCGTGCGGGTGGCAACCAGTCGATGTGTCCCTTTCACGTAGATGTTTCTCTCTCTCTCTTCCCTCCTCTCTCATTCCCGTTCTATCTGAAGATAAAAATGCAAAAATGTCCTTGGGTGAGGATAAAAAAAACCCAGGGATGCGGTCCTCCTGGCTGTAGGGCGGGCTCAGAATGCAAGGGTCGGCGTCCCCACGAGAGAACAGAGAGGAAGATCTGAGACAGACACGCACACACAGACAGCCCTGAGGACGGTGCAGAGACCAGGGGGAGCACCCACGGGCCAGGAACACCAGGGTTTCCCACAGCCACGGAAGCTGGACGCCGCCTTCCCCCAACTTTGCCGACGCCTTGATGTCAGACTATTGGCTCCCAGACCTGTGAGACAATACATTCCAGTCACTCACAGCCACCCAGTTTGTGATCATTTGTTACAACAGCCCCGGGAGAGCCACACACCCTGTAAGCTTGCATTCTTGTTAGCGGGCACCACAGATAAGCAAGTAAATAAATGGTAACCTATGTACAGATCTTTGTGAAGTCGGATTTGAGAGCTAATGCAGGGGAGACGATAAAGGAAGAGGGGGCGGGAGGCACTGCTTGGAAGGAGATATTCAGGGAAGTCCCCTAAGGAGGTGACATTTGAACAGGCATCTGCAGGGTGAAGGCAATAGTCTGGGGAAGACATTCTTGGAGGAAGTGACAGTGTTCCAAGTGTCTGCGCAGGAGAGGTTGTGATATGTTCAAGGGACAAAAGGGAGAGTGGGGGCAGGACCCACGAGAGGCTGGGGACAGCTGCCAGGCACTTGAAGGATATGGTGTGGAGTCTGCATTTTATTCTCAAGAGCACAGGGAATAGGGCTGGGAGGGGGAGGGGGAGGGGGAGGGGAGCAGAGAGGCTGGAGGTGAGGTTCCCGTACAATCCTGACCACACAGAATCAGCATTTGTAGAACCAACAAGAGGCACGGAAAAGGCATTATGTTCCCAGATCCTGACTCAGTGGACCCCAAATCAGACACTTCTCCCTCTGCCTCTTACTGGTCAGATCTGCTTGGGCTGGAAGGATGAAGGTGGCTTTGTTTGGGTTCACGGAACCCAGGGCTGCCCTAGGTACACAGCCCGTGCTGACACGTTATTTGTCTCTCGCATGCAGAATGAAACGTGTTCCTTCCCTGTCCACCTGCTCCTGGGGTTGTAACTCTTATCTTTGTTGCCGCCCTGCAAGGAAAGGTAAATCATTAGGTGTGTTTGGGCCGGCTTCCCCCACCCCCGTTCAGTTCATCAAGTTACTTCCCTGTAATTTTTTTGCAAAGTAAATTTCCAACTACTTTTAACCACAAATTAGTCATCACCCTGGGCTTTTCAGTGTTCTGTGGAGGCATTCGTCATAGATGCTGCCAATAACAGTTAGCTCAGGCGAAATGTTGCCTTGTTCAGAGTATTCATCACACCCTGTACTTGCCAGGCCTGCGGAAATGAAAGGTGGCGAGGGTGTGAACTCCTTTGTAGGAAATGCAAGATAATGTGAAGGCAAGCGCGTTGGGAGGGGTTGTTCTTCGCACAGAGTCACTCCTGGGCCTGGTTTATCCCAGAGAGACGAGAGAGGCCAAGCAGAAGGGTATCCGGGTCACAGGAACGAAGGGGGCTGGTGGCAGGCAGAGGGGACTCCACGTTTGGGAACCAAGGCTTCCTCGGACTTTGGGCAGATCCTCACATGCCCCCCGACTCAGGCTCCTCACTTGTCAAGTGTGAATTGGAACCTCGAGGTCACAGGCCTGTTATGAGATTTGACGAAACCATGTCTGTGAGACACTGGTCCCGTGCCTGGCCCGTGGCCTTCAGATTTTGGCTTCTTCTCACTCAAGAAACCTGCCTAGACAGGAATCTCCCAAGCAAGCTGGATTCAGCTGTGATCATGTCACACCTCAGGTCCCTGGTCTTCGATCTTGGACGGGCCCGAAAAGTGGGGCCTCATATCCTGCCCTCTGAAACTCATTTTCCAAAGTACTCCTTTGCATTTGCATTTCCCACTGTCATGTCCTGGGTTCCCATGTTGGTCCGTCCTAATCTAACTTGCTGTAAGGAGTAACGTTGGACACTGAGGTCCTGTTCCGTGGTGTCTGCTATCTACCCGCCGCCGTGTTCCGGCTCAATGCTCCTTATCTATACACTGACCTGTGGCCGGACAGTCCATTATACCTGGAACAATTTCCACTACACTGAGAAGAAGAGTCAAATACCCGCCGGCTCTTGGCGTGGCCCACAGAGCCTATGCACGTCAGCCCTGACGGCACCGCCCTGATTTCTCCTGCAGCCCCCTCCAGTTTCCATCTGGCTCCAGCCTCACGGCCTTCCTGCTGTTCCAGGCTCACCCGGTCCCTCCCACCTCGGCCGCTCACAAGAGTCCGCTCCCTGCCGGGAACTCATTATGCTTTTACCTGCTCCGCATCTTGGCCTGGATGCTCACCCCTCAAGGAAGCCTCTCCCCATCGCTCGTCTGCGCAGGAAGCTCCCTCCATTACTTCCCACTCTCGGTCTGTTCCATTTGTCCTCGCAGCCGTGACTGTTGCATTATATGCCAACTATATCCTCTGCGTGGTTCTCCCAGGAGAATGTGAGCAATACAATGGGAAGGATTTCCTTCGTTTTGCTTGGCCCTATACCCCAGCTCTAGAAAAGTGCCTGACCCATACCGTGTGTGTTTTAAATAATTGATGAACGAAAGAATGTGTAACCCTACCGACCCCGGAAAGAACTCCGTCATGTACTTGGACTCGGGGGCATGGGGCAAACATGTCGTGAGCCAGGGGCAGGTCCGTCCATGCATTTCCCCCCTGGATGGTAACGGCTCTCTCTCAGGGTGGAGATGTCATCCCCACTTTACAGCTGAGAGAATTAGGGAAGCTCAGAGGCTAAGACAGTCCGTGAAAGGATGGAACACGAAGTGCCTCAGTTCCTCTGTCTAGCGGTGACTGTTCGGTGAGAGCTTGTTAATAAATGAACACTTACTTAGTTATTCATCCTGGTTAGACAATGATGTTTCATCTTCTGCTTGCTGTGTTTATTGTTGTGATGATCCCGGTCACCACTTCAACACTTTCATTCTGTTTGTCAAGTGACCTTGGGTTTGTTCGTTTCGAGTGCCTCTGTAGGAGCTGCTATCACCAAGTTTCTCTAAGGGAGGCCCCGCTCGAGTCCTTTCCTGGCTCCCGAGCCCTCATTCTCTCCAGGCCGTGGAAGGAATTGGGGGGGAACAGAATGCACATGATGACTGTCAGTATGAAGAGGGACCACGGAGTCCCAGCGGGAAAGACCACCAGGTGACCACATAAGGCTGGGGCTGTCCCTAGCAAATCTGTGGTCCTTCGAGGTGGAGGGACATAAGGCGACAAGCCCAAGGCCTGGGCGTTATAGTCAGGAAGGTCAGGATTCCATCCCAGACTCCTTGAACTTGAGAAAGTGGCAAATATCACAACCTTTCCGAGGCTATACTAGTCCTAAAGATGTAACACACACTTTGCACACCTGGGGTGCAGATTCGGTTAAATCATGCGGGGAACCCAGTGAATGTCCCCTCCGCGGGCCACGCCTAGTACACGTAGCTACACTGTTACATAACCCTGCACTGTTCCTTCCCATGCAAGAGCTGAGGCTCTGACAGGGTTGTATCACTTGTCCAAGGTCGCACAGAGGTAGACCTCGGGAAGGGTCAAGGTCCACAGACACCCCTGAGGTTCTCTGTCTGCCCTAAGTCATTGCTCGTCTATTGCTGTGTGTGTATCACGTGTCACTAGCACAGTGCTGTCCACAGTCGATCTGCGAGATGAGTGGTCTCATGCTTACACCAGCCCTTTTCAGTGGGGTTCCGCTTCATTCGGTCAACAGGGTTCACTGGACTCATGCTGCTCCCCAAGGCCTGAGCTATGGCCGGTGCCCCTGCCTCCACGGGGCATTCCCACGTGGGCGCAGTCGGGCTGTCCCAGATGCTGGTTTCTCCATGCCGTCTCCGGGGCCTGGGACACGAGGACGTCTGCGTGAACAGTTTTCAGTTCACTGCTGGTTTTTATTCCAGTTTACGGCTTTACCGTGTCACCGAACAGAGGGACTTCTTGCACATCGGTAAGAGGAAACACGTGGTTTCTTGCTTTCGGTCAATACTGCACATGACAATTTTTCAAAACGCATTTTGGGATACAGCGTCTTTTCCTCTGTGCGAACTCTTCTGTATCGTGTTTTAAAGCAAAGAGCCACCAAGGCTTGCAAACCCCAAGCTTTGTTTTCCTATTTCAGATGGTTCATGAAAACGTCCAGCTCCTGTTACAGAAGCCGGGTGCTCCTTAACTCCTGTCAAGTGTTACCTCTTGAGCTAACCACACAAGGCAGCTGCTTTAACATATAAGAACAGCCGGCCGGTGTGGCTCAGTGGACTGAGCATCATCCCAGGGACTGAGAGGTCCCTGTTCAGTCCCCAGTCAGGGCACACGCCTGAGTTGCTGGCTCGATCCCCAGTAGGGGGCGTGCAGTAGGTGGTCAATCAATGTATCTTTCTCACATTGATATTTCTATCTCTCTCTTCCTTCCTCTTTCTCTAAAAAATTAATAAAAACATTTAAAATGATGTAAGAACATAAATACGATAGGCTGAGACGGTACATTCAAAAGGAGAGGGACTGGCCAACGGATGTACGGTGAGTGCCGACTACGTGCAAGAAATATTCTAGGTTCTGGTGCAAACAAGAGAGCTGATCTGTGCCCTCGAAGAGGCAGTAGTTCTCAACCTGTGGGTCGCGACCCCTTTGGAGGTCGAACGACCCTTTCACAGGGGTCGCCTAAGAGCATCGGAAAACACCTATTTCCGATGGTCTTAGGAACCGAGACACCGCTCCTCCATCCGTCTCCGTCTCCAGGCGGGTCCACCCACGTGCAGATACGCCCACAGACAACATGAGGCACTCTATTAAAGGGCTGTGGCATTAGAAAGGTTGAGAACCACTGATCTAGAGGGAAGAAACCCCCAGAAAATAAACATGAAACAAAGAAAGAATTGTGAAGATAATATGAAGTCCCGAGAAATCCTCTGGCAAAGAGAAAACTGAGTCGTGTGCTGAAGAGCCACCAAGGGTGTTGCTTTAGCCGAGGTGGGCAGCTCAGAGTGACACCTGTGCTGGGACCTGAATGATGGGAAGTAACAGTCACGTGAGGATCTTAGAGATAATGTTTCAAATAAAAGGAGAGGCAGCTACAAAGGTCCTGAAATGCAGGTACCTGGTGAGCAGCAAGCAAGTCCCCGTGGCTGGAGCCAGGAGGTGAGAGGTGTGGCCAGGGACAAGCTCAGGAGAGAGACAGGGACACATGGTAGAGGCCTGTGGGGACAGCAAAGAGCCCGAGTGTAGCTTCATGCGGGGAAGGCCACGCTTCTGTGTGCCTCGCAACCTGTAGGGTAGCTCCCTGGAGGGTAGCTCCCTGGAGGTGGGGACACCTGTGAGGACTGTGATGCTGGATCAGGGTGGTGCACGGTGCTGACCTGGATTGGGGTTCAGTGGTCAGTGGGTAAGAAAGGATGGGACTTGGGCAGCACTGTGGGGAAAGAGCTTGCGAAGCTTGCTGATGGGCTAGATCAGGGTAAAGGAAAAGGAGAAAAACTCAAGACTGGCTTCTGCTTTGGGACTTGAGTAACTGGATGGATGCTGGCGCCATCTGCAGAGATCCGCAGCCGCAGGGGGAGGCGCTGTGGGCAGGGGCGGGTTGATGTGGGAGAAGCACGGGCTCTGTTCTGGGCCACGCTCCGTGCTGGATCCCGTTAGATTGCTGAGGAAAGAGGATGAGGGGGCAGGTCTGCCGTGAGCCGAGGTCCCGGGGAAGTTGTCAGGGCTGGAAATGCAACTTTGAGAACCTGCTCGTGTCCAGAGTAGTTAAAGACAAGACACTGCATACACTCACCTAAGATAAAGTGTAGCGAGAGAAGGATTTGGGGACGGGACCTGAGAGAAGGTGAGAGGTTTGGGGACGGAGCCCTGGTCACTCCAAAATTTAAGACTGTCGTAGAGTCAGAAGAGTGCATAAAAAACTCAAACAGAAGGGTGATTTGCCCATTTCCATCCTGATCGATGGTCTTGCAGACTTCTGGGACCTGTTCTGAGTGGGGACCCACTTCTTAGATACTCACTTCAGAGGTCTGAGTGTAAGACACTTGTGTGCAAGACACTCGTGTGCACTTTGTTGGGGCTCAAATCACAGGCTTCTAAATACAGAATGAGAAAAAAGGAAGACAAAACACTTTTTATAAATGGAAAATTCAGTGATTATAGTCACTCATTTTTCCGTCCAACAGATAGCATCTGCTGTGTACTTTGGGGTAAATAGGAACTGTGGTTTTCATCTTAGAGTCTGCTCAAACTCTGGAGTCAGAAGAGAGAGGTGATCCATCACAGGTGGAAGCCCATAGATCTCCGGTGGAAAGTTCTGGAAGAAAAGTTCTGTGCTGCCTGTAACAGGCTTGTGTGCATGTGTCTCCGTCAGGGTAGGAGGCCTATATTAACAATATAATAATACAGTAATAAAAATGATAACACAGCTGACATTATTCGGCACTATGCAATGAAGAACTCGATTTTACCCTCAAAACCAACTTCATAAGCAGGTGTTATTATCATCTCCATTGTTCAGATGAGTAAACAGAGGCTTATGAAGTTGAGTACACTCCCAAGATCATACAGCAAGTAAGTGGAAAAATTATAAACTGAATTTAGATTTCTTGACTCCAAGCCTCCAAGCGATTTAAACATTAGTTGAAAATATAGGCTTGGAGTCAAGCAGACATTGAGACACTGGCAGCTTGTTAACAATGCACAGGAGATTCAGCAGGTCTCTGGCGGGGGTGATGTCTGCATTTCTACATAACCTCACATGATGCTGATGTGGCTGCTCCAGCCACCACTCTCTCAGTAGCCAGACTCTAAGGGTCTGGGTGTACCCACCCCTGTGCCCCATTCGCCATCTGCGGGTGTACAGCAAATGCACATTGAGAAGGTGAACATGGGAAGATGGGACAATAGAAGTTTTCCCTTCTGCTTGGGAAACTTGGATCTAAGGGTACAATCTGACCTTGGCCTCTTAGCTCCCAAGAAAAGGAGGAGAGATTTCGGTTCTCCTGTTCCTGTGATTGGGTTATTATATAAGACTGAGTAAAAATACATTTCAATGACACTTTGGCTAAAGCAAGTCTAGAAATAAAAGAAGTCCCGAATCGGGTTGAGAATCTTCCGGTTTGTACCGCTGTGGATAAGATCAGGGACACGTCACCTGTGTTCTCACGCCTAGCCACGAATCCCAAGTCGTGTGCATGCACACGTAATGTTCTTCCGCAGTATGTTTCTCTCCGCTGACCCTAAAGTTCATCTCCTGTCCCTCCACGTCCCCGATAACAGATGCCAGGGTTTCCTGCTTTGAGGAGGGAGGATTAGGAAGCACCGATACTTGAGGCGACTTGCACAAGGGCACGGTGAGAGCTAGGGGCGAAAGAAGGAGGTAAATCTGGTGCCCCAGACTCCGGGCCCGCAATTCTGTCTCCGCAAGCACAGCTCCCTCTGTGTGGCATGCATTTGCTCAAGGAAACAGAATGCTCATCAAAGAGGTGGAATTAACAACCTTAAAAAACTAGGGGAAAAAAGGTTTCTAAAGAATAGGAAATAACAAAACTCTACTCTACTGCTCCCATGAATTCAAGTGGGAATTCTCTCATGTCATTGTGGCTGCACTTCCAAGAGATTTCATGGCTCACCCGCCTGCTCGCTCATTGATAGCACCCATCTGTCCCCGTGCTACTAGTCACTGCCATGGAGGTTAGCCCCTTTTTAAAATTTTTACTTAAATGTGTTGGGGCGACATTGGTTAATTGCACTCCTATGTTCACGGCAGCATTACTCATGGTGGCCAAGACACAGGGACAACCGAAGTGTCCTTCTGCAGATGATTGGAGAAAGAGGATGTGGTACACACCTACAATGGAATACTACTCAGCCATCAGGAAAGATGAAAAACTGCCATCTGCGACGGGGTGGATGGATTTGGAGACTATCGTGCTAAGCGAAATGTTAGAAAATCTCAGAAACCAAGTGATTTCACTCATATGTACCATGGAGTTTAAAAGAGGCAGTAAGAATAAAATACCAGACACAGGATGGGTGTTTTAAAATGACATTCCCACTAAACTGGAGGTGAGTGTTTGGCCCTTAAAAGGTGGACCAGAGGCAGTAAGACTGTCGGCCAGAATTAAGTCCGGCTTTGGCGTGCTCTGTGCTGGGTCTCTCTCTCACTGCCTCCTTTGCCTTCATCACATTTTTGCATCTAAATTAAAAAAAAAATTTTTTTTATTGTCTTCAGAGAGAGAGGAAGGTAGAAGAAGAGCGAGATAGAAACATCGATGAGAGAGAACATCAATTGGCCGCCTCCTCCATGACCCCCACTGGGAATTTGGCCCACAACCTGGGCTTGTGCCCTGACCGGGACTCAAACTGGTGACCTCTTGGTACATGGGTTGATGCTCAACCACTGAGCCACATTGGCCGGGCTGATTTTTTTTTTTTTTTTAATACACACACTAAGGCCGCTCTTCTTGACTCTATCCTAATGGCCCCAAAACCATCTCATCACATAATTGGCTCAGGGCAGAATATTCATATTCGGGACCGGGAAGTCGGCTCATTGAGGTCAGTCTGAATGCAGCACGTTCCCCATTCCCCCCTCTTCCTTGCTTCTCTCCCTGGCACTGCTCATGAGGAGCTAAGTCTGCAGCTCTCTGGTTGGGGCGGACTGAGGGGGCGGCTTCTCCTTCACTGAGTCACAAGAGTCAGGACCTGAACACATTACTAGGTCGCACAGGTCAGTCAGGGGCAGGTGGGCCTGGAGGTCAGGAGCAAAACTAGACCCACAGAGACCAGCAGGGGTCAAAGCAGATTCACCAAACCCGCGGCCAGCTTCGCGGACCCAGAAACAAAGAGACAAGCATAGTGTCGGGAGCCAGGCACGCACAGGAACAAACCAGGAAGCATGACGAAAAGGGGGTCCCGGGCAAATGCACCTGCCTTCTCCTGTGCACCTGCTAGAGGACCAGAGCGCCTTGCGTTGGGCTGGCCGATGGTCCCCGGCTGCGTTAGCCTGCGAGGGACACGAGCACCGCAGCGGCCAGGTCAGCTTGCCCCACTGGGTGGCACACCCCGAAAACAGGGGAGTGCGTTGCAGTTATTTCCTATTTGTTATATAACCAAGCCCGGTCCTTAGACTACGGACAGCACTTCACGTCCGAGGCGTGTTGTTCTTTCTCTCCCATCTCTCCCGCGTCACCTCGGACGCTTTTCTCCTGAGAAAACATGACAAGACATGACCTCGCTGGAAAGATGGGGTCTGCCATTAACTTTACATGGGATTGCTTTCAGGTATGAATTAAAATGTGCTTTCAAAATCCACCGTCCCCGGTTCGAATACAGCCCCACATTGTTAAGAATCTCTTCTCTCTCTCTCCATATAAAGATATATATATATATAAAACCAATATAACTTTATTATATATCAAAAGCAATACATTTTACATGGCATATACATTATGAATTAAAAAGCATGTATCTCTAGAGTTGTGTGTAGATGTCTATGTAGAAGTCTCTCTGTCCACCTACGCACTGGGGGCGGGCTCCTATGCAAACAGGATGGGTTTTCTCCGGGGGACCAGGAAGTTCGGGCTCTGTGAGTGGGGGAGACAGAGGGGAGCTCCATATTGGACAGGTGCTGGCACTGACTGTCCCAGGGCAGAGAGCAGAACGACAGGGAGGTTGGGCAGGACATTTTGAAGAAGGAAGAGCCGGAGACTTGCCGCACGCCAAGCAGGGGTCCCCGTGGTTGGAAGTGGCGGTGTCGGGGTGCAGGCTGACGGTCAAGCAATCGGGTTTGCAGGTAGACTTCACATGGGGCAATGTGAGAATAAGGACAACTTGTAAGCCATTCGCGCTTTGGAGAAGATGTGACGCTGAGCCTGTGGACCTGCGCGGCAAGGTCACCAGACTCGGGCCTCCGTGCACGCCTCAGTCTTACTTTCTCAGCAACGCAGCTGGGCCCCAGGGAAGCCCGGCAGGAGCAGGATGGGGAGCTGTGTGCTGGAAAGAAGGGGGCAAACCTAGCAGAACGTCTCGCTGTGCAGTGGACCAAGAGGGATCTACAGCCTCGGAGAAAGAAGCCAGGTTTGGGACAGGGTAGCTCCCAGCTCGGCTCTCACTGCCTGTGCCTGCACAGGGCCCGACCTTCCTGAGCCTCCTTCTCCCTTCCAGACGCTGAGCTGACGACGTTGTCAGGCCTTCTGAGATCCGAGCTAAGTGGCTTAGCTTCCTCCCTTGGTCTCCGGCCTGTGTCAGGAGCCTCTTGGGAAACACCGGCGACTCTGATCCCAGACTTAGAGGGTATTCAAGAGGCAGCTCGGAGTTGTAGGAAGGTCCAGACTTCAGCATCGCAGTTATGGCTGCAGAATCTGCTGCTTATCAGGAATGACGAGAGCGACTTCACGTGTCAGAATCACAACCTCACAAACGCAGAGCAGAGATAACGCTACTTCCTCGTGGGCTCCCCGAGAGGCTTCCTGAGACTCGTTGGCAGAAGGCGGTCACCTGAAGTTAAATGCAGCGCGGAAAAGGTGGAACATCGCGGTTTCTTGTTTAATGTTCATTCTTTCCCATCAAGACGCACAGGGAGACGTAAGCAGAGACAGATTATCCAGCCTAAAGCTCCTGCGGTTTCTGTGAGGCTGGGTTTGGAACCTGGGCCTGGTTGACACGTGACACGTTTTTGCTTATTTTATGGAGTGTACATATTTCATTTTCTGGGAAATCCTGCATCTCATCCCAAAACCTCTCCTTCCCAGCACCATAGCCCTGTGGAGTTAGGGGATTTGACTTGCAGTGGAGAATAATCCATGAGGTGACATAGTCAGTGTGTTCTAGGAACCCCACAAACACAATGAGCCCCCAAATGACACCAGCAAGAGATTTGTAAGAAAATAAAAGAGATTAGCCAAGAAGGAAGGGATGGATTTCCTTTGAACCTAATTTTAGTGGTGAAGTTATGAGTCATGAAAATAGAGACCTTGTATCTTAAATGACACAGAGACACCTCCCTGGTCAACCTGCTTCCCACTCGGAGCTGTGAGCACAAACGAGGACGCGGACGGTCTGCTGAGGCAACGGGCTGACTTTGGCGTCTCCCGGGCGTCGGGGCATGGCAGTCAGGGACTTCCGGGTGCGTGCCATTCAGAGAAACTCCTGTCATCAGACTAATCTCAGAATCTGTCCCTTGTGACTAACGCACAGTTTTCTTTAATCTCTGGAAAACTCTGGTCACGTAACTGCTATTTAACATGAAAGATGCTGAGATACGGGGTTTAATTAGCTTTCTGAAGGTTAGACGCAGTATCCGTCAGAGAGAGCATTGCAGAGGAACTCCGGGCAGAGCTAGCAGGCAGGGGCGAGGTGAAAACCAGGTCACATCCAGGTGGTCCCGAAGACGTGAGCAGGCACCCAGGGAGGAGGTGGTTCCTGCCCACCACGTGGGAACAGAGGGTCCTTTTCTGTGGCTCCGTAGGGGATCCGCCTTCCCTTTGGAACATTGAACTTACTCTGTTTACATTAGTATTTTTCTTTTTTAAAAATGTTTTTTATTAATTTGTTTTTCTTACAGATGTTTCTCCTTTGTCCCCCATTGACACCCTCCTCCCTATACCCCCTACCCCCATCCCCAGCATTGTTGTCTATGGCCATTGGTTACGCATACATGCATATAAGTTCTGTGGTTTATCTCTTCCCTCCCCCCAGACCCCTCTTCTGAGGTTTGTCAGTCGGTACTCTACTTCTATGTCTCTGGGTCTATTTTGTTCATCAGTTTGTTTTGTTCATTATATTGCACAAATAAGTGAGATCATGTGATATTTGTCTTTCTCTGACTGGCTTATTTTGCTTAGCATAATACTCTCCAGGTCATCTCAAAGAATAAAAGATCTCTTTCTTACAGCTGCATAGTATTCCACTGTGTATATGTACCACTGCTTTTTTAATCTGCTCATCTACTGATGGACACTTGGGCTGTTTCCAGATCTTAGTTATTGTAAATAGTACTGTTATGAACATAAGGGTGCATATATTCTTTCTGATTGATGTTTCGGGCTTCTTGGGGTATATTCCTAGAAGTAGGATCACTGGGTCAAATGGAAATTTAATTTTTAACTTTTTGAGGTAACACCATAGTGTTTTTCATAGTGGCTGCACCAGTCTGCATTCCCACCAGCAGTGTACTAGAGTCCCCTTTTCTCCACACCCTCGCCAACACTTATTGTTTGATGATTTGTTGATGGCGGCCATTCTGACAGGTGTGAGGTGATACCTTATTGTTATTTTAATTTGCATCTCTCTGATAATTAGTGACGTTGAACATTTTTTCATATGTCTCTTAGCCATTTGTATGTCCTGTTTGGAGAGGTGTCTATTTAGTTCCCCTGTCCATTTTTTAATTGGGTTCGTTGTCTTCCTTTTGTTGAGTTGTATGAGTACTATATACTTTGGAAATTAACCCCTTATCTGATGTATCATTGGCAATGATGCTTTCCCATAGAATGGGTTCCCTTTTTTTTTAAGGCACTTTCATGTTCCACACATTGTCTCTGGCTCGTGCAGAACCTTATCCATCCTCCACTTACCCTTATGGGAGAATTGATGATGGTACCATACAGGTGAACATTTGAGGATGAAGATTTAAAGCTATAAAAATCCATGAAGATTCTGACCAATGCCAACACAATAGAAAGTCAGTGATTAGCTATTATTATTGTTGTTACCTGCCCCCAAGTTCTATGAGTGCAAACTGCTTAGTATGATTGAAATAATTTCTGCTTTTATCTATCCTTCTTATTCTGGCTGTCAGTGTGTAGTCCTTCCCTGTCTCCTCAAAGCCCCTGTACCCCATCATCCATGCTTTGGCATCTCTTCCCCAGAGTTCCATGAGGTTCTGACAAGCTCTCTAGTCAGTTGGTGTATTTGCCTACCATGTTCTTTTCTGCAACAAGATGGGACTGTCACTAGAAGGGACACCTGAACAATTTTCTTGGCCAGTCAGTGCATAGCACACATTTGTTTCTCCAGAAATCCTGGGGCAGGGTACTAGTCTCCATGTCTTTGGTTGGCGTATGAGTGTCCTGTTGCTTCTATGACAAACTGGGATAAATGTAGAGTTTGTGACATGTATTATCTTCTTTTCTCCCTCCTTCCCTTCCTCTTGCTCTCCCTCCTTCCCTCCCTGCCATTCTTCCCTTCTTCCTCAGAGATATTGCAAAGGATTATAACTTAGACAGGGACCAGAGAATATATTTATTTATAGGAAGCACTGTAATTACAAAGATTTCATTGACTGCATCATCTCAGCAGATTCTTGAAAGCTCCCACAGAGTGTTTATGTTAGTATTCTTCTTTGCAGGTGGAAAAACTAAAGCCCCATGACTTGACCAAGGCCATATACCCATCACATGAAATCTCTTCTAGCTCTTTCAGCCCCCATCCTCTTCGCCCCAGGTCACACCTGCCTGGTCCCCATCCTATCCACAATGCAGTTGCCTTCTGAAATTTCCTGTGTATGATCATTTCTCTGAAAACCTTCTTGGAAGCTCTTTATGTTTGCCTGGAAGAGTAAGAGACAAAGTGCACTCTCCCAAGACTGGTGTTGATGGCATGTCCATAGCCTGGGCACAGGTTGGTGCTGTTTATTACTGGGGCACATTGCTTTTCTTCTTTGGCAAAAATACATGGAACCAAAGGAAAGGGGATGAACTGGGACCCACCAGAGTTCACACTGTAACCTTGGGAATCCAGTGCTGAACCTATGGGCCAAATGAGATCTGCTTGAACTGGACATGGGCTCCACCTGAGCTTCTCAGTACATTAAACATTTTTCCTAATACCAGCTGACATGAACTCAGAGGTCAGCAGGACTTCACCACCTGCCGAGATCCGGCATCACACTGGTGAAGGCGTGGATCCAGGAGTAATTGTCAGGGAAGCAGAATGCGTCACCTGGAACTCCTCAGCTTGACCTCCAGGACGTTGAAAGGTCTGGAGACAAAAGGAGCGAGAAGGATCCTGACCAGGGAAAGGCAGGGCGGTGCAGGAGACCGAGTGCACTTTCTGTGTTAGAGGCAGACAGTCCATGGCTGTGGTCTGTTCTGAGTCTCCTCTGAGGACTTGGCTGCGGATCACTCTTTTTTTCTGCAGGTCCCCAGCTTTGTGCTCCTCTGGTTCTAGTTTGTTGTGTTGTAGAGCAATTTTTGGCCTCAGGTGACCATGACTATGCTTGATGTTGTCAATACTAATCGCTTGTGAGATCACTTTGCAACAGATTGCCCAGTAGAGACACTTCATATTGGAAGGGGATGAACATTCACTTGCATACTGTTTCCTATAGCTTATGCATGGGAAGGGCAGCAAGGAATACAATTTTCAGCTATTCAGACTGTGAGCACAGGCAGCTAGCTGGGAGTTATCAGGAGGGAAGGGAGCTAGCTGGCTGAGCCTGATTGAATAATCTGGCTTAAATCTGGAAGTTACAGTTCCTTCAGACACACAGGGATTAGCTGAATCTTCACCAACAGGATCAACACCCCTCCATCTCCCACGTACAGGAGGAAGGACCACCTTTCCAATCTCCCTGGGGACAACTGGCTCATTCACCCAGGCTGTGGGGAGGAAGCACGAACAATGAAGGGGAGATGCCTCTGCTGGGCACATGCGCAGTAGAAGCCAAAATGGCAACATAAAGGAATGCGGTGCAGCCTGGGAAAAGAATTGGATTGGATGAGGGATACATAACCCTGGAAGATCCAGGACATGGATTGGTTACGAGGAGAGCCCATCACAAGCCTTGAAGAGCCAGAAAAGAAATTGGTTAGTTTGAAAGAAAGTCTGCGCTCCCCCAAGCCTGAGGCACTTCAATCAAAGCCTAACAAAGGTCTGTCTGGGTGGCAAGAGTTTCTTGGCGTCTCGCTCGTGCACCCTCTGGTAGCCCTGCTGCCCATCAGGGCCCCAGTGCAGCCTTGGTGGTGAACGTAGATGGGGAAGTGAGACGCAGGAAAGTTCTGCATCTTTGGGTCCTGGCCCTTCAGTGCCGATTAGGTGTGGCTGGCAGCCACAGGGGCTGGACTTCTTCCACTGCGGGAAGGGGCTGCTTCTGCAGAGGGATGGAGCTGCTTCTGCAAAGGGATGGAGCTGAGCCACCTGGTTGTGGATGAGACACCAGGCAACTGGGGGCAGTCCTTTGCTTTTATTTAACATCCTACCACTGCACCTCATCTTCCTTTGTGTGGGTCCCAGAAATGCTTTTCTGCTGACTCCGTGGAAGAACCCTTCTGCCACAGACAACAGCACCAACGTCTCTCTCCGTATGCCGCTGTCATCTCCATCCCCCTCCTCACATTCAGCTGATACATTTCTAATTTTACTGAAGAAAAAGGGGCACTCAGAAGATTTGAACAAATGCTTGAACACACCGCCTCAACTCTGACACCCAGCTACCATCACCCATACTCATTAACTCTATTTTTACCCCTCCTGATTTCTAGAGATAAATGGGGCATGTTCCTTTCTTTGACTTTGTTTTGCATTGAATCTCATCTCTCTGTGCCTCTTCAAAAACAGCCCTTCATTGGTTTTTCTCTTCTTTCTCCTGAACCAGTTTCCCCTTCTATTCTGCAACATTATCATCAAGACAAGAAGACTATTCTTTCTGCCATCTTAAAAAACAACAACACAAACCCCTGAAAATACTTCCTCCCTCCACTTCTTCTTCCAGCTATCACATTCTTCTTTGCCTCTTTGTAGGAACACGCAAAAGTCAGAAGTGAGGCATGTACATACTGTTTCCGTTTCCTCCTCTACCATTATTTCTGCAATGAACTCTAGGTGTTCACCCCTACCCTCCACCAAAACTCCACTTCCAAGGTCACCAGTGAATGCTGGGATGTTAATTTCCATGGTCCAGTTTTGTTTGACCTACCAGCTGCATTTGCATAGTTAATGACCCTCTCCTCCTTGAAATAATGTTTTCAGTTAGGTTCAAGACATCACACTTCTTCAATGTCCCTTTGCTCTTCACAGTTTTCTCCTCTTTAGTCTTCTTTGCTGGTTTTCCCTCTATTTCTGATATCGAACGAAATATCAGCAGCCTGGGGCTCAGTCACTGGTCCTCTTTTATATCTATCCATATGCACACAATTGTTGATTTTAGCCAGTTTAATGTTAAAGCCAACCGTGTGTTTAAGATTGTCATCCTTTTATCTCTACTCCAGATCCCTTTCCTGAACTTTAAATTTTTTAAAATTTTTTGCTATGTTTATTAATTTATTTTTGCTACAGATGTTTCTCCTTTTTCTTGTGTTCAACTGCCAGCTGGTCATCTGGACTTGACTGTAAAACAAATATCTCAATCCTAACAAGTGTAAACCTGAACTCCTGATCTCCTCCGATCCCACTTGGTACTCTAGCAATTTATCCGCTCAGACAATGGAACGTCAATCTTTCCAGGGCTGACACCAAACAAACAAACAAACAAACACAACTCTTGCCTACTTCTTCTATGTCACGTATTCTAGCTGGTTCATCAGGAAATCCTTGGTTCTTCCTTCACACTAGCATATTCAGAATTCCGCTACATCCCAGCACTTTCACCATATCAGCCAGGCCCAGGTCCCCTTTGGCTCCTGCTCTGGTTATTGAACCACCTGTTGACTGGTCACCTGCTCCCACTGTCCCCCTCCTACCATCTGTTCCCAACACGGCAGCCACAGTGACTGTGCTACAAAGTAAGTCTGATCAGGTCCCGTCTCTTCTTTAAAATCCTCCCTTAAATGGTCCACAAGGCCCATGTGACCCGGCCGCTGTTACATCTCTGTCCTCACCACCGTAGCCTTCCGGCGCTCACTCGCTTCAGCCATGTGGCCTCCCTGCTCTGTGAGCATGACGAGCATCTCTGGTCTTCAGGCCTTAGAAAGTCTTGTTCTCTGACTACGGGATTGATGGATCCCTTACCTCCTTCAGATCTTTTCTCAAATGTCACCTTCTAAGGTTGAGGACCTTCGTGAATACCATAGGATCCCATATTCCAGCACATCTATTTAAAAAAATTTTTTTAAATCCTCACCTGAGGATATTTTTCATTTATCTTCAGATAGAGTAGGAGGGAGCAGGAGAGGGAGGGGTGGGGGGAGAGACAGAGAAACATGGATGTCAAAGGGACACATCGACTGGTTGCCTCCCACACGACTCTGACCAGGGCTGGGGACAAACTGGAACGGAGGTACGTGTCCTTGACCAAAATCAAACCCGTGACCCTTTGGTCCACTGGCCGACACTCTAACTGCTGAGCTGAACCGGCCTTAGCAAGTCTCTCTATTTTTTGAATAATTTTTGTTCAGAGAAATTATTATCTTCTAGTACACTATACGATTCATTGATGTATTTTATTTATGTCTACCTTCCTCATCTAGAATATAACTTGAAGCAGGGCTTTCTGTCATTTTTATGTGCTGATATGTCCATAGCAATTAAAATGTGTCTAGAGCCTAGTATGCATTAGAAGTTGTTGTAATAAATGTGTAAGTGAATGAATTAATAAAATAAACTTGTCAGAGAATATAAAAACTACCTTTTCACTTACACTGTTCTATTTCTAAACAAAAATCATGGGTGTTATTAAAATTTAGTTATGATAACGGGAACATAACAATTCACCCAGAGATGTAACAGAAAAATATATAAATTGATATATATACAAGAGTATTGAAGTATTATTTGTAATAGCAAACTGAAAAAATAAATAAGCAATCAACTGTTCATCAATGTGGCACCAGCTGAATAACTTATGTTACATACACACAGTGGAACACTCATTATGAGGTTATAATAAAGATGAGGAAGCTACCTATAGACTGATACAAAGAGATCTTCATAATATACTGTTAAGCACAAAGATATAAGGAGCAGAAGGATGTACATAATCTAACTTTTGAATAAGAATGTGAAAACTCCCCTGTGTGTGTGTATGCTATCTTATATTTGTTAAACACTGAAAAATAAACCCCAAACTGATAAAACATGGTAATCGACATAGAAAAAGGGAGTGAAAATTATCTGCATATACCTTAGTATATAGTTTTTACTTTAAGATATAAACTATTTTACAGATCTAAAAAAAAAAAAAAAAAACTAAATTAAAGAGAAATAAAGAGATCAATTTCTCAAAATTGAAAACAAGCTAAGACAAATGAATCTATTATCAAATTGGTGATCTAATGAAATACAGAAAACATGACTTCAAATTATTTTAGGAAGCCATCTGTACACTTAATGGACTATGTTCCAAGAACAAATAGATTGACTAAGACACCTTAAACTGAATACACATACTTAATTGTGAGCAGTGAAACTGGTATTGTTATGTAAAGCAATATAATACATTGTGAGATAATACATAAGTAATTATCTGAATGTTGTTGGTTACCAAAATTTTCCACATAAGAGAAAAAGGCAAAGATCAAAGAATCTCTCAAGGGTTGCATTTGAACTGGAATATAAAAATATACTCTTGCTTTTATTTATTTTTATTTTTTGTTAAAAGAAAGTTCTTTACAGCCAATATACCTAGAAGAAATGACATCTCAACATGAATGAGCATCCTTACTCTCCAAATTGTTGTCTCTATCACCTTTCCCTATTGAAAGTAACCAGTGCCCTCGTTTGATGTATACAGGACAAACATTTCATATTTTATTGTGCCAGGAGTTATCAGAAGGGTTAAGAATTAAACCTGAAAAAATTTATCTGGTGAGAGATGGGACAATTTGAGCATTAAACCAAAGAATGAATGCAATACGTTGAGACATCCCGAGTCCTTAAAACCCTTGAGTTTATAATGATAATTTTTCCCACTCAAAAAAAAAAAATTAGTTTCTCCCTACCACATACCTCTCCTGTCCAAAAAACTCAAAACTCATTGTAGAGTATTGGGAAAAAAACCAAGTCACCAAGCCATTATTTAGAAATTTGGCAATTGAAAAGTAACTATGTATTTATCTCACTTTTACTGTATTTAAGTATATTCAAATAACTCTATATGGCAAAGAAAAGTTTTTCAGAGAACACTTTTAGCTAAAAGTCGATGAAAATAAGAAATAAAATTAGTATTCAAAAATGACAATAAAATAATTGATTCAGGATGAAAGTCTGATGGGGAACTTCACATTGAAGGAATGACCCCTGAACCCACTGGTCAAGTTTAGGGACAACGAACTTGGCTCATTTCAAACTGTGGGCAATGTGAAGGGCACAGTGCTACCTATGAGTTATTTCTGCCTAGAGAAGTTTAATTTTAATCTAATCAGAATCCAGAAGTAACTTACCTTTGTAGGAAAAAGATAATAAAATAAAAAACAGTTAGATATCACAATACGGATGAAAAAGAGGTCACATACTAACCCTGACAAGCTAAATGGAGGCCTGCATGGAAACCTTACAAACCCAGAGACTGAAAGCAACCACAGAGGATGATTTGAAAATAAAATTTCTAAGTAAAAGCAGGTCACAGTGAGTAGTCATATCCTAAGCCTGTAGCTTCCTTGATACAGTTCAGTCTTTATCGTAAGTGAGCCTTTCTATTGTCTCTTTGCATCTAAGATAGCATACCTTTGAAAGGTCAGAGCACTTTGATTATTTTGCCCAGACTCCTGCGGCACACCCACCCCAGGGGAGCACAGACCACAGAACCTCGCTTTGCCACCCTGTTCCCCGAATACCGTCTCTGTGAGCTGTAACTGTCTTGTACCCACCAATGTAAAAAAAGTATGTCTCTTCATTGTCCTTTTTATCCAACTCCAGGAATTTCCCCTCTTTGCTTTTCCCCACCCCGTTAATCTAACTCAAATAGATTTCATATACCTCTTTACGTCTCCTCCTTTGACACTAATGTAAAAATAAGTTGTAAAATGGCCATTCTCCAGAGCATTTTCTCAAAAGAAGGGGCTTAACAGATAAATGTAATAAGTAGATCTTGATTTCTGGCTTTATGGATGCATTTTGTGGAAGTGTTTTGGAAAAAATACAAAACAGTGTAAAAAGACATCACAGAGACAAGCAGAGAAAGTTGATTATGACCTGGTAAATGATCATGCCAAGGACTTAGTGATCTTTGTATTAGGTGTCACAATGGCATTTGGTTTGTGAGATTATTGCTGTTTGTTAGAGAGACACACTGAAGAATGTAAGAACGAAGTCCTGAAATTGCTTGACTATACTACCGCAGCAAATTTTTAAAAAGGACCGAGTACTCAATTGTGGAAAACAATTGAACACTGTTGTATCTGGGCAGTCGATATGTAGCTGTGTCAGCTAAGTCGCTTTACTTTTGTATGTTTAAATATTTTCTAATAAATCTTAAAATAATGAGTAATCTGGACCTCTGGTGGTGCTCCTAGGTTTTAAGAATGATGAACTATTACATTCTCTTGCCATGAACTCAGGAGATGACTGTACTCTTGGAAGTGATGGGAACTCAAAGGACTGTATCCTGGCCCTTTTTTGGATCTCTGTATGTTTTTTTTCTTTTGTTTTTTTCATTAACTCCCTATTCAAGAAAACGAGCCCTGCACCTCCCTTTCAACCGCTGAGTCTGAATACAATACCTGACCTTGAATTCTAGCTCTGTCCCCATCTCTGTGAGCACTGGCGATAAGCCTAGGTTCCTATAACCTCAAATGACAACATGAGTGTGGTCAAGGGTTCGGGGCGCACTTGGAGTCACGTGGATGAAGCTCTCATGCAGGGAATGGCGTCTGTCAGGTGGTCTTGTCTTACTTCTCGTTCATCAGAGTCCTAATCAATACACAGATTCCGAGGAGTCACAGTAGTTATTGGAAAAATCAGCCACAGAATGAGTGACTGCCCACGTGATTTCCAATCACATGCTTCTTATTGGAAGTGTATCGATCCCTGTTTATGACCTTACATCTTGAAGTTCAGCAGAGGTCATTTTGGAAACAAATTTGGTTTCTATTGAATTTAAAGAGATTACAACCTCTAAAAACATCAATGCTGTTTAGAAATTAATTTAAAAAAACAACAACAGAAAACAAAACAAAACAAAAACACAGAGAAAGTTCTAATACAGCAGAGTAAGCGTTTAAACAGCACCAGAAATACTCATGGGCTTCCAACCCTGTCAGTATCATTCTTTCTTAATCAAACTAAAACTTTAAAAAAATCAATAAAAGGAACCCAGAAAGGGCTCATGTTTCCTATTTAAGTTTGAAATAGACCCTTTGAGGAAAGTATCCATCCCATTTCTCCTAACACATCCGAGGTTTTGCGGGCCTCTGCCTAAGGGTGGTACCCTTACCTGGGCTCCAAACGCTGTTTCTTATTAACTTGGCATCACCAGGATGGAGGCTGTTCTCAGACCTGGCTCTGAAAGAAGCTATTTTTAGAAACTGCATTATTTCTGTAGCTGTTGTTATTGCTGAGACTCAGAGGCTCCATTTCCTGAGAAATGTCTCAGTACCCCAATTTGGGGGAGACATATTTTCACGCACGAGGTTTGCTCATGCCTATGCCCCTTTATAAGGCTGAGGGGTTTTTATCCCCTTTTCAAAAAAATTGATTTTAAAGAGAGAGAAAAACATTGATTCGTTGTTCCACTGAGTTATGCATTCATTGGTTGCTTCTCGTATGTGCCCTGACTGGAGATCAAACCCGCAACCTCGGTGCATGGGGACGATGCTCTCAGTGACTGAGCTGTCTGGCCAAGGCTGTCCCCTTTTGAGGGAGGACCCTGGACTCTTCCGACTGCTTCGGGAAGATCGGGCTTGTGAGCTCCCCATCCTCCGTCACAGGAGCGTGCTCTGACACCATATATTTAGAATAAACTTTCTTCAAGGAGCTGACAATCCAGCTCTGAGTTCCTCTCTTGCTCACCTCGGCGCTTCTTCTGGAGATCATCTTCACTCAGGTTTGACAGAGTTATGACCTCCGAGCTTCCTCGCGGATTTTTCTGTCATGCACCGAACCTCTCCTCGGCTGTTTGCCCAGCTATTGCTTACTCAGGCCGGAAGGTCCACCTCAAAGACCCCTTCTTCCAGAAGCCTTCTGTATTCGTTTCCTGCACCTGCAGTAACACACGTTACCAACTTGGTGGCTTAAAAACAACACACACGTTTGTTTTCTTACAGTTCTCAGGGCCAGAAGTCTGAAATCAAGGTCCTCCAGCCCGAGGGGTAGGGGGCGGCGCGCCCCCTGGAGGTTCTAGAGGACAATGTGTTTCTTTCTCTTACAGATTCCGGGGGCTGCCAGCATTCCGTGGGCTCTGCCTACATGGTCCTGATCTTTAAGACTAGCGTCTTCAAATGCCTCTCTTTGGCCCATCTTTGCATAGCCTTCTCTTCTGTGTCTTCTTGTTAAATCTTCCTCTGCTTCTCATAATAATACCTGTGATCATATTTAGGGCAGACGTAGGTCACAGAAAACAGTCTCTCTATCTAAAGTCCTAACTTACTCACATCTGCACAGCCCCTTCAGCAAAATAAAGGGCACTTCTGCAGCCTGATGCACCTTTTCTGTTCTCTTCCTCCAACTCTACCTCTGTTTCCCGGGCTGGATTCTGAACCTCTTATCTGAGTATTTATTTAAAACCTTGTCTTTAACTTTATTATGGTACATAGGATAATGATAGTGGTGATGAGAGTGATGATGATGATGTTGAGGTTAATGATAGCACTGCCCTAAGGGTTTCACAGATATCATATCAGTTCATTCATACAATAATTTAAGATGCAGGTACAAGGTTCATCCCTGTTTTTCAGATCAAGGAACTCAGGTACCATTATCTCCTGAGTGGACTTGCTGAGATCTGAGCCCAGGCAGTTCTAGTCAGAGCCTGGGTAGCATCGCACCATGGAGAGCAATTCACCTGCTCTGTCCCGTTGACTGGACAGCCCTGGAAGCCAGCCAGTGTCCCCAGCTTCCAGCACACAGCTGACACTCAGCGATGTTTGAGAAATACCTGTATAAACAGATTCTAAACTAGCTCTGCTCTTAACCAGATCTGGGCCTCAGACATGTGTACAGACCCTTCTGGACCTCAAGCATTTAATTAGGATGCTGGCATTTGGGTGCACGTTAGAGCCCCTCCTGCTTTCTGAGCTGATTATCTCAGAAGTGAGTTTGGAGTCTGAACTCTGGCTTTTAGGTGAGGGTGACGGAGTCACTGGGCCCATGTTGTTGAGCATGCTGGGCACACATATCAGGGTGCAGTTAATGATTTGTCACACGGGAGAGTTAACTTTTGAAGTAGAAGTCGTTAGAGAACGTTCGTGTCCCAGAAGCTTTGGAGAAATGCCAAAAGTATCGATAACATCTGTTTGCCCAAGGCGGGCACGTTACCTTTACTGCCAGTGGGAGAGACGTTAGCCTTTCTGGACTCTCTCAAAAGACTGTATTTTATTCATTTATTGCCTGTCACGCCCGCAGTGTAACGACGCAGAATTGCTCCCCCTGGGTGACCTGCCCACGTAACGAGCGAATGCGAATGTCTCAGTGCGTGGATTCGAGGGCCCAGGTCACACGGCTATACAACATTCTGCCAGTGGGTCATGAAATGGGACTCATGCATTTAGAAAGCAACTTCAGATACAGCAGCTGCAGGTGTGCACGCAGACTCAGTGCCTTCGGCCCGAGTCTCTTCCTAAAGCTTTTCTAAATGAGGGCCGCGACTCTGCCACACTGCTAACTATTAATTGGTAACAAAGGGGGAGGTTGGAAGAGTGATCAGGAGCGATGCACCCGCGGCCGTGGTCTCCGCGGTCCTGGGAGACCTCTCCGGTTGGAATAGTCATCGTGCAGGCAGAAACCTGACGGAAGACTTCAGTTTAAACTCGGAGCCGAGTTGCCTGTGATTAGCTTTCATTACCATCAAATGCATCCCGTGAGCATATCCCAGGTGACGTGGCTGAGGAGGATGCTGTTCCAGTGGCACACTGCTGTGTGTGGTGGTGGTGGCGGTGGCGGTGGCGGTGTGGGTGGCCGTCGCCCTGTGCACGGACGCCGCTTCCTCTCATGGACACAGCACAGCCCGTGGGGCCAGCTCCTGCCGGAAGGTAGCGTGGCCGTCAGCAAACTGCCCAGCCTCTCCTTCTGCAAGATCCCTCATCCCTGCAAGGAGGAGACGAGAGACGCGCAGAGAAAGAGCCCTCGTGACGGCCGTTCCCACGCCGAGTTTCTAGAACAGGCTCCAGGGAGAAACATCTTGGAAAGCCCCCTTCCCAACCCACAGAGAAAGTTACCCTCTCCGTGGGCGACTTGGTTCCAAATCTGTTGCTCTATGTTTTTTAATGTTTATCGATATAGGTCACATGCCACAGAGTTTACCTTCTTCGAGTGCACAGTTAAGTGATCTTAAAATAGCCACAGAGTCGTGCATCGATCATCACTGATTTCATAACCCTTTCATGACTCTGCAAAGAAGCCCCACACCCCTTAGGGGTCTGTCTGTGTTCCCCGCCCTCATTCCTTGGCAACCCCTGATCTCCTTCCTATCTCCCTGGAGTTGCCTGTTCTGGGTGTTTCATATAAATGGAGTTATTTAATAAGGGGCCTTTTGTGACTAGTTTTTTGTTGTTGTTGTTAATCCTCACCCGAGGATATTTTTCCATTGATTTTTAGAGAGAATAGAAGGGAGGAAAGGGAGAGAGAAAGAGAAAAACATCGATGTGAGAGAGACACATCGACTGGTTGCCTCCTGCACGACCCTGGACAGCAGCTGGGGATTGAACCTGCAATCAGGTACATGCCCTTGACCAGGAATCTAACCTATGACCCCTTGGTCCGCAGGCCGATGCTCTAACTGCTGAGCCAAACCAGCCAGGGATTGTGCCTCACTTTTTTATAAGTACAGTGTTTCAAAGTTCATCATTTATACCATTTATTCAAACTTTATTCTTTTTGTAGTCAAGTAAAATGCTACCGTATGGATATACCACATTTAATTTATCCATCCATCAGTTCATGAATTTTTGCATTATTTCTACTCTTTGGCTATTACAAATAATGCTGCTAAGAGGATTCCCATACGCAGTATTTTTACAGACACACATTTTCAATTATTTTGGATATTCCTAAGAGTGGAATCGCTGGGTCACAGGGTGTGGCAGCAAGGATGAAGCCTCCACAGAGACGTCCACTCATACCCTAATTCTTGGAACCTGTGCATGGTTATGTGGCAAAGAAAAATTAAGTTCGCAGATGGAATGGAGGTTGCCAATAGCTGACCTTATGCTCGGGAGACTGTGCTGGATTCCTGGAAAGGAACCGAAGTAATGGCAAGAGTCCTTCAAAGAGGGGCAGGAGGTGGAGTGAGGCCATCTGAGGAGACCGGGCAAAGGGCGGCAGGGTCGCCGCCTCTGAAGACGGAGAAGAAGGACCGTAAGCCAAGCAGCCTCTAGAAGCAGGGAAGGCAGGACACGGGTTCTCCCCCAGATCCTCCAGAAGGGACACAGCCAGGCCCAGATCCAATTCCAGCCCAGGGACACTGGGGTCAGACATCAGCCCTGGACCAGGAAGATGAGCAGAGTGAGCTGTGTGAAGCCTGCCTTGCACGTACTTTGGGTCGTCTCTCAGCAGCAGCCGCGGGTCACACCCCTGGGGCGGCTGCGCTGACAGGTGACTGCTGGTTGTTCTCGCCAAGTTCCTCGTGGGTGGGCTGCTCCCACAGACGCAGGTCAGATGAAGACAGGCTCTGAGAACGGAGTTTTCAGAGAGCTTCCAGACAGAGCCGAGTGATCTTTCACAGGGAAGGGCTTTGGGGGACGTCCACACGTCTTCGTCCCCCCCTCTCCCCACGACCTGAAGGATGCTGGGTTCCCAGTACTGCAGCTGCAGGGCTGTTGGCCTTCAAGAGCTGGGAGAGGGTCACTCATCAAGACAACCTGAGACATCAGAGGCTCTCTGTTCCTACTCGAGTGGGCCATTTTTATAGAATAAATACTCTTGATTATTGAAAACAAAACAAAACATGTTTTCAAAAGGTGGGTTTACAGTGTTCGCCAGTGTTCTGGCTGCTTTCCAGGGGCGTCAGTCTTCAGAGTCCTTCTGTTCCCCAACGGGGCTCTCCTTTTTCTGGATTGTTACTCTGGCGGGCTGGGCTGCTCAAGAACGGGACTCAGAACAGTGTTAGGAGACACAAGTCAGAGAAAAACCAACGCAAAGTGATTTCAGTTACAGGTGGATCTAAAGAACAATAGACACAAACAAACAAAACAAACAGACTCTTAGATGCAGAGAACGGGCTGATGGCGGGCAGGGGGGAGGGATCCTGGGGACTGGGTGACCAAGGTGACAGGATTGAGACATGCAGATGGGGAGTCACGGGGGTCATGGGGATGTGGAGTACAGCACAGGGACAGGGAGCAGAGTCCGTGATATTGTCGTAACTGTGCACGGTGCCAGGTGGGTACTGAAGATATCGGGGGGATCACTTCGCAAAGTATCTGATTGTCTCACTGCTGCGCAGCACACCTGAAACTAGTGCAAAATAATATCGAAAAATAAAACAAAATAAAAACTAGAATGAGACCCACGTCCTGCCCTTCAAGGGTATGTTTTTCTCAGAATGGATCTGAGCAGTCTATTTCCAGCTCATATTTCCTGCTTCGAAGCTGCTTCCTTCCCCTTAGTCTACAGCCAAAATGCCATGGCCCTTTCCCTGGCCACGCCCGGGTCTCCCCGCCTCTGGGAGACGGAGCTTGGCACCTTCGCTCCTTTCGGGGACAAACGGTGACGGACGGAGACTTGACCTGGGGCGGTGAACACGCGAAACATCGTATAGGGCTGTGTTGTAGAACTGTGAGCCTGAAACCTGTACAATTTTGTTAACCGACGTCATCACAATAAATTCAATGAGAACATCTTTAAAACTATATAAAACAATTGCGAACCCTTCCAAACCTCTAGTCTCCAGCTCTAGGTGGGACCCGGGGTTCCCAGGCAGCGCTCCGACACGCCACTCTGTCCGCTCAGCGGCGGCGCTTGGCGATGGCTCCCCCGTGTCTGCACCGGGCTCCCTGAGCCGGAAAAGCTGGCCCTCGTCCTGGATCTGACCTCACTTGGCTCCTTGTTGAAGACTGTTCTCGCCCTTCCCAGGAAGTGATAGGCAAATAGAGATAAACTAGTGCCACGGGACTATTTGGATATTACACGGTAATTTATTGGAAAGTACCTTCCCTGCTCCGGTCTCCATGTCATACAGCCAAAGGGTTTGTGCTGAGGAATCCACACCTGAAAATTCCGTTTGCCAGAGACGTTCCTCTGTAACTGGTGTTCCCGAGTCCTCTCTGAAGGCTGGTATCGCTGTTTAAAGAGTCTTGCCTTTGTGATGAGTTTAAAGGGAGTTTCAAGATAATTTCAGTGCACTGCAGGTCCTACTTTATGACAACGTAGTCCAAGCAATTTCCCTCCACGTAATTGTATATTTGCTTCTACTTTGCTATCAACGAGCATTCCCTTAATCGTGGAAAGAGAACCGACGTAGAATTTAGCGTGGAAAGGATGCATTTATTTTAAATAAGGACCAAGTACTATCGCAACTTATAACTGTAAGTTGAATAGAAACAAACGTTGGAAGAACTGAATTATTAAATCACACCAAGCTGATAAATGCAGAACTCTCTCTCTCTCTCTCACTCTCTCTCTCTCTCTCTGCCAAAGCAGCCATTACTCTATTTACTGTTGGTACATCCCCTTCAGGTTCAGCAAAATGATATCACCTGGCACGTGTCTGACCACCTCGATCATTTGGATTATGATGGTTTATAGTTGTGTTTTGATTACTTTGTAAATGGTTTCCAGGTTTTCTCCTGCTGTGAGGGCTCTAAGCACCAAGACACTACGATGAGCCCACGTGTGTCCACACTGCAGCCACATCCTAAGGCAAGGCTGCAGCCAGCACTGGGGGCCCAGCCGGAAGGTTTCCGTCGCAGGTCGAATCTGTGCGTCACTGGGCTTGGTCCCCGACGCCAGGCCGTGCGCCTAGGAAGCCGGAGGGGTCGACGTGAGGCCGAGGCGTCTCCGTAGGCCCGACAACATCAAGAGATAAGAGAGACTTTCTTACCACAAAGGATGAAAAGCAGCAATTACCAAAAGACACATAAAACTCTTGGGAAGAAACTCATTAAAAATAATGAGGGGAGGTGGTTTCCTGGCAGGGCCCCAGTGTCAAGAAGGCAGCCCTGCAAGAAAGGAGGTGGGTTTGCGTTCCCTTCCTCCCCGCCGCCCATCAGAAGGTCCCCTGGCCGCGCAGCCTCGCCATCCCAGGCCTCAGCGCCCTCCGCATTAAAGGCCTGCCCCACGCTTTGTTATGTGGGCCAAACAACATCACAGACACAAAGGACGCTGTGAGCCACAATGCCTGTGTGCGTGACATGTGACGCTGCTGTATTTTATTTTCTCAGATGTTCATAAAGGGTCCCTGGAACTTGTTCTAATTCTTTACAATTGAACATCTCAGCAGGAACACAAAAAGCCCTCGAAAGCTCAAGGTCAGTGAAGAAAGCAATTCCCGCATCGAATCTAGGCTGAGATTTTGGCAAATGCGAAGTCGATGTATTCATTAAAAACAAAACCTCAGAGAGAGAGAGGCCGGCTCTCTGGCTAATGGGGGATTTTGATGTTTTCCCATAGATTTTCATTTTGTCAATCACAAAGTTTCTTTTATAGATTAAAAAAAAAAAATCCGCGTTTATCATATGCATGCTCACGTAAATTCATACATGTACTCACCCACAGAAGCACACATGAAGCGGTGCTCACACATGCATCCAGAACCTACACACATGCCATGCTCACTCTTGAGTGGACCCAGTTCCATCACCCACAGTGACCTGGAGTCTCATGATCAGTTTCCAGCTTGCTTTATGCGTAAGAGGCAAGTATGTCCTGATCTCCCATCTCATAGCCTGGTCTCCCCCAGGGACCCCTGCATCTTACTCTTAGGTCGTCCTTAGAAAGCATTGTGGGAGCCACAACGACAGGTTTCAAAGGCAGCCACATTTAGAATTGAACTGTGACCGTGGGCAGGTGACTTGATCGATCTGAGCCTCAGTTTCCTTGACTGTAAGATGGAGACCTGAAGACGGCCTCGTGGGCATGAAGCCTTACGTGCCATGATGTGGGACTGTCCTCTATGCCCTTCGGTTCTATTTGGAAGTGATTTTTTTTTTTAAATGAGGCATATATGTGGATAGTAAAAGACAGAAAAATCTTAGAAAAGTCAGGGGTGAATCCTCCTGAAGACCAGTGCAGGGACAGGCTCATTCAAAAGGGACCCAGTATCCTCAGCGGCAGCCTCTTGGGTGCTCTCAGTGCTCACGTGTTGGTTCCTGTCCCAGCGCATCCGCTCAGTTGTCATCTCTCCTGCACCGGACGTTCCCTGCTTACTACTGACTTCTCGCGGTCTCACCGGACAGGGCTTCACCCGGAGGCACCCTCTCACGTCCAACCCCATTGGAATGGCGATGATCTCTCCACGTTGCCCCGCTCCACGTTTGTGCGCGAGGGTTTGATGCGGAGACTCGCCTTTTCCACACAGGGACATACGAAGGTAGCTTTGCAGTCCGCCAGACCTCAGGTAAAAGTCTCGCTCCAGCATTTATTAACTGTGCGCCTGAGCAGCTTGCTAAACTCTCAGACTCTCAATGTTCTCAGAGTCATGTGAGTATAATTATGGTTCTTAACCATTGTAACGTAGTCAGGAACGAGCCAACGTCTGGCAAGTGATCAGTCCGGTACCTGGTACACACTGAGCAGGACGAAACACTGACCACTGTCAGTGTCAGTCTGGCCGTAGAGCACAGATCAGCCTGAGCTTGGGTTGTCTGGTTTTGTCCCGTGCTCCTCGGCCGATTGGTCACAGCCGCTGCCCAGCAGAGGCCCCGGCGGTCCCTTGAGACGGGTGGCAGCCAGCCAGGCTTCTGCAGGTACGTCTCCTGGAGACATCATGGCATTCCCTTTCCTTAGACGCGACACGAAGATAAAAGCTAGTGCAATAAAATCAGTGTATGCATGGACGACTGGCAAATGACTTTGGAAAAACCCACTGATATTTAAAAAATTAAAAAGAACAACTTCGGTTTGCTCTCGCATATCCACTGCCAACAGCAAAGGGCCATTTGAGGACTGTTAAGAAGAGATATTCACAAGGTGTTAGGGACCCTCTCACCAAAACTGGGGACTGGGTAGGAGAGGGTGGAGCTTCCTGAGGTGATCACGTACGGTTGGAGGGGTGAGCAGAACGTCACCATGTTAACAAACGTGACGGTGGGCACAGTGGCTCTCTCCAGGGAGAAGTTGGTATGCTCCAATGCACCCACATCACTGGCAAAGACATACCACCACATTCAACACGGAGTGCCAACCCACATCCCTGTTTTTCTCAAAAAAGTGAATGACAGCCCGATGATTTGTTTCACAACATAAATATCTCCTTCAACAGGTAGTTCAAGTTCAGAATCAGGACAATCTGGGTATGGTTAACAGTGACTGCTTTGGAGAATTTACTGAGTACTTGCCAAGGGTCCAACGTATGGGTTTAACCCATCGTTACCCATCAACCTATAAGTTCTATAAAAAGGAAGCTTCCAGAAAATTCTTGATCTATGATGCAGTTAATGCAGTTACAACAAGCACCCAGGCTGCTTCAAAATAGCTTTGAGATATTTCTGGGCTTTTCAATGACAAAGCTCAGAAAACTTTACTTCCTTGGTGCTCCTCTGAACTCTCCCAGGGCCCGAGGTGCCCTCCGGGATGCCCCACAGCGGAGGGGGCTGCAGCTGTACAGTGTGAGGGTCAGGATGTAACAAGCGTCTCAGAGCAGTTGTGCTTGGCTCCCAACATGAACAATCACACAGGGATGCCTTTATGCTTTGCAAATGCAAACATTGAAAGATGCAGAAGCAAAAAGAGAGTAATTTCACAACTCTCAGTGCACCTGCCTTTCATAATTAACGGGCATTAACATTTTATAATATTTGCTTCACACATTGTAGTTAATAATGTAATATCGCCATGAGGTTGCTTAGTTCCATTCCGTATTGCCCCATCCTTCCTAAGAGACAATGATCAGGATGAATGTGATGTGCAATTCGTCAGTCAGATATGCACACCTCGCATCCATAAACCATATGCTGAACTTTTAAAAATTTGAGCATAAACCTTACTATACCAATGTTTATGTTTCTGTGATTAGCTTAGATCTCATTCACCAGGGTGCGTTTTAAAGGTCTATGTTGGTATATATACATGTAGTTCATTTGTTTTAACTGCTGAATTGTCTTCCACTGACGGGTGTTTAAGATCGGTTTCTAGATTTTAGCTACTGCGTCTGCCTTCCAAGGAAACTGCACAAATTCAGATCAAGGAATCAACAGCCAACACATGATACTGAGACGTTCGTGGTTCCCTCAGGACAAAGGCTGCTTTTTTTGTTCTTCCCTTTTGAGTCTAATTTACCATTCTACACACAGTGTTCATTGTATATTGACTTTTAGGGGAATACAACAATTCCTTTGATATTTCTATATATGTCTGACCTAGGAGAACATTAAAAAAAAATAGATTTCCGTGGTCGGTCCCTTCTGTCTACCAAACTTTTTCATACACGACAACAATCAGCAGAAGAGATCACAATCCCTAGATTTGTTGGTGTTGCCTCAGAAGGGCCACTGTGCTTCCTGGCCTATTTAGTTATCCCTGTCCCCCACGGAAATCCTCATGTACAAAATCATCTCTAAAAAAGACTCCATGGCTCTTTCATTTTGAGAAATGGGAATCACTCAAGGGATCATGCGATATTTTCGCCCTGACACCAGGAAGCTCAGACCCAAATTTGTTGCCAAATCACTGTGGCAGAATTGGAACCTTTCCCTAGGGGCTGAAAGTGGACTTTGGTTTCATTTAGCCATTTCGCAACCTATTCCAAAGTGACTCAACTCATTTGTAAAGAGAGGCCATGCTTTATGTGACCACAGAATTATTATGCAAACTAGACACTTTGAAAAAAAAAAAAAAAAGGTTTTTTATTGATTTTCAGAGAGAGAAAAACATCAGCCCCCTACCGGGGATAGAGCCTGAAACCTGGGCATGTGTCCTGACCAGGAATCAAAATGGCAACCTTTTGGTGAACAAAAACAATGCCCGATCAACTCAGTCACAATAACCAGGAAAGACTACACACTTTTAAAAATAAAACGTGAGCCCTGGTTGGTTTGGCTCAGCAGTTAGGGCATTGGCCTGGGAACCAGAGAGACCCGGGTTCGGTTCCCACTAAGGGCATGTACCTCGGTTGCAGTTTGTCCCCAGCCCCAGTTGGGGTCATGTGGGTGGCAGCCAGTCCATGTGTCTCTCTCACATTGATGTTTCTCTCTCTTTCTTCCCCCCTCTCTCATCCCCACCCTATCTGAAGATAAATGCAAAAAATGTCCTCAGGTGAGAATAAAAAAAGAAAAATGAAAGGTGACAACAAAAATAGTTACTATTACAATGTTTTGAAACATCATGCTTTACACAGCTTGATATGTAAGTAAATCTTCTATTGCTCCATGAGACAAATGTTCACCTCCAGGCAGAGACTTCTTTAGATGTCCTCCACCTTTTCAGAAAGAGGGGGTGCTTTCTTCATGGATTTGGGTCCTTGGGCTGTGACCCCTTCTGAACTCATAGCAAGTACTGTGCATGCTTTTGACATTTTTTCTGCCCTAAAGTATACATAGTTTAATTCCAATATTGGAATGAAGAAAATACACAAACCAATATCATCATCCTTCTCCTCATCAACAATAACAAGGAGATTTCGTGATAGTTTCAAAGCTGGTCACTTAACGTGAAGAACTCATCATTTGCTCGAGGTTTCATGTGTCACACACCATGCTAGGTACTTTGCCTATATACCTTCTCATGTGTGTTATTCCGCAGCCCAGGTATCGGATTTAGATATTTATTACCTGGTTTTACAGAGGAAGAATCTGGGGCTCAGGAAAGAAGAGTCGCGTTCCTCGGGTCAGCACAGGGAATGGAGATACCGCCTGCATGTCTCCTGCCAGGGCCAGTGCTTGTACCCACTAAGCTCTTTGAAGTCAGTAAAGTAAGTAGTATTTTTTAAATTCAAACCAAGGATATTTCTTATCAACGTCTCCATTGACTCAATCATATTGTTAAGGTCTCCATAGTGTTTTGTTGTTGTTGTTTTGCTTTGATTTTAGTAACATTGGCTGAGGAATTAATTGTCACCTGAAAAGAGTCTAGATGATCCCAGAGGGTTGGAGCTGGGAGTGTGTCTGCATGTGTCTGTGTGTGCATTTCTTTGGGTATGTGTCTGGGAGACGGTGTTCAGCGTCAACGTCACAACCCCAGCCTCTGCATTTGTTCAGATCTGGACTGAATTCCTGCCGGGGCACCTCGATATGTTTGGCCTACAGGAAATTATTAAACAAAACTGAGTAGCAGAGATGGAAATAAAACCTTTCCCAGGAGATTGATATGAGGACTGAATGTCACAATGGTCGGCGTGAACTAAATGCTAGGTCCATGCCCATCACTGTGATTGCCACAGCCATTATTAGTCTGTCTGTGGGTGAGCAGCTATGGACTGTGGGGTGCTTACCTCTCTTTTTCCAGGACTGCAGGAGGAGCATCTCCATGTCCTGTATGAAGCATCGCAGCTCTACCCACCCTGAGTGGTTGCATCAGTGGGAGCCATGCGCATGGGCACTGGCCAGGAGCTCATGCCCACTTACCAGACCGTGGGATGTTATAGAAAAAGGAGGAAAGTGAACTCCAGAAAGACCTGGTTCCGTTTCCAGCTCTATTGCTTACTATCTGTGGCATGTGGGGCAATTATTCTACCTCTGTGAATTTCTGCGTTCTTATCTGCAGAACAGAATGGTGATATTGATCTGTGAAGCGTATTTATTCACAGGTAAATATGCCTGGGCATTTATAGAACCCAGGGCAGAGACCAGCATTCACGTCAATCCTTCAACAAATGATGGATTACACTTCCGCCAGATTCCAGGCGCTGTGCTGGTCTCCTTGGGGTAAAGGCAGAGAGGACACGCCGGGCTCTCTTGGAAACTGGAATTACTGGAACATGATCGGTGTAAATAAAGGGAAAATGAAAAGTTTCCCCTCTCGTCTCATGACTCCGTGAGCTTTGTCATTTGCGCCGGCTTTGGCCCTCGTGTTGGCGGTCCACCCACAGGTGACCGAGGTTGCGTGTGCCTCAGGCGAGTGGAAAGTCTGAAGCCAGGACGCTGACCCAGGTAGTTTCATGCTTGAGGAAGTCCTGAGCTGGGAGGGTGTGCAGGGAGCATGACAAAGAGAGTCCTTTTGTGGAGCATTTGGGGAGCTGCCAAGTTTCTACTGAGAAGTGCATTTGCCTGTATTTAAAGAAGGAAGTGGTACTTTCCTTACAGAAGAGGAGGGGCAGGCTGTGTCCCTGGCTTTGGGTCCCGGCACTGCCTCCGGGACTGGAAGGTGAGCTGGGTGAGGGTCAGCCATGACAGGTGCAGGCAGAGCCTGAGCGAGCATCGGAGGGAGGGGGGCACAGGAGCGGAGTGCATGCTCCTGGGAGGAATGAGCCAGCCAGCACCAGAGGGTGTCCCTGCACCACCCACACCTGCATGTGCAGGACGGATCCTGGCAGACAGCTGGGGTCAGGGCCTCTGCATCTCTCCATTTCCCAGGTTCCCCTGTGGTTAGGTTGGGGCCCTGTAACTAGGCCCTGCCCCATGGGGTGTACATGGAAGAGATTAATTAGGTTCCTTAGGTTCCCGTTCCTGTCCCCAGCCTTGGAGATCCAGCAGGAAACATAATCAACATCCATTTCTGCCCTCACTGGGCTTATATATGCTGGGGTGCCATGGAGGGACAGACAATGAACACGGCGAACCAGTCAAATGGATAGTAAAATATATGAATAAGTAAATATATAAAAATGCATGGAGTCCAACAGTGTGGCTCAGTGGTTGAGCATCAACCCATGCACCAAGAGGTCGCGGAGGCGGCCAATCGATGTTCTCTCTCATCGATGTTTCTATCTCTCTCTCTCCCTCTCACTTCCTCTTTTTCTAAAATCAATAAAGAAAAAATTTTTTTAAAAAAATGCATGGATAAGATTCCAAAATGGCGGTGGAGTCAATGGAAGCTACACAGACCATCTCCCAGGACCAAACTGGAATTACAACAAAAATTAAGACAAATCGTGAGGAAAAAGCAACAGAAAAGCAGCTTGGAGGACCATATAACCAGGGACACTGACTCAATCCTGATAGAATTTGGGGACATGAGATGGGGGCTGGGAGCCCACAGACAGCAGCGGCCTTAGCTGTGAGCAGCGCCCTTGGGGTTACACTCCCAAGTGGCTCCACAGCACAGTACCGGGACAGACGCTAAAATAGCCACAGCCACTCACCTTGGGCTCTGGCAGAGGGAATGCAGACTGGACTGGAACCGTGTGGGGACACCTGGGATTTGGAGGGTATTCAGAGCTTTTGCTGAGTTGCGGTCATGCAGGACTGTGGTCATCTTGCTCCTTCCCAGGGCTCTGGGGAGAGGTGGCGACCCCTCCCTCAGAGATTCAACCCCACTGGTGGTCATTGAAATGCTAATTGAGGCCCATTAACAACCAGCATCTGCCCCACTCTCGGGAAATCCTCTTATGCTGAGCACCTGAGGGAGTTTTTCATTCAATGGGGAAGCCAAGGTTCTTCAAGTAATGGTGACTAATAGCCTCCAATCAAAAAGCTAGAGAATAACTAAACCATTCCTGGGCTTGCAACTCTGCCCAGGAAGGTAAGACTTGACAGTGGTGTTTAACGTGGGTCCTCCCACGCTCATCCAAACCCAGTAGAGGGTGCCACAAACAGCAGAACACCAACACCCACAGGGAAAATTTGGCAGGCTCCAAAGCCCACTGAGATAGCCAAAATGGTGAAACAAAGAAACAAATGCCAAATGAAAGAACAAGAGACCTCTACCAATGATGAGTTAAATGAGGTGCAGTTAAGCAAGTTAACAGAACTAGAATTCAGAGCCAAGATCTTGAGGAAGCTCAATAGCATGAGTAAGGACATCAACACCATGAGTAAAGACATAGAAATGTTGAAAATCAACCAGATGGAAATAAAAACCACCAAGAAGAAATGAAGAATGACATATCAGAAATAAAGAACACATTGGAAGGTCTAATCAGCAGAGTAGAGGAAGTAGAGGACCGGATCAGTGAATTAGAAGACAGGGTAGAAAAAAATCAACCAACCATAAAAGCAATAAGAAAAAACAATTAAAAAACAGGAAGACAGATAAGAGAACTATGGGACAAGTGGAAACGTAATAATATTTGCATCATAGAAGTCCCCAAAGAAGAAGAAAATGAGCAAGGGTTAGAGTATATATTTGAAGAAATAGTGACAGAAAACTTTCCTAATTTGGTGAAGAAAAAAGGCATTCAAGTAAGAAGAACCCAAACAGGCCCGCATCAAGACACATAGTAATCAAAATGCCAAAAATTCAAGACAAAGAGAGAATCTTAAAAGCAGCAAGAGATAAGCAACAGGTTACCTACAAAGAAACCCCATAAGGCTCTCAGCTGACTTCTCAACAGAAACACTACAGGCCAGAAGGGAATGGCATGAGGTAATCAAGGTCATAAAAAACAAGGATCTGAATCCAAGACTACTCTACCCAGCTAGGCTATCATTCAAAATAGAAGGTCAAAAAAAGAGCTTCTCAGACAAAAAAAGGCTAAGGGAATACATTTGCACCAAACTAGCACTGCAAGAAATGTTAAAAGGACTGCTGTAATTAGAAGGAGAAATGGGAAGAAAAATAGAACCACATTAAACAAAAATGGCAATAAATAAGTACATATCAATTATCAACTTAAATGTAAATGGATTGAATGCTCTGATAAAAAGACACAGAGTAGCTAATAGGATAAGAAAGCATGATTCATCTATATGCTGTTTACAAGAGACCCACCTCACAACAAAAGACTCACATAGGTTGAAAGCAAAAGGATAAAAAAAAATTTCCAAGCAAATGGAAAGGAGAAAAAAGCTGGGGTAGCAATACTCATATCTGATAAAATAGATTTCAAAAGGAAGGCCATAACAAGAGACAATGAAGGCCACTACATAATATTGAAAGGATCTATCCAACAGAAGGATAGAACTTTGATAAACATATATGCACCCAATATAGGAGCACCAAAATATATTAAAAATCTTTTGGAGGATGTCAAAGGAGAAATAGATAGCAATACAATCATAGCAGGGGACTTCAACACCCCACTGACATCACTGGATAGATCCTCTAGACAAAAAATTAGCAAGAAAACAGTCTCTAAATGAAGCACTAGACCAAATGGATTTAATAGATATCTACAGAGAATTACACCCCAAAACTGCAGAAGTCACATTTTTCTCAAGTGCACATGGGACATTATCAAAGACAGACCACATGTTAGGACATAAACTAAGTCTCTACAAGTTCAAGAAGATTGAAATCATATCAAGCATCTTTTCAGATCACAATGGCATGAAACTAGAAATCAATTGCAACAAGAACATGCAAAGACATTTGAACACATGGAGGCTAAATAGCATGTTATTAAACAACGAATGCATTACCGAGGAGATCAAGGAAAAAATTAAAAACTTCCTGGAAACCAATGAAAATGAACACACAACACAAAATCTATGAGATGCAGCAAAAGCAGTTCTGAGAGGGAAGTTCATAGCACTACAGGCCTACCTCAAGAAATAAGAAAAATCTCTAATAGACTATCTAACCTCAGAACTTAAAGAACTGGAATGGAAAAAAAAGAAAACCTCAGAGCAAGTAGAAAGAAGGAAATAGTAAAAATCAGAGCAGAAATAAATGACATAGAGTCCAAAAAAACAATTCAAAGGATCAATGAAACAAAGAGCTGGTTCTTTGAAAAGATAAACAAGATTGATGGATCCTTAGTTAGACTCACCAAGAAACAAAGAGAGAGAACCCAAATATACAAAATCAGAAATGAAAGAGAAGTTAACAACTGACACCACAGAAATACAAAAAATTGTTAACAACTACTATGAACAACTATATGGCAACAAATTCAACAATCTAAGTGAAATGGACAAATTTCTAGAAACACATAGTCTCCCAAAACTGGACCAGGACGAGATAGAAAACTTGAACAGACCAATAACAACTAAGGAAATTGAAGACGTAATCAAGACTCCCAGCAAACCAAAGCCCAGGCCCAGACGGCTTCACAGGGAAATTTTACCAAACATTCAAAAAAGAACTAAAACTCATTCTCCTCAAACTATTTCAAAAAATTCAAGAAGAAATACTTCCATAGTCATTTTATGAGGCCAGCATAATTCTAATTCCAAAACCAGAAAAAGATATGACAAAGAAAGAAAACTATAGGCCAATATTCCTGATGAACCTAGACGCCAAAATCCTGAATAAAATACTAGCAAATCGGATCCAGCAATACATCAAAAAAATTATCCACCATGACCAAGTGGGATTCATCCCAGGAATGCAAGGCTGGTACAATATTTGCAAATCAATAAATGTGATACATCATATAAATAAAATGAAGAATAAAAACCACGTGATCATATCAATAGATGCCAGAGAAACCTTAGACAAAATCAAGCATCCATTTCTGATCAAAATTTTCAGCAATGTGGGAATAGAAGGATCATCTCTTGACATAATAAAGGCCATATATGAAAGACCTACAGCCAATGTCATACTCAATGGGCAAAAATTAAAAGAATTTTCCTTATGAACAGGAACAAGACAAGGATGCCCACTTTCGCCACTCTTATTTAACATAGTATTGAAAGTCTTAGCCAAAGCATCAGACAGGAAGAAAAAATAAAAGGGATCCAAATTGGAAAGGAGGAAGTGAAACTGTCATATTCGCAGTTAACAATAGTATTGAAAGTATTAGCCAAAGCATCAGACAGGAAGAAAAAATAAAAGGGATACAAATTGGAAAGGAGGAAGTGAAACTGTCATATTCGCAGATGACATGATACTATATGTAGAAAACCCCAAAGACTCCATCAAAAATCTACTAGACTTAATAAATGAATTTGGCAAAGTTTAAGTCAAGAAATCAATGGCATTCTTATAACCAGTGATGAACTCACAGAAAGAGAAACTAAAAAAAAAATCCCATTTACCATCACAGCAAAAAAAAATTAAGATACCTAGGAATAAACGTAACCAAAGAAATCAAGGACCTATTCGCATAAAACTACACGTCTTTGAAAAAGTAAATAGAGGAAGATATAAAAAAGTGGAAGCCCATATAGTTTATTGAAATATAATATAGCGTACAAGTCACCTTTGTAAGGTGTATCTCAATCTGTTTCAGGACATTCACAGGACTGCGCAACCATGACCACAACACAAGTTTAGAACCTTTTGGTCTCCCCTAAAATTTCCAAACGTATGAACAGTCATTTTCCATTTCCTCCTCGCCAGCCCCAGGTATCCACAAGTCTACGTCGCGTCTTCATAGATTTGGACATTTCACAGAAATGAAATCACACAAAGGTGGTCTTTTGTGACGACTTCCTCGTAACATACTCTTTTCAAGGTTTATCCACATTGTAGCAGGTCTTACTTAGTCCATTATTTCTTTTTATTGTCAAATTTCACTGAATGAAGATACCAATTTTAATTTATCCATTCTTCAGTTGATGGACATCTGGGTTGTTTCCACTTTTTTTTAATGTCTTTTTAAAAATGTTTTTATTGATTTTTTTAGAGAAAAAGGAAGGGAGAAAGAGATAGAAACATGGATGTGAGAGACAAACATTTGCCTCCTGCACGCCCCCTACTGGGGATGGAGCTCAAAACCCTGGCATGTGCCCTGACTGGGAATCGAACCGGGACCTCTCAGTCCATGGGACGATGCTCAGTCTCTTGAGCCATACTGGCTGGTGTTTCCACTTTTTGACTATTATGAATAATGCTGCTATGAACACTTGTGTAAAAGTTTTTATGTAGATGTTGTCTCTTGGCTATAGACCTAAAAAGTAATTGTTGGGTTGTAGGGTAATTACTTTTAACATTTTGAGGAACTGCCAAGTGGGTTTTATTTTTTATTTTTGTAATTTATTTTCTTATTTAATTCTCACCCAAGGACATTTTCTTTTGCATTCATCTTCAGATAGAGCAGGAGGGAGAGAGGAAGGAAGAGAGAGAAGCATTGATGTGAGAGAGACGAGAGACACATTGAATGGTTGCCACCCACACGACTCCAACCGGGGCCAGGGGCAAACTGCATCCGAGGTACATGCCCTTAGCAGGAACTGAACCCAGGAATCTCTGGTCCGTGGGCCGACACTCTAACCACTGAGCCAAACCAGCCAGGGCCCCAAGTGGTTTTTCAAAGAGGCTGCACCATTTTCATCTCCAGCAACACTGTATGAGTTTCTTGCTCCACCACACCCTCACAAGGGATATCCTTTTACTGTTTTATTTTGCATTTTAATAACTTATGATGTAAAGAATGTTTTTATGTAGGTATTCCTATTCAAATCCATTTGCATTTTATAATTTGTTTACTGTTATTATTGAGTTGTAGGAGTTCTTTACACATTCTACATATAAGCTTCTTATCAGACATGTGGTTTGTAAATATTTCTCCCATTCTGTGGATTGCCTTTGTGCTTGTTGATGGTGTTGTTTGTATCACAAAATGTGGGGTTTTTTTATTTTGATGATTTTCAATTTATCTCTTCTTTCATTTGTTGTTCCTGCTTTCAGAGTAGTACCTAAGAAACCATAGCTTAAGGTTATGAGGATTTACAACTATGCTTTAGTTGAATACTTTTATGGCGTTGCTTTTCCCTTAGACTTAGAGTGAAGTTGAGTTAATTTCTTTGTACGCTGTGACACGTACACAGTGACACGTACGTAGGAGTCCAGCTCCGGCATGTGTCCCAGAACCATCTGCTGAAAATACTGTTCTTTCCCCACTGGGTTTCCTCTGCATCCTTGTTGAGAGTCGATTGCATATGCATGTAAGGGTTTATTTCAGGACACTCCGTGTTCCTTTGTTAGCTATGTTCATCCCTCCCTCACTATACTGTCTAGAGTACTTTAGGTTTGTAGTACGTTTTTAAGTCAGAAAGTGTGGATCCTCCAACTTTGATCTTTAAGTTTGTTCCGGCTGTTCTTGGTGTCTTGAGATTTCACGTGAATGTTAGGGGATAGCAGGCACTCTGCACATCTCCCCAAGTGAGACGGCTGGAGGCTGTCTGAAGGTAAGGGGGTCAGACATACACAGTCAACTTAGAGAATCCCCGAAAGGGTCGCTCAGGGCTCACCACCCATAATGAACAAATAACAACATTTGTCATAGTCCCTTCATACTGAAAGTTTAATACAAATGATACTGAAGATGACGTCACAAATACCACTCACACCCCTTAATTCTTTCCCCAGTCTCGTCGCTGTCCGCATCACCTTGCCCAGCAGTAGCAGTTGCTTGAATTTCTTACTTGTCTGTCTTATTTTTTTTTCAAACTGTCTTTAACTCTTAATAACGTTTTCTTTTTCTTTCTTTTTTTTTTAAAGATTAAAAGATTGTGTGGCTTTATGAAAACAAATGATTTAATGAACAATTAAGAGCCAGATTTATCCATGGCAACAAGGTGATTTTCAGGAGTTGAGAAAGTCTGAGCATCATCTTGACTTGAATAACAGAGCGTCTAAACAGAGTCACAAAGACAGACTGCTGAGAGCCCCTGGCTCTGGGGATGTCCTTCAGAGCGGCAGCATCAGGACACATTCTGAATTGATTCTTCTAAACCACGTGCTGTGATCTTAGTCAAGGAAAAGTGTGAATTATTTAGGAAACAGATTTTCTTTTCTTTTACAGGAGCACGAGGCAGCCATGAGGTCTCTTCCAGGTCAAGCAAACAACAAACAAACAAAAGACTACACAGAAATCTGACAGAAGACATATGCATTAGGTCTTTGGTTTAATTCTCCCCTTTTATTAGGTCTTTGCATATTCAAAGCGGAGTAGTGATTTGGTACCTGGTTCTTTGGTTTGAGGATGGATGCTATTGCCTTGATGGTTTCAGTGTAAACGGCCTTGGGCACCCAACTGTTGCTTTGGTTAACCAAACCAAAGAGGATGCATTTTTAATCAAGCAGTTTTGAGCTTGTGTAAATAGTGACTGCAGCAGAAAGATGTTTGAAGGTACATTATTGACCTGACGCACTCACTGCCCCGAATATGGTAGCATTTAGTTCCTCTGAATGAGGACGTTCTTCTACATAGCCACAATAATCTCATCAAAATCAGGAATGATGGAACCTTAATATGATATTAACATCTGATTTTGAAATTCCATTGAAGTTCCCTGCCTGTCCCAGCCGTGTTTTTCACAGTGAGAGGGTGTAATTCAGAACCACACGCTGCCTCCAGCTGTCATCTTCCTTCAACCTGTTCCACAAGGGCACCTTCATCACTCTTTCCCTCAAGTTCGCGTTCATGACATTTCTTAAGATTTCAGGCCAGTTATGTTTACAATGCGTGTCAATTTGGATCTAACACTGCCTCATGCTCAGAGTCACACTACACATTCTTAGCAGGAATATCTCAACAATGACGCTGGTTTTTCTCAGACTATCTGGAACAGCGTGTCATCTGCAAGATGGTTTCACAAAGATCGTCTACCCCAAAGATGCTCTTACACTGTGCTGTTGACCCTCTTGCTATTAGAAGTGAGGTCTCTTTTCTCTTCCCTTGATATGTGGGCCTGTGACTATGGAGATTTGATGCTGTGGATCTTCCAAGGTTAATTTCCCCAAAGCACTGGGCTTCCTCCCGGTCAGTTTGGGATGCTCACTCTTGGAGCTTGGTCTCCACACCCGGGAAGCAGACAGAAACCACATGCAGTGGCTGTGTGTCTTGTCTGAGAGCCACAGTGGGGAGCCCAGTTGACAATGAGCATTAATTTCCAGTGTCCCAATAACATCCTTTGTAGGTGAGTAAGTCTCCAGTGGAATCTAGTGTTTCAAGAAGGATGCAGTGATCAATTGTGTCACTTTTTCCAGAGATTCTAAGGTGAAGACAGGATGTGAATGTTAGCCCTGCTAGCCAGGGGGTTACCTGTCACTCCAACAACTATAGTCTTATTGTCCTGGTAGTAACACAAGCCCCACTAAAGTGGGTTCAAGACAGAGCAGGTGAGAAAGTGCAAGTAGAGATAGATATGTAAGTAATTCTATGCCTCAAGCCATTGTATTTATCGTCAGCTGTCTTGAAATGAGCAAAAATGGTGACGAGGAAAGGTGGTCGAGAGAAAGATGGTGCCAGGTGTCAAACTCGTCAACGAGTGACGAGAGAGGGCTAGATTGTGGTTGATGAGTGCCATAGAGAGCTAAGGGAGATCAAATCTGGTGGTGTAAATTTTTGTGGAGAATGCTGGATATTATGACAGACGGGGGAATGGTGTCTTGAGGCGTCAATGAGAAGCAAGGAGACACTCCACCCCTCATTTACACCCTGCAGTAATTCCAATTAGAGCCAGGTTTTAGCCACATCACTGCCCGAGTGGATCAGTACTGGATGAACCATAAAGCCAAACTGGGAATGGAGAGACCTGGGCTCTCGTCTTCAGTCTCTCACTAGTGAGCATGAAGACAGCTCCTGCCATCTCAACAACTGGGTAAATGACAACATTTGCTCTAGATCGGCATTCCTGTGATGCTAACAGTCCCTGGAGATGAGCCCAGGTCTTCACTGAAAACCATTCCAGGTCCAATAAGTTAGAGAGAGTGTACTCTGTCTTGGAGCTAAAGGCTCTGGCAAGTTTTCCTGAAAACAAAGAACCCAGGTTCCCTTAAATCCAGTATCACCCACACACGCAGTTTGCATTTCGGTCATCTACTGTGATGAGGGTCAGTGTCCAAGTCAACAGAAAGGAACCGAGGCTCTCTACTGCGACAGGTGTGGAGCGCTGGAGGGAGTGGAGCAAGGTGATGGAAGAAGAATGTTGAAGGGGGCCTTGGAATTCAAAGGAGAGAAAAACCAATGTTTGCTTAGAACTTGCTATTCTGTATCAGACACCTTCACAATATGGCTTCACTTCATCCCTCGGTCCAGTTGGTTGGTGAGCATGCCTATCCTCACTGACCCAGGCTCAGAGAGGTCAACGGGCATGTCAGAAGTCATTTGCCTCCCAAACGGCAGTGAGGACATCATAGCCCAAGACGATTGGCCACAAACCCATGCTTTTGCCATGTATCATGTCATCTCTCCATAAGTGATTAGAACTACATTCATCATTACACTAGAACCTCTGCATTATAGGAAGCAGATCATCTATCTTTTTCTACAGAAGACCATCTGGCAAATATTTTAGGCTTTGTAGGCCCATGGTCCCTGCCACAGTGACCAGGTTCTGCCCTTGTGGTACTGAGGCCACCATAGGGAAAATAAACGGATAAGCAAGACTTATTTCTTCAGGACAATCAGTTTCCTTGCTGACCCATGATATCATGTTTGGATATCACGTCTGCAGTTTCTGCTGCCCTCATGCCATGAGTTTGTCTAAGCTTCCCAGCCACTGGGTGAGGAAGGCACTATTATTCCGATTTACAGATGAAGTGACCCCGGTCTGGGGACAGTGTCCTGCCACGTTCACAGTGCTGTCTAAGGGGCTGGCCGGCCTTACAGCACAGCGGATGCCTGGGGAGCAGGACTGCATATGGCCCGCTCGCCGTCACTCCGGGGGCTCCCTGAGGTCAGCGCTCTGTCATTCACACTGGCCGAATGCCTGGACGTACTCGTGTAAAGTGGATGACCGTCCAGGGCGTGGTGAAAATATGCCCAGGTTAGAACCAAGTGCTCCTGCTGGATGTGCTTCTTTGTCAAATTCGTCCACAGATGGCACTTAATCTGAATTGACTCACATGTAATAGTGCACCAAGTTATACACCATGATCTGTGCCCTCAAGAAGATCCTAGGGCAGTAACAGGACGTACCGCAGGGAGATGAATGAGAAAGGGTTAGAGAGCTAACATTTGCTGTTTGCCTTTTCTGAGGTGGCCTCCCCAAGCTAGAATGACCTTTAGTTTATGCTTGGGGGAGTTGGGGCTCAGAGGTTTAGTTACCTGCACAAGGTCACACATCTGGTTATCCGTCTGACAACAGGCTTCCTGCAGCTGGAATCATCAGGGCAGGCTGCACACTGAGCAGGCATCACAGATGGGTGGACTTGGCCTGTGTCGATCAGAGGAGGACAGATATACATCCTGATGACACTTCAGAATGGACAGGAGCATGAAGAAGGCTGTTTAGGACATACAAATGGCCAAGAGACATGAAAAAGATGCTCAATGTCACTAATCGTCAGAGAGATGAAAATTAAAATGACTATGTGGTATCACCTCACACCTGTCAGGATGGCCGCCATCAACAAATCATCAAACAAGTGCTGGCGAGGGTGTGGAGAAAAGGGGACTCTAGTGCACTGCTGGTGGGAATGCAGACTGGTGCAGCCACTATGGAAAACAGTATGATGTTACCTCAAAAAATTAAAAATGGAACTGCCACTTGATCTAGCAATCCCACTTCTAGGAATATATCCTAAGAAACCTGAAACACTGATCAGAAATAATATACGTACCCCTATGTTAGTAGAAGTGCTATTTACAATAGCTAAGATCTGGAAACAGCCCAACTGCCCATTAGTAGCTGAGTGGATAAAAAAGCTGTGGTACATGTACACAATGGAGTACTATGCAGCTGTAAGAAAGAAGGCACTCTTAAAAGTGGAAAGAGCATGGAGGGACCTGGAGAGTATTATACTAAGCGCAACAAGCCAGTCAGAGAAAGACAAATATCATATGATCTCACTTTTATGTTGAATCCAATGAACAAAATAAACTGACAAAAAAAATATATCCAGAGACATGGAAGCAGGAAACAGACTGAGGAATCTCAGAGGGAAGGGTGTGGGGCTGGAAGAGATTAACCAAATAATTTATATGTATAACAATGGACATAGACAATAGTATGGTAAAAGCTAGGGGGGGCGGGGGCAGGAGTAGGGTGGAGAGGGTCAATGAGGAAAAAAGGAGGACATCCGTAATACTGTCAACAATAAAGATAAATAAAATAAAATAATAAAAAAGAAGGCTGTTTAGTATTGGTTGAAAGAGTGACCAAAATTACATGTGTGTTAGTCCCGTTTGGGTTGCTATAACAAAATACCACAGACTGGGGAGCTTATAAATAAAATACGTTTATTTTTCATGGTTCTAGCAACAGGGAATCTGAGATAAGGGCGTCAGCATGGTCAGATCAGGGCCAGCTTCCCTGCTACACACTTCTTGTCACCTCAGGTGGTGGCAGGGGCTGGGCCCTCTGCAGTCTGTTATGTAGGGCCCTAATCCTATTCTTGAAGGGTCCACCCTTATGACCCAACTTCTTCTTAAAAGCCATCACCTTTGGGGTTTGGGATTTCAACATCTCGATTTTTTCTTGCAGGGGACACAGATATTCATACCATAGCACCTTAGTCTCGAGGATAGATGAAATTTTGATTCGTGAATGAGGATGAAGAATGTTATTCAAGGTTAAGACAGAAACAGGGAATACATTTAGGCATATACCAGCTCACATAAGGTGATGAACAGTTTACAAATGAACAAATATCAATTGATTTGCTAATCATTAGCATGATGGATGTAGACTCAGTACCCACACCACGCACACCAGGACAAACACTGGGAGGTGTTTCCTCTCTGTACACCGGTGAAGAAGCACATTCTCAGGGACTTGCCTGCAAACCCAAGTGTGCAAAGGCAGGTAGCAGGAATAGAATTAAAGCCCAGGACTTCTGATGCCATGTCCATTAAGACGAGGCAGGGGGATGCCGTGGTAATTCATGTGAGAGATGGGGCCACCAAAGAGTAGATAGGCAATGGACAAAGCCTACCCTTGGAAGGACGTGGAGTGTAGTGGATGGTCCCCACCAGTGAGGCTGGGGAACAGTCAGAACAAATACTTCTGGGCATCCTGCTGGGCCCCATTCTTAGAGACCATCACTCTAGCCAGAGAGAGATGCCTGGGGTCTTGTGTGTATGATGAGCCCAACAGTAGTTTCTTCATTGCTGCAGAACAATGGGTATCTATCAAAACACTTCTCTGACTGAGGCTACATTCAGGGCAGCATTGTTGACCTCGCATGACCCTGGAGCCAGAGGACTTGGGTTGTGCTTCTGGCTATCACACTAATTAGCTTTGTGAGCTTCACAAGTCACTTTGTTTTTCTGGTCTCAATTGGCTCCTCTAGAAAATGAGATCTGACATAACGAGGTAATGTGACACCATTGTTAAGAGCTTGACATTGTTAAGAGACAGCATGCTTTCTTCAATCTCAGCTCCCTCACTGCCTGGCTTCAGGAGCATGGCCCTCTGTGCCTCAGTTTTCCCATCTGTAGAAAAGGTGTGTATTCCTCAGAAGGTTAGTATTAGGAGACATAATAAATATATTTAGCACTGTACATGAAATATACTGATTAATGTATTGTTAATAAAATCATGAATAAGCAAAGTTATATTGTCTTAGGCTATTCCAATAACGAAACTGTTATGTGAGGTGTGTTTTTGGTGTTTATATTGTGTGGTTTTACTTAACTTACATTTTGAGTGGTGTGCATTGAATAGTGGCTGTATTCCTTGGGCTTTTCTTTGCAGTGACTTTTAAATTTGTGTTTGCAGAAAGGATACGTTGAAATGCTCAGAGGAAAACTAGATACCTCCATGGGTATTTTATTTCTAAAAGAAAGCTTTCTCAACATCCCCACATCTTTTCTGCACCCAAAAGTAATTAAAACTTTGAGAAATAATTAAATCTCTATTAGTCAAATGACTTTTTTTTTATAGCATTGGGTTTTCAGACCATAGTCCTAGTATTTTTTAAAATTGATTTATTTAGAGAGAGAGGAAGGTAGACTGAGAGAGAGATAGAAACATCAACGAGAGAGAAACATTGATCGTCTGCCTCCTGTACACCCGCCACTGGAGATTGGGCCCACAACCTGGGCATGTGCCCTGACTAGGAACTGAACCTGCGACCTTCTGGTCCATGTGTTGATGCTCAACCACTGAGCCATACTGGCTGTGCCAGAGTCTTAGTATTTTTAAATATGATGCACCAAAATAAGCAAAAGATAGAATAAATTAATACAGTAATTCCTCAACTTGGAAGAATCTCACAAATCTTCAAGCTGTCACTATCTTGAAGTTAGTCAAAAGAACAGTAAGCAAATAAAAGCATTTTTATTTATAAAAGACTATTCCAATCCCTTCCTCCAAGAACACATTACTTTCATGTGCACTTGTAACATGCACAGTAACATTTTCTGTAAGGATGGGTCTAGGGCATGTGGCATTAGACAGTGTGTTAAGATATAAAGCCTGCTATTGATGAAGAGGACAGAAAATAGAAACTAAGGAACATGAATAAGAACCCCAAATCCTAGCAAACAGAACCACTTGGGACAAGGAGAGATAATGCATCTACTTCATACCAACCCTTTTTAATTTTCGTTCATAAACCACTGCTCAAAACTTACATTGTTTAGCCCTGGCTGGCTTGGCTCAGCGGTGGAGCATCGGCCTGCAGATCAGTGAATCGCGGGTTCTATTCCGGCCAAGGGCACATACCTAGGGGGCAGTTCAGTCCCCGGCCCTGGTCGGTCGTGCAGGAGGCAACCAGTCAGTGTGTCCCTCTCACGTTGATGTCTCTCTCTCTCTCTCTCTCTCTCTATCTGAAGATAAATAGAAAAATATCCTCGGGTGAGGATTAAAAAAAATTACATTGTTTAATGTATGCTGTTTAAGAGAATATCAACAAGCTTAGAATGACTGCCACTGAGTATGCTTGTTATTATCAAAGCCCATGATTAAAACAAATACACACCCACTCACACACTGACTCATGGGGGATATTCTAGAGTTTAAACCTTTGTCTAACTTGGCAGCCTCTGGCCACTTGTGGCCACTGAGCACTTAAAATGTAGCTAATTTAGAATGAGATGTGCATAAGTATAAAACATGCATTGGATTTTGAAGTCTTGGTACAAAGAATGTAAAATATCTTATTTATACTTTTTATATTAATTACATGTGGAAATGGCAATATTATGAATACATAAGATTTTAAAAATCCACTTGCTTCATTTTACATATTAAAATGTGGCTACTAGAAAGTTTAAAACCACACCTGTGTCTTGAATTGTACTTTGATTGGATGGTGCTGGTCTAGACCAATGGCTCTTTGAGGGAACATACTGTCTTGCTGGAGTACGGATATTTAAAGTACCCAAAGTTTAGCGGAGTATGGCCATGCTTTGACGTACTTCAAGGTACACGTATTATCATTGGAGAAGGAAAAATCTTTTTTGTTGTTTTGTTCTGTTTTTTTTTTTTTTTTTTTTTAATTAAAATACATTATTATCCTAATTAAAGTTAGGATATGTGGCTTTGTTTTGTTTTTTGGTCAAGACTTTCAAATTTTCCTTTCTAAGCAAAAAGCCAATTATTTTTGCCTTTTCAATATGCTCTTAGAATAATAATAATAATAATAATTTTATAGTGATACAAAATATATTTTCAAGAACATGCCTGCTAGGCACCAGTAACTGGAATAGGCATTTAACATTGATAATCTCATTATACATGAAAAGTGTAAACTCCTCTCTCAAAAGTCACAGCTCATTGGACTTGGACTATGCTTATGACACGCAAGGCCGCGGACAATTACTGCCCAGTAAATGTTTGCTGGGTGGATGGATCACTGACCACTGCATGTGCACAGAGCTACGCAAGCCGGGGAGCACGCAGCAGAACGGCTGTGGGGATGACTCAGCAGCCCGCCGGGCGTACGCAGGTCCACGGGCAACCGTTCCACACCTTCTCGGGAAGCATGCATTTGACTTAATGGTAGGTAATCCATACTCCATTTTTCTATCAAAGTCAGATGAAAGTATTGTGGGACGGGCTGCTAAAATTGCATGAGTTTTTTAGACAGAAGAAACAGGGGACGTCGAAGGAATGCCACCCTTGCAGTGGGCGTTTCAAGGCTATCCTCAGCCTCTCACACCGTCACCCTTCGGCCACCGCTGACTCCCTCCACTTGGGTGGAAAAGTTTGCCTGGAACTACTCCGAGAGCTATCCTCCTCCTCACGGATATGAACCCCACTGATGGCAGGCACCCCGTGGGGGTCCTGGGTCCTGCATCAGCCACCCCACACTCCAAGGGCTTCTCACAACAACAGTGACCAACAGCCTTCTTCCTATGAGGTGTGATGGGATAGAGACTTAATTTCTTGACTCCGGTCAGCTGGAGGACACTTCGGGTTCATGGAGTCCCCACCTCAAAGTCAGACCCACGAGATACTGCCCTTCCAGAGCCAGTTTTCTGTCTTGACCTTGCCTTTGCCCACGGGACTCATCCCTCTCCCGGAGAAATCCTGTCCACTGGCTGGAGGGGGTGGGGTCTGGAAAGCTGCCAGACGGCAGGGCTTGGACCACGGCACAGGTGGAGGCAGCGGCGAGAGACTTGAGGGTCTGTCTAGCTCTTCAAGGAACATCTCAAAGCTAACTTAAAACGTTACTCTTGAGCTCACCTGTCTTCTTCTGCCACCAAAATACTTCTGAGTAGACAGTGTTTCCGAGGGGTTAATAGAGAGCTTGAGGGGCGTCCACTATCTCTTGATTGTACATCTTCAGAGCCATACACATTCATCTCATTATTTCAGAGTCCAAAACCCTCAGAAGTTGGAAACAATTGTAAAAACTCTTTGTCCCTGATGGAGACGAGAGAGAGCAGATGTGGATGGGAACACAGGACCACTGGCCGGCAGCCCCATGGGGTAACAGGTGCGGACCGCTTCATACGCGCGCCAGCAACCTTCAGAAGGCTCCTAGACACCATCGGCCTTGGCTGGGTCATTTTGTGGCAGTTTCATCTGCCGTCTCCCCAAGAGTATGGGCAGGACCAATGAAGGAATAACACGTCCGGGTCTAAACAAGGCTGCTTTGACTTACCGTCTCTGCCGACCATAATCATAAAATACAGTGGAGAACTCATTCTTTGCATTAAGGTAACATTAAAATTTCTACTGAGTTTTCTTTTTTTTTTTCTTTTTAACATGATGTTGAAATTCCTTATGCAATTATTGATGACTATATCTTTGTATAATTTAATCTTTAGCGAAAAGATTTCACAGAAACATAAATGCAGACAAAGTTTAGCAAATGAATATGGAAAATGTAAAAAAACCCTGACAAAAATAATCGAGGTAGAAAAGATGGATCTTTTACCAGTGTGTTTGTTTAGCAATATCCTTTAGAAAGTGCAACCATGATTTTTGTTAGGTTGTGAACGAGGATGAAGACCAGATCTGAGGAGTCAGATGGAAGAGCCGAAATGCACACTGCGCCACACTGTGTCATTAACATCTCGGAAGAACATGTGCCTTAATCTTTCTGCACAAAATCCCTTCCATTGCCCCATTTTTTTGTTGTTGTTGATCACTCTACTTCCCCCATTTTTAAAAATGTTGTGCGGTGTCGTTGGCTAATTTTGATGTACAGGGCTATAGATTTTAATACACGTACAGGTTTGTTTAACCACCACCAAAATCATGATTCAGAATAGTTCCATCACTGAAGAACTTTCTCGTGTTACCCTTTATTGTCACCCTCTTCCCCAGCCCTGATCTAACGAGCACCGACATGTCCTTTCCTCTCAATATCTAGATTTAAAAATAATACAAATTACTTCTAAACATTCTTAAAAGAAAGGGCACAGGATAGAGACTCCAGCACGAATAGACTTTTGCAAGTATGAGGTCCGTCTTGCCAACCTTCGAGCCTGCCTCAGTGGGTATCATCTTTCCCGATTTCTCCCAAGGAGCCCACAGAAAGCCCACTCTGGGTGTGTCGGAGAGAGGCTAGTTCCTGCAGGTAAGGGGTGCCTCAGGGTCAGGTCTTACTTCTCTTGCAGAGCCAATTGCAAGAACAGGCAAGATTTGTTATTAAGTAGTTAGGAACGTATAAACCTGTAATCTCAGGACTCACATGCAGGCAGCCATTTATACACCTCGAGATCCGGGCAAGGATTGCAAAGTGGGAAGAACCCACACGCCCGACGGAAGTGCCTGCCATGGTACCTACAGATGATCGAGATACTTTGCAGCAATGAGAATAGAGTCTTCAAATGTTACCCGCGATAGGAAAGAGCTTATGAAGTGATGTCAGGAGACGGAAGCATGTACCGTCTGGAGTAGCAACGGGAAGTACCTGTAGGGAGTGTGGCCGGGGAGCTCTTTCCACGGAGGACCGATGAGCGAGTGTTTTTTGCTTGTTTGTTTGCACCATTTTACCTTCTCAAACGTTCTACAATGAGCCATTTTTATCTTTATTGTCAGATATAAATTAATAGCTGGCCGTGAGGCATTCTGAGCATTTATCACCGGGTGATGGCTTTCTGAATGTGTCACCTTGTCTAGACTTCCGTGCCCGCGTGTTCACTCAAACTCCAGCCGAGACGTTGCTACGCAGATGTCTTGCATATGTGGGTGCAGTGCATCTCAGCCGATGTAAGGTGAGGGAGGTGTTCCCGAGCTGAGCCGGGTGGGCTCTCCTCGATCAGCTCACAGGGCTTCGGAGCAGCGTTGAGGCTTCCCAGAGGCAGAAACGTGTCTGCCGGTGAAAAGCACCTTCTGCTCCTGCCTGAGAGTCCCAGCTGCCCTTCCGGGTGACCTGTCCTGAGAGTGCGGACGTACTGGGCCAGCCTCCATGGTCACACCAGCCACTTCCTCTCAGGGAATCTCACAGTCGATCTCTCCTGCTGCTCCTGATTCTCTGGTCGGACCCGGACGGATAGGGCTAGGCGTGCACCGAGCCTTTTTATGCAGCTCCCAGGTACCACACACCACCCTTCTCCGGTGTGCTGTGAGTGCCCCAGAAGCTGGCCCTCTGACAAGACACACAGTCTAGTCCAAAGGTGATCCCAGGGGGTACCAGTGCGGGGGAGGGGGAGGAAGAAGGAAACAGAGGCAGAGAGTGAAGGGTGTGCCATTAAATAAGCCGGCCTTCCGGGCAGGTGGGGAGAATCTGGGGCTCTGTAATTGCTTCGGGGATATCTCAGCCAAGGGGTGAGTGTGAAGAAATGTTTATCCACCAACTCTGCAGCCACTGTTGGGTGAGGAGGCTTCCGGGGGCATTGACTTGGCTGGACCTAGGTCATGCTTTGCCCTTGAGCCCAGGGACACTTCGCCCAGGAACAAGACCCAGGCAGGAGGTGCACTGAAGATCTTTCTAGGTCTCGGCTAAAGGTGGGAGCTGAGCTGAAGTGGGCAAGGGCATGAACCGTGTGTCCCCTATTTCTGGCATTTTCACAGAAGAGGACACTGAGGCTGAGCAGTTAGGTAATTTGCATAAGGTCAAAGAGCTGGTAAGACTGAGCATTGATCTGCCCTCAAAACCCTTTCACTGCTTTGCTAGAGAACCTATAACTAATAATAAGAAAAACATCAGTGCCAGGACATTCATGACCACGGACAGTGAGACTGGCCATTATCAATCACTCCTTCTGTTTGGTCACACTGATTTCTAGAAGTGCGACATACCTGTTTCCCCTCCAAATTCATGCAGTTTCTTGCATTTTCGAGCCTTCAGTCTCTCTTCCCTGGCAGTAGACAGGTCCGGGTGTGCCAGGTGCAGGCTGGCAGAGGTGGGCACAGTCTGCAGGAGGACGCCTGGGGGAGGCCCAGGTGATGCTTGACTGTGGGCCTGGAAAGATGAGCACAGACTTGACTTATCTTTCTGCCTTGTCCTTAAGAGGAAGTTCCTGTTTTATTTTATTCTCACCCAAGGACATTTTTGCATTTATCTTCAGATAGAGGGGGAGGGAAGAGAGAGAGAGAAACATCGATGTGAGAGAGACACATCGAGTGGTTGCCACCCACACGACCCCAACCAGGGCCGCGGACAAACTGCAACCGAGGTACGTGCCCTTAGCAGGAACCGAACCTGGGCCTCTCTGGTCCGCAGGCCGACGCTCTAACCGCTGAGCCAAACTGGCCAGGGCACGAGGAAGTTCTTGCTGTCATTGGCTCCTGACACTGAGCACATGCGCATCATTGTGATGACACTGAGCAGCCTGTCGTCACTTCACAGGACGTTTGCAGGGTGTTTCTCGGTTCTGTGCGAGAGATTACGAGGAAAGGCAGAGGTGGAGGGAGAGGGAAAGAGATTCCTGAAAGACCGACGTGTGCTGTGTGCTGGACCGTGCCCCTCAAGCATCAGGTCGTATTGATGAGGTGAGTATTACTATCTTCATTATCTAGATGGGGAAACCAGGGCTCACGTAGATCATCAGGGATGGAGTGGAGATTCAAACCCGTGACATCCTTCTTCACAGCGATTGTTCTTCCCTTCAGGCCACACGGAGTGCCTGACCCAAAGGGATCTGAGGAGAGACAATAACCCAAGTTAAACAAGGGGTACCGAACAATGGAGGGGGAGGAATGTCACAGTGTTGACCTTGGTCATTGCCAACGGAATGACCCAGCCAACGAAATGACCCAGGCGAGATGGATCATGAGTTTCCTATTCGGGAGTCTCAGTAAAGACTTCCTAGAGAAAATGGAAATTAACCAGCGTGTGCAAAGAAAGAGAGGTGAGCGAGACGGATGCAAGTCAGAGTGGGTGTGCAGCTGCCCTGGGGAACGGTCCAGGGGCTGTGTTGTTGGCCCGGACCCTGTGTGCATGCCCTTCACCAAACCTCGTCTCAGACACGGCTCTTCCTGGTCCTCTCACAGGGTCGGTCTCGTTTTATCTGTGCTTCCAGAACATTCTCTCATACCTTGTAGTACAATAGTTTAAGTGAGGGCTTTGAAACCGAGACGTATTGGCTGGATTAAACTGTTGGCTTTTGCTCTTCCTTCCTGTGACCTTGGGCAACTTATTTAACACATTCAAGTATGCAGAGTGCATACTTGCTTCATGGAGATGCCACGGAGTTAGGATTGACACAGGCAAATGTGTTTGGGCACCTAGATCCAAGCTTGACATGGTCTTCTAGACCCTGGTCCTGGGGGCCATCTTGCCCTTCAGCAGACAGTTGACATGTCTGGAGACAGTTTTGGTTCTCACCACTGGAGAGAGGGTTGATATTGGCGTCTAGTGGCAGTGGCCAGTCACCCCTCCCCCAGCTCACATGACAGCCTCCTCCCACCCTCCGCAGAAAACTGATTGGTCAAAAATGTTAATGAAGTTGATTTTGAGAGGTGCCCTCCTAGGACTGTGGCTCTGTGTACCCAGACTGTGCTGACTAGACAGATGTCTCTGTGTTTCCAAAACCTGACCGGAGGACTTCGGTGGTGTTCCCTGAAGGAATGTTCTGGAACTCCACTGCCAGCTGTCAAAGTGGCTGATTAAACAACAAGCCAAAGTGAAAGTAACAATCAAGACTTTAAACGCTCACCAAGGTGCAATAAACAAGGCTCCAAGTCAGAGTGAGTGCCCCCTCCCCCAAGCCCCTCGGACCAGGAAACAGCGCCCCAGTCCCGGGTCAGGTGGTCAGCACAGACAGGGTTGTCTCCCGCTGAGGGGCCCCAGACAAAGGCTCCTGTGCTTCCACAGACAGGAGCCAGGGCGGGGGAGGGCACCCGCGTGTGGAAGAGTCCTGAGCACTGAGTGCTGACTCAGCGGACCTCCTGTCCTCAGGGTGTCCCCGCCTTCCCTGATAAGGAGGCCTGTTATCGGCTGGAAGACAACCCTTGCCCAAAGGCTCATATCAAGAGACCTATGCATGTAGGTGCTTGGTCAGCCAGAGGGGCCGGAGTCTTTGACTGCAAGGCCCTCGGGAGACAGCGTTGCCATGGCTGTGTCCCAGGCCGGGGTGGAGGGCAGTTTTCCTCTGGAAGGCTTGCTGGGCAAAGACTTTCTAATCGCCTTGCTTCCTATTTTTATTTTGTAAATTGATTTTTAGAGAGAGAAGGGAGAGGGAGAGAGAGAGAGAGAGACATCAATGTGAGAGCAAAACATCGATTGGCCGCCTCCTGCACGCCCCCTACTGGGGACCGAGCCTGCAACCTGGGCATGTGCCCTGACCAGAAATTGAACCCGCAACCTTTTGGTTCATGGAATGACACCCAGCCAACTGAGCCACACTAGCCAGGATTGCCTTTCATTTTAATAATTACAGAACCTTTATGTTTTCCAGCTTTCTTGAGGTGTAATTGACAAATAAAATAAAATTTGAATATGTTTATGGCGTAGATGTGGTGTTTTGAAGTGTGTGTGTGTGTGTGTGTGTGTGTGTAAATGATATCTTGATACTACATTCAAGCTAATTAACATAACCAACACCTCACAGTTACCTTTTGTTGTGAGAACAATGAAGGTCTACCTTTCAATAATTTCTAATATCTCAGATCGTGGTATTAACTACAGTCACCGTGCTGTACATTAGGTCCCAGAATTACCCATCCTGCATAGCTGTTCTCCCCTGTGACCAGCATCGCCCCATGTCCCGCACCCCCAGCCCCTGGGAACCACGTGGACCTCAGCTTTTCTGTGTGACTTGTCTGGAGTCCACCTGTCAGAGAGGTCGCGTAGGATTTGGCTTTTGGTGTCCAGGTCATGTCCTTAAGCATGACTCTTCCAGTTACAGCATGTTTTGGCCAGAGGCAGAGTTCTCCCCGCCGGCTCAGTTAGGGCCTGTACAATCGCAGGCTTCTGGCCGGGAACTCTGCTCCTCATGAAATAATTGATTATTACTGAGCAGCATCCTATCTATTAAAGAAAACAAAATCTAGCCGAAGCCTACATGAACAGGTATACGAAGTACTGTTTGTGTTTTGTGAACACAGTAGTAATAGCCAGGACTTGAGGACGTGTCAGTAATTCCGGGTGACAGGAAGGTGACACAAGCAGGGGTACATTTCCATCACTGACATGCGTTTTTCATGGAAACATCACTTATTTTCTTCCCCGACCGAAGGGAGGCCATTTGGTGTTGATGGTAGCAAATAGGTCACCCATGCCCACTTCTAGGGGACAGACTTTTATTGTTTGCCAACAAACTCAGGCCCAGTGAGAATGCTGTTTTACTGTGAACGCACCAAAATAAAATAGAGGTTTTGAAGAATGGGATGTAAAGACCCTTGCATGAGAGACAGCCTAGAACGGGGCCCAGGAGAGGGGCTGGCACTGGGCCGCCTGGGTGTGCCCTGGTGGCGCTGGCTCTGCCAGTCGTGGCTGCGTGGCTACGTGGCTGCGTGGCTGCGTGGCTGCGGGGAAATGCCCAGCTTCTCGGGGTCTACTTGTCTCACCTGATACCAGCGCTGCTGGTAGTGATGATGGTGACAGCTGTACCGGCGTGGCAAGGTCTCAGAGACTCACTCATGGACAGTGTGGCCCCCACGGGTGTCTGCCGTTCCCACATGGCTGGAAGAGCCCGCCTGCTGAGACCTGGAGGCCGGCACGTTCACCTGTCAAGGCAGCGACAGTTCAGGAGGACCGAGTGCAGCCGAGCCCAGAGCTGCAGGCGAGGACGTGGGCTGGACGGACATCCAAGGACACTGGGCTGGGAGCAGCCTGAGAAGTTAGCGGAGGATGATGTCGGGGAGGGTTAGTTTTCTCCTAGGTTAGCAGTTCTTCACGGAAGGTTGTAATAGACTGAAAGGCTCAGAACTTCCTTGACTTTTCTCACCTGCTTCTGATGCCCTAGGCTCTGCCCTCGGCTGTGACGTGTTCGCGGCTGATGTGAGCTCCAGTCCCGGAGAGTCTGTGCAGCTCCCTCCTCTGAAAAGGCTCAGATGGGCACCTTGGGTCGTTTCTGACACCAGCTACACAAACGTGGCATGTCCTGTGCTGTCCTTAGGATGCTACCACGGGAATGGGGCACGCGGCCTCGGGCAGGGCCGGGAAGGTTTCCACCGACCAGGGTCGGGGCCGCTGACAGTCACGTTCTAATATTGTAAACTTCTGCAGGTATGTATTTTATAGCTGCTTGGTTCTGGAGAAGCGTGTTTGTTTTTAATTCCTATATCATTGACCTACAACGTTGTGTACGTTTAAGGTGTACAAAGTATTGATTTGATACATTTATGTATTGTATTATAATTACCACCATGAAGTTAGCAATTGCCCTATCAAGACACATAATTGTTATTTATTTTGTGGTCAAAACAATTAAGATCTGGTCTCTTAGCAACTTTGAAGTTTATAGTACAGTATGGTACATCGTAATCACCTTGCTATGAATTAATAATTTCTTCAGAAATTATTTGTCTTCTAGTCACAAGTTTTTAGCCTTGAACACCCTTCTTGATCCCCCCTTCCCCCTGCCCCTGGTGACCACCATCCCACTCTCTGTTTCTATGCGCGTGGCTTTTTCAGATTCCACACGTAAGTGAGATCACGCGGTATTTATCTCTCTCTGTCCGACTTTATGTGACTCAGTGCCCGCAAGGCACACTGAAGAAAACACAACCGAGAGAAAGATGTCCAGTGCTCATGGTTCGAGGGGAATGGACTGACCTGGAATTCCCCCAGCCTCTCTCATGCCTTCTTTGCCTGTGACTTCAGCGTATGTTTACTTTCATTAACAGGACTGTTCAGCTAGACTTCAGGGTTTTTCTAATCACACCAAAAAGTGACGGAAGCCTCCAGACTCCAGGCAAGTATGTGTGGATTGTACCTTCAGGAGTGGGTGGAGAGCAATAGGCAGAGACGGAAGCGGAGTGAAGTGTGGGTGACCCATGTGATGAGAAGCCAGCCAGCAGGAGCCCCCTACACACCTGGCAGTCTTCGCATCGGACACCCTGACCTCCTGGGTGTTTCCGAAGTTGGGTCGTCACAGCCAGTCCTTTCACGTACACGCATGTCCCATCACCTGTCGCGGGTCAAGGATATTGGTGCAGCGGTCTTCTCTCTTCTGCCCAGGGAAATGGTCTCTCCATCCTGCGCAGCAAAGAAACATGCACTATTTATCTCCTCCTATAAACAAAACAAAAGCAAAACAAAGCAGCCCTCTCTCCCATTCTCCCCGACAGGCACCAGCCCCTTTTCCTTGGCAGTGACAGCACTGGACCAGTTGTGTTTACCCCCATGTCCGGTGGCTCTCCTCCCTTCTGCATCCGGAGAAGCTCATGAGAAATCTGATTCCGTGATCCAGCTCCCTGTCCATCCGTTTGACTTCTCAACAGCGTTTGGCATAGTCCATCTCTCCCTCTTCCTCGAAACCCTTTCCTCACCTCGCGTGGTCTGTGGTCAGCCTGCTCCTGGCTTTATGTCTGCCTTGGTGGCCCCTCTCTCACCCCTTGACCCTGCTCAGTTTCCAGCCGCGAACGTGTTCTTTCTCTGTCAAACTTACTCCATTGTGGCTCTCATCCAGTCTAACGGCTTTGACGCCATCGGATGGCTTCCGGTGGTGACATCTCGAAGCCCAGCCTCACATTCTAGACTTGTACATCCAACTGTCTACTTGAAATGTCTGCTTGGGTGTCCAGTGGCCGGTTCAAATGCACCGTGTCCACCCCTGGCCCCTGACCTGTCCTCCGTGACCTACAGCCTTTCCCTCCTCACTGAGGGCAGTTCCTGAGACCATTTAGATGCGCTGCTCCCAGCCCACATTCAGATCAAGCCCTTGATTCAACTTTCAAATATACAGGGTGTCCCAACAAATGTACACACACTTCGAATATTGATAAATTCCAACAAGTTAAATCTGAAAAGAGGGACACATCAACTGAACTACCAGCATTAAACTGTGTGTGCTTTTTGGGGGGACACCCCGCATATACCCAGAACCTGTCCTCCCCACCTCCACCACTCCATCCATTCTGAGTTCTCAGCCACTGGCCCTTCTTGCCAGGACAGCTACAGTTGCTGACTGTCTCCCCGCCTCCATTCCTGTCCCCCACAGATTATTTTCAACCCCGCACTATCAGAGCGATGCGTGTGAAAGAGCCCCTCGCTCGCTGTCTGAGACCCTCTGGCGGCTCCTCTTACAGAGTAGAAGCCAAGGCCTTGACCATGTCCGAGACCATGAGAGCTGACGTCCCTGTTCCACCTCTCACCTTCCCTTCCCACTCGGTCCTCTCCTCTGGGCTCCCCCTCCTTGGTCAGGGCAGTCCTCAAAGTCACCAGGCAGGTGTCCATCTTAGGATCCCCGATTTATCTCTTCCCACTGGATCCTCATGGCTACATCTGTCCTCTCCAAGTCTCTGCTCAAATGTCACCTTCTAATGATCCTCCTGACCCACTGCGGAAAGTGAAGCTCCAATCTATCAGCCCCGCCTGCCCCTCTGTGCGCAGGACTCCTGTGGCCGGCTGCCTAGTAGCCCCTCAGTGCGCCGTCATTATTCAGGGACTCACACAGAGTGGCACCGTACACCCTGCTTCTGCAAGGAGTCTGCTATTTTCAAACTCCCTTTGGGGCGTAGGAGGACAAATCCCACTGCTTATAACTAGCGTGAAGGTAACAAGACGATGGGGAGGGAGCACTTTGTACCTGTGAAGTGCTATCTAAAGACCTCATAATAGCCCTGGCCAGTTTGGCTCAGCGGTTAGAGCGTCGGCCTGCGGTCCGGAGAGACCCGGGTTCGGTTCCCGCTAAGGGCACGTACCTCGGTTGCAGTTTGTCCCCAGCCCTGGTTGGTCGTGCGGGTGGCAGCCACTTGATGTGTCCCTTCACGTCGATGTTTCTCTCTCTCTCTCCCTTCCTCTCTCTCCCTCCCACTCTATCTGTACAAAAAATGGAAAAATATCCTCTGATGAGGATAAAAAAATAAAAAAATAAAAATAAAGACCTCATAATAATGGTGGTCAGAGCTGGGTGTCCTTTTAAAAACAGTGTACTCCTCTTCCATCTCAACCCCTGTGAAAAATGAAACATTAACTACCCACCAAGGGACAGGGCATGCAGCTGTCTGGTTGACCAGACCCATTGCTTTCCACGGGTGGGGAGCTGACCCATGCTGAGGTGTAGACACCTAAGATTCACGTTCTTTTCTACCAGACTTCATCTTGGCAAAGTTTTTGACAATTTTCCACAATCAAACTTTCTTGAAAATGATAGATTAAAAGTAAAGTTGTCTGTGTTTCCTTTTGTTCTGATACATGAAGGCAATCATATGCCATTTAAATTTTTGTAGCCAAAAAATTGTCTGTGTCCACCCAGAATGGTTTTCCAAAGAACTATCGCACTTTCCCTCATACAGAGTCATCACCTGGGGGAGGCGGTGGCGTCTTCGAAGCCACGGTGCCCAACCCTCTTACTACTAAAATGCAAAACCTGAACTCAGAGCGGTTACATGACTTGCTGAAGGTCAAGTGAAAGGCAGTGTTCATGGTCAATCCCCAACCATCTCTTCAGCATGAAAACCCTTTAAATTCCCTTCTCATCGGGTCTTTGAACAAACACTGGCAAGGGAGCCTATGACCGTGTGTTTGAAGCAACGCGGTCTCAGCATAATAAGTGGGTGGCGGGGCTGACTGGGGTTCTGGTGGCCGAATGCAGCAGGAGCGCGTTCAGTAACCGGTGATCATGGGCATTCTGTTCCGGGGGCACTGTCTGCTGGGACTCACTACAGTTCTCCCCAACACGCTCATTATGAAAAGTCAGCTGTTGTTCTGAGATTGCATATTTGCATACGTTGGTTCTGTAGGATCCTGTGTCTGATTAAAAGGCCCTTGGTTGGAAATTCCCAGGGAGGATGGATGAGGCTGAAGGTTTGATCATCATTTTTTTATGCACCAAGGAAGGCACAAGGAATTTCACACCATAATCATATCTATAAACATAGACAAGCTGTAAATTGTGACCGATGCGAATTAAACTGTGTTCCTCAGTAATTATGTTTTAGAGGTTGGGCACCACATATCCAAACACAATTTAAAACTCAGAGAACTATAGTTGGATGTTTAGCGCCTAGCCCTCTTTGCGTGTTTCCACTCGCATGAGTTACTCCAAGGAAGTGGATTTCCTGGGCCCATCTGGGCGGGTCCTCAGGCCGTGGGCACGGCTCGCACTGCATTACCACGTTCTCATCAGGCCAATCGTACTCTTCTGGAATGAGATGATAAAATGTAATTAAGTTCAATTTTTAATGTTTTTAGGAAATTCCATGCTGTTTTCCACAGTGGCTGCGCCAGTCTACATTCCCACCAGCAGTGTACTAGAGTCCCCTTTTCTCCACACCCTCGCCAACACTTGTTGTTTGATGATTTGTTGATGGCAGCCATCCTGACAGGTGTGAGGTGATACCTCATTGTGATTTAAATTTGCATCTCTCTGATGATTAGTGATGATGAGCATTTTCATATATCTCTTATCCCAGTGATCCCACTTCTAGGAATATATCCTGAGAAGCCTGGAACACCCATCAGAAAGAATATACGCACCCCTATGTTCATAGCAGTGATATGTACAATAGCTACGATCTGGAAACAGCCCACAGGCCCATCAGTAGATGATGGATACCTTTACAGAATGGTACATTTACACAATGGGACACTATGCAACTGTAAAAAAGAAGGCACTCTTACTCTTTGAGACGACATGGAGGGACATGGAAAGCATTATGCTAAGTAAAATAAGCAAGTCAGAGAAAGACAAGTATCCCATGATCTCACTTATATATGGAATCTAATGAGCAAAATAAACTGATGAATAAAATGGACCCAGCGGCATCGAAACATGGAACAGACCGACACATCTCAGAGGGAAGAGGGGTGGGGGTGGGGGTGGGAAGAGATTAACCAAATAACTTATATGCATATATGAATTACCCATGGACACAGACAATAGGGTAGTGAAGGCCTGGGATGGGGCAGAAACTGGGTGAAGGAGGAAAATGGGGGAAAAAGGTGGGGGGACATCTGTAATACTCTCAACAATAAAGATAAAATAGAAGGAACTAACGATGTTCTCCCAAATGTCTGTCCAACCTGTTGCCTCCTTTCTATTATAACCGTCTCTACCACTGCTGAGGCCTTAGCCAGCTTGTCTCTGGGCAGTTGTCTCTGTCTCCAGATGGACCCCACGTGGCAGTCTAGTTCTCTACGGCAGTTTCATAACCTGCCCTCAGCTTCTTCCTCTCCCGGAGCCGCCGGCCAGCCCCTCTCTGCACGCACACCCCTGCCATGCTGAATCGGCTCTGTTGCCCAAGGGTCCCGTCACCTCTGCAGTCCCTGTGGTTTTCACTCAGCCTAGGATGCTCTTTCCTCGCCTTTTCCTCAAGAACTCCTACCACTTCTTTAGGTTTCAGCTCGGATACTATCTCCTCCAGGAAGTCTTCCGTGACTGCTCAGGTACAAATTAGGTTTCTCTCCTAGGCATGATCATAGCTCTCTATACTTCTCCCATCATATTACCATCTGCCCTGCTCTGTTTGAATTGTCCAGACACTTATTTGTCTTTCCCAAAATGCACCTTGAGGGCAGTGGCTTGGGGGGCTTATGAATCACAGTCACTTCAGCACCACGGATAGTTTCTGTCCTGTACAAACTCCGTCATTATTTAGTAAATGAGTAAATAAAGTCTCCACCCCTCGCCCTATGCCCAGCTAGATGCACAGTGTTTATTTAATGTGCAAATATAGGAAAACAAACAAACAAAAAAACCCAAGGGTCCCCCTCTGGCAGGAGTTCTAGGTGATCCGACATGCAGACGGCCGCAGGCAGGGGGCTATGGCGTACTCAACATGGCAGACGAGGAAAGACATTTGCTCAGGGAAACGGGGCGAGGTTAGATTTTCAAGGTGGCTGGAGGCACCGATGGCACAGGATGTGCACTGTGCTTTGTGGGAGAGGCTGCGTCTTCGGGTACAGTGGTCGCCTTCAGGTCAGGTCCGAACTCCTGAGCGGGTGGAGCTGAGCCCTTCCTGAGCAGCACCTGCTTTTCTCTCCAGCTTCACGTGGGTTCACTCTTCTTGCAGCTCTTTTTCAAAATGTTTCTATTGACTCTGTAGAGAGAGAGATGGGACCATTGATGTGAGAGAGAAACATCGGTCAGCTGCCTCTTGCACGCCAGCCACCAGGGATCAAACCCGAAACCCGGGCATGTGCCCTGACCCGGAATTGAGCCAGGACCTCTCAGCCCATGGACGACACTCAGTCCACTGAGCCACGCCAGCTGGGCTCTTTCCGTAACTCAATCATTTGCACCGCTGTCCTGTGTGTGGCCGCCCGCACAGCACGCACCCTCTGGGTGGTTTCGGAGTCAGAATCAGGTGCTGGAGCACTGTTGCTCTCCGGTTCCCCTGCCTGGGTGCAGGCCACAGCTTCTGCTGCCCCGCCCTCTGTGGCCCCGAACTCAGGTGGCTCCCTGAGGTCATTCCTGCGACATTTAGGCCTTGGACGTCCTTCATCAAGCCTCCCTGCACCTCTAAGATTCCAAAGCAGCTCCCTGCTCAGGGCACAGGGCATGTCAGGATAATTGCTGAGGTTTCACATTCACAGAAAACAGACACAAAACCAGACCTGCTCTTACTCCTGTGTCCACTCAGGGCTGCCCAGCCTGGAGAGCAGAGTGGGGGCCTGAGGAGCAGGAGGTGCTCTGGTGAGTTGCTGCAAGGGAAGAATGAGAGAGGACATCAGTGCATGGGGCTGTGAGCGCAGGGACCGGACTGTCCATCAGTGCATGGGGCTGTGAGCACAGGGACCGGACTGTCCATCAGTGCATGGGGCTGTGAGCACAGGGACCGGACTGTCCATCAGTGCATGGGGCTGTGAGCTCAGGGACCGGACTGTCCATCAGTGCATGGGGCTGTGAGCGCAGGGACCCGACTGTCCATCAGTGCATGGGGCTGTGAGCCAGGGACCAGACTGTCCATCAGTGCATGGGGCTGTGAGTACAGGGACCAGAATGTCCATCAGTGCATGGGGCTGTGAGCGCAGGAACCCGACTGTCCATCAGTGCATGGGGCTGTGAGCCAGGGACCAGACTGTCCATCAGTGCATGGGGCTGTGAGTACAGGGACCAGAATGTCCATCAGTGCATGGGGCTGTGAGCGCAGGAACCCGACTGTCCATCAGTGCATGGGGCTGTGAGCCAGGGACCAGACTGTCCATCAGTGCATGGGGCAGTGAGCACAGGGACCAGACTGTCCATCAGTGCATGGGGCTGTGAGCGCAGGGACCAGACTGTCCATCAGTGCATGGGGCAGTGAGCACAGGGACCAGACTGTCCGTCAGTGCATGGAGCTGTGAGCACAGGGACTGGTCTGTCCATCAGTGCATGGGGCTGTGAGCTCAGGGACAAGGCAGGGTGAGCAGATCCTCTGGAGAGGAATTTGATTGGAATATACCCAATGAACTCAGGTGGGAGAGACATGCGGCGTGAGAGCAATTTGAGGTTCTGGTGGACATGGGGTAATACCGGTTGACCCTAGAGTGGTGTTAGTGGACAAAAAGCGCAAACAGATTCAAGAGACATAGAGAAAATATTTTAAAAGTTGGCAAAACACAAGAGAGCCTTCATTTCACCTTTGGGACATCTGTGCCCTCTCAGTGAGGTAGGTCCCGGGCTTTGTTATACACCAGTCTCCTTGCGGCTAAGCATTCAGGTCCTGTAAACACCTGACGGAACAACCACTCGAATCACGCGGGCCTTGGGGACCCTGGCCCAGCCCCCGAGGACAGCCCGGCTGCGAAGCTGTCGGGCAAGCTGGCCTGCTCTGTGGAACAGATGAGCTTTTCCAAGTTCCAACTTTGGTTCAAAATTCACAACTCGTGGGTTCCAAACAGTTCTAAATTTGGCTGAATGTATTTCTCCCAAGCCGTGTGCCACCAAGCAAGACGTGGTGACTTCATCATGTTAGGACAACAAAGGGCCATTACCGCCGCGCTGCAGAAATAAACTTGATGAGGATACAGGGAGCGCGCTGTTTTACGAGGGCAGCGGGCCCTTAATTCCGCGCGTTTTCCACTCAAACGGCTTTCTCTGGCGTCAGGAACAAAGCCGTTCGGGGAAAGAACACCGCCAGTTACCGGCTTCCTTACACGCAGAGTGGCACTAAGTGAGTTATCTTTCAGCTTTGTTGAACAAGCAAATTGTATAGTAAATTAAATCACGTTTTACTGTTCAGTGGGTGTGGTGCAGTCGGAGGCCCGCACTTGGATTCAACCGTGCGTCTCCGGCATGTTCCCAGCCTGGATGTCCCCGTGTCAAGGCGGGATGATTTCCCGGGCGGTGGTGATGCTGCTTCTTGGTTGTATTACCGGCTCTTTGGGACCAGCCCCCTTGGAACTGTGCTGGCCCGATGCCCAAATGTCACGCTTTGTTTGAGCAGTGTCTTTCGCTTCTGGTTAATTGATTCCTTCCTTCCTTTGTCTTGGGTGTGTGTCCCGGACACCTAACCAAAGTCCCTGCCTGAACTCCCGGAGACAAGCCACGGGTCTCCAGGGACGCGGGCTGGTTCCATGTCTTCTGGCGACACAGGGGAACACAAGGCAACTTCCCAAGCGTGAGGGACCTGCCTGAGTCCTGGGCCGCGCGAGACGGGCATGTTCATTGCTTTGAGGTTCATTCGCTTAAAGGAGGTTGGATGTGGCACAAAGTCACCTGCGTTCCAAATTTAGTGCGATGTACGTTTTCAGAAACTTTCATGTTTTCGTCTTTTGCCTGCATGCTGTCCTAAGAATGACTGTCAGAACACCCTCGCTGAGTGTCCTTCCTCTTGGTGGAACGAAGTCCGCTTCGGAACATCAGCTGGTTCAGGTGAGCTGTCATGACAAACAGGGCAGGCAGCCGTGTCTCCAGCCTAGTGGGCGTGAGGCCAGTGACCCTCTGCGTCTGTGCTTTTCAGGGCAAGGTCGCCGGGGTCCGTCCAGGTCTCGGCGTTTCTGACAAACGGGTCAGTGGACACGGGGCTGTTAATGTGTTTGTACGGACGTGTGGCCACGGTGCTCCAAGAACCAAAGCACTGTGCTGAGACTCTCCGCCACAAAAATAAGAAGGAACGGACAGAACCTCAAAGCAGCCCTGGCCACAGCCACACCCACTCGGGTCTGCGGTCACCCCGATCCTTCGAAGTGTCCCGCGCTGGTAACTGGGACAGACATCCACCCTATCCTTGTCATTCTGAGGTTCGCCACCCACTTACCTGGGGGTCTGTGGAGGCCGCTTCAAATCTTTTCCACAGATACCCTGCGTTATTCCTGGGTTTGGTGATAACCAGTGTTGAGGGGCTTCCATTTTGCTTTATTATAGATTTTATGTTACATCATATTATTTCATTTTCAGGTCTTGTAACCTTTCCCAAACTGAATGTTTTAATCCATAAAAGCACAGTGTCAAACTAGGCTTCCCATGGCCCACTGTGACTCCAGCGGCCTCAACTTCTATGGCGAGAGAAATCCAATCTCAAGTGTTAAAACAGGAAGAGGCGAATTTTACATGTCGCTTGGATTGAATCACCGTGGATGTGGGGGACGCACGCCCATCAAGAGAAAGGGAATCTGACGGAACTGTATATATTCAACCATTTCCTTGACCTGCAACCAGGCTAATAGGATGTGATTTGTTTGTGAAATGAATAAAATCTCTATTGTGTGTGGTGAGGCGCTTGTCTAGCCTTCAAACATGACATAATCGTGCAAGGTATGTACTGGTTAAAATTCACTCCGACAAGTTTCTTTCCAGGTGTCTCCGTTCCGTCCACCCCTCTCCTTTTCGACCGTCCCTTCCCTAGGCCACCAGCTGTGACGATGACATCTTCACTGGCTCCTCTCATCTGCTTGGGCCCTTTGCGAAGGTTCAGCACAGGCTGAGTAGCTTCGCAGCTGTGAATCCACTCGTGTAGATTGAAAGGCTCAAGACCTTTGATTGTCTTCCCCGTCTTGTAGGATAAGGGCCGACTCCCAGGAGTCGTCTTCACGGTTCTGGCTCTGACATCCACCCTCTCTGCCAGCCTCCTTTACGCCTTCTTCCTGCCTGTAGCCACTTGGCGTCCTTCGACTCTCGTGTTGTCCGTGCTGTTTCCCCTCCTCAGTCCTTCCCAAATGCTACCCTCGGGCCAGAAACCTCCCCGTCTCCTCTTTATTGACCTCATTTTCGTTCATGTTGATGGCTCAGCCCAAGCTGCTCTTTGCCTGGAAATCCTCTGAGCTCTCGGACCAGCAGTGTACCTTTCTCTGTAGCCTTTGTCCTACCGGCTCTTGTACACTTGGCTGGATGACTATTTGATGAGGAAACAAAACTCACGCCTGAGGCTCCTGTCATGACATCTCAGCACTCAGCCCTGTGCATGGCTGATGCGGGATAAACTTCTGTGGACAGTATAGATGAACAAACGAAACAGATGCATAGATACAGAGGAGAGAGGGTTTGAAAACTGGATGAGAAAGAGAGGGTTTGAGAAGTACAGATCGGTAGTGATCAAATAGTCATGAGGATATACAGTACAGTATGGGAAATAAAATCAAGAATATCATAATAACTATGTAATGCGTCAGGTGTGTATCCGAGAGGAACACTTTGCAAAATATATAGTTGTCTAACCACTGTGATGTACACCTGCAACTGATATAAAATCATATTGAATATAAACTATAATTAAAAAAATTTAATTTAAAAAGTGGTCAATGGAAGGAGAAGGAATCACTGCCTTTCGAAGAGCTCTAGAATATTAGCTATTATCCAGAATTCTTCTTTCACCCACATGGCAATAGACTTCCCTTTGCTTTTTATCCATGAAAAGGTTGGGCCAACAATACAGCCAGACCCGGGACCAAGAAGCACAGTTATAAAATACTTCAAGAGACAACCCATTTGGGCCCCTCCCCACTGCAGGAAGTCTGTCAAATAAATGTTCCTACCACTTAAAAAAAATAAAATAAAATACTTCAGGAGAATCAGGGTTTCCCAAGACCAGCACTCAAGGCCGTTTCTCATTGCACAGCCAGGGAGCTCGGTGGTGCGCACGGGCCTTGCCCTTCTGGAGCGATTTCTGTAATGTACCTTTTCCAAGGCAGTGGAGCTTAGAGAGTACATTCCAGGGAACCCGGAGTGCTGCTGATTCAATAACCCTCCTGCAGCTCCTTGGAGGGAAGATGAATGACTTGGCCCCAGCAACAGGAAGTCTGTCCATTAACAAGGAAAGTGCTTTGTTTTGATTTGATTTTTTTCCAAACCGCCTTAATTTGTCTCATTGTGGTTTGAGGTTGTCTTGTGTTTTGTCTTGCTGTGTAAACTTCAGAAGTCATCGATTCTGACTCACACCCACTGCCGTCCGAAGGAGCACACAGCGAGCTGTGCTGAGCAGCCTTTACGAGGACAAGGGGAGAACACCACAGCGGGAAAGGAATGTCTGAAAAACTGAGTTTTTAATTAATAATAGTAAGAAACTAATAAAGTGAGAAGAGATACTAAGTTTTAAAAATAAGGACACGGAGTCCAGAGAGGGTTCAAAAACAAACAAACAAACAAACAAATAAACAATTTCCTTAGATGCCACTCAACATGTCCTAGTATAGCTGGAATGAATGGGAACTCAGGACATGCGACCCTTCCTCCTCTCCAGTGTGTTTATTTCACGGTACCGGTTCCAGATTGCATATTTTCATTTAGAACTTTTTCATGAACTCAAGTTCGTCTTACTGAATACATGGAAGTCCCTGCCGTAGCTGGGCATGAACAAATAATGTGTTGTACTGTAGTTAGGAGTCTGGACTTCCACTCTATAACCAGAGTATTTATTTCTTCCAGTTTCATCTCTCCCAAGCCTCATTACAGCAGCTTGTACTTTTCTTTTCATTCATTTTAATGACAGTAATAACAATATTAACAATAGAGACCATTGGGCAAGAATCTACTATGTTGGGGACATTTTGCATATATTATGTTAGTTATAAAAACATTCATTGGGTACCTATTGGGTGTCAGATACTGAATGCTATGGACTGAATGTTTGTCTCCCACTAGTTGTTTATGTTGAAACCCTAATCCTCCATGTGATGGCGTTTAGAGGCGGGGCCTTTGGGCAGTGGGTGATTAGGTCACATAGACAGAGCCCCCACAAATGGATTTAGTGCCCTTATAAGAACAGACAATAGAGAGATGATTACTCTTCCCACCATGTGCGGATACAGCAAGAAGACAGCTGTCTGCAGACCAGAAAGAAGGTCCTCACCAGGAAGCAAACTGGCTGACATCTTGATCTAGGGTCTCCCAGTCTCTAGAAGTGGGAGAAATAAATGTTGTTTAAGCCATCCAGTCTATAATACTTTTGTTATAGCAGCCCGAGCTGACTACGTCACTGAATTTACCATAATTCACACAGCACAGACTGTTCATGCAAGAATTTTAATGGCCTCTGGAGAACTGATGGTTTGGTCTTATTACTATCACAGTGAATGATATGGCTCTTATCCCACCCTGTTGCTCATGATGAACTTGAGGCTCACAGAGGTGAACCGTGTATGTTCAGGGTCTCCAATCATGGCTGAGCTGAGATTTCACTCCACATGTTTCAGACCCTAAGCTCCTCTATGTCATGACGGCTTATTCAGTCATGAAGTTATCCATGTATTAAAACTTCATGCCAACCATGTGCCAGGCAACAATAAATGCTACACTCAATTGTTTCGTGCACCTGACAGTCAAACAGAGGAAGGTGGAATAACTAGGAAGGGTAGTCAGCTGTCCCAATGTGCCTGGGTCTAGCGGTTGTCCTGACACGTGGGACTTGCTGTGATGAAACCAGAAAAGTCTCGGGGAAACCAGAATTACAGTCAATTATGTTAACAAGGGAAATGAGAAAAGTAGGAAGTTCTAAGTGGTCTATCTAGATCCAGAGGTTACCCAACGTGCTTTATTATAGGACATCATAAATTTTATCCTGAAGGGCAGAAGAAGGCTTTGCAGTATTACTGCCAGCAAATCCACAACTGAGAATTCATCAGACTCAAAACAAGAAAGTTGTTTCTTCCTCATGGGGAAATTCAAACGTGTTACTATGAATGCTATTCATAGAAAGAGAGGAAGACCTTCCGATCCCGATTCCAATCCTGAGTCTACCTGGCAATTTGGAGGCATAGATAGAAGAAATAGAAGGACCAGGTCATTATTGTTTCTGTGTCATCATGAGTGACAAACTGAAGGAAGAAGACTAGAGATTTAAAAACAATGAGGGGAGAGTTCTTTCAAGAAATCTCAAGATGTTTAAAGAGAAGTGTAACTGTTCTTCATTCATTTAATGTGCATCGTGTGAGTCAATACTATGAGCTTAATGCCGTGAATACAGCGTGAAGACAAATTCTCTGCATTCAAGAGCACACAGACGGACGCCGGAACTTAATGAGGAGTTACCAAGTGTGGTGGTAGGTGCTGAAACTAAATCCGTGTTTGTAGAGCATCACCCGTATTCACAGCTCTGCAATATTTTACAATAAAAGCTGGACACTGATTCTCAAGGGAATTAAAGTTAGTTGGGAAACAACTTTTCTTTAGTTTCTTGTATAAAACATAAAATGACACAGATAGTGTGCAATGATACGTAGTAAATAAATCCAGGGATAGGACTTGAGTGTGTAACCAATATATTCATATATATTATTACCATATATCTATCTATAGGAGTGTGGGAGTGTTTTTCAAAGAAAGTATCAGAAAAAATATCTATCCTACTGGCTTTTCCAATAAGAAGGTTATCATTTTGTTCAACGAGCCTAGAAGTTGAGATGTCAAGCTTGGAAGGTCAGGACTCCATCATGATTCTACTGACTTTTTCCTCCTCTGTCTCCTTGGTCCCCAGGTTTGCTCTCTCCATGGTTACAAGATTCTTCCCTAGGAAAACTTCTGTATGTTTCTTAAAGCTGCTGTAGCCAACCTCAATCTAAAGGGCTTTTTCAAAAAACAGAAATTTACTTTCCCACAGTTCTAGAGGCTAGAAGTTTGAAATCAAAGTGTCAATTGGGCCATGCTCCTTCTGCAGGAAAATCCTGTATCTTCCTATTTCTAGTGATTTGCCAGTGATCTTTGGTGTTCCTTGGCTTGCTGTCACATTGCCCCAGTCCCTACCTTCATTGTCACATGGTGTTCTCTTCATTGTCACATGGGTCTCTGTCTCCACATGATTGTCTTCCTATGAGGACACCAGTCATATTGAATTAGGGGATAACTCTACTCTAGTATGATATCATTTTAACTAACTGTATGTTATTTTCAAACAAGGTCACATTCTGAGTTACTGGGGTTAGCAACTGAACATATTCAACATGTATTTTTTTTAGGGGGTGGGGGGAGGCATGATTCAACCCATAACATTTTCCTCTACCACAGAACATAAATGCTTCCCCAGGAGACAGAAGTGTGAATGGTCTCTATTCTTCCCCATATTTGGAACAATCGGGGTGGGTCATCTGTAAAGAACTATGAAGGGTCTGAGATTTTACTCTCTTTGCAGACTAACAAGTTAGCCTGCTATAGTTTCGTAGAAACACACGGAAGCTACGAAACTCCTAGGTCAGAGACAAAAGATAACATGTTACTCACAGCAGTATCAGTAGCCTGAGCACTGGCTTCCTGAGTCCCAGTTCCCAAAAAGCAATAAAATCAGGGGAATGTGTTGCTTGGTTATTCAGCAGGATGTGTTCCAACAAAGAAACCCTTAGGAAAACCCAGTTTTATAGAAGGGGTCTGCTCTAAATCCAGCTCAATCTTTGCCATAGAAAAATGCATTATCTTAATGACCTTGGCCAGTAGACAAACCCACTCCAAATGGAGACACTTGTCTCTCTTACAATGCTGTATTTTTATACAAATATCCTGGAAATGATAGTCTGGCATATAAATGCTATTTATGTCTTTGCTCAGATGATGTACAGAAATGTGAGAAACCAATGGACAATTCTCACCTAACATGTTAGACTTTCCCTCACTACGATTTTTCTATCATACAGCAGGTTTAATTTTAGAAGTCTAATAATCCAATGGTAAATTTATGTTCTCCATATCTGCATAGTGCAACCAGTAGGTAGGGATGACTTGATTTTGCTTAGGAACCAGAAACTTTCTCAGGCCCTTAAGAACTAGGTATTTGAATTAAAAATTAATTTTTAAAAATTTTCCCATGAAGATGTGTTTATCAGAACACTAAAATATGAATTGAAAAGGTGCTACACTTAACATGTGTATCAAAGAACTAATGAGTCATTATGATGAATTTATTAGTCTTTGTATGGCACATAATTGATGTCCATTGGATGAATGAATGATAACTAGATGACAACTAAATCTAATTCAAGGTTTTAATTTAGTTTGAGCTCTTTCCAGCCAAACTAACATTTTATTCATTATATCATTTGTGTGGCAATTTAACTTAAAACACTTTAGTATAAACAATGTAATATATGTACATGTACATGCAAATTAACTCTAATCTATGTCTAGTGGCAGTTAAATTGCTTTAGATGTACTGTCTTAGAAACCAACAGCACAAAGGAGCTATTTACAAGTGCTTCAGATATCATTATCAAAATTTATGTAAGAGAACCCATTAATTAGCATAGGACAGCTAGACATGATTTTTCATTGGTGAAATGAGCCGTGTTCCACCTGCAGGGCTGGTGGAACTGGAGAGGGTTCAGGAGCAATAGTACCCTTGCAAAAGGGAGGGATAAAAGCTAGCAAACCAGCAACATGATGGCCCCTCATCTTCAGAACATCTGTAACTAGAGCTCCCTTGGCCATGCCACATACCAAAGGCCTCTATCGCTTCATCTGACCCAGGAGATGTTGAGATGGTTTAATTCTCTTACAAATTATTGATGCATTAACCTTGGAGTGAACATTTCGAAGGATTTGGCCTAAAGGCTGTTTCTGTTTTAACATACTGCATTGTTTTCTTTTTATCTTTATTGTTGAAAGTAGTATAGATGTTCGCTCTTTTTTCTCCCATTGACCCCTCCTCCCTACTCCTATCCCCCTCCTGCCTTCTCCACATTATTGTCTGTGTCCCTTGGTTGCTTTTATTTTATTTTTTCCTTTATTGATTTTAGAGAGAGAGGAAGCGAGAGGGAGAGAGAGATAGAAACATCGATGAGAGAGAACATCGATTGGCCGCCTCCTGCACGGCCCAACACGGGGGATCGGGCCCACAACCTGGGCATGTGCCCTGACTCGGATGTGAACTGGCGACCTCTTGGTACATGGGACTATGCTCAACCACTGAGCCACACCAGCCAGATGCATTGGCTGCTTTTAAATTGTTGGAAAGTGATGTATAGTTTCCACCTCTTCCAAACTACAGGGAATTACCAATATTTAGAAAGTTTAAATGTTTAGCAATATTAACCCCCAAATCAGGATAATGACTAAATGAACAGTTTGCCACACACATCTGTTCACCGTCTCTTTCAGCCATTCACGTGACAATAGTCAAAGTCTTTTCACATCACACTAGTTTTGTGTTCACAGGCTTAGGCAATACCAGATTTTCACAGTCCTCATGGACATGTTTCTAGAATGTTCTAGCAAGAATGTTCTGTCTACCACCAGGCAATTGAATGAAACTCTTCATTTGTCCTTCCAAGCTCCTCCCTCTGGGTTACTGCTACTTTTGTCACTGATAAATAGGCACTCATTCATTGGTTAATTCTTCAAATATTTGTAACATTCTAAAAATAAAAATATGTGTCAAGTAATGGGCCGAGTGCTGTCTCTAAGTGAGAAGAAAGATATATTTGAGACACACACACGCAGGAAGACAAGACAATGCAGACTGAGTGGGAAAGCAAAGACTACCCAACCGTTTGCTATTGTTTGCCTACCTTCTGTCTTTTTCAGTCAGAGGAGAGTTATTTCCTCTTGAGAAAGTGATCTTCCTTCCCCCCAGCCCTGCCCAATCTAATGCCATCTTAAATTTGTATAACATGCTACATATAACTAGTCTATGACTTTAACATACTTGCTTATTTCACAGGTTCCAAATCATTTTCCAGTTTAAAATTCAAGCTCAGTGTACTGTCACTTTTAACTGACATTGAGTTGAAACAGAGACAGAAACCTGTTTGCTTTCCCCTCCCCTGGGGCGAGGGGTGTGTCCCTGAGGTCCCACGACCCACTTTGAAAGCTACAGCCTTCTCTTGGTCCCTCGGGAGCCCTGGCCTGCCTGTGGAGGCCTAATTTCTGGCCACTGGCCTGTCGTGGCTGCTGGGCATCCAGGGCTTGGCCGCAGAAGGAAGCAAACCCGAGGGCATGGCTGGAACAGCAGAATTCCACTGGAGCATCTGCGTGCAGGAGCCAGATGTATCCACCTGCTCTGTGAAATGCAAGAGCTCAAAGGAGTGATTGGGATTTTCTGGAGTAGCCTTCAAGTCGACTTATTTCACTCTCCATCCCCATTTGTGAAATGATGGGGCTTTGTGCATGAATTCCTTAAACCAGACTTGACTGAGCGCTGAGATGCAATGCCTTATATTCCTTAGATTCAAGAAACATGTCACCTTGTATGTGATATAAACTTGCAAAGACCTGGTCCTGCTGTTTCTGACGGATGTTTCTGCATTTCAAGAGATGTTACTAGATCTTAAGGGAGAAAACTCATCAGTGGTAGTACTTTGTTCTTAAAAATGTCTTTCATAAATGCAAGAAAACGCATTAAATGCAGGAAGAAAGTAATTCTTAACTATATATGACAATCTGTTTTGAATAAAAGTTGGACCATACTTAAGAAATGAAAAGGTCATGCGGGGCTCTGGCCATTGTGGCTCAGTTGGTTGAGTGACATGCCACACACCAAAAGATCACCAGTTCGATTCCCAGTCAGGGCACCTGCCTGGGTTTTGGGCTCTATACCCAGTAAAGGACTTGCAGGAGGCAGTCGAATGATGTTTCCCTATCACATCAATGTTTCTCTCTCCCTCTCCCATTCTCTCTCTCTCAGATTAATAAAAACATATGTTTTTTAAGTGGTCCTGTGGGGTCTTCTGGTACAGGAGCACGCAGCATCAACGTTGGACCTTCTACCAAGCACAGGATGTTCAACCGTCCAAGGGTTTCTGGTCCAACTTGCTCATCTTCTCTTATAGTTTTACTTTATAGTTGTACTATTATTCAGTGCTGATTGCAGATTAAATGTTAATACTGAGAAAATGTGCTTCAGTAACTGTAGCTACATCAGAATTTAAATCAAAAGCAGGCATGGTTTTATAGGAGTGCTCTTCTGTGCTCCTTGAATACAGTGTACTTTTATGTTTCCTAAGGTCACATACCGTTCGAAAATGGCAGCCACAGTCAAGTCTTAGATCGAAAACTGAGGCACAGAGAACTTAGCTCACTCTTTCATCCAGTATGACTCCCTTCTCTGTAATTTCACATTTTCTTCCCAGTGTGTTGTATTCTTAAGTTCTTGTTTAAAAGCGTTCTCTCTCTCTCTCCCTTTATTAGTCACACCAGGGCAGGGAGTGGGTGACGGAGTGGCTTTGTCTCATAGAGCTTGTAGTTGTCTGAATCCTTAAGACTCTGCAACATAGTTATGTCTGCAACAGGATTACAACCAAGGTCCTCTTTTTACTAAAGCATATAGTCTGCATTTCCACTGTTGTTCTCATCTGAGCTTGAGCTCATTGGAAGGATCTTTTCAAAATGTTTCTCATAGCTCAGCCAGTGTGGCTCAGTGTTTGAGCATCGACCCACGGACCAAGAGGTCGCTGGTGCGATTTCCAAATAGGGCACATGCCCAGGTTGTGGGCGCGATCTCCAATGAGGGACATGTAGGAGGCAGCCAATCAACGTGTCTCATCGATGCTTCTATCTCTCCCTCTCCCTTCCTTTCACTCTAAAAATCAATAAAAACATATTAAAAATAAAAACCAAAAATTTTTTTTATAGATCATTCAACATATACCATGGATATGATTGCATGTGCTTGTATATGCAATAGTTTTATTATATTATATTATATTATATTATATTATATTATATTATATTATATATGTAGTATATAATTATAAATCATATTTTCATTAAATATATATAGATTATGCATTACATCATATAGATTATAGATTTATAGATTATACATTACATAAATATATGCAATATTACTATATATATATACAAAATCTCAATAGTTTTGGAGTTACATGTTGTACAGCCATTGCAATTTTCTTAAGATAAATTTCTAGATATAAAATTAAGTCAAAGAGAAAAATAAAAATAAAAACAAAAACAAAATGAGTCATTGATACATATCTCCACAGTTATTAGAATATCTGTTTTCCTGGACTTTTGCTCCTGGTCAGTGTGGCTCAGTGGTTGAACTTCATCCCATGGACTGGGAGGTCCCAGGATTCTGGTAGGGGCACATGCCCTGGTTGCAGGTTTGATCCCCAGTAGGGGGCGTGCTGGAGGCAGATGATCGATGTATCTCTCTCACATTGACATTTCTCTCTCCTCAAAAAAAAAAAAAATCAATAAAAACATATAAAAAACTTAAAAAAAATCAAGTCAGTATAGTTTGCTAAGAGAAAACTCTCTCTTCTGTAGTCCTTTGAATTCTCTTGAGGGCCATCACATTTCTTGTGCTCATGTCTTTTCTCCATTCGACTCTCTGGGAGACGGGGAAGTGTTTATCCATTTCATTAATTTTCATAACTCTTTATGCTCCATCCTCGCATTGTAAGAATATTTTTTTCAGCCTTGTAGCTTTCAGATTTGTTCCCCCTGTTAGACACATCGCATTGCAAAGGGAACCATGATCTTAGAACGTGCCTGGCAATTCATGACACATGAATTTTACCAATAAAAAGAAATGACAATATTAAATGACAGTAAGAGTGAAAAAAGCAAAACTCCCAATTCTGTTTACAGTTCATCAGTTTGGCGATAACATTGTATTGTATTTGAGAACATGTTTTAACAATTTTTTTTTTTTTTTGGTCATTTTGGAAAAAAATATGCTCTCTTCACCGAGACTCCATTTCTTCAATGTAGAGGGTTTGGATTCAGTTATTTTTAATGTCTGTTAGGCATTGATTTTCTATTCATCTTAGTTATTTAGCTCCACACAGGATGATCCCACTCAATCAGGTAGATCTTCAGTCTGTACAACGTATTTAATAACTGATCATTGAACACTGTGCTGTGCACTGTTCTAGGTGTTGGAGATAAAACAGTCAACAGGCTCTCTCAAAGACCTAATAGAGGAGTCTTACTAAAAATCACCTTTGCCTGGCCGGTGTGACTTAGTGGTTGAGTGTTGACCTATGCACCAAGAGGTCTCTAGTTTGATTTCCGGTCAGGGCACGTGCCCAGGTTGTGGGCTAAATCCCCAGGAGGTGGCCAATCAATGTTCTTGTTGATATTTCTATCTCTCTCTCTCCCTTCTTCTCTCTCTAAAAATCAATAATTTTTTTTTTATTTTAAATAAATAGAAATCACCTTTGAAGACTTCAGTGAAATCTTTTCAAACTCATCCCTTTAGGTCCTTCTCATTCCTGCTTACTCTATGAAGCATCTCCTTGATTCTACTTTGTTGGAAATTATCTCCCACTTTATGTTCTGTTCTCAGTCTGCTTTGTTTATAGGTCTCATGTTGGGGGGTGGGCACTGGGCCATATATGAAATAAACTACATGCTGTGTCCACATCGGTGCTGAACCTTCCTTTAGTCTCCCTCTGCCCCCGGCACAGCTGTTAGCTGCTCACTGTCTTTATCATCCACCTGGTCGCAGAGCCAGGCCTTATCTTCCCACTTTCCTTGTAGGTGGGGCTCCAACACAGACTTCACTCTCATGGAAGGTGGAGAAAGGGATGCGGGCTGTGTCCAGGTCTGGTCCATGGGGACCTCCCACACCTGGCCCTTCACGTTCTTCTTCCATTGAGGCCGTGGACGGAGGAGAATGACCTTCGTCTCAGGTCCCTGAACCCCTGTAGGGAGCACACTTACACCACAACTCCTCTACCCCCAAACCTGTCCATGACCTAGAACTGCCCTCGACTAGATTTATTCTGTAGAGGCGTTCCATTTGGGGTCTTCATGTTACCACGTTCAGTCGGCAACCTTAGCTAATATCCCCTGCGGTGGCTATCAAATAGTATGTCCTTCGTGAAGAGGATATTCAGTGAAAATTTCATTTGATGACTCACAATTGAGAAGCACATATGGAGGAACAGAATTGAAATTCTATGTATATTTTTTCAGCTCCATGACTCTCATTTTCTTAGCATTATGAAGTTTCTGCTGAGAAGGCCTGGCCAATGATTGAGATAATTAAGTGCTAATGAGAAACATAACTTGAAAAAAAATTCCTCTTCTTGGTAGGGCAAATTGGATTATTTACTGCCTTCCCATAACGTTAATTTTTATTCATTTACTGTCTTTGTTAATGCTCACTAACATTATGTAAACTGACTTTCTCACCCATTTTCCATATTGACACTTAGCTAAAGTGTTAGATGTCACCCAGGCCTGTTCTGAATTCTGTTTTTTTTTTTTTTTTTGTAAACATGCACTTATTCAGAAAATATAATTTCTAGAGTCCTTGATATTTCAATGATTATTCTACATTATAAAATATTCACAATGTGTATTCTTTTTTTTTTTTTATCCTCACCCGAGGATATTTTTCCATTTTTTGTTCAGATAGAGTAGGAGGGAGAGAGAGGAAGGGAGAGAGAGACAGAAACATCGATGTGAAGGGACACATCGAGTGGCTGCCACCCGCACGACCAACCAGGGCCGGGGACAAACTGCAACCGAAGTACGTGCCCTTAGTGGGAACCGAACCCGGGTCTCTCCGGACCGCAGGCCGACGCTCTAACCGCTGAGCCAAACCGGCCAGGGCACAATGTGTATTCTTATAAGTCAACACCAAATCATGCTGACGTTCTTGTCAGATAAGCCATACTAATTTCTTTTATTAAATGCTACGATTTTCATTTCAATTGTAAACAACGTACTTGTACCACACTACATAAGTACTTGAACAAAATAATCTCAACATTTAGAAGACAGTGTTTTTATTTTCTTTTACAAATATGTTTTTATTGATTTTAGAGAGAGAGGGAAGGAGAGGGAGATGAGAGAGAGAAAAACATTGATGTGAGAGAGAAATGTTGATCAGTTGCTTCCTACACACACCCTGGGGTCCAAACTCACAACCTGGGCATGTGCCCTGACTGGGAATCAAACTGGTGACCTGATGATTCATTGGACTATGCTCAACCAACTGACCCACAGCAACCAGGGCTAAGACAATAATTTTAAAAAGAACACATCTGAATTGTCAAACCCTAAAGAGCTAGGCCACTATAATCTAATATATTTGCTAATAGACAAAGTGGCCATGTTACAATAGTACGTCATTATCACAATTCTGTCTTCATCCATTTTATGCCTTAATGTTTTGGCATCTTCCTTGGAAGTCTATCAACACCACTGCTCTCGACCTTCCAAAGAAGAGCTAACCAGTCCAGTCTCATCAGAAACCATATGTGATGATGTGAAAAGAAGCTTCGACTTCCATAAAGCAGTGTGTACAACTAGGAAAACTTTCTCCACCCAGTAAATTTCATATATCAAAATAACAATAAGCACCAAAATTGCATAATAACGAGTGTCTGGAGCTGACAGCGGTAGTTGAGGTCATCACATTCCTTCCTTTCACTTTTTTGTTCTTGTTACTTAGTAAGGAAACCTGAGCCCCAAAGACCCTGATGGACTCTCTAGGATCTCACAATAATGCCTGGGGAGGAAATCAGGTAATGCCTTCTCCAGAATGAACCAGGCTACAGTGCATTTCCACTCCAGAAAGGAAAGAGGCATCATTGCTGCATTGGGGTTCAACTTGCGATTCCATGGGAAGGGCAGGGTGTCTCAATACTTGTCAGTTAGCTACTGCATTAAATATATATTATCTGTAATTCTTATAGCATCTCCATGAGGAGTTATTATCTTCATTTAGAAAATGACATTGAGGCTGAGGACTTGTTGACATTGACAAATGTATCCAGTCATTACTTATGTTGCTTAGTCAGGATTTAGTTTTGGATCTTTCTGGACTCCAGAGCTCCTGCGTTTCTCTCTGACACAGGGTCAGAACCAGTTCCATGAAGATCCAGGGCACCGTGTCCTAGTTACTGAGAAAGAATGGGAGCTTAGCCGACCTTTCCTGCAGTCTCAAAACACTACCCTGTTTCCTCATCTAAACTAATCCTCGAATCTATTCATTTTATTGACTGCTGTTAACAGACCTTAATAATACTCTTCTACAGCAAGGAATTCAGAGCCTAAATGAGGAGAAAGACACAACTAATATTCATTATGGTATTAAAATTTCAGCTCCCACGAACTTTGGATTCTGCGTTCTGTCCTCTTTGGAATTAGGGCTTTCTCTCTTTTTATTGGTTCATTGGGATTTTGTCAGGTTGAAATGAGATGTGTGATTCTTTGTCATATCGGAGCAGGTATTCGGATGATTGTCCTTAAATTAGTTTTTATTTACCCATTTATTTATTTACCGATTTCTTTATTCCTTCCTAAAAGTTGCAGTGTAATGTAGGGCGTGGTCTGTGCTACGCTGAGTGACACCTACCTGTCCTCATGCCTAGGAGATGCATGGCCATAAACTAATAGTTGAGATCTTCTGGGCCTCAGCTTCTGAAGCCATTGAGACATTTGGAGCCCTATCTCCTCCTAAGTAAATGATGCAGCACTTGCTAGATTGCAGAGCTGTTCGGGGAATGAGGTGAAATCATGAATCTGAATGCAACTTGAGAACCACTACGAAAGGTTTTGCTTTTTAATAAGGGTTTCACAAGTTTATTTCCAAAGGGCATAGGTATATTTCAGGCCAATCTACTGACCACACCCTATGAACTGTGGGTGAAAACTGTCATGACAGAATCAAGCCTTTTCTCAAAATAAAAATTGGAAAATGTTAGGGAATGCAAAATTTATCTAGATGTGTTGTTGGTATAAATTGGAATAGTGCAAACACAAGGCACAGTAAGTAGACAGTATACAGTGTGTGTGTGCGTGTGTGTGTGTGTGTTTGGATGGATATCTAACCAGGAATGATTGGGAAGAATAAAGTCTGTCCTGTTGATGACTATCACATTATGCCTTTTATTGAATTGATTAGCTGGTGGAACTTTGACTGTCAAGGTCACTAAGAAAGATAACTTTGTCACCCTTTCCTTTCACAGACGTAGGATGAGACCTAGAAGAAGATTGCATCTCCTTCAAAGCACTTAACATAATCTAGTGTAAGAGAATTATTCATGTTCAATACTGGTCCCCTCATTGGGCTGCCGGGACCACAAAGACAGTGCCCTGCATGTTTTATCACCAAGGCCTCTGTGACTAACTTCTGGAAGGTTCTTGGCCCGCAGTAAATATTTATGAAATTAGTGAACAGATTTGATATACTAATGAAGATCGTTAGACTTGAGTCTTACAATAAACAATGTTCTCAAATTCAGACCTTTGTTATTGCCTCCCAGTAAAATTATACCTGCAGTGACAGACATTTACAGAACTGGAGAAAGAAGTACGTCATAAAAATTTAAAGTAATGTTCCATTTCCTGACCATTCCTGCTATAGTGACCTAGTAAGTCATTTTCATACACCTGACCCTGAGATAAGTATTATAGTAATATTGTCTTTTGTAAAATGAGTCAGTATTCCATGGAAATACTTTTGAGAATTTGTTTCATTTTTAATTCATCAGAAGCACCCGCACCCCACCCCACCCCCACACACAAATGAAGGGTGGGTGCAGTGACCTAGTCTAGCAGTCAGAGCCCAGCTTCACACTGACCCCTAATTCAGATCTTGAAAGCCGGGCCACGTGCTCAGCTCTGTCTGCATGAGTCACCACCCCCTTCCCAAACGGGGCTAACTTCCTGGTCATTCTGCAGGTCTCAGCAGAGACCAGACCTTTTCCAGGACCCCCTCCCGATGCCTCTTTCCTTTATTCTGGAGTAGGTGCTTCCCAGGGCAGCGACCACGGCCGTTTCCTTCTTCCCTCCCTCCCAGGATTCACACAGTGGATGTGGGCAGTAAGATTGTCACGCTGTGGAACGATCTAATTCGGTACAAGCTATATTAGCACACACGGAGGTGGCCAGGATAAAGACTTGTAGAAAGTGGTCTATTTTGCACCTTTTTTCTTTTTTACCCAGGGTCCCTTGTGCTTTCCAATGCTGCTGCCGTTATAGAAAGAGAGGAGCAAGGCAGGTAATCTCGAGGCATGAACCCTTCTTCCAGGTCAACGGTGTTACTCTGGGCACAGTGATGAGGGTAGAGAGAAGTTCTGTGGACTTACATGGACTTGCCAGGATGTGAGCTCCATGACTCCATGCTGGGTGATCATTTCTTGTCACCTAGAACTTTTCTTTGTTCTGTGCTCAGTGTCCTCACTCTCTCTTGTGAGGACAGCTGAGATCACTTGGACCACAGTGTTGTCTTGTCGTTGTTCAATGACCTCTTATTGAACATCTCTTGGTTTCTCTCCCTAACTTTGCAAACATACTGATATGTTTAATCAGTAGTGAATTCAGCAAATATTCCTACTATGTGCTAAGCACTATTCTAACACTGGTACTACGGCAGTGAACGAGACTCCTTGCCTTCACAGAGCTTATGTTTTAGTGCTTAGTTAAACATAATATTTTGCAAAACGTGTCTATCATTCATTACTGCAATTGATGTAGTAGACATTCCCAGAGTTCTTTACTGCTCCTGTTTTCATTTCAACGATGTAATGCCCCAGTGTTGATCAGGTAGGGGGTAGTCCTTTGTTTCGAGAGAAAGTGAGTCAGTCCCTCCTCAGCCCCAGGGAGTGAATGAGAATTGGGCTCAGCCTGTTGTTATTGGTCTTATCTCCCTGGTGAGTGATGGGCTTGGACATGGGGTGTTACATGATTCTGGCCAATGCGTAATAAAGAGAGGTCTACCAGGGGCTCTGGGCAGGCTTGTGTTATTCTTAAAATGGGACACAGGACATGAATACTTGTTTTTCCTGTGTAGACATTGTCATTCCATGTGACATCTGGAACAGGAAGAGCTTTCCTGGGACAGTGAGGACAAGCCTCGCAGAAGAGATCAGAAGAGAAGGATAGAAAGCATCTGTGCTCTTGGTGATGACATTGGACTGCTAACTGTATTCACCCTGGGGCTGCCACACGGCCCACTGCTTGTTTGAGAGATATATACTATTCTCCACTTTCCCGTTGGCTTTCTGTTGCTTATAGTTGACACTGACTTCACCAAAGTACTGGGTTATAGAGCTTTGCATTGTCCACCGTGGGGTTGGGAACTTTGTCCTATGAAAGAACATACAGTGCATACACTTGGCTTTGTGGATCTTATGGACTCTCTCATATCCGCTCAACTCTGGTGTCATAGGTGAAAAGCAATCATAGATCACATACAAATAGGTAGCCATGACTGTGTTCCAATAAACTTTATTTACAACACCAAGGCCTGGGCTGGACATGGCCTGAAGACAATAGGTTCCCAACGTAGGTGTTATGGGAAACCTACGGATTCCAGAGTTACACAAAATGTGGGTGAAACCATCTCTGTTATTCTTGCTCTGTTTTATGACATATATTTAAGCATATGAATTTTACATATTTAGTTGTTTACATCAGACAGCTTTCCCACTAGCATGTAAGATTTATAGGGAAAGGTCTTTGTTCTCTTTATGTACTTCTCTACCCACAATGCTCAGAAGAGTGTTGAATAACTTAATGACTATGTGTGATTCAGATTCTTGGCTGCATTGCTCTTTCTGCAGTGGGAGAGTGACCACATCTTATACATGTCACCATAGCACCTTAATAGAGACTTTCTCAAAAAACTGTCCATGAAAATGAGGTAATTGCAGGTTGAATACAGTCTCCCTTGGCTTACTGCCAGAGTTTTCAAAGTGTCCAACATCTGCCATCCAGGTAAAGGCTATTGGTAACTGTATGAGTACATTAATTATATTAATGTAATATAACATAGCATAACACATAATATATGTATACATAGATTCCTTGGAGGGCAGGGACCAATTCTGTTTTACAGATAGACAGTATCTTGAAACTGCTTGAAAATTCAAAGAGTTCCTGTTGAAGCTCAGTTAGTTGACCCAAATGATGGGTCAATATACTTAACCTAAAAATAAAAAGATAAATGAAAAAGGAATAGACCTTAAGTAAGTACCTGCTATAGGCCCAGCTGTGTACTTGTGGGCATTGTAAACTTATCATAACCTCCTTCTGAGTGATGTCTGTTAGTACCATTTTACCCATAGAGACATGGGCTCTCAGAGAGGTTGTCATTGATGCACAGGTCATGGGAGTGGAACTGGGATCCAGATACTGGCCTTTCAAAGAGCATGATCTCTTTGCAGACTACTTAGTAATTGCCAAGCCAACTTGGAAGACCTGGGTTTCAAGGAAGAACACTTATAAAAACTCATTTCTTATGCTTGTCTCCTTGTTCCCCTCTTCACTCAGGGGATTTGCAAAACTTCACACTTAGCTTTGATTGGACTTTTGATAGACAGACCCCAAACAGGGGCAGGATGGACAAACTTCTATTGTTGTTTTTTCAAGAGCAAACGAACCAGCTACAGTAGAACTCACGGGAAACTTTTTTGTGGAACAAAGCAAGGTCAATGACTTTCTAAGTACTAATTCTTCCGCTACTGAACTAATTTCTAATTCCAACCTTTTATTATGCATTCTGTGGCCAGGGTCAGAGAATTTAAGAGGTTCTGCTTATCCCTGGACAATGGGAGGAATCTAACACACACAGGTGCCAACTCAGATTGAGGCGCTGGAGTGAAAGTCCATCCACATGAGGTCATCCACACTTCCACACCCTTGATTTAAGCTTGTTTACTGAATTATCAATATGCTTTGTATCTTCATCTTGAAAGGCAAAGTGATCCTCTCTGCCTCTCATGATTTCCTCCAACCGTTGTCAATTTTTTGTTTTGTTCTGTTTGCTTTGTTTTATAGCGAAGGTCTTCAAGAAGTGCATTTGCTGAATTCATGCTCTCGCTTCCTGGTCTGTCTATATCTCACCAGCACTTTGTCTGGAGCTGCTCTTGAGAAAGTCGTTAATAGTCTCCATCTGGCCGAGTCTAAAGGTCAATTCTCCAGCTCTGTTTGTGGTCAGCTTCTCAGAGGCATACGACATACCGAACCAGTGGTTCTTGAATTATTCACTCAGTCTTCAGAATCCCACACTCTCTGGCTTCTCCTCCTCCAATGGCCATGTCTCTGGATCCTTAGCTCGCGTCCCTTTGTCTTTTCTCCCTTGAGACATGAAAGTCTACAGGGCTCTATGGCTAGCCTTCCTTTCTACACAGGTTTTCCTCTGTGGGGACCTTATCCATCCAATAGCTTTACAGACCTATTCTGTGCCAATGACTTGAACTCTGACCTTTCCATGGGGCCCTAGGTGCACCATCTCTCCTTGACCTCTATCTACTGAGCTTGGAACAGGTTTCACATAAAGCTCTTGACTCTTACATTTCAGACTTCCTCCTTCTCTAATGACCTCCGCACCTTGGTAAATACCAACACCACTCACACTCACTGTCTCTTCTCTTTTCCTCACTTACGCTATCAATTGATTTGCAAGTTTTGTTGATTCAAAATATAAAGCAAATCTGGGCACTTCTCACCACCTCTTTTGCTACCACTCAAGTCTGCCCCTTGGGCTATATAAGGCCTGGGAAATCAATACCAACTAACATCACACACTTCACCAAATTAGACTGACCAAATATAGCAGGCAAAACTTTAAGTAGATAATTTTGGATGGCCCGCAGACAATGTTATACATATCCAAATGGCCCTTGGCAGCCAAAGGTTTCCCACCCCTGCTCAAGATGGGTATTCCAAACTGCGATCTTTTCTTGGTTCTCCAAATTCTCATCTTGCCAGTCTCCATGGAGCTTATACCTTTGCCTCATTCGGAGATCCCACATCGGGAAGCACCTTCTTTGACGACCATTTCAAAACCATAACCCCTCCCTCCCCCCGTGGTCTCCTCTGGCTCTGTCATTTTACTCTGGCTTATTTTTCTTCAAAGCACTTACCTCTGTCTACAACTAGGTGGCTAGTTAGTTTGTTTCTTTGTTTATTTACATATTTATTTATTTTCTGTTGAAAATTTTCTCCTTCCAGGAGGAGGTAAGCTCTCCAAGAACAGGAATATTGTTTTTATTTGGCCTATTTATTGTTTCCATTTATACATACTTTATATAATGGGGTGTATTTGGCCAGTGCCTAGAAATGGATCTGACCTGCATTAGGCACTCAATAGATATTAGTTGCATTAGTGAAGTTTTTGCTCTGAGTTCTTATTTTTGCATGTTGCTTCTAAAGTTTCCAAGTTGCTCATCATGTGATTGTCATATGATGGCAAGTGAACTTCTATTGCTTGTGTCTCACAGGTCAGGCACTGTGCGAACGATGCTAATTGGCATGATCTGGTCTGTGGGGTTTTACTCCAGAAGCATGTGGCACTCGTCCTGGTGAGAGGACCTGGGGACGGTGTGATGCCTCCCCTTCCCCTCCTGGCGTTGTTGACACGGGAGAGCACTTTGGCGCCTTCCACGGCCAGCCTGGCTTACAGGCTCCGTCTGAGTAGCCCGAGGAGCTGAGTGACTGGCACATTCTCTCCTGGTGACAGCCATCGGTTGGCAGCCCAGGTTGCGGCTGCCTGGCCTCAATCAGGTGTTCCGCTCAGATGCTCTTTCCTGCACTGACCGGACACTCAAGTCCTTCCCGGGTTCTCCCCCCGTCTGCAGAGGCAGCTTGGGGAGCTGACGCCTACGTTTAGGGATTTATACCCCATTTGTAGGTAATTTGCCAGCAAGTGCAGCTGGCAGCAAGGAGGTGGGTTCAGACTCCGCCTCACCAGTGCCCTCGGGTGCTGTCACATCCGTTGCCTTATTGACTGTGTTTGAACGTCACATCAGTCTTAAGAATCAGGTACAAGCATTTCTAACTCACAGATGAGAGAAACGGTGACCTGCTCAAGGCCTGAAGTGACAGTGGTGGAAGGCAGTCTTCACACATCGCCCCCGCCTGATCTCTCCCTCCCCGCGGCCTGTGTGCACACACGCATGCGCACACTGCACACACACACTGTTCTGGCCAGGATGGCAATTTTTAACCCCCTTACCCTGCGTGGATCTGCATTTTAATTTCCTCTCCTGGAAAACCAGCCCTTCTCAGCTTGTTTTATCTGGCTCTTCTCTGACTACAGTCCCTCTTCCCATGGAGCCTCGCATTTCCACCATTATAACTCTGTCAGTCAGATCTCTCTATGTTGTACAAGACAGAAACCCAGCACCAACTAGTTTAGGAGAAAGGTCCTAGAGTTTTTCTGGCTTCAGGCATAGCTGGATCCAGGAGCTCAAATGTCAGTGCGAGGCTTTCCCAGACTCTCGCCCCTGGAACAATGCTTCCCTCTGGGTATCAGCTCTGTTATTCAAGTTCTCGCCCTGTGGGAGGAAAGGACCTCACCCTTCCTTGTCTCTGCCGCTTATAACACTAAGGAACCCTCACGGATCCAGGAGCAAGGCATGTGTGCATAAGGTGAAGATACTCTGATTCCTACTGTGCGTGTGCAAACATGAACCTCCCGAGCGGGGCTGGATCAGACCCAGCCGTACTCTGTGCGCTAGTAAAGTTGCAGGAAAAAAAAAATGCTGACCTGAAAGACATGCTCAGAATACACAGCTTTTCCACATTTAAGTGGTTTTCTTTGGTTTTGCCTGTCTCTCTGACATTGTCTATGAGTTCTATGAAGGAAAGGATGAGTGGATTTGCTTACCCCTCTATAGCAAACGCCTAGCACACTGCCTGACACACCTTAGAAACTTAGTACATATTTCAAAATGAGTCAGTTCAATCAATTGTGACAATGGACCAAGCTGACTTTTCTTGATTGCAAAAGCCCTGTGGCTGTGCTGACATAACACAGGCTGCGTCCCTGACTCTCGTGATCCAGCTGCCGAGCCAGCCCTAAATCTCCTGCTCGGAGGCTTCCCTGATGCCTCACAGTAGACCTGCTGTGGTGACTGGCTCCCTTCACCGAAGGCTGACTCTGGCGAACTCCACTTGCCTGCCCCACAGCGCTTCCTCAGGCTCTTCTGACAGCCGCCGTCACTGCCGCCCTTGACCTGGGTGTCTGTCCTAGCCTCTGGGTATGAGGACAGAAGACAGAACGAAAAACAACAAAATAACCAAAAAACAAACACTCCTATGTCTTTTATAGCTTACAAAGCAGTTTCCTACAACCAATCTCCTTTAGTGTTTCCCGTGAATACGGTACTGTCATCACCAGTTCAGAGGTAAGAGAAGTGACAGTGGACTCTCGTCTTACCAACCCAGTCCACGCCTCGGCCGCAATTCTGTCTGCGTTCACTATCAGCCCGTGGTACTCCGGGCAGGAAGATTTGGACGAGACTTTGATGACTATAAGAAAATGTTCTACTTCCTTTTATACCAATCATCTGCTGCGGCAAATATTGTTTAATCACTTATGATAAAATTGAGAGATAGAAAGGATAAGAGAGTTGCCTAAGGGATTGGCCAGATCTCAGCGGTGGCTTTGAATTATAACTTGCCAGGCTGTTCTCCTTGTTTCTATGGCCTGGGTCCTAGCTCCTCTGAGTCCAGACCCATCAGCCTTCAGTAAGAGGCCACCCAGATCCTGGTCACCACATTCAGCAGGTTTCATCAGGGTGTGTCCTGGTGACATGGAGGTGACCTCAGATGATGACTGTGACATTCTCCAGCTATGTTGAGGTGACTTGGCTGGTGGTTCATTGAGAAAGAACCAGGAACAATGCTGGTTAGGTGTGTCAGGATGCCTGGTGCCTGTGCCAACAATTCCACCTTGCCAAGGTTACGCCATGAGTGAGCATTGGAAATGCAAACTCTGGTTTCTGGGTAGGGACTAGGCCAGCTGATGCATGCTTGAGAGAGCTCCCTGGTGTAGGCACTCAGGATGTGTAAGACACTTCCCTACAGTGTTGCATTTATTAAGGGCAGAGCTGGTATTGGAACCCAGCCCTTCCCACCTCTAACATCTCTGCGTTTGCCCATCCATAATGCACATTAACCCGGGAGCTTTGGGGACAGGGAACCATACACAGAGTCCAGGCTGTTTCACTTATTAAATATTCTTCATATTTACTGAAAACTTTAGTTAGTTACCTACACTTTGTGAAGCCTTATCTCTTAGGCTGGGGGGGAGAAGGGCTGCTATTTCCCCTGTGTGCAGAACAAAGTTAGCCATTGTTCCAAGGACCTCCCTGACCCTGCAGCCAGTAATTTCCTGACTCATAAACCCCGCGGGCCTGGGCCATTCAGGCAAGCCCCAAGGTGGCCTACGGTTAGAATGACAGACGCCTGCTCGCTTGCATTCATGTCCTTCCGAGCAGGAATTGTGCTGGCGCCAAGAATTAAGGAAGAGGAGGAAAAGGTCTTTCTTCCGTGCTCAGCGTGTTTTCAGTAATGTGCTGGCCCTTCAGCCCATGGGAATGTGTTGGCCTGGCCGGTGCACGAGAGAGGGGCTGGGCTGGGAGGAAGGGCACCGACGGCTTAGAGCAACGCGATCCGCCTCGGGCTTGTTTCCAGTGGATGTGGAAAGTGCATCTGGAGCCGGGCAGGCAGAGCCCGTGTTTGCCTCCACGGGGAAACTCCGAGCTGCAGTGCCCAGCGGGACAGATACGAGCCGCGGCGTGGCCCAGGCCCGCGGAGATAAAGATACCAGCCCCTCAGGCTCATTGGATGGTCCGCAAACAACAAAGTAGGTGATCCTTGTCACCTCTACCCATGGCTAGAAAGCTCGGAAAAACATTAGAAAGATAAAATAAACACTCCTAAAATCAGGAAGAACAAGGTATGACAGTGCTGAGCCCTGGCCGCTGTGGCTTTGTGGGTCGGGTTTGAGTCCCAGTCAGGGTACCTGCCAGGTTTTCGGGTTTGATCACTGGAGGAAGCGCATTCAGGAGGCAGCCGCAGATCCCTGTTTCTCTCCCCCTCTCTCTACCTTCCTCTCTCTCTAAATAATCAATAAAAACATATGTATTTTTTTTTTTTAACCAAAAGGTGTTTAATTTGAAGTAAGCTCCGTGGCTTAAACTCTGGTCCTATAGGGAAATAGAGGTGCGAGGTGGGACTCGGAACAGCTACAGAAATTAAGAAAAACTCGGAGCCATGGGGGACCTCAAGGAGAAAGAACCGGAGGACTGCATCTTCAGGAATGTGCACTAAGTCAGTTTCTACAGTATGTGTACATAAGTCACAGGAAACTTGTGGGGCAGGTTTCACTAACCCAGTGTTGTTGCTGCGGGTTCAGAGAGCTAACATCTAGGTTTCCTATAGTATGCGTCACAGATCTGTCATCAAAATCACCTGCATTGCTCGTTGACAGGGGATCTTGACTCTCCCTCAGTCCTGCTGATACACGTTAGGCCAGGGATGAACCTTGAAAACGTTCTAGATGCTAGACAACACGAACCAGACACAAAAGACAACACATTGCATTGTTCCATTTATGTGAAATGACCTGAATAGGCAAATCTATAGTGACAGAAAGTAGATCACTGATTGCTTAGGGCAGAGGGGTGGGGGTGGGGAGATGATGGATAAAGGGTAAGGGGTTTCTTCTTGAGGTAATGAAAATATTCTGAAATTGACTCTAGATATAAGATTGCATACATCTGTGAATACACTGAAATCTATTGAACTTTAAATGGGTAAATTGTATAATATCTGAGTTATATCTCAATAAATATATCACACACAAAAAAGAGTCAAAAAGTTATTAAATCCCCGGGGTTGGGCACTGAGATTTGTTAAAGCTGGACAGGACGTTTTAATATTCAGCATGCGTTGAAATCCACAGCTTGGGTCCACTTATACTTGTGACAGTTACTATTCCAGTGCAGTTAAGGTAGACATGTAAAATACAGACACTCAATCAAATTTGAATTTCAGACTTAAAAAATGAATTATTATTATTATTATTTTTATCCTTATCCAAGGACATTTTTTTATTTTTTTTGTACAGATAGAGTGGGAGGGAGAGAGAGGAACAGAGAGAGAGAAACATCGATGTGAAAGGGACACATCGAGTGGCTGCCACCCACACGACCAACCAGGGCCGGGGACAAACTGCAACCGAGGTACATGCCCTTAGTGGGAACTGAACCCGGGTCTCTCCGGACTGCAGGCCGACGCTCCAACCGCTGAGCCAAACCGGCCAGGGCTGAATTATTATTTTTAACAGTCTGTTGTACTTATTGCATTAAATATATTCATTCTCAAAAAATTATTTGGCAAGTCTGGCAACCCTTAAGTCCAGAGTTGGCATCTCTCACGCCAAAGCCCAGTGCCCTTTCTGCTGTGGCATTTCCCTTTCTCAATTTTGAAGAATCCGCAAAATTCGGACCGGGCACACTTATTACTGAAAACATCCACAGACACCTCCCAACAAAAGTTCATTAATCTAGATGTGCAAATACTGCTGGAAACACAATTGAAAGTTAGAGTTCCTTGGTAAGTCAAGCCTTACCCGCGGTATTCATTTTCTATTCGCAGCCAGAACAAGGGATCACAAACGTAGTAGCTTAAAACAACACGCACTTGCTACCTTACAGTTCTGGCTCAGGAGTAGGACACAGGGTCACTGAGATCAAGTCAAGACATCTGGGAGTTCTAGGGGAGAACCTGTTGTCTTGACCTTTCCAGCTTCTTGGGGTCTCCCGCGTCCTGGGTTCATGGCCCTCTTTCTCCATCCGCAAAGCAGCAATGTTACAGCTTTCTGACCATTCTGCTCCGACCACGTCTCCCTCTGACCACAGCTAAGAAAGGTTGCCCCTTTTAAGGATTAGATTTGATTCCCCTGCATAATCTGAATACTCTCCTTAAGATCCTAATTTGTCCACATCTTTCGAGCCTCCTTTGTCATGTAAAGAAACTTATTCACAAGTTTATGGACATTAGAGTGCAAAAATATCTTTGTGGGGGTGGGTGTTACTGTGTTTACTACTCCTAGTTTATTTTATGCATTACATTAAGAAATTAGATTCTTTAAAGTAAATACAATCTTACATAATGTAATATAGATAAATATCTTTATATAATGGTGTCACTAAACTTTTCAGTGTTTTTTAGCAGAATCAGTGGGTCGTAATAGGTTTAAAAGGAACATTGAAAACATGGCAATTTATTCTAGTCGATCCACACTTATGTAGTGCTTACCCTGTGCCAGGTGCTATTCTAAGTGCTTCAAAGAGGTGATCTCATTCAATGCTGATGTAACAGTGCGAAAGACTAAGTGGTTGTACTGTTAATACCATTTTACAGATGAGAGATGAGGTCCAGAGAAGTTGATAACTTACCCAAGTTTATCCATTAGGAAGTAGTGGAGCTGAGTATCCAAACAACATTTCAGACACTCGGCTGTCCTTAGAGCTTTTGCTTTGCTTACTGCACCCAGAGACGAACTAAACAGACTCAATGAATACCCAACTACAAGATAACACTTAAAAATGTCTACAGCCTTCAGTTTGAAAAAAAATATGCGCTGGAGTATTGGTAATAGCACTTCTTGAAAACTAGTCAGAGAAATACGAAGTTGAAAAAAGTCTTAGTTTAATTAAACTTTATTTAAAATTGTTTTATTTTGTTCTTTATGAAATTTATTGGAGTGGCATTGGGTCATAAAATTACATAGGCTTCAAGTGTACTCATCTATGACACATCATCTGTATATTGCATTGTGTGCCCAGCTCCCAGTCGAACCTCCCATCACCACACACTCACCCCCTCTGCCTTTTACTACCTCCTCACCCACCTTTCCCTCTGCTGTCTGTGTCTATAAGTTCTAGTTTGTTTGTCCATTTGTTGTTTGTAGTTTTATAACCCACATATGAATGGAATCATATGGTTGCTGACTTTTTCCATCTGACTTATTTCACTTAGCACAATATTCTCAAGATCCAACTCTGTTATAACAAATGGCAGCATTTCATCTTTTCTCATGGTTGAGTAGTAATCTGTTGTCTATATACACCACATCTTTATCCAATCATCTACAGAAGGCCACTTTGGTTGTTTACAGGTCTTGGCCACGATGAATAATGCTGCCATGAACACAGGAGTCCACATATATCCTCAAATAAATGTTTTCAAATATCCAGAATAGGTGTTGCTGGGTCATATGATAACTATATTCTTCATTTTTTGAGGTGTCTATGTACTGTTTACCAGTGTGATTGTACCAGTTTACATTCCCACCAGCAATGAATAAGACTTCTTTTTTCTCTACAACCTTTCCAACACTTGTGATTGCTTGTCTTGTTGATAATAACCATTCTAAGAGATGTGAGGTGGTATTTAAAAGAAAAACAATTAAACATTTCATTTGGTTTAGGTTATCAGACTGTCATTATGTAGGACTCAGTGAGTCTGAGATACAAGTAAGACAGGGCCATGAAAAGCTCGGCCATATTCTCCATAGGGACCAGGCTTTGAGGTCCAAGGTGATTGTGAGCTCAATAAAAGTGCTTAGGGGTAGTGGGATTTCAGTTCAGGGGGGTTGATGTTGTTTGGAAACACAATACAGCTAAAATTCAATATTAATCTAATCTTTGCTCTTCAGAAACACCCAGAAGTTCAATAAAGGACTTGTTTCCCAGCACTTCTCTGTGTAATTGCAATATGCATCTCCAATGCCTATTTACGTCTCTACTTATTGCACTGTATGCATTTAAGCAAGCCATCAAAAATCCCTTTCAGGACAGGTGTTCCAAGTCAAATGCATACTCTCCAACATCATTTTTTGTTGGAAAAATACCTATGAAAATGAAATAAAAACAGAAACACTGGATCAATGTCTCAATACCAAGTCATTTTCATTATCATAGAAGCACCTGGAATTCATTTAGGTAAGGAAAACCCAATGAGTAATGAGTTCTATAGTTAAAATTAAGGATGCTTCTCTTTCTGCTGTATTTCTTATTGCCTGACTGTCTGGGTACATTCCATTTGCCCCCCTGGATTCAATCTCCACCCTTGTCCTCTCTGGTTGGCACCCTGGGAAACCGTCTTGTGTAAACTGCATCCAATGAGCTTCTTATATCAGCCTCTCATTGGATTTGGTCAATGAGATGTACCAGCAAGAAAATGGAGGAGAAAGGACAGAGAAGTGGGGGATATTCCTGTGGTTCCCTCTCTGCCCAACAGCAGGTTGGCAATGAGCAGGTTTCTGTTTGTGAGACAGCAGATCCTGGGGGAGGCCTTCTCTTATAGCTCCAGCCTCTGCTGGGTTTCCATATCTGTCCTTCTTCCCTTCCACCTAGGTGGGGCCTGGAGTACCTATTTTTATTGAGGTTTATTTAGACAGAATAGAGAAGAAAAAAGGAAAACACTCCCTCCCTCACTGAGTTTAGAGTCTAATGGCAAAGAGACAAAAAATAAACAAATAAAATACATAAAATATGCCACATGATGACCCATGTTATGCATTAAAACAAAGCAGGGATAGTGAATGCTGGGGCAGGGAAGATGTGCCTATTTTCTAAAGCTTTCAGGGACAGCAGTTGTGACGTTCGAGTAAAGACCTGAAAGAGGTGAAAAAGCAGCTATAAAACTATGGGAGACAACGGCAGTCTTGGTAGAAAGAGGAATATACAAAAAAGCGCCAAGACACAAGCATTCATGGGGCATCCATAAAACAGTGAGAGGTTAGTGTGGCTGGAGAAGGGTGAAGGAGGGGAGCGGAGGTCATAAAGTTGGTGGGGGCAGTTCATGCAGTGGTTTACAGATCATTCTAAACAAGTTGACTGCTTATTTGGGAACTTTGCAGAGAATTTATGCTGAGGAATTATGTGACCTGATTTACTTTCTAAAATAGTCACTCTCACTTTTATCTACAGAGCATTCTTGGTTCATGTGTAAAGAAAGATGAGCAATTTGGAGTTATTGCAATAATCTAGAGAGAGACCAAGATGGCTTGGGTCAAGGAGTGGAGGTGGTGAAAAATGATTAGAATCTGGATTTATAAAGAAGTGAGAACCAACAGGATTTTCTATATTAGTCAAGGTTCTTCAGAGAAACAGAACCAATATATTCTATCTATCTATCTATCTACCTATCTATCTTCAAGGGATTTATTATGAGGCATTGGTTTCTGTAATTATGGAAGATAAGAAGTCCTATGATCTGCCATCTGCAAGTTGGAGGCCCAGGAGAGCACGCAGTGCAGTTCCAATCTGACTCTGGAAGGCTGAGAATCAGGAGAACAAATAGTTGTAGCTTCAGTCCAAGTCCAAAGAACTCACATCCAAAGGAGCAGATGATGTAATTTCCTATCCAAGTACAGAAGAAGACTGATGTGCCAGCTCAAAGACAATGAGGCAGGGGATGTCTGAAGAGTGAAACAAAATAGTTAAAAAGGGCTCTTAGCCTGGTCAGTATGGCTCACTGGTTGAGCATCGACCCATGCAGCAAGAGGTTGCTGGTTTGATTCCAGGCCAGGGTGCATGCCCAGGTTGTGGGCCTGATCCCGAGTGGGGGGCATGAAGGAGGCAGCCAGTCCATGTTCTCTCTCATTGATGTTTTTCTCTCTCTTTCCCCTCCCTTCCTCTCTATCTAAAATCAATAAAGAAAAAAAAGAAGGGCTCTTAAATTTTTGACCAGGTTAATTGATGAAATAAAGTCACTATTAATTGACATGTAGAGATTTTAGGCACAGATAGGGTAGAAGTGAGAGATAGCAGGAAGTAAGTTTTAGGTGTGTCAGATTAGAAATGTCTCTTCCGAATCCTGGTGAAGATGTCAAGTAGACAGTTGTACCTATAAGCCAATGTTCAATGGAGTGATCCTGGCTAGAAATGCACACTTGAGATTTGCCAGAGCAGGGATGTATGAAGCCATGCATCTGGATGTTATCCCCTAGAAAGCAAGTCCAATTAAAGAAAGCAGAAGGTATAAAGCTTGTCTAGATGTCTGGGGAATGAAGAGGAACAAGCCAAGTCAACTGTGAAGATGTTTCCCAAAAAGAAACCAAGAGAATGTAATGTCTATGAAGTCAAGTGAAGAAGTGTGATTAAGAGGAGTGAGAGATCATGAGTATTAAGTGCTGATAATTCAAACCAGATGGACTGATAATTAAACATTAAATTAGCAATATGGAGGTCCTTGAAGAATGAAACAGAAACAATGTTAGTGGAGTAGTGGGATGATCAAAATAATGAGCTGAGTTCAAGTGGGAAGAGGAGAAAAGAATTTGAGAGAGCAAATGTTGACCATTCATTGAAAATTTAACTGTAAATGAGACAAAGACATGAGATGCTAATTGGAGGTTAAGCTGTAGAATCAAGTGAGGATTTTATTTGTCAAATGGAAAAATAGATCACATACAATTTTAATCAGACTGATCTAGAATAAAGAAAAAATTTATAATGCAGAATAGAAAGGGAACAATTTCTAGGTATATTCTTGATTAGACAAAAGGAGTAGACATTAACAGTGGGCAATCGAGCACCTGGCTCATTGAACCTGGTCCCAGAAAAATCAGAATTAAATATTTAGAAACTTCTCAGCAGATTAATGAAGGTCAATGATAAAAGATAATTCACATCCACTTATGATGTACATACAGCTATTCAAGATTATTTTTGCTGAGTAAAAAGATGTATACGTTCATTTGCCTAAGAGGATACAAATTAAATATGCAGATCCATGACTCATTGGGAAACTCTCCGACTAGAAGGCTTTATTCTGGGTTGACTAAAATCATGAAATTAGGAAGCTCTTGTACATTTTGAGCTATAATCTATATATTTTTATTGATTACCCATTGAGCTGAGGTCTTCCTTCATAAACTCATGGTGGCACTTTCCATGATTTATAACAACTTTCATGGGCTCTCAAGTGTTGTCTGCTTCAGATAAACCATCTGCATTTTTCCAAATTCTTTCTTTATTTTTATTTCTAGACTCCACACACTTGAACATCCTCCTCTGACCATTAGTCTGTCTATCAACGTCATTTTTGATGTGTGATTCTTGGAGATGATATAAGGATCTAGGCTTACTCTGATCATCTTGCATTAAATATAACTCTCATTGCCTTTTTTCATGGTCAAATCATTTACGTTAATGTGGCCTAATGTTACTTTGGGTCTCTTGGTAGTCATTTTAGGCTGATAGCTCAAATTACTCATCCTGGAGCCATAGTAATATGTTCAGAGAACATTACCTAAAGGCCTAGACCTATCTCATCTAACACTCCAATCACCTGTGGAGTATGCAAAGTTAACACATTTTACAGAAGAGGAAACTGATACTTTGAAAGCCTCTAGGATGTCTCCAAATCCTACAGCTAGTAATCGACCTCAACTTGGTAACATCCCAGGTCTGTCCAGAAACCTGGCTTTTGACATTGTTCCAGGTTGCTCCAAAATTGAATGGTTCTAGTGCAGATATGGGTAAGGCAAGAAGAGATATGAAATATGCTTATGAAACAGCTGACACGAGCCAATTCTGCTGAGCAGGATCATGTTGATTCCAGGAATCTGAAGACAAACCATTCGTCACTTCTCATTGGTGCATATAGCATTTTCTGCAGGGGTTTGAGGGCTGCAGTGATCCAGGAAGTGGCTTCATTAGGGGAAGTATCTGGTTAGTTGGTTACTTAGTTAGTCATTGCTTTCCTCTTACAGCGCAAAGACAACACCCTGGTTGTCATGAACTCTCTTCCTGCCCAAGGGTGTGTGCGAGAAAAGGAACTCAAGAGTTGAAGTCACTACTCATGGGAACAGTTTCGGCATCAGATATCAGTTGAAAGTAAGACTTTAAAATGATCTTTTTAGGACGAGTTTCCTAAATTGGTAGGTAAACTTGATAGTACTGTAACCAAAGTATGAATGAAAAAAATAGGGTTATCCAAGCAAGTAGTCACTGATTACCCAAACAAAGGTAATGATAACAGAATAGAATTTTAATATTGCCATCACAATAAAAACAAAACAAACAAAAAAACCCCAACAACATTGTGATCTAGCCTAAAAAAACAAACCACTCAACATCTGGAGTCTCAAAAATAATAATACTAGTACACCCAGTAGACATCTTATAGCCAATCCATCCCCAACCCATCATTGACCCTAGATCCCTAGATTCATCTCTGGCAACCTTCTTCACTTTTCCCATTCTTTTTTTAATTCTTACCCAAACACATGTTTTTTTAATTGATTTTTAAATTTTTTTAGAGAGAGAGGAAGGAAGAGAAAGAGAGAGAGAGATCACTGTGAGAGAGAAAGATGGATCTGTTGCCTCCCTTATGTACCCTGACCTGGGATCAAACCTGCAACCTGGGTATGTGCCCTGACAGGGAATTAAATCTGCAACCTTTTTGGTGTAGGGGATGAAGCTCCACCCAGCTGAGCCACCCATCCTGGGCCACTTCTCTCACCAGGGTGGCAGGGAACCTCAGGGCAACATTACAAAGACCACACCAAGTACCCCTTGCATGACACCGGCCTTGTCAAAATGACCATAGGCCACCTTCTTCTGTGAAAGGGGATTATGGCTCAATCCACACCTGTGGACCAGAGCATTTGGAGGTGAGTGGAGTCCGTAGAAATTAAGGCTTTCATTGGGGAAACCTAGATGTATGTCACCTGGTGCAGGTCCCCAGACAAAGACAAGGGATGCAAGAGCTTTAAGCTAAGTCACTTGGCAGGGAGAAGGTAATACTGCCTTTAAATCCTGCTGAGCTTGATCACAGGAGAGGTGACAATGGTAGATGCTCAGGCAAAGGAGAAGGCAAGGCTGGAGAATCTTCACATTTTTTGCCACCTCACTTCATTGACAGTTTTTCACTCACTATTCCAGCCAGCCCCACTGGGTTCTGAATATTTCCTGGACGCCACCTGCACGGGACCGTCTCTGTATTAGGATTCACAGAAATGCCCTTTCTCATTCTGTGTCAAAGTGAACTTTTATGGGACAGCCCAGCTCCCAAGCCACATTCGTCTTGACTTCTTTTCGGATCCCTTGATGCAGAACTAACCTGGTCCCATTTGTCCCACAAATGCCCTGTGTGGCCCCTGCTGCCTCGCCGTCAGCCACACTGCAATAAGGGGCACAAAACATTGCCTCCATCATGTGGTTTGGGGAAGCCCAGAGTCAAGGCAAAAACTGGGTTTGGGGGTGGACCCAGGATGTCAGTAGGTGTGTGCCACTTCCTCCGCTAACTACACACGTTGTTTGCCCTTGCTGTGTCTCAGTTTCCTTGTCTTTAAGGTAAGAATGAGATGAGGCAATGCACGTTGAGTGCTTAGGATAGTGCTTGGCATGAAGAGAGCAGATGTGATTTGCACAAAATGTGAGCCTTTGTTCTCCTTTCGACCCCACCTCCCTGTGCACTTTGGTCCACTCCCAGGTGAGGGAACCTCACTACACTTTTACATGTCCCTTTGAGGCTATCGTTGTACCTGTCTGAGAGGGTTATGCATATTTTAGTTGACCTGAGTGCAACACGCCACTAAAAGTCCCACATCCGGAATGGACTAACTCTTGTTGCTAAGCAGACTTTGATATGAGTATAGATCATTCAGTTTGTATTCGTTTGCTCGGGTTGCTATAACAAATACCCACAAATGGAGTGGCTTAACCAACAGCAATTCATTTTCACACAACTTAGGAGACTCGAAGTCCAAGTTCAAGGTGTCAGCCGGGCTGGTTTCCTTTGAAGCCTCTGTTCTTGTCTTGTGGATGGTTGTCTTGTCAGTATGTCTTTCCTGTGTGGCTGAGGCCTGATCCTTTCTTTAAGAAAAAAAAAAGTCTTAATTGATTTTTTAGAGCAATAGGAAGGGAGAGATAGAAACATCAATGTAAGAGAGAAACATCAATCGGCTGCCTCCTGCCCGCCCCCTACTGGGGATCAAGCCCACAACCCAGGCATGTGTCCTGATTGGGAATCAAACCCGCACCTCTCAGTCCATGGGATAATGCTCACTCCATTGAACCATACCAGCAGGGCAGAATCTCTTCTTGTCAGGACACCAGTTATATTGGATTAGGAACCACCCATCTAACCTCATTTTACCTTACTAACATGTTTCATGACCTAATCTATAATACTGTCACATTCTGTGGTACTGTGGAGTAGGACTTCAAAATGCCAATTTTGGGGAGAACACAATTTAGCCCATGATGCAGACTGTTGTAAAACATAAAGGGCTATTTTTTTTTTTTTTTTTTTGCTTGGGCAGCAGTAACTAGAGAGCATCAGCACCAACTCAGTATACTTCCAGGAAACGCAGGAGACAGGAAGACAGCACCCCTACCAACTCAGTGGACCAGAAAGCAGGCAGCTGAGTCATGGAAGTTGCTCCAACCTGGACTTCCGGTGGAGCACTGAGTGTGCTGGGGAGATGGGGTCTTCAGACTCAGAGAGAAAATGAATTCTCACCCTCGTTCTGCCACCAACTGTAAAGGAGCATCACTTCCAAGGCTTTTCTGTTGTTGTTGTTATGTGCCCTTAGCAGGAACCGATCCCGGGACTCTCTGATCTACATGCCGCTGCTCCAACTGCTGAGCCAAACCAGCCAGGGCACTTCCATGACTTTTGTAGGACATTTTTTTCCCTTCTGCAAAATGAGTTGATGCTGAGATCTGCCTATTAATAAAGGTATTTGCAAAGTTAAGTAATATAATGAATAGAAAGTCTTTTTGATAGTGCTGAACACATCCTAAATGCCCAATAAATGAAAATCATGACTATAATTTTTAATAATGAATCATTATTCTTATTACTATAATTAATAAAATAGCTATTATTTTACAGAGTAGGAATGAGGAGCCTGCTTTTCTTCCCATCATACTAAACCTACGTTTTTACCATTGTGGTTCATACTCTCCATCAAGGGTGTCGGTAAACCAATGTCCTCAGGAGTGGAAGCTGAAGACTGATGGCCGTGGTGGGAACCTGCACCAGGAGGGAAGCTTTGACTAGTAATCAGTGTTTTTTGTTTTTTTCTTCTCTTTGTTGTTGAACATTCATCAGCACTTCAGTGAGATGAAGAATATACCCAAGAGTTTTCATGCCATCCCCTCCCACCGCTACAGGGTTTTTCCTAAGCTCTGGAGACATCATTTTCTCTCTCAAAAATCCTCCAGGCCCTACCAGAATCTCTTTCTCTGGCCCTCTCTGACTCCTCTCTTCTACATGGATTCCAACTGTCTGTAAGCTCTTTAGAAGCAATAGTTGTATTGAGCAATTAGTCTTGGACATTAATTCTCACTTCAAGAACCTGCTTTGTAGCTTGCTCTTTTCCAAGCTTGTGAGAAAGTAATTGCACAAGTAGTTGCTTGTGTACCCTCCCCTCCAATTCATATATTGAAGCCCTTCCCCACAATGTGATAGCCTTTGGAGATGGGATCTTTGGGAGGTAATTAGACTTAGAGGAAGTTATGAGAGTGAGTGTCTTATGATGGGGTCGTTGTCCTTGCAAAGGAGAGAAAGCAAGACCAGAGCTTTTTCTCTCTCTGTCAATAAGGAGACTGTGTGCAAGCCAGAATGGGGATCTTCAACCCAAACTTCATGGCACGCTTATCTCTTTTTTTTTTTGGTAAATCCTCACTAGAGGATATTTTTTCCATTGATTTTTTTTTTTTTTTTTTGAGAGAATGGAAGGGGAATGAAGAGGGAGAGGGAGAGAGAGAGGGAGAGAGAGAGAGGGAGAATCATTGATGTGAGAGACACATTGATTGGTTGCCTCCCTTATAAGCCTAGTGACTGAACCTGCAAGCCAGGTACATACCCTTGACTGGGAATTGAACACGTGACTCTTCAGTATGTGGGCTATTGCCCTATCCACTGTGCCATACTCAGTATAAGGGCATTGTACCCTTATCCTGAACTGAGAATTTCTGTGGTTTAAGCTACCCAGTCTGTAGTGGCCCCAGCTAAGACAGTAGTCGTCTGTCCTAGTCTAGTTGAGGTCTCCAGGCCTCCAATTGTGTTGGTAAGGTGACTTAGTCACTTAGGAGCCAATTCAGTGAGAAAGCAGTTGCTGACGTCCATTGGGAGACAATACTGTGTGGGTTACAGTGGAGGTAGTTAGCAATGAACACGTTTGGGATATACTTTGAGTTTAGAATGGACAAACTTTCCTGATAGATTGGATATGGTCTGAGAGAGGTATAAGTCAAAGTTGACTCCAAATTTTGGCCTAAGTAGCTTTTTAAAAAATGGTATTGCCATTTCCTGAGCTAGGGGATATGGGAGAATAATCAAGTTTTGGAGAAAAAAGCATTCTAGAGATCTGTTTGAAGTGTGTTATGAAAGAGATGCTCATGAGATGTTAAGGAGGATGTCAGATAAGAAGTTGATGTCTGAATGTGGATAATAGCTCTCTTCGATAACTTGAGTCCTGCTGTAGGCTGTGGAAACGCATGGAGAACTCTGCTCTTACCAGTCATTTATTTTGAGGTTGTATGTGTTCCTCAAGGAATGAAGAAAGGAATTAGGCTCAAAGGCATAAATGGGCATGAACAGGTTAAGGATTCATATTGGTGAGAAAGTCACAGGATGAAGAGTTTGGTCATGAACTTGGATTATCACTACCTTTTCTCAAAATCACAGCCTTTCTTAATTGATTATTTTAACACATACTTATTGAGTGCTTACTATGCAACATATCCTAAGGATGTAGATTTAAAATTTTGTCTGAATTCTAGAATCTTCTTAACTATTTAAGATTCTTCTGTGACAAAAGATATAATTTACATACTATCTTTTATTGTTATCATACAATCAAAATTCAAGTATGTTTATTACAAGGATTTATTATTCTACAGAAGACAATTGTGGTTGTCCAGCCTAAAGCCGAATATCTCATGTGTTAAAGAAAATACTGTTTTTGAAGACAAAGAATTGTCATTTATTGAGGTCAATTCAGCTTAGCCCACTGAACTAGTGTTTTTCAGGACCCCATGCACTATTTTTTTTTTATCTTCACCCAAGGACATTTTTCCATTCTTTGTTCAGATAGAGTGGGAGGGAGAGAGAAGAAGAGAGAGAGAAACATCAACATGAAAGGGATGCTTCGAGTGGCTGCCTACCACACGACCCAACCAAGGCTGGGAACAAACTGCAACCGAGATACATGCCATTAGCAGGAACCGAACCAGGGTCTCTCTGGTCCGAAGACCGACGCTCTAACTGCTGAGCCAAACTGGCCAGGGCCCCATGCACTATTTCACATGTCTGTGTCCTGTCACCTACACTGTATTGTGAATGTCAGTGTTCTGTCTCATTGGAGGTATTCAGGTTTACCTAGACTGAATACCTTGTTTAGAGGACTCTGTTCATAAGGAATAAAAGTCGGAAATAGAAAATGACTTTGTGATTCGAGAATCAGGACGGAGCTGATGGCTTTTCCATTTTTGAGACTGACGTGTGAGGTGTAGACAAGAGGTGAAGATGATGTCTCCCATAATGACATTCCAGGTTTGAGGTCCTTTGGGTAATGCAATAGAAAGGTTTAGTTGACAATCGGATACACAGTTCTCAGGTTCAAGGTTGGCCATAAGGAGTACCAGGCAGCACTGGGGTTGCTCAGAGGGAGTGTGTGAGATGGAAAAGAAGGAACATGAAGAAGTAGAATCCCGAGACCTACGAACCCTTCACGAGCAGGGAGATTGGTTGCATCCCCTGGGAGGTGATCAAGACAGCCAATGCCTTCTCTGGATCTTATTTAGTTACAACACGGTTTGAAATAAGTGTCATGAACCAATTTATAGATGAGAAAGCACTGCCTCAGAAATCTTACGGGACTTTCCCAGGGTCGTAAAGCTAATGGCAACCGCCCCTGCCTTCAACAGAACAGCAGCAACGGTCTGGGTGTTTCCATTTATGAGGCTGTTTTCGCTCCAGGACACCAGCTGTAGCTGTCAGACAGTCGTTTCTTAGACTGAGCTGAAAGCTAAATATCTCTCACTTCTCAGAGAGTTTCTTTTTTCCTTCTCCCCAGATGGGAGGCATTTTTTTCCCCCCAGAAAGAGAGACCTTATTCGTAACTTAGGAGTGAAGAATTCCTGAAGGGGCAGAATGGGCAGATGATATAAACGAGGAGGCAGCAAGCACATAGGATGCATATGGCCCAGTTCCTCTGCCCAGCAACTCTGCCCAGCTTCATCCTGGTCCATCAATATTCCTGTGCTTAATTTCGGGTGGACACCATGCCCCTTCCAGCAGAGCGCCCTCGTACCATCTGTCCCAATTATAGAGAAGAATGCCCTGCAGTTGGAAATATTGATTTTGAGTTGGACAGATATATTCAAACTTAGTTCCACAGATACTAGCTGTGGAACCTTGGGCATATTTGCAAGTCTCACTAAAACTTATGTTTCCCGTCCTGAAAAATGGAGAAACAGCCTATAACTAAAGGGTCATTATAGTAACAGGCATGTGTGCAGAGCTACCAGGGCGGGTCTGGCATGGAGTGGTCTCCCAGGACACACAAACCCATTTTTCAAAAAGCCAATTGTACAAATATGAGAATCAGCAATTTCGGGGGTGGAATAATTCACTTTTTAGTTTTTCTTCTGAAACTGAGGCTACAAGCAACCGAATAATAGGATGAAAACTTCGAAGGAGTTCTAGGTGGATGCTGCTACACTTCCGGTGTTTCTCATAGTTGGACCCTGAGACGGGATGAAGCCTGGATGAAAGGAAATGAGGGAAAGTTACCGGAAATGATGGTGTATAATGATTTCCGGAAATCACTTGCTTAAAGGAGAAGGGATTCAAGGTTAATTAGCCTTGTATCCCGAAGTCAGGGCACTGGAGAACTAAAAACTGAACCCAGATTTATTGAGCACCTATTATTTCCAATTAGCCTTTTGCAAAATGGTAAAACTGAAATATCCTATAAAAGATCATCCTGCTAAGGTGGCCTCAATTGGGACATTCCTGACAATGTGGGTGAAATAATTCTTCATTATCTCCAAATGTTTCTCACGTGGTAGGGTGTTTCATGTCCTTATCTCCACCCAGTAAATGTCACTGTCAGAATAAAAGTGCCTTCCCAGTTTCTACATGCCCCCTGGGGCTCAGCAGCACTCCCACTGGAGGGTGGTGCTGTCCTGGAAACTTATTTTTCAGATAAGAAAAGAGGAGGATGCAGAAAAGGGAGGTGTCTTATTCCAATTCAAACAGGTATTTCCTCTGGCTCTTAATTCTTTACCCAGGAAGGTTTTCCGTTTCACTGCTGCACCACATATTAGTACGTACTTTGAATCATTAAGTCCTTCGATTGAACCCCATTTCTCTTTAAGAATCAGAAGTTAGAAATTTGGTGGAAGGAAACATGGAATCCATCTGCTCCAACCTCCCCCTTTGGCGATGAAACAAGGAAGCGCAGAGAACAGCACGGGTTGGTGGATTGCGAGCAGGCCCTGGGGGGATGGTGATAACCCCTGGCATTACCAGTGGGTGCACACCTCAGTGAAGCCGGCTAACTACAGTGTTAATGCTGGGAATGACGTGGAGGTTACAGGAAAAGAGGCCCTAGGTGACTGCATGACTATTCTGGAGGACAGGGTTGGGGGTGTGTTTGGCATGGGGGGCATTTTGCATGGAAAACAGAGCTGATACCAAATTGATATTCAAATCCCCAAATGGTGAAGTCGAAGACAGGGCATCTGGTAATGAAACATGCATTCACTGACTCGATATTAGCAACGGTTGTTAGGGTAGCTGTCATGGGTTGCCACCTTACTGTGTCCCAGGCACAGGCCCTTTGGGTGGGTGCCCACTCTGTCCAGCTCACAGCGCCATTGTAAACACAGGTGAACCGAGGTTCAGGGCAGCTCCGTGGTTTTCCAACGTCACCCAGATGATGTCAGCAGCACTGGGATTCATAAAGTATGTGTAGACTTTTTTTATATTCACTCTCTGTGACCCCTGTTGGGGATATACAGGTACATAAGAAAGACACTTACTCCCGAGGTCCTCAGGCCCGTGGGGAAGGCTACTACGGAACAGGCATTTTGAGTGTAGATCGGGCTCACTCAGCGGTGGGGCAGAGGAAGATGAGGTGTCATCTAAACTGTCTGCTGGTGGAAGGAGACATCAGGGAAGGTTCCTTACAGAGCTCCGACACTGGCTTGTACTGGAAGAATACGTGGAGATTTCTTAGAGAAATAAGGAAACTTCTTAGGCTGTGCAAAGGCCCAAACACCAGAAACCAGGCTCTTTTGTGGAATTCGAGCTTTTATGCCTCAGTGTGAGCCTCCTGTTTCTGGAGGGGACTTGTCCAGGTGACTGCAGAGTTAGCAGGAACCAAGGAGACAGTGGGGACGAAATGGAGGGGCCAGGCTCCAGGGCAGGGAGCTTGGCTGGGAATGAGCACAGCGCCTGCCCCCCTCCCCTCCGACTACCTGGGAGCTCGGGCATCCCGCACACAGAGCTGGAGATGGGAGCGGGCAAAGCCGGGCCTTTGGAAACAAGTTGGTCTGATCCCTGTTTGTCTGGCATGTGGTGTTCTTCTAAAACTGCTCCTTTTCCTCCGCTCTCTGTTCTACTTCCCTCCTTCTTCTGGCTGCTTGGCTTCAGTTCTCAGAGCGCTCCAGGTGTCTCTGCGCCCATTCTGACCGCCTGTCAGGGCACCGGACCCGCCGCTCCGTGTGATCCTGAGAGTCACGTCCCTGTGTGGACCTGCTCCTGAGCTGTGGAGTGGGAAGTCTCTCCTGCGGAGTGTGGAAGACACCTCTGAGATGCGAACGCTTGGTGCACCCCGGGACAGATCACGCAGATACCTATGGTTACCAACACTGTTGTCCTGGGTTTATCCTGAGGGATAAGGACGCAGCTTAGACTGCCTGAGTTGCGTGGCTTCCTATCATTAACTGGGGAAAGAATACGTATTTGCATTTAAATGCAAGTCTAAATCCCTCCGGTCCAAAGTGGTAATAGGTACCCCAAATGAATTCTACATGTTCTAATTTTAAAAGGCCGTTCCATGGAAATGAGGTTATTTGTATTGCATGGTATGTTCTTGTTTCAGTGCAGATGCCAAAGAGTGTGATTTATCCACACTGATCTGCCAACGGGGGGGAACCAGGGACCTGGTTTGTACCACATGGAGACACTGTCAAGACATTACCTGCCAAGCCCCTCGGGAGGAGGGAGAGGACGTAACCACCGTGGTGGCTTCTGTTCTCACAGCTGAGCTCCGGTTATCCAGGCTGGGTGTGCGGCACATCCGGAAGACATGGGGTCTCATTGTCAGGGGCTCAATGCCAGCTGATTGGTATGTACAGTCGGGTACGATTTTGTGACTGTGAGTCCTGCGCTGTGTTTAGAGTCACTGTGCCTGAAATCTGGGTGTGTAAATCCAATTTACATGTTCAATGACGTCTATTCAAAGGGCATTCTTTCACATAAGTTGCCCTGCTAGTTTTTGGAGTCTGTGACGGGCAGAAAGGGCTGTCCTTATTGGGGTGTCTGTGACCTTGAGGCCAGTAAAAAAGCCTACAGAACCCACAGTTAACTCCTTGGCCGGGATCCCCCACTCTGCTTCTGTGGTTGAGGAAGAGGAGGGGTGGGAACAGGCTCTCCAGGAAGGTTTTCCTGAACCCGGTCTCATTATTCACCGTGAACAATGCCCTTTTAGATGTAAAATAATCCCCAGGGAAGGAGAAAAGCCTACACAAATGCAAAATGCTGCTGATGCCTTTCCCATGAAGTGTAAATAAGCACAGATTTTTTTTTTAAAAATAAAAAACAACAACAACAAAAATAGGTGGTAAAAACAAAAACAACTTCCCCTGGGAACCAACTTAAAATACATGTCCTGTGACATTGGAGAAGTCTCTCCAGCCCTGGCTGGCGGTTTTAGCGGCTCTTGTTTAAACAGTCAAAGCAGGAGGTTGCGCTAGTGATGTGGGGTGCACGGCAGCAGGACCCCTTTCTTTTTTGAATGAGAAGGGGAACCCAAAGCATACAACGGAGGGAGCTAGTATTTCACTAGCAAAATTAATTCAGTGAAAGGCATCACGTTGGCTTATTTTGAAGTCAACCCACGGCAACAAAGAGGTCATTCTAGCAAGTGCAACAACTAGAAAAGTGCACCCCTTCCGACAGGTTTTGGTGAAAACTAGAGTGGGAATCGTGGGCCGTGACGGAGGTAAAAGTGTCACACTTTCTTCTCAGCCCACATGGAAACACTCTCCGTGATTCGCAAGGGAAGAGTCGCCCAGGTCTGTGCGGGCAGAGCTGCAGTGAGGCTGGGAGATGCTGCCTGAACTCAGAGGAAGGCTGGAACTTGAGGCTGTCCCAGGGTCACCGGACTGGTTCTGTGCCCAGGAGGGCCGGTCCGCGACCCCCGGGCTCTTGACGTGCTCTTGACGTGCTCAGGAAAGAATTCAAGAGAACAAAGGACGTTTTATTTAGGAGAGAAAAAGAAAGAAGTTGGATGCGGGCTCCTGGGGACAGGATCAGGGGTTCCACCCAGGACTGGCCGCCCCTGCCCGCTGACCCCGCTGACCAGGCTCACGGGCTCCGCTCCGACATGCACGAAGGGACCTGTAGGGGTGGACATGGGCGAGCTCCCAGAACTGCCGGGATGTTCATGTTCCCAGGTCCGGCTGCTTCCGAACTTTGTAGCACCAGTTCTGATCCCGTCTGCTGGTCCGGAGAAGGGCCTGTTCCTGATACAGTCCCTGCCTGTTGCTGTTACAGTCCCTGCCGATGTGTCCCCTCTCAACCCCCTCCTACTCTGGTATCAGTTTCCTATTTAACACTGTTTGAATAAGCTTTGGGGTTCTTCTCGGGTCAATTTTTCCTCCTTCTTGGGCTGATCGGCTGCTAGCCAGTCCCTGTTGGTGACTCCGGTGGCCACCGCGGGTTCCCTGCCTGAGCCTCTGGCCCTATGATTACGCGTGGAGGTGGGGGCCCCGTGAGAGGAGGTAGTGGCTCATCAGCCTGTGGTGCCCACGCCTGCTCCCTCCCTCCACGTGGGAGTTGCCCTCACGGGTCAGGCCTCCATCTGGAAGGCACGCCGTGGCCTCGGCCCAGGCACAGGGCCAGCCTTGCTGCGCCCCATCGGCAGTGAATGGAGCACGAGAAGCGGCCACGTCAGCCCGGAAGAAACGGGGCCTTCCGTGGTTTGCCTTTGGACAGAGAGGAGAACGTGCTCCCTGATATTCCACAGCCGAGCAGTGACCCTCCTCGCTCCCCAAGTGCTGCCTGAAGAACCTCACCCGTGGGTTTGCTCCTCCGGGGCAGGAAGCCAGGATGGGAGCGGAGGACACAAGAACCGTGATTACTCTGGTCACCGTCTCCTGGGTCAGCAGGTGGTCGCGATTCCCTTCCCTATGGGTATGTCTGATATACGGTGACACGTCACGTGTTCTTCAAATCAAAACACGTTGAGCCCTGGCTTCTCGGCTCAGCGGTTAAAGAATCGGCCTGAGGACCAGAGAGACCCGCGTTCGGCTCCCGCTAAGGGCACGTGCCGTGGTTGCAGTTTGTCCCCGGCCCCTGTTGTGGTTGTGGTGGTGACCACTCGATGTGTCTCTCTCACATCGATGTTTCTCTCTCTCTCTCTTCACCCTCTCCGTCTCTCCCTCCCGCTCTCTCTGAAGATAAATGCAAAAAACAAACACAAAAACAAAAAAAACACCTTGAGAATAAAACACCACACTGTTGTGACTAAAGCTAAGGCAATTGTCAAAAAACAGAACTGTTTCGCGCTAACCAGGCTGTTGCCACCTAAAGCTGATGTCTGTCACCATCTCAAGAAGCCAGTTACACCCCCAAATAGCCCACTGTCAATGTACCCATACTCCCCTGCAAGTTCTTCAGAGATCATGTTTTCCTTGCACCCCACACAGTGACAGGGGTTTACTGGGTGCTCAGTAAAGAGTATTTGAACTGAAAAGAAACTATATTCTCCCCTAAAAATTACATATCTTCTACCTCTACTTCACTGTGTACTTTGGGCTTTGCTTGCCTTAAATGTAAAAATTAAAATTAAAATACATTTGCCTGAGGAAAATGTTTAGGCTCATTTTTCAGTTCCTGGGGTTGACTATATACGGCTGCTGCTTTTTTTTTTTTTTTTGTCTCTTTTTCCTCTTCTTCGCCTCATAATTTTTATTCTAAAACTTTAACAGTTGAGTTAGCCAATGAATGATCTCATTTTGATACCAGTGTAATTAGCTATTTATTAATAATAGGGAAAGAGCAAAGGGAAGGCCAGATAGCGTTGGCATGTTCCCTGCAAAACACGGGGGAAGGGGTCCCACGAAGAGAAGATAGACGCATGCCCAGTAAAGACGAGATAGCGTAGGGAAGATGCAGGCCTGTCAATCACACCTGGGGACAGAGATGGGGCCAGAATGGGCGTGGCCATTGCAAGTGAGTAGAAATTTGGGATATAGACTCCCCTGAACAAAGAAGTTCACTCCCTTGGTGTCTTTGGGCATGTTCGGCCCATGGCTCACACTTGGCCCCCTGGCATTCTCCCTTGTGGCCCACGGCCACGCAGACCCCCACGCACAATGGACTGAGCGGCTGCAGCCAGCCTGTGCCGACTGGACCGGCTCCAGCATGGACCGCAAACGCTGGGCACTGGCTTTGACCTTAGCTGTACTGAAACCCCAGCTACGCTCCTGAGCCTGGACTCGGCGGAATGGGACTCTGGGAGCCAGGGTGTAATTCCAGGGAGATGAAGCTTTGCCTGCACCTCAGCCTCCCACGTGAGCCTCAGAGGGTTCCTTTTCTCAGGACATTACAAGGAGCCCACTCGCACTAGCAATGTTTTTCATTGATTTTTTTTTTTTTTTTTTTTAGAGAAAGAGGAAAGGAGAAAGAGAGAGAGAGAAACATCGACGTGAGGGAGAGCCATCCGCTGCCTCCTGCAAGCCCCCTGCGGGGGATTAAGCCCGCAACCTGGGCATGTGCCCTGACCGGAATCGAACCAGGACTTCTTAGTCCGTGGGATGACGCTCAATCCACTGAGCCACACTGGCTGGGCTGAGGCACGTTTTTCTCCAATAACAATTTGAGTAATGTGATTGAGTCAGAAATTCACAACATGCTTATAAGAGTATTTGCGATTCGGAATTATGAGACTAAACATTTAGTAAGTTTTCGATACTTACTAAATACTACTTTATTTTTATAATTACAGCGGACACTGAGTATTACTTTATATTAGCTTCAGGTGTACCACATAGTGGTGACATTTTTGTAATTTATGAAGTGGTTCCCTCAATACATATAGTAGCTACCTGGTACCCCCACTAGTCTACAAAAGAAGAACCTTCTGTAGTTCTTTCCTTCTGCATCCTGTGTATCACCTGTGTGAAATATTCAGGCACTCACAAAGGTGTTTATCCCCGGCAGAGACCCAGGTCATGATTTGGCCACACGTCAGATGACTTCAAACTAGGGCTGCTGCACAGGGACCAAGTGCAGGCGAGAGGAAGGTGCGCCCACATTGCTTTGCCCAATCCCGGCGCCCCCGAGATTCTATGACCACGGCGTCTGTTAGAGCTCTTGGCTGCCGAGACCGAATTCACACTGGTTTGCCTAAGCGGCAGAATTGTCTGTGAAGGAGTATGGATAGCTCACTGAAGTACGAAGGAAGGCGAAGAAGGAAGGAGGCCCTGGGCTGAACTTCCAAGAGGGCCTCCTGAGCCGTTCTGCAGGCCTGGCCCACCGAGGACAGGGCCCCGCCTGGCTGCGTCGGGAAGCTGCTGCTGCCGTAACTAACTACAGGAAGGTACCACTGCTCTCGTCAGGGACATGGGCGGGGACGAGGAGACGAGGGAGTAGAAAAAATATCGGCTTGAAGGTAGTGAGATTCACACTGGGAAGAACTACCTATAAAAATGCCAAAATTATCTACTTCTCAGGTGCTTTGTGATACTTGTTTTGTCTTCTTCTTCTTCTTTTTTTTTAATCCCTACCTGGAGAGATATTTTTTTATTGATTTTTGGAGAAAGAGGGAGGGAGGAAGGGAGAGAGAAAGACATCCACGTGAGAGAGAAGCATCGATTTGTTGCCACGCGTAAGCACACTGACTGGGGATCGAACCATCAGCCTGGGGCACGTGCCCTGACCAGGATTCAAACTCACAATACTGTGGTGCACAGACGACACTCCAACCAACCGAGCCACGCAGCGGGGCTGTCTTCCAACTCTTTTCACATTGCAGAGTTTCATTTGAAGATCCCGCTCTGTTCATCTGTGTGTTTCTATCTATCAGCCATCTTTCCAACCCTTATTTCAACCCTGTGCCCTGTTCAAATTCTGCCTTTTTGTGGCCTGGCTTTTTGTATTGAAATCTCTCTTTCTCTCAACTGCATTTATAGCACCTTTAAAAGGGTGAGAAATCTAACCGTAGATGTCTATCTAACTCTGTGCCATTTGCCTAGCACATTGTTCCGTCTGGCATATCATTCCCGACCCTGAATCCTTTGGAAATGCCAACTTTCATCCAGCAACATGCCCCTTCCATGCACACTGCTCCCGTGGGCGCCGCACGGAGGCAGGGCGCAGTCGAGGGCATCCTGGGCCCGTTTGCCGTCAGTGACGCTCGTCACCTTACCTTTGCCAGCCCGGGACTCTCTGAACACTCCGATTCACTATGCATTTTTATTCGTGATCTGTCCCTAATTCTTTTGGCTTCTGACCTCAGATCCTGTGTCACTGTTTAAAAGCAAGTGGCCTTCCAGGCCTGATGTTTGGCGCTGCTTCTCCAGTTTAATCTTGGACATTCTTCTTGGCCGCAATTCATTTGTCACCACTTGACTGTGCTTCTTTGTACCCTTATAGGTGACTGTAGATGACTAGCTCTCTCTGCCCAGCCAGGGCAGTCTGCTCACTGTACCTTAATTGAATTCCCCTCTAATCCATCTCCAAACCCAGATGTCTTCCTGATAGATTCAACCCAGTCCAACCTCGCCTACAAGAGAAACTTTAATAATGTTTCCTGCAGGCATGGTTAACTTCAATGAGCTTTAAGACACCACTCCGATATCATCTTCTTGATGGGTTTACCCAGACTGGCTGGTTTAAAATTGCAAAGATGTTCCCACCCCAATACTCCTGATCCTCTTTGTCCTGGTCTAAGTTTCATTTCTCCCATTGAATTAATTGCCTGGGACATATATTTCTTATGTCAATTTTGTATTTTCTATACTTTCCTGTTTGGAGATACTGTTATGAAGGCAAGGTTCATTCCTGCATTCCAAGATTATCTAATATAGTGCACGTAGCAGGTAGGCAAAAATATTTGTTCAATGAATGAATGACATCTAGAATTCTGGACCATACCCTTTTTGTGGAGCTAAATGGTGGTTTCTGCTTCTTGTAAATTTGCAGGTCTCCTTATAGAAACATGTTCAATGAGAAAACTAAAAGGAATGTGATAAAGTTTGTGTCAAAATTCTCTGCTCTGCTGAGTAAAATAATGAATGCCTGCAATTCTCAAAGCTTGTTGGAAGAAGCTTAAATTAAAGAGTGGATGATTAATCAGACATGGCTTTAAGAGGCTTGCCTGCAAGTGATCGAGAACATTCTACCCTGTGCAGAGGGTGCCTCTTCCGCCCCGAGGTTTGACCAGCGGTGGAACAGTTCCTCTGGTGTAGACAACCTCACGTGTGCACGAGCGTGATGCTAGCACACATGACCACTCTTCTTCCCTCCCTCTCTCAAGTGTGCAGTTCACGCTGATTCATTTGACTACGTATTTCTGTAAAAAATTGAGGAGAATAAAGCCAAATTCAGGTCTTAAGTGGTAGCAAGAAAGTTAACAAGCTGCTATGAAAAACTAGAAGAACGTATACTTAATCGTTGACGGTCTCCACCCTTCTACAGTGGCTAGGATAGAGAACGTGCCGTCCCTTCACTTACTCATCGGGCAGGGTAATTCAAGGATGTGGGACACAGGGCTCTGGCCTGAAAAATGGGACAATGATCCCCTATCAGGTTACTAGGGGGACAGGAGAGGTATACCTCCCGGTACTTAACAGACAGTTAAAAATGCCAGTGAGCACTGCTTCCGGGTGTGAATGTTTGTCTGTCCTTCAGTCTAACCCTCATCGTGTTTCTCACGACTCTGACCTGGGATGTTTTCTCTTCTCCCTCACTTTTCTATAAAACCCTATTTCCATTAACAATGTTCATCTGACTCCCACCCTGAGCATCCTTCTTCTTGGATCTTCCTGTCAACTTAAACATCGCCCTTTTCTGGGGTGTGGGCAGAGCTGAAGAGTTGTGTTAGCGGAAAAGCGAACCCTGTTGGCACTCACCCAAGCTCAGCAGGACAGCGTGCTGAGATCCTCCAGTGATGCCTGTCCCTGGCCCGCAGCAGGTCCCCGTGGAGGTTGTGCAAGACTTTGGCCATCCTAGACGAGGGTGAGACACATGTCAAGGGAAGTGGAGAGAAAGATCACGGAGAGAGGTCACTTAAGGAGAATTTAAAAACAATTGTGGTAAGTCAAGATAGTGAATTGTACTCAAAGTAATGGGAGATCTACAACCAACTTGATTACAGAGAGGCCCTGTGCCGGGGAGAAATGGATTGTACGTGGGGAGGAGTGGGGAAGGGTAGATTTATGGGGCTCGTGCATATTAGATAAAGCGGATGATATTAGCTGAAAATAGAAAGGTCCATTTTTAAATCGCTCTGTGAGCAGAATAACAAGATGGAGCAGAGCTTGTCTTTCCCTCCAGACAGTCTATAAAAGCCGAGAGCAGAGGATGGGTATTGACAGCATTAATGAGTTCCCTCCTCACCAGTCCCTCAGCCCTTCAGCGCTGACGAGCATCTTCTTGTGTCCCAGGGCACTGAGGTCTGAGGATCAAGAGGAGCCCCTGACCCCGTCAAATGCATTTCTGTCTGCATCAGGGCATGGCTATTTATCTTGTGAGATAATCCCTGTTCCGGGTGTGAACATGTCTCTATTTGTGAATGTTGGCAGCTACCTCCTTCCAGAGACAACTCCCCAGCGATGTCATTCTCTGAACTGAGAGAGAGTTGTTTTCGCACATGGGACTGTGAGTTCAGACTGTCCAGAACGGTTTAGATAAATCAGAGTCCTCTGTCAATTAAAATGACGAGCTAGGCTCTGAGATCCACAAGCCTGGAAACAAGGACCGAGTTTGCTTTCGTTCAAAAAACCATGAGCTCTCCTCCCGCGGAGTGAACGTCACCTGGACTGGAGGGTGCAGTTGTATCATCGCATTCCCTCGCTTCCGACAGCAGCTCGCTCTTCTTTTAGCAGCGTGCACAGGCCTGTACTGATGCCTGAACACTCATGCTTTGACAAACACTTTTTATGTTTAAAAAAGTGAAAAAGGCCCTGGCCGGTTTGGCTCAGCGGTTAGAGCATCGGCCTGCGGTCCAGGGAGACCCGGGTTCGGTTCCCGCTAAGGGCGTGTACCTCGGTTGCAGTTTGTCCCCGGCCCTGGTTGGTCGTGCGGGTGGCAGCCACTCGATGTGTCCCTTTCACGTCGATGTTTCTCTCTCTCCCTTCCTCTCTCTCCCTCCCACTCTGTCTGAACAAAAAATGAAAAAATGTCCTCGGGTAAGGATAAAAAAAAAAAAAAAAAAAAAAGTGAAAAAGGCCAACCCTTGGGATATTGGCGTTAATATTCCCATTTTTCGGACTAAGACTGGACTCTTGGAGTGATTTATTGTATCTTCAGAAATAAATGCAAAATCATTGTTACTTAATTCTAACTTTATCATTTGTTTCATAGTTTGGAACAAATGCTTCTACGTCCTCAAAATACACTGAGGGACTGCCTCCTTCTCTCTTCAGCAAACAGTGTTCTTGACACCTGAAATCCCCTCCCCCTCTCTGTCTGTCTGAATCTCACCCATATGCCAAGGGTAACCTGGGTTGCTAACTTACGAAAGTTGCCTCGGTCCACCCAGGAGACCACGATCGCCCTCACCTCTGGGCTCTCCAGGACACGCTGGGGACTGTCCTTTCCTTCCTTTCATGTGTCATGACATGGACATGGGCACTGCTGTTGCTCGCCCAAGGGGACCACGCTAAACCTACTCTTAAGGGTTGAACTACATCCCCCACCTTCCTCCAAGCTCTAACATTGAAGTCTCAGCCTCCAGCACCTCATAACACAACCTTATCTGGAAATACAGTTGGTGATGTCATGAGCTAAGTTAAGACGAGGTCCTGCTGGAGTAGGATGAGCCCCTAATTAAGCAGACTGATTCTAGTGTCCTTATAAAAAGAGTAAACTTGGAAGCTGACATGCACACAAGAAGAATGCCAATTGAACACGAAGGCAGAGATTGGGGCGAAGAGTCTATGAGCTAAGCGACGCCAACGATGCCCAGCCATCCATCAGAAACTGGGGGGGGGGGGGCTGGGGGTGGAGCAAAAGGAATCAGCCAACCCCTTTGTCCAGTTTCTGGCCCCCAGAACTGAAAGACAATACGTTTCTATTGTGTACGCCTCTCAGTTTGCGGTTCTTTGTGACTGCGGCTAACTAGTGCGCTTACCATCAAGGCCCTGCAGATTATGACTTGATATGATATTGGGATTCAGAAAAACCCAGTATTCTAATAAAATCTGCGACACAAGTCAGCTGCATGTCACCTTGTCTCTCTGAACCTTAATATTATCACCTTAAAATCAGATCAGTAGTAGTGCCTACGTTGTTTGTTTTTTTGCAAATTGAATAAGATCACACATAAAAGACTTTTAAGCCATAAAGCACCTGACAAATGTTGGCTGTGACAATTTTTGTAGACAGCCCACAGATATCTGTTGATGGGCTGAGTAACGAGAAATTAAATATGCCTGGTGTGAAACATATTTAGGCATTATAATTAATGATGACCAAAAAAATACTGATCCTAGCCCGGCCGGTGTGGCTCAGTGGCTGAGCGTCGACCCATGCACCAAGAGGTCACCAGTTTGATTCTCTCTCATCGATGCTTCTATCTCTCTCTCCCTCTCCCTTCCTCTCTCTAAAATCAATATAGAAAAAAAAAGAAGTGAAGAAACAAAACACTGATGCTGGAAAAGACCCCCACCTAGTGAAGGGTATTTTATTCAAATACTCACAAGTAGTGTGTCTAAAAGTTCTCACGCTCTTATTTATTTAGATTGCACGATGTCCGTGTTGATACTGTGAGGGTGGCCCTCTGGTCAACAGCATCCATGTCCTTAGGGCACTTGCTAGAAACACAGAGTCCCAGGCCCCAGCCTAACACGCTGCATCAAAAGGTGCACTTAACAAGGTGTCCAGGTAATTCATGTTCCTAGAGCATGAAGCAATGCAGTCATTAGCAAACACTCTGTCTACCATAACATGCAACATTGGAAAAACCCTGCTTTCGCATTTGACCTGTGTGACTTTTAATTCCACACCCACCACGTGGTTACTTACTGTGGCATGATCCCAAACAAGATGCGTTCCCTTACCTCGTGCGAAAGAGAGATGGTAGCATTTAAGGTGCATGGTTCTAGAAGACTAGAGATACTGCATGTAAACCAATAGGCGTACATCCGGTACTCAAAACACAAAAACATGCCTGGGATTCTGCATTGCTCATAAGTGCCCATTCTGGTCCTTCATTTCTAGCTAGCCAATCCCTGTAGAAAAATAAATCTGATTTTCCATGTGGGGGGTGGGAGTGGGGCCTGGGATCCCAAAGGATGCCAAGGACTTTTATTTGTAAATTTCCTCAAATAGGAAATAATCTGTGACCTGGGGCATGAGAGGGATTTGATGCTCACTGTGAACATGTCAATGTCCTTGCGAGACCACCTCTGGGTTCTGCACCACAGCCTTCTTCTGGGGAGATGTCGCCCTCCTTGAGATCAGGCATATGTTGCACCAACACCTCCTCTGTCTCAGATGTCATGCTCCCCTCCCCCCAGCAGAAGACACCGCTCACGCAGTGCTCTCCATGGGAAACACCTCCCCCTGCAGCCAGTTCAGGCGTCACTGAGCAGCGGCAGCTCGTTGCTGCAGAGACTGTTGTCATTTGACTTCATTGTTTTGATCTCTGGAGCATCTTTTCAATGCCAGCAAAAGTCAGTACTTTCTTCTGGGAGAAGCCATCAGAGCACCCGGAATGAGCTGGGCAAGAGGCTGTCATGTGCACAAACTGGGGAAACAGAGGCACTCTGTCCCCAGAGCTCACGTGCTGTGACCCTCTCACTGGGCGAGATGTTAACGTCTTGCTTTGTGCCTGGCGTGTGCCCCTGCCCACACTGGAAAGCTGGGTTTGCTGCACATTTTGTGGAAGCTGCATGGAGCCAGGCCAGACATCAACGTGTGAGTCAGCGTTTCCCTGGGATTCGTGACTGTTCACTTCATTCTTAAGCAGCTCCATAGAGGTGAAAACATGTATATTTGGAGAGAATAACGCTTGCTTTCTCATCCTCAGTCGGATGATGATGTCATGTGGCCCGAGGATGTGGAGGGTAGTCAGTGATCACTTTCCCTCCCTCACCGCCCGGAGACCCCAGCCCCATCGGCTGTCTTCCTCACATCCGATGGCTCCGCCCACCTTCCCGAAGTAGGGACTTTCCATCTCCCCAGAGAACCCAGAGACACGGATCTGTTCTGTCCTGCTGTTTGCAAGATTTGGCCAGTGCCTCTTTATCCTATTCTTTGTTTTTGCTTTTCAATTTTCAACATTTCACTGAGATGAAGGCAATCTCTGGATTAATTTCCTATCATATAAAGAAATACATTTATATGCCTGGCCGGTGTGGCTCAGGGGACTGAGCATCTTCCCGTGGACTGAGAGGCCCCAGTTCCAAGTTTTGGGCTCGATCCCAAGTGGGGGACATGCAGGAGGCAGCCAATTGATGTCCTTCTCTCACATCAATGTTTCTCTAAAAAAATCAATAAAAACATATTTTAAAAGAAGAAAAAGAGCCCTGACCAGTTTGGCTCAGGGGTTAGAGCATCGGCCAGCGGTCCAGAGAGACCCAGGTTCAGTTCCCACTAAGGGCGTGTACCTCGGTTGCAGTTTGTCCCCGGCCCTGGTTGGGTCGTGAGGGTGGCAGCCACTCGATGTGTCCCTTTCACATCGATGTTTCTCTCTCTCTCTCTTCCTCTCTCTCCCTCCCACTCTATCTGAACAAAAATGGAAAAAATGTCCTCAGGTGAGGATTAAAAAAACACATTAATATATGTTAGCGGTAAATAGATACGCTTATTTATTAAGTATTTATTATATATGATTTATATTTGTTCTATAATATATAAACATTACACATAATATTTATCTTTAGCAATATAAATATATAAGTACATATAGTTATATTTATTCTAAAATATAAATAAATAAAAGTTATATTACAAGTTATATATAAAGAGAATGTATATAAATGTGTTATTAACTTATACATTCAATTTTTATATGTTTTATTGATTTTTTTTTTTAGAGAGGGAGAGGAAGAGAGAGATAGAAACATTGATGTTGATCGGTTGCCTCCTGCACGCCCCCTATTGGGTATCGAGCCCACAACTCCAACATGTGCCCTGACCAGGAATCAAACCTGTGACCTCTTGGTGCATGGGCCGACGCTCAACCACTGAGCCACACCAGCCGGGCTATTTACTTACATATTATAGGGTAAAATATACGCTCTTTATAAGGGTGCTTTAATAAACTCCCCGCATGGGGCACAGGATCGTATTTAGAGGTGGTCGGATTTGGAGGAAGTAACTGCAGAGAAAGGGAGGCAGATGGATGGGGTGCGGAGACCAAAGGTAGCGTTCTCCTCCGAGGACACCCCCTGGGCCGGCCAAGACGTGGGAGCCGAGCGTACTGTAGCTCCCCACTTTGTGTTAGCTCCTCAGTGCCATTCATTCACCAAACAGAATCACCAAGTCCCATTGCGGCTGAAAGCAGACCGTTGGACTAGGCCTCCATTCACTGTGACAGATGCCATGGCAGGAAGCTACTCAATTAGGAAGCATAACTTCAATGACAAGGATTGTGCATGTGTAAAGTTCTTTGGCAATTTAAACCCAAATGCAGGTATATGGGAGTGCACTAATGTCTGTAAATTGCTTGAAAATGCATCTGATAAGATGTCCCCCAGGCCCTTTTCTCTGACTGCTTAGTGAGCCAAAGCAGCCCGGATGAGGCTCACGTCCCACCTGGCTTCTCTCCTGTTGCTTCTTCTATCCAGGGCCTTCCCTTTCTCACTACCCCCGCTTTAAGAAACATCCTCTCAAAATCCAACACAAACAAATAGGTGGATTGGTAAATAGAGGGATGGGTAGATGGTGTATGTAATTAAGCAAGCGTAGTTTACATATTAATCACAGACGTCCGCAATACAGGTACATGGGCATTTACCGGAAATGTCTGTCAGCTTCCGGGTATGTTTTAAATTTTCACAATGATGTCGGAAAAAAGTGATCGCACAGACTTGACCCCATGCAGTTACCTCTGCAGCCTTGGAAGCTGCTCATTATCTTTCTTCCTGATTTCCTTCCAGAGGGAACTGAGGCTCCGGGACGTGGGGCGTGTGGTGGTAGATGCTACCAATCTACTGGCCCTCGGCGGTTCGGTCGAAGGAGTGAAATCCCAGCTCTGGGTTTTCACGGTCCAAGTCCTTGGGCTACTCACGTGGAGCAAGGTGTGGCTTTGGAACTGGGCCGTGTCCCAATCCCACCTTGACACTGTCCGTGTGGTCGTCCACGTGACATCTGTGCTCTGAGCTCTGGTGTTCTCATTGCTCAAAGGATCGAAAGATGCCTATGTCATAAGGATGCTTGTGAATACAAAACAGGAGAGTCTCTGGAAACTGAGGTAAGCCGCATACTACACATACTATACTGAAACCCAGATGTGCATCTGTTCCTGCATCCTCAACGTAGCTCAAGGCAAGAAGTGAAGGTAATTCAGGAGAAGGAAGTTAAGATGCTAATACTCTTGGAGTTTGCATTTCCCAGGCAAATGCGGGCTTCTCTTTATTACTAAGATCATTCACTCTGTGGATGGACCCCCTGGTTTTGCATTGTACGCTATGATGAAATGACTAATCATGCCATTTTTGCTTTTTAACGTTTTTTAGTCACATTTGCGTTATTTCTGCTCCCCGAATCTGCACGTTCAGTATCAACAGCAGGTGTCTCTTCCTCTGTTTTTATTTCTGGTTAAATTATTCCCCATGATTTTTAATAAAAATGTTCAGTACGATCCAACCCGAAGCTGGCCTCATGTGGCTGGATTCCTCAGCACACCAAGTGGCCCCTCCGAACACCATCCCTGTAGCTAAAAGTGACTGGACTTCTCCTTTTCATTGAGGATTTTGTTTCACTTCTCTGTCGGGTCTTGGTTCCAACGACTTGATTTTATTTATGGTACATGGGAAGAGAGATCTGTCCTAAATTTGCAACACTGGCTCAAAGTCGCTGACGTCAATAATCTAAAACGGCGTCATCCGTTCAATTGCCTTCATTTGCTGGACACGCAGCCTATTTCTATTTCTCTCTCTGTGTTTGTTTCCCCCCTTCCTGAGCGCCCTCCCGGGCTTGGCGTCCACAGTGCACCCTCTCTTGCCTTCAGCTCCCACCCAGACATTATCCGCACGGGTCAGAGTCACCCGGGGGCTGGACGAACAGATTCAAATCAGGGCTTCTCTGCCGGGAAGCACATTCCTTCGAACACCTTGGAGAGAGATGCGACCTGGGACCACCCAGTCCCACCGATGTTGAGGCTTTATCTGGGTGGTGGCCATGCTTTAGTCATTTGAAAAGCATTCCAGGTAATTCTCATGAGCAGGCAAGGTGGCCAACCACTGAAATAGTCCAATCTCTTAGAAGTGAATGGAGACAGTCCACGTCCCCCCAAGTGTTTCCTATGTCTAAAATATACGCGATCAACTGGCCTCAGTGATGATTTCTAAGACAGGGAAAATAAGAGTTTCTACCTGGTAGTGCTGTGAGGATTCGTTTTTAAAAACACCGTTCTATGTTGTTTAGAAACAGAGAACACGCTTCCGCTGTAACCGTGTTATTGTCATTATTGCTTCATCCCTGATGAGTCGAAACCTTCTTCTTTATCTCAGAAAAATATTCTCAGAGGGGCTCATTGACCCAAGGTTATAACTAATCAATGGCACACCACGCCAGTGAACTCAGGACTCTGTCATCCGAGCCACTTCTCATTCCCATCACAATAGGCCATTTATTCGCGTCGCATAGTAAGTTGCTGGATAAAGCAACCCACTGGCTTGGCTATTGTGAGAAACCGCAAGAAGCAGAGCATTTCAATACAGAGTGTTACCTCTCTCCCATCTCTGCACCTGCGCTCACGCTGTGACCGGCATGGATTCCCATGGTAGTAAAACGTGTCTTCTGGGTTCATTTCAAATGCCACCTTCTACGTGACCCCTTTTCTGGTGTTCCAGCTCATCCCTCTTTTCCCTGACCCTACAGCACCCTCCCAATATCTCCACTAGAGGACTTGCAAATACCTACACTCATTCTTTCTCCCCTACTGCCCTTTGCTGGAAGCGACCTCCTTTTATGAAGTGTACGTGTTAACAACTCAAAATATTTACTGGCACGGTGCCGGAAACACAAGAGGTGGACGATGGGCACATTTTTTGTTGAACGGGTGAGTGAATGAATGGACGATGGCTGGTTGGATCCACTTAGGAGTAAATGATGGAATGTGTGTTTGCTCTTGGGTTTGGTCTTTAGTTATTCAAACTCAGTTACCTCGAGAAGTAAGGTAGAGATGTTCAGAGACCCAAGCTACTCATAGAAATTGTATTGTTTATGGTTTTTCCCACCACTTAATTATCACTATTTACTTGATAGTGTAAATAAGGGTGTCACTGGTGCCCTTGGGGTTGCTGAGAGGGACCACTGGTAAGAATCAGAGTTGAGCTTTTAGAAACTTCACATGCCTCCTTGGAGGTCTCCTCAGAAGTGACATTGACCCACATGTTTCAAAATGTAATATTAGAGAAATTTAGATTTGTATGAGATGAAGTAAGGTCTTTTACTGAAAAAATAATAACGATGGGCTTTTCTAACCACAGAAAAATTGTTAATGCCCATAATTTTAAAATTTGAATTTGCTCGACCACTTCCATAAAGAGAAGAGAGAAAAGAGCTTGGGAAGACAAGTAAGTTGGGTCCCAGAGTTCTTGTTTTCTTCCCTGCACCTTCAATAAGGGGCCCAAGACTTTGGCAAAGACTTTCAAAAATCCAAATGGGTCTGGGAAAAACCAACTGGCCGCTGATACGCTTCCTGTGTCAGAGGCAACGTGGACCACGAGTTCTAGGAGAAGGTCTGCTTACGGCCATCTCAGCTCCCAGATGGCACCAGTCTATGGCGGCAGAGTCAGCAAGGGGCCGCTGGACAGTCAGCAGAACAGCCACAGCAGGAGGCCCTTGGCTCCCCTGTGCCTGGAAGGGGACCTGATGATTTTGAGAACAAAGCATCAAGACTCATGGGACCTTAAGGATGAATTCTTCAGGGTCATGACTCATGGGGATGTTCAGACAGTACTTCCCAAAATGTGGTCAGGGACAGTGCATCGTGGTGCACATGCGTTCAAGAAAGACGCCAGTGTAATTATTGCAGCCAAGAATCACCAAGGATGTAGAGGCTACACCTCATACACGGTGTGGACTCAAGGACCTCCCTCACCCCACAGCTTATGGAATAATGTAGCAAACGCCTTTCTGTACCCTCACAGCATCTTGGAAATGGGCTGGGAAGATGGGGAACCTTAGACTGGGCATTGCTGACAAGACACCTTAGTGCTTCAGAGAGAGGTTGGAAGAGCATCCTTAATGTCGACCTTCTCCTGCACCTAGACCAGCTTATACTCGAGAGAAGACTCTAGTGACAAGTCCGTCATTTGAAGGCAAAGTGTAAGACCTACCATTTCTCTAGGGAAGCAAACACACATTCACACACACACATACACACACACACACACACGCAAACACACACACACAGTCTTTTTATGCAAGTGGCACCTGTTCTACTTGTCTATACATAATTGGCATTTAGTTAGGTTTCATGTTTCGTAGTGTTGTGAAGAAAACGTCTTACCTCCCAGGTGTTCTGATACCTGACAAAACCCAGCGCGGATGCAGATCCTCTGTGATGTCTCCTCAAGCACTAACCATGGTTTGAGTAATTCCCTTCCGGTGCTCATCAGGCATTCCTGTTTTTATCATTGGAGAATTGTATTTTATCTTCTATACTTTCAGCAGAGAGATTGGTACTAACTAATATTAAACTTTCTGGACTTCTTTTACAAAATTCTCTTGAATAAATGCCCCTTTGGCCACTCACCCAACAGGTAACATGTTTCATACACCTATGCCTCAACTTAGAGCATGTATGTATTCAATACACCTGATTTCCTTTCCAGGTGGGGAAGGGGTTACAACATAATCATACACAGCCACATGCTTTACACCCAAAATCTTAGGTGTAAATTCCACTTTTTCCATTTCTATGGTTTTGACCTGACCGATTGACTCTGGCTTGCTCATGCCATCTGAACACCTCTCTAGCTCAGCTGTAACTCAGGCTCATGGGCTCTCCTAGGAAAGAATGAAGGACAGTCTGCAGAGGGCTCTGGGCATCGTGAGTGTGCATATATTGTCCCCTGCCCCTTTTTCCTAGAGCAGGACAGGCCCTCACATAGTAAAATTCAGGAGGGAATGAAAGTCCAGAAAAATGCCCAAAGAGGTCTGTTCTTTTTCTGGCTACTTTTGTATGCTTAACTCTGACTTATTTCAAGGTGTTTTAAGTGTCCTTCATTGGCTAGTCTCTCATTCAGCTCTTCATTCATTTCTCGTTTTCTTTTAACATCACCATGCGTCAGGCACGGTGCTAGATTCTGTGAACAGAGAGACAAACAAGCCTGTCTCCGGCCTCCGGCAGTGTGGGGTCGTGGAGGAGAGACGGAACCACACGCAAGCATTCTGACTGCGCTTGGTGAACAAGGGAAAGACTGTGCCTTGTCCCTGGAGACGTGGTCCCAGCACTGAGAGGCCGCAGAGGCTTCTGGGAGAAGGTGGACAGAGCACATGTCCAAGGACGAATGTGCAAGATCAGGCAATGCAAACACATTTCCTCTGGAGAGCACGCCAGTGTTCAAAGGCAAAGTGATGAGCTGTGTCAGTGATGTTGGAGTCTAGAGGGTGGGGCTGGCTAGTGACACGGAAGAGGTAGCCGGGACTGGACGGCCAGAGTCCATGTGTTCCCAAATGCGCGCTGGGTTCCTGCTGTGTGCCAGACACTCGAAGAAACCGAGGACCCAGCAGTGAGTGTGGAGGATGAGGTCAGTCTTGGAGCTTACGGGGGGATGGGAGGAGCCAGTGAACGTAAACCTAGACATCAGAGATATTTTAAGATTGCAATAAATTCTGTGAAGGGATGAACAGGTCAGTGCCCGGAAGCTGACAGGTGCTGGGGAAAGAGTTCTTTAGAAAAGACACCTCGAGGACCGTTTCTCTGCAGAGGTGACATGAAGCCTGAGGGTAAAGAGGAGCCATCCACGTGAAGAACCAGGGAATAAGAAGGCCTGGAAGTGGGGAAATTCTACAATCTAAGGCACCATATTTTATGGTGATGTGTCAACCCATGCAAAGGCCGCAGAGGGAGTACGTGAGGGAAAGGAGACCAGCAAGTTTGCAACTTGAAGGCACAGAGAGAGGGGCAGGAGTGGTGAGCCTGGGTGTGGGCACCAGCCTTTGGGCGTTCGAAGCAGGGAAGGGACGTGGGCAGTCGGCAGACACTGCCGTGGCGGCTCACAGACAGTGTGGACAAAGAGCGCCGGCTGCGAGGTTCACTGGTGTCCAGGTGAGGGGTGACGAAGGCACGGCGAGGCTACTTCACCGGGCTGCTCCGAGAAAGGTGGGAAGTGGCTGAGAGGTGACTCCAGCACCTCCCTCCAGGCTGCGTGAACAGTGAGGATGACAGAGGAATTGACACGCTGCTGCCAGGTGGCAAGACGGGAGTGCCCAGTATCTGGGTTACTACGGTACCTGCCATTCTCAATGGTTTCCATCCAGGGACTCAGCCCGCTGGACAGGCAATGTCTCGTTTTCAAGAGATGAGCCGGATCCCGAGAGCCTAGGTATCCTTGATCACGGTTACTCATCTCACCCGGATACGACTTCAAACACGAATCCAGCCTGGACGCCACACTCAATGCTCTTCCCACGACCTCACAGTTCCCGAGTGTCACCGTCACAGGTGGCGGCTGAGAGCCAGTCTGTCCAATGCGGTCCATCGGCTACTTAGTTAAAAACCCTTAACTTTGAATCCACTCAGTGACCTCAAAGGCCAGTGCTGAGTAGTGCTAAGGGCTATGACCAGAGCAGGTGAAATCAGATATGCTACCAGCCTGTCCGCTGTGCCTTTCCTTGTAATTATAGCACAACATGAGCTGATTAATAATCCAGGGCATTACCATTTCAGGAAAAGGTAAGGTTGTCAGAGCAGGGTGGTGTTCAAAATGGAAGGAAAATAAAACAGCCAAGTTTCAAAGTTCTGGGTTACTGAGCCTCCACAAATGATAATGCAGAGTAAAGAAAATCTAACGCGTTTGGGGGGAATCTTACCATCTCACGAGGCAATCGGCTGACTCATTCTGAGGCATAACATTGTGGTTTTCAGGGGTCCTGAAATGTCAGAAATTGGAGGTAGGTATAGCGTTCATTGTCAAAGAGCGCACGCGTCTGTCCATGGAGCTATTTGCTGGAATTAATAGTGATCACTTTATAATCCTCAACACTTCGCATGTGGCTACAGCCAGCTTTGACGTCAAGCACCCCCAGCCCAGGTGTTCATGTCGGCTAGTGTGCTCCTTGGGGAGACTGCTAACAGCCTGAAAACCCAGCTCTGTTTTAAAATGTGATGTCATAATGTCATTGAACATTTTCTTTTGGAGAAAAAAGATTTGATCTGATTGTTTCTCTTTGCCATGGCAGACCTTATGTAGAGGCTAAACCAGAGAGCATTATAAAATATTCATTTTAAGCTTCTTAAATGACTGTACATGTGGTGGGTGAAGGATGCTCACACCCAGAGGTGAGTGGTCATGTCGCCCTCACCCATGTTCCAAAGATGGTCTATAATACTTTTCTAGCCCATAAGAGTAATGCACACATAGAGATAATTGTACTTTAAGAAAAGGAGCAGAATACTACAACTAAGATGTCACTATTTTATATATATACACACAGACTCAAATATGTTATATATACATTAGTTTTTCATCTGACTCTGTTATGACAGCACCTGCACCTGGTTTGAACAAAGGCACACTTGGGGGAAAATACTAATGTGAAGCAGATTAAAATACAAGTAACCGATTTTTTTGTTATTGAAACGAGCCTACCACCCACAGAACTAATAAAGCTGAATCAAGTATTCATACGCGTGTTCAAGCCACCTACAGGCTGACAAGATATCACTGCATTACCGGGCACGGCCTCCAGGAGCGCTGGCACCCTCAGGGCTCAGCGGTGGGAAGCCACTTGGCTCCTGAGCTTGGCTGTCCCTGAACAAAGACAGAGGTCTGTTGTGTGGCCTGCGGGTGTAGTGTGTTCTCCTCACCCCACTCACAGTCTCTGCTCCCCACGTGCCCTCCTGGAGAAAGCAGACCTCCCAAACAAAGTCCCCACACCCACACCCTCCCCTCATGCTCTGCTTCGGGGGGAGGCCAGACACCTGAGCGCCAGGACACAAATCCAAAGACGTCTGTGTTGACATGGCTTCCGACAGATTAAAGCTGGCAGCAGTGTGCCCATGGTGGAAAGCACATATAACTGGGGTGCATTTATTTATTTTTATAATGTAGTCAGACGACATTATTTTTAGGGTTCTTTTAAATATTTTTTCTTTAAAATTTTTCATCTTTCTTTAAAAACATTTTTTTTCTTTCTTGATTTTTAGAGAGAGAAAGGGAGAAAGAGAGAGAGATAGAAACATCGATGAAAGAGAACATCAATTGGCCGCCTCCTACATGCCCCCACTGGGGATAGGCCCACAACCTGGGCATGTGCCCTGACCGGGAATCGAACCAGTGACCTCTTGGTGGATGCGTTGACACTCAACCACTGAGCCACACCAGCCGGGCTGGGGTGTGTTTATTTAATGCGATGCTATACAGCAAAAAACTGTTACGACAAGGTGATTTGTGCAAACACACCTTTGAGAAATAAAGGTAAGGCAGAAGAAAAGAATCATATCACGGTGCTATTCTACTTCTAAAAAGTTAGGAAAGAGAGAAAACTAAATTATATTTTTAGGAAGAAGATAAGTAGTAAAATTATTTTTAAAAAAGAATAAAGGGCTTATCATCGATACTAGAACAGTGCTCACTTTTGTGGCTGGAAAGAGGGCGAGGGGGACGAGGGCCTCTTGGGTTTCGGAACGCTAGCCACAGTCTGCTGGGCAGTGGTCACCTGGTTGCATGGGAGTTCACTTTATAACTATTGATCAAACTGCATAATTATTTCATGCTATTGCTTTCTGTGCATTATATTTTACAACATAATAAATTAACAAATACACTAAGAGTTAGGGAAACCAAGGCCAGGGAAAAGGAGGTGATAAATCTTCTTTGCTGTTCAGGTTCGGAAGGAAGTCCCATAAATTTTCCACTGCAGGGTTTGCATGAGCATGACACAAACTGTGACTGAGCAGAGCAGACACCGGCCAGCACCCGCCTCAGACAGAAACGCTTTGTCGCGACCGGGAGAGACAGCATGTGGAAACACACGTGTGAGTGGGAACCAGCACTCCGTGTTCCCGGGATTGTCATTTCTCCTTTTCTTTTCTTTCACTCCTTATTTTTATCCTCTGTGGCAACGGGACGTAAATTAATTTTCTGTGTGGCTTTTGGACTCAGAGCGTGTCCCTTCCTTGGTTGATTTCGTTATGTGCCTTGGGATTAGAGATTAAAAGTCACAGAGGCATCTATTCTAATGAAATACAAGTTGCCTGTTCTTATTTTGAAATTAATTTCATGGACTCATAGATCTCTCACTTGTCAGCACTGAGAGGCCTTGTTTAAAATGAAGGGATGGACGAGAGGCAGCAGGAGACAAGTTCCCACTAAGCGGCGGGTAGCCAGGCCTGGAGCCGATCCCCATCAGCTGCTGGTTCAGCAGAGAGATCAGCCTGTTTCATTGTTCCCCCTTGGGACCAGTCATTCATTTTCAAACAAATCCAGAGCCCGTTCGCCTCCTCTTTTCTAGACAGTGACGATTTTAAATGTTTGGTTGTTACTTTCTCTTGGCGAGAATCTTTCTGCATCCAAAATGTGCACGCTGAACAAAGCCACATGATTAGCTATCGCTGCATTATTCAGCTCGTCATTGCTGGAACATTCTGCTCACCGAGGGAAATAACCAAACGATTCATTAATAGAATATAAATCAGGAAGATAGCCTAAAACAAATTCACATACGTTAGAGAAGTATTCGGAAAAATGACAAGTCCGAATGCTGGTTTCCACGGGTGAAGTGACAAAGGGGCCAGCCAGGCACACTCGGGCCTGCCCTGGAGAGAGTGGTCGATGCAGGCCTCCCAGATTCCCATGAAGCCCACACGGCAGCAGAGGACAAATGCCACATAACAGCGACAAAGATGGGTCACGTTCTGGATTCCTTTATCTAAGTGACTCCACTGTGGCCTTCAGCTTTTCCTGACCCCCTGAGACTAAGATGCCCCACCTTCATGCATAGGCAGACATGATACAATACAATGTAACATGTCAGCAGACACGATACAATACAATGTAACATATCAGCAGACACGATACAATACAATGTAACATAACAGTCTCACGGATGCTTCTGGAACCTGCAGACTGACACACGGAAGCTACATGAATGCATGTGTGTGACAGAGGACCTGAACATGTTAGGTGCTCCGTAGTGCATGCTGACTAAAGAAACAGCAGGGATAAATATTCAGTAAAAGGTTGACTTGTCCTTTCAAGACCCAATTTCAAGCGGACCCTCCATTGGAAGGTCCCTGTCCCATCTGAGTACCTGCACTTATTAAAATCCGTGTTTTCTTTTCTGAATGTTCCTGGCAACAGTAACTGAAGTCCAGGGCCGGGAAATTGTCATCTATAGGCTGCGTGAGAGCAAAGGCAAGACAAACACACTGAGTGTTTTAGAAGCCTGGTCCTTAGGAAGAGAGAAAAGACTGACTCCATCAGCGTCCTGTGAGACCCTGGATTCAGCCGCCGCTGAGCCAAAGGTACCACTGGGCTGCTCAGTTACAGGAGGTGACGTTTCCCTGGGGGCTGGGACCAGTTTGAGCTGGGTTTCTGTTCTAGCACAACCCAAAGCATCTGGACTCCCAGACAGAAGCCTCAGGGATGGGAACTTGGCCAGCAATGGAGTATTTTTCTCTCTTTAAGAGTTGAGTGGAACTCCGTGCAATGCAGAAATCACTATTTAAGGGTCTGTAGAGTAGAAGACATGGAAAAGCCTAAGGCTCTAGCTGCATTTTATTTCACTTTTTATCATATTCTTGGGGTTCAAAGCAGGGAAGTCACTCTTCTCTGCACTTGCAGATAAATATAGGCTTTACATCTAAGGACTTGCAGTTCCCTACCGTTTAATTATTTTTCTTTCTTTATGGATTTTTAGAGAGAGAGAAAGGAAGAGGGAGAAAGAGACAGAAACATCGATGAGAGAGAACACGGACCAGCCGCCTCCTGCACGCCCCACACTGGGAACTTGGTCCACAATCTGGGCATGTGCCCTGACAGAGAATCGAACCGGCAACTTCCTGGTGCATGGTCGGCACCCAACCACGGAGCCACACTGGCCAGGCGCCTCCTATTTAAATGCAGTGTGGAAATCGCAAATGAGCCAGAGGTAGGTTCTCTCCTGTTAATGAGATCTCAAAAACATAGAGCTCCATTTATATTGTTATGATGATATTAAATGCTGTCCTCTCTAAAAACAATCTGTAAATAAATCAAACTTAATTGGTAATAACATACTTGACTATTTAAAATGGATGGCTTGAAAAATCTCAAATTATACAACTAGAATGATATGAAAACACAAGGTATTCAAGGTGGATAACAAGATATTTTCAAGATTTGAGAGAAGACAGAGACAACCTCACACATTTACTTTCTTTACTTCTTTCTCATCCACCAGAACTTAGTTAACACCAGACACAGAATAATGTTCAATTTAAAGAAAAAAGTATGTTTTTTTTTTTTTTATTGGCTTTTTAGAGGGAGAGAAGAAAGGAGAGGGAGAGACAGAGAGAGCATTGATGAGAAAGAAGCTTCAGCATTGATTGGCTGCCTCCTGCACACCCCCTCCTGGGGACTGAGCCAGAAACTTGGGCAAGTGCCCTGACCAGGAATCGAACCAGTGACCTCCTAGTGCATAGGTCGATGTTCAGCCACTGAGCCACACCAATAAGGCAAAAGAAAAAATTGAATATGCCCATTCATTCACTTTATTTTAATTCAAATGTAAAATGTATTGGGTTTTTAATGTACGCCAAGAACACAGTGAGCAGCAAGGGCCAACCTGTCCCTTGGGGCTCCGTCCCTGGAGGGAATTCAGCCTGAGAAAGGCCAGAATACGATGCACCAACTACGTAAAACTGGGTCCCACACACTTATCACCAATACGTCCTCTTGGAGATACTTTTGGACATGTTGACATATTCAAACTTATTGTTACTTGCTTGTTAATTTTTTACATCCATTTAATCATACACCTTTGTAAATATGACATTATATCATGCATTGTACACATTCGATTATTCCTATTGCATTCGAGTATGTATAAATGAGTAGTGAAATAAAAATGGGGTCCGCCCATGTGCTACCTAAAATCCCATCTCCTAAACGAGTGACAGGGTAAACTCATTGAAACATTAATATCAAAGATGCATGAAATAAGGCGCAGGCACACAGGAGGAGGGGGTGGGAGCCATCGCAGGCTCACCGGCACTTGAAACCACCCTGTGGCAGAAGAGACACTGCCGCAATGAGTCTGAGGCTGTGATTCCTCTTAAGAAGCTACTAAAAATGCCTCTGATTGTCGGTCAGTCTGTTGTCTAAGACAGCATTGGGGGGGGGGGGTGGCACAATGGACAGATATGAGAGATGGTGAGGGCTAGGATCCTGTTCACCCTTGCCGCTCACTGTGTGTGCTTAGAGAAATGAACACACAATGAAGTTTGGTTGATGAGGCTACATTGTGTGTCATTATCCAGGTAAGAAAAGCAGAAGGGGCAAAAAGGCTAGGGATGGACCAGGCGAGATGGTGGAATGTTTCCGAGGACAACGAACGTGCCTGACGTACAGTACAGCCAGGGGGAGACCCTCACCGACAGTGGGACATGGACTCTGGACTCCTGAAAATGCTGTTTACAAAACAAGCCGCTCTGTGGTACTGTGCACATCGTAAAAAAGGTTGAACCACGCTATTAATTTTTGCAAATTGCAAACTAAAGCAAAGAGGCATTTCTTAAGTTAGCAAGTTTTCAGAAGTATAATTCTCCATTTCAGCAGAAGTGGGAGAAGTAGGCATGCCCACCAGCGTCCGCTAGAAGGTCAAGCTGGTTCGTCTTCCGCGATGCACTTTGGCCACGCGTACCCAAGGTGGCGCAAGTGAGCACTCTTCCCCTCCCACCAGTTACACAGCAAAGAATGTGTTCTAAGGAAGTTGCAAACAATACATGCAAACGTGAATATTAAATATATAGATAAATACAATAAACAGAACATACTTATGCACTTGTACATTGGTAAATGAAAAAAAGTACAAAGGAAAAAAACTGTTTTCCAACCATTCAGAATTTATTGAGAAATTATATAATAGGTATATAATAAAATTATCTATGAAACTATATCATAAAATTATATGTGATAACATTATATATGCATATGCGCATACATAGGCTCTGTTCTCAATATTTTCTGTACGTGAAATTGCTTCATCTTTACCATTCTATGCTATAGTCTCTATTCTTATTCTCAGCTTACATACAAAATAACTGAACTACAGAAAAGTTAAATTTAAGTTGCTCAGGGTCACAGAGCATTCTGCTTTCCATATTTTGTGTGTGAAATGAGCAATGTAAATGTGTTTTCTTTGAAATATAATTTTTCATTTATTGATCCAATATTTTTAAAAAGTGGTCGCCATTTGCCAAGCACGGTTCTAAGCGGCTGGGGTGGCGGGAAGAAGGCCAGCCCAGGTGTGGCTGTCTTGGCTCCCAGCGGGGTCAGGGGGGCGGAGGGGGAGGCCGTGTGCTGGAGTCAGCCTGCCCAGGTCCAGGTCCTGGCTGGGGTGCTTCCCACCTGGGCTCTCCAGAAGGTAACAGTCTCCTCGAGCCTCAGTCCCCTCACCTGCACCACGGGGACGATCACCGCGCACCGCTAAGGGCTGGCGGAGACCAAATGAATCAACGATATTGGTTTCAAACTCAGATTTACTAATTAATGTCTGAACAAACCAATGGGAGCTTCACAAATTTTACAAATTCACTCCCTAGAAGTATGCCATTATGACAAATATTACTGTAAACATGAAGTGAGATGATGGGTATGAGAAAACTGTAAGGTCGTGAGAATATTCACAATTCTGAGAGACAGCGTGTCTCGCTGGAAAACTGAGGAGACCTATAGACTTCATCCTCTGTAGGGCTGATAATCAGCTCAGCCACTTTCTTACTCAAGTAAAACAGGGAGGAAAAAAATATATATATATATATACTACTAATTTTTAACTCCAAGTTCAACTGTATAAACCCTGCTGGGCTCCCCGATGATGTGCATGCTACAGAAGTTGACTCTCGAATTAATGGGACTTCTATTTTTAAAAAAGTGTTTTTTCCAATAAAATGAAATAGTCGTTTTTCAGTCCTTGAACTAGGGTACTTTCCATTAAACATCCCCAGGGTAGGTTTCTCATTCTGCACTCCTTCGAGGTAAGATTTCTATCTGGACACTTGACACTGGATCAAGGACTGAGCTGGGAAATATACGCACCTTTATGTTTAATCACATGCCCCCCACTTTTTTTACCCCACAAACCAAAGGGTGTGAACGAGTGAGGATTACCTCATGGGTCAATCACGTGGCTTTCTTCACAATGAGTTCTGATTACCACTGGGTCAGACCTAGCCATGAATGGAGAGCCCTCCATCCCATCTCTCGGATGTACCTAGCACAGACATGTTCTCACGCATGGACCACTCATGAGTGCTCCTCCAAAGGTACATTGAATTATTCATCCAGGGGTAGAACACTGAATTATTCATCCATGAGTAGATGTTCGGGAATCGGTAACTGTGGCTGTTTAGTACGGTCTGATAGGGAAGGTGTGCTCTGGCAGTTTAAGAATCAAAGTGAAAAAATATATATTTTCTACCTAAAAAACTATTTGTGGATGAAGAAAAAGTTTAGATTTCTACTAGCAATGAATAAATATGGCATCTGTTTGGTTTTTTTTTTGTCCTCACTCGAGAACACTTTTTGCATTTATCATCAGATAGAGCGGGAGGGAGAGAGGGAGGAAGAGAGAGAGAGAGATTAATGTGAGAGAGACACATCGAGTGGTTGCCGCCCACACGACCCCAACCAGGGCAGGGACAAACTGCAACCGAGGTATGTACCCTTAGCAGGAACCAAACCTGGGCCTCTCTGGTCTGGGGGCCGACGCTCTAACTGCTGAGCCAAACTGGCCAGGGCTAAATATAGTATCTTTGCCTCAGTTTGAAAAATATAAAATTAACTCTTTTCCATAATAGTTGATACACACACACACACTCACACATAATCATACACATTAAAATGTATACTTATATACATTTTAATAACTTTGACTAGTTAATAACCTCTGTGTAACTTTTTAAAAAAACAAACAAACAAAAATCTACCCCTTATTTTCAAAGTAGCATCTCGATGTTCTTTAATGAGTCTGGCAACAAAGATCATAAAGCTAGTAAAAGAGAGAAAAAAAAATTTAGCCTATACACACCACTGAAAAACTACTGCTAAGTCTTTTCTTTTTCTTTCTTTCTTTCTTTTTTATTTTTTGCTGAAAGCAGTCATTTAATAACTTCAATTAAACTTTCGGTGAACTTCAATTGAGAGCCTTCCTGAAGGCCTTTTCCTAAGGAAACATGCAAAGTGTCCTAGAACTGATTTTCTGTTTCCATTTTCTTTCTTTTCTTTTCTTTTTTTCTTGACTCTTTCCAAAAAAGGAGCAAATGAAGTGATTGGCATTCAGTGACAGAGGCATCATTTCACCTGCAACAGGCGCCTTTATTTCTCAGTACAATTATTTTTGCAATTACCTTATATTTTTGTGTGTGTATGGGGGGGGGGCATACAGCTATATTCTCAGCAACAGCCCTGGCATTGGAAACCTGACTACAGATCCTCATTCTTTTAGTAATTTCAGCTTGAGTTATATTCATAAAATTATTTTTGCCAGAGGGGGAAAAAGGGCTCTTAGCTGCATGCTTCATTTCCAGAACAATAAATATAGAGAGATTGACTTCAAATTTCCCAAGCATGCAAAGAATTTAGATATTCTAAGGAGTTGGACTAAATGCCTTCTTATTGAAATTAGGGGACACAGTGAGGAATTTCGCCCTCCACCTGATGCAAGACTGGAAAGAAGCAGCAGAGAAGATGAATGTCACCGATGCCATCATCTGAGGGATGCCACCCACCCGTGCTGGGCCAAGCCCGCAGAGAGATGAGCTCCATCTTCCTGGCAGAGGTGGGTGTGCAGGTATTTGTGCCCCATCAAGGACTTCCCCTGAGTCTGTCTGCACACTGCAGGGTTATTCTTCCTCTTTCTTTTGATAAATCTGTGCCTCTGCTGGCAAACTCAGGTCCCACGCATCACTAAAAAGCATTTTGTCACATTACGCAATTTTTTTTGAATGAGACATTGTTCCCTTAAATGAGCCTTGAGTCTCCAACAGAATCAATCCTACCTGCAGTGCTCAGCGTCAGGGCAGACGGTTTGGGCTGACACTGTTAAGTGCGCACGTTCATAAATTCTGAGCAAAACAATAACTGTTTTCACATCCAGGGTTTTTAAAAACTCATTACTGAGGCTATTTTGTGGAGAAGCCAAGAATTGAATCTTTTTATCAACTTATTAAGGAAAGATTTTCTTCATTCTCCCAGAATGATTATTGTGGATGGTGACGAGAGGGCTGCATTTATTGTCCGCATACAATTTTTTAAGACTTTATCTGTGGGCACAGTTTTAGGTTTATAATGACATTCAGCAGAAGGTATGAAGATTTCCCCTATCCCCTCTGCCCCACTCTCCCCCATTATCAGCACCTGTCACCAGACTGACATATTTGTTACCAAGGATGTACCTACATTGGCACATAGTAATAACCCAGAGTTCAGAGTTTTACTTAGGGTTCAGTCTTGATGATGCCAGAAAACATCTGCTATATATGTTCTAAATGTTAGTAAATTTATACATGTTTTATCCTATTATGCTTGCTTATAAGGAAAGCACATCTAAGAAGTTATATAATTTGATTTAGAATCAAAGATACTCATTTTAAATTCAGCTTTACCATTTAACGGCTGAGCAAACCTACGTAAGCGTTACATAGTTAACAATACGAAACAACGCTGTTACATTAGTACACGCTTCAGATGTTGCCTTCTGTGGGATTGGACAAGTGTAAAATGCCATTATCCATCATCATATATTATACACAGTATTTTTACTACCTCAAAAAAATCCTCTGTGCTTTTTCTGTCCATCCCTCTCTGCCCCAGACCCTGACCCTGGCAATGGCTGACCTTTTCCTGTCTCCACACTTTTGTCTTTTCCAGAATGTCAAATAGTTGTAACAATAGAGTATAATTCTCAGATTGGCTTCTTTCACTTATAAATGAATTTAGGGTGTCTACATGGCTTTACGTGGCTTGAGAGCTCACTTCCTTTTATCTCTAAATAACAGTCCCTGGTCTGGATGTACAGCTGTTTATTCACTTACTGAGGGATATTTCAGTTGCCTGCACCCTTCAGGAATTATGAATAAAGCTGCTATAAATGTGGGGGCGGGTTTTGTGGGGATGGAAGTTTTCACCTCCTTGGGGTGAATACTAGGAGCATGGTTGCTGGATCGCATGGTAAGATCATGCTTAGTTTTGTAAAAAAAAAATAAATAAATGAAAAGCCCCAAGTGTCTGCAAAGTGTCTAGCGCGCTGCGTTCCCGCCGCAGTGCGGAGCCTTCCTGCTGCCCCGACCCGGCCAGCGCTCAGCGTCGTAGGTGCTCTGGGTGTCAGCCCTCTGACAAACGGGGAGAGGTTCCTCACTGTTGTAACGGGTGTTTCCCTGCTGACGTACGATGTGGGCATCTTTTCACAGGCTGACTTGCAATGTGATACGTGGAATTATGTATACACTGACCATGTATTTATCCATGGTTGTGTAGACTGTGGATGAAAAAGGGGTGCTGTAATGAATCATGAAGTCCTAACTGGGCAGGTCAGATTGATGGTCACTCGCCGGGCCTTTCGTGAGGGGTGTTTAAGCCCTGCCCACTGACCTGGTGCATCTAGGTGAACATACCTCTGAAATCCCAGAAGTAATGCACCTCGGAGGCCTAACTACCCTCAAGGGAGCGCATCACCTGGCTAAGTCTCCTGTAGTCCAGTCTCTGCCTTGCTTGTTCTCACCTTCATTTCATCTTCCTTACGAGTCCTCCTTACTTTCAAATGCATACGACTGTCATTCTGCCGAGCATCTGAGACCTTGCTTCCAGCAGATCATCATCCGTTTGGTTCAGATAAACTCTTATTAAGGTCCTCTACAGGCTTAGCTATTTCTTACGTGAACGATATATAAGACCTTGTATATATACATATTAAATTTTTGTACACGTGTGTATTCTACCTACATAGTATATACATTTATAATAGGTGTACACACATATATACACATTAATATTTTCATATATTGTGTACCCCAGATACATAGTAATATTATTTTTATATATTCTATATTTATTTTTGTATGTATTCTCTCTCTATATACATATTCTCTCTATATATACATATATGTATGTGTGTGTATATATATATATTTCTTTTGGTAGGTGTCTCTTAAGGTCTTTGGCCCATTTTATTTATTTTATTTTATTTATTTTTTATCCTCACTCAAGGACATTTTTCCATTTTTTATTCAGATAGAGTGGGAGGGAGAGAGAAAGAGAGAAATATGGATGCGAAAGGGATACATCGAGTGGCTGCCACCCACACAACCCAGCCAGGGCCGGGGACAAACTGCAACTGAGGTACGTGCCCTTAGCGGGAACCGAACCCGGGTCTCTCTGGACCGCAGGCCGACGCTCTAACCGCTGAGCCAAACCGCTTTGCCCCATTTTAAAATCAAAGTATCTAATATCTCACTTTAACTTCTACAGCAGAGCATCCCATGCTAAGACCTGCATTTCATAGCTTAGGACTTCAGGGGCGCAGAGGTCAAGCAAGAGCTGCCTGCAGAGCCCGAGTGAGCCCGAATGAGCCCCAATGAGGCCCAATGAGGCCCAATGAGCCCCAATGAGCCCGAGCCGGAGTGAACTCCCCGCCAGAAGAGGCTGAGGCCGCGCTCCGTGGCTCCCTCACAGGCCTTGGGCGCAGATGCTGAGAGCATCGTGGACAGTGGACACCGGGCCTCTGTGTGGCCCTGCTGGTGGCAGCCACCTGCCCCGCTGCTCCGCGGTCATCCCACCCGCTCCCCGCAGCCCTCGGGCGCGCAGCCCGGTGACTGACGGCGCAGAAGCAGGAGAAGGACTTGGGCTGGTCCTAATGTGCTCACCACGCCCCCTGAGGAGGAGGAGGCCCTTTCACTTGCCAAGTGTTGAGTCCCTACCTTGAATCCCCACCTGGGCGCTGAGCGCCGTTACTATGGACAGACGTGTCAGACCAGCGGGACACCAGGACTTCACCCAGGTCACGATGGCAGCTGATTGGCCACGACAGATAGGCCCCGCCCCTGCCCACCCCCCTTAAACATTTCACTGAAAAACCTTGCAGTAGAGTAAATACAGAAAGTGTGTAAGTGTGGATGACAGGGGCTGCAGGCCAAATTCCACAGGGTGCTGGTTTCCGAGGATGCCATCCTCCGGACAGAGATCCTGACACCCCATTCCCGGGTCTCCCGGCTTTAAACCAGAACGTGGCAGCAGCATGGTGGGGAGCCCAGCCCCGCCTGCTCCCTGGCCCCTGGGGGCCCCGGCGGATCTACTGTCAGTCCAGTCTGACTCAGGAGCATAAGCTGTGGCTCTTGGGGACACCGTTACCCTTGAAATCCTTGATGCCTGATCTTAGCACGGCTTTGAACACTTCTTCTCCTGGTGTTTCCCCAAGTGCGACACGGTGAGCGGTGATGTGGTCAAGGGACACTCATCTAAGGAAGGTAGTGAAACAGGGACGCGGAGACAACGGGGAGCTCACCTGTCAGTTCCAAGGCCACCCACAGCCCCTTCTCCTTTATCTGTCATTTTGAAGATGAAAATGTGGTTTAAGTGGGGTTCACCCGTAAGCGGCTCTGGGGGAGAGACCGTCAGTGGAAGAGGTGACTTGTTCAGTTGGGAGGTGATTCCAGGTCACGGCGAGGGGAGGTTAGACAGGGCAGGTGAGGAAGTAAGTCAGAGATGTTCTCAGGCAGATCCCCCTGTGGGCAGCCTGAGGTCAGCCTGGCCGGGGAGCCTGGGATACACTGCGGAACACACCAGTAGTCCCTGCCTGGGAAGGGAGGGGTGGCTTCTCTTCCCGTGACCCCCACTTGTCAATGGTGGAGGGGCGACTCTCAGTACTTCTGAACCGAGTGAGGCTGGTAAAATGCGTGTAGGTAGACAGTGGACCTTCTATGGGCAGGTTCTGGAATGATGAGTGCCAAGGGAGGTGGGCAGGGCATGGACAGAGCATGTCACAATGTGGCATGTGCTGCACACTCCCCACGGAGCTCTGTTCCAGACGCCCAGCCCCCTCTGGGAGGCAGCTTGGGGTAACAGAGGAATAAAGAGCTTGAAACCATAGAGGATGCACTTGACTTGGCTTCCCAGCTCTGCCAGTGGAGAACCACGTGACCCGGAAGCTTATTTAGACATAAAAAGAAATGAGCTACGAAACCACAAAAAGACATGGAGAAACCTTAAGTGCATATTTCTAAATAAAAGAAACCAATCAGTAAAAGTTCCAGTCTACATAATTTCAATAATATGACATTCTGGAAAAGGCAAAATTATAGAGAAAATAAAAACATCGGTGGTCACCAGGGGTTGGAGGGAAGATAAGAGGCATACATAGATGGAGCACAGGGCATTTTTAGGGCAATGAAACTAATCTATGTGATACTATAATGGTAGATACATATTATTACATATGTATCAAAACCTCTATTACATACAACATAGTAAGTGAATACTGTTTCAATGTGGGCTCATCAGTGGTAACCAAGGCATCACACTATTATAACATGTTAGTAATAGAAAACCTCTGCAGTGGTGGAGGTGACGGCTTAGAGGAGAACTCCGTACTTTCCATTCAATTCTTCTGTGAGTCTAAAACTGTTCTATGAAAAACAATTCTGTTAAGAAAATCCTACCACATAACTCACCAAAAACAAACAACCGACAAATAAACCAGTCATGCCATTATGATCTAAGGTTTGAAGGGTCCTTGGAGAATTTTCATATCATTTGAAAAGTTTTTTATGTTTAGGAAAGTGAAAAAGAAATTAAAATTTTTATAAGATATCACTCTCCACACATTAGTACCATTGTTTTTGGTAAGTGTCCAAGAGATTTATATTGTATATTTCACAGGTCACTACTGTGTCCAAGAGATTTATGTTGTATATTTCTCAGGTCACTCTGATGTCTGACTTTTAATTAGATATAATCTTGTCTTGCTCACTGGTGTATAGGTGTCTTAAAATCAAGACCTTGTTTCTCCTGAAGTTCATTTCATAGAATCCTGCATGTGGTCTCTGTTACACATTTTAGTCTATTAATTGATTAATTAATAAAAGGGGTGCCTCTAAATAGGCATGTACCTGTGCTCACTACCTCTCAGCCCACATTCGGGCTTCAGGTCAGCTGAGCTAAAAGGAAGTGGTTGGAAAGAGAAGGTTGTCATTGTCTCAGAATGGTTGCAAAAAGTGGGGACAACAGAGCAGAAAGAGCAAGTTGAGTAGAATCCGATCCCAGCCCCGCATCCTCTCTCTGTGACTGTGGGCTGGCCGGCCGACTGGTCGGACCTCAGTCTCCTGCTCTGTAAAATGGGTAGCTATTAGAGCAGACACACATCCTGCTCACAGCACCCTGGGTAATTCTGAATCCTTGATCACTGTGCCGTTCTTTTTGCTGACCGAAGAGCTCGAAGTCTTGCACCTGGGGACTTGCCAAGCCAGTTACAGAAGTTTATTTTGATTCAGCATTTCAGTTTAAGCTGCTCTTTCTCACTGAACAAGCCCCAGAGTTGAAGGCTTGCTATTTATAAACAACGTGACTCTCCCTTTTTTCCCCAAGAGACTCTATTTTTAGCTTTAGCCTGTTAAAATAAATTCATGTGGCAGAGAGATTTTTTTTTTACTCAAAAATGAAATGCAAAAAATATTTCCTGAAGAATAGAACCTTGCATTTTTAATTTTTCCTTAAGCAGTTTAAAGGAACTTAGATAAGTAGGTGTCTCCTGGAATGTTCGATCTGGGAGTGGAACTTAACATATGATCACATCCAGCTCCTCTACTGAAGGTCGTGGAGACCGACCACCAGGGAGAAGCAATGCTGAAGGTCAGCGAGCTACCTAGCTACCTACAATCAGAACTGAAATTAGCACCCGAGTGCTTCAGTCTGCTTCAAAGTAGGTGTAAGTTGGCATATAAATAAGTATGGTGTTGCTTTGAAATTTTGTTCCCATGTGGGCAGAGAAGCAATAGTACATGGGTTCCAGCCATGTTAGGTATTTCTTTCCCTATACACATTCTCTGTTCTTCTAAGTAAATGCCAGACCCAGGTCTCTGCTTGCATTGTGGGAAGGTGTGGACCAGTCTGGATCTATCAATGCCACAAATACCCTCTCAGGCTGCATCCCTCTCTCTCTGTATCGTTTTCCCCATCTCTGCTCAGTGAGATGTTTTACCATCATGTGAATGGTGGGTTCTAAGACCTAGATTTGAGGTCAGAGAGAGGAAAACTGCTCTAGCCGAACTAGACCAGACTAGAACCCCATGGTTCTGCGCTCAGGCTAACCCACCTGCTGCTGCGACAAAGGCCCAGCTCTTGGCAAAGGGTTACCCTGCCTTTTGTTTGACATCTGATTCTCCCTGATGGCCTGGCAGAGAACAGAAGTGGCTGACAGTTCAGAATATTAGTATCCCTGACTCCTGTGGACAACAATTTTCCACCATATTCGTAGGATGCCAATTTTACATCGCATCCCCCAAAAGGATCCCCCAATAAGGAAAACCTACAATGTCCCAGGCACTGTTTGATGTGTGCTTATACAGTCTTTCTAAACTTAACCCTGCAAGAAAATAAAGTCTGAGATTAAAGGTGGGGATCCTAGGTCATTAGACCCCCAGGTCTTCTTACTTCCTGATCCTCATAGAGGAAAACAGAGGCTAGCTCTGGAAAATAATACATTTTATTTCTCATTCAACCAACACCGCCAACGACAACCCCAAGAAAAACTCATGAAGGTGGCATTACTTACTTTACAGTTGTGGAAACCGAGGTCCACGGGAGTGATAGGAGGCGCTCAGAGCCCGAGAGCTCACTTGTGACATAACGAGTTGGAAACCGAGAGACGGCAGTGGGCTATGTAAGTCTTCCCATAGCAGCACGAGTCTATATTTGGTTTGAGAAATGATTGATGTTCTCTTCGAGAGAATGCTTTTTAAAGACACACGCATTTGTTCTTGGGTGCGCCTGAGGTTCTGGAAATGCACGAGAAACAGGGTCATTCTAGTTCTAAAGCAGAGCCTCGAGGGGCCAACTCGTGGAAACAAGGGAGTCATTCAGGTTTTGACCTTGCGGTGGCCTGGAAAAGGGGCACTTTTCTGTGGTGACTTCTGAAAACAACCAGAAGGAGGGGTGCTGATTAAGGCGTCCCGAACCCCAAGGCTGTTGGGACCAGATGAGCCGTTCAGGAGCAGGGTAGGTGAAGAAGGCCCAGTGGCTACCAGTCAGTGACTGAAGAGGCACCAGCCTGGTCAGTGAGGGTGACTTATCAAGTCAGTTACTTCAGGGTCAGTGGAACCCGTACTGTGTTCTGCCTTGTGGAAAACACACGTATCAGTTAAAGGACCGGGCGAAGTATGAGGCTTCACTCATTCCTAGTTGGCTAGCTACGGTTTCGCATGCCTTCACGTGAAAAGGCATGCGACTTGGTAGGATAAATACGGTAATTAACTTCTCATATTCTGCACTTGGATTTTGTCGGGGAAGCAGGCCCCTGCGAGTTACAGTAACGTGAAGAAAAGGATTTGTTCCAGGGGTGGGACCACCCGTCATTGTCCAGACGGTGACGAGATCTAGGCAAGATGGGTGCCCAGCACTGGCCGTGACGCTGCAGCCGCGGGAGCCCGCGAGGCCCGGTGCCCAGCACTGGCCGTGACGCTGCAGCTGCGGGGGCCAGCGAGGCCCGGTGCCCAGCACTGGCCGTGACGCTGCAGCTGCGGGAGCCCGCGAGGCCCGGTGCCCAGCACTGGCCGTGACCCTGCAGCTGTGACAGCCAGCGAGGCCCGGTGCCGAGCACTGGCCGTGACCCTGCAGCTGTGACAGCCAGCGAGGCCCGGTGCCCAGCACTGGCCATGACCCTGCAGCTGTGACAGCCAGGAGGCCCGGTGCCCAGCACTGGCCGTGACCCTGCAGCTGTGACAGCCAGCGAGGCCCGGTGCCCAGCACTGGCCATGACCCTGCAGCTGTGACAGCCAGGAGGCCCGGTGCCCAGCACTGGCCATGACGCTGCAGCCGCGGAGCCAGCGAGGCCCGGTGCCCAGCACTGGCCGTGACCCTGCAGCTGTGACAGCCAGCGAGGCCCGGTGCCCAGCACTGGCCGTGACCCTGCAGCTGTGACAGCCAGCGAGGCCCGGTGCCCAGCACTGGCCATGACCCTGCAGCTGTGACAGCCAGGAGGCCCGGTGCCCAGCACTGGCCGTGACGCTGCAGCCGCGGAGCCAGCGAGGCCTGGTGCCCAGCACTGGCCGTGACGCTGCAGCTGCGGGAGCCAGGAGGCCCGGTGCCCAGCACTGGCCGTGACGCTGCAGCCGCGGGAGCCAGGAGGCCCGGTGCCCAGCACTGGCCGTGACGCTGCAGCTGCGGGAGCCAGGAGGCCCGCCCTGGAGAAAGGAGCCAGAAGTGGAGGGGGAGCAGCAGGGAACCCTGGCCTCTGTGACGGAGCCGGAGCGCACGGAGACGTGCTGAACCCCACGCCGGGCCGCTGGCCGCAACCTCCACCAGGCAGGAGGCCTGCAGCAAAGCCCGTCTCTGCCACAAGGCGGGAGGCTCACCTGGCTCAAGAGTTGGAGAAACTAGAAGAGAAAATCCAACAGAAGCTGCAGTTGTCCTGCCGAATTCAGGTTCCGCTTTTGTCCCAACGCTGACAGTTGAGTCAGCACATCAGCGACCATGGGCACAAGTCGCCGTGGGTTTTGTCACCTTGAACCAACACGGGGAAGTCATAACTGAGTTTTCACTTGCGCACTCCTAACCGTGCTCCATGCTTCTGTGCCGAACCCTCCTGCACTTGTATAGGAGGGGATTCTGGAAAAGCCCAGCTGAATGCAGTGGATACACCATGAAGCCATCTTAGACTGCATCGCCCCCGGAGATCTTTCATGTCTCACTCATTTTTGTAAGACCTGAAAACACATAACCTTGTGTCTGAACAGAGTAGGAACATGTAAATGTTAGAAGAATAATCGGCCCCCGTGTTCTTTGACCTACGGTGGAGCCACATACCCTCTACTTGAATCGGGGACCTAGTTCTGCCTGACCAGTGGAGTGTAACACAGGACCACTGTGCCAGTGTCCGGGCTCAGGGCCTAAGGCAAAGGCACCTCCCAATTCCTGCTCATTGGAACATTTGCCCTTAGAAGCCAGCCATGCCACGAGGAAGCCCAAGCTATGCGGTGGGACCAGGTATAGGTGATCCGTTATCCGCTGTAGCTGACGGCCCGCATCAACTGTTGGAACGTGAGTGGGGAGGGGGGGCTTTGCAATGGCTTGAAATGCCACCACTGTCTAAAGACATGAATACAGAATTCTGAGGGATAAGAAAAAATGGCTCTGAGCCACGAAGTGATACATTTCTTGTGGAATCTTGGTAGTCAGTACATGTATTTTGAATTTTGGGATAATGTCCATAATTGAGGTTGAACACCAGACTGGTGAGGTTGAACATTGAAGAAGACCCCAACATTCTTTAATGCTCTTCTCTTTGACGGTGGGGGTTGAGGAGTCTTTCCTCCAACTGCACTCTGTGACTGTTCTCCCAATGGTTTACGGGAGAAGGGATACTTTGCCAGTTTCAGGTCCAGGCTGTAAGAACCAGGCCACTGCCACTTCCTGCTGTTGACAGGGTTCTCCTGTAACCCAGGAGGCATGCCGGGAGGGAGCCAGATGACAAAGCAAGGTCGCTGGTCGGTTGTCCAGAACCACACCTGGGCTCCCAGCAAATGGCCAGCATCAGAGGGAGGAAGCCTTTGGCACAGTTGCTATCCTGTCCACTGTCCAGTTGTAACACACGAGAAGCAAGAACCACAAAGTTGAGCCCAGTCAAGCCCCCAGAATTCAAATAGCATTTAACAATGGTTGATGAGTGAGTGAAATGACTGATGATGGACCAAGGAAACGTTTGATTACTAAGCCTACTTTGTGGAGTGTCCGATGTTTGAAGCAATGACCCACGAATGTGAGCACTGAAGGGTTCGAGGAAGTATTTTTCTAGGGCCCAGAGTTGAGGTCCCTTCTTTGATTTTCCACTTCAACCTTCTTGCTCATCGGGAAATAGAGCCCTGATTCAGAATTTTATCTGTCATTATCACCATAGCGACATAGACTGGTTCTCCATTTTCAATGTTGACAATGTCATTTGGGTGCACTAGGAAACAAATACCCTGGCTGAATAGCTGGGTGTGTAGAAAAACCATTAGGTTTTAGATACAAAAGTAATGTATATGGCTCATCCCATTTTTTTTTTTTTTTCTTGTTAGTGTAAACCAAGACAGGACAATGAATGTCTTTGTATTTCTTTTTCCAGGATACAACACTTAAAATATGGTCTCTCCTTCAAGAACTCAGTCTTATATTTAGGGGTCAAGTGAACAAACATGAAATAGCTTAATTCAGTGCCATGCACAGGGAGGTACAATGGACTCAGAATTAGGAAACTATCTTTCTAGATCATAGGCTGGAATATATATATATATATATATATATATATATATATATATATTATTTTTTTTTTCCTGTAATAAGTCAGATAGCAAACAATTTAGGCTTTGCAGACCATACATATAGTCTTTGCTACAACTGCCCAGCTCTGCTGTTGTAGCATGAAAGCAGCCAAGGAAAAGGAGAAAAGGAAGGAACGGGTCGAGTTTCATTCAAACTTCATGAACAAAGCAGGGGGCCAACTGGATCCGCCCACAGAGCCTGTGGTAGACCTTGCGTTCTGATTGGCTGGTTGTGGGACCCAAGGATAACTCACGCGGCAGCTCTGAGCTTCCCTTAGCTTATTTATAAAAGGGGAGTGCTGGTACCAGCCTCCTTGACCTTAGCAGTGTGCGGAGCTCAGGAAAACACCTGTGCACTTTGATGACATCTCTAATGTGCCCTAGAGATGTTCTTAGGTGCCATAGTTGTATTTGCCCCCAAGTCTCCTGCTTCTGTTCTCTTTTGTACTTGTCCTGAGAAGTTGCAGTTCTTCCTCCTCATCGGGACTGGAGAGAAGTGTGTCGGGTCTTGGTGTTGATATACCCAACAGTTGTCTTCACTCTGTGGCTCATGGAAATTCAGAAATTGTCTTTGCCTGACCCTGCTGTCTAAATTCACTGTCACCACAGTCTTCGATATACTCGGCATCTTCTTCTCTATGATACTCATCACAATCTGAAATGCTCTTTTTTCAAAATATCTTTGCCTCATAATTATCTGTCAGTTCCGTTATGATATGCATTTATTTAGTTTTTCATGTATTTAGTTTTATCCTTCAGCCTTTAGGAATGCGCTTGCCCTTTATTACGAATTCAGTGCATATTTGTCGAATGGATGAAACGCACAAATTATCTCACCCTATGTACAAATGGCCAAGGGCTGCCGTATACATGGTCTGACCACTGTACACAGGATCTGGATTAGAAATTTAACTTTTAGATCATTCACCAAAGTACAGAAGACATCGGCAGAGATGAATTCAAAATACCTTAACTATTGAGTGAGAACCGCCTCCATGCATTTAATTGGAGCATGATCATTCACAACACATTTTATGTAATATATTGTGGAAGTCTGACATTCACTTGCATTTTCTTCCTTAGCTGAGTGTGGTTCGGGGAATTGAATTTTCTTTGTTCTAAATAAACATTTCTCCTTGCACCATTCCAGGTATGTTTATTCATGTCCATGTGCTCTGGGCTTCTCTATACTCCAGATGGCCGCCTGCTTATTTCAGGGCCTTAAGTTATACTATTTACAGAAAATGTCCCCTTTCTGCTTATTTGGCTCTCACGGTTCACTTTACAAGAGCGTGTTCGGTCAGTGCATGTCTGCGGAGTTGGTCCAGCAGCACGGTCTTTGCCCACCCCGTGGTGTGTGCTGGCTGTCACCCCTCTCTGTGTGCCCCTCCCTGCGCACGGTGCTCTCTGGGAGTGGGACTGAGGTTCAAGGGCCACTCTCTTTGACTGGACATACACTTGCCAAACTGAGTTTCGTCTAGAAGCAGACTGCATTGCGCAGCGAGGCACGGACCCCGGAGCGAGGCACAGACCCCGCAGCGAGCACGGACCCCGCAGCAAGGCACCGACCCCGCAGCAAGGCACGGACCCCGCAGCGCTCCGCAACCCGCCAGACAGCTCACTCTGGCTGCAGCAAGTCAGGGTGTTACTGGGAATGGATTTCAGCCCCAGTGCTATGCAGGCCCCGGGGCCCCAGCATTCATCACAAGTTTATTGAACCTAACACGGGTTTCGCTGAAAGACACGGGACAAGAGCCGCAGGGGCAGCTCCAGGGTCATTTTTAAATGAGGTCTTTTTAAACAGCTGCGTCTCTGAAGCCCGAGTAGGTGCAAGCTGAGCGAATGTGGAGAAGACGGCCTCCGAGTCTTTTCCACGTTTAAGTGCAGGATCTTCGTATGGGACGGGCGGTGGGGGAAGGGCCGATGATCTGCGGAGACTCGGAGATGCAGTCAGTGAGCGCTGCCCTGGCCACTGTCTGCGCGCTGTTTCCTCCCGTGTCCTTGAGTGAACCTGGCGAGAGAAAGCCCGAGCTTGTGTCTGGGCTGCCTTGCCAGGTGATTTGAAAACCTTCTCAAGGATTTTGAATGCCGTCTTGAGGGGTAACTGGTGACCCATTTTAGGCAGTAAATTGCTTTGTCAAGTTTACAATTGAAAAGCAACCTCCGGCTGCTGAGCGCGGATGGATTGGTGTCCGCTGAGGGGAAACAGGAAGACCCCGACTGCCGCGGGGTGTCTAAGAACCACGGTCACTGAAATGGGGAACCTGGGTCCTGCGAAGGGGGAGGGGAGAGAGCAGGCTCTGGGGAGACCATGTAGGGGTGGCTTCTGAGCAGGCCTGGTGCCTGTCTTGGTCTGGCCTCTGAGTGCTGTGTCCCCACTCCGTCCCTGCCACCAAAGCTCTGCCGTCCGCGGCTGGAGGGCACAGAAAAAGCCAAACACATGGTAATCTAATTCCGAGAGCACACATGTAAATTACCTCGAGGCCTTGCGTGGCCAGAGGAAGTCGGTTCGGATATCCACCGGCTAATCACTACTAAGACTCACAGTACGTGAGGGCGTCATGGAGGCCCCCCTCCCAACACACAGCTCCTCGTACCCTGCTGGAGGACAGCGGAGCCGAGCTTGGCACTGGGTGCTCCTGCAAATTCCTCAGTTCCGCCCCCCGCGCGGTCCAATGCCTCCTTTCCCCTACCAGCCCTTGGAGGTCTGCGCGGACAGGAACAGAGCAAGGAGCAGCTGGAGTCGCCTTTCCCAGGGAGGCTGACTTCACACTGGAGTCCGCAGCTCCAAGGAAGGGTTGGGCTGTGTCATCCAAAGGCAGAAACCGCTGAGTGACTTGATTCCCAGTAAGGACTGGGAGGCTCACCCTGCAGTTGGCTACTTCAGCTACAACCAAGGGCTTGGAATCTCTGATTTGTAAACACGGAGGTTTGGTCTAATAGACATGTTTGACTTACATGTCTTAGCCATGCATGCTGGCAAATAATGACACTCACAACAGTGTGTGGCAGTCATGATTGTGAAGAAAGGGGAGAGGGACATTGGACGGGTGCAGGGAGCCCTGCCCCCGTTTCTCCGCTCCCCTATTGTCTTGATTGACATGACCACGTGGGAGACAGTAATGTGCTCCTGCCCCACTCGGGTCTGGTCTCACAGTACATGTCCGCGCTGTTCCCCCCACGTGTCCCTTAGGAGCACGTCAGCGAGGTCTCTGTGCTCAGGAAAAGCAGCAGCGGTCTTCCTGGACCCGGCAGGGAAGGCTGGGTGCGCTCAGTGCGGGAGAGACACCAGCGTTAGCCTTCAACGGGGGACTTGCCCAGAGGATTCTGGAGAATGATTTGGAATTAATTTGAAGTGTTGACTTCAGGACTAACTGTGATTCAAACCAGATCAGTAGCCTTCTGCCTGTCTGCTACTAACTTCCCGGGCGCCTCTTGTGTGTAAGACCACAGATGGCCTCACGCTCTGGCTTAGAGCAGGTCCTGTCATTTCCGTTCTGAAGATGAGAACAAGGAGACTCAGGGATGGAAGGGGATTTTCGACCGACTGGGAATGATCAGAACCGAGACCAAGGCCAGGATTTCATGCAAGTACTTTCCCTCCCTGTCTGAGACTCTTCTCTGGAATCTTGCTTTGGAATCCTGCTTCCCGGTCCTGGAGGCTTCTTCCTCCATGTGCATGATTATGCTTAGGTTTCTGCAGCCCAGGGGCATGCTGTCCCCGGGAAAACCTGTCCATCGGCCCCATACATGCGACTCTTGGCAAAATGTCTGTGGAAGAGTTCCCAGTCGGAAACGAACTCCACGAAGTCAGTGTCGCGGGTGAATAGTGAAAAGAGCTGAACACCAGGCCAACTGACATCGTGGTCTTGTCCCAGGACTCTCTCTGATCCGCTTATGTGACACTGGGGAAGTCACCTGCCGAGATGGCTTCCTTATGCCTGGGGAAATAGTCCCCTGTGCTAGCTCACAAACTGACGAGCTGTCTAAACGAGGAAGCATGCATGAGCTTGTTCTGTGAGTGTGATGTGTCGTAACAGGGAAGATGGAGGTACGAGGGGCAGGCCAGAGCCTCCTCTGTCTCTGCCCTGATCGGGAACTCTCCCCATTTTGCTTCTGCAGATTTCCACATCCCAGCCTCCGAAGTAAGAACTCTCAGCTGTGTCCCCACTGCCACCAGGGAGGAAGAACACAATTTCCTCCTGAAACCCAGCTTGCCGTTTGTTCCTCCTTTCATTCATTCATTCATTCATTCATTCATTCATTCATTCATTCATCCACCCACCCACCCATCCATCCATCCACCCACCAATCCATCCATCCATCACATATTTAATGACAACCTAATCTCTTATATATAACATTAAAAAACAAGGCCTTCGCCTCAAAGGAGGCATCTCGTGGGGATACAGTCTGCATATAAACAAGCAGCTCCAGATCAGCTTACTGTGTGTGTTTGTGGGTGGCTGTGAGTGTCGGTGCGCACACTTCTCCCAAACAGGGGTGACGGGACGTAGCTCACCACATTGGCGAGGCTTTCTGGAGAAGGCCCCCCAGCTGGGGGATCTGCAGGAGAAACGACAGAGTCCAGATACAATGACAGAAATGCTTGGCCAGAGAACAATTCCTGCCGCTTCTCTCCGATCCGTGACTACGCCTGGCAATAGGCAGGCCTTTTCTGTGCACGGTGACACTGCGTTCTCGCCAGGACGTGTCCACGGTTTACAGGAAGCGGAACAAAGCTGCACTCGGGCGCAGTGATTCTGCCTGATGACTCCGTGGGTGAAATGCCAGCCTGTGTAACCTGGTCTTTCTGGAGTTCAGGGCCATGGTATTACTACTCGGATCCAAAACTTCCAAGCGGAGCCTCTAGAAGTGTTTTATTTAGAATCGATTGGCTAGAAAGTGGTCCAACTACAAAGCACATGGAGTTCCGTTTGCCACCAACCCTGCGCCCGTAATCCCTCCGCCGCGGGGAACATCTGTGAACGCTGAAATTCACGACACTTCCTCCTGGAGATCACCCCCTTATTTCGCGAGGTCTGTTAACACGGAGCTCTACAGACTGGGTGGTTTCGACAACGGAAATGCATCGTCGCACAGTTCTGGGGGCTGGGTGTCTGAGATCAAGGCTTGGCAGGGCTGGTCCCTTTGGAGAGCTACGAGGAAGAAACTGTGCCGGCCTCTGCCCTGTCTGCTGGTGGTTTGCTGGCACTCTAAGCATTTTTTTTTTTTTTTTTTTTTTTTTACTTATAGATGCATTTCCCTCATCTCTTCCTTCCTCTTCATGTGGCATTTTCTCTGTGTTTGTAGCTCGGTGTCCAAATTTCTCCTTTCCTAGGAACCAGTCATTGGCTTCAAGTCCACCTTACTCCAGTATGACCTCTGCCTGAGTGTAACGTCTGTAAGGATCCTGATTCCAAATACGGGCGCAGTCCGAGGTACGGGCTTAGCACTTCAACTTACGCATCTTGCTGCGGCGTGCACCGAGTGGAGAAGTTGCCGGAAATAACTGTTTGGAGAGACAGACAAGGGCACATTGTGGGGAGCTTATTGGAACCCTGCTAAGGAGTGTTGTCTCCACAGGAGAAGGAGCAGCTGAGTCCTGGGCTGGTGCCGCCACTTCTACCGAAGTATGCAGCGCCCCGTAAGCAAAAGAGCAGCCCTGCTTCTTCGAGTCCCTGGCATCCGTGGGGGCCCACGCAGGAGACCCTGACTGACAGCCATTCTGCATGCTTGAGTAAGCACGCTCTCCCCTCGCACGGAGGACCCCCACCAGAATCCGCCTGCCAGGCCAGGCTGGGCCCCTGCGGGAACTGAATTATTCATTAGCAGGTGATCTCCTATCAACTTGCAGAGCACACCTGTCACGAGCAAGGAGGACCTCCCGGAGGAGACATGGCCTGGTGCCACCCATGAAGCTGTGTGAGCGAGGCATCCATCAGGTTCAGGCGTGGGGGCGAAGACGATGAATGATCTCCAGTAGGAGTGACACCCCAGCTTTGCATTGTTGGGAAAGCAGCCCAGGCGACTGCCAGCTGCTGCCTCCCCCAGAGGCCCCGCTCCCAAGCTGGGTTCGAGGCGCTCTCGTCACCTCTGAGGCAGACGTCCCTCTGCAGACGGTTACACCCTGGCTACTTTCCGATATCTCCAACCTGGAGTTATTTCGGGTTACGGGAGTTTACATTTAGGGCTTTTGAAAAAGCACAACGTGTAGGTGTGTGTGCGTCTGTCTGAGAGGAGAGACTCGTCAACCTTCTTAATAACTCCGAGTGCGGGTTATTTCAGAATTTTTTCAATGGATTGCTACTTCTGTGCCAGGATGGAAACGGAACTTTACATGGGAAAGAACTTAGAACGTGCAGACTAACAGCTCTTCCTTTGCTTTCCTCCCGTTCCTTCTGCCGGTAACTTTTAATTGTGATTTTTTATTTTTTTAACCCTATACATTTTGGGGTTATGTTTCGGCAAAACCAGACTTTCTAAAGCTGTATTTTTAGTCATCGCAAAGGATGCGTTGATTAGGCACGTTCTGTTCTCTCTTTGTGGCAATTCTGCAGGTTGCGGAGAGGTTAGGAAACAGGCTCCCAGAAGGGGTTTATTTCACTGAAGGCCACTTGGCAGATGGGGGCGTCAGGACCCAGCTGCTCTGTTTCTAGGCCCCTGCGGACCCTGCGGTCCATCGTCGGCAGGAGCTCCTTGAGGAGGCTGCACAAGGCCCTGGAGGGCAGAGGTGAGCAAACACGCTCCGCCCGTGGAACCCCCATGGCAGCGGAGGAGGTCTCCGTCCCCCAGATCAGAATTCACGGGGAAGAGGCCTGGGAATGGGGATTCTGTGCCCACAAACCGAGGATGAAGGACTAACGGCGATGCACTGACGCGGAAGGAGCCGTAGAAGGCCTCCGGAGCCAGGTGTTTGCGCAGCCTCTGGCCTCAGCGATCTGTGTGGTTTTAAGTGAGATGGTGAATCTCTCCGGATCTGGCATCTGCATTTGTAAAGAGAGGACACAGATCGTTCAGTGTAAGGATAACACGAGATCACAGTTCTGAAAGCACTTTACAACCTGTAATAAAAGTACAAGTGACAGTTTTTAGTACCCTAAAAGGTCCGACTTGCTTTGCTTGTTGGATCATCTTTTCTCTCCAGTAAGTTCTGCCACTTCAATAAAGTGTTCAAAAAAGAGAAAACTGCCCTGGCCGGTTTGGCTCAGCAGTTAGAGCGGCAGCCTGCGGTCCAGAGAGACCTGGGTTCGGTTCCCACTAAGGGCACGTACTTCAGTTGCAGTTTGTCCCTGGCCCTGGTTGGGTCGTGCAGGTGGCAACCACTCGATGTGTCCCTTTCACGTCAATGTTTCTCTCTCTCTCTCTCCTTCCCATTCTATTGGAACAAAAAGAAAAAAAAGGAAATTTTCCTCAGGTGAGGATAGAAAAAAAAAATTGCAAAAAAGAGAAAACCAAAAAATCTTGGCTTAAACATAGAATACGAATCACATTGAAGAATGATTTGATTCTTGCCCTAGCCAAGGTGGTTCAGGTGGTTGGGTGTCCCCCTCATGCACCGAAAGGTTGCTGGTTCGATTCCCGGTCAGGGAATTTGCCCCGGTTGCGAGTTTGATCCTGGTTGGGGGTGTGCAGGAGGCAGCCAATTGATGTTATGCTCTCACATCAATCAGTGTCGCTCTCTCTTCCTTCCTCCCTTCCTTTCTCTTTAAAAATTAATAACTATTCTTTAAAAAAAGAAAGAATGCTTTGATTTGATTCTGGATTCAAAAAGGATGAGTTATGGTTCCATAATTTCTGCATCTGCTATTCTCCCTCAGCACTTTAATGAAGAATTACCACATTCAAAACCAGTCCAATCAATGGACTTTGCACATATTTTAAATACCCATCAAAACCAAGAAAATCAAGTCAACAAATATGTTTTCTTAATACTCTGCCAGCCACGGCCTCATTAACTGTAGTCACATTCCACCGTCCAAGCTTCCCGAGTCAATCTTGGTAAAGCCGGGTGGACACCAGGAGCCTGTCCAGGTGGGACTTGGAATTACCTGACCTAAATCCAGAGATGTGTGTTAATTTGCATAATTATGGCTTCAAACGCCCAAGGTTAGCCCTACCTTCCTGAGCCCATGTTTCCATCCCCTTCCAAATGTAGTATTCCTGTCCTTCTGTTTTCTTGATTTACCCCATTTTTTTCCTTTTGTAGTTTTATTGAGATATAATTTACATATAACATTATATCAGTTTAAAGTGTACACTATGATGATTTGATATATGTGTATATTAGGAACTGATTACTACAATAAGTTCAGTTAACATCTATCACCTCACATAACTTTTTTTCTTGTGATGAGAACTTTTAAAATCTACTCTCTTAGGAACTTTCAAATATACAATAGAATAATGTTGACTGTAGTCCTCATGCTCTACTGTGTGCTACATCCCTAGAACTTATTTAACACATAACTGGAAGTTTGTGTCTCCTTCCCTTATTTCCTGCATCCCTACTCCCCACCTCTGGCAGCCACCAATCTGTTCTCTGTTTGTGTATAAGTCACATCTTTTTAAATTCCACACATAAGAGAGATCACAAAACATTTGTCAGACTTATTTCACTTGGTATAATGCCTTCAAGGTCCATCCATATTGTATCAAATCACAGGATTTTCTTGTTTCTTATGGCTGACTGATATTCCATTGTGTATATATACACACATTTCTTTGTCCATCTGTCCACTGGTTGTTTCCATGTTTAGGTTGTTCCCATGTCTTAGATATTGTAAATAATGTCACAATGAACATAGGGGTGTAGAAATCTTTTCAACATGGTGATTTTGTTTCAGTGGGATAAATAATCAAAAGTGGAATTGCTGGATTGTGTGAGTTCTATTTTTTAGAAGTTCATGGTAGATCTGATTTACCTTTCAAGTATTGCCTGCCTGAATATAAACTTGGCTACGATTTGAATTTTTTTTTTTAACATTTTTGCATTTATCTTCAGATAGAGCGGGAGGGAGAGGGGGAGGAAGAGAGAAAGAGAAACATTGATGTGAGAGAGACACATTGAGTGGCTGCCACCCACATGACCCCAACCGAGGCCAGGGACAACCTGCAACCAAGGTACATGCCCCCAGCGGGAACCAAACCAGGGCCTCTCTGGTCCATGGGCCTATGATCCAACCACTAAACCAAACCTGTCAGGGTTGATTTGAATTTTCAAACTAGGTTTCATACTCTTCTTTTTCTGGGATTTATACCACTTTTTGTAACTCCTGACATCCCTTAGACTAGGACCTATCATGTAAATTAGACCTGCCCCTTGAGCATGAACCAGCCTTATCTTGATAACCAGACTCTACAGATACTTTTCTTAATTTGACCCTTTTTCAAGTTCTCAGTTATAACTCTGCACTGGATCCCATCTTCTCTCACTTACGTAAGGATGTGGCTTTCTAACTGAAACCACGTTTTGGCTGCTTGCTGACACAAAATCCAAATTGATGAGATATGTGCTGGTGAAAAAAGAAAGAGTTATATTCAAATACCCGTCACCTGAGAAAATGGGGGAGTCTTGTCCAAAGCCCATCCTCCCACCTCAGCGCAGGCAAAGGTTTCTGCAAGGAGGGAGAGAGAAAGCAGAGCAAAGAAATCAAGGGGAGTGGGTTGAAAAGTTCTCTACATGCAGGCCAGTCCAGTCTGTTCTGGGTAGGCTCTTGGAATTGGTCAAGTGATGATATGGTGTGCGTCATCCTGGTCTGTGTCATCCTGGTTCTACAGATGAAGGTCAGAAATCTCCTGGAACTCTGGAACTGGGATGACTCAAGGTTGAAGTTGACAACGTCTGAAGTTAGTTCCTAGGGTTTTATACAACCATGCTACTTATTTAGAAGTGACACGTTAGTCAGAGTCAGCATTCCCAGAAACACCGTCAAAAGAATGGGGGGGGGGTACAAGTCCTCACTCTTACAGCCTCAGAAATGTTTCCCTTTCCTGTGTCATCATTGTTCTTTCTCTCGATTAGGTCATTCACATCAACACACACACATGTGCAGTAACTACTGCAAAATCTTTGATCCCTTCACTTCTGGCTACTGTCCCATTTCACTGTTTTTGTTTATAGTAAAACTCTTTAAAAGTGTGGTCTTTACTCACTGCCTAGTTTCACTTTTTTTTCTCCTTGAACCCTCTATTAACCCACCAGATCATGGAAAGTCAGTCTCTGCCCAATGTCCACCCTATTGATAAGTTCACCAATGGATTCCCAGCTCTCTCCCCACATGCCTATCAGCAGCACAGTGATCTGTCTCATATTAGACTATTTTCTTTATTTGGCTTTCAAGTTACTAAACTCAATTCTCTTCCTTACTTTTCTCGCTTCTCCTCTGCTAGTTCTTTTTCATCTCTCCAGTCTCTAAACGTTCAGAGAATTAGACCTAGTATACCCATCTTTCTGTTCCTCTCTCCATCTCTCTCCCCGCCCCCCAAAAGGTTTATTGTGATATACTATGCATGCAGAACTCCCCCGTTCTTGGTCTGTGAAATTTGACAAACACATATATATTCACATAACCACCTCCACAACCAAGATTAGAACATCTCCATCACCTCAAGGTCTTCCCCAATGCCCCGTCGTCATCACTCTGCTTCATCTCCCAGCCCACAGCAGGAAATAATAGAGCCGTGTGTGTCTCTGGCTTTTCCTTCTCTGCGATGTCTCTATCATCAACAGAACCATATAATACCTTGCCCTTCAAGTGAGGCTTCTTCTACTTAGTATAGTGAGTGTGAGATGCACCCACATTGTTCACATACATGTTTTATGCTAAGATGTGTTACTGTATGAATTCACCACAGCTTGTCTAGTCACCATTTGACATACATTTAGATGACTTCCAGTGTTTGATAGTTATAAATAAACTTCCGCATTCAGGTTATTGTTTGCACATACATTTTCATTTATGCTGGGTAAATATCTATAAGTAGGATTCCCACACCACATAGTAAGTGTCCTTATAAGAAACTGCGGAACAGTTTTCTGAAGTCGCATCACCACGTGCCCTTCCCACCAGCCGTGCGCGGAAGTCCAAGCTGCTCTCCCTGCTGCCTGCGCTTGGTGTGGTCAAGGTATTTCATATCCCGCTTGAGATGTGGTTCCATCTAAGGCTACGGAAAGCTTCCCCTGTGTTTTCTTTGAAAACTTTATAGTTTTAATTTAACCAATATATACAATAGATCTTTATTAAGTTTTTACATATGGGGTGAAATATGGGTAGAATTTATTATTTTCCTATTAACGTACAGTCATTCCAGTATCATGTATTGAAAGAACTAACCATTCCCTACTTATTTGCCTTATATTTCTTGATAATAAATTGACCCTATATAAGTGGGTCAATTTCAATTCCATTGACATATGCCTACCCTTTAATCTTCAGCTTAGCAAAATCTGGTCCGTGGCCTATTTTGATACAATTCATAAATTGGTAATGACTTTTAAATTTTTAAATGACTTAAAAATTAAAACAATAACATTTTATGATAGTTGAAGATTATATAAAATTCAAATTTTAGTTTCCATAAAATTTTATAGGAAGATAATCATGATCATTCATTTATATATTATTTATGGCTGCCTTCACACTCAAATGGCAGTGTTGATAGCTGTGACAGAACACCTATGGCCCACAAAGCCTGAAATAGTTAGTGTCTAATGATCAATTTGGTTAGAGTTGACCTCTTAACAACATTGAATCTTTTAACCCATGATCATGGTATATTCTCTATTTCTTAGACATACATTGGTTATTCTCATCAATATTTGTAGTTCGCATATGACTCCTGCACATATTTTGTTTAATTTTAACATAATATTTTCTTAGGTTTTGATGCTACTGTAAATGGTATTGTCATATATATATATATATACATATATATATGTGCATATATTTATTTATTTATATATATAATACATGCAAATATAATATATGATATATGCAAATGTTTATATTTATAATATATGTAAATTCTTATATTTATATTTACTTTCCTATAAACTTGTCATAAGTTTAAAATAGCATAGGTGGAAAATGCATTTAATATACCTAACATACCGCCCTGGCCGGTTTGGTTCAGCGGTTAGAGCATCGGCCTGCGGTCCGGAGAGACCCGGGTTCGGTTCCCGCTAAGGGCATGTACCTCGGTTGCAGTTTGTCCCCGGCCCTGGTTGGTTGTGCTGGTGGCGACCACTCGATGTGTCCCTTTCACGTCGATGTTTCTCTCTCTCTCTGTTCCTCTCTCTCCCTCCCACTCTACCTGAACAAAAAATGGAAAAATGTCCTCGGGTGAAGGTGATAAACAACAACAACAAAAAAAAAACCCAAAAAACAAACAAAAAAATATACCTAACATACCACATATCGTAGTTTAGCCTAGCCTTCCTTAAACATGCTCAGAAGACTTACATTACCTTATAGTTGGGTGATTATCTTGTTTTACCTCAAGAGTACTTACCTTTCTCTTTGTCTTCTCACCAGAATCCAGATTCACATATGGGCATTTTGTAGACTTGATGGGATGGATGAGAAAGCACAGTACCAAAGAACACTGCCTACACCTTACACTGTAGAGTAAGGGTGTTTACACTCACGACCACGTGACTTGGAGCTGGGTCTGGTGCACTGCCCAGCACCAGGAGAGACTGACGTACTGCTATCACTAGTCCAGGAGAAGACCAAAATTAAAACTTCAACGTGTGGCTTATACTGAACATGTATCACTTTCTTACCACTGTGAAGTTGAAAAATCATAAGTCAAGGATTATCTGTATAGAAAAATACGGCTGCTTTTTCTACATTTATCTTGTATTCTATGACTTTGTTACAACTATTTATGAGTCAAAGTAGCTTTTTGCAAATCCATTGTTGTTTTCTATGCAGATATTTTTGTTGTATGCCAAAAGAGGTAGGTTTATTAAATTTTTTCCAATTAGTACGGTTTTTATTTTATATTTCTGATTTATTGTATTTGGTGAAAACACCCATAAATGTTGAATAGCAATTGAGAAAACAGATACCCCTGCCTTGTCTCAGTCTAAATAGGAAAACGTTCAATTTTCACCATTAAAATGTATATTAGCTGTAGGTTTTGGTAGATGACTTTTATCAGAATAAAGTTGGTAAAATTAACTCCTCTAAATGTTTGATATATTCGCCAGTGAAGCATCTGGGAAATAGGAATGAAAAATAAATAAATAAAATGAGTCTACTTTCAGAGAGTGCAAATAAAGATAATGTCAGAATTGACAATTTTCACCTTGATTGGCTTGATTTAGGCTTTTGGCCCAATCTTGGGATTATTGCCATGGGTAGGTGATTACACTGATAGGTTTAGTACAGCAAACATGTTCCTTCCTAAAATGGAGTAGGTCTCACTTAAAAGACCAAGACAAATTCAAGCATTGATGAGGATGACATGAAGCCAATGAGCCAAAAAAGAAGAACTGATATGCGTTAACTCCAGCAACACAATTTCTCAAGCAGTTCCAAGCAGGGTAAAGGAAAACAGTGTGGATTTTTTAGTTTCCCATCAAAGCCACCAAAAGTTCAAAGAAAGATTTTACAGAAGTGAGTCTATGGCAAGCACAGTGGCTTGAGGTTGTGGATTTCAGAATGCAAATATGTTTGTTTGGACAAAAGGAAAGAAGATTAATGAAGAGTGAAAACAAAAGAGCCCACTTCTTCTGTAAATCTTTCAATGATCTTGCAACAATAAGGACGTTTTCTCCTGGGAAGACAAAATACCTCAGAGGGAACATGAAAAGAAAAAGAAAATAGCAGAAAACAAAATAACCTTAGGGCTCTGAGATATGTCCTCATTCTTGGCTGGGTTTTATATCTTAATTGTTGTTGGTTTTATTTCTATTTTTTTTTCACAGCAAGTTTTCTGGGAAAAGACCACAACTTTTTACAAGGCAAACACTCAATCAATATTCACTACAGAGCATGTAGTTCCAAGCATTCGTGACAGTAATTTTTTGCAGATTATTATTATTAATTTTTTTTTAGAAATAAGCCATTGTCATGTAACTAAAGGCAGAACTGAGGAGCAAAAGAAATAATTTAACTAAGAAATAATGGCAAAAATCATACACAAAGAATTCCAAATCATGGGGTTTGGCATTAGAGACATACCTATAATTTCTGGTCACTATTTGGTCCTAATTAAGACTTGATGACCCAATACTTTTGAAGATTCATATACCTAGTCTTTTCCTTAAACATTTTTTTATGATGCTGTCATCTTCTCTTTCAGTAGGCCCATCAGTGTTAACGCACTAGATATGAAATAAGATTCCACAGGTAGCTGAGACAACTATACCTGGGAGGAAGACATAGGGTTGAGATTCAAAAACATCCATTTCTGTAGCTCATTAGGAATATTGTTCCCCAAATGATACATGGAACAAAGGTGACACTTCCCACAGAAAGTCAGAGGGCCACAATGTCATTGACTGAGAAAAATAGAAATAGGACAATACCAAAGGGGTTAAGCTTTTCTTCTCTTTTCCCATTTTTAAGGATGCCAAATGTCAGGCAGGGTTATAGAAAGAAAGAAGCAGCCTGGAACAGAGAACTGAGAGCAAGCTATAGGAGGAATTAGGCAGCTCATAGAAGTGCTTACAGAAATAGTCGATTGTCTTCGATGGAGGAAGTACAGGAAAAACAAGGTCCCAAGAAGGAGAAACTAACTCATCAGACAGGAATTAAAAACAGAAAAATGGCCCAGCTGGTGTAGCTCAGTGGTTGAGCATTGACTCATGCACCAAGAGGTCACCGGTTCAATTCCTGGTCAGCGCACATGCCCAGATTGTGGGCCAGATCCCCAGTGAGGGGTATGCAGGAGGCAGCCAGTCGATGTTCTCTCTCACTGATGTTTCTATTTCTCTCTCTCTTTTCCTCTCTCTCTAAAATCAGTAAATAATTTAAAAAAACAAAACAAAAATTCTTTAGAGGATCTTGAATTCATTTGTCTAACCTGTGCCAGAAAAATTATGTATTTGATACTGATTTTAAAAATAGTCTTGAAGTTGATATCAGGGAAAAAACAAAAACAAAACATTGTCCGTGATTAAGTTAAAATTCTAAAATTAGAAACTAGATCCCTGAGGACTGAAGTCAGGCAAATATTGGTTAATTAAAAAAAATAAGACCAGAGCCCGGCCGATGTGGTTCAGTGGTTGAGCATCGACCCATGCACCAAGGGGTCAGCAATTCAATTCCCCTTCAGGGCACATGCCCAGGCTGTGAGCCAAATCTCCAGTGGGGGGTGTGCAGGAGGTAGCCAATTGATGTTCTCCCTCATCGATATTTCTATCTCTCTCCCTCTCCTTTCCCTTCTCTCTAAAATCAATAAAGAAAAAAAATAAATAAAAATAAGACCAGAGGTAGATGCAGAATATTAAAAGCTGGTGATCTGACACAAATATTTAGCATAATGCTTATCGCAGAGAATTTTTCAGAAAAAACAACTGCTAAATGAATAAATAAATTGGTAATTAAATAAAAGACAAGAATCAATTTAAAAAAGCACTGGCTAATGAAAGATGAGTCCAGGCATACTAAACTTATTATCATTTTTGACAGTGTTGTTAGACTTAGACATAGATATATATATATTTTAGCTGAGTTTGGCATTTGGCAAAAATCTCATCATGTTCAAGATATAGAAATATGCATTATATGACAATACAATAATTTAATTCATAATTGATTGCATAAATCATAAGGAAAGAATGAATGGCCCTGGCTGGTTTTGCTCAGTGGTTAGAGCATCGGCCTGTGGTCCAGAGAGACCTGGGTTTGGTTCCTGTTAAGAGCACGTACCCCGGTTGCAGTCTGTCCCCGGCCCTGGTTGGGTCTTGCGGAAGGCAGCCACTCGATGTGTCCCTTTCACTTCGATGTTTCTCTCTCTCTCCTTCCCACTCTATCTGAACAAAAAATGGAAAAATGTCCTCAGGTGAGGATTAAAAACAAAACAAAAAGAAAGAATGAATGAACCAATGTCATACTCAACAGAGGTTCCTAGTGATGCATCTGAGGGTCTTGTCTTTAATTCTGTTTATTTCACATTTTAATTCAATGCTGATCTGATTAGAGACATGGATACTTGTAAGTGATGATAGAATCAAGATTCACCAAGATCCTGACAATGTCTGGTAGTTATAAAAGGGAGGAAGGAAGGGAGGATTGAAGATATATCTCATGGCTAATATGTTTTGTTTTTGTTAATCCTCACCCAAGGATATTTTTTCCATTGATTTTTAGAGAGAGTGGAAGGAAGAGGGAAGGAAGAGAGAGAGAATCAATGTGAGAGAGACATATTAATTGGTTGCCTCCCACATGTGCCCCAACCGAAGTCAAGAACTGAGCCTGCAACCCAGGAACATGCCCTTGACTGGTAATCGAACCAGCAACCCTTCATTGTGCAGATGGACACTCTAACAGTTGAGCCACACCAAGCAGGGCATGGCTAATGGATTTTTAACTGTAAATAGAATTCATGAGGTCTTGTTGGGACCCCTCACTCTCCTTCATCTTATTTCTCATTCAGATTTTTGAGCAATAAAGCAGCATAAACATAAATGATAGTTACACTTATGTATAGTTTTTATTAATTTTTAAAATATAATCTGTCCCAATTTACTGTTTTGGGGCTCACACTGATGAGTTATCTTCTTGAGGAACATGGCATGGTCCCTTCTCTTTCTTTTTTGATTGAAAGTTGGAGATAAGCTAAAGGCGTCAGCTCGTTGCTATATTTTCTCTGGCAAGGCCTTCTTTCCTCGATGTATTACAATCCAAATTTAATATCTCAATTAGAAGCATCCTCATCTCAAGACTGCCATCCGAAAATATAGATTTCTCTTCGATCACATCATATCAGGCACACAGAAACATTAATAAGTAGCTATAATACAATATGATGAGTTAAATAATAGAGATAAACATGGGAGTTACGAGAAAAAGAGAGAGTAGGCGGGTCTGGGGAAAAAGCCACAAATGGAGCAGCAACATTTTTGACACATGTCAAAATCAAATCAAAAACTAAAAAACAACAAAACTGTAAAAATTAGAGACAGATTTGGGGGAAAGGATTGTTTTTGTTCTCTTAAAAAAACAAACAACAAACAAAAACACACAACATCTCACCCTCTTGGAGCAGTGATGTTCATTCTTTTTCATCTCATGACACACATAAACTAATTACTAAAATTCTGTGTAGTATATTTTCTGCCTATCTGATAAGAAAATAGGTATAGTTTGGATTCATTTACACAGGATGCCTCTTGCTGTGTTGGTTGTTGTCATTTCTTTATCTGACAATCCAAGGAATAAGAGGTCAGTGCTCCTGGCTAAATAGGCAGGTATTGCGTGTTTTAAAAATTCTTGCAGCCCACCAGTTGAAAATCACTGCCTTGGAGAAGCTAAAGAATTACCTCCCTGCCTCCCCACCCAGTTTGTTCTTTACAAAGCACTGAACTCCAGAACTGTAGACCCAAAATCTTGGCCAGCACTCTCTCTAGTGGTGAACCTATGAACTACCCCTCTGCAGTTCCCTAAGTTGTAAGAACATGAGTAAATCTGTGCACATGAAGGTACCCAGGACATAAACAAATAGTTAATAACTGTTGAATCTTGTAAGACTAAATACACCAGTACTGTAGGAATATATTTCCAAGTGAGCAATTCCAGCAATTCAGAAACTGTCTCTGTAAGATCTCACCTTAGGAGAAGTGACACCAGATAGAAAACAAACAAGCAAAACTATTTAAGGAGCTGGAAATCTACAAAAAAGCAAAGGGTCAGTAACAGGAGAGGCCTGGTTTTGATTTTCCAGCTAATTTACTAGCTGTTGATGCTGACGAATCATGTCAGTAATCTGCGTTTTAGTTTCCTTAACCGATCCGCTTGGGTTGACCTTATGTCCAGTTTGCCCTGCACAGTTTTGATATATGTCAGTTGTCAGATAATTGTTAATAACATCTCATTTCACTCCCTAAAGTGCCATGTGGGTTCCGGATTATATGGTAGCCTTAGCTGCATGATCTAAGGGCGATGTTTTTTTTTGTTTTGTTTTTTTACTTTTTCAGGGAGAATTAAATGAGCACAGGGCAAGAGAGTTGTAGCAGGACTGAGCTGCCTGGTTCTCACTCTGTGTCTTTCCCACAAACACTTTCCCTGTGGTTCCTCTCACGGTGAGTCTGATTAACAACCCTCTCTGTCTTCAGTGTGCTATGTTCGAAGTGAGCAGAGAGGGTAGGAGTTGTGGATCGCCTCACAAAATCAGTCAAGTTTACTTTGTCTAGAAAATAGTCTAGTCCTCCTGAATCACACATGTCCTTGCAACCTCTGGCCTCTTGAAAGCCTTAAATTTACTTATTTTATTTTATTTTATTCTTGCATCTTTCATAAATAATTATGAAGCACTGACATGTCCAGTAAAACCTAAAAGCAAATAGAAAGGACGTAAAATGAGGACAATGACTGCCCTGTATATTGGATTTGGGCTCAGCTGGGCGTTCCCACAGCTGCACCTCCAATGTCTCCAGAAACACAAAGAGGAAACAACCTCTAATGCTAGCAGGTGGAGTAAATTATAAAGCATCCCTACCCTGGGACAGTATAGCCACAAAAAGGATGGGACAGAGCTCTGCTTAGTGACATGAAAAATGGCTCCTAACATATTATTAAGTGAACAAAGGCAGTTGCTGAGAAGCAGGTGTACTATTATTGTCAAATTATGTAAAATTACATAATGCATAGTTTGTGCGTTTATGTGGATAGAAAAATGTCTGAAATGCTCATCAACATATTAATAGTGGTTATCTCTGGGTGGAGTCATTTAAAAGGACTTTTACTTTCTATTGTTTAAGCAATACATATATATATATTTCCTTTTAGTAAAAGCATAAAATATATGATTTACTTAAAGTTACAAAAGGAGTATCTCTAGCACTATCGTCTCAGAGGTGAGAAAAACCTGTATGCAGATGATGAAAAAAGACATAAAATAGCTAAACAGCTCCAACCTGAACACAACTAGAGTGCTTTCTCCCAACAGCATTGAGCCTTTTCGTAGCTTCAATTTCCATAGCCAATCCTACCCTCCCTACACACACACACAAAAAAAAATCAGGAGACCCTAAACACCACCACCAGAGTTCTTGCAGACGCGACCTCAAAGATAAGATCAGGGCCTCTTGCCTTCCGACAGTAATGTCCTTGCATAAACTTGTCTCATTGAGCGTAGGCTGGACTTGGTCACTCACTTCTAATGAACAGAATGAGGCCAAAGTGATGTGTGTGAGGCAGAGGGTTGGTCATAAATAACAGCATGGACACCACCTTCTCTCTTTTTCTCTCTTTGCTGAAAACCAGCTGTCAAGTCATGGAAACACTTGGTGGTCTAGCGAGACGCCTGGGAGGTAAGGAACTAAACCTTTAACAGCCAGGGAGACTCTGAGCCCTCCAATGACTCAGCTGTCTGCAGCCCTAGACAACCGCCTGGTGCAATCTCATGAGAGACTCTGAGCCAGAACCACCCAGCTAGGCCCCTCCGGGATTCCTGACCCCCGAATCAGAATGGGATAATACATGATTGTCGTCATAAAATGAGAAGGTTTGGGCGCAATTTGTTACAAAGCAACGGATCACTAATACTTTCCCAAGCACACTTGACGAGATTTCTGCCTTGGAAGCAGGGACGTAAGAAACTCTGATCTCAGCCAGCTGCTGCTTACACGCCAGGCTTGCTCCCTCCCCCTTGGACAAAAGATGCCTTGCATTGGCTGCTGCGTGTGTTTTGCCGTCAATTGTATTTCTTGCTCCTGGCACTGGGCACCTAAGTCAGCTATCTGCAGCACATGGGCCAGTGGGTTTTGGTTGGAAGCTTGCCTGAAATTAGAACTCCAGCTGCACGGCTCGTTCTGACTGCTGACCCGTCCTCCCTCGGGCCACTTCCCCCAGTGCTGGTCCACCACCCAAGTTTCTTCTCCACGTCTCATTCTGCTGCTAACTCACTTGGAAGGCGTATCTTCCTGAGATACGAGCCCAAGGATTATGGGCACTTGTTAGTCATGGGAAACGTTGATACGTTAGCATTAAATGTCAAAACAAACAGGCAATTTAGCATTGTGGTTATGACAGATAATGGATATTGGACTTATTCTTTGTCTGGAAAAGCAACAAAAATTTCAAAAGCTGGAAAAAATATGTGAAAATGTTTTCAGGCCTTGGAAACAGAGGTAACAGGGCTGTGGTCCGTAAGTGCGATAAAACGCAACCAAGGAACAAAACAGATGAGACAATCAATAAACCAATAGCAACGCGATAGACTTAAATCCAGCCAGATTAATATTTACAATGTATGTCAATGGACTAAACATGACAATAAAAGGCAAACATTTATCAGAGTAAATAATTAAACAAGACCTAGGACCGTGCTGTTTACATGAAACAAACTTTAAATAGACAGACATAAATAGCTTAAGGATGGAAGAAGATATACCTTGAAAACGCTCATTGTGAGGCAGCTGGAGCGGACAGAGCAGTATCAGAGCAGTATCAGACATTAGACAATGTCCACTCGACTCAAGGAGTGTTAGCAGTGATACACAAAGTCTCACATGCATCTAGTAATAGAGCTTTAGAATACGTGGATAAAGATTGATAGAACTAAAGACACTTAATTAAAAAAAATTAACATTTCTCTCCCAGAAACTGATAGAAAAAGTAGGCAAAACATCACTAAGAATCTAGAAGAACTGAAGAACATTATCAAATAACTTGACCTGAGCCCTGGCTGGTTTGGCTCAGCGGCTGGAGCGTTGACCTGCGGACCAGAGAGTTCTGGGTTCAGTTCCCTCTAAGGGCATGTACCAAAAAAAAAAAAAAAAAAAAGAAAACATACAAATAAGTTGACCTGAGAGTTACAGAATGCCCCCAAAGTGTAGAATGTAGTGTTTTCAAGTGTTATAAAATTCACCAAGGTAGTCCATATCCTGAACCATAAAGTGAGTCAACAAAATTTTAACAAAGTAAATTATACTGAGTCTGTCCATATGAAATTGTAATAAAAACCAATTTAAAATATTTGAAAAATATGATCAAATATTTAGTAATTGGAAAAGTCTTCTAAATCACCCATGGAGTAAAGAAATAATTTGTAATATTAAGTATTAAAAATAATGCTAAATACAAAACAATAAAAGATGAAAATTAAAAATAGTAAATACAAAATAGTTGCTAATATTATATAATGAATGTTTATAATAAAGGACAAAAAGTTTGTAGGATGCAGCTACGTACTGATTAGAAGGAAATCTATAGCTTCAAATAATTTTATTAGAGAAGAACATAGGTTTAGAATGAATAATCTAAGCTTAAACAGTAAGAAGCTTGAAAAATAAGAGTAAACTAAATGCAAACTAAGTAGAAGGAAGGATATAAAGCAGATAAAGCAGAGACACAAACAATAAAAACAAAGTCAACAAAAGCAAACAACGATTCTTTGAAAAGAGCAATAAGATTAGTATCCACTTATTTACACTGACCAAAGAAAGAAAGAAGAAGTAAAACATAAATATCAGAAAAGAAAGAAAGAATGTCACTCAGAATCTAGCCAATATGAAGTGAATCCTAAGAGATGATTATGGAACTCTTTATGCTAATACACTCTTCAGTTAAAATAAAATGGAAGATTTCCTTTGAGACATACATTACCAAAATGATCTCAAGAAGAAATAGAAGTTCTGAATAGCCCTATATTTATTAGAAAAAGTTAATTTGTATTTAATTTTCCACAAAGGAAATTCTAGGCTAAATGGCTTTATTGGTGAACTCTAGCCAGCCTTTAAAGTACTTTGCATATTCTTTCAAAAAATCGAGAAGGAAGTACTTTCCAACTCATTCTGCGAGGCATTATTACTGAGACACCAAAACCAGACAAACACATAACAGGAAACAGAAACTCAAGACTGATACCTCCAATGAATAGACACTAAAATATTTAACAAAATAATTATTAAAAATGATTCTTATAGTATATAAAATTGATAATACACTATGATCAAGTCAGATTTATTCAAAGCAAGCAAGATTTGTTCAACATCACCAAATAAATCAATATACTTCATTGTTACTGACAGATAAAAAAAAAATCTAGCCCGGCTTGTGTTCATAGTGCTGTTATGAACATAAGGGTACATATATTCTTTCTGATACTCATTGGTTAAGCATTGGCCCAGGCACCAGGAGGTGACCGATTCGATTCCCAGTCAGGGCACATGCCCAGGTTGTGGGCCCAATCTTCGTGGGGGGCATGCAGGAGGCGGCCAATTAATGTTCTCTTTCATTGATGTTTATATCTCTCTCTCTCCCTCTCCCTTCTTCTCTCTCTAAAATCAATAAAAAAATATTTAAAAAAAATCTACAGCCCTGGCCGGTTTGGCTCAGCGGTTGGAGTGTCGGCCTGCGGTACAGAGAGACCCGGGTTCGGTTCCCGCTAAGGGCACGTACCTCGATTGCAGTTTGTCCCAGGCCCTGGTTGGTCGTGAGGGTGGCAGCCACTCGATGTGTCCCTTCACATCGATGTTTCTCTCTCTCTCTCTTCCTCTCTCTCCCTCCCGCTCTATCTGAACAAAAAAATGGAAAAATGTCCTCGGGTGAGGATAAAAAAAAAAAAAAAATTCTACATAGTCATCTCCATAAATGCAAAAAAAAATTATTTGACACAAACTCTAAGTAAATGTATAATAAACAGACATCTTTAACCTAATAAAGGCTGTGAATAATCAAAATCATATTTAATGGTGAAAACAATCAAATCAACACAAGGATGTTTATTCGTATCATCTGCATTCGCATCCACATTTGTCCCTCTTTGCCCTCTCCCCCACCCCCTTTTCCCTCTGGCTATCACCATACTGTTGTGTATAGTATATATATTTGTTTATTTAAACCCTTCACCTTTTTTCACCCTGGCCCCCAAAACCCCTCCCCTCTGACAGCTGTCAGTTTGTTCTGTTTCTGTTCTGTTCATTAGATTCCACATATAAGTGAGATTATATGGTATTTGTCTTTCTCTGACTGGCTTATTCCACTTAGCATAATACTCTCCATGTCGTCTCAAAGGATAAGAGATCGCTCTTTCTTACAGCTGCATAGTATTCCACTGTGTAAAACATACTATAGCTTTTTTATCCACTCATCTACTGACGGACACTTGGGCTGTTTCCAGATCTTGGCTATTGTAAATAGCGCTGCTGTGAACATGGGGGTACATATATTCCTTCTAATTGGTGTTTTATGTTTTTTTCAGCTATATTCACAGAAGTGGAATTGCTGGGTCAAAAGGCAGTTCCATTTTTCATTTTTTGGGGAAACTCCAGACTGTTTTTACAGTGGTTGCACCAGTCTGCATCCCCACCGACAGTGTTCATGTTTTTGAAGAGTCAATATTTTATTGTGTTATTGCTTCTCATCTTGATCCATAGATTCCATACAATATTAAACAAATAACAATGGCATACTGTTGCAGTAATTTGTAAGTCAAATTCTTGTGCCAAAACTTAGATTGTCATCACTTACAATTATCAAAAGAATTTTGAAAAAAAACAAAGTTGAATTCAATATAAACTTCAATAATCAAGAATGGGTGAACTTTGCATAAAGATAAATAAATAGATCATTGTAACAAATTAAATTCCCACAAACATAATTATCTTCAAGTAATTCTCAACAAAAGGTAACAAATCAATTCAATTAAAAATATTTTAAATGTATTATGTAAAAGCAATTGATATCTTTGTGGAATAAAATGAATCTCAACTCCTATACTACACTATATACAAAAATTAATTTTTATGCACCAGACACCTGAAATAAGAGCTAATAATATAGCGTTTCTAGAGGAAAAGATGAGAGGGACAACTTTGTAACTGAGTGTCAGGATCCTGAATCTAGTGAGAAATAACAAATTGAAGTTCATAAACATTAAACTCTTCAGTTCATTAAAGGACTCTCTCAATAAAATGTAAAGGCAGGTCACAGACTGAAAGTTCACATCATTTGCACAAATATCTGAGAAAGGATTTTTTTCCAGAATAATACATTTCTGCAAAAGCTCGGCTGGTGTGGCTTGGTGGTTGAGCACTGCCCCAGGCACCAAGACTGCATGGTTCGATTCCCGGTCAGAGCACACGCCCAGGGTGTGGGCCCGATCCCCAGTGGGGGCATGCAGGAGGTGGCCAGTCAATGTTTCCTCCCATCAATGTTTCTAGCTCTCTCTCCCTCTTCTTTCCTCTCTCTCTAAAATCAATAAAGAAAAAAATACTTAATAAATAAATAAACAAATAAATAAATAAATAAATTTCTGCAACTAAAAAAAAAGTTAAAAGGGAGATCTTGGTCTATAAACACATTGAAAAAAATCTTTTCTAAAGTATTGACCATCGACAGTTATCAAAGAAATGAGATTTAAACCACCAGAGGAGACCATCCACAGGGATAGTGTCCGCGGTGCTGTGGAGATCATGGCTTTTAAGAGTGTAAAATAACACTCCGACAGCTTTGCAAACTTTTTGAGGGTCTTTTACAAAGTTAAATATACAACTATCCAATGATTGAAGTATTTCATTCCTTCACACATATCCAAGAGAAATAAAAAACATATTCCAGAGTAAGACTTTAAAAAAAATGATCAGAGCAGTTAATCCTTCATAATAGAAACAAAACTAAAAACAACTCCAATATTCATTAATAGGATAGTGTATAAATTACAATGTATGTGTACAATAAAATACCACTCAGCAATATATGCAAACCGCGACTGATACATGAAATCACATGAACAAATATATATATGTTTATATATATACATATATATGTATATATATAAAATATTATGATGAGCTAATAGATTCAGAAAAAACAGAAAGAGTACATATTGTGCCCGGCCAGTGTGGCTCAGTGGTTGAGCACTGACCGATGCACCAAGAGGTCTCTGGTTTGATTCCTGGTCAGGCCACATGCCCAGGCTGTGGGCCAGATGCCCAGTGGTGGGCATGCAAGAGGCAGCCAATTGATGTTCTCTCTCATCGATGTTTCTATTTCTCTCTCCTTCTCTCTTCTGCTCTAACAACAACAACAAAATCAATAAAGAAAAAAAAAGAGTACATATTGTAAGGTTTGATCCTGCTAGGAGCAAAACTTCCCATGGTGGTGAGAATCGGAACGGCGGTCGCCTCCAAGCGGAAGGTGCAGGTTGGACTTCCTTGGGCGATAGCGGGGACCTTCCTGGGTTGTTCCCGGGGTTCTCTATCCTGACGGGTGGGTGGGGGGGTCCATGAGCATGCGCATGTGTGGAAACATGCAGCGGTGTCCACTCCGGCCTTGTGAATGTCCCTATTTGGGATAGTATTTGTCTGCTCCGGCCGAAACAGAATAACCACGGACTGTGTGGCTTAAGCACAAGAACGCATGTTCTCAGGTTTAGGAAGCTGGAAGAACAAGATCCAGGGGTGGGCAGAGCGGATTCCTGGTGCAGCTGTCCTCCTGGCTCATAGACGCCGCGTTTCCCTGCGTCCTCCCAGGGCCGCTCTCCTGCGTGCACGTGGAGGGCGCTGGCCCCTCTTCCTCTTCGCACAGGGACGGGAATGCCGTTCAGTCAGGGCCGGGCCCTTGGTGCCTTATTTGACCTAATTGCTCCTTTATAGGGCTTGTCTCCAGACACAGCCCCACTAGTTAACATCAGGTGTTAGGGCTTCAACATGTCCATGGAGGAGGGGCCGCGGTTCAGTCCACCACTTACAGGCTTAAACAAAAGAAGGGAAACTAAAACAATAAAACTGGGAAAGCTGTGTTTATTTTCTCTGGGAATTTTTATTTCTAGTGATATGAAGACTTGATGATAGTCAGGGTCACATTTTTATAAACGGGCACAATAAAGAGTGCTCTGAAGCAGGAATCGAAGAAGCAGATGTAATAGCCTGAAATTCAACTCCAGCGAGCTGTGTTGACTACACCGGCAATACTATTTAGTTAGGACAGGGATCAGGTATGAGGCAGTTGCCCTTTAAATACGGTTTGTGATTTGGCTAGGGTAATGCAAAGCCACATCTATCACTATAAAAAATCAGTCTCCCTGGTCCATTCGTCCTTCTGACGTGTTCGCGTGATTTTCCAAGATGCCACATCAATCAACCACCTCCGTGCATTACACATGTGACCAATTACTGTTTGATTAAGTCTAACTCAATTCCAGAGTCAAAATAGGAAATAAGCCCTTGAGGGCTGGGCAAATTTGAGAAGTTCAAAATATTAGTCTTTATTGTTTCCTTCTTCATAGGGATCACAGTGGAGATTCATGGGAAATGTCTTGCTAGGCTCCCCGGCATAAACACCTACCTACACCTGAACAAGGCGAGATCTCTTCTTCTGTTTTTGCATTAAACGCATCTGGAGCATGTCCTCTGTTTCCAACCTCTGTGGTGGGTGCTAGAGATAAGAGACAATTGTGCTCTCTGCCCTAAGAACACGCGTGTCTAAACAGACCATTGCACGAGGTGCAGTGGGCGCTCAGGGAACCAGGTGATGTGCGTGGGGCTGCCAGGGAGAGCAGAGGTGTGAACACTGCTTGTAGAGTAAGTTATCCTTTGCTGGTGGAGATGGATGTGGAATTCCAGGAACAAGGAAGAGCACGGAATACGCTCGGCTTGGAAAGAACCTCGCATGTGTTCCAGAACCCGGTGGGTCTGTGCGTCTCTGTGGTCGAGAAGAAAAGGTGGGAGAGGAAAGGTAAGTGAAGACGGTACTTCCAGCCAGGGGCCAGCACGTTGAAGTCTCCAAGCAAAACACAAGGGACTGTTCACAGCCCTGGAAGCCAGGCGGATTCAGGTCCACACAGTCTCTTGTTGGAATTAACTGAGAAAGGTCTTAATAGGTGCCCTTTACTAAAAAAATGCTGTATTAGCCTCATGGGCGGTTAACTCTTGTAAGCTCCACTTCTAGGTGAGATTCGATATAGCTCTCCTCTGCATTGAGATGACAGGCTGATCCATTTCACATGCAAATTATATATATTAACATGAACTCTGCCCGGCTAAGTTATTGCCAAATAGTCTCATCTCTAAGACCTATTATGTAACCTTGCTAGAGTTGTGCAGATCATTTAGGGGTAACTTCAACCGCTAATAAGTTCAGTTCTTCTTTTTTCTTTTTTCTTTTCAGTCAGTTTTCTCTTACATCATTAGCTGTCTGATCATTCCTCCTACAAATTCCAAATCCAGATCTGCCGGCTACCTGACATTTTCTAGAGCCTGCCTGTTGCTGGTTCCAAGTCTTTGTGTCCAATGCTTCAAAGGGCCACTATTCAAAATGTCAGACCTTGGAGTAAGAAAAGGTTTACTAATTGAGAAGGTGCCAGCTCAAGAAGATGGGGGCCTCAGAGGTTCCTCAGATCCATCTATGAGAACCCAGAGTTCAGGCTTCTTTTATGTCGGCAGAGGGAGAGTGGAAGGTGCATGAGTTGCCAAGGACCGCATACATCTGGGAGCAGGCAGGGATTGAAGGAAGACACAGAAATCTCTAAATCTCTTTGTTTGTCAGATTCGCTGATGACAGCCAATCTGAGTTCAGTCTTGAGGCTCCTGCAAATCTTTGATGAGTAGTCATTGTTTTGTACATGTTTTCCCACCTGTTTCTTAGAGATGCTTGCTGGCAAAGGGCAGTCCTTCCAAAATCTCAAGCCCAAACAGTAATTAGCATATCTGTAGTAGGCACTATTAGCCCGAGGTTGGAATTAGGACAGAGATAGAGACACCAAGCATGACACTCTGTTACACCCCACAGGCATTTTCTCCCAGGTTCTCTACAAAAGCAATAGAATAAGTATCACTGTTTCTCTTTTAAGAGGAAGATACCACCTTTAATTATGTTTTTCTGCAATTACACTTGAATTCCCTAACAGGAAAGAAGCCACAATAAAGTAGATCTTTTTGTTTTTGTTTGGTTTGTGTGTGTGTTTCTACTTTGTCTTTAAGTAAATGCATGGGGAGGAATGTTGTATATTACTTTACGTGAGTATAGACTTGACTTTTACTTCTGGTGTTCTTAAGAAATCAAAGGTGAAGTAGAGTACAATGAAGAATAAAAATGTGAAGGAAAAAAAGAGGAAGATACCAAGGCTGGAGCAACGTTAGATGCTTGCCTGATGTCACACAAGGAATATACAGCCCACTCAGATGAGAATCCAGGAGTTTGAGGCGTTCTTGTCTGCAGGACACATGGACCCAAGGATAAAGATACAGACCATTCTGCCAAGGAGTAGCAAAGCCCTGTATACACAAAGGTGTGAAGCGACTTGGATTCTTCACTATGGTACACACTCTGTTTCAGAGCCGATTCCCTTAAGGCCTCCTTGTTAATCATTTCACACTGAGCAAGGGTGAACTCAAGCCCACTTTCCTCAGCAGGACATTTCCTGTCTGGTCCTTGTGTATTCCAGCAATCTGCTCTACCACCCCGCCCAGCAAGCACTGTGCCCCTGCATGACACAGAACAACTGGTAACTCCAAGTCATGGCCATGCCCTCCAGCATCTGACTGCCCCACCATCTCTGCTCCCTCTGGCTGATGAAAATCTACTGTTTGTGGTTATTCAGGTCATATTTCAGCTAATTGAAGATGCTTTTTTTTTTTAATTTTAGAGAGAGAGTAAGGGAGAGGGAGAGAGAAACATCGATGTGGGAAACATTGATCCATTGCCTCCCATGCACACCCGGAGCTGGAAATGTGCCCTGATGGGGAATTGAACCAGTGAGCCTTTGGTACACAACCAACGCTCAGCCAACTGAGTCATACCAGCCAGGACCAAATACACTCTTGACTCTTACTCTGTCTGGTCTAGAAATGGCACTGAGCTCTCGATGGGGGAAAGCACTGAGGGGATTTGCCGGGGACTGAGATGTTCCCAGTTTTTCAGACTTTCAAGATTAAAAGCGGGAGAGACTCCCGGGCAGACATTTGTTCCTCCACGGTCTATAGAAACACGTTGACTCCGCAATGACCCCGTCACCCCTGGGGACTCCGATCTTGCTTCCTCTGTGCAACTTGGTTCTTATTGCCACATGTATCTCATACCTGTAATTACAGAATGTCCACATCCTAAAGAGACTGAAACCTCTTGGGGGAGGGTGGAGAGTGTGGACCTTGTTTACTCGCTGGGCTCCAGGTTCTCAACCTGGCACACAGAAAGTGCTCTTTTAATGTCAGGCAAATGATTTTGCAAGAGAGAACTCACGTTCCCCCAAGGGACTCAGAAATTGAATGGTGAGTGTTTCAGTAGGATGGGAGTGATCAGTGCCCTGGAGTATTGAAGGCCATTTCCTTGAAACTTATTTAAGAGAGCACGTTGGGACAGGATCACTTCAGACAGCTATGTAACACAGATATGCCTAAAAAGGACACAATGTGTGGAAGGAATGTGAAGAGAAGAATTAGAATGAAGAATAGGGATGGTGTGTGTAGGGAAATATAGAATAATAATTGGTATAATTAATGTGGTTTCTAAAAATTCAAAATACGTGACTATTACAGCACAATGATTCTCAAGAATGAAACGGCTAAATCTATTCACACAAAAATTGCACCTTGCTCAGAAAATTTTGTAGGTGATTTCCAGCAAATAAACAAAGCAAAATATTGAGAAATTTATTTTAGTGATATATGACTCAAATCAAAATTGCTTTGGGTGTACTTTAGGAGTACTGGTATGGCTTAATATTAGAAAATATTTTAAAATCATTTACCTTGGCCCCAGCTAGGTGGCTGTTATTTGTAGAATCATCTCATACACCAAAAAAGTTGCAGGTTTGATTCCTAGTCAGGGAACATAGACCTAGGTTGCGGGTTTGATTCCTGGTTGGGGCACATATGGGAGGCAACCGATCAAGGCTTCTCTCTCACACCTACATTTCTCTCTCCCTTTCTCTCTCTCTAAAATCAATAAAACACATCCTTGGGTGAGGATTTAAGAGAGAGAGAGAGAGAATTAAAATAATTTGCCTCACTAATTCATTAAAGATGATCTACCATAACATCTCTTCAGTAGATTTAGGAAAAAATACTCAGTAAATTAAATAATCGAAAAGAAAGTAATAGAAAACACAAAACCTTGAGAAGAAGGAATATCTCTTTGTTGTAGCACTAACCCATGAGATCAACATCTGCTTATGCTCCCCTGTAGTAGAGCTTGAGCAACTTGACCTGGGCTGGGCCTGGGTCATTTTCACATCCTCAGCACCTTGCACAGTTCCTGGACATACTTATTGTTGCGCAGCTGATGTTTGCTAAATAATTGGAAGGATTAACTCTGTGGGAAAATCTACTCTCCTCAGCATGTGCAGTCCATCTTATACTGGATACGACGTTGAATCCCTTCAGTGGTTTAGAAATGACCCAAATCACATCCTTCAGGGCTTCAGCTGGAACAATATAAGCTGTGTCAGTGCATTCAGGTGGCGATGACAAAATACCACAGGCTGGGTGGCTTGAACAATAAACACTGATTTCTTATAGTTCTGAAGACTGGAAAGTCGAAGCAGATCTAGTGTCTGGTGAAGATTCTTCCTAGTATGCAGATGGTTGTCTTAGCTATATCCTCAGGTGGCAGAGAGCAGAGAGAGAGAGAGCAAGCTGCCTGGTGCCCCCTCTTACACAGACATTAATCCCATCATGAGACGTGCACCCTCATGATCTAGTTGTCTCCCAAAAGCTGCTCCCACGAACACCATCCCTCTGGGGGTCAGGTTCAACGTATGAATTGGGGATGGGGGGAGACATGCAGCCTATAACATAAACCAACCAGTGCTGCTTTAAGTAGAAGAAAAGAGTTACTGAAAGGATAGGGAACACTATTCATAGATTTTCAGGAAGGCTGAAGAACCAGACCCAGAAAACGGCAGCAACGAGAGGAGGTGCTTTGGGCAGACCTGCAGAGTAGGTAAAGAGAGGGGACTCTTCTGGGGTGCCTGGGCACAGTACCCCCGCTGCCCGCATTGCACGAGGACCCCCACTGTGCTGTGGGCTACTCTTGGCAATCTGAAGGTCCTGCTCAGCCTGCTGAAAATAAAATTCTTCACTCCCATCCCTAATCTCAGACACAGGAGATCTGGGCATCAGGGAGTTTGCAGACCTTCACCCTTAACACACCTGGGAGTTTGGAAAGTGAAACCTGGGCCCGTATGAACCTCTGATGACAGTCAGGGATTGTGTGAACACAGGCAAGGGCGTTAGGTCCCTGGCAACCAAGCGAATGCCAGGTGTCCATGACACAGCCCTTCATCTTTGGAGCGCAGACGCTTTGCTTTCCTTCTGGTTGAAAGGGCAGGGAGGAGAGAAAGGGGTTTTCAGATTCCTCTTAAGAAATATCCAACCTCAGCAACAACAGACCGGAAGCCCAGAAGTTCTCAACACGGGTGGTAATTCCCCTCAGGAAGCAGGAGGAAATGCGTGATAACCTTTTATTGTCCAAACGAGCTCTTGAATTTGACAGTGTGAGAAAGAGTAATGGAATGACTGTCAGCACACAGAGCTCTCCATGTAGTAAGAAATCGCCCCCCTTCCCAAGCCCATCGTCCTAGGGTGTGCTAGACCTCATCACTTTCGGGGCAGCTGGACCTGCTTGCCAGGGCATCGCTCCCCCCGGGGACCCAGAGCCAGGCTGACTGGCCCGCGGGGACTTCAGAAGCAAACTTTGTTACCTGCGCTGGGGAGGGAATGGGAGAGTAGATTGATCTGAAAATACTCTCTCCGGAGAGTGAAATGTGGACCTGGAGTCTGGTCTATTGCATTAAAATTTCTCTTGGATTTAAGGGACCTTCTGAGACTGTGCCAGGCCTCAGTACTATAGACCTAAGAAGCCCCAGACTCCCTAGTCCTTAACCTACCCCATGTGTTAGGGAAAATTTCACTTGCATCTGAACTCATTCGTTGTTTTATTTCCATTTCTTCGTAATGCTATTCTCTCTCTCTCTGGACGCAATACATACTCTGGATATTATGTAGCTAGAAAGATTTTATTCAATAAAGTTCTTTTACATGCTATGTACTTTATGGCACTAATAGTCATTTTGTTTAAAATGGTGACCAATTTTGGTGAACATATTATCTCAGTAAAAACAAATGTTTGTATATAAAACTTACACATTAACCCTCCTGAATATGTGTGACCCGTATCGCAGCATTTAAGGGTTTCCCTGCTAGTGGTTATGGAATTGGAAAGGACACAGATTCTTAGGTATACCTGCCAGCACTCTTTTCCCTATGGAAGTAATAATAAGAAAGTCCTCACAGTCATAGCCGATGTTTACATAGCGCTTGATGGCTTGAACATTTCAGATCTCACTCCTGTGTAGTATCTGTTGCTAGTGATGCAGCTGAGGCTCACAGACCTCAAGTCATCTGAGCAGAGCGATGTGTCCTACACCAGCGAGAGTGGACGTAAGGCAGGTCTGTGTTCCAGACCTTTCCTTAGCACTGCACGCCCCCTGCTCCCGCTGACAATCACCTAAATAACGCGTTCCTCCTTCCGACGGGGAGAGCCCAGTCTTCCCTTCCCACTGAGGGGACCAGAACCCTCAAGAATGATTATTACCTTTCTACCCTCCCCCACCTCTCTCACCCCTGGTAACCACTATACTTTTTCTTGTCTGTGTCTGTGAGGTTTTGTTTCTTTGTTTAAATGGCATCAAATGCTTGGTGACGGAACGAGACTGATTTGCAGTGGTGGGCACACAATGCAGTATAAACAGGATGCGTTATAGAGTGCAAACTTGAAACCGCTATGCTTTTATTGACCAAATGTCACCATAAATTGAATACAATTTTAAAGCAATAAAAATTTGTTTAGGTCAGAAAATGTGGTTGCTTCTCTCCTCCCTGTTAGACACGTATCCATGCTGCCAGACAGACAACCACTGTGAAATGAGGTTCTTGAACATGAAACAACACAGACCGCAGGTAAAGCAGCATCCAAGGGCAGCAGTTCCACGGCGTGAGCGGTGACTGTCCTCTGGGGCTGTGACCTCCTGAGCTGGTGGCCCCTGGAACACACGAGGAGGAGGATGCTTGAGGAAACGCCATAGCTGTACCCACCTAACTTCCCAATAACGAGATTGCAGACTCCTTGAAGAGAAGACGAGTATGTCATGGACCTAGAATGAAGACATCATTCTTACCAAAGTGGTAGTACCAGCTGTGGCTTTTCCACGTCTCAGGGGCCACGGGAAACCTTCCAGGGCTTAGAGCAGTCTAGCTCACATCCCCAAGAGTCTGATCTCTTCGGGGCCCATCATAACGGCAAGTGCTGAACGTCTTCACAGAATGTCTAGGGGCAGCACAGAAGGCTGGATCGGGCATAGAACTCATCACTCTCGTAGTTCCTATGTTTGTCGGTGAGAAAGTTTTCATAGTTAATATTTTGTAGATATAAAGCAATTTTTATATTTGATTCTAAAAATTCATAAACAGGGATGTATATAAAGCTATGATTCTTATTCTTCTCATGTAACCAAATACAACAGAGGCTGGGGACAGTTAATCGACTTGTCTGATAGAACAGCTGGTGAATAGCACAGAGGGAACGTGGCCCCACCCCGACTCCACACCCCCTTCTTCAGAATGACTGGCACCGCCTGCTCTACAGCCTATCAGGACTTGGCCCCAGTACAAGGTAACCCATCGGTGACCTTTCTGGTCAGTTTTCCTTTTCACACCACATATACTTCCAGAAGCACGGAGCCCGCCCTGTGTCATGTGCTCTGGTGACCTTAGTCATCTTGTCCTGTGCCAATGACTTAACCCGCCCCAGTTCCAAATGCTGTCCATGTGCCTGGCTACCAGGGCCCATCTCTGTGTCTGGGTGATGTTGCTGTTGTCTGAGTTCCCAATGGTCTTAAGTATCATCTCTGGTATTTACAAGTTTGGAGAGAGAAAAATAAAACAGCAGATTTAGCTCTAAGTGAAACATAAATGCTCTTCGTAGTTCTTACTGTGTGGTAATCAGCCAATAAATCTTACATAAAAAACTACTTTATCTTTTAAGCTAAAGATTTGCTCCAAACAAATCATAAATAATATTAACATAGGAGCAAGGTATTCAGTCCTATTAATCTTTTCCAAATTTATGGAGAAAGCTAAGTTAAATTTTAAATGATCTCAATTTTGAAGTTTTCTCCCCTGTTATCTTTCTAATAAGCTTTGCTCTTATGACGTATCAGCAAACTGAATGGACCCAGAGTAAGTAAGCAGACATCAACCTCAGCAGCAAAAACAAAAAAAGTAGAAAACTTCATTGAAAAGATGCCTTCTCCCTACCTCCTCCCTAGATCTTGTTATAACAATGATTTGCACATTGCATTCCTAGGTCATAATCACATAATGTTTTATTTTCATTTTTTTAATTTATTTTTTATTTTATTTTTGTTACAGATGTTTCTCTTTTTCTCCCTATTGACACCCTCATTCCTGTCCCCCCCACCCCATACCAGGCTTTGTTGTCCGTGTCCATTGGTTATGCGTACATGCATATAAGTTCTGTGGTTTATCTCTTCCCTCCCCCCACCACCCTGAGGGTAGTCAGTCTGTACCCTACTTCCATGTCTCTGGGTCTACCCTATTCCTCAGTTATGTTCAGTATATTACACAAATAAGTGGGATCATGTGGTATTTGTCTTTTTCTGCTTGGCTTGTTTCACATAGGTAATACTTTCCAGGTCTCTCCATGTCGTCTCAAAGGATAAGAGATCTTTCTTTCTTACAGCTGCAGAGTACTCCATTGTGTATATGTACCACAGCTTTTATATCTATTCGTCTACTGATGGACACTTGGGCTGTTTCCAGATCTTAGCCATTGTCAATAGTGCTACTATGAACATGGGGGTACATATATTCTTTCTGATTGTCAAGCTTCTTAGGGTATATTCCTAGAAGTGAGATCACTGGGTAAAATGGCAATTCAATTTTTAATTTTTTGTGGTAACACTATACTGTTTTCCATAGTGGCTGCACCAGTTTGCATTCCCACCAGCAGTGTACTAGAGTCCCCTTTTCTCCACACCCTGGCCAACACTTGTTATTTGATGATTTGTTGATGGTGGCCATTCTGACAGGTATGAGGTGATACCTCATTGTTGTTTTAATTTGCATCTCTCTGATGATTAGTGATGTTGAGCATTTCTTCATATGTCTCTTGGCCATTTCTATGTCCTGTTGGGAGAGGTGTATATTTAGTTCCTCTGCCCATTTTTTAATTGGATTCTTTGTCTTCCTTTTCTTGAGTTGCATGAGCACTCTATATATGTTGGAAATTAACCCCTTCTAGAATGTATCATTGGCAATTATGCTCTCCCATACAGTGGGCTGCCTTTTCATTTTGATAGTTGTATCTTTTGCTGTGAAGAAGCTTTTTAGTTTGATGTAGTTCCATGTGTTCATTTTTTTCTTTGTTTCTGTTGCCTTAGGTGATGTATCAGTAAAAATTCTGTTGCGTATGATGTCTGAAATTTTGTTGCCTACATTTTCTTCTAGGATTTTTATGGATTCATGGGTCACATTTAAGTCTTTTATCCATTTTGAGTTTATTTTTGTGTATGGTATAAGTTGACGGTCTACTTTTATTTTTTTGCACGTAGCTGTCCAATTTTCCCAACACGATTTATTAAAGAGACTGTCTTTACTCCACTGTATGCTCTTGCCACCTTGTCAAATATTAATTGAGCATACTGTCTTCGGTCCATTTCTGGGTTCTCTGCTCTGTTCCACTGGTATATATGCTTGTTCTTCTGCCAGTACCAGGTTGTTTTGATTACAGTAGCTTTGTAGTATAACCTGAAATCTGGTAATGTGATCCCTCCAACTTTGTCCTTGTTTTTCAAGATTGCTGTAGCTATTTGGGTTTTTTTTGTTGTTGTTGGTTCCATCTGAACTTTTGAAGTATTTGTTCTAGTTCTGTGAAATACATTATTGGTATTTTAATGAGGATTGCATTGAATTTATAGATTGCTTTGGGTAACATGGACATTTTAATGATGTTAATTCTTCCAATCCATGAACAAGGTATGTGCTTCCACTTCTTTATATCTCCCTTTATTTTTTTTCAATGTCCTGTAGTTTTCTGCAAATAGGTCCTTTACTTCTTTGGTTAAGTTTATTCCTAGATATCTTAAATTTTTTGCAGCAATGGTAAATGGGATTGTTTTTTCAGTTTCTCTTTCTGTGAGTTAATCATTGGTGTATAAGAATGTATTTCCTGACATTAATTTTGTATCCTGCTACTTTGCGAAATTCATTTATTGAGTCTAGTAGATTTTTGATTGTGTCTTTAGGGTTTTCTATGTATAGTATCATGTCATTTGCAAATAATGACAGTTTCACTTCCTCCTTTCCAATTTAGATCCCTTTTATTTTTACTATATGTCTGATTGCTGTGTCTAAAACTTTCAGTACTACGTTAAATAAGGGTGGTGAAAGTGGGTATCCCTGTCTTGTTCCTGATCTTAAAGGAAATGCTTTTAGTTTCTTCCCATTGAGTATGATGTTGGCTGTAGGTCTTTCATATTTGGTCTTTATTATGTTGAGATATGATCCCTCTATTCCCACATTGCTGAGTGTTTTTATCAGAAATGGGTGCTGGATTTTGTAGAATGCTTCCTCAGCATCTATTGATATGATCATGTGGTTTTTATTCTTCATTTTATTTAAGTGGTGTACCACATTTATTGATTTGTGAATATTGTACCAGCCTTGCATCCCTGGGATGAATCCCACTTGGTCATGGTGGATAATTTTTTTTTGATGTATTGCTGGATCTTATTTGCTAGTATTTTGTTCAGGATTTTGGAGTCTGTGTTCATCAGGGGTATTGGCCTGTAGTTTTTTTTTCTTTGTAGTGCCTTTTCTGGTTTTGGAATTAGAATTATGCTACCCTCATAAAACAAGTTTGGAAGTCTTCTTTCTTCTTGAATTTTTGAAATAGTTTGAGGACAATGGGTGTTCTTTTTTGAATGTTTGGTAAAACTCCTCTGTGAAGCCATCCGGGCCAGGGCTTTTGTTTTCTGGGAGAGTATTGATTACATCTTTAATTTCCTGTGTTGTTACTGGTCTGTTCAAGTTTTCTGTCTGTTCCTGGTCCAGTTTTGGGAGACTATGTGTTTCTAGAAATTTGTCCATTTCACTTAGATTGTCAAATTTGTTGCCATATAAATGTTCATAGTATTTGTTAATGATCCTTTGTATTTCTGAGGTGTCAGTTGATACTTCTCCTCTTTCATTTCTGATTTTGTGTATTTGGGTTCTCTCTCTTTGTTTCTTGGTGAGTCTAGCTAAGGGACCACCAATCTTGTTTATCTTTTCAAAGAACCAGTTCTTTGTTTTTCTTTTTGTTTGTTTTTGTTTTTGTTTTTGTTTTGTTTTGTTTTGTTTTGGTCTCTATGTCATTTATTTCTGCTCTGATCTTTACGATTTTCTTCCTTCTACTTGCTCTGGCGTTTTCTTTTTGTTCGCTTTCTAGTTCTTTAAGTTGTGAGGTTAGATAGCCTATTAGAAATTTTTCTTGTTTCTTGAGGTAGGCCTGTAGTGCTATGAACTTCCCTCTCAGAACTGCTTTCACTGCATCCCATAGATTTTGTGTTGCTGTGTGTTCATTTTCATTGGTTCCAGAATGTTTTTAATTTCTTCTTTGATCTCCTTGGTAACCCATATATTGTTTAATAACATGATATTTAGCCTTTATATGTTCAAATGTCTTTGCATGTTCTTGTTGCACTTGTTTCCTAGTTTTATGACATTGTGATCTGAGAAGATGTTTGGTATGATTTCAATCTTCTTGAACTTTTAGAGACATAGTTTGTGTCTTAACATGTGGTCTGTCTTTGAGAATGTCCCATGTGCACTTGAGAAGAAAGTGATTTCTGTAGTTTTGTGGTGTAATTCTCTGTAGATATCTATTCAATCCATTTGGTGTAGTGCTTCATTTAGAGTCTCTGTTTCCTTGCTAATTTTTTGTCTAGGGGATCAATCCAGTGATGTCAGCGGGGTGTTGAGTCCGCTGTTATGATTGTATTGCTGTCGATTTCTCCTTTGTAGTCCTCCAGAAAATTTTTAATATATTTTGGTGCTCATGTATCAGCTGCATATATGTTTATCAAGGTTATATCTTCCTGTTGGATAGATTCTTTCAATATTATGTAGTGGCCTTCTTTGTCTCTAGTTACTGCCTTCATTTTGAAATCTATTTTATCAGATATGAGTATTGCTACCCTAGTTTTTTTTCCCTTCCATTTGCTTGGAAGATTTTTTTCCATCCCTTCCCTTTCAACCTATGTGAGTCTTTTGTTGTGAGGTGGGTCTCTTGTAAACAACATATAGATGAGTCATGCTTTCTTATCCAATCAGCTACTCTGTGTCTTTTTATGGGAGCATTCAATCCATTTACATTTAAGGTGATTATTGATATGTACTGATTTACTGCCATTCTTGTTTAAGGTGGTTATGTTTTTCTTCCTATTTCTTCTACTAATTATAGCAGTCCTTTTAACATTTCTTGCAGTGCTGGTTTGGTGGTAATGTATTCTCTCTTTTTTTTTTTTTTAGTCTGGGAAGCTCTTTATTTGACCTTCTATTTTGAATGATAGCCTTGCTGGGTAGAATAGTCTTGGATTCAGATTTTTGTTTTTCATGACCTTGATTACTTGGTGCCATTTCCTTCTGGCATTCAGTGTTTCAAGAAGCACAGAGAGCCCCAACTAAGAAGAACCCAAACAGGCCCAAGGCACATAGTAATTAAACTGCCAAAAATTAAAGAAAAAGAGAGAATCCTAAAAGCAGCAAGAGATAAGTAACAGGTTACCTACAGAGGTACCCTCATAAGGCTCTCTTTGTCTTTAATTTTTGGCAGTTTAATTACTATGTGCCTTGGGCTTGTTTGGGTTCTTCTTAGTTGGGGCTCTCTGTGCTTCTTGAACTTGAATGCCTTCTTCCTTCACCAAATTAGGGAAGTTTTCTATCACTATTTCTTCAAAATATTTTCTAACCCTTGCTCATTTACTTCTTCTTTGGGGACTCCTATGATGCAAATATCATTACATTTTCAGTTGCCCCACAGTTCTCTTAAGCTGTCTTCCTGTTTTTTAATTGTTTTTTTCTTTTGGTTTTCTGATTGATTGATTTTTTTTTCTACCCTGTCTTCTACTTCACTGATCCAGTCCTCAGCTTCCTCTACTCTGCTCTTTAGACTTCCAATGTGTTCTTTATTTCTGATATGCCATTCTTCATTTCTTCTTGGTGGTTTTTAATTTCCAACTGGTTGATTTTCAACATTTCTATGTCTTTACTCATGGTGTTGATGTCCTTACTCATGCTGTTGAGCTTCCTCAAGATCATGCCTCTGAATTCTAGCTCTGTTAACTTGCTTAACTGCATTTCATTTATCTCATCTTCAGTAGAGGTCTCTTGTTCTTTTATTTGGCATTTGTTTCTTTGTTTCGCTATTTTGGCTATGTCAGTGGGCTTTGGAGCCTGCCAGATTTTCCCTGTGGGTGTTGGTGTTTTGCTGTTTATGGCTTCCTCTACTGGGTTTGGATGAGTGTTAGAGGACCCACGTTAAACACCACTGTCAGGTCTTACTTTCCTGGGTAGAGTTGCAAACTCAGGAATGGTTCAGTTATTCTCTAGGTTTTTGCCTGGAGGCTATTAGCTGCAGTTACTTGAAGAGTCTTGGGTTCTCAGTTGAATTAAAAACTCCCTTAGGTGTTCAGCATAAGGGGATTTCCTGAAGGTGAGGCAGATGCTGGTTGTTAATGAGTCTCAATTTGCATTCCAATGGCCCACCTGGGTGGGGTTGAATCTCTGAGGGAGAGGCCACAACCTCTCCCCAAAGCCCTGGGAAGGAGTAAGATGGCCACCATCCTGTGTGGCCGCAACTCAGCAAAAGCTCTGAGCATCCTCCAAATCCCGAGTGTTCCCACACAGTTCCAGTCCAGCGTGCCCTCTCTCTGCTGGAGCCCAAGCTGAGTGGCTGTGGCTATTTTAGTGCTCTGTCTGGCTCTGCAATGTGGAGTCACTTGGGAGTTTAACCCTGAGGGTGCTGCTCAGAGCTAAAACAGCTGCTGTCCGTGTGTTGTCAGCCCCTTTCTCACGCCTCTGCAATCCAACCAGGATCAAGTCAGTGTCCCTGGTTATATGGTCATAGCAAGCTGCTTTTCTGTTGCTTTTTCCCAATGCTCTGTCTTTATTTTTGTTGTAATTCCAGTTTTGTCCTGGGAAATGGTCTGTGTAGCTTGCATTCACTCTGCCGCCATTTTGGAATCGCCCACATAATATTTTTATATGATGAATTTAAATATTTAGTAAAATCATTCTATCACAGTATTCTGTGGGAACCCTGAATGACAAACAGGTTCTCTCATGAATTTATCAGTGAATTACTGAATGAGATATTAAAAATCTCCCATAGAAGTGGTGGTTTAAAGTAAGTGAGGTACTTTTTCAAAGCAGGGGTGTTGCCCTGGCCAGTTTTGCTCAGTGGTTAGAGGGTCGGCCCTCGAACCAAAGAGTCTTGGGTTCGATTCTGGCCAAGGGCATGTGCCTCAGTTTCAGTTCGTTCCTGGGCCCTGGTCAGAGTGGTATGGGAGACAACCAGTTGATGTGTCCTTCTCACATCGATGTTTCTCTCTTTCTCTCTCTCTCCCTCTCTATCTTAAGATGAATGAAAAAATATCCCTGGGTGAGGATAAAAAAAGAAAGCAGGACTGTCTTAAGAAATAGGTCATGTATGATACCCCTGTAGGCACACATTTAAAAAAGTAAAGCATAAGGACACCCAGCAGATTTGCAGCATGAGAAAACTTGGGGGAGGGGCAGTGGCCTCTTGATCCCTGGAAAATGTCCTTGTTTTGCAAATGGCAGACCACCAAAGCATCTCCATGTTGTAGCTATACCATAGAGTGTAGACACCCACAAAAATGTGTGCTCCCAGTCTGCTGCTCAGGGGTGACTTACTGAACCTGTGTTCTGTGCCACATTCTGTGAAATTCACAGCCACTAAGTTCAAGTGGCTTCTGTGGTGTGGTGTAGTGTGCAGATACGCTGCAAACATTCAGTTACAGTGCTCGGAGTTCAAGTCCTTCCACATTAGCCCTGTTATACCATCCTAGGCAAGAACGGAGAGAGAATGATGGGCAGTCACTAAGCTCAAAGCTGAAAGAAAATGTGGGTGATGGAGATGTCAGGGAAGGTGAAGGGCAGAGACTGGAAGCAGGTAAACCAGATAACAGCTATTGTGATAAGTGAGGTATAATACGGGTCTGGACAGAATTGGTGTGAGTGGGCTTGAAAGGGTGGGAGCAGTTTGGATGAGTTTTACCTGATAAAGCAACCCCTTTCCTGCCAGATAATGTATGAAGCAGTTCATGGAGAAATGTGCTTTGGTATAATTTCCTCCGGAAGGAAGAGATATTAACAAGAGAGGAGTCTGTGAGAAAGAAAAGCTGAGTTTTCGAGACCCTTGATTTTGAGGTGCCTGGGGACATATGGATAAAGCTATCTGAACAGCAGTGACTCGCTAGGAAGAGACCCCCAATGGGAAGGCTTTACGATCACCCCTCCTCTTGTCTTCTTCCACCGTCTTTCCAAGTTAGGGCTTCCTTGTACCAGTCGTGCAGCTGAGATGATCAAAGTTCTCCCCTCTCCTGCACATTGGGGGACAATGCTCAGCAATGAAACACGCTGTGAAGTTGGAAGAGTAGGAAGCTTAGGAAGCGTGGCCATATCTCCAGTTTCCTTGGGATCATTCTGTGTCCTAGTATGGCCCTCCTGTTCTCCTTGAAAAAAATTGTTCTTGGTTGCTCATCTTTGCCACCATCACCATCACCATCGTCATGTGTGTGATGCAGATGTTTATAGAGCATCTGATGGTTTAAAAGCATCTGCACATATTTTATCTGTTTTGATCCTTACAGTAATCCTGTAGGGCAGGTGGGGACACATTGTGCTCCCATTTTCAAATAAAGACACTGGGGTTTTGGTCGCTGCACAGTCACATGGACGGCCCCTCAGGATCGGGGCTCAAATCCACATTACTGAGCACAACTGTGAGCTTTTCTCCCTTCGTCATGTTGCTTTGTTAACTTGACAATCTCATGACTTGTTGACTTGATGATTTGATGGGATAAAAATGCAAAACCCCAAAGCCAGGGGGAGATTATCTGGTGGTGCAAGGCAGATATTAACAGGATCATTTTGAGAGACCTGCCCTTGGTTCACAAATCCACATTCCTGTGCCCAGATGTTTCCTCTTGCCTACCATGCCCTCTTCCTGCTGACGGGCCCGAGGGTTGAAGTCAGCAACTTTCCTTCACCCCTTCTGCCTGGGCAGGGCAAGAGGAAATTAAAAAATATCCTCTAAGAGGTATCATATTTAAAAGGACATCCTATGAGAGGAAACATATATTTTTTTTTTTTTTTTTTTTAGCAAGGAAACAAAAGTTTGAGTTGGCATTGAAAGATATTACAAACCTGTATCTCTGTGCCTTTCCTGTTTGACAGAACAGCACTAACATCATTTACACTGCACTGCATCAGTGAGGGATGCTGGCAAGGAGGCCAAGGGCCTCTGGTTCTCACCTCACTTCTGCCCCGCAGACTGTCCCCATGTCAGCGCCCATGTGCTCTGGGATAAAGGTATGTTTCCAAATGCGTCTGATAGGGTACTCTTTAAAAAACATTTTTAATATATTATTTTATTGATTTTAGAGAGGGAGGAAGGGAGAAGGAGAAAGAGATAGAAACATCCATGAGAGAGAACATCGATTGGCGGCTTCTTCCTGGGAACTGAGCCGGAAACCTGGGCGTGTGCCCTGACCAGGAATCAAACTTGTGACGTCTTGGTGTATGGGTCGACGCTCAGCCACTGAGCCACCCTGCCCAGCCCAGCTGATGTGGTATTTTTTGAAGAGAAATGCATCTTGCTTACCCCAGAGAAGTCTCTGGATTTCATCTCATGTTGAACTGGGAACAATCTGCGATCAATCTCTACCTTCAAAAGACCAAGAGCTATTTGACATTGAACATAACCTTTGTTCTCGACGAGTCTCCGCTTCCTCATTTATAGCTGGGCGAGCCCACTGCCAGGCTTTGCTGGCCATTCCTTCCCTTCTCAAGGAACTGCTCAACTCAGCCGCTGGAGCTCGAAAGCAGTCACGGTCCACATTTAGGTGAACACGGGTGAGCGTGTTTTAATAAAGCTTTATTTATAGAAAGAGGTGGTAGGCTGGATTTGGTCCATGGACCATAGTTTAACAACTTTTTTGCAGGAGAAAATATCTACTTCACATCTTCTTAGGTTGGGGTTGAAACTCTAGAATATTGGACTCCAACGTTCTTTCTCTTAACTGGAAATAAACACAAAAATGAATATCTCCTTTATGAAACCAGAGAAGACCTAGGCATTTGGTGTTCTACTCACACACTGCTTTCTTAGGTTTTTCTTAGGATTGCATTGACGAGGGTCTGTAGAGTGCTTGGTAGAGGATCTGATGTTAAACATTACAGTGGATTTTTCCTCGCTTCCTTCTCAACTCACACCAACTCTTTTTTTTTTTTTTTTTTATCCTCACCTGAGGATATTTTTCCATTTTTTGTACAGATAGAGTGGGAGGGAGAGAGAGGAAGAGAGAGAGAGAGAGAAACATCGACGTGAAGGGACACATCTAGTGGTGGCCTCCCACATGACCAACCAGGGCCGGGGACAAACTGCAACCGAAGTACATGCCCTTAGCCGGAACCGAACCCGGGTCTCTCCGGACCGCAGGCCGACGCTCTAACTGCTGAGCCAAACTGGCCAGGGCTCACACCAACTCTTTTTGAGTGAGTGCAGCAGGGGGTTCCTTACCCAGCAGAACACTGCAGGTGATGTTTCTGAACCCTGACAAGTAGCCTTTGATGCTGTTTCCTATTCATTTTAATACTTTGGGAGAAAAAAGGAGGGAACTGAAGACATCGAGTTACAATCCCACAAATGAAGACATTGGAGCAGTGGTTAGGGGCAACGGTCCAGGCCACAGCTGTGGGACTTTGAGTGAATAGCAGTAACTATGAGACGCGGCCTCACAGGCATTTCTTATTTTAAGCTTGACCTCCCTGCCTGCGTTCCATGTCCTTCTCGACCGACCGTGGACCGTGAGCAGTCTCCACACTGGCCCCTCCATGTCTCTGAATGAGTGTATTGTTCTTAGAGCTTGTCCTCTCGACCTCAGTTTTTCAATTACTTTTTCAGTGCTTTTACACGTTGCATTTGTGTTTTCTCCCCTCAAGTACCTTCAGGAGACTGATGCAAAGGACATGTTATCCTCATGCACTGAAATGCAGTAAGTCGGAGTAAAAAGTTGAAGTTTTCAGTGAAACGATCCCAGGTCAAGGTCTGAGTGTTCACTGGCTCTTTAAATGACCTTGAACAGACCACTTGACTGAGAATTATCTCAGGCTTCTTCTCTGGGAGTCAGGCAGACATTCTGATTCTCCCTGCTTCTTTAGATCTCCCGTGTCGATAACACAGGCAATAGCTATGAAAGCAAGATGCCATGAAATTGCTGGTGACTCGTTTCTCAATTATAACTATTACCAAAATTACAGTAATAGCTGTAACTGAAATGGCACTTATTGTGGGCCGGCAAGTACAGTAGGAATTGTTCATGAATTAGCTTATTAATCTCCATAACAAATGCACGAAGCAAATATTTTTCTACTTATTTTATAGATGAAAACACTAAGAAGCCTAGAGGTGAAGTAATATGACCAAGTTTTATAGTATATGGATGAGTTGGGGGTTTGGCTCAGCTGTTAGAACGTCGGCCTGCAGTCCAGAGAGACCCGGGTTCGGTTCCCGCTAAGGGCACGTACCTCGGTTGCACTTTGTCCGCGTCCCTGGTTGGTCGTGCGAGTGGCAGCCACTCAATGTGTCCCTTTCATGTAGATGTTTTTCTGTCTCTTCCTCTCTCTCCCTCCCACTCTATCTGAACAAAAAATGGAAAAAACAAAAACAAAAAACAAAACACAAAACTCTAAAATATTGGACTCCAACGTTCTTTCTCTTAACTTGAAATAAACACAAAAGTGTATATCTCCTTTATGAAACCAGAGAAGACCTAGGCATTGGTATTCTACTCACACACTGCTTTGCAGTTTAAACTTAATAGCACTGCCATGAAAGCCCGGCCATGTGGCTCAGTGCACTGAGCGTCGTCCCATGGACTGAGAGGTCCCGGTTCGGTTCCCAGTCAGGGCACATGCCCGGGTTGTGGGCTCGATCCCCAGTAGATGTTTCTCTCTCACATCGATGTTTGTCTCTCTCTCTAAAAAAAATCAATGAAAACATATTTTTAAAAATAGTGCCATAAAAAACCATGTTTTTCCCTTTTTGTCATATTTTCATTCTAAAAATATTAAGTACATATAGAGATAATTTACAAATAAATATTTTCAAGATCATGAAGACATGTCTTGGATTAAAATTTTTAAATACAACTTTATTAGAAATGGTTAGATGAAACAGAAAAAAATAATTAAGAATGATGAAATTTGAATAATAAAATCCAAGAGCTAGAGTGAATATTGACAGAGCAGAAGTGAGAATGATAAAGAGAAAAAACTTTCACCCAAAGAATAAGGAATATTTGCTTCCAGGCGTATTTACAAATATTGGTCACAAGCTACACTATAAAGTTAGCCTCTTTTATGTTCTAAAAATAAAAACCTCATGGATCATGTCTTCTAAGCACAATACCAATTAAAGTAGAAATTAAAAGAAAACTAAAATAGATTAGTTAAAAATCTAATGAGATAAAGACAAAATAGCAAAGAAACTCACAAAATATATTGATCAGGATTACCATGAAAACACAGTATATCACTATTTTCAATATGCTGATAAAATAATGGTATCAAAGAATAGATATGTGTCCTTAAATGTACTAGAGAAGAAGGAGAAGGGGGTGGAGGAGAAGGAAGAGGAGGAGGAAGAGAAGGAAGAGGAGGAGGAGGAGAAGGAAGAGGAGGAGGAAGAGAAGGAAGAGGAGGAGGAGGAGAAGAAGGAAGAGGAGGAGGAGAAGGAAGAGGAGGAGGAAGAGAAGGAAGAGGAGGAGGAGGAGGAGGAAGGGGAGGAGAAGGAGAAGGAAGAGGGTGGGGGGAAGCTGGGGTTTGGTTTCTCCGAAGTATAGAGAGCAAATATTACCATAGTCATAGGGGAAAAGAGGAAAGGCTTCAAGGCATTGAGGTCACATTTTGTTTGGTGATCAGTAGTTGTGGGAGCTTCCTAGTGCCCCAAAGGTTGTACTGACCTTATTTCTTGGTACCTTGTTGACAGTTCTGAACCCCCACCCCCGCTGCTTTCTGCAAAGTTATGTCTGAAGGCAGCAGCACTAAGCAAACTGATGAATGTCACCAGGTATTGTTCCAAAATAGGGTGAGTGCGCTATGACCAAGTTCTAGATTTTATCTAGAATAAGTAAGGCTTAAGTTAACACCTTCTAAAAGTGTATATATCCCAAGACAGGACATCTTTAACTGGAAATAAAATTTCTAGCTGTTCCTGCTACCTTGAGAGTCAAACTCTCAGTTGACAATTTTTCCTCTGATTTATTTATGAGTTGTTTCTCATGCTAAAGAGAAGCTCAGGGTGTCTGGAAACCAAGGTCCCCTTAATGAATTTGTTCAACAACAACAACAACAACAACAACAAAATATATATATATAATTATGATTTGTCTGGCATAACTTATCTACATTATATTTACATACATAACAAACATATACAAGTTGTAGGTGATATTGTACGAAGTTACTCTATGCGTATAAAACAATAATATCTTCAAATGTGTTCTTTCCCTTTAGGACAATGTCCACATCTTACTCATTGTATTGTCAAGAGCCTAGACTTTTGTCTCATTTTCCTTCTATATTTCCACCTGTCCTGCATACTACCTACTTGATTTCCAAATGAGCATCATGGATTCAAAGGAGGAACAAATAATTTTAAAAACAGAAGAGTAATTCTGGCACAGCCTTTGACACGATGATGGGTTGCCAGAGCGAGGTCTAATCTCTCTGACTCTCAGCCTGTCCCTGGCAGTTCTGTTGTCTGAGAAGCTCTGGACCTAATTCCTGGGCCTTTGGAATCCTCACTTCAGAACTCTGCACTTCAGTGTTTGATGACTTCTAAAAATCCTTCTGAGTGCTGGACCTGTCTAAAGACTTCCCGCGGTAATGGCATCATCTGAAAACTACGGCGTGTGGAGTACTTCCATCCATCAGAGTATCCATTGCTGGGCACAAATTCAGAGTCATTGAGCAAGTAATTGCGCTTTCAGATTGGGTCCCGCTTAACGTTTGTTCTGGGTCCTTTAGACACATCTTAACTTAATACATTAGGTTTCAAGCAATCTCCCAACCTCTTAGAGGATGAATAATATTCAAATATGTATGAACAGGTCTGCAAGGGAGGAGGCGGACAATTACAAAAATGCGAGCTTTTTAGAATTTTAGGTCCTATTTGTGCAGGAATCAACTTGCTGCGATGAATACAGATGGTGAAAAGGGATTGACAGTTTTTGTTGATACTGTCCATGATAATCTGGCATCTGCATATTTTTCTAGCTACAGGAATGATCCTAGAGTGTGCATTTACTCTAATGGCATAGGTATCATTTGGCTTCAGAAAAACAAAAAACCGAGCGAAGGTCTATGGCTTACTTTGGGATGGAACGTACTGCATTCAGTGGCAATGTTCACTGAAGTTTACAAAAAGAATCCAAACACATCTAAAGCATGAGGGTCCTGGAGTCAGCATTCTCACTCCAAATGGCAATTTGACTTGAATTACAAATGGCATCCATATGAATTTTCTGTCAACATTCGGAAAAAACACTCAGACTTGCCTTTGTCTTCTCTAAAACTTGTCCATCTTATTTGTATTCTATTGCTGCTTCAACCAAAACCTTTTGCCATTATTTGTTTACAGATTTTTTTTTTCTCCCACTAGAAAGATGTGAGACCAGCAAACATCACATTTTTTTCTATATCCTTAGGATCTAGCCTAATGGCTTTCAAGCATTATGTGAATAATATATATGCGTTGAATTGATTGGATTGCTTTCTCTTCCCTAAAGCTCAAATACAAACTCAACTCTTTGTATTTTTGCTGCAGATTGCAAAACACTTCAGTTCTGTGACCACAAAGATAGCATTTGATTATAGAGAACACACTGTCCTTTAGCTCTTTTATTAATTATTCAGTGGATTATTCACTTATTCATTCACTTACTTTATCTAATAATCAGATAGTTAAAATTTTTAATTTTTAAAGATAAGTGATGCACTTGATATATTATTATTAATTGTCCCAAATTCCTACACCAGTGCTAAGTACTCTTACTAATGATGTAAATTTGGGCAAGATGCTTAGAACCCCTTTGCCTCAGTTTCCACTGTTATTAAATGGAAGTTCAACAGCATATTGCATTTGTGCTGAAGATTAAATGCATCATGTAGGTAAAGTGCAGCTGCAGAGCAGGTGCTGCATAATTTGTTTATTGTTATATCAGCTGACCAGTAAAGTCATGGTAACATGCCTGAGAACACACTTCATAATGGGAGAAAGTATTTTAACTGTAGCACTTTCTAAAAAGATTTCCTGTGCTTTTCTAAGTTCATAACATGGAATTTCTTATAATCAGAAAATAATTCAAAAGATTAAAAAATGTATAAATCAAGGTGATGTTTTTAAACAGTTATGAGTAATGAATAAATGAATTAGTCAAATTACCTATCTTGTTTAATGTAGTAGGTTGTAAGTGAATATATTAGAATATGTTGACTAAAATATTTTACTCTGAAACATGTCAGCCGTTATTTGTCTTCCTTCCTTCCTTCCTTCCTTCCTTCCTTCCTTCCTTCCTTCCTTCCTTCCTTCCTTCCTTCCTTCCTTCCTTCCTTCTCTCTCTCTCTGTCTCTCAAGTGTAGGTTTGTTTCAAGTGTGCTTACCTGAATTTCAGAACTCATAGTCACAAGTACTTTTTATCAAAAACTAAATGGCGAAGTCTCAGATGTCTTCATTTGAGTCATAAAAATAATTTTTGGACTTATTAATTTCCATATATTTTTAAACTAATTTATTTCCTATCTTTAAAACATCTAACTACAATACAGTTGGCAAAATGTCGAGCCCACGGGGAGTTTGCAGTCGGCCTCAGGTCCTGGGCCTGTGACCTCCTCCCGGTGGACTTGAGAAGTCCTATGACTTCTCCGAGTCTTAGTGTCCTCGTTTGAAGCGTGATGTGCAGAACAGAGAGAAAATGTGCCTCCACAGTATCCGGTACAGTTGGTGCTCCGTGAAGTTACTCCCGTCACTCCAAGCCTTTCCTGCTTGGAGCTAGGATGGATCCACACAAAGTAGAGCACTTAGTCCTTGGTTACTTTTATTAAACATTCCAGCATTCATTTCCCACAGAAGCTGCATCGTTGGCAGCCACACCTTATTAACATGTTATATTTGAAAATCAGGGAAACCGCTGGAAACCCGCATCACATGTTCCTGCGGCACCTTTCCATCGCCAGGGCCCTGCAGCCTGGCCACGCATCTTCTGGAGCAGCTCTCTTTCTAGGAGCTCTCTCTGTAGACTGTGCTTTTTAATCCCACTGGCCTCTGTTACGATCTGAAAGCCTCCCCTTAGTTTCTGTCTGCCGGCTCCAGCGGGACGCCTCGGTGCCCACTTACCAAGTCTGGTTCCTCTGCCAGGTCAGGCGGCCCGCTGCCCCGCCGAGCTCTGCTTGTCAGAGGAAGCCTCGTTCCCTCTGACGCGTGGCGCTACCGTTAGGGACTACTGTTAGTCTCCCTGTTTATTAGGCTGAAAGCGCAGAAAAGAATATCTACTTTTACCCAGCTGGTGTGGCTCAGCGGTTGAGCGTCGACCCATTCACCAAGAGATTCAATTTCCGGTTAGGACACACGCCCAGGTTATGGGCCCAATTCCCTAGTGGGGGGCAAGCAGGAGGCGGCCAAATGATGTTCTCTCTCTTCGAGGTTTTTCTCTCTCCCTCTCCTTTCCTCTCTCTCTAAAAATCAATAAAGAAAAAAATTTAAAAAGAAAAATATCTACTTTTCTTGATAATGATGATTAAATACAATAATATATAGCATTGAACATATGTTAGCACCTACTGTGTGCCACACATTAGTTTTGGTTGTTTTTTTTTCATTCAGAGGGTACAATTATGAAAAAATGTATTTATTTTTGTTACAGGTGTTTCTCCTTCTTTCCCCCATTGACACCCTCTCCCCCATCTCCCCACCTGGTCTTCAGCTTTGTTGTCCATGTCCATACATACATATAAGATCTGTGGTTTATCTCTTCCCTACCCCCCACCCCCTCTTCTAAGGGTTGTCAGTCTGTACCCTACTTTCATGTCTCTGGGTCTACCCAATTCATTAGACTGTTATGTTCATTATATTTCACAAATCAGTGAGATCACGTGATATTTGTCTTTCTCTGCTTGGCTTGTTTCGCTTAGGATAATACTCTCCAGGTCCTTCCATGTTGTCTCAAAGGATAAAAGGTCTTTCTTTCTTACAGCTGCATAGTACTCCATTGTGTATATGTACACTGCTTTTTTTATCCATTCATCTACTGATGGACATTTGGGCTGTTTCCAGATCTTAACTATTGTCAATAGTGCTGCTACGAACATGGGGGTACATATGTTCTTTCTGATTGGTGTTTCAGGATTCTTAGGATATATTCCTAGAAGTGGAATCACTGGGTCAAATGGAAGTTCAATTTTTTTTTTTATCCTCACCCGAGGACATTTTTCCCTTTTTTTTTTTTTTTTTTTGTTCAGGTAGAGTGGGAGGGAGATAGAGGAAGAAAGAGAGAGAGGGAAACATTGACATGAAAGGGACACATCAAGTGGCTGCCACCTGCACAACCCAACCAGGGCCAGGGACAAACTGCAACCGAGGTAATCGCCCTTAGCAAGAACCGAACCCGGGTCTCTCTGGACAGCAGGCCGATGCTCTAACCACTGAGCAACTGGCCAATGCAGCAGTTCAATTTTTAATTTTTGAGGTAGCACCATATTGTTTTCCACAGCGGCTGCACCAGTCTGCATTCCCACTAGCAGTGCACTAGAGTCCCCTTTTCTCCACACCTTCACCAACACTTGTTGTTTGATGATTTGTTGATGGCGGCCATTCTGACAGGTGTGAGGTGATACCTCATTGTTGTTTTAATTTGCATCTCTCTGATGATTAGTGATGTTGAGCATTTCTTCATATGTCCCTTAGCCATTTCTATGTCCTGTTGGGAGAGGTGTCTATTTAGTTCCTCTGCCCATTTTTTAATTAGGTTTTTTGTATTCCTTTTGTTGAGCTGTATGAGCACTCTATATATTTTGGAAATTAACCCCTTATCTGATGTATCATTGACAATGATGCTCTCCCATACAATGGGTTCCCTTTCCATTTTGATGGTTGTTTCTTTTGCTGTGCAGAAGCATTTTAGTTTGATGTAGTCCCATGTGTTCATTTTCTCCTTTGTTTCTGTTGCCTTAGGTGATGTATCAGTGAAAATTCTGCTGTGTATGAGGTCCGAAATTCTGTTGCCTACATTTTCTTCTAGGATTTTTATGGATTCACGAGTCACATTTAAGTCTTTTATCCATTTTGAGTTTATTCTTGTGTATGGTGTAAGTTGATGATCTACTTTCATTTTTTGCATGTAGCTGTCCAATTTTCCCAACACCATTTATTAAAGAGGCTGTCTTGACTCCACTGTATGTTCTTGCTACCTTTGTCAAATATAAATTGAGCATAATGTCTTGGGTCCATTCCTGAGTACTCTGTTCTGTTCCACTGGTCTATATGCCTGTTCTTGTGCCAGTACCAGGCTGTTTTTTTTTTTTTTTTTTACAGTAGCTTTGTAGTATAACCTGATATTTGGTATTGTGATCCCACCTACTTTGTCCTTCTTTTTCAAGATTGCTGTGGCTATTCAGGGTCTTTTTTGGTTCCATATGAACTTTTGAAATATTTGTTCTAGTTCTGTGAAATATGTCCTTGGTATTTTGATGGAGATTGCATTGAATCTATAGATTGCTTTGGGTAATATGAACATTTGAATGATGTTAATTCTTCCAGACCATGAACAAGGTATGTGCTTCCACTTTTTATATCTTTCTCTATTTCTTTTTTCAATGTCCTGTAGTTTTCTGCAAATAGGTCCTTTATTTCTTTGGTTAAGTTTATGCCTAGGTATCTTAATTTTTTTGCTGCAATGGTAAATGGGATTGTTTTTTCAGTTAATCTTTCTGTGAGTTCATCATTGGTGTATAAGAATGACATCAATTTCTTGACATTCAGTTTATATCCTGCTACTTTGCCAAATTCATTTATTAAGTCTAGTAAATTTTTGATGGCATCTTTAGTGTTTTCTATGTACAATATTCTGTCATCTGCGAATAATGACAGGTTCACATCCTCCTTTCCAATTTGAGTGCCTTTTATTTTTTCTTCCTGTCTGATTGCTGTGGCTAAGACTTCCAGTACTATGTTAAATAAGAGTGGCAAAATGGGCATCCTTATTTTGTTCCTGTTCTTAAGGGAAATGCTTTTAGTTTTTGCCCATTGAGTATGATGTTGGCTGTAGGTCTTTCATATATGGCTTTATTATGTCTAGATATGATCCCTCTTTTCCCACATTGCTGAGTGTTTTTATCAGAAATGGGTGCTGGGTTTTGTTGAATGCTTCTTCAGCATCTATTGATATGATCATGTGGTTTTTATTCTTCGTTTTATTTAAGTGGTGTATCACATTTATTGATTTGTGAATATTGTACCAGCCTTGCATCCTTGGGATGAATCCCACTTGGTCATGGTGAATAATTTTTTGATGTATTGCTCGGTCCAATTTGCTAGTATTTTGTTTAGGATTTTGGCATCTGTTTTCATCAGGGATATTGGCCTGTAGTTTTCTTTCTTTATAGTGTCTTTTTCTGGTTTTGGAATTACAATTATGCTGGTCTCATAAAAAGAGTTTGGAAGACTTCCTTCTTGAATTTTTTTGAAACAGTTTGAGGAGAATGGTTGTTAGTTCTTCTTTGCCTGTTCAGTAAAACCCCCTGTGAAGCCTTCTGGGCCTGGGCTTTTGTTTGCTGGGAGAGTCTTGATTGCATCTTCAATTTCCTTTGTTGTTATTGGTCTGTTCAAGTTTTCTATCTTTTCCCGGTCCAGTTTTGGGAGACTATGTGTTTCTAGAAATTTGTCCATTTTGCTTAGATTGTCAAATTTGTTGCCATATAATTGTTCATAGTAGTTGTTAATGATCCTTTGTACTTTCGTGGTGTCAGTTGTTACTTCTCTTTCATTTCTGATTTTGTGTACTTGGGTTCTCTCTCTTTGTTTCTTGGTGAGTGTAGCTAATGGTCCATGTCCATCAATCTGGTTTATCTTTTTGAAAAACCAGTTTTTGTTTCACTGATTCTTTGAATGTTTATTTTTTTATTTTTTTTTTATTTCTATGTTATTGATTTCTGCTCTGATCTTTACTGTTTTCTTCCCTCTACTTGCTCTGGGATTTTCTTTTTGTTTCCTTTTTGGTCTTTAAGTTGTGAGGTTAGATAGTCTAGTAGAAATTGTTCTTGCTTCTTGAGGTAGGCCTGTAGTGCTGTGATCTTTCCTCTCAGAACTGCTTTCGCTGCATCCCATAGATTTTGTGTTGATTTGTGTTCATTTTCATTGGTTTCCAGGAAGTTTTAAATTTCTTCCTTGATCTCCTTGGTAACCCATTCATTGTTTAATAACTGCCATTTAGCCTTCATGTGTTCAAATTCTTTGCATGTTCTTGTTGCTATTGACTTCTAGTTTTATCCCATTATAATCTGAGAAGATGCTTGATATGATTTCAATCTTCTTGAACTCGTAGAGACTTAGTTTGTATCCTAACTTGTAGTCTATCTTTGACAATGTCCCATGTACACTTGAGAAGAATGTGAATACTGTAGTAGATATCTATTAAATCCATTTGGTCTAGTGCTTCATTTAGATTCTCCATTTCTTTGCTAATTTTTTGTCTAGAGGATCAATCCAGTGATATCAGCGGGGTGTTGAAGTTTGCTGTTATGATTGTATTGTTGTCAATTTCTCCCTTGAAGTCCTCCAGAAAATTTTGAATATATTTTGGTGCTCTTATATTGAGTGCATATATGTTTAACAAAATTATATCTTCCTGTTGCAATGATCCTTTCAATAGTATGTAGTGACCTCCTTTGTCTCTAGTTATGGCCTTCATTTTGAAATCTACTTTATCACATATGAGTATTGCTACCCCAGTTTTTTTTTTTCCTTTCTGTTTACTTGGAAGATATTTTCCATCCCTTCACTTTCAACCTATGTGAGTCTTTTGTTGTGAGGTGGGTCTCTTGTAAACAACATATAGATGAGTCATGCTTTCTTATACAATCAGTTACCCTGTGTCTTTTATCGGAGCATTCAATCCATTTACATTCAAGGTGATTATTGATATGTACTAATTTATTGCCATTTTTGTTTAGTGTGGTTATATTTTTCTTCCTATTTCTTCTACTAATTACGGCAGTCCTTTGATCATTTCTTGCAGTGCTGGTTTGGTGCTTATGTATTCCCTTAGCTTTTTTTTTTTGTCTGGGAAGTTCTTCATTTGACCTTTTATTCTGAGTGATAGCCTTGCTAGATAGAGTAGTCTTGGATTCAGATCCTTGTTTTTCATGACCTTGACTACTTCATGCCATTCCCTTCTGGCCTTTAGTGTTTCCATTGAGAAGCCACCTGAGGGCCTTATGAAGGTTCCTTTGTAGGTAACCTGTTGCTTATCTCTTGCTGCCTTTAGAATTTTCTCTTTGTCTTTCATTGTTGGCATTTTAATTACTATGTGTCTTGGTGTGGGCCTGTTTGGGTTCTTCTTAGTTGGGCCTCTCTGTGCTTCTTGAACTTGAAAGTCTTCTTCCTTCACTAAATTAGGGAAGTTTTCTGTCACTATTTCTTCAAATATATTCTCTAACCCTTGTTCATTTTCTTCTTCTTCAGGGACTCCTATAATGAGAATATTATTACATTTCCAGTTGTCCCACAGTTCTCTTAAGCTGTCTTCCTGTTTTTAATTGTGTTTTTCCTTTTGGTTTTCTGATTGGTTGATTTTTTCTACCCTGTCTTCAAATTCACTGATCTGGTCCTCAGTTTCCTCTACTCTGCTGTTTAGTCCTTCCAATATGTTCTTTATTTGTACTATGTCATTCTTCATTTCTTCTTGGTGGTTTTTCATTTTCAATTGGTTGATTTTCAATGTTTTTATGTGTTTACTCATGGTGTTTATGTCCTTACTCATGCTGTTGGTGTTCTGCTGTTTGTGGTTCTCTCTACTGGGTCTGCATGAACGTGGGAGTACCCACATTAAACACCACTGTCAAGTCTTACTTTCCTGGGTATATTTGCAAGCCCAGGAATGGTTCAGTTATCCTCTAGATTTTTGCCTGGGGGCTATTAGTCACAGTTACTTGAAGAGCCTTGGTTTCTCAGTTGAATGAAAAACTCCCTCAGTTGTTCAGCATAAGAGGATTTCCCAAGGGTGGGGCAGATGCTGGTTATTAATGAGCCTCAATTTGCATTTGAATGGCCTAACTGGGTGGGGTTGAATCTCTGAGGGAGTGGCCACCACCTCTCCCCAGAGCCCTGGGAAGGAGTAAGGTGGCCACCATTCTGCATGGCTGCAACTCTGCAAAAACTCTGAACACCCTCCAAATCCAAGTGTCCCTACATAGTTCCAGTCCTGTCCACCCTCTCTCTGCCAGAGCCCAAGGTGAGTGGCTGTGACTATTTTAGCACTTTATCCGGCCCTCTGTGCTGTGGAGCAGGCTTGGGATTTTAACCCTGAGGGTGCTACTCACAGCTAAGACCATCTTGCTCCTCCACAATCATACCAGAATTGATTCAGTGTCCCTGGTTATATGGTCCTCGCAAGCTGATTTTCTGTTGCTTTTTCCTGACAATTTGTTTTCATTTTAGTTGTAATTCCAGTTTGATTCTGAGAGATGGTCTGTGTAGCTTCCATCCACTCCACTGCCACTTTGGAATCCTCAGACATTAGTCTTGAATCCAGGGATCTAACAATACACTAAATACACAAGTGTCCTGCTTCCATGAGCTTACTTCTCTTTGAGAACGCTGAAAGTACGCAGCCTTTAGTGCAGTGTGAACTGGAAATGAAATGGATATTGGGTCAGTAGGTAGTGCCAGGAGACAGGACTTAAAATAGAGTAGTAGGTTAACTCAAATACTAGGATAAGAGGTATTACAATTCAGATCAAATATACAGGAAAGACTTATGAGGACAGTAATACCTGCAGAGACGTAGAGAGCTTTGGGAATGAGCTAGATGGATTTGGGGAGAAAGGACACTTCAGGCAGTTGAAATAGCAAGAACGGCGACCTTGAGGTTTGGTCTTGGCAACATCGCTCTCCTGCAATGGGAGTCCATACATATTGACTCTGCAGTGTTTTACATCTGTGTTCCTCTGCAGTGCTTTAAATACAACCCAGTGGTCACCAAATGTCCATGGACCATACTTAATTATTAAATTCAAGTCATGTTTCCTAAAATGTGTTGCTATGTATTTTTTACTTTTCTTTATAATTTATTCACATAGACTACTATGCTGATATATTATGCATGATCTACAATAAAAGCAAAACAAAATAGAAATAAGCAAGATGAGAAAATAAATATCTAAAAGGAAATTCTAATACTTTTTTCTGTACTCAGAAATATCTTCTTTATACTTTCTAAATGTGAAACTGTAGCCCTCTGGATATAGTTAATATATTTCACCACCTTTAAATTTTTTCATTTTTTCTTTTTTAAAACTATTTTTTACATATTTTATGTTCTTTATGTTTTTCAGGATTGATCATTAGAAATAGAGTAACTGAAATTTTACCAGAGATTTCCCAGGGTAAACTTTCATTCTTATCTTTTACTTTTTCTTCCTGAAACACCAACACACCACTACATGGAGTGTGTGCTGCCTCAGATCAGAGTGTGTGAATCAATGAGCCCATCAAACATTTCTTCTGCTTCTGAAACTCCATGTGCACAGCTGCGAGAGTTACAGAAGGGACTTCTTTCCTCTTTACGACCAAGCGGGATGGAATTCGATACAAGGTTGATATTTCTCTAACCAGATTACCTGATGGCAGGTATTTCAAAGCCTCATGTTTCAGGGAGAGAGACAAACAATGAAGGAGTCTAACTTTACCCAAGGTTACCTTTCCAATCAGTCATAAAATCCAGATATGTGAGTAACTGATTGGTGTTTAGCTCCTAAAATAGGTGATTTAATAGAAGACACTGCACAGGAAAGCCAGAAGAATTTAAAGGACTCACTTTGTGAAATGATGCCTGTCCTAAAAATAAATGGTCTCTCTCTCTCTCTCTCTCTCTCTCTCTCTCTCTCTCTCTCTCTCCAAATATGTTTTTAGTGATTTTTTAGAGAGAGAGGAAGGGAGAGAGCAAGAGATACATGGATTTGAGGGAGAAGCATCAATCGGTTGTCTCCTGTACGCCCCCTAGTGGGGATCAAGCCAACAGTCCAGGCATGTGCCCTGACCGGGAATTGAACCAGGGCCTCTCAGTCCATGGGACGACGCTCAATCTGTGGAGCCACATTGGCTGGCAATGGTTTCTCTTTTTAAAAAATCTTGCTAAATGTTGTCAGGAAAGAACATAGGAGAATTCAAGAAGAGACCCTCCTAAGCACTGTCCTGTGAGGAAGGGGTGACCCCGGAGCATTTCCTTCTCTTGCCCATGTCATACCTGAACCACACTGTAAATCTGTTTCCCAAAATGGTCTTTGTATTTGATCAAATTGGAGCTAATCCACCAGAAAAGTGAAATGTGAACAATTTCTATGAGTTCAAGATCTTTCCGATAGACAGGAAGAGGCTAACAGCTTCTGCTTGCAAACCCAGTGGCCACCATGTTTCATTTGTAAATTTATTTAACCATCAAATCAAATCTGAGAATAAAATTTTATTGTACACGTTTAGATATGAGAAAACCAGGGCCAAATATTTGTGTACATTGCACTTACATTCACCTGATGACTTGCTTTTCAATTTAACATTTTTATGGAAAACTTTAATTCTTTGTGATAATAATTTTTTTAAATTCTTTGTGATAATAATTTTTTTAAATGTTTGCACAGTAAGTTTTCTTTTGGGTTTTTCAGATGAATTATGTCTCCCAAAGTTAAAATGAAAAGCATCCAACATTTAAGCATGGTTTTCTATAGAAACAGTTCAAAAACAGGAGGAGAACAGACCATCTTGCTAGATGAGTCTCAATGTGGGCCCCTTTTACTTTCAACAGTATCCAGTAATAGATTTCATCAGAGTAACTGGGTTGACATATGAGACATAGTTACCTTCCCAATTGTTCATTTCCTACTGCCCCGTGACATCAGGGAACATTCAGGAAGTTTTCAAGGCATACTGGCTCCCTTCACCCCAGTCTTGTTTCAAACCTGGGTGTCTGGGGCTGCCCAGCTTTGTAATATCTGTTCGTTGCTTTCTCTCCAATCTGCTTCAGCCAGCTTCAGCCCTTTCTTCTCAATCCCTCTGCACATGGAAGGAAGCCTGAGTGTGGGTACGAAGATTTTCTTTTCTCAAATGCCCAGAAATTATCCGAGTTGAAGTATAAGAGGAAGACGTCCTAGACATTGGACACACTGGAACTCATCTTAATTCATTGAAGCAAAACATTCTGGCTACATGACATGAATAAAATATCTACTGTATGCCAAGGCTTTTGCATAATTTATTCTATTTAATTCCCAGCACAACTCTTAAAGATCAGATAGATAACTCGCTTGGCCACTGGGCTCCTGGTTTTATCTCGGTTCCTATGGCTTGCATCCTACTCCATGAGCTCAAATGCGCTTCCTGTGGAATCAGCACAACAGATTTCACTCGTACTGGTGGCCACGTGGTCACTGAGATGTGCCAGTTTCCCTCTGTGCCCAGACATATGCAGCCCAGAAGTTCACCTGAGATCACACACACCCTCTGGAGTTAACTTGACCAGTGGGAAACTGGAAAGGTATTCTTCTATGCGTAACTTTGTCTACTTCTCAACAGATGAACTGTTCTGAGAAAGGGAAGTGCATAGGACCTCCTGGAAGCTGACCTCACAAGCAAGCTCAACGAGTTATGCTGGACACCGGGTAGTGACCAGCTTGACGCCACACCATCCTTCCACCACACTTCCTTTTACGTCACTCTGTTTCCCTGAGGTTGCATGCCTTTATGAAAAAATCGCCATAAGCTTTGCCTCAAATGTTGATTTTTAAGTATTTTAATCTAAGACAAATATGGAGAATGATGCTCAGAAAATTAAGTAGCAGTCTATGAATTAGAAAAAAAAAGTAGTAAAATAGATTTTGTTTATTTATATTTTAATTCTAAGACTCTTTCATTCTAAAAGTAGACATCTTTCTGCTCTACCACAGTCTCCAAGACTTTTAGAAAATGCAACTTTTCTAAATTCTTGAAGTTTGATTTTGAGATTCTTAAATTTTAGTTGAGCTTCCCTTTTAAAATATTTTCTAGTGGAAGCGTGGGATATGCTACAATTTTGAAGTTTGTTGTGTTCTCTTCATGAAGTTGATCCAGAAAAGTAGCTTGTTGTATCTTGGGGCAGAAAGAACAGGTAGGTTATCATCATAACCTCTTGGTATCAAAGGAAATTTTATCCTATTTTGCGTGCTGGTGTTTTTGGTGTTAACTGCCGAGCGTTAAGAAGTTCTGTTCTCACTACCAGAAGCTATGAATGTCAAGTTCTTGCCGGCCTGCCTGAGGTTAAGAAACTTATGTAAGGGGAGAAGACTGGTGCTTCCCACTTGAAACCAAGTCTGCTATTTAAAGTGAGAAGATGTGGTAATGACACATCTAAAAAAAGATGTTCTACCCAGTGGTGATCTGACGTTTGACACAACGAGCTGAGGCAACAACGGTGCCTTGGTGAGTCAACCTGAAGAGAGAAATAGGAAAAGAACAAACCTTACATTGATGAGTAGAGAAACAGATGAAATGATATGAGATATGTCTATAGGTCTTCCAAACCTGCCTCAGCCCTGTCTCCTCAGTGTCAGGTCAGACCAATGAGCTGCAATGAGATGAGTCCAAAGATCTCACACCGTGTGTTCTCACCTTACAAAGGAACTACTCCAAAGTTAAGTGGAGCCATCATTGGTAGATAGCACTAATTATGTTACATAGGTGTGTATGTATATATATTCATATATACATATTTGTATATATAAAGCATACAATGACACACATTCATTTTTATTTTTTAATATTTTTAATATTTTTTTAATATTGCGTTTAGAGAGAGAGGAAGGGAGAGGGAGAGAGAGGGAGAAACATCAATGACAGAGAACATTGATTGGCTGCCTCCTGCATGTCCCCCATCAGGGATTGGGCCCATAACCCGGGCATGTGCCCTGACCAGGAATCAAACCATGACCTCCGGGTGCATGGGTCAACATGAAACCAGTGAGCCACACCTGCCAGGCAATCAAGTGATTGTCCTGCCAACCAATTCATCTTTTTGTGTTGTTGTTGTTGTTAATCCTCACCCGAGGGTATTTTTAATTGATTTTTTTTAGATAGACTGGAAGGGAGGGAGGAAGAAAAAGAAAAACATTGATGTGAAAGAGACACATTGATTGGTTGTCTCCCACATGGCCTTAATTGAACCTGCAGCCCAGGCACGTGACCTTGACCTTCAATCAAACCCGGGACCCTTCAGTCAGCCGGCCGACACACTAACCATCAAGCCAAATGGGCCAGGGCAGCAAGTCCCCTTCTGATGTGGGGCCAACAACATGCCTGAGCTACGCCTCAGTTTTCACATCTGTAAAAGAGTGAAATCTGGTGCACACAATATCTATGTGTCTCCTAGCTCTAAAATGTATTTACAACGTGGTTTTCAAAGTGAAGTCCCACATACCCAGTGGGGGAAACAGATCGATGCCTCCTTTAGTACTCAGCATGCAATTGATATTCTTTCAAGCACACGTGACGGACACTTCACTCAACGGGATTAATCAAAGAACCAGCGCAGAGATTCCGAGGAGGGCTGGCTCTGCCTGCGTCTCCCCCAGCCCTACCCTTTGCTCTGAGCTCTCACTCACCTTGAGGCAGACTGATGTTCTCTGCACGACGGGGAAGGTGGCCAAATGCTGCCCATCCTCCGGAACCTCAAGCAAGAGGCTTTTAGAAGTGCTGTCAGGACAGCCCCAGGCAAACTCAGATGGCCCAGCACCCGAGAATTCTCTGACTACACTCACTGTGTCGCAGAGTACCTTGGCTGTTCTGGCCCTACTGGATTCTCAGAGGAAAATGTAGATATTTTAATTAAAAAATGGTAGAACTCACACTGAAGTGCCTCATTGGAGAAGGAAGACTGTTGGGAAGGGTCCCAGGAAGTCCAGAACTACCGGAGACCTCCGTGTGTCCTGTCTGCGGGGTTCCCATGTGTATGCGATGCTCTTCTTTCACAGGAGAACATGCCACGCTGGAGGGCTGCCAGCGCCCAAGCCAAATGCCACCTAGCTGTCACTCCTGGATTCTCTGTCCCGGTTCCACTTTGGAAATCCCTGAGAGGTCTTTAGGGACAAATGATCAGATGTCCACCCCTGTGCCAATGAGCAGGGTCTGTGGCGTTTGGGTCTTATCAAAAAGGCACAGCTATTGGGAATGCTGCACCATGTGCCTGGAACGGCAGCTGGCACAGAGTATGAACTCAGTGTAGGAATGAGTTCAAAAGGGACACTACCACACCGGTGCTATCTAGAGCTTAAATAGTGACAAAGTCTCCATTTCCAGCTCATCACATTATTCCCAGTCGGTGTGAACACTGGCTAGCGCTCCTTTGGAGAAGCCTTTAGGACCGATGGGCTTTTCCAGACTTTAGCCCCGTAAACTTTTCATCTGTATAAAAAAGATACTTATATTATGAGTATGTGGGCTAAAAGCTCAATTTCAGATTAATAGCCCAAAGCTTTCTGATGGGATAATACTATAATTAGTATTTTCTCAAAGCTATATTTTTTTCCCCAATATTTTTCTCCACAGTCTAAAGATGGGCTAATACCATAATTATTATTTTTTTTTCAAAGCTGTATTTTTTTTCTGATATTTTTCTCCATAGCCAAAAAAAGATTTGAGAAATTAAAGGCCAGTGTGGATATAGAAACACAACTATACTGCAGGGCAAAAAACTAATTCTTGTCACAATATTTATGAGTGGTTATTAATAATGGAGATTTGCAATGCTTTTATCTAAATTATCTTGGTTATGAAATTAAAAAAAAAAAAACACAGATTACTTTCCATTAAGGGTAAGAGAGTACAAATAAAAGATTAAGTTTGAAATAATTAGGACATTTTTTGCCCTGCACTCAATTTGTCACATTTTCTTTTATTTGTAGAACCTCTGTGATGCCATGTTCTCATTGACGATGAGGCGGTTTTGTTTTTGGTTTTGTTATGTTGTTTAATCTTTGTTACAATGAGGGTTTTAATGCTTGTCCTACATAAGTCAAAAGAATAACGTGAGAACAACATACATCTTCCGTTTTAATGCTATGTAAGCATAGCTCTGGGTCTCTCATGCCGAGAGCACGTGTTCTGCTCGTCCTCAGGTAATGGTGCTTTCACACCCTTCAGGAGGAGCTCAGCCAGCGGAGCCAAGCTGTTGGGCCAGGATGGAGACAGCTTTTCTGGAAGCTTTATTTGCATATCAAGCACATTGTTGTAACTCAGAGTGGGAGTTAGAGATAAAAATAGAGCAAAGTATTCTAATCATTTCTCTACGAAGTCTACTCATAATTAAGAAATTGTCAGTGCTTCCCATCAAAGCAGGAGGACACGAGAGGGAATTTCTGGGTGAACTAAAGGAGACAGGAGGAGCACGGTGAAGCCCCAAAGCCCTCCTCAGGACCACATACCCCTCTCCCCCTGCAGCTGCTGCTCCAAGTTTCCGGGCTCCACCCTAATGAAACTTTCGGAAAGAGTTGTTATATTTCTGATCCTCGTTTTTTTGTTTTGTTTTTCCTTACTTCAGAACAATGATTCATTTTCCAACAAAAGCATCCTGTCACCTTATCAGTTTCACTGAACAGATGCCCGTTGCAACAGACCTTAAACAAAAGGTAAAATGTTTCTTGGGGAGAAAAGTGGGATTGGACCGACCAGAGAATGCTCTGCATGGAGGTAGAGCCCCCAAATCCGGGCTGTCTGACAGGACAGCGAACAAGCTGACTGCGTGCTCTGAATGAACTCGCCGGCTCAGCGTCCGTGCTCTGTGCACCCGCGACCAGGCACGCCAGCCAGCAGGGATTGCAGTGATCTCGCCATTACCAATAACACTGCTTGGGGACTCATCATATTCCAGCGACTAGTCTACGAACTTTGCACTGATTTGCTGCTTGTTAATTAATGGAACCACCTATGACATAGGGACACATCTGCTTTCTCCTTGTCACTGGTGAGGAAACAGGCAGAGAGCAATGGTTCGCCTTGAACAAGGGCTCAGAGCTCATAGGAGGCATAGACAGGGCTTCAGCCCTGGTTCTCTGGCTTCTGAGTCTATAGTTGCCTCACTTGCAAGTACAAATGTGAGGTTGAGATGATGCTTCTTGTATAGAAAAAAAGAAACAGAAAGAATCGAGGGTTCAAGAGAGTGGGGGACTCACTGGGGAACTCCAGTCTGCATCGCAGCCGAATCTCGACTCCACGAGACTCTGGCCCAGGGCTCCCTCTGCCGCATGGAGAGCACCTGCCAGCACTGTGATGGGAGGGTCTGAGGAGTCACCCGCACAGAGTGAAGAAACACGTTTCCCTACAAGGGGGGATAGTGTTGCGTTCCTTTCGTGCAGGTGGGACCTGGAGAGACGGTGCCAAGGTCCAGTTCTGTTGTCTCACTCTCAAGATGCATCCCCCAGAGCCTGAGGCGAATGTGTCCAGAGGCAGGCGTAGTTGCTGTGGCGTCGGGTGAGTTCACACGGGGTCAGAAAGGCATCGTGGATGAGGGTGGCGCGGGCGGCTCCATGTCCTTTTAGTGAGCATGGCGTGGATGCTGTGCAGTGACAGACACCGTGATGAACACCCTCGTGGGAACTAGCTGTACCTCCTGCAGGACTTGACGCTCAGTCAAATGCATGCAGAGAATATGTATATATGATGTTAAGAGCACCTTCATTAAAGCTGGGGACAGTGGAACAAGGAAGGCCTCAGGGCAGAGAAAGCGGCAGGAGAGCCGAGGGGAGCCCGGCTTTGCCTCCCCAGAAACCTTAGGGAAGAAGGGAGCCAAGGCGGTGCCGTGAGCTCACCGAGAAAGCGGAGAAAGGGGCCTTGGAGACAGGTTCAGGCGGTTTTCCTGGGACCAGCGGCTGCTGCCTGCTGCTCCCCTTGTTGAAAGTCACAGGGACCCTTGGCGTTGAAGGGAGAAAAGTAGAGAAGCACACCTGAGAGGAAAGAAAAACCCGGGCGTGCTCAAGGGAGAGCCCCCCATAAAGGGAAGAGTGATGAAATGGACCCAGGGTTTATCTCTCACTGAAGGGAGCTTGGATCGATGTCAAACATAGAAATGAAATTAATTCAGTTCCATTTCCAGCGTTGTTGAATTGCGCCCGACACGCGGGGAACATGGATGCTGACTCAGAGCCATTTCCAGATGGAGAGAGCACACCCCACACAATGCTGGCCCAGGCCCACCCCGTCTCTCTCCTTCCTGTCCCATCGCGAGGGACACCTGCTCCAGATGACAGGACTCCACCCGCCCCTGACCCTTTCCCTTCCCTTCCCTATGCAGACTGGCACAGAAGAAATAACTCACCTTTACTGAGGGCCGATCGCGGCCTGAAGGATGCAGTTCACCTGTGCTGGCAGGTGGGCTCCCCACTGCTGGCCCCTCCCCACAGTAGAAAGACTTGCTCTTCCATCTGTAGGTCCCACTAGACCCCCATGAGCCTCTGCCCCTGGAAGAAAAACGATATACTATGTGGTAAAGGAACAGAAGAGAACTCAGATTGTTCCAAAACGAAGCTGTGCCAAGTATGTACAGTTTACTGTTTTCCAAAGTACTCCCAGATTAGTCATGAACATCCCCACGCTGCAGTGAGTGACGGACCAGAGAGGAACGAGGAGTGTTTCATCTCGCTCGGCACCGAAGGACGGGACAGGGCTGCCCTCCACCTGCCTCCATACTGTGTCCTCTCAGTGTTGTGTGGTCCCTGCCCAGGGAGGAGCGCAAAGCTTCAACAGCCAGTTCTTCCCTCACCCGATGGCCCCGCCCGCAGCGGGCACTGCCCCTTGGACGACCCGTCAGGAGTGTCTCGAGTTGCCTGTCTTCCCTGACGCCACCCAGAGACTCTGAAATGGGAAGGAAAGCACACTAGTTAAATCAGCTCCAAGCCTGAGCATTTCGTCTCCAGTTGGTTTTCCAGTCCACGTTTTCCTCCCCAAAACAATGCCCAACAAAGCCTGTTATGAAATATGTTTGGAGCTTGATTGATACTCTAATTACACTCCCATCCCAAAATGTCATTAAAGAGATGACCCAAATGTGAAGATAAACACTCTGTTCCTGTAGCATTGCTGGGGAGCTATTAAAATAGGGAGATTAAATTCCTTTGCAAGTGGAAATCCAAATATATTACATTTCCATGGAATTAGGTCTAAAAATCAATTTTTCTTAGGCTTTTTGAGTTAAAGTGCCAAAGAGCATGAAGCATTTGTTGAAGTCCATTCTGGCACCGTTGGGAGCATTCTCATTGTGTGTGCAGAGAGTCTTCTTTTTGCATTGGAAGATCGTGTCCTTCCTCATCGACAGGACTATCGTCCCTCCTTCACGCCTCAGACGGGGATCGCTTCAGCACCAGGTCCCTGAAGTCCTCAGTATTGTAAAGATTCTCAGGAGATACCATGAAAGCAAGATTAACATGCCACTGGAGTCGCATCCCCAGACCTGGAGCAATTCTGCGCCTGAAAGAGTTCGCTCAGACACAGTTATTTCTAGACCCATCCCTTTTGTTGCCAAAGACCACAGCGGAGAACCATTACTTTCCTGAAGAGCGATGGCCAGGTTGGGCCATGTGCTGGGACACATGGCCATTCATGCCAATTTTCTGATATCGAAGGTTTGGAATTTACATTCAGATGGGAGACTCTCTCAGCAAGAGGTTCATTTTGGCACTGTTGATTGTATCAGTAAAATCCACTTATGAAAACTGCCTGGTAGGCCAGACAGTATTTTTCTTGCTGTCCCACGTCGGCATTGAGCGTCAGTGATTGGGCAGGTAGTGCTCCATTGAACGGGGCTGTAAAAGTAACACGGAATGCACCACGCTCTGTACAAAGGCATTTTCAGTCCTCATATTAAAGATTTTTGTTTTACTTATCTTTTGAATTTTTAAAACAAAAAAATATTACTTCTTAGAGAAGAAATCCCTTCTACGTAAGCAACGCTGAGCTAGCTGGACAGCAGGCGGTGGGGAGACCCGGGAGGTGAGTGTCTCGCTGCTTGCCCCAGGGGAAAAGCTAGTTCTAGCCCTGGACTATGCCCCCTTGGACTTGAGTCTTTATTGAAATCGGGGGCAGGCAGTGGAGTCTCCTACTTTGGGCTGGTGCCAACCACTTAAAGCTGGGACATCCATTGTGCTCCCCCACACATCGTGACTGCCACCCTTGCACCCAAACAGCACAGATTCTTTAGCCTCTGACGCCTGGAAGTTCAGTCGTTGACGAACTGCTGTCGCCAATCCAATTCTTGCTGTTTTCTCCTTTTACCAAAGCCTCTGAGGAGAGCCCCCATGAGCCAGGGCCTCCTCACACATGTACAGTAATTACAGGGCAAGGTCAGGTGCTGACCCTGCACCCGGAGGCAGTCCACACATTTGTTGGGTTTGAGAAGAGCCCGGGACATTCGTCGGGGTATCTTTGAGATAAACCATCACAGGATTATAGTCTCTGTCATCATAAGCTGTAGTAATCTGCTAAGGTCAAAATACTCAACGGTTCAAAGGTTCACAGCCTCTTACCCAAGCCACACATCATAAAGTGAATTTTACAACTGAAAGAGCAGCTGTATTGTGCAGTAGGTGGCAACTCACTAACGTTAAAGAAAACATGCTTGGGACACCCCCGGCCAAGCTCCCAGCCGTCCTTGCGACGCGCACCCGACGCTCCGGCCACTGTTCTACCGAATTTCATGCCTCGCCTGTTTGTCACGGTCCACCGCCCACAGACAGTGACTTAAAAAGGGCCAAATAAACAACATTCCTCTTTGCTATGGCCTGGATCATGAACTAACTGAGAAATACATAGCAAAAAGGAGCCAAAAAATTCCTTTTGCTACTAATAAAGAGTAGGGGGACTGAGCGAGCTTTGCCTATGTGGGCGAACGTGGGCGTTAGCCACACGCACAGATCCAACCGTAGGTCACCCGCCGCACACGCAGGCTCCACGAAAGTCACAGCACGGAGGGACGAGGAAGACCGCGCTCTCCACTGCAGCGCTTCTCGGGAGAATAAAGAGAGAGCCAGACATGTTCTCAGCAGTGTGACTCATCACTATTATTACATTCTTGTTACCATGAGGACAATGAACTTGGACCACAACAGCTCAATCGGATGATTTGGTTGCATTTCAACCATGTTGTCCATTAACTTGTCATCAGTGGGGTTGAACAGCTAGCAATCACTGCTCCTTATTTTTTCCGTTTCTTTATAAATGTCCATTGACCTGTTTTCTCAAAGTTTATGAACTTAAGTAATTCTGTATCTAACAAATATAATTTATTCACTGGTAATAACTTGTCTCCTGGTTCTATCTATCTATCTATCTATCTATCTATCTATCTATCTATCTATCTATCATCTGATCTATTTATTACAATTGTATGCCTTTAGTTAATAATCAATAATTACTTTAATAGTATTTATGTTTTCTATTTATTTAGTGCCTATATTATTCTGCACATCATTGTATCATACTATATTTTTAACAAAGTCTTACCATTTGGGATTATTAACCATATTTAAAGATGAAAAATACTGCTTCAGAGAAAATAAGTCACTTGAGGTCATCCAGCAGGTAAGCAGGTGGAGCCAAGGCACACCTTCTCTCCGCCCTACCGCATGGCCTCCGCTCGGCTGCAGGATGTTAGGACGGGAAACTGAATGTTACTCATGCCAATCGCCACAATTTATAGAGGGAAAATCGAGGCCCATTATGTGAAGGTCAAACTTTGTTTAATGAGCAATATCACTCAACCTACAGAGGAGTTAACACAGAGACATTATATCAAATACTTGAAAATATAGAGAGACTTCTCTCTGAGATCTCTGGTAGCAACTATTGGAACTTGGCAGAAAGTGCTTTCAGAAATGTTCCTGTTTCCCGTTGTTCATCTTGTGTCCATTCAAAGCTCGGACTCCTGGTGAGTAAGAGGTTTTCCTAGGTCCTGTGGACACACCCGTTAGTGGGTGAAGGACTCAGAATCTAAGTGAGATCTAGAATGGTAAAGACATCATCAACGTATGTTTATTAGGACCAGCGAGACACTGGTCTCACTCGAAGCCACGCTGGCTGCCCCCAGGGGATCACCCACGCCACTTCGACCAGGTGCCCAGAGGGGTTGGCAGAGGGGTTTTCCTCTGAGCTGAATTGACAAGGGTTAGCAGGACTGTCCCAGGTAGGAAAATGAATGGGTGGGCGTTCAAGGCTTAAGGAACACACTATGTAAGGCAAAGCCCTGGCTTTTTCTGAGGGAGAACACAGAATCTGCTAGCAGAGCATGAAGCATGAGAGGAGAAGTAGGATCGAAGAGTTAAAGCGATATCAGCTCATGGAGCAAACCCGTTCGAGAGGCAAGTAGGACCTTCTGCAGGCTGTAAGCAGGAAAAACTCACGATCATGTCCGACTTGCCATCTGTTATTTGTGTGTCTAACATTTCTGACAATATAAATATTGCCTGGGTTCACGTGGCAGCTTTGTCACATACTAGCTCTGACCTTGTACTAGTTACGTGACTGCTCACCAATCAGGAGAATGGGATTAATATAATACTTACACAGTAAGGGTGTCCTGAGGACTAAATAAGGCAATGCAGGTAAAACACTTACTAGAGTGGCTGGCACATCCCATAATGCTAGATGTCATTATCCTTAAAATAATTTTTACACGAGAAAACTGAGGCACAGAGATGTTATGTGACTTTTCAAGATTAAGCTGCTAAACGGTAGAGGTAGGAGTTGAACCAAGGAAGTACAGTTTTACAAACCATGCATTTAATCGCTCTTCAATGCTTCCTCTTTAACTATGAAGTGACTTAGGTTCCTACCTTAATATGATCAAATCTTGCTTTATAAAATATGCCATTCTCAATTGTAGTATTGAATATTTGTCAATGACTGGATTCTATTGATTTATCTAGTCATCCACCCCATACTTTTAAGAACATCTCTTGTTTTAACTAATAAGAACATCTCTTGTTATAAACAAGAACACCTATGTTTATATAGATGTATGTTGCGTAGATATAGATCTATAACATTTTACTATATATAATTATATAAATATTTTACCAACTATGGTAATTATACTATACATATATAAATATATGGTAAACTGTTTCACCCATGTGGTTGTTCATTGCTTTTGAAATACCACCGATCTGTGGTGTTGAGTTGTATCTATTTTGTGATAAATTTAAAATCATGGAAAAGAAACAGAGACCAATGCAGCTGTTCACTTCCTCCAGCGACTGGTCTCCATCTGTTGTCATCAATCTCAGAATCTCTGCCAATAATTGAATGTCCTTTTGTAAATGTGGCTTTTCTCCTGGGTTCTGCCATGGAGCACCCCCATCACAGAGGAAAATTGTGATGTCACAAAGCAGACAATGATCAAAATGGCCAGATGCAATGTTGACAGTGTCTCATCCTCAGTCGTATAGGATTCTTTCTTTTCCTGCTAGAAAATCAGTGGGTTTTCTTAACCAATGACTTGCTACCTACTAAGATTGGAACACTGCTCAGACCCCACCTTCATCCTGACACCCCTGTTCCCATTTGCTCCTCCTACTGGATATGCATAGAAATGCTTGACTGCCCCATTCTTTCTGATCACCCTCATTGTTTATATAATATTTTCTGTACTTGAAACACCTTCCCCCCAATCTGTCTTTTTTGATAATCTCATATCTTTGGCAAGCCTTCACAGATGCTGCCTTCTGCATTGGTTTACGAGGGCTGTTATCACAGACTGGGGGGCTTCGACAACAGAGATGCATTGTTTACAGTCCTGGGGTCGGAAGTCCAAAATCAAGGTGTCATCCAGGTTGGTCTCTTCTGAGATCTCTCTCCATGGCTGGTAGATGGCCTTTGTCTCCCCGTGTCCTCACATGGTCTTCCTTCGGTGTGCGATTGTGTCCTCACCTCCTCTTCCTCTGAGGACACCAGTCATATTGGACCAGGTCACTCTTTACTGACCTTATTTTAACTAGGTCTGTTTTTAAAGAACCCGTCTCCAAATGCAGTTACATTCTGAGGTCGTGGGGGTTAGGATTTCAACATGGGAGGGGGGAATGACACACTTCAGCCCATAACATCTTCCAACCTTGGTGAGGTTCCTTCCCTGAGACTCCTGGCAAGCAATGGATGCCTCTCTCAAAGCTAGGTTCACCTGCACTGTGACTCAATTGTCATCACCTGAAGACTGAGGTCTCTCGAGTCATGACCTGGCTTCTACTGGCTCTCTTTCCTCAATTGTATACCATGCTTTCTGATAGTATAGGTGTCTAATAAAAATATTTATACATGTTAAATAGGTGAATGATCCAGGGGAAATGGAAAAAGTTAACTTAATTGTAAGTATAAATCTATCTATCTATCTATCTATCTATCTATCTATCCATCCATCCATCATCTATCTATCTATCTATCTATCTATCTATCTATCTGTCATCTATCTATCTATCATCTATCATCTTCCATATATTTTTTAATGACCATTATTTAGGAGATTTGATGTCTATCAGGTATTTTATATTTGAAAAATTATTACAGGATTTTGATTTTTAAATCAACTTTCAAAATGACCTTTAGCTTTTATTCTTGCTTAAGTCTCCTTTGCCCTTCCATTTTACATTTCTAGGTCTTTTAAAGAGTCTCCTATATTGTCCAAATAACAACTGTTAATATACAGCTATGAGGGTACTTGTGAGTGATTCTCCACATGAACCATGACTTACCCTGACCTTCCAACATGAGCGTGTGTGAGGTGCAGGTAGGTGAACTAGAAAAAGAATCAATGCCTGGTTTCGGAAAAGCACAATTTGATCCCTGATCAAATACAGATTTAGGAAAAGGAGCCACCAAGTTACATGATTTCTAGACCTCTGCTGTTTATTTGATCTCATCCATTACTAGGAGGCATTCTAAGGAGATAGAAAGAACTAGGAAATAAATAAGAAAAAAGTGGCACAGAAGGCCTGGGCTGGGTGTGGTGGAGGAGGAGAGGCAGACGACACCTGATGGATGGGGTCTTTGCTGTGGCCATAAATCGCCTGTGCTGCCTTCCCCTGCCCGGCCTGCTCAGGTGTTTGCCTCAGGTGCTCAATGAACTGCTGAGGGATCAATAGCCCATGGCAGACAACTTTGAAAAATTCCCCTTGATTCAGTCAAGTGTTTAATTTCTCATCAATTCTGATGATGTAAATCCTTTGTGATCAGCATGGTTGTTAAATATCCACTCACTAGTGTTGACAAAGTGTAAGATAGGTCATCTCTCAGACTTCAGAACTCTACCTGGGGTTAGCACTTCACCAGGGCTAGTGAGCTGGGAGAAATAGCATTTCCAGCTTCCCACCTGGTAAGTTCACGTATTTAACCTGTTCCAGATTCAGACAGGGTCTTTTTTAGGGAGGAAACTTCTCTCCTCAAAACACTACATTACACACACACACACACACACACACATGCACATACACATGAAGCAATTATCCAATTATTAAAATGTATTAAGTGACCAGTATTTATCCAACATTGAACCAAGTTCTCAATACACAAAGATAAAAGATAAAACATTAAAATCTGAGTGAGTCCAAATGTGAGAAGCATATGTGTGACCCACAGTGTGAAAATGGTTTCTTTGTCCAAGCTGGGCTTGGAAAAGTAACCAAAAAAATCTAGCTTTATTCTTCCTTCCCACCCACTCTCTGGGATCATGTTTTCTCTATGTATGTTTGACATTTTATGAAGATTTCATAGGTTTCCTGATTATTCCTAGATAATATCCCATCATTCCACCGCTTTTGGACATTAAACATCTACTGTGGTTTAATCAAATAACTCCAGTTTAGGTTACTAAACATCAGTGAAGGCCCAGCCAATGGGAAGTCTGGATCTGACTCAGCCTTGGACCTTTGCAGTGGACAGTGGGTCAGAGTTGGATCCATCTCTCTTCTCTTTCATCTGCTTTTCAAGTGCTGTCCTGATGGTACCAGAGGGACAAGCAATCGGAGGGAAATGGTTGGCAAAGTTGTCAGCTAGCATTTCGGACCTTAAGGTGTCCACTGTCCCTAGAATGGTTCTTTTTCTCATTGAGCACCTCTGTGGGTTTCTCAGAGACCCTCTTCCTGGGAACTCACCTGCGGTTTCCTTGGTGGGGTGTTGCTTCCCTTGTGGCTGGCTCTTTGTGACAATAGGGCATCTCAGTGGCATCGTCTTCCTCTGATCTCTTGTCACAGAAGGACAGGTTCTGAGCGTCCCCTCACTTTTAGAATTTTCCTAGCTGAGCCAGAACTCAAGTGCCACCCTGAGTTCTGCTGACTCCAAACGTCGAACCCTCTGGGAATGAGGTCCCTTTGTGACGACCCCGCCCAGCGGCTGAGGTCAGGGCTGGGCTCAGAGGACACCGATGGTGTTTTTCAGCTCCCTCCCGGAGACCATTTCTTCTCAAGCACATCCTTGACAAGCACACCTTCTGCTCTGAGTAGGTGTTGTTGTCTTTGTTTGTTTGTTTACAGTTGAATATCATCAACTATTAGAATCGTGTTCTGGGGATTAGATGCTGGTTTCTTATACTTCAAACGGTATTTCTCCTCCGCTGTCTACTTGCTTCTGGTGCTGGGCTTCAAACGTATGTTTATGTCATTGAGTGACCCCTGACGCTGCACCTTTGTGTCATAAGAAACACCAGACTCATTCCCAAAAGGTCTTCCTATACTGGGGAAGCTAAAAATAACTAGGCTTAGAAGTGACTCTAAATTTCAAAAGTACAATCTGCCAGGATCCAAGATAATAAATCCCTACTTGAACTTCCTTAGAGCCAGACCCGAAAACACCTGTGACCACGCCGCCGCCATGCAGCACGAGGAGAGTCAGACTTGTAAGAAACAGTAGCTACCATATTTTGCTTTTGCAAACTCACAGCAGCAGGACCGTGTGCGCTCACTGCTGACATTATCCTCAGAGCCTTAGCAATGCGCAGCTGCAGCCGATGTCTGAGCGCCTCCCACTCGAGCCGACCTGGAGGAGACTTCGTGCTGTGCTGCCCCCAGGTACACGCCAGGACAAAGACACTCGTCCCCAGTGCCTGGTGGCTCTCAGCTGCATCCACCGTGGGAACGGACTTGAGCTGGAGAGACTCCTCGCCTGATAATCCTCTCTACTTACACAATACACATTCATTTCTTAGGGATCAGGTTAAAAACCACTAAATCAGAATGCCCATTTTAAAACTTCCCCGACCAGTTATGTCCTGTAATTGTGAATCATCGAGGTTACTTACCAGCACTGTGACTTAAAATTCTCTGTGTGATCCCGCCCCCCATGCACTTATGTTTCTGCTGTACAACTGCCACCTGCTCACTCCGAAAACAGGGAAGAAACACGTACGTTGTCCGTCGCTGTGTTCTCAGGAGGCAGTAGCGTGCTTGGTGCCCATAAGACACCTGGTAAATGTTCGTTAAACAAATGGCACCCCAAATCGGTTGCAGTTCCATTTAATTTAGGAATTATTTAGATTCTTTTACTTCAGGAGCTATTTACTTTGCTCGTCCGTCATCAGAAGAAAGGTTTAATCACTGCTGTCCCTTTCTCAGCTGGGTTAAAAAATCACTCACAACTTGCCCCGCGGACCTTCTAGGAAATCACAGGGAACAAGAGCGTGAGGAAAATAAACAAAATAAAAAAACGCCAAATAAAAGAATCTTTCATTCCCTGTAGCAGCACTGGCCAAAGCAAATAGTCAGGTTTTGCTTAGCGAGGGAACGTGTTCTGGGAAACGCGATCGTACACAACTTTGTCACTGCACAGACGTCCTGGAGGTCACGGAGAGCGTGGGCGGCGCAGCCGCCACAGGGCCCACGGTCAGCCCGTGGCTCAGGGCACGCGCCCTCTGCCATCTCTCCACACCCGCGCCACGGGGGCGCGCTCACTGGGGAGTGCTTGCCAATACAGACATATCTAAATGGAAAGAAAACTACAGTTTAAAAAATAAAAATATTGCACTTATGTAGGGCAGTTACCATGACTGGAGCTCACGGGACTGGACGTTACTCTGGGTGAGTTAAGCGAGTGGTGACCGAAGTGGAGGCCCGGGGCATCCCGGACACCCCTGTGGACTTTGTAATCACCGTCCCCAAAGCCTCCCGCGGCTCCCCGCCCACAGGGTCAGGACTGAACATGAAGGGCAGTGCAGCTCCGTGAGCAGGGCTGGGCTGGGCTGATGGAAGTGTCGGGGAGACGCTGGCTGGGTGAGGGTGAACCGCTGAGACAGGGACTGGGTGGAGGGAGGGGGAGGAGAGCTGGCCTGAGGGCCAGTGGGAACCAGAGATCAGGATGCAGACAGAGCGGCAGGGGTGTTGTCATGCACGAGGTCTTGGCACTGCAGTTGGAGCGATGATCAGACTAGGAAAGGCTGTGGCAGGCATGAACAAAAGAGGGCAGCTCGTGGGGAGGGTGAGGAGCTGGGACTCTGCTGTGACTTCAGAAACTGGCTAGAATGGCCGCCATCAACAAATCCTCAAACAACAAGTGCTGGCGAGGGTGTGGAGAGAAGGGGATTCTAGTGCACTGCTGGTGGGAATGCAGACTGGGGCAGCCACTATGAAAAACACTATGGTGTTTCCTCAAAAAATTAAAAATCGAACTTCCATTTGACCCAGTGATCCCACTTCTAGGAATATACCCTAAGAAGCCTGAAACACCAATCAGAAAGAATATATGTACCCCCATGTTTGTAGCAGCACTATTTACAATAGCTAAGATCTGGAAACAGGCCGTGTCCATCAGTAGACAAGTGGATGAAAAAGCTGTGGTACATATACACAATGGAGTACTATGCAGCTGTAAGAAAGAAAGATCTCTTATCCTTTGAGACAACGTGGAGGGACCTGGAAAGTATTATCCTAAGTGGAACAAGCCAAACAGAGAAATACAAGTATTATATGATCTCACTTATTTGTGGAATATAATGAACATAACAGTCTGAGGAATGGGGTAGTCCTAGAGACGTGGAAGTGGGGTACAGACTGACAATCCCCAGAAGAGGGGGTGGTGGGGGAGAGATAAACCTCAGAATTTATATGCGGGTATGCATGAACAGTGGACATGGACAACAAACTAGGGACAGGGCGGGGAGGGAGGGGAAGGGGGGAATCAATAGTGGAAAAAGGAGAAACATTGTAGCAAAAATAAATAAATTAATTAAATAAAAAATAATAATAAGTGATAGAAAGTGGCTTCTGTTTCCGTGGACCTAGCTGGCGCCCAGGGCTGTCTCTGCCGTCGAGCTGATGGAAGGAATAAAAGCGTACCTGTGCTTCGCATCATTACAGCCGGGAAGTATTTCCGAGGTGCAGGGCCAGGCTGCTCCACGCCCGCAGGAAGCTGTCACGGATGTGGCCGTGGCCCTCAGTGCTTGTGAAGGGGGCTCCCGTGGACTGTGTCCTTGCACAGGATCTGAGGTCCTCAGGGAAGGATTTACAGAGTGTGCTCTGAGGACCCTGGGTTGGACTTGGGCAGCTGGGGCGCCTGGATGTGTAGCACTGGGGGACAGTCCTCGTGCTGAGACAGGCTGACGGGCTGGGATGTGACCTGTGCACTCGCAAGTGAGGGGCTGTGGGTGCGAGGGAGCCTATCGCCAGGCCGCCCAGGACTGCTCCCAGCAGAGGAGAACATTCCTTCTGAGTCACAGATCCTCCCGTTTCCTGCAGGACATTCAGCTCCATCGTGATCTTTGCGAACACTGCTGTCTGCGAGGCCCGTCATTGGCCTGAAGGTCATTACGCGGCACATGACCGTAAAATATGTGCCACAAAGCCAAGCTGCATGTGGACTTGTAGGTTTTCTTGTGGTCACATTGAGAACATAAAGAGAACCAGGTAAAATTTATTTTATTAATATATTAAATTTAATCCAAAAAATTAACAATGTTATCATGTCTACGTAATCAAAGAAATAGTATTAGATACATTGCATTCTGTTTTTTAAATTTTTTAATTCTGTTTTTTAAAATTAAAAGTGTATTTTGCACATTTCAATTTGAACAAAGAACATTTCAAGCCATCAGTATCCATGCACACCCAGTAGCTACCGTATCAGACAACACAGATCTGTAATTTGCTCCAACAGGGAATACTAAGATATGTTTACCCCCACCATTAGTATTATCTTCCTTTATATATATGTTTGCATTGTTTGTTTGTTTGTGTGAATATAGTTCTAGCTGTGACACAGATTTGTGTTTGCTTACTTAGCAGTAACCACATGTTCCCTGCATGTGATAAAGAGAACTTTCAGACACTGGTTATAAGGGTGGGTCAACGTTTTATCATAGTCCTACATAAGAGATGAAAATAAGGCCTAATGTGCCAATTCAAGGATTCACTCCTTGGTATTTTATAGGTCAAAAGAAAGACTAGGTAACCTTGTTGGATTATCTATAAATATAGACAATCATGTTAAATACAGAAAAAAAAGAAAATCCCTTAAAGGTCACTGGATTCTTGACTGACAATTAACTAACAGTCAACTGAGTGAAGTTACCAGAATAAGGCTTAATTCTGTTAAAATTCAGCAGAAAATCACTTAACATTTTGTTAGGAATACAAATTCCTTCCCAGAAGGCGGAGGATGTGAATGACATCTTTCAAAAACGGTATTTCACATCAGCAGACGGGCCCTTTCTCTTCTAAAGAAATTACGTCATGACTGATTCCTGTAAATTGTCACTATCTCAGATCAAGCTTGGGACAATTTCTCTTTGGCAAATAGCTTTATTTAAAAGTCTTACAGAGTGAAGCATGAAGTGTGGGTGAGAAATCGTTTGTCATCATGTTTAGGAGTCTGGACTTTCTGTGTAGCTCACATCCAAACATGTACAGCTAACTAAACAAAACATCATGATAAAGCTGATAAATACATACTGAGATTAGTACCCAAGCGTCCTGGATTTCCCAAGCCTTCAGTACTTTGGGTTTTTACTGAATGATGGCAACTGAACAAAAATGAAGCCAATCTTCATAGACAAATTGTGGACAACCTGTATTATTCACCAACTTTCCAATATTTGGGGACATTCTCATAAGAGCTTGAATTCCTTATAACCTCTTTTAAATTTAATATTCTGCTTCCACTCAATTCTTAATATTTCTCCTGCTCTGTTTCTTGTAGCTGTCCCCTGTTTGGTACCAAACATGGATGAAAATATTTTTAGAAAACCTTTGGTATTTATTTTTTCAAGGCAATGCACTGACGAGGTCATTGTTTCAAGTAAAATTTGATTGAATTGGGGGGCCAATGCCAACTAGATAACAGCAAGGAGCCAATCAACAAATCATTTATAATAATTAAACAACCCAGTTCACAGATTTATCTTTTGGATGCCTTATTTTTCCAGAGTTCCTGCCTCTTATCTTGAACTTGGCCATTTTACTCTATCACAGACTCATGCATCTCTTTATTTCTGAGAATCTTTGCTGATTCCTTTCTTGACTGCCTGCCTAGGGAAAGCAGGCTTCAATGCAAAGCAACCAAGTTCCCCTTATCTGAAGCCCAGCCATGCGGGTCTTAGCCCGAAGACTTTGTCCTCATCTAATGTTCATCAATGAGCTTTGCTGAGCTACAGCGATAGTCTCCCCAAGGAACAATGCACTTCACTGTCAAACCGTTTCTCTCGCTCACATTTCATCCCTTGCGAACTTTTCAGCTGTCTCAGAAGTAACTCCAGGAAATGCGGTGTACCATGCCAACTGAAGTAAAGGGAAAGACTCCTCCCAAAAGATAAAGGGCTCCTGTGACTGCGGAACACGCTGGGGCTCCTCTCACACCTACAACCAAGGTGCAGAAAGAAAAAGCGATGGTGCAGGTTTCCTCTGCAGGAGCCTGGTGAGATCATTCACATTGTCCAAGGAATGCAAGCCAGCATGTCGCAGTATTGCATTTGCCAAGAAACTCTTTGGGTGCTTTCTTTTTTTTTTTTTTTTTCTTTCTTTATTGATTTTAGAGAGAGAGGAAGGGAGAAGGAGATAGAGTTAGAAACATTGGTGAGAGAAAACATCAATTGGCTGCCTCCTGCATGTCCCCCACTGGGGATTGGGCCCACCACCTGGGCATGTGCCCTGACTGGGAATCGAACCGATGACCGTTCGGTGCATGGGTTGATGCTCAACCACTGAGCCATACCACCTGGGCTCTGGATGCTTTCTGGTTAATGACAGGTTCTGGCTCACTTTCTCTAAAAGATATCTCAAAATACACCTTCCACTTAAACAAAAACAAGGACTATTCAATTAAATGGTTCCTTCAAGGGAGTTTACCTCCAGAAAAGAGATATATAATCTGTTGTCTGTGGAATAGTCTGAATGAAGAATTTTTCCAAGGCTATTTTGTAGCCTGTGTGAGAAAAGGCAACGTAGACCAGCAGGGACACGGGAATGCAGTCATGCTATGGCTGTCAATGGAGAGCCCCTTGCCCAGGCCCGTTGGGGGACCAGTGAGACAAGGGCCCCTCAGGAGGCCCAGGCACGTGCTCCTTCAGACTGTTCCGTGGCCAACTCAGCATCTTCCCTGTGCACCTGAGCTCTCTGGGAGCTAAAAATCAGCCCTGTGCGAAGGGCCGTGTATATAGTTTGGCTACCAGTCTCCTTTGCTTTTTGTTTTAATTATAAAATTCAAAAAGAAAGAAGAAAACAATTAAGATCTTCTTTCAATCAGTCTATCCAAAATATGTCTTTGTAAATGTACGTTTGTCTAAAATGCCCTTATCCTCTTTGGTATTTTATTATCAACTAGAAAAATGTAAAATACAAAAATGTTTTTAAAATGTTTTGCTTGAAGTTGAGATGTGTTATTGGAGTTTATCAGACAAGGCTGAAGAGTTTCCAGTATTGGAGCTAAAGAGTGATGTGTGGCAGGTAAACATCCCTAAAACTGGAGTCATTTCTGCTTTGAGATGGGAAGAAATTGGCCGCGGAGTTTTATTATTCTTATTTTTGAATTCTATACCATTTGCAATTTGTTATTAAAATAACAAAAGTTATTTTACAGGTTAGACTACCCCAAACATTTTGTTAGTTGGGAAGGGAACAGAAGAATGGGGGAAAGGTAATTAACATTTATTATTGTACAAACATGTACAAATATTTTACCCAGACCCTGTACCAGGCACTGGGCATACTTTATCAATGATGCTTCATCATTCAATCCTCACAAAAACCTCATGACGTAGAAGTTATGTGCCCACTTCACAGACAAGGTAAATAAAGTCTTAAACCTGAAACCCCATGGAAGTGGTATAGAAAGTCTAAACTATATTTTGCCAAGATTGGAAAATATTGGGCTCCACTAGGGTCAAACGGGGACCTTCCAGGAGAGGAGTAAGAATACGAATGTGCTGGCAATATCGATCAGTCACAGGTTAGAAGCCACAGGAAAAATTAAGCCTCATTATGTTCTAGTCACACTTGGTCACCGATTCCAGGTGTTACTAGTGAGGGTGGGTTTCCTGTGATATCCCGAGAAAAAGAATTTCCTGAGACTTGCACAGAAGGATGAGACATGGTAGAAAGCTTTATGTCTATGGAATTATACCCTTGGGTTTCCAAAGTCCCGTTTCCCTTTGTCCTGTCACAGAAGTGTAGCTGGGGTGTTAGAAGAGCTAAATTCAGAGCCAGTGTCCGTGTTGAGGCAGTGTCCAGTCCCTCGTCAGGCTGCCTTAGCCTGTGTTTCCTTGCAGCAGTCCATTAGTCCATGGTATGTGGGGTCCACCAGGCCCTGGGCCAAATGGGCAAATGCAAGGAAGCCAAGAAAGCGAGACATAAGTCACAGGAGCCAACAGCAACGAGAGAGAGAACTCTTTGCTTAGGGATTATGTATTCTCCAATTGTCACATGCTTGCAGTGGGCCATGCCATTCTGACCGATGATCTCTGTTCCCAGGTATGATGGACAGGCAGGTACGTTCTATGTCACTCCAACTTTACTGGGCATGAGTCTCTCTTCCCTTTGTTGGATCCCTTCCCCCAGTGATCTGTGGGGACCTGGCCAGTGGTTCCCTGTGAAGTGTGAAATTGCAGCTTCCTGGTGAAGTTGCCCAAATGACTTCCCTATAACGTCTGGCCTCCCGCATTACTCCTTTTGTATTATTAATAACTAGTTAATTGTATTTAATAACTAGTTAATAACTAGTTAATCACAGGCAGTGTACCCAGTTTCTCCACCAGCAATCTTTGTTAGTCTTGGCTGTAAAAGTTTTGGGCAGTTTTGAGATGCTCAGTCAACTCTCCAAGAATCTGAGTTTTGCCAAGAGTTTTTGCTGGCTGTTTAGGGAGAAGTGAGCCCCAAAGGCAGTTCTAAAAAATCAACAGCTTCAGAAATGATTTTGGCAATGACACTACTCTTGGTAAGAATATATCACCCCTTCTATAGGGACAATTACCAAAGGAATCACATTCATTTGCATGTAGATGCTAAAAATATCATATATTCAAAAATGATAGGAAGATAAATATAGATATTTCAGAGTGTATAAAATTATCTTACCATCTACAATGTGTTAGGCTGAAAACCTAAAATATCTGTGTGTGTGTGTGTGTGTGTGTGTGTGTACTAGCAGCCAAATGGATATAATTCCTATAATTCCAGCAATGGAGATATATTATATCAGATATCTATTAATTTGACACTATAACCCAAGGGAAGGAAATGAATGGAAGTCACAGCTCTGAGGAAAAAATTATTTAAAAACTTCTGTTTAAAATAGAAAATGAGATGATCAATTAAGGTGTCAGAAGTTCAAGACGTTCATTGAGATCCCATCCACTAAGAGCTTTCAATGTCAAAGTACTATGTTAATTATAAACCTAACACAACTTTCATCTGTTTAATGTTTTCTGTCAAGGACAAGCAGTGTACAATTCTGTCCCATTAAGACGCAGCAGTTCAGGAATCGGAGGAGGATGTTACAGATCAACGAAGACTGCTGCGTCCAATCAGGACACAGCTTGGCTATTTGGTGTACGTTTTCAAATTGTAACCTTACAAGCAATGTGCTCTGTTTCTTTGTTTTTTTTGTTTTTTGTTTTTTGTTTTTTTTTTAATCCTCACCCGAGGACATTTTTCCATTTTTTGTTCAGGTAGAGTTGGGGGGAGAGAGAGGAACAGAGAGAGAGAGAAACATCGATGTGAAAGGGACACATCGAGTGGCTGCCACCCGCACGACTGACCAGGGCCGGGGACAAACTGCAACCGAGGTACATGCCCTTAGCGGGAACCGAACCCGGGTCTCTCAGGACCGCAGGCCGACGCTCTAACCGCTGAGCCAAACCGGCCAGGGCTCTGTTTCTTTGTTTATTTTCTTTATATTAAATGATTGCAAATATATATTCAATATCTATAAAGAAAAAAACAAGCCATGTAACAGAAATCTAAAATTAATGAGGGTGAAGATTTGGATGCCATAAAACAATCAACCATTGTCATATTACTTTGTTTTCTGTACCCGATATTTTGTTGTTGATGTTTTGTTAAGCCTAACTCAAGGATATTTTCTCCATTGATCTCTCAGAGAGAATGGAAGGGAGGAAGAGAGGGAGAGAGAGAAAGAGAAATATTCACGTGAGAATGACACATCGAATGGTTGTCCCCCACATGTGCCCCTACCAGGGCCTGGGATCGAACCTACAACCCAGGGATGTGCCCTTGACAAGGAGTCCAACCCCAAACCCAAAGGTCACCTAACCTCGAGCCAACACCAGTCAGGGCTCTGTGCTTGATTTAAGTTACTAATACTTTATATTCATTTCAAGTGAATTCATTGACTTTTTACATTTTAACTTTATTGATGCAAAATTTACATGAAATTAAATGTACTCGTTTTAAGTATTCCGTATGTTCTGACAGATGTATATACCTGGGCAATCATTACCCTTCCACACCCCATATGCACACATATTTAAATACGCCTGCTACACACAAACATTTTATATATATCATTACTTACATGTACACGTGTACATTCTGTACTGTTTCTATATAACTGTTTACACATATAACATAAGTGTGTATCGTCACATAGAAATAGTGTGCACTACGTATTTAATTATAGGCTGTGGAGTAAAAGCCTGCTTTCCGAGTGACCTTGTGAAAGGCAGTGAACCGGAGATCAGGAAACCTGAAGCTGGCGTTGAGGAAGGCTGATAAACAGGCCATCCTGCCCAGCAGGGTCCGCCCTTTCGGGAAACGAGGTGAGAGTAGGTGAAATGAGTGAATGAGGGACAGTGCTGAGCTCCCTGCCTCCCCGCCAGCCAGGCTGTGAGAACCCACGGAGCTCGGCCCTCCCCAGCCGCTGGTCAGTGTGTCCGTGTCCGGGAAGCAGCCCGAGCTACGCCCCGTGGGCTCCCGAGGCCGCCGAACTCTGCAGGTGCTCCGGGCCTGGGCTTCTGTTTGTTTCCTTCGGAAGGTTAGTTGTTGAACATTTACCAGAACACCCTTATTTGGCAACCAAACTATGACTGCGGTTCCTGACAGAGACGGTCTCAGCAACGCGGGCTTCAGGAGCCTTAACTCTGGAGGCAGATTTCCTGTCCCACCCGGGGCTCTCTGGTGAGCTCACTGCACAGCCTCGAACCCACGCCCCAAGGGAAAGGCCTGCTCCGAGGGGAAGCAGGAGGGGCGCCGCCTCTGCGTGTGCTGGGTTATTGCTTCTGCGTGCACCGGAGGGGCGTGCACCCCACCTCCCAGGGCGGACGGCGAGTAGGGCCAGGAGGGGCCGGGTCCCTCATGCTGCCGGAGCCTCCAACTGGACGGAAAAGCCGCCTGTGGGGAGAACCCTCCCACCCCTCCGGGGCGCCCGGGGCGGGCTCTGGGCCAGTTTCCTTTCTCAGGAGTTCTTGGGCCCGTCATCAGTGCTTTGATAGGAGCAGTTTCCACTTCTTTAAAATAAATTTTAAAAATTGCCTCAGATCATTTCAAAGGGCTCCCCAAAGGCCACCTTTCTATTATTTTCAGCTCTAGGCTGCCATCTCTGTGGTTGGCTGCCACAAAACTCGGAGTCTGTTCCAGCGGACTTATAAATCCCGAAGAACTGCTCCCTTCCACCCTGAACCCCACCTTCCAGCAGGTCACCTTGCAAAGCTCTTACCAAAGGCCGAGCGGAACGCGCGGCCCGACCTCCTCCCTCAGGAGCCCAGCGCCAGACTAAGCAGACACACTGTTGCACAGAAGTAATGGGTCTGTTCTGAAATGAAGCTCCGCTTTCCCTTCGGAGTGGATGGTCAGACCCCGCCTTTCCACCCAGGAGTCCAGGTGCGGGTTCGGCTGATCTGATACCTTTCAGTGATTGGGAAGGAGGCCCGGGGCGGCCTGGCTGTGTTTCCTGTAGTCCCCCCTCTTTCCAGTGCCCGTTGTTCTCTGACACAGGTGTTTTCATCAGCCCTGAGCCCCTTGAGGCAGGGGTTGTGTCTTTCGTCCACGTTGCTCCTGCCCAGTCGCGCACGCGGCGTAGCGAGAATGTGCTGCGTGGACGGGGGACCGCGTGGTGCGTAAAGGGTGCTCGCAAACACCTGCCACGCGGCCTGCAATGCAGACGCACCCAGGGACTGAGCCGCCTCGTCTGGGTGCTTCGACCGACGAACATGAACCCAAACCAAACGCAATCAGTGTGTGTTTTAACCAGAGGTGACCCTCTGATCCCAACTCCGTCTCTGTTCTGGTAGAGACTCTCGTACCCTACTCGTGGAAGTACCTCACACATCAGGAGAAAAATCAGATTCAGGTGAGCACCGTGGTAGCGACTGAGTGGAACCCGTTGTGTTTGATCTCCGGCAGGCAGGGGTCCCCTGGGCCGGACGCAGGACCTGTAGCCCGGCAAGACTGCTGATGTTTATGGCTGCTATGTACTGAGGGCAACCAGAGGCGACATCATGACTGGCAAAACCCAAATTTAATTATCAAAAGAAAGCCAAATTGAAAGAGAAAGCAATTTATGTAACTAGAAGCAGTGCTCAGTCGTGAAGTAATTTATTTATGAAATTACTCAATAAATATTTGTAGATTTCCTTCAATATGTCAGCACTGTTTAAATCAGAGGGGGAAATACTACGTCGGTGGCTATCCGGAGAGGCCGTGGTCCAGGTGAGCCGAGCACGTGTGTTTGCTAACCGCTGCTTACGGAGTTAGGCTCCTGCCCTCCCCAGGACTAGGAAACAGGCACGGCCTTCCTTGATCAGTACATTTCAAAGGTACGGCTCCTGGAACTTGCGGTCTCCCGCGGGAATTCTGGGAACAGAAGGTGTTTGGAGTGTCTGGCATAAATGGTAAATATCTCTCTCATCAAGAAACAAGAGAAAGAAGAAATGAATTTCAGTGATGTTACGGAATACTAATCTTCCAAATAAGATGATGTGAGAATCCCTACTGCAGGGAACTCTCGTCCATTGTAATTTTTGTGTAACTAGGTATGTGCTCTTATAGAGATGAACACAGGTGGGCTTTTTCTGCTCGGGACACCACTAACTTAGAATTAAAACAACAGGTTACACTGCCCTCCAAAAGCCGCCGACTCTGTGCACGGCCTCATGTTTCTCCTCGGGGAGTTTTCTCTTTTATCTTCAAAGGAAAGGGATGTGGGCTTTGGATCCACATTCAACTCAGATAATCAAGGGTGGACCTTACTGTGGGGGAGGAAACATAATAAACTTTGGGTCACATATCAAAATGTTTGTTGGCGTAGGAATGGGTGAAGGTGCGGCGGCTTTATCACCTAGTCCAGGCTTCCTGTGCCTCCGAGGGAGGGAGCTGTCTGCAGCGTCCACTGATTAGCTTTCCTTTCTGTGTTTTCGTCCCGCCACAAGTAAGCGGACCAGACATACCGCTTCTTGTTGGGAGAGCTCACTGTTTGATTTATTATATATTGAGGTCATCAGACTACATAACCTGGATGATTGAATAGATTAATATTTACTGAGTATTTTCTATACTCCAAACACCGTGTGTGGTCTGGTTGAAGGCACATATTTTAATACAATAGGTATTTTCTTTTGTTTTTTAAATTAAATTTATCGGGATGACATTGGTTAATCGGATCATATAGGTTTCAGTATAGATTTCTATGATACAAGATCCATAAATTGCACTGTGTGCCCACCACCCCAAGTCAAATAATCTTTTGTCACCATATACTGGGTCCCTTCACTCCCCACCCCCAATATTTCTTATACTCAAGAAATGACCAATCTTATTGACGAAACATGATATACAAGTAGAAAACTGAAGTTGAATTTGACATTTGATCCATGTCCAAGAAAATATAAATATATTCTCTGGAAATGTAGAAGAGGTTTTGGTCAGTGTGTGTGTGTGTGTGTGTGTGTGTGTGTGTGAGCGCACGTGGGCGTGTGATCACCATTTCTCAAAGGAAGAATAATTTAGTTGAACTCTGATCCTTGGCTTACATTCTAATGGAATCTAGGTGCCACATATAACTTATTTGCAATTGAGTTTTAAAAACAAAATTATACAAAGAGCAATTTAAGGTCAAAGTAACTGTAAGAAAAGACATAAAAATTGGAGCAAAAGTCAATGAAATTGAAAACAGCAAAACAATAGAGAAAATGAACGCAATCAAAATCAGTTTCTTTGAAAAGAGCAAGAAAATGTATAAACCTTTAGCAAGACTAACCTTGGAGGGGAGGAAAGAGAGAAGATGCTAAATACCAATTTCAGAAGGGAAAGAGGGGATGATCGCCGTTGATCTCATAGACAGTGAAATAATGCAAACAGGATGCTCTAAACAACTCTGTGCCTACAAATGCGCACACATATATGAAATGAATAGATTTCTTGGAAGGCAGAAACTACCAAAATCTACAAAAGGAGGTAGAGGTTATCTGAATTAGCCTAAAGAGCTTAATAAAATTAGATCAATCTTTATAATCTTCAAAAAAGATTCTTTAAAAAATCAGGCCCTGATATTTTATTAATACATTTTATCAAATATTTAATGAAACAAATATACAAGTTTTCCATGCTAATTTCCAGAAAGTTGAATTAGTGAGAACATTTCCTTTTTCTTCTTAGGAAATCAGTAATACATTAATATCAAAACCAGATACAGACATTACAAAAAAAGAAAAAAGTACAGAACAGCATCTCTCATAGACATAGATGCAAAAATCCTTCCAAAATGTTATCAACTAGAATTCAAGAGTATATGAAAATTATTGTACACTATGATCAAGTGAGTGCTATTGAAAATATGTGAGGTCATTTTAACATTTTGAAATCAATAAATGCAATTAATTACATCAATAAGCTAAAGAAGAAAAGTTAGATGATCATATCCATGGATGCACCAAAAGCACTCTCAAAATTCAACCCTCATTCATGGGAGGGGAGGGGAACCTCCCAGAAAGTTAAGCATAGGAACGGACCTCCTCAACTTGATGAAGAACATCTACAAAAACCTACAGCTGACATCTTGTTGAATGGTGAGAATCTAGATGCCTTCCAAGGTTGGAAACAAGGCAAGGAGCTCTCCTACTCAGTAGTGTTGTGGAAGTCCCAGCTCATGCAACACTATAATACAATAAGATAAAATTACATCTTGAAAAGGAATAAGCAGAGAGCAAGTATTCTCAGATTACATAATTATTTATTGAAGAAACCCCCCTCCCCCAAAATGGACAAAAACAATCCTGTAACTAATAGGTGAATATAAGAAGATTGCGGGAAATAAGGTTAATATACACAATTCAGTAGTATATACCAGGAAAGAATGATTTTGAAATTAAATTAAATTTGATTTTAAAAAAACAACAACCCAATACCAATGCCTAAATCTAGAACAATTTGAGCAACAAAATAAAGTAATATGGAATTAAAACCCGAAGTATAAACTCAATATCTCTCAGTCTACACTGATATTAACAAATGTCTGAATAACTACATAGGGGAGGAGGGACAAATTCCCCATGCAGAAGAATTCCAAGTAATGCATGCAGCCATCCACCCTAAGGAGGTGGAGCAGAGCTCCCAACTCCTTAAGTGTGAGCTGCTCAAGTGTGGGAAGGGGGAGAAATAACTACAGTGGAGAAATCTGACAAATGCCACCTCAGCCAGATAATCAATGTCAACATCAACAGTGCGAAATCAGGTTGAAGCTTGGGAAAGTGTTACAGCCAAGAGGAGCCTTAGATGACTACATATCATGTAGCATCCTGGAACAGAAAAATGATACTAAGTAAGCAGCAAAGACATACAAGTAAAGTATAGACTTGAATTAATAATAATGTACTGACATTAATTTATCAATTGTAACACATTCCCATAGTAATGTAAGATATTAGTAATAGGAGAGACTATGTTGGAGGGTATTATAGGAACTCTTGGTATTATCGTCCCAATTTCTTGGTAAACTTAAAACTTGTCTAAATATAAAGCAAAAAGTCATCAGTTGGTTCTGAGACACAATCATGGCTTAATGCTGGAAGGGAAGCTCGGAATGAGTCCTACATTTTGCAGTAAAAACAGTCAACTTTTCTTTTCTCTATCGTAGAAGACTGATGATGTTGAAAAATTCATTCAATATTTTCAAACATCTCTTGCTTTATCTTAGGAATAATACCTCTATATCCACTCCCCCCTCCATCTTCAAAGACTGTTGTGAGGATTAATTTAGACAATGAACAGGAAAAGACAGAAATGATCAGGTGGAGACAGAGAGTCATGACAGAATAACAAAGCCCTCAGGGAGAAGTAAGAGAGAAATGCAACAAACCACAATAATAATAATAATAAAATGAAGTAGAGAGGCACCTAGTTTTAAAAGAAATATCTAAGAAAAGTTTCAAATGATTGGTTATGTTTAAAAATAACTGAACTGCTATGGAGTGAGCTTGTTCTCACTTAACATCTGCTTCAGACTAACTTTATGACCTTCGGCAAAAAAACTTACCTTCTTTTGCTTTGCTTTTTTCTCCACTGTGAACTAGATACAAACATATTTTCTTCATAAGTTTGTTGTCAAAGAGACAATCTCATAGTGTTTAAAGTAGCAATGGTATTATCTTCCCTTATAGTATAATCTGACCCCATTCTTCATGGAAAAACCTAATCAACCCAATTCCTTTAATCCCTGATAAAACTCTTCTTCCAGTTATCCCTCCACCCTTCAGTGAGCTGATTTTTGTATATCAACAAACACTACTAACAAATAGTCTTTGACCCATAAACTTAAGCAAATCTCCCTTTTTATTCCATTCAATAGAACAATTTGCTTTTTTTAAGATGAATTATTAAATAGAAACTTCTTAAAATAAATTGAACTTATAACATATTGCCTAGTGTGAAATCACCAGGACTATTCTCTTTCTCCAGTGAATGAAGTTCAATTTATTCTTCCAGGTTAAGCTTAAATATGGTCTTGTTCAGAAAATGATTTTTAACCTACTCTAGTACATTAAGATTACCTTATTGAGCACCTATTGCAACCACACTTAATTTTCTAAAACATTGTTTTATGCTGCCTTTCTATTAGGGTGAATCTCTGTTAGACTTTGGCTTCCCCAAGACGCTCACAAGGATAGGAAGCACACCTTCATTTATTTGTTTGTTTTTAGTGTATCCAGTGTCATTTAGAATACTTGACACATAGCAACCGTTCAATACACATCGAAGAGATAGAAAAGAGGAAGGGAGAGATGAAGAGTCATTTGAACAGAAGGAAAGACAATGGCGTTGGAGATGACCCATCTTCTCAGGGGTGACGTTGTGGCGCCGAGTGCTGGCACAGAAGGCTATTTGGATCCTCAGTGGGGCTGAGGCCTGGGAAACGCTGACTGTCCCAATATGGAGCTGGAGCAGAGCAAGAGCTAGAGCAGAGGGCGCGCTGGAGCAGAGGGCGAGCAGAGGGCGCGCTGGAGCAGAGGCCCAGCTGGAGCAGAGGGCGCGCTGGAGCAGAGGGCGCGCTGGAGCAGAGGGCACGCTGGAGCAGAGGGTGCGCTGGAGCAGAGGGCGCGCTGGAGCAGAGGGCGAGCAGAGGGCGCGCTGGAGCAGAGGGCACACTGGAGCAGAGGGCGCGCTGGAGCAGAGGGCGCGCTGGAGCAGAGGGCGCGTTGGAGCAGAGGGTGCGCTGGGGCAGAGGGCGCGCTGGAGCAGAGGGCGCACTGGAGCAGAGGGCGCGCTGGAGCAGAGGGTGCACTGGGGCAGAGGGCGCGCTGGAGCAGAGGGTGCACTGGGGCAGAGGGCGCGCTGGAGCAGAGGGCGCACTGGAGCAGAGGGCGCACTGGAGCAGAGGGTGCACTGGGGCAGAGGGTGTGCTGGAGTAGAGGGCGTGCTGGAGTAGAGGGCGCGCTGGAGCAGAGGGCGCGCTGGAGCAGTGGGCGAGCAGAGGGCGCGCTGGAGCAGAGGGCCAGCTGGAGCAGAGGCAGCAGCTGGGGAGCAAGTCCAATAAGCAACACCGACCATCTAAATGACGGGACAGGCAGAACTGCCATAGAAAGAGCCGAGCAGGAAACCAGTTTTAAGCTGGGAAAGCCAGAGGAGGGTGACTAATCTGCACAGATTGTGGGTCCGGGTCCTTGACAACACCCAGGTCTGCAGAGCCTGCAGGGGCACGTTCTGTGTCTGGAAACCTGGACCAGGATGCCCTACATTTAGTGACATCATTTGGAAAACAAGGACGTTCACAGCAAATGTCAGGAGCTGAATGAGTCGGAGGTGCATGGACTAGTGGGTAGGGTGCTTATGGGGTCTCCAGGGAACATAATCACACATCCCTAAACCATAGCCACAGGGTTATAATGCACTTAACCTTCAAACAACTGACAAGAAAATTCAAAGGTGTTATGTAGCAAAAACGGTAGATATTTTATACCTTGAGAAACAGTGCCTAAGGGTCTGTGCAACCTGTTTAAAAACTTAAAGCAGAGTTCTTTCTCATCATTTCTGGAAATTTCTCCAAGCTGGCTTGCCTCCTACCAGGAGACTCTAAAATCAAATCAACATTCTGAAGCAATGTAGAAGGGTGTCAGGACTGCCAGGAAGCCCGCACTCCTGGGACCCGCACGCTGGCTATGCCGGGCTCGAAACACTCTTCACTCGCAGGGGAGGGTTGGTGTAGGGCCGGGAGGGCCCTGCAGCCCAGGGGGAAGCCCTTCCGACCCCGAGACTGCATCTCATTGTGGAAGAGAGAAGCTGGCAGACAGAAGTTGGCTTTGTGCCCTTGGTGGTTTTAGACAACTGGGTTCTCCATAAAACCCTTACCTAACTTGCCATGAAATGCAAAGAAAATAGGAATGGTCTTGGGCTAGAAGATTTACTGCCTGAACATATCCATTCTGCTAATTAAATACCCATCGCCAAAGTCTATGGAGAGTGTACTTGGCAAGGTCATTGAAATACGCAAATCATGACTCATGCATAGTTAAAATGGGCAGCCAATCCCAGCACCAGCAAAGGGACAATCAAAAAAGACGGATCTAGAATGATCTAAACGCTTCTATTCTTTATTTTCTCTCTCCAACAAGTGAACAAAGGATTTTGAGACATAATCCATCGCTCTCATACAGATGTCTGAAAATCAAGTTATGGCTTTTCTACAGGTGTTAAAAAAAGTTTCTCTTTATCCCCCTTCTCCCCCCAGCTTAACAAACACTCATTTCTTGAGTCCTGATTTTGTAAGTTATAAGATTTAGTCCTATTTTCTTCCAAATTTTAGACTTCACATTTAAACCAGAAGAGAAAAGTGGACAAATAAAATCCTTGGGCTCAAGGTGTAGCTAGATTATCAATTACTACCCTAGGTGAATTCCCAAGCACAGTTTTTACCCATTGTGAAAACTCATATTTATTGGAAGACAGCATTGAAATGAAGTATTTTTATGAGACCTTAAATATTATGGGTATTTTGGTTCTTTAGTGATAGTCTTACATTCCAAAGAAACCTTTTGGTGATATAAGAATGCACATCAATATAAAACTAAGTAGAAAAACGCCAACGATCTCTTTCCACTCTGCTCAGTTTAAATGCAAACATACTGCTACAGAATAAGAGCAGTATGTTGTAAGTCTTCTATTGCTGTGAAGTCCCACCTGTGTAATTTAGAACACACGACATGAAACTTACTGGGCAAGGAGGTAGAAAGCAGGCTAGTAACAAGGGCAATCACCAACAGTAACCGGAAACGCAGAGATCCTCTCTCAAGCCTGCCAAGGCACTTCCGTACTTAGTATTAAGAGACTCTTGGACCTTGGACTGAAGGGTCTCAGGTTAGATTCCGGTCAAGGGCACACACCTGGGTTATATCCCCGGCCCTGTTTGGAGTCATGTGGGAGGCAACTAATCAATGTGTCTTTCTTGCATTGATGTTTCTTTCCCTCCCTCCCTCCTTTTCTACCTCCCTTCCACTCTCCCCTTCTATCTAAAGATCAGTATAAAAACATCCTCAGGTGAGGATTAAAAATAATAATAAGAAGAGATACTTGAAGATATTGCCAAGAGTTTTTTTTTAAAAAAAAAAAACACACGTCAGATCATAAAGAAATAGGTAGTAGGCAATTTAATAGAGTGTGGACTCAAAAGAGAGAAAAAAGAAAGCCAATTTTGTAAGCAATTAGTGAAAATTATTATTCTGGATGTCCTAGTGTTCTCTCATCTTAAAAATATTATTTGGCAAAAATATATTTATTTAAAAATTTTTTCTTTATTGATTTTAGAGAGAGAGGGAGAGGGAGAGAAAAGGACAAACATCCATGAGAAAGAACACTGATTGGTTGCCTCCTGCATGCCCCCCACTGGGGATCTGGCCCACAACCTGGGCATGTGCGCTGACCGAGAATCGAACTGGTGACTTCCTGGTGCATGGGTCAATGCTCAGCCACTGAGCCACACCAGCAGGCTGGGGAATATTTATAGACTGTGATAGTAAGCACACTAGGCAGGAAAATAAAGCCTGTAACATTTATTCCAAGAATATTTCTGCAGCACCTACATGTGTCCGGATCTATCTAGACCCTGATGATGCAATGGTAAAAGTTAAATAAAAATACAAGTCAACTAGGGAGCATATGAAAGTACAGTCAACCCAAATCCTCTATCATTGGTTCTCAACCCTAACGCCGCGACCCTGCAATACATTCCTCATGTTGTCTGTGGCGTATCTGCATGTGGGCAGACCCGCCTAGAGACAGATAACGGAGCGGTGTCTCGGTTCCTAAGACCTTCGGAAATATGTGTTTTCCGATGGTCTTAGGCGACCCCTGTGAAAGGGTCGTTTGACCCCCGAAGGGGTCGCAACCCACAGGTTGAGAACCGCTGCTTTAGATCCTTCCGGTTACTACTTCTTCCTTAATCCCTCCAGACCCTTTAAAATAAAAATCATATGGGACATTTCAATGAATTGAAAACAGATACTCAAACAAATATTTGTCCACAGAGGTTCACAGTAGCTCTATTCAAAATATTCAAAAGGTAGAACCAACTCAAATGCCCTCTGATAAATGAATGGATAAACGGAATGTGTATCTACACAATGGAATGCTATTCGTTTCTAACAAGAAATGCAGCACAATGAAGTTAGACAACATTGTAAGTGAACAAAGCCAGGCATAAAAGGCCACGGGTTGTATCATTTCACTTACACGGAAGGCCAGAATAGGTAAATTGTCGCCAGGGGCTTGAGGTGGAATGAGGACTGGAGAGTGACCACAGGGTGGACAGGTAGGTTATTTTGGAGTAAAGAAAACATTCTGCAAATTAATAGTGGTGGTGGTGGTGACACAATACTAAATATACTAAATGCTGCTGAATCGCGCCCTTTAAAATGGTTGGTGCTATGTGAACTTGACCTCAATAGAACACCCATTAAAAATAATGATGCCATCCTGAAGTCTGGATGAACTGAGAATACAAATTGCTTTGCTCTCTAAAGTAGATCATCGCACAATTGATTTGCTCAGGGCAACTGTCAAGATGGCAGAAATCACTGAAATAGCCAAGTCTGGTTGGGTAACCCTGTCTAGACATCGTCCCAGCCTGGGGTTTCTTTACTTCAAAATCATTACCATGGAAGTTGTTTTAGGATTTTGGACCTGTCCCTTGGTTGGCTAAATTTGTATGGTGAGGTGAATTTGTACAGGAGCCAGGAGACAGCAATTCAATTCTAATTTGCTTGAAGTCTTCAGCTTGACTCAAAGCTTAAAGGAAATAACCATTTCCGAGAAAGAAATAAGCTACGACATAATTCAGAAGACCACCAAATCCCCAGTATGATATAAAGGAATAAACGATTCATCCTACGCACTAAATAAATATGCATAAGAGATAAACAATCTTTTAATTGGACATTAAGAAGTCACTGCTAAGCCTGTCTTGATCCACATAAATGAGATCATCAATTGTTACTTTTTTCTTAATGTATAAACTCATAACATCTGTAAAGTAGAGATAGTCACCTCCCCTTACAGGGACTGAATGTATATTTAAAATAACTAAATTCTTAGAAAGGACATATTTTATTAAATCCATAAAAAGATGCTTAAGCTCTAGGTTCTCCGAGAGATGACAAATAACGGAGGGAGAAACCACAGAAGTCAGATACAACTCAGAAAAATAAAGAAAAACTGGGTCTTACCCTGTTGATGGCTACATCTTATTTATGTTCGTTTGGTTTAACCATGGTTAGCTAAAAATTGTTTCTAAAATTTCTTTCTTCCAAGAATCTAGGATCCAAACATGAACGTTCTTCTTAATCCCCTCTCTTCGGGAACTCTCACTTTTTCAACATATTAATCATCTCAAGGTCTGTATTTTAAAATTTTTTCTAAATGAATGTCATTCACTCTTATCTTTTAATTCCACGTGGCGGTTGTATTAATGAAGATTCTCTAGAAGGGCAGACACAGTAAGACATTATATACATATATTATATATGAACAGAGAGATGCATATATATGTATATATGAGGGGCTTTATTATAGGGATGGCTCACGTGATTATGGAGGCCGGGAGCCTGGCCATCTGCCGTCTGCACGCTGGAGAACCAGGACGGCTGGAGGTGGGATTCAGTCTAAGTCCAAAGGCTCGAGGACCAGGCCAGCTGCTCTCCAAGGGCAGAGGGGGTGGGTGCCCACTTCAAGCTGAAAGAGGAGTTTGCCTTTCCTCCAAAGCTCCAACCAACTGAGCCACAGCCGTCAGGGTGAGGGCGTCTGTCTTTACTCAGCCTGCCGACGCAGATGCCAGTGTCTTCCTGAGACACCCCCACAGACACAGCCGGAACTAATGTTTACCAGCTATCTGGGCGACCCTTAGCCTAGTCACGTTGACACATAAAATTAACCATCAGAGTAGGTAAACAATCTCCATTTGGAAATCTGAAAGGCAGTGCTGCCCGGCCGGTGTGGCTTGTTGGATTGAGTTTCATCCCACAGACTAAGAGGTCCCAGTTCAATCCCTGGTCAGGGCACATGCCCAGGTTGCAGGCTTGATCCCCAGTGGGGGGGCGTGCAGTTTGATGATTCTCTCTCACATCGATGTTTCTATCTCTCTCCCTTCCTTTCTCTAAAAATCAAAGAAACGTATTTGAAAGGCGGTGCTAAAACATGTCACGATTCACGGACATTGCACTGCGAATGGCTCTATGGTACAGCACGGTAATGCGTTTTGTCTGGGACCCGCAGTGTGAGCTTCCTGCAAAAGGACTTTGTGCACATCATGCTGGTGAAGATCTTGGAAAATGGTATCTATCAGAAATTCTACTGCATTGTTACCAAAAAAAAAAAAAAAATGACTTTGGTTTCTAGAGTGATTTTGAATGTTTTATCAGTGATCCGTGGCTGTGTTACAAATTACCCCCTAACTCAACCGCTGAGAACAACGACTGTTCATTGTCGCACACAATCCATGACTCAGGAAGCCGGCAGTGCCTTCGCTGGGGACGCCTGGCTCAGGATCGCATGAGTCTGCAGTCACCCCAAGCCTTGCCTGGAAGGGGTTCTGTTGTGCCACTGCGGGCAGGCTGGGGAGGTCCTCTCCGTCCACGCAGCTGGTTCAAAGCCTCCGGAGACCTAGGCTCTTGTGGATCTCTCTACCGAGCCTTCCCTCCACAGGGCAACCGGCTCCCCCGGAGCACGGATCTGAGCGCCCCCCGCATGGGCGCCTCCACCTCTTACCGTCTGGTCTTGGAGGCGGGAATCATCACTTCTGCCAGATTCTATTCCCCAGGGGTGAGCCCCTCAGTCCAGCCCCCCCCCCCCCCAGTGAAGGGGCGACTTCCCGGGCGTGACCATCAGGAGAGACGCCTCGTTGCGGCTCTCTTGAAAATTGCCTGCCACCAACAGCAAATGTGTGCTATCGGTTCTCACAGGTCCTCCTGAGGTAAGCCCGGGCTTTGAAGCCAGAGCCGGTCACTAACTGACTTCTGAAGACGTAAAACTCACAGACCTACATTTTATTTTATGTGTTTATTTTTTTGTTACCGTTGTTTTCTGTTTGTTTTAAAATAGCCCAACCATGCACATCTCACAAGGTTGTTGGGGAAATCCAGTGACGATGTTCAGGGCAGATGCCATGGACGGAGGGCAGGGGGCAGCCACCAACAAACAGGAGAGGCGGCGGCTTGTTGGATGTGTACACCTCAGGACTCTCCAGAGAAGCAGCACAGACCTGCGCTGGCCGTCTGATCTTGACTGCTGAATTATGTATGCCTTAAGAGGCTCCATCCCTCATCATTTGCCTGGATTTTGTCCGAAAGGCAGCCTTCAGTCTCCATCTCATTCAGCTGCTGAGGCATTTCGGGTGGGTCACTGATCGGTGGAAAGACCTAACACACATATACACATACTGATACATCCTGATTTGAAGGCAAGTGTATTGGAGACAGAGGTGCTGATGGTTCCTCTGTGCATGAATCCTCGCTAAAGATTTGGGAAACAACTGAATTTGCATTGTTATGTCCTTTTCAAACTCAGAGCTTGTCTCACCATCCCAGGAGACCCGACAATGCAGTTATTTCTGTCAAAGGGAAGATCTACATATTCCAAGTCTGCAGAGACATGAAGACGTGCTGAGGGAATGTGTGAGGGAGCCCAGTTCTTCCGTAGCAATCACGTCGACTTAACAATAGCTGTCATTTTCCCTGAAGACTCTCTTTGCCGCTGACCTTCCCCATCATCGAAATCGCTGCACTTAGAACCGTCTTTAGTCCTATATTCCGACTTCCATCTGGTTCGACGCACTGACTTCCAAACAGCAGCCTTGTCCTTTACTGAGATGCTGTTGCCAGGAACTATCCTTCTTGTCCAGGAACATCGAGGATCGCCACCAGGTCCCCCAATCCACGCCTTGCTCAGTCTTCTGTAAAAACACCTCGCCCAGGTGCACAGAGATGGTAACCCTGACTTATTCAGATTAAACATCTCTGGGGCCAATCTCTGGGTGAACCTGCAGGTGAGGCTTGGGTTAGGGAGACTTTTCTTCTCTTACTGTTATATTGATCCGACTGGACCAGAGGGGTGAGCAGCCTGAAGGATCTTGGGTGATATTGTTTGTGAATCTCTTTCCCCAGAATCCAAGTCTTTCTGCTTCAAAGTTTGTGCTAATTCCTCTCTGGGCACTTCAGAAGGGCTCAGTAAATGTTTTGTTGAATGTAAACACTTGTTGACTGAAGCACAGGAGACGGATGAAGGAGTACTGAGCACTACGAACGGAGGAGGACCAGGTAGGAGCCATACTTGAGGTGCACAAAGACCTCTGTGCCGACCGGACAGAAAATGATGGGCACTGCTTGCCTACCGTGCAGGGTTTTGTGAAGATCAATAAAACTTCTTTTAATAATGTAGGAATGAGTGATTCTAAAACTTTTCAAAATCAGTTCCATGACTTACTTTGAATATCAAAAATTCCTGGAGTTCCTTCACTAGAATTTCCCAGTGTGTGCAAAGGTATCCTGACACAGGGGCCAGAACCACAGATGAGGTTAAGCCGTGTTCAAAAGCTACATTGGTTTTATTATTTAATCATTTCCCATGAATCAACACACACATGTTTGGAGGTTGTGGTTTACAAATTCTCCTGTTGGAGTACATGACAAGGATGAGCATACGATACAGTCTCTGTCTGCAAGGAACATTGACATTATGATGAGAAAGGGTCACACATGCTCTCTACTGCAAACACAATTACTACTACTCTTCAGTAATAGCAACAATAGTAAGACAAAGAAGAAGAAAAAAGAGAAGAAGGAGCAACATGAGTAGTAGCAAGCACTTCCTTGCATATGTGAACAGATTTATATGTAAGAACCCAGTCACCATATTCTGTGCATGGCTCTAATTTACACGGGGTAGGGAGGGGGAAGGCAAGTTGAGTTACTAGCTTAACAAGTTTAAATAACTTCGCCAAGGTCAGTTATTTAAGAACCTGATTCCAGGCTTCCTGAGTCTGAGCGTCTGGATGTAGGTTGTGCCCATTTCACAGATTGTTCTTAATTTTATTGTGTGACCGAGAAAACGGAGCTGACGAAAATGACCCAAGTTCAAAAGCGCTGGAAGTGGGAAGCGATAGCAACAGACATGCCCCAGGGACTCGGGGGACCCAGGCCCTCCCTCAGTGACGTCTCTCTCCTGTGAGGCCCACTTTCTTTATTCTGCCTGTGCTCCGCTCATAGGCTCAGCGCTGACAGTTGAAGTGACCACACGACAGACAGAGGAGCTCTCTCTGGAGCAGTGGACAAAGCACAGGCACTGAAATAAAAATGTGCGTTAACGTTTTTTTAGTAGTTTTGTGACAGACACTAGTTAGTTTTGTGAAAATGCATCAAAACACAGAGAATGGATAAAAGTAAAGCAGGGCAGAGGAGAAGGGAGGGGATGGAACTTGACAATAAGATGGCCATAAAGACTTGTCTCTGAAATGCTATTATTTTATCTTGTGTTGAAATGCATTGTCAATAAGCCACGGATTACGCACCTTCCTCCGTTTCCCGACTTGGAGGCCTGCTAAGATCTTTCTGGTAAGACAAGAAAGTCTTGAATGAACAGACTGTGAATCACGGATTATATGGGGAAGGAGGGAAGCAACCAGGCAGAATATACAGTAAATGTACAAACACTGGAGTGTTTGCCAACGTCCCATCACCAGATAGTGGGGAGGCTGGGGTGTGAGGCCCGGCAGGTGGTCATGGTTGGAACTGGCCTTTCAGTCTGTGAGTTATGGCAAGTCACCTATGAATGGCGAAGTGCCATGCTCTTATTTCTTTTTGTAATGTGACATTTAAGAAATAATAATTTTTCTTTCTTTAGAGAGAGAGAAAGGGAGAAAGAGAGAGAGAGAGAAACATCCATGAGAGAGAACATCGATTGGCTGCCTCCTGCATGCCCCCACTGGGGATTGGGCCCATAACATGGGCATGTGCCCTGACCAGGAATCGAACCAGTGACCTCTGGGTGCAGGGGTCAATGCTCAACCACTGAGCCACACTGGCCGGGCTAACATGTGGCATTTTACATGGAGAGAGTTGTGACTTCATGTGTGGGCTGTATGCAACCATCACTGGAAATAAACTATGAAAAGCGCCCCAGACACAGGTCCTGGCACAAGACGGATCTGCACAAGTACCGGCTCTTGCCTGCCGCCTTCCCTTAGGGAGCACGTGGCGTAGACTCCTGCACACACAGCAGTGTTCTCAGAGGGGCCTCTTGGTACTGCTCTGTCCTCGGAATGCGATTCCCTCCTTTTTGTTCCTTGGCTGCCCAGCCAGGTCGGACCTCAGAGAGAGGGCTGTAAACACCCTCTCTGGAGAAGCTGGCAAATGGCAAGGCCAGAATAAGAACTAAAGTTGAAGGGGATTTGATCCAAGTGACAGACAGATAATGAGAGGATTAACTCAGGGCAGGGGAAGTAAAACTGAGGGAGAAAAATAGACAGGAAGTGGACGCTTAGTGGAATAACAAGTGCCCCAAGGTCACCTTTCCTGCCACAGATGGCACAGGTCACCGCAGGGCACTCTGCAGCTGGGAGAGGGTTTCCTGGAGGTCCGAGTCTCCCAGGAGGAGGCGGGGGGCTCCAGCGCCGAGCTCCGAGAGGCCAGTGGGCCCCGCAAACAGCTGATGCATGGCAGTGCTTCTGCAGAGCTGATGAAAGCACTCTCAGGGGAGCTGAGGGCTCGCACAATTGCTTCCAGAGGGAAACTCCAGCTCGGATGACTGCAGACTGGACCAGCCGTACTCCACCAGCAGCCCGAAGCTTCAGAAGTAATTGTGCTCAGGTAAGGACATTGCTTAGATCAGGGTTTGCAAATTCAATTACCCTTTCATTTATTCTCCAAGAACATTCCACGAGCCAAGGACTCCTTTAGGTGCTGGGAACCGACTATTGATTAAAATCTCTGCTCTCTTAGAATGGACTTTATTGCCTACTTTGGGGGAGACGGGACAGACAATACCCAGAGAACTTGCTGAATAGAAAGCATGTCAGATGGTAGTAAATGCAGGAAACATGTGAGGGGAGTTAAGAGGGTGAGAGGGTGCCATGGAGGGGTGAGTGGGGAGGAGGTGACGGACGTGCTGTCTGAGGAGGTGGCGATGGAGCCAGGCCCCTAGGGGGAGGGTTAGCCCCATGCTCTCTGGGGGCAATTTCCTGGCAGAGGGAAGAGCAGAAAGGACAGGGCAGCTGGACCGTGTGAGCCAAGGAAGGAAGTTGAGGTCACAACGGGGAGGGCTCAGACCCTGCTGGCCAGGTAGGCCATCATACGGTGTTTGAGGAGACAGGAATTCGCAGAAGGATTATAAACAGAGAAGAGCCATGACGAGATCTGAGCCTGTTTTAAAGGAGCTGTTTGCTGAGATTAGAAGGACTGTGGCAGCAAGTTGGGGTGCAGGTGTTAAGGGGAGATAGTAGTTCATGTTCGGGTTTATTGAGTTTGACATGTCTATTAGGCAGAAAAGCAGAGGTATTCTAGAGGACAAGTGGTATCCAGGGGTGTTTTCTCCTCTCGTGCTGATCCTGGTAGGTAGGTAGGGGTGTATCGGCATGGGGTCAGGTACAGGATTCAGAAGACCCCTCTTGGCTCAGAAGGAGAAAGGCTCGATGAACTAGCAGTGCCAATCATGGCTGCGATGGTGGAGATGATGTGAAATCATTAATAAGTGTCATGACTAATGTTTCCTTCAACTCCAGATACCTAGAAGAAAGTTCTGTGCTTCACTCACTCACCAGCAAGGCTCCGACTCATCTATGTGGAATCAATAGGTCAAAAGCCAGAGACGGTAGAGATGATTGTGGAAAACCCAGACACCTTGGCCCACCCTGCGTGTCTTCAGCCTGGAAGGCGATGTCTTTCTCCCTTTGCAAACCGCAGCAAGCACAGAGAGAGGGGCTTTAGTAAGAGCAGATGGTGTTCCCATGTACATCTCAGGCCATCGGACATCAAGTTAAGCCTGTGCTGGAGAGAAGAAAGAAAGCTTAGAATTATCAGCCTTTAGTGAGAAAACGATTCTGCTTTTATTTCTATTATAGAGTTTACTCTGCTCAAACTCGTTGAACTAGGAGAGGAAGTGAGGGAAACAGTGGATGACAAAGTAGATGAATGTGTAGATGAACAGGACTTAGATGTTAGATCAGAACCAGAGCTTCTCCACTTTAAGAAGAGCAATATTGATCCTGTCATTTACGGAGTTCTAAATGGAAATAACCGAAGGAGTGACATTAGAAATGGACCAGCAGCTACCAGGAGAGCTGTATTCTTCTTTAGAGTTCCACCATTATTTAACTAAAAAACCAGGGCCACGTCCATTTGTGATGTTCAATCGTCTCAATTGTAAAAGGAGAATTATTGTTGCTTTTCAAAAAGACGCAATTCATATTATTCATATAGGCCAATGCAAGTTGTTGAATGAATGCAAAATAAAGGGTGGATGCAAAGTGATGTGGGGGATTGACGAGGTGGGTGATGGAGGTCAGAGGTGGGTTAGGATCTGTCTGCTCTGTTGTAATTTGGAGGAATAATAATCTACATCAGTAGTAGTAATAGCAAGGGTAGGGAAGGGCACCCACGGAAAAACGTTGATGATGGTAGATGGGAATGTGCTGCATGGCATGAGATCTAAGTGTCAGGTGCTTTTGTACATGACAGTGTAAATACACCACCAGACTTGACCACGAAAATCATCTCGACCCAGTCGGCCAGCCTTCTGAACGTTGTCGGAGACCACGGAATTCTACCGGGAAGGAACATTGCATGTTCTCAAACAGGCTATTTTTAGAGAGCATGAGTAATTACTCCAGATGGCTGTTTAAATCTGTTGGCATTGTTTCTACTGTACATTCTTTGCTTAGAAACTCACTTTGCTCCATTTCAAAGAGAAGCACAAAATGCAATCGTCGTCATATTTAGCATTGATCTCTTTTGTGAGCTTTTTGGAAACACTTCCACTGAGAGAAGGTGAACAGAGCTGCTGATTGAAGATTTTTAATAAATTAGTTTGGCAGTGGAAACCCAGGGCTCCCTCAATAAGAACATGGTTTTAACTTCCAGAGGATGCTCTGTGTGTGTGTGTGTGTGTGTGTGTGTGTGTTTGCCAATATATAACCCCTTTTACAGTTGCCTTGACTTAATGTTTTATGAATTCAAGATTATTCAGGATAATTTTATCAGGGTGATTCAATAGAGAGTCCCTGGTCTTTTTATTTTCTGCATAAATGAAAATAGGATGTTTTTTCCTCTCTCTCTGACCCCTTCCTACATTCCTTTCTTCCTTCCTTCTGTGCCCCCCCCCTCTTTCTCCTCCTCTCTCTGTCTCTTTTGGTCTCTCTTTTCTCATTGGCTTACTTATTATTTTCCTGGATTTGTTCATTCTTTTTAATCTTCTCTTTTCCATGTACTCTGATGAGTAAGCATAAGCTATAGTTTATTTTTGAAAAACTGTCAAGTCTACCAGAGGAAGCAGAACAGGCAGAACAGCGAGTCCCTTCAGCGGACAGGGGTAGGGCCAGGCTGTTAGAACAGAGGGGCGTTCTGACCCCAGACCCGCCTCTAAGCAATGCCTCTCAGCCAGGATCCACATGGACCCGCCAAGCCGCCCCCACTCACGTGATCACCTCTGCACTTGTCTGTGCTTACACATCTGGAAGTACACCCAAGAGCGAGTAACGCACTAAGTTTATTTTTTAAGTTGATTCTAGCTCTGAATGGCTTTCAAATGTTCCTGCGCTGGGGTCTACATCTTTGCCTAGAGACGCTGTTGGGGGGTTTAAAAGCACTGTGAAGAAATCACAATAGGATTGTGACAGATGATATTCGGTGGATGAAAGACAAAGACACCCTGAAAACAGAGGAGGAAAAAACAACCACAGCTATTTGGAGACATTCAATGCAAGAGCAAAGCACTCTACAGTCCTCAAAAAAATCTGCAAGTTTTAAATATTTTTATAGCCAGGGACTTGAATCTTTAATAAAGCATTATTGAATAATTCTGATCAGAAATCATTTTCTAAAAATGAGAGAAAATCTAAACTAGCAATTACAAAGAAAGCCATCTATTAACTCAGTCAACATTTTTTTCTTAGATATTTTAGAAAAAATATAAAGAAAAAAGTACCATGGGCCCAGCCAGTGTGGCTCAGTGGTTGAGCACCGACCCATGTACCAAGAGGTCGCTGGTTCGATTCCTGGTCTGGGCACATGCCCAGGTTGTGGGCCAAATCCCCAGTGGGGGGCATGCAGAAGGCTGCCAATTGATGTTCTCTCTCATCAATGTTTCTATCTTTCTCTCCCTCGCCCTTCCTCCCTCTCTAAAATCAATAAAGAAAAAAATTTAAAAAGAAAAATTACCATGGTATAATTATTATAGGTTAAAATATATCATCTTTATGATTTGGATAAATGTTATTTATTAGACATAATAGAGATGTTTATCACAAAAATCTAATATATTCAGCTTTAAAATTTTTGAGCTAACGAATAATAATAATAACATAGTTAATTTTCAGGGCAAAATTAATCTTTTTTTTGTTACATTTCTTTTGTTTCCTATGTTACATATTTCTTTGTTACCAAATATAAGTAAATTCTAGTCTCAGTAAAAACAAAATTGTAAATAATTAAGAATAAATTGATCCAGAAATCTTCAGGGAAAAATATATATAGTTTAATGCCTCTTTTTTTTTTATCCTCACCCGAGGATATTTTTCCATTTTTTGTACAGATAGAGTGGGAGGGAGAGAGAGGAAGGGAGAGAGAGTGAGAAACATCGACGTGAAGGGACATATCGAGTGGCTGCCACCCGGCCGGGGACAAACTGCAACGGAAGTACGTGCCCTTAGCGGGAACCGAACCCGGGTCTCTCCAGACCGCAGGCCAACTCTCTAACCCCTGAGCCAAACTGGCCAGGGCTTTAATGCCTCTTTATATATTTTTATTTAAGTAATATATACATATATGTGTGTGTGTGTGTGTGTGTGTGTGTGTGTGTGTGTGTGTGTATATATATATATAGAGAGAGAGAGAGAAAGGCATTAAACTAGGAATAGTTAAGGCACTATTTATATATTTAAGATCAATAAGTATATATTTACACTATAAATTTAAGTGAGAGGAGTTATGTTACAAAGTTTTTAATTTTACTCAAATTAATACAACTTTTAAAAAACAGAATCTTAAGTGTCAGTGGGGCTTTGGATAAGTTTGACAAAGATGTCATCAAGCTGCTCTGAAAGAATAAACAGAGCAGAAATGCAAAATAATATCATAAAATGTCTTGTCTTGCTGTTATTAAAACTCATAAAGTTAAAAGATTAAAATGTTATGCCAAGTGAACAGAAATGAACAGGTAAAATGATTCAACAGAAAAGAAAACTCAAATTGAATCCTGTTTGTGAATTTAGAATGTGATAATGATCGCATTTCAAATGATTGGGAAAGAATGGATTATTAAACATGCACATGCAAATGACTTTCAAATGTTCACGTACTGGAGACTGCATATATATATATACACACACACACACACACACACACACACACGGACACTGAGGTTTTTTTTTAAAAATACGTTTTGATCGATATCTTGCTGTCTATACCAAATGATCTACACAGGTATTAATATGTTCACAAAAATGTCGTAAAACAATTCTAGAAAATATATAGACGTGTATGGATTTTAACTTATAAGAAAGAGCTTCCCAAGTAGGGCTCAGAAAGAAAAAAATTACTAATACATTTGACAAGGAAAATTATAAGAAATATCACATGATAGAAATCATTATTAAAAAGTTAAAAAGCATGTGATTAATTAGAGAACTTGTGAAATGAAGGTCAGGAAAAGGGTTGGTCTTTTCTCTATGCCAGATAATTCTCACTAGGAAAGGGTGGGTGGATATGAACAGGCAATAGAAAAATGAGCTGAAGTTATGAACAGGCAATTTATTACAGAAGGAACAAAAATGGAACATGCAACCCATTGGGTAATTCAACAAGTATGTTGTAATAGTCTGTGCAAGGCCAATCACGGTACAGAACGGAGAACTCACACCATGTCCCAGGTGTGCCTTTACAAGGTACTTTCAGGTTAAAGCAGGTACAATTAACACACCCAAACAAGCTTCTGTTCCAGAGACTCACCGGAATCGGGACAGAGGCTCCTTGGTGAGGGCCCTCGGGAAGACTTCTCTGGGGTGGTGCTATGTCAGCGGCCACTGAACCAGGAGCAGGGGCCGGCCATGCGGCTCTCTCCAGAAGGGTGTTCAGGCAGGAGAAGAGCAGGTACCTCCTGATGGAGATGAAGGGCAGTGTGGCATTGGGGAGCAGGCTGGGGGAGCCCTGGGAAGGACTTAATCGGCAGATCATAAAATCACGTCAGGCAGGTGGGAAGGGACCTTCTCTACTAGGACCTATTAGAGTTTATAGCAGCAACAGCAACACCTTACTGAAGGGTTTTGTGTGGGGAAGACGACAGGAGGGACTCGCTGTAGTAAGAGAGCCCTCGGCTGCTGTGTGAAGGAGGAATTGTCAGGGACAAGAACCACAGGAAGATGAAGAGTTGGGATGTATAACATTGGATCAGAAGAGATGGTTGTGACAGAGTAAAGTGAAATCATTTTGCAAACCTCCACTTAATGAAGTGTAATGGCACTTAGTGATTAATTTTGCTAATATATATGTCTACACATATATGTGGAAAGTGTGGAATATTTAAAAATCTGATATTAATTATTATGATTTATGAGTATAAAATTACCCAATTTCTTTTTCTGTAAATCCTCACCCAAGGATACTTTTCTGCTGATGTTTTTAGAGAGAGAGAGAGATAGAAACATTGATTGACTGCCTCCTGCTCACCCCCTACTAGGTATTGAGCCCACACTCGGGCATGTGCCCTGACCGGGAATCAAACTGGGACCTCTCAGTTTATAGGACAATGCTCAGTTCACTGAGCCACACCAGCTGAGCTCCATTGACTTTTAAGATAGAGTGGAAGGGAGGGAGGGGGAGAGAGAAACATTGATGTGAGAGAGACACATCAATTGCTTGCCTCCCACACCTCCTGCAACCCAGGTATGTGCCCTTGACCAGGAATCAAACCCGCAACCCTTCAGGCTGCCGGCAGATGATCTAACTGCTGAGCCAGTCTGACCAGGGCTGAACTTACCTAGTTTTGTGTACATATTTGTATTTTGTTATGCTTCCGCCATGTAAATATATGATTCCAACAATATGACGTTCAGAGAAAGGCAAAACTAGGTAGTAGCAAGGTTACTGGTTCCCAGGGATTTGGGGGTAGGGGATGAAGACTCAATCAATGACGCACAGGAGATTCGGGGGGCAGTGAGCTATTCTGTATGGCGCTCTAAGGGTGGATACGGGACGTTGTGCATTGGTCAGAACCCACAGAACAGAACAGAGTGTGAACCCTAATGTAAACTGTGAACTATAATGCATCAATATTGGTTCATCAGTGCTAACAAATGTATGACATTAATGCAATATATTGATACTAGAGGAAATGGGGGGAGGAAGGGGTCTGGAAGACTCTTTGTACTGTTGGCTCAGTTTTGTAACCCTAAAACTGCTCAAAGTTGCCTCTAAAGTGACTACCGTGAGCGTGCTCTGCAGCCTGAAAATTACACGTCCTGGGCAGACTCCGTGCAATTAGGTGCTTAACAGCCACGGTCTATTGCCCCTTCGGGTAAACCCCTCCAGCGATTTTCCTCTCAAAATCCAGCCCCCAGGGTCCTGCATGAGCTTCCCACCTTCTCACCCACTGCTCGGGGTGCTGCTCCTGCGGTGCCCCCTCCTTCTTCCTCTCCAAGCCGGGGAGCCCCCTCGCTCCTTCTACCTCTTCCAAACATCGTCATCACTCCTTCTTCTTCCCGTAACTGGACAAGAACAACAAATCCTCTCCTCTCTGCCCCCAGGCCTTCTGCCTCTCGCCACCCTCTCCCCAACACGGCCCTGCTGTCTTTCCTTCGTCGTCCTTGTCCTTGGTTAAGCCAGCTGCACCGATGAGTGAGCTGGGCACCGGGAGGAGAGTCCTGCTAACGCAGACATCGAGGCGTCTCTCCACCGCTCGTGACCCGACGCCGGGGCAGCGCTTGTCATCTCGTGGGTGCTCAAAGACTAAATTGTAGGGTGAAGGACGAAGGAAATCCTGAACATGAGGTGAATCTGAGAAAGCACAGAAATCTGGCCAAGTGGTCCTCAGTCCAGAATCAGGTTTCCATTTGGCCACACGTAGGCTGAGAAGCGCACGTGACACGTGTCAACTCTCCAAGTCTCCGCTTCCTCTGGTGTAAAATGAGACTCTTAGAAGACATGAAACCTGAAGACCTTTTTAAACTCTGAAAGCCGATCTTCTTTACGGTGCAGAATGATTGAGGTTCCACTGGAGAGCCGCTAATTCGATATATTCTATTAGCAGGGCCATTTCCGTGATGACACATGTCAGTTCAGCATGCTGGAACCACCTTTCCGAGTGACATTGTCACACATCTGGTCAAAGAAGTTAATGTTCCCATCTGGATCGATGCTTTTGGCAGGGACACTGAGTACCGGGGCCACACAACGTCTCATCATGCAGCAGAAAACGTGTTAGGATCGTGCACCGTCAGCCTGGGACACCATCAGCTTCCCATTTTCCTGTGTTTTGTTTTCGTCATTTTTTCACAGAGTCACCCACTAACCTGCACCGGCGCGCCCTGTCATACAGGAGGGTACACGATCTCACGATCTTCCCCGGGCTGCCTGTGTCTTTTGCTCTATTCCGTTTCTATGGAAAACATCAGCATAGACCAGGTCGATCATTATTTTAGGTAAAATATATTCCAATGTTACAAAAAACAATGTCTGTGGTTTGAAACTCTGGGGGGGATTCTGGTTGGGCGAAGCGGAGTCCTGGGGAGATGGCATGGTCCAGGTGCTGCTGGCTCGAGGAACGGGGAGTCTTCCTCCAGGTCCCCTCTCTGGGGTACAGGCTGACGCCCCGCTGTGAGGACACAAGCTCCTTTTTCTTTCTCTGTCAGTCATGAGAAAACAAGTGGTCACGTCTCACACCGCCTGCCTCACATGTATGTGCTGTGCTTCTTATTTCACATTTCAGCGGAGTCGCTCATGATGGACCTGAGTCAGCCCTGAAACACTGTCTCAGCTCCAGGACTTGACCCTTCTCCCTCTGGCTGGAAGTCAAACAGTTTGTGGCAGATGAGTCACTGGTAGCAGAGTAATAGACTCTTCAGAAAGAGTTCTGTCTGCCGACGAGCCCCGGGAAGCCCGCACACCCGGGTGACACACGCCGTGGAGGGACCTCTCTCAGTGGTGTGAGATCATACCGTTCTCTCTCCCCCGGAGCCCAGCAAGGAGCACACTAACGGCGAAAACACCAGTGGATGGAATCGAAGGGAAGGATTAACTCTGGACTCAAAGTCAACTCAAATGCCCAAGGAGTCTCTTAGCTGTTTCAAATAGATACGAGGACCAGAAACTCCTCCTGGGAGATACATAGTACATGACAAATGCCTCACACATATCTGTGCTTGGTAAACATTAGTTTTTTTCTTTATTATAAAATAAGCTTCATCCTCCACTTGCTTACCTCCACAGCAGCCACGGTTGGGACAGCCGCGTGTGTCACACCTGGGGCGAAGGAGGCGTGTCTCTCACCTCACAGAACTCGGTCTCCTGAGGGCTCACAAAGGCAAACGTGCTCAGAGATTCTGTGCAACCAGTTCTAGGGAGACGTCTGCAGGCCAGTGTTAGGAGTCTAGGTATGAGGGATTAATCTGAATCATAAAATTGCAAAGAACAGTAGAAGAGATATTTTTTGAGCTGGACTTTGCGGAACGCGAAGATTGTAAGGACCTGAAAGACGGAGAGCAACCGGAAGCCTGACCGTGGAGACATTCAGGTGATGATGTTTAAGCCACATGTAGGCCAGAAGGCCAGCAGAGCACCTGTTACTGCCCCCTCCCCCCCAGAAAGGAAAGAAGCTATTTATAGAAGTCAGGTAAGCCTGGAAGGGGGGAGGAGAGCTGGGTCCTGGAGGGTGATTAGTGCTTAACTATGACTTTCTGGTTTTATTCTACAAGTAAGAGAGGACTAAATGTAAGAGGTTTTCCAGTTTGTTTGTTTACTGCCTTAATGATGGAAGTTTGAAAAGGAAAACTTCATCATTCAAAACTGACCACACAAAAGCACAGGTGCACACACATGCACGTACGATCCACACACACCACATCACAGACACACAAGCAAGCTAAGGAGATGTGTCTATTACATCAATTTGCTGTGCTAATGTTTACTATGATTCCAATGTATGTGGTTTACTGTCTCGACCTGAGCAGGCTGGCTGCATGCTTCTCGGTGAGGACATCTAAGCTGGCACGTAAGCGTCAGCGATGCAAGTTTGCTGAGTGAGTTGGAGCGCAGTGCACATGAGTTCCGTGGCCAGGGAGGGCAGGTTCTGTGAACCGAGTTGACAAAGCAAGCTCTGGGGTTAGCAGGAGGCAGGGCCAGGTCAGGGCAGGTCATGGCGACTGGGCACTATGAGGGGTGAGGGCAGGTGGGCTCATGCCTAGGACCCCCCACATGCCTCTCTCTTGGACGTGGGCATGCATGACTGTTCACAACCTTCCCAGACCGGCCCTGCCAGGGATGGCACTCCTCAGGTCTTGCAAGGTGTAATTTCAGTGACTTCAAGGGCTGAATGGAGTTGAACAAGCTCCTGAGAGCGCTTTGTACTCTGGTGAGACTGGGCTGGAGGGGAGGGTGGCACACTGTTCGAAGGAGTACACACGCTGGGCCATACCCTGTGAGCTCTCACCACGCGACTGAAACGTCAGTGTCACTTTGACAAGAGCTCTCTCACCTACAAGCTCAAGACATCTTCTGCATATACACAGCTCAAACTTTTCGCCTTCATGAACTTTTACTGTGTTTTAACCCCCTGCCCACCTTTTCCCAGAGCTCTACCATTTATTTACTATGTGCAAAGATTTTACGTAATTAAAAAGTAACAATGTAAGTGTAGGTGAGGACCCTGTTGCTGGGGACACTGAGGATGTTGGATGCAATTTTGACAGTGACTTAACTCTTCTGATATTTTCCCACCCTATTTTGGTTAATCTCATGTTTATTAGTTATGAACCTCCCCGTGTTCTGTCAGATCAATTCGCTTCTGAAGTAACCAACTTGATTCTTTTTATTGCAACTTGATAAATGTGTTTGCCCTTACTTACCCATTCCGTAGTCTCTGCACTGTCATCTAGAGAGTCGTTTCCACTATTAATTTATTTGACAAGTGTTTAATGAGCACCTACTATGTGCTGGATGCTCATCCAGGATTCAGAGACACCATCTGTTCTTTCGCGGATTGCATTCCACCGAGGGAGTGTGACGTATGACACCAATTAGTCTTATGGGAGTAGATACTTTAGATATCAGGGGAGACTCTTCCAACGAGATGACAATTTAGCAGAGATTGAATGAAACGAGAGAGCGATTCATGAGATGCCTAGGGGAAAATATTTATAATAGCAAAAATCTGTAGAGAAGGTCAACAGATTGCCATCAATGACAGGATGGTAAGATGAAGCTTGATGTAGTCACGTCATTTTGGTTTGCCAGGAATCTTCTGGTTTGCACCTGTCGACCCAGCATAAGTATAACAGCACCCTAGGTTACTTTCATAGATGGGCGATACATTGTGTGGGCATCCCTCGTACAACGGATTCCCAGGTAGTACGTAGGGAGCTCACTTTCTCTCGGACAAACCTTATTGTGTAACCCTGGTGTCCTAGACTGCCCCTTCCTGGCTATACATCTAGGTTTTGACCAAGTTTCAGACCACTTTCTATTTCATTTCTATGCTCTGGTTATCACTTCATTCACTTCTGTGGGCTTGAAAACGAACATGTTTTGCACATTCAAGTCTCAGCGATTTCGCTGAACATTCGCTCACTCTGACACGTGCGGAGGAGTCCCAGAAGGAACGAGAATGACCCCAGCTCTCCGAAAGCGGAGGATGTCAAGGGGAACGGGGGTGGATAAACAGACACTCGGAAGGCAGTCTGGGGTGGGTCTGTGGAGTGCAGAGGACTCCAGGGAGGAAGCATCTCTAAATCACGCCAGGGCCTCTGAAAGCAGGTCCCTCGGGCGACATCTGCATTCTGTTTTGGAGACAAGGGCAGCTGAAGAAGGAAGAGGGCAAACTATTCTGAGGCGTGTGAACTGAGGAGGTACAAAGTGCAGAAGAGACAGAGGGGCTGGAGATGAGGCTGGAGACTGAGGGAAAGGCTGAACAATGAAGGACATGTGTGTTGGCCCCATGTTTTGAATTTTATCCTGCAAGTCCAGAGGAGCTGTTCCTTTGAACTGGTGAGCACTGCCCTGGCCGGGGGTCAGTTGGTTGGAGTATCGTCCCATTGCACCAAAAAAGTGCAGGTTTGTTTAGGGGAGGCAAGTGATCAATGTTTCTCTCTCACAGTGATGTTTCTCTCCTCCCCCATCCTCTCTCCCTAAAATAAAACAACAACAACAAGACATATCCTTAGGCAAGGATAATAATAATAATAATAATAATAATAATAATAATAAACTGGTGAGTGCCATAATCAGGTTTTGGTTTTGAAAGGATTACCTTTTAACAGGTGCAAACAGAAACCATCAAATTCTCGTTTATGGAGATACGATTCACGTGTTCTAAAATTCCCCCTTTCAAGGCGCCCAAATCAGTGGTTTGCAGCATGTCCACAAAGAGTACACCACCATCACCACTGTCACTAATTTCTGGACATTGTCATCACCACAAAAACATTCCACACTTCGGAGTGACCCTCATCTCCATCCTCCTGGCCACTGGCAAGCTCTGACCCAACTTCGAGCTCTGTGGCTCTGCTGTTTCTGGACATCTACAATAGATGACACTCTGTCTGTCCTTTTACAACCTGTGTCCAACATGCCTCCGTGTTGTAGCATGCATCGTTAGCAGTTCCTCCATTTCTTTATGGTCAACAGTATTCCATTGTGTGGCTACACCAGGGGGGTTCAGCAGTTCAGAGCATCAGTGAATGAACATTTGACTTGTTTCTACTTTGGGCTGTGGATATTGGTGCTATGCAATGCGGTAATGTCTGAAGCAGTATTTGCTCTTGGAGCCAGGGGGTGCCTTATCATTACCGCTCTAGCAGGGCATTGTTTTCTTAGCTATATTAGTTCTCTTTTGTGTGTGTGTGTATGTGTGTGGTGTCCTGGCCAAGAATCGACTGCCAACCCTTTGGTGCACAGGATGACGCTCAACCCACCGAGCCACACTGGCCAGGACAATATATTAATTCTCTTAAGATAAAAAATAATGCATTTTCCACTTTTGCTTTTATTGTCCCCATTGAAAAGGAAAAGAGAGTAAATGGGAAAATGAGTGGATTAAATTCACTTTATCTGGGAGAAAAGTTATTAGATATTATATAATTATAGCCATAGAAAGAGCATAGGTGGCATGGGGAATTTTATGTGATTCGTGGCATACCTCAGTCCTCCAGGGGAAAGGGGGCACTTGAAATGCAAAATATGTACTGTTAATAAACCATTTGGGAAATTTAAAAATAAAAAAACGGTGTGCACATTTTGCGTGAATAAACATTTCCAATTATTTTGAGTGTATACCTAGAAGTGAAATTGCTGGGTGATGTAGTGGCTGTATGTTTGATTTTTTTATATGACCTGCTGCTAACTGGAGTCACATTAATTCTTTAGTTGTTCAAGTGGGTATTTGCACCACAATATAGAACATTGCATTTATCCATGTATTAAAGAAATTCCCTCATAATCTCACTCTCTATTCTATTCTGTTTTAGTACTAGCAATTATCTAAAATGGTATGCCTATTTGTTTATGTTCATATATTTTTCCTGCAACTAGAATGTAAGGTTATGAAGAGTGGGTTACTTTTCATTATTATTATTATTGTTATTATTATACATTTTTACTCAACCTCACATTCAGGCACGTAACACATAATAAGCACTTGCTGATGATAAACTTATAGCCTGGCTGGTGTGGCTCAGTGGTTGAGCGTCAACCCCTGCACCAAGAGGTCGCCGGTTTGATTTCTGGGCAGAGCATATACCCAGGTTGTGGGCCAAATCCCTAGTGGGGGGCATGCAGGAGGCAGCTGATCGATGTTCTCTCTCATCGATGTTTCTCTCTCTCTCTCTCTCTCAAATCAATTAAAAAAAGAAAAAGCATTATATATTATTACAGCTCATTTTATTAGCTTCACTATATTGTTATAGCCATTACAAATATTTAAAAATTGTGATGTTGTTATCCAAGATATTAACACTTTTCCTGCTAGACCTGTTATTAGGGGTCATGGACTACTCGTCTCTTTAATCTTGATTCCCTTTCTGTGTCCACCCACAGTGAAATTTCTAATAACTTGGAAAAGGGCAGAAGTCAGACATAAAGAGGAAGATGAGGTGGGAAGAGCCTGAATAATTCACAGCCTGGGTAGTCAGAGCCTGAATAATGAGCAGTGACTGTGTGAAGTTCAGGGAGAGGAAAGGAGCTACTCATAATAACCACCCTTTGAATAGATGTATTTCGGGGATCTCTGGTGCAGTTCTCCGGAGATTAGCTGACAGTATGCAGTTCTCGGAGATTCAGGGACATGACTCTCCTGAGGGTCAGGAGACGCGGCGGCCGCTGCGGATTTCCGGACCTTGCTTGGCCTCCGCTGTGGCCGAGGTACCATTCTCTGCTCGTCTGTTCTCCAACTGGAAACGCTGTTAAGATTTCCAGAGTTTGGTTGTTGCTGTTACAATGGTTTGCTACTTTAAAAGTCTGAACTCAGAAATAAAGGGGATGCCTCCATCCTGAGTCTGGTACAGGTCCCTGTTTTCCCTACAAACATGACGCCATCTATAGCTCCGTGTTGAAACATCTATTGACATAGAATGCATCACTAATACATTGCTGCTCTGTTTCTAAAACAAACAGACACAAACAAAACGCAACTTTTGGCTAGTATTTTAGTTTGGTCTGAGGGAGAGAGCATTCATTAGCTCAAGAAGTAAAGTAGTGTATACCTCTCCCTGTCCAGACTTACCAGAGCGTAGTCCATGAGCAACCACTGACTAATACATTGCTGCTCTGTTTCTAAAACAAACAAACACAAACAAAATGCAACTTTTGGCTAGTATTTTAGTTTGGTTTGAAGGAGAGAGCATTCATTAGATCAAGAAGTAAAGTAGGGTATACCTCTCCCTGTCCAGACTTACCAGAGCGTAGTCCATGAGCAACCACTGTTTGCGCAGGTGAGGGTACGAAGCTGAGTCAAACTGTGTGGCTGCATCTACTGGGAAAGCAAAGGGAGAGACTAGCACAAGAAGGAGACATTGGTGGCATTAGCAGGATTCGGAATCGAAGGCACTTCTTCTCATTCAGCTGCACTGAGCACACAGGGACTGTGTCTGCCATATGTATGACATGCAGTAATGACATCTGTCCAAAGGGAACGAAAGGGTTAAATAGCGAAATGTGGGCAGAAAAGCAATAGCACAGCTGTAGTGCCTGTGCCGAGGTGAGAGGGGGTCACGGGGGCTTGTGACACAAGTACTCGTAGTGGGTACAGTAGTGAGAGAATCTCTCCCAGTGGCATCGACTGTGGGAAGGAGTCACCCTTCATAGAAGCTGAGCAAGAGAGAACTGGGTGGCAGCCAAATGTATTGAGTGGGGCTTGTTGGGAAGGAGGGTCGGAGCAAATCCAGGAGAAATCCCCGTATCCTAGCAAACACGTTAAATGAGAAAGCAAATAAGTGACGCCGTGGGAATACGTTTAGTGGCAACTTTCCTTCTAAGCACAAGATGTGGAAAGAGGGGAGCCGGGTTTCTTAACGGAGGATATTCGAACCTGGATATTAGACAGAGCTACACTGCACCTCGACGTAAGTGACGCGTGAAATGTACTGGGCTCAGAGGAGCTGCTGTCACAGAGGCTCAGCGTCTGAGGACCTGGGGTCTTCCCATCAAGACACTCTGATGGGCTAAAGTGAAGGAAAATGTTTCTGGATTTGAGGACGAGAAAGAATTGAGAAGCCAACGCGGAGGTGTCCCACAGGTCATCACATCTAGCCTTTGCAGACCTCAATGTCATACTTGTCCAGCATTCTCACATCGTTTAACAACAGCTTAGCTATCAGCACCCGAGCAGCCCCCACTCAGTTGCGTTTACTTATTTGGCAAACGTTCACTAAGTCTTTCTGAAACATTTCTAGACGCTACCAATACGGCGAACAAAGCCTCGTCCCGCCCGCCTGGAGCTGCCATCCTCGTTCTAAGGGAAGACGATGAACAACACCGATGCAGTGAAAACAAACCGAAAGAGAAGGCCAGGAGTGCCCGGCCGGGGCGCGGCTCTGGGTAGGAATCGGCAGCGCCGTCTTCTGTCTTCTGCTCCTTTGTCGGAAAGGGAGGCTCTGTTACAAAGCAGATGCGTGAAGAGCTGGTTCAGAATAATATTCTGAGCAGAGAAACCCTGGCTAACGTTAGTGATAAACTGGGTTGATCAGATACTCATTCTAGAGACTATAATAATTATAATTATTTACATATTCGGGGATATTTTATTTATTTATTTATCCTTATCCGAGGACTTTTTTTTTTTTTGCATTTATCTTCAGACAGAGCAGGAGGGAGACGGGGGGAAGAGAGAGAAACATCTGAGAAAGACACATCGACTGGCTGCCACCCACACAACCCCAACTGGGGCTGGGGACACACTGCAACCGAGGTACGTGCCCTTAGCGGGAACCGAACCCGGGTCTCTCTGGACCGCAGGCCGACGCTCTAACCGCTGAGCCAAACCGGCCAGGGATATTTTGGGATATTTTAAAGTTAGTCTTTCATATTCAGACAAGGTCTGTGACAGCAGTGACGAGCTCTATTCATTACCAGACACTGTTCCTTAGGAAGCTGACGGATGGGTGAGTGGATGGATGGAGGGTTGGAATGATCGGAGTATCACCAGCATTAGTTATTCCGTGGCAGCCGCAGCCCAATAAATGCCACATTTCAAAGGAATGAAAACATAATAAAGTTCCATTTTCTTGGTGTCCCCGCTATGCAAGGATGAAAGAAACGTGTCTCAAATCAGATGGTTTGGGGGACTTTTCCCATCCCGGCTTCTGTCCAGGGAAATGAGAAAGGACCATTGCTTGTGCGGTGATAACACATTGCTTAGGCTCAGGGCTTGGTACCTCCAAATGCCTTTTCCCTGCCTTGACCACGAAGACCTCCACTTGGGTTCTCATGATTCAGTCCTCGGCTCGATGTTCAGAATCACCCACATGGTCATGTCCGCCCATCTGGACCTGTGGAACTTGGTGGCACTCAATTCACTATCATTCCTCAGAAGTCCCCAATTTTGAGTTAGTCTACTTGGTTTTCCTCTTCATCTTATTGTTTTCCATCCTCATGGATCCCCCCTGTACCCCCTTCCACCTTCCCTCCCACAATAACCCCACTGTTGTCTCTGTTTGTGAGTTTTTTCTGGTTTTCGTCAACACCTCTGTTCCCCCAACCCCTCCCCCAGAGCTGCCAGCCTGCTCTCTATCTGTGACTCTGTCTCTATTTTGCTTGTTAGTTCAGTTTGCTCATTACATTCCACATTGAGTGAAATCATATGGTGTTTGTCTTTCTCTGACTGGCTTATTTCACTTAGCGTCATACTCTCCAGGTCCCTCCATGCTGTCGCAAAGGGTAAGACTTTCTTTCTTTTTACGGCCAAGTAGTATTCCATTGTGTAAATGTACCGGAGGCGTTTCATGTCTACTTTAAAACTGCGTATTTCTCTTTCTGAGACAATACAATCTAATGCTATTAAAAGAATATAAGGCTACCCCACTGATATAGGTAGTCTTACTCTGAAACAAAAAAGAGAAGAAAAATGAGGGATAGCAGCTCATTAAAAGATGGGATTTATCCTCTCTTGATGGTGAGTCTGGGAATCCCCAGCAGCCTCTCCTTGCGCCGCCTACAGTCCCGGTTAAGTTATTTACCCTTCGAGAGCCCACCTATCACACAGAAGATGTATGACTTCTGTAATTCAAAATAAATTTAATAAAGTTGAAGGAAGCAAGAGAGTGCTAAAAAATCAATCCGATATTATGTTAAATGAACACTGATTTTAAAATGTGTGACATAAAGAAAAATTCAAATACGATCTCCCTGTCCAAATAAACGAGTCCAGTGCACTGGACAATAACAGCCCGCTGGGGTATGTTTGGGGTCAAGTAGGAAGGGTTCAGCTTGGTTCCCGCTTTTTGGCAGGGGACAGACATATCACTTCAAAAAGGATGAGCATGTCAAATCGAAAAGGAAAATCAATCCTTTGAAATGGGGTGCCCGTTGCTCCTGCGAAGCCATTGCACTATAGAAACGTTTCCTGAGGCAGTCATTTAGCTGCACTACAAAGATGAATGTGCAAAGATGTTCATCTCAAGTTTGTTAATCACAGCGCGGAAACTAGCTGCACGTGTGTCAATATCGGGGCGGGGGGATAAATGACGGCTGTCCAACTGACGGGCTCCTCTGCAGCCTGTGCAGAATCCGAAGTGTGTTTGTTCTTCACATGGAGTTGGAAAGGATCCCGTAACGTGCTTTTGAGTGAAAAAGTAATGGGATAATCTGCTTTATATGAAATTACCGGTTTATATGGGAGACAGAGAGAGAGATACAAGAGTCTGTTCCAGAAAGATATCAAGCAGGGTCTGGATAAAAAACATTTGTGTTTAATGTTCAGGTAGCCTGAAATATGTCATCTATCATTTTGTGTCTTTGAAGGAGTTTCTGCAATGAACAGTTACTGCTAATATTATTGTTTTTCTCACATTTCTTTGGGCTGAATTGTGTTGCCCCCTCCCCTAAAGGTTATATGGTGAATCCCTAACCTCTAATGTGAGGGTATTTGAAAATGGGGACTTTGAGGGGTAATTAGGTTTAGATGAGATCAGGAGGTTGGGGCCCCCTGATGGAATTAGCGCCCTTGGAAGAAGTGACACCAGAAAGCTTGCTTCCTCTCTGCCACGTGACGGCGCAGCAACAGGTGGTCATCTGCAAGACAGAAGAGTCCTCACTGGGGACCCTCGGGCGGCCATCTTGAGCTTGGATTTCTCATTTTCCAGAAATGTGAGAAATAAATCTGTTTCACTTAAGCCACTCAGTCTATGGCATTTGTGTGGCAGCCTGAGCTGACCAGGGTACACATTAAACAGCATGTTAGGTTTTTATTTGCATCTAACAAATGACTCCAAACTTAGTTCTTCAAACCACAAAACTTTATTATTTCACAGTTTTTGTGGTTCAAGGACTCCGAAGACATTTAGCTCGGTGCTTCTGGCTCAGATTGAGGTCCCAATGCCTGAAATTATTGAAAGCTTGATTGTGTCTGAAGGATCGATTTCCAAGGCCACTAGTGTGGCTATTTGCGAGAACCCTCCATTCTTTGCTGGCTGCTGGCCAGGGTCCTCCTATACTCACCAAATAAATATCTCCTCAAACATGATATCTTGCTTCCCCAGAGTAAGTAATTTAAAGGAAAAATAGAACCTACAACAGCATCACTTTCGCTATATTCTATGTCTCATCAGACCAATATAACACGGAATGGAACTACACAAGAGCATGCATATCAGGAGTCAGGGATCATTGCAAGCCAACTTGTAGCAGAAATATTAAAAAAAAGATCTTTGTCACTGTTTTCTATATTGCACTTGTACGATATTAATGTTTACTACAAGAGACTACATTAGCTACTCAATCAGGAAATGCCTCTTAAAATGGTTTTGACAGCATTGTAATTAACGTAGTTATTAATGACAGGATAGAAGCATGCCCAGTAAGGTTGGGATGATGATGGGGAGGTACTTACCTGTCAGTCACACCGGGAACAGGCCAGAATGGATGTGGCCACTACAAGGGTACAAAATTTGGGATATTGAATCCCCTAAACAAAGTTGCCCTCTTGGTTTCTCTTGGTTCCTCTTATGCTCTTGGGACTCTTACGGCTCGGGGCCACTCCTGCATTTGCCCACATGGCCCACAGCCGTGTGGACCCCACAATGAACGAATGGACTGTCACTAGCCTGATGATGAACTGGTCCCAGCTCCAACATGGAACCGAAACTCTGGTCATTGGCTTTGCATCTAGCTCTGCTGAAACTCCAGCTACACTTCTATGGCTGAAATGGGACTTTGGAAACCAATAACAATTTCACAAATACTTACGTTGAAAACAAACCTAACAATTCCAAAAGATTGATTTTAATTTACTGAGTTTTGAAGTTCACAGTTATTTTCTCTCAGCATTTGGGAGCTATTAGCCCAAACTCTAGATCTCATTGTTGTTGCCTACTGTAAATCTGTTATCAGAATAATTGTCATTCTTGAGAATATGATACATTTGTACCTTTATAATCTTTTCAATATCTTCTCATTGTCAGTGGATTCTTTACTTTTGTCAGAAGGCACCAAGATATAGACTATTTTATAATTATCATTCTTTATATGTAGAATATCTTTAATCAGATCTATACAATTTTCAGCTGTTATCTTTCCAAATATTTCTTTTACTGTATTCTCTCCATTCTTTTTCCTTTGAGACTGTAAATATGAGCATGCTACACCTTCTTATCTATCTTGTCTACCCTTAATCTTTATTTCATGCAATCTACTCGTTTGTTTCTTAGTGCTGTACTTTGAGTTTAAAAGCAAATTAAAATTGATCTTTTTATTTTGTTATTTCTCACCTGATGCTAAACAAACACTGAATTTGTTATTTCACTAAGTTAATTTTTTATTTACAGGTGTTTCATTTGGATCTCTTTTAATATTTGCCTTGTATTTTATAAAACAATAAATAGTTTATTGATTTTTAGAGAGAGAAGAATGGAAAGGGAGGGAGAGAAACATCGATGTGAGAATGCAACATTGATTGGCTGCCTCCTGCACATCCCCCACCAGGGATCAATCTCCAAACCCTGGCATATGCCCTTGATAGGGAGTGAAACTGCAGTCTCCGGGTACATGGGGTGACTCCCAACCTACTGAGCCACACCGACCAAGGCTTATCTTACATTTTTGATGGTCTCCCTTCACTTAGTCCATTTTTTACTTCCAACTTACTTATGTAGCTTTTAAAGACAGCAGCCAGTCCATATTCTGTATTTGATAATTCCAATACCTTAACTCTGCAAGGAGTTTTAAATACGTTTTTTATTATTTTTGCTTACTGTCAGTCATTATGACCACTTTTATTACATGCTTGACAAGTTTTAAAAAACAAAAATGTCTCAAGAAATAGAAATTTAAAGTAAAATAAGAAATAGAAATTTAGAGATATATACAGATTATAATTATTAAGGTATCTCACATACAAACTTTCCAAAATATTAGGTAAACAACAAACTAAAAATAACAAAAAAGACAGAAGAAAGACCTCATAAGAAAGATTTTTTAAAGGTTATACAAACAGAATATATAATAAATTCACAAAACAAAACATTAGCATATATGCATTTCCATAAATATAAACTAAATTCAATTTCAAGAAAAAATATTTCATAAAGCAAACCTCAGCTTCATAATCATTATAATAGATAGGCATAAATTAAACATTTACAAATTTTTGAAATTAAATTCATGGGTAATTACATTTCTAATAATATGTTAGACAAGATTCTCTAAAAAACTCTTGCTAAAATAACCTAGTTTATACAAAAACTATAAAAGTGTAATCTCTAGGGTGCTTTTCGGCTCATGAGAAATTAAAGAAAATTTGTAGGGGAAAAATTTTTTAAAAATTAATTAATAATAAAAAAAGGTCCAAAATAAAGAAAAACAAGGATGACAGCAGAAGCCCAGGGAAAAAACAAGGAGGGGGAGATAAACACGAGACAGGATTTCTGAGTACAGACGCTGCAGTGCGTGTTTAACCTAGTTTGGGCCAAGTAGGAAAATGAACTTGAGATTTAAAATTTTTTTTTTTCTTTTATTGATTTTAGAGATAGAGGAAGGGAGAGGGAGAGAGAGATAGAATCATCGATGAGAGAGAACATCGTTTGGCCGCCTCCTGCATGCTCCCCACTGGGCATCTGGCCCACAACCCAGGCTTGTGTCCTGACCGGGAATCGAACCAGTGACCTCTTGATGCCTGGGTCGACGCTCAACAACTGAGCAGCACCAGCCAGACTTGAGATTTTTTTTAAAGCTAGGGACCCTCAAAAGGCACAGAGTAGCCTCTGGTTGATATCATCATGTGAGACCCAGCAGAAGCAAATCAAACCTTCTGGTAAAAAAAAACAAATAAATGAATAAAGACTAAATAAATAAGTAATCATTTGGTAAGATTCAATAAAAACATCAGGCACAAATAAGCAATACTAGGAATTAAAAAGAAAACCATGACTAGAGAGCTAGCAAATTAAAACAAACAAAAAAATATAAAAACTAAAATGATTTATGAATTACCATTTGCCAATATGTTTAAAACACAAAGGACATTCTAGATATTATAAATTACTGACTTACATGCACCAAATGGAAAGCCTGAAAAACGCAAAAACCATTAAAGAAATCGAATTAGTAGTTAACTAAAATTGCACAGAAAAGGAAAGACAAATGGTCAATAAACATCCATAGTAAAAAAAAAAAAAAAATGAAATATGCTGTACTTCATTAGTAAGCAGAAAAATCTAAATTAAGGCCACAATTTGATATCATTTTACACCAAGATATTGACAAAAAAATTAATGTCTGCTAATATCAAATATTAGCTGTGAATATTCATTAAGTGAAACCTCAGCACACTGCTGGTGGGATTGTAAATTAAGCGCGCATTTTTGACAAACCGTTTGGAGTTATAGTATACACTTGAATGGCTGCTACAAACCAGCAGTCCCATTTATAGAAATACCTTGTAGAGAACTCTTGCGTACCAGCAGACACAGGCAAAAATATTGACAGCTCATACAAGCAAGAAACTGCTGACTACCCAATAGGTGGGACATCACACTACAATTTTGACTTTTTGAAACTTATAAACATATTACCCAGAAAATAAAATGAAAATGAAAACTCCAAGAAGTGTGATGATAGTAATGACAACCTTCACAGACATGAGAAAATGCAGGCCTGTGATGGCCTGGATTGTGCAATGTCACCTGTCAACATCCAGGCAGGTCTGTCTGATGTCCCGCACCCACAGGGGTGCCCCCTAGACCCTGCTCTTCCAAGAAGCGCAACCAGGGCCCTGTGACCTTGGGGATTCTGGGCACCTCCCAGCTCTGCCTTTCTAATAACTGTGCTTTTGACAGGGATTCTCAACTAAGCGGTAAGCTGCTTATTCAATAATTGTTATTTTTTTTAGCAATACACTGTAAATTAAAATGACTTTTTAATAAGATAGTCTCTGTTGCCAGAAAATTAGGTATTTAGGGGATTTTTCAAAACATACAATTGCTGTAACTGATAGAGTAGAACAATCCCTATGAGTTCTCTGTGTGGAAAAATATGCATTTGTACAATTGAGTGTTTCTATGCCCAGGGTTAAAAATGGGTCTCAGGTACATATTATCCATCATCAAATTCCCTTCCCACTCCCAAATCTGGTGTGGGGTCCCAGCTTTAACCTGGCCCACATTGAATTTAAAATCAGTAGCAAAGATTTTGTTTCCTATAAAATATGTTTTCCCTTACCAAATAGAGTGTGAAAAGTTAAAGCAGAGAGGGTATTTTTTTTCCTTTACTTTTTACAGAAAGATATTTAATAACTGATGTTGAAAAACTTCGTGAACTTGGGTAATACACACACACACACACACACACACACACTCTCTCTCTCTCTCTCTCTCTTTGTTTTATGAGAATAAAAGGACGGCCCTGCCCGTTGGGCTCAGCAGTTAGAGCGTCGGCCTGTGGTCCAGAGAGACCTGGGTTCGGTTCCCGCTAAGGGTGCGTACCTCGGTTGCAGTTTGTCCCCGGCCCTGGTTGGTCGTGTGGGTGGCAACCACTCCATGTGTCCCTTTCATATCGCTGTTTCTCTCTCTCTCTCTCCCCTTCCCACTCTATCTGAACAAAATATGGAAAAATGTCCTTGGGTGAGGATTAATAAAAAGAGATTAAAAGGGCAAAGTGGAAGGTACAGAAACTCTGCTGGAAGAACAGGGCTTTGAGGAGACCTAAAGAAAGGAGACAGGGTGGGGAGATTCTAACACTGTTGGAAATACGGCACAACTTCTCCCTTTAGCTTTTCTGCCGATCTCAGAGGGTAGAAAAGTCATGAAGTCAGCAAACTGTCCAGGCTCAGGTGGCTGAACGCTCACCCACCCGGGTTTGAAAGGAGCTTCTGCAGAAGTTTGATGTTCTTGCCCATTTGCACCCCACCAGCTCAGGATAAGAAGGGATATCGAACTTATATAAAAGGATGGCGGACACATGGGAGAATTATCCTTCATCCCTAAAAAAAAAAGTGTGTCCAATAGAAGGTGTGAAGACCCTTGAGTATAGGAGGACTTCAGTTTCCGTTCCAAGGCCCTCCTTCGTCTTTGTAAGAGTGCTCGCCTGGGAAGGCTTTGGTACGACACCCAGGGCCAAGGTCAGGCACGCCCCTCCCCCATGAACAGTGTAGTAACGTTGACCATTGGCCTGTAGCTCTGGGAATGTTGATTAAAGATATTTTCCTTCAGAACCTTGAGACTTTTCAATAATTGAGCCTCTTCACAGCCTATGGCTTTAAATGTCTCCTGACTCATTTCCTGGAGTCATGTTTTCTGTCAATTCTACAAAATTGCATGTAATTTGATATATCTATATCTATATCTATCTATCATTTATCTATCTATCTATCTATCTATCTATCTATCTATCTATCTATCTATCTATCATCTATCTATTTAAATATAGTCCTGCTAATTTGATTTTGAATTATAAATGCCCAGTGTTCTGTTTTGGAGGGTTTTATGTAGTCTTTTATTTTGTAACAGGAAAAAAATGTATAATTTTAGGATGTGTTTATGAATCAACTTATTACACTGAAAGTACAAGTTAAGAAAAGAAAAGGACACTCCGGGAGGTAATCGGCAGGACAGTAGGGCAGACTCACACACAAGACACTGTTTCCTTCCTCCTGGGCTGTGGCTGTAAAGACACCAGGGTTTGAAGCTGAAACATCCCTAGATGTTGCCCGATCAACCCTTCTCATTTACACAAGAGAAACAGGGACTCAGGAGAAGGAATTGTGCCAGGTCCCTCAGTCACTGGGTGGGTCCCGAGGTGAGGACCCAGACTTCCTCATCCCGCGTCCTCACACCCGCGCCCAGAAGCATCCTTCAGACATTGGATGTGACAGATCACTCCTAGCTTTGGTTCCCAGGACTCAGTGCACGATCTCCCTCCACATGTAGAAGAACACTTCTTCTCACCTGCTTTATACAGCGGGTTTGTGAGCCAGAGGTACTGGAAGGAAAGATACTAGGGTCAACCCTTTGTTTAGCAGAATTCTTAATGCTGAGCTACAACCAGTTGACCAACCAGAAAGCACAGGAACGCGCGCAGAAGCAGAGTGGCGAAGGCAGGCTAATGTGGTACAAGTTAAAAATGCACTCGGGAGTCTCAGAACTCATGCTTGCCGCTCGCTCTCCCATCTGCACTTAAATTCCTTTCTTCAGTGAATTAACTTCATCCTAATCTTGTTAGCTTGGTTCCTTACTAATTTACTGATTCTGTTCTTCCTCTGCAAATCCCTGGAAATCAGAACACCGCCTCGCTCTCTGCATGCCCAGGCCGCGCTCGGCAAAGCCCGCCAGCCCCATCCCCATGACCACACCCTTTTATTCTGTCAGATGCATGCACTGGAATTGAATGATCGGTCTCTGAAAGCAGAGTTATCCTTTCTTTTCATTTATTTATTTTTGCATTAAAATTTTTAAAATTACAGTTGACACATAATATCATTAATTCCAGATGTACATCACAGTGATTAGACATTTATATACCCAATGCCAGTACCCATTTGACACCATACATAATTATTACAATATTATGGACCATATTCCCTATGCTGTGCTTTGCATCCTGCGACTCTTTCTATAACTAGCAATTTGTACATCTTAATCCCTTCTCCTTTTTCACCAGCCACACAACAGTGCTCCCGTCTAGCAACCATCAATCTGTTTCCTGTATCTCTGAGTTTGTTTTGTTTGATCATTTATTTTTATTTTTAGATTCTACCCATAAGTGAAATCACAGGGTATTTGTCTTTCTCTGTCTGACTTATTTTACTCAACATAATACCCTCTAGGTCCATCCATGTTGTTGCAAATGGCAAAATCTCATTAATTTTCCATGGCTGAGTAATATCCCATTGTATATAAAGCACACTTTTTTTATCCACTCTCCTACTGATGGGCACTTGGGTGGCTTCCACATTTTGGCTGCTGTAAATAATGCTGCAACGAACTTAAGGATGTACGTATCTTTTCCAGTCAGTGCTTTGAGATTCTTCCGATAAATACCTACACGTGAAATTGCTGGGTCATACGGTGTATTTTCTCAAACAAATACATTGGCCTTCCTTTGGCCTGGCGCCTCCAAGCTGGAAAGCTACTGTGGAAGTTTTCTCTTTCTCTCTCATCACAACTTGTAAACGCGTAGTTCTTGCACGTAGCTCTCCACTGAGACTGCTTCCCCAAGAGCCAGGGAAGTGTGGCAGACACACACCAACGGTGAACCCAGCTGCGTGGGCGCGTGTCCAAGCTGTCCCTTTCTGGGGTGCCAACCCGGGTGGGTAATCAGCTTTTCTGGGCTTCAGCCTCCTCTTAGGTGAACTGAGGACCATAATACAGGGCGGCCGTGAGGCCTGTCATAGATGAGATTCTATGACAGCATCATCTCTACCTTTCTGTTGTCCGATGACACAGCTGAACAGAGCTAGACACTAAAGGGCTAAGGACACATGTTATTCACAATAACTACTGCTTGGGGAATGGGGTCCAGCACAACCTGGGCTCAAATTCATCGAGACCAAAGACTTGGTAAAGGCTGGGGGTGCCAAGGGAAAGACCCCTCATCCTACACGACATTGATTCCTCTCCTGCCTCCTAGGCGCTGGGAGAACCTGGGGAGAAAGGGGAACTGAGGCACTACTCAAAGGGCGTTCCCAAGGCCACGCCCGTTCAGGAGAACTTTGCCATTATTAATAGACAAGCTGCACAGATCTTAAAAGTCGTTCATCTTGGCCGGTGTGGCTCAGGGGACTGAGGGTTGTCCCGTGGACTGAGAGGTCCGGGTTCGATTCCCAGTCAGGGCACATGCCTGGGTAGAGAGCGTGCAGGAGGCAGCTGATTGATGTATCTCCCTCATCGATGTTTCTCTCTCTTTCTTCTTTCCTCTCTCTCTAAAAAAAATTTAATGAAAACATATTTTAAAAAAATAATAAATACACTTAAAATCTAACCGGCAAGACATGGTTCCAGCGAGACGTCCAGGTGGGAGGCACCGATGCCAACACCTCGCTCGCGGAACGGGAAGCGGAGCTATTCAGGCCATCCTTTCTCAAGGTGACAACCTGAGGGCTAGGTCCCCTCCCCAGCCCGCAGGCAGCGCCTGAGGTGGCATAACGCCGGCCTTGGGATCAGACAGACCCGTTCCCAAACCCCAGCTCTCTCAGGTTCATACTACTTGTACGACTTGGGCTGAGCCCTTTAAAGGTCTGAACTTGTATTTTGTATTTTCTTTTAAAATACAAATAATTGTGATGATTTCAGGGGGTTGTGGTGAGAGTTAAGAGCTATGATGCATGTATTTGGTGAGGGTTTAGCAAATAGTAAATATTTGCTTTTTTATTATTAATGTGTTATTTAGTTTTAATTTATTAAACACTTACTTATATATTATTTACTATTCATAATAAATTACATCAATCTTCTAATTGGTATGTAATTAATACCCAATATTAATTAATAAATGATTACATATAATCTAAGTGATTTATTTTTATTTTACTATTTATATTTATAAGTTATATAAAATTAACAATACATATTACCTTCTCAAAAAATAAGATTTACTGACTTTGACTCATGTATTTATTTTCTATTTATTGTCCCTTCCCGGGGATGTCCCTGTACCAGCTCGGGAAGGAAAAGGAACTTGCATCACTACCCTTTCGTCCCAACCGCGCCAAGTACAGATCGTCTGAGGATCAGAAGAAAAGCTGTCTGGTTCCATGCAGAGTGGGGTGCGGGTGAGAAGGAATAACCGCCCTCTGCCCTCTGCCCTCTGCCCTCTGCCCTCTGCCTTCCTTCCTCGTGCTGGATCCGTGTCTCAGGGCTGTTGGTTCTCCAAGGACAGGCAGTTCAGTGGTCGGCTTCGGCACTCCTAAAGCCGGTGTCTGGCTCATGCCACAGAAGCAGAATAGCTCCTGAACAAGATTTTCTTCTCTTGCCCAAGAGGAAATGAAGCCTTTTCAGGAAAAGGAGCCGAAACACAGTCAGCTCAGAGATTGGCAGGACCAGGCTGTCCTGGGGAGTTTGGAGGTGGGTCTCGTCTTACTTCTCCCCCAGGGTGCAGCGCCATGGCGGGGAAGGGGTGATGGGACCCGAGGACGAGAGCAAGGGTCTGAAGGCAGAAGGCACCAATTCCATTTGGTCACCTGTAGCTCTTAGCAAGGTGTCTTCACCATTACAGCCCAGGGACAGAGCAGGCTGGGCAAAGAGGCAGCCACACACTCTCAGAAAGTGCAAGCTCACAGACAGGTGGCTTGTCCAAATCTTTGAGGAGAGTGCCAACCTGAGCTGGAAAAGGGAGTCTGTGGCCTTTCGGGGCTTCGTGATCCGGACAAGGAGATCCCACTGAGAATGTCAGCATGCACTGGATGGGAGCGCAGATGGACTCGCAGGAATCCCAGGTGATGTCTGCACCAGGGCTGAGGCGGAGAAAGCAGCAGTGTGCTCACCTCAGCAGGTGCAGGTGAGGACCGCAGCCCAGATCCGTGCTTCTCGGCGCCACGGTGCTACTTGGGAACTGAGATTAAATAAGTTAACTCTTTCCCCTCATCTACTGGAAAATTTAGATGAAATCCTAGATACAACAGGGAAGTAAGAATACCTAGTATTGACTTTTTCTTGAACTAAGTCTCTGACCTGGAAAAAAGAGAACAAGCTAAAATTTAAAATAATAAAGTTATAGATTTGACACCATTGAGCTTGATCATCTTAGGGAGTTTTACTACTCGTTTACTTGGGATTTGGTGATTACGGTTGTAACTGAGTCTGGAAGACCAGATCAGCCTTTACCTGTACAGTCTTATAGAAGCTACATCCTGCCAGCGATTTTTTTTTTTTTAGCTAATAACGTAGGAGTTTGAGATCTGAGGCAAACTAGGTAGGCGGTTCACCTGTGTGCACCTTCAGAAGGGACTGCTCACCTGTTTGGGTGATTTTCAGAGTGTTTCCAGTTCCCCTTTAGTGAGAATGTCCACTGTGCTGTAAGATCCAAATGACAGCTGGGAGAGATTGCCAAGAAAATACATTTTGCATGAAGATCTCTAGAAAGTAAACCTAAAAGAGCAAAACCAAAGAAACAACACACACACACACACACAGAATCTGAGAATCTCTGCGCAAGACAGGAACTTAAAAAATCAACTCCAACTTCCTTATTACAGAGAATAAAACGTCAGTCCAGTGAGTCCTTTGATCGGCTGGGGATGTCAAGCAGATCCACCCCAGGGCCCGCCACAAATGCCCCCTCACGTGAGCTGTAGTTCACTTTCTGCCGTAACAGGGATGGCATTCAGAGGAGGCTCTAACTCAGGATCTTGGCAAGGAAGAAGGATTTGCCTGTTACCTTGAGACAGACATGTGGGAGCTAGCAACCTCCTGAATATACTGGATACATTTAAGCTACATTTGCATAAGCTTCAGAATGCTGTGGGTGGGTGTGCTCTATATAAATTATAAACAGCAAATGAAGACTTTGGAAGAATGTCAGTGCATTTACATCTATGTTCTGGACCTTTGCCTTTTTAAAATGCAAACTATAAGAATTGCAAGATTTGTCTTTGGCTATCATTGAGCTAATCTATATAGTAGGCTCCCTTATCTTCAGGAAATATGTTCCAAGGCCCCCGGTGAGTGCTTGAAACGGAAGATAGTATGGGATGCTATATATATAAATATGTATGTATAAATGTAAATATATTTTTTCCTGTACACACATACACTCCGGCTTCTCCTTGGCATATCCAAACTGCCAGCATCATTACTTTTGTGCTTTGGGGCCATTATTAAGTAAAATGAGGGTGACTTGAATATAAGAATTGTGATACAGTGACAGTCAATCTGGTAACTGAGTTGGTCACTAAGTAACTAATAGGTGGGGAGCGTATACAATGGGAACAGGCTGGACAAGGGATAATTCCTGTCCCTCTGGGGATGGAGCATAATAGTAGAGAGTTCATTAAGCTACTAAGAACAGCATGTAATTAAAACTTATGAATTGTTTACTTCTGGACCTTTTCATTTAATATTTTTGGACCATAGGTGACCATAGTAACTGAAACCACAGAAAGGGAAACTGTGGATAAGGGGGGACTACTGTACATGGTCTCTTGTTGAGTAAGTATAAAGGAGCAATCGACATTCTCATTCTATCCAGATAGAACTGAGGCTCACAAGCTAATAAGTGACAGTCAAGACTTGAATCATAGTCTGGGGAAGGAGTGGGATTCTCGACCACGGCCCTCAGCAGCTGTCTTCCATCTGCAAGTATATGAGGACACTCGAGGAATCATGGAAAGGTGACTAATGACTTTACTCTAGTAAAACTGCCTAACACAGGATGCTGAATCTTTGGCTCTACCACTTACTCTCTCTGTGGTCCGTGACAGGCTACTTAACCTCCCAGAATTCACCATAGATTCGTTAACTCGTGGAACTCTTACTATGTGTTTATTCTGTGCTGGACACCCGCAGGTGCCAAGGGTATGTTCCGGAGAGGGAAAACAACAGCATGCCCCCGTCTTCGTAAAAACCTGTGTTTTCTAGTAGGTCGACCGTGACGTATAACTGCTGCCCTGCTCACCTCAGGGCTCTGCTGCATGAACTGAATGGGATACGATAGATGCTTCATGAAACATCACATGCTCTATACATGTAAAGGGTTATCATGATCGTACTTTACCCAAGGGCAGAGAGGAACAACCGTTATGTTTTTCTTTATTTTCTACCCCTTGGGTTTTTGTGTGTATTTTATATATATTACTAAGAAGGCCTTAAGTCCTTTGGGCAAGTTAAGTAGAAACTGAACTGACATCACGAAAATGCAAAGCAGGTCCTTGCTTCTCAATGTTTTTAAGTATTGGTTTTCCTTTGGTCTGAAAGGCGTTGAAACATCGTCTCCAGAGTGCCGGTGAGAGTGGAGCTTTCTCAGCCGGGAGTACAGAGTGTTTCAGGGCAGGCAGCAGAAGCCACTGAGCTATTTACCAGATTCAGTTCAAGGAATGAGATCTTGGCATACTGGAAAGCCGGAGGGAGCCGGTTTGAGGTTCTAGAGCTGTACCAAAATCGGCCACTAGGGGAGCTACTGCCTGTATGAGCACCACAGGGGCTTTTCCTGAAGGAGGCTCAAACCAGTAAGCAGGGCCCTGGTCATTGGACGGGAAGTCCTGGAGTCAGGGAGTCACGTGGGGAAACTCCCAGGGCTTCAGCTTCCCAACGCTGAGGAAGCTGGAGGTCCAACAGGAAAAAGCTGCTGTGAGAAGACCTCATGGATCGACCGTCTTGTGAGAACTCACAGCCTGGGCCACGGGATAGTGGACTGAGACCCACCCCTGCCTCCCAGTGATCTCCTGAGGTCACTGGGACCCTAGCGGCAAGGGAGGCTGTGCAAATCAAGTTCATAGCTTTCCAACCGTTCTAACTTGGAAGTAGATAGAACTGGTGGTGAATGAACCAATCCTGATTTTTTTCCTTTGCTGTTTCTAGTTTGTTTTGCTATGTAGAAGGTATGTGACTCAACCTCTGTTTCTCCCCCTATAAACAGGAGACATGCACATTTCTCATCCTACCAGACTGTTATATATGGTCCAAGCAATCAACACGTGTGAATATGTTTGTAAAAGGCCATATACAAAAAGAAAAGTTGTCAGGTCTTTGTGACTTTTTAAAAATTTTGTATTAGTATATGCATTGGAATTTCTTTTTCTACCTTGATGTATGTGAATGCATGCATTTTCCTTTTTCTCTTTATTCCGTGTGAATCAGAAAGGTCTCAAAGGTCAAAGGCCATCTACGGAGGAATGGTAGGGAGGAATGGGGAAACTCACATCAACAGAGAGAACGTCTTAAATTTCATCCCAGAAGACGGCCTGCCCAGCTCTGTGCTCGCCTCAGCACCGATCATAGTCTCTCGTGTCTAGTCGCACAAACAATTACAGAGCCACTTGGCTGTATTGTGCCGAGAGGATTCAAACCCTGACGTCACCTCTCCTTGGTGGTTGGTTATATAACTGACTTACATGAGCAGGGCTCTGTTTACACCTGGGATAGCGATGTTCTCCTTCACGGGTTTTTTGCGGGGAGGTGGAGCGGACATAAAATGATATTAGTCTAGGGATTTGAAAGTCCAATACTAATCACATACAAGAAAATATTGCTATTCACTGGCGTGAGGACGCTGGGTCACTGGGGAAAGGAGAATGGAGCTGTTCCAAAGAGGAGAGAAAGCACGTTGGAGGCAGACGCCCACTCCCCTTCTCCCAGGCAGTCACTGAACGGCAGCCACTGGCTGGCGCGTGTCCACGTGGACCCCTTAGATAATAGTTGGGGGAGAGGTTGACCTGGTCAGTACTGGGGCTGTAACTGTGCAACTAATCTTTTATTCCCAACACAGATGCATGAGGTAGGCATAATTATCTTCATGTTTTTGGGGTGCAGAAAGTAAGGCCCCGGAATACTAAGTGGCGTGAGGTCACTGAAGCAAGGAGCGATGGAGTCAGAGTCACTCAAGATGAATCGGCGCCTGGGTCCTTTACCCACCACACCGCTATGCTCAGAGAACCCCAGTGATCTCATTTTGAAGAGCCGAAAGTTATCGGCAAAGGCTCCGAAAGTGTTTTCCGAAGGGAGATGCTCAGGTTTTCTCCGAAGTGGAAATAGTGTAGGGGGGTTGGAAGAGCTGGCTTAGAGACAGATGGTCTGGTTCTGAATTCTGACTCTAGCTCTGGGTCTTATTTAGTTGCTACCCCACGGGAGAGGTTCAAGGATTAGAGTCAATATACAGAAAGATCTGAAAACAGGGTTTGTCCATTGTGAACCCTCAATAAATATTTGATACTAGTATGAAAATAACAAGGAAAAGAGTGAGGGACGCCATGCGCCCCGAGTTCAGCCCCAGCACCCTGTATCCAACTCTCACCAACACAACTGCTTTAAAGAGAACCCCTGAGCTTTCCAATCAACCAGATTGCTCAGAGAAGTCCGGTCTCACTGACAAATGGCTGATGACCCATGACCAGAGGCAAGAATGGATTTACTCACTGACATTTACAAAGTGCACATTAAGAAACTTCTCGTTCTCTTGTTGGGCACTAAAGAGGAAGACTAGTGACTACAAATAAAAAGAAATGCACCAAATCCAGTACGAAGAGTCTTTAGTTTTGTTTGTTTTTCAATTTATTTTTTTAATTATGGTTCACATACAATATTATAATAGTTTCAGGCGTACAACATAGTGATTAGACATTCATACAACTGATTAAGTGATCACCCCAATATGTCTAGTACCCAAAAGGTGAAAGTGATCACCCCAGTAAGTCTAGTACCCAAAAGGTAAAAGAATAGTCTTTGAAAGGAGATAAGTAACCATCAGAAGGAGATTAATATTTGTTGAAGACCACCACCAGTCATACACTTTATGTATACATTTTCCTTTAATCCTCACACCAACTAGATAAAGTACCAATAGATATTTCTACTTCACAAGTGTATTCAATGTGGCTGAAAAAGTTAAGCGATTTGTCAAAGGTCACGGGGCTATCAAGTTGAAGTGCTAAGTCCTTGGCATATGTCACTTAGAGCCCAGAGCCCACTGTTCCCGCTACACCTCCATGGCCTAAGGTCTTCTTTCACACAATAGATTTGCAGCTTTGCACTGCAGATTTACAAAAGAAGTGAGAATGTATGGTGAAAGTCATGTTTAAATCTCAATAGCTTCTTTCTAGTTGACATTCATACTCCCTAACCCAGGGCTGGCAACACACCATCCATTTTTTATACATAACATGTGGCTGGAACACAGCCATGCCTCTCCTCTGATACCATCTATGGCGGCTTGTACTGCAAAGGCAGAGTTGAGACAGTTGATTTCCAAAGGAGATCAAATCACCTCCAAAGCCTGAAGTGTTTTCTATCTGGCCCTTTACTGTAAAAGTGTGTTAACCTGTGCTCTAGACTCTTCAAGAATCTGACTTGGCCATGGTGTCTTTGGGAAAATAAGAATAACATGCCATTTCTACATCTGGGCATGTACCTCCCTGTTATGTCTGTAATTTACAGAGATTCCACACTTCAAACCTCGGGAAATGCCACTCTGAGCTACTGCACTTTCGTTAAGGGACCAGCCTACTTCTCCAGGACAGAGATGTAGCTCACATTCCAGAACAGGATTTTAAAATTCGGTGAAAAAATTCCACTGTTACTAAACATGAATTATAAATATGCTTGAGAAACCAGAGACTTTCATTAAGACAGCGACTCCCCAGGATACTTTAAAGTATATTTAGAGCTTTAGAATATTCAGATATGACTACAGTTCCCTTTATTAATTGAATCGTCTGGAAATTTAAGACCTTGGGTCCCCATGACAATCCTAATAATTGGAAAACTCCCCCAAAGCAATTTGAAAACTTCCTAAAAGCTGTTTGAGAAATTTAAAAAAATAATTAGATGTTCAGAAGTTATTGATCACTCCAACTGTGGCAAAATTTCCCCTAGTTGTCAAATTTGAAATTTAGTACATGGATGAATAAATTAAAAAATAAACTAACAAAGCGAGAGTAACACAATACATAGGCGAGAAGCAGTTCTGCAGTTAATACCATGGAACGAGATTAAAGCCTTGATTTATCACAATTACAAAAGAACCATTAGAACTGCGACCCTGTAACCTTTTGAAACCAATATTAATATCTCTTGGACTAAGGACTCTACCCAAGAAAAAAAAAAATGCAGCTCAGTCAACATTTTTATTTATTTCACTTTCACTTGCAAATTCACTAAACCAAACTGATGGGTTAAGATGACTTTGTTCTGATTAACTTGACGGTAATTCCGAGGGCTTCAGTCTTAAATGAATTGTTTGAATACTAAATTATGCAGCTTTATGATCCAGGAGATAAGCAGCAGCTCTAAAGATGCCTCTGAGACTTCAAAGAGACAGCATGAGAAGCTCATTATTGCCGGCACATTTAACATGGTTAAAGTAGGGGAAAATAGCCATTAAGTTAATGTAATAGTTAAACTGCATTAATGTGAAAAACTGCCCAGTGAAACGCTTGAGGCAGAGGCTCTATTTTTACCCCCTTACAGGGAGACGTTCTTAAAAAATAAAATAAAAGGCATTTCACGATTTTCTCTGCCCCTCGTCACGTCACGTCACCTGCAATTTGAAATTCTAGGTTGTTTTTGTCGTGGGTGTACCAAGGAATACCCTCAGTGCTGACATACAGAAACAAACAACAGAGTCAGGTCCCATTGGACCCGAGATCCTTAAGGCTCCGTGTTCAGCTCGGCGGTCAAGTCAACGGAAGGACAAGTGCCACCAGTGTTCTCAGGGTAAAACCACAGAGAAAAGGGAATTTGAATATCGGGAACAGCGGAGGCATTCTGATCTCCTGCAATCTGGCTATTTTCTTCAGATGTCAAGACAAATTAGGTTAGAAAACGCAATGATAATTCCCAAATGACCATTCAGAATGACTTTGTATCAGTTCTCTCTCACCTTGAAAAAATCCAGGCTCTGGCCATTGAAGTCTTCCCTTCATTAGACTTCACATCAGTGGCTGTCCCTTCTCCAGGGGCCTTTCTCCCTGTTCCTACCTTTTATTGTCCCCTTTGTTTTGTTTTCTTGAAAAGAGTCCACTGACTTCAAATAGTAAAATGACACAACATTGTTATAGTTGATCATTATGACAAAGGGTGCGTTTGTTCATCTACCTCCCACTGTGTCCTCTTTTCTCTTAATTTTAGTTTTTAATTACCGTTTAGGTTCAGTATTATTTAGCGTTGGTTTCAGGGGTACAGCGTAGTGATTAGACAATCATATACTTTACAAAGTGACTGCCCCACTTTTCAGTGCCCGCCTGGCCCATACACAGTTTGTAGTGTCATTGGCTCTATTTCCTTTGCTCTACTTTATGTCCCCTGACCACTTTCTACCTATCACACTGTACTTCTCAATCCCTTCATTTTTTTTTCCACCCAAACCCCAATCCCCTCCCCTCTGGCAACCATCAGTCTGTTCTTTCTATGACTCTACTGTGTTTTGTTTGTTCATTTATCTTGCTCTTCACATTGCATGTGAAAGTGAAGCCACACAATATTTGTCTTTCTCTGACCGACTTAATTCACTGTGTCCTCTCTCCTCTGTCTTTGGATTTCTCAAGGTCATGATGTCTGCCATTAACGACTTCATGAGACTCTCAGCCGGAATCCTGGCCAATAATGTCATGGTCTAAAAGCTTAAGAAATAAAACAAAATAAAAACTCATGTCCTAGTTTCCTCTACTGAATTCTCCCTTTCAGAAAATAGCTCTAATATTTTCTTGGTCAAATATATATATGCACGTGTATATTTTATGAAATGAGCTCAGATTCTTCTCTTTCCCTTTCTGTTGTCTCAACCACAGAGACCTGCTCATCGAACGATGTTCAAGAGAACGGCACGATCGAATCACTTCAAACGCTTTCGACCAACAAACATCTCACTTTAAGGTCCAAGAGAACATGTATTTGAAACTATAATATTTTTATAAAAGTTCTACTAGTGGTAACCAAGAACCACACACCAAAGCCCAGAGGGATTCTGCCAACGACAGGCAGGGTGGGGTTGGCTGGGGAATGTGACTCTGGACTAAGGCTATCGTCCATCCTGGCCCGAAACAGCATGGCTTCTCGGGATAGAGGCGTCCGTGTGCTGTAGCTGAAGTTCCCTCGCTGCCCCTTGTTTAGAGACAGGAACTGTGCTGACTAGATAATGAAAAACCACCTTTTCATATAGGTGGGAATGAAGAATGATCCTCTAACCTGATAGATCAATGCATGCATTCTCTTCCTCTCTGTTCCTTTCCCTTTTCATCATGTTCTATCCTTTGACATCCAATCACACGTGCAATTTTCAATGCATAAAATATCTGGGCTACAAGGATGAATTCAATATCCTGAAGTGAGTTGACCTTCTGATGTAGAAGGTTGGAGCCCCAGCTGGGCATGAGGTGGAGTATGGCGTGAGATATACCACACCTGGGTGGTGGACCAGAACTCGAGTTTGAGTCCGGTTCTTCGAGGTCTCACATTTCAGACGCTCTTTGGAAGATTACTGAAAGTGATAATTCTCTGTTCCTCTGCAGGATTCTGATTCTCTGTGTCTGGAGAGTTACCTTTGAATCTGCAGTGCCGCGCTTCTCGCTTAATTCAGATGTCAAACAACAGGTGTGTGTTTGAGTGATGCTTTAAGAAAACCTAATTGAGCAAAAGATAAATCTTACTTCTCTATAGAGAAGAAGAAGATAACAAGGTGAATGCGTGATAGGCAATGGAGAATCACCATCCTACTATCTGGTTTGTCATCAGTGTGAGACTATTGGCCAATGCCTAGGTGGACATGGAAGGAAGGACGTGTATGACGAATGAGCACATGATTTACATAGAAATGAGTCACTGTTGAGATGGTGAATACAAAATACATTTTCATAGCGTTGCCGGTTGACTAACAGGCTTTATTACAATTGAACTTTTAACATGGTTATTTTCAAAAAAATATTTGCAAATATAAAATCCTTTTAACAAATAAAATACATTGATTTATAATATTTATATACAGTGGAGCACAATAAAATGCTTTTCTATGTTCATTGTCTGGTTAAAAAGAACATAAACATTATTAATACACATCTGCTACTCAAATCAGTTTCTTGTCCATATCTGCCTCTAACACCATGTTCCTGATAACTTTTTTCTAGAAAAAAAAAGTTATTTTTAATATTATTTTTAAAATATCATCTTATTTTAACACCTCATAAAATCCCATGTAATTATGTTCAAGTTTTATATCATGATTAATAAATTTGAAATTATAGACACTTTCAATTAGTTATTGTCTGTAGGACAGACTATTTTTAATTAGGTAAACTGCAAAGACGCTTAGTAAAATTGAAAATAACTTTATTAAATTGAATGTAGTCTCATTTCTAAATTTTATATTTAAATATTTTAGCCTAAATGTGTTCTTCTTTAAAGGTACGGTCTTTCCCCCTCAGTCAGAATTCATTTTTTTGACAGATATTTTTATGAGAAACTAGTCAACTAAGTTGTCCTTCTATCTTTTTTTCCCTTCACCAAATCTAGATGCAGCAAAATCACAGGCTACCTCAGTTTCATCCCACTGGATAAAGAATATAAATCCACCCAACATAATAGAGGGGCTTCATCTAAACATTCTCCCTGCGTTGAAATATCTAGAGCACAGTTAATTATTCAACATCAAAATTGAATATTGAACTCGTTACTTATTTCGTCTGGTGCTTCCTTTGCTGTTGTAAAAATAAAGGTTTTCTTGTTTGTAAGGTAAAAATGGGCTCACAGCCCCAGTAGTTGAAGTTTGTATTTTTAATTTCCAATTATTATATACTGTGATAGAAATTTCCAATTGATTTTGAAAACCATGCAGAGAAAGTTTAGAGAATCTGTTTCAAACATCTTCACTTTCGCCTCAGGAGTCATAGAGTGACGTTTGCAGTGGCTTCCAACAGTTCTAGAATCAGATGGAACGTGAGCAGCTCAGAGCGACTATATGTACTCTACTTAAGCATATAACAAAAATGTTGTAGTGCAGCTATGTATGTGAGACTCTGCACCTTTGACAGGCACAGCTCGTATCCGCGTGGTAGAACGCTGCTGTCGCCAGCAAGCGTGATTTACAGGTGCGCCCGACCATTACGAGCAGTGCTGCTGGTGGGAGTCCGGTTAAGTAACAACATTGTCTGCTGTGACCTGGCATCTTACCTAAATGTATATTAATATTATCATCGTGAAAATACAATGTCTTTCTTATCATTGAATTTCAAATACATTTATAAGGGCATTTACGAAGTTATCAAATGCTTCTTCTTAAACAAAAGAAATACTTCAAAAACTTCACATGATTCTGTGAGACAGTGCACTGAATTAGATAGTGTTAACTGACTTTACATTTTTTCTTTATTGTTTTTTTTTTTAGAAAGAGAGAGGAAGGAAGAGGGAGAGAGAGATAGAAACATCAATGAGAGAGAACATCGATTGGCCGCCTCCTGCATGCCCCCCACTGGGCATCGAGCCCAAAACCTGGGCATGTGCCCTGACCAGGAATCGAACTGATGACCTCTTGGTGCATGGGTCGATGCTCAACCACTGAGCCATACCAACTGGGCTAACTGAGTTTTTATTTGATGTCTCTGGATGAAGTTGTCCTAAAAAAATCAACAAATGATTCTTTGAACTAAGTGCTAACGCATCTTTCAGTCTTCATGTAAGCACGGATGGACCTGTGGTAGTCATTTTTTAAAAATATGTTTTTATTGCTTTTTTAGAGAGAGAGATAGAAACATTAATGTGAGAGAGAAACATTAATTGGCTGCCTCCTGCACACCCTGCCTCCTGCATGCCCCCTACTGGGGACCAAGCCCACAACTCAGGCATGTGCCCTGAGCAGGAATCAAACTAGGACCTCTCAGTCTATGGGACGACACTCAATCCACTGAGCCACAGCAGCTGGGCTGTGATAGTCATTTTTGATAAGCTTTTAGTGCAATTTATTTGGTCATTGTCAACTTTTTTGATAAATAACAATTAACAAATCAATTTTTATTTTATTTTTTAATCACTGTTTACTTTCAATATTATTTTGTATTGGTTTCCTATGTACAACATAGCGGTTAGACAAGCATGTACTTTACAAAGTATCCCTCTACCACTGGTAATTTCAGTACCCACCTGGTGCCATACATAATTGTCGCAATATGATTGACTCTATTCCCTATGCTGTGCGTTACATTCCTGTGGCTACTCGACAACCACCCATCTGTACATCCCAACCCCTTAGTCTCTTTTATGCAGCCCCCCAAGCCCCTCCCCTCTGCAACCACCAGTCCAATTTCTGTGTCTATGAGTCTGTTTTAATGCTATTTGTTCATTTATTTTGTTCCCTGGATTGCACATATAAGTGAAATCACATGGTACTTGTTTTTCTCTGTCTGACTTATTTCACTGGGCTTAATATCCTCTCAGTTCATTCACGTTGTTATAAATGTCAAGATTTCATTCTTTTTAATGGCCCAGTAATATTCCATTGTGTGTATGTACCATAACTTTCTTATCCACTCATTTATTGATGGGCACTTAGATTGCTTCCATAGCTTGTAAACAATCCTGCAAAACCCCCCAAACTATCCAATTAAAAAATGGGAAGAGGACCCAAATAGACACTTCTCCCAAGAGGACATACAGATGGCAAATGACATACGAAAGGATACTCAACATCACTAATAATCAGAGAGATGCATATTAAAACCACAGTGAAATATCACTTCACATCTGTCAGAATGGCTACTATCAATAAATCAACAAAAACAAGTGCTGGCGAGGATGTTGAGAAAAGACAACCCTCGTGCGCTGGTGGTGGGGACGCAGACTGGAGCAGCCACTGTGGGAAACAGTATGGTGTTTCTTCAAAAAATTAAAAATTGTACTGCCGTTTGATCCAGTGATTCCACTTCTAGGAATTTAGGCAGAGAAGCCCAAAACACTAATTTGAAAGAATGTACATACCTCTATGTTCATTAGAAGTTAATAAATGACTTTTCATTGAAAATTGACTTATATTTTTCCACTCCATGCTGCCAAAGCAGCTTATTGAAATATAAAAGCATTACCGCCTGGGCAGTATGGCTCACTGGTTGAGCATGAGCCCGTGCACCAGGAGGTCATCAATTCAATTCCTGGTCAGGGCACATACCCAGGTTGTGGGCCTGATCCCCAGTGTGGGGCATGCAGGAGACAGCCAATAGATGTTCTCTCTCATTGATGTTTCTATCTCTCTTTCTCTCCCTTCCTCTCTCTATAAAAATCAATAAAAAATATTTTAAAAATTATTACCAATTATTTCATTAATTGATTAATATTTTAAACTTATATGATAAACAAAACTATTGCAGCAAGAACATTTAAAAACACTCTGTGTACTCTATGGCAGAAATGTTATACCTATTTCACATACAGGTATTCATGACATTTCCCCATTTTTTATAGAATCCAGGGTTGTGGCCTGAAAAAGTCACGCTTCTTATCGACCAGTGAGGATCAAAGCCATCACCGTTTCCCACCACACCAAGTGGCTGCAGAAACACACACCTTGGACAGTTCTCCCGCCACCTTCAGCAAGGAGTGAGCACCATCCGTAGCCATGTGTCACCACGCCCTGCAAACCATCCTTGAAAAGAGCGTGTTAATGTTGCTTCCTCTGGAAAGACTGAGGAACGGGCAAGGAGTTAATTGTTGAACTGAGCAAGAGCTCTCTACATTCTACATGCATCTCACACCCCGTGGAGGAGACCACGACAGACCCGGAAAGTAATACCAGATGGACGTTTCTGAAACCGATTTGAGTTTTATGTCATGCGAATGTTACTATTAGTACCACATGTAAAATGTTAAAATCTGAGACAAATCTAACCTGGACGAGATGCTGTGAAACAGAAGTAAGTTGGTCTAAGTAGGCGGAAGTCACAGGGTTACAAGCAATCCGTCCGTCGGCCCCGGTGTTTGCAGACATGAGTCGAGGAGACACAGGAGAGTCAGAGGAAACCAAGCAGAGTCGGAAGTGGAATGGGCCATGAGGAAACCGAAACCAGCAGATCCGAAGATGGGTTAGGGAAGCCCCAGGCAAGTGGGAAAGATTTATTACAGGAAACTGATGAAAGTTTTAAAAAGCTGTCTGCCTGTGGTTATTAATAAAATGAATCAAGGCACATTGCCTATTAAAAAAGAAAGAAAACTATGTATCTACCCTGAAAAACAAAATTCCAGGAGAAGAAATACATGACTTGATAGAGTAGCTACCTATCTTAAATCGTGTAGGCTGCTATAACTACATAATAATAAGATACCGTAAGTTGGATGGCTTATGAACAACAGACATTTATTTCTCACAGTTCTCGAAGCTGGGAAGTTCATGGTCAAGGCACTGAAGGATTTTGTGCCTGGTGAGAACTTCCTAGTTTCTACATAGTTGCATTTTTGCTGCGTCTTTACATGGCTGAAGGAATGACTGATATTTCCTTTATGAGAGCACTAATCCTACTCATGAGGTGACCTAATCACCTCCCAACGGCTCCATTTACCAACACCATCATCTTGGGAATTAGAATTTCAAAGTGTAAATTTGGGGGGACACAAGCATTCAGTCTATAGCACTACCATTTATGCAAGATACAGTTAAGTACAGGAAATCAGAAAGGTGTGAAGGTTGCATTAGATTGTACTTGCTCAGCAGGCTGTGCATTAGTTGCCCTGGGTGCTGTAAGAAACTACCATTAGGAATCAGGACAGCAGCAGAGTTAAATCCAAAGGAAACGAGACATTGGTCAGATGGTCTGTTTCTACAAATCCATTGCTCATTTACATGAACAATATATCCAGTTAGTCAACAAAACAACTAACTGAACAAAAAAATTAAACAAAGGCACATCATCACTCAGAATGAACTATGAGCATAGTCAGAGGCCGAGGTCATCAAGAGGCAGTTGTTTGAATGCAAGCAATTCTTCATAGAGAGGAGTCTATATCGCTCTCACTTACAATCGCAGGGGACTTGGGGGCTGTCTCTGTGCCTCTTCACCCTTAAAATGCTTACACATGAAGAACAAACTTCCGTGTCTCCTCATTACAATGGTACTCAGAATATAAGTACTTGACTCTATCTTAAACATATTAATTCTTAAAATATTTGGTTCAAAGTCCCTATCACCCAACAAATTTTTAAATGTAATTTCTTACTATATGTTTGTGTCTAATTTCTCACTTGGTTTCCCAGCTTCAACCACTAGGCTACTGCCTCAACCCCAGAGTAAGTGCACCACGGGGCCACTCGTGGTTTCTGTAGGTTCACACCCAGGGCTGCAGGTCACTCACTATTTGCCTTCAGACTCACTGCTCTCTGCTTCCTGTCATCTCCTTTCTTTTCTTTTTAATTTTTATTCTTTATTGATTTTAGAGAGGGAGGAAAGGAGAAAGAGAGAGAGAGAAACATCAATGAGAGAGAACATTGATTGGCCACCTGCTGCATGGCCCCCACTGGGGATTTGGCCCACAACCTGGGCATGTGCCCTGACTGGGAATCGAACCGTTGACCTCTTGGTGCAGGGGTCGACGCTCAACCACTGAGCCACACCAGCTGGGCTGTCATCTCCTTTCTTTCATATTGTAAAGAACATGACATGAATTAGTAGCAAAAGGATGTGGACTAGACGTCTGGATTTACCCAGGTCATATGACCTAAGAAAACCAAGTATTGGCTGTAGATACTGGATGTTGTATGTAACGTGTGCTTGTGCAAGAGTGTGCTGCAAACACTCAAGTGCTCTGCAGGAGAATGGGGTAATCAGCAGCATCTTCCCGTCGGACTCCCTGCTGAGGCTCTCCCTTGTCCATCCGGCCATTTGGACCTCCGTCACTGCCCCTGGGCCTTCCCATATGCCTGTTGCCAGACTCGGAACCTAAGTCACCGGCCGTGCCTGACTCCCTCATAATCTGTGAGAGCTACCTGGAGAATTCCCAGATCCAGTAGGAGACCTCGCTCACATTTCCAAGGGTCAGAAAGCCAACCCAAACTTGTATAGGGCAAAATGGGGACTGCTAGCTCACGTGCATGAGACGTCCTATCAGTGGTCTGGCTTAAGACATCACCATATCCAGTAGCTATAAAGGATTTAGTTCTTCACCAACGATCGGTCCTGATGGACGAATGAAATGATAGAAGAGAAGCCAATGGCACTTTGAATCCTTTTTGGGATACTTTGTGCCAAACATTCTTTCCTCTGTGGCCAGGGGTGTACACGCTTACTGCCCAGACTGGAATCCCATGCCCCGCCTAGGGCTGAGTGACATGGGGATAAGCCAATTGAAATGACTTGGTCTAGGAGAGGTGGAGGAAGAGTCACCAGGAAACATAAAGTAATGAAGGCAGAATAGAATCAACGTGTCCCAGGGAGGCAACATTGACAGATATTCATGAGACCAGGTTTCTTTTGCTCAGCTGTCACTCATTTCCCACTGTGGCAATTCCATCCAAATGTCCCAAATGGGCCGTCAGCTTTATCTGACAGCGGACTCTGCCCCACTCCTCCTCTTGACCTTATCTCAGAGGTGAGCTTCTTCAGAATGTTTTCTGATAGACTGAAGACCAAGAAGAAGAAAATCCACTCCAAGTCAGTGACTTAAAAAGGAGAGAGGTGACTTTAAAGTTATCATAATCATAAATTATTAAAGAAATGATATTAAAATTAAGACTTTGCAATTCAATTGATTTTCTCAGCGCTAATCTGAAGGTCTTTGTGAGCTGCCCATTTAAATGGCTCAAGCAGATTAAAATTGCTGAGGACGGGAGACCTGCAGTTTTCGTCTGTCACTACTTCTTTTTTAAAGGGACTGCACCCTGTGTGGTTTAGGACAAGTCACGTTTACTTTCTGGGTCTCAGTTTAATTTGTTGCAGACGGAAGGGTTTAGATGTGATTATTTATTCAGGAACAAAAACTATTAGCCACTTACTAACTGCCAAACATGGGAAATGGGCTAAGAAAAGAGTCCTTTGATCTGAGTTTTGAAAGATGAGGATTTATTTGTCGAGATACATAGGTGGGGGCAGGGATTGCGTTCCTGGAAGAAGGGACATTATAAGCAAAGGCATGGGTTGTGAGACAATGTAACAATGTGAGTACCTGAAAGAGATCCAGATGCAAGGGACCAAGCGTGAGATGAACAGATCTTGGATGCAATGCCAATCCTTTGTGCTTTTGCATTTTGCAAGTTGCCTCTCAGATTCAAATGGAAGGTACTTGGTTCCGGATTAACATGAGGACCCAGGCACATTACCTCTAAGAGACAATGTTCCTGATATAATGCATTTGCTTTGCTGTTGAAAGGCGTTCACTTGGAATTATCTGATTTAGACTGGATGGGAATTTGGGTTACCGTTCTCACTGTGGGCAGAGGAATCTTTTGTACTCAGTGATATTAGAATCTTGGGTTCAGGTAATTGTCCATGAGAAGAAGGTTTCTTATTTTTCTTGCCAATACAAAGAACATGCTAATTAAAATAAACAGGTGGAGTAGACCTAAACACAGTCCGTGGCTTGGACTCAAGCCCAGGTGACCCGCAGTCTAAATAGGAACCATTTAGTCTACATCACCCAAACCACAGTTGGCATAAATATTCATGGACAGAGAACAAAAGCTTGCTTTGGAAGTTCTGAATTTTGGGACAGTTTGTTACATACCATTGTGTGACTAGCTAATTAAGCTTGATTAGGGTGTCTTCAGTACTTCTTACACTCCATCCTTTCTTTCTCTTCCAATCCAAAAGGACCAGGGTATTCTTAGGTAAAACCTGGTATAGTTAAGTAAAACTCAATGCAAGGAAAGTTCCTGAGAAAGGATTCTGTAGTTAATTCTTTGTCATATAATTCTTTGAATATATGCCCTCATATATTCACTGGTCCTGTGTGGAGGGCACCAGGGACAAGTAGCCTCCTAGAAAATAATGCACATTAATGACGATGCCATTAGCAAGAACGCATGCTGGCTCAATAAGGGCCAGGCAGGGAGGGGGTCAATTATTCTCTGGCCCCCGCCCCATCCAATGAGCAGACTCATCCAATGAGCAGAGGCTGTAACGAAAGCACAAGGTACCCTATTAGTGACTCTCAAAGACTTTTTTTTTTCATGGCATCAAAGCTTCGTGGCTTATATAGTTAGATATAACACAGGTATTGGTAAATTATTTTGTAAACGCATTATTTTGTTACAAGTTTCAGTCTTCACAGCTCAGCTTCCAGATCTTGATTTTGCTGCACACACAGTTACACACACGCACACACATGCACACACACATACACAGGCACACACAGGCTCACACACATGCACAGGCACACCCACACTCACACAGGCACACATACATACACAGGCACACACACATGCACAGGCACACCCACACTCACACATGCACACACACACACATGCACAGGCATACAAATGCACACACACTCACACACATACACAGGCACACACACATACACAGGCACATACACATGCACAGGCACACCCACACTCACACAGGCACACATACATACACAGGCACACACACACACACAGGCACACACACTCACACAGGCACACACACATACACAGGCACACACATATGCACAGGCACACACACACTCACACAGGCACACACACATACACAGGCACACACACATGCACAGGCACACCCACACTCACACAGGCACACATACATACACAGGCACACACACACACACAGGCACACACACTCACACAGGCACACACACATACACAGGCACACACACATGCACAGGCACACACACACTCACACAGGCACACACACATACACAGGCACACACACATGCACAGGCACACACACACTCACACATGCACACACACTCACACACATACACAGGCACACACACTCACACACAGGACTCTGTCCAGCTCCCTCTGCCTAGGGCATTTTCATGGTTTCCCATGGTCCGCTGTGGCATGAAAATATAAAATGGAAAATTTCAGAAGTAAACAATTCATAAATATTAAATTTCACATCGTTTTGGATGTGATGAAACCTCACACTATTCTGCTCTGTCACGCAGATGTGAATCATCCCTTTGCCCAGCATCTCCACTTGTAGACACTTCAGGTCCATTAATCACTTAGCACCCATTTGGTTGTCAGAGCGACTGTCCTGGAATCCCGGGGCTTGTGTTCAAATAACCCTCTTTTTACTTCGCAACGGCTCTGAGTCCCAAGTATAGGGATACTGGAAATTCACATGTGCCAAAGAGAAGCCGTAAAGTACTTCTTTTAAGTGAAAAGGTGGAATTTCTTGAATAAAGAAGGGAAGAAATAAATAGTATACTGTGGCAGCTAGGACCTAAGGTAAGAATACACCTTCTATCCATGAAATGATAAAGAATAAAAACTGAATTTGTCTTAGTTTTACTGCTGCAACTCACACTGCAAAAGTCACAGCCTCCATGCATCAGTTAACATGGAAAATACCTTAAATGTGTTCACAGAAGCCACATATATGAACGGAAAACATATAGACGCATGTTATTGACCCTTGAACAACACACGGTGCATTTATTATATGGATAAACTGTATTTGAGCAAGATCTCGAAAAGGCATTTTCTATAAACACACAGATAAGTATGTGTTTATAATAATGATTATTTGTAAGTGCACAGACTCCAGAGAAGATGCTTGTGTTGGAATCCTTGGTCTGTGGGTTCCTAGCTACGCATTCTTCAGCTTTGGCCCAACTTTTATGTGTTTGCTACACTCCATGTATCTCACACATGAAAATGTTACATCATGAGGTTGTTTGTGCACATTAAGGAGGTCACAGGGCTGGCGGAGGGTCAGCTAGGTAGTGATTTGCCATAAGGAACTTAGAATAAGGATCAGCAGACAGAAAGTAAATATCACAGGCTTTGCGGCCAACATGACCTTCGTCACACCTACTCAACTCTGCTGTGATAGAGCAAAAACCACCATAGGGAACAGGTAATAACTGGCAGGGTGGATTTCAATAAAACTTTATTCACGAACACAGGCACCAGGCTGGATCTAGTCTAACAACAGTAGCTTGCCCCTGACTTAGAACATAGTCTGGCATTTTATCAGTCGTGAACATCTGTTTGTTACTACTTGCATGTGCTAGAGAATCCAAACATGATCCCCGTTTTCATGGGGGTCTGGACTTTTTCTACCCAGAGTCAAGTTATAAAAGGCTTTTCACTACTTTGGTAAGATATCGGGCAATGATTCAAATGCAGATGGACCCTCAGCTACATAAACTAGATATGCAGCGGGGATTTGGTCACAGGAGTGAGCCCTAAATCAAACGGCTGGAGCTGATGCCCAGGGCCAGGACAGGAATTACATGGCTTTGGCAAGAAATCTCCTCAGTGACTAAACTACGGCTTCTAAACCACCCGGATCTATGGTTTGGGTCTCAGTGTGAAGCCGAGATGAAGTGATGGGTTACAGTCGAGTGGAACCGGGTCCACGCAGAAGCCAGCCAGCGGGTTCTGCTCTCCAGGAGGACACTTAGAAGCTGTTTTGCATTCATGGATGTTATGTTGCCATCACTTTTTGGGGGGAACAAAAGTCCTAAAACATTTAACCCAGAATTCTAATGTCCCTATAACATTGTCTCCAGCGACATTATTATTATTATTTTTTTAGTTTAAACCCCTTCTTCCTAAAATCAAAATTGCCTACCACTCATAACACCAACGAGTTTACAAAGCTTTCTGCTTCCTCCCGGGCACCATACGGTAGTTTTCACAATCCTGGCCTGAAGTGTCTGCAGATCTATCGTCCTCTCGGGCACATGAAGGGTGAGGGGGCGGGTTCAGGCTGGGCCACAGCAGGGAGGTACCTCGGGCTCATCTTTCCAGCTGCTGTCCATCACTGCCCCGCTGTCCATCACTGCCCCGCTGTCCATCACTGCCCCGCTGTCCATCACTGCCCCGCTGTCCATCGTCCATCACTGCCCCGCTGTCCATTACTGCCCCGCTGTCCGTCACTGCCCCGCTGTCCGTCACTGCCCCGCTGTCCGTCACTGCCCGCTGTCCATCACTGCCCCACTGTCCATCACTGACCCGCTGTCCATCACTGCCCGCTCTCCATCACTGCCCCGCTGTCCATCACTGCCCGCTGTCCATCACTGCCCGCTCTCCATCACTGCCCCGCTGTCCGTCACTGCCCCGCTCTCCATCACTGCCCCGCTCTCCATCACTGCCACGCTGTCCATCACTGCTCTGCTGTCCATCACTGCCCCGCTGTCCGTCACTGCCCCGCTGTCCATCACTGCTCCGCTCTCCATCACTGCCACGCTCTCCATCACTGCTCTGCTGTCCATCACTGCCCCGCTGTCCGTCACTGCCCCGCTGTCCGTCACTGCCCCGCTCTCCATCACTGCCCCGCTCTCCATCACTGCCACGCTGTCCATCACTGCTCTGCTGTCCATCACTGCCCGCTGTCCATCACTGCCCCGCTCTCCATCACTGCCCGCTCTCCATCACTGCCCCGCTGTCCATCACTGCCCCGCTGTCCATCACTGCTCCGCTGTCCATCACTGCCCCGCTCTCCATCACTGCCCCGCTCTCCATCACTGCCCGCTGTCCATCACTGCTCCGCTGTCCATCACTGCCGCGCTGTCCATCACTGCCCCGCTGTCCATCACTGCCCGCTCTCCATCACTGCCCCGCTGTCCATCACTGCCCCGCTGTCCATCACTGCCCCGCTGTCCATCACTGCCGCACTGTCAATCACTGCCCGCTGTCCATCACTGCCCCACTCTCCATCACTGCCCCGCTGTCCATCACTGCCCCGCTGTCCATCACTGCTCCGCTGTCCATCATTGCCCCGCGGTCCATCACTGCCCGCTGTCCATCACTACTCCTCTGTTCATCATTGCCCCGCGGTCCATCACTGCCCGCTGTCCATCACTGCCCCGCTGTCCGTCACTGTCCTGCTGTCCGTCATTGCCCGCTGTCCATCACTGCCCCCCTGTCCATCACTGACCCGCTGTCCATCACTGCCCGCTCTCCATCACTGCCCCGCTGTCCATCACTGCCCGCTGTCCATCACTGCCCGCTCTCCATCACTGCCCCGCTGTCCGTCACTGCCCCGCTCTCCATCACTGCCCCGCTCTCCATCACTGCCACGCTGTCCATCACTGCTCTGCTGTCCATCACTGCCCGCTGTCCATCACTGCCCCGCTCTCCATCACTGCCCGCTCTCCATCACTGCCCCGCTGTCCATCACTGCCCCGCTGTCCATCACTGCTCCGCTGTCCATCACTGCCCCGCTCTCCATCACTGCCCCGCTGTCCATCACTGCCCTGCTGTCCATCACTGCTCCGCTGTCCATCACTGCCCTGCTGTCCATCACTGCCCGCTCTCCATAACTGCCCCGCTCTCCATCACTGCCCCGCTGTCCATCGTCCATCACTGCCCGCTCTCCATAACTGCCCCGCTCTCCATCACTGCCCCGCTGTCCGTCACTGCCCCGCTCTCCATCACTGCCCCGCTGTCCATCACTGCCCGCTGTCCATCACTGCCCCGCTCTCCATCACTGCCCCGCTGTCCATCGTCCATCACTGCCCCGCTGTCCATCACTGCCCTGCTGTCCATCACTGCCCCGCTCTCCATCACTGCCCCGCTGTCCATCGTCCATCACTGCCCCGCTGTCCATCACTGCCCCGCTGTCCATCACTGCCCCGCTGTCCATCGTCCACCACTGCCCCGCTGTCCATCACTGCCCCGCTGTCCATCACTGCCCCGCTGTCCGTCACTGCCATGCTGTCCGTCACTGCCCCGCTATCCGTCACTGCCCCGCTGTCCGTCACTGCCCCGCTCACCATCACTGCCCCGCTCTCCATCACTGCCCGCTGTCCATCACTGCCCCGCTTTCCATCTCTGCCCCGCTGTCCATCACTGCCCCGCTGTCCCTCACTGCCCCGCTGTCCCTCACTGCCCCGCTGTCCATCACTGCTCCGTGGTCCATCACTGCCCCGCTGTCCATCACTGCCCCGCTGTCCATCACTGCCCAGCTGTCCATCACTGCCCCGCTCTCCATCACTGCCCCGATGTCCATCACTGCTCCGCTGTCCATCACTGCTCCGCTGTCCATCACTGCCCCGCTCTCCATCACTGCCCCGCTGTCCATCACTGCTCCGCTGTCCATCACTGCCCCGCTGTCCATCACTGCCCGCTCTCCATCACTGCCCCGCTGTCCATCACTGCTCCGCTGTCCATCACTGCCCCGCTGTCCATCACTGCCCCGCTGTCCATCACTGCCCCGTGGTCCATCACTGCTCCGTGTCCATCACTGCCCCGCTGTCCATCACTGCCCCGCTGTCCATCACTGCTCCGCTGTCCATCACTGCTCCGCTGTCCATCACTGCCCCGCTGTCCGTCACTGCCCTGCTCTCCATCACTGCCCCGCTGTGCATCACTGCCCGCTGTCCATCACTGCCCCGCTCTCCATCACTGCTCCGCTCTCCATCACTGCCCGCTATCCATCACTGCCCGCTCTCCATCACTGCCCCGCTGTCCGTCAATGCCCCGCTCTCAGTCACTGCCCCACTCTCCATCACTGCCCCGCTGTCCATCACTGCTCCGCTGTCCATCACTGCTCCGCTGTCCATCACTGCCCCGCTGTCCATCACTGCCCCGCTGTCCATCACTGCTCCGCTGTCCATCACTGCTCCGCTCTCCATCACTGCCCCGCTGTCCATCACTGCCCCACTCTCCATCACTGCCCCGCTCTCCATCACTGCCCCGCTGTCCATCACTGCTCTGCTGTCCATCACTGCTCCGCTGTCCATCACTGCCCCGCTGTCCATCACCCCACTCTCCATCACTGCCCCGCTCTCCATCACTGCCCCGCTGTCCATCACTGCCCCGCTGTCCATCACTGCCGCGCTGTCCATCACTGCCCCGCTGTCCATCACTGCTCCGTGGTCCATCACTGCTCCGTGTCCATCACTGCCCCGCTGTCCATCACTGCCCCGCTGTCCATCACTGCTCCGCTGTCCATCACTGCTCCGCTGTCCATCACTGCCCCGCTGTCCATCACTGCCCCGTGGTCCATCACTGCTCCGTGTCCATCACTGCCCCGCTGTCCATCACTGCCCCGCTCTCCATCACTGCTCCGCTGTCCATCACTGCCCCGCTGTCCCTCACTGCCCCGCTGTCCATCCCTGCCCCGCTGTCCATCACTGCCCCGTGGTCCATCACTGCTCCGTGTCCATCACAGCCCCGCTGTCCATCACTGCCGCGGTGTCCATCACTGCCCCGCTGTCCATCACTGCCCCGCTGTCCATCACTGCTCCGCTGTCCATCACTGCCCCGCTGTCCATCACTGCCCCGCTGTCCATCACTGCCCCGTGGTCCATCACTGCTCCGTGTCCATCACAGCCCCGCTGTCCATCACTGCCCCGCTGTCCATCACTGCCCCGCTGTCCATCACTGCTCCGTGGTCCATCACTGCTCCGTGTCCATCACTGCCCCGCTGTCCATCACTGCCCCGCTGTCCATCACTGCTCTGCTGTCCATCACTGCTCCGCTGTCCATCACTGCCCCGCTGTCCATCACTGCCCCGCTGTCCATCACTGCTCCGTGGTCCATCACTGCTCCGTGTCCATCACTGCCCCGCTGTCCATCACTGCCCCGCTGTCCATCACTGCCCCGCTGTCCATCACTGCTTCGCTGTCATCCTGTCCTCACTGCCCCGCTCTCCATCACTGCCCCGCTGTCCATCACTGCCCCTCTCTCCATCACTGCCCGCTCTCCATCACTGCCCCGCTGTCCATCACTGCCCGCTCTCCATCACTGCCCCGCTGTCCATCACTGCCCGCTGTCCATCACTGCCCCGCTGTCCATCACTGCTCCGCTGTCCATCACTGCCCCGCTGTCCATCACTGCTCCGCTGTCCATCACTGCCCCGCTCTCCATCACTGCCGCGCTGTCCATCACTGCCCCGCTCTCCATCACTGCCCGCTGTCCATCACTGCCCCGCTGTCCATCACTGCTCCGCTGTCCATCACTGCCCCGCTGTCCATCACTGCTCCGCTGTCCATCACTGCCCCGCTCTCCATCACTGCCGCGCTGTCCATCACTGCCCCGCTGTCCATAACTGCCCGCTGTCCATCACTGCCCCGCTGTCCATCACTGCTCCGCTGTCCATCACTGCCCCGCTGTCCATCACTGCTCCGCTGTCCATCACTGCCCCGCTCTCCATCACTGCCGCGCTGTCCATCACTGCCCCGCTGTCCATCACTGCCCCGCTCTCCATCACTGCCCCGCTGTCCATCACTGCCCCGCTCTCCATCACTGCCGCGCTGTCCATCACTGCCCCGCTGTCCATCACTGCCCCGCTCTCCATCACTGCCCCGCTCTCCATCACTGCCCCGCTCTCCATCACTGCCCCGCTGTCCATCACTGCCCCGCTCTCCATCACTGCCCCGCTCTCCATCACTGCCCCGCTCTCCATCACTGCCCCGCTGTCCATCACTGCCCGCTGTCCATCACTGCCCGCTCTCCATCACTGCCCCGCTGTCCATCACTGCTCCGCTGTCCATCACTGCCCCGCTGTCCATCACTGCTCCGCTGTCCATCACTGCCCCGCTCTCCATCACTGCTGCGCTGTCCATCACTGCCCCACTGTCTCTCTCCCCTGCAGTAATCTTAGTCCAGGCATATCTGCTGGGGCACTTTTCTAGGGACATTGCTCAGTGCTACGGAGCATGTGCTTTTGCATATGGTGAACTTTCTATGCATGTATTTGTTGAAAGAATTAATGACTGTGACCTGAACTCAGTGACAAAAGCTCTGGTTCTAATACCCATGTCCCAACAAGCACACTTTAGGTATTCAGAAAAGCAGAAATAAAGAACATTTTCTTTACCCTCCACGTTTAGTAAGGAAAATGAGAGTGCTATATTAAAATCCATCTAAATTATTTTTGCACTTCAAAAATCCAAAAATTTGAATACAAAATACCATTTTTTCATACATATAACTGTACATACTAAAGGACGATCACCTTACATTTCCACAGAGCTCTGTGAGAGTGGACTGTTTGGGGGGGGGGCACACAGAAAGAAAGTGAAGAGCAGGGAGATGGGACAAGTTGACAAAGATCAAATGCTGTTTGTGAGGGTCAGGCATCGGGGTCACAGGATTTTTAGTTCCAGTAGAATCTTGCTGTCTTTCAAGATTATTTGGAAACTTGGTAATCCTGGTCACATGTTACCTTGAGTGTATAATAACCATCTAAGTCATGTAAGGTGTTATGGGTTCATGTTTGCATCCCTGCAAAATTCATACATTGAAGCCCTAACCCAAAATGTGGCAGTATTTAGATATGGGAACTTTGGGAGGTAATTAGGCCATGAGGGTTGGGTTCTCATAACAGGATTAGTGGCCTTGTAAGGACAGAAAGACATCTCTCTGTATGGCTCTCTCTGTCTGTCTCTCTCCATGTGCATGCACCAAGGAATGGGGACGAGAGAACACAGGAAGAGGACTCTCAGCTGAACCACGTTGGCACTCTGACCTCAGACTTTCAGTCTCCAGGACTGTGACAAATAAATGTCTGTTGCTTAAGCACTCAGTAGAGAGATTTTGTTAGAGCAGCCCAAGCTAACTAAGACAGATGCATTTTGAAAAGGAAAGTAAGGCCGAGCCCATCTAAGGCGTATATGGTTAATTTGCTAAATATATTAAGCCTGGATCTATCAGCCAAGAATCCAGGACTTGAATCACAGTGGACTGTGGAATCTTGACTACAGTATTAAAAAAGTTATCAGAAGGTGATCAAACATGTGCTCCTATGGGAAGCCACATGCATTCACTTGAGCTGCCATAAAATAATATATATCCAGTGGTTTAAACAACAAAGATGTATTTTCTCATAGTTCTTTGACATCCAATGTCAAAGGAACAGTCAATCTGGTTCCTAGTGAGAACTCTCCTCTTAGCTTGCAGACCTTGGCCTTCTTTCTGGGTCCTCACAGCTGAGACAAGGCTCTGCAGTCACCCCCTCTTCTGTGAGGCACCAGCCCTATGGCGTTAGGAATCCACTCTTGTGACCGTGTTTAATCTTTATCACTTCCTCACAGTTCTTGTCTCCTCCCAATCACATCAGGGATTAGAGCTTCAAGATATCAATCTGAGCCCGGCTGGTGTGGCTCAGTGGTTGAGCATTGACCCCTGTAGCAAGAGGTCACCAGTTCATTCCCAGTCAGGCACATGCTGAGGTTGTGGGCCAGATCCCCAATGGGGGGCATGCAGGAGGCAGCCAATCGATGTTCTCTCTCATCCATGTTTCTCTCTCTCTCTCTCTCTCTCTCTCTCTCTCTCTCTCTCTTTCTCTCTCTTCCTTCCTCTCTCTCTAAAATCAATAAATACAATCAATTTAAAAATATATCAATGTGAAGGGAACACAGTTCAGTCCATAGAACCTCCTTACTCACATTTTTATGACCGTAAGGGAATTATTTCTCAAAGAAAACACAAACCTATTGGGAGGCTTGCTGTCTACAAGTCCACCATTGCAGAACATTGTTCCCTCTTAGCTTATTATTGTCTTTGTCTTCTGATACTCATGCTTCATGAAGTGCACAAGTAGAACAGCGCTGGCTCTTCCAATGACACATCCTTATGGGCCATGTCCTGGCTGTGGTCTGGAGTTACTGGTGTAGGCGGGGCCACCAGCTGTGCACAGATCTTCTTTGTGCAGATGACAGAAAAACTAAAGCAGACAAAAGCACTCCTTCACCCTGTGGAGTCAGCTCCACAGTGGGCCCATGGCTTGGCTACAAGGCTGTAGGCTGAATTTCATTCCCATTCACCCCCTTCCATGTGCCCATACTGTTGTCAAAAGGCGTGCCTATTGCATACACCAGCACTGGGTATAGGTATTTCATTCCAGCTTCATCTGAGCTTATCCAAGAAGTCACCTTCAACTCCAAAAGGTGGAAGTGGGTGGGTGAGAACTCATGCCGTTCCATCACTTAGGACTGTGCACCATACCTCCCGTGGTGCTGAGTATGCTACGGAAACGCTGTTCAATCAACATGCTTTCTCACCACAGTGTTCCTGCTCCCAGAGGCCGTTGTCCCTCCTCCCCTTCCCCTACACTGGTAAACACATAAATGAACATCACCCCCACACCAAAGTAAATCCATGATATAATGCATCACTCATAGAAACTCCCTCCCGATCTTATTCTGCCTTCCAATCCTCAACAATGTCAAGTTATTCTAGTTTAAATATATAGATTCTTTTATTTAGTTTTATATTTTTAAATATATTTTTATTGATATTTTAGAGAGAAAGGAAGGGAGAAAGAGACAGCCACATTGATGTGATTCCTACTGGGGATCAAGCCCGAAACTGGGGCATGTGCCCCTGACCAGGAATTGAACTGGGACCTCTCAGTCCATGGGGTGATGTTCAATCCACTGAGCCGCACTGGCTGGGCATGTTTTATTATTTTGCATAACAAAACAGGGAGACAAAAGTGTATAACAATGATTGTAATTAGTATTGCATCTACCTCTTCCAATTCTTAACCGATCACTAAGAATACACAAGGAGGTACAGATTGCCTATTCGATGCATATACTCGTAGTGACCTCCAAGCTCCACCCTTCTTTCTTCTCTTGCTTCCACTCTCTGGACCCTTCGGCCCAGTTTCTTTCCCAACCACTGCCAAGCTACATGCTTTATCTGACTTCTCCCTAACAAGTCTTTATCTACAGAGTCATAAACACACAATGCCAAGGTAAAAATGAAGTGATAGTTTATTTTATTCTCTTCATGTATGTCAGGAATCACTAAACACGTAGAACTAGATAAGGAATAGGCAAACACACAAACGCTTCCAAAAAAGAAGTCGGATGAGAAGAAACGACTTGAACACGCTGGACTAAAGCTGGTTGCTACGGATTAAGTGTCTGTGTCCCTCTCCAAAGCCATGCATTGAAATGCTAACCCCTGAGGTGATGGAGATGGGCCTTGGTTGGTGGTTAGGTTGAGAGAGTAGAAGTCTCATGAATGAGATTATTTATTTCCTTAACAAAGAGACCCCAGAAAGCTCTCTCATCCCTTTGCCAAATGAAGGACAGAACAAGAGGACTGTTGTCTGTGAACCACAAAGTGGACCCTCACCAGATTCCAAATCTACTGGTATCTTGATCTTGAACTTCCGGTCTCCAGAGCTGTGAGAAATAAATGTCAGTTCTAAAAGACACCCAGTCTATGGTATTCTTGCTGCGGCAGCCCCAACAGACTGAGACGCTGGTCAAGTACTGGAAAGTGAAAAGGGAAAAAAAGAGAAAGTGACAAGAAACATTCTTATGAAATGTTGAACCTGATGTGTGTTTGAACACTTGAGGTGATTGGGAAGTTCTTGAAGCGATTGCCTTTAGAGAGGTCAGCCACTTTGGAGTTCCTGTTCTTCACTGGGCACAACTCCGACTGTCTGAAAAAGGCCCCTTTTTAATTCTGTGTTTGAGAGTCACAGAGAACAACTGATTTCTTCACATATAGCTATTCATATAGAATGACAATAGAACATGCCCGTGAATGAGCACTACATTTCAGAACTGGCATGAGTTAGAACATCAACTTCATTCACAAATCCCTCATCAGTGAAGAAGAAAAAACCCATAGCTGTTTTTTTTTTTTTTTTTTCCCATTTCCTACATGTCGGATGAATTCATTTCCTAACATGTTTCTCCCCAGGCCGTATACGGAAACCACACTGAACGACAAAACCACCATGTCCTGCACACTCTGTGCTCGTCAACTTGTGTGCCACTAATATCGCTGTGTCCTCAGCCTGTGCTGCCCTTCTCGGCATCCCTGGATGTCAAAAGTCCACTTATTTTTAAAAGCTGACCTAAAATAGCATCTAACAGGCAATGAAACACGAAAGCCTGGACTTTGGGTCAGACAGGGTTTAAGTTTGCCGCTTATTAGCCAAGAAATATTGAGCAAATTACTTATCTTGTCTAAGTGTCTAAGCTCATGGCTCAGGGTAATGCTCATTTCTTTTCTGTACATAAACCCTTCCCTTAGGTCATCCCGTGCTTCTCCCTGAGTTTAGGTAGCATTAATAACCCAACAACCCACATGTGCAACTACAACACAAACATCTTGACTTTCTTTCTTTTAATATATGTTTTTATTAAATTTTAGAGACAGAGGAAGGGAGAGAGAGATAGAAACATAACGTGAGAGAGAAACATTGATGGGTGCCTCCTGCACGCCCCCTACTGAAGATCAAGCCCACAACTTGGGCATGGGCTCGAACTGGGGATTGAACCAGGACCTCTTAGTCCATGGGATGACGCTCAATCCACTGAGCTATACGGGCTGGGCAGGCATCTTGACTTTCAAACAAATGTACCCAACTGCTTACTGGACACCTTTAATTTTATAATTCAAGCAATATGCCCACATGGAATAATTAATATCTCCAGTGCCATATTTTAGAAAAAGCAAAACAAACAAACAAAAAAAAACCCTGTTATGTCCATCATTTTTTTTCTCAGTAAATGAAACTTTCATGAATCCAATTGTTTACGCACAAAATCCACAATGTATCCCTTTTTCTCTTCTTCTCATATCCACTTTAACACAAACCCGATGTCTGGAACCTGCCTCATCCATATCCATCTCGCATCCCACTACCCCAGGACTAGGTGACAGTATCCCTCTCCTGGGCCACCCTGAGGGCATCTTAACTGGATTCCCTGCCTCTCTCCTTGCTCTTTTTTGTCCATTTTGCAGAGAATAATAGCCAAAATAAAATTTAAAAACAGAATTAAATATCCACTCTGCTTTAAACCTTTTAATGCTTCCCCATTATTGGAATGAAATCTAAGTTTTCTGCTGTCACCTACAAAAGTTTGCAGAGCCTGGTCCCTCCCCACTGCCTGTTGGGACTCGTCCCCCATCACCCTCGTCCTTGTTCACTGCGTCAGCTGTGTTTGTCCCTGCGGCTCCATCTCTTCTGTCTAGGTCTTTGCTCCCGTGTCGCCCTCTGGAGAGCCCTTCCACAGAACCTTCCGACAGCTGGCTCATTTTCAGCCTTCCGTGTTTAAAACAACGCACAGCTCTCTGCTGCTTACATATTTGATTTATTTTTTTAATGATCGGCTCGCACCACTAGAATAATAGTGGATTGAGCATAGAGGTTTTGCACCTTCACTCCCCAGATACATTCCAAGTATCAAGTACAGCGCCAGCCAAACAGTGGACCCCAGGATCCCACACCCCGGGCATCCCAGCGAGGCATTTGAACCGGGGTGACTGCATGAGCTTCGGTTTGTCCCTGCCCGCAGGGGTAGCGACGGTCTCCCACTCAAGACGCACTGCGAGCTAAGTGAGATCATGTCGCATATTAAACGATTTTGCGTCTATATTGTCTTTCCTCTCCCTTTGCAGCGTTTGACATCATTTCTGAGACAATGGGAGTGCGCAATATAACCTGGATACATTTTTTAAAAATTAGAAAAGATTTGTGCTTTGTTTCAAAAATTAGACTCTCTGTCTGAACATGAAATTGTAAGTCCAAGTCCCTGTAGAATTTTTATCATATGTAAAAGACTTCTAATTTTAGCCATATTTTCAAATGCCACCCTTTTGTTGGCTTTAATTTCAAAAACCAACCCTTGCAATAGGCAGAAAAGAAACTCAATTACACATAGCCCCTAGTGCAAATATTTAATTCCATTCTCATCGCTCGGCCATTAATGGGGCAATCACCCAGAAATGAGGGGATGGAGCAGCAGCACGTGAAATAATAATTGTGAAATAATGAGAAAAAGATGCAAGAATAGTAGAGTATTTAAAGCTGTGCTCAAATCCTCTAGTTAGAGCTCATTTTAAAAAAGTCTCCTCTCTTCTGGGATCAACGATTCTTAGAAACAAACCAGACGAGCAACACCTTTTTCCCGTGTATGTATAAACAATTAATGGTTCATATAATTAAGGGCCCTGAGTAAATGAATAAATAACGTTGGAAAGCACTAGGTAATTTAGTGCATGGTGTTCATTACTCATTCTTTATAATTACCCATAGACTTAAAATAACTTAGCAATGAGAGTAACCCTCAGCGTCCACGTAGTGTTTGCGTGTTTGCTTAACCACTCCATTAATTCTACCAAAGGGATAATCTCGTTGGTACAGTGGAGTAGACAGAGCAGTTACTACCCAGATGTTCTAAACGGGAACAGGAGGCCTGCCTACACAGAGAAGAATAAACACCTCTGATGTGCGACTTGTTCTGCAATAAATTGTTCCTGTTCACTCTTCTTCACAACACATTTGGGCGAGTCGCTCTGAGCTCCCCGCGTCCACGTGAGACTCTGAGGTTGTACACGCCTCACTCGGAGCCGCACAGCTGGTTGAGCGCAGGGCTGGGTTCGTGGTGTGGACCGCGGGAGGCCTGAGCAGAGAGCACGTGGGGCTGGCGGACTGGCATTTCCTGCCCGGGCTCCCGCCACCCTCCCAGTGCCCGCCTCCGTGGACGCCTGGGCTGCAAGCAGGACATTAGATGCAGTTTCACAGACAAGACAGGCTCAGGCTCAGAGAGGCCGGCTCTGTCCGGGAAACACCGAGCTGGCAGAGAAGAGGGGTCAACAGATGAGCTCCCGGGGGGCTGTAAACCCAGGCTTCGGGGCTCCCTCGGGAGGCGGAGGTCAGAGAGAGAGCCAGCACTTCCGATGGATGGCCGAGTCAAACCCTGCCCACGAGCCCTGTGATTCCACCCTAGTCCCTTAATCCTTGAGTTTGTTTCCTTATCTGCAGAAATGGAGACGACATCAGTCTTCCCCCTGGGGCTCACTGAGAGGATCAAATAGGACAATGTCTGGTCACAGGACTCTGTTCTGCAGGTGTGAGTAGCATGCAGCTCCAGTCGAAGTCTGTGCTTCCTCGTTCAGCTCTGCAGGGTCACGGAGCACAGGTGTGACCCCGTTCAGCTCTGCTGGGTCACAGAGCACAGGTATGACCCCGTTCAGCCCTGCTGGGTCACGGAGCACAGGTGTGACCCCTTTCAGCTCTTCAGGGTCACAGAGTACAGGTGTGACCCCGTTCAGCCCTGCCGGGTCACGGAGCACAGGTGTGACCCCGTTCAGCCCTGCCGGGTCACGGAGCACAGGTGTGACCCCGTTCAGCCCTGCCGGGTCACGGAGCACAGGTGTGACCCCGTTCAGCCCTGCCGGGTCACGGAGCACAGGTGTGACCCCGTTCAGCCCTGCCGGGTCGCGGAGCACAGGTGTGACCCCGCTCAGCCCTGCCGGGTCGCGGAGCACAGGTGTGGCCCACCGGGTCGCGGAGCACAGGTGACCTCAGCGGAGGCCCTCTCTGTCTTCCAGCCCAGCACTCCTCCTCGGCAGCTTTATTTATTCGTTGGTACCGTTGGCCCTGCCTTTTTGCTCTGACGCAGAACTGTCTGGTGTCACAGCGCACACGGCCCACAGCCATCGACGTCGTTCCCAAGTCCTCACAGAGGCGCTGGGAGAGGTGCAGGGGCCCTGAAGCACCCCGAGGCCGCAGATGTGAGGGAGCCGAGGGAGAGCCAGCGCAGGGGAGGGCCGAGCAGGCAGGCGGAGACCCCGTGGCAGGTCCTGGAGCCGTCGGCTACCACGGGAGGACGTGGGCGGTTCGGGCGCTTTGCCCCCAACAACCTTGGGTCCCTTTGAACTGGTGCTCAGCTGGTCTGTGGAGAGGAGATGACCAAGGCCAGGGCTATTCTCCCGACTGTGCTGCTCTTTGTCCTCACGCATCCCCTCGCTGGCCACGGAGACAATCGGAGCACGGGGCCGCCTGGGAGCGGGGAGAGGGAGGCAGGGGCCGCCGTGGGCTCTTCACTTCCTGTCTGGGTCTCCGTCACCATCCTGGTCCAAATGACCTTGACCTCGCGCTGCCCTGAAAGGTCCCCACCGGGTCTCCCCACCGCCAGGTTTGCAGCCGCCACTGCAATGAGTCACCCTGGTAGAGCCCAGAGCAGACGAGCCCACCACCTTGACCTTCCCTGCTTCAAACCTTTCTGTGGAAGCCTGCGGATTGTAGGGTGAACCCCGAAACATGGCCACCCCGGCGGGTTGGCTGACCAATGCTCCCTGCTTCATCTTCTCTTTGTGTTTCAGATCTGATGCCTTCCTTCTGTTCTTCGACGGTCCACTGCCTCCGGGCACAGGCCCATGCTGGCTCCTTCGCCCGAAAAGCTCACCACCCTGCTTTTCCGGTTGCCTCCTCTTCATGCCCCCCTTTCAAAGGACAACATCTCAAGGTGTCATAAGACCCCATCCTGAATAGCTCTGTTGAGCAAAGGGTAGGGGGTGGTTGGGGGGCAGTGAGGCTGTTATATACTATGCCAACCACTGGCCCTTCCTGAGCATAGGATGTACCAATCAGAGAACACAGAGGAAAAACCCATGCAAACCACCCCAAAATGCCTTCAGGTTTTAAAGGAGAGGATATAATCTAGGTCATTAGTTGCATAGATGATGGAGGAACAGAAAAATAAAACAGTAGGAAGTGAGTAAACCAGGTTATCATCACCAAGAACTACCAGGAACAGACCGGAGACCCAAAGGGAGGCCAGTCCGTCTCAGAGGACAGGCAGCCGTTGCCTGAGCATAGAAGGGGGGTGCCCTGCCCTCCCTCCTCCGGGTCCTCGACTCAAGCCACTGCCTCGCATCAGACACTCGACCAGGACATGCTGGGCCGGGCCCCTCGGAGCTGCAGCAGACCGGGAGGAGGACAGGGCTGGATTTGAAGGGACAGAGGCCCGGGATCAGCAAAAATGATTATAAATGCTTATCTTAGTAATTGTTTTATTGCAGTGTCCCCGGCTTCATGAAGCGTGCCAGGGCCCGTGCCTGCCTGTGCTCTGCACCCCACCTGCACGGAGCGGTGTTGGTGAAGTGTCGAGTTGGCTCTGTCCCTCACTCACCAGGGAGCTCGCACGGAGTGACGACCACATGCCAGGTACAGGCAGAGCTGACCAAGCCCCTGCCTGCGTGGGCCAGAAAGGTTAGTGGGTGGTGAGAGACAAGGGACAGACAAGTATGAAATGATAAGCAGGTCAGATGGCAAAACGTCCCCTGGAGAAGAGTAAGGAAGAAAAGGTGCAAAGGCCATTCTGGGTGCAGGCAGGTGTGGGATCCCTGGTGGAGAGGGCGTCCCCGGCAGGAGTGGGTGAAGCCCTGGACGGCAACGAGGCAAGGCGGCTACAGCAGAGAGAACACGGGGCCACCGGGTGAGCTCCGGGAAGTGGTTTGGGGGAGGAGGTGACCCAGACTGCTTCGGGCTTGGCAGCCATGTTTGCTTTCAATGACGAGGGGAGGCTCTGAATTCACCAATCACGCAAGTGAATGAACAAGGGCTGCCGATCCCTAAAGGACTCCTGAAATTTTTAGGAAAGCTCAGCTCAGTGCAGCTCACTCAGCCCTTAAGTCTTGGGTCTGTGGAGCCTCGCTAGGGTATGCACGAGTCCCCCAAATATTTAGAGATACCTGCTGAGTGGTTAACCAGCAGTAGGGTCTCCTGATAACCCAGAGCCAGAAGAGCGCAGAGGAGAGGGCACTGACGATGTGTGTCCCGCCAGGCAGAGGGCTACCCTCTGGTCTTTATTTAAAATTTTTTTCTTTATTGATTTTAGAGAGAAAGGAAGGTAGAGGGAGAGAGAGATAGAAACATCCATGAGAGAGAACATTAATTGGCCGCCTCCTGCATGCTCCCCACTGGGGATTGGGCCCACAACCCGGGCATGTGCCCTGACCGGAAATCGAACCCGTGACCTCTTGGTGCATGGGTCGATGCACAGCCACTGAACCACACCGGCCTGGCTACCTCCTGATCCTTAAACTTCATTCACTACATCCCTGCAAGAAATACACTCTCTTCAATTTTCAGATTAAGGTATTGAGGTTCAACAAGTTTCCCCGACCCGTCTGACAGAGCTCAGAGCAGCTGGTTGACCGCTCATCTGCGCACTGCTCACGAGGCTTGAAGACTCGACACTCCAGTGGCTCATTGGGTTCCGACAACACCCTTTGGGACAGGTGGATGAAGCAACCAGGGAGAAAAACAGAATTGTATTAAAAAATTAGTAAAAAATTAGTGAAAAAGCAGCATAACCCTATTGATAGTGATGCAGTTATAATAATGTGGTCATTATTTTACAGGAAAGGAGTAAAAAGAAAACTAGCTAGCACAGGCACGCCATTTGCACAGCTTTGCCAGGAAACTGCAGTTTACACTCTCCCAGGCTGTGCCCCGCAGATTGATGGGGGAAGAGGCTGGACAAAGAGTTTAGACGTGTGCCCAGTAAGGTCTGGGTGACACAGGACAAGGCTTACCTGTCAGTCACACCAGGGAAGAGATCATTGGCCAGAATAGGTGTGGCCAATGCAGGGCTCAGAATCTGAGATACATAAGCTCCTAAACAAAGTAAGTTCCCTCTCTCTGGGCCCTCTTGAGCTCCTGGCTCTCCTGTGGCAAGAGGCGTGCTCCCCTACATTTGCCACATGACTCTTGGCCATGTGGGACCCACACGTGGACTGATGTACTGAACTGGCCTAATGCCCGACGCTGCAGCAAACCTAGCTTCACCACGGAACAGAAGCTCTGGACACTGGCCCTACGTCTAGCTTTGCTGACCCCACAGCTGCTCCCCTTCCAGGACCAGACTGAGAGGTGTGGGGCTTTAGAAACTGAGGGATGTAACCATGCAGATAAAATCCACTCACTCTCTCGTGTGAGTCTTAGAACAGTCATTTTTTCAAGGTATCACAAGAACCCCACTCCCACCAGTGATGGAGAACTTCATTTCTCTGGTAACAACCGTGTTTAAAGATAATTGGCTTATTCACCACACAGTAACCCTACCTCGCCGGAGAAAAACATTCAGAGCACCCGTGTGCACCGTACTAGGGGGTAGTGTTCTCATCATCCCTATTACATGCTGACTGTACACCACTCAGTTATATGGTAGATTGCCAATTTCAAGATTTTTTTCAAAGTTAAGAATCATCCCTGGCCGGTTTGTCTCAGTGGTTAGAGAGTCAGCAGGCGCACCGAGGAGTCTAGGGTTCAATTATGGTCGAGGGCACATGCCTCCGTTTCGGTTTGGTCCCTGGCCCTGGTCGGGGTTGTGCAGGAGGCGGCCAGTAGATGTGTCTCTCTCACATCAATGCTTCTCACTCTCTTTCCCTCCCTCTCACTCTATCTGAAGATAAATGGAAAAATGTCCTTGGGTGAGGACTGAAAAAAGGAATCATTCTGTTCCCACAAGGAAAGCAAATGCTGGGAAGTGAACCACCTTTTCCAGCCCCACACGAATAGCAAAGCGATGCTGGAAGTTGGATCCTGTGTCCAGAGGTGCTCTTCAACTCCCCCCAGATCAGACCCAAGAGGTGAAGGGAGGTGAGGAGATCCGATGAGACGGATAATAACACTGGACCACGGGGAACGTTTCTCAAAGGCTTTCAACTTGGTCGAACATTAATTCTCAGCGAACACACTGTTGGTAAGATACAGACAACGTCTTCATCATTCATCCTCCTCCCTACTTCTCAGTCAAAGGGAAATGTAGTTTTATCAGGATTGTTTATAATGATTGTTAATGTTCCCTCTTCGCGATGATGTACAATATTCCGGAAGAGTGATCGTGTATTTGTGATTCTTCCCAAGGGCGTTCCCAGTCCCCGGCACGGGCGCTCCTCGGGTGGGGTGTCCCGAGCGTGGGCTTTGATGCTCTCAGCACTGAAAGTGAATGGCAAGGTCTGTAGAACTATCACAATCAAACACTACGAAGATTTAAGGGAGTTTATTTAATACCAGACACTGGTCTGAGCTCTTGCTAATCTTTCGTTCATTGATTTATAGGACACCAGAGGCAAAGCAAGGTCAAATAAACTCTCCGGAGACAAACAGAGCAAACCAGGGCTGACGTTCCAGTCCTGGTGCTGTCTCTGATGGCCCTGCTCTTCCCTCGCGGCAGTGCCACCTCGCTGACAGTGGAAACGACAGACGACGGGGCCTCGCCGGGAGCCACTGCAGGAGAGGTAACCGCTGCGCCCACTCTCCTGCTGTCTGAGGGCGAAAACTCCAGACTTGGGCAGGGGACTCCTTGAAAAGGTCTCGTGTAGGGTCACGTTTGTCATTGGATCTTGGACCATGGGCCCTTCCTGAGCATCATTATTTTAAATTAAATTCAATCATTCATAGCTGTAAAATAGAGTTCACAATACTGTGACGACACAGCGACGGCTGATCACTAAAACATTTTTGAGTTGAAGTACTTTGACAACATGATAATTGGATAATAAGCCTCAATTACTTTTTGTTTGAACTGATAACTCCTCATTGTTCTCCCATCATCGTAAAGCCCAGATCAGGTCACATCAATCCCTTCTCCAAACACTTTCAATTTTTTATAGACTCTCGGTGACACCACCCCCCCCCCCCCCGCCACGTGAGGGCACCGGGAGAAGGGGTTTGCGACAGAAGAAGGACCTCACCCAACCATGCTGGTGCCCTGAGCTCACACTCCCACCCTCCGGAACTGGGAGAAGTAAGTGTCTGCTGTTTATACGTGACCCAGTTTCTGGTATTTATTTTGTAGTATTCAGCAGCCCAAAGGAACTAAGACATGTCCCCCCACTTGTGAAATGAGTATCAGTACTCACTGGGGTTTTACAAAGATGAACTGAGACTATCGACAGAACAGACTCGGATGGTTTTATCACACGTCGTAAACACTGAATAGGTATCTATAGCAATCACAGAGACCAATCACCTTTGAGATCCAGCTCTTTCCCCATGGGTCGCTGATGATGACCTCCCCGCCCACCCCCCCACCCCCCCCGGCACGATCGCTGCCTCTCCTGCACCCACAGAACGTTCTCTATGATCGTTTGGGCGCTGAGGACCCCTTCCTAGTATTGCAGATACAGCCAGTGTAGACTATTCAGTCAGTCACTCATCTGTCCTATTTATGAAGCGCAGGCCGTGTGTTTGGTACTTTGGACAAGGAGGATACAGCGGAGAATGAGAGAAAAAATGTCCTGCCTGTCACTGAAAATGTGTGCCCTGGAAAAGGCCCAGCCAGAAGGGATCACGGCTGATTCTGAGCTAGGAGAAGCAGTGGGCTGCAGACATCAGCGGGAAGGACACATGACACGGAGAGACGGTAAGTACAACTGTTCTGAGTCAAGAACTAGCTCAGAGGAGTTAAGAGACAGCAATAGTGTCGAGAGCATGGAAGGGCTGAGGGAGGGGGAGACTGGTGGGGGACTAGGACAGACAGACAGGGGCAGGATCGTGCATGGCCTTCCTGGGCATGGGGACACTTTCGGATTTTACCCCAAGGGGAAGCCATGAGGAGGCTTGATGAGAGTGAGAAAGGGTTAGACTTACAACATGACAGTCACTCCGGACCTGGGGCACGTGGCTCAGGAAGCTGGAGCTCCGAGCAGACTTGCCATGCTTCCCAGAGGCTGCCTGCCTGGTCCTGAGGCGCTAGCAGCCGACCACCAATGCACGTTCCATGTCTTCCACCAGACCGCCCTGCGGCATGCGGTGTTCTTCTGTTCTTCCCCGGGCAGCTCGCCTGCCACTTCGCACACACCAGGTGTGAACACTTCCTTATAAACACAGAAGTGGGTGCGGCGGAAGCGAGAACCGGAATGTACAGGTGAGAACGGTAAGACACCTGCTCTGTCTCAAGACCAAATGTGCACGAGGCAGAAGGAAAAACAAGCCACTCGGTAACTCTTAGCAGCTTCTATTTTTATCAGGGCAAAAAAAAAATTATGCACATCAAACATAAAATACGCTTGTCAGCAAATGTATCACATTTTCAACTTTTTCACGGAGCAGCTGATTTGGAAAGTGTAAAGCAGTTGGTCGTGTGCCACAGAAACTTTGAAATGACTGACTTCTGGCAGAGGCTGGGAAAATGAGCCCATGAACCCTGCTGTCTTCCAAAGACCAAGTCTGCTTCGTGCTCGCGTGGAGGGAAAATTAAATATAGAGCCAGAGATGCGATAATCTCTAGGAAGTCTAAATTTAGGTGGAAAATATCCTGGGGTGAAGATACAGAAATCCACATTTCAACTCATTATATGTTCCCCAAAGTTCTCCTCCTTGGGTGTTCCTTGGTGCATGGTGGTTAAAAACACAGTGCGGGAGTTAGAGGCCTAAATGCCACTTACTAGCTAGTTGACCTTGGCTGAGTTCATTGGCTTCTCTGAGCCGCGGGTACACAATACCTGTGAAATTGATAGGATATTTATTATTGTGATCATAGCTAATCCTTGTTTGGTGTACCCTCTGTTGAGGATGGCATCCTAATGTTTTCTATGTGTTAACTCTTTAAGAGGTACAGCAACCTTATGAGAAAGTACTGCCCACTGTCACCATGCCCAGTACCACCAACGGGAAAACCTCGGTACAGAGCCAAGAGGAGGTTACATCACTTTTCCAGGGCATCTAGATTCGCAGCCATGTCTTAAGGGTTGAGATGCTGAGATTTGCTCTGTTCACTAACTGCTGCCTTAGCCTATTGTGATGTGATAGAAGGGAAGGCTAAAGACCACAAATTCTTGTAGAAATTCAATACGACAAGAGAGACCAGCTCATCAGAGCTGGTACAGAATTAGCATTAGATAACTATTGGTTGTCAACACATCAAGAAAAAGAATAAATGACGTGTGTCAACAGGCAAAAGCAGGACCTACGTGTGTGTCTATTTTAAATGAGTAGTAACTGAACACAATCTGTGTCAGGCATTGTTATGGATGGTTTGCTATCAGCGAACAAAACATAGAACGATGCCTGCCCTTGCATGACCAACATTCTAGGGAGGAAGGAAGACACCACATAATAACCAATAATTATAATAAATAAGTAAGTTGTATTGTATGGTAGGATGTAATAAAGGCTATAGGAAAAGCTAACGAACAAAAAGGCAAATAGGTAAGGGCAACCTTGGACGCTGAGGCGGTGGAAATGGATGGGTGTTAGTTTAAAATCGCACAAAGAGTGGTTGAGGTCCCCCCCATTGCGTGGGTTCGATTTGAGCAGAGACCTGATGGAGGTAAGAGCTTTGGCATTTACATACCTGTGCGAAGAGCATTCCCAGCGGAAGGATCAGCCGGGACTGACGCTCTAAGCAGGGGTGTTGGAAGAAACGCAAGCAAGCTGAGGTGTCTGAAGTGGAGAGAACCAGGAGACTAGTAGCCAGCTGGAGGTACCAGGGAGCCAGCCACGCAGAATCCAGGCACTCTGGCTGTTACTTTTAGTAAAATGAGAAGCCACTGCACCGGCTTGAGCAGACGTGGAACCATCTGATTTAATATTCCCTCGCTCTGGCTGCTGTGCTGAGAATGGCCTGCAGGGGGCGACAGTAAGAGCCACAGGCAGGAATCCCCCAGGGGCCTGCAATCAGACCAAGGGTCAGTGAGGAGGTGAGCAGTGGCCGGGTCCTGGATGTGGTTAGAAAGTTGTGCCAAAGGAATTCCTAAAAAATGGAATGTGGGCTGAGAAATGGGAGTTGTTGGCACATGGGGTTTGGTCCAAGCACCTGGAAGCAAAGACGTGTCATCCTAAGAGATGGGCAGGATGGTGAGTGGAGCAGATTTGGGGGGACCCTGGGCCTTTCCTTCCACATCACATCTAACAAGTCACAATCCATAATAAGAAAACGAACATTGCCTGGCTGATGTGGCTCCGTAGATTGAGTGTCATGCGGTGGACTGAGGGGTCCCAGCCTGATTCCTAGTTAGGGCACATGCTCAGGTTGTGACCTTGGTCCCCGGGGGGCGGGGGGTGCAGGAGGCATCCGATCCGTGTGTCTCTCACATCGATGTTTCCTTCTCCTCTCCCGTCTTCTCTCTCTAAATAAAATAAAATAAAAACATATTTCTTAAAAAAGAAAGAAAACGAACAATAACAACTAAAGTAATGCAAGCATGTACCATTCACTAAGCACATATTATGTTCCTTTTTTTTTATTTTGCTAAGCACTTTACTTGAATGACCTCATTCAATGCCAATAATAAATCACATAATTTTATCATCTACATATGTACAGATAAAAGAAACCAAGACCAGTAAGATAAAGTGACTTACTTAAGGTGACACAGATATTTTATAACAAAGACAGGATACAACACCAAACACTGTCATTTCAAAGTCTGAAGTCTTGACAACTGTGCTAAATAAAGATGCATGTCAAGTTCTCTTACACGTTCCCACATCCCTCCTATTTCTGTCGGGTTCCCACCCGTCATCACCCTTGACACAGCAGAGGCAGTGGCTCACGGCTGTTATCCTTCCCCTAATTTTGCCCTTCTGCGTGTACCCAGAGCAGAAAATGTGATGTTTTTTCAAATGAATGACATCATTTATTTGTTTAAATACTTTAATACTTCTGCATTATCTACAGAATAAAATAAAACTCCATTAGCAGTGTGCTCAGACCGTGGCTGACATAGCTGGTTGCTCATGTAACAACCACTCTGTCTCACCCTGGCAGAGGACACTCTTGTTTTGGCGAGAAGTCCAGGCCTCGGGAGTTAGGTGCCGTCCGTCACTCAGTCGCGGGGGCTGTATCTGTAATCGCCTGGGACTGGTCTAGAGGAGAGTTTGGACCTGCTCTGGCTAATCAGACAGCAGCGGAATTGTCAGATGAAATATAGAGGGCTCCGTTAAATTCTAACTTCAGATAAATAACAAACTGAGCTACTTTCTCGTGCATTTCCCGAATATTATTCTAAACATCGTCCATTGCTCATCTGAAATGAATAATTAACTGCACATTTCCCCTCGCTAAGTTTGGCAACCATAAATAAAAGAAGACATCTACTGGCTGTTTATGAAAATATTTTCTCTCCCTTACCAAAAAATATAAAAAAATAAAATAAAATAAAAAAGGAGAGTTAGTGAATGCCCTTTGCTCTTCCTCTCCCTCCACATCTGGGACACTGACTGTTCTGGGGCCTCTAATGATGCTCGTTGCTATGGTAGCCGTCCTGAAATAAGAATGTCAGCTGTTCGAAGCCAGCGCCCTGATGTCGGCGAGCTATCGGACTGAATCGGGAGCTCCTTACTCCCAGACTCTGGGGAGAGCCTGTGTCACCTAACCCCCTTCGGCCAGCTGTCGGTTACAGGCCACGGAGACAGCGTGAACGATGACGGCGCTCTGTGATGTCGTCTCTGTTTGTCCTGAGTGTCCCTGTCACCGCTGCCAACTATGGGAGAGTCCCTCTAGTCCTTCAGAATGATCTGTCATCTCTGAACACGTTACATTCACTCAGCTGGACCTCTACAGACGGCGGAATGCGTTTTCCTCCGGTGACAGATACCTGGTCCCTCTGATCACCTGCCACACGGAACTCATTCTGTACAGTTACGGTCAAAGGGCAACGTTCTATGATGTACTTATTTAGTCACTAAGCCCTAACTTGTTCAACACATATTGGGTGAACGTGGACCGTGGCTGAGTCACCGGGTCAGGTGCTGGGAACAGCACTGCTGGGGGCTCCGTAAACAGCCAGGCTGGTAACCTGGTCGAGTGTCCGGACTCCACATCAATAATGATGCTATGACTTGCTTAAGTTCAACCGTGAACAGTGTTCAAACCAAACATACAGGGTAGAAGAGAACAAGTCAGGGTGAACTTAATTTAAGAGATTGGGGGAAGGGGAAATGACAGCTGCTTTGGAGAAGGGTCGTTCATGCCAGTACTTTAAGGGGGATCAGGGTCTGGCCTGAGACAAGCCTGGAAAAAGAATTCTTGGGGAAGGAAATATTATGTGTGGGGATTTTGAGAGCAAAGAGGTGGCTGTTTTATTTTATTTTATTTATTTTTCAAAACACTTTTTCTTTATTGATTTTAGAGACAGAGGAACAAAGAGGGAGAGAGAGATAGAAACATTGGTGAGAGAGAACATCAATTGGCCGCCTCCTGCATGCCCCCCACTGGGGATCTGACCCACAACCTGGGCATGTGCCCTAGTGGGGAATCGAACCAGTAACCTCCTTGGTGCATGGGTTGATGCTCAACCACTGAGCCATACCAGCCGGGCAAGAAGTAGCTGTTTTATTTATTTATTTACTTACTTACTTATTTATTTATGTATTTATTTATTTTTAGAGAGAGAGGAAGGGAGAGGAGAAACAGATAGAAACATCGATGAGAGAGAACAATGATTGGCCGCCTCCTGCATGCCCCCCACTGGGGATCAGGCCCACAACCTGGGCATGTGTCCTGACTGGGAATCGAACCGGCGACCTCCTGGTGCAGGGGTCGACACTCAACCACTGAGCCGCACCGGTCGGGCGAGGTAGCTGTTTTAAATGAGAAAGCAAAAGTCCGTGTGAGGAGCGTGTTAAGTACGGAGGCATGGTGTGGTCCGCCAAACATACCCTCACCCCAACGGTGGCCATGTTTTAGTTCCCAGCAACTGTAAATATATCGTCTTCGTGACAAAAGAAATCTTACAGGTGTGATAGTAAAAGATCTGAGCACGGAGACATTAGCCCAGGTTATGCAGAGGGTCCCCTGGGATCAGGTCCTCCTGAGAGGGAAGCAGGAGGCGGAGTCAAAGCAGATCGGACAGAAGCAGAGGCCAGAACGGTGACCCTGGCCGGGGCCCGCAGCCTAGGAACGTGGGCAGGACGGAAAGGCACAGAAATGAGTTCTCACCTCGAACCTCAGAAAGTACATAGTCCCGTCAACGCCTTGATTTTAGGTTCCTGAGAGCCATGTCCAACTCCTGACTGCCTGGACCGTACAATAATACATTCGTGTCGTTTCGAGTCTCTGGTGTGTGGCAATTTGCTACGTGAGCAGTGACATTCCTGGGGCCCAGCTGAGGCCGCAGTGGGGAGGACAGTGAGGACTGGGCAGGGCAGGGAGGACAGGGAGGACTGGGCAGGGAGGACAGTGAGGACTGGGCAGGGAGGACAGTGAGGACTGGGCGGGGCAGGGAGGACAGGGAGGACTGGGCAGGGAGGACAGTGAGGACTGGGCAGAGCAGGGAGGACAGTGAGGACTGGGCAGGGCAGGGAGGACACTGAGGACTGGGCAGGGAGGACAGGGAGGACTGGGCAGAGCAGGGAGGACAGTGAGGACTGGGCAGGGCAGGGAGGACAGGGAGGACTGGGCAGGGAGGACAGTGAGGACTGGGCAGGGCAGGGAGGACAGGGAGGACTGGGCAGGGAGGACAGGGAGGACTGGGCAGGGAGGACAGGGAGGACTGGGCAGGGCAGGGAGGACAGGGAGGACTGGGCAGGGAGGACAGGGAGGACTGGGCAGGGAGGACAGGGAGGACTGGGCAGGGAGGGGAGGGACAGGGAGGACTGGGCAGGGCAGGGAGGACAGTGAGGACTGGGCAGGGCAGGGGAGGGACAGGGAGGACTGGGCAGGGCAGGGAGGACAGTGAGGACTGGCAGGGCAGGGAGGACAGGGAGGACTGGGCAGGGAGGACAGTGAGGACTGGCAGGGCAGGGAGGACAGTGAGGACTGGGCAGGGCAGGGGAGGGACAGGGAGGACTGGGCAGGGAGGACAGTGAGGACTGGCAGGGCAGGGAGGACAGTGAGGACTGGGCAGGGAGGACAGTGAGGACTGGGCAGGGAGGACAGTGAGGACTGGGCAGGGCAGGGAGGACAGGGAGGACTGGGCAGGGCAATAAGGATGCTCGCCCGTCTGCAGAGCTTCAAGAGTCCTTCACACATGACATTGTTGGAGATCTTAGTGCACCTGCCACTCTGGCTGGTAGATATAAAATGGGTTAGACGATCCAGGGAGAGCTGTCACCGAGGCATTTGAGTGGTCCCTGTCAGAAGTGATGTCATGCCCAAGGTGTGGCTGTGGTGACCGAGACCCAGCCACAGTGAATGGTTTCAAGTTTATAATTACCTGAATTTTTAAAAAGAAAAATCTCCGCCCAGGAATATTTTTGCATTTATCTTCAGATCAAACGGAGGGAGGGAGGGAAGAAGCAAGGGAGCAAGGGAGGGAGAGAGAGACACACATTGATGGGAAAGAGACACATCGACTGGTTGGCTGCCGTAGGACCCTGCCCGGGGCCAGAGACTGAACGGAAACCGAGGTACGTAACCTTGACCGGAATCAAACTTGAGACTCTCGGGTCTTTGGGCCGATGCTCTAACCGCCTAGCCGACCTGGCCAGGCCTGGACTCACCTGGACTGTAAGCAGAGCTGTTGGGTCGTGGAGAAGAATGTGCTGATGCGATTTCCAGTTCTCTGCCTGGAGGACCTGGGTGGGTGGCATCGCTGCTGCGGGAAGAGCGAGAGCTGCTCGGACAGGGTTTGGCCCTAGAGGCCTCGGGGAGATCATGAGATACGTGCATTAATTTTGACAGAGCTGGAAATAGCCGTGGAAAAAGGTGCAGAGGCCGCCTGGCAGGTGAGTCTGGACTTCTGATGATCAGTCCAGTCTGGGGACACGGATCTGGCAAACAGATGGCGTTGGAGAGCGTGGACCTTGATGACAGCACCCATGGAGAGACCACGGAGTAAGAAGAGAAAACATTTAAGATTGAGAATGTCAACCTTCCGACGTCGTGTAGACAGGTCGGCACCCTACAGCCCGCACGACCCTCGCAGACGGCTGCCTGGGTTTGAAGGGAACGTGGCCGAGTCACGGCACACGCCTTCCTTCCGCGCCTTGTCTGCGGTGGCTGCCCCCCAGCAGCACCGAACCGTGACAGCGGAGCGTGGAGCTGGGACTGTGTACCACCTGGCCTTCTACAGGAAAAACAAGCAAGCACTGATGTAGCTGAGGAATCAGGAAAGGGAATTTAGGAAAGTGCAATGATAAAATAAAACTCCTTTCAACCATTTTGCTGATATCTACCTCAGAACCACTTGTTCCCTCTCCCCCGCCCCCCGTTCTCAGGGTGCTCCCCAGATACCACCAGTATTGTCCCTTTATTCTAATGATCCTGTTACTCACCTGTCTCCTCAATACACCAAGGGCTTCCTGGGGCACAGAGACTGTATCATGTTTATACCTGCACCCACATCACAAGGGAGGCATTTTGGTCGCATTTGCTTATTGAATAAATTCACACTGCAAGGTTAGTCAAAATAAATCCTTATGTATTGGAGGATTTTTGGAAAGCATGCTTTTCTTGACTGATGACAAGAGAAAATGTAGTAGGACTCATGTCCACTGCTGGTAACATAAGATAAAGTGTTCAGCCACTACAAAGAATTTAATTCGAATGCAGAAAGACTCCACAGACATTTTCATGATTCTGCGGGGTGGTTTTGTCCGCCAGAGCCTGCTCCCCTCCTGAGTAGGCAGTGAAGCATCCCGGCTTTGGGGAAGCTGTCCAGCCTCGAAGGAAGGGTTTGGGCATTTTTCCCAAAAAATATTTTCCTGGAGAAAATAAAGAATTTTTCAAGGTTAAAAAACAACAATGCAAAAGTGAGATAATATTTTGAAGGCTGTTGTTATAATTAATACTTTTATTGGAAATGTTTGAGGCCAGTGCTCAAAATATGCACGTGCGTGACTGAAGATTCAGCACAAGTAACTTGCCCTGTGTAAAATTTCAAACGACACACACATTTCTGGATTTTACAGTCAACATGCAACAGATACTTTTGAAAATTACTCACTATCCAGACTGTTTTCTCTGCATTGAAACCTCCCTCCTCTTAGAGTTGTTTAGTGATTGAACTCTCCTCCTCCGTGAGAGTGAAGTTGGAGGTACAGCCCTCGGCTATGCCCATGTCTCCTCAAAACTACAGCTGCAGCCCTGCCTGCAGTTTAGCTCAGCGGTTGAGCGTCGGCCTGCGGACCAGAGTCCCAGGTTCGGTTCCTGCTAGGGGCACATACCACAAAAAAAGAAAAAAAAAGAAGAAAAACTACAGCTGAAGCATGCAGGACAGTCAGCATGGATGTCCCTTCAGATCCTATTGATTTGTTTAAAACTAATCTTTTCTTCTTATTTATGTTTTCTTTATTGATTTTAGAAAGAGTGGAAGAGCGGGAGAGAGAGAGAGAAACATTGATGAGAGGCAACATCAACTGGCCGCCTCCTGCATGCCCCCCACTGGAGATCAGGTCCACAACCTGGGCCTGTGCCCTGACCCGAAATTGAACCAGTGACCTCTTGGAGCACGGGTGGATGCTCAACCACTGAGCCACCCCGGCTGGACCACCCTATTGCTTTCTGAAATGCTCTTCACTGATTTTGTGTGAGCTCCTCCAGGAAGTCTTCGCAAGCATGAGGTCTAACATAAGCTGTCACCTCCCCTTAACACTGCCCGTTCCCTCTGCACACTGCCCATTTCTCCTTAGCATTGCATTAACTCTATCTGTACTCGTGGTTTACATTGCATAACACCTCAGAACCCCATGGGCATTCAGCAGTCTGTGTCTCACAGCTCAGCATCGATGGGGTTGATCTGACTTGCGCTGGGCTCACGTATGCATCATGAGAGCAGCTTCAGGTATACCAGAAGTCTGCTGATCCCGGCTGTGGGTCCACACCTGTCAGCTGATTTAGGATGACCTTAGTCAAGTAGCCAGCATAACTCAGGTTCCATGTGTTTTATCTTCCAACATGATCAGGCAGTCTCAGGCGCATGCTCTTGTCCACAGTAGGACAATGGGAAACAACCACCCATCCGGGCGAGTGCGTTTCAGTTCTCTACTTGGACCACAGTTTGAAAGATTATTTGACCAAAGATAGTGATGTGGCTGACTCTAGAGTCCAGTTTAGATCAGCTCCCATCCCTGGGAATAGGAGGGAACTGCAGGGTCACATGGCAAAGAGCAGGAATGCAAGAAGAAGGGAGCAATTAACGCAATGAACCAATTGTGGGACTCTGATAACGAGAGATTATCCATGACAGAATGTATTTAAGCACAGATTTCAGACCCTAACTACCTAGGTACAAATCCCGAGTCCTCCACATAAAAGCTGTGCAACTTTGGATGAGTTACTTAACCTCTCTGTGCCTTAATGTTCTCATTTATAAAATGGAGATAATTATACACCACATATGTGCTATTGCATGTAAATTGCTCAGAATAGTGCATGACACAAAGAAAATGCCTAACAAATTTAGTTATTTTTAGTAGTAGTATTTTGGCTTACAGTTGAGACTCAAGGATTAGATTTTAAATTAAATTGAATTGATATATAAGAGCCAGAGTTGGTATCAAGATGAAGCTGTCTGCCCATGCCAAATCCTAATTTTAGTAGCTAGGCATAATGAAAGATTGAATTCTACTCATATAACAGGGCAGGGGTTTCTTTCTGATCAAGGGCATCTTTCTTCTGTGCATCTAACCTAGAGTCTAGCCCAAATAAATGCTTGGTGAAAGTTGATCTCAGTTTCTGTAAGAGGTAATATTTCCATTAAACAGCTACATTCTTGCTAAAATAGTTCCAAAGAGGCCACTCTATGTAGTCCCTCCTTATCTGCGGTTTTGCTTCCACAGTTTTCGTTATCCACAGTCAATAGTGGTCTGAAAGTATTAAAAGCAAAATTCCAGAAATAAACAATTTGCACGTTTTAAACTGCATGCGTTTCTGAGCAGAGGGATGAACTCTGCTGCCGGCCTGCTCCCTTCTGCCCAGCACATGATCATGTCTGCAGCCAGCCACTTAGAGCTCGGGGTTATCAGAGAGAAAGACGGAGAGGGACCACCTGCACATAGCTTTCATTATAGTATATTGTTCTAATTTATTACCTGTTACTATTGTTAATCTCTGAATGTGCCTATTTATCAATTAAACTTTATCATAAGTAGGTATGCATAGGAAAAACATAGTGTATATAAAGTTTGGTACTATCTGAGGTTTCAGGCATCTATGGGGGTGTTGGACTGTATTCCTCATGGATAAGGCTTTGACTCTAATAGAGTATGAAGACTCATTTAGAAATAAGTAACTTCGCACTCAGCTTCTAGGGGGAACTTCCAGCAGACATCCCTAAGCTGCCAGCCCTCCCTGGGAACTGTCTTATCTGAAGAGAGCTGCTTGCCCAAGGTCCTGCCCTCCGTGAGGTGGTCAGCATCCTGTGACTGTTCAAAACAGAAGTATAATGACCTGGCCCTCCTACAGCAGCACAGACTGGCTCCTTGCAGGTTGGCTAAGTCTTCCATTGAGACTGTATCTTAGCTTGACCTCTCCGCCCTTAGTTCTTCTTCTTTCCTTCTCCTTGCACAGGTGTTGACTCCAAGAGGACTCCCAGAACCCTCCTGAATGTCAGTCTCCATCTTGGAGTCAGCTTCCTGGAGAAACCCATCTACGGAAGGTTGTAAGAGAACTCGGTGACTATTGTGATGAAAGTCTGAGGGTTGGCTCAGTGCTACAAGCCACCTGTTTGAGGTACAGGCAATTTCTAAATCTACAATGTTTGCCTCATCATGGGGAAAAAGTTTCCTTGAAATAAATTTTGTCTAATATATTAAGAACATTTTAAAATGAATTTTAGAGAGAAAGGAAGGGAGAGGGAGAGAGATAGAAACATCGATGAGAAAGAACATCAATTGGCCGCCTCCTGCATGCCCCCCACTGGGGATCAGGCCCACAACCTGGGCATGTTCCCTTACTGGAAATTGAACTGACCACCTTTTGGTGCATGGATCAACAGACATTCAACCACTGAGCCACATGGGCTAGCCTGTATAATACATTTTTATTGTTTAGTTTAATCTTGATTCCTTTTCTCCTCATAGTTCATAGAGGACACCTTACCAATCTCACCGATATTCACAAAAGATAGGAGCATGATCATTTTTTGAAAAATAAATTTAAATCATTATTTTCTTTTTGGAGAACTCAAATGTTGCCTTCTTGAATTTTGTTTGTAATGGTGATAAATGCTCACCCGGACTTGTATATTACTAGTGTTCTTTTCTGATAAGAACAGGCTGAAATGAGTCCACTGAACAGTTAGGTTTTGGGTCAATATGATTCTGTTTTTGGAAGTGGAAATCAGAGTGTATTTTGGAAACCAATAGTTAAATAGCTTTTGATTTTTCCTTGGGAGTTTATAGATATTCTATTACTGTAATTTTTGTTTCCAAAGGGTAAACAGCTTAAAGAGGAGTTCTAAAATAATTTTTGGTTTATTAAAAGGGAGTTTCTAAAATAACATATTTTCCTTCTCAGAGTCAGGCCTAAACATTAAGCAGCTGTTATGGGGCGGGGCTTCATGGCTGGAACTAGCTTCCAGGCCTTGGACAGGAAAATCCACTCAGATCTTTGGAGGAGGGTCAAGACCAAGAGGTTATCTCCAACTTTTGGGAGGCCAATCCAGAGCCATCAACCAAAACAATGTCCCTAGACACTGCCTAAATTCTGTGAGTCAGTATGAAGCAGTATCTGCACATTATTTACAAGCTTGGTGGCAAACAGTAGAATAAACAAAAAAACATATTTGGAGGATGTGCTCTCAGGGACCATGATCTTTTCTGTGTCTGAGACCACGCGGGCACGTGCTGAAAATACTGGTTGCTGACCACGTTAGCCGACTAACGGACAACTCAGTGTAGGGTTTCAACTCGTGGAACATTGTCTATTCTCAGTGATTCTTTCTGAAGTGTACAGTTGTGCACAGATTTGAAATCTAAACACTAAATTTATAGCAGTCTGGGGGCTGCCTCGCGTATGAGAAACTCCTCAGCTATTCAAAGTAGCAACATTTTAGAAAAAGAATTGTAAAAAGGATGAATTGGCAGCAACGCTGAACGTATGAAAGCAAGACAATGTAATATACAATCACTTAAGCAAGCAGTTATGCTGAGTCACGAAAGGCCATTTTGACCTGCTGCTTGAGAATGCGATTTCACGGCGACCTTTGCGCTAGAAGAGGTGGCCCCTGGCAATGTTGCCTTGGAAGATTATACATGTGAAGTGGAAAAGCGGGGGAGGAATAAGCAGTTCCTTCTGGGCTTTGGATTTCCATTGCTGAGTGCTGCTACATCCAAGTGTGTTGAGAGATAGCCACTTGCATTCTGTGGCTTCTAGCGACGCTGAAATCCATTCACCATGTTCTTCATGACCACCCATCCCCCACCACCCCACCAGGACATCAGTGCGATAGTCTCAAAGCATAAATTCAATGATCCTTGGCACTGAATAAAGTCCTTCACAGATTCCTCATTACCTGCAGGATAAAGATGAAACTCCTTAACATCAAAATCTGCTTCGAAATCGGATTCGGTTCTTTTTATAGCTCCAAAGATACAAAATCTCTTATAGTTTCTGCCTGTATTCACCTGGCCAGCATTCATTCTCCATCCTTCTGGTAAAAACCTCCTATGATTTTTTGGGGGACTAGTAACCATCCACCTGTACTGTGTTTTTTGGGGACTGTCCATCCCAATATTCTGCGTGTCCTGCTCCCGGACAAGTATGTAGTTTACATAGGTCACCCAGCTTGATTGAAGGTGGACACATGAGGGTCAAGTCATCTTGAAAACTGGAGCATGATTTCTATCAAAGATAGCATTGTTCTTCTTTTAGCCTGGCAACCATTCACACTCAGGCTTAGACGTCAAAACCATACCGTTGTGAGTGTGTGAAACACCGAGTTTGTTCTTGTATTATTATTTATTGATAATCGTTTATTTTCCACATGAACAACTGTAAACCTACTTTTACCCACCCCTGTATTTTTATCACATTAAGTGATACTGCTTGCTTGAACATAAAGCCAAATAGTGAGAGAAAAACCAAGTGAGAGAGAGAAAGGAGAGAGACAGATGATATAGATAGATAGATAGATAGATAGATAGATAGATAGATAGATAGATGATAGATAGATAGATGATAGATAGATACATACATACATAGGATCTCTAACAACCTTATAGGAGTCTCTGGATTCCATCATGCCTAAAGACAGGTTATCCCTCAGATGTTATTAAAAGTGTAATTTAATTAAACTTTTTTCCTGCCACTAGGATCTGCATGAGCCGTTAATTTCTATTACAATATTTATCTCAGAGAAATTGTGAAATCCACTTGCTCTGCTTGGAATGCTTCTATTTATTCCTCAAAATCCCACTTCAAATATTAACCCCTCCAAGGCTCCTTCCCCCCTCTGCCCTCTGCCCAAGCTGAGAGTTAACCCCCTTTCCTTAGTGCCACCTCCCCCTCCTGCTTCCTCTTTTACTGGCCACACTAATGTACACTAGTGGTATCTTGGCTCGTGTGTCAGTTTTTCCCACTTCTTGGAAAAGCTTTGAAAGTAAAGGTTGTGACATTTTCCCTTTCTATTATTTTCATTCCTACAACCTCGCAGAAAGCAAGTGTTAATTAAAGGTTCAATGATTTGTAATTTGGACCCTGTTGAACTGTGCACTAATTTATGTGTATATTTATAATTTGCATTTATAGCGGGTCTCATGCAGTTACCTAATGTGCAGCAACATGTGGTAAGCACTGTATGTACATTATGAAAACAGTATTTGGTCCACCATGTGAATAAGCTGACTAAAGGTCAGAGGAAGTAAGCCATTCCTCCAAGGTCCCCCAAATTGATGATGGCAGAGCCAGGATTTTCCCTTAACGTAGCTAATGCTAGATTCTGGCCCTTTATAATTTTGCTGTTGTGCATTGTTTATGAGCAGATTCCCTTGAGGTTTACTGGGGATAATCCGCACGCAGGCAAACTACCTCAATAACATGCAGTGACACATGTTTTGCTAGCCCCAAAGAAGATGTGACTCTCTGTCAGGGGATATGGGAGTAGATTCATCTCCCATTGCCTTGTAACACGTTATCACAAACTTAGCAGCTTACAGCACTGTTTATTATCTGACAGCTCTCTAGGTCCCAAAACCTAGCAAAGCTCAGCTAGGTTCTCTGATAGTGGTCTCACACTCAAGGTCCTAGTTGGGCTAAGTGCTTATCTAGAAGCTCGGGGGTGGGGTGGGGTGGGGGGATCTGATTCCATGCTCATTCATTGTTGGAAGAATCCATTTTCTTGAAAAGGTGAAACTCAGTTCCAAGTCTTCTTGCCAGCTCTTGGATGGGGGTCACCATCAGCTCCTAGAGGTCACTGGCCATTTCTTACCACACAATTCCCTCCATTTTCAAAGCCATCACTGAAAAATAGTAATCAAACCCTTCTCGCCTTTCAAATATCTTTTTCCTGGATGATTCTAGTCCCTTTGAAGAGTTTACCTGATTAGGTTGGACCCACCACGGATAAGCATCTTAGACTTAAGGTTAACTGACTTGGGAACTTAATTACATCTGCAAAATCTCTTCAAAGGAGCACCTAGATCAGAGCTTGACTGAATGACGAGGAGAAAGTTTGTGTACACTAGGGACTGGGGCTCTTGAAGACCATCTACCTATGTGGAGTCATGCATTATGTTATGAGATTAGAATTTAGTTTCCTATTGAAAATTGTCTGCTCAGGAACCTCTTCTGTGATCTATGCTTCCTCAGAAATCACTGACAGAATCTACGGTTTTTCTTAGTCCAGATGGGGAGCTCAGATGATACAACGGCAAGGTCTGCTCTGTGATCCGACTGTCAGCAGACCATGGCCAGAAATCGGTGCTCCCTTTTGAACGGTAGTCATTAGTAGCATAAAGAGCCATGCTGCCAACCAGCTGGGTGACCCTGACAAAACGAATTGCTCACCCTCTCTGGAAGTCATTTTCTGTAATGCGTGGAAATAAATCTATGCTACCTACAAAAAGAAGTGACATAAAGCAATGATCAGATTTTGATGATCGGAGAAAGCAGGTAAGTGGAGGAAATGGAGGTGTCTAGTCCTGAGAAGGAAAACTGAATGGGGCCTTAGGAGGCATCACAGAGAAATTGAAAGAAAAGATCACGAGTTTCAGAAGCATCGGTTCCCCAACATCCTCTTTTTAAGCACAAGGTGTTCTTCTCACTGGGAGGAACATCCTCCCTGGAGTGATTGACATAAGGTGGAAACTGCAGCCTTTATTGCCAGTCATCCTGGTAGAGCTCAGACAGTGATCCTCCTATTCTCTAGGAACCAGTCATCTGCAAATTAATCAACAAGCCCACAATTCAGTGGTGTCTCCCAGTGTGTTTACTTCCTATCACAGTAATGTGTCGTCAGGATACAACGTGAGAGTGGGCACATGTAAATTAATTAATATAATCACTTTGAACCATTACATAGATTTCAGAGGCTTTTCCATTATTTTTTATTATTCTTTTGCTCCTCCTCTAACCCTGTATATAGCTTTATTTTCACTTAAGCCACCAAGTTCATTCACACAAGTTTTATGGCTTCTCTGCCTTCTAGTTAGTACACATGGTGGGCGATCCAAAAATGATGCCCACCTGGAAGATAGGTCTTCCCCACGTCTGCCTTTTGAGTGATCTACCCAAGAGTAAACCTCATACTTTCATCTTCCCTGGTCTCACTTGCATTGTAAATGATTTTTCCTCTTCACACCCTACTTGCTGTTCTCATTGACGTGAAGAGTTTGTTGGTTGTGTATTCTGCTTTGCCCTGCAGAACAGTGGGTAGAAGTAGATGAGAGCACATTGTAAGCATCACGGAAGCCCACATTTGTGGTTTTACTGGCTGCTTCTACCTTCTTGTCCAAAGCAGTGAGCAGTATATAGCGTTTTCTTGAGTCAGAAAACTTTCTTTCACTCCACTTGAACCTATTAATAACTATGAAGATTTCAGAAACTTAGTATTAGCTTCACATGGGCCAAATGCTCAATCATAACTAAACTAAATCATTCACACAGGAAAAAAAATAAAACATGTTTTACCCTATACCTTCTTTGCACACTACCCCCACTAACTCCTCATCCTTTGTGTTCAGAGCAAACCTCTGACCTGATCTCCTTACATATGGAGAGCTTCAAAAAAATGTCAGTGTTTGATTCATAATTTCCTTTCAAATATTTCTATTTCTTTATCTTTCTGGTCCATCATCTTTTATGTATCTTTGAGGGAATCCAAGATTTATTTCCTTGAAATGTGAAATCTTCACGTTCTAAGTCTTTCATCAGTTTGAATTAGGCTCATCTACAAGGAAAGAAATTTCAAAATAAGCTAGTTTAAAGGGGCGGATATGTTTCTCTCATTTAAGTCTGAAGGTCAGTATCCAAACCAAGTTTGGTGGCTCCACGTCGTCTGCCACGTGGCTGCACCACCAGGCGCTGCCTTTGTAAGGCCGGTTACGGGTTTGGAATGCATGCTGCAGCCCCTTCCAAGGACACTGCATCTAGCCAATGTGAACAGAGGACAGACCCTCTCTCAAGGGTACATGCCCGAGGATGCTCTTACCACGTCCACATCCACCCTGTTGGCCAGAACTTAGTCACAGGGCCATACCGCTGATGAGAATGATGAAAGAGAACATCATCTATTTTTGGGGATTATTGTTTGTCTACCTATGAAAATGTGTGATCTCGCTCAGGCAGGAGTGGACAGTGGGGGCTGTTTACAGTCCCAGCTCCATTTCCGAGACAAACAATTTCTAAGACATGATAGACAGATTTCCTGTTAGAAGGGAGCAGGTTAAAGAAGTTTTATTCTACTGTTTTATCTTGAATCAAATAGAGGAAGCGAGGCTATTAAGCAACCCAGGATTCAAAACTCAGCAATAAGAAAACAAACAACCCAACAAGGAATTGGTAAATGATGTGAGCAGATACTTCTCTACATAGAGAATATGAAGATAACTACATACATGGAAATATGTTTAACTTAATTACATTAGGGAAGTAAAAATTAAAGCTAGAGTGATATACCACTATAAATTATTAGAATGACAAAACAAAATGTAACACATAAAAACCTGACAATACTAAGTAGTAACAAAGTTGTGGATCGATTAGATTTCTCACAAATTGCTGATACAGAGACAACATGGAACAGTGACTTTGGCATGTTGTGTGACAGTTTCTCCTAAAGTTAAACATACATTTCTCATGCAACCCAGCAATCCCACTCTCAAATGAAATCTAAATAAAATAAAAAGTGCATTTACATTAAAACCTGCACATTTCATACTAAAATGTCACTGAATTGGTGAATGAGTATCTCTCTTGTTCCTGAACACCTTTGGATTTTATTCTCTAGTAATCATCTTGCTACTTAACTACATAAAGCCTTCTACAGTTTATTTATATTTTGAAAATAAGAATAGTTTGTCTTTGTCCTACTGAGACTAGAAACTCTTTGAAGGGAGAACCGTGTCTGCTATAGCAACTTGTTCCAACTGAATCAGGTGGGAATACACTGATAATAAGTATATGGAAGATGGTGCTATGTTGCTTAAAGTCAAAAAAGTGTGGCTCTTCAAAAGGCATAGTCAACTAATGTTTATTGGGCACTTTTAATTTCTACTTCTTTGGAGTAGGGAGCGGTGTTCAAATACACAAAGGTAGTGAGGTCTTAAGTATATCTCTTTTAGCTATTACATCTAAGAGAGGTTTGCCTCAGTCCGTTTTCCGAGGGGAAAAAATCTGTCCCCAAGAAGAAATCCCAGTGCTTTTCATATCAGACCTTTGGCTTGATTTAATGCATTCAAGAATACAAATTTCTCATCTGCTGTGTAAATATGCTCAGAATTCCTGAGGTTTTGCCAGCCATAATTTCAGTTGATTAACCTCATGAGCTCTGAGTAAACAGACTGAGTTGCCTCTAAGAATATAAAGTTGTAAGAAGAAAACAGAAATGGAAAGGCAGCCACTTGTAAGCCAGGGTGGGGCCCCGAGGGAAACCCCAAAGCTGGGACACCTTGATCCTGGACTCCTGGCCTCCAACATTCCTACCGTGAGAAAATGAAGCTCGGTTGTTTAAATCCCCAATATTTGATATTTTGTTATAGCAGCACTATCCACCTGATACAGTGCTATTATTGTTATTTTGAAAATCCACTAAGAGGAATTCTCCTACAACACGATATACTCATGATAAACACAGAGGTCTGTGAGTGTGTCCAAATGTACACCCGTGAACTGCACCAGTCAGATATAAAACACTTCTGTCAGGCCCAGAGCATCCTTTTGCCTGTGTGCAGCCCATCTCCCCACAGCAGCCCAGGCAGCCACGGATGTGCGCTTTGTCACTAGGGGTTACTTTGGGCTGTTTCAGAACTGGATGTAGATGGGATCATAGATAGTCACTCTGCGGGGTCTGGATTCCTCCCTCAGCATGCAGTTGTCTACATTCCCTATGCTTCTGAAGGTGTTCGTTTTTGTTTTGTTTTGTTTTTTATCGTCCTGCCTTCCTCTATTATTTATGGTTATATTCAACTATGAAGAACATTTGGGTTGGTGCCTAGTTTTTGGCCAATTTGGAAAAATGGCAATGAGCATTCATGTCCATGACATCTCATGAGCCTACGTTTTCTTTCTCCTTGGGAAATGTGTAGTGTAATACGATGTTTGCATGTTTAACTCTATAACGTACCATTTTCCAAAGTAGTTATACCAGCTTGCAGCCATATCCATAACAAAGGATGAGTCACAAATGCCCCGCAACCTCCCCTCACCCATACAAGGTGTTCTGTCTTTTCATTGTATTTTAACTATAAATTTCCTTATTTTTTTAAATATGCTTTTATTAATTTTTTTTTTTTAATAGAGAGAGGAAGGGTGATAGAGGTAGAAACATCAATGTGAGAGAAACATCCAATGGCTGCCTCCTGCACGCCCCCTCCTGGGGATCAAGCGCACAGCCAGGGCATGTGCCCTGACCGGGAATTGAACCAGAACCTCTCAGTCCCTGGGACGACTCTCGATCCGCTGACCCACATGGCCGGGCTCTAAGTTGTTGTAAATTCAGCCATTCTCTCAGGTTTGACAGGGTTACTCACTGCTTTACATTTATACGCCCCTGATGAAGTTGAATAGTTTGCTGCGTGGTTTGGCCTCCTGGATAGCTCCTTATTGGAAGTATGGACTCCAATCATTTGACTGCTCCAGAAATTGGCTTGTTTGATTACCCTAAGTTGTGTGAGCTTTTCCTATGTTCTGAAAATTAATCCGTTGCCAGATCAATGTCATAAAAAATATTTCCTCCAATTGGAGGGCTTGACTTTTTATATTATTTCCTGAGACTTGTCACAGCAGTTTTATTTTTTTCTAGAGACTAATTTATCAATTTTTGTTGTTTTGGTTTTTAATTTTTAACATCATTAGTGAAATAGAACTGATGTACAATAAAGTGCACATATTCAAAGTACGCAATTTGAAAAATTCTGCTCTACATACCTTCACTGTGAAATCACTACCACAGGGCAGATCATGGATACATCCTTTATTTCCAAAAAAATGTCTTGTGCTTTTGTGATACCTCTACACACCCCCCTTAAACGTTCTGCCCAACTTCTCCGGGCAACGAGACATTTGCTCGGTCAGTATAGATTAGTTTGCATTTTATATAAAGAGAATTGTACAGTCTGTACTCTTTTATTGTCTGACTGTCTTCACTCAGTATAATCATTTCAAGACTCACCTGCACTGTTGTGAAGTCATGCGGTTTATTCCTTCACTGAAAAGTTGTATTCCACTGTATGGAAATAGCATAATATGTTTATTCACTTATTTGTAAACTCTGTTGCTTTAAGTTTTAGACCATTATGAAGAAAGCTGCTACAAATATTTGTGTACCATTCTTTGTTTGGACAGACATATTTCTAAAATACCTGGTATTGGAATATCTGGCTCATATGTTAGGTGAATGCTTAACTTTTAACGAAACTACCACTGTTTGCACAAATAAATGCGCTATTTTGATCCTCCTACCAGCAATTTGTGAGAGTTCTGCTGCTTTCACAACCCCGCCGACAGCCAGTATGATCAGTCTTTTTCGTTTTAAATGTGCTAATAGGTGTGCACTATTACATCATTATACTTTTAATTCGTGTTTTCCTGCTGGCTCCATGCAGAGCATTTGTTCATGTGCAGAGTTGCTGTATGTGTATATTTATTGGTGAAGTGGTGACTATTCTCCTGTTCACAGATTAGGCTGTTTGTGTTCTTATTATTGATTGTTGAGATTTTTTTTATCTATTTTGAATTCAAAATCTTTCTAAATATGTGATTTTCTAATCCTTTCTATTAATATGTGGCTTTTGTTTTCTTTTTAAAAAATTAATCTGTTAATAAAATCACATAGGTTTCCAAGGTACAACTCTATAATGTTTTATCTCTGCATAGAATTATGTCCCCTTCACCTAAAGTCAAATCTTTTTCTAAAGTCACCATACATTTGACCCTCTCTACCCTTCACTACCCAACCACCCCTTTCCTCTGGTAACCACCATACTTTTTTCTGTACCAATGAGCTTTTGTTTCCTTGTTCATCTTGTCTGTTCATTTGTTTATATCACACATATGAGTGAAGTCATACGGTCCTTGACTTTTTCTTTCTGACTTATCTCACGTAGCATGATATTCTCAACATGCATCCATGTTGTCACAAATGGCAGTATGTCATCTTTTGTTATGGCTGCATAGTATTCCATTGTATATATGTGCCACATCTTCTTCATCCAGTCACCTATGGAGGGACACTTAGGTTGTTTCTGTGTCTTGGTCACTGTGAATAATGCTACAATGAACATAGGGGGTGCAAATATCTTTGCAAATACATGTTTTAAAATGTGTTGGGTGGATACTCAGAAGAAGCTTGCTGGGTCATATGGTCTCTATTCTTAATTTTTTGAGGAACCTCCATAGTCTTTTCCATAGTGGCCGTACCAGTCTACATTGCACTTTCTTAACAGTGTCTCTCAAAGAGTAGAATTCTTAATTTTAATCAACTCAAATATCAATTTTTCTTATATGAATTGTGTGTGTGTGTGTGTGTGTGTGTGTGTGTGTTTTATCTTCACCCGAGGACATTTTTCCATTTTTTTTGTTCAAATAGAGTAGGAGGAAGAGAGAGGAAGAGAGAGAGAGAGAAACATCGACCTGAAGGGACACATCGAGTGGCTACTACCTGTGCAACCCAACCAGGGCTGGGGAGAAACTGCCACCGAGGTACGTGCCCTTAACGGGAACTGGGAACCAAGCCCAGGTCTCGTGGGACCGCAGGCTAATGCTTAACCACTGAGCCAAATCGGCCAAGGCATTTATTATTATTTTTTATTTTATTTATTTTTTTGTGGTACGTGCCCCTAGCAGGAACCAAACCTGGGACTCTCTGGTCCGCAGGCCGATGCTCAACCGCTGAGTCAAATTGGCCAGGGCTATGAATTGTGTTTTAAATGTTGTATCTAAAAGCCTTTTCTTGCCCTGGCCAGTTTGGCTCAGCAGTTGGAGCATCGGCCTGTGGACCAGAGAGTCCCGGTTTCAGTTCCTGGTACAGGCATGTACCAAAAACTAACTAACTAACTAAATAAATAAATGCCTTTTTCTAACACTAGGTATATATATACATACACATTGATGTATATTTTCTCTAGAAGTTTAATAGCTTCAGGTTTTTCATGCAGATCAATAATCCAATCAGTAATAATTTTAGTATATGGTGAGAAGTAAAGACCTAAATTTATTTACTGATGATTTTTTGCTTCTGGGTATTGAAATTTTCAAGTACCATTCATTGAACAGTTTATGTTCTCCATTAAATTGACTTTGCAACTCTGTCAAAATATCAACTGACCATATATTTGTGGATCTAATTTTAGATTTTCATCTATTCCATTGATTTATTTATTTTTACATCAATAGCACACTGTCTTGATTAGCATAGTATTATAACAAGTCTTGAAACCTGGTAGTTTCAGTTCTCAAACTCTGTCTTTTTTATTTCAAAGCTCTTTGAGATATTCTAGGTTCTTTGCATTTTTATATAAATTTTTGAATTAGATTTTTAATTTATAGAAAAGATCCTATTTAAATATTGATAAAGTTTGCATTGAAACTAAGAATAATTTATAGAGAATTGACATTTAAAATATTGAATCATCTGGGACATGACCTCTCCATTTGTTTGAATCTTTTAAATGCATCTCTCTAACATTTCAGTTTATAGGTTGTCAGATTTATCCATAAATATTTTATTTTTGATGCTAAGGCAAATGGCATTGCTTATTTTCATTTAAATTTTTGATTGATTTTTACTAGTGCATAGAAATAAAATTGATTTTGTACATTGATCTTTTTTTCCTACAACCTTGCTAATTCATTTACTATATTAGTACTTTCAGAATACATTTCATAAGATTTCTTTACAGAAGATTATGACATATGTAAAATAAAAAAAAACAGAAAGATATTTTATCTCTTTCTTTCCAGTCCAGATGCCAATATTATTGTTATTGTTCTTTGCTGTTGCTGTTTTCCTTGACTAGCACCTCCAGCAAAATGTAGAGTAAAAGAGATGAGAGTGGAACATTTTTGTCTTGTTCATGATCTTTGGGGTAAAACATTCCGTCTTTTACTCTTAAGTATGACGTTATCTGTATGTCATTTCAGGATCATCTCCATCAATTTTAAGAAGTTTCCTTCTACAGTACTTCTAGATTGCCGAGTATTTATTCATGAATATATATGGTCATTATAAGACATTTCTGCATCTATTGAAATTATCATAAATAACTCAATTTAAAAATGCGCAGGGGACCTAAATAGACACTTTTCCAAACAGGACATACAAATGGCCAATAGACATATGAAAAAATGGTCAACACCACTAATTTACAGAGAGATGCAAATTAAAACTATAGTGAGATATTACCTCAAATTTGCCAGAATGGCGACCATCAATAAATCAACAAACAACAAATGCTGGTGAAGATGTGGAGAAAAGGGGACCCTAGTGCACTGCTTGTGGGAATGCAGACACTGTGAAATCTAATGAACAACAACAACAAAACTAATGAATAAAATAGAACTAGAGACATGGATACATGGTACAGACAGACAGATGAGAGGGGATGTGGGTAGGGTAGATGGGATGAAAAAAGTGAAGAGAATAGCCAAAGAACATATATGCATAGCCCATGGACCTAGACAACAATGTAGTGAGGGCCAGAGGAGCGGAGGGCAGTGTCTAGGTGAAGGTGGGGAAAGGAGGGAGAAATGGAGGTCCTCTGTAATACGTCAACAGTAAAAACAAAATATATATCAAAAAGGGAATTATGTAAATTTTCTGTCATTCTAATTGAACTGGTACATTACATTAAGTTTGGAATGTTATGAGCAACCTTGTATTTTTGGTATAAAGTTAGTCATAGCTTATTTTCCATTATTTTGGTGAGGATTTTGCATTTATATTTATTAAAATATTGATTTGTAGTGTTCTTTTCTTATAATAGTTTTGCTATTTTGGATCTGAAAATAATGCTGGTCTCCTTAAGTGTGTTGGGAAGTTCTTTCTATCATTTGTTTTAAAAAAATAAATTGTGTATTATTTCTAATTTTAATGTTTACTAGAATCCACCAATTAAGCCTTCTAGGTCTGAGATATTCCATGTAGAATGATTTTCAATTATTAATTCAATTTTTTAGTAGATATAGGGCTATTTTAATTTTTAAAATATCTTGTCAATTTTGTTAGAGTCTTCCAGAAACTTATACATTTTAATTTACTCATTTTTTTTTGTCATAGTGCACTCAAAGTATTCTCTTACTATAATCTTAATATCTCTACACCCCATTAGTGATGTTTTTTAATTTCTGGAAAATAATCATAGGATGAGCCTACACCAGCAATTCTTAACCAGTGTGCCTCAAGTATTTGTTGTTGTTGTTGTTGTTAATCTCACCAGAGGATATTTTTTATTGATTTTTAGGTAGAGTGGAAGGGTGGGAGAGAGAGAGACATTGATTGGCTGTCTCCTGGATGCACCCTGACTAGGGCTAGAGACACACCTGCAACCCAGGCACATGCCCTCTATAGGACATCGAACCTGCAGCCCTTTGGTTCACAGGCCAAAACTCTAACCACTGAGTCACGCCGGCCAGGGTTCCCAAATACTTTAAAAACATACAATACCTGACTATTTAGTCAGGGGCACTGGCCTCTTTTCCCTCAAATTGTCAAATATAAGAATGACAAAAGCCACCACAACAATAACTGTCCAGTGTGAATGAATTAAAATTATACCTATTTTTTGTCAAATTTGAAAAAATAAAATACACCTTTTGGTGTGTCACAGAACTTTAGTAAGTAGTTTATGTGTGTCATGAGATAAAAAAGTTTGAAAATTGCTGATCTACACCAACTAGGTCCACTCTAAGTAAGACTTGATATGTTTTAGACTTCACTAAACACCACTATTATTTCTTATTTAAATAATCAATTATATTTTAACAAAATCTTGATTAATTACTTGACTACCATGAGCCCTAATTTAGATAGCAAGGTATAAGGCATCTTAGATTTCCAGCTACTAGCGTGATTTCAGATCGTGTCTAATACTTCTCCCTAAATCTGGATTTTTTTTTTCTAGATCCTAAATATTTATTTATTTATTTTAATTAATTTATTTATTTTTGTTACAGATGTTTTTCTTCCCCTCCCCCCACTGATTCCTCTTCCCCCTGCCCTGTCCCCAGCTTTGTTGTCCATGTCCATTGTTCATGGATTTTTTTTTTTAATGCATGATTCATCTAGTAAATGGGCACCAATTCCTTTGGGGAAGGTTTGGAGGATTATTTGAGTTGTTTACTTTTAGCAATTGTGCAGGATTCATTCTAAATGGCACTTGGCCTTTCCATCGTTCAAATGATTATTTTGGTCTGTAATTTTACTTGTCTTACTGGGTCAGATGCTGTGACTTTCTCCTATAAAAGTTCAGGCAAGGTTTGGCAAGCAAATTTAGAATTTTTCCTATTTTATAGAGATCAGGAGACAGTCTCACAGGCTATCCGGACGGCTTTCAAGATGATAGGTACAGGCAGCAGGGCGAAGCTGTCTACAGCAAAGCTCTGCGGCTATTGGCCCCTGGCCCCGGGTAAACAGGTCCGCACAGCCGCAGGAGCAGAGCTAGACAAGCAGGAGAGAATCCTCTCCTCCTCCACGGTCCCTCAGCAATAGTGACTCATCAGACCTGCCTCACACCATCTGGTAAACTAGAGATTCTTACACAGTTCAGCTCTCATGTTGTACAACATGCAAGAAAAGGAGGTTTGGGAACTTAGAGTTAATTTCTAAATTGATAACTGAACAATTTGTCCTATATTTTATTTCTGCATATGTTCTAGACTTTGCTATGTTTCACTCTTTCATTTCTTATTTAAACAATCGATTTTGTTTTAACAAGAGCTTTTAAAGAGATAAAAGTTTTCATTTACTGAAAATATTTATGGTTTCTGGTCTTCATTTCTTTGGGTAAATTTATGTTTTCACTTGATGCCATTTTTCCCTCTCCCTGATGGGCTTTGCTTACATCTTCCTGGAGTGCAGATCTGCTAGCAATTGATTTTAGCAGATTATTTTTGTATAAAAATATGCCTGGCAGGTATAGCTCAGAGGACTGAGCGTCATCCCATAGACTGAGAGGCCCTGGTTCCAGGTTGCAGGCTCCATCTCCAGTAGGGGGCAGGAGGGAGCTGATCTTTCTCACATCAATATTTCTATCGCTCCCTCCCTTCCTCTCTCTAAAAAAATCAATAAAAATATTTTAAAAATAATAATAATTTAGTTCACTCTGCTGTACACCTGAAACTAATATAAAATAATATTGAATGTAAACTGTAATAGAAAAAAATAAAAAATTAAAGTCCAAAATGGATTTAGTTTTCTTCCATCTTTGTTAGATATTTTTGATAGAATGAGTATTCAAGTAGATTTTTTTCAGCCTATTAAATATCTTGTTCTATTATCTTCTGGTTTTCATTCTTTATAAAAGTGTGTTAGTCAACATTGAGAGAAACAGACACAATAGGATGAGTGTATACATAGAAAAAATATTTATTATAAGGAATTGAATTATTATTATAGAGACTGGCAATTCCAAATCTGCAATGTAGGTTGGTGGACGTTAGACCCAGGAAAGCAAATGGTGCCCATGAAATCTGAAGGCCATCTGATGAAGGGCTCCCCCTTGCTCAGGGAGGCTAGTCTTTGCCTACCATTAGGGCCTTCAGCTGATTGGATGAGGTTCACCCACACGATGGAAGGCAGTCTGCCAAACTCAAGGATCGCTAACTTAAAATGTTAATATCATCCCAAGCACCCTCAAGTTGCCATATAAAATTAATCATTACAGAAGGTCACACTTACTTTTGTTTTCTTTTATGTACTATGCCTTTTCTCTCTGATTCCTCTTTATATGTATCTATATATAATTACTGGTATTCATTATTTTAGTACAATGAGCCCCGGCGTGACTCTCAGTGTGTTTATCATGTTTGGAGTTTATTTCATGTTCAGATCAACTTATTAGATCTGTGGTTTATAATTTTCATTCAATTAATAAAATAACCACTATTTCTTCAAATAGGTTTCTCTTTACTCTGTGATTGATCTCTTAATGTCATCCCGCACATCACTGAGTCTTTCTGTTCATTGTGTGTCATTTATTTCTCTGCCCTAATTTTTGAAAGTTGTCATTGAAGTGCTTTCAAGGTCAACACTATTTTTTTTCCCTAAGCTGTAGTTAAGCTCATTCAGTAATAATTTTTATCCTAAATATTGCATTTGTGTCTCTATAATTTCCAACTGATTCATTTTTGTATCTTCTATTTTCTTTTTCAATATGTGTATGTTTTAATTTATATGCATAATTTATTTATAATGCCAATCCTGACGTCTTTGCCCACTATTTCCATCAACTTTATCATCTGTGAGTCTGCTGCTTTTATTGACTGGTTGTAGGTTAAATTTTTCTGCTTATTTGCATAAAATAATATCTGACTAGATGTGAAACATTGTGAATGAAGCATTTTTGAATATGAGGAATTAACCTCTCTTCACAGAACACTGAACTTTCTTTTTGTAGGCACTTGCATTAGAGCGAAGTGGTTCAGTCTTTGCAGCTTGAATTTAAGCTTTGTTATGACAGCTCTAAGTAACCTTTACACTGGCCTTGCATTTCTACTTCCACAGCGTTGACCTTCTCAGAGCTCCCCGCATGCCCCAGGTGTTCACTGAGACCTGTTCCCTGGAGCTCACAGGCACACGCATGCTCTTCAGTCCTTTGCCATCTCCGGGAACTCTTCGCCTGAGAGTTCTCTGAAAATTTTCCCTTGGCATTTTCAAATTGCATTCTATACATGCAGATTATTGTTCAATAGAACAATTTGCAGAACACCTATGCAGATTTGTAGGGTTTGTATGTGTTGATGCATGTGTGTGTGTGTGTGTAACTGTCTCTTTTACAAGTACTCTGCCCACTAATTCCAATTGCTTCAGACCCCTAGAACTTCTGTTTTTTATTTTTCTGCCAACTGAGACCTTTGTTTTCTGTACCATATGCTTGAAAGTGCCCTAAGCAGAAATGCTGGGTGATTTACCTTGTTGGTGACTTCTCTCTCTGGGCTAAGAATCCAGCGCTGCCTATATCCGTGGTCAAAAAACAATTGCTTCACATGCCTTGTCTAGTTTTCTAACTACTTAGGAAGAGAGGGTAAATCTAGGACCAGTTATTCCAGATGTATATGTTCGTCAAGTTCATATATATTATTTTAACATTTTAGTTGAATAAACACATTTTCCTTCTAACCATACATCCTCTCTGGCTTTGCATTTCAGGAAGTAAATGTCCCGCACTCTACAACAATGTCCATCTGGGGATCCTCACACCTCACCAGGGATAATGCTAAATACCTAACCTGTAGCATCTTACCTGTGGTCATTGCCGTGGAGGAAGGTACTGTTATCCCATTTTCCAAATAAGGTAAATGAAGATTAGGCAGATGAAATAATTCTTCAAAATCAAGCAAGAATCAAACCCAGGTGTTTGTTTGTTTGTTTGTTTGTTTGTTTGTTTTTACTCTACTATCCAGCTCTCAAAAAGTATGCCAACCCATCTCCTTGAAACCTTTGAAGAAGGCAGACTCCGGAAAGGGTATCACATTGTTTCACCTTGAACAGGGAACTCACTTGGTGGATCTAAACGAATTTACACAGTTGATAAGTTGGGTAAAACCTAGAAACACCATGAAGTTGGTATTTCTTTTGTGTGTCTCTGTCTTTTTCTATTTCTATAATTATACACCGTTCTCATAGCTCCTGCTCAAACCCAATTTGTGTCCTCTGTTTTCTCTCAGTGGGTGGTAGTCAGAATTCTAACGGAATTCCTTACGCTCCCTTTGTCATCTTTCCCTGTGACATCAGCGCGGGTCCTGTTTTCCGTCTCCTGCACTGCATTGGTTCCATCCCATTTCAGCCATGACCGACCCTGCAACAGCGTTCCAACTGCCTTCTCTGCCTCCACCTTCTCAACACAATTTGTTGTCCATACTGTAGCCAACAAGATCTCTCCTGGTCAGATCAGGTCACCTATGTGCCTAAAAAGGGGTCAGTGGCTGCCCTTGACCTCCAGACGCCAGACTCAGGGCTGTCCTGGCTCATGTCGAGCTCAAGCTCCTCCTCACAAGTCTCGTCTTGAAGAAACGAATGAATTCATACATCATAGTTCTTAGAAAATGCCAGTCCTAGTGACCTATTGTATTCTTGTTCATTCATCAGACATGAAACATGGTTTCGGAGAATCCCTCAGCGATGTGGGAGCTCACTGCCTTTACACACATTATGTGTCACTACTGATGGGAACACGAAGGAAATTCTTATACTGGGATCAGGCTACATCTGTGGAGACTGTGCTGCGATCACAGGCATCGATATAATGCCATGCAGGTCTCAGCAAAGGTGCAGGACAGCATGGCCTGGACCACAGGCAAAGCATCCATCACAAGTAGTATAGCCAGCCATTCTAGTTTTCCAGGTCAGTCCGGTTCATGCCTGATGCTCCTGCATAAATGATAGTAGCCCCCCCCCCCCGAAAAATAAACTAGTTTGATAAGGCATGTGCTTACTTTTGTTACAAGGACATATTAGCTAACATAAAATTAGCCCTGCTTTAGCCGTATTGTAAGACCTTTGGGGAGCAGGTTGCTACAGGATGACCTTGAACCATGAGGAACCTGTCTTAATGTACAGGTTGCATTGGAGTCTTAGGAGATACAGGAGCTTAGTTTTACTGTGCCCAAGATCATTCGTGAGGGTCTTGTTTTAAAACTATTAGCTCCATGCTTTGGGAAAAAGGACTGTTTGCTGACCATTATTTCATTTTTCACTTAGGGCAAAGGGAACGTTATATCAGGACTAATTTTGGATTTAGAAATCCTCACAGAACTTTGGGATGACTTCCAGATGATACTCTGACATGATAGGTGGGCATTCACATGGGGCATTCCCTTAGGCTTAAGGAATTTATAATATTAGGACTGGATGCAGAGATGGAGAATATTAATGGGAAACTGTGTTGAATGACAGTCTATTCTCCGGGATGGACATCTGGGTTAGATGTGTAGCTACTGGAAGACATGTCTCCTGGAGGGGTTATCTAACCGGGGTTTGCAGACAAGGTCTATTTGAATAGGCTGTGCATTCAGAAGACTCAGAACTATTCAATTTAGAAATGTAATAAAAACAAAAGTGCCCTAGGCAGTAAATAAAGAGGAAGTGAAAAGAAAGAAGAGATTTTGACATTACAAACAGTACCAGACCTTCGCGCTGTTAGAGAAGACAAAGGGCCTCTTAAACAGTCAGGCGAACGTATCAGGAACTCAACAGAGCCCTTTGAAAGGAGAACAGCAGAGGGAGACCCAGACTGGCAGGAACAGACACTGATGGAGGGAGAAGCAAGACTGTAGCAGGAAGAGACACTCCTTGAGTCATGGAACATCTAAAACCAGAGGCCAGGCAGAGTCTTGAAGAACACTTGGAAGAGGTATGCTTTGCTAGGCTTTTCAAGACCGACGCTTCAGACACAGGATAACAGGGTCAGCACAGAAATCTGCTGAACAAGCTTCTTGAGCTGAAATCCATTTGTGAGGAAGGCATTTCATTAGCTTTTGCTCTTCCCTCGTCAGTGACTGATGGCTGCCCCAGCACCCTAAGAATGCTCAGCAAACAGTGTAGAAAATACACCAATCGCCAGAGTCGATGCACAATAAAGAAATGAGATTTCAAAAACACAGGACATGGAAGGAAATGGAAATTGACAAATATTAAATAGTGAGATGAAAACATCTGACCTGGGCTGCTGACCCAGTGGCGAAGGTTCTCCCCACTGCAATTTTTTAAACATAGCAGTAAGGTTTTCAATGCTACCGAGAGAGCATACCTTTTCTATGAAGGGTCAGATGGTCAATATTCAGCTTCCCCCAACATAAGGTCTCTCTTTCCAGAACCTAACTCTGACTTGGAAGCACAGGAAGTAGTAAATGAATAGATATGACTGCGTTCTCATACAACTTCTTTCATAAAAACAGGTGGTGTTCCTGGAGAGGCAAAGTTCCCCCAAACTTGCTCAGAGAGAAATCTACTGCCCAGATCACCCCCCACACACACCTTAAATGTGGTAACTGCATTCTGTCCAAACAACCTCCTACTGGGGTGTTTCCAGAAACTGAATTAAAGGCTCTAGTTCATAAATTTTGGAAACCTGACACATAGAGCGACCAACATCCTGACAAAGGTAAAACAGGAAAAATCTTCTACTGTCCTTCTTACAAATACCCCAATTTCCTTGGCAGAGTATGGAGCAATACCAAATACTGGGTTCTGGCAATACAGTTTTTCTCCGGGTCTGGAGATTCTCTTATTTTAAATTGTGTTATCAGGGTTTTAGTGGAGTAATAATTTTGAATGTGCTATAACCTCATTAGACTTTCAAAGTAAGACCTGGCATTGAATTAGAACAGAAGTTTACAGTGTGATGAGCTACAACCATTCCAGGCACCCTCAGGAGCGCCACCTTCCGGCGGAATCTAAGTAAAACCAGGGGCTGGGGAGGGCTGGGCTCTGTCCCCTTCGCTGAAAACAGGGTGATATTTAATTTGGAACTTTAGTGACAAGTATGTGGAAATCTCTGGGCTCTAACATACCAACTTACAAGGGGATTTAATCTTTAGCTTTTAATGTGTTAAGGGGGACTTCATAACACGCGGAGATTTTTATTAAAATTTACATCATTGCTATGTTGAGATATCAAAGTACTGTTATTTGATTTAATTGAGGAATCTCTAAAAGCTGATATGGCAAAAGTGGATGGACATCATTCTTGAGACACACTACAGGATGGCAAACACAGCGTTCAACTTTGGGCTTGAAGATGATTTTCATTCCCAGCGGTTGTGAGCTCTGGTACTCACTGTGGTTCCAGGTTGACAATGCAGTGACCACCGTTCCTTCCCTGTCCCCCCCTCTAATCCCTTACTGGTGTTTTCTTCACCCACAAATCAACTGTGCACCCTCAAATTTTTTATCTGAAACTGGTTTAGGGGGGACACAAAATAAGGTAAAAATATTGGTTGAATGAACAGATAAATGAAAAAATAAACATTCCTTTCATTTTATTTTGGGGAAGGGAAGACGAGGTAAGGAAGTCAGAGGCAGGTACCCCCCTCTATAAGGTCCTTCTCTCTGTTCCTTTACCTCCTCACGGCCTGTGCCCTCCGCCAGCCCTGTAGGATTATCTTGGTTTTATTTCTACGGTTTTCCTCTAACTTGCCTCTCTGCTTCTTAGATCTCTCTTCAACTTATTCCTGAAAGAATCATTCAGAGTGGAAGATCAGGTCATCCACTTTAATAGCTGCTATGCAGTCTCTTCCTTAACCAGCACCTGCTCAGCATGTCCTGAGAGCCAGCCCCTGTTCAAATACTCGGAGCATAGCTGAGAACCAAGCCAAACCAAGACGTCCTCGTGTGGTCAAACTGCACAATTCTTGGGTGAAAATGACTCACCCAAGAATATGCACAGTGATAAATAAGGGTGATGGTCGCCCTCCTATTGAAACACACAGTCCCTTCAACACCCGTCCGGTTATTCACTCCAAAGCAAATTTCTTCCGCAAGCAAAAATAAATAACTAACTCATCACTCCAAGCTAACTTGATTCTGATGTTAAGTCGCAGGGCCTTCAGGTGACCTGATTGACTAGAAGCACCACACCACAGAGCCCATCCCGGAAACACATTTCAATCCGCTCCCTTGGGGGCCGCACTTCAGGTCTCCTCAGGGGCCCCTCCCCCAGGCCCTCCTTTCTTCTTCCTTTGAATCACACATGCTTTGATGAACGCAAATCCTTTGGGGATCTTTTTCAAGATTTCCTCTCCAGGTTTGTATAGGTTACTTAATAGTGCAGTTAATTATTGTTTTATGGCCGGATGAAAGGCTCTTTCGTTTGTTCTTTCCTCAGACGTTCTTCTTGATTGAGGGGGCTGATCCGAATCACTTCTTCTTCCCCAAAGGAGAAGAAAATGGACTTTGATAAAGGTCAGGAAAAGCGAGGTGGAGGGAGGGAAATTCATTTATTATCTCCCTTGACGCTTCTCGTTGCCTTTGAAAAATAAAAATCTGCCGCAATGAAGGGTTTTAAAATAACATGTGTTCACACTGAAGACACAAGTTGTATTAGCAAAATGTTCATTTTTTTTTTTTATGTTTTCTTCAAAAATTTTCTGTGCTAGCCCTGGCCTGTTTGGCTCAGCGGGTGGAGCGTCGGCCCGCGGATCAGAGAGACTGGATTCGGTTCCCGCTAAGGGCACGTACCTCGGTTGCAGTTTGTCCCCGGCCCTGGTTGGGTCGTAGGGGAGGCAGCCACTCGATGTGTCCCTTTCATGTCGATGTTTCTCTCTCTCTCTCTTCCTATCTCTCCCTCCCACCTCCCACTCTATCTGAACAAAAAATGGAAAAATGTCCTTGGGTGAGGATAAAAAAAGAAGAATTTTCTGTGCTAGGCAGAGGTGATAGCTTGAATTAACGCACAGTGAGTTCTTTTAAGAACCAATTGCTGAGCTTTTTTGTATCAGCTAAATTTGACTCAGAAAAAGAGGTTTGGTTTACTGTAGCCTTACATACTTTTCTTCATGTTTTTCTTACCTCTGCTTATTATAGATGGAAGCACAGGGAATCCTATATTTGTGCATTATTTTAGTAGTACTCCTTACCCCAAGAAGGGGACCCCATTGTATATTCTCAGAGGTAGGTAATTTACATGGTAGGAGGATGCTCTCAATCCACAAACAATGACGAGGGCGGCATGAAGAGCATTATACGGGTGGAGCTGACACCTTTGCAAGATGGTGGCTGTACTGGATTCAGTGTGTGTGGTGAGGAAGAAGAGGCATCTACTGGTTGTTCTTATCTCTCCGGTTTTGCTATGAAACAGAGAGCCACAAAGTACTGTGGGCATTGCCTCCGTCAGCTTGGGCTGCAACAAAACCCCACAGACTGGGCGTACACAAAAATACAGTTCTGGGGTCTGGGGGTACCAAGATAAAGGTGCCGATACGTCTGGTGTCTGGTGAGAAGCCTCTTTCTTGTTGGGAAAAGACCACCTTCCCCTGATGACCTCACATGGCATTTCCTTGCTACGAACACTGAGCGAGAGATTGTATTTCTTCTTTTTTTTTTAAATAAGAATATTCATTCTATTACAAAGCCTCTGCCCTCATGACCTAACTGATCCTAATTATCTCCTAAAGGCCCCACCTCCGAAAGCTGTAACCCTGGAGATAAGGGGTGCAACATAGAGCATGTGGGGAACACGAATATTCCGTTCATGACGTTGCCTGTGGGAAAGGGGTTCTTGTGGTGTCACGAGAAGAGCATCTTGGGAAGCATGCCCTGGAGGATGAGGTCTGATGGTATGTTTTATTGAAGCTGAAACAAACTCTAAGGACTGTCCCCGATTCAGCGCCATCCTGCTGTGGAAAAGTCCAGCCTTGTCCTCATCAGGCCCAGAAATGGGGCCAATGACCAGAGATCCTGTGCCACGCCCAGGCTTAGTCCAGTCGGTCCCTGTCCCCGTCTGCTGGCTTCGTCTGCTTCCAGCCGTGCTTGGCCTGGTGCTGTGCCCGGGCCGGTGCCTGGGGCGACGCAGCGGCAGGGCCACAGCTGCCGCTGGGCTGCATGGCTGGTCCCCACAGCGAGCAAATGGGGTGAGCGTGGGTTACCTTACCGGGTGAGCAGGAGGAAAGATGTGTTAAGCTTAGATTATATTATCTCAGGCTTAGAAACGACCAGGCCTCTTTCAAAATAACCGATCAGCCTTGGCCTGCTGGGCTCAGCAGTAGAACGTGGGCCCGTGCACTGACGGGTCCCGGTCAGGGGCTTGTACCTCTGCTCTAGGTTTCATCCAGGCCCTGGTCTGGGTCGTGCGGGAGAAAACCAATCGACGTGTCTCTCACACAGATGTCTCTCTCTCCAGCCCTCCTTTCTACTCTCTCTAAAAACTCTATAGAAAAATATCTTCGGGTGAGAATCAAAAAAAAAAAAAATAGTAACCAATCAATTTCCCAGTCCTTTGTGGGCTTGCATTGGGTCCTCCCCTAACCAATCCATTCCCTAGATTTTCCTGAATTCTGGGTCCCTTATCCAATGCTATCCTTTCCCAGGCTAGTCTCCTCCCACCTACGGTTGCCATCTTGGCTTCTACTGTACAGGATTTCCCCTTCATTGCTTATTCCTGCTCCCAGCGTCTGGGCAGGTGGAGCAGATTCACCCGGGGAAGATCGGAAACCGCCCTTCCTCCCTGCCTGGCAGCGCTGTGACCCCTGGGGTGTCCGAGGCTCCTCGTCCAGTTCAGCTCCCTCATTGATTAGGCTCCCAATATCTGATTCTCTTCGCTCCTGTCTTTTATTGATAACCAGCTACCTATGCTAACAGTATCAGGTATTCAGCACGGAGCACGTACTACCTGTCTCTTGGTTGCGTCAGGCTGGATTTGCTGGGCTTCCCTCCAAGACACAGGTTGGATTTGGTTTGGCTCTGCGTCGGGTTTGGCTTTCTCAGCCTGCTAGGAACAGGGCTTAGTTTGGGCCTGTTCTCATGGAAACAAGCTCAGCCACACAAGAACACTGAGATTTCTCTTTGGATCACTTTTGCTAATTACCACTGACCAAAGAAACTCAAGTTAGCGAGGATGTATACCCCATCCAACATGGACATGAGGGTGGTGGAGAAAGGGGATGCTTTCTGAAGCATGATCTAATCAATAAAACATATCTACCCCAGCCCTGGCCCATTTGGCTCAACAGGTGGAGTGTTAACCAAAGGGTCTCTGGTTTGATTCCCGGTCAAGGGCATATACCTGAGTTGCAGGTTCGATCCCCGGCCCTCGTCATGGTCCTGTGGGAGGCAATCACAAGGATGTTTCTCTCTCTACCTTCCTTTCACACTGTCTAAAAATCAATGGAAAAATGTCCTCGGGTGAGGATGAACCAAAAAAAGAAAAACCACTTAGCTACTCCAGGAAACATCTACTGATTCTTCTAATTCTTTCTCCTTGTAAAATCAAAAACTTTGCACATTTTTTTTGGTAAGATGTTTACATGTATATTGCACTTTGCTGTGAAATATTTATGTATCAGTCTTTTACTCTAGAGACTATCAAGAATATTTTATTTTTCCCTGTGTACATAGGAATCAGTACAGGCAACACATATTTAATGGGTGAATGGACCATCGATGTGTGTCGCTAATACTGCATGCTGTTCTATATTTCTAGAAATAATGCTAAATGATATTTTGCCATTTCCATGAATCCTACCACCTCATAGGTTTAAAAAGAGTGTTAAGCCACAGAATGCTCAGAACACTGTAAACATCCAATAACCATTAATTGTTCTTATAACTACTTCTATTATTACATTTAAATTTGAGAGTCTAAATCTGAACTTTATATCACTGTTTCTTCATATAAATTACTTATCACTCAGAGAAAAACCAACACTGCAAGATTTCATTTGTATGTGAAATCTGAAAAACAACAACACAAAAAACTAAACAAATAAAACAGAAATAGACTCACAGATATCGATAACACACAGATGGTTGCCAGAGGGGAGGGCTTTGGGGAGGTCAGCAAAAACAATGAAGAGGAATAAGAGGTGCAAACCACCAGTTATAAAAACAAAAATAAGTCGCAGGGTTTACAGCATGAGGAAAATAGTCACTATTATCAAAATACCTCTGTATAGTGACAGATGATTACTAGATTTATTGTGATCACATTGTAAGAAATATTAACATTAAATTACTATGTCATATTTCAACTGCACTGTAAAAAAGTAAATAAATAATGTATTCCTGCTATATTTGTTATGCTTATTAAAGTACAGATTTTCTCTATGGACATCAGGCAGAAACAAAAATGACAAAAATTAAATACTAGTTTGGAAATATTTATACCATTCCCCACACAATATACTATAATTTTAGTTTTCTGAGGATATAATTTTATTCCATAAATGGAGAGAAAATTGATGGCTCATCTGCATGTTATTAGTTATACCTTTTGAACATAATCACTGATATGATGTGGGACCAGCAAGTTCCATAGACATGATGATGCGGAGTTTCTGTCCTTCTCCTAGTAAGAGATGATGAAGGCAAATGGAGATCATTTATAATTGTCCTCTGTGGTGTGTTAACAGAAGGACGAGGCTGAGCTATGGAAAGAGAGGGAATGGGGCTTTGCTGATGGCCCTGCTCTGGGATGAAGCCACCAGGTACAGAGCTAAGAGCATTCATTTGTGCACTGGTGAGACCTAGGAAAGTGTTCTTAGCTGGGGTGAAGAGTTTTGATAAAGGCTGTTGGAAGTTTACTTTTGTTTTGTGTCTTTTAAAAACATTTTTTTCCTTTATTGATTTTAGAGAGAGAGGTAGGGAGAGGCAGAGAGATAGAAACATTGATGGAAGAGAACATCGATTAGCCCCCTCCTACATGTCCCCACTGAGGACTGAGCCCACAACCTGGCCACATGCCCTGACTGGGAATCGCACTGGCGACCTCTTGGTGCACGGGTCAATGCTCAACCACTGAGCCGCACTAGCTGGGGTTGCATTTTTTCGGTTTGTTTTTTATGTTGTTTGTTTTGTTTTTTTTAGAGAGAGAGAGAGAGAAACATCAATGTGAGAGAGAAACATCTGTCGGCTGCCTCCTGCACGCCCCCTACTGGGGATCCAGCCTGCAACCCGGGCATGTGCCCTGATGAGGAATTGAACTGGGACCTCTCAGTCCATAGGATGGTGTGCAATACACTGAGCCACACCAGCTGGACATGTTTGTTTGTTTGTTTATTTATCTTAATCTGGCTTTCCCTCTGAGTGTATGCCCAAGTCAAGACAGTTCAAAGGAAATAGAGTTTAAGCAGACAGGAGAAGTCTTAATGCAATGAGGGGAAGAGGTAAGCTTTCTGGACTCTCAGAGCTGCTGAAAAGTCAGGGAAGCTGTGCTTTGGAAGAAGGAGCACCGAAGTCTGCATATAAATCTATCTCAAGCTTACCTGCTTCCAGAAATGCATGTTTGCAGACAACGGAGCCAAAGAAAGCAACAGCTGAGGGACAAAGGGATGAAATTAATTAGCAACAACTGTTCAGTGCTTGAGTCACTTGGAAAAACCTTCAAACTTCCATGGAAATAGTTTCCTTATTTATAAATGAGGAAGAATAATAAGTGTCTATTTCAGAAAAGCACTGGGAATATCTTATAACTTAATGAATATAAAGCTCTAACAACAGCGATGGCATCAAGTCAGCCATCTATAAATACTATTATTTTTATTATTGTAGAGTACCCTACTTATGCTGAGTCATACAACTTTAGTTACGTAATACTGATAAGGGAGAATTCCACCAATAATTGCAAGGATAGTGTGTTGAACGTTCATTTCCCCCTATGGCCTGTATGGCTCACAAGATTTCAGATTACGGGGGCAACTGGGAGAGGTTGAGTCTTGAATACACTTTTCCCAGCTCACATGAGTGCTTTCTATTTCTTTAACAGAAAATACCACATTTGGTATCTCATAGAAAATTAAGTCCCAGTGACTTAAATCTAAGTCATTGTCACCAGGCTCAAAAGATGTATGGCATTGAACACGTGACATTAGCTGTGTCTCGGTTTCTTTGTTCGCAATGATAAAGCAAACTTGAATAACTTACTTCTAAAAGGGGACGGGATGGATGTTGTAGGCTCATTAATTGCTGGTTCCCCTTTCCTCTCCTTTCATCCTGGAAAACGTTGGCAGATTGCAGTTGATACTCACGTATACATGATCGCTGCCAGATTGTTCCTGAAGACTAAACATTTTTCTTCAAAATAGACAGCATAGGTATAACTCCCTAAAGAGAAAAGGAGAAGTTGCGTTGGAAAAGGAAGCAGAAACCCCATACACAGGCCTGCCACAGTCTAGAGAAGGGTGCATGAGAATGGACCCCGGATTCCGAGGGTTGGGGTCCTGGTCCCTCCCTACGACTGTATTATAAATGACCTGCGTAAGCCTGGGTAATTTATTTAGACCTCTGATAGAGTTTCTTTACCTGTAAAGTAAGGGTAATAGCACTGCCTGCTTACAGAGTTTGGTGTGAAGTCGATAACTCCGTGAGGGTGAGACAGTTAGCCGAGGATCTGGGATGGGGCATGTGCACAGCCCCCTCGCTATTATTAACAATGCACGTGTCTCTCCAGCTCTGTGTACACAGCCAGGCTGCATTAAAGGGCCACATGGTGAATCCACAAAGGGAATCATTGTCCATATGTTTTCCTGGCACAATCTAGAAAAAGAATTCCCAATCAGCCATCTGAGCCTCTCATCTGAACTTAACCCTTACGAACCCTCACTGCAATGAATGACACGTTTTCCTTTTATTTTCTCAGTTACAGTTGACATTCACTGTTATTTGATATCAGTTTCAGGTATACAGCATAGTGGTTAGATATTTATATAATTTGTGAAGTGGTCCCCCTACGTCTAATACCCATCTGACACCAAACATAGTTACCACAATGTTACGACTGTATTTCCTGTGCTGTACTTTACATACCTGTACAATGTGTGACTACCAATTTGAACTTCTTAATCTTTTCACCCAGTCCCCCAGCCCTCTTCAATCTGGCAAACATCAGTTTGTTCTCTATATCTATAAGTTTACTTCTATTTTGTTTGCTTGTTTATTGTGTTCCTTGGATTCCACATATAAGTAAAGTCATGTGGTATTTGCCTTTTTTTCTGTCATGCTTATTTCACTTTGCATAATGCTCTCTAGGTTCATCCATGTTAACATTAATGGTACGACCCTATTCTTTTTTATGGCCGAGTAATATTCCATTGTGTAGCTGTACCACATCTTTTTTTAAAAAATTGTTTTTCTTTATTAATTTTAGAGAGAGAGAGAGAAACATCGATGAGAGAAAACACCGACCGGCCGCCTCCTGCATGACCCCCACTGGGGATTTGGCCCACAACCTGGGCATGTGCCCTGACCAGGAATCGAACCAGTGACCTCTTGGTGTGTGGGTCAACGCTCAACCACTGAGCCACATTGGCCAGGGTGTACCACATCTTTTTTATCCACTCATCTATTTTTGAGCACTTGGGTTACTCCCTATCTTGGATCTTGTAAGCAAAGTTGCAATCAGCACAGGGGTGTACGTATACAAAGAAATCCAAACATTCTGTTAACAGATGAGACAAACCGTGAATCTTTGTCTAGACCTCCTCTCCTTCTTCCAGCACAGAGTAAATGCTGCTGGGATGAAGAAATGTGTTTTGTGACCAGGCTGCTCACAGTTCTCCTGCATTCTGATAATAGTCTGGTCTGCAAAGCACTACGTCACATCACAGAGCCTTGAAACAGCCTTTCAGCACAAGCCGCATGCGTCGCTGTTGCGGCAGCGTCTATGGCATTAGCACCTGCAGCTACGGAGAGTTAGGCCCACTGAGTGCTTCCTATGGGGCGCATCCATCTCAGTGTTTTGCAGGGATAACACTGAACTATCCAGAGACCCTGTGAAGCAGGTTCTGTCATTATTCCCTTTTCACGGACCCTAAAGAGGTTAAGGTGCTCCAGCCGGAGAACCAGGGTTTTGAGGAAGAGCCACGTGTTCCAGACACACCACGTGCTCACCACTGAGTCAGGACTATCACTGTGTGGACAGGAAAGGGGAACACTACGTATTAATTTTTCTAATCCTCACCTGAGGATATTTTTCTATTTATATTCAGGTAGAGTGGGAAGGGGAGAGAGAGAGAGAGAGAGGTGAGACACATCGATTGGTTGCCTCCCACATGACCCCGACCAGGGCTGGAAACGAACTGCAACCAAGATTCATGCCCTTGGCCAAATCGAACCCATGACTCTATGGTGCATGGGCTGACGCTCTAACCCCTGAGCAAACTAGCCAAGGCTGTTTTAATTATTTTTAAATCACATTTTGATACCAGAGAAAATATCCATAATTATTAATAGATTGAGAAAAATGGCTTATAAATGATGAATGCAGTAATTTAATTGTGGCCCTTTATAGAAACAATAACCAGTTAGAAAATAGAATAAGAAGATCACATTTTTTTTTTTTTAATCCTCACCCGAGGACATTTATCTTCAGATAGAGCAGGAGGGAGAGAGGGGGAGAGAGAGAGAGAGAGAGAGAGAGAGAGATGTGAAAGGGACACATTGAGTGGTTGTCACCCGCACGACCAACCAGGGCCGGGGACAAACTGCAACCAAGGTATTTGCCCTTAACGGGAACCGAACCTGGGACTCTCGGTCACAGGCCAACGCTCTAACCGCTGAGCCAAACCGGCCAGGGCAGAAGATCACATTTTAACAACAGCAAGAGGAACAAAAAATTAAATACCTTTGAAACTTCAGGGGATCAGAAAACATATGGGTGAAAGTTAGGGCTCCGCTGAGTAGCACGCTCGGAGACTGAATAAATGCAAGTACACATTTTGTTATTGGATGGGAAGGGTCAGAATTGTTGAAATGATATATCTTTCTAAACTAATCAGTAAAAAATGTCATACAATAAAAGAAAAAAATAATTATATTTCATTCTCTGAAACTAGGTGATTTGATTCGTTAAAAAACAAAATTCAATTGAGCAAATTTAAAGATCAAATTGTCATTATCCAGTGATTTATGAGTCGGGCAGCATCCCCTCTAGAGCAGAGGGGAGCTTGGAGGAGCTGTGCAGGATGGGGGCTCTCCTGGGCGGGCAGCGGGGAGGGGCGGGGAAGAGCCGCCTGTTTCGGGCAAGGTCACCTTCGTTCAGGGAAGAAAGGTGGGTTCCGGACTGGTGCTGACCAGGAAATTCCAGAATGATGGGCTAAGACTACACTGCTGGGAGAGGCTGCAGCTACAATGAGGTTAGCTGTCAAGTCTTGGTTTGCTGAGTGGGGGTTAGCACAAGTGACTCAATTTGGGCGCTTGTTGTCTCTCTCTCTTTTTTTTTTTCTTTGTTGATTTTAGAGAGGGAGAGAGCAATAGAAACATCGATGAGAGAACATCGACTGGCCGCCTCCTACATGCCCCCACTGGGGATCGGGCCCACAACCTGGGCACGTGCCTTGAGCAGGAATTGAACTGGTGAACTCTTGGTGCGTGAGTTGACGCTCAACCACCGAGCCACACCAGCCAGGCTGTTGTCTCATTTTATAAACAGATCTTAGTGTTCTTATGGAAAAACAAATCTATATGCGACATTAACATTTTAGAGTTTGGAGGTGAAATATTGTGAGAAAAGTTAAGCCCATTAATTGTCAAAATGTGTGATAAAACTCCAGCAATTAGAATAATTTTATATTATAGACTTAGAGACAGAATTTCAATTTCTAAAACAGTTCTAAATAAGTATGAGAAGTGGAGATAAAAATGAATAACACTGAAGCAAGGACCTGCTATCTGGGGTGTGGAAGATGGTAAAAATAAACAAATAGAAAATAATTAAAAACCAGAATCCTAATATCTCTTATTCTTTATTTATTTATTATACGGAAATATTTAGATAAAGAGAATAGTTAAAACTAAAGAATTAAACATTTAAAAAGTTAAGAAAAAAATAGAATAAGTATTATAAATATTGATAGTATCCAGCCGGTGTGGTTCAGTGGTTGAGCATTGACCCATGCACCAAGAGGTCGCCGGTTCGATTCCTGGTCAGGGCACATGTCCAGGTTGTGGGTCAAATCACCAGCGGGGGGGCATGCAGGAGGCAGCCAATCGATGTTCTCTCTCATGGATGTTTCTATCTCTCCTTCTCCCTTCCTCTCTCTTTAAAATCAATATAGAACACAAATATATTGATGGCAAAGGTCTCTCTGACCATAAGGGCCAACATGCATGAAAATACATATTGATTACATAAAAATATGAAATGTTCTTCATATTCAAAAACATATAAGTCAAACACAGATGTCAATTCTTTAGCACATACAGGATCCAGTTAGTCAGCTCCAGCAACCATCATGACCTATGATAACCTGGGGAGGGGTGCTAAACAGGAGAAGTGTATTTATTGCAGGTCTGGCGGTTGCAAAGGTCCAGGTTAAGGTAGCGGCCAATTCCAATCCTGGTGAGAGCCTTCTTTCTGGCTTATAGAAAGATAACTACCTCTTTTTTTCTTTTAAAAATATTTTTAGAGAAAGAGAAAGGGAGAGGGAGACAGAGATAGAAACACCAAGGAGAGAAAGAAATGTTAATTGGCTGCCTCCTGAGCGCCCCCTACTGGGAATCGAGCCCAAAACCCAGGCATGTGCCGTGACCAGGAATCAAATCGGTAACCGTTTGGTGCATGGATCGAGGCTCAACCATTGAGCCACACCAACTGGGCATTTTTCCCCTTTTTTAAATTGAATTTATTGGGTGCTACTGGTTAATACAATTCCACAGGTTTCAGGGGCACAATCCACAGCACATCTGTCCCCTGCATTGTGTGCTCAGTGCCCCGAGGAAGGCTACCTGCTTCCTTTGTCCTCATATGCCCTCACCTGGGCACAAGCAGATGGACAGGAAGAAAGAGAACTGCTTGGTCTCTCTTCTTACAAAAGCACAAATCTCATCATAAGGGCCCCACCCTCGTGACCTTATCTCAGCCTGATTGCTTTCCAAAGGCCTCATCTCCAAATACTATTATTTTGGGGGATTAAGGCTTCAACATGCATATTTTGAGGGGACAGAATTTATTTCTATAACAAAGTTTATTTCCTTTAAAATTTATTGAAAACAACTTTTTAGCAGCCCTGGATAAAGTGTGTTGAGGACCTCTAATGTACATTCATTGACAAAAAAATAAAAATATCATATAAAAATGCTAAAGGATGTTACTCCACTTAAGGGAAGGCAGAGTCAGACACTGAGAGGGCCCAGCCTCACTCAGGGTCAAACCTCTCATGATGTTCAGTTTCAAATTCAAACCCAGGTCTATTGATTTTCATTTTCATGCTGCATGCCTGATTTCAGGATTATCATAAAATGTCAAATCATACCTGGTCAGTTATTTTATCAGTTGTCTATAACTACATAACAGCCACCTCCAAAATGAGTTGTTTATTTCTCACAGTTCTGCGGGTTGGCCGATCACAGATGGGCAGTCATTCTACTGGTCCTGTCTGGGGCCTCAGGGACTAAGCTGGCCTCATCGCTTCTCTGCGTTTGATGTGAGCTTTGGCTGGGCACCTCTAACCACGTCTTCTCATTATTGAGTGCCCCAACCTGGGCTTCTTTTTTTTTTTTTTTTAATTGGTTTTTAGAGAGAGAGGAAGAGAGAGGGAGAGAGAGAGAGAGAAACATCGATGAGAGAGGACATTGATTCGTCACCTCCTGCATGCCCCCCACTGGAGACTGAGTCCACAACCTGGGCATGTGCCCTGAGCAGGAATCGAACTGGTGACCTCCTTGTGCATGAGTCAATGCTCAACCACTGAGCCACACCAGCAGGGCATCATTATCGAATGCCCCAACCTGGGCTTCTTCATATGTGGCAGAACAGGGAAGTCTCAGGAGACATCCCGATGCACAGATAGTAAACCTGAGCTAAGGAGGTGTCCTGAATTTCCACTGGCCGATCTTTCTCAGATGCGCAAACCTGGAACCAGTGTGGGAGGTGAACTGCTGAGAGAGCGGGTGCCTAAGGGCATGCTTCCTGAGAAGGAGGCTCGATGGGAACCCCGCCACTGTGCTGTAGATGCAACCCATGCGTGAGATGAGGCTCGGAGCAAACGGCCTAGGACGGGAGTCAGCAGCAGTCTATGGCCTGTTTTTATCGAAAAAGTGTTTTTGAAACATAGCCACACCCATTGATTTAAGTATTGCCTAAGGAGGTCCAGCAGTTGTAACAGACACCATCTGGCTCACAACGCCTAAACTATTAACATCTGGCTGTTTACAGAGGAAGCTTGCAGACCTGGGGGCCCAGGAGGTGCCATTCCATCTCTGCGCCACAGAGCTTTATGCCAAGTTCTCATACAGGAGTGTCCACTATACCCTGCCCGGCCTCTCCGTCCCCATACCGTAACTCATTCTGGTTCCATGCACAAGGCTTACTGTTTTTAAATGTTATTACAACTTTATTTCACTAGCCTTTATCTTATCACGGTGCTCGAGTGAAGTCATAGTCCCTGCAGCTGGGTACCATGGATTATGCAACCACTTTACAGCAGAGATGCTCACAGGTCTTCCCGACGGTGGTTGTGACTGCCTGTTGTAATGGTGAAGGAGACTGCTGTTTTGGAGCCACGGACAAGCACAATGAGAGAGCAGTTTGTTCAAAGATTCCCTTTGATGTTTTTGCATCAGGCTCCCTCTAAATAGCAAGAAGGCTTCAGCAAATTAATTACTTTCTTTCAATTCTGCTCAGGGCCCTAGCAGACACGATGCGTTCAGAGGAGAGTTTCTGAAATGTTCCAAGGAGCTAAAAGGCTTCCCGGGCGTGCTCTGCGAACAGGAGAGTGACGGCACCGGAAAGATGCGAACTGCATTGTCTCTGTGACAACAGTCGACTCCCGTATCCTACTGCGTATTAAATCATCAGCTCAACAGAGCACCAGTAACCCCAGCCCACCACATGTTATAGTTTAGTAAGAATTAGTTTGTTTCTCAGCTGCATGACACTCTCTTATTATTTTAACCTAAATGCCTTCTTCTGTTTTCAACCATCTTTTTGCTGGGGCTGTTCCTTCTGCCCAGAAGGCTCTTACCTTTCTGGCCACTTGATAATCAGCAAGACCTACCTAGCGCCTCACGTCTCTGAACCCGTCTGCGTTGCCCACACAGTTACCTGTGGAAAAGGCAGCCTCGGATCACACCCTGGTTCTGCCATTTAATCCTGGACAAATTAGTCCCCTGGATCCTCGGTTCTCTATGTACAAAACAGAAAAATGCTAGCTATCTTCTAAAGCTGTGGAGATTAAAAATACTATGTTCAAAGTAAGAATAATAGCAAAACATGGCTCTTGCACAGAGCTGTAGTACCCTCTGGGTTTTTTTAAGTTTTTTTTTCTTGTTATCGATTTTAGAGACAGAGGAAAGGAGAGGGAGAGAGAGATGGAAACATCGATGAGAGAGAATATCGACTGGCCACCTCCTGCATGTCCCCCACAACCTGGGCATGTGCCCCGACCAGGAATCGAACCGGTGACCTCTTGGTGCATAGGTCGACGCTCAACCACTGAGCCACACTGGCCGAACTGGGTTTTTTGTTTTGTTTTTGTTTTTAAAACATCTCCCCATGTGTCTACTTGATGCCTCGCTCTTTTTGTGCTATCATTGTTTAACACAACTTTTTTGCATGTCTTTAAATTATGGAAACCATGAGGTAAAAGGTGATCATTTAATTTATTCTTCATATAATTGACACCTCAGCAGGTGAGCTATATTGTAGGCACTAGATTTTTTTATGGAGGCAAGAAAGGCAGGAAGAACAGGGAAGGAGGGCGAGGAGAGGGGAGGAGGGAGGAGGACCGGGTGGGCCCCGGAAGAGGACATGCATGAATTATTGATGCAACCGCACCGAAAACGTGCCTCCGTTGAAACAGAAATGCAGTTGGCAAAGGCAACTCTGGACTGATCAATATTTCAGGGGAATAGATGAATGATTCTGAAGAAATTTTAAATGACTTACCAACCTTACCAAAATTCCAAGACTCAATCATGTGTTTTATAAGCTCTCCTCTCGTGCTACGGAAACAACACTGGGTGGGGCAGACCCCGTCAAGGTCCGGCTCAGGGTCAGCTGAGATGGACAAGCCATCCTCATGCAGGGCACAGGTCCCCCAGAAGTCCAGGATGGTGCACTTGGCCTGGAAAATGCAACCTGTCTTCTGTTTGAATTCACCTCTCCCCTTATTTTGACAGCCCTTCCCTGGTGACCCACCACACAGGCGCTCTGAGCAGGGGTCAGCCTGGACTGCTCCAAATATTGGCACCTGATCTCGCCTTCCTGCCGGCCCTGTGTGTCTCCACCTGACTTCCCCCTGAGTGTGAACACTGAGCTGTGATCACTCACCATCTGCGCTCAGCTCCTCAGCCTTAAAGTGAGGTTGTTCAGTTCACAGACCCTCACTTTCTTCGCTCGACTGACTTCTCTCGGTGGCTTCACCAACATCGGGCCCCTGACTCCCATTCCTTCTGAAGGCCTTCCCACTGGGCCCAGCCGTGCCCGCCCGGGGGTGACCGCCCGCCCGCCCAGTGCTGCGCAGGGGCGCTGGAGCTCCGGCTCTCCATCTGGTGTTTTCTGTGGGCCTCGACCTGAGTCTGGACTCCCCGTTTCGTCAGGGTCGCTGGATTCGACTTTGTGTCAATATGGTGACCGCATGCTTTGTTGTTCAAGCTGGGACACCGTTAGGAGTAAAATGAATAATGATTTTGTCAGGAAAATGTGCGTCAAGCATGTCTGTCTCGGGAAAGGCAAATGTGTCTCTTGCTTTGCTTTCCAGATGCCGTGTGTTTCCCAAGGAGGGTATTTCCCGGCCGGCCGCAGACTGCGCCTCCCGCCTGCCGGGCAGCGATGCCATTGGAACCTCCCCACTCCAGCCGAGCACGAGGGGCACCACACAGCTCCCAGGTGGGAACTCAGGATCTATACTAGTGTCAAACAGAAGGGACTGGATGCAGGGAAGTACTTTTCTTTTTTTTTAAATTAAATTGCATTATGGTGATATTGGTTAATACAATTGTATAGGTTTCAAGTGTATAATTATTTTTGTTTAAATGTGTTTTTATTGATTTTAGAGAGAGGAAAGGAGGGGGGGAGAGAGAGAGTAACATTGATCAGTTGCCTCCCACACACACCCCAGCTGAGGATCAAACCCACAACCCGGGTATGTGTCCTGAGCAGTAATCAAACCGGTGGTCTTTTGGTGTACAGGACAATGCTCAACCAGCTGAGCCATACTGACCAGGGCTCAAGTGTACAATTCTATGATACGTGATCTGTATATTGCATTGTGTGCCTACCACCCAAAGTGAAGTCTTTCTTTACCCTGACTCAACCCCCTCCATTCCCCTTTCCCTCTGGTAACCACTGTACTGCTGTCTGTGTCTGTGAGTTTTTCTTTGTTTGTTTTTCTTGTTTGTTCATTTTCTGCTTTCAGTGAGTGAAATCATATGGTTCTTAACTTTCCTTCTCTGAGGAGTTACCATATGACCCAGCAAACCCTCTTCTATGTATCTACCCCCAAATTTTAAAAACATTTATTCAGAAAGATATATGCATTCTTATTGCAGCATTATTGTTGGTGGCCAAGACATGAAAACAAACGAAGTATCCTTCGGTAGATGACTGGATAACGAAGGTGTGGTACATACATACAATGGAATACTCTCCAGCCGTAGAAAAGATGAATTACCGCCATCTGCGACCACATGGATGGACCTTGAGAATATCATGCTAAGTGAAAGCAGGCAATTAGATTCCTGCATGAAAGAATTGCTGACAGGCACACGGGCTGGTGAGACATCCTTAATATTAGGGAGAAGTTACAGCCCCTCAGGATACATACTCCAGAAAAAATGTTACCAGTGCTTAGTATCCATGGCTTTGCCTACAGGGTGGGTGCTAAAATTTCAGGAGACCAAGGCACTGCCAGAGACGGCACCAGGGGACAAAAGAAAGGGAACAAATACTCTGACTTCTCCTTTTCTACTATCTTCCAGTCTCCTGCCTGCGTCTCCACTAGGTGATCCAAAGGACCCCAGCTTCTCAGGGAGCTGGTGAAAAAGCCAATCATTGAAGTCAGTTGGGCCATAAAGAGTAGAACAGGGTTAGTGACAAATCTCAGAACAAACAGGTGACTATCACACAGTGACTTAATCAAATCTCCATATATGTTCACCTCTTCTGTAGATTTTTATCAATAATATGCAAATAAACAAATGCTTTGCACTGCACGGACCTTCACCTTTTGCATCAGTTTACTTGGAAATTTTAAAGTAGGAGAACGCTACTCGCATTTAATGCATTGCCATGTAAATATCACAGCATCTCAGGGCTACTGAGAACAAAATAATGACCTGGCTCAATCGCTGAGTGAAGGATTCTACCAAGGGAGCGTCATCCAGCGTGCCTGATGGCCTCAGAGACGTTCTCTGCGGAGATTACTGATCAGAGTGGCGGGAGGAGCTCACCTCGGACTGTCTCCAGCTCTGCAATGAAGGTGATCTTCAATGGAAGACCAACAACCATAATGCAAGAGTTTAGAGATTTCTCAGTCATTGCCCAAGGGCATGTGTGTATCTACTATGTCAAGACATCAGGATAATCAAAGTCTGTAAGTTTTGTTTTAAGGGTGCACAGCAAGGGTGCTATAAGTTAAGCTCATTGACTTTGGAGTCAGGAAGTTCTGGATTTGTGACCCAATTTTTTGTTAACTAGCAATTTGACCTTGGGAAATTTTCAGGCTCAACTCTGCTCTAATTTTCTCATTTAAAAAATCAGGATGTTATTATGACCTTCCATATAAGATTCTTAAATTTTTTTACTGAAATAGTGTTTAGAGACCACCTACCATGTAGTCAAGTTTATACATGTGAACTGCTATTACTATTATTAAAATAATTTGAGTTATTTTTTTATTAATAGAAATAAGATATCCCCCAAATCTACTTAAGCTGTTATTTATGCTAAATCCAAGAATGTGAAAAGGCAGATCAGAAAAAGAAAGATATCAAAACTAGACACCTGAGTAAGCTAAAAACACAAAAGTATTACTTTAAAAAATGATCAAAATATTCATATTACTCCATATCTTGAATTGTAGAAAGAAATAAGGTGAAAATGTCAAACACTTATTAAAGAAAAGGGGAAAAAAAAGGACCAGAGATATTATCACTGCAGTTTCCTATGCCAACAGCTCTTATCAGAGTTGGTGATGCTTCAACCTTTTTCCTCTTTTAACATCTTTAACATTTTTTTGTTAATATCTAATAAACTTTTTGTCCTCATACTCACCAAATAATCTCCTTCTTTAGGTGAATCTCTATAACTGTGCTGTAGTCCTGAAATACCAGTGACAGTGTCCTTACACTTGGATAAGGAAGACCTTCTGTGGCCAGTGCAGAGGAGAACACAGGGACCCGTCAGTCATGACTTCACTTGTCTCTGCTCCCCTCACATTGTCTGGTCTTCTCTGTACACAACGTATACGTATCAGTAGGAACCACCATGACTTCTTTTCAGAGGGAGTTACGGAAAATTAGTTGGGATGACTTTAAAGTGTCCCATCCTCCTAATCCAAAGGACGTGTTATGACACTGAGCAAAACTGGACATGTAGGCTTCTGTGAGATGTAGCATTTGTGCAGACGAGTGAAGACCACTGACAAGGGATAGACAAACACCATGAGCACTGCACTGGTAGCTGGAAACTGTGCATTTCAGTCTTCCCCTTACTATGTGATATTTGACACGTCGGTCCATACTGCCAGCACTTCATTCTCTGTTCAATCTTCTATTGAATTAAGGACCCAGATTAGGAAGTCTCTGAAGTCTTTACAGCACATATACACATATATAATATATATTCAATATATATTCAGTACTAATAATATATATATATATCTGTATCTGTGTATGTTTTTTCCAGAGCAGAATCAGAGTGCACATTTTCTTACTTTGTATAGTTTTTAAACTTTTAATGACAATAATGCATTGCTTGTATAATTTAATATACACATTTTTTTGAATTTTAGTTCTGATAAAGACAGAGTAGTTTTTATCAAAATAAATTGCCCCCACACATCAATTCTAAATTCTGGAAACACATTAAAAAAGACTATTTTAAAACAGCAGAGATTGCACACAGGTAGAGCACAACAGGAGTGAGATCGCTCACGGAGAGGAGAGAAGCCCCCTCTGTGACCCACGCTCGTCCAGTTGTGCCCGAGGGCGCTCCACGCTGCGTGGCGAAGGGAGAGAAGCCCCCTCTGTGATCCACGCTCGTCCAGTTGTGCCCCGAGGACGCTCCACGCTGCGTGGCGAAGGGAGAGAGGCCCCCTCTGTGACCCACGCTCGTCCAGTTGTGCCCGAGGGCGCTCCACGCTGCGTGGCGAAGGGAGAGAGGCCCCCTCTGTGATCCACGCTCGTCCAGTTGTGCCCCGAGGACGCTCCACGCTGCGTGGCGAAGGGAGAGAAGCCCCCTCTGTGATCCACGCTCGTCCAGTTGTGCCCGAGGGCGCTCCACGCTGCGTGGCGAAGGGAGAGAAGCCCGCTCTGTGATCCACGGGCGTCCAGTTGTGCCCCGAGGACGCTCCACGCTGCGTGGCGAAGGGAGAGAAGCCCGCTCTGTGATCCACGCTCGTCCAGTTGTGCCCCTAGGGCGCTCCACGCTGCCTGGCGAAGGGAGAGAGGCCCCCTCTGTGATCCACGCGCGTCCAGTTGTGCCCCGAGGGCGCTCCACGCTGCCTGGCGAAGGGAGAGAGGCCCCCTCTGTGATCCACGCGCGTCCAGTTGTGCCCCGAGGGCGCTCCACGCTGCCTGGCGAAGGGAGAGAGGCCCCCTCTGTGATCCACGCGCGTCCAGTTGTGCCCCGAGGGCGCTCCACGCTGCGTGGCGAAGGGAGAGAAGCCCCCTCTGTGATCCACGCTCGTCCAGTTGTGCCCCGAGGACGCTCCACGCTGCGTGGCGAAGGGAGAGAAGCCCGCTCTGTGATCCACGCTCGTCCAGTTGTGCCCCGAGGGCGCTCCACGCTGCGTGGCGAAGGGCGACGAGTGACAGGCACCGGTGCACAGCGCTGTGGCCGTGAAGTACACGGTGCTGTTGTTCAGGAAGGAGATAAAAACAACAGAGCAAAAATCGGAGCGGGAGCAAATTCCAGAAACAAAGGAGCCACGCGGGGGTAACTCCAATATGTTATGTAGGAGACTCTCCTAGGACCTGGGCTGAGCACAGCGTGGGCGAGCACGGGAAGTCAGCGCATACGACACCCGGCAGCCGGAGGAACCCCCGGCGGAGGCTGTGGCTGCCTATGACCGTGGTGGCAGTTTGACATGGACGTCTCTCCTCGGGCCATGGCAGACACCATGGGTTTTCCACTGATTTGCCTTAACAAAACATAAACTCAGCTTTCCACAAGCTCAAGTTGGTCAGCTTGTAATTGTACTGATTTCTACGACATGTGAACTCTTCAGAGCACGGTAACAGCATGAATGACTGTAAAGTGTATTTCCACAATACCCAGTACACAATAAAGTATGGTCGGAACACGAGGAAAAAGAAAAGTGTGACATAGTGTCAGGGAAAAGGAATGACCTGTCGATGTATACAATAGCTTTGATACATCCGAGAAAGAGAGATGTGTTAGGGGTTGCCTGAGTTTAGGGTTGGGTTGGATTGGGTGAGAGGAGGGTGAATGTGACACCCCCCTACCCCCCAAAAACACACCACAAGGGATTCCTATGGTGCTGGGATGGATATGTATCCAGAACATGTACATTATTAGAAACAAATGCACCACTCCAGAAGGATATATTAATAATGGGGGAGGTTATGCATGTGTGCAGGCAATGGATATATGAGAAGTCTCTGTATATATAAAATTAAACATCATTCAGCCTAAAAAATGAAGGAAATTATGACACGTGCTACAGCATTGATGAGACATGAGGTTATTACGCTAAGTGAAATAAGCCAGTCACAATAAGACAAATACTGTATGATCCCTTTTATATGAGATACCTGAAGTAATCAAATTCATGGAAACACAAGGTAGAAATGGCAGTGGCCAGGGACCAGGAGGAATGGGAAATAAAAAAGTGTTAATGCGTATACAAAGATTCATAAAATAAAAAATTCTGGAGGTTCATTACACAGCAATAGGAATATACCTGACAATATTGAACTGTAGACCTAAAAATGGTAAAGATGACAATCTAGGATAAGATACTAACGGTATGTTTCTTTCCAAGGACTTCTATTGACTTTGTCTGGATTCTATAGGAAATGTGATAAATTAAAAAAAAAGAAAACAATAATAAAAATGGTCAAAATCTTCAAAATGCACTTCGCCAAAAAAGAATATAGGATCGCCCAATAAGCACATAAAAATGTGCTCAACATAATTAGTCAACGGGAAAATGCAAATTACAACCAAAATAAGATACTACTTCACACCTACTAGCATGCTGGCAAGGACCGAGAGCAAATTTTATCTTACTCACGCTGAGTTAGGCCCACTCAGAGAAATAGCCTGCTGCTTTGGTTCTAAATTTGGAAGATGGAAATGTAATCTGATGGAAATCTTTTGTCAGATGAAAGCATCAGCTAACTCACTTCAGGTTTCTACCTTCACGGTGGCAGCATTTCCAAGGCCAAGGTGCTAGGATCCTCTGCTCAGTCCCTGCAGCCTTGATAAGGAGCGGTCCCTGCGCCACTGTCTGGGTAAGCTGGACACTTTCCCTTCCGCTGGCTTTTCTCTGCCAGCCTGCCCTGAGGAGCCCTCGGAAGACGAGGGAGCTTTGCTTGGTCATGGTTCTGGATTTGGATGCTTTGCTATGAGTTCAGCTAAGCGAAGGCAGGGCGTGAGAAACGTGGATCTCTGAGCCAGATACTCTCAGAGGGGCCAAACACACATTCATTTGGTTTTATCACAAGCCTGTGAGGTCGTGAGAGGTCAATGCTTTCCCTGAGCTCTCCCAGCTGGTAAGTTTCAGTGTAGTTACGGGAGTGAGGGAGACATGGTCAAGACCCCTCATTTTTTGAGAAATTATTTTGAGATATAATTCGCATGCCATCATAGTTACCCTTTGAAACTGTACAACACAGTGACCTTTAACCACAGAAATGTATAACCATCACCGCTGTCTAATATGAAATCATTTTCATCACCCCAAAAAGAAACCTATGCCCATTAGCAGGCACTTTCATGCCCCCTCACCCTAGCCTGTGGCAATCATTAATATGAAATCTGTCGCTATCCCCATGAGAAGGTAAATTCTGGGAGGAAATCTCTGACATCACTTCATGGTGTTACTACTCCCTATAGCCTGCACATAGGAGGCACTCGATGAATGGTTGTTGAATGAATAATTGAACTGTTGACTGATATTACAAGACCAGTGAAATCAAGACTTCTAGAACAGACACTACTTGGAGCAGAAGGTAGTGGGAAGGGAAGGATATGACACAGTGATTTCTGGAGTCTCTTTTTCTCAATTATCAAGCCAGACCAAATTTTTATTTATGTTCTATATTTTTAAATTTTTATTTGTTTGTGCTGTTTGAAGTATAATTAAAAAAGAAAAAAAGTATATATTTATGGTATATAACATGTTGTTTTGATATAAGAATACCTTGTGTAATGATTGCCACAATCAAGCTAATCACATAGTTATCATTTGTATGCGTGTCTATATGTCTGTGTGTGTGTGCCCATGGCTGTGTATGTATGCAGGTAAAAAGAGAAGTTAGTGAATCAAGGTTTAATTAGTTTGTAATTTGATGCTAGTCTACACATAAAGAGTATGTCTACCATATTTTACCCTCACCCAAGGATATTTTTCCATTTTTTGTACAGATAGAGTGGGAGGGAGAGAGAGGAAGAGAGAGAGAGGGAAACATCGATGTGAAGGGACACATCGAGTGGCTGCCACCCGCACGACCAACCAGGCCGGGGACAAACTGCAACTGAGGTACGTGCCCTTAGCGGGAACCGAACCCGGGTCTCTCCGGACCGCAGGCCGACGCTCTAACCGCTGAGCCAAACCGGCCAGGGCGACCATATTTTACTAATCAATGTCCTTGCTCTGAGGTGGATGGGATGTGGGCAGAACATATACAGCATTGTTCATTTCAGGCACTCGGGTAACTTCTACCCTGCCCTTAATTTTCTTACAATAAGAGACAAGAAACTGTTATGTTTTTCTCTTTAATTTTTCTTTATTTCTTTCTTTCTTTCTTTCTGTTTTTTTTTGTTTTTTTTTTTTGTTTGTTTGTTTGTTTGTTTGTTTTTAGCATTAAAGAGAGAGTCAGGAAATGGAATATAATTAAAATATGGTCAAATATTTCTTTCAGTATTTTTTTTATGGTACGCTATACGGGCCATCTTACAATATTGATTGAGATACTTTCCATCTTAATTCAAGTATGTTAACTGTTATTCACTAAGGCACTAATAATTTGTTAAAATTTTAAAGTTAAACATTATTATATTTTTAAAAAATAAAACTGGGGACCGACCAAAAGAAGAAACATCACGTTTAAGTACGGCCAAGAAGATGAGCTAAGTCAATGCTCATGAAGAAGCTGAAGATTAAATCAAGCCCAGGAATACTGGCAAGCTGTCAGCCCAGGACATGAGTATGAAGAATACTACAGCTCTCATGGAAGAACAGAACACTTGCTTAATCTAACATCTGAAAACTCCCCCACTGACATGTTCTGCCATGAGATTGAAGGTAAGACTCTTCTTATATTAAACTTGAGAAAACATATATTTCTTGCTTCATTGAAACTACAGGAAAAGCCTGTTAAAACAGTATTACTACCAGGCTGCAAGAGTGCGTTGACTTATATTTTAAAGTGGGCTTCACATGTTATTGTTTTTTATTTGCATTCTTCGAGGAGTAAGGCCCCGTCGAATACATTTTTGGTAATAAAACACCAAGTAAGCATTTCTGGAAATGCATTTGCTTAGAAAGTCTACATGAGATTGAAAATCAAACCTACCCAGGCCATTATCCTGGACATGTCTCACCATCGGTATAGGGTGATAAGAAAAAAATGACTGAAAATTTAAAATAAGAAATCTTAACACAAAAATACCTTGAGGCAAAACTGAAATTTGTGCTTTCAATAAATTCAAGGCCTAGAACCCTGGGCTAACAGGGGGCCAATTGCCACGGGATTAGAAGTGACTCTGCTGGTGGCGGTGGTGTGGGCATGTCAAGGCCACCCGTGTCCGAGCACCCGCTGGAGAAGGAAGAGCTTCACGCCAGAGGGCTGAACATATTCTTCATCTGGACTCTTGGAGTGTCAGGTGAAGACAATGGGCCCCTTTTCTTCTCGAAATAAAGTTAGGACTGTGTAAATGCTTAAGATAGGAAAGCCACTGAAAGTCAGTTTAAATAGAACTATCAAAATAGTAACATAAAACCACTTTGCACTATAGAAGTGAAGTGCGCACTTCTTTGTTAATGTATTACTAACAAATTGTAGTAGCAAGAATCATAAGTAACATACGAGCTCAGTAGTAATGAGTATAAAAACCTTGCACTATCTGCAAAATTCGTATAATATGATCCAAGTCTTTAATTTTTTAATCATTTTTAAAAGTTTTTTAAATTACAGTCGACAAACATGCTTATATTAGTTTCAGGTGTGTATCCTAGTGATTAGACATTATTAAACTTACTAAGTGATCATCCCTCCAAAACCTCATACCCATCTGGCACCATACATAGTTATTAGAATATTATTCACTATGCTGTACTTTATAACTCCATGGCTATTCTGTAACTACTAATTTATACTTAAATTTTTTTTCTTTATTAATTTGAGAGAGAGAGGAAGTGAGAGGGAGAAAGAGATAGAAACATCAATGAGAGAGAATATCAATGACTGCCTCCTGCATGCCCCCCACTGGGGATCTGGCCCACAACCTGGGCATATGTCCTGACTGGAAATCAAACTGGCAACTTCTTGGTGCATGGGTGGATGCTCAACCACTGAGTCACACTTGCCAGACTTTAAATTTTTTTTTAACTGACCAGGAACTGGACCTGTAACCTTTTGGTGTATGGGACATTGCTCCAACCAACTGAGCCACATAGCCAGGGCTCTAATTTATACTTTTAAATCCTTACCTTTTTCATCCATCCCCTCAACCTCCCTCCCACCTGGGAACTGTCAGAATGTTCTCTGTATTTATGAGTCTGTTTCTGTTATGCTTGTTTATTTTGATTTTTAGATTCAATTGTTGATAGATACGTATTTATTGTCATTTTATTGTTCATATAGTTAATCTTTTTTTTTTTTGTCTTCTTCTTTTTAAAGAAGACCCTTTAACATTTCATGTAACACTGGTTTGGTGGCAGTAAACTCCTTTAGGTTTTTCTTGTCTGGGAAGCTATCTGACCTTTGATTCTAAATGACGACTCTTCTGAGTAGAGTAATCTTGATTGTAGGTTCTAGCTTTTAATCACGTTGAATATTTCTTGCCACTTCCTTTTGGCCTGCAAAGTTTCTGTTGAAAACCCATCTGAAAGCTTCATGGGAGCTCCCTTGTAGGTAACCGCTTTCCTCTTGCTCCTTTTCACATTCTTTCTTTGTCTTTAACCTTTTGCATTTTAATTAAGATGTGTCTTGGTTTGGGCCTCTTTAGATCCATCTTGTTTAGGACTCTCTGCACTTTCTGGACTTATATGTTTATTTCTTTCATCAGGTAAGGGAAGTTTCCTGTCATTATTTTTTCACATAGGTATTCAATTTCTTGCTCTCCATCTTCTCCTTCTGGCACCCCTGTGATGTGAATGTTGGTATTTTTGAAGTTGTCTCAGAAGCTCCTTACACCATCATAATATTTGGGGATTCTTTTCTTTTTGCTGTATTGATTGAACATTTTTTCTTCTTCCTTGTATTCCAAATTGCTGATTTGATTCTCAACATCCTCTACTCTACTGTTGATTCCCTGTAAAGTATTTTTTATTTCAGTTAGTGTGTTCTTCATTTCTGACTCGTTATTTTTTATGGTTCCTATGTCCTATGTGCTATTGAAGTTCTAAGTTCCTTAAAATTATCACTAAATTCTTTGAGCTTCCTTTTAAACATTTTTTGAACTTTGTGTCTGGTAGTTTGCTTGCCTCCATTTCACTTGGTTAATTTTTTTCTGGAGATTTCTTTCATTCCTTTGTTTGTCCTTGCATTTTGTCTGTTTCCTTGTGTTTGTTTCTATGCATTAGGTAGAGCTGCTACATCTCCTTGGTAGAGTGGCCTTGTATAGTACATGTCCTTTAGAGACTGGTTGCATAGCCTCCCCAGTCACCTGAGCTCAACCTTGTGTAGGCTGTGTACACTGTCCTGTTGTAACTGAACCTTGACTGTTGTTGACATCACTGGGCGGGATTGACCCCCAGGACAATCAACTGTGAAGACCAGCTGTGACTACAGTGGAGAAGCGGCTATGCAGGAACATATCCTAAAGAGCAGGACTTGCTTCAGTAGGGCTTTGGTGCTCAACAAGTCCACCCCTTGTATGGGCCATTTGTGGAGGTGGTAGGGCTGTAATCTGCCAGGGTCTGAAGCTATTCACTGGGTACACTCGTGTTGGGGCCTCTCAGGAGCTGCCAAGTCAGCTACTGCCTGTGCTCTGCCTAAAGCCGGTCATCACAAGCTACAGAATGATCTGCAGATGGCTGCTACTTGTGGTGGGCTTGGAGGTGCCCAGGAGGCTAAGCTACGAACCAAGGCAGGCTGCTGTGAGTGTTGGGCCTGGAGCCACTTAGTAAGAGTAGGTGGTACGCAGAGGCCAGCCACTGCTCATCTGAGAGATTTTAGGAAAGTCTCGAGCCCCAAGTAAGAGGGGCCAGTTTCATGGAAAAGCCACTGATATGACTTGGATGAGCCCACCAGCTGGGTGGAGCAGGATCACAGGGAATCACCAGGGTGAAACAAACAGTGTAAGCCAGGCATATGGAGACTTGGATATGATACCTGCCTGTTGGCTCTGTGTGTGTGTGTGTGTGTGTGGCAGGGGGGGGTGTTGTCTCAGCAAAGGTATGCCTGTGCGTGTGTGTGTGTGTGCATGTGTGTGTGTGAATGAGCTCTTTGTGCTTCTGGAAGAACACATCATTTTGAGGGTTGGTAGTATTATCTGTTAAATAAACACCTATTTGTATCATTTTCTGTATTCTTCACACACTATCCTTCACACAACCCTGTCATTCATAGTTCTTTCACAAAATAGCCCTGCATTACTTGTTATTTTAGCAAGTTTAAAGTAATTGCATCTGCCACTTTAAAAGATGAAATACTGTAAGAACTTACAGGTACTTTATATATCTATTGATTAAGATATAATCGATTTCCAAAAACTACTTTCTAAGGGAATTTGCTGGTGGAATTTTAAAGTTTCAGTTTGACTTAAATATTCAGCTGGGAAATAGTTTTCTCTGTTCCTGTGAGATTCTTTGACTCCATCATTGCGACCATTTTGCACTCTTAAATGGCTTCTGCACTCTATTGTTGAAATAATCTTAACCTGAAAAGTTGGTTAATCAATATGTGTGGCGAGGGCAATGATGAGGAGCATGAAGAGGGTTATGAGAGCAGAGAGATGGGCAGTCAAGAGTCAGGGGAGGGAGAGCTGGAAGCTGAGATCTGAGGGAAACCCAGGAGTTAGCAGGTAGCTGGAAGGCAGGTTAAGTTGATTGAGGAGGAGAGCATTATAGGCAGATGGAGAAAATAATTCATAAAATTGGAAATGAGAAAGAGCAAGGACCATTAAAAGTGAGATGACTTAGAGTAACTGAGATTTAGGTTTTAGAATGGGAGCAGATGGCAACATCCTAAGGAAGCTTAAATTAGGTTCTAAGACCCAGAGGAAGGTGTTGAAGATGTAGGGGGGGCAGATACAGCCACTGATTTGTAAATATACAGGAATACACACTGAGTCCAATAGGAAAACACATTGGCGGGAGACCTGGAAATATTGGAATCTGTATAACTTTAAATACTTGAATATGCCCAAGATGTCAAACTACATTTTTGCAGTCAACCCTTTTTTCCACCAACAGTTGGTTAGCCTCTCCCCTCAGATACCAATGGACACTTCACACATAATACACACACAACCACACTCTGAAAGTTTCCCTTGAACTTATTCCACAGCAGTCTTATCCATCTTAATTGTAAGAGCTGTAATTTTTCTTTTCTTTTTTGCTGTAGCCAAAACCTTGCAGTCATAAATAATTCATCTTTTCCACTTACATGACACATCCAATATATCAGAAAATCCTGTGTTCTCCACTTTCAACATGCAGAATCTGGTGAGTTCCCACCACCTCCAAGCTACCCTTCATCTTCTCATGCCTGGGTAACTATAGGAGGTTTCTGACTGGTCTTCCTGCCTCCACCCTCTTCCACTCTGCACCTATCTTCAATGTGTCACCACACAGGATGATTCTGCATCATGACTGCAGTCATGTCCCTCCTCCACTTGAACCCTGTGATGACGTCATATATCACAATGGAAAAGACAACACTCTTATGATGTCTAAGAGGGCTAAACACCACCGTTCCCATAGCCGTGACTTCTCAGCTTCATCTCCATCCATTCTCCCCCATTTCCTCTCTGCTTTCAACACAAGTCTGCTTAAGGATGGAGAAACAGAGACGCTCCACCTTAGGACCTTTGATTGGCTATTCACTGTCTAGGACATTCTTTCCCTAATTGAACACTGTCACCCTCTACTTAGTAAGTCTATGCTGACCACCTTGCTTTGCACTTTTTAAAAATAACACTTGCAATGTCTATGGCACTCTTAAATGCTGTATCATACCTATTTCTTATTACCCCCTAATCCCAACTAGAAAGTGAGCCTCAAGGGCAGAGAGACTTATATGTTTTGTTCATTGATATATCCCTAACATCTTCAATAGTGCTTGGAACATAATTGTCACTCCACAAGTATGTGGTGATGAATAAATGGAAAGGGTTAGGGAGCACAATTGCTTGACAGAGAGTGGTGAATGGACAGACATAAGTTGTATGGACAGACTTGGGAAATAGAATCAGTGGGCATTTACAACACGTTGTGTGGTCTAAAGAAGTAGGAGCCGTAGATGACTTCCAGGTTTCTGGCTCAATGTGTGGTGTAGGTGAAGAAGGCATTTCTAGTGAGACGCGATTCCAGAGCAGAAGCAATGAACAATGTACAGAAGATGATTCCGGCAGTATTAGAGAATTTCAGATAGGTATGCCTCCAAGACACCCAGGATCAGATGTATAGGAGTAGGTTTTTATGCAAGTATTAGTGCCAGAAACAAGGAATGGAACCAGCTGTCAGGGAGCAGATGGTGGATGTACTAATGGAGCGATGGAAATCGAAGCCAGTGGAGGAGAAAGATTCCACAGTGAGTAGTAGAATACCCAGAAAGAGCTGTTGACAGAAGGAAAAGAACCACCAGTTTGAGGGCAGAACCATAAGCAACACAAACATTTAAGAGGCAAGGTAAAGAAAGATGACTATGAGGCTAATACGCAAGAGTACACAGTAGGTGAAAATTCTCAGCGTTCTAGATGCTGAGTAAAGAGTGTGTTTGAGGAAAACGTTACTGGCCAAATGCTGTGAACATATCAATTAAATGAAGGTAAAACATTGCCAACAATTTTTAGCAACAAGAAGGACAAGCATAAACATGTAAAAGACAGTTTTGATAAAGTACCAAAAATACTTGATTTAAACAAAGTTTAGCTCTGAAGAGGAGGAGAGAGGGGATGCAATCATTGGAGAGAAATTAGAACTTGAAGGAATATGTTATTTCTATGAGAGAGATTTTAGTGTTTTTACATAGGGTGGGAAAGATCAAATAGGGAGATCATATTAAAAGGTAGATAAAAATCATCCTAAAAGAGTTCCTAGGAATGTAAAACAGGCAAATGTGGAATGAGCCTTCACGGGAGACCCTGTTCCCTCCTCCAGGAAAAAGAGGGTGACGGAGTTTGCTTTGCAGGCGTGCTAGCTGAAAGTTGAGAGGAGTCCTGTCTAGTGTCTCTGTGTTTCTTGAGAAATGTAAAAGGTGATGTCCCTCTTTTGAGAATGATGAAGATACGTTGAAGCTGAAAATGATAGATGAGGAAGAGGGGGGTTGGAAGAACTGAAAGGTCTGGGCGAATTAGCATATATTACCAATTTCATCTAATGCAAACTTGTCATTGTTCATTAATCTCCAGATACAGGGAACTGAACTCTTCTATTGTGGAAGTTTCTTCCCAAATCAAGACTTAGCCAGGCCTTTCCCTGGGTCTGAAATAGGCAGGCTGTTGCACCTGAATTCGGTGTTTTTCTTCAAAACCTTCACATTCTAACCATGTGTAATCATCCATTTTTAGAACTTTATCTCTGCCTTTTACATAAACTGAAATACCATGTTAAAAAAAGTCCATTGTGTTTGATTTTATTATTTTCTTTTATTTTTTGCCATTTTAATGCTCTTGTCTAGCATGGTAGTTGTCATGAAGCAGGTGATCAAGTATTTGCGGATCAGTTCAATAAACTGAGTTCATGGTGACATTTGCCCAAAATAACTGAGTCAAAAATGCATGATTATACAAAATGTAAAAATAGAAATTTTGGACTCAGAAAATTAAAACTAAACAAATTGAAGGTAATCAAAGTTAATAAAAATAGAAAATCAAATTTTAACTGATACTGTATAAATCAAAAATAAATTCAAGGTCCGTTTTTTTTTTTTTTTTTTCCCAGTAAAATTTAATGAATTAGATACAGGGTTGACTACTTGGTTCCAAGAGAATGAAACAAGATACCCTCTGGAAATGAGAAATAAGAAAAGGGATAAAATAGTGTGGAGAGTGAGCATGATTGTCAAATAAAATGTATAACTCTGAGCTATAAAATTTGAAAATCCCAATGAAAAAGTGTCTGTTTTGCTCAGAAGGTATACATTCCCCAAATTGCCTCAATACCAAGTAGAAAAGTTGAATAAACAAATAATTATAAAAGAAGTTGTAAATGTTTTCAGAGATTTTCTTCTTAAAAGTGCTCCGAGGGACTCCCAAGCAAAGCAAAAAAGTAAGTACAATTGCCTTGGTCTGTGGTTGTTTTCGCAGTTGCTCATTGCAATGAGTAATGGGATATAAAAATAGCCGGAAACCTGCCCCAGTACTGTAAACCTGTAAATAATTCTCTTCGTGTTCTTAAAACTTTAATTTTTAAAAGTATTGTGAAGAGGGAATGTGGATCAACGAAAGGCTTGCACTCAATTGTAATAAGATCTGGGCGCTGGCAATAAGAATAGACTGTAAAATAGCCCCGCCCTGCCGGGATATAGCCCTAGAGGGAGGGGGAGGGACCGGGAAGTAGCAGGTACTTCCTATGGCGTTAATGCACTGAGAGGTGTTAGTGCTGGGGCCATACTGATAATGAGTTTTCATTGAGGCTTGATCAATAGTTCTAACTGGCATGGGCACCCTTATTTCGACCTGGCCTTAAGCAGGGGCATCTTCTTTGCTTGAATGCTAATGAGGTCAGTCATACCAGGCAAATAGTAAAGGCATACCAGTTTCTGGCTGATCCCCCAAAGAGACAAAGAAAATGCTTGAACAAAAGTTGAAGGTCTGTGTTGCAACTTGCCTTGCTTCCTCAATCCCCCGTCATCCCCAGACTTCACAACCAACTTAGTGAAATATGTGATTAGGACATTAAATTTGATCATGACTTTTTCTACATCATTCTTTAAGGTTTATATATAAGGACATTATTTGCAAGAACTCATTTTGTTGTTAGTATTGAAAACACACTGATAATTATATTTTTGAAAAATATTTTTTGTTAATTTTTAGAAAGAGAGGAATGGAGAGAGAGAGAGAGAGAGAGAGAGAGAGAGAGAGAGAGAGAGAGAACGAGAGAGTGAAAAACATCGATTGGCTGACTCCTACATTTCCCTGCCATGTGCCCTGACTGGGAATCTAACTGACGACCTTTTGGTGCAAGGGATGTTGCCCAACCAACTGAGCCACACTGGCCAAGGCACAACAATAAATATCTTAATGAAAAAAAATGGTCCATAACTCAGAAAAGCATAGATAAATTGGTTTTAATACCAAATCTAGGATAATGTGTGGTGGAGATGGTGGGAGTCAAATAACTGTACCCAGACTGCCTCTGTGTCTTTCATCTCTGTGTGTCTTTTTCTTTTGTTTTCTTCATGGGTGGCCTCTTATTTTCTGCAGACAGATTGCTTATTTGGCTGGGGAAAATGACAACAAGAAACCCAAGTTGATTTGTGTGCGTTTGAAAACTTTATAACGGTTCCTCGTATCTGCCTGCCATGGGTTACAGCTCCATCCCCGAACAAGTTACTCTAGTAAGAGGATGGTGCACTCATAAGGTCAGTTTGGGTCAAGTCCCCGTTTTCATGGCAGAAGTAAAGCAATAAGGATGACTTCAAGCTTCCCTCACGATGTAGAATGAGGTCTCTCCCAGAAAGAAGAAGCTGTCCAATTAGAAGTAAGAGGCTAGCGAGGGCTAGAGAAAATGCACATCTCGATTATCATCACGTCATCCTTGTTGGCATAACCCAATTATTTTTTAAAGTAAGCATGAATGTATCTGTGCAAAGATAACAGGGAAGAAAAATATGTGCTCGGGTATTAAATATATGATTGCAAAAACAATTACATCTCCCAAAGCGTATGCTCTGAAAAAAGTACATAAGCAGGAAAAATGCTGTAGAAAATTTCTAATTCAACAGGAGGTAAATATACTATTTTTAGAAGTAATTTCTAATTTAGTGATATCTTATAAGCCTGTACTCACCCCGTCACTTCTATGTCCTACGCGGAGAAGGACAACAAGTTGAGGTAAGCCAGTCACCATCTTCTGGAGCAAGACTGAAAGGACCGGCTGTCACTCCGTGGTCACCAGAGTAGGGAGCCACTCAGCTCCTCTGTACAGAGACTGGGAACTTGGAGGGTACTGTGTGAATGAGAAAGGTCAACCTTCTACGAACTTAGATACATTCATGATCCAGATGTCATCTTAGAAAACAAGAGAAAACAGTTAGAAATTGGAAAGTTTAGTAATTATACCTAAAGGCCCAGTAATTATAAATCACACTATATTTATGGATTGAACTAAATTCAGTTACTTTATTTCCTTTGTTACTGGCAGTTGGAGGTGCAGCAAGACATTCAGATTTATGGCAGAATATGAAGAAACTATATATATATATATTTTTAAATTGTTTTCTGTATTGATTTTAGAGAGAGAGGAAAGGAGAAGGAGAGAGAGATGGAAACATTGATGAGAGAGAACATTGATTGGCCACCTCCTACATGCCCCCCACTGGGAATTGGGCCCGCAACCTGCCCTGACCAAGAATTGAACCGGGAACCTCTTGGGCATGGGTCAGTGCTCAACCACTGAACCACACCGGCTGGGCAAAGAAGAAACTATATTGTCTATACTCATCTGTATTATAAAATGAGAAAATCTTTGCCTGTTTTTATTCATGAAAATAAAAGAAATAGTTATAAAAAAGGCATAGCATGAAATTAGAATATATTACATAGAAAGGAAACCATTTTGTCAAAATACTTTTAAAAGTGATAATTGCTTCAGTACATAACAGATTGAATAGTTAAGAATAGCAAAGTAGTAAAGAATAAAATAAAATATAAATTGCCCAGAATTCTAAAAAAAGGATAAGAAAAATAAAAATTAAGAAAAATAAAAACATGGATCTAAGTCAGAACACAGATTATGAAACATTTATTCAAGAATAATGAAACAGTACTCAAATATTAGGAGAGAAAATGAATATAACAATAGACACAGAAGGTATTTAAAGTATAAGCAAATTCAAATCTATGCTAATTAATTTGAAAATCTCAAGAAAATGAATAATTTTCAGCAAGATATTAATTATGTAAATTGACTCAAGGAAGTTGAAAAATTGAATAGATCAATGAAAGAAGACAATTTAAGATTGTCAAAAATTACCTTAAAATATGTTGGCTTTAGGCAGTATTTTACAGGTGAATGCTTTCAAACATTCAAGTAACAAATTATTTACATGCTAGACAAATTGTTCCCAATCATTTCAAAAAAAGAAAAAGCTTGCAAGCACATTTTTCAAACTAGCTAAATCATTGTAGCTGAATCAAAAAAGACAACACGAAAAAAGCAAACTTGACTCTATTCTCACTTACAACTTTAAATAAAGAAACCTTAAATAAAAAGCAGCAAAATGCAATTGAGTACATTTTAAAAATAAAGTTCCAAACTCTAGCTTAGCAGGACATCCCAGGAATAAAAATGCATTTAACATTAGGGATTTATTGACTTAGTATATGATTTCACTTGATCAAGTTAAAAAAAGAAATCAAATAATCATTTAGAAAGATTCTGAAATGAAATTTTGTCATATTACACTTCCAATCCATAATCTACAATAATAATAACCCATAATAATCCATAATGGTAAAAAGTTAAGAGCTTATGAAATATGATCCAAGCAAGATTCCACATGCAGTGAAGTTAGAAGAAAACAAACTCCAGGAGTTCAGAATTTTAAGGCTTGAAATTAAATCCATGTCATTGGAAACCACAGGTACACTGTTCAAATCCTGGCTTTGGCACTGCCGCCTTCCTGTCTGGGCTATTACTCACCCTCGGGGAGACCAAATGCAGCCTTATCTCTTTCCTGGCACTGGGGCGAGGAACCACTGTTAATTGTGACTATGTTAAAATAACGAGGATGTGTGTTTTAACATGTGTAAGCTTTGCTGAAACACATTTCTTGCATTACATTGGTGAACTCACGGCATAGGTTGGAGAGTCACATCGGTTTTTCATTATTATTGTTCTTGTTGTTATGTGTCACAGGTTTTGTGACCATAGTCCTGGGTCAAGAACTAAGGGACTATATTTGGGCTTAATGACTTAATAATTTAGCTGAAATGGCAATAACCTTTCAGAGCAAGTGATTTTGCTAGGTGAACAAAAATACTTCTAGTGAACTCAAGTTTATTTTGGAATAAGGTGATATATGGAAAATAGACCTTGTGTGGACAACTTCTGAGCAGTCTCATAGTGCATTGCATTTTATACTGGACCTTAGCAAGGAGCAAGGACTGTCTCTACGGAGAATCACAGCAACCCAAGGATTAGTTGGGGTAGGCTGGGAAATTGAGACATGAGAAATGAAGTGCCTACTGTGAGATAGCACACCTAGTTAAGTGCCAGAATGGGAACTGGGACTAGGGCTTTGGAGCCCTTGTCTAGTTCTGAGAAACAACTCCAGATGGGACATCCACTGATGGACACACCATCCCACTACACTTCAGGAGTCAGAGAGGCAACTGTGAGCTGCGCAGGACATAGTGTGTCATTTTCTGTGGTGGACAGTGATTGCCCTTCCTTTGCCTCTTGTTTCAATCACTACCACTCTTTTTATAATACAGTGTAAGATGCGATCTTTTCATATATCTCAATTGCATTGAATCTGGAGTAGACTCCTTCCTGACTTATTGGCTGTGCCCATAAGTTCCTATCCCTTTGGAATTCAACTACCAATGAGCCCATGCTTTAAACACAGGTCAAAACAAGAGCATATTTATTTTCATCCAAAAAATGAATAGTTTCTGATGTTGTGACTTGAATTGTCCACCCTCCCCTCCAAATGTTTGAGCCCTAACTAACCCCTGGTACCTGTGAATGTGACCTTGGAAAAAAGGTCTCTACAGATGTAATCAAGTTAAGATGAGGTCATACTGGGATAGGGTGGGCTCTTCATCCAGTATGACGGTGTCCTCATACATGAAGATGAAGAGACAGAGACACACATGAAGAACGCCATGTGATGTGATGATGGGGGCAGATATGGGAGTGATAAGCATACAAACTGAGGAACTTCCAGGGCTGTGAGGAACCACCTGAAGCGAAGTGTAAAGCATTGCACAGATTCTTCCCTTGAGTCTTAAAAGAGAGCATGGCCCTGAAGACACCTTGATGTTGGACTTCCAGCCTCCAAAACTAGGAGAGGATAAACTCCTGTTGTTGAACCTACTCAGTTTCTAGAACCGTGTTATGGCAGTCCTAAGACACTAACACCCATTAGGCTGAACCATCCACCCTCCCTTTTATGACTGGTTTGCTTGTAGCTGCCACAGAATGTCACCATTTTCATTCTCACAAACGTAGCTCTCTAGGGACTCAGGTCTCTCATATGGAAACTGACTGCACACTCTCTGTGCTTAGCTTGACCCACAACGCCCCTTACCAGTGGCAAGAATCACATTTCTTAGTGCTCAGCAATTTCAGCTTCACATGCAAATATGTTCCTATAGGAAGTGGGGAGCCCAAGAGGCATTCATGTAACTCTTCAACCTGGGAATGGAATTCTCCACTACAGAAACCAGCACAGTGTGAAGAGGGCCCCACCTTCATAGGCAAGTTTTCCCTTAAAATCCATCAGTTGGCCCTGGCCAGTTTTGCTCAGTGGCTAGAGCATTGGCCTGCGGTCCAGAGAGACCCGGGTTCAGTTCCTGCTAAGGGCATTGTCCCCAGCCGCAGTTGGGTCGTGCAGGTGGCAGCCACTCGATGTGTCCCTTTCATGTCGATGTCTCTCTCTCTCTCTCTCTCTCTCTCTCTCTCTCTCTCTCCCTCCCTCCTGCTCTAATTGAACAAAAAATGGAAAAATGTCCTCAGGTGAGGATAAAAAAAAAAGGAAAAAAAAAATCAATCAGTTGATTACCGGACGACAAATATCCATCAGCCAGACTTTTAAAGGAGGAAGGGAAGGGGCCAGTTGGATCCAATGGAGGATTGTGGGTGGGGTGATACCTTTCATTTCAGAGAGGTGATTCTGCTTCCAAGACTAAAACAAAACAAAAGTGAGATCAACAACCTCTTACCTTTCATTTACCCCAAATTCAATTTTATCTTCCTCCCTTTCCATAGAAGTTTGAGTAGGGTTTTGGGAGCTATTGAAACAACGGTGACTTTTACCCAGAAAGGTGAGAAAATGAACAGACATTGGACATTGAACAGAAGAGCGGCACCCTTTGGCTCACAGATGATGAAAATTCAGAGGCATGTGCTCAGGTCTTAGTGAATGGCTAGGGCACAGCTGAATGCAGGGATGAAGAAACGAAGAAAGAAATATTCATCGATGGCCGGGTCTTTCTAGTGCTTTGCTTTTGTTCTGTTCCTCTGTGATTTTCTTTTTGTTTCGGTTTCTTCCCACCTACATGATAAGTCCAAATCCTTAGTATGCCGTTCAGGATTCTGATGGCCTGGCTGACCTCGCCGCTTCATCTTCAGAATCTTCTACCGGGCAAGTCACACTCCAGCGACTCCAAATCGCACGCATCCGTAGGCTCCTTCCAGGGATTTGCATTCCACAGTGCTTCTGGCTTCACCCCACTGGCTTCTGTCAGTCAGGACTCACCTCCGGGGACATCAGCCCCTGAAACCTTGCTTGAGTCTCAGCTTCCAAGCTATGCTACAGGCAGCAAAGAAGAGGGAACGGAAGATCGCCGTGTGGCTTCTGTCATGTTCTACTGTGCCTTTCAGAAGACCAACCGTTACTATGCGTATTAACACTTGCATTTCTTTTAGAACTTCTACACTTGCATTTACCTCCTTATTTTTCTTTTGCAATGCACACTGATTTCCATGAACTCATAGGAGTTATTCATTTCTTAGATGTATTTGCACCTAATATTTCAAGTGCAAATATTTTTCAAGTGTCTGGTTTATTTTACGTATCTTTGATTTTTTAAATTAATTTTATTTTTTGATGGTAGAGTGTTTATTTTTAATTTTTTTTTTATGCATCACCTCATCATTTATTTATTCCAGACTTTTACAAATAACTGGTTAGCATTTTAAATGTATTGGGGTGAGAATGGTTAGTAAGATGATATAGGTTTGGAGTGTACAAGTCTACGATATGTCATCTGTATATTACACCGTGTGCCCACCACCCAAACTCAGATCTTGTTCTGTCATCAAGTATTTGCCTCTTTTTCCCTTTACTCTTCCCTACTCCCTGCCCCTCTGGTAATAACCATACTGTCGTCCGTGTCTGTGAGCTTTGGATGGTTGGTTTTCTTTGTTCATGTCCTGCTCTCAGTGTTGGGAAAATTTGATTTGGTAAAACCTATGGATATTCTCTTCCACAGTATAGATTTTTTTTTTAAACTTTGAAATTCTTTTATTTTTATTTTACTTCTTTGCATTAGCTTGTGACTCCATTTTACATTCATGTTAGTATATGGTTTGGAGGGCACGATGATACGAATTTTAAAAACTTTAGTAAGCCTTGCTTCACCAGATGGATGAAATGTCAGGGTTAAGAGCTGTTTCATCACAAAACTTTGTTTCTATTCTTTCAGTGCCTGAAAAATAGCATACGATATTGAAATGAGCAATCCCAGATGTCTCAGCAGCTTGCACCATTTTCAAATAGATTTTCTTACCATTTTCATATATTTCGACTTCACCATCCTATGTAGTCAAAAGTAATGCTGTGTGAGCGGACTTAATTCACCGCTTTGATGTCATGAGGGTCCAGCTCTCATGTCCATGAATAATGCCATTAAGTATCTATTCTTCAAATGGAGACCATGGACCCTGCATGGCCGGCATCGGCCTCATTCAGAAATGTTGATGACCATACAGGTGCACGGGCCCTACACAGAATGACTGAAACAGAATCTTTGCGATGTGAGATCGAGCCTTAAACAACAGCATACTAGGGTTCTCTGCCCCTCACTCTGATTTTAGTGAGAAAGAACTCGTTTTCGCTTTGATTCTATGTTCAAAAGTCTAGCAATCATGGTGCCTCACTCCTTAAATCACCTGCGTCAGGGCTTGTCACGCACCTGAATCCTGGCACGTGACCTCAACCACAGGACTAAGTAGAGTGAAGCTAGCTCCCACCAACCAGCTAGTGCTGGAGGTTACCAGAAATATTTCCCAAGCCGAGGCTATCAGACTCCTCCCAGCACGATACATGTTTTTCCTCTCTGTGCTTGGAAGGCCACACCCAAACAGGTGCTCCACAGAGTTTGCAGAGGTGGTAAAGTTACTGAAGGGACTCATCCTTGCCTTGGATGTCTGTCATCAGGCTATTATCTTGCAATTTACTTGAGTTTACCCATCTACCCATTGTGTCCATTCTTTGTGGTGTTTTACTTTTGCAAATGAGGAAAACGAAGTTGGTGAAGATGGAGTCACCTGCCATTAGAAAACTAGCCAGTGTCAGAGCCAGAGCTCAAACCCAGACTTCTGGACCCAAACCTAGAACGTGCTCTCCAGCACAGCTGCCGGGGTTATTTCTTCGCTGCACCCTGTGGCTTCTTTTTCAGCTGTGTTAATAAGTTGCTGTGAGTCAGGTGTTGGGAAACCATACGGCTGAGAGGAGGCAGGGGATACACCTGTAGGCAGTTAGGGCTGAAGACCAGCCTTGTTTTTCGAGTATCTTAGATGCTCAGTCCTCACTCATGTCCCAGCGACACTTCTCTGCTGTCCCCGGTTGCTGTTAACGAGACGCCATCCCTGCTCATTGTCATCACTCACAGGAATTACAGAGTATTTCCCATATACTGACTCAAAAACTTTCACCCCCCCCGCCCACAAACTAACACATGAAAAATAGAACACAAAGCATTTTACAATGTAATACATCGTATTTGTATGCGATTTTATGGTTTCCAAAGAGCTTTCTCATGCTACTTTGTTGAGTTCTCACAACCACCTGTTGAAGTCATTATCGCTCTCGCCTATTTCCATACTGCTTCTAAAGAAATTGAAACACAAGTGCTGGCGTGCTCTTTCAAGGTCAATGAGGTGACTTAGATCCGCTATTGTGTCTCTCCGCTTCAAAGCCTTTGCTCTGCAATTTTCCCCACAGTCTCTGTGCTGTCGGCTACATCTTGCTAATCAGTTGTTCAATGATGGATGATGCTTATCTTTTATAAGAGGTGAAAGGCTGTGGTATTCGCATGAGCATTTGAATGGGACAAGAGCAGCTTGAAAGGGTTACTACAGGGATGACTAGGGAACCGCAGGGCAGACCATCCTTGCACAGACCTCTGCGACCTTCTGCAAAGGCAGAAGCATCACTGTGATGTCAGCGTTGCTCAGTGGAAATAACAGTCATCAAAACCAGCACACTGAGTCCTGGGCAAACACAAACTAGTGTCTGAGTTAAGAAAGGAGAAGGTCGTGCCTATCAACCAACCAACCAACCGGCGACCAGGACTGAATGAAAGAGTTTGATTTAAGGATGCTTCTCAGAATATTTTGATTTTCTTTCTTGTTTTAAAGAAATATGTAATTTTAGTTCTTAGGTTTGTCTGTTTATGTAAAAATTTTGTGATAATATCAACTTTTATTTTAAATTAATACTGGAAAATTCACTCCAACATAACATCTGAGAATTGTCAATTTGGGATACAAGATCTCTATTGAAAACGAACCTGTTGGTCATTTAATTCCCAATAATTGTACATATTTAACATAAAGTCAATATTCTGTGAGATGTTGCTTCATGTCTTTCATTTCTCTTAGTCACATATTTCTTAAAGGTCTACAAAATCTCCTCAAATCAGAAGTTCTGTTGGATAAAATAAAAATTCTATGTAAAGATTTAGAAATATATATATATAATTTTAATATATTTATATTTGTTTTATTTTTAATTAATTAAATGTATTGAGTGACATTGATTAATAAGATTATATAGGGTTCAGGTGTAGGTTTCCATGATACATGTTCTGTATATTGCATTGTGCTTCTACGTCCAAAGTCATATCATCTTCCATCACCATTTATTTGGCTACCATTAATGACTCTGTCTGGTTCATCCAGCTGGTGTAATTTAATCAGAGCTAAATGTTTAACTAAAATTGACACAAACAAAACATCTGAAAAAAATAACATATAAGTTAATACACAAAAAGCTCTTAGAAAAATGCTCATTGTGAGTGACCTATATTTATAGCTATTATTTGACTTGTTGCTATGATTATCAATATTATAATTTTTAGTTATTGTTGTTTATCTATTTTTATTACTTAATTTATTTTTGTTCCAGATGTTTCTCCTTTTCACCTCCCAAAACACTCTCCTCCCAATCCCCCTCTCCCGCACAGCATTGTTGTCTATGTCCATGGTAACCTGTACATGCATATAAGTTATTTGGTTTATCTATTCCCTCCCCAATGCTCCCCTTCTCTGAGGTTTGTCAGTCAGAACCCTATTCCTTTCTATGTCTCTGAGTCTATTTTGCTCATCAGTTTGTTTTGTTCATTATATTTCACAAATAAGTGAGATCATGGGGTATTTGTCTTCTCTGATTGGCTTATTTCACTGAGCATAATACTCTCCAGATCCCTCCATGTCTTCTCAAAGAATAAGAGATCATTCTTTCTTACAGCTGCATACTATTCCATTCTGTATATGTACTACAGCTTTTTTATCCACTCATCTATTGATGGGCACTTGGGCTGTTTCCAGATTGTAGCAATTGTAAGTAGCACTGCTATGAACATAGGGGTGTCTATATTGTTTCTGATTGGTGTTTTCAGACTTCTTAGGATGTATTCCTAGAAGTAGGATCACTGGGTCAAATGGCAGTTTAATTCTTAATTTTTGAGGTGACACCATATTGATTTCCATAGTGGCTGCACCAGTCTGCATTCCCACCAACAGTGTACTAGAGTCCCCTTTTCTCCACACCCTCTCCAGCACTTGTGTGATGATTTGTTGATGGCAGCCATTCTGGCAGGTGTAAGGTGATAACTCATCGTTGTTTGAATTTGCATTTCTCTGATGATTAGTGACGTTAAACATTTTTTCATAATGTTTCTTGACCATTTGTATGTTGAAGAAGTGTCTAGGTCTTCTGCCCGCTTTTTAATTCAGTTATTTTTCTTCCTTTTATTGAGTTGCATGAGTACTCTATATATTTTGGAAATTAACCCCTTATCTGATGTATTGTTGGCAATTATGCTCTCCCATATAATGGGTTCCCTTTTCATTTTGATGGTTGTTTCTTTTGCTGTACAGAAACTTTTTAGTTTGCTGTAGCCCCATGTATTAATTTTAATTCTGATGCAGGTGATGCCTAATTGCCTACATTTTCTTCTAGGATTTTTATGGGTGCATGAGTCACATTTAAGTCTTTTATCCATTTTGAGTTTATTCTTGTGTATAGTGTAAGTTGATGTTCTATTTTCATTTCTTTTTTTTTCATGTGGCTGTCCATTTTTTCCTATACCATTCATTAAAGAAGCTGTCTTCCTCCATCGTATGCTCTTGACACCTTTGTCAAATATTAATTGAGCACAATGCGTTGGGTCAATTTCTGGTTCTCTGTTCTGTTCCATTGATCTATATGCCTGTTCTTGTGCCAGTACTAGGCTGTTTTGATTACAATGGCTTTGTAGTATAACCTGATATCCAGTATTGTGATTCCTCCTACTTTGTTCTTCTTTATCAAGATTTCTATGGCTATTTGGAGACTTTTTTGTTCCATAGAAACTTTTGGAATATTGGTTCCACTTCTCTGAAACATGTCATTGGTATTTTAATGGGGATTATATTGAATCTGTATATTGCTTTGGATAGTATGAACATTAAATTCTTCCAATCCATGAGCAAGGTATATGCGACCAGGTTTTTATATCTTACTCTATTTCTTTTTTCAATATCCTGTAGCTTTCTGTGAATAGGTCCTTTACTTCTTTGGTTAAGTTTATTCCTAGATATCTTAATTTTTTGCCACAATGGTAAATGGGATTTCTTTCTTTTTTAGTTTTTTAGTTTCTCATTCTGTGAGTTCATTATTGGTATATAAGGATGCCATCAATTTCTTGATGTTAATTTTGTATCTGCTACTTTGCCAAATTCATTTATTAAATCTAGTACATTTTTGATGGAGTCTTTTGAAGTTTTCTATGTCAATATCATGTCATCTGCAAATAATGACAGTGTCACTTCCCCCTTTCTAATTTTGTTCCCTTTTATTTTTTCTTCACATCTAATTGCTGTGGCTAAGACTTCCAGTACTATGCTAAATAAGAGTGGCAAAAGTGGGCATCCCTACTTGTTCCTGTTCTTAAGAGAAATGCTTTTAGTTTTTGCCCATTGAGTATGATGTTGGCTGTAGGTTTTTCATATAGGGCCTTTATTATGGAAAGGTTTGCTTCCTCTATTCCCACTTTGCTGAGCTTTTTTTTTTTTTAATCAGAAATGGGTGCTGGATTTTTTTTGAATGCTTTTTCAGCATCTATTGATATGATCATATGGTTCTTATCTTTCATTTTGTTTATGGGGTGTATGATGTTTATTGATTTGCGCATAAATATTGTTTCAGCCTTGCGTCCCTGGGTTGAATCGCACTTGATCATGGTGAATATTTTTTTGTGTGTGTATTGCTGGATTTGATTTGCTAATATTTTGTTAAGGATTTTGGCATCTATGTTTATCAGAGATATTGGCCTGTGGTTTTCTTTCTTTGTAGTGTCCCTGTCTGGTTTGAAATTAGAATTATACTGGACTCATAAAACGAGTTTGGAAGTCTTCCTTCTTCTTGAATTTTTTGGAATAGTTTGAGGAGAATGGGTGTTAGTTTTTTGAACGTTCAGTAAAACTTCCCCGTGAAGCATCCGGGCCCGGTATTTTGTTTGCTGGGAGTTCCTTGACTACATCTCAATTTCCTTAGTTGTTATTGTTCTATTCAAGTTTTCTATCTCTTCTCAGTTCAGTTTTGGAAGACTGTGTGTTTCTAGAAATTTTTCCATTTTGCCTAGATTGTCCAATTTGTTGGCGTATAATTGTTTATAGTATTTACTAACTATCCTTTGTATTTCTGTGGTGTCAATCCTTACTTCTCCTCTTTTGTTTCCAATTTTGTGCATTTGGGTGCTCTCTCTTTGTTTCTTGGTGAGTTTGGCTACATGTCCATCAATCTTGTTTATATTTTTAAATAACCAGTTCTTTGTTTCATTGATCTTTAAATTTTTTTTTTAAGTCTTTATGTGGTTTATTTCTGCTCTGACCTTTATTATTTCTTTCCTTCTAATTGCTCTGGGTTTTTCTTTTTCTTTACTTTCTAGTTCTTTAAGTTGTGAGGTTAGATAGTCAATTAGAAATGTTTCTTATTTCCTGAGGTAGGCCTGTAGTGCTATGAACTTCCTTCTCAGGTCTGCTTTCACTGTGTCTCATAGATTTTGTGTTGTTGTGTGTTCATTTTCATTAGTTTTCAGGAAGTTTTTAATTCTTCCTTGATCTCCTGGGTAACCCATTTATTGTTTAATAACATGCTATTTAGCCTCCATGTGTTCAAATGTCTTTGCATGTTTTTGTTGTGATTGATTTCTAGTTTCATGCCATTGTGATCTGAGAAGATGCTTGATATAATTTCAATATTCTTGAACTTGTAGAGGCTTAGTTTGTGTCCTAGCATGTGGTCTATCTTTGAGAATGTCTCATGTGTGCTTGAGAAGAATGTGAATTCTGCAGTTTTAGGGTTTAATTCTCTGTAGATATCTATTAAATCCATTTGATTTAGTGCATCATTTAGAGTCTCTGTTTTCTTGCTAATTTCTTGTCTAGAGGATCTATCCAGTGATGTCAGCGGGGTGTTGAAGTCCCCTGCTATGATTGTATTGCTGTCAATTTTTCCTCTGAAGTCCTCCAGAAGATACACACACACACACAAACACATACACACACACGTGTGTGTGTATCTAGATCTCTAGATATGTGTGTGTGTGTGTGTGTGTGTGTGTGTATATATCTCTCAATATCATGCTTTCTTATCCATTCAAATACTCTGTCTTTTTATTGGAGCATTTAATCCATTTACATTTAAAGTTATTATTGATCTGTAGTTATTTATTGCCATTTTTGTTTAGGGTGTTTATATTTGTCTTCCTATTTCTTCTGTTAATTACAGTAGTCCTTTTAACATTTCTTGCAGTGCTGGTTTGATGCTAATATATTTTCTTAGCCTTTTTTGTCTGGGAACTTCTTTATTTGACCATCTATTTTGAATGATAGCCTTGCTAGATAGAGTAGTCTTGAATTCAGATCCTTGCTTTTCAATAACTTGATTATATCATACCATTCCCTTCTGGCCTGTGGTGTTTCTGTTGAGAAGTGAGCTGATAGCCTTATGGGATTTCCTTTGTAGGTAACCTGTTGCTTATCTCTTGCTGCTTTTAAGATTCTCTCTTTATGTTTAATTTTTGGCATTTTAATTATTATGTGTTTTGGTGTGGGTATGTTTGGGTTCTTCTTACTTGGGGCTCTCTGTGCTTCCTAAATTTGTGTGCCTTTTTCTTTGACCAAGTTAGGGAAGTTTTCTGTCACGATTTCCTCAAATATGTTCTCTAATCCTTGCTCATTTTCGTCTTCTTCTGGAACTCCTATGATGTGGAGGTTATGTTTCCAGTTGTCCCACAGTTCTCTTAAGCTGTCTTCCTGTTTTTTAATTATTATTTTTTTTCTTTTTGGTTCTCTGACTGGGTGATTTTTTTCTACCCTGTCTTCTAATTCACTTATACGATTCTTGGCTCCCTCTTCTCTGCTGGTTATTCCTTCAAATGTGTTCTTTATTTCTGCTATGTCATTCTTCATTTCCAATTTGTTGGTTTTCAATATTTCTATATCTTTACTCATTCTATTGAGCTCATTACTCATGCTGTTTAGCTTCCTCATTATCATTACTCTGAACTCTACTTCTTATAACTTGTTTAATTGCATTTCATTTATCTCTTCTTCTGTAGAATTCTCTTGTTCTTTTGTTTGAGGTTTGTTCATTTGTTTCACCATTTTGGCTATCTCGGTGGGTTTTGGAGACTGCTAAATTTTCCCTGTGGGTGTTGATGTTCCGCTGATTTTTGCTCTCTCTTTTGGATTTGGATGAGTGTGGGAGGACCCATGTTAAACACCACGGTCCAGCCTTACATTCCTGGGTAGATTTGCAGGCCAATCAACATTTCAGTTTTTCTCTAGCTTTTGCCTGCTGGCTATTAGTCTCAGTTACTTGATGAGGCTTAGGTTGTAGCCCTTAGCTGAATGAAAAAATCCCTCAGGTGTTCAGAGTAAGAGGATTTCCAGCGGGTGGGGCAGATGCTTCTGGCCATTTCTAAGTATTAATGAGCCTCAATTTGCATTTCTCTGGCCTGGCCTGGTGGTGTTAAATTCCTGAGGGTGGGGCTCTTGCTCTGAAAAGGGGCTCTTTGAATAAGATGGTTAATTTCCTATGAGGGAGGAATTCAGCATAAAATTCCTGGTGCCCTCCCAGCTCTTCATGTCTCTCCACACAGTTCCAGTTCAGTCCAGTCTACTGTCCCTCTGCTGGAGCCCAGGGTGAGTGGCTGTAGCAAATTTAGTGCTCTGCCCTGGCACTCTGTGCTATGGAGCCGGCTAGGGATTTTAACCCTGAGGGAACTGTCACAGCCACAACAGCCCTCAGCTGCTGTCCATGGGCTCCCAGTCCGCCCCATCACACCTCCACAGTTCTTACCAAGCTCAATTTGGTGTCCTCTTTCCATTCCTGTTTGTATGTGTTCTCTCCAGCTGCTTTTCTGTTGATTTTTCCTGATGATTTCTCTGTACTGTAGATGTAATTCCAGTTTTGTCCTGGGAGATGGTCTGTGTAGATTCCATTCACTCTACCACCATGTTTGGACCTCTTGTTATTGTTTTTAATTTCTCTATACATCAAGCTCTAGCTACTATAGGTCACTTGTTCTTTTATTTTTTTAGTAAAACTTTATCTATTTAAGATATACCATGTGATGTGTTTTAGTATGTGTATAGTAAAATGATTACTACATCAAGCTAATGAATGTGTACATTTTCTCACATAGTTACCATTTGTGTGTGTGAGTGTGTGTGTGCAGTGAGGACACCTAGCATATCATTCTCTTAGCAAATTTGTAGGATACAATGCAGCATTAATAATGATAGTCATCATACTATACATAGCCTTCCAGATTTATTTTGAATTCTATTAGAAAATATTTCTAAACCATAAATTATTTATTTTTATTTATTCATTATTATTATTTTTTAGATCCTCACCCAAAAATATTTTTCCATTTATCTTCAGATAGAGTGGGAGAGAGAGAAAGAGAGTGTTGTGAAAGAGACACATCAATTGGTTGCCTCCTGCATGACCCTGACCAGGGCCAGAGACCGAATCTCAATGAAGACACGTGTTCTTGACCAGGATAAAAACCGTGACCATTTGGTCCTCGGGCTGACGCTCCAACTGCTGAGCCAAACCAGCCTGGGCCAAATCCATAATGATTTAAATGAAGCTCTTACTTCAATAATAATCACTTATGCTTGCACTTACTGGGGACATTTATAACTTACTAGGAACATTCACCAATATTGTCTTTACTGATCCTGTCCATGGATGCTCTAAACCATTGCTTTATTAGGTGAGTGGAAATCAACACAGACAGGTCAGATAAATTTTACAAGGTCTCCAGACAGTGTTAAAGAGTTGGGTGTAAATGTGTGTCTGTTTAGGAAACTGAAGTGCTTTTCTCACTATATTAGACTGTCTCAAAATCTTAGCTCTAAAAGCACTCGAACCCTGCTCCCTCTGCCTTTCTACTTAAGGATAATTCTCCTGGACAGAGAAGATAAACATCAAGAGGTAAGTAGCTCTTTTTTCTCTTCTAAATGTTATAATTTTGAATCTTTGTCCTCATCTCTCTCATTTCTGTGATTCTTATTAAAAAATAATAAAGGATTATTTTTCAATCCATTTTGTTATTTTTATAGGTTTATGTCACACTTTTTGTTCTTTTCATTCTGCATTTTAATTCATATTTCAGTCTGCTTCATGGCTCATATGATTTTATGTTTGAAAGCCCAATAAAATCAATAGAGTAGTCCAATGCTTTTAAAGATGTGTCGTTTGGAAATAGAATTAATTCACGCCCTCATTCAACACATATGAGTTCTAGCTGTAAGTGTGGCAGGAAGGAGGGGGCAGCGGTAACTCAGTCTCTTTTCCTAAGAATCTCAAGAATCTCGCCGTCTACATGGGAGGTCAAGTTCGTGTTCCCGGGTAGCTGCAGTGCCAGTTACAGGGCCACTGTTCTAGTACCATGCGCTTTCTCCCAGCAGAGAAGGCTGGACGCCAGACTTGGCCAAGCGAAGGGTGGAAGTCCCATAGGTATGTGAACGGAGGGTGATATGTTCCCGACAGAGGGCACAGGATTGCAAAAGACAAGGAGAAAAGAAGTGAGCATGGACAGAAGATGCTCTGTTTAACAGGGCACAGGGGAGGCAAGGATAGGAAATATTCTTGAAAAAGGTAAGAATAAGCCTGGATTTTGGAGGAAATCGAATGCTTGCCTGAGACATGGACATTTGTCAACAGTAGAGAACCACCCTTTCTGAGCAAAATGCTGAAATAATAATTATCCCCCAAGAAATATATCCAATTTTACAAAATGATTCATCATCCAAGAGGGTTTGGCGGAGGGTTTGCCCACAAATGGGATTCCAAATCCAAGGTTCATTGTAGAGAACTGATGCATTTATTCTAATGAAACTTATTTTAATGCTATAATAGGATATCGTAGTATGATAATATGTTATAATATTCTGTTTTCTAGGCAGAAGCCAAGGATACTTGCATGATAAAAGGTTTAACCAGAAGCTTGGCTTGTCTCTAAAACATAGTTCGTAGGTGTGCTAATTGTAGGGTTATTTCTTTGCAAATAATTGCCTCTCCTCAGTTAGACCATGAGTTACTTTAGGGCAGGAAGCTCATCACAAAGGTTGCTGTCACTCCTGTTCCAGCCAGGTATTCAGCATCAGATATGTGCTCAGTGAATACTGAGTATCTGTGACCACAATTCTGAGCCAGCCCACCTCTGTTCAAATTGTATTAAGAAAAGAGCATTGGCAATAATCTACCCAATTTCAAAAGTTTGTGATAAAATGGCATAAAGGGCAATCTATACCATTTGTGCATACAACACATTTGTTGTATATGTTTGTCTTTTTTTTCCCCCCTATATTTCTCTTGAATACTATTTTATTGAACTTTTTTAACATTTCAGAATTTTGAACAGGTTTGCATACATGTTCTATCGATTATTTATTGTTTACTTTTTAAATTAAATTTATTGGGATGATATGGAAAACAGTATGAAGGTCCCTCTAAAAATTAAGAATCAAGGCTCTGGCCAGTTTGGCTCAGCGGTTAGAGCATCAGCCTGCGGTCCAGAGAGACGCGGGTTCGGTTCCCGCTAAGGGCACGTAGCTCAGTTGCAGTTTGTCCCCAGCCCTGGTTGGTTGTGCAGGTGGCAGCCACTCAATGTGTCTCTTTCACGTCGATGTTTCTCTCTCTCTTTCTCTTCCTCTCTTTCCCTTCCACTCTATCTGAACAAAAAATGGAAAAATGTCCTCGGGTGAGGATTAAAAAAAAAAAATTAAGAATAAAGTTACCGAATGACCCAGCAACCACTTTTCTGAGTACCTACCCCCCAAATTTGAAAACATTTATTCATAAATATATAAACACCTTTATATTCTTTGAAGCATTAGTCAAGGTGACCAAGACATGTAAACAACTGAAGTGTTCTTTGATAGATGATTGGACCAAGAATCTATCTATACATGTGATACATGTATACCATGGAATACTACTCAGCATTTATTTTTTTAAAGAATTTATCTTTTAGCCCTGGCCGGTTTGGCTCAATGGTTAGAGCGTCGGCCTGCGGTCCTGAGAGACCCGGGTTCGGTTCCCGCTAAGGGCATGTACCTCGGTTGCAGTTTGTCCCCGGCCCTGGTTGGTTGTGCGGGTGGCGGCCACTCGATGTGTTCCTTTCACGTCGATGTTTCTCTCTCTCTCTCTCTCTGTTCCTCTCTCTCCCTCCCACTCTACCTGAACAAAAAACGGAAAAATGTCCTCGGGTGAAGATAAAAGAAAAAAAAAAATTCAAAAATTTATCTTTTAAAAGCAGTTTTACTTCTCAGCAAAATTGAGGGGATTCACCCCTGCCCCCCCACATACATGACTCTTCCATTATCAACATCCTGTACCAGAGGGATACCTTTGTTACAACTGATGAACCTACATTGATACATCATAATCACCTGACATTCAGAGTTGACGAGATGGTTCAGTGCACTACAGATCAAAGCTCCATCTACTCGTCCCTCACCCCCAGCCTTTGGCAACAACTGATCTCTTTACTGACTGCATAGCTTCCTGTCTCCACAGTTGTGTATTGCACGAGTCATCTAATAACTGTGGACTTTAGGGCTGATTGTATTTATTCTTTTCCGCATTTCTAATGTTTCATACAACTGTCATTATACAATTCATATTAGGAAAAATGAATGCTACAGAAATAAATGTTCTATGATTTTTCTTGAAGACATGTGTGGATTTTAATGCATATGAAATATTTGAATAGGAAAAGAAAAATATTAAAACAATAGGGTGAAAGTCACTTCTTTCTTACTGTGAACGAAGGTGAACCCCAAGGGCAGAGGGTACTGTGGGGGGCTTTCCTTGTTCAGTGCGGAAAGAAATAAAATAGAAGGATTATATCTTTTCTATGATTTTTAAAAGGAAGAGTCAGGCAAGACAAAGCAGAATGTCACAAACACACATTATTCATTGAAGACAGAGTGAAAGAAAGAACGTTTCAGAGTCTGTTTGCAGACCCCCTCCATGGAGAAAGGTAGTTCTTGGTAATGAACAGATTCTCCCCTGAGGAGATAATTGAATCATCAGGGAGAGATGGGACACTAATGTGGATTCAGACTTAGGGAAGTTTATAAGAAGTACTTGAAAACTATGAAGTGTTCAATTTCAGGAAGGGAGCAGCTCACGTGCCGCTCACTTAATTACAAAAATCATGGGATACGAACCTGGGCGTGGTGGATAAGGTAGACCCAGGAGAGGGAAGAGGTTGCCAAGTGAGTGTACAGATCCGGAATTTGTAATTAAATTGTGGAAGGTGGCAAAGGCTAACAGGCTGCCACCGGTTACAAGTTAAACAAAAGAACAATGCAATAATGAATGTAAAAAATAAAGTGTTAAATTGCTCTCTCGTCCTCAGCAATTGGAGAGTCATCTGAGGCAATATCTATCTTTTATTCACTTTTTGATGTTTCTTGCTTATATAACTATTTATTTGGGTTTATAAAGAATTGAGCAGCAGGGCGGTTAAAATTGCACACATCGTAATGCAATTGTTGAAAAATAGAAACAGTTTACAAAGTAAAAGACAATTTAACTGGGAAGAGGGGAAAACATCTTTCTAAACGAATGTTATAAGAAATGAAATTTGATGACTTTCACTCTTCAGTGATGGAGTTTGCAGATCGAATGAGCGGGCTGTGCTGAAATGTTAAAACCAAAGTCTCATTGAAGTGAAGTTCCCTTTAATGGGCTCTTTAAGGGTCTGGAGGGAAAGAAATGGACTTTGAAGTGTGTCTTTGGGACTTAAGGACAGCAGAGGAAACAAAGGTAGTTTTATTTTCTTTCCAGATGAGGTTGAAAATGCGCCCATGCTTTCAAAGCACAGTTCTTCACTTAGGAGGCAGCATGATAGGGTGAACAAAGGCTGGGCGTTAGATTCAGACAGACCACAGTTCAAATCCTGACTCTGCTACTTACCAGTGGTCACGAAAGTGAGCCACGTAATCTGTTTCAACCTGTTCCCTAAATTGCAGAAGGGGAATACTGGGTGGCCACTTGCAAGGTTGTGAGGATTAAAGAAGATTGTAAATCTACAACATAGTAGAGTTTATTCAAAAACTCAATAGCCATTCAATATATACAAATGCCTAGTCTGGTTTTAGACACTTAAATTTTTTTTGGTCATGGAGCATAGTTAAAAAAAAAGAAGAGAAAGAAACTAGTCTCTCTATATATTAAAATAATAAAACAAAATTAAGCCCTTTCTGATTAATTTGATCATCAATTTGGAATTAGTTCCAATGTGGCAACTCTACACAACAAAGAAGGCAGAGAACCCAGTGACTGAGGGTCAAGGTTTGCCAGACTTGCGTTTTCTCATCTTTAAAAATTCTTGAGCATCAGATGAGCACACATTCTTCTTGTTCATCCCATGACATATCTGTTATTGTTCCAAACATAGCTACAGCCTACCACTCAATCCTGGCTGGTATGTTTTATCACCTGAAGTGTATTTTAATGAAAAGAAAATGACGAGCTGTAGGAATACTGAAAAACATACAAAGAACTCTAAGAAATAACATTGAAAAGAAACTCATATGTAGAAATCACCAAACTATATTATTGTATATTTCTGTGAGGTTATTGTTTTCTATGCATATATATTTGTTTAAAAATACAATCTCATGGGAAATATTTTTTGACAGGAGATTATTCTTGCTTATCAATGTCACTTATATTTCCCTGAATATATATATCTTCTCCTATTTGATGGTTCTAATGGATACTCAACTTACTGAATAAAATGTGCTGTCTCCAGCCCTGTGAACTCAAACCTGCCGGAGTAGCTACATCAGCCATTGTCATTGGTCTCTCCCTCTGCACTCGGCTACCCTTGATGACCTATTTTTGGTTACCGTGTTTTCATTTATGACCTTCTCTGTCTATTCCTCCTCTGATTTGTTCTCACAATGACACCACATCTGCTGGAGACTATTATATATACGATTGTACCCTTGGTGTCCCCTAGCCCGCAAAGATGCCCTGGTCTGCCACAAGCCTCTTTTCTTCCACACCCCAGTCTTTGTGGGAAAGGGCTTGGCAGGTGCCAGACATTCGCAATGTTTTAACTCCACCTCCAATAGTTTCCCAAGAGGAAGAGAGGCCATTGTTAGAGACAGAAGGACCTGCTTTAGCTTGTCTCTGAAAATAATATCGGTCTCATCTTAGAAAATGCATGGAAACCTTCCATTTGTGATGAAGACCTGTGACACACCTAGCTATGAGAGTGGTTCTCAGTCGGGGCTGATTGTGCTGGTCAATGGACATTTAGTAGGGCCTGAACACATCGTTGGTGGCACCACTGTTGAGGATCATTGCTACTGGTATCTAAAGGCTAGAAGCACAAGATGCTGCTAAACATCCTGCAATGCACAGGACACCTCCACCCACTGGGACAAAAATATATCCAGCCTGTGATGTCAACTGTGCCAACACTGAGAAGTCCTGATCTATGAGCAAGTCTACCTTACTTTATTGTTTTATAGACATATCTCCTCTGCTAAATCTCAATGAACAATGGAATAAGTAGACACAGAGAACTAAGTACCCTCATTTTGGCATAATTAACTTTCTCAGAAAACCACTTGGGACCTTAGATGGATTCTAACCTATTTTGAGGGTAAAACAACTCTTTCTCCTGAGGATCAGCCTGTTGGTTGGTAAGCCAGGAAGCACCATGGTGCAGATGTAGTGATAATATATCCTGCTTTGAGCAATGACCACTGCACAAGTTGTTCTAGGTCTATTATCTCATTTAATGCTAAAACATCTCGGAGAGGTAGGTGTTGCAGTTACGATTGCAATGCAACAAATTGTACTGATGCTTGGATGCCTAAAAACAAACATCACATTGTATGTACAGTTCTGTGGTTCTGTAGTTAAGGAAAGGATGCTGTAGGGAAGGCACCTGGTTGAGGTCATTCTGAGACTGCAGTCGATTGCTGGCTGCTACTGCAGTGTTCTGAAGGCTCAGATGGGCTGGGCATCCAGATGGCTCACCTGTGTGGCTGGCAGTCATTGCAGGCAGAATGTACAACTGGGGTGTCTAACAGAGCACCCCCATGCTGCTCCTCCAAGAGGTTGGTTTTAGGGTAGTCAGACTTCTTACATGGTGGCTAGTTCTCCAGAGCGAGTCCCCAAGAGAGTAGGAGGATGTTTCCAATCCTTCTCTGACCTGGTCCCAGAAGGCACGCAGCGTCCCTTCCCCTTCATGCTATTGGTTATAAGTGGGACACCGAGGTCACCTCAGCTTCAGGCAGAGAAGATATGGAAACTGCTTGTCAGTAAGAGGAGGGTCAAAGGATTTTAAAAACACCCTCATAGTATCGTTATCCTGTTTTATAGATGAAGAACTTAAAGACAGGGATAAAACATGGAAGCTTAAATCTAACTCCCTCCAGGACGTCTCCGACCCAGGCTCAGCCCAACCACTTCCTGAGCTGGTTCCAGGAAAGGCAGGTCATGTAAGGGCATCAGCAGTAGTGAAGCAGGTAAGGTCCTTGAAGATCTGGTCCCCGCCCCCTCTGGGAACCATTTGCCTCTCTGTTTGTCTGGTCTCTACTCCCAGACTTGGGATGGAGCTCTTGATGTGTGTCCTTGTGCCCTACAAGACAGGAGCCTGACTCTGAACCTCAGCTTCTTTATCGAGATTCTGAAAAGTGAAATATCTCTTGATAGTTCACCACCCCTGTCTGGTCCTATTTGTTTTATGGTGAGCCACTGACTGGGAGTTGTTTTATGTTGTATAAAAACAACTTAGTTTATATTCCCTAGCAGTATCCCTTTAGGTCCTAAAGTTTAGGACATAGTGGGCCACCGGATGTTAATAGATAGCTCATGAGAGCAAAATTTTGTGTTAAGTAGTTCTGACAAGTGATGGCATTTAAAAGGCCTTTTCTACAAGATTTCTCGGCGCTGTGAATACACGGTGAACAGCATGCGTAACAAGAGTGTGTGGTCACTCACTCTGAAGAATTATTTAGTTATGGAAGCACCATTTGAACAGAAAATCTCTTGACACCTCACAGCGTATTTGTATTCCCTGGAAACATTGGTCATCATGGTCAGGACAGATGTCGCACTACATTGATTCAGGCTTGATTAGAAGCCCAACTGGATGACTTTGGGTCCATCCTGCTTTCTGAGACTTATCTCCTTTGTATCTAGAATAGCACAGGATATAAAATTGTCCTGAAAATCCCAAGGGAGAATATTTATTTATCTATATACACACGCAGTAGATTTGGCATGTAGAAAACAGAACATGTATTTATTTATGTATTTATTTATTTATGTATTTTTGTATGTATTTATTTATTTATTTTAATCCTCATTGGAGGATATGTTTTTCATTGATTCTAAAGAGGGAGAAAGGGGGAGAGAGAGGGGGAGAGAGGGAAACATCGATGTGAGAGAGAAATGATCAGTTGCCTTCCCTCTGCATCCTCTTGGGTCAGCTGCTGGCCGTGTCTTCTCAATGACCCCCGTCAACACTGAGCTGTGAGCATGCGGCCACAGGGCGACAGAAGCAAAGTCTGAACTTCTTGGCTCTCTAGACAACCAGGGCTTGAGGAGCCAAGACCCCAGAGAAAAACAGAGAGCTCAACCTGAATTCTGCACTGGTTGAGCCGTAAAACATTTGCTACATCCTAAATGGCATTGGGTAAGAAGCTAAGAAGTCAAATTGGCAGAAACTGATACGCAAGGGCTAAAATCCCAGTAGGACTCTCTGTATTCTCACTGTGCTGGGTAGGCCATTATAAATGCAGAGATTTTAGCTAAGGAACACAAAATAGACCAGGTCACCCCAACACTGAAATGTCTCCCTAAATCATCTCAGTCTCTGACTGGGTCGGGTGATCTGCCCCGTGTTTCCCTCTCTATCAGAGAAAGGTGGGCCCTTTGTGATTAAAGACGCTTTTCTTTGTACCTTAATCCTCTATCTTCAATATTGAAATGAAATATTCAGTAAAATTACCAGACTGTCACAAGACCAAATAGCCAAATCCAATAGAGGGGAAAACAAATATGTTTATAAACGGAGAATTTAATAACATAAATAAACTCTGATAAAAAAATAATAGTATGGTCCGGCCAGTGTGACTCAGCGGTTGAGCGTCGACTCATGCCTACCATGTGATGGGAGAAGCACATAATAAAAGAAATGATGGTGCAGACAAGTTCTGCCTTAAAATCAATACATAGCATACCCTCCCCAAAGTGAACATGCCTCAAGTAATGCCCTTCTCATCCGCTGGGGGGCAGTGAAGGATGGAAGAGGTGAACCAGGGTGGAGGGTGGGACAATGATCCTTAAAGAACAATGTTTGTGTTGCCTCCTCATACAACTTCAGTTTCTAAACTCTCCTTCTTGTTGAAATCACACACTGTATCTATCATGGTATGGAAAGTATCACTGTCAAGTTTCATCTCTAAAATCAGGTCACCTCTAAATTTGCAAGAGCTAGGTGAGTGCGCTGGGCTACAAGGTGTCCTGATGGTCACCCCACAGTTCTCCATCATCTCTCACCATCCTTCTCCTTTCTCCATGTGCCACGCTAACGTCCTCCAGCCAAGCTCGTCCTACATCCTGTGTTCATGGTAATGTTTAAAATAATAATAACACAAGTATCGGATGTTCCATGAACACTTACCATGAGATCAAACCCGCAACCCGTGCATGTGCCCTGACCAGGAATCCAACTGTGACCACTCAGTTCATGGGCTAATGCTCAACCCATGGGCTGAGACACAGCAGCCTGGCAGTTTTTGTTTTATTTTTCTATTCTTTTTTTTACTGTAGTCACCTCATGGCCTGTTCACAACAATCTGATGAGAACTAACCACATCCTCAATTAACAGTCTCGTACTGTGAGGCTCTGGAAGTATTTTTTGCGTGTTCCCACCGCTAGGTAACCTGGGAACCTAGCGCAGGCGGCTGTCAGGAGAGGGCAGGAAGGGGCTGCATCTCCTGCTACATCTCGGTCTAGCTCCACAATCTTTGTGGCCAGGAAAATAAAGCAAACAAACAAAATTCAGCTCTGAGAATCCTGCCTTGAGTCAGGGTGTGGGAAACATGTGAACATAATACACGGACTTCGGGTGAGAAAATGCAAGGCTCAAAGGAAAAGCAAACCCTATTTTATGTGCAAAAGGGACATTTTTCTGCTTGGAAACTCAAGTGCAGGAGGAGGTCAGTCGGAAGGTCGAAAGGCCCGTCAGAAGGCACATGCTCAGTGGGAAATCGTGAGAGGTGACGGCTTCATGAATGAAGGCAGCACACACACACTCAGCAAACACAGAGCGGTGAGACTAGTTCTCTCCAATCAGTGACATATTTGACACTAAAGAAGATGAAGAGACTATTGCAGCCTCTGTTGCTTTAAAGCGGTTTTTTAAACAATCAGAACAGCATGGAACTAAAAAAAGTAAAAATCTCAGCAGACATTATCTCAGTGGGACAGAGAATTAACATGGTGAAGAGCATTGGGTGAAATGAATTGATGTGCTTGTTCCCTGACTGCATCGATGTGATCCCTGCTGCCCAAGAAATATTTTCGTGGACTTGCAGGGACATTAAACAATCAGAAATGTACCTGTGTGTCTACTCATTACTCTTTTCTTCCAGTAAAACATTTTGGACATGACTTCGTATCAGCACATAGAGACTTTACTCATTGTTTTCCATAGTGTTCTATTGCATGGGTAGATTTCCCATGGTTTGATTGGTCTCTTACCAATGAATATTTAGGATTTCTTTAATACTTTGTTACTGCGACAGTGGCGTCTTTTGTGGTGCATATGGGAATACAACTAAACATTCTAAAAATGGGACTTTCTGGGGAAAAGGTAAGGTGGATTTTTAATTTTTGAAAAATGTTTTTGATAAATTTTGATAGGCATTAACAACATATAGGGAGGCACCAATTTATACATCTGCCAAAAATGTGTGAGAATACCGACTTGTACTCAACATCACCAAATGATGTTATTAAAATTATTATCTATAAATCTGTGTAGATTATTATATTTTAATTGGTCTTATTTTTGTTTTATTAATTTTAATGAGTTGTAACATTTTTCACATACATGTCTTTTATTTTTCTTATTCCCTGATCCTTTGTCTTGATATTTCTATGAGGTATCATTATTTTATTAAATGACATGGTAAATTTTGCATTTGTTCAGATATTTATTTCAAGGAATATACCAGGTATGGTAAAAACACATTTCAAATTGTTGTTTCTCACTCAACTTTATTTTTGTAATTCAAATTTTTTCTATAAAATCTTTTATGTTTAATATAGCAAAACATTTTCTATCTGATTTATGGATTTTATGACTTGTATGTAAGCTTCCTATAGTCTGTTTTCTTCCATTTTCCCCATTTTTAACAATTCTACTTTCATCATATAGTAAGTATATATTTGCTCTCTCTCTCTCTCTCTAAATATATATATATATATAATGCAGTTTTTGTATGGAAAATAATATAATAATTAATAAATAATACAAGAAGAAACCCTGTGTTCTACGTACTCATAACTGTAAACCTACATTTGCCCAACCCGGTATATATAAAATTGAGTTGTTCATCAAGTTGAACTCAAGTACCAAGCTATTTTTATTGTATGAAGTTTCACTATGTGGTAGGGCTAGACTCTGATTAAACTTCCTTTTTCACACTTAAAATCACATTGGCTATATTTCTTCAGAAGTTTGATAGACTAATTTATTATACTGCTGGGGCTTCGTCCTTTATTTTTTTGGAGTTATTCTTCTTTTGAGAACTTTTCAATTTATTCAATGGTAATAGGTCTGCTTCCTTTTTCTTTTTCCTTATATAAATCTTGTAATTTAATTTTTCCAGGAAAATTACCTCTTTACTCATGTGTTCTCCTTAATCTGCGTCGATTTGATTACACTAGTCATACAATTTCTTCTGTAGCTGTGTTTGTTTCTATCTTCATTCCTGATATTGCATATTTATAACTCATCATCTTAATTAGTCCAGTCTGGATATTTCCCCAAAAACAGCACTCCGGCCGACACTGGCCCAACCGCCATATGCTAACTACTCATTTTCTTAGCTAATAGTTGTATCTGGCCTCTGTAGCCTGCTTTGCAGCCAGAAACACTAAAGAGTTATCATCTTTCGAAAAGGGCCTTGAACCATGACGGAGAGTCATGCACATCCGCTCCCCAGCTCCCTGGCCCTCTGCGGGGAGTGAGGACGTAACTCAGAATTGTGGGTTCTACACTAGTTTCTAAAGTGGGTGAAGTTGGTGAAATTCCAGTTGCCCATTTTATTGCTTTCTTTTCCTTCTTTAGTTCACTTCCCACTCTCCTCCTAGGATTTTCTTCACCTCACACCTACATGAATAGCACTGAATTTTTGTCTCAGGGATTTTTAGTGTCTTTATCATCAATAGTCAATACTCCAGGCAGGGAGACTTGAGGGCCACCCAATAGCATCCATTGCAAGTGTTACCCTGTTATTTCTTGTAGTCGTCTCCTTTCCTTTATACTTTCATCATATAATTTTATTTTATCGACCAATACATTTACTGTTTCATGTTTTTTAACTTTATGTAAATAGAATCATACATTTTGTATTCTATCTTGCTTTATTATTGAACATCATGTTCCCGATAGTCCTCAACGTTACTGTATGTATTCATTGCTTCCTATTTTCACACACACACACAAAAACCTGTGTTGAATGAATATGTCATAATGTTGTTGTTTTTTTCATTTTCTGTTGATGGACATATAGCTTGTTTCTACTTTATTGGGCCATTAATTCATTTTGTGTCATTATTACCCTTCTTACTAGAACTATGCCATGAATGTTTCCCTAAGTGTCTAACACGTGTTTCATTATATGTCTATCTAAGTGTTTATCTACTGTACTAAGCAGTCAGTGAAGGCTAGGTTATGCTGCAGTAATAAACAATATTCAAATCTCAGCAGTTGTCATCAAAAAGTCTTTTGGTTTTATTTCGTCCCTGGTTGGCTGTGACTCTGCTGTAAATCACCTTTACTCCAGGCCCCAAGCTGATGGAGGACCCCTACTGAAACCACTGCAACCTCATAGCAAAGCAAAGGAAATAAATGAATGAATGAATGAATGAATGAATGAATGAAATTTAAACATGCTAACACAAGCTCGTATTTAGAAATGACACACAGCCACTCTGCTCACATTCCATCGGTCAAGGTCAAAGCTCTTGGTGAAGCCTGACATCAAACTTCAGAAGCAATACCCTACCTCAGGAGGCATTTTATTTTGCATTTTCCTGAGTAGTAAATGAGTGACGAATGTTCCAGGTGTGTGCTACACTTCCAGCTTCCCTTCCCATGTTCTCCTCATGTCGTTCTTTGCTCATTTTTCTTTCTAACTGTGTTGTTGTTGTAATCGTATTGATTTATAGAAATTGACAGTTGTTCCGAATTTTATGTGATGCCATTTTTTCTCCAAGAGTATAGTTTATATTTTCATTTTCTTTATAGTACTGTGGGATACCGCACACAGCACTCCTCATTTAATGAGCTTTAATTCATCAAACATTTCCATTACTTGTGCTTTATGTGTTTTGTTTAAAAGAGCATTGCTCTCCTCAAAAATGGTTCGCCAGCAGAATAGAGTGATTATATACCCCGAAGGGCCAGCCTACTACAAGACAACGAAGGCCTGGATCAAACATACATTGTAACTAATGTGTGCTATTTTCATTAATTAAAATCGAGCAAATATTAGTTTACAGTCAAGGATCATCAAAGTTCATTGCATGAATCAGCTTTCCATCATGAATGAGAGAACAGAGACAACAAGCAACACGTACAGTTTCCTTGGCACTTCAACTACTAAAATTTTCCTTTATAAAATAAAAATGGTCAGAAATGAAGTATTCAATAAATAAAATATATAATTATAAGAGACATTTTTTTCATTTTTTTCTTTATTGATTTTTTTTCTTTATTGGAGAGATAGAAACATCCATGAGAGAGAACATCGATTGGCCGCCTCCTGCATGCCCCCCACTGGGGAGCGGTCCCACAACCTGGGCATGTGCCCTGACCAGGAATCGAACCGGCAACCTCTTGGTCCATGGGTCAACTCTCAGCCACTGAGCCACACCAGCTGGGCATTATAAGAAATTTTAAACAAAATAACAGGTCAGCTCATTGTCTCCCAGGTGAGATGAAGATGATAGCAGGATGTGATAACGCCTTCCTAGAATGAGAAAAATCAGTGAAAAAACGGTAAAATACAGTGTCTTTTGAAGGCAGCAGGTGTTCTGAGGCAGTGAGAACTGGGAAGGTTACGTTCAGAGAGGACGGGGAGTCTTGAGTGAGTGAACTGACTTGTGCAGACATACTGAGGAGATGCTCCCGATTCTGAACTAGGAAAATAGAGAGACAATCTGGGCTTTTCACTTAGCAAAACAAAGTCTACTGCTCAGGAGCAGAGAGACCCACAGAGCTCGTGACAGGAATCAGAGAGCCTAAAAAATATGGCCTATTTTCTATAAATAAAACTGGAGAACTGTAGAGTTGCATATGGTGGGAGGCTGAAGAGTCTATAAAAATCACAGCCTACATTTTTAGAAGGTCTTGGTGGGAACCTCTGGGCTGGAGGCAGGGCGGGTGCAGGGTGGTCCTGTCCAGCTCAAGTCAGCAAAGTCCCGCTGGGACTGAACTAACAAGGTGTGATTTGTCTCCCTGGCAAAGAAAAAGGTTAAACATTTCTTGAAAAATAGATCATCATCAATCACGCCCAGCCAGTGTGGTTCAGTGGTTGAGTGTCAACCCCTGCACCAAGAGGTCGCCGGTGCGGTTCCCGGTCAGGGCACATGCCCAGGTTGTGGGCCAAATTCCCACTGAGGGGCATGCAGGAGGTGGTCAGTCCGATATTCTCGCTCATCGATGTTTCTATCTCTCTCTCCCTTTCCCTTCCACTCTCTCTAAAATCAACAAAGAAAAAAAATTTTGAAAAAAGAATATATCATCATCTAAGGCTTCTGTACTTATTTACAAAGAAAAAACAAAATGAGCACCTGGTAAGAAAATAAAAATAATTGAGGCCCTGGCCTACATACTGTGGCTCAGTTGGTGGGGGGTCATCCCATGCCCTGAAGGGTTGCTGGTTCTCCATTCTGGTCAGGGCTCATGCCTGGGTTGGGGGTTTGGTCCCTGGTAAGGAGTGTGCAGGAGGCAGCTGATGTTGGTTGCTCTCACATTGATGTTTCTTTCTCTCTCCCTCTCCCTAAAAAGAGTCAATAAAAACTATTTTAAAAAATATTTGAGGATAGTTTTATATTTATGTTTTGTGCTTACTTTTTCCTTCCTTTTAGGTTCCTATGTTTCGTATAGACACACAAGATTGCTGCTAGGATTAAGTCATCCATAAAATACCATCTTCTTCATGTGTTAAGCATTGACTAAGCTAGATGCTCTAGAGTTCTTTTATTTTTTGCTTTTTTTTTTTTTTTTTTTCATTTATCTTCAGATAGAGCGGGAGGGAGGAAGAGAGAGAGAAAAACATCTATATGAGAGAGACACATCAAGTTGTCACCACCCACACGACCCCAGCCGGGGCCGGGGCCAAACTGCAATTGAGGTACATGCCTTTAGTGGGAACCGAACTCAGGACTCTCTGGTCCACGAGCCGATGCTCCAGCCGCTGAGCCAAACTGGCCAGGGCAGTCCTTTTATTTTTTAATCTCCACTAAATTCTAAGAATAACAGATTAGCACTCAGCTCCTCCTCCTCCATTTAAAAGAGGTTGACAGTAAATGTTGGGGTGAGAACGGACCTGTCTATGATCTACACAGAATGAACACTGGGTTTTTCTGAACCCCAATCTGACAGTAAAATGTGTTTCAGATAAGTAATGCGTCATACTATAACACTTGCATTTCGTACCTGTAGAGTACTTAGTAAGCTTTTAGGAACTACATCCCTTTTTAAATGTTTAGTTTTTCTGAAATAACTGCTAACGACCTTGCATGTCTTTGTTTTCATTCAATGTCATGTGACTTCCGGGGTGGTGAACTCAGCGGAGGACAGATTGGGGTTGTAGGCTGCATTGTCAGGCACTGAAAATATCTTGAATGGATTGTTTCTCGTTGAAAGTCCCTAAATAGTGAGACGAATAATGAACCTGCGGAGGTAAGACTTTGCCAACTCACCACATCAACCCTAGGTAGTCAATAATTTATCACAAGAATGGATGCTGGGCCCGGCTGGTGTGGCTGAGCGTCAACCCAGGCACCAAGGTCGCCAGTTCGATTCCCGGTCAGAGCACATGCCCAGGTCGTGGGCCAAATCCCCATTGGGGGCCTGCAGGAGGTGGCCAATTGATGTTCTTTCTCATCGATGTTTCTATCTCTCTTTTCCTGTCTCTCTCTCTAAAATAAATAACTAAATAACAAAGAATAGATGCCGGTCTCTGAGGATGTGTGCTCGGGACAGAGTGGGAGCTTCCCCCTGGAGAAGCTCAGGAGGGTGAGGGGAGCAGCTGTGGCTGGGGAGCGATGACCGGCTGGAGCCAGTTCCCAGTCACAGCCCAGGAATTCCTAGTGTATGACTCTTCCTGCCTTCCCCGTGAACAGACGCCACGACGCTGTCCGGACGGGCTAATGGTGCGCATCGAACACGGAGCGTATTGAAATCCAGCCAGATTTCCTGCTTGATCAATTTGTTTTGATGGATGATAAGCTTTTACAATGAAGTATGACAATAAAGGAGACAATTACTAATGTGTTTAACATTACCTGTGTTAGACGTGGTGCAGATACAATGGCGAACTGCGGGGTTGGATCAAGAGAGGGACTTAGAGGTGAGCGACTCATCTGAATGCTCCCTCAAGAGTCTGAGATTTCAAAGGGAAATTCCGCAGTCCCAATTCTTGAGGAATTGCAAGGTTACTTGGGAGATCGGCTAAAGCGTAATTTGTGGATGATAGTTCCAAAGTGCACCCCTTGTCCCTTCCCTCAGTGGGATGGATACCCAAGGTGCAGAAACCCATCCTCAGATTCTTTTGTAGAAAATCAGCATTCTTGATGTCTATGATGATGCAGTTGTGGCCAGAGCGGCAGTTTGATTTTCTTTGTAAGACCCAGAAGCTTCTCCGTCTATATTTCTAGGAATATTCTCTTCTACAATAGACTTCCTTCATAACCACTCAAAATCAGGTTACCCTCTGGGAATCTATTAAAAAGCTACTGAAATTAGATGGATGGGAGAAAAAACAGGTGCAATGAAGCCAGAGACAGGCAGGGTGGAGAAAATGTGGGTTTCCAGTTGTTGGTATGGAAAATAACACGACAATTAATACAGAATCATGCAAGAATAAACTCATTTTAGTAGTCACAACGGCAAGAGCTACTTTACACCACCCTGTGTTGATGAGGCCACTAAGGTTGAGCGATGGCTCCTCCTGCTGGAGACACTTGGAAAGAGAGCTTTGAGAGAGAAGGATGGACTGGGAGGGAGGAGGGAGGGAAGGGGAGAGGAAGGACTGGAGGAGAGACACAGTTATAAAGACTAAGTTAAAATGCGATGCGAGTCCATGTTCCAGATTGAAACAAGGATGCAGAAAGTGCATTTATCATGGTTCAGTCCCTGAAAAGCATAGCGTAACCTCTGTAGCTATGGAATAACAAGCAGAGCGTCAGGATATCACCTGTGCTCCACACAGGCTGTGGAACCTTGGGAACCAGGCAACTTCTGCCGGAACGTGATAGAGGTCAGTGGCATGTGGCTCAAGACATGTCCTTGGAAGGTAGAATACCAGTGTTCAAACCCAGGCTGCGCACGCTCTATCGATGCACATCTGGAAATTAGGAAGGATAGCGACGCCCTCACTGGCTTGTGGGAGGTTTTAAATAGTGCCTATTACAAAATAGTCAATGTCCATTAACTATATTATTTGCTGTAGGTTCTCAAAGCCTACATTTCTTACGAACCGCAATGCTTGCTCTGCTCATCGTGAAAGATGGTTCAGAACAATCACAGGATATGATGGAGAAGAAAGAGCTTTGCAGACTCAGGGAATTACAATTTCCCAGAATACAAGCACATATGTTTATTCAGCTAAACCTATTCTGCATTCTGCTCTAGTAAAGAGGAAAGGAGGGTATGGAATCCAGGTACGACTGCTTCCTGTCTCCTGTATTAAATATGTTAGTGTTCATTTTATGAAAGATTCACACCTCCTATTTAAATCTCTACCTCTGAATTGTGTGACATCGGTCCACAATGTTTTCACAGCATTGATGCTAACTGGAGAACCCCGTGTGCTGTTTGGAACCTCTGTTTCTGAATAGTGCAGGAGGAAAGTTTTGACCAGACCTCTCTTTGCAAAAACAGCTCCATGGTGTCCTGGCTGCATGTGGTGATGATGGGAAGACACTTGCAGAGTCCACGCTAATTACTAGGGTGAAGCCGGTGTATGGTCCTGTGCTGGGTTGCTGGGCTCATCATTTTATATTGTTTAGCTGATCAATGTCTCACAACCCCATATAGATATAGAAATAGTGCATGAATCAGTAAGTAACTGGCACCTAACCATAGACCTATGGGGCAGGGATTAAGGTCCAATTCTTCCACAATTCAATCTTGCCTTTTTGTACAGTATTTTATGATGCTGTTTCCTGTGGCCTCTCTGTCCCCTTTTTCCAAACTTTTCTCTTTCTCTGTAAAAACCACAGACCAAAAGAATTAAGTTAAATGAATAAGTATGTGCAATTTGAAAGAAGTGAACTATTTAGTGAATACCCACTGTGGCTCACCACCCCCCCCCCCCCTTGTTTTTTTCTGAACAAACTTGCCATTCTACAAAGTTTGCAGAAACAGAACAAGAACTTTTATTTTCTGAACTATTTGTGAGCATACTGCTGACATGCCTCATCACCCTGACTTTATTGTGTATTTTTTGCAATACAAGGAATTCTCGTATATAATCTGATAGGACCATAAAAATCAGGAAATTAACATCGACATTATTGTCATCTAATCTTCAGACCCTATTTGGGTTTTGTCAATTAACTCAGCGATATCCTTTAGAGAAAAGGAGGCGGCCCGACTTCACCCACTGGATTTACTCCTCAATTCTCTTCAGCCTCCTTCAAAAGCTGCATCTCAGCTTTTCCTTGACTCTCGTGGCCCCACCACTTCTCAAGACAACAGAACAGCTTTGCGGGGTGTTTTTTAAGGAGCCCATCCTTGGGCGTGTCTGACATTTCCTCAGAATTAAAATCCGTCTATGCACCTTTCACGGGAATATCACAGATGCTGTGCTGTGTTCTCATTACAACCTGTTAGGTGACATACGACTTTGATTTGACCCATTCTTGGTGATGTTAACTTTGATCATCTGATGAATGTGGTTTCTGCCCAGCTTCTCTGCTGAAAGTTATGCTTTAAATTTTCCTGTGAATTGAGAATTTGGTGGGTAGGCACTTGAGTCACTATGTCTGAATGGGAGCTTAATGAACCCCCAAGTTCAACCCATTTTTCACTCAAGTGTCATGAGGTAGGTTTTATTGTTTAAAATAAAGAAACGGATGTTTAAAGAGATTGTTGTCTCCCCCAGTGTCACATGGCTACAAAGAGGTCTGTGATATTGTGAGATCATGAAAGATGCCCCCCGGCCTCCTGCAAAAACCATCCTTGTCACCTGTCTGCAAGGGACTGGGCAGAGGTACCGAATGGTGTTGCTTCTAGAGTAGGAACGTCCCCTCAGTTCCTGAGAGCATAACAGAGAGTCGGAAATGGACCCTACTCCTTTTAGTGCTTTGGCTCTTGAAAGCCAAGAAGTAAGAACCATGATTAAAAGAAGAGTTGGGACATGCATGGATGCATGGATTGGGAGAAGAGCATTTGTGCAAAGTCTCCGCTACCATCTGATCATGAGATCTTGAGAAAGCAGACAACTTCGATGGAAGCCTTCGAGTAATAAGATAGAAGTGTATATAAAACCAAGAAGATGTTTAAGAAACCATGGCTTTAGTTGTTACTATTTATTTTATTTTATTTTATTTTATTTTTTTATCCTCACCCCAGGATATTTTTCCATTTTTTGTACAGATAGAGTAGGAGGGAGAGAGAGGAAGGGAGAGAGAGAGAGAAACATCGACGTGAAGGGACACATCGAGTGGCTGCCACCCGCATGACCAACCAGGGCCGGGGACAAACTGCAACCAAAGTACATGCCCTTAGCGGGAACCGAACCCGGGTCTCTCCAGACCGCAGGCTGACGCTCTAACCGCTGAGTCAAACTGGCCAGGGCAGTTGTTACTATTTATTAAAATGAATACGATCTTATTAAAACTGGAACATACTGTCATACTAGATGGGTGTCCTGCAGTAGATTGATGAAGAACATGCAGTTGCAAGTCAAAATCAAGTTCAAGTCTAGGTTTGATAAGGTAATGTCTACGTGGTCTTGAGCTTATTACACATCTATAGTCATTCCTAAATCCTAGGGATGTTGGGAAGGTACAATGTACCTGAAACAGTGTAAGTACCTGTCATATAATAAATATTACCACGTATGTTCTTTTTATGACATCTTTAGGTGAAACTTGATCATCTTTAATACTTCTGTAAGAATTAGAAAATCTTCATTGTTTTCACTCCACAGCAACCAGATTCAAAAGCCCTGAAAAGTCATTGCTTTGTGTCTATGTGATTTTGAATTTTCATAAACTCAAGTGAAGCCACACAATGTTCGAAGTTCTCTGAGGTAAAGAAAATCAACAGTAGAGTCTGAGAACTGACAAGGGGTCTGCTCACCCTATATAAAAGCATGTTCACGCATCCCACAGAGCAATCCTCTTTCTGGAGTTATCCTTCACTCCCACCCTCCAACCTTGAAACAAAACCACCCACAGACACATAAACAAAGAGGTTAGGTACATGCCTACGAGATTTTATCTTTCATTTTTCTTAGATTCAATGGAAAGGGTATGGGTTTTGCTAAAAAGCTTGTGTGTGGACTATTAGAGTCCTATAAATTATATACATATATATAACATTTTCTTTTTCGATGATAGAGAGAGAAAAGAAGGGAGAAAGAGAGAGATACATCAATGAGAGAGAACATCTATTGGCTGCCTCCTGCATGCCCCCCACTGGGGATTGAGCCCACAACCTGGACATGTGCCCTGACTGGTAATCAAACCAGTGACCTCTTGGTGCATGGGTCAATGCTCAACAACTGAGCCACATTGGCCAGGCAGCAGTCCTATAAATTTTTTATTAGTAATGTAGTATGCTCTAAAGAAGGAGAGAGAGAGAGAGAGAGAGAGAGAGAGCGAGCGAGAGAGAGAGCAAGCTTGAGATTAATGAGCTGATATTCTGGAAATCAAACCAAAATCCAAAACTGTGTCAAAGAGAGAACATTCTTGATGACTATAAACAACATTTTAAAGTGAAAACATTCAAATGGCATTTAAATGTAAGGAGTTCACGTTCATGAGCTCTCTCTGCTCTACTTTTAGAAGAAAAAATAAAATACACATTGAGCTCTGGCCTGTTTGGCTCAGCGGTTAGAGCATCGGCCTGTGGTCCAGAGAGACCCGGGCTTGGTTCCCGCTAAGGGCACGTACCTCGGTTGCAGTTTGTCCCCGGCCCTGTTTGGGTTGTGCAAGAGGCAGCCACTCCATGTGTCCCTCTCACATTGGTGTTTCTTTCTCTTTTCCTCTTCCTCTCTCTCCCTCCCACTCTACCTGAACAAAAAATGGAAAAATGTACTCAGATGAGGATTAAAAAAAATCCACATTGATTTGTCATGCACTTCTAACAAATAACTAACTTTTATTGCAAATATGCTGTTTGTTTAGAAGTCTGAGTGGATGGTGACAGTATTTTAGAAATTTTGTATGATATCACTTATATGTGAAATCTAAAAAAGGCCAAAATGGTAAAAACAGAGAATAAAATGGGCCTGGGAGTTAAGAAGTAGGAAAATGTTTAAGGGCACAGACAGGCGATTAATAGTAAATAAGTCCTAGAGAGCGAAAAGGCACGTTAGTGAATATAGAAAGAGAATTGTATTATAATCATCAAACTTGCTAAGAGACTAGATCATAATTATTCCAACCACAGAATAGAAGTGATAATTATATTATGTGATAGAGGTGCTAACTATCGCTGCAATAGCGGTCATGTTACAATACATAAATGTATCAAATCAACACATTGTAACACCTTACATTTATACAATGTTATATGTCAACTACATTTTAATTAAAAAATCAAGGATAAATAATCCAGTGGAGCAGATTCTAAGGATGAGGGAGTCAGTGGTAAACCCATAAGAAATCATGGCAATGATAAAATTACATTAATAAATACTCTAATTTGGACCAGGTACTGCGCTAGTCCTGGCCCTGACTCATGCTAAGAATCGGGGTGCTTTCTGTCTTTGACCCTTCGTGGGTCTTCTTTCCGGCTGAGTGTCTGGCAGGCCACCCGCCTAGCTGTCTAAGCAAAAACCCTGGACATCACCCAGCCTGCCTTCTTTAGGTGATCTCAGACTTCAACCATCAAGCCCCTCTAATACCCACTCTTAAATCTCACTCCAGTTAATAAAATTATCTCCATCTTCAAAGTCACTGTCTTTATTACGGCCACTGGCAACCCTCACAATAAAAGTAAAACCGTTTTTTTTTCTGTACGTGGTCACAATGCTTTCCCTGCCCCGTGTCCACACCTTGCTACGGCCTCGTGGTGGGCTGGCTGCCTCCTTCCACCCCTCCCGTTATGCTTGTCCCCGGAGCTCGCTGGTGCAGCGACAGGAGGCATCCTTGCGAGGACAGCCCAGTATCGCCTTCTCTGATGACGGAAATCATTCACTATTCGTGCTCTCAAACACAGTATTAGTGGCACGTGATGACTGCGCTCCTGAAATGTGTCTATTACATTAAAAGAATGGTAGTTTTCATTGTACTGCATTTTCATGAGTTGAAACAGATCCGCGCGGTCCCCTGCAGGGAGTGACCAGCACGCTGGGCTGTCCAGGCCTGTGAGAGCTCATGAATTTCCCTTTGCTCTCCAGCACCTCTGCTGCTTCAGCGAGATGGACGCGCTCGGCCTGCCCACCGGACTAAACGAACGAGCGGCCCGTGGAGCAGAGCATCTCCTGCGGAGCCAGGCTCAGAGCAGCCGTCCTCTCTCTGACCTGAAGCTGCATTAAAGAGACCATAGAGTTGTTTTCTTTTGTTTTTTTTTTTTGTTTTTTTTTATCCTCACCCGAGGACACTCTTTCCATTTTTTTGTTCAGGTAGAGTGGGAGGAAGAGAGAGAGAGAGAGAAACATTGACGTGAAAGGGACACATCGAGTGGCGGCCACCCGCACGACCAACCAGGGCCGGGGACAAACTGCAACTGAGGTACATGCCCTTAGCAGGAACCGAACCCGGGTCTCTTGGGACCGCAGGCTGATGCTCTAACCGTTGAGCCAAACCGGCCAGGGCGAGACCATAGAGTTGTTTTAAGCCACTGAGCTTGGGTGGTTTATTATACAGCAAATCTCACTGATGACACGGGGCCTGGGTTGTCGCTCACTTATCACCTCCTCCATATATTGCAACCAACATGTTCTTTTCACACTGTGCGTCTAGTCTTACCCCTGCAAGGGTCCCCACTGTCCTCATAATAAAACGAAACTTCTTAATATGAATAGGTTTATAATTTTTTCTTTCTTCCACGGCCACCTATTTTTTATTTTTTTTTAATCTTCAAAGCTGCCTCAATCCCTGCTACTTCCCATTCCCTAATTTCAGCCCACTGAGTCACTACTGCCTCTTCAAGACGGCTGGGATCTATGCATCTCTGGAAAGCTGTGACTGGCCGACCTCCTTGGGGGTGCAGTCTCCCCTCTTTCTGCTCCTGTGTTGCCACTGAGTCACCCCTTTAGAAACTCTCATTCTCTGCATGACAATAAATGGTTTCACTTGTCCCTCTCTCCACAGATGGCACCAATTCCTTGAGAGCAGGAACTGTGATAGTTAGTGATCCCTACTCTAGAGGAGTTTCTAAGACATTGCAAGTGTATAATAAGTTAGTTTTGAGTGACTAAACTACCATGTAAATGTTAGGACTAGGGCTAAAATCCTGCTCATTGAAAGTTTGAGCCTCTTATCCATCCTACACTGCAGTTGTCTCAACCATGCCAGACTTACGGTCAAGGATGCAAGAAGACACACCAAGTTTGAAAGCACCGTATCATGTTATACAAATGATAGGCTGCATTTTTATTAGACTTGAATGATACACACTGTGTCCACGTGGTGTAAGTGAAGTCGAGGGGGATGCAGAAAGAATTTGGGTGTGGGAATCAGAGTTTGCTCCATCATTCACTAATTATGTAGCCTTTGCTACACAGTAATATTAATTTGCACCTTGCTTTCTTCATCTGAAATATTCATACATTCTCCTTTATTCATGTGATGAAAAGGGGAACATTCAAACTAAATTCCTCGGCTCAGCGTGGGTGACCAAGATCCTTGTGTTTGCCAAATTCCTGCTTCTTGGCAGTGGTAGATACTTTTTGTTTTGTCTTTCTTACTTGTGTGCTCTTTTCCCGAAATCACCAGTCTCTTGTCTGCTTCTGCTCCATTTATATTTTGGCTCAGCTCTCCCATTAAATATTTGGACACACATATTAAGACCTGCTAACAAACCAATGTGTCCTATTTTTGGAAAGATTCATAGTTCTCTGCAAAACTCTTTACCTTTTACCCACAATGGTTTTCAATCCCAACCCTTCAACCCTGTTCACGCCCCTCGGAGTGACATGCTCCTCCTGCCTCTAACCCGCAGAGGATTCTCAGGGAGAGTGGATGGTGCTGACCTTCAGTACCCGTAGAATTCTAGTCTTGTAGTATAAACAGTGTGGTTTTTATAGTTTTTAATTAAAGGGTGTTGGGTGTTGTTATTGTTCTTTAAATAAGCCTAGGATTTGAAGTACTGGCTCTACGCTGTGTGTAGCCACTGCGCTGTTTCGAGTGTGCACCATTTGAGCTTCTGTTTACCCATCTGCTGCAGTAAGGATGTCTAAATCAGAGCTTGTTGTGCTCACTCGACGAGAAGACGTGCGTGCAAATACCTCAGGTCCTCGGTTGGCCATGGACATGAACGGGGTCTCGTTTATAGTGTGCTTCCTTTGGACAGTGCTCTGTGTCCCAGCTACAGGTCCAGTTCCGTCCCCCTCTCCACAGAAACACCTGAGCCCTGACACTTTGGAGGGATGTGAGTCATCACTGGGCCCTGTGACACCTGTTCCACTGAACCCAAAAATCTGGCTTGAATCTCACAACCGATGGAAATGACCACAGGCAAAAGTTTTACTCCTCTTTATCATCTCCCAGTATAACGGACACAGGTCCACATGTTTATGCCCGTACAGGTACAGATTCCTATACACACACTAAATATTCCCACCCTCCCTCTCACTCGGGCATCGGTGCTCCGCGTGCCCTTGTGCTCCTTAGAGCAGCGTGCTCGCCAGCGTGTGGGCAGCCTGGTGCCCCTCTCCGTTCTAACGTCCTGCACCGTCACAGAGCAGACCTCTCACTGACAGGGAGAGTCTGGCCCTGGCCAGTCTTGCTCAGTGGTTAGAGCATCGGCCCGCGGACCAGAGAGTCCCTGGTTCGGTTCCCGCTGAGGGCACGAACCTCAGCTGCAGTTTGTCCCCGGTCCCGGTTGGGGTCGTTGTGGGTGGCGACCATTTGATGTCTCTCTCTCACGTCGTTGTTTCTCTCTCTCTCTTCCTCCCTATCTCCCTCTCTGAAGATAAATGCAAAAATGTCCTCAGGTAAGGATAAAATAAAAAGAGGAGAGTCTGCTGTGCTTTTAGTGTGTCAGCCTGGACTCTGGACCCCTTGCTCTTGTCTGTCCTCTGTCTGTTTCTTACATCCAATGACCACCAGGCTCCTTCCCCAGTTGTAATCTTGTCTCTATTCAGGTGTGACATTTGGCTCATTGGGGACAGTACTGGAAGGAATTTGGGAGCCAAGATTATTGGGATAAATAATTCAATATGTAAGTCTGTACTAGCTTTGAAATATGCAAAGTCTCTTTCCACTAATAGGAAACACTGAAGCAGAAATTCGAGCTCCTGGGCCTAGCCACGACCTGGGCCCTGCCTGGCTATTGGACCTTGCAGAGGCCCCCTCAGCTTACGTCACAGCAAGTCTACCAAGTAGATCTCACCCACTCCTGCCAGGTTCCGCTAGGACTCGCTGGCCATTGTAAGCGTGTGTTTTCTAATTGAGATTTAAACAATACATGCTTAGGAGGGGAAATATATTTTATAAAAAGGTGATATTGCCCTGGCCAGTTTGGCAGAGCAGTTAGAGCATCAGCCCACAGTCCAGAGAGACCCGAGTTCGGTTCCCGCGAAGAGCATGTACCTTGGTTGCAGTTTGTCCCCAGTTGGGGTCATGTGGGTGGCAGCCAGTCGATGTGTCTCTCTCACATCGATGTTTCTCTCTCTCTCTCTTCTTCCCTCTCTCCCTCTCGCTCTATCTGAAGATAAATGCAAAAATGTCCTCGGGTGAGTAAAAAAAAATATGTGTTATTAATTTTGATAGTCATGGTTAACAATAGTTAGTTAATGAATGAGAAATAAAGTTAATTTAGTTGATTAATGAGAAAGCAACCAAAAGGTCTTATTATGACAGCTAACTTCTTTCCTTCCTTCCCTCTTTCAATACCCCCTTCCTACCTGCCTCTATTACATCTTTCTTCAAAAATTACTGCAGAAAACAAATTTGCATTATATGGCCATGAGAAATGTTAGTTTGGGGATTAAAAATAACTCAGAAAACAGATATTAATGATTTGGGTTCACTGTGCATTTGATTTAAATAGATACTCAAGTACCCAGACAGAGGGTCAGTGACACTCAGTTAGAGGGAAACTGTCCCAGCGCTCTGAAAAGCCATCATGCCTGTTTGCAAGGTGGCTGAGAGCTACCCAGTGAGAGCTACACTGAGGACCATAGCGCCTACCCTTTCACTCAGCACTATGGACAGCGCTCTGTGTCCCAACTACAGTCCAGCTCCGGCTCCCTCTCCACAGAAACACCTGAGCCCTGACACTCTGGAGGGCTGTGAGTCAGATCAATAATAGGCTTTTACTCCGCAGTACTCCAGTGTTTGCAATCTACGACCTAGGAAGTGTTTGGGGGTAATTGGGTTCCTAATTTTGAGAACACCGAGGCCAGGGGGTTTTCTGGGGCCATCTGGCAGCAGCACCTCTCAGGTTTCTCAGCTGCCTATGTGGAAGGCCAGGTGGCTCACTAGGATCCCCTCTGTCTGCTTCTCGGGGGTGCTCTTTCTTTGTCTTTCCCTGTACACTCGTGTATTGTAGCCAATTAGCCAACCAGCACCTGAGTTCCCTCTCCATGCTGTCTCCAGTTCTTTTCCAAATGTGAAGAAAACAGCTCTGACCTCCTCTCCTTTTTCTCACTCCATAATCCAGCGCCATACCTGGTTACAGGACGCGTTTGCTCTCAGAACTTTCTAACCCCCTGCAGTACAGAGCAGTTTATTTTTAGCCCAGGGGATACGTCAGCGGAGGGCTGGTTGCTGCAGTGAATAAGCATGCTCGATAGCAACCACCTGCACAGCCCCGAGAGCCAGTCATTTCACTGACCGACGTGAACAGTCAGTCTGTTAGGCAATGTTTCATGTTGTTCACTGTTCTTCCTGCTCGGAGTGACCTTCTTCCCTTTTCCTAACACTATTATTCTGAAATAATACGTTTCTATTTCTAGGCCCCGATAGACTGTGTTCCACCAGTAGCAGGAAAACACCTTAATTTTTAATGGTGCTCCCAGTTTCTAACCGATGGCCTGGCACAACCGGGGCTCAGGGAACAGATGAGCTGAAGTTAATGGGACGAGAGCTCACACTCACTTTGCTCCTCTATCAGACTCTCTTCTTGGGTTCTGGAAACCCCTCGAAGGGCAGAGCCCCTCACACTCACAGCACGTCTCCCGGGCCAGCACACCTGCTCCAATAAATATTAGGGTTTCAATAAATATTTTATACATTAATAAATAAACCGACACACGAGGAGTTCTGGCATTTACTGTGACAGCTCAACGAGAACGCAGAGAGGTGACATTGAAGGACCAGGTCTCTTACAGGCCCTTTCTCCCAGCATCGTGCAAGTTCTCACAAAGACGGTGCTTTGTGAAATTAGCCAAAAACCTCGGCAGTGCCGCTGACCCCAGGCAGCCTGCTCAGCTCACGTCCTCCCCTTTGCTGACACCCTCTGCAGAGAGAATACTCTCAGCTCTTTAAAGATATTAATATTTCCTAGAAACATGGACTGTCTGACCTTCTCATGAAGGGAGAGATCTGCCTTTTCTGGGACAAATATTGAGCAGCTTGTTTGGATTACAAATGAAGCTTGAGAAAGCCCGGAACAAGAATTTTACTGAAGACAAGGGTCATTTTCCTAGTGAGTCTATTGTTTTTCTCAAATACATCGCTCAATGAGGACAAAAGCGAGCATTGTTGGGTAAATTCCTGGCTGGAAAATAATAGAGAATTTTTTTTTTTTTTTAGTTATTTAAAGATCCTTAGCTCCTACAAGATCTAGGTCATGCAAGTCTATCCCCTATGTTATCTACTTTCATTTTAATATGTAATATGCTATATTCTTCCTCAAACTTCTCATAAATTCAAAATGTACTCATTGATTTAAATGTATGTATACACTGCAGGTGCATATGTAAACATGCATACCCACACGTACATAGACTTAAGGTTATATACTGTTGCCAAATATTGTAGGATGTATGCAAACTTGTAATAAACATGTTGCTGTCCCAGTTATTTCAATGAGTTACTGGGGTACCAAAAGTTGCAATTCAAATAGATTTACTAGCATTTCTTATCATCCAGTGTACCCAGCAAACCTACTCTATTAAAGTCTATGCACTATACCAGGGAGAATACAAAAAAGGGTAAGGCACCACTTGTAATTGAGCCAAGGGTAGCAATTTCACTTGGATCGGGTTTGATTCGTCAAATGGCAAGGAATCTCTGTAATGCATTTGCAGTTCTAATTAAAATTCTCTGGAGTCAAAAAAATAAAAATAGTCAAATACAATGAAAATTGCCAACACACTTTGCTTTCAAAGTAATTGTTTGATTTAATGACACCTTCCCATGCTCTACCTTCATACACACAAAAATAAACAACCAAGATAAATAATCAAAAATAAATATTTGTAAAAACATTGGGCTGTGTTGGCAAAGACTGTATTGTCCTATGCATGTCTTACTGGCATTCTTAAAGTCATTTTTTGGACCATGGAATATGCAAAACAAATAAAAAACAGAATGAGCAGATTAAAGCAAACAGCAATGATGGTAAAAACACTTCCAAGCATGAAGGGGAATGTGAGGTTAATAGATATTAATAATCACATAAACACATGAACATTTCCTGTCCTCGCTGCTTACCAGTTCTTACCTCTAAAGCAAGTTTCCCTCATGTGTAATCTCCTCCTGATAATGTCCCTGATCACCTAGTGATGTTATTTTACTTATTTTAAAATTTTTTTATTAAGTTGAGAGAGAGAGGAAGGGAGAGAGAGAGAGATGGAAACATTGGTGAGAGAGAACATCCATTGGCTGCCTCATGCACGCCCCCCACTGGGCATGTGGCCAGGAATCGAACCGACGACCTCTTGGTGCATGGGTCGACGCTCAACTACCGAGCCACACCTGCCGGGCTAGTGATATTATTTTAAATTTTGAATCTCTTTTCTTTTTTCTTTTCATTGTGTAAGCATTCAATTTTATTCTTCAAGTGAACTAGTACTGACGCATAGAGTACTAGACCAGACCAAGTGGAGGAATTGACTTGTAGCAGAGAAGAAAACATCAGTCCCCTAATACCTCCCTGCCTGCTCTCCACCCTTGAGATGCCCCCTAAGACACCCCCTGAGAAATTTAGGATTACACAGAGCATGATATAAATAACCTACTATGTAACCTACTTACAATTAGGTTTGGTTTTCTCTAACTCTTACGGACTTATCACATGACATCATCGAATTTCTATGCTGTATTATAGTTGTTTATGGTTGAGTCTATCTTTTCCAGTGAAGAAGGGCTGATTCCTGGGGGATTGATTTTTACATTTTAACCATACAATGTAAAGAACATGAAAAGAATTCATTCTGTAGATGGCCAAACAGTACTTGTTTACTAATTAAAGACAGTGTGGATGAGACGCAGCCATACTGAATAGACTTTAGTGGACTCCAGCCTTGGAGGATGTTACATAGGCTGTCAATGTATCCAGGGTGAACCCGTTAGGCAATGGAAACATGTTGCAGCAAGTGACACAAGACAGCTGTGCTTTAGGAGAATATGAAAATGATAAGATTTTTTTAAAAGCAAAAATAATGGATAAAGAAAGGATAGGATCAGTAGAGTTATTATTTCTAATCCATATACCTATTAGTAGATATCATTAGTCTAAATATCTTCAAATCAAACTTGTATATTTACTCAGCAACAGATATTGTTTTCTTTCTCAGTGTGCCCACATGTAACATAGCCAATAATGATCTCTCTGCTGTCTACTGCAGGGTCTGTAAGGTCAAGGAGATACTGCCCTTGAAAGCTCTCTTGAAATGATGCAAGGCCTTCTTAACACTAGTTTATCTATCTATTCCTACAGATTCCTAGAATGTTCACATCCCTGAAGAGTTAAGCTATTTTACAATATGATATATATTATAGCGTCAACTTTCTATAGATCTCTTCTGTCAAAATGACCTGGGCTATTGTGATGATTTAGGCAATAAGTTAACTTCTCCCAGAAACGGACATTATTAGATCACGGAAGAAAATGTTGCTACAAGAACTCATAATCAACGATTATAAATATGGCTAGTCAAGAGAAGTAAGTATAAGCTAACTTGAATGAAAGGGTTTAATAAATCAAAATAAGGAGATTACTTTCAATCAAGGCTGGCAAATATATCTCCAGAAAGATCCAACTTGACTTTAACTTAGTGAAAATAAATGATTATGTATCTAATCGACTCAGTTGTAACTTATTTTGCTGTAGGGTCATGTTATTGTTGAGGATAAAATGCTTTTGGACTATGAGAATTGGATTTCATTTTCCCGGGCACGCAAGGGAGACGGACCCACTTCAGAATGCCTGCCTGGTCCATGGAGGGGCAGCCACACACTCCATGAGACCTTTCAAAGCATCTTAAATACACCTTCGTGTACACCTCTGTAAAACTGACACAATGGTTTCTCAGTCTACTTTACAAAATTCCTGCTGCAAATATACACAGATGCAAATGACTGTCAATAAATATCTGAAGTTCTTAACTCAGAGCACAACATATCAAGGCACTCAGCGACTTGATTATTTTTGTCGCCATTTTATTCAATGTTAAATTCTATTGTGATCTGCCTTTAGCTCCCGTTTCTAATTATTTCAACCTAATGTTTCCAGATGCCAAAAAAAAAAAAAAAAATGCCACTGTATATACCTAATGTTTAGAGTCTTAGAAGCTTTTCTTATTCTATTTCTCTGGTTAATATATTGTCTCCCATGTCAAATACCCAAAGTCTGCCCTTAATTTAAAGCCTCATTGAAAATCTAGGACTTATATGGAGCTATCATTAGCTACTCCATCTGGACATAATTGCTTCCTCCTTGAGGCTTTTGTACACATCTTCCAAACATCGCTTGCCACCTTCCCCGCAGTGAAGAGGACGCGTGATGGTGTAGAAGGTAACCGAGACCTGCCTCCACAGCCTGGCTTCACTGCAGGCCGGCTGTTTGCTCCTGACCAGCAGCGTGGCCTCCTCCTCACACGTCATTTTCCACCCGTGCAAAGGTGGCCCAGATGTCTGCCTCCGTTACATAAAATCACGGGAACGAAGTATCTGGAACATCTTCTGTTATTGATTGGGAAAACTTCCCCATAGAAAAAGCCAAATATCCTATTACTTACCCCGTGTGTTTGCTTACCATAGCTCCCAAAAGCTCACTCCATTCTGTCGTCCCAAATCAAAGACGTTGTAAAAGTTCTACTTTACATTTGTGCTCTTGGTAGCTCTACCAGAGACCAAAGTTAGAAATGAATTGAATCGGAGAGACCCTGTAATTTATGTAAAATATAATAATTTTAGTTATAGCTAATATTTAAGGTCTATCAAACACTCCAATAAGTGCTTGATATATGTGATGTGAAATTACCAGCAACCTTATGAATGTTTTATTTTTCCCCATAATTAACAGGTAAGGAAACTGAGGTTTGGAAGGACTCATGCCCTTGACTGAGGGTGGTGTGGATATTTGCACAGAGAAATCTGATTATGAAGAATATGCTTTAACTACTATGTTGTGAATACTTCTTTGTTATTTTTAAAAAGTCTCTTGGTTTCCCATTTTTGGTAACTGAGGGAATTTTCTTTGTACAAGCCAATAAATGTCTAATTGGCCATTGGATATCCTTTATTTATTTCCCTCCCAAAATGTGAAACCATATCTAAAATTGACTACAGCTCCCAATAAAACTGATTAGCTGGGGGGGCGGGGGGGGTATTGGAAGTAACCATTATCTTGGAAGTTTGTGTGGTATGAACATGCTTAAGAACCTAAATAATCTGGGAGAACATATTTGCCAGTGGTACATCGGATAAGGGGTTAACATACAAAATATATAGAATACTCATGCAACTCAACAAAAAGAAGACAGAATCCAACTAAAAATTGGGCAGAGGACCTGAATAGCCATTTCTCTAAATAGGACATACGAAGGCCCAGGAGACATGAAAAAATGTTCAGCATCACTAATCATCAAAGATATGAAAGGAAAACGAATATGTGATATCACCTCACACCTGTCAGAATGGCCGCCATCAACAAATCCTCAAACAAGTGCTGGCGAGGGTGTGGGGAAAAGGGGACTCTACTACACTGCTGGTGGGAATGCAGACTGGTGCAGCCACTGTGGAAAACAATTCAGTGCTTCCTCAAAAAATTAAAAATTGAACTGCCATTTGACCCAGTGATCCCACTTCTAGGAATATATCCTAGGAAGCATGACACACCAGTGCAGAAGAATATATGTACCCCTATGTTCATAGCAGTGCTATTTACAGTAGCTAAGATCTGGAAACAACCTAAGTGTCCCTCATATATGAGTGGATAAAAAAGCTGTGGTACATGTACACAATGGGATACTATGCAGCTCTAAGAAAGAAAGATCCGGTATTCTTTGAGACGACATGGAGGGACCTTGAGAGTATTATTCTGAGCAAAATAAGCCAGTCAGAGAAAAACAAATACCACATGATCTCACTTATTTATGGAATGTCATAAACAAAATAAGCTATCGATCAAAATAGATCCAGAATCATGGAAGTAGGGAACAGACTAACAAACCTCAGAGGGAAGGGAGGTGGAGGGGGGTGGGAAGAGATAAACCAAAAAACGTATATGCATATATGCCTAACCAATGAACACAGACATTAGTTTGGGGAAAGCAGGAGGGGGGTAGGAGCTGTGGGGAGGGGGTCAATGGGAGACAAAGGGGGGAAACCTGTAATACTTCCAACAATTAAAAAATGAATTTAAAAAATAAATTAATTTAGGAAAGAACCTAAATATTTAAAGGGCTAGATGCTAAAGAACAATATACAGTATGTCTCTAAAAGTTACCCTTACTTCCACAGGCATTTGGAAGTACCTTTAGGATTTTAACTCTGCTAGTTCAAGTTGATTGGAACTGAAAGTTCAAACACAGTAGAAGCTCCATAACCTTTGTTGTGTAGACAAGTAAAAAAACATCTATGGGGGTCAGATCTTCAATCTGTTGTTACCCTGGTATGTCAGTGTGTTAACATTTATTTGAAAGTCACTATACCACCGGGGTTTTTTTTGTACATTATCTTTTTTTATTAAGTAATTAATTTATTTTTGTTACAGATGTTTCTCCTTTTCCCCCCACTGATACCCCCCTCTCCATCCCTCCTTGCCCTGTCCCCAGCTTTGTTGTCCGTGTCCATTGTTCATGCACACATGCATATAAGTTTTGTGGTTTATCTCCCCCCCACTCCTTCTTCTGGGGATTGTCAGTCTGTACCCCACTTCCACGTCTCTGGGTCTACCCCGTTCCTCAGACTGTTATGTTCATTATTTTCCACAAATAAGTGACATCATGTGATATTTGTCTTTCTCTGCTTGGCTTGTTTTGCTTAGGATAATACTCTCTCGGTCCCTCCACGTCGTCTCAAAGGATAAAAGATTTTTCTTTCTTACAGCTGCATAGTACTCCATTGTGTATATATACCACAGCTTTTTTATCCATTTGTTTACTGATGGACATTTGGGTTGTTTCTAGATCTTAGCTATTGTAAATAGTGCTGCTATGAACATGGGGGTATATATATTATTTCTGATTGGTGTTTCAGGCTTCTTAGGGTATATTCCTAGAAGTGGGATCAGTGGGTCAAATGGCAGTTCAATTTTTTATTTTTTGAGGAAACACCATAGTGTTTTCCATAGTGGCTGCACCAGTCTGCATTCCCACCAGCAGTGTACTAGAGTCCCCTTTTCTCCACACCCTCGCCAACACTTGTTGTTTGAGGATTTGTTGATGGCGGCCATTCTGACAGGTATGAGGTGATACCTCATTGTTGTTTGGATTTGCATCTCTCTGATGATTAATGATGTTGAGCGTTTCTTCATATGTCTCTTAGCCATTTGTATGTCCTGTTTGGAGAGGTGTCTATTTAGTTCCTCTGCCCATTTTTTAATTGGGTTCTTTGTCTTTTTTTTTTTTTTTTTTTTATCCTCACCCGAGGACATTTTTCCATTTTTTGTACAGATAGAATGGGAGGGAGAGAGAGGAAGAGAGAGAGAGGGAAACATCGATGTGAAAGGGACACATTGAGTGGCTGCTTCCCGCACGACCGACCAGGGCCGGGGACAAACTGCAACCGAGGTACATGCCCTTAGCAGGAACCGAACCCGGGTCTCTCCGGACCGCAGGCCGACGCTCTAACCGCTGAGCCAAACCGGCCTGGGCTCTTTGTCTTCTTTTTGTTGAGTTGTATGAGCACTCTATATATATTGGAAATTAACCCCTTATTTGATGTATCATTGACAATTATGCTCTCCCATAAAGTGGGTTGCCTTTCCATTTTGGTGGTTGTTTCTTTTGCTGTGCAGAAGCTTTTTAGTTTGATATAGTTTCATGTGTTAATTTTCTCCTCTGTTTCTGTTGCTTAGGTGATGGATCAGTGAAGATTCTGTTGTGTATGATGTCTGAAATTTTGTTGCCTACATTTTCTTCTAGGATTTTTAGGATTCATGAATCACATTTAAGTCTTTTATCCATTTTGAGTTTATTCTTGTGTATGGTGTAAGTTGATGGTCTAGTTTCCTTTTTTTGCATGTAGCTGTCCAATTTTCCCAACACCATTTATTAAAGAGGCTGTCTTGACTCCACTGTATGCTTTTGCCCCCTTTGTCAAATATTAATTAAGCATATTATCTTGGGTCAGTTTCTGGGTTCTCTATTCTGTTCTATTGATCTATCTGCCAGTTCTTGTGCCAGTACCAGGCTATTTTGATTACAGTGGCTTTGTAGTATAACCTGAAATCTGGTAATGCGATCCCTCCAACTTTGTTCTTCTTTTTCAAGATTGGTGTAGCTATTCGCAGTCTTTTTTGGTATATTATCTTATTCAATTTGCTCACCAATGTAAAATAACTACCATCATTTCTTAGTATACAAGGAAATAGTCTTACCTATGGTTAAAGCCACCAACCATTCTTGTCCTGACATCTTTGGTCTACAACTTATTGAAGACGGGATTGCTTCTGCGGTCTCTGGGCAAAGCAGAACTCATCCCCACTAGAAAACTTGAAAAGCAAAATAAGGCAGGCGTATTTCTTAAACCTGGTTTGGTAATCAGAGCCTTCTTCCTTATGCTGTGAACAGAAATATGTTCATGTGACTGTTTTAGTCCCAGTCCATTAGGTAGCAATAATCCCATTTGCCTTAATGCTAACGTATTCCCCTAGGGCAGGGGCACCTTGAAAAGAACATTGAATGTCGGCTTCGTGAATGAAAAGGAATTGCACGTGGGAAAGGTTCTGTCCTGTCTCCATATGCTTGGTCCTTAGCAGATCTGCGTCGTTAAGAAAGAGTAATCACGCTGAATGTCGAGGCGACAGCCTAGTCTCAGGATCACATGTTTATGCATTAAGCATCTGGACTCTGACAGGGTAAATCTTTAGATAATTGTTCCAGCAAATTAGGCAGTGTGGTTACATGAAAGGGCACTGGGCTCTGGCCGTCATCCTGAAACTGCCATGAGCTATTTGGGGGACCTTGAGATAGTTACTCCATCCACTTTTTCTTTTTTTTTTCATCTGCAAATTGAGGAGGGTGGATTGGATACTTGCGGAGCGTCCTTGTGGCTGTGTCTAATGATCCATTTAGTGATGACTCTAAAGTAATAGGTACACTCCCACCTCGTCATAATTTACGAGAGGATTGCCATGCCTGCGTCATGTATCAAAATTACTATTTTAAACCTAGCAGAATGCTGAAAACCTATTCTTACTTGATCAAATAGAACTGATTTACAAAATAGAGTCCTGTCTATGTCCATCTTACAGATATGCTTCTTTTGGAGAATTTCTGAGTTTAGTCAGGAACTTTAACAGACAAGGCTAATGTGACAGGCCACTGTTTGCAAATATTGGTACCCTAAATGACATGGATAAGGCCTGATTTATCACATTCGGTCTGTTTTATATCGTAAAAATAGTCTTAGTATAACCAAAACAACCATCTTCAGAAATGGGTTCAATAAAAAAATAAAAGGATTTCCATCTTCTGCATTTCAGCTTGGGAAATACTCCTGGTCTTCTCTGCTGTCTATTCTTAGCCACCTCTTTTAATTTTCTCTTGGTCTCCATTTTCCTTTGTTGTTGCCTCTTTGTCAATGTCTAACCGAATTTGAATGTGAAAATACATTTTCAACTGGGCACCCTTGCTTGAGCCTGGCTCCCTCCTAGGATGTTACTTCTGAGAGGGCTTCGCATTCATGAGGCACGGGGTTCACCTTCCACTCCTTTCTTGGGTCTCCAGAATCTCGTTAAAATGGGATTTCAGTACTCTCAAAGAAAATAAAATGATAATAAGCTGGAGACTCCCGAAGGATGAAGATTTTGGGGTTGAACAGTCGAAAATGATCAATCGTAGTCACAGAAAGACTCTGTAAGGACTAACATTGGTGCTAAGACCTCAGTATTGAGAAGGGTGCATTCTTAGAAATCCTAGAGGCGAAACGGAACCAGGGCAGCAAACATAGCAAGGACGGGGAGTGTGACTGGAGGCCAAATGACCATGTGGAGGAGGGCCAGCCTGCGGAGGGCTTGCAAGGACCTAAAAGTCTCTGGGTTTTGTTGTAAGTGTAACAGGAGTTGGGCAGTGGAGAATGTGAAGATAAAAGCCAAGGATTGAGGGGCCTCTAGTGACTTTGCTTTAGTTATTTATCAGGGCCATAAGATATTGTTCGTTGCTATTCTACCCCTGCTATAGAATATATTGATGTCCAGGAAGACATTTGATTTATTTCTTTTCATAAAAATAATGAAGACTGCCACTTTGTATGTACATATGGCATTTAGCTCTGTGGACCGTTTCTTTCTCCTCGCCTGTGGGCTCTAGAATAAAAATCCATAAGAAATTCTGGTGAATTCTTAGAAAGTAATGTCCCAAGAATTCTCTATCCCTTGGCACATGGGTGCTCTGGTTATGAGTTTCAAGTTCATGAGCATGGAGGATATGAGCCTAGAAATAGCATGCTTAAATTATGGAATAAGTAGGACGATTTCCAGAAGGTTAACCAGGTGGACATGCACAATAATCAAGGGCACTGGGGAATGTCCCACCAACAGGCATCTCTGAGAGAGATTCTCAGACAACACCACAGGGAATTTGCCTCTTCTCGCATGTCAAACTCATCTATCGTCTCTACTTACAACTCCACTGGAACATTGACTAGGTTTCTGTGGTCAGGTTCTAATGAACAATATGTCCAAAGACACATTCTTAAATTATCTTATCTAGTTGTATATTTCTTTTATTATTCCTTGGGCTTAGCTCATGAGTTCCTGTATGTGGTAAGCTGAACTCCAAAGAGATTTGCATTGTAATTGCTTAAACATGTGAATATATTATCTTACATGGCAAAAGAGACTACTGATGTTATTAGATTAAGACCTTGAGACGCGGAGAATATCTATGTGGGTTCAAAGTTGTCACAAGTTTAGTAATAAGAGGGAGACAGAGGGTCACCGAGAAGGAAATGTTGCAATGGACACAGGGGTCAGTAAATGAGAGAGAGATTTGAAGATACTACGCTAATGGCTTTGAAGATGGAGGAAGGGGTTGAGTCGCAGCCTGAAGACAGCCTCTAGAAGCTGGAAAAAGCAAAGGGGTCGATTCTCAGCTAAAGTCTTTAGAAGGAACTCACCTTGGTGACACTTTAATTTTAGCCCAGTGAGATTGATTTTGATTTTATGACTCCTGGAAATATAAGATAATTAATTTGCATTGTTTAAACGATCAACTTGGTTATGATTTGCTACAGCAGAGTAAGAAGTTAATTCACTTTCTTTTTTCTCCTGTTCGGTGTTTTATTTTATTCCTGTCCACATGTCTTGGGGATCATTTATTTGACAGCTGATCTTGAATGACGGCGATATCACAGCACATGACTTTTATTTTGTATTCATTTTATGATACTCTGTTGTCAACTTTAACTTTTTAAGACTATACCTTCTTTCTTTCCCAGTACAGCTTGTTGCAGCCTGAAGGACGAGGAACTGGCCGCAGGCTATGGCGCCGAGGTCCTCAGCTCTAAAGTAGATTGTTCCAGAAGGAATGTCATGAGGAATTGAGATTGACGCTCAGGACCATCAAGCTGACTCTCACTAATAGATGCAAATGATGGACCAATGGCTAAGGAGTCTATCACTCACTCGGAGGCCAATTAAATAACAGGAGATAGAATGCCAGAAATGAGCTGAAGTTTCAAGGAAATCAATGGGAGTCAGAGGGAGCTTCCAGGAAGGTGGGCGAGGAAGCTGCACGGTGGTTGTAGCCCAGAGAGATAAAGACACACAGGGCGAAAGACCAAGGAGCAGGTGGCAACAAGAAATTCAACCTCGGGAAATAATAAGAGATGTAGTCTCTGTGCTGAGACCAAGAATGCAGTCCATTGGTAAAAAAAAAAAAATTAGCTTATCTTTCCTTTATTAATATATATATTTTTAAAAATGCAAGTAGGCTAAGACTCAACAGCATCGGAGACAATGTCTGGCCCCTCAAAACCCCTGTCTTACTATTATAACTTCACATGTACACATACCCACTGCAGCGACCATGCTATATACCTTCATGTGGATTTGCATGCAGTAAAGTTTAGAGTTAATGCTAATGAGTGATGCTGAATAATCCTATTATTAATCAAACTCTGGCTACTGCTTTAGCAATGCATGCAGCAAACTTCTGATCTCTCAAACATGCAGGAGATAGCAGCCTAAAAGTCTAGCTGCCATAGGTGAAGTCATAGCTGGAATACTTCAGTGTCTAAATCATAATATTTAGATCAGAGACTGAAATATTCTAATTCAATCCAATTTCGGTGGGAATGTATGGCTTTTCGATCAATACCAATTAAAAATAAACACCCTGCATAATTTATTCTGTTTCTCAGTGGGTCAGACTTTCATTTCCCTGAGTTGCTAGTGCCAGCGATTCAATTAAAGGAAGGAGAAGAAAGAAATGTGCTTTGCAATAAACTTCAGTATTAGAAATAGCTTAATAAAATGAACTTAATCTCACAAGTGTTTTCCCTTCCAATGTGCAAGTTTTAATGACTCCATTTTGTATTAGCAGAACTTGTTAAAAATGTCGAATTGCCACTTGCAGCTGAATGATGCCCTAGAATTGCTGGTCCCTGTCTGTCTGGGAAGCACGCTGGGCTTGTATTTATCGGTCTTACAGGAAAGAGCTGTAGAGAATTGAGAGTGGCGATTAGTCCCGAATCCTTAGATGTCAGGACAGGAGCAGAATTGGGGGCTGGGAGGGTACAGCTTCAGAGAGAAGGCAAATGGATGAATTGCCTTTGAAAAGCAAGAAACATTGGGTCTGTGCCCAATAAATAATACATCTTCTTTTTGTCTTTGATAAAACCAGGTCTAATTATCGAAGAGAAATGGACATAATTCTGATATACACATAAGCAAGCAAAGGAACGGTGGGCTCCTTTGTATAATTATGCTTTCTTTTTTCTCGTGTGTTTATTTCTATTTTTTACATATTAGAAAATAGTCCAAGCTAAATAAAAATAAATCACTTATACTCCTCTGACCCTAATATAGCAATATAATTATGTTTTCTTATTGTCAGATTACACATACACGGCTAATAATTCAGAAGAATTGAAACCAAGGACACAGCTTATCTGTTGTGCTGAGCAAAACTCTCCGAGGGGAGGTAAGTATGACAGAAGCCTCGGCCCCCGGACAGCAGTGCTGGGTCTTCTGTGACTAACGTAGACACGCATGTTGAGAACTGGTCGGGGCAGATCTGAGCGGGTTCACGGAATGTTCTTAATAGTGCCAGCTGTCTCTTTGTCCTGGCACAGGCAAACACCACGAGGGCAGGGCGTTTGGCCTGTTCTGTCTGCAGCATTACCCTGAAAGACTAGAACAATGTCTGGAAGGTAGTAGCTGCTCAACAATTATGTACTTAAATAACTGATTAATTAATTAGGCTGGACTGTGTTAAGGGCGTCAGGTCACTAGATACCCAGCACACCTGGGTGACAGGGTAAGCAGAGGAGATGGAATGAGATGACCTGGCTGGTCATCTCCACTGGTCCATGGTGTAAGGTCAGGGACACCGAGGCTCATTTCTCTCAGCCTTAGCCTTCTCATCCATCACAACGAACTCTGACTCCCGTCTGGCTGCTTCAGTTCTGTGCCCGGGGCCATCCCTCGGGCTCTGTGGGCCATCAGACACTGTACCCAACCTTTGTGTCCTCACGCTCCATTTTCCCACATGACCCGTGTACCAACCGCGTGCACCTCAGAGGGTTGCTATGACGATGAAACGAGTTGGAACGTGTTGGGAACGTTTTACAACATGCGTCTCTGTTGCAGATAGACACTCAGTAAATTGAAGTTCCTCATTTCATTAGTAAGGCTACTTATAATTAGTTATATTTTTGATAAACACAGTTTCTGCAGATAGCCTCCCTGTAAAGTTCTGTACTTGTCATTGAAGCCCTACCTTTTTCATTGTTATCTTATTGTTGGTTTTCAAACTGGATAAACATTTTTATGGAAGCAGGAAGACATCTCTCCACCCCCATAATTTTACCTCCCATTACCAAGTGCAATTCCTAGTACATGGAGGCATTTAATAGACATTTACTAATAAATTAATAAAAGGTAGTGAGAGCATGAACAATGATAGTGGTTATAAAATATTTTAATGAAGCCCGATACAGAACATTATTTAAGGTATTATTCAATTACAGGTGACATGCAATATTATTTTAGCTTCAGGTATAAAATGGAGTGATTAGACATTTATTATTATTTGTGAGATCATGTTCTTGGTGTTTGACGTTTTCTAGACCAACAAGATTTTTTTCCCCTTTACCATTCAGCCTCGGTGAGAGTAATAAGTACATTTATTGATGTTTGAAAAAGGGCCTTATGAAAAAGAAAATAATCATGTCTTTGTGTGGCAAAGAATGAACAATACATAGTTTTACTTTCAAGATATGGAGTCCATTTAGAAAGGGGGAGCTGATGAACAAAATAGACCCAGAGACAGAAAGGGGTACGGTTCAGATGGACAAACCCCAGAGGAGGGGGCAGGGGGATGGATGAGATGAACCAAAGAACTTATATGCATGTATGCATGCATAACCCATGGACATAGACAGCAATGCTGGATGGGGGGGGCTGGATGGGGAGGAGGAGATCTGGGGCGGGGGGGAGGAGAAACATCTGTAACAAAAATAAATGGATAAAAATTGAAAAGAAACTAAAAAAGAAACCAGGAGGACAACACCACAGGTGATGAGGAGGTACCATGGCCAGGTTAAGGTTTATCCCTGTATTTGTGTACTCAACAGATGCTTGGTACTGTTGTTTGGGTTGTACTCAACAGATGCTTGGTACTGTTGATCGGGTTTGGGGCTGTGCACTTGAGCTACAAAAATAAAAAGGCCCCAAAGCTTGAACAAATGGTAAAGTGATGCAATGACAGACATATCCGATTACATAAATGATGTTACAGAGATAGAGAAAAAAGAAGTGCTTTAATCTGCCCAAAGGGATGTTAGGAAAAACTTCAAGCAGATGCTTAAGTTGAGATTAAAGAATGAGCATGAAATGTCTAGGTGTTCAAATCAGGTCAGATACTCCCTCCAGAGTGAATAGCATCTGCAAAGATGACGAATGTGTGAGATCGTGGATGTGTGGGGACTAGGCATAGGCTAGTTTCCCGGGAATGTAAATGGGAGGTGAGAATGTGTTCGGTGAGTAAACTTAGGCAGCGCTAGAAACTGTGCTTGCTTCCTAGGAGGGGATACTACTCACACCTATTTTATGAATATGAAGGATACATTTATTTTGATTTTACAAGTTGTCGATAGTCGATGGTTGAAGCGTAAGAAGTGAGAAAGAAGGTATTGTTGGAGATTAGATATTTCAGGAGATACACAGCTGAGCAAAGTGATGGCGGCAAGGATGGAGAAGAGAGGGACCGGACGCAGAATTGATAAGACTTGGTAACTGATTATAGACAACAAACAGAGCTTGGAAGATCGTTCTGTGTTCTATATAAGATCATCTCTCGGTAAAAATAGTACAGATCTTCCCTCGAGACTTACCTTCCACAGTAACAAAATACCGTAGATCAGATCTCTGAGAGACAGAGAGGGGGGTGGGGGGAGAAAGGAGAGAGAACACACACCTGAGCCCTGGTCTCTTTCTCTTCTTAAAAGACACCAAGCCCATCCTGTGGATCCCACCTCATGACCTCATCTAAATATAATTATGTCTCAAAGGCCCCACCTCCAAGTACCATAACACTGGGGGGTCAAGTTTAAACATAAATTTTAAGGGGACACACCCATTGAGCCCATGACAATGACTCGTTGTCAAGAGGTTTAACTATTGTCTGGTTGGTTGGTTTGTCCTTGAAGTTCCTGTGTCCTTTGGGAACAGTCTCTGTCTGCTGATTTGGTGGCAACAGTAACTGACACCATTTCTCCATCAATTCCTCGCATTGTGGAAGCCCAGGAACTGGGCTATTCCTACCCAACCACAATCACAGCTAATTGGTTAGACACAGGGGCAGTTACCAGGAGGTGAGACTCGTTGCAGCACTTGTGACAACGTTGGTATGGCCCCAGCTATACCTATGACATGGCTCTGGCCGTGTTTTCTGCTCCAGCGTGGATCTTTGGTTCATTGTCCACATTTTCCCAGCCTTATGCTCTAGCTTCCTTCAGTCCTGTGAGCTCCCAATCCTTCCACGAAATCTTTGCTTAAGATAACCTGACTCGGTTTCTCTTTCTTACAACCAGATTCTTGACTTACCTTGTCCTCATTCCTTTCAGATACCGAATGTGCTCCAATTTGCTGGAAACTCCCATTAATTGATGCCCAGAATGTAGCAGCCTTCCTAGTATAGTCTTATCATAGAGAGTGAATGGCTGGAACAAAACCAACATTCCCCTATCTTAACAATGTTAACCACATTGCAACACCGATTTCACATCAGTGCACAGTCTTATTCCTGCTGCCTACCATGAATTTGCTTCCCTTTAACATGGTTTTATGGGACCTCAGTAGCACTCAAATTCCCAGCTGCTGACCTTTATTCTCTCTGTCCTTTACTATATAACATGCTTTTCTGGGTGACTTCTTTGAATCTTTTTCCACAGCTATGCTGACTCTGTTTCAGTGATAGAAAAAATCTGATCTGTGAGACTTTCAGCCTTGGGCAGCAGCCAGTAGAAATAATACATACTTATTACTGGGACACTATACAAATTTATTTCTTCCCACATTCTTGGGCTAGCCCAGACTCTGAAAACTCATAGCCTGGAAAGCTGCTGACAGGAGTCAAACCTGTGCAAATGGTCAGTTGATTCTAAAGAGCCAAGTTCCTAGCTGAGCATGATCTTCTTTGATTCTTTGGCCTGAGGTCCTTAACTGGCTATGAAATGCCCTCCCCTGATAATGACATTTGGTGGGCCAAGGTGACTGAAGGCTGGCATGTGCCAGCAGCATCCTTTGTGATGGGATTTAGTCACACAAAATGCAGACCAGGCCCTGCACTCATGGACTCTACACTCTAAGAAAGGAGAGGCTGAAGAACCTGATAAATGAAAATACAGTTTTAATTGGTGTCAAGTGATAGGAAGAAAACAAAACATGGCAATAGGATACTCTGAGACTTAGGAGAGAGCACAGGTCATTTTAGTCTGATGAAGCACAGCCACAGTGAGAGGCAACATTTGAAGAGGAATTTGAATGCACATAAAAAAACCAACCATCCCCAAACAGAAGTACTTTCTATGTACATGCAGAGACTGTAAAATGGGTAATAGCTTATTATTATTTTGCAGTGATAGAGCCTTTGTGGCAGGAGAATTAAGAGTGAGGCAGCTCCTAATGTGGGGTTGGGGGGTTGGAAGATGGATGTTTTGTAACCTTGTGTTAAGCACTCTCAGCTTGGTGTTAATGCATTCTCAGAACCCTGGCCCGGGGGAAGCCTGGCCAGCCCAGGCGTATTGGGTGCTTCATTTGCATGTGAACAAGGGTTTGTTATCCTTTGGCTTCATGGTCTCTTCCCATAAAAAGCAGGAGACAAAGCTAGGGTGTATGGTTTGCACTAATGTCATCTCAAGGAAATAATTTACATGAATCCACTTGTAACTTGGGGGCACCAATCTGCAAATAAATGGGACTGTGTCCAGAGATCTGGAGATTTTGCTCTCTTGCCAAACTCCCTCTCACTCCAACCAGTGTGTGGTTGTAGGTTTATTGCATTGCACCGATCCTGGCAGGCTGAGAGATGGCAGGGGTGACCCCCCGATGTGATTTGGGTATACAGCGGCGAGATTTGACATGACCAGCAAGTGGTGATCCAGCAGCAAGATTTGATGCAACCAGCAACATAATGGTGTGCAAAAAGGAAGTAGCGATCCAGATCCAAAGTAAACATCACTCGAGAAAGAGTTTTCATGACCCCGCAGCACCCAGCTTGGGACCGCTGCCAGCATATCTAGTGTCACGAGGGGTTTTCAGTAAGACGGCAGGGGTTGGGATTTTCTGAAGTTCAGCGATTTTACGCATGAGTCTTACAACAGCTGTGAAAGCAGCTCAGTGCTCTGCACGGAGCGGAAGCTCTTGCAGCTTCTGAGGGACGTACAGGATTTCTGCCCGTGGTTCCCTAAGGAGGGCACATTGGATTCTGACATGTGGTTCAAAGTAGGGGAAACTTTTAAGGTGCACAAAGATTCAGGGTGTAAAATTTCCACCTCGACCCTTACTTTTATGGAGACTGGTATTTACAGCACTGCAGCAGCTGACTCAGGAGACCAGTCCCAGCAGAACAGTAGCTCCAACCTCCTCTTCAGAGGAAACACCGGAGCCAACTGCTCCTGCAAGGTCACCAAAGGGGGAAAGTTTCCCTCCCCCTCCTCCACCTTTTATGGAGGATGTCTTAGCTTCACCACACCCAGCAACGGAGGGCTGTCTTATAGAGGCCAGGAAAGCAGGTGACCTTGGGGCTTTCCCAGCTATTATACGGCCAGGTCAGCAACCTGTGCATGAATGTTTGCTCTAGAGGGTTTTTAAAGAATTCAGACAAAGCATAAAGGAGAATGGTTCGCAAAGTTCCTTTACTCTATGAGTGTGGGAGGGAATAGCTGGTAGTTAGCTGATGACTCCCTGGGATTGGATGGTGCTAGTAAAAACAATGTTGATGCTGCCCAGTTTGCTGTGTGGAAGTTCAAATGGAGGGTTGTAGACCTCTGAGCCTCCACGGCAGAAAGTGCTGGCCTGGGTCTTATCATCACCACAGAATTAACCCCTCAGGAGTATGATAATATTTGTTTAGTTCCTACAGGAGTGTATGGCCCCTTGCCGGAGGGGAAAGTAGGTTAGTGATTGGAAGATCTGGTTTAACAATGAAAGGATTACAAGTGATGCCAGGGGTAATTAACTCAGATTTTGAAGGAGAAATTAAAGTAATGCTTAAGGCTGTGGGCTTTCATGTATTAACACCGGGAACCAAATAGCTCAACTCCTTTTGTTACCCTACTGGGTTCCTGCAGCCAACTCCACAGTTAGAGGGAACGCAGGGTTTGGGGGCACTGGTCAGTGTGATGTTTTCTGGATACGTGTTCTGACATGTTCCTACCCATTAATTGATGATTGGGAAATTATTGTGCTGACTTGTTTATAGCTCCATAACTGATGATTAGAAAAGTCACTGTGTGCCCTCTAGCTGAACCTGTTTTGTAAAAAATGTAATCAACAGGATAGAGATCAAAACAACCTCAGTAAATTGGAAGAATCCCTGAACCAAGAAATTGTTGGGAGCCGAATATGTGTCTGACAGAGTCCATGGAGCCTAGAGGTCTGGAGTCAGAGTCCCGACCTCTCCCACAATGTCAAAGAACTAGGCTTGCATTGTGTTTGTGTAGCTCAGGGCTAAGTGTGACCCAATGTTCCTTGAAATACCTAAAATAACAGCCTGGGTGGGCCTGGGTGTTCCTTGGTGTTTCTGTTATCTGCAAGGCAAACTAATTCTATACAGCATTGTTGTAGCCCGAGGCAAAGGTAGAAAAAGAACACAAGTGCTGACAGGTATGACCCTCAGATTCTACATTTGCCTCTTACTCAGGAACAATTTACCACTTTGATTTCCCAGGCAATAGACTTTCAAATAGATCTAGTAGATTTCATTGGAGAAATGAATTACTCTCTTCCCGCAAATAAATTATTGCAAAATATTGCTCAGTTACACCTTAACTTGGTGCAAAAATATCAGTAATACCCCATTTCCCAGGGCTGGAATGTCATTCATTGACAGATCAGGTAAATCTCACAAAGCAGGAGTAGCCTGCAAAAAAAATGAGAAATGGAAAAATATCAGCAGCCTTGACCCTGGGTCAACTCAGTGTGCTGAATTACGGGCTGCAATATTAGTTCTTCAACAATTTACAGACGAGCCCTTAAATACAGTTAGTGATTCACAGTATATAGTTAAAGTGTTGCAAAGAATAGAAGAGTTAAGCCTTGAACTAATCAACATCTATTAACCTTATTTTTGTCTCTCCAAGCTTTAATAGACCAACAGAGTCATCCTATTTTTATAGCCCACATTCGATCTCATTCCACGCTCCCGGGACCTTTGACCCACGGAAATCAGTGGGAGGATGCCATCGCAGCAACAACTCTTGCATTTCAGCGAGCGCAGTGTTCACAGGCCTTTTTCCACCAAAACACTCGAGCACTAGTGCAAACCTCTCATTTGACCCTCTCGCAAGCCCGATATGATTAAGGCTTGCCCAGATTGCCAACTTCCCGGAGGGACTCCAACATCAGCAGGAGTCAATCCTCGGGCTGTATCGCCTCATGCCTTATGGCAAACAGATGTAACACATATTCCATCATTTGGTCGATTTCAGTGAGTACGTGTTACTGTAGATACCCCTTCCAATTTACTACATGCAACCGCCGCTATCGGGGAAAAAGCCAAAGATGTTAAGTGTCACTGGCTGTCCTGTTTTGCACATATGGGGGTGCCACTGGAAATTGAACATTAAATTATTTCTCCAACAATGGAGCATTAGCCATCAAACTGGCATCCTCTGTAACCATACAGGACAAGCTATTGTTGAATGTGCTCATGCTACTTTAAAATTTTTAATTACAAAACAAAAAAGGGGGAGTATGGGTGAGCCCCCTGTAAATCAGCTTTCTCTGGCCATCTATACCTTAAATTTTTTAAATCGAGATCGCTGTGACACTAATGCTGCGGAGCAACATTTTCAACAAAAGTCTTCTGCCGCAGGGCCCAAGCCTTTAGCCCGGCACAGAGGTCCACAGCCAGGGCCCTGCAGAGTTCCTGGCTTGGGGGCAGGGGTGTGCTTGTGTTTTGTCTCCTACAGGGCCCCAGTGGCTGGCAGCTCAGTGGATAAAACCTCACCATGAACAGGAAGGACCTGCCCTTCAACCTGACTCCTCAAATGACACAGCTGACCTTGGACACTGATGGTAAAACTTGCACTCAGTCCCGGACTCAGTCCCAAGGCCCCTCTCAAACCCTTTCTAGGGTTACCTGGGGAAGCCTTAAGCAGTTGCTGTTAGCTCTTAACTTCCATATTACTGCCCTAAGCCTCTCATTCCAGAAAACCAAAACCCATCACTGCAGTCAGGCGGAACGGAATGACCGAACCACCCTCACCCACTCAAAACTGCAGGTGGTCACTCTACAAGAAAAACAAGTTTCAGGAGACCCCAGCCCCCAACCAATCAAGAACTCGGAGACTCCAGGCCCGACCAATCAGACAACCACGTCTCCTCGGCTGAACGACCACCGGCCCCAGCCCTAAGTTTAAAAATCCCAAGTCTGTACAAGTCAGCTGCTACCCTCTCCTTAGAGGTAGTCCGCCAGGCTGATTCCCTGTAAACCTGCCCTACTGGAGACCTGCACCGCCTCGTTCCGCCTCGTTCTTACACTTGCAACAATGTTCTGAGGAAATGCTAACTAGAATGGGGGCTTCTCTTAGCCCAGAGAATATTTTTTGGCTTACTTATCTAAAATCTCCACCCAATCTAGGGTAGGTATTTTATGCCGCTCGCCTATATTATTGAACCCTGCCGCAGCAGATACAACAGTTGGAGGCCCCAGCAAGATTCCCTGGTGCTTTGTTACCTCAAGGGCTAGATGCCTAGGCTGCCTCTCCCAGTCCAGCCACCAGACCCTATAGATTTGAGGGAAGGCGCCCCCTGAAGGGCCCCAAAGATCCTACTTGGGTTTCAGATGAATGGCTGGGAGACACCAAGACGTACCCCCAAAATTAAAGGTATAAACCTCTAGAGGTGAGTTCTCGGTGACTATCTGGATGAGAGTAAGAGGGCCGGACAAGGTGCAGCCTCTCCAGGGAATCCCCCTAAAACATTAGGTGGGGTTCAAATCTGGCAAATTCTGTTCATTTAGACCCACCCCTGGGGTGGAAGGGGAGACTGATCACCTCCCAAGCGGCACAGGCGCCGCTCAGGATAGGGGATTTCTGGAAGAAGATTTAAACGGTGTGTGAGTGTGACTCTGATGTCATTGTGTGTGAGTGACCGTGCTCCACGACGTTTGTGAGCAAAAGTTTCTGTCTTGTGTGTCTTCCCTTGTTTTTGTCTTCGTCTTCCTCCCTACTGTGTCTCCTCAACTGCGTTACAGTTAGTCTAACCATGGACAGCAGCCCTGATGCCCAGACTTGGCTGGGTTGAATTTTGAAGCATTCTTAGAGGAGGATTTGAGGAGGGTTCTGATTAGGGCACCTATACTGGTCGTGGGCCCCACACTGGTCCCCAGGAGAAACCTGGGCAGAGGTGGGGCAGTGCCTGGGAGGCAGAGTTACAACTAAAGGCCTGAACGAGTTCCTGGCCCAAACGTACAGTCTTTGGGCCCTTCCTAGAGATTGCCTTGATCCCGTGCGGAAAGCAGAAAGGTGGGGAAGCGAGCGTAGTGAAAGACTCCAGGAAACTCGAGAAAGGCTCTGAGTCCTGAGAAACTCCTCTGCCATCTTCCGCTACAGCTGTGATCAATATTTGTGCTTTGACGGCCTGGAAAGAGCTCCCCACAAGAGAAAAAAATTTGCTAGATCTTACATCCCACAGACAAGGGCCTGAAGAGTCAGATCTAGAATTTGTAGCTTGGTTGCTACAGGCAGTTAACAGAATAATTTATGTTTCGGGGGCCGTTCCTGCTGGTGGGCTGCTCTGGGCGTCCTGCATGGCGCTGCGCTTTGGGCCTGGGGTCGGTGTGGAGAGCCCCTCGTCCTGGGAAACAGGGGTGGTGGGCGGGTGGACACACAGAGACTCACCCGGAGGCCACGGGGTTCCCCGGGAGGGCAGTCAAGCCACAGAAGGGGTGTGTTCCTTTGGTGCCAACTCGGGCGGCTGGTCTGTCCGCCACCCCAGGTTTGGCAGAAGGAAGTTTCCAACAGGCTTCTCTGAACTTTGGGGACTTAAAAATAGGGAACCCAGGCGCTGGCACAAAGTGCTCTTGGAGGTAGAAAAACACTCTGCCCCGCGTAAACTTGCGCACTACGATGACGCTCCCCTTTTCTGTGTCCTTTTGTAAACCTGGGGTCAGAGGATATTCTCTCATCCCTCTGCCCACGGTGGGACCCAAATACTGCTGGGGGGAGGGCTTCCTTGGACACTTTTCACCATGTTCTTCTGTTAGGCCTGTTGGCCAAGTTGGCTGAATTAGCAAAGGTGGTAGGAGCAGCCTTAAGGGAAACAGGGCCCTCGGGGAAGGCTCACCCTAGGAGGGGTCAGGATGGCAAGCCTAGGTCCCGCTTAGGGATAGAAAAGACTAGGACTAAGTCAGGTGTAGAGGATACTGGTGCAGCAGACTCAGTCCTGACCGAGCCAATGGGCCCCTAACCGACCCCTGGCCTTCAAAGAAGACTATGGACCTTGGGAGAAATACTGTGACTCATTTGTTTCTGGCCATGCTGGAGTGCCCATATCTCCTACTCGAACGTGATCTTCTCCAGTGACTGTTCAATTGCTGGCCACTGCCAATCCAGGCCAGCCCCACCTCAAGTTCTACAAGACGTTGGCCATCAATCCTGCCAGCCTGCCTCCTGCATGATGACCTGGAGAAACCTCTATAGGACTACCTGGAGGTAATTGACATAGTGCAGACGGCCTGCCCAGACTTCAGGGATGACCCACTGCCTTCATCAGATGAGGTATTGTTCCTGGACAGGAGCAGCTATGCCCAGGAAGAAATCAGGTATGCTGAGGCAGCAGCAGTAACTCTGGACTGTGTCATTTGGTCTCAGCCATTAAGTTGGGAAACTTCAGCCCAACGGCCTGAACTCATAGCCTGAACTCAGGCTCTCTGATGGGGCAAGGAAAATCAGCTACAGACCAGAAAGCTAGGGAGGCAGTCCTAAAACCAGTCGGGCCTCTCCAGATACACTAGGTCAGAAAATGACTTGGCTGAACAGAAGCAAGTCACCCAAGAATCAATGGATGATGGACACTGCCTGATGGGAGGTTGTTAGTCCCAGAGGCTTTGGGTTGGACTTTAGTCAACCAGGTGCACCAGACTGCCCACGTAGGTTACACCAAGCTTACTGAACTCCCAAGAGACAGGTTATGTCCAGTAAAGTCACAGGGAAGGGGGGGAGGCAGAGAGAAGCAGGAACGTGTGGGTCTGAGCAGGGAGGAGGAGAAGGAAATCTGGGCCGTGTGCAGACAGCAGGTGGACGGAGAAAGCTCTCAGGTTCATGTCAGGGAAAGCACTAGGAAGGTCGCAGAGGGTCTATCAAGTTAAAGAAAGATTTAGACAGGACCTTCAAGGAAACCCTAACCAAATTTACTTTAGAAACTGGGAAAACTGGACCACTCTGCTCCCCCTCGCCCTCTTACAGTTCTTACAGGCCCTGCAGTCCACCCAGAGAACTGTCCATAAACTCATCTGCGACACCTGTCTGTGCCCACCTCAGCCCCTGTGCACCCTTTCCAGCCCGGGGACTTGGTATGGTTCTCTGAGGATTCTGGCCAATCGTGTCCTCTACGCAAAGACTGAAAAACGATTGATGACCCTCCTGACCACCGCGGCAGTGGCGATCCCACAATTTCAAGAAAACAAAAAGGGGGAAGATGTGTGGTTGGGGGGTTGGAAGATGGACGTTTTGTAACCTTGTGTTATACACTCTCAACCTTGTGTTAATGCATTCTTGGAATCCTGGCCGGGGGCGGGGTGGGGGTGGGGGGACCTGGCCGCCCAGGTGTATTGGGTGCTTCATTTGCATGTGAATAAAGATTTGTTCAAAGAAATAATTTGCATAAATCCACTTATAACCTGGGGGTACCAATCTGCAAATAAATGGGACTGTGTCTAGAGATCTGGAGATTTTGCTCTCTTGCAAAGCTCCCTCTCACTCCAATCAGCATGTGGTTGTAGGTTCATTGCATTGTACTAATCCCGGCAGGCTGAGAGACGGCATCCTAACATCAGAATTGTGGTCTAGCCCCACTCCCAGAAGGTACTGCCAGGCTCTCCCAACCAGGCTGCTGTGACATCTTTGGCTGTTCTGTGAGAGATGCACGATGCCTTTGACTGACTGGGCACACTGAGCAGAAGGCCAATGCAGAAATTTACCACCTCCTCAGAAGGAGAGGCAGAGAGGGAAATGTGATGATTAAGTTTCAGAATTCTAACTCCTACTTTAGGACTTACCTTGGGCATGATCACAATCGCTGTGGAAAATCTCAGAAAGAATCTGTTGGACTCACCTACCATGAATTGGCCCCAAGAGCAGAGGCCAAAGGTCTGGCTAAAAATTGTGTGTGTGTGTGTGTGTGTGTGTGTGTGTGTGTAGTGATGAGATGCTTCTCACGACCATTTGGCCGGCTCAGCTCTCCTTGTCAGAAACATCTGATACTGAAAGGGAACATCCTAGAATGAATACACCTAGACTGAGCTTCCTCCAGGTAACCCCAAGCCCTTGACCACACCCATAGGTGTGGTGTCATCTTCTTTTATATTTCTTTTCCTTGGGGCAGACACTGTACAGTATTAGATGACCTGTTGGTGTATCTAGCATTTTCTCATTTAGTTACCATAACTATAAGACAGTTTTTAACTTGCATTGTACAGATAGTTTGTTTGTTTTTTTCTCTGAATCACACAGCTTGTAAAGGACAAAGCAAAATTTCACTTCAGATCTAGCTCTAAGAAACATGTTCTTGTTAACAAAGCCATACGCCTTATTTCAAAAGGAAGGCTGTTTTTTAGTAAAAGAAAACAGATCCATGGGCATGTGGAGAGGGCGGAGAGTCGAGCCCCAGCTCCTTTCTCGCAGACTCTCACTTGCTTTTTCCAAACAGTGGCCAGTTATTTCTGCCTCCGCTCTGCCAGGGAGAAATCGCAGACCGCCTTCCGTGCCAAGCTGCAGAATCTGCTCATTTCAGGGCAGTTTTGTTTCTCAGAGGGAACACGCAACTGGAATTTCCTCTGGATCAACAGTCAGCTGCCAACTCTCAGGCCGGCAGCGGGTCAATTTTAATTTACGGCCCATCGTGAACGGCCATTTAACTGGTGGTAATTAAGAAGCAAAGTATGGGACTGGACATGTAGCAAAATGTGGCCAGTTTTAAACGAATGAAGTGCTGGAAGCCCTTTGCCCACACAGCCGAGCCGTCGGTCCGAGCTGTCCCTGCAGCGAGGGTGCCTCTTGGCAGAGATAAGGAGCATCGCTGCATTCCCACGGCGCTCGAGGTCACGCCGGTCTGGAACGCTGTTCTGTACCCCCTGCACTCCCTTGTCATATGCTCGTCTCTGTCTCTCTTGTACCCCGCTTTTCACGGCCTGCGTTCCCCACGATCGTCATTCCGTGGAGAATCCCCCGCGTCCCCCACATTTCCCTGTGTACCCACACACCTAGAATGCGTCTGGGCTCATGGTTGGTGTTTAATAAGCATTTGCGTCAATCACGCGGTGACAAAATAGCTATGAATATAGGAAAGGGTCCCCTTCATGTAGGCACAGGCATCCGTCTGTTTCGGGAGGCATCCCTGAGTTTGTAAAGCAGGCAGCAAATATAATGCTTGAGAATATGATTTCTGACGAGACAAGTCCCAGCACTTCAGTTCCAGGCTGTGAAGCTAGTGTGTCTGTCCCTTTGTATTCATGCTCAGCCCCTGGAAGACCTTGAGACTCCGTCTCACCCGTGTCCGCGTCTTCTCGTCTACACAGGCGCCTCCGTCTTCTCCTGTTTTCTCAGCGTTGACCCCCTGGCTGGCCTCTGCGCCTGGCTTCGGGGGACAAAGACCATCTCATCGCACAGCCGGGAACCGCCCACTCTACATAAACTCTTAGACACTCGGGAAACAATGGTTTAACTGAATCTTCACCTTTTTCAGATGCTGAAATGTTCTAGGTCAAGAACCAGACTGTGGAAATTGCGGGGCTTTTTATCTTTCTTGTTCTTCTTTCTTTTTTTCCCCCGTTGCACTTTGAACAAAAGATGAAGGGAACTATTATGAAGGCATTTCTACGGAACAAAGTGGAGGGCAGGAGTTTCAATTGCCCGGAGAGTTTTTGTGGAGAAAGCACATGGCCACTGGGGAAAAACTGTGACCTTGCACACCAGTCTGTACGCTTGACGCTACAGTGTTCGCACGTGACTGAAACTTACTTAGAAGGCCGTGCATTTCAGAAGCATTTTCTGCCCTAAGAAAATATGTTGTTGTTTTTTCGGTTTATTTATTTTTCTTATTTGTTTATTTATTTATTTTTATCCTCACCTGAGAACATTTTTCCATTTTTTACTCAGGTAGAGTGGGAGGGAGAGAGAGGAAGAGAGAGAGAGAGAGAAACATCGATGTGAAAGGGACACATTGAGTGGCTGCCACCCGCGCGCCCTTAGTGGGAACTGAACTCAGTTCTCTCTGGACCGCAGGTCAACACTCTAACCGCTGAGCCAAACCTGTCAGGGCTTCAGTTTATTTTTTATTGTTGACATTATTACCAGATGTCCCCTACCCTCCACCCAGCTCCTGCCCCACCCCAGACCTTCACCACACTATTATCTGTGCCCTTGGGCTATGCATATATTCATATAAGTTCCTTGGGTAATTTCTTTCTGTCTCCCCCAACCCCCCTCCCCCTTTCCTCTGAGATGCCCTGGTGTGGCTCAATTGTTTGAGCTTTGTTGCATGCATCAGGAGGTCGTGGTTCGATGCCCAGTCAGGGCACATGCCCTGGATTGCAGGCTCAGTCCCCAGCAGGGGTGTGCAGAAGGGAGCCGATTAATGGATGATGTTTCTTATTGATGTTTGTCTCTCTCCCTCCCCCTTCCTCACTCTCTAAATCAATAAAACATATTTTAAGAAAAATAAATATGTGTTTAAATAAGGTTGTTCTACCCAGTCATTTTATGGCCCTCAAGCAATAAGCAGAAACTTTGGGTATCTCAACCACATTTATAACCAAATATCTTTGGTGGTAGATTCTTGATCTAGTATTGAAGGAGCCACCTTCATTTATTTTTGTGGAGGGTGGTTTCTAAAATCCAGTGATGAGCGTGTTTATTAGATTTGATAATGGGTACAGCTTCCCCAGGTAACTTGACATGATTTATACACCTAACAGTTACTTCCCCCACACTTGCCATCTTGGTAAACGCATTCACTGGTCAAACACAGCTCCCAGCCTGGACATTGGCAGACCAGGCCAGCTATGGTCCAAGAGGGGACTGGAAACATCTCTGTCTATTTCATGCATACTTCTCCCTTCTTCCCTCCACCAACCAACCCTGATGTCATAATGAGTTTTATTTTATTTCTTATAGAAATATTTGTTTACATCGCCCTTATAATATGCACCCAGTTCTATTGTTTGCACACAATGTTATTCTTAGAATTAACAGTAAAACCTTTAAGGGGAACAGTCATGTTCTCGTGTTCTGGATTCCTCATGCTAACACATTACTTGACATAGATTTATATTCTGTAAAACGAATGAATAAGTGAATGAATGAATAAATGATCTGAAAGGGTAGGCAGTGTTGAATTACAGTGTATTCTATGGAATACTCCCATTTCATCTCCTGACTTTGAAAAATGTTGGTTTGGTGTATGTAGATTTAATTTCAATCATATTTAATTTTTGTAAGTAGTATTATTCAAGTAATTCAACATTATGTCTATTTCAATCTACTTTGTGTGACTTATTTTGTTTTCTTTTCAGTCCTCATGACTTTACACTCACTATGTAAATGGGAAAAAGTATGACGGGTTAGATAAACTCTTGGTAAGTTAGAATCGAGCACTTGCCTCCTGGACCATCCCCCTTAGGTGACCCAGAGGGCAAACGAAATGGAAAGGGACACAGAATGTCTTTCCCCCAATAGGCCTCGCCGACATTTAGATGTTTTGAATTATTTATGATGTTTACTCAGAAGGAGAAAGATGGAGGTTTTCAGCTCTTATAATGAGGAGAACAGAGTGCAAAGATCAAAGAAAGTCAAAGAAAAAAAATCCAATAAATAATAAAAGTCATGTAAATTAGCATTTGTTTTTGGAATGCCTTACATTGTAAAGTCATAGATCATATTTATAGAAGCTTTAGGAGTGAATAAAAACCCTCTCATTGCTGGTGCATGACTTCATTTCCCTTTATTATTGGTATGGGGACAAGTCAGGACCACAAAGTCCAGAACCTCACTGCCTTCACGGTGGGCTTTGGGACACAGTTCTGGAAATTAGCCCCTACGCACATAAGCAATGTGAATAAATGTGATTAGGCAACACAGCAAAGGCCCCTGGCACCCACATTCAAGGTGTGCACAGGACAAACAGCAGGAAGCACAACTATGAAACAGGTCTGGGCTACGCTGTGAGAATCGTTCCAGAGACCCAGAGAAAAGAGAAGCCGGGAGAAGCAAGCACGCCGTCCCTGCTGTCAAACACTATGACGGAAAAATATATGTCCGTCTGATGCCAACAGCCCTGGGAAAGGGCCAGTCATCACATAAACAAAAGGACAAGCAGTCCTTAGATCTACGCAATAGATAACGTTTTCTTACTTCTTCACTGAAAAAGTGACTCTTTTTTTTTATGTTAAGGTAAAACAACCAAGTGCGGTGGAAAGATAACATGATCTCGAATCACAAAGATGCGAGTGGATGTTTGGCTTGACAATGTCCTACCTGTATAATCTCAGGTATAGCATTTGATTTCTTAGTCTTATCTTCTCACATGTCACTTAACCTCTTCATTTATAAAACACCAAACCTCTTAACTTACAAAATAACATCTGCTTTCCTTACCATAACCAAAAAGAAACCTGGTAATGTATACAAAGGTGTTAATACCTTTACAAATATTACTGCTTGAATATTATCATTGCATTCTTTTTCCATTCATTAAGTCTATGATCAATATTTGAGCTTATAGAAAAAATTGTTTCTCTGATACTTTGATTATAGCTGGACATGGATTTTATTATTCGGTTTTTCAATGCAATGAACAAAATAAGAAAAGTCAAAACAATAAAGAAGCACTAGAAGAAAACCAGCCATGCCAAATAGACATAAAGAAAGAGCACCACACATGATTATTATCACCAGTGTGAAGAAAATAAAACAAAATTATATGGTAACCAATGAAGGAAGGTAAACACAGCAATAGATAAGACATTGGATGAAAATAATACATTTCTTTTCTAGTTAAGTTTATCTGGAATGAATACTGTTTGATGTAATTGGCACCCTGTAGATGCATGTTAGCAATATCTCCACAAAAGATAAATGTTTAATCACCATCAATAAGAAAATGCAGTTAGGATTCAGCTGACTCATAACTCTGCATATTCCTTTTGAATTCACTGATGAAAAATAGAGAAATATTTAATGAAGTGGTACACATTGAGATGAATTCACCCAAGTTGGCCTGAAAACACCCCCTTGAATATAATATCATTTCCAATTTTAATCCACTGAAAGCTTCTAAGGTATTTGGGGGGAAAATTATTTTAAGATCTGTTATTAATTTTTTAGAGAGATAGAAAGGAAGAAGGGAACTTTCTTCCCCTCAAATCCCTACAGGGGATCCAGCCTGCTACCCTGACATTAGCCCTGACTTGGAATCGAAGCAGCAACCCTTCGGTGCACGGAACCAACTGAGCTACACCAGCCAGGGTGTGGGGGACTTTTTACCTTGAAAGATAATATCATTCTGGGCTGGCCACTCAAAATAAAAGCTAAGGAATTTGGAGGTGGACCCTCTCCACCTACTTGTGGAATGCACACTGATTTTAATGCCTGAGTGTGATGGTTCCCAGGGTCAAACCCAAGATAAAATTTTGGGTGTATGTGATCTCTGCATATTCTGTAGGTATCACAGCATTCCTCAGTCAACACCTAGGTAGAAAAACTAGTTCTTCAAAAACCCTCATTTCTTATACCTGTCATTTTTAATAACAGTGGCAATTATAAGTGCATAGATATAAATCAGCTCAGTGGCTAACAAGTTAAGATTAATAAAACTTAAGACACCACAAAAATATTAAAAACAATAAACAGAGTAAAGTTGAAGAATTCAAAATAAACGTACAAAAATATATTGCATTCCTGTATACTAACAATGAAATTTTAGAAAAAAATATGAAAAAAGCAATTCCTTTCGCAATTGCAATAAAAATAATAAAATACCTGGGAATAAATTTAACAAAGAATGTGAAGGACCTATGTACTGAAAACTGCAAGACATCACTGAAAGAGATTGAAGAAGAAACAAGAAATGGAAAGATATTTTGAATCAACATAGTTAAAATGGCCATATTACCCAATGTAATATACTGATTTAATGCAATCCCTATCAAAACCCCAATGGCATTTTTAAAAAGCAATAGAACAAAAAGTCGTCAGATTTGTATGGAACCAAAAAGACCCCAAATAACCAAACTGATCCCAACAAAAAAGAGTGAAGCCATAGATATCACACTCTCTTGACTTCAAATTACACTATAAAGTGACAATAGTTAAGACAGCTTGGTGTTGGCAGAAATACAGACATAGAGACCAACAAAACAGAATTAGGAGCCCAGAAATAAACCCACATGTGTATGGGCAAATACTTTTTTCTTTTTCTTTTCTTTTTTATCCTCACCCAAGGACATTTTTCCATTTTTTGTTCAGATAGAGTGGGAGGGAGAGAAAGGAAGAGAGAGGGTGAGAAACATCGACGTGAAAGAGACACATCGAGTGGCTGCCACCTGCATGACCAACCAGGGCCGGGGACAAACTGCAACCAAGGTACGTGCCCTTAGCAGAAACTGAACCTGGGTCTCTCTGGACTACAGGCTGACGCTCTAACTGCTGAGACAAACTGGCCAAAAACTATGGGCAAATAGTTTTTGACAAAGAAGCAAAAACACACAGTGGAGAAAAGAAAACCTCTTCAATAAATGGTTCTGGGAATATTGGAAAGCCATGTGTAAGAAACTGAAACTAGACTGCTGTTTGTCCCGTGTACAAAAATTAACTCAAAATTAATCAAAGACCTAAATATAAGACCTGAAACAATAAATTACATAGAAGACAACATAGGTACTAAACATATGAACCTTTGCCTTCGAAAAGATATTATAAATTTGACCCCAAAGGCAAGGGTAGTTAAAGCAAAAATAAATTAATGAGACTACATCAAACGAAACAGCTTCTGTGCAGCAAAATAAACGGTCAGCAAAACAAAAGGCAACCAACGGAATGGGAGAAGACATTTGAAAACAACAGCTCAGAAAAGGGGTTAATGTACAAATATATATATAAAGAACTCAAACAACTCAACAACAGGAAAAACAAAAATCCAAATGAAAATGAGCAGAGGACCTGAACAGACACTTCTCCTAAGAAGACATACAAATGGCCAATAGATATATGAAAAAAATGTTCAACTTCACCAGCTATTAGGGAAATGCAAATCAAAACCACAATGAGGTACAACCTCACACATGTTAAAATGGTTGTTACCAATGAGATACCTAATAATAATTTTTGGAGAGTTTGTGAAGAAAAACAAACCCTCATTCACTTCTGGTGGAAATGTAAACTGGTACAGTCGCTACTGAAAAACATTATGGAGGTTCCTCAATAAATTTAGAATCGAATCACCATATGGCTTAGCAACCCCTCTTCTGGGTATCTACCAGAAAATTTTGAAAACTCTTGAAAGATATATGCACCTCTGTGTTCATTGCAGCATTATTAATAGCGGCCAAGACATGGAAACAACCAAGTGTCCTTCTGTAGATGATTGGATAAAGATGTGGCACATATATACAATAGATTACTTACTCAGCCATAAGAAAAGATGAAACACTGCCATTGGAGACGACATGGATGGATCTTGAGAATGGCATGCTTAAGCGAAATAAGTCAGATGGAAAAAGTCAAGAACCATATGATTCCACTGATATGTGGGATATAAAACTGAAAGTGCCAAATGATCAAACAAGGAAGACAAACAAGCGAACGCTCAGTCAGCAGTAGAGTGGTTACCAGAGGGAAAAGGGAGTGGAGAGGAGGTCAAGGGTAGAGGAACTGAGCTATGGTGATAGAAACAGATGTGACTGGGTGGTGAGCACACAATGCAGTATACAGGTGCTGTATTATAAAATTGTACACTGGAAACTTATGCGATTTTATCAACCAATGTCACCCCAATAAATTTAATAAAAGTAAATAATAATGAAAGAGAATAGCCAGAAAGTCTCTCTACTCAAAGTAACTATGCCATTCACTAATGTCAAATCCAGATTTCTTTTCTCCTGACTTAATGCATTGACTATTCTGTTAGAACTACTCCATGATGAGGAGAACTAAACTCTTTTCAGACTGAACATTTGTAATGTCCTTTCCAATTAAGTGTCTCTCGCGGAGAATATGGAATGAGATGCAAGATGTAGAGAAGGCAGTGGGTGGCTTCCTGGTTCGGTAGATATTAAAGTGAATCTGAATATCCCAGCTCAATCATTTATTAGCCAGGGACTCTGGAATTGTTAATTAAATTCTATGAATCTCAGATATGGCAATGCTGCTTCTTGGCTGCCCAGTGGACTATATTAGGAGGTAAAAAACACTGCACGAAGAAGAAGGTACCTTGTGAAAGCCTGCCCAGGTGCTGGTCACTGCTTTTGTGATTGCTGTTGAATCGCCGACCGGGGGCAGGAAAGGACTGTGGACCAGGTCTGTCTCAAGGGATGCTGCTTAAACACATTTGTCTTGTCTTGTTTATCTGTCACGCGGGTTTAAAATGAATGTTTTCAACTCCGTTTAGTTTTCTGTTTAACAGCATAATTGACGTATAATTGATATACAAATAACCGCACTTACTTAAAGTGTGCAATTTGATGAATTTGGACATAAGTGAACACCCATGCTACCATCACCACAATCAAGGTGACAGTTATATCATTCACCTCCTACCGCTTCCTCGTGTCCCTTTGTTTTATCCTGTTAACACATTTTGAAAGACAAAATTCTGTATGTTAACTCCAGGCACTGTGTTGTGAAGCAAATCACTTGAATTTACTCATCTAGCAAAGCTGACACTTTATAGCCATTTAACAACTCTCCATTCGCCCAGCCCCAGACTCCAACAACTGCTGTTGCTTTCTCTGCTTCTGTGAATTTGACTACCCGTGGAATCATGTAGTACTTGTGCTTCTGTGACTGGCTAATTTCACTTAACAGAATGTCCTCCAGGTTGATCTTCATTGTTGCAAAGGCAGGATTCCTTCTTCCTCATGGCTGAATATTACTCCACTGTATCATGTTCACATTATCTTTATGCATTCATCCATCAGTGACCGCTTAGGTTGTTCCCATGTCTCGGCTATTATAAGAAAATGCTGCAGTAAACATGGATGTGTAAATATTGTGACCCCAATTTCAGTTGTTTTGACTACATACAAGTGGAATTGCTGATCATAGGGTAACTTTATTTTTTATTTTTTCTGGTACCCCCATAATGTTTCCCATAGTTGCTGAACCAAGTTGTATTCCCAGCAACAGTGTACAAGGGTTCTAATTTCTCCAAATTCTAGAGAACATGTGTTATATTTCATTTTTTTAAAATAATGACTATCCTAACAAGTTTGAGATGCTATTTCATTGTAGTTTTAATTTGCATTTTTCTGATAATTAATGATAGTGAGCATATTTTTATAAACCTGTTAGTCATTAATATGTCTACTGTGGAGAAATAGCTGTTCAATTCCTTTATTCATTTTTAAAAATAGGTAGCTTGTTTTGTTTTTATATTAAATTGTAGAAATTTTTATTTATTTTTTATCCTCACCCAAAGACATTTTTCCATTTTTTGTTCAGATAGAGTGGAAGGGAGAGAGAGGAAGAGAAAGAGAGAGAGAAACATTGACATGAAGGAGACACATCGAGTGGCTGCCACCAGCACGACCAACCAGGACCGGGGACAAACTGCAACTGAGCTACGTGCCCTTAGCAGGAAGCGAACCTGGGTCTCTCTGGACTGCAGGCCAGCCCTCTAACCACTGAGCCAAACCAGCCAGGGCTAAATTGTAGAAATTTCTTATAAATTTAGGAAATCAAGTCCTTATCAGAAATATGGTTAGCAAATATTTTCTCCCAAATTTTAGGTTGTCTTTTTATTGTTTGTTTGTTTATGTGTTTATTTATTTAGTTAGTTAGTTATTTTTGCTGTGCGGAAGATTTTTAGTTTGACACAGTCTCAATTGTCTAATTTATCTTTGGTTGCTTGTGCTTTTGGTGAAATATCCAAAGAATCACTGCCAAGACCAATGTTAAAAAATTATGTTTTCTGTTTTCTTCTAGTAGTTTTGTAATCCAGATGCAATGTTTAAGTATTTAATTTATTTTTAGTTTATTTTTACTTACTTATTTCTTGAATTTGGATTTCATTTTTCCTAAGACCATGTGTTGATGAGACTACCTTTTCCCTGTTGTGTATTCTTGGCAACCTTGTCAAAGATCAAACGCACTGCGTTTGTGTGGGTTTGATTATGGGCCTTCATTCTGTTTCATTCACTTATATGTCTGTTTTTATGACAGTGCCATATTGTAGTATTTATCGTACTTTTGTAGTATAGTTTGAAACTAGGAAGTATGATGCCTCCAGCTTTGTTTTTCTTTTCAGGATTTCTTGGGCTATTCTGAGTCTTTTGTGTTCCCATGTACATTTTAGGATTGCCTTTACTATTCTGTAAAACGTGCCATTGATGTTTTCATGGAGATAGCATTGAGTCTATAGATCTCTTCATTCAGTATAGACATATTAAGTATTCTAATCCATGAACACAGGATATATTTGTATTTATTTGTGTCTTTATTTTTTTCATCAATGTTTTGTAGTGTTCAGTGTACAAGATTTTCACCTCTTTGGTTAAGCTTATTCCTAAGCATTTTAGTATTCATTATGCTCTTATAAATGGAAATGTTTTCTTAATTTCTATCTGGGTTTAATCTTTATAATTAAAAGTGTAATCAATGCAATACTAAACAAGAGATAAAAAGTGAAAATCCAATTAAGCTTGAGAACATAACACAGTGAAAGTATAAAACCAGGCACGTATCCAAAATAAATCAGTGGACCTGGTTTGGGCTGGACCAAAGCAATAAAGATAATGGCCACTTACTGGGCACCTATGTGTCTGTGGCAGACACTACATCTACCTTGTCATTATAAATACAATCTCACAATGAAACTGTGGATTAGATATTCCTCTTCCCAAACTATAGTTTTTAAAGACAAAAATCAAAGACTCTGGATGCATTGACCAAGTTCATATAGACAATAGTTCAATATTTAAACTCCCATTAACCCATGCTGAAGCTATACTCTACTATCACATTATAGTGGAACTCATGGATCAAATTTATTTTGTATTCCCATCCATTTTCCAATTATACTTACATGTTTCTTACACAGAGTCAGTGAAGTTTGACGGCTTACAACACAGACCCTGGAATCAGCATATTGCCTGGGTTCCATCCTAATTCTGTCACTAAATATCTGCTATGACCTAATATAAAATTCTGTCTCTATTCCTTCTCTTCCTCCTTCACTTCCTCCTCCTCTTCTTACACACACACACACACACACACACACACAGAGAACATTATGTAACTTAAATTTCACCAGTTTTAACTAAATTGGAATAAAGAGATCATCTGACTTTTTGACTCACATATTAAAAAGAAGAGAAAAATTAAGATTTGAAATTGAAGAGATGTGTAGGTTACCTGTGGTTATATAGAACTACTATTGGACATCAATTCTACTGAATTTCTGTTCCATGAGAACTTATTTCGTATCTGATTTCTATGTCTGTCTCTGAGGGCTTAAGCTTCATCTCAACAAATAAGTTAACAGAAAGTAATTATGAATTTTTTAGTTGATTTTAGAGAAAGGAAGCAAAAGAGAGAGAGAGAAACATCTACGTGAAAGAGAAACGTGAACCAGTTGCCTTCTGCGTAGGCCCCAACCAGGGATCAAACCCACAATCTGGGTGTGTGCCCTGACTGGGAATGGAACCAACAATCGTTCCGTATATGGGGCGATGCTCCGACCAACTGAGCCACACCGGCAAGGGCATTATTATGAATCTTTGAAGAAAATTAAAATAGCATTTATCATTAAAAATTCTGATTTAAGTTCTAGCAATGTGGTTAAAATGTGGAAAGAATGCAGACTTTGAGGGTCAAAGGACCTGTGATTGAGCTCAGAGTTTGCCAGGAATTTATAATCAAATGTGGGAAAATTATATCTAGGCTTCCTCAACTCATGAATAGCATCTCTGCAGAACTGTATGACTCTTAGCCTGCTTTGTAGTGAAGGTACAAAGTCAAGTAATTGACAAATGCCAAAGAGCTCAGAAATGGTAGAGCAGATTTCAAACCTGGATGGTCTTACCTACTCACTTCTCTTGCTCGCTCTCTCTCTCTCATTGTGGTAAAATTTATTAAACAGAAATTTGCCATTTTGACTATTCTAACTGTACAATTCAGTTACATTAATTACACTAAAAATATTGTGCAATCATATCACTATCTATTTCCATAAAGATGTAATCACACAAATGAAAATCTGTATCCATTAAGCAGTCACCATATCCTTCCCCCATCCGTGTAACCTCTAATCTAGTTTCCATGTCTATGGACCTATTCTGGACATGTCTTATAAGTGTAACCATACAATAAGTGTCCTTGTGTATGGCCTATTTCCCTTAGCATAATGTTTTCAAGGCTCATTTGTGCAGTAGCTTAAGTCAGAATTTTAGCATGAGTCAGAATTTCTTTTCTTTTTTATTGCTGAATAATATTCTATGTATAAATATACAGAGGCACACTTACCAATATACTAAGCTATACTGTATCATGTGAGGGAAAAATGACTTTCATAAAAGTTACAGGAATTAAATATGATAAAATATTCTGCAAAGCACTATACATGTTTTAAATGTTATTGGTTCTGAAACTGTTCCTCAGCTAACCCTGTTTCTTCCATCATAATGCATGAAGACACTGACACTAATGAGAAGTATGACCTTGAATCATACCATTTTAGGGAACCATTTTATTTTTTATTTTTCACAGCAGACTACAGAAGGGTATTGGGGGTGGATTTTACCTCTGTTTTCAATAAATATCCTACTTTAAGACCTGATTCTACCACCAAAAAAAAATTTGATTTGAACCAGTTACTTAATCTCCCTGAGCCTCAGTCCTTTGTGATGTTGAAAATGTGGGAAGGGGAATGGATGAACCCCAAAACAACATCAGCTTTTGACCCATCTAAGGGAGTCTGAGATGAACCATGGCAATATTAATGGCTAGAGTCAAACTTGTAGAAAGAAGAAATTAATTATTTTGGAAATGGGTCCTATGACATAAGACTTTCTGGAGAACATAGAAGTAATTAACAGAAATCTATTGAGGAAGAAGTAATTTTGGACTATTCCCAAATAGGGACAGATGAGACTCTCTGCAGCTAATGGCAATTGCCTTAATCGAAGCACTTTATGTATATTAATTAATCTTCAAATTCCCTCTATAGAATACAACATTAATGATAAAGTCAATTTATCAACAGATACTAAAAAAGAGATGATGTGACTTGCTCAAGACTATGGAGTAAGTCATGGGCCAGGTTTGACTGTGAAGGCAGAACTCCCAGCCAGACCCGGGCCGTTAAGCTTATGCACAAAGTATGATTTTATGAATCCAACATATAGGGCCACAGTCACCTCACTGAGGATCTCGAAGCCCGTACCACTCCGTTCTCTTTTCTTTGAAATTATATTTCCTGCAAACTCAGCATTTTCTTCCTTTCTTCTGTCTTACTGAGCCACTGTCTATGCAATTAGATGGTCAGTTTACCAAGGTAAAGAAATCACAGCAAGGGTCCTGCACTTGGGGAGCTTACCCTTTAAGGTCAGTGACAGGTATGTCAAAAGCCAATTACAGACGTAGTGTTATGACTGCTGAGTGAAGGTAGGTATAAAGAGATGGACAAACCAGGAGAGGAAATTTGCTTTTCAAAGTAAGTGATCCGTGATCACTATTAAGTAGGCAGGCATATACGGCAGACTCAGATTTAAGGAGCTACATGCCTGTACCAAATAAATCTTATTTCTGGACGAAGGATGTTCAGTTGTCTTGCCTGATCTGCTTTGTCTACGTGTCAGCTCTGTGGCTTCCTCAAGCTAAGATCCCTTACACTACCCATCTGAGCAATTCCTGCGCTAGCACATTAGAAGCTGATTGCGGCAAACAGAGGGATCAGCAGGTGATCCTGGCAAACAGGTTGGCACACAGAGCCTCTGTCGGAAGTGAGGGCCTGGGAGCACAGATGTGTCTGCTATCCATTGCTGCACAGCAGACTACCCAACGCCTTGTGACCTAAAGAAACAACCTCTTTCTTAACACCGCATGCTTCTGTGTATCAGGAACTCAAGCAGGGTTCAGCTGGGCAATTGGTCTGCTCCATGTTGGGTCGTTCTGTGAGTTATAAGTGGTGGCTTCACTTTCATGCCTGTGCCTCAGAAGGGACAGTTGGAAGGTGAGGTGGGGCTGTGCCCATCAAAGATGCCCTCCCACCAGCTGTCCCCAGCAGGAGAGCTGGGGGACTCAGGGCCCCCAGAGACCAAGACTCAGCCTCCAGTCCTCTATGCCAGGAGAGGCCCCTGCAGAGATCCAAGTTCTCTGTCTCTCTCGCTCAAAACAGTTACAGGCTCGCCCAGATTCAAGGGAAGGGAAACAGAGCCCATCCACGCCCTGGACGTTTTGGCTCAGTGGTAGAGCATCGGCCAGCAGACCGATGAGTCACAGGTTTGATTCTAGTCAAGGGCACGTACCTCGGTTGTGATTCGTCCCTGGCCCTAGTTGGGTTGTGCCGGGGGCACCCATTCAATGTGTCTCTTTCTTGTGGATGTTTCTCTCTCTCTCCCTCCCACTGTATATGAACAAAACAAAAAAAAAGGGGGGGGGGGAAAGACAAAAATGTCCTCTGGTGAGGATACCAAAAAAAAAAAAAAAATAGAGCCTATCTTTGGGTAAAAGGAGTGACAAATGATGTGGTCATCTTAAATCTACCACGGCCTTATACAGGTGCTATCTGTCCACCCAGAACCTTCCGCCCAGCCGGAGGAGAGATTATTAGGCATTTTTATGGCTGTATCTATATTTTCAAATGAAGTGTCTAAAAGACGCTAGTGGAACAAAAGTAATAATAAATGGGAATGGCTGGCCCCCAGTGTCTGCAGAGTACACAACCTATCTTTGTGTTCATCCTGGAGAGGGTTTACTGCTACTATTAGCCCCTTCTGTACACCACACTTTTTATTGGCATTGCTGTGTACCGTTCTCCCCACAACCATTGGAAAGAGGCATTTGATCTCCACCTCGAGTGAGGAAACATTCCCAGAGCACGTGGTTGGGACTCTGGAGGGGATGTCATAGTCCGTGGTCTTGCCATGAAGTCACAGTGTCATCTCAGAGCCCCGTGAGACCCATGTGCTAGCAGGGCAGGAACGTTATTCCCACTTCACACGTAAGATAACCCGGCACTACACAGCTGAAGAGCGAAGACATGGGGACTGAGCCCACGCATTTTTAAGCTCCAGAAAGTTCAGAGAGAAAGGTGGCAAAATTTCCAGGTGTTAACACACACCATTTCCTTGCAATGAATTTCAGTGGTGTTAAACAATACCCAAACTGTATGTAACCTTTTATCATTTTTATGTTCATGACTGTTTGCTAATGGAAAATGTAAATCCTTTGCAATTTACAGCAGATTTTACAATAATGGCAGTGTTCCCATAGTTTTGTTATCTGAGTTTGTCTTAAACATTTACTACTAATATGACACCAGGGATGTTCTAATTAAAGTTCATTTGCTAACAAGAAATACAGTATTATTGAAAGCAGCAAGAATAGTTTCTTTCTATTTGGATTGCCGGATAGATCATGGGGGGTTTGCAATAAATGTAGGAAGTAATTTTATTTGTTTAGGAAATCATCCTCACCATCCTTCTTACCCCGTATTATCACTCTGCATTTTTCCAGCTAACCCTTGTGTTGTATCAAAAGTCTTTTTATACAACAGTTTTTTTTGTTTAGGCATAATTGTTAATTAAATCAAGTGTTCAAATAGCTTAATTGCCTAACAGAAGATGTTAGATTTTCCCAAGCATGACCTATGAAAGATTACAGAGACTTTCGTGTTTAAGAAAAAATAGAATGGGTTTGAAGGTAAAATTAGATCATCCTAAAACCCTTTGAACATAAGCACAATCTAAATGAGCTCTGCTCATTTACTGACCCCTGTAGGTCCCATTTCTTAAATACATCTTCCAAGTGCCATGTTTCCTTCATGTCCACTACCTTCACTCTGGGTCACTGGCTGTTTCTCAAACTGTATGTAAGAATATTCTTGGACGTTGAAACATAATATCGATGCCTGGGTCTGCCCCCGGACACTCCGATTCAATTGGTGTGGAACTAAGCCTGAGAATGGGTGGTTCTAATGAATTCTTGGGTGACGTTGATGTAGTTGGTGCAGGAACCAAACCTTGAGAACCACTGTTCTCATTTCTTGCTCCTTGATGCTGCCTGATGTATGTCCCATGGAACCAACACCAGCATGAGTGTTGTTGGAATTGCAGAATGGAGGTCCTCATCCTACTGAATCTCAGTCTGCAATTTAGCAACACTCCCAGGGGATTTGAATGCACAGTGAAGCGTGAGAAGAGCTTGAATTAATGCCATAGTCATCCATCATCTGGACTATTTATTCATTTATTTGCTCTTTATTCCTACCCACCTCCCACCTGCTCTTCACATTCTTTCAGTCTTCTTTCTAATGTGCATATACAGCCATGGTCTGGTCATAAGCTTCCTATGTTAACATTAAACTCCTTTATTCATCATGTAAGATCTGCCTTTGGCCACCTGTTCCCCAAGCCCCAGATGCTAGCATGCGGTGAACACAGCCTCATGCACCTAGAGGTTCTTCATAAGATGCTCTCCCTGCAGGGAGCAGTCTCCTGGCATTGCCCAGTGCCCGTGTACCATGGCTCTCTCCCTGAGAAATGCAGGCAGCCACCGTGGCTGAAGGACGGCAGCAGGGAGATCGGAAGAGTCGCTGTGAAAATGAGAGCCGCCTTGTGAAATCAGCTCTGTCCTTACCTGGGTTGACAGGCCAGCAAATTCAATTAACCTTTGCCTTTTACTTCATTAATTCATACAATGGGGTTAATAAAAAAAAATTTATTTATTTTTTATTAAAGTATGGCTGACGTACACTATTATATTAGTTTCAAGTGCAAAGCATAACGATTCAACATGTATATACCTTACATGTGAACACTTCAAGTCTAGCAACAGAGTTGTTATGCTATGATGGACTACATTTCCCTGTGTTGTGCATTGTGTCCCTGTGACATATTTAATTTATAAGTGTACGTTTGTATCATCTCTTATTCCTCTCCCCCTTTTCAATCACCCAGCCCCCCTTCCCTTCTGGCAACCATTGGTTCGACTCCATTTTTTCTCTGAATTTATGAGTCTGTCTCTGTTCTGTTTGTTTATTTGTTTTCCTTTTTAAATTCCACATATATGTGAAATCATATTGTATTTGTCTTTCTCCATCAGACCTAATAGCATAACACGTTCTAAGTTTATCCATGTTGTCACAAATGACACGACTGTATCCATTTTGACTGCCAAATAGTATTCCATTGTGTAGATACTCCATGTTTTCTTCACTGAGGAACACCTAGGTTACTGCCCTCCCTCGGCTATGGATAGATAATGCTGTGATGAACGTTAAGGGTGCAGAGATCTTTTCAAAGTCATGTGTTTGCTTTCTTGGGATAAATACCCAGAAGTGGAATTGCTGGGTCGCGTGGTAGTTCTATTTTGAATTTTTTGAGGAAACTCCATACTGTTTTTCTTAACTGTTGCGTCAGTTTGCATCCCCACCAACAGTGCACGAGGTTTCCATTGACACGGTGTCCGTAGAACACTGGTGGCTCCTGACCTGCGCAGGGTGGGTGCTTTATGAATGTGTCTTGCCCGCTAGCAGAGCCCTGGATGCACAGTGAGCACTAAACCTAGACATGTGCCCGATGGACAGCCAATCAGAGGAGGGCGCATACAAGCCAGAGGAAGACACCAACCATACCTAACAAGCATTTTCTGAAATTTGCATTTTTAACCTCTAGTTAAGTGATGAGTACAAAGTCCCTCTTGCTGAAACTCTTCACTGACCCTGTTCCTTTGCACTTAATATAAAATAAAATAAATGACTAAATTAAGGAGGACATTCTTTTCTAGGGACCAAATAAAAAGAAGAACACCCCTTCGATTCTGTTTTGAGCAATCAGCAGAGCACTTAAAATATTTTATATGTCATATTAAATATTTCAGTTGCATTGGAAAAGTGCATAACTCCCAGGGAACAGTCCTGCAATTAAAATATTTAACTGAAGAAAAATGGTCTTTTTTCCTCTACTGAAATGGAATGTTATTTAATTTTTGATTGTGTAGCATTACCTAGGACTCCCACAAAGGCCTGCCCGACATTAGAAACATTGCATTGTATAAAAAGTATTTTATTTCTAGCTCTCAAATTGTAAATAATACATAAGCATTGCTTAAATTGGTAAAATAAAAATAAAAAACGAATCATTCCTTTTTAATGGTCCACATGAATAATTACTGGATCAATAGTTCATAGCAACCTGCAATTAAATGTACTTAATAATTCTGTCAAATGGCCACGTTTTATATTTGAAAACCATTGAAGTAATAGTATATATCAGACAAAGCCTTAGAGGACATTTAGGAAACTTGGAAGAACAGGAATTTCAAGAAAGCTACCACCACAGACTCAGCTGCCAGCAAACCTCAAGAATGTAGACGAGCAGATGTCTGAGAAATAGCTGCAGAATCACCTGGATGCCTGCTCCACTGTCTGCCTGGGCTTCCAGGGTGCACCTTGGCTTTTTCCTTCTTCCCTCCCCTGACCTGTGAAAGTGCCTCTTATTGGTGCACGGCTGCAGCCCTGACTGCAAGGAATTCTGGGAAATGTAGTTTTGAGAACCCGAGGCCTTGCATCTCCAGGAAAGCTTAGGAGCCATGATAGGAAAGAACAACCGTGTCTGGCATACAGATATACTTATTTTATGTTTTCCCTACCAAAACATAAGCATATAAAGCAAATACTTTTTAAATTTTTTCCCAAGGATACAGTCCCAATACATAGAACAGTAGCTGAAATCCAGCTGACAAACCATGTTTCATTGAATGAAGGAGTGATTGGTGCAACCCCACAGCTGGTATTCCAGCCCTTATTTATGCCTCGCCCGCAGGTGCCCTAGGTCTGCGAGGCAGAGTGCCTTCTGCTTGCACCAGAGGTGCCTCCAGGGTCTCCTGTCTTCACACATTTCTCGTGGGTTAGGGCAAGCTCTAAGGGGACCCTGGACTGAGTGAGAGTCTCATCTGGCCTATATTTCTGATAGCTGGGAAATTTACAGAAGATAGTTTACTTCCCTGCGCCTCGTTTTCATTTTCTGAAAAATGGAGACTGTGATTGACGCCCTGCGTAACCCACAGGGCTACTGGGAAGATCGTGAAGGCATTGTAGTTTGCTGCTCATTCACGCATTCATTCACCAGATACTTCACCGAATACTTACTCTCTTCCAGGGATAGCAGGAGAGACTGGGTACAGAAGCCGATGGAACAGCATCCCTGCATCTGAAATCTGGGCTGCATTTATGAGGCCACATAAACCGCCAATGAAGTGAACTTGACATGAGTGGGAAGGAGAAGAACACACAGAGGATGAGGCACTTACTCTGCTGAAGGAGTCAGCACCTCTTCACGGGTGTGCTGGCGTCTCTGCAGGTTCCTCCAGGCCGAGCCAAGTGCGGGCAATTGGAGAGCTGGAAGGAGGTTTATGTGGCTGCGAAATCTTACACACACGAGGTGTAGAATTTGAAAAAAAAGGTTTGAATTTAGGTCAACTATACGTAGTCCTTCAACTGTAATGGTAGATTCGTTCATGTTTGATATTATTCTGTGGAAAGGGGTATGCACATGCATGTGTGTACGTGTGTACATATGTGTGTGTGCATGCACATGTGTGTGTGTGTGTAGGTGTGCATGTGGTGTTGCAGCATGGCGAGTACAATCCCCAACTATGAAGACAGACTACGTGAATTAAAATTCTAGCTCAACCACTTACTAGTATGGGACTGTGAGACATGAACTTAAATTTTCAGTCTTTGTTTCTTTATTTGTATTCTTGAGATCATAATCGTACATTTGTGAAGAGTATATGAGCTAATACACACAAACTCCTTTTAATAGTGTGTGGCTATGAACAGGGTAAACACACAATAAACCTCGTTCTTATCACCATCACTACAATACTATTGTTGCTTTTGCTATTATCATTACTAGGACTGTTGATAGACTTTACTTCTCTGTAGAAACCCTCTGCTCTGTGTGAAGCCCTGGATTCGTAGCCATCAGATGGAACAGCTGGAGTCCAGACAATCTCTGTCACTTGTTCTTGTTCAGTAACTTGACACCACCCAGGGCCAGATGTTAGCCCAGCATCACTGGCTTTGTGGGTCCTCCTGGCCTGGCCCAGCCACACCGGGTGCCTCTCGTATCCACGGGATTCAGTTCCAGGAGAACAGCTGCTGCTGCCCCACTGGCTGCACCATGCCCCCTTAGCATGTATTTATCTAGTCATCCCTGATGGGCTCTCAGCGGTTCAGTTCATACAATGCTACGCAGTGTTAGATGGGAAAGGAACCTGGAGAGTGTATCCCATCCTTCCCTTCACTCTACGGATGGTGACTCTGAGGACCAGCCAGAGAAGGAGCCAGCCCGAGGTCACAGAGTTAATGAATGAAAGGGATAAATCCAAAACACAAATCTGTGGGCCCTATACCCATTCTCTTTCCCAGCCCCTGTCCTGTGTCTGAGTGACCATGTGGACAATAACAACAAAACATGCCATGACACAAAAAACCTGCAGACTTCCATTGTTGCGTTTTCTCTGATTTCAGTCTCAGTAAGTACTTTTCTGTCATAAATGCTGGTTTTAAAACCCAGACATGGCAGCCAGGGTGCACACATCGAAGGGGTTGTGACCTCAAATGAATACCGATAATGCTAGAACTGACCATTACATGACACGTCACAAGGTATTGCATACATGTTGGTGCAATTGTTTTCTTTCAGCATAAATAAACATGAATTTTGGCAGGAGAGGATTCTGGAACAATCCTGCCTTCACTGTGGACAGAACACTCTTAGACTGTCATAGGGTGCCTCCCACATGGAACTTACGCCTCTGTCATCAGCTTCGAGAAAACTTAGTACCTAACTGACTACCTGATTAACGATACTGTTCTTGAATCCTTAGCAGTGGGGAATAGTGTGAGTATAAGTGAGTGTGTGTGTGTGGTGTGTGGTGTTTTCCCCAACCGTGGACAAGCTGGGAACTCCTTGAAAAAGTGTGTTGTCTCAGCAGTTAGCAAAGTAGCATGGTGTCAAGCAGATACAACACTCTCAGAAATGCCCGTGAATTCAGGGGTTGGGTATGATTCATCTACAATGTTTAAGGAAGAAGTTACTGTAACACCGAGAACCACTTTATGCTATCAATTATGCATGGTTGTCAGAAAGGGATCAGGGATAAACAGAAAGACAATGATACAGTATGTAGACTATATGCAATTTGTGAGGCAGATAAAAAAGAAACTTTAGATAAAGGATCCATTAAAGATTTATGTGTATGTGATGCATTGAGAAACTGGGAAAAAATCTGTTTTATGAATTCATTTGGGGGTGGGGAAATCCACATATTGATGTCAAGTAGGAACCTAATAATTAGTTCCCAAAATACAACTCCTGAATGCCTTCATCAACCTGTCTTCCAAAATAATCTTTCCTTTAGTCTCAGTAAATGACGGTTAAGACTCACTCGTTGATTTAGGCAAACTCTCGGAGTTTCTGTTGCCTGGGCCTTCTCCCTCCAGCACGACGCCATCACTGCAAAGCCCTCGGTTAAACTTTGAAAACACACTGAGAACCTGTTCTCCATGCTCAGTCTCCACAACCCCATTTCTTTTTTTTATTTTTTATTTTATTGATTTTTAGAGAGAGAAAGAAAGATAGAAACATCGATGAGAGAGAACATTGATTGACCGCCTCCTGCATGTCCCCACTGGTGACTGGACCCCACATCCTGGGCATGTGTTCTGACCGGGAATCCAACCAGCGACCCCCGCTTGGTGCATGGGTTGAGTCCCGACCACTGAGCCACACCAGCTAGGCGTCAATTCCCCTGTTTCTTGCCTTGACTCCCACAATTTTTGTTTCACTAGCCCCGTGATTCAATCTCCATTCCCTTGATCCAATCTTTCACCCTTTCTATGTATTTACATCAGCAATATCACTCTGATGATCCTATGAGTTTGACCAAATACATAAAAAAGTTTCAATACCCACCCCTGAAAATTTCCTCTTACTGCTCCTCTCTAGTAAATCCCTCTCGTCTTCCTTACCAGGGCCTGCGAACCACGGAGTCTGAGAGCATCTCTGTTCCTGTAATCTTCACTTTCTAGGATATCGTATACATGATGTCGTATTTTATGGAAACTTTTAAGTCTGGAGTCTGCTAGGAAAATATGTTTGAGATCTACCCATGTGGTCAGGTGTGTGAGTATTTTGTCTGTTTTTGTTGCTGAAGAGTGTTTCGATTGTAAAGTTATGGCTTGTTTATTCATTCACAAGTTGCAGGTCGTTGGGGTTGATGACAGTTTGGGATGATTATGAATAAAGTCACCTGTATTCATTCACAGATAAGTTTTTGAGGATTTTTTTGTGAATATAAATTGTTTTTAAAATATGTTTTATTGATTTATTTTTAAATAGAGAGGAAGGGAGAGAGCGATAGAAACATCAATGTGACAGAGAAACATCAATTAGCTGCCTCCTGCATGTCCCCTACTGGGGATCAAGCCCACAACCTGGGTGTGTGCTCTGAACAGGAATCGAACCAGGACCTCTCAGTCCATGGGGCGATGCTTCATCCACTGAGCCACACCAGCTGGGCCTGTGAACAGAACTTTTTATATTTCTCTAGTAATTCCATAGCAATGAGATTGCTGGGTCGTATGGTATGTTTGCTTTTGACTTTTTGTGAGAAACGGTAAAATCATTTTCAAAAGTGGCTTTACCATTTTTTCTATTCATAAAAAATGTATAGACCAGCTGGTATGGTTCATTTGGTTGAGCATTGTCCCATGCATCAAAAGGTTGCTGGTTTGATTCCCATTTAGGGTACGTGCCTGGGTTGTGGGCTTAATTCTTGTAGGGGGTGTGCAGGAGGCATCAGATCAATGTTTCACTCTCCCATTGATGTTTCTCTCTCTCTCTCCCCTTCCTCTCTCTAAAAATAAATAAAACATGTTTTTAAAAATGTACAAGACAGGTCCAGTTTTCTTTTCTTGCACTTGGGCACATGAAGAGTATATATATATATATATAGTCTATATATGATTGAGCTGCTTTTCATTTTATATGTGGCATTTCACATATATAATAATATATGATACAATATTACATGTAATATATAATGTTGGACATCATCTTATGTGCTTATTTGCTATCTTCATTTTTGGTGTACATTTGTCATATATTCTTTGTCAGATATGAGTTTTGTAAATATTATATTCCACCGTGTCTAGTCTTTTATTCTCTTAGTGAAGTCTTTCACAAAAAAGAAATTTTAAAATTTGATAAAGTTTAATTTACCTTTTAATTATAGTTTTATAGTTTTTGACTTATTGTCAAATCCATAATTAATTTTGAGTTAAATTTTTGTAAAAGACAAAAAATACAGGTCAAGGTCCTTTTTTATGGAAGTGGGGGCATATGGTATTTAAATACTTTAAACACTATATATTAGAAAGCTGCATTTCCACCACTGAGCTCCTTTTTTATCATAAGTGTGGGGTCTATCCCTGGAGTCTCCATTCTACTTCATGGGTCTATGTATCTATCTTCTCATTAATAATACGTGGCTTTGATTATTATAGATTTATAATAAGTCTTCACATCAGGGAGCATACATCCTCCAAGTTTCTTCTATTTCAAAGTCTTCTTAGTTATTTCAAACCTTTGACTTTCCCTATAAACTTTATAATAAGCTGGTTGATAACTACAAGAAATCCTGCTGGGATTTTAATTGAGCTTTTATAAAATCTATGGATCAGTTTGGTGGGAACCGACATCTTAATGCCGTGTCTTCTAATCCAGGAACTCAGTGTGTCTTTTTACTTGAGTCTACTTTGATTTCCTCTGTCAGTGTACTATTGTTTTCAGTGCATAAATTTTGTTAGTTTTTCTGGGTATTTCATGCTTTGTATGCTATTTTAAAAATTTTCATTTCTACTTTTCCTTTGGTTGTATATAAACATATGATTGAATCTTATATTGATGTTCAATACTACAAACATGTTCAATATATTTAGTTTGAAAATCTTTTTTTTTTCTTTATTGATTTTAGAGAGAGAGGAAAGAAAAGGGAGAGAGAGAAAGAAACATCGATGAGAGAGAACATCAATTGGCCAAGTCCTATATGCCCCTGGGGATCAGGCCCACAACCTGGGCATGTGCCCTGACCAGCAATTGAACCAGAAGCCTCTTGGTGCATTGATTGATGCTCAACCACTGAACCACACCAGCTGGGATAGTTTGAGAATCTTTTCTGTTAATTTTTTGAGATTATTTTTATGCCAGAAATAATGTGATCTGTGAATAGATGCCATTGCTTTTTTGTTTTCAATTCATATATTTTTATGTATCTATCATCTATCTGTCTATTTATTTAGTAGCCTTTTGGCACTGTCTTGGACCTCTGATTTTGTAGTGAATTAGAGTATTAAGGGCAAACTTTCTTAATTTTCAGGAAAAAGAGTATTCAGCTCTGGCTGGTTTGGCTCAGTAGTTAGAGCATCAACCCGTGGACTGTAGAGTCACGGGTTTGATTCCAGGTCAAGGGTACATACCTGAGTTGCAGGTTCAATTCCATCAAAGCCTTGGTCAGGGTCATGTGGGAGGCAACCAATGGATGTGTCTCTCTCACATTGATTCTCTCTCTCTCTCTCTCTCTCTCTCTCTCTCTCTCATTTCTCCCTCCCACTATATCTAAAAATCAATGGAAAAATATCCTCACCTGAGGACCAAAAAAGAAAAGAAAAGGAGTATTCAGACTTTTACCATTAAATATCAAGATATTAATGTCTCTTTATGTTGTTTCATTGCCAAGTGTTTCAATAAGTAGATAACGAATCTGGAAGAGTCAAGACCACATTATCTCCTGGAACCTGTGGAGGGAGTGTGGTCCTGCTGGCACCTTGATGTCAGACTTCCCATCTCCAAAACAGAGAATAAATGTCTGTTAAGTCACCCAGTTTCTGGCGATCTGTGGTGGCAGCCACAGGGAACAAACACACCTTGTCTGAAGTATATTACCATCCGTGCAAATTCAAGATTGGAATCCTAGCCACCGGACTGCAAAGCCTTTGCTCTTAGCACTGTAGCACGTGCCTCTTCAGGCTCAGCTTTCCTAACACAGCTCTGAGTGGCAGTCGTGTAGCTGTCTGTGGGAGATGGAGCTGGTACGGAAGAGATAACGTCCCTTCTCACCACGTGTCCATAGCCATTAACACTGACGTGGCTGGCACGTGCTGAGCCGCGTGAGTAGAACACGGGAGAGACCTGGTCGACGCTCAGGGGGCTGCCAGTTTAGTGGTGAGAAGTGAGAACAGACCACAAATCCATCTTCTGTAAATGCCCACTTGCCAGTGATGATACACCCACTGTAAAGGAACAAAGCAGTAAGAATAATAGAAGATGCTGGGCTATGGCTAGCACATTTAGAACTACTCAGGAGTATTTTTTTCTTTTTTTCCAAAGGGTTTAGATCCATCCTTCTATCCAAAATTATTCTTTGAGTGGAAGCCAGCTTGACCTAATAGTCTAAATTGAGATTGGTTTGTGCAGAAAGAGTGCTGTAGGCACAGGTTAGGATTCATTTCGTTTTCATTTTATTGCAACTAGAAAAAGGCAAATCACATAGCCCAGCCTTAAAGTATCTGGCCGTTCCCAGCTGTGAGTTATTTAAACTGTGCATGAGAGCAGCTTAATGATATTTCAGTGGACAGTGTATCAGGGTGAAGATCTGATGTAAAGGAAACCAGGGACATTTTTGTCAGAGGCTATCAGATGCCCTCGGGCTATCCCCGGGGTAGGCACAGTCTTGCTGCTTTTAGCTTTATCTTCCTCATGGTTTCCATAGTGATTTTCCTAAAGCAGAAATGTCACCAGGTATTATCTCTGATTGAAATTTCTCACTGTCCACCTCTCAGAGAGGGTCCAACTCCTTTGCTAGACAGCGGAGGAGCCCCACGTGTGGCTTCATTCCCTGGCTGCCTCTTCTGCAGCCTCACATGGGTCATTCCCACCCCAGCAAAGTCAGGGGTATACAACCCCCCCAAGTGTCTCCGCATGTAGACACCCCTTTCGGTTCCGGGTGTCCTCATCTTTGCCGTAGCCTTTCTTGTATTTGCTGTGCCCTCGTCATCTTTAATAGTCATTTCTACCATATCCAGCCTCATGGTTTCATGTTGCGTGTAACAGTATGTGTTCCCTTTTCTGATGATAAATACTCAAGGTTTGACTTCATATCTTACCAGCTTTCAATAGAAGTGGAGAAGCAGTGGGAAGTGGCTTCTGAGATTTGGTCTTACGTGGTCTGAGGCTGAGGTGCTTCAGCCAAGAGCCGCAGACAATAGCCAGACACGTGAGGGCATCATGAGTCACCGGCTTGGCGTCCAGGTCTCAGGTGTTTGGAGCTACTCCAGTAACCCCAAGATCATCAGCAGCAGACCTGCCCATCTAAAGCCAGACTGGACTGCTGAGCTGCAGAACTGTAAGAGCAAAATAGTTGTTTGTAGGTAAGTGTGGGGGTGGTTTATTACGCAGCAATAGACAGGACAGAGCCGAACATGCTGAAGGATTGGGGTGGTACAAACACCATTATGATCATCACCTGCAACTGGCCACTGACCATACTCAAGACAGAATATAAAGAACTCTAATCATAGTCCGGCCAGTGTGGTTCAGTGGTTGAACATCGTTCCATGCACCAAGAGGTCGTTGGTTCGATTCCAGGTCAGGGCACATGCCCAGGCTGTGGGCCTGATCCCTAGAGCGGGGCACACAGGAGGTGGCCCATAGATGTTCTCTCTCATCAATGTTTCTCTCTCTCCCTCTCTCTTCCTCTCCCTCTTGAAATCAATAAAGAAAAAAATTTTTTTAAAAACAAAACAGAACTCTAATCACAACTGCCCTGCCTGATACTGTGAACAGAAGAACATCCTTCCTAGTCATGGATGTGGCTTCCTGTTTCTCCCTCTGCATGAGTCTCTTGCACTAGGTATCTGAGTGGCTAAACCAAGGTCACATCCTGGAACCCTCAAAGAAAATACTCTGAGAAACCTGGTGGCTATTGCTGTCACTGTGGAGAACAAATACCTGGATCTAGGACACCTGATGTCTGTCCTTCAAGACACCGGGAAGAGCAGAGGTTGGACTCGGAGTTCAGGAAGTTCCCCTTGTCTGTCTGTGAGTTAGCTGCTTGAGTGGAACTTTGGACCTGGTATGGTGGGAGAAGCTACTTTTAGAATTCTTTAAACATGGGCTTGAATCCTCACTCTACCATTTATAAGCCGTGGGGCATGGGGTCACTCAGTAATTCTGGCCTGTTTTCCTGATTTGCTAACAAAGTGTAATAATAGTGACTGCATGCCTTTCTGCGAGGGAGCAGGCTTTACCCTTGCAGACAGAAGTGCTCTGTAAGTGGTTGGATGTTAGTGCTTCAATCAGTTATTTTATGCTATGTAATGAATTGCCTCAATTTTGGTGGCTTGGATGATAAATACTTATTACTTCACATTTTCTGAGCATTTTAAAAACTGTAAAAAACAAAAAACAAAAACAAAAACAGAAAACAGCCCAAGTGTTCATCAGTAGATGAGTGGATAAAAAAAGCTGTGGTACATGTACACAATGGAATACTATTCAGCTGTAAGAAAGAAAAATCTCTTATCCTTTGAGACGACATGGAAGGACCTGGAGAGCATTATGCTCAGTGAAATAAGCCAATCAGAGAAAGACAAGTATCACATGATCTCACTTATTTGCGGAATATAATGAATAAAATAAGCTGATGAACAAAATAGACCCAGAGACATAGAAAGGAGTATGGTTCAGACTGACAGACCTCAGAGGAGGGGGCAGGGGGGATGGATGAGATGAACCAAAGAACTTATATGCATGTCTGCGTAACCGATGGACACAGACAACGATGCTGGGGGGGGGGGGGGTGATGAGAAGGAAGGTATCTGGGGGAGAAAAGAAAAAACTTCTGTAACAAAAATAAATAAAAAATAAAATAAATATTTCTAATAAAATATTTCTGGCCCAGGGTGTCTCACATGGTTGCATTCCAGATGCCGGCCTGGTGTCTGTGGTTATCTGGAGTGGGAGGGCCCAGACCCAGGGTGGCTCCGTCACTGGCTGTTGGCCTGAGGCCTCAGTTCCTCACCACGGGAGCAACAGCTTGTGAGAGTTTAGTTCTCACGGTGTGGTGACTGCTTTCCCTGCTGAATACGACCCCAGAGGATGAGAAACAAGGCACGGAGCTGGGTACCGGAAATATCAGGGGGGGCACTCGGTAACGATATGCCTGCCTAACAACTATACTGTACACCGGAAACCAATCCAAAATAGCACTGAATGTAAACTGTAACAAAAAAGAAAATAACAACAACAAAAAGCAGCAAGGCACACTGTTCTGTTTTGTTTCTGCCCTCGTCTCAGAAGTCTTACTCCACATCTTCTGCAACAGTCACAACACCTCACTTCCTAATCCTGGCCGGTCCTACCCAACGGGAGAGGGCAGTGCCAGGGGGCAAGATCCGGGGGCCCCGTGGAGGTGAGCTGCCGGTGACGGTTCATACAGGTATCCCCGAGTGACCTGCGGACAGAGCGACCCTTTCTGCCTAGGACTGTCTGCTCTTCCCAAGAACATCTTCCATTGATAAGAAGCAAAGAGTCTGAAAGCAAAGGATGTGAGCATCGCTGTCTAAGGAGAAACTAAACTGGAGGGAATTGTAGGCAATCAATGCTCTGCCTCACACCGAACACAGGATTTAGATGGTCAGACAGAGCAACGATTCAGATCAAACCTCGGTTCTACTTACATTTCTAATAAAAGGAAGACTTTTTCCTCCTGTCATTGAACTGCTTCATTTCTTTGTGTAAACCTAGGCCATACATAGCTTTAGAAATGTTTACCCACTGCTAAACTGGCCAGAGAAAGAGAGACTTCACAGAGTTTCATTTTACCTACTGGTAAGTTAATAAGGACTCTTTTCCCAAAAAAAGTTGTAGACAAGATTAATATTTAAAAACATCGCATAGAATGCACTTGTTTTGACTTTTTTTTTTTTTTTTTTGTATCAAAAAGTGGCCTTGGCAAAGAGAGCGGCTGAGTTTTCAGAAGAGACATAATTTCTGAAAGAGGAAACAACTGTGTATATAAAAAGAAAGCTATTTACCTCATTAATCTTTTTTATAAAGAGTATTCCTGTACTAAAAGGGATAGCCTGTTCTGTGGAAAAAGGCGAAATGTCTAAAGCCTGCTGTAATGAGAATAAAAGGTATTATTTATATAAGCAACTCTGAGGTTATTTTTATGTGCATGTAATGGTTGTGCTGATGTGTTTTCAGGGCATAATCAGATTTTCCACTCACTAAGGCATCTTCTTCATTTGAATTTACTGCATACGTTTAGAACTAGATTAGCAGTGAATACCACCTAAAATGCCAGGTATGGTACCGAAAACATGAGCCCAAAGTAGAAGGCGAGCTAAATATAGAGGTGGCTGGGGCCAACGTGGTCTCTGCTGTGACCGGAATAGCAAGCGGGGCCCTGGATTCATGTCATAAGGCTTGGGGTCTGCTTCCTACATCTCTTCTCAATAATCGTGTGACTGTGACCTTGAGAAAAATGTTCAGCCTTGGTCCGCCCCTGAATCCTCATTTGAAAGTAGAATTGGTAAGCCTCCTAAACCCACCTGTAATGAGTACTACGTGGGGAAGCAAAACTCTCCTGGGGGAGATGAAGATATGAGGGCCATATTTTATTCATGAAATAAATAAATAATCTCATCACAAACTCGACAATGTGTTCATTGCAACCTGGCAGCGGTCATACGTGGCGAGGACATCAGGCCCCAGGAGCGAGCAACAGAGGTCATCTGCCAGCCATCGACGCGCGTGGCAGAGTGCAGAAGTCAGAAAATAATCCAGATCGTTGGACAGAATGTGCTGGGTGCTGTGACGGGGGAGTAGGACATCAGTGACATGACCTATCGGGCTTGGAGGACCTCAGATACTTAGAAGGGCCAGGGGGTCCAAGTCCTACCCACAAAGAATAGCAGGGGTCAGCAACAGCAGGTGGCTCCTATGTGAACTCCTCTAAAAGGCCTGCGACATGTGGCCTTCCAGACTGAGGGGCTGTTTTATTGAAACACCTCGATGGGCAAAGCGTCCCCGATATAAATGGTGGGAAAACGACCCATGAGAGACCATAAAAGTGGGTATCTTTTAATATCCAGGGGTGAAGAGTACTGAGAACGAGCATGCACCCATAATTCATCAAGACGGCAAAGAGGTGTAGCTACAAGCATCTAGAGTGGAATGCACCCATTTATGGAAAACCGAAGAAAGAACCAGGCGACCGTGTCTGTCACCTTCCGTCTGCACCGCCCCCTACGGTGTGCGCTGCCATCCACGTGCCCCCTTCGGTCTTTAGCAATAAAACCAAGGTAGGTACTTACGTCATCGTTTGCTAAATGAGGATTCGAGGCCTTCCTAAGTGAAGCATTTGTCGAAAATAAGCAATTCACAAGTTCCCGAGGTGACTGTAGAGATCCTCTTCGAACTCCTGATTTTTAAAATATTCTCCATTTTCCAACAGGTTCAGCTTAAAGTTTATCTTGTAACCAGATAAGACTAGGGCCCATATCACTGTTAGACACGCTGCCTTCTCTCATCCTCAATTGTTCATACATCATCTTCCAACAAAGGCAGCTTTGCTGATGTGCCCACTAGTGGATGGATACCCTGCAACGAGACGCATGGCATGTATTTCTTGCATGTGCATGACACACAATGCATCTTGTGTGATGAGCCACTTCATTAGTAAAGTTACAGAACCCTTATCATTTCCACTTTATTTATTTATTTATTATTTTCTTTATTGATTTTTAGAGAGAAAGGAAGGGAGAGGGAGAGAGAGAGATAGAAACATCAATGAGAGAGAACATTGATTGGCCTCCTCCTGCATGCCCCCCACTGGGGATCAGCCCACAACCTGGGCATGTGCCCTGACTGGGAATCAAACCGGTGACCTCTTGGTGCAAGGGTCAACACTCAAGCACTGAGCTCCACAGGCTGGGCATCATTTCCACTTTACAGATGAGAAAAGAGGAATTCTAAAGAAAAGAGGGTATCTGTCTGGGATAGTGGGGCCACGCTTTAGTACCGTTCTGTGGGCTCCCACATGCTACAGACTTTAGATAAAGATGATAGGAGGGTTTGGGTTCAATTTGTTTGTCTTTGTCATTAGTATAATTTAGATGTCTAAGATTTTAACTGGAATTTAAGGTTGTTACTGAGCAGCTGAGTACCCAGAGTCAATCATTTCTTTCTGAACTTCAGTTTACAAGCTTCAATATTTGTGTTAAGGCTCACATGATATAAAACATATACAATGTCTGATATTGAGCATGAACACAGGTATGCAAACAGTGGTAACTAGTGTCCATTTTTCAAGTGTGTGAGCATTTGTCATCGTGTTTGATTCTCATGCCTATTTCGTTAGGTAGGCCTCGGGGAGAAACTTCTGACTTTGAAGCTGAGAAAACCCCACTTAAATTCAGTCCCCCCATCTAATATCTAAATGGCCTTGGACTACATTTCATATCTGTAAAATGGGATTAGCCATAATCTCTTTCTTGTCAGGTTGGCTTAATTAGTCAATGAGGCAGTGAAGGTAAACTTCACGATGACCTATACACATTTAAATACTCATTCAATGCCTGACAATGTATTCATTATATCTGACGGAGAAGAGAATTTTGATTTGATGACAAGATTGAACCAAATAGCTTAGACCTTGGAACTGGTGATGAGTAGAGCCGGGATTCTGCAGCTAGTCTGTTGACCCAAGGATTGTCTCACTGACAACTCAGTTATCCCTTGTGATGGTCCCCGCCTCATCCTCACCATCTGTCAGTCATGCAGCACAGTGCACAGAAATGCTGTCTTGTAGAAAGTACTTCCTACCTACAAGCATTGTGAGTGCCAATCAGGTGCCACCACTGTGCTTGCAGCCTCACACCTAACAGAGGATAAGACAAAATCTCTAACCTGAAGATCACCCAACCCACTGGTGGAAAAAGGGGGAACACACAGTTACACAGCTCTGGAAGGTGCTCTGTTAGGTTAAGTCAGAGAAATGTCTGCCATTCTTTGTCAAAACCAGCTGCGTATCAGCAATTTTAGGTTTTAATTTTTTTTTTCAATTTTATTTTTTAGTTAGAGTTTACATTCAATGTCATTTTGTCTCGGTTTCAGGTGTACAGCATGGTATTCATATGTTTTAATCTTCTGCGTGAGGTGTGTGCTGGGGCCTTTGGCACAGACTGTTAGACACTGTGACGAGGGTGATGGTTATTCTGGCGCATATTTATAGGAAGAAATATGGGGAGCCATAGAGGTGGGCTTGAGCTCCTCAAAGGTGAGGAAAGCAAGGATGGTTGGTTCAAGCCCTTTCCTATCTTCATTATACAGCTGTGAAGTGATTTGTCACCAACAGAGCTGTGCTCAGACAACTGCCTGAATCCACGGAGGGAGTGGGGAGCATCATCGCAAAAGCGTGTGTGTGTGTTTGACAGAGAGACAGGGAGAGATAGAGAGAGAGGTAGAGACACAAGGAGAGGTAGAGGCAGAGAGAGAGGGTGAGACAGAGAGAGGGAGAGACAGAGGGAAGAAGAGACCGACAGGGGGAGACTGAGGGTGTGGCATCAGCGAGCTCCAGAATGCAGGAAGAGGTCCCTAGTGATGTCGCTCCCAGTGGGAACTGCAAATCTGTTGATTAATTTACTTTCTATAAAAGAGCTATTTTTGAAAACCGCTTGAGGATTCAAAGGAAATGCAAACAACTGGTTGGAAAAATTTAAGTGCCTGGAAAAGAAAAAAAGGTGGAAGGGGGATTATTCTATTTTATGGGTGTTGATATGACTCCCGGTGGCTCTTTGTGTCCTGATAACCTACTGCTTAAGGGTTTTTAAATAGCTTAAACTTGAGTTATTTTCACATCAGTGTGATATTGAGGACATTTTATTCATTAAATGTTCATTCATTCAATATTGAAATCCATGGGGACACAATGGATATACCTAGGTATAAGCATGTATCATAGAGATTTAGCTGTTTAGACAGGAAAAAAGAATGTTTGCATAAGGAAGACATATTTTATATCTAGAGAAAACTGGGAAGGGAGCCAGGAAATCGGTGCTTTAGACATTAACACTAATAAAGGGACAGACACCAACATCAAGCAAACACCTCTTCCGTGATGTCAGGTATGGTGTTGGGAGACATATCTCACCCGTTAACTCCCATTAACTCTCTACCACAAGCGTGATCACTATTTTTCAGATGATCATGTTGAAGTTATGTCTGTATTCCAAGCCCATGGCAAAATGTTGAGCTTTACAAAGGTATTTATTAACATGTTGTTTGAGTCCACTGGGGAGTGATTGAGTGAATGAGTGATAAATAAAAGCTTGATTTTGGTGGATCAGAAGCCAACAGAGTCTGGAAGGAAAACCTGTTGAAATTTAAAACTTTTCGAGGAGTAAAGGAGTCATCAAGGCATGAAGCAAGGAGGTCATGGAATGAACATGGGTAAGTTATTTGCATGTTTTAATTGCTTTATGATCTGCAAAGCAAGCCCACTCATCATCTCACTGGATCTTCCCAATAAGCTTAGGCTAAGATTTTTCTTTTCCTCATGAAAGTGAAGCACAGAAAGATTCATGCCTTTCCCAAGTTCACGCAGCTAGCTTGTAATGACCCAGTTCATATTAATAATCCAAAAATTCTCATAGGATAGAATGCCTATGTCAAAATAAACTCCCAGCCTTTGTCTTCTTATATCAAACTTGTTTGTCTGTTTATGAGTTGATGTTTTAATGGGATCGTGAAGATAGCATCTAACAGTCCGAGAAATGTGAGAAGCAAAGGAAACGATCCATGCTTGAGTGGCTGGGTAGAAGGAAGAGTGAAGAAAGTTCTGTCTCTTTATAAGTGGTTAACATGAATATAAGAGAATTTTGGAAAGAGAAGATTGATGAATCCAATTTGCGGCGCTTTGAGTTGAGTTACTGATGGGTTTTGCAGATGAAACTGTCCTGCAGGCACCTGGAAATGTGGTCCAGAAGATCAGGAAAAGGATCAGAGCTGAAACAAAAATACTGGATTGTAATCATCACAGGGACAACATGAGAGATTCTGCAAAGATTACCTGGAATTTCCGAGGGAGAATATACAGAAGAAGCTTGAATAGTTTTATTGAGTTTCATGCCTGTTACATGATACTATAATCTATTATTTAAGCTCAGACCATTAGTGCTGGCAAAAGATTAACATTTAGTGTGTTACACAAATACACCCCGGTGTTTTCATGCATATGTGTTCATGCATGTGCATATCATCATAAAGAACATGATCGCATTCATTGTGATCATTGATATTGTGTGGTATCAGTGGTTTGCATTATATCTCAATCGGTTTCTTGATGAAGCTGAAATACTGCTTTACTACTGACATGTAAGTCTGCCCACTGAATTTCCTCCCAAGCTGTAAAAGTTGTCTCCTCTAGTGATAAAGGATGCCTCAGACATCAACAGGTAACTGATAATCCTCAATACAATTTGCAGAGAAAATTTCAATCAAAACTTCATAGAGCAAGAGACTCCTCAGAGAATGTACAACTCACTGCCCCCTCGTCTGTGAAGTCCATTCCTCTTATTTGTCCCTGGGTTGATTTATATGAAATTACTCTTTTTCATTACTCACTCTGTCCTTTTAGACAATGCTAAATTACAGGTGGGCTAGTTCTGCTGTGAGAAGTATCTGGAAAGAATAAACAGTTGCCTCGCAGTGAAGTGTTGGCTGGTTTCTCACAAAAGTGTCTTTTAAACCTCCGTCTACTGCTGCAGGTCATTTGCTCTGCTGATGGGTTGACTGACACGGGGTGGTGTTTTATATACTGTCCAATGTTCCTCAACTAGCAGAAAGATGATGTGACAAAGAGGAAAAGTCAAAAGTGTAAGCAAGAATGATCTCATCCCTTATCAGCCATTATAGAGCATGAAGTTAAAAATGACAAAGGGCTAGTCCTCAAAATGGGTATGAACATTATCCCATTAGCACATTATTTTCCGAACTCATATCCTGTAGATCCTATTTCTATAAGACACATCACTCCAAAAAGTGTTCTTTTATTTGGCTAAGTTAAAAAAGAATGCTGATTATTGTTCTTGCCTTTGAGATCTTCAAAGCACTTTATCATATAAAGATTTCAGAAATGTCCTACAGACATAGTTTATTTCACTTTGTATAATCCAGTGATTCCAAAATCTATTTGACTGTGGACTCCATTCCTGCCTTATCACTTATGAATACATAGAATTTCTGGTGTGCATCAAACCAGTCTTAGAAATATGGCAAAGCTGTAGACCTTTTCATGCCAGAATATAAACATCTTCTTGCATATCCAGATCTTGGTACAGTGCCTGGTAGGATATAACCATTTCCAACAATCAAAATAATTAGAAAGTGACAAATTTTGTAAATATGTAAGTTGTGTTTTTAAATATAATTTATGTAATTATAAGTATGTATCATTTAGCATTTAATGGACATTGTGTTTATAAGAGGTTCTAACATTTTTGCTAAGTTGTCCATCGGTGTGATTAGTGATTGAAATCAGAAACGTCGTCCTGGACATTTTCATCATAAACATAGTTGAAGTTATATGACAGAGCTGACTGGAGGGTGGGGGGCAGGCAGGCAAGAACCAAGGTTGATGAACTTAAGCAGCTCCTGGCGACCAAATATGTCGTGATTTGGAATTAATTCAGAACTGCTCAGTTATCATTATTTGGTTTTCTAGGAAAGTCCTCATTATTTAGAAACTATTTTTGATCATTGCCACAGCTCCCCAGTGGACAGCTTTCAGAAAGAAGTGAGCAAAGTATGTTTACAGAGGATGCAGAACACAGATTTTATTCTTGTGTTATTATCATTTTTTTCTTTACTGACTTTAGAGAGGAAGGAAGAGTGGAAGAGATAGAAACATCGATGAGAGAGAATATCAATTGGCCACCTCCTGCATGTCCCCCACTGGGGATCGGATCCACACCTGGGCATGTGCCCTGACCCGGAAATAAACTGGTGACCTCTTGGTTCATGGGTTGATGCTCAACCACTGAGCCACATTGGCAGGGCAATTGTGCTATTATTCTTTAGTTATTGGATTATTTCCCATAGGAACAGCTGTAAACCTACTTTTGCCCCACCCTGTGTTAAACCCCATTTACACAGCTGTGGTACCTGATCATCAAATGTGAGCACAAAGCTCTTTGTTGGAAAACGTAACCCGAACAAATTTTTTTTCAGTTTAAAGGGTTATCCGTGTTGTAATGGATATGAGAATCATAAGGTGAGGAGAAGAAGGTGATGTTCCATTTTAATGCTAAAACACCCATGCCACTTATGTTTACATTTTCTTTTGAAGTACCTTGGATTTTGAAAAATAAATGGAAAGCACTTGGGTGCAATGGATTTCTTGGTAGCAAAGGACACAATTAAGATAGCTCTGTCACGGGGTCTCAGCTGAAGTCACATCATAATGTATTTTCCCCTCAAGAGAGGTCAGTGCAAATGTTTTATCTATGTGGCCGCTGACACCCACTTCACTATTGGCTTCTACTTTGTTTCACTAGGCTTTCTACCTCCATCTATCACCTTCTCCCACTTCTATTTTTATTAACTGTATTCAGGATCATTATAGTTAAAATATGTATGACATTACAAAATATGTACTGAAGGTCCCTTAAGGGAATTAACATTTATTGTGTATGTGATGTTTCTTAGGTGTTCTCTTACAGTCTCATTTAGCCTTACAAAAATATTATGCAGAGTTTAAAAGAGCATTAATACCTAGCCTGAGTTCAAGTTCTGGTACATAGCAGCACTGGGATTGACTATAGATCTGTCTTAATTCTTTTATGGGCATACACTACTTTGTGTACATGGCAAGTACTTCTTTGAGAAAACATTTATTCCTCTCTTCTTAGCAATAATATTATTTCAGAGAAGTCCAGGTGGAGCTGATTGATCCTTAACCCCTCTGCTCCCTAGGAAATGTTCCAGGGCCCTGGTAATAGTGTATTAGTGTGTGGTTCAAGGTGAGGCACATGAACCAGACCCAGTGAACTGGAGTCCACTTCTGGATGATTAAAGAACATGTCTTGGTTCTCCCTGGAAATAAGCGCTGTGCATTTAAAGTGGTCTTGGAGCTGAGTAGGCTTTTTTGCCATTGTTCATTAAAAGAAAAATAACTGTCTGAAAATAGGGCAAAGGCAAATGGAGTCAACAAAAGGAATCAAAGATGACTCTTCCATGTCAATGTTTGAAACATGAATACAACCTTGCCTGAAACTGGTTTTAACGTGGAGACTTCCCAGTTCTATAAGCCAACATATCCATTTTTTTGCTTATTTGAGCTGGGAATTCTTCCCTTGGACCCAAAGTATTCTGAATAGTATAGATGGCTACGCTTAAGCCCTTTTCTGGGTACCCCTCCATCCTTTCTATGAATGTCAAAGTCTGAGGCGGTATGTTTAACTCCAAATGCATTATTAGCACCTACAACGCAGAATGAGTCACAGCGGGGCTGTGAATATTCAGAAGAATATTCTGTGAAGAATGGCGTGGCCCCTGCTCTTTGGGAACATAAATCTAGTTTGTGAAAGATAAGCGGATATGAAAGCAAACTCCAAAGATATATGGCAGAATATAGTTAAATTCTCTATGCGTAATCCAAAATACCACAGGAACCAGAAATAGGAGAAGGCATTCAACTTGCATATTCCATATTTAAAAAAAAAAATTTTCTTTAAAAAAACTAAGATTTTATCTGGGCTTTGTAGAACGGGCATGATTCAAAAGCAGAGATTGGAAAGAGACATTTCTGACTGATGGGGCAGCGTGCATATCAATAGACAGGCTTGACAGTACAGAGCGTGTTAAGAAAAACTGGTGGATCAATGTGAGTGAAAACCTAGGAAGCGATGTGGGTTTTCGTGACAGGTTGGGAAAAACCCTTGGGTTTTTCACACACTGTGAACAGCTGAGAATAGGAAGTCAAAGAATTTGACCTTTATTCCGATGTATTAATTTAAATACACTCATTCAAGTTACAAATGTAGAGGTGAAACAGAAAATGTGGATGAGCATATGATTATAAGTTTATACAAGTTATGACTGGGGGTAAGGTTGCTTCCTACCCTGACATCCCCTTCATGTGGGATAGATCACCATTAATATGACCCCCCTAGCTTCCCTTTGCCTCCCCCTCCTTCAAAGGGGAGGTGAAGTCACTCATGTGAGTGCTTACTTGAAAATAACCGACTCTACTGGACTAAGTACCCCTTTCTTCTTAGAAATGAGACAGCCTCAGGGAAAGGACGTCTCTGGTTGTTCTTGCCCCATGTTTACCTGCACAGGTACCTACCTGTGGAGGTGTGTCTTGTCCGATGCTGTCTCTGACTCAAAGAGTGAATCCGGCTAGTTCTGGAGTCTATTACATGTAGGTGGAACTCCTCACAGACATGTCCACCATGAGCTGCATTTCCCTCAGCTTTTATTAGTAGTAAAAATAATGTTTTTGCTTCTATTTTACATTTATTTATATGTCTTGTTTGTTTGTTTGTTTGTTTTTTAATAACCTGGGCAGGGAAGAGAGGTACTTTCCATGGACCACCTAAAAATCCCTGAATTGGGTGAATGGGACAGGAAAAAAGTTAAAAATAAAACAAGGAGAAAAAACTGTGGTGTGGCTGACCGCATGTGTGCCAGAGCTTTGGGCTTTGAGCTTCAGTGGGTGGGCGCTGCCTTTTGAACTTGGCGATTTGTAGAGGTGTGTGTTCCACCGAGCTGGTTTCTATAATTATATGATATCGTTTAACTCCCAAAGCTTAGCCCAAAGGCTTTGGCTGGCCACAGGATAATTTGACAGCAGGGTTAGGGGGCTTTGTCCAAAGAAAATGGCTATTTCTCTAAGAGAAGTTCTGGATGTGGGGGTGCTTAGATCTTAATAAAATCCATGAGCTTCGTGATTGGCTCCTGGAGAGACACCCAACCTAGATAAGAAAAGTTGGACACTCTGGCCTCGGCGAAGAGGTAGATGACTCAGAAAAGTGATGTCAGAATTCTTTCTCCTAGGTATATGAAGTATATTTAGCTTATGTAGTTCTGTAGAACTACAAACAGTGGGTTTCTCAACCAGCTTAAGTGGTCACCAAGATTGCGAGAAGCCCTATAGGCCTTGTTGAGTGCCGGGTGTGCAACAATGAGCTGCCAAAGTTATAGTGTCAAGTGTCCAGGTCACACTCAGGTAAGTAGTAAATGATAATCCTATTGAGACTAAAAAATAACTCGGCTTTTTAGAGTGGCACATCACATATATAATTACAAAGAGCTTGTCCTCATGTTGGTGCTGAGGCACCAGAAACATGAGACTCAAAAGAGAAAGTTGAATTAAAAATGTTATGCATGCCCTGGCCGGTTTGGCTCAGCAGTTAGAGCGTTGGCCTGCGGTCCAGAGAGACCCGGGTTCGGTTCCCGCTAAGGGTGCATACCTTGGTTGCAGTTTGTCCCTGGCCTTGATTGGTTGTGCAGGTGGCGGCACATCACGTCGATGTTTCTCTCTCTCTCTCTCTCTTCCTCTCTCTCCCACTCTATCTGAATGAAAAATGGAAAAATGTCCTCAGGTAAGGATAAAAAAAAAATCTTATGCATAAGTAGACCCTTCCCCAGTCCATCCTCACCTAAGTTCTAATGGATAGAACTGAAATTAACCACCGATTGAGGATCTATTTCAAATGAGCTCAAGCGTATTTGTTGTAGACTTTGGACAGCTGGTATGGAACTAACAATATCCCAGTAAGGACAAAAGCAAGAATTTTTTTTTTTTCTTTTTCTCCTGTCTATCCATTTTTATTCAGATACCACTGAGTCCCTAACATAATTTACAATGATTTGACCATAGGGGTAAGGTTTATTCTAAATACAGGCCTTGCTCTTTTACGTCAATGTTAAAAGCAAGTTCTAGGGACACTGCATTCTCTGGAGAGTTTTATTTTTAAAGTATCATTGACACCCAATATTATATGAGTTTTAGGTGTGCAAAATGTGATTCAACAACAAGATGCCTTGCAATGTGACCACCATCATAAGTCTGGTACCTATCTGTCGCAGTGCAGACTTCTTACAATGTTGCTGAGCATGTTCTCTGCGCTACATTGCCTACCTCTGACTTCTTTACTGTATCACCAGAAATGTGTGCCTCTTATCTTTCTTTACCCTTTTCCCCTATTCCCTAGCCCCTTTCCCTCTGGCTACCATCAGTTTGTTCTCTGTATCTGAGACGGTTTCATTTTTGTCTTGCTTGCTCATTGGGTTTGTTATTTTAGATTCAACATATAAGTGAAGTTATGTGGCATTTGTCTTTCTCTCTCTGATTTATTTTATTGAATTTTTTTTTCTTTATTGATTTTAGAAAGAGAAGAAGGGAGAGGTAGAGAGAGAGAGATGGAAACATCAATGAGAGAGAACATAGATTGGCCGCTTCCTGCATGCCCTCCACTGGGGATTGAGCCCACAACCTGGGCATGTGCCCTGACCGGGAATCAAACTGGTAACCTCTCAGTGCATGGGTCGATGTGCAGCCACTGAGCCACACTGTTGGGCTCTCTGATTTATTTTACTTAGCACAATAAAATAAGGTTCACCTATGTTGTCATCAATTGAATGACTTCATTCTTTTTTATTGCTGAGTAGTATTTCACTTCCTCAGGGAAATATGAATTAAAACCACAAAGAGATACTACCTCACACCAGTCAGACCAGCTGCTCTCAAAAAGTCAACTAATAGCAAGTGTTGGTTAGGATGTGGATCAAAGACAATTCTGTGTAATGTTGATGGGATGGAAATTGCTGCAGCCAGTATAGAAAACAGTATGGAGATTCCTCAAAAAATTAAAAGTAGAAATGCCATATGATGCAGCAATTCCACTTCTGAGTATTTATTCAAATAAAACAAAAACACTACTTTGAAAGATGTATGCACCCCTAAGATTATTGCAGCATTATTTTCAATAGTCAAGATGTAGAATTAACCTAGGTGTCCAAGGATGGATGAAGGAATAAAGGAGATTTAGATACCTATCTGAAGAGTTGGGCATTGGTCCCTAAATTCAACAAATGTGGAGCCAGTACTTTGATATTCATAGGTATGAAACCTCAATTTCAAGTCTTAGGGCATGTTAAAAGAGAGAATACTGAGAGATTCGTCTTTGATTAATTCAACTACCGTGACCACCATTCCAGGGAGAAAGAACCAGGTGGTAGTTGCTAGAGGAACCCCAATCCACCCAGGCACTGACAAGCCTTCAGCTGATACAGAGAAGAACAAAAGTTGAGAAGAATTAATTTTAGACTTTAACTTCTTTAAATTTTAACTCACAAGAGCAAGGCAATTTGATTTTGGACTTTAACACCTGCAGACTGTAATATCTTTGGACTGAAAGTGCCATGGGGAATAATCTTTGAACTTTAATTTCTCCTTGGGAATTTTCTAATTATAGGCAGTTTATATTTAAATTTTGGATATGCCCATTTTTTTTGCATTTTATTATCTGAATATCATTATGCATTTTTATTGTAGATTCTTAAATTGATTTATTTCATCTCCGGCAGAACTGTTAATATGCTGTGCTGGACAATGCAGCTGGATGGAAATTGGAATGGGAACCAGAATCAGAAGTGAATAAGAATAAGGAATGTAAAGGGGCAGAGAGGTTCACGGCACCAAGGTCCTGTCCGACATAATTGAGAGCCTTCGGGGGGAATGTAAACTATAGCCTGGGAACTCGAGAAAGGGGATCATCAAGGAGCAGTGGGTGTCATCCTGCTGTCAATCACCCTCTTATCAAGATCCATGTCTGGTGGTCCAGCAACCCAGAGTGTGTTCTGACCTCCTCTCTCTCTCTCAAAACGTAGTACCATCTATACCATCCAGAGCCCAACAATTTTGAAGTTTGTTCAGGTTATAATAACGTTCAGAGTCAAATTCGCACTTGCTAGGATCAAAGAATACTCTTTAAAACTGACAAAAATATTTTTAAGCATAAGATGTCACTTTACCAAAATGAGTATAGAATCTGTTACGCATAGTATTTTTAAAGTAAGTGTGTGCAGTGACATTTAAAAAGTACACCATAGTCAGAGACTTGGGTTGTAGGCACTAAACTGCCTTTCACAAGCTCTCTGATGTGGAGAAAGTCAGCTGATGTGTTAGAGCCTCATCCAGAACATAGAATAATGATGTCTGAGGGCGCCTGGATCAGGGAGTTGGGTCAGATGGTGTTTTAAGTTATGTTCAAGTATAAACCTGCAGTCTAATTATGACATATTGTAGCCATTAGTACACATGTATGCATGTATGTATATATTTTTTATTTTATCTAGGGTAGTGCTGTCCAGCAGAAGTAGAAAGAGTAATACTTTAATGTTTTCTAGAAGCATTGTTAAAAAATAAAAAGAAACAGCTAAAATTGATTTAATAGTATATTTTATCAAAATATACAATATCAATATAACAATAGAAATAAAAAGTGCACTGATATTTAGATGCTCTTGTTACCGTGCTGAGAAATACGGTGGGCATGGGGTACCTGCAGCACCTGCCCATTGGACCAGACAAATTCAGTGGTTCAGTAGGCACATGTGGCTGGTGGCTTCCATACTGAATGACATAATCAGAGTAAGAAAAGCAGAAGTCAAGGGAAATAGGGTTGCTTAGAGCAATGTAGTTACTATTCCAGCATTGATGTTGTGGTTCACACTATCAGAGGCAAACGGGTATGCCCAGGTCATAGCGCACTCGTAAAGTTTTAGATCTGGGAGAAACCTGAGGGATCCTGGGATCTACACCTTTGTGTGTTCCTTGCAGACATTGTACTCAGGAGAGGATGCATGATTTATTCAGGCCACACGGGGAATGGACAACAGCACTGGAAGCAAAACCAGACCTCGTGTTTCCCAGTTGAGGGGCGTTGTGCAAGATGGTGCTGGGATGCTCTGTCTGGGCCCTGTGAGAGTATTAAACCTCCTCTTCAGGGAGCAAGGAAGGGCATACACCCCATGGAGTCCCCATTGGGGGCTGGGTGCTTTATTTACATTCACATTTCTTAGCATTTTGTACATGCTGTAACGACAGATAGCATTCCTACAAATGAAAAAGGTTGAGGTGTTTCTCCTAATGTGTTACTCTACAACAGATATTTTGTAGGAAGGACAGGCTAGCCTTGTTGGGGAAGTCAAACACAATAAATACCACACTTGCATAAATAATTAGTAACGCCTTTTGCATCTCCAGGTTTTAAAATCATCCACTTGGCAACCTCATTGGTCCATTACCATCAACCTCTGGATTTTATTTATCCTGTGGATTAGATTTGCAAATAACTGTGGGTTCCCTCTTCATCCTCAATGATGCATCTCACGTACTGCATGATATTCCATTGAGCCAGGTTTTAAAATGTGGAAATTAAAAATGAACACGAGAAAGTCACTAACACTGTCTTTCACCTTGAGAATTATAGTGATATGTAGCATTACATGAATTGTGAACATTGACAGCAAGTCATAAGGCGGATTATGGGGTGATATGTCTGATGGAACGGAGATGTTCTAATCGTGGGTTATATGAGCATAATGGATGAGACTAAAGTAGGAATATACAGGAGCTCTGAATTGTAATGCTGGTAAAATCTCTTACCTGAACAAATTGGGGTGATTAAATCCTTAAATGACCAGGAGCCACTTCTGAGAAACACCACAGTATTAATGTGTGACCTTAAGCACGTCACTTACCTGCATGGCACCCATTTTCCTAGCTTCCAAATCATGCTCATAATCTATAGTCAGCCAGATAATGTTTACAGAGATCTTTGAGAAACTTGGATGAAAGGCCCCATTTACATATAAAGTAGTGTTATTATTCAAATCCCCTCTCTGCTGACTTCTGTGCAGCAGGTGTATTAAAAGAGAACAAAAAAGAAGGAGAAAAGGAAAATTGGTTCCTTAAATCATGGAAATCAGATTATCCCAATCGGCTCATTTTGAAAGGGAGGGGGAAAATGATGCTGTGTTTATTAACCATCTCCAAACAGACTTCACATTAGATGAGCAAAGGACCAGGGTGCGATTGATCCACAGTCCTTTCTGATGGTGAGAAACAAAATCTGAAATCAGAATAAAGCTACTAAACCTCTGGGCATAATCCTCCTAAAAATGCTTCTACACCATGCTTGTGTCTGCCACCACTAGAAAAATGTAAGATTCTGAATTTGCCATATTAATCTCAATTTTAATGTCTTTATTTATATGCATACATGAACATTTGTAACTATGTTATTAATACTAGTGTCTTCTGTTCATTGAATAGGTACAATAAGCCCTTGCCCAATTCTTGTTAATAATGATATACTGTATAAACATTGAATAAAGGTATTTGTGAAATCAAATTACAAAGCTTTTTGGGTATTTTTTAAAGAGAAAGAGGAAGATATTGGTGAGGGTGGATAAAAACCACCTTTGATAGCCTAAGGCATGGATTATGCTCCAGTTTTCCCAGCAAAGTTGATTTGGTAAGGGCCCCTCGGCTTTGCTAGAACATCATAGTCAATCTCTTCATCTCTAAAATAGAGTATTTCCACCCAGCATCAAAGGTCTGTTCCAGGTCTTGCATTCTACAATTTCTTGGTTTTTTAGCATCTTCATTGTTGTTGTGGCGAGTTTATGCCCTATGTTATCCATTTTTATTTTATTTTATTATTTTATTTTTTAATCCTCACCCGAGGACATTTTTCCATTTTTTGTTCAGATAGAGTGGGAGGGAGAGAGAGAGAAAAACATCGACGTGAAACGGACACATCGAGTGGTTGCCACCCACACGACCCAACCAGAGCAAGGGACAAACTGCAACCGAGGTACGTGCCCTAGGAGGGAACCAAACCCGGGTCTCTCTGGACCACAGGCTGACGCTCTAACCCCTGAGCCAGACAGACCAGGGCTATTTTACCCATTTTGTATCCCCATGGCAGGCATGTCGGTGTATTGGCTCCTGGCACCCTTGAATAGCCCATGAGAATGATGCTACTCCCTCTGTCACTGCAGGTAGAAAGCAAGCAGGGTGTGGTTATGGGACCTGGTCAAGATTCCACAGGGCGAGTGGCAGAAGAAGGAATTTTAACTAGCTCTAGGGGACTCTGAAGCATACAATATCCCCAAGATACTAAACTAAGTTCTCTCTTAAAAATAGCCTTGACCTTCCCATTTCTCTTACTGAATCTGTCTATTTTGTGTCACTCACTTTGCCTGTTTTGAAACAATGCAACATGTACAGATAAAATTGGGTAGAATAGAAATGATTTTTTGAGTAATTCTTTCTGAAAAGATCTTGGCCTGCCTGAATAATTGCTAATGAAATTAATGTCATCTTGTTCACCCCTAAAAGCGCCTGACATTCTTTCTTTGTGACTAATTATTTTACAGACGGCACTTTAATTGCAGGATGTAGGAGGTACTTTCTATAAATGCTTAACATTACACAGGGACATGATCTGCAATCTCCAGATCATTACCAGGAATAAGCACACATTGGGGACCAATGACATTTGTCAAAAGAAGCCCATGTGTTCTGTGGAGGGCAGGAGGCCATGCCCAGGAAAGACAGCCTGATAATTGTCCTATGCTGAGTGTCTCTAATTATTTACTAGAAGGGAGATATGGGTGATCGGGCCTTCTCCAGAGAGATGGCTATTCAAGGAGCAGGGTACATAAAATCACTGAGTGAACTGAAATCGATGTCTAAAAATTCCCCAGGACAATTTTCAGATAGTTTGCAACCATCACAAAATAGAAGCTGAGAAAGCCAACTGAAGGTGGCCTGAATTCCAGTGTGGCTATTGATCACCTGTCCACTGTCTCTCCCTCACTAACATAAGCTCCGTGAGGTCAAGGGCTTCCACTCACACATATTCCCAGATGTCATCTGGTGCCTGGAGCACCCTCTGGCACATTGTGTGTCATCGAATTTATGAATGAAGGTCACTGGATGGAAAATCACGGATCTTGGTTCTACACCAAGATCCAAACCTGATTTTTGTAGGTTGTCCCTGAATTGTTGTTAACAATTCAATGACCACATGAGTATTTTGTAAGTGTCGTCTGTGGGTTACAGCATCTGAACAATATTTAAAATGCATATTGTGGCCCTGACCTGTTTGGCTCAGCAGTCAGAACGTCAGCCTGTAGACCAAAGGGCCACGGGTTCAGTTCCAAGTCCTGGTCTAGCTAGTGCAGGAAGCAACCAATCAATGTGTCTCACAATGATATTTCTCACTCTCTCTCCCCCTTCACTCCCTTCTACTCTATCTAAAAAATCAATCAGAAAATATTCTCAGATGAGGATTAACCAAAACAACAAAAAATGCACATTATGGCATTCTATACTAGACTGAGAGATTCAGGTATCTAAGAATCTCACCTGTGAATTCTTAAGCAGACCAAAATTTCAGACAAAAAATACTGAATTCAGTGATCTAATTCATTTATTGACTAATCCACTTCCTCGGTCATCCAACTTTTATTCACTAATTTATTCAAAATATATATATGTGCCCTTAGTGGGAACCGAACCCAGGACTCTCTGGTCTGCAGGCCAATGCTCCAACCACTAAGCCAAACTGGCCAGGGGAATTCATTCCATATTTTTGACACCAGTCATGTGTCAGGCACTGCTCTTTATGCTGAAGTGTCCAGTCTATACAAAACAAAAGTCCAGCTCATCCAGAACTTACGTTTCTGCTTGGAAGACACACACACACATACACACACACTCAAACTGAACACGTACCTATGAGGCATTGAGAGTGTTGACATGTTTTGAAACAAGGAAAAATCTGATAAGAGAGAGAGTGGTGCTCGGGTGCCCTTTCACACAGGGTGGTCTTTTTGATGAGATGACTTTGAGCAGAAGGAAGAGGTATCCACATGTTACATACAGGTAGAGAAAACAGAAAACAGAAAACAAAATGGCCCTTGATAGGAGTAGGCTTGGCATGTGAGGAGCGGTACAGAAACCAGGTTCACCGGAGCGAAGGGTAGAGGGATGAGAGGTGGGCTGGGCAGGCGGCAGGGACAGCTCTTGTAAGGCCAGAGTGAGGATTCCCTTTGACTCTGAGTGAGCAGTTGTAGTCAGAAATGGTGAAGACCCTCGAAATAACAAGAGCCACACCCTCTGCTGTAGACTCCCCACACAGCCACCGCCCCGAACCCAGTGTGCACTCTGAACGTGATGGATGAGCCACTACTGCAAACAGGTGACGTCACATGACACAGAAATCTCTGAAAGGGATTTATGATTCAGTGGGTCTGAGATGTGAGGCAAGAAAATGTTTTGCCGTTGGCCTGGGAGAAGATGGAAGCGGCCATGAGTTCTGTAGATGTCGGGAATTGCATTCTGCCAATGACCTGCATGTGTTTGGAAGAAGACCCTGAGCCTCAGATGAAACCACAGCCCCTAGCGGCATCTTCTTTACAGCCCATGAGATGCCTGACCTAGTGATTTCTGCTGTGCTGTTCTTGGACTTCTAACCCACAGAAATATGAGGTAATACATGGACATTGTTTTGAGCTATGAGTTTGTGGTAATTTTATATACTTCAAAAAAAACGAATACAGAAGGGAGTGCCCTCCATGGGGGCTGGCATGGGCTGCCGGTACTGAAGAGAGGCCGGGCTTCCTCAGAGGGACTGGCTGCAGAAACACAGGAATCCAGCTGGGGGCCAGGACCATAGCCCAGAAGGGACACGGTGATGGCTTTGATAACGGTGGCTTTGGGAAAAGATGTGTGTATTTGGATTATTTTAGACATTAGAGACGCCTGGATTTGCTGAATAACTGATGTTGGAGATTTAAAAAAAAAAAAAAAAAAAAGGAGGACCTGAGCATCTCACCAGGGATGTTGGCTGGGTCATTTGAAAGACACGATGCCCCAGAGAGAGTGTTAACGTCTGTGCCTGAGCAAGAGCGTGGATGAAGAGGGGACATCAAGCCTTTATTTCGATTGAGATACTCATAGTAATATCCAAATAGGGATGGCAAATAGGCCATCAGATACAAGAATTCAGAATGCAGAATAGAGATCGGAGCTGGAAATATTAATGTAGGGGTCAGTGGCGTACAGCACATCTGTAATGACATGGGATGGACATCACTGAGAGTTCGAATTAACATAGAGAGGGACAAGAGCTTGTGCCTGAGCCCTCTTACTAAGCATCTGCACGTGGTTGTGTCTCCAAGCAGACTGAGAGGCATTCTAGGGAAGGGGATATCCAGAAAAACAATGCGCCCTGCAGTCACAGTGGAGAGCATTTTAAAGAGGCGAAGATGTTGAATAGAGCACACAGTTTAATTTGGATGGATTGAGAGGTAGCCAGAGGATCTCACAAGCGGGAGTTTAGTGAGATCAGTTTCGTCGTCATGATGAAGGCACCCCTGGAAAGCAGCAGAGGAAAGAGCAAAAGGGAGGTGAAGACCTACATGCAGCAATGTGGATAACTTGCAAGAAGTTTGGATGTAAAGGAGAAAGTAGAGAGAATTTGGTAACCGGAGCAAGATGCGAAATAAGGTATTTGATTCTGATTTTTAAAATAGGCAATGCCTCCATGTGGCTCGTAGCCAGAACATATACAAACTTGTACAGTAAGAGGTCTCTGCCCATGGTTCCCTCCACTTCTGCCCAGTTCCCAGTCTCATCCCACCTCCTCCATGCCACTGGTGTTTCTTATGCGCCCTCCTGATTCCTTATACATTACAAGCAAATCAAAATATAGTGTCCTATTTTCTCACCCTTATCTAAACAGAAGTTAAATTATTGTTCATCCAATTCTATTTTTTTTTTTTTTTTGCTTTTTTTACTTTATGTCTTGAAAATCTTTCCAATCTAACTTCATAAAGAGCTTCCTATTTTGGCTTTTTAAAAGCCTTACATGATCTCACTGCCAATTATTTAACCAGCCCTCCACTGACAGACCGTCAACTTGCCCCCAGTCTTCCCCATTGCCAACAAGGCTACAATGGATAACCTTGTTCATGAATCATTTTGCACAGCTCATGTGTGCACTAAATCCCCAAAGTGGAGTCCTCGAGCAAGAATGTCTTGTATTTGTTGTTACAGCTCATCTTGTTGATGGCTTGCTGTTGGGTTTCTCTGTTGCTTAAGAAATGGAAGCAAGCTGAGTGAGTTAGTTACAGGAGAGGAACAAGGAAGGAGAGAGAGTGTAAAGATACGAAACTGACAGGGTTGGTAAGACATCAGCTTCCCCGAAGGCGGGATGGAAGTTGAAGACTGGAAGGGTGACTACGGTAAGAAGTAATTCCTCCAACTCCTGGGCAAGAGTTCAACAGAATTCTCATCTAATAATTAGCCTACCTTGTGGGTTTTGAGATTAGCGTGGTTGCTAGGATGAGAAGGTTTAGCTAAGTGGGACCAAAAAAAAAAAAAAAGTTGAATTAAATACGGTGAAGAAATCAAAATGGAAGAGGAGAGAAATACAATTTATTTTGTTCTTTAGATCATATTTTTAAACAGGATTCTAATTCATTGGAAGGAAGACAATTTCCTACGTTGTTATTACCACAAGAACCTTTTGCTTTCTAAGGAAGCACTTGACATCCACTAACCTGTGATGTTCCATTATTTCCCGCACACCCCTTGTGAGGTAGGACGTTGACGGAACTATAATGGATGTAAATGTGTTTGACTGAAGCAGTATATCATGGTGTACTTACATCAAAGCTAGTTAGGGTCACCAACCTGTCCCTGGGTCTTATATTATCCAGCTTTTAGCTTTGAAAGTCCCAAATCCTGAAAACCCCTCAGTCTCCAGCACGCTGGGACAACAATGTTCAGATTGTCACCCTCATGCTACTTATCTTTAGTGTAATTTAATTCAGAAAGTGGATGTGTGACAAGAGCACAGCATGTCCCGGTCACTGAGGAGGCAGAAATGAGTGGTGAGTGGGATGGAGAATTGTGTGTAGTGACATTGCCCAGGCTACAGAGTCATAGAGCCCAGAGCTCGCAATTGAAGTTCTCCCATTTACTAACTGCCAGTCCTACGGCTTGGGAAATTCTATGAATCTCTCTGAGCCCCATTTTCCTATACAAAATATGGGCAAGAGGATATCAGAAAGTCTCATTGTGATTCAGTGATATTATATATGCTTATTTGCATACATATATCGGTGCCTGGTCTGGAAATTAGCTGACGCTCAAAACACCATAGTGTATTTGCTCACCTCCATTTATAGTGGGCCCAGTGGAATTAGTAACATAGTAGAGAGATGAGCAAAGGGTCCCCGAATTATACCTGGAGTGGAATAGAAGAGTTGAGGCCCTGGGAAGACTCATTGTCAAGGAGATTTTTTTCATCTCGGGCCAGCTCTAGTTATCAGAATATTATGAGTGATGCATAGCTACCATCTGCTTTCTGTTTTCTGTTAAGATGGCATGAAGTGTACCATAAGGAGACACGGCCCACCAAAAGGTCAAATGAAGAAGAAAGAAAAGGAAGAGATGAGAAGAAAACACGTGTTTCAATGTTCTACAGTAAAGAATAGCAAAAGGTTCGTGTGTATGTGTGTTTCCAGGCAATACAATAATATCACATCACCTTTCCATGCTCTTAGAATTTACTATAGAGAGGATGGTGAACCGTGTCCCGGTCACATGTCGGTACATACCATTTTGTGTGTCATGTGATGGAAGAGGAGATTTTATGCATTATATATATGTGTTCATATAAACCCTAAAAATTAAGTTACATTAAGTTATGACTGTACTAGGAAAGGATTAATTAGTTTAATACAGAAATCATAAAGCCTGACCTATTTGCATCCCCTTGGTCATCAAAAGACCCCCACTGCCTCTTTGCTACACCCCAAGTCTACCAGCTGAAAATCCAAGGTTCTTCACAGCCTGTCCTGTCCCCACTCTTTCAAGTAAATGTTCTCCCACTAAGTTTCTCTCTCCCTTGTCAGTTTCCCACCAACCTCGGAATCTTGACAGATGACCCACAGTGTGTTTCACCTTCAGAGATGTTGTTTGGAGACATCAGCAGGTTTCAACCAGTGGCCCCAGGAATTTCTAGCTGAGTGGTTTTGGATAAATAATAAAAGAATTTAGAAATTCAATTTTCTTTGCAGCAAAATGGAGAGAATAATCTCTGCTCCACCTGTCTTGTTGAGCGGCCCATCTGGCAGTCACCCAACATATTTACTGGTCACCTGTGGGGAGTCCGGCACTGTTTCTGGCATGGGGATCAAGCAGCTGACAAAGAAGACCCCAGGCTCCACCTGGATGGCCGTGTAAGCCACTGGGGAGGGGAGAGAAGCAAACATTTTAAAATGAGCTATAAAGCACCTTAGAAGATAACAAGCGCTGTCAAGAAACATGTGGTAAATGATTGAACAGAGAGTAGAGAGTGACCAGAAGTGACCATATCGAATAGTATATATGCTAGTTAAAGGGAAATAGTCCACTGTACTCTCCAAAACCTACACAGATGCCCTTCACACTTGCACACACACAAACACAAGCAAGTGGATGTGCCCCTTAGAAACCCAAGGGCCAGCCCTGGCCAGTTTGGCTCAGCGGTTAGAGCGTCAGCCTGAGGTCCGGAGAGACCCGGGTTCGGTTCCTGCTAAGGGCACGTACTTCGGTTGCAGTTTGTCCCCGGCCCTGGTTTGTCGTGCGGGTGGCAGCCACTCGATGTGTCCCTTCACATCGATGTTCCTCTCTCTCTTTCTCTCCCTTCCTCTCTCTCCCTCCCACCCTATCTGTACAAAATATGGAAAAATATCCTCGGGTGAGGATAAAAAAAAGAAACCCAAGGACCAGTTTAGAATATGCTTGATGCCACGTAAGGCCATTCAGAAATCACATCTTGTTCTGATGTTTTCAGCTGGGAAATTTGTAGGGAAGTGGACGGGGCTTTCAAACACCACTGGAGAGAAGACGGGGGAGCAGACCACTTGCATCGGCTCCGTCTGACATTGATTGTGCTGTCACAGGCTCCCCGGGAATAGATCAGAGTAGGGCAGCAGGGAGCGGGCTCATCCTCGATCCATCCTTGTCAAACCTGCTGTGGGTTGTGGTTCCCTCCCCATGTGGGAACTCAACACCAAGGCTAAGGCAAGAGAAAAAAGAAGCTTTCAGAAGAGCAGAAAAGGGAAAAGTGTTAAAGGAAAAAGTTCTATTAAGTTTTAACATTTGTTTTCAAAAATAGCTATATATTGAGAATCCTCAAAGTGGGCTTTACCGGGGCCACCCAATGCCAACAGGAACTTTTAATTTCTATGCTTTATGGCAGGAGACCTTGTTCCAGTTTGAAAGGACTCTTCCAGCAGAGAGAGACATCGCCGGGAGAGGTCTGCCAGGGAGGCTGGTCATTTGGAAATGTCTTTGACTTCCAGACAAGGAGTTAGCTGTTCAGGTGAAGAAAGTCAGCGGAATAACTCATTCTAGCTTCTCACACAGGACGCTTGCCGATAAACCAGACCGATTTGCTCATTTATATTGATAAATACGTCAAGTGGGTCATAAAAGACCTTTTCCTGGTCTAGGTGTTTGACCTCCACAGACAGATCCACACCAGAAATAAAATGATAACCAGAAACTTTTTCCTTTTTTTGAATGAGTATTGAGCCAGAGCAGAGACCATTTGCTGAATGAAAACGAGATGAGAAGGTTTTCTGCGTCCTCACCTACCGCACGGCGGTCCTGCCCGGGACGGAGTGTTTACTCCAGTAGGAAGGGACACTATGTGGACAGCTGCAGACAGATAGGGCCCCATCTCAAAGCTGTTCTCTCCTAGGATGTCTGTTGTTGCAGAAACCAGGCTGGGGGCCAGGGTGTGTTACATGAACATGGACACAACTTCTTTATTTGCAAATCCTACAGCTTTAGAGATGCATATTTTAGGAGTCAAAGCAGATGGTGGTTGATCTTCCTTTATAAAAAAATGTATTGCATTTATGGGGCTGACATTGGTTAATAAAATTATACAGGTTTCAGGTGTACAATTTTATAATACGTCGTCTGTATATTGTACTGTGTGTTTTCCACTCAAAGTCAGGTTTTCTTCCCTCGCCATTTATTTATCTCTCCTTTACCCTTTTCTAACCTGTCCTCACCCACTTCCCCTCTGGTAATCACCATACTGGTGTCTGTGTCTATGAGATTTTGTATTTTTTTCTTAATCCCTTTACCTGTTTAACCCAGCCCCCTAAAACTCCTCCTCTATGACAGCTATCTGTCTGTTTCTGTGATACATTTACACAATGGAATGCTACAGAGACATATAAAGAAGGAAATCTTACTTACCTTTTGCAACAGCAGGGATGGACCTGGAGAATATTACGCTAAGTGAAATAAGCCAGTCAGAGAAAGAAAAATCCCATATGATTTCACTTAAATGTAGTCGATATTCTAAATGCATAGATAATAATAGTAGCTAATATAGGAGTATATGTTAAGCACATTACCTTTTCTTTACATTCACTTTTTTAATTTTTACTAATTCTTCTACTTACCTGATAATTAGTCCCTATCATGGTCCCTTTGGCATATGAGTTAACGGATGCTGGGAGAGTTAGCAAATTAGCCAGGTCTCTCACTTAGATGGGGGCTGCCTTTGAACCCTAACTGGCTTGCTCTGAATCCCAACAGACTCATCCTCTTTTCTCTGTAGCTGGTGTCGCACTGTTCTTATAACAGATCAAACAGGAACAATAAAGCAATGGCTTTTTTTTGTTGTTGTTGTTAAAAATCAGGAGTCAATACCAGATCTGTTTTATTAACACACACTATTCCAGGACCCCTCTGTCAAGTTGGGAAGGCTGTCCTTCCCTAGTCTAGTCAACGAGGGGCTACTCTGATGTAAACTCCACTCCCGGCATGATCGCTTCAGCCTCCTACCAAATCCAGACAGATCGCTCTCATCAGTACGTCCTCTTCCTCTTGGCTCCTCCCTTCCTCAGAGGCTGCACCCAGGTGCATAGCAGCTGCCCTACCTTCCCTAAAACCATCTCCTGCTTGGCGGGTCAGGATGATGCCTGGCACGGAGCTCACCAGCTTCCCAAAAGAGCGGCCTGCAGTAGGGAGGCGGTTATTATTATTTTCCCCCTCCTCCTCTCTTTTGGATACTTACGGTTTTCTTCCGCTGCAGAATCCCAGCCACGCACAGCTGCCGCATCCCTGCCGCAGGCAGCGGTCTGTTTAATTCTCCCTGGGTCCCCCGAGGAACGCACTTAACCTGAGAACGTCTTCAGTCTGACAACGCTTTTACTAAGAAACACAGTTAGATACATAGGGTAAAGTCTCATCTTTCTCATCTCGCGTTAAAGTATACAAGAAGTAAAGTGTAACATTTTACAATTGAGAAAAAAGACTGTAGGCTAAGTCTCTTCCTTTACAGACGAAGAAAATGAAGTCCCAAGGCAGAGTGATTTGTCCAAAACCTTTCCATAAAAGAAAGCAGCAGTATCAGACCTAAATGTAAGGAGTATTAAATATTTACCTTAGAAAAACTGCTCAATGGACACTTATTTTCAGTAGCTTTTACCCAGAAGCTTTCTTTAGGAGGTGTCAAAATCCCTGATATCTTGTCTTGACTGCTTGTGAAAATATGACTGTTTTTAAGGAATGACGTAAAATGTCATTACTTATCAATTTAAAGAATTCTGAGATTTAGAGAGGTCGGACACGTGTTGGTCACCATCTCTGCTTTCCCAGGAGAAGCTGAAAATCCTTTCACTTCACAATAGTCCTAGTGAGAAGCATTGTTCTGAAATAAATTAAGGATAAAAAGCAAACCCTCCAGGTCACAGCAGAGCTCCTGTTCTGGGCTGAAGCCTTACGTCGGAAGGAGTGAAGTTCGCGAAGCTCCTTCAGCCTCCGTGATGCACTTACGTTGACTTCCAAGGAGCTGGTGAGATCAGTGGTGAGAGAAGCTCTGGAGAAATTTCCAAATGGGAGGAGCTTCTGCTCTTTCAAAGACAAGTAGGTTCCAAACTAAGTCCAGATCATTACCTTTTAAGACTCAATCAAGCATCTCAGCCAGGAAGCCTTCCTTGGCGTTCCCCAAGAAGTCAGATGACTTTCTTTCTGGACTTCTATAGAATGTATACGTACCTCTACTGTGTCACAGTGTACAACTCAATGTCTGGCTCCTACAGTATGAAAAACACAGTCATCCTTGGACCCCCAGTAACAACCATAGTGACTGGCAGACAGTAGATGTGTAACAGTTGTTCAGAAAAAATGGATGAATGAGTGAAAACAAGGTAAATAAAAGGGGACCAGCAGGTAGATATTTTTAAATTAAGAAAAGCTGCTTGATGGTAGGCAGTACCTATACAGGGGTGGGGAACACCACACACCTCACCAAATTAGCTTGACCAAATACAGCAGGCTAATTTTTAAGTTGATAGTTTTCTATGGCCTGAGGATGATGTTATCCCAATGGCCCTTGGCAGAAAAAAGGTTCCCCACCCCTGCTAAAAGGATTCTTGTTTTTTGTTTTGTTTTTTTTATTTGTTTGACTTTGTATTTTGAACAGGATATTCTTGGGAGAGTGGAATGAGTTAGGGAAACAAACAAACAAAGTGATACTGAAAATAGGGAGAGGGTCAAGCCCTCAAAGAAAATTTAAAATTTGAATCAAAGGTAAAAGAAATGTGGCTCAGTGGTTGAGCATTGACCCATGCACCAAGAGGTCGCTGGTTTGATTTCCGGTCGGGGCACATGCCCAGGTTGTGGGCCCGATCCCTAGTGGGGGCATGCAGGAGGCGGCCAATCGATGTTCTCTCTCATCGATGTTTCTGTCTTTCCCTCTCCCTTCCTCTCTCTCTAAAATCAATAAAGGAAAAAAAAAAAGAAAAAGAAATGAGGGTATCCATGACAAAGACAATACAAATTAAGCTATAGGAAACGAAATACGCACTCTGTGATAAATACTTTCTCAATAAATATAAATTCCAAAATTTTGTTTTCACAGGTAACGTTTTTCTTATTTATTGGCGTACAACTGAAAAATCAAGATGACATCTTCAAACCATGCAGCTGATACTGAGATCCAGGTCTTTCTGGTCCCAAAGCCCATGTTTGCTCCTTGAACCTCGGTCACGTCTTTGGAAGAGGGAGTCATTGAACAGGGACCAAGAAGGTAAGAAGGATTAGCTCAGGCAGCCTCTTTCAGCCAGGGTAATGAATTCTGCCTGCATGTTGAGAGAGACAGAATTTCAGAGAAATTACCCCAGCAGGTTAATATTTAGGGGGAGTGAGTGAGCCGACCACTGTGGGAGAGAAAGGACTTGGGTAGAGCTTGAATTTTAATCTAGAGAGAGAGACTTGGCAGAGCTCCTGTGGCCATGAAGGTTAAGGCACAGATTCCCAGGCGTCCCCATAGCTTGAGTGAGTTTGAAATCTCTGGCTCTGGGTGTTGCCTGCCTAGAAATACACTCCCCAGCAAAGATCATCAGCCAAAGTAAGGGCATAGGGAGTTGGGTTTAAAGGTCAGGAGCATCAAAACCACTCACACATTGCTCCATACACCTCGGGATCCATATTCAATTTCATCTCCTTCATTCAGGTGACAAAATAATACATTTTGTCACAACATATCTTATTTTTGTCATAACTCATCTAATTTATCAAGGCATGCGCCTCTCCTCGTAATTGAAGCATGAGCTGTTTTGGAGGGAAACGTTGTTCCACTTCCACTGCTGTTACATTTCTGGACCCCTCAAAGTGTGACCAGTGTGACTCATGAAGTGAACGAGTGATGAATGTCAGTGGAGCAGTGTTCACCACGCCCATCCTGCCAGGACGCGAGGAAGGAAGGGACTCAGAGTTGTATTGTATGCTATTTAGAGAACGGCAAATGTCTAGTTACAGAAATCCTTATCCTGAATAAAGTTCAAGGAGCACCTATGTGCTCCAGCTGCTTATGTGAGTCATCATCTAGTAGCATCTGCATTCACATACTCTAGGCATCGTATCTCTGTTTTGTAGGGTCTCAGCTAGATCAAGTCACTTACACTGACTTTAATTCTAGGTAGTTTTGGAGCACATGTTCCTTCCACTAGACTGATTCATGATTTAAGATAGGCTAAGGTTATGCTGGGGTAACCAGCTTACCTTAGAAAATCTTATTTTTCACTCAGACGAAGTCTGTCATGCATTGAGCAGCTCCCTGTGGCAGCTGTGTTCTGTGTAGACTCACTCTGTGTGCCAACCATCCAGGCCCGCAGCCTCCGGTCAAAGCACAGGTGAAGAAGTAGCTAGGAGAATGGGGAGGACCATCCCCCTGCCTCAGTCCCCATTGATGGAATTCACCTGCACTCACATTGTATTAGCCAGAATAAGTCACGTAAATGTGCCAACTGCAAAGGCTGATTCGTATTTTTTATTTTCTGCAGCCAGATGGAAAGAATATCAAATAAGATTGGGTGAACCAACATAGCACTGTGTCTTCCCTGTCCAATTTAATACTGAAGTAGAAGTCCTGACTTTATGGGAATAGGGTCATTGCAGACTTGAGAGGCTAAGCTGTTCATTAAACAATAACTAGATGAAACTTTATTGACTATCTACTATGTTTTAGACTTGTTTTACCTAAGGGAGACTCAGTCAGGGGACTTGCATTCCAAAGGACAGACAAACACACCAAAACTTCAGAATGTAATGTTGTTTTAAACGGAAAAGGTGTCGATAGGCACCTGCAGAGAATTTTCATAGGGTTAAGAGACACAGAGTTGGTCCCTCAGTAGCTGCCTTCTGTCAGGTAGTCAGCAAAGAGACAGTGAAGGGGCTGATATTTCATCAGAAACCTGAATGCCATGAAGGAACAACCATGTGAAGGCAGGAGGAGACAAATCCTGGGCGGAAGACGGTCAGCACACAGTCCTTGCTGCAGAAACAAGATCTGGGAGGCAGGAGAATGGAAAGTGGGTCACTGTGGACTGGCAGAGTGAGCGAGGAGAACCATGCGATTAGATTTTGCAGGAGTAGAGACGGATGAACTCAGGCCTGTTGTTTAAGGCAGGGAGACGAGTTTTTAGCATGATGGGAAACCTCTAGGGACTAGTGAGCAGGAGAGTGACATGATCTGACTTCTGCTGACGACGGTCATAATGCCTCTCCCAAGCCTTGTGCATTCCTGAACCCCCAAAATAGAAGCTACAATGACAGACATCTGTGTGAGAGCCAAAGGCAATATCGGAGTTGAAAGGTGCCAAGCGCCACTTGCCTTCAGTGAGGCTGTCAGAGAAATACATTGTTACTGGGAAATGCCAGGGTTGACAAAATCTAGGTCTGCCTGAAAAGCACAGAGAAAATTGCAGGTGTGTAAAGAGCTTCCCTGGTGTTAGCAAACTCAAGTAGCTCCAGCTGTCTTGTAAACTGGTGGCACGCATCTGGCCATCCGTCTGAGGTATGACGCCTCAGAACATTTTTACATGAGTGAAAATTGAGTCAAGGTGAGTCAAGGTCATGGGGATGGCTGACCTCTACTGGCACAGTCTTAGAAGGAGCCTGGAAGAGGAGGCTGAAGTGGGAGGCATTGTGGGGAGGCGTTCCCCTGCCACCCCGAAGGAGGAACACATGCCCACAGAGGCAGATGGAAAATTTGGCTCCACCTGGGCTGTCGGAACCACTTCATGAAAGAAGCCGCCGAAAATGATTTCGCATGTAGGTAAAGGAAGTGATAGAAGAAGGAACAATGGCCTGGGGCTTTTATTTCCGCCTTGTTTCCTGGAGCCCTAACGTTCACAGGAAGTGCCTCATTGCTGCGTGGTCAGGAGAACAAGGAACAGAAGTGGAAGTCAATGCACAGGGCCCTTGGCTCTGGGTCATCCGAAGCTCCGTTCATGCGTTACGTACTAGCAATGTTGGGGTTCCTCATACATTTTTATTTGAGAGAAATGTTCCCACTGCTAAAAAGTATATCTTGAGTGTAAGAAAAGCAGATTTGGAGACATAAGGTTCAAGACTGTATACATTACATATATACATGTGATATTTTATGCTACTGGCGTGGCGCTCATGGGTTTTAGAGACAGCTGTTGCCAACCCCAATGGACAGTTGTTTAAGATCACATGGCCAACAAGTGTTCAAGATGTGACTGAAGACTGGATCTCTGACCCTGACCACCACGTGTTCTTTGTCCATCATCGTCACGGCATGCATGATGACTGCATGTCCTCCATTCACTAACTCCATGATGTCCAATAGATGCCACCTTCTCTGAGCCTCAGTTTCATCATCTGTTAAAGAGGAACGTTGGTAGAACTTAATAGTCAATCTTATTGTTTTCAAGTTCCAGTGATACAGTATGCTTAGGGGAAGAAATTAGGTAAGCCTAGTATCGTGCTGAACACTTTTTTATACATTGAGTCATATAATCATCACAGAAACCTTATATGTGGCTGATGATGCTCAGATAAAGAAATTGGGTACAGAAAGGTTAGACTGATCACCTGAGCTCAAGCAGCCAGGAACATATGGGCTGTAGTCTGCTGACACTTGCACTAAAGACTGGTATCATAAAAGGTGTTCTCTCTGTCCCAAGTCCAACTGAGTTACTGTGTGTAGCTGTACCTGTAAACAGAAAAATGATTCACAGGTACAAAGTACTTAATTCAATAACTGGATAGAATGATTCTTATTTTATTAATTTGCTATTTGGGAGCAGGGCTCAATGGAAAATTTACATATCATCTTTTATCAGGTAGGATGCTTGATCAAGTTTTGTACACATTGGACTCAACTGAGAAAATGTACACCCCACTAGGTGACCAGTCATTCTAAAACTCACTTATGCTGGGCTTCCTGCTTAAATGCCTGTTTATTAATTTTTATTTGTTTTTTTTATTGACATTGAGGATAAGAAATACTTCTGACCAGAGAGCATGCCTACTCATCATACAACAAGGATAGTAATGACATCAATACCACCACCAATAATAGTTTGACAATAAATTATGAGGTTCTCACTGTGCGTCTCATGTATGAAAACTCATGTAGTAAGAGAAAGATCCATTTGTAATCTTCTAGTGAAAACGTAAACTTCACAGCATTCTTAGGACTCCATAGTGTGGAATATGGGGTACAATGAAAACCAAAAACAGGTCCTATCACACAGTTGATATTTATTAGCTATCTAGACCTTTTATTTACTTGCCTATAAAAACAGTGATAACTTTGTAAGTTATGTAAATATCCAATCACTATGTTGTACACCTAAAACTAATATAGTATGTCAGCTATAATTGAAAAAAAATTTTTAATTATAAAAAAGAACAGTATTCTAAGAACAACTTGTAGTGAGTGCAAAATAAGGTTTAGAAAACACAATTTTGAAAAAGTACAGGTGCCACATACATATTAACTGAGATTTAATATTTTCATTATTTATATCAATAGTTCAAAAGGCCATGGATCGGATCTTAATTCTTTTCTAAATGTCTTTTCTTTCTGCCTTTTTTTCACATGGAAAATCAAAAAGCTAGTGATATGAAAAACCAGAATAGAACTCACCCAGGATCCTTAAGGATCACAGAACACAACACAGGGCTTCAGCAACCAGACTTAGAGATTTGTTTGTTTTTTTTAAGTACACTTTGTTTTCTGTATTGTTTTTAAAATGTGACCTTTCAGGATGTTTTGGCATCAGCATGCAACATACACGTACCCTGGGAGATAATATATGTAAAATCAGTGCCAAGTTTGGAGACCGTTCCTGAGATGCAAAGGTAATATACGGTGCCGGCTGCTGGAAGGTGTGTGCATGTGCACTGGGGGCAGCTGGCATTAGCATTAATTACGGATCCCAGTTTGGCAGGTGCTAGATTTTATAGCAAGTATAATCTAGCCTTACTGCAAAGGCAGTTATAAAACTTCTGATTTTTTTTTCTGAGTGACAAATTAGAATGTAATTAGAACCACAACCATGAGGATGTGCATGTTTGTTACATTTAACTTTTCTTTTTTCTCCTTATAGTACGCCTATCAATCAGGGCTCATGTCTCAGATTGGCAGTTTTCTTTCCATGTCTGGATTCAGAATGTATTTCATAACCCTAGATTGCCTCAATACCCACAGTAGCTTTTGGCTCCCTAAGGCCAAAAGTGATGTTGTTTATTTCTGTATTTCCATGTCCCTGGTAGCTAACGTATGTTCTCCTCAAGAAGGATGCTGTCTTCCTGTGACTGAGCTCTATTGGGGATTTCCCCATAAAGCGGGTGCTATTTCATTTTGCTATTTCATTTCCCTTGACACAGTGTACCCCAAAATGTAATATCCCATTTTTATAACTCTTTTGTATTACCCAAAGAAGGGTGACAAATGGCATATCAAATGACAGAATCAGGGGCCTATGCCAAATTCATTGACTCAACAAATATTTATTGAACATCTATTATAGGAAAGGTGTTAAGGGACACAGCAGTGTGCAAACAGGAAGTCCTCATGGATGGGGGTCACATTCAATGTAAGAGTTCTAAAACCATCTGGGATAAGAATTCAAATGAAAAAATTTATCAAGAGCCACCAAATGTATCGAACTTTCTATGTGCTAGGAATTATTTGAAGTGTTTTATACGGACTAATTAGTTTACTCCTTAAAATACCCCTATTATAATTTTCAAAAGATGAAACACATATACAGAGAAGCTAAGTAACTTACTTCACATAATGTGTAAGTCATTTAACCACATTTCTAACCCACGTGATTTAGTTCCGGAGCCTACACAGTTACTGATTATTGTATTTTGTCTCATTTCTGCCATTATTTGCTACAAAATGTAAGGCAAAGCTTCAGTAAGATAAATAACTTATGTATCTGTTTTTATGTTTATTATTTCCCACAACCAAGGCTTTGATGTGTCTCGGCAGCAAAGAGTTCAAGGTGATATTGCCTGTTAAGAACGTGGAACCTGAATATTCTTCTGTTCATTGATGTAATAGAGAGCCATATGCTCCTGAATCAGCTGGGTGAAGGGCAAGACAACTTACTCATAAAACTGATACACAGTAATTCTGCTCCAACAACAACAACAACAACAAAAACAGTTATCACACATACTCCCGAGGTTCAGCCTGAGGTTAACAGGTCCAGAATTTCTCTCCGACATCAGTTCTGGACAGCTCCCAGACAAGAGCAAATCTCTGAATGAAGAATTGTCCAAACCAATATTAAATGAGACCAGCAAAATAGTTAATAAACAAGTAAGAAATTGTACAGAATACATCAAATACTTAGTTTCAAGTTACAGAATAGTCTAGCCACCTTAAAAAATAAAAGTCTGTTTGCAAAATATTCTGGAAAAACCCCATGAGTTAACCAGTTGTTGAGATTACAGAAAATCAACCCCAAATTTTGATTTGCATTCTGAACACAGCTATGTACCCTAAATAATTTTTACAAATTGATCGAATCTATTCCTCATTTAGGATAATAAAATTATGTCTTTGGCACTTAAAAAGTATGTTTTATTAGTATAAATATTGCAGAATTTGTATGCATATATTAATAAACAGACCTCTGAAGTGGAATAATAAGCCCAGAAATAGACCAAGCTAAATAAATAAATACATAAATAAATAAATAAATGTAAGGAACCACGCTTGTGACAGTAGCTACACCATGATAGAAATTACAAAACAAATCACCCAGAAAACATATAGAGTTATATAAATGAAAGTAGAATAACAGATTCTTTCTAAGGAGAAAAACATAATTAGATCCCTTTTAATTTCATACATGATTCACTCTAAGTTTGATTAAAAACAAAAACATGAAAACTACAAAAAGTTTACTACAAAACATATTTTTATAATCTTGGCATGCAGAATTGTTTCTTAAACAGAATTTGAAAATTAAAATGCAACCAGAAGGATTAAGACATTTGTTATATTAGATTTTTAAAAATGTATATAACAAAAGACCTAAGTACAATTGAAAGTTTCTCTAGATTCAATACTTTGTTGGTTACAGGTCACATCCATCTGGGGTGAAACTTTTTATGACTTTTGTTTTATAAAGACTATTTGTACTAAAAACATATGTATACAACAGAATAAGAAATATATGTGGATTAGATCCCACAGTGCGGATCCCAGATGGAGGCAGAGTAGGTAGAATGTACACTCACCTCCTCTCAGGACCAAACTGACGTTACAACTAAAATATAGGACAATCAACCTGAATAATCAACTAAAGACTAGCTGAACAGAAGTTTTTTAACCAAGAATTTATAGAAAAAGTCACATCAAGACTGGTAGGAAGGGCAGAGATGTGCCAAGGGCTGGCCTTACTCCCTCGGGCAGCTGAAGTCATAGGAATATCTCGGCTGCAAAGGTTCCCAATGAGGACCTGAGGTCTCAACCATGCTGAGCTCCCCAGTACAGAAGATCAGAGCTGATAAGAGGCTCCCACATAACATCTCGCTGTGAAAATCAGCAGGGATTCTGTCTCCCAGGGAGAAACAAGAGTCTGCCAGAGACACAGGTGTACTCTTAAATGGCCAACACACAAAATCTTGTTTGCAGCCACTCATCCTGGGCTCTAGTGGAGGGAGGGTGGAGCAGACTAGAGTCTGGTAAGGAGATACTGGTGTTTATGGGCCTGGAGAGAGAGCTGAAGAGACAGCCACCAGGACCCATGTGCTGAGTCACTCTTCTGCACCATAGATACCATCTTTCTCCGTGGCACACTCTGCTTCTTATGGCATTGGCTTGAGTGAATGAAGTAGCCCCACCTTCTGGACTCCCTGTCACCTCACCTTGAAAATTTCATGCACTTCAGAGGAGTCAGCTGTCTGGGCTGCGGTGTAGAGGTCTGGGAATATTCACAAGGTTTCAGTGACTGAGTGATGTGACTTTGGGGGAAGGGCCATATTCCCCACTTTCCCATGAACCCGAATGGTGTCTATCTTTCATGGAAGATCTGCAAGCTCCACTTTCCAGGCTCCCAGCAGTCAACACGCTCCTGACCTCTGGTGGACCTGCCCTGCTAAGATCGGGGCAGCATCTGGGGCAGACTGAGTTGTGTGGTTCTAAGATGGAAAGCCATTTCTCCCTCTCACACTTTGCTGGTGTAGAGGCCTCCCTTCAGATGGCCAAATCTTGTTCCGTTTTGGCCTGAGTAACTCTGCTGACCTCACCCTGACAGTTCCCTCAGATCCTGCCTCACCACAAAGGTCTGTCAGCGCCTGGCTTGAGGGAGCTCGACTTGGTATTCCCTGGGATATTTGTTCAGTGGCCGCAGACCCAGCATGGGTACTGAGTTTAAACCTGTATTAACCTTGTGAACACCACTTGCTTCTACCTGGTGACTGATAGAGAACCTGCCTCATGCAACTTGAATACTACAAGAGACTCATTCAGTAACAAAATCTAATAGATAGCAGGCCAGCAGAGGTAGGTGGAGGCAGATATTGAGGTGCTTTGGGACTTTTTCTAACCTGTCCCCAGGCTTGGTGCTAGTAAGAGCCAGCTGTGTTACATAGTTTTGTTTTACCCACATATACCCAGGTGCAGCAGAGACAGCCACATACTGTGGATGGTCTTGTAACTCCAAACAGGCTGCTCAGTGCCAGTCACAGGCACTGTCTGACATTGACCAGAACCAGAGTCCCTTCAAAGAGGCCTCAGAACCAATAAACCCAGTGACCAACTTCAGATAACATCAGAGCAGGATTCAATAAGCTTTACAAGTGGCAAAGCCAAAGGGAGATCTTGGCAGGCACTGGGTCATGCTGCAGTGAATTCCATTTTGTATGGTCAGCAACTGCACAACATCTCATACACATAGAAACCAGTCAGAAATGAAGAGTACATATCTGAAATGAATAATACAGTAGAAAGAATAAACAGTAACTTGGATGAAGCAGAGAATCAAATCAGTCATTTGGAGGACAAGGTAGCAGAAAACACCAATTTGAGTAGCAAAAAAAAAAAAAAAAAAATTAAATTAATTAAAAATATCAAGATAGTTTAAGGGACCTTTGGGAAAACATGAATCATAACAACATTCACATCTTAAGGGTACCAGAGGAGGAGAGAGAGAACAAGGGATCAATAATCTACTTAAAGAAATAATAACTGAAATATCTCCTAACCTGGTGAAAGAAAAATATACAAGTTAAGGAAGCACAGAGAGTCCCAAATAAGATGAATCCAAAGAGGTCTACATCAAGACACATCATAATTAAAATAGCAAAGGTTGAAGACAAAGAGAATCTTAAAAGCAGTACGGAAAAAAAACAGTTAATTAGCTACAAGGGAGCTCCCATAAGACTGTCAGTCAATTTCTCACCAGAAACAAAAGGGATTGGCATGAAATATTCAAAGTAATTCAAAACAAAGACCTACAACCAAGAGTACTTAGTCCAGGAAGACTATCATTTAAAAACAAAAAAACAAAACAAAACAAACAAACATTTTTCCAAACAAGGAAAAGGAAAAGGAGTTCATTACCACCAAACGAGTATTATATAAAATATTAAAGGGTTTTCTTCAAGAAGAAAAATAAAAATACAGGAAAAATAGTTATAAAAAATAAAATGGCAAAAAATATGTACCAATCAATAATTACATTACATGTAAATGGCTAATTGCACTCATCAAAAATACATAGAATAGAAGAATGGATGAGAAACTATATACATACATACACACACACACACACACACACACCCCATCTACAAGAGGCCCACTTCAAACAAAAGGCACACACAAAATAAAAGTAAAAGGTAAAAGGATGCAATAAGATAATTCATGGAAATAGAAATAAAAAAGAAGCTGGGGAAACAATACTTATATTAGATAAAATAGACTTCAAACAAAGGCCATGACAAGAGACAAAGAAGGACATTAAATAGTGCTAATGAGATCAATCCAACAACAAGATATAATCCTTGTAAACATTTATGCACCCAACATTGGAGCACCTAAATCTAAAGCAAATCTTGATAGACATAAAGTGAGAGATTGACAATAATACAATCAGAGTAGGAAATTTTTACACCCATTGATGTCAATGGATAAAACTTCCAGACAGAAAAACAATAAGAAAACAACAGCCTTAAATGACACACTAACTCAGAAGGGTTTAATTGATATTTGCAGAGCATTTTACCCCAAAGCAGCAGAATATATATATATATATATATATATATATATATATATATATATATATATATATTTTCAAGTGCAAATGGAAATTTTCTAGGTTAAATCACGTTAGGACAAAAAAGTCTCAATATATTTAAGAAGATTGAAATTATATCAAGTATCTTTTCTGTTCATTAAGGTATGAAACTAGAAATCAATCACAAGAAAAACACTAAAAAGGGCACAAAGACATGAAGGCTAAATGACATATTACTAAACAGTGAATGAGTTAAAAATGAGATCAAGGAAGAAATAAAACATTAACTGAAAACAAATGAAAATGAAGACACAACAACCCAAAATCTATGAAACACAGCAAAAGCAGTTCTATGAGGGAAATTCATAGCATTACAGGTCTATCTCAAAAAGCAAGAAAAATGTCAAATAAATAATTTAACCCTACACCTAAAGTAACTAAAAAAGAACAAACAAAGCTGAAGTAGAAGGAAGGAAATAATAGTATTAGAGTAGAAATACATGACTTAAAAAATACAAAATAAATAAATAAATAAATAAATAAATAAATAAAACCAAGAGCTTTGTTCTTTGAAAAGATAAGCAAGATTGATGAACTTTTAGTCAGACTCACCAAGAAACAAAGAGATAGGACCCAAATAAACAAAATAAAAAAATTAAGAGATGAAGTAACAATAAACATCACAGAAATACAAAGGACTATACGAAAATACTATAAACAGCTATATGCTAACAAATTGGACAACCTGGGTGAAATGGACAAACACCTAGAAACATACATTCTTCCAAAATGCAAGCAGGAAAAATCAGAAAACCTGAATAGACTGATAAGAATTAATATAATTAAAGAAGTAATCAAAAAAATTTCAGCAAACAAAAGTCCTGGACTAGACAGCTTTAAGGGCAAATTTTACCAAACATTCAAAGAAGTACTAACACCTATCCTTGTCAAACTATTCCAAAAACTTCAAGAGGAGAAAAGACTTCTAAGCTCATTTTATGAGACCAGCATTATCCTAATTCTAACATTAGATAAAAACACTATAAAAAAAGAAATTATAGGCCAAATATTCTTGATGAACATAGTCGCTAAAATCTTCAACAAAATACTAGCAAACTGGATTCAGCAATGAATTAAAAATATCATAAAACATGATCAAGTGGTATTTATTCCAGAGATGTAAGGTTGATACAATATCTGCAAATCAATATGTTGGAATAGAGGGAGCATAACATAATAAAGCCCATATATGGCAAACCCATAACCAACATCTTACCAAATGGGCAGAAAATAAAAGTGTTTCCCCTAAGATCTGAAGCAAGACAGGAATGCCTGCTTTACCACTCTTATTCAACATAGCACTAGAAGTCCTCGTCACAGCTATCAGACAAGGTAAGTAATATAAGACATTCAAATTGGAAAGGAAGAACTAAAACTGTTATTCAAGAAAACCCTAAAGATACTAATAGTACTGATAAATGAATTCAGTAAATTATCAGGATACAAAATAAATATCCCAAAATCAGTTGCATTTTTATACACCAATAATGAATTGTCAAAAAGGGAAACCAAGGAAATGATCCCACTTATAATTACATAAAAAACATCTGGGAATAAATTTAACCAAGGATGTAAAAGACCTGTACACAGAAAATTATAAAATTCTGAAGAAACAAACTGAAGAAAATACAAGTAATTGGAAATATAAACTATGTTCATGGATAGGAACAATTATCATCATTAAAATGTCCATACTACCCAAAGCAATCTGTTGAGGTATCAATGGTATAGTTCACATAACTCTAACAAATATTCAAAAATTTATAAGGATTCACAAAAGATCTTGAATAGCACTAGAACTCTTGATAGAGAAATACAAAGTTGGAGAAATCACACTACCTGATGTCAGATTATACTATAAATCCACAGTAATCAAAACCACATGGTACTAGCATAAAAATAGAGATATAGATCACTGAAACAGAAAAGAGAGCTCAGAAATAAACCCACATTTTTATGATTAATTAATATTTGACAAAGGAGACAAGAACATACAGTGGGGTAAAGACAATCTAGTCAATAAATGATGCTGGGAAAATTGGACAGATACTTTCAAGAAAATGAAATTAGACCACCTTTTCACACCATATACAAGAATTAACTCAAAGTGGATTAAAGACTTAAATATTAGACTCAAAACAATAAAAATCCTAGAAGCAAACATTAATAACAAAATCTCAGATATTTCTCATAACAATACTTTTTTAGATATATCTCCTCAGGCAAGAAAACAAAATAAAAAATAAACAAATGGGGCTTTGTCAAACTAAAAAGTTATTACACAGCAAAGAAAACCATCAACAAAATGGGTAGACAACTCACTGAATGGAAGAACATATTCACCAATGATACATCTGATTAAGGGTTAATATCCAAAATTTATAAAGAACTTATATAATTCAGTAATAAAAAACATAAATAATGCAATTAAAAAATGGGCAAAGAACCTGAATAGACACTTCTCTAAGTAGGATATACATATGACCAATAGATATAGAAAAAGATGCTCAATGTCACTAATCACAATAATGCAAAATAAAACCACAATGAAATACAACCTTACATCTGTCTTAATTGATACTATTAATAAATCAACAAACAAGTGTTGGCGAGAATGCAGAGAAAAGAGAACCCTGTGCACTGTTGATGGGAATGCAGATTGGTACAGCCACTGTGGAACAGTATGCACTTTTCTCAGAAATTTAAAAATAAAACTGCCTTTCCACTTCTGGTAATATATCCAAAGAAACCTAAAATGCTGATTTGAAAGAATATATGCACCCCTATGTTCATAGCAGTGCTATTTACAATAGCCAAGATTTGTAACCAGCCCAAGTGCCCATCGGTAGATGAGTGGATACAAATGCTGCGGTACATTTACGCAAAGGAGTACTTTTCGACCTGGCCATAACAAAACAATCTTACTCTTTGCAACAGCATGGATGAACATAGAGAGCTTTATTCTAAGTGAAATAAGCTAGACAGAGAAAGACAAATGCCATATGTGAAATCTAAAAACCAAAATAAACTAAGAAACAAAATAGAAACAGTCTCATAGATACAAAGAACAGACTGACAGCTGTTAGAGGGGAGGGGGATCAGGGGGCTGGTGCAAAAGGTAAAGGGATTAAGCTAAAAGCAAAGCGTTCATAGACATAGGAAACAGTATGGTGATTACCAGAGGAAAGAGGGTGGGGCAGGTAGAGGAAGGTAAAGGGGAGATAAATGGGGACAGAAGGAGACTTGACTTCGGGTCATGAGCACACAATATATTATACAGATGGTATATGGTAGAATTGTACACCTGAAACCTATACAATTTTATTAACCATTGTCATCCATATAAATTCAATAAAAATTTATATAAAAAATATATGTGTATGGATATATACATGCATCTATATATAAGTATGTGTGTGTGTATAACATATATGTGTGTATATATATATGTGTGTGTGTATATATATAATATACAAACACATATGAAACATACCTAATAGAAAAATTGCAATTAATAGAAGGGAAAATAAAAATTGCAAAATAATAACACACACAAAAAATGCTTATTCTCCCTAGCAATCAGCAAATTTTAAATAAATAAGATTTCATCTCACCTTTATAAGTTTTCAAAAATGTAGGTGTTAATATTTTTTAACAAGAAGCTTTGCAAAAATATAGAAAAATGAGAAATATTATTAACAAATTGTTACAACCACTTTAGAGAGCTATTAGAAAGCAGCGGTAACTTGTAGTGTCGTATAATCTCACAATGAGCAGCATGCATCTTGATGGCTATTATGGAGAAACACTCACATATGTACAAAAGAAAAGAATGTTTCATTGAAGCACTGATTGTCACAGCCAAAGTGGAATAAAGTGTTTCTCAGCAGGAGAATAAATTAATAAATCATGATTTATTCATAGAATCATATTCTATAGAGCAGTTAAAGCAGATTAGATTTATATGTACCAGTATGGGTATATCTCAAAATCATAAAATAGAGCATAAAGCAGTATGATTCCATTTATGTAAATTTTAAGGCACACAAATCAACAAATATATTTATGTTTCTCTTTCCGTGGGGCTCCCTGAAAGCACACTCTAAGGAGAGTGGTGTGCAGACGATTTAGCAGATTGCCCTAGGACGATGGAAGAAAATGCGGAGAGTACAATAGAGCATAACATAAAGCCAAGTCACGTGTGGTTGTAAACAAGGTCTCAGCACGTCCTACAGAGTTCTGGAGCCAGGAGGGCTCTTCGGAGTTACTCCCCATGGAGGTAAGGGGGCTGAGAAGGCACGTCTCTGTGTCAGCCAGCGTTGACCATGGACAGGCAGTTCTTCCTCTCTGGAAGCAGTGCCCAGCCTGGAGCACAGCTGTGAGCCATACATGGCTCATTTCAGCAGTTGACAGATGGGTACAGGGCACCTGAATGCAATGCGGCAGTATCCATTTTGCTACCATTCATATCTAGGTAAGAAGAGTACTGCGCACACACATTCAGGAATGATGCACACGGGTCTGAGGGTGCGGCTTCCTATGGGGAGGGAGGCACAGGGAGGAAAAGGATGAGAGGCAGGCTTTAGAAAGATCTGCAATATTTTATTCATTTAGAAAATGATGTTGAAACAAATATAAAAAATGACCTTATTAATGTGCTTCTGTCCATTATATTACTTCAATATTTTTTGTATACATGAAATGTATCTATTTTTTTTAATCCAGTCCTATTTGAGAGTGACAAAATGACATTCAAAAAGTGGCTCAAAAAGATGTCCCAAAATAGGGCAAACGTTTTCTTTTTTTTTGAAATTACAGTTATATTTTTATTTATTTTTTTAATTTATTTATTTTTGTTACAGATATTTCTACTTTTTTCCCCCATTGACGCCCTCCGCCCCAGCCCATCCCTCCCCGTCCCCAGCTTTGTTGTCTATGTACATTGGTTATGCGTACATGCATATAAGTTCTGGGTTTATCCCTTCCCTCCCTCCCTGCAACACCCACCCCCCCCCCCCCCCCCCGCTTCTGAGGATTGTCAGTCTGTACCTACTTCTATGACTCTGGGTCTATGGGTCTATTGTGTTCATCAGTTTGTTTGGCTAATTATATTCCACAAATAAGTGAGATCATGTGATACTTGTCTTTCTCTCCTTGGCTTGTTTTGCTTAGGATAATACTTTCCAGGTCCCTCCATGTCATCTCAAAGGACTAGAGATCTTTCTTTTTCACAGCTGCATAGTACTCCATTGTAAATATGTACCACAGCATTTTTATCCACTTGTCTACTGATGGGCACTTGGACTGTTTCCAGAACTTAGCTATTGTAAATAGTGCTACTATGAACATAGGGGTACCTATATCCTTTCTGAATGGTGTTTCAGGTTTCTTAGGGTATACTCCTAGAAGTGGGATCACTGGGTCAAATGGACAGTTCAATTTTTAATTTTTTGAGGTAATAGCACAGTGTTTTCCACAGTGGCTGCACCAGTCTGCATTCCCACCAACAGTGCACTTGAGTCCCCTTTTCTCCACACCCTCACCAGCACTTGTTGTTTGATGATTTGTTGATGGCAGCCATTCTGACAGGTATGAAATGATACCTCATTGTTGTTTTAATTGGCATGTCTCTGATGATGAGTGATGCTGAGCATTTCTTCATATGTCTCTTGGCCATTTGTATGTCCTGTTTGGAAAGGTGTCTAGTTCCTCTGCCCATTTTTTAATTGGGTTCTTTGTCTTTCTTCTGTTAAGTTGTGTGAGTACTCTATATATTTTGGAAATTAACCCCTTATCTGATGTATCATTGGCAATTACGCTCTCCCATATAGTGGGTTCCCTTTGAATTTTGATGGTTGTTTCTTTTGCTGTGCAGAACCTCTTTAGTTTGATGTAGTCTCATGTGTTCATTTTTTCTTTTGTTTCTGTTGCCTTAAGTGATGTATCAGTCAAAATTCTGCAGTGTATAATGTCTGAAATATTTTTGCCTGCATTTTCTTCTAGAATTTTTATGAAACCACAAGTCACATTTAAGTATTTTATCCATTTTGAGTTTATTCTTGTGTATAGTGTAAGTTGGTGGTTTAGCTTCATTTTGTTGCTGTCCAATTTTCCCAACACCATTTATTGAAGAGGCTGTCCTTACTCCACTGTATGCTTTTGCCACCTTTGTCAAATATCAATTGAGCATATTGCCTTGGGTCTATTTCTGGGTTCTCTGTTCTGTTCCACTGGTCTATATGCCTGTTCTTGTGCCAGTACCAGGCTGTTTTGATTACAGTGGCTTTGTAATATAACTTGATGTCTGGTAATGTGTCCCTCCTACTTTGTTCTTCTTTTTCAAGATTGCTGTCACGATTTGCAGTCTTTTTTGGTTCCATATAAACTTCTGGAGTATTTGTTCTGGTTTTTTGAAGCATGTCATTGGTATTTTGATGGAGATTACATTGAATCTATATATAGCTTTGGGTAGTATGGACATTTTAATGATGTTAATTCTTCCAAATCATGAACAAGATATATGGTTCCACACTTTTATATTTTTATTTCTTTTTTTTAATGACCTATGGTTTTCTGTGAAGAGATCCTTTACTTCTTTGGTTAAGTTTATTCCTAGGTATCGTAATTTTTTTGCCACAATGGTAAGTGGAATTTTTAAATTTATTTTTCTGTGAGTTTATTGTTGGTGTATAAGAATGTCGTCAATTTCTTGGTATTAATTTTGTATCCTGCTTCTTTGCCAAATTCATTTATTAAGACTAGTAGATTTTTGATGAAGTCTTCAGTGTTTTCTATGTACAATATCATGTCATCTACAAATAATGAAAGGTTTACTTCCTCCTTTCCAATTTGGATCCCTTTTATTTTTTCTTCATGTCTAATTGCTATGGCTAAGACTTCCAGTACTACGTTAAATAAGACTCGTGATAGTGGACATCCCTGTCTTGTTCCTCTTCTTAAGGGAAATGCTTTTAGATTATGCCCATTGAGTATGATGTTGGCTGTAGGTCTTTCATATATGGCCTTTATTATGTTGAGGTATGATCCCTCTATTCCCACATTGCTGAACATTTTTATTAGAAATGGGTGCTGGATTTTTCAAATGCTTTTTCATCATCTATTGATATGATCATATGATTTTTATCTTTCATTTTGTTTATGTGGTGTATCACATTTATTGATTTGAGAATATTGCACCATCCTTGCATCCCTGGGATGAATCCCACTTGGTCATGGTAGATAATATTTTTGATGTATTGCTGGATCGATTTGCTAGTATTTTATTAAGGATTTTGGCATCTGTATTTATCAGAGATATTGGCCTATAGTTTTCTTTCTTCGTAGTGTCTTTATCTGGTTTTGGAATTAGGATTATTCTGGCCTCATAAAATGAGATTGGACGTCTCCAGTCTTCTTAGATTTTCTGGAGTAGTTTCAGAAGAATGGGTATTAGATCTTTTTTGAATGTTTGGTAAAACTCCCCTGTGAAGCCATCCGGGCCTGGGCTTTTGTTTGCTGGGAATTTCTTAATTACATCTTTAATTTCCTTTGTTGTTATTGGTCTGTTCAAGTTTTCTATCTCTTCCTGGTTCAGTTTTGGAAGACTGTGTGTTTCTAGAAATTTGGCCGTTTTGCCTAGACTGTCCAATTTGTTAGCGTATAATTGTTCATAGCCTGTTTCGATGATCCTTTGTACTCCTGTGGTGTCAGTTGTTACTCCTCCTGTTTTGTTTCTGATTTTGTTTATTTGGGTCCTCTCTTTTTGTTTCTTGGTGAGTCTGGCTAAAGGTCCATCAATCTTGTTTATCTTTTCAAAGAACCAGTTTTTTGTTTCATTGATCTTTTGAACTGTTTTTAGTCTCAATGTGGTTTATTTCTGCCCTGACCTTTACTATTTATGTCCTTCTACTTGATCTGGGTTTTTCTTCTTGTTTTCTTTCTGTATCTTTAAGTTGCAGGGTTAGAGAGTCAATTAGAAATTGTTCTTGTTTCTTGAGGTAGGCCTGTAGTGCTATGAATTTTTCTCTCAGAACTGCTTTCACTACATCCCATGGATTTTGTGTTGTTGTGTGTTCATTTTCATTGGTTTCCAAGAAGTTTTTAATTTCTTCCTTGAACTAATTGGTAATATATTTGTTGTTTAATAGCATGCTATTTGGCCTCCAAGTGTTTGAATGTTTTTCTGTGTTTTTTTTATATAATTGAGTTCTAGTTTTATGCCATTGTGTTCTGAGAAAATGCTTGATATGATTTCAATCTTTTCGAATTCATAGAGACTTAGTTTGTGTCCTAACATGTGGCGTATCTTTGAGAATGTCCCGCGTGCACTTGAGAAGAATGTATATTCTGTAGCTTTTGGGTGAAATGTTCTGTAAATATAAATTAAGTTCAACTGATTTAGGTCATCATTTAAGGACTCTATGTCCTTGTTAAGTTTTTGTCTGGAAGATCTATCCAGTGGTGTAAGTGGACATTAAAATCACCCACTAAGATCATATTGCTATTGATCTCTCCCTTAAAGCCTTCCAGAAGTTTTTAAATATATTTTGGAGCTTTCATATTTGGTGCATATATGTTTACCAGGGTTATATCCTCTTATTGGATTGATCCATTTAATATTATGTAATAATCTTCTTTGTGTCTTACTATGCCCCTCATATTAAAGTCTATATTGTCAGATATGAATATTGCTATGCCAAATTTTTTTTTTTTTATTTCCACTTGCTTGGTAAATTTTTTTTTATTCCTTCATTTTTATCCTGTGTGAGTTTTTTGTTGTGAGGTGAGTTTCTTGTAGACAGCATATATATGGGTCACGCTTTCTTATCCAATCAGCTACCCTATGTCTTTTGATTGGAGCGTTTAAGCCATTTACATTTATGGTTATTATTGATAGATAGTTATTAGCTGTCATTTTTATTACGTGCCTGTGTTTCTCTCTCTCTCTCTCTCCCCTCTCTCTTTCTTCTCCTTCTCCTCCTCCTCCTCCTCCTCTTTCTCCTCCTCCTCCTCCTCCTCCTCCTTCTTCTTCTTCCAACAGTACCTTCAGCATTTCTTGCAGTGCTGGTTTGGTAAATTACTTTAGCTTGTTTTTATCTGTGAAGCTCTTTATTTCTCCTTCAATTTTGAATGATAGCCTTGCTGGATGGAGTAGTCTTCGGTCAGACCTTTGCCTTGCATGACTTTGTACACTTCATGCCACTGTCTTCTGGCCTGCAGGGTTTCTATTGAGAAATCAGCTGACAGTCTAATGGGAGCTCCTTTGTAGTTTACTTTCTGTCTCTCTCTTACTTCCTTTAAGATTCTTTCTTTGTCTTTAATGTTTGCCATTTTTATTATAATATGTCTAGCTGTGGGTCTTCTGAGGTTCATCTTGCTTGGGACTCTGTGTTTCCTGGACTTCTGTGACTTTTTCCTTCACCAGTTTAGAAAGTTTTCTGACATTATTTCTTCAAACAGGTTCTTTATTTCTTTCTCTGATTCTTCTCCTCCCGGTACCCCTATAATGTGAATGTTGTCACATTTTATATTATCCCACAGCTTCCTTAAACTCTCCTCCTGCTTTTTAAACCTTTTTTCCATTTGCTGCTCTTTTTGGGTGTTTTTCTCTACCTTGTCTTTCTAAGTCGCTGATTTGGTCTTCAGCTTCTTCTAATCTACTATTGAATCTTTCCAAGGTATTTTTCATGTCAGTCGTGTCATTCTTTATTTCCTTTTGATTTTTATGTATAGTTTCTACCTTTTTATGCATAGCTTCTACCTCTTTTCTTAAGCTGAAGTAGTTCCCAGTGAGCTCTTCATAATTCTTATTAAATTGCTTATAGTTCTCAACAAATTGTTTGAGCACTCTTATAATCATTGTTTTGAATTTTTTATTTGACAAGTTGCTTTCTTCTAGTTCCTGTAGTTCCTTTTCTGGTTACTCTTCTTTTTCTTTTTTTTCATTTGGGTGCTGTTTCTTTGTGTCGCCATTTTAGCAATCCGGTAGTGCTAAGCCTGGTGAGGAATGTTGGAATGTGTAGGCAGGTCAGTGTGTATCAATTAAGGCTGCTGTGCCTCCCAGCCTGTTTTGGTGTAGGACTCTTTTGTTTGCTGTGAGTCCTGAAGGGTTGACACCGGAGGCTGGAACTGGTCTGTCGTGCAGGTCTTGGTTCCTCAAGACTTGCTGCTGCTTGGGCTGGGGCACTGCTCTTGACCAGCTTCTGCTGATGCTGCTGGGGATGGGTCTTAGCTGCCAATATGTGCTGCTGCTACCTGGGGTGCGTGGGTCTGGCTGGTGCCCTGCTGGGTGTGTGGGACCCACTGGTATGTTTATGGGGTGTGTGGGTCTCTCTGGTACTCTGCTGGGGCATGTGGGTCCAGCTGGTGTCCTGCTGGGGTTTGGGGGTTTTGTTGGCACTCTGCTGGGGTTCGTGGGTTTCACTGGTGCACTTCTGGGATTCATGGGTCCCTTCGGTATGCTGCTGGGATGCATGGGTCCAATTTGTGTCCTGTTGGGGAACCCTGCTGCCTGGTGGGGCTCAGCTCCTGATCAGTAGCTCCTGGGGGCGAGTGTCAGCTCCTGGTCTGCACTGCTACTGCTGCTGCTGCTGTTGCTGCCAGGGGGTGCTCTCAGGTTCCAATCCTTTACTGCTGTTGGGGGCTGAGGATGCTCTGCCTCTGGGATTTTGCTGCTACTGTGGGGAGGGGCTCCACTCCACCTCTGCTGCTGCAGTTGTGAGGAGCAGGTCAGGTTCCCTAGTCCTGCTGCTTGGTCTGGGACACCGATCTTGATCAGTGTTTGCTGATGCTGCTCGGGATGGTTTCAGCTGGCAGTCTGAGCTGCTAACGCCTGTTGGGGGCGGGGTTCTACTCCTGCCAAGTCACTGTTGCTGTGGGGGGAGGTGCTGGGCTCCCAAGCTGGTGCTACTCCCCCTTGAGCCTGGGTAAGCTGCCTTGAGTCTGGGCAAGCTGTTGTGCTGCTGCAGGCCTGGAGGCTGGGTGGGCCTGGAACCTGGACGGGCCATGCCACTGCAGGCCTGGAACCTGGGGCCTGGGCTGGCTGCGTGCTGCTGCTGGAGGTGGGGCTCTGGCTTCTGGCTCCCGGCTAGCTGTGGCCACTGCTACAGGCACCTACTGTTTGCTGACTATGCCAACACAGCTGAGCTCACTGGACAGATGATGCAGGGCACTCTAGTGGACTCGGGACACTGGACTCAAGCTGCTCCCATTTCCTCCCCTCAGGGAAGACTCAGGATCCTCCAAAATGGAGGGTCCTCCCAGCTGCGCTGGGGAAAGTTCGCTGACTTGCCACTTACCACGTAGCCATCTGCTTTCCCTCCACAGCACAGGAACCTTCTGCCCCATGTCTCTCCCTGCTCAAGGTTGGTATTTCATGGTCACATTCACTCACACTCTCTCTCACACTCTCACACACTCACCCATGCACTTGTCTTGCCTGTCGCCATCTTCCTACTCCACCTCTATTTTTAATTTTATAATCAGAAACTTTGGTCCTGATGTGATGGCTGTTTTCAAAGCACAATTGAAATCACAGGTGGCCAAGTACCTTTAACAAATCATTTAGATTACACACACGCCCTACAATTAAGATTATATATATATAATCTCCAGTTACATGTTGATCTTTTCACTTGGGACAGTGGTTTTTCCTGTGAGAACATGTCTACAGATTGTAGTTCTATATAATGATTTTGTTCTCACCTGTTACAGACTGACTTGTGTGCCCCACCCCCCCAAATTCATAGATTGGAGCACAAACCCCCAATGTAATGGTATTTGGAGATGAGACTTTGGGGAGGTAGTTAGGGTTAAAGAAGGTCATGAGAACAGTGCTGTCATGAAAATGTGTGGCTTTACAAGAAGAGGAGAAGAAATCAGAACTCCCTCGCCATCATATCCGTACACAGGGAGAAGGAGATCACTTGTGGCACACACAGATTTTACCAGAACACAGCCAATCTGGCAGCCTGATCCCAGAATTCCAGCCTCCAGAACGGCGAGACATCAAAGCTGTTGTGTAAGCCATTCAGTCGTGGTATTTTGTTATGGCAGCAGAACTTGCTAACCGACCACCAGACATAATGCAGAGAGCGGAATTCAAATAGATATAGTTTGTTGGGAAGTGATTGGTTTGAAAGCAGAGGCCAGAGACAGGGCAGCCAGTAAAATGGGTAGTTATGGGGCAAGTCAGCACTGTGAGTGGAATGCGAGCCCACAGGGCAAATCTAGATGTCAATATAGAACATGCCTTGCAGAGATATTCCACCCACTGGGCTGTGAATGGGGTATTTACACATCCATTTCTGTCAATCATTGATTGTAGACTATTAATTACCAGGGGTGTTCATTCTGAAGAATCTCTTGCTTCTCAGGATGTTGGGCAAGGGTGGCTCTGTAAACGATAAGTTTTACACCAAGAAGTACAAATGATCAGTAGAAAGTTTGTCTGGTGAGCATGGAGAGGAAAAATGCCCAAAGATTGTGTGTGGGGAACCAACAGGCTGCACCACCGTCACTTCATACAAACACATCTGCACTCGAATGCCACTTAGTTCTCTTTAAGAGAAACAAAAGCCCAGCCAGTGTGGCTCAGTGGTTGAGTGTCGGCCCAGGCACCAGGAGGTCGTCGGTTCTATTCCCGGGCAGGGTACATGCCCAGGTTGTGGCCCCGATCCCCAGTGGGGGGGCATGCAGGAGGCGGCCAATGAATATTCTCTCCCATCAATGTTTCTGTCTCTCCCTTCCTCTCTCTCTAACATCAATAAAGAAAGAAAAAGAAAAAATGAGGAACAAGCGCTCAGAGAACTTTCCCCTATGTTAAAGCTCTTTCCCCCACACATAATTCGCTTTTTGCTTGTGGTAGCTCACCTTTTATTAGCCTTTTCGAATAATTCATCTCGAGTCTTGCATCAGTTTGCACACTATTTCATAATTACATCAGATCATTACAATAAGAGCTGCACTTAGTGTCAGATTTGGGAGTACAAGCTCTTGGCTCTTGGGAGGCATACAACTTAACTGCTGGCATGAGAAATATGTGGACACATTGCCCAGGAGAACTCTGCATGCTGTAGGCACCGGCTGGCAGAAATTCCACAGTGAAGAACGCTGGTGAATCCAGAGAGTTTGTTGAGTGGAAGTAAGTAGAAATAATCCAATAGGAATAGCTGTTATGTGTGAAATAAAATGTATTTGACTCACTCATAGATAGACATTTCATATAAAGTTGAGGAAGTCCAGTAACTTTGCTCAGTATCGGGTGCATTTTCCCCACAACTGCATTTTCTACCAAAATGAAGAGGAAAGGCTAAGAAATCGGTAATTTCCTCTAACTAGAGCACTCAAGCAGAACATACTTGACAACACAGCAAGCGTCTCTGAGGGCTGAATGACATTTTGGTATCATTTGTTAGATGGGGTGAACTGCACTCTGGGTTGCTCATTCTTTTAGATTCTCTGATTGAGAAAAACATCGCTCTTATTATTTAGTTGTAACGTGTTCTTCAGCCCCACTGAAATTTGCCAGAGAGCTATACGTACACTTTGTGCTTGTTAGACGTAAATGCTCAGGGCAAATCATGAATTCGTGGTAGCTGAGCCGTAGTGACATCATGCATTGTTCTACTTTCCTGCCAAAGTTAAACGCCTTAAAAGCCACCACATATTCCTGGGGAGATACTTTATATAGGTTCCAACAGCAACCAGCGTGCGTTGTTCACAGACAGAACATAACTACTTTCAGGAGGTCTTCTTTGACCAGCTCAGAGAGTTGCACACTTTTACAAATGATAGCACCTATTAAACTATATTTATCCACCCCTTTTTTCATAAAAGGCTGACTAACAGTGTCAGCCTTGATGGTTGTCGACTTTTTTCTTCATAGCTCAGCATAGAACTTGGTAAAAAGCATGGATATTCAGTGAATACTTATTTCATTTTGACGGTGGTTAGGGAAGGGCTGGAGAGCTGGGGAATCAGGAGCTCATCCATGACATTTATTTGAGACATTAAAATACAAGAACAAACATTTTTTGCAGCAGTTGGGTATGATAGGAACATGGATGGGTTATGCTTCTAAGACTTCCCCAGACAAGACTTCTACATCCTCATGCTTACTGCTCAGGTCTCCTGGAAGAGACTCACATTCTCTGCACCTTTCACAACTGGCTTTAGAGAAAGAACATTTTCATGGAAACAGCAAGTGCTGATGGTTGTTTCATTCTAAACGTAATTTCCCCGCCCGTTTTCCTGCATTTAAAAAATTATGGGCACTTTAGGAAACGTTTTTATTTAATCTTTTTGTTTGTTTGTTTGTTTCCTAATCCACGTCTATCATCCTTGACTGCACTCATTTATTCCTGAAAATGGTTTACAAATACTAGACTGAGAGGGACTTGTTTTCTTTCGATTCCTATGAGAATGATACTGGACACTAAGTGAGTCTGAGCCCCACCCCCATGACTTGAGCCTAATTAAACAGAGATAGGGTTGACTCTATATGAGTGTTTATTCTAATGATGCCAGCAATATGGGGGGATCAGCGGGTAACCCTGAAAATTCTGCTCTGACCCCTCCCCTTGCCAGCTGCCTGGTTGTATAGGGATGAGGGAAGGTAGCTACCTGTAGCTGTGAGCTGCAGGTGTGAAGGGAAAGGGGAGGGGAGGGTCTGCAGTCCGGTGTCCAGGAGCTCAAAGTCCCACAATAAGGTAGCTGATCTTCTATGATGTTACAAACAGCTCAGCCCATTCCTGGGCCTGGAGAATGGTTGGCATTCCTGTGCGACACTTCCGGGGGTGGGGGGGTAGTTGGGGTCCAGGCACAGTAACCAAGTCAAAGTGTGTCCTGTCCTTGGTTTGGTTTTAAAATGTATTTTCTTTTCTGAGTAATGGACCCATCCTGGCTCTAAGGTGTCTTATCTTTTTATAGCTTTCTTTTTCTTCTTGCAACACGTCCTCCAGTTTCCCAGCATCTGTAAAACAACCTCTTATCTATAGTGAATAAGGGGAATAATTATTAAACAACTGTGGTCCTGTTCTTACTATGTGCCCTTCCTCTATCACAAACACATCATAGGTTCAATTTATCATTTAACTTAAAAATCAGCATTAAGTGTTCCTTCTTTTATCCTAGGTAGTAGTAAATTACAAGGACTCATGCAGACCCTTATAGTGACAAAACACATTTTATAATAATGGAAGAAATTTATCTTTATAAGGTGTTGAAAATAAAGATAGATGAAACACTAATTTGGAAGTAGCCTAAGTGTTCATCAGCTGATGAGTGGATAAAAAAGCTGTGGTATGCCCTGGCCAGTTTGGCTCAGCTGTTAGAGCATCAGCCTGTGGTCCAGAGAGACCCGGGTTCGGTTTCTGCTAAGGGCATGTACCTCGGTTGCAGTTTGTCCCCGGCCCTGGTTGGGTCATGCAGGTGGCAACCACTCGATGTGTCCCTCTCACATTGATGTTTCTCTCTCTCTCTGTCCCTCCCACTCTATCTGAACAAAAAATGGGAAAATATCCTAGAGTGAGGATAAAAAAAAATAAAAAATAAAAAAAGCTGTGGTACATTTACACAATGGAATACTATGCAGCTATAAAAAAGGATTTTTTTACCCCTTTGAGACAACATGGAGGGACCTGGAGATGATTATGCTAAGTGAAATAAGCCAATCAGAGAAAGATAAGTATCATATGATTTCACTCATAAGTGGAATCTAATGAACAAAATAAAATGAGTTAAATAGAGATAGACTGGTAGAGAACAGGCTGAAAGCTGTCCAGGAGTGGGGGTCTGGGAAGGTGGTGGAGGAACTGAGCAAAAAAGAAAAAAGAAAAAATAACTTATTGACTAGGAAAATAGTGTGGTTATTATGGGGGAAGGGAGGTGGTGGTGGAAAAGGGTATAGAGGGATAAATGGTGATGAAAAAATAAAATTGTAAAAATTAAAAATAAAAGAATAAAATAACATAAAAACAATTTTGAAAATAAAAACAAAAAAGGGAGTAAATCTTAGAGCAAGAAACAAAAGTATTTCTATTTTGAATAACTGAACTTTGAAAAATAAATATCAATGCTTCAAAATAAAAGAAAGTAAAAAAAAATATCAATGCGATGATGAAGTACTGAATTGAAATTTCCAGCCATTTCTCCATTTCAAGATGTTTTAGACAGAAATCTCTATGTGAATCCAGGTGGCAAACAGACATACTAATTCTTTATAAAACCAACCAACCAACCAACCAACGAAAAACTCTGCCACGGTTCGTGAAGGGAGAGATTCAAGCCTTTTGAAATAGATCCTTGCACCACACCAACCAGGTCTATAGATAGAACTGCTAGGACTCAACGAGAAAACATTTTTACATACATAATATTAGTAAAATCACCTCTTTCATTGGCTGCTGTGGTAACCTTCCAACTTGTTTCCAAACATAAGATATCTTTCTTTGTTTCTGCTGTGAACTCTCTATCATGACTCAGGTCGTCTTTCTCGAACAATACAACTACAAAAGAGAATGCTTTCTTTATTGAGAAACCAGAACATCAACAATAAAGAAACAAAAATCAGGGAACCACACACGAACTTTTGACTTGCAAGTTCCTTCACACACAACCTCTCAGTATTTCCAACAATGTGAAGTGCATTAAAAACAAAATAAAATAAAATATTAGTATTTCTTCCAGTTCTTGTTAGGGTTTCTTTACCCACTGGGTCTGAACTTGGATGTTCATGAAACTTTGGATTTCTCATTTCCCATTTCCCTTTCAAAGGAAAACTGAAATATCCATGACTCAAAGCTAAACCTCATGGGCGTATATTTGCTCATTGAAACGGTATTCTAATTTTTTTTTTCCATCAAAAGTTCAAAGAATTAAGAAGGATGCAATTTGTGATACATTGTAATATCTACACACTAAATGAAATAGTTGTCACTTTTAACAATGTATAACATAAAACAAATAAAAAGTGCTGAAGGTTCTAAAACTCACCATTAGATTTCCAAGTGTATCGACTTCCTGTAATTGGACCCTAGGTCATTTGAAGCAACTCTGACAGTGTGAACATTCAAGAAAGATTCGATGAAAATCTTTTACAATATTTTAAAATCTTTGCTTGAGAGACTTTAAAACATTAAATATAAGTTGCTGGAAATATGTAACTACTTATGTTGACATCTGTATCAAGGGAAAATGTTTTTTAAAATAAATAAATATGAAATAATCACATTTTCAGATGAACCAACACTAAAAGGACCAGAATTATACTGCAAGAAATATGAAAGGATTCCCTTTAGGCAGCATAAAAAAGGTATTAAATAGGACGTTCGAGATGTAGGAAGGCACTGAATGTAAAGGGAAAGTGTGCAAATGAATGTTTACTGCATAATAAGTTCATGGAAGTCATCATTATAACCTTTCTGATGTCTACACAATTCAAATACGTACTTAACAATACTTATGAGGTACCTGTAAACACATACATGCTTCCATGTTTTTTCACACACATGGCAGCATTCTTATTTGTTCTGTTATTTGCTTCTCTTATTGGAAAAGAACATTATGAGATTGTTATTATCTAAACTTTAAAATAAAAAATACCACGTGCCCTGAAAGCTGCCTCCTGTTGCCCCACACCATGTGCCATTCTTGATTTCAGTGTCTCCTCACTGGAGAACATTCATCAGATGAACATTCATTCATCCTGCCTGTTGCTCGTACCTGTGTGTCCATATCGATGGAGCACATCCCTGGAATATAATTGTTCAGGGTAAAGGTATTCCCATTTAGGATGTTGATATGTTTTCTAGAGTAATTTTCACAATTTACAGTGTCATCAAGAATTCAAGTGTTTCTGCACACTCTCAGCCCCATAATTGTCAAGCATTTCAACACTGCCAACCTAATCATGAAAATTACATCTCATAGCATTCTCCTTATAATTCAAGTTGAAAATGTTTTCATATTTTTAAAGAACACTTTTTTTTTTCATCTGTGCAGTGTTTATATAGTTTTTTTGCCTATTTATTTTCCTATGGGGTGTTGGTCTTGATTTTATTTATGAGTGATTATTACATATTAAATTTAAAAAATTGGTCTGTGATTAAACTCAAACATTCAAGAGTGATTTCTTGTCTCAGTTTGTTGGCTTTTAATATTTTATGATTTTTGAACATTTTCTTTTGTGATGGAGAAATTTCTGTTTTAGTTTATGCATAATTGTGTTTCCATTTTCTTTCGAAACTTTTAGGATTTGTGTTAAAACATTTCCCACTTCAAGCACTTTTTAAGTCATATGCTTTTAAAACATGTATTTATTTTTTCTAATTCAAATTTTTGCATGAGATACGAGGTAAAAAATCTAATTTAAAAACTCTTCTCAGATGACTACCCAGATCTGTCAACAACAATTTTTGAATACCTATTTTTTTCTCACCTGATTCGAAATGGCACAACTTCTTGTACTATATTTGTATAAGTAGTGATATGTTCCTAGACTTTTTCTGCCATTTCACTGATCTCTATGACAGCAATACACTATGTACTTCTGTAGCTTCATGATAAGTGTAATTACTAGACATTCCCTTCTTTCTTTCCTTTCACACATTTTTTCCTGAATATCCATAATTATTTATGTTTTCTATTTGAATTTAAGAATATGTTTATTTACTTCTAATAAAAGCTTGGTAGCATTTTTATCAGGTCACAAACTTGCATAATTTTTAAATGAGAATTGACATATTTAGGACATTCTGTCTTTATACTTAAAAAATAGAGTTTGCCTTTCTATTCTGCTGAAATAGTTTTGTGTCTTTCAGAGACATTTAAAGATTTATTTACATAGGTTTTGCACAATTTTTTACTATGATAAGAGCAAATGTTTTATAATATCCACATATTATATTTATTATATTATGCTTCATCTCGTATTATGTGAATTATATTATTTTGATATTTTACAATCTACAGCTAAGTTCTAAAAGACTAAGTTTAAAACTGAAAAAAAGGGAACTGTGTTTTACTTTATAGAGTTCTGTATTTGATTTTCAAAGTTTGTATGAAGGGCTTTTGCAATGATTTACTGTTACAACTTCTGTGTGATTGAGGAACAGAACATAAAACACATGCACTGCATTTAGGTGAAAGGTCAGAGGAAGGAAACAAGATGCAGATGGAAAAGAAGATGTTGATTTGAATAAGGTCAAATAATCTAGACAGCTTCTGAAACTGCCTTGGAGTAAGTATATTATATGCAGCTTTAAAAGGCATCAGACGTCAGTCAATACTCTCACCAACAGGACCAAGTCTGGAAAAGAAGACCGTGACTGAGTCCATGTAAAACTGACAGAACACCCTTGTGAGCATCTGTGAACCACTCCGTGGATTTGCCATGAAGAGAGATGATGTTGCTGGACCTGGAGAAAATGTAGGCAGGTGGACTTGAGAGATCACCTAATCAGAGTTATTACTAGTAATGGGACCTCACGTTGACCTCCAATCAGTACAATGTGGGAATATATCACAATTATCACCTACACACACATGAATGCACACACATGTACACATTACAGAATTTGGAATCCGTTTCCATTCGGGGCATGAAAAGAAAGAAGAGTATGTCTAGAATGGTGTTGGGTGTCTTTCTGCTTGCTGTCACGGTTTCGTTCACCATGTTCATACTCACTTCCAACTGCCAGGATCTGCATGTGTTCCTGCAGTCTTCCCTGAATTGCAGGAGACACTCTGTGTATAGATGTATGTTTGCAGATATGACTAACCCATTGGAACAGTCATTCGCCAATGTCAGTTGTGAGTTGATGTGCAGAAATTCCAGCTTCTTTATCCCTTGAGTAAAGGTAAATATTAAGTATATCAATTGCCAAAGTTTCCCAGCAAAATTACACTTCAGTTTGCCTACCATAACAGCTGGATTAATGATGCACCCTTTATTAGTCAGCCCGGGCTGCCATAACAAAAGACCTCAGATATAGCCACTTAACCAATGGACATGTCCTCACAGTGCTGGGTTGCACATTCAATCTTGACCCTAGTCAGGCTCATGTGGGAGGCAGCCAATGGATGTGTCTATCTCACATCGATGTTAGTCTCTCTCTCTCTCTCTCTCTCTCTCTCTCTCTCTCTCTCTCTCTCTCTCTCTCTCCCTTTCTCTCCCACTTAGCTAAAAATCAATGGAAAAATCGCCTCGGGTGAAGATTAACAAAAAAAAAACTTGCTATCAAGGTTGGTTTCTAGTGAGAGTTGTCTTCCTGGCTTTGCAAATGACGCTCTCACTATGTCCTCAAATGGTCTTTATTTTGTGCATGCAGAGAGAACGAGAAAGAGAGGGAGAAAGGGAGAGTAGAAGAGAGGGAGAGAGGGAGAGCGAGAGATATTTGGTGTGTCTTCTTCTACTTATGAGAACCCCAGTCCTATCATATTATAGTCCCACCCTTATGACCTCATTCAACTTTAATCACATCCTTAAAGGCCCTATCTTCAAATATAGTCACCTTGGAGTTAGAGTTTTGACCTATGAATTTTGGGGGTAAACAATTCAGTCCATAATGCACCCTTTAATAGCTGTGTTCCCTTCCATGTATTACATCCTGACCCTCAAGTTTAGTCCCCTAGAAATCTACTTTCACTAGAAACATTGTCTAAGAATGTTATGGGAGAATCGAGTTAAGGCATTGGCCATACATTATTAAAACAGTTTCGAGGGTCTGGTTATAGAAAAAAATATAAGAATCAAAAGCTCACCTATGAGGCACTGGACACAAGATTTCTTGTTTTAATCTGTCTTATTTTCTTTCTGTAGGTATAGCTAACTATTTTTCTATCATCTTTCTATCTTTCCAGGGTACTTTTGCAAACATCAAAGCCACACAGAATTTTCGAAGATAGTTCCCTTCAAAAAGATTCTTTGTAAATAAATTATAGGCAGGAGGTTGAAGTTTCCCACTGTTATTAAGACTCCATTCAGAGAAAATTTTGATTTTTTTTTCTGTTTCGATGGCAGCACCCCAGCAGGGTTCCAAGGCACTGGGTTTTGCAGAGCCAAATCATTATTCAAGACTCAGATTTCTTCCGAAGGCACACCAAGAGTCCTCCACTCTGAGCAGTGGAAATTCTCACTCCAATTAGGGGAAGTAGGAAGCCCTGGTGTCCCTCATGGCCACGCAGAGATGGAGTTGCACCGGCGGGGGAGCAAGAAAGAAGATGGAAGTCCAAGCTGCTGCTGATGAGCTTCTGAGGAACCATTGGTCATGAATCTTGCATATGGAACTGAAAAGTGACAAGTCTAATTAGGGCCTTGTGACTGGAAATGAAAGGAAACGTGGAGTTCACAGGAATCTTTTCAGGACACCCTGAGGTCATGGGGCTCCTAAGTTTTCACAGGGAACTTTGTTGGGAAATCTGCGAGCTGAGGTTCTGAAGAGAAAAATTTAAGGCATATATCTAATTAGTTGCATGACTCCAAGCAATACCATCTTCTTGAGCTTCTGTTTCTTTGTGTGTAATTTAAACTAATCTCTTCCTAAAATTGGAAGATATGTAGTATGAGAGTAGTTAGAGATGAAAAGAAAGGTACACCTAAAATATTTAAATGGTAGATGTGGTGCCTGACTGGTGAGGATCCATGGTTGAGCGTAGGCCATGCACCAAGAGGCTGCTGGTTTGATTCCTGGTCAGGACACATGCCCAAGTTGTGGGCCCTATCCCCAGTGGGGGGACATGTTGGAGGTTGCCATTCGATGTTCTCTGTCATCAATGTCTCTATCTCTCTCCCTCTCACTTCCTCTCTCTCTAAAATAATCGATAAATAAGTGGTGGCTGCAAGAAATGACCTGGTGAGAAAATTGTTCATAATGTTGTCCAGATGCATTACTATCTGATGGTTGAACGCTAGTCTTCTCTGAGCAAAACACATAATCTCTGTGGCATTGTTCCAATAATGCATCTCCTCAATTTGATCATAAGAAAAGTTCAGACAAGTCCATATTGAAGGAAATTCGACAAAACTGGCCAGTACCCTTCCAAACATCTCAAGACCATGAAAGACGAAAAAACTGAGGAACTGTCACCAAACACATGAAGCTAGGATATATGAGAACAATGCGATTAGGATTGTGGATTAAATCCTGGAACAAGAATAGGACATTAATGGAAACATTAGTGAAATTAGTATAAGTTCTGTGTTTTTGTTTTCCAAAGAAATATGGGGACAAAAATAAATCACCAATTTGGATCCTCAAGAAGGATCAAGTAGTCAAACTAGTGTTTCCTACAGTGTTAGGAGCTGTGGGAACTTATATTCTGCTATAACCTTACTGTGAAGTTTCCTGCAGTTTGTTTTTCATTAATGAACTCTTACGAGTTTCTTGATTAATATATATTAAGTTCAAGAACTAATTCTGGAAAACTACATAGAGATATCTTAGTTTCTAATAAAAATCCTCAAATAACTGCCAACAAAGGCAAGCAACTAACATCCTTGCATTATTTTCTCCATATGTACTACCCATTAAGCATATCCTAGATAGGTAAGTATACCAATCACTAGAATCACTGGCTTGAGTAGTCCACATTGGCTATCTGGGATCTCACTCAGGTGAGCATGGCATCATCATCCCTGTCTGTTTGATCAGATCTCCAACATTTCAAAAACTGAAGTTGCCATAGGAAAACCCACTTTCCTTCCTGCAAAATTAAAGTTTTATTCAAAGTTGTCTACGTGTCATTTCTATGGTTTCGAAATTATTTACTGTTAAAGAGTGATTAACACCACTGAACTGGGATGCAGAGACGCATTAATTAGGACTAGTACTTTAAAGCGTCCATAAAATATGCAATATGGAAGAGAAGTAGGAGCAGGAAATAATGGATCCCCTGGGCAATATCAATGACCCCTTGGAAAAGTCTTCATTTTAATTAAAATGTCCTGTTTTAATCCATAATACATTTGACCTCTGAAATTCAACTTTCCAACTATTCGTGGTTAAGATGGTCCTATCCCAGAGTGTGAAGCAGATGGAAATCTCATCATGTGAAGATTCTATTGTAAGAATACAAATGTGAAGAAAGAAATAAAAAGTGCCAAGAAAAGACAACTGCTTTACTGTTTCGCTTTATTTTTTAAGAAAATAGTGTGCTTAGGTGAAAGATATATTTTTAGTGCTTCTTACATTTTCCGAAGCCTTTTACTGACTGTCTAACAACTGAAGATAGGAAAAGTTTAAATTAATGTGCCAGGGCCCCCTTTTAAAGCACTTAGCTTTCAGTTCTATATTAGGAACCCCAGCTGCCCTTTTCTCATGGAAATTAGATTTTCACGTTATAAAAAATAAAAATGTCTGGCAACTTAAAAAAAAATATATAGAATATTTATAAGTGAATGGTGCTTTTAGAATGAAAATACTTTTATTAGAGGAGAACATGCTTTTCAGCTATCTTATCTGAAAATAAAAATTCTGATTTTCAGATCACAAAGATGTGTCTCAACAAGTTGGCCACAAAGTGAGAAGTTATGGTTTCCTTCTGTTGACTAGTTATGCCTAAACCATGTAAATGATCATAAAATAAGTTAATTTGTGTTTATACATGGGGCATGCATGATTTTGAATACTCATTTCATTCATGCTATAATCTATTTTTCAAAGTTTTTTCATCTATTTATTTTAGAGAGAGGGAGAAAGAGAAACAGCGATTTGTTGTTCCACTTATTTGTTGTTCCACTTATTTATGTATACATTGGTTGATTCCTGTATATGCCCTGGCAGGATCAAACTAAAATCCTGGGCATATTGAGGCAGTGCTCTAACCAACTGAGCTACGTGACCAGAGCAATAAACTATGGTTTTTGATTAGTGAGTATTTGCCAAGATCATTCTGTTGAACTGAAGAAACAATTTTTTGTAAAAATAAAAACTCAATTAAGATAACCATTGAAAAAGCCAGAACATATGTAAAAGGATAAGATTAAACGAACAAACCCTGGTCGCTTTGGTTCAGCGGTTGGAGTGTCAGCCTGTGGACCAGAGAGTCCTGGGTTCAGGTCCAACTAGGCCCTAGTGGCTAGGGGCATGCAACAAAAAAAAAAAGAGTAAATGAACAAAATATTGATCACAGGAAAGGAGAGAAAACATGGGAAAAGGGAAAGAGGAAGTTACCCACAGAAGGACCTCAGGCAGATTCCCAGAGTACATGAAATGAAAGTGGTTGACACACTGATTATTTCTTAAATGTACTCTTGTTGATTGAATTTTGGTTGGTGGAGTGGGAGGCACATACATTTAACTGAAGGGATCTGTTTTTGTGCTTTTAGTTTTGTTTTTTAATTTTTAATTTGCTAATTTGTTTTTGTTACAGATGTTTCTCATTTTTCTTCCATTGATACCCTTCTCCCCTTCCCCCCCCCCCCCATCCCCAGCTTTGTTGTCTATGTTCATTGGTCATGCATACATGCATGTAAGTTCTGTGGTTTATCTTTTTCCCCACAAACCCCTCCTCCTCTGAGATTTGTCAGTTTGTACACCATCTCTTTGTCTCTGGGTTAATTTTGTTCAGTAGTTTGTCTAGTTCATTATTTTCCACAAATAAGTGAGATCATGTGATATTTGTTTTTCTCTGCTTGGCTTACTTCGCTTAGCATAATACTCTCCAGATCCTTCCATGCCATCTCAAAGGATAAGAGATCTTTCTTTCTTACAGCTGCATAGTACTCCATTGTGTATATGTACCACTGCTTTTTAATCTACTCATCTACTGATGGACACTTGGGTTGTTTCCAGATCTTAGCTATTGTAAACAGTGCACTATGAACATAGAGGTATATATATTCTTTCTGATTGATGTTTCAGGTTTCTTGGGGTATATTCCTAGAAGTGGGATCACTGGGTCAAATGTCAGTTCAATTATTAACTTTTTGAGGTAACACCATAGTGTTTTCCACAGTGGCTGCACCAGTCTGCATTCCCACCAGCAGTGTACTAGAGTTCCCTTTTCTCCACACCCTCGCCAACACTTGTTGTTTGATGATTTGTTTATGGTGGCCATTCTGACAGGTGTGAGGTGATACCTCATTGTTGTTTTAATTTGCATCTCTCTGATGATTAGTGATGTTGAGCATTTCTTCATATGTCTCTTGGCCATTTGTATGTCCTTTTTGGAGAGGTGTCTATTTAGGTACTCTGCCCATTTTTTAATTGGGTTCTTTGTCTTCCTTTTGTTGAGTTGTATGAGCACACTATATATTTTGGAAATTAACCCTTTATTTGATGTATCATTGGTGATTATATTCTCCCATATAGTGGGATACCTTTTTGTTTTGATGGTTGTTTCTTTTGCTGTGCAGAAACTTTTTAGTTTGATGTAGTCCCATGTGTCCATTTTATCCTTTGTTTCTGTTGCCTTAGGTTTTGTATCAGTGAAAATTCTGCTGCATATGATGTCTGAGATTTTGTTGCCTACATTTTCTTCTAGAATTTTTATGGATTCACGAGCTACATTTACATCTTTATCCATTTTCAGTTTATTCTTGTGTATGGTGTAAATTGGTGTTCTAGCTTCATTTTTTGCAAGTAGCTGTCGAATTTTCCCAACACCATTTATTGAAGAGGCTGTCTTGACTCCACTGTATGCTCTTGCCACTTTTGTCAAATGTTAATTGAGCATATTGCCTTGGGTCAATTTCTGGGTTCTCTATTCTGTTCCATTTATCTATCTGCCTGTTCTTGTGCCAGTACCAGGCTGTTTTGATTCCAGTGGCTTTGTAGTATATCTACATAAACAAAAGGAAGATAAAAATCATATGATCATATCAATATATGCTGAAAAAGCATTTGACAAAATCCAGCATCCATTTCTGATAAAAACTCTCAGCAATCTGGGAATAGAGGGATCATATCTCGACATAATAAAGGCCATATATGAAAGACCTACAGCCAACATCATACTCGATGGGCAAAAACTAAAAGCATTCCCCTTAAGAACGGGAACAAGACAGGGATGCCCACTTTTGCCACTCTTATTTAACGTAGTACTGGAATTCGGCCCCAGCAATTAGACAGGAAGAAAAAACTAAAGGGGATCCAAATTGGAAAGGAGGAAGTGAAACTGTCATTATTTGCAGATGATATGCTTTTGTACATAGAAAATCCTAAAGACTCCATCAAAAATCTACTAGACTTAATAAATAAATTTAGCAAAGTAGCAGGATACAAAATTAATGTCAAGAAATTGATGTCATTCTTATACACCAATGATGAACTCACAGAAAGAGAAACTAAAAAGACAATCCCATTTCCCATCGCAGCAAAAAAATTAAGATACTTAGGAATAATCTTAACTAAGAAATAAAAAAACCTCTTCACAGAAAACTACAGGTCATTGGAAAAAGAAATAGAGGAAGATATAAAAAAGTGGAAGCATATACCTTGTTCATGGATTGGAAGAATTAACATTATTAAAATGTCCACACTACCCAAAGCAATCTATAGATTCAATGCAATCCCCATCAAAATACCAATGACATATTTCACAGAACTAGAACAAACACTCCAAAAGATTATATGGAACCAAAAAAGACACTGAATAGCCATAGTAATCTTGAAAAAGAAGAACAAAGTAGGAGGGATCACATTACCAGATTTCGGGTCATACTACAAAGTCACGGTAATCAAACAGTTTTTAGATTTTTTAAAGTTCAGTAAGTTTTAACATGTTTCATTAACTTTTTAGAAAAAGATAGAAACATTGATGTGAGAAACATAGATTGGTTGCCTCTTGCCTGCCCCCTACTGGACATCAAGCCTGTAACCCACGCATGTGCCCTGACCTGGACCTCTCAGACCATGGGATGGCACTCAACCCACTGAGCACATAGGCCAGGCAAGGGACCTGGTTTTGAATCAAGTTATTTTGTTAATGGGCTTTGTCCAATAAAATTAATCAGAAGACAAGACATTTTGATGCTCATTTATCCCGCCACCCTAGACCTGAAATTCTCTGTTTTTTTGTGACATCGATCTTACCCTGGCTGGATGAACATAACAACATTGTAGTCATGAGCTGCTTTATAGTAAGTATGCTGAAAGAGCCATTGGCTTACAAAACAGTGACATTTATTCAACGTCCAGTCATGGACGATGCACTCTGTTCCAGGCTCTCTGCTAAGTGGGAAAACAGCAACGCACCCAACAGCTGTTGTTTCCTGAAGCCCCCGTTGTGCCTGGGGGGGAGGCGGACAACACATACATTAACAGGTAGGCATGTCACTTTATAACCATCGTGAACAAAAATCAAACAGAGAAAGTTAAGACACCAAGATGTGAAGAGGATTGCCCCATTTATTGAATGCTTAGAATGTGAAGTCACTTAATATACCTTTTCATCTAATCCCAGTGTTCACAAAAATTAATACCAGTTCTGGTTTACAGAAGGCAGAGCCGAGCCGCATACATTTGTGACTTTATCAAAGCTTTGTAAGGGAGAAAAGCAACGTGGAATTCGTACTGGCATTCCTACAACATTGAAGCGTACCACTGACCCCTAAAATGTCAGAAATCATTTTTCTCCACAGCAAACAGTTCCCTGACCCTTAACCTCGTTACGTTTACAATGGCAGTGGCCATTTCTGCAGATACCAGCCAGGAAACTAAGCATTGCTTTTAAGCACACATGCATAGCCCTCCCAGTGGGGCTCAGTTGGTTGAGCATCATCCCATGCACCCAGAGGTTGGGTTCCCACTCAAGGCACATGCACGGGTCATGGGCTGGATCCCCAGTAAGGGGGCATGCAGGAAGCAGCCGACAGATGTATCTTTCTCATTAATATTTATTTCTCTCTCTCATTCTTCCTTCCTCTCTCTCTGAAATCAATAAAAAATATGAAAAAATAAAAACATTTATAAATCAGTATTCTTTGACAAGGACAACAGCACATGTCCAGGAGGGTCCATCCATGTTCTAGTCAACAAGCATTTCGAAGGCCCTTCTCCACACCCAGCACTGCAGACAATGAGGCTCTGCCATGCACAGACTGGCTACGGTGTGTGCCCGCCCCTCATGGCATCTAGAAGTAGACAACAAGGCAACAGGCAAGGAACAAAGCATAACGGAAGTTATGATCAGGAAACCGGTGTGTTACATGTGGTACGGAAAAACGTAGAGGTGTTCCTCACCTGAATGTGGGGAGCAAGACCATGGGGGTTATACTTAATGAAATCTATTTGTGTTTAAGCATTTTAGATGCCTTTATATATGTTGTTCAACCAGGGTCGATTAGCCATTTTGTCTTCTAAGAGGTGCAAACTAAAGGAAAGAACATGGCACCAAGTTCAACAACTCTCAGTGGGTACTGTCTGGCTGTGTCCTTGCATAAATAATTTATTTTCTTAAATTACCGGTTCTTCATCTGTCTTATGAGGCTCGTAATACATGCCCATCAGTCTTTTTAACACTGTTGGGGGAAGGTAATGGGAAAATAAATGGATGTGGAAGAACTTAGAAAGTCATGACATTTTTATACGATTATAATTTACTGTGAAGAGCACCAAGTGCCATTTGATTGATTCAATATATTTATGAATGGAGAGAAAACTGATGTAAGTATATGCTGCGTGATCTGTACCGAATGCACGGTGTTGGGGGAGACAGCAATGTGGGAAGTGTCCCTTCAGAGCAGATGTCCCAGGATGGATTGGGCTGAGTAGCCTCAGATGTAAGATCCGCAGATGTCACCAAGCTGACAACCACAGGGAACGTGTGTGAGGACAAACCAGTGCGGTCTGTGCCATGTGCAACGGGCGGTTCTTTTCTTCATGTAACTTTCCAGCACCTTCCCTTTACCTCAGGGAACTTCTGACAGTTTCACTGACAACTACGTCAGAGTTCACTGGGAGTGTAATTGTTGATCCTTTTTTATTTCCTATGAATTTTTATTAAACTTTTAGACTTTCCTGCTTTTGAGGTTTGGATGCCAAATCACGGTGAAAAAACACACTGAATAATTTATATAAAGAGTGTAGAAGCGGTAACTGTCCACCCTAACATCCGCGACATGCTTACTGTACGCCCTGCTGTCTTGTTCAGGTTGCCATAGCGAAGGCTGAATGGGTGGTTTAAACCACAGGCACCTTTCTCATGGTGCTGGAGGCTGGGCAGTCCGAGATCAAGATGCTGGCAGATTACGTGTCTGGCAAGGGCCCCTTTGTGGATCATAAATGACCACCTCCTCGTGAGCATCTCCACATGGTGGGGAAGGGTGAGAGAGTCCTGTGGGGTCTCTTCTGTAACAGCACCAGTCTCCTATACGACGGCTTTTCCTTCGTGACCCAATGACCTCCCAAAGGCCCCGTCTTCTCGTACCATCTCACTAGGGTCAGGACTTAAACACACATTTGGGGACCGGGGACACAAACATTCCATCCATAAGACAGAACCTCTGTTTTCTTCGTTTGGTGTCCCCTAGGAGCAGACGCTGAGAGGATTTGAGCGTAAGTGGTTTAATTGCAAGATGATTCTAGGAGACGTGCTGTGGACACTGACATTGGAGGCATCACGAGGAAAAACCTGTGAAGGTGTGTGGTGAACAAATACCTGTCATGGGCCTAAGGTTCCTGGGGAACTTGTCAGACAATACAGACATGAACATCGGAGGTGTCCTGGGCAGGGACAGCGAGTGGGGCTTTTAGTGCCAGCGTGGAGGAAGGAATCATACAGCCTGCCTGTGTTCAGGCAGAACAGGCCCTGTAGCCAGTCAAACCACCCACACTGTCAGTATCATCACCCTTACATTAGAAATCTGCAACTGAGGTTCAGGGAAGTTAATTAATTTGCTTAAAATCACACAGTAAGCAAAGATGCTGATTCCCAAACCTGGAACATCCTCCTACTTCAGCCCTCCAAGTTTTGGTCTTTTATCTGCACTGCATATTTGGAAGTTGGGGATTTGAAAAAGTTGAGCATTTCATTGGGGTGATTAGAACAAGCTATGAATCACAATATGTTAATAGCTTACAATAGTTTTTTTTTGTTTTTGTTTTTTAAATTGGCAATAGAAACTAGTGGATTTCTAAAGTAAAGGATCCAAAGCTTCATTCCTTCTCTCTTTCGAATGTTCTTACATACATGTTGCAGTGTCTCGATGCCATTGCTACAGTTTTGGGGACACGTGTGGGACCCTGAAGTGGGCATGCCTAATACAAAAAAACTTCAGGGAAACTTTACTCCTAGATTTTGGCTTAAAACGCCCCCTCATCTGTTCCTAAGATGCTAGTGCATATTGTGGGTTCAATAAACTGTCTTTAGCTTCAACAAGCTGAGTTGGAATTCCACACCGGATCTCAGGAAACACGTAGCTTTCAAGGAGAAAGAAGAATCCAACAGTGCAGAATCCAGGACTACAAAAGGTGTGGAGGAAAAGCTAGTCATTCCAGGTAATGAGATTCGATATGAGGATGTGTGTGGGAGCAGGACCCTGCAAAGGGCATTCTAAGGATAGGAACAAAACAGTTTTATAGAACAGAATTTATGAGGGATATGGGATTTAAGGTCGAAATGCTATATTGAGGCCAGATTGTTCGGGTGTCTCAATACCAGGCTTAGAAGTTTGAATTTTACCTCATCCCTTAAGACCTAGAGGAGAGCTTAGCTCCAATAAATAAAAAGACAGCATTTACCTTCTGGTAGTCATCATAGCAGAATTATTGGTTCTGTCATGCCGGCCACGAAGGTGTCTTTTTTTGGTGTGTTTGTTTTTATTTATTTTATTTATTTATTTTATAAAGTAATCCAGTTCATAGCAAACAAATAGAAAATAACCAAATTAGAAAGTGAAGGCCCTACATAAATCCACTCCATAAATAATAGCAATTTAACATGACTTTTAGATAAATACAGACGTATACATATAACACACACACAGTTTTAGTAAACAAGCTACTTCTTCGTAATTCGACATTTCTTTACTTAAAAATATGATTATATTTATCTTTCAAAACTTACCAGTTTAACTCACCACATTTATTTATATACATATGGGTGGAAAATACTTAAAAACACTAAATATATAGCAAAATAATATAAAAGTATGGTATATATATCTATTAAAATACATACATATGTGTGCATATACATATCTTATGTGTACATATATATTGTATTCATACATACATATGCATTTTAATTAAATTGGCATTATTCTGTGCTTGTGGGACTGAAACTTGTATTTGTCATTTAACACATCAAAAAAAATTTGCTCCCTGGCTGGTTTGGCTCAGCGGTTAGAGCGTGGGCTACCGACTAATTAGTCGTGGGTTCAGTTCTGGTCAAGGGCATGTACTTTGTTGCAATTTGTCCCCAGCCCTGGTTGGGGTCATGCGGGAGGCAGCCACTCGATGTGTCCCTTTCACGTAGATGTTTCTCTCTCTCTCTCTGAACAAAAGTGGAAAAATGTCCTCGGGTGAGGAATAAAAAAAAGATTTGCATCAAATTCTTCTTACTGGATCAAAAGTATGGATGCACTCAGATGTTTTTCCTATTGTTGAAAAAGCAAGATTTTTCCTTCATGTGATTTAAGTCATGTTTATTTTGCAAACTCATAACACCTTTGGGCTAACGATTGTAATGTGGATATAGTTCTACTTGTCTGCCAAACCTCGGGTCCAAATCGTGTCTCCAGCACTGAACTTTCTGGGCAAAACGCCATCCGAGCAAATGCCCACACAGGTTCTGAAGACCAGCGCTCACCTGCTTAGCCACTAACCGCATTTTTAAAAAGTAGGTTCCTGGTGCGTGCCAGAACCGTGCGTGTTGTTGAGTCAAGCGTGTTTAAGATGCAGTCCCTGCTCTCTCAGAGTTTGGCAAGAGGCATCTGAGAACATAATGAATTCTACTGTGGCTTCAAGTGGCCTCCTGAAGACTGAGTTTGTTCCTCATACAACGAGGCCCCTTGTCCCCGCGACTCAGACTTGTGTGTCTCAGGTGTTTGGGAGACGGCTGCTGGGTGCTCATCACGTGCACTTAGGCGATCAGCAGCCTCAGGATCTGTTTCGTAAACAAAACACAACAAAACAAAACAAAACAAAACAAAGTCTCCCTGAAACAGAGCTGTGAGGAGCATGATGATTGGTTTGAGGCACGTAAGTGAAGGTCTCAGTGGAGGGATAGACTGAACGTGAGAAGCCACGGAATCCGTGTCCTGTTGAGGGTCGAGACCGATGCTACAAAACTCTTGTTTAAAATCCCGCATCTGCTGCTTTCTGCTGTGGATTCGATCTTGCTGTGCCTCCGCTTTTCCCGGCGATACATTTGCACCCTGAAAGCCATGTGCTTCGTGGAGTCGCGGTCCCGCAAGTGCAGACGCCAAAGGGAGGCCAGCCTCGGCACGCGCGGGGTCTGCAGGCTGGCCAGGCACCCGGAGCTCCCTCTTCAGGGCTGTGCACGGTCGCAAAGCTAAGGTCCCGGATAGCAGCCACGGGCCAATGTCGCGAGGACACCTTTCCGAGGTTGGCAGTCTCAGGTGTGGCAAAGTCCGTCCTTTTTGCATCTTCTCCATGCACATCTGACTTACACAGCCATGGAAAATTCACACGGACACAGAAGGCACACTGCATTGTGTAGAGCAGCAAAGCCACGATGAAGTTAGCGACCTGTGCGACAGATGAGGTGACGAATGACACGTAGCATGTGCCCGTGTCATAGTTGTGTCCCCAGCTGATTCCATTACAGTGACAGGAGGAACCCCCACTCTGGGAATTAGCCCCAAGCAGACATGAGCGCGCCTAGTCCTGAGCACTTTGAAACCCCACAGCACAGTTCCTTCGTGATGCTGGCCGCTGCGGGGACACTTTGCTTACTGTTTTCTTTTGCCTCTGAGACTGACAGCGGCAGCCCAGGATTCGTCAGGAGAGGTGGCATGTGGGTACCAACCCCGTGGCAGTGGTGTCTGACAGGCCCGTGCACTCCTTGGAAAAGTCACACCAGGGCACTGTAGAAGGAAGGAACGTTATGGCTGCAGTTTCGTGCCAAGAATAAGATTCATCTGAGCGCATTCACTGGAGCCTCTAAAACCAGGTGAGAGCCCTGGCCAGTTATGCTCAGCAGTTAGAGCCTCGGCCCGCGGACCAGAGAGTCCCGGGTTTGATTCCCGCTAAGGGCACGGACCTCAGCTGTGATTCGTTCCTGGCCCTGGTTGGGTTCGTGTGGGTGGCAACCAGTCAATGTGTCCCTCGCATCGATGTTTCTCTCTCTCTCTTCCCCCCTCTCTCCTTCCCGCTCTATCTGAAGATAAATGCAAAAATGTCCTCGGGGGAGGATAAGAAAAAGAGAAAGAAAGAAAGAGAACTCACGGACATGGACAACAGTGCAGTGATTGCCGGTGGGGACGGTGGTAGGTGGAGGTAGAAGAGGGCACAGAGGGGATAAGTAGAGATGAAAAACAAATAAATAAATAAATAAAAATAAAACCAGGTGAGAGATACCTGAGGAGGAGAGGAGTCCCTGCAAAATGAATGTCCTTGATTTTTTCACTTTCCCCTCTCCCTGGCTTTATGCATTTATTCAAGAAAATTATATTGAGCAGGTACGCCAGGTAAACACATGTTGTGAATAAAACATGGAATCAGACAGCGCTCCCTGCCTTCATGGAGTTGTCACTCTAGTAAACAGAGAGCTTAGACCTGTCCCGAGTTTGCTAACCAGGTATTTTATATGCGCAAAACACCATATGGAATCCTCAAGGGACCCAAGCTAAGCACAATCCTTGAATCTTTCCACTGGAGAAATCTTGTCTCTTTAAGATGAAAGGATTGTAGAATCACCTTCAGATAAGATAGAAATAATGCCCTACTCTCATCTCACACTACGTAACACTGTAATAAAAATATTTACTTATTCTATAAAAAAAAAAGAGACTGGAGAAGGAAGAGTTTGGCAAGACTTAGTCTCCAATGTGTCCGTTCAGTCCTGCAGTGATCATTAATGTCATTCAATCTCCATCAATCAAGTTACTGGACTTTTGCCAAGTACTTATTTCGAAGACATCAAATATTCTAAGCACTCAAGTACGACATTTATTTAAATGCCTACTCTTGGTAGTGCCAAAAATCTGTAATCTCTGGTATGAATTATGTCCTTCCTTTAAAAAAGTGGGACAGTGTCTCACCTTTATGGCTCTTGGCACTTCATGTATCCTCTGGGCTTTGTCTGTGTGCAGACAGCTGCTCAGATAGCACACTGGCAGTTCCTTCAGCATCCAGGGATTCGCCTCCTGGCTCTGCTGTTTAAACTGATGCATGAGTGCAGGCTTCCTGTAACTACGGCCTTCGGAGCCATCACACCCAATGACACCCTCTATCACTGAATACCAACAACTTTGATCCTCAACATCTTCATATAGCTTTGATTCATCTGAGAGTGAATTTGTGTCATTCATGGGAGGAGGGTTCTTCAGTCTCTAACTACCATCACGGCCATGGAATTTGTTTTGGCCTAATAGTCACCATTGCTGAGTTGGGAAGGACCAGGCAAGGACCATATAATTCACATGTGACAAGCTGAAATAGGTTGTGGACAGATTTACAAGGACACTGTCAAACATAATTGGAAGCAATGTGGCAGGGCTGCTGATTCTTGGGTAGTGACATTTGCAAAGAGGCTACTTGTCAATCTCAAGCCTCCTGGCTCGGCAAGAGCAAGAAAAGACAAAACTTCCTATAAGTAAAAAAGACAAGAGCGTTTAAAGACCATAGACACTTTGAGGTCAATCAATGCAAGTACACAAGACAGAAAGTCTCAAAGTCACACAGTCATCATACCTATAGACACTTAGACATTACCATCACTGCAATTTTTGGATTGGTAAAATTAGTATTTAGCAACTGACTTTCAAATGAATCACAATCATGCGCACACACACACGCGCACACACACACAACCAGAACTTTGGTGTATAACTTTAGATTATAACTGGGAAAACCACAAACTTTACTGAAAAGTCCTGGACAAGACATCAGACCTGAGCGCTTTCACTGTTGTTTCTAGTTACAGTGGGATCTTGAGTAAGTCAGGTCACTTCTTTATATCTTATTATTATAAATTTTTTTAGTTATAAAATGAGGAAATTTGATACAATATATAAAGTTTCTGTTGACTTAGTTCTTAGTTCTAATATTTTAGTACATATTTTTAGGCAATTACATTTAGTAAATATATCTAAAATATGGGACATCATATACATCTTACCTATGTTTATAGTCCCTTTTCTTTTTTATTTTATTCATTAATTTATTGTTGTTACAGAAGTTTCTCCTATTTCTCCCCACACGCCCTCCTCCCTACCCAAACCCCGCCTTCACCCCTCAACCAAGCATTGTTGGCTATGTCCATCGGTTACACAAACATGTAGATAAATTCTTTGGTTTATCTCATCTCTCCCCCTTGGCCCTCACCTCTGAAGTTTGTCAGTCTTTCAAAATGAGACATATTCATGGAAGCTTCTGTGATTCACAACAGAAAAAGAAAGACTGAAATAAGCAAAAGAGAGGAAAAAAATGTAACAAGTAAAAATAAAAAGAAACTAAAATTTTGAAAATTGTAACTATGGAATTACCTGGCTCCCAGTATGAATGTCATCAATATTTAGTGCATATTTTTTGGTTTTAGATGATGCTGAGACCAATAAAATATGTTAAATGTTAGAATAAAACAACACATTTGAAAGTTCATGAATGCAAGTTGTTACACACGGACTAGAAGCTTCTTTTGTTGTGATTGCTTAGTACTATTGAAAAAATTTTGAAGCTTCAATAAGAACAAGTAGCAAATAATGTCATGAAAACATATGAAACGCTTGGTGGATGAATGATCATTAATGGCATGATAAACACAAGACAGCGGACCAAGCCCACTTCCTTACCTCAATACCCACCTAAAGGCACTCAAAATGTAAACATGTAATGACAATTTTAGGCTTTTTTGGTAAGAAGAATATTACTAGAAACCTCTCAGGCACTTATCCTTAGCGAGCTGAGGCTCATGGACACTCTTTTGTGCTAATGAGTCCTTCTCATAGTTTCAGATTTTTCAACCCTGTTGGTTAGTTGTTTTCTAGCCATAGATGTTCATATAATCTTAAATAATATTATACTGAAGATTCTTTTAAAAAGGGGTATGTTTGATTCTCTAATTTGTCAATTATACTTGGTTTGAGCATCTAAGGTGGCAACGTTCACTATTTGCCTCCAACTAGCTACACTCATGGCCGCGAGTCCTCTGCTCCAACCGTGCCTTGATTAGGCATGACTGCATAGTTCCCTGGTCAGGCGACCTTACTCCCTCCGAACTGAAGGAAGGTGAGAGGGAATGAAGGGGTGCAGAGACAGGCAAAGACAATGAGCGGGGTAAACTTCAAAGTGAAATGCAAGCTCATTTCCATGAAGGTATTTCTGACCACATCAATGGTGAGATTAGAGGTGACTGAGATTTTACGCGGAGCTTCCAGCCCAGAGCCCCATTGCACAGTACTTAATGTAATTAGATTTGCTCAGTTTTACATACTTAAGAAACAAGGAAAAAAACCTCACAGACACAGTCAACAGTATGGTGGTTACCAGAGGGAAGGGATAGCAAAGGGTAAAGGGGACCAAATGTATTGTGACGGAAGAAGATTTGACTTTGGGTGGAGGACACACATGAGTGAATATCCAGCCGACGGGACATACAATTGTACATGTGAAACCTATAAAATCTTATTAACCAATGTCACCCAAATTAATTTAATTAAAAATAAATAAAATGAAAAATTAAAAGTACACACAAAACTGTTTCTTGGTTATTTTCTTGTGTGGACACCTATTAGTTTACACAATTCCGTTTAAAGAAAACTAGTACTTACACCAGTTGCCCAATGTCTACCAGGGCATCCCAGTGTGTACCAGGGCATCCTAATGTCTACCAGAGCATCCGGTGTGGACCAGGGCATCCCAGTGTGGACCAGGGCATTTGGAAACATCCTTTCTGGTGTGTGAATCAGTGGAAAGTGCAGTTTCACATACTGCACACAGCTTTCTAAAGACTCAGATGTGCTACTTGCCCTACATGACATCAGTGAGAGCCTTAGAGTTAGTGATTTCTAACTTGAGGGTATCCTTCAGGTCTAAACAACCACACATAAAACATGTTCTCCAATTCTTAAAGGAAAAAAATAAGACATGAATCACCAGGTATTTGAGGAAAATCAAGCACAGAAGTTAGGATAAAAAAAAAAAAAACTAAATGAAAGGAAACAAATAATGAACAAAACCAAGGTGAAGACACATACACATTATTTTTAATAGAAATAGAATCATTTTATACATGGTTTGCAATTTTTTGTCTAGTTGCTTTTCCTTAACATTTACGTTGAGGAAAATTGCTAATGAAACCACGCTGCAGGCTCTGAGGATCGGCTACTAATTGCTTCTGTGTCAGACGGTATAGAGCTATCCTATTTTTCTCGGCCAGTAATTTAAATCTTGGCAGTCTCTGTACAGCCTACGAATTGAATGTTTGGAGGTCAGGTGTCCAACTCGGACATATCCAGCGGTATTTCTTGATGAAGGATTAAAATAAGACTGTTTCCTCACTAAGGGGAAGGATATAGATCATGTATATGAAGTATAGATACCCAGAAGTCTGGATATCTATATATCATACAGAAAAAAATCATAGTATGGTTTATAAGATCATATATTATACTCTGTTTTAAAACACTCATTGTTTTTAAATAATGTGCTGACCTCAGGCAGTGGAGCGTGAAACTCTTAAATTTTTTTTATTTGTTTCTTTAGTCCTTGCCCTCTCTCCATCATGCCCAGGTAACCAATATTAACAGCCTACATGTCGTGTGTTATTCCACTTAATGTCTTATGCTTGGATAATCATAGACAAGCACACGGATTGAGGGTTTTTTGTTAACACTTCTGCAAAAATACTAGACTTTACGTACCCCACAGATACTATCAAATATTGTCTATAATGTAATGAAAATGAGCCTGCACTGTTGAAGAGATTGTCCTTGCTGCAGTCTTTTGAGAAGACAATTTGGGGACATTCACAAACATTTTTGAAATACACGTATATGGTAACATAGCAATTCTAACTCGAGGTCTGCATTCTAGAAAAGTACTTATGTGTGAACCTAGAGAGAAGAAAAAGCATGTCGGTAGTGAACATTGTTTACATAGTGGAGACATTGTATAAGTTCCTCAACTGCAGAGTGGTTCAGCAGTTGTGAATAGCCATCATACACGACTGTTCAGCCAGAGCCAACTTCTACCCGAGACTCAGCAGGCAGAGAGCCGAGGGTCCACACACATGTCTGAATTTTACTTTGTTTGAATATCAGAGAAAAAGCAAATGTGGTAACAATTCTTGAATTATTACAGCCGGGATTATATTCATTTTTATACCAACCTAGTCATAAAAGCTCATTTTAATATTATTTTTAATACAGAAAGGACCCATGAAGGCAAAGTTCAATGAAGCCCGAGAAAGTCATACTTCAGCTGCATATGCAACTATTCAAAGAAATGACATATATTTTTATATGTTGCAACGTGAAGAGTTCTAAGGTAACTTGTTAAGTTCAAATAGTAATATGTTAAATAATATAAATAGTATTCCACAAATTACTTTAAAAGACAGTACAGTTGTATGTAAAATATATAAATACAGAAACCATCTGGAGAAATGTGTATCTAGCTTAAATAAAGAGATATTTTTAGTAGGAAAAGTGGTTTGAGAGAACGTATGTGAAGGGGACTTTTAATTTTGTCTTTATATTCTTGGATATTTCTTGAATTATTTTACAACAAGGGTGTGGATTCAAAGTATTTTATAATACAGTTTTCTCTAAAATGCATTATTCTGGCTACTTTAGCAGCATAACAAATGGAATCACAACGTGGTGGCTTAAAGCAACATTTCTTATTGTGTTCTTAACTTCTGAAGTTCAGCCATAGGGACAGAGTACAGCAGAGATTTTTTTTGTTATCCTCACCTGAGGACACTTTTTGCATTCATAGAGCAAAAGGGAGAGAAGGAGGAAGAGAGAGAAACATTCATGTGAGAGAGACACATTGAATGGTTACCACCCACAGGACCCCAACCGGGGCTGGGGACAAACTGCAGCTGAGGTATGTGCCCTTAGTGGGAACCAAACCCAGGTCTCTCTGGACCATGGGCTGACACTCTAACCATTGAGCCAAACCAGCCAGGGCACAGAGATATTTTTTTAATCCTCATCTGAGGATATGTTTGTATTGATTTGAGAGAGAGCGAGGGAGAGATGAGAGAGAAAGGTCTATTGGTTGCCTCTTGTACATGCCCTGCCTGAGGACTGAACCTACAACCTAAGTATATGCACTGACCATAAATTGAACTTACGCTTTTTGGTGTATAGAATGATGCTCCAACCAACGGAGCCACCTGGCCAGGATGCAGAGATATCTTATCTCTCTGCTCCATGATGTGTGGGGCCTCAGCCTGGAGGAATTGACGATTAGACGTAACTGCAGGGATGGGGCTGGGATTACTTGACCTATCTGGTGCCGGGGTTGGGATGCACTAGGTCACTGCAGTGCACACATGTGACCTCGCCATGTCACTTGGTTTCCCCATAGGATGGCAGCCTCAGGGCACTGGGACTATCGAAATACAGCTGGGACATTAAGCCTGAGTTTCAGTGGATCCAGCAAAAGCACCATCCCCTTTTAGAATCAAATGGTCTTACGGCTTTTGCCACATTCAGAGCAACCATCAACCCTTGCTCCCTTCCCAAATGATGTTCACACTCTAAATGACCATGTGCGATGGTGTCATGGCCGTCTTTTCTAGATACAACCTGCCACACTCTGCCCTCTGGTAGTGAAAATTTATGTTCTGCCAACATACGAAATCCACTCATGCCCTCCACTAAGACTCCCAAATTTCCATCCCATTAGGGCATCAGCTGTATGTCTAGAATCCCATCATCAAAATCTGGTCCATGTCCAAATGAAGCCGCTGTGATTACAGCTTTCATTAAGTTAGAAATCTGCAAACTAAACAGCAAAGAAAACAACCAATAGAATAAATAGACACCCCATAGAAGAGGAAAAAATATTTTTAAACCATCTATGAAGAGTCCTTTTCCAAAATATATAAGAAACTTCTACCACTCCTTAGCAAAAACAAATATATAAGGAACTTCTATAACTCCTTCATGAAAAACCCCCAAGTGACTCAATTAGAAAATGGGCAAAGGACTTGATAGTATCTCCCCACAGAAGATATAAGAATGGCCAACAGGTACGTAAAAAGGTGCTTGATATCACCAATCATCAGGGAAATGAAAATCAAAACCACAATAAAGCCCCTGACCAGTTTGGCTCAGTGGTGAGAGCGTCGGCCTGTGGTCCAGAGAGACCTGGGTTCAGTTCCCGCTAAGGGCGCGTACCTCTGTTGCAGATTGTCCCTGGCCTTGGTTGGTTGGGTGGGTGGCAGCCACTCGATGTTTCCCTTTCACGTCGATGTTTCTCTCTCTCTCTCTTCCTCTCTCTCCCTCCCACTCTATCTGAACAGAAAATGGAAAAATGTCCTTGGGTGAGAATAAAAAAATATATAGATTAAAAAAAAACAAAAAACACACAATAAGATTCAACCCATACCTGTTAGGATGTCTGTTATCAAAAGCAAAAAAAAAAAAAAGAGAGCTAAATGTTAGCGAAGAGAAACTGGAGCTCTTATACTGTGTTGGTGGGAATGCAAAATGGTGCAGCCATTATAGAGACCAATGCAGAGGTTCCTGAGACCACTCAGTAAAGTACCAATTGCCCTAGCCATCTCACTTTGAGATGCACATCCCAAAGAACTGAAATCAGAATCTAGAAGAGGTATCTACACTCTTGTATTTATTGAGGCATTATCCCGATAACCAAGACATAGAAACAACTCAAATATATAACCATCAGTGGACAAATACATTTTTAAAATGTATATACATCAGTGGAATAGTATTTGGCTTTTAAAAAGAAGAAGAAAACCCTACCATTTGTGCGACGTTATGCTAACTGAAATAAGTCAGTCACAGAGGAACAAATTCCACTTATATAAAAATATTCAGACTATAAGCAGTATAATAAATAGTGGTTTCAAGGGGCTGGGAAAATGGAGGAATGTCTAAAAAATGGATATAATATTACAGGTATATAAGATAATATAAGTTAGAGATCTATTGAACTAAATAGAGCCTATAGTTAACGTTTTGGTGTTGTGCACTTAAAATTATGTTAAGAGGGTTGATCACGTGTTAAGTGTTCATACACACTCACACACATACACACATGCAGCACAACAGGACACAAGAAGCTTTTGGAGGTGACAGACATATTTATTATTTTGATTGCGGTGATGGTATTATGGGCATCCACATATGTCCAAATGCATTAAATTGTAAATATTAAATATGTACAGTTTTCTGTATATCAATGATCCCTCAATAAAACTGTAAAAAGATGTGAATCAAACTGCTGAAATGCAAAAAAAAATAAATTCTATAAACTGAAGAGACAGAAGTACAAGCAGGAATGTACATGATTCAGTGGTGGGGGAGACAGAAGAAAGACTACTCTAGACATTGCTACTTACAAGGGCCCAAAGGAGGAGACATCAGACAATAAGAAGTCTAAATGCAGGCAGGCGTGTGTTGCTGATTCTCGACTAGAGTCTGTGCTGCTCCTTGCTCCTTTTGTTCTGTTATCCTTGGCTCTTAGCTCTTCCCACTGTTCTGGTCCAGTGTTCTAGGGACTTAAGATATGAGTCATGGTGTAACTGAGGAGCCTTCTCAGCCTGCTTCCTGCCTATAAAAAATTGGGTTTTCTAAGGACTCTTTTTATGGTCTGGTCTGGCCCTTTGAATTCTTTTCTCTTAAAACTTTTTTGGGCTTGGCTGGTGTGGTCACTGGTTGAGCATGGATCCATGTACCAGAAGGTCACTGGTTCAATTCCCAGTCAGGGCACATGCCCAGGTCATGGGCCCAATCCCCAGTGTGGGGCATGCAGGAGGTGGCCAATCAATGTTCTCTCTCACTGATGTTTCTCTCTCTCTTTCTTTCCCTTCCACTCTAAAATTCATAAAGAAAAAATATTTAAAAAAAAACTTTCTTGGACTTCCTGTGTATCTATTCATAATGAACTCCATTAGAAAAAACAACAACACAATGAATAAATAACACATCCACAGATCTCTTGGGGATATGCCCTTCTTTCCTTAGGCTTCTTGTGAGATTGTTGCGGAGCCTCGTAAGATTCTCAGAAATTCTACAAAGACCATCTGCGAGCCACACTACTCAGATGGCAGCAGGGCTTTGATTCCTGGAAAGCGTCCAGGAGGTTCCACCTTGTATCATTCTCTACTGTTAATATGGATTTTTATGATAACAACATTGGCTTCGTGTTCTGTCCTGAGATCCGCCCTTTATCAGTTGATGTTTTTTTTGCTCTGTTTTGTTTTGCTTTGCTTTGTTCTTTTTGTCTTTAGAACCCAGAAAAGCCTGCTTACTTCCCAATTCCCATACCTTTTGCTTGAATATTTAGCATTTTTTAAGCTTCTATCTAAATTTTGGTCGACACGAATCGAATAAATCGGCTGTCTCTTTTCACGTCTTGCCTGGAAGCTATCTTAGCCAAATTCACCAGTTTTAAGAATATTTCTACATTCTACACTGCCTCAGGGAAGAATGTGACCAAACTGTATGTTACTACATAACAAGAATCACCTCGCTTCCAGCCTCCGTAACTGTCTTCACCCTAAGCTCCAAGCTTCCTCGAACACTGTTCTCAAGGCCCTGGTTCTGCTCACTGTCTGATGGAAAGGTTACGCCATGTGTTAGACTTTCTGTTTGTTTTGTTTCTATGGCAGCATCACATTTTTAGCACCGAGTTCTATTTTATTTCCTTCTTTGATGAAAAAAGAGAGAGAGAGAGAGAGAGAGAGAGAACCAATATTCTGAAATTTACAACTCACGTTTATTTATGTGAATTTTGGAGGTTCGGGATTCAGATAGCATACTGGGGGCGGTTTGTCTACTCTACAGTGTGTAACATTTGGGATCACAACTGGGAGACTCCAAGGCTAAAGGGGAATGACTTGAGGCTGCAGAGAGCATGTTCCAAAGGTCTGTGTACTCTCGTTTCCAGTACGTGGCTTGGGAAGGTTGAGGACCAGTACTGTTGCTCAGAGCACCTATGTTTGTCCTCGGTGGGGCTTGGTCTCCTCCTAGCATGATGGTCCAGGGTGGTGGACTGCTACCTCTCAACTCACAGTTACTCTAAGAACAAGGTAAATTGCATCCCCTTTTATGACCTGGCCTCAGACATTGCCCGGCATCATTTCTGGTATTCTTTATCAGTTGCAGAACTCGCAAGCTCCCCTTGGTTTAAGAGAAGGGGCAAAGACCCCCATCCTTGAGTGAAAAGAGAGGCAGAGTCACATTGCATGAGAATATTCCAGGTGGGAAGTGCTGCTGTGCTCGTCACTAGGAAGTCCCCCCGTGCCACAATGATCAGAGACGTCTCAGTCAACACAAACCTACGGACGATGAAAAGTTTCAGAAAATCCATAAAAATCCTTGAAAAAGTCAACCTTTTATTTTTTTTTAAAAATCACCAATTATATGAAAATGCAATTAAATGTCCCATTATGTTCTGTGTGAAGAGTTTAATTGATTATAACATAATGGCTCATAGATGCATTATGTATAAAAATAGATTCCATTGACTTGGCTGTGTCCTGCTCAGACTAATCAACTTAATTCTAGTGTCTTCTGTGAGAACTTTTTCCTGGTCCCCTATCCCTCCCCCCCCTTACCCAGCAGAGTTTCATGTTACTTCATGATGTTTTCAGAACACATCACACTGGTCTACCTGGCAGCAGGCATTATTTGGGATTTGAGATCGCACATGACCCCATCTTTTCTTTTACTCCACTGTGAGATTCCTGAAGACTGATTGTACTTACTTCTCATTGAATTCCCAAAGTTGGCAAAGGGCTCAGAATACCACACGGTGAGTCCTCACCTCAAAGAATAATTATCCTTCACATTCACACATTCTTATAGTTCACACACAGGCTAAGTCATTTGCTGCTTCACATGCTAAGAAATGATGTCTCCCTTTCACAGATGAGTGAACTGGAGCCTGGATAGGTTTTTCAGCTTGTCCAGTGTCACCAGGCACGTGGTAGCTGAGGACGGAATCAATCAAGTGTTATTTCCCCAATCCAGCCTCGTTCACTTCCCGTCCCCCCTTTCTGAAGCTGAAAGATTTAGAAATAATGACTGGTAATGAAAATACCTAACAGACTCTGATACAGTTTTGATTGTGCAAAATTATGATTTGGACAAAGCAATATTGATATATTCACCTTGAAAAAATTGCCTACAGCGTGTCAAAGTAGGTTTACACTGTCTTTAATTTATTGCAATTTACAGTAACTGAATTCCAAGTCTTAAGCTTCCATAAAGATTAGTTATATTGGAAAGACTCCAGTCTTATAAAATAGAAAATTAGATTATTTAAATGCACATTCCAAACAAGATATACTAATTCTTACACTATTCCTAAAATATGTTAGTGTATTATATTAAACTATGCACAGAGAAATAATCACTGATGCATAAATTATTCAAATTCTTTATCCAAATATATGCTCACTTATTTGTAAGTTCAACTGCATATGCAATTTTTTGAGAAATTAAATGAATGTGTTTATTATCATTGATAGTTTCTCAGTATTCTAGTAATGATAGGAAAACCCAGAAATCAGAGAAACAGGCGTTATGAGTTTATTTATTTCTTTCCTTCCCTTTTCTAGGTTCATGCTCCCTAAATGTTACAGTGTAGCAAAGGGCACCTTTGGAGGGGGTGGGGAAGGAGGAAGAACAGTATATTGTTTTCCTAGTTCCACCTCCCTCTCTTTTAAGCTATTTCAATATAATAAATTTTTGACCTTTCAGAACTTGTATTTTTCTTCTGGAAAGTGGGCTAAGGAGATCTACCATTAATATTTTACGTTGATGAGTGTTATGGGCTGAGTTTGCTACTCTTCTCCCAATCAAAAAAAAAAAAAAGTTGTCATGTGTTGATTACCAACCTCCAGTACCTTAGAACTTGACAGGATCTAGAGCTAGGGTCTTTAAAGAGGTAACTGAGGGTAAATGAAATCACTAGGGTGGGCTCTAGGGCAATGTCACTGGTGTTCTTAAGAGAAGAGGAGATCAGGACGCGGCCCCCACAAAGAGACATGTGAAGACATACGAGGACCATCAACAAGCCAAGAAGAGAGGCCTCCCAGCCCTGTTGACACGTCGATGGCAAACATGTAGCCTCCAGAGCAGATGATACATTTCTGTTTAAGCCACTCAGTGTGTGGTGCTTGGGTAAGCAGCTCTGGCAGACTTACACGCTGAGTTATGATTCATCCTAAACTGAGGTTTAAATAGATGATGTCGTGTTGCTAATACAAAAGGTCATTTTTCTTCTATTCCTCCTGCTCCTGAGCTGGCGCAGCCTTGGGGTCCCGTGGACAGCAACGCCACAGGTATTCTGTTTGGATTCCCATGCCAAGTTTTCTTCATCGTTTTAAGGTCATGGTAACTGTTTTTTTTTTGTTTTGTTTTGTTTTTTTTAATTTTTGTCCTATACTGTTTCTTGGATTAAAATCTATCATTTCCAGGTCCCACTGGCATCTTTCCAGTGTGACAATGTTAGCGTTTGCCTGCGTGAGATTGATTGCCGGTGAGATGGATACATGTTTCTTACTCTAACAGGCACATTTTCCTCTAGGGGAGCGTGCAGAAGTCCTCCAAGTGTTAATGGGTCTTACACACCCCCTTCCAGGGAGACTACAGTCTCAGGTGCCGGATGCAGATGGCCAAGGAGGGAAGGCCACCTCTCACGCTGGCCACTTCGCTTATTGTTCGCATTCCCAGGACACCCAAACAGGCATTTCCAAAAGCCAGGTGGCGGGCGCTGCCCATAGCAGAAATGATTGCTTTCCCACTGTCTCACTTGAGTAATGAGCTAATAGAAAACCAAGTTATGGATCTCCAGAACCAGGACAATAATAAAATCATAATGATATTGTTAGCAATCTGGCCCCAACGCTGCTTCCTTCTCCCAGAGAAGCACTGTCACGTAAATAGAAAAGCTCATCCATCACAGAAATCGCACGAGCGCCAAGCCAACTGGCTCGAACACGCACAGAGCCCTGCTGGTGAGACTGCCCACTGCTGGGCATCAGGGTCCCCCAGAAAATCCAATTAGCACACTATTGGAGGTGGCTGACCTTTCCTGAGCAGGTCCTGGGAACTATGACCTCGTGTGGCTTCCACAAGGTCACAGAGACAGCGGGAGGGAGGGCCAAGGTCAGAGCTCAGTTCTCATCTCAAGCCTGTGTTGTGTCTGGCACCGACGTCTTAAGCTTTAGGTGTTCAGTAGGTGGCTGGACCCGAGGTTTTGTCACCTTAGAAGCGGTAAACAAACACAAAAATAATAAGTATATATGGAGAGCCAGTAAGAACCCAGTAAATGGTAGTCCCTCGAGTCTTAACCATTATCTCACCCCTTACAGCTGTGTAATCAATACCAATAGACAATGGTCATTATTTAGTGTGAAGAACAAGAGGAAGTCAGACTCTCACATTGAAAATAACGATGCCCCCTATCTTCCCAACTCTCGACAGGGTGTGCGCACCCAGCAAATGTGCACCCCACCACTAAGTGTGCTCCTGCTGTGGCTTCCCCCAACTATTACAGCTAATCCCCTGCGTTAGTAGATTAGACTCCCTGAAATAATAGATTCATAGCTGAATGACTTCCAAAATGAATAGGACAAATGAATCCTTTTTCAACATGATTACCAATCAAAACAAATGTTAATAGTGTTTGGCTTTTTAAAAACGTGACCAATTCTAGAAAAAACAATATATTGATATTTCTGTAGTATTTTTTAAAAACAAGTTATAGCTCATGCAAATACCTCAAATTTGAGGATTATATTCAACAAATATTTATGAAATGCCTGCTCCATGCCAGGCAATATTCTACCTACTGAGGAGACAGCTATTAACTAAATCTTTTCTTCGTGGTCTACTTCAAAAAGTTAGACAACAATAAAATAAAGTAGAAGAACATAAGATGCTGTGAATAAAAATGAATCAGGGTAGAGGAATAGAAACAACTTTGCTAGTGGTACAAGAACAGTGTTTTGCTCTTTTAATGAGGGTGATCAGGGAAAACCTCACCCCCACAGGGAGGTTTGGGCAGAGATCTCAAAGAGAAAGACATCAAGCGGTATGAATATTGGAGCCAAGAATGCTTCAGATAAAGTATACACCAAGCGCTGAAGCCCTGAAGTCATGTGCTTGGTGTACTGGGAAAATTGCAAAAGAGCTCTGGCTGCTTTGCTCAGTGGTTAGAGCATTGGCCCCCAGACCAAAGAGTTGCAGGTTTGATTCCAGTCAGGGGCAGCTACCTCCGTTGAAATTCAGTCCCTGGCCCTGGTTGGGGTCGTGCAGGAGGCATCCAATTGATGTGAATTGATGTGTCTCTATCACATGAATGTTTCTCTCTCTCTCTGTTTCCCACTCTATCTGAAGATGAATGGATGAGAATAAAAAAAAAAAAATTGCAGAAAAATCAGTGTGGTTGGAGGAGGGGAGAGGAAAGGGGATGTGGTAGAGTTTGACGGGATATGAAAAGCGATCATAAGCTGATCATTAAGACTTTGGAGGCCATTTGGACAGAAAAGTAACATGATTCACATGTGAGAAGCATCACCCACCTCTGTGTAAGAATAGACCACATGGGGCAAATTTGGCAGGTAGAAGATCAGTTAAAACACCAATGTCCCCCCGGCAAGAGGTGATGGTGGCTTGACCAGGACAGCGGTGCTGTTGGCAAAAAAGGTTGGATCTCAACGTATCGTGAAGGCAGAACCAACAGGGCTCCCGACAGACCGATGGTGACGTGTAAAGGAGAGGCGCTGAAAACTAAGTTTGTGGTCAACTAGAAGAATGCAGTTGGTATTTATTCAGACAAGAAAGAGTGTGGAGGGGTGAGTTTGTGGAGGGGGGACAGTGATAAGGATACGGATGTTCTCACAATGTCTTTGGAATCAATGGGTCTAGGATTAGACATAGTTTTGGTAAAAACAGGATGGGTTTGTTTAACATACATTTTATTGGCATATGTGGAAGTTCTTCCCCAAAAGTCTTTCTTGGAATAAATTACGTTTCAGCAAAGTTCTAAAAGATAAGTAGGGTTTGGGAAAGGGAAGAAGAGAGCAGGGTGAGGGTTCCGGAAAAGCCTAGGAGGTTCCAAGCCGGGACGCAGGACGATCGAGGGCAGACTAAACCCCACTGGCTATCGCTGTTGTTCGGAAAGGGTGACTTGGTTCCGGCGCAACTGCTATATTTAGGAACGAGGTGAATGTGAGTGAATTTTGCAATTGCTTCTTTGTTATTCTGTCTGCAAAAAACAGTGGTGAATGCAGAAAGTTGTGGAGGAATATACAACATGCACACATGTAACACCCTCATATTCACCAGCCACCTTGGTCCACCCCATGTACCAGAGCCCCAGCCACCCTTCCACACCTGTGGTGACAACTTCCCCTCAAATCTCAGGTGACTCTCTTCCCACTGTTGTGAGCTTGACAGTACGCTCCCTCTGGTTTTCTCATCCATGCACACAATCCAGCTCCTTCTTTTCAAGGTGCACCTTTGTTGTAGCGTTTAAGCATTTCTTAAGCATTGGACAGGTGTAATCAATGTTTCTGTTCTTACTAGGTTTGCGTCTCCTTTGTATGTGTCTCACACATCAACGTTTTGAGTGTGCTTTGCTCCTGACCCCCGTAAGCCTTGCTGTGTGTATTGCACAATTTTGCAGCGTGCCGTGATTTTTCAGAATGGATATATTATGTTGGAGCAGTAACACAAGTGCCCGACTTAAGCTTTGATTGGGAGGCATCCACTTCCAACAGGTCTACCTGGAGCAAACACATATTGTCAGCCATAGGAGGAGATGACCAGCCAGACCATCAAGTCGTCTTCGTTTTCAAGATCTAGGTTGATTTACATAAATGATCATTTGGGCCACCCTTTTTTTCTCTTCCCACACTTTAAATTCTTGCTTTTTTGTTTTAAATTCACCAATTAAGAGTGATCTCCTGAAATCCCAGTCCCTGCCCTCCATTCCAACAAAAGCAGAACCCCAGGCCTGTACACTGTTCCTCACTCTACCCGCGACCTCCCCGTGTAGCCCAGGTGTGCTTTGTAATTCCCAGGTCCTGTAAGAAATAAACCTGTATCTTCTCATATTTTCCTCACAATTATTGCTGAAGGACATCTTGCAATCATGACAAGATCCACAAAGGCTGGTCCAACCACACTTTGGTTAGTGAGAGGCTGGGACCAACACAGTAACAATTGTTTAGACCTTGTCATAAGATCAGTTATGAAGCGCACAGGACAGCGGGATTGCACTTTGGAAAGATTGTCTAGAGTGTGAGAACAGACAGAAGGATGAGGCGCTAGTCAAGAAGTTGAGTTATCGTCCGCATAACAGGGCTAAGAACGCTACTCAGCTATAAATTTGTTATTTGCTAAAATGCCTTTAAAGTGCTTGTACAAGACTGGCATCTGAAAAGTACCTAGCAAGTGCTTATAGGCATACGCTTTTCATTCCAAAATGGTTCCTCTGCATTGCATCGTTCCACACTAAAGGCACCTCTGACGGGAATATTACCATTTTCATTTTTTGAATGAGGAAGTGGAGTGTCAGGGAGGTTAATCAGTTTGCTCAAAGCCACCGCCAAGTGGCAAGCTGGGTCCCCAAGCCAAGTGTTCACCTTCATCTCCACGAGTCCTCCACAGGCCACCGGGGCTCAGAGGGACCCGCACCTGGGGCGTGTGGGGCAGGAGAAGGACAGCCCTCGCGTGGGCTGAAAACTGCTTTAACTTGCTTCTCAGGCTCCCGTCTCCCTGAGCAACCGGCCTCCTGCCAGCATCCAGTGAGATCTGCAGTTCCGAACTCCACTGCGTCCTCTGTAGGCGTCATACATTAGACTTCGTGAAGCTCTTTCAGGACAGTTTCTTAATCCTTCAGTCGGCGTCGCTGCCCTGTTAACCGTGCAGCGTGCGAGTGGCCCTGGACTGGAGAAGCAGAATAAGGCCCTTCAGCTCACACCTTGCACAACCCAATCACATGCCTGGAGGTCTAACCCCACCCGTTTGAAAAAATCAAAGATAACTTTCCCGATCCTTCACATTCAAAGCAGGGATCAATGGAAAACATGGACAAGCCCATCACCCGTTGGGGTTCTGAATGAAAGGTGTCCCTAAATCTTAGAAAGACCCCAAAGCACAGATTTAGTAGTCGATTCTTCGATCCTGTGTCTTATTTAAGAAGGCATTATTTTCTGGGGAACCCTCAAGCTCCCATTTCACACTGCAAACAATTTTCTCTGCCTTCCTCCTGAAGTGCAGCCGAACACTTGATTCTCCGGACCTGTTGCATGAGCGTGTCTGTGTGTAGACGATCGTTTTATCGAACCCCGGGAAATGACTCCACTCCGAAATGCAGTCGGATGGCAGAAGGTCAGGGGTGGTTCTCCAGAGGGCTCCACCTCGAATGTGTTGCTTGTTTGCATTCGAGTCACAATAATTCTAGGAGATGCTTATACACTGATTTCTTCTGCCGCAACATTCTATTATTTGTGGACTGTGCTCAGGTCAGTTAATCACTCATAAGATGATGAAAACTCTGTGACGTACAGTTAAGCGGAGGGGAGCAGTTCAAGCACAGTAGGGTTTGTATTGTTTTCACTTCTTCCCACTTTTGAAGACCATGAAGAGTTCTCGCCTTCCCGTGTACCCAATGCCTTGAAAATTAGGAATCAGTGCAGAGAAAAATGATCGGGCTAAAAGCAACTTATCCCCGGGGTGCCAAAGGACACTTTTTCAGGGCCTCAGGAATAAAGCTCAGGGCAATTTTATTTCTTTGATATGTTTGCTAGATTTACTACTGAAGGTTATGATATTAGGCCTAAGGGGATTCCAACAAAATTTAACATCTACAAATAACTATGTTTTCAGCCAGAAAACATCCTAAAATCATAAAACGATGCCTACCACACCCTGCATAACAATCGGACAACAGACAATTTGAGAAATGAGGGTGCTCACTGTGCCACTCACGTTTAGTTCCGGAATGTCATTCCGACTCAAGCCTGCGTGCGACCAGGAAAGGGGACCAGAGGCTCTGAGAGGTCTCCTCTGTTGCTGAATCCTGGAAGATAAGGAGTAGATAACAGGAGAATTGGGGCAGAGGGTGAGGATGGGGAACGCAGGGTCCTCTCAGCCTCACTCTATTATTAGGGTATTTTAAGACATGAAGAAGAGAGGAAATGATTGCATTTAATACTTTAGAGATCACTTTGGCTCTTATGAAGATAAATGTTTGGAGAGGGAAATGAATCAATAAGGGGAAACCACTTAAAAAGCCTAGTCTAGAACAATAAGCTTATAATGCGTGATGATTTCTTAGGGCTACTGTTACAAAGTACCACTCTCTGTGCACCTGCGGGTGTCCACAGGGGTCACTACACTGATCACGAGTGTGAACACTACTGCGGAAGCACAGGTTAAGGGTGCTGCTGTCCTGGACATAACTTCAGACACATCCCAGACGAAGTGCCTTGCGACCCTGGAAGGCTGACCATCGTGCTGTTGACGAGTTGCGTTGACCCATGTCTGGGTTCCTTTAAAATTACTTCATCTTCAATTTCACTGCCTCCCCCATCATCCTCACCCCAACTCCCAAGGTGAGGCAGGAAAAGAGGAAGGGAATTGGCCGGAACTATGTGAGCAGAATGCTCTCAGAGTCATCCCACCCCGCTGATTCTGGCTAGTTGTATTTGAACTGTATTCCAGCAGCTGGTCTCTCCCTTACAATGAGTTCTCACTCAAGAAGGTTTCTCTTTTCTCATACGAATAGAAACTGAGTTACCTCAAAGCCTCTCCAGGATGGTTCTAGACCACTTGAAAAACTTAACTTAAATTCAAACTAAAAAAGAAAAGAGACAGAAAGAGAGGACACTGTATAATTTGAGGAATGAGCAGGTGTCTTGTTTTCAAGTCAGAGTAATCTGGGACTGAATCCTGGTCCATCTGCTTGTTAACTGTGAACCTGTTTTAAAATGAAGAAAATACTGAACAGGATATTGATGCAATAAAATTTGTAATAATGTAAGTGAGGTACTCAGGGATGTGGTTGGATAAGATCATGATATTTAATACAATGTTCTTTTTTTAAAATTTATTTAGCCAAATTAATTAGCTGAGTGTCCTTTCTTGAAGAATCACATGTTGGCACTGCTAGTGCTGGTGCGTAATGTCCCTTGTCTGAGGGCAGGAGGCCAAGGAGCCGAGTGAGTGTGGTAGGACCTGCGGGGCGGATGGGAGCCACTAGAAATCGATTTCCTTATAATGCGCACAGGGAGCATCTCTCTCAGTTCATCCACCAATGTTAATATAAAGGGCGTATGCCTATAAGAAAACCCACTCTTACCTTTTACTAAAATAAAGAGGAAATACGCTTAGTAAGTACAGATTACATTATGCAGGGGTGGCAGATCAAAACAAATTCTGAAATAGGCTTGAAAGAAAGATACAATTGCAAACAGAGATCTGACAACCGTGAGCTAAATAAACTAGGTTACAAGTAAGTGTTCACTCAATATCGTGTTTTGTGTAGGAAACTGATAGTGTGGATAACATTTCACACTAATGATGCATTTATGCCTTGGGGACAGGAATCTACCTGTAAGGTAGGTGCAGAACTACCTGTTTTATAGTTGAGGAAAGTGTAGTTCCCCAAACTAAAAAAATTGGGTTAAGTAAATTAGGACAAGAACACGGGTCTTTTTTAGTTCATGCTTCTGTATTTTTAGTATGACATCAATAAACCTTAATATGCAGGAGTGATGTTAAAATGCTAAACCAATTATTCTCGACTTTTGAGACCTGAAGATATACAACATATCTGTTTTCCCTGCTATTTTATCCCCAGTTGCAAACACAGTGCCCAGTGTCTATGTTTTTAATAAATATTTGTTGAATTGGTGAAATAATGAGACTGTTACTAGGTCAGCTTGTTAGACATAGAACCTGGACTTCAGAAGTTACCAGAATCGCCTGTATGTTATGAGTACCATTAGAAAACTGATTTTCAGGGGTCAATGGTTTGAGAGTAGGTCGTTTGGAACTTGTTAGTAAAATGTGTGTGTGTATGTGTGTGTCCATCTGTGTGTATGAGCATCTGTGTGTTCATGGATGTGTGTGTTCCTGTGCGTGTTCCTGTGCGTGTGCATGGGTGTGTGTGTGCACGTGTGTGTGAGCATGTGCAGACTGAAAGAGTGTGACTATTATGGAACTAAGTTGCAGGACTAGAGGTCATGGAAAAGATCACAGAAAACAATTTTATTGTAAATATATTTGTAAAGATCTAATTTTAATATTATTTTGAAAATTCTACTCTACCAGATTTCTCATATGTTTTGGAGAATCAGGTAATAGGGCAGATGTCAGGGCGTCAGCAAACTATCCCCCACAGGTGAAATTGGCACATTGACTATTATTGTAAATAAAGTTTTATTGGAACACAGCCATGTTCATTCACTTATGTATTGTTTATGGCTGTTTTCACAGTAAAGTGGTAGAACTGAGTAGTTGCAACAGACCATATATAGTCCACAAAGCCTAAAAGATTTACATCAAAAAATGTGTGCTGACACCCGATTTCATCCACACCCCTTATTTTGCAGATGAAGGGCCTGAGCCCTTGATGAAGGACAGAAGCCACTCAAAGATATGCGGTCTTAGAGGCAGCCTGGAACCGGAACCGGAACTCACATACCTAACTGCCATTCCCTAGCGTCTTCCTTTACCACAAGGCATCACATCACCTTGTTCTAAAGAGTTACACGGATTCACAGACAATTTACTTCTACTGTGTCATAAAACACACTCATGTCCTATACACATGCTTTGTATTGTGTATGCAAAGCCCCAGAAGATTCTAGCTGGCTTGCATTATCTGCCCCCCAAGAGCACCTGGGAACTGTAACCCCCCAGGGGATGCTGCTGGTGCATAAAAGCTGAGCTGGAAACTATTACAAAATCAAACAAAATTGATCTGAAAAAATGACGCAATGACTCAAAGGCCAGTTGTATTACGATGCCAGCTGAATCATCTCCTTTGGTGGATACTCCATAAACAGAAACAGAAATAATGGATATATATGACTCAATGCTGGGATTTAAAGAATGGAAAGAGGATGGGTCTAGACACCCCCCATCTCATAATAGAAAATATGCAGAGATTTCAGTGGCATTGAGGACACCTGCATGCCAGAGACAGTGCCTGAGTCACCTTTGCTCAGGAGTGGAGAGTAGGAATGGGCTGGGCCAATTAAATCGGATGAAGCCGAGATGGCCGTCCTCCTACTGAACCTCCGGGGAAACGCACATGTCACGGAAGTACGCGCGATGGCAGTTGACAATGAGCCCAACAAGCCAAAGAAGGAAGCAAGTTATCCTGAAAGTGAAAGAGAATCCAGGAAAGCAATTAAATGTGGGTGGAAAGAACCAGGAGCCGGGGTTGGAAGGTGAGAGTGGAGCAGGAGTGAAAGGGACCCTTGTCATCAGGGCAGGTTCGGGCATCCGCCCCCGAAGATTGTTTGCACTGGTTGGCTGCACGTGAAGGGCCAGGCAAGGGCCAGGAGAGACAATGAAAGTAAGAAAACCCTGCTTTCATGAGGGGATGTCCCCGAGAGCATCTTATGTACCAGGCAATGAATCACTGCCTAACCGAATATTGCTAGTACCATGTGACAGAGGTCTGGCAGCCCAGCATTGCTCTCATTTGAGAACAGACCCTTCCGCAAACCATGTCCACATGCCATGGATGTGGGACGAGGACCTCCATGTCCTATCAAGACAAGAATTTTAGGTTAGCTGGAATAGACAGGGTAATCAGTTGTAAACATCGGAATCAACTCTTTCTCATCTCGTGGGGAAAAAATGAATTTCTGGGTATTAGGTGCACAAAGAATCTCTGTGAGTGTCACTGAATCATTCACATGGAAGGAGGAGTGGCCATAGAGGAAGTCTGAAGACACACACCTAGCAGCTGCCCCTGGCACGGCTACATTCTGATGCGCCCGCTCCCACCCCTGGCTCTATTCTGAAGACACACACCTAGCAGCTGCCCCTGGCACGGCTACATTCTGATGCGCCCGCTCCCATCCCTGGCTCTATTCTGAAGACACACACCTAGCAGCTGCCCCTGGCATGGGTACATTCTGATGCGCCCGCTCCCATCCCTGGCTCTATCCGATTGACTCTCACAGGGATGAGTCTGATGGGCTGAATGTAGTACTTATGCCTATTTCATGGGTGGAAGGGAGGCTGGAAAAGGGCATGCCAGGGTAATGCTTGGAAGGCTGGATTCATTATGGTGGGGGGGGGGTTATCCAAACATAGGGGGAGTCCTCGAAAAATGAGATACCCATCAGACATGGTAATCACACAGTTTCCTGGCCAATAAGGGATCCCTGAGCCTAACATTCAGGAAAGGTGGAAGCACATAGGTTAGACAGGGTCAGGGGGACTTGGGGAAGTGTCATAGATGCCGAAAGAGAGTGTGCCACTCTTCTTAGGCCACAAAGAATAAGTGTCACAAGATTAGTCCCATCTTGAACTGGACGGCAGCATGGCTTCGACATGTGGCAGGAATAGCCAAGAAGGGATCTAAGGCAGAGGAAAGCGGAGCTGAGAGACATCATGAAAGACAAGATCCGTGTAGGCAGCAGGTCCCGGCCGGCTGTCTCGACCTCTGTCATATCGTTGTATCTATTCTGTACTCTGGTGTCTGCGTACCCTCCATCCTGCTCCTCCAGAGTGAATTTGTCTAGTGCTGCTGTCTGTGCTTATGCAGACAGAGACAGAGACCCAGAGAGAAAGGGAGGAGACTCCAGGGGGCTTGTAGCCTGGGGCATTTCACCAGGGAGCTCGATGCTGGAGTTTTAGGCAAAAGCCCTGCCAACTATAACACGGGGTTTGCTCGTCTCCCTTTGGGTATGTTAACAAAGTAAACCAGAGCCACGTGGAAGTGGAAGAGTAACAGGCAAACTTGGTTCAGGACTATCACAATAAGAAAATGAGACCGTGGGCCAGAACTGGGCTCCATTCTGAACAGAACAGAGACAGTGGCATTTTGTAGCCAAGCAGCCAGAGGGCCCCTTGGATGAAAATTACCAAGAGGAGTTGTCAAGCCTGGGTGTTTTTCCTGGCTAAACCAAGGTAACAGGAGCCTGCAGCATGAGTAGGTACCAAGAGTAGGGGATTCTTGCTACACTGACATCAGTTCTTGCTAAATCTTGATTTTACTAGGAAATACACAGATAGTTCAGTAGCCTGAATAAAGTCTGGCCAAGCAAAGAATCTTTTTAAATGTCTCACTCAGAAACGAACAGAAAAGCAGTGGTCCGATTGACAAAGCAGAGCTCGGTGAATTCTAGATCCCCTTGGTATAACAGCATTTTCACAACCTCAGAAATGCAGCAACACCTGGAAACTGTGCTCTGGAGATTGGGTAAGACATGTTCGCTTTTATTATCTAATTTAATTTTCAAAAAAACTCTGCCAGGAGGATTGCCGTTATTTCCAGGCTGCAGCAGAGGACATTGGAAGTCGGAGGGATTCTGCCACTTGGTGCCCCGGAACTTATACCCGCATCTGCGAGCACCTGTGTTTGGAAATCAGGTTTGTCCAAACTACAGCCCGCATTTGCTGCTTTGCACCTGGCACCTGGGCTGTGACTCACATGCAAAGTGATTCGGTTTCAGACAATGCAGCAAAACGTTGAAAGTTCTCTGCTCCGTCTGGAAAGGGCTAAAAATATATGCAGATCAAAACTGGCCAAAATAAGAATGAGGCTGACACGTAAGGAGGGTCTAGGAGGAGGGGTTGGCATCCAATCGGTAGGAGCTGAGGAGACGCTCAGCCCACTGCTCACGCATCCACAGTCCTCCTAGTCCAGGATAAAGGCAGTGGGAAAACCCTTGCTGGCCCTTCTCCCCACCTCATCTCTTGGCTGGTGAGGGAGAAAGATTCATCAGGCTTCTGAGATGACGAGTTTGTTAAGCAAACCAAGAAGGTTCAGTAAGGTTTCCTTCTAGGCCCCTGTATTCCGCAGGGATCAGCAGAGAAAGAGAACCAATAGGTTGTGCGTGTAGTGAGAAAGAGATTTATATTGAGGAATTCATGGTTGTGGAGGTGTGGCCAGTCCTAAATATGAAGGGGCAGGCTAGTGGGCTGGAGAGCCAGGACAGATTGCAGTTCAAATCCAAAGGCAGTCTGTCGGCTAGCCTGGAAAGAAAACAAAAGAAAGAGAGTTTGCAGCGGAAGTCCGAAGGCAGGCTTCCAGAAGAATAATGTCTGCTTACATAGGGGAGGTCACTCTTTTTGTTCTGGGTAAGTCTTCGACGGACTGGATTAGACTCACCCACAGTATGGTGGGCAAGAGTATTTACTCAACTTCCTCCAATATCGATGTAAACGGCATCCAGAGACAACATCACAGATACACCTAGAATGACATTTGGCAAAATATCTTGGCACCATGGCCCAGCCAAGTAGACATACTGTTAACCACCACAGCCCTCTTTTCTCAGGGGGCACTCAAGCACGCGGTATTCTGATTTTCCCAGCACCTCCAGGAACTAAGTGGATAGTTTCATTCACTGGGACAGGGTGCATTGAAAGATTGTTGGCAACTGATCTAAGACTGTATTCCCATCAGCTTTATTAGCAGTAAGGATAATATTCAAACTTTTCCCCTGATTCTTCACAAATGGGTCCTAATTTGAGGAGAAGAACACAGGGTGCTATTATAGATGGGTGCATGGGCTTGGATCTTAAGAAGCAGAGACTAAAATTATGCTCATAAAGTTCAGGTGGATTGAAGGTTTTGGCCGAGCCAAGATGAGATGTTTCAGGATCCACACTTGAGTAAGTTCAGAGCGCTAGAATTATTAGTGTTCTGGGTCTCAGTTACCACTAGTTGGTTAGTTACAGACATTCAACAATTTTTCCAAAGGTGAGGGCCTGAGTGATACCCTGTTGGCTCTCACTAAGCACATCTGTCCCTAGCATGCAGGTCACTGTAGTGACCTTGACCTGACTCACGTGGTTGCTGAGTCAGGGAGCCAGTAATAAAGAAAATGTTTGGACCCAGTTAAGACTCCTCAGTAAGGAGATGGTTTAGGCATTTTAGGCAATGAGATCATTTTTTTCGTCCCATTGTGAATTGTTTTGCAAGAGCCCAGACAGCGACTTTGTTCATTTAGGTTATGGCTGTTGTTGAGTTCAGCACAAGCCACAGAGCACATGGTCTGGCCTTCCCATTCACAGAGACCCAGGGCATACCCTGAAAAATGATATTAGATTACAAAGACACAACCTCCCAAAAAGAGGATGGTGGATTTTACTGACAGATAAATAAAAAGGAATACGGTCCGTAATATACAGAAACTATGCCATTGTTTTGGACCGAGGTGAAGAACCCAATGAAACAATGGCCAACTCAAAAATTTAGAAAAAAAAGCAAAAACATTCAAAATGCCTATGTCTGTAGCACCCATTTTATCTCTAGAGATTGAGTTTTGTGAAATTAAATTGGCTTGAAATCTGTTTCTGTCTTTCTATCACCCTAGGAGTTGTGCAGAACAACAGACACACTAGAGAAAGCAACGTGTTTTTGGAGGAGGGGGGGGTTCATGTGGTAGAGTTTGGATCATAGAGATCTGACTGGATAAATATGAAAGGCGAAAAGGGATTTATTTGGGGAAAGAAACAGGTGTCATTGTTGATACTTGAGCAGAGATGATGATGTCTATCCCCCAACCATGCATCAGACAAGGTTTTATTCTGGAGGACAGAGACCCCCAAAGGGAAACCACATCCAGGAAACAGTTAAGCCTTTTAAAAGCGATGTCACAATACAGAGAAAGACAAATACCAAGTGACTGTACTTATACCTAGAATCTAAAGAAAAAAAAAATGAACAAACAAAATAGAAATAGACTCGTAGACAGAACAGACAGATGGTTGCCAGATGGAAAGGGGGTAGTGGGGCTGAGAGGAAAAGGTGAGGGGATTAAGGAGTACAAATTGGTAGTTACAAAATAGTCATGGGATATAAAGCACAGCATAGGGAATATAGTCAATAATATCGTAATAACTATATATAGTGCCAGGTGGGTACTAGAATTATCGGGGGTAACACTTCGTAAATTATATGTGTCTAACTACTAAGCTGTACACCTGCAACTAATATAAAATAATGTTGAATGTCAACTGTGATTGAAAAATTATAATAAAAAAAGAGCTATGTCATTATAAAAGTGAAAACTTCCATAAAAACTCGGGACAGCTGTATAAAGTGGTGATGGACAATTTGTGCTGATTGGAGAAGGAAAGATCGAGATGAAGGACTCAGCTTTTCAGAATTATTCAGCCTGTGTCACAAACAGTCGTCGTTCTGAATGTAGCTGCCCCCCTGCCTTGGTAGGAAGGCACGGGGAACCAGCACCGCGCCAAAGGGAGCAAGCAGAGCCATGGTACATCGACAACAGGCCTGGTTTAAATATTGATCTGAAAGGAGAATGCTACAGAATGGGGTTGACCTATCAGGAGGATGAGACAGGGCCGGATGGCTGTGAACAATGAGTACGTTTTCCCAGACGCACCAATCACGTCCTTTGTATCTCTCGTCATGATGGAAACTTACAGAGTGTGCCTGTGCCTCGGAGGAAAGAGAAATGGACGAAAAGGGTGCTCAGATCTAATAAATTGTGTTAGCACAATAAAGGGGCCAACAGAAAGAACAGTTGAAGTGGACTAAATGATGGAACCTTCCTTAAAGGAGCACGAGGAAAAAGAAAAGCAGAGAGAAGTAGAACGTCAAGGTCCTATCTTACCCTGCGGGAAAAAGGTGTCGCAGAAATGTGACTAGAAGCCGAGATGCTCAAAAAGGCAGAGTCATGAGGAATTCACAGCAAAAGTGTTGGTCCTCAGTTGGAGGGCTGAAAAATGCAAACGAAAACGTTCACTTAACCGTCCCCAGCAGCTTTTGCTTGGATTTTGCAGAGAGTAACTCTCCAACAGAAACAGTGACCAGGAGGGAATTATCCCTATCAAGTGGTTTCCCTGACTTCTTGGAGATTCCATGGACAAGATCAGGGCAGGAGGGTCTGTGGAATAAGGCTAAAAATAAATGTTTGGGAGATGGAGGCTGGGTCATCATGAAGTCCACACTCAGTGCCAAACCAGGGCACCAGAAGTCCAGGGTTCAGGGAGAAATAACCTTCAGGAGCCTTAGATGTGAAGGGAAGTAAGGACCCTGTGGTGGTTTCAGCTGCCATCATCCCTTGTCAGGAGACGGGCTATCCCTGGTGTCACTCCATACCAGTGGGCATGGCTTATGATGAACACCCTTCTTGGTGGGCCATTTCACTTACTGGAGTTTCAGATCTCAGCTTTACCTTGTGTGTGCTCAGACTAACTGTTCTCTTGGTGACACAGAAAGCAAGACTTTTTGTCTTCACAGGCCCTTCAATACGGTCCCCAGAGGGCTCTTTGATGGGTACCAGCTCTCTGGATCTGCACTGCACCACGTACTGGATTTAGGACACTTTTACTGAGAAGCCAAGAGTTTTTCCTTTTTTTTAGAGTAGATGCAGGTCATGGAGTTATTTATACCTTTTAGTTCACATCACACCTTATTTATAGGTACCAGGAAAGGTTGTCCTTGCTTTTTATTTGTTTCTATGATGTCCCTTTTTATATCCAGTTCCCCCTCTTATGTTTTGGCTCCCCCTAGGCTTCTTTGAAAATGCATTTGATATCTCTCCCCAGTTATATATTGTTCCTTCCTTTATGTACAAATGAATAAAGTCTGTCCTGGTGACTTGATTTACAATGACACCCCATCCCCCACCCCCAAAAATATGTTCTGACTCCTTCCCAGCTTTGTATATTTCCTCATCTTGGCCTGAGTCAACATTAAACACATGTATATTCTGCTTATGTATCTTTTAAATGTTTCTGCTTCTCTCAATTAACAAAAATTCTGTAAGTGAAGGATTGTGTGTCTGGTCTGATCATTGCTGTGTCCTTAAATTCTGGCATAGTGCCTATCAAAGTATAGGCACTCAATAAATATTTGTGAAAGGAACGAGTGAATCAACATGCAAAATGGTGTCGGGCATATACATTATTCTGCCTTTTTTCCCCTTGCATTTAGTCAACGTCTAATGTGTAGGACTGGTCATGAGGAAATGCATAATGTTTTATTGACATCTGAACTCTTAAAAGTGAGGTATAGGAAAGAGCTGCTTTTGAAATCATTCACCTTTGGACGCTGAGCGGCAGATCCCCTCTCTCGTGTTCTGAATAAGACTGGAGCAAAAGGAAGAGTGGAGAAAGCCTGGTATTTTCTTTTTTTTAAAAAAAATTGAACTCAGAAGGAAAAGGACATGGATGCTCGAGTGTTATGCCTTCTCTGAGGATTTCGCAGTGGAAAGCTGTTGACATGCAAAGTGGGGAAAGTTTGCAGGGAGAATGCTGTGCTAAGTGGGTGCTGGGTGCCTTCATGTGCAGCTGCTGCTCAACCACCGAAGCACTGCATGCTGGGTAGCGTGGCTGTGCATAACAGGACAAGGGCAGCTTTGTGGCCTCCGGGACAGTAGGGCTTTAAAATTACTTCAAATTACTGGCCCCTCCTATTTAGCCTTGGTGGAGGAGGTAAAAGATAACTTCCCTCCAGCTCTGGCAGGGAAGGGAAAGGAACAATGCCTGGAAAGGGGAGAAAAGAGTCACAAAGGAAGCCCAAGGGTTGCCCTAAACAAGGTTGCTCCAGCCTCCTGAAGAGGACAGTCACATGTCTGGTCAGCCACAGCATTAACGGATAAGACCAACAGTTTAAGAAAAAGAACATAAGAGGTAAAAAAGTTGCCAAGGGGCACTATCTCTTCTTTCTCCTGTTTCCATGGAGCATGGAGGAGAAATAGGCATTTTCTTCTCGTCAAGGTTTCCCTTGTGACTTTTCTTGTAAGTGATGTATCGGGTTATGTTTGGAGAGAGAGAGAGGGAGGGAGGGAGAGAATTTGTGGCAATGTCCCTTTCTTGCTACCTTTTGGAGGGGCTCATCAGTCCCCACGTGTCACGTACTTCTCTATTGCCCACGGTGTAGACACACCTGAAACACTGTGGTTTTATGGACAAGGTTCTTTTTCAGAGGGGGGAACATATGGGGTTGTGGCCATGGGTCAAGTAGATTTTTTAAAAATGTGACTTGTCAGTCACAAAACTAATAGATTTATCTCCCTTCTCTCTTCTAGTTCTTGGTGGGTTCCAAACTCCAGACAGAAGAGATGGCCCTGATTGGCTTTCTAAAACCTTAGCATAGAAGGGATGGCCCTGATTGGCTTTCTAAAACCTTAGCATAGAAGGAATGGCCCTGATTGGCTTTCTAAAACCATAGCATAGAAGGGATGGCCCTGATTGGCTTTCTAAAACATTAGCATAGTTTGAAACAGATTCTGACCTGACATTAGAAAGTTCTTTCTCTCAGCCTTTGGGAGATGCTTGTGAAGAAGGTGGAGGCCCCTTCACGAGGTATTGATAATCCCTATCAAGAGAGGCTACGCCACCCCACCTCCAGACATTGTCCAGTGAGTCATTTCCCTAGGAAAATATTGAAGGTATGAAAAGATTAGTACTGGTTCCTACATTGAACTTTAGAGTTTACAAAGGGTTTTAAGATGTATCATGTCCATGATATGAAATCATGCATATTTATTTATTTTTATATTTATGCACCCAATCCCTTTGAGATGATATAGTATTCTAATTTAGACCTTCATGTGAATCAGCTTCAAAGTGGACTCTAGAGTGAACTCGATTTTATGAAGCAAAAAAAATAACGAAGTTTGAAATTACAAATGAATAATAGACATGAATCATTATTATCAAAAGTAGTAATAGTACAAGGTTAGGTATGTTGCATTATTCAATACTTTGGAGTATCTTTCTAAGGCCTACAACATGCTTTGTTGAAATGTTTCTTACAATGAGAAATTGTTAACTGGGGGGAACTGATTTCATTTTTATTTTTATTACAACTTTTCGCTACCTGTGATCTCAGGCCAAATGTAACAAATAAGATGAGTGGTCAGTGAAGGCTATATGATTTTTAATACACAAAATATAATGTTTCTTATTGATTGCTTGATTCCTTTTGTAGGGGCCATATTCTTCCTCAGATGGCTTGGGGAGTGGCATTGTAAAATGAATTTTAATCCAGAAAGCAGTTTCATAATTCACAGTAGTTACAAAGTACAAGACATACTTTGAATTTTGGCTTCAATACTTTGATTCATTTCTGGACCATTGCAACTTGCTTACGCTCCCTCTAAGCCTTGGATTTGCTATTGGTAAAAATGGATCTAATAATATTTTGTCTCTAGATTTTGGAGTAGAATTGCATTAAGTCATGTATGGAATGTACCTAGAACAATGTAAGTGCTCAATAAATGGTACAAATTAGCCCTGGCTTTGTTGGTTGGAGCTTCAACCCATACACCAGTTGGTTGTGAGTTTGATTCCTAGTCAGAGCACATACCTGGATTGAGGGTTCAATCCTCAGTCAGAGTGTGCATAAGAGGCAACAGATCGATGTTTCTCTCTCTCTCTCTCCCCCACCCCCCAAAAAATCAACAAAACATATCCTCAGGTGACAATTAAATAAATGAATGGTACAAATTATTTACGCATGACCAGGCATTCTTTCTATCTACTAGAGGATCTCTTAGCAAAGAACATCACATTTTGATGAATATATGCTATTCTTTTGATTCCAGAGTCAACATCGTTAGAACAAGATCATATCCCAGATGCAGAAACAAACAATTTACAGTCAGGTAGTTGGCTGATAGTACTGTGTGTCCTTAAAACCCAGCAGAGACTTCTTTGGGGGATAGGCATTTACATTTTTAAAAAGAGACTGAGCTCCAGCATGATAATCCAGAATCAACATTCCCTGCAGCTATGCTTTGTGCTTGCTGGTTCTCTCTCACAATCCTGCCCTTTGGGATCCTCCTCTCAGATGTCCTCCCAGCTCGAACATAATACTGGCCAGACTCCCCACTGGAAGCTAATAGCCTCTGGCACTCCACCAAGGCCCCTCTTACTGGAGGGTTTTTCTTATGCCTTACCTTTGGCTTCAGTGTTGTTCCTTCGGAGTGAAGGCCCAGAAACCATGTTTCCTGTGTATTACTAAGAGATTCAAGAGGAATTTATCACTTTGGACCTTGACCTTATTGCCCTGGGGTCTTTAGCAGCATCTACAATCTAACTCTGGCATCATCATTTATAACTGGTGGCAACATTTACGGACACTCCTAAGAAGAAAACACTTAAAAGATATAAAACATAAGAATGCTTAGAAAAATACTAATCATAACCCTGAAGTAGAAGACCCCCAGTGAGAGACAGAGATGTTCACCACAGAACACATGGCCAATGGTGGGCTGTCCGACCGGCAGGAAAATCACAGTAACCACAGCAAAGAAAAGAAAGCTCATTACATTTTACCCAACAATAAAAAATAAAAACAGGTACACAAACATTAAACTCTTCGTTAAGACTTCCTTCCAAGAGGGCCCACCCACTCTATTATTTCTGGAGGAGAATCATTGCATGCGAATCATAAACTCCTTATAAACTTTTTGTTTACGCAACATACATATGTGATAATTCATTATAAGAGAAATATTTCACTGCTAATAAAAAAAGAAAGAATAATGTTTCCCCAGGCAAAGTATTCTATCCTGAGTCTCCAAGTAGTGTTTTGGAAACAGGTTATTAGCCAACTATAAAAGAATTTCTAGCCCTGGCCAGTTTGGCTCAGTGGTTAGAGCGTCGGCCTGCGGTCCGGAGAGACCCGGGTTCGGTTCCCGCTAAGGGCATGTACCTCGGTTGCAGTTTGTCCCCGGCCCTGGTCGGTCGTGTGGGTGGCAGCCACTCGATGTGTCCCTTTCATATCGATGTTTCTCTCTCTCTCTCTGTTCCTCTCTCTCCCTCCCACTCTACCTGAACAAAAAATAGAAAAATGTCCTCAGGTGAGGATAAAAAAAAAAAAAAGAATTTCTAATTTTTCAGTTTTCTACACTTGGCTATAAGTTCTAGTGGAGGGCATTGCAATTTCTGACAAAGAGCATAAACTTAGTATTGTTTGATTGGTTAATTGATAGGTGGGTATGAAAGGCAACTGATGGATATATCTCTCTCACATAGATGTTTCTCTCTTTCCTGCCTTTCTCTCCCTAAAATCCATAAAAACACATCCTTGGTTAAGGATTAAAGAATTAAGACAATGCATATAAAACATTTTTCATAGTGCCAGCACATAGTAATTGTTTCATAAACCTGATCTATCTATCATGTATCTATCATCTTATCATCATCATCCTCTTTCTGGTCCTCTTTCAGAATTAGCAGTCATAGAAAAGAAGAGAATGCTACTGTATCTGTGCTCTACTACTAACTTGCTGCATGACTCTAGACAAGTCTCTTAATTATTCTTGAAAGTCCAAGATCAAGATGCCACCAGATTTGGTATCTGGTGAAGAACTTCCCCATGCTTCAAAGACAGCCCCTCTTCCTGCTCTGCCCTCACATGGTGCCAAGGATACAAGAGCTCCTGGCATCCGTTGATAAGAACACTGACCCTATTCATGAGGGCTCCGCATCCTAAAGGCCACACCTCCAACACCATCACCTTAGGGATCCATTTACAACCTATGCATGCTGGGGAGACACAAACATTGCCCATTATCATCCTCATTTGAGGAAAATAAGACGAATGCTAATGGTCCACAGTCTACATAATTGTTTAAATCACTCTTTGACATAATGTGCGTGGATGTCAATGAGGTCTACTTATACATCTCCAGCTCTGACTTCCTCTATGAGACTTAGACGTTTCTAAATGTAACTTTCTCTTTCACATAGCCATTTAAATGATTCTCTAAACAGTCAGATCTAACACGTTTAAGATGGCATATCGTCTCCTTATATCACACCCCATCTCTACACCATTTTCTTTGTTCCCTACTTTAGTTAATAGCATCCCAACTTACCAAGAAAATTCAGACAAAGACCTTCAAGAGAGCACATCTCTCTCTTTCTCTCTCCCTCTCTCTCTTTTATTCCCCACAACCTATCGCTTTTGAAATTATGTTCATATTGCTTTTGGAATTTCTACATTTACAGTCAGTGCCTGAGGCTCTAGTTTAGATTGTAACTGTTTATGGATTATTGAAGCAATGCCATACCTCTGTTTCTATGGCTAACCTTGACATACAAGTGTCAGAAAATAGAACTGCCACCAGCACCATCACGCCAGGTCAAGCCAGCGTGTACTGGAGCCCTGTGGTCCTATGATGAGACTCTAATTTTAGGAAAGATGAGCTCCTGTCTCTGGTGTTCACGATTCATCTACAGTGCCAACCTCAGTGCCCAGAAATATGCACCATGCCTGGAGCAGGCAAACACGAGAACTGGCATGTGAGCTGGATGGAAAAACACCTGGGAAATCCAGTAAGGATGAAATGTTTCCCATAGAAGAGGAAAGCTAGGGCTGAAGAGCCCTCACGACCTGAAGGCATTCGCTGTAGAATCTTTCCTGTCACTTGAGATGTACCCTTAGTGAGGAAGAAGCCAGCAAGTCACTGACCTGTCTGAACACACCATACCCAGTGTTTCCTACGGCTGTGTCCTCCTTTTTGCCTTTGTCTCCCACAGAAAGGAAAGGGTTGGGCACAGGGTAAATAGTCAGCAAATTTGTTGAACTGAACAGAAATTATGAGTTCCTTTTTAAACAGAAAGCACACTGTAACTATAATTTATCTGAAACGTCGTGAGTAAATTTCTTGGGGCATTCAACACTTCAAACTGGTAATTTACTTGTCATGCAAATCAGAATTTGTATTGTTTCAACAATATACTTCAAAAAGTCAAGTCACCAAGGTAACTTGAAGGAATATGATTATCATCAGAGATCTGCTACATAATTTCTTTTAGCACCTTTAAGAACAGCCAAGAACTTGAACCATCATGTCAGATGGGGATATAATACATACAGACACGCACGCTCATGCACACACTTACACACGCGCACACACACAGAATGAGCTCTTCTTGAGTTTTTTGTCAAGGTAAAAGAAAATAAAATGTAAAAATGTATTTTTAGAGTCGGCATTCTCCTTTGTAAGAGAGAATTGTTCACACAAACTCATTGTCCGTTTCCAATACGGCTGCATGATTATGGACAAAGCTACACAAAAGGGAATGAATTTTAGAATTTCTTTCTTTTAATTTATTATTTTCATGGCCCGCTGAAAGGTCCCAAGTGACTCACAGATCAACGTCACTGCGGAGGCTGAGGACAGGCATTCTGCGGGGCTCACAACGATGCTGGGGTGGGTTCTCCATTTCCACTGTGTTACACAGGAGCTGGGCAGTGGGAGCCAGAGACTCAGGTTAAAAACCTGAAAAAGAAGACGAGGAGGTTACGTAATTGAAAAACTGTTGCCTGATACAACATAAACTGACCTGAGGAGCAAAGCGCACCTTCGTCTCCGAAAGGATAAAAGTTTGTCCCTCTTATTTTTGGTCTGGAACGTCATTCATGGAGACACCAAGCAGTTCTAAAGGAAGTGAGAAGCGGGGCTTCTTCCAGCCAGGGAGGGTGGAGAACTGGATCAGACACTCCCAGCTGTGTGCGGTGCCTTCCGTGAGCTCCAGTTCATCCAGAAACGATGCAGATCGCAGAACCTGCATTCCTATCCAAAGACTAAGACAAACACACGTCCAGAAGTGGACTCATGACCTCCTGTGTTGCCATTTTATTGATGGCGACAATGATGATAAATGACTACAGGCTCGACTGAGCACAGCCAGACGCCCTGCCGGAGCTGACCACCATGTGGTCTCTCCTCACGTCCTGCCAGGTCATGGAAGGTAAAAACCATAAAATACCAGCCTGCAGATCCCCTAAGGTCTAGGACAAGACCTCTAGGCCATCCAGTGAAATATGAAGGAAACCCAGAGGAGAGAAACTCACAGTATATGTTCATAACATTTAAAATAAGTCTGGCTTCATTACAGTGGGAATGGAAAACAAAATACAAACTAGATCACTTGAAGTAAAAAAACAAAAGGAAATAGACAAGAAATGAATCCATTAATTGATTTCTTCAACAATCAGCGAATATTTATTGAAAATTGGTACTTTTCTAGGCCATGGGGTTAGGAATGACCTACACAGATGAACACCTCTTTCCTAATGAGGCTCATCGTCTAATAAAAAGAAAGCAAAAATCAGTCAAACACATGATATGCCAGTAGGAGGTGGGTGGGGAGAAGGGAAATGAGCCAGAGGAAAAGAAAGTGGAGGTTTGGGAAAATAGTTAGCCACACGGATCAATAAACCATGTGGAAACTGGGTTCCAGGGATTAGGGACACCAGTGCATCTTGGGGTTCTTGTGAAGACGAATGTGACCCAGGAAAGGACAGGAGATTAGGTCACGGAGATTCCCAGGAGAGAGCAGTGAGGCTTGGTGGCAGGCAGGTCTTGGGGGCGTGTGGACTTCCACAGTTTGTGGGAGCCAGGGAGGGAGTGTTTTGGTTTGACTCATTTTCTGTAGGGCAGATGGAGGGCTGAGCTACCCTCTTGATCCTTGAGCAAGCCAAACCCTGGTATTATTCCTGACTCCGCCTAATGCATGGGCAGTGGGAGAGGGGCGATCCTGACTGGTAAACCAGAAACACCTGTTCTCTTTTGTCTGTAGCGGATAGAGGCAGCGAGACCAGTATGGAGAAGACAACCCTCTTCCATCTGATGATGGTGGGAGCTATTTCTAGCTTCAAATAAATGTATTTTAATTTTAGTTTAAAAACCATAGAAAGCATTGAAAAAATCTTCTTTATGCTCTTAAGGAAATCAAATAATGCATTTATTTATAAGTTAAAACAATAGCAAGAGGACCACAGATAGATAGATGTAAAGGAGAGGTGTTTCTCACCTTTCTTTCTCCATTTGGATATTACAGTTCCTCTTCAGGTGTGGTATCTTTCTGTTCTTCACCCATATCAACACTTTTCCTACCGCAGGAGGTGTGTGTCTCTGTGTGCACCTGTGATTATGGGGTGTGTGTGACTACACAGATCATCTCCAGCTTTCATTGACACTAATACTTCCTTAGATTGCTTCCCATCAAACCAATCCATCCTGTGTCCCCTGAATGTAGCCCCCGCATCTCACCTGGCAGTTGGTGAAACACCTTCCTCTGGAACTGGCTTTCCCGAGTCCTGTGAGTGGAAAGGATACTCAGACACAAATGCTGTCTCAGATCCCACTGCCACCTCCTTTCCTCAGCCTCCTCCTAGAACTAACATGGCCCTTCTGTGCACACTCCAAGAACTGAGTTTGCATGAATCTTATGGAAGCCAGCAGAGTTGGGGTCCCTTGATATTTAATCGCTTTGGCATGCACATCCCCCTCTTGGGGGTGAATTCTTGAGGACAGGCAGGTGTCCCCCAACAACTCTGTGTTTCCCGGGTGTTTAGCAGAGTGACTGGTGGGTGAGTTGTTTGTTCATTGCATGATATGTACGCTGGGGTTAAATAAAAAGCATTGGCCTCCAACATTTCTAAAAGAACTTCATTCAAAAATATGCGTGTCTTTGTTTATGGAATCAACTCAGAATCATCAAATAAAATTTGCAAAACAGAAATATATGGGTGGGGAGAAGAATTTCCCACAGTCTGAAATCTACAATGGTAATATACTTATTTAGATTCATTTTTCCTAACAATTTTAACATGATTATAATCATACTTTATATACAGTAGTTATCCTGCAGTTTCCCTTAATAAGGAAAATGCTTATCATTTATGACATCCTCTCAGAAGGTACTCAGTTTAAATCCTGTGTAATTTTCCATTGAGTATATATACTATAATTTGTTTAACCATTCCAATCTTGTTGGTCATTTAAGTGGTTTTAAATTTGTTAGCAGAATAAATAACTATGTTAAATGTTTTTTAATGGAATGATATGTTCATACTTTGGATTATGTCTTTTAGAAAGAGTTCCAAAAATTTAGTGGTTGGATCTAAGTTTATTAAGCTTGTATTAATCTATTAATAATATATCCAAAGGCGTCTCATAAAGTTTGTGCCAACTGGTTCACACACAGTTCATTTTGTATCACCCTTACCAGTATCAGGGATGAGATAGTTATGATAATGGTGATGATGATGATGATGATGATGATGATGATACGATGTATAATTTTTATACTGGTATTTTTAACGAACTGATATTTCAGCACTAAAATATGACAGAATCACCATAGCAGGTTTATTATCCCATTTTTCTGTGTTGGGTTTAATGTAGCACTAGAGCAATGACTGATTTAAGATATGAAAGGAGTAAGAGAAAAAGAAAGAGTCAGAGATGAAGACAAGGAGATAAAATTAAGGAGAATGTCTTGTTATTCTACTTCCATCTTTTAGAATATTTATTATTCTTTATTATGACAAGCTTACATTTTACCTATGCTTTTTTTAAGAAAAAAATAATGATTAAACAGTCCCTCTGATGCATTTTATTATGAGCATGGCATTTAGAAAATTGGCATAGCTTAATGCATTAACCACTCCAGAGAATGAAAGGAACTCTTTAATGATAGCTTTTGCCTACAGATGATGTATTATAGAATCGTACACCTGAAACTTACGCAATTGTATTAACCAATGTCACCCCAATAAATCCCATTAAAAAGCAATTTTACTGTTAAATAAAATTGAACCTTTCGTCCTCAAAGTTTCTAAACTGTTTGCTAAACAGTCAGTTGGAGATTAGCAGTTTGATTAATCTGAAGATAAAGGCAATGAATGTTACAGGTTTAACAACATTTACATCCATGTCTGTCTACTCTAACTCTTCTGTTCTGGGGAAATTAGAGAACTTTCCCCATCCTTCTTGGACAGTCAGAGACCAAGAAAATATTACAGGTCAGAGGAGCTTCTATGAATTACCTGGACATGCTCCCCCATCCCTGTCCTGCCCTGGCACACTCCCATGTGGCCAACCTGAGAAGCACAAAACTTTCCAAATGTATGTGTTCTTGCTTTCCACACTTGTACTTCTATAATTTATACTCTTCACTTTCCACACTTAGTATGTAAACAATTTTTTAAATCTTATTAGTTTGCTTCTTTTTTTTTTTTTCCTTCCGTAATTTAAAACATTAATATCCAGGGACATTTTAACTCTCCTTTGAAAAGTTCCCAAAAATGAATGAGAAGAAAATTGAGAAGAGCAGAAAAGTAGAAATGAGGCAGGGCACCATCAAAAGGTGTTATCACGTGGATGATCTCGAAAGCCTAGATCCTTGGTGACGTTGACCAAAGAGGAACTGGAAAAATAAATACCGGGCTTGGGAGAACAGACCTGAATAAGGATTGGGCTTTGAAGATCACCCAAAGGCAAATTCTGGATTCTAGGTGGTGGGAGACCAAAATTTGTTTTCCTTGGCTTGATATCAATTGGATTGTTTAGCAGTTTCAAGGATTTCTCTTGGAACAGGGCTGCACAGAGTGGTCTTCCGTGAAGAAATTGGCAGGATTCCTGTGCAAATAAGCCACCTCTTCAAGGTGTGAGAAGCTCAGGGTAGATGTCTAGCTTTAGAAGGGAGCTTGTTTACTGATAAAAATGTAAAATTGGGCTGGCCACTGGAAGGGGGGAGAGTGGGCTCGTAAGGGCGTGTAGTGAGACGGGCAGATTTAGAAGCTACAACAGAGTGAGTATGTGAATAACCTCCGTGAGTCATGTCGTGCGTGGGAGGTTCATCCCAGACACCAAAGGCTGGCGGTTGGGAGTGAGGAGGAACAGGCTGGAGGGCTGCAACAGATCTCCATTTGGGGTGACGTTTTAAGAATTAAATAATTGGATATTTTAAGGAGGGCATAAGGGGAAGAGTTTAAGGGACCAAAGTTTATAGTTATTCTTATAACTTGGTATTTGCTTTGGACTGAATTGTGTCCATCCTAAATGTGTATGTTGAAACTCTAACCCCCTATGTTATGGTATTTAGATATGAGGCGATAATTAGGTTTAGGTGAGGTAGTGAGGGTGGGCTTCTGTGAGGGCGGAGCCCCCCGAAATGGGATTTGTGATATTATAAGAGAGAACCCAGAGAGTATGCTTCCTCTCTCTCCACCCGAAACCCAAGAAGAGGTCATGTGGGCACAAGGAAAGGCGGCAGCTCCTGTAAGGCAGAGAAGAAGCCGCAGAGTGAAATGCCCCATCCTGGCACGTTGATCCTGGACTTCACCGTCCCTGGAATTCTGAGAAAAAATGTTCTGTTGCTGATTCACCCAGTCCATGGAATTTTGTGGCAGCTCAAGACACATAATACAGTACTGAATCATAATACACATTTGACCAAGTAAGTAACCTAGGAATTAAGAGATGAGTAAGTTTTTGCAAGGTAAACATAACCAGAGAACTGGTTTATTTAATTATCATTATCAACATCCGTTCAGTCACCAAGAGTAATGACTATCCTGACCTGTGCTTTGCTCACCTTTGACTGTTTTTAAAGTTCACGTACGTGGAATATGAATGTCTGATTGATTTTGTTCAATATTAGGTGTGTTAGATTCACCCTGGTCATTTTGTTTACTGTTGTTTTTATTTACTTTATTTATTTTTTTGTTTGTTCACTTGTGTGGCTGGGCAGTGCTGCTATATGTGAATATATAACACTTATTGACATATTCATCTAACTTGTTTCCAGACATACTGTTACTAATAGCACGGAACTGTCGCTAACAGTGGTAAATTTAAGAACAATATTCTGGGCCCGGCCTGTGCGGCTCAGTGGATTGAGCGACATCCCATGGACTGAGAGGTCCCAGTTTGATTCCAGGTCAGGGCACATGCCCAGGTTGCGGGCTCAATCCCCAGTGGGGGGCGTGCAGGAGGCAGCTGATCCATGTTTCTCTCTCACATCAATGTTTCTATCTCTCTCCCTTCCTCTCTCTTTAAAAAATAAAATCATCCCTGACTAGTTTGGCTCAATGGTTAGAGCGTCAGCCTATGGACCAAAGAGTCACGGATTTGATTCCAATCAAGGACACCTACCTCGGTTGCGGTTTGGACCCCGGCCCTGATCAGAGTTGTGCAGGAGGCAATCAATTGGTGTGTCTCTCTCACATGAAGATAAATAGAAAAAAATTATTTTAATAAATAAATATAATCAATAAAAAACATATTTTTTTAAAAAAAGAACAATATTCTGCTAAATAAACATACAGAGAGTAATTGAGGAGTAAATAAAAAGCATGCATAACTTTAACTTTATTAGAATCCCCCATCTAGTTTCCCCAAAGTCATTTCACCAATAAGTGTGGCGTTGGCTGTCGTTCGTTGTTCATTGCTTTTAGGACATATATATGGTTTTATTACATTAAATAAGTAGTGCGTTTCAAGCAGCCTGAAGAGAAGAGAGAAGGCAGGTACACGCACACATTTATTTTCTTGGTGCAGAAATAACTTAACTCCTTTGCTTGGCATTCCATTGGCTGGTATGGTGTGGATGGGCCTGGGGCAGGAAGGACTATGCAAATAATAATAGAAAACAAGAGTCCACAGGGTGCATGTTAAACTCTCACCTGGACTGTAGGACAGGAGCAGAGGCAGGTTGCTAAGGGACGCTGGCAGGCCTGAGGAAGCATGGGGAGTAGGTGGAGTCAAATGACAGTTAACAAGGAAGCAGTGAGGATTTTTGAGAAAAGGAGTAACATGATCAGAGCTGGATTTTTTAAAAATTCATTTCACAGTAATATTTTATATGAGTTGGGTCTGAGACACACAGAAATCAAAAACCTTTGTGGTCTTTGCTTGGTATTTCTTAGGTGTAAGCTACTTTTAGCCACTGTGATAGGAACTTTCTATTCTTTAACCTTCATAACAACCCTAATGGTCAGATACTGTCTCTCCCCACCCCCCGCCTCGGTAATTAGAATCGGAACAAAGTACATTATCCGGAAGCAGAGAGCTAGATTAGACTGCTGATGAACAGGGAAATAGTTAAGATCTCATGACCATTGTCCAAGGCAGGGCTAATTAAGCATTTACTTGCACTGGGCATATAGGAATAAAAATGTGTGAAACAGTGACAAAGACAAAGCAGCAATAAAATAGAGCAGGATTGTCAGAATGGGTTACAAAGTGGGTTTTCAGGCTCCCAGTCCTGTGATCATAGGCAGCTCCTGGGGTCAGTTCCAATCCCATTGCTTTATGATGCTAGAGTGACAAATGGGTTTATGTCAGCTCAGTAGCAATTATTCAGAATGCATTTGGCCACTGGACTTTCCTGTGGCCTGCAGGATTGCATGATGCGCATACAAGGAGCAATACATCAACATGGATGAATCAAAAAGACAGGAAAATAACATCAGACTGGAATGTGGTCAATGTCATAGTCCAGCTGTTTCATTAAAACCTCAGATTTCCTTCTCAGGGACTTTTTCATTTATTTATTTTTTTCAATATTTATAAGGCAAACTATTTTTGCTGGAATGTTCATCAGGCCAAAATCTATTTCCTGCTTCTTGGTAATAAGGATTGGCAGTAATAGTTGCAGGTTTGGAGAAAAGTTAAGTATGTCATACAATCCTCAGAGGATGGAGAATCAAGGGGTGAGGTGTCTGTATCAGAAAACTGAAAATTCCACTTTTCTCAGTATCATTTAGATAGAAATGCATAACCCCCGAATTTGTACCCAACCATAGTGCACGCCTACTCAAATAGCCTTTCTTCTTTCTTCCTCGTTTAATCTGTCCAATAACCTTATGAGATTATAGAACCCAAAGGATTATTTTCTACTTCGAAGATGAAGAAAGTGAGTCTCAGAGGAGTTTCAATACCTGTCTCTAACTGCATGTATGTTTGATGGGGAAGGATATGAGTCCTGACTTATTTCCTCTAAATGAAGGGCTTTGTCATTAATGTCCTTGCCATCCATACCTGGTATTGTGGGTCCCTGGGTAAACTCTGGAACATGGTGGTACTAGGACCCCCTATTTCTAGGAACGGGTGATGCATTTCCTTAGACAAAGGCAATAGAATGGATGTCAGTAAGGGAGAAAAACATGTAAACAATAGTAATATCTGAATTTCAACCAGGCACTACTTCCCTGTGACTTTACCCAAAATGGAGGAAAACATAGCTTCAGTGAGCTGAATAATAGACCCCAAGATGTCTGAGTCCTAATCCTGGGAAGCTGTGACCATTATTCGGCCTAAGACAACTCGCAGATACGATGAAGTAAAACATCTTGAGAAGGGGAGTTTATCATGGATTACCCGGGCAGACTTTGGTTCTGTCTCACAAGAGGGAAGTCAAAGATTTTGCTACAAGAGGAGAAGGATTGTCATCAATGAAGTAAGACATCATCCTGCTCGTTTTGGAGATGGAAGCAGGCTCCAGGAGTCAAGGGATGCAAACCGTGCAGTTTTGGAACCTGGAAGGGACAAAGAAGCAGATGACCTCCTAATGCTTCAGGAGCAAACATGGCTGTCCTAACCTCTTTATTTCAACCCAGTGAAACTGATGTTAGACTTCCATCCTCCAGGACTGTAAGAGAATAGATGTGTTTTGTTTTATGCCACCAAGTTGATACTGATTTTCTTTTTTTTTGCAGCAGCAGCAGTCTTGAGGAAACAAATACAATGGCTTTGCAGGAGTGTTAATGGGATTTAATGATCTCCTATAAGTAAATGCCATGCCGAGCAGAGAATGATGCTGGTAAAGGTATGCCAAGACCTCAGATTTCAATCTAGACATCTCCTTCTGAGAGATAAGCAAAACAGCAAGTAAATAAATTCTCTGTGTGTTATCCTCTTCTATAAAGTTCTTTATCATTGCCTACTCTGGAGAACTCAGTGGAGTCATAAACCTTAAGAGCTTTTCAAAATCTTTCTTGAGACGTAAATGGAAGTCAGTCTCATGCTTCTCATCCCACTGTTCTTTTTCCTTGATCCTGTGCTGATCTGATTGAATCTTCCAAAGTTGTGGGCATCTCCCAGGGCCTGCAGAACTCCCCCAGAAGTCGGAGCTGGAGAAGACATATTTCAGAAAAGTAACAAAACGTTGGGCAATCCTGCTCCTCCCCTACACTGACCCATGGCATTGCCTACTTTTGTGCCTTATCTCTATCTTTGATACATGTCAGATGCAACTTTCCCGAGAACAGAATGGCAGAAGATAGGAAGGATGTTGGGAAAATCTTGCGGCAAACCAGAGAGGGGCAAACACGTACCACCGTGTGTCACTTCAGGGTCAATACTCCTAACTTCCCTTTTTCATGCCCACTCCCTACAAAACACGCTTTGAGAACCAGATAAATATTAGAAAGTTTAATCCATTGAATTGAACTCTATTCCACCCAAATTGCATCCTTCTCTATATTAATGGGACTGAATCTTGATCCCGTATCTTACAAAGATATTGTCCTTTCATGACTGAACCCACTTCTCCGTATCCCTATGCTAACACATGCCAGTCTTAGAACATGTCAACCACACTCAAAATGTTATTGAAGGCGACCAAGAGAATGAGTCATGTTCTTAACCATCTTTGTCAACCAAATGACTTGTGACCTTGAAAAGCTCTTTGGGTACCTTACAACTCCTTCCCTTGTCAGGAATAGCCTCCCCACTGGGGTCAAGTTTCTTAGCTCCTTTCTTTTTACTACAATATATTCTGTAATATCACAAATTCAAAATTTAGTTTTGGTATGTAAATAATAATAGTGATACTAATTTCTCTGGTGGATATTGCTAGAAACATGGGGCATTATCCATGTTGATGCTTTGAAAAATCTAACAAATTGTAACAGATAGTAAACTTTCTTCTCTACTGCCAGAGATATCCCAAAAGGAAATTCTTTCTTGCCTGGATATTATTTTTAGAATAACAACATTGTGGGACCTAGTTAAGTATACCTCCTCTGTACACTTATTACTTGTTCACTACTAATATTTGAACTTTATTTTGGAATAAATTTGGTTGAAAATGACTCATCTTATAAGTAGGTTTAAGATTCACAATGACAGGTGTTAACTACAGGTGTTGGTAGGGCAGTATTAAAAAATGACCCCAAACCCATGGACATTATTTCCACTGAGGCGTGAATTCTATGTCCTCCTTCTCTTAAATCTGGCCTCTCTGACTTGACAGATAGAAAATTGACAAGGAAAATGACTAATTTCTGGGCCCAGGCCGTAAGAAATGGTCAGTTTCTACTTCTTGGGTTTTGCGACATCCACTTCTGAAGCACAGCTCCCATACTGTGCAAAAACGACAGGAAAAGTGTTCTAAGCAACAGCTCCGATGTAACAGCTGCATCCACCCAGACATGGGACTGCGGATGACTGCAGCCTCCAGCCATTAAATAACGCCTAGCGGTGAGCTGCCCGAGCTAATGCTGCAAGGAGCAGAGATGAAACATCTCTGCCTAAACTGCAAACATGTGAGTAAAATAAATGATTGTAGTTAATGGAAGCCACTACATTTGGGGTGTCTCTCTGCATGGCGATACACACTGAAGCAAAAGATCTGATGAAGAGAGACCAACATACCTGGCAACTTGCTTGGGACGGGAAGGCTGTCCTGTTACCAGAGTTGACTATGGTGCTCGGGGAGACAGTGGAAACAATATTTATCAGTTGTGTGGGTTTATGTGCATGGACGGGGGAAATAACCAAATCATGCTAACAAATAGAGTGCTGGGGTCAATGAAGAGGAATAGATGCGGAGTCCAGTTTCAGAGCCAGGAAGATCAGCAAGTCCACGAAAAACAGAAGGCATGGCTGAAGTGTCCTTAACAGAGTATTAGAAACTGCTGGCTTTTGCCCAGAGTTCCCCTTTTACACATTCCTAATGCCTAATGCTTGATGTTGGCAAGGCAGGTCAGGTTTATAAAGAATCCTACCGAGATTAATTTTAACGTGCAAGGTACGTTGTAACATGAATAACCTGGAAATATCTATCACGCTAGGCCAAACTCTGTGACTTTGCAGAAAACAATTGTTTTTTTACAGCTCAACCTACATTTTTCAATAACCCAGCAAGGAATCTTGACCTATAAAAGTGTGCCTCCCAGCAAAATAGATTTACAGCGAAAGGACAGGAAGTTCACTCAGCAAAACAATAGTTACTGCGCTCAGAGTTATGGGCTAACCTGAAGTGGAAGATCAGTCAACACAGCATGGTGACCAAAACGGACTTGCCGGAAATATTGTTGAGTGCACGAGGAACCCAAAGGCAGAATGTCAAATGTTTTAAATGACTTGTTAAAAATGCAATTCTCAGGGGTTCCAGTTCTAGATGTAGGGTGTGGTGACAAAGATCTATATTTTTGCCTATCACCCAGGGTGAACCCAGGGTGATATTTACAGACAATGATGTTTGAGAATCATATATTTATTGTATGAGTTGAAGGATTGAGTTCTTCAGGATGTGTTTGTGTGTTTATGATGATGTTTACTTAGCACATATTGCCAGTTAGTAGAAACCATGTCCCTTCCTCTTCTCCTTACCTGCCTGGAACAGAGGCACGTGTCTCTTAGAGAGCTGATGACAAGCTGTGAGGATTCTGCCCACCTGCATGACCCAGTTGTAACTCTTTTGGTTCTGTCTCAGAGTCTGAGTGGAGGTCACACATTTCTTGGACCAAGGGCAACACGGTACTTATCTGAAGGGCGACCTATGCTGCAGACCTCCCCACGGGCCAGAAGTGCCTTTGCTGTACCTGCCTCAGTTTTACCGATGGCACCCCTTTCATAGATGAGCTAGTAGGAACCTTGTTTCTGGTCCCATGGCTTCTCAGGTGCAACTCCACAGTAAATACTTTGTACCCCCGACTTCATTTTAGCATCTTCTTTCCAAAGGACCCAATAGACACGCCTTTCCATTCGACCTCTAAACAGTGTCATCCTAAAGCCATTAAGTCAGGGCAAGCATGGTCGTCATTCACACGGAATGGCAGTTGGTGTGGGAATTCCAAACCCAAACAAGTTGAGGAGGGTGTCTGCCCAGAATGGACCGTCATGAGGACCAGCCCACTGGGTGAGGAGGGCGTCCATGTTTGTGGATGGCTCAGCTTAGGGTTTCAGAATTCAAGCAGGTTAAAAGAGTGTCCACATGGAGAAGTGTCCTTGTTGGGCACGGGGGCATGAACGGGACAAGGAGGGTGTTCAAGCTGACTGAGCAGGTGAGGAGTGAGAAGACATGTAGGGAGGATCAGAGCCCGTGGGGTGAGCAGCCCTGTGTAAAGGCACACCAACTCAGGGCGACAGCGCCCAAGCGGAGTGAGAATCGAGCTCTAGGCAGGGCGGCTGGTGTGGGAATCCAGAGCTTGAGGAGGTGAAGAGGGCAGCCCCACAGCCTGCGGGCTAGGAGACGAGGAGGCTACTGCCAATGGGCAGCCCCAAACACGGTGGCAGAAACTGAGCAGGGCGCATGGGGTGCCCATGCGGGCAAGCCAACAGCAGTGGCAACGAGAGATGGGTGGACTCGACACAGTTCATCAAACAAACTAATAGATTAGGAAAAGGGGGGGCTTACTGTCAGTAAAGAAAAATGGAATAAACCTGTGATGTTGGATAGAAATCATTACATTAGAAATATGAGTGTCACCTAGCCAGTGTGGCTCAGTGGATTGAGTGACAACCCATGGACTGAGGGATCCCCGTGGCATTCCTCGTCAGGGCACATGCCTGGGTTGTGGGCTCAATCCCCAGGAGGGGGTGTGCAGGGCATGCAGGAGGCAGCCGATTGATATTTTGCTCTCACATCCATGTTTCTATCTCTCTCTCCCTTCCTAAAAAATCAATAAAATATAATTAAACATATTAAAAAGAAAGAAATAGTAGTATCAACTCACAGATTATAGATTTCAATAATAGAGAAAATAGATATCAACATATTTGTAAATTTCTCTCTCTCCATATCTGTATGTGTGTGCAGGCACACACAGGCATCTGTCTGGAAGATCTCTGTAGACCTCTATCATCTATCTATCTATCTGTCTATCTATCTAATCTATCTATCTATCTATCTATCTATCTATCTATCTATCTATCTATCTATCTATCTATCTATCTATCTAATCTATCTATCATCTCTACATCTAGAGAAATAGAGATATAGATAGATAAATACACACATACACCTTAGCTCTTTCAAGGAAAAGGGCCACACAGATGTTTCCGGTGCTACACACTTTTCTAGAGCATCACCATTCTCTCCCTTCACAATATGGAGTCTGTTTTCTTTATTTTGAAAATTTTTACGGCTTTATGGTTGCCTCCACGTGTGGAAGGTTTGAGTTGAAGGGCTAAGACATGAGTGCCTGCACAGCTTCCACTTGTTTCTTGAGATGCTCACCCTCGGCGTGCAGCTGGTGTTCTGTGCGGAGCCCAGGGCTCGTGGAGAGACCACTTGCAGGAGCTGTGCCCGCGAGTCCCGGTGAATGCTTCAGTCCGCACCGCCTTCCGCCACTGCTCATACCAGTGCAGTGACTACACCTCAGATGACCTGGGGTCCAGTGAGCCGATACACCATGGAGCAGAGAGAAGCTCTCTCCAGAGTACATATTCATGGGCAAAATAAATGTTGTTATTGTTTGAAGCCACTGATACTAGGAATTGTTTTTTATGGGGCACTAAGTTGCTGGAAGAGTTGTTAAGAGTCTTGTTCTGGGCATTTTTTTCTTTGTTGTGCTTAGGTAGCCAATAAAAACACACGAGGTGAGGTTAGAGAGCTAAGAAAAGATTTGGGGGATGTATTCAATATTTTTATTAATTTTAAAGGCAATACAGTTATTGGAATATCATTTTTAAAATATTACCTCTACCTAAAGAAGAAAATGAATCGAATGGGTAGAAAAACAGAAATTGAATGTGTAGAAAAACTGATCAGAAGGCTATTGAAGCAGTGTTATCAAGAAATGCCCGTGACTTGAACCAGAGGGCTGAAAATACATAAAAATACGTCTAAAAGGATTAAGGACTACTTGTGAGGTATGATAGCCACAATCATAATTGGACATCTTATTCATGGAACATTTTCACATATGAATATGTGCTGCTCATGTGCTATTAATTAGCACTAATCATCTTTGGCGTAATAGAAAGACTAACAGAATAAATGTCCAGAAAACTGAGTTATACTCTGTTTTGACCACGTACTCTCTCTGATTCCCAATTTCTGCATCTATAAAATAAAAACAGTGGTATTTGAAATTCAGGTAAATATTAAGTAGTCTATATATAGCCTAAGATGGTGCCTGGAACAACTCATCGTATGACAACTAAATCTGAATTTTAGGAGCTCTGAACATATGTCAGAAAGTATGATTGGGAGGTACAGCTCTTGGCTTCATATTTTTATCTCATGTTATTACCACCCTGCTTTGTTAACTTTCCAATCAATAGCCCATTAGGACCTCAGTGGGTTGACTGACCAGCTGTCACTGGGAAACTTGATGTCATCAAGGGATGACGATGGAGCTGGAGCTTATGCGAACAGGAGAGAGACAGCCCGCTTGCTTAATCCTTTCCACAAGCACAAAATGATTTTATTTCAAGACTGACACTCGGACTGCTCATTTAGAGTGTCCTTCTCACACATCCTGGCCTGTGAGGCAGTCAATGAGAGGCTAATCCATCCCCATATTGGCTGTCTCAGACAAAGTCCTTTCCTGGCTGTTTTGCAGATATGTGGATACCTACAGAGAAAAACTGCAGTAGCTCCAAAAAAAAAATAAGTAAACAGCTAAACCTGCTCAATGGAGAACAAATAACACTGTATACAATCCACCCTCCCTTTCCGACCCTAAAATAAGCTATTTTGAAAATCTGGGGGAAAAGCAGCTATTTCCCTCCTTATCATGCTGAAAACTCGACCATCCATCTTCGCACCTGAGACATACTTCTGAACTTACCTGGAAAACGAATGGCGCTAAACTGGCCTTTTCTTCAAGGGCAAGTGAAAGGTTGAACAATTTTATCTCTTGGAAGCAAGAGTGTCAAAGCCATAACTCTATGGGAGAGATTGACCAAAGCCTCCAAAGTATCATTTGCTAGATTATTTCCAGCTTGGGTTATTTATTGATTTAATCATGTACTTATTTATTCCTTTGCAGGCTCATTGCAAGAGCTAAAGACTATAAATAAGAAACCACTGCATCTCCAGAGGTAGCCTTCTAGTTGGGGATGAGGGTAGGATATGCAGATAAATACATAAATAATACTTTTAGACAATGGGGTAAATGTTAAAGTAGTTCAAAGCACTTGGAGTAGACATCTTGAACACAAATAAAGGAATTCGTAATTAATGATGCTTTAGGGTCTCAGGAAGGCATTTCATTGGATGTGATATTCAACCTGGCCAGCTAGTATGACTAGAATGGTGTCCCCTTAGGAGAGATACACGCATGGTTCCTTCCGCATATGGACAGTGTTTTTTGCATGTTCCAGAAGCAGGCAGCTGATGTTAAATCCTGGTGTGCTACTAGCTCACAACGATGCCTTAGGCAAGCCCCTTGCTACTTAGACTCAGTTTCCCGGTGATAATTAGCAGAGCTCCCGCTTTGTCTGAGACCTGGGTGAACAAGAATGGCTCTGTTGTCAGGCCTGCGCCATAGCAATGAAAAAGGATGAGTTTCCTTGAAAGGACCGTCTCCCTCCCCAGCAGCTCCGCAGCCCTTCCTCACCACTCTGACCCGCACTTGAACCTCTTAAAAAACAACCAGGAAAAGGTATAATTTGTCTTTCTTAAAATCTTCCCAGGGGACAGAACACAAGAAACATTTCACAAGTCAATACTGTTTACCACTTGGTGGAGGAAATGTAAATCTGATGTTTCGCCGGCAGTTGCTGATGGCTTTTCGCGGACAGTGACACATCCCCGGACTCTTTGACATTTCATTCCGAGCACCTGGGGCTGCCAGGTCTCTCCTGTAACGGCCTGTCAGAATAACAAGATCTTGCCTGCTTATTTAGAACAACCTGCTTAATAACTGACAGGCGGAACCTGCCCCCGCCCTGGAGTCCTGCTCGCCGGCTTCTGCAACGAGATGGAGATATCTCATCCCTAGAACATAAGGCGCACACTTAAAATATCCTCCAGGGCGGTGACCCAGAAAGACAATCCGAGAAGTGGGGGTTCTTTGTGAAATCACGACGTGGGTATTCTTAGAGTCCCAGAGTATAAATAATGAACGTTGAATCTTGAAGAATGATTACCAACCACAGTGAGAATAGAACACAGACAGGAGACATTCAGTGGGCAACATAAACCTCTGTGTAATTCATTCAACCGAAAATATTGTTGGATGGTTAAAAATACGCAGTGTTCCACCACGGAATTTTCCCTGGGAAGGCAGCTGGGACTGGCAACTGTGGTAAAGGAATCACACAGCTTCAACCCCCATCTGTAGCGCTCATTTTAGCCGTGTGCTGTTTAGTTAGAGCACGTCTCTGCTTCTCCTCCTCGTATGCAAAGGGAGATGACTCTCCCCTTACCATGCTTCTTGAGAATAAGTGAGAAAAACGTAAATAAAGCACAATGCAAAATGCTAACACATTTTGGGTAGGGACATTGATGTTGTCTGTTTCTGGTAGAGTTGTCATCTTCGTCACCATCGTCAGTATCATGACTGCCCTTCTCTCCCTTGGCTCTCAGAACACACATCTTTCTCCTCCATCTTTATATTCTAACAGCATCTGCTTTCTTTCTGGCCGAGCTCACCCTTGCCTCCAGGCTTTGGTACCAGCTGCTTCCAACGCCCGGCACTGGCTTTCAACAGAGCTGGTTTGTGCCATCATTCAGGTCTTAGCTCTCAGATCACCTTCCTGCAAGGGCTCCTCTGACTACTCAATCTCTCTTTCTCATGTCCCCATATTTTATTTAATCACAGCCCTCGCCATAATTAATTTGCCTCCTGGTTGTTCATGCATAACCTCAAGAATGTTGTCCCTTGGAGAGAATTAATTGTTCCTGATATTTTACTATTGTCCTGCCTGCTTTTAAAAATGAGCTATGGTAGAAACGAAAAGGAAAGACGTATTAGTACACGGTATCAGTCCATTAATATTCATGGACGTTTATTCTTCACCGGAATGCTGGGGACTTTGAAGTCAGACCAGTCTCAGTTGAAATCTGGCTACACACTTACAGAGAGACTTTGGACTAATTTCTTAATCAATAAAGCTTTGCTTTTTTTTCCATTTGCAAAATCAGCGATTCTGTAAATCCTTGCAGAATCTTATGAGGATTTAGATGGAAGTATGAGGTAAAGCTCTTTGAGAAACATCCTGGAACATAGTAATTGTGAAATACTAATTCCTGTGCAAACCAAATGCCAGCAAATACCACGTGCAACCCAGTCACAGCGTTTTACCAAGACATAGTGTACCTGTTTGTATTGTGCGCTTCCAGAAACTCCGGTTTGGGAACTTGCATATTCATCATTGGAAGCTCCAAGTGTTTTTGTTGTTGTTGCCGTTGTTTTACCTACCTCATATATACTTCACACTGTCAAAGTTATTAATATTCATTGTAAGGGTACAACTTAGTGGTTTTTATTATCTTCACAAAGTTGTGCAACCATCACCACGATATAAAATCTGCAACAGTTTTGCAACCTCAAAGGACAGCTCACATACGTGAGGTGCACTCTCCCAACACTCTGTGTCGTCATTGCACTCTCCCAACACTCTGTGTCGGCCGCTAACCCATGTTCTGCAGTGTGGATGTGTCTGTTCCGGACATTTCGTGTAAATGGAGTCACAATATGTGACCTTCTGTGTTTGGCTTCTTCAACTTCATGTTTTCAAGGTTCATTCATGACGTAGCATGAATCAAGACTTCATTCCTTTTTATTGCCAAATAATATTTTATTGTGTAGATATGCCATATTTTGCTTATCCATTCATAAGTTGATGGACACGGAGCCAATCAGTGAACTCTACTTTCCACATGTTAGTTACCATGAATAGTGCTGCTATGAGTATCGATGTACAAGTTGTGTGTGGATATATATTTTCATTCTTCTTGGGTGTATACCCACAAATGCAACTGGTGAGTCACATGGTGACTCTCTTCCATTTCAAGCAATGGTGAAACTGTTTTTCAAGTTTCTTCACCTTTTCATGTTCCAAACCATGGTCTATGAGGGTTTCAGTTTCTCCACATCTTCACCAAGACTTGCTATTGTATGACTTTTTTTATTATAGCCATCATCATAAATTCAAAATGGTATCTCAATGTGGTTTTGATTTGCATTTGTTTTTTCAACTTTAATTTTATTGTTGACACTATTACAGGTGTCCTCATTTTACCTCCGTTGCCCACCTCCACCCAGCCTCTGCCCCCCTTCACTTGACCATCACCACACTGTTGTCTGTGTCTATGTGTCTTGCATATATGTTCTCTGGCTCATCCCTTCACCTTCTTTCATCCAGTGTCTCCCCCTACTCTCTAACGCTGTTAGTCTGTTCCACGCATTCATGCCCCTGTTTCTATTGTTTCATCAGTTTGTTTGTTTATTAGATTCCAAATATAAGTGAGATCATATGGTACTTGTCTTTTTCTGACGGACTTATTTCACTTAGCATAATAATAATATAGGTCCATCCATGCTGTTGCAAAAGGTAAGATTTCCCACTTTTTTACAGCCATGTAGTTTTTAATTGTGAAAATGTACCACAGCTTTTTTATCCACTTATCTACTAATGGATAAGTTGTTTTCAGATCTGGGCTATTATAAATAATGCTGCAATGAACATGGTGGTGCATATATTCTTTTGAATTAGTGTTTCGAGGTTCTATGGATATATTCCCAGAAGTGAGATTACTGGGTCAAATGGCAGTTCTAGTTTTAACCTTTTAAGAAAATGTGATAGTATTTTCCACAGTGGCTGCACCAGTCTGCATTCCTACCAGCAGTGTACAAAGGTTATCTTTTCCCCACATCCTTGCCAGCACTTGCTGTTTGTTATTTTTCTTTTATAGCCATTGTGACAGGAGTGAGTGGATATCTCATTGGGGTTCTAATTTGTATTTCTCTAGTGATTAGTGACATTGAGCATTTCGTCATATGTCTATTGGCCATCTGTATGTCCTCTTTGGAGAAGTGCCTGTTCAAGCCCTTTGCCCAATTTAATTGGATTATCTTGATCCAGTTGAGTTGTGTCAATTCTTTACATATTTTTTAAATTAACCTCTTATTGATGTATCATTGGTGAATGTGTTCTCCCATTCAGTGGGTTCTCTTTCCATTTTGTTGATGGTTTTTTTTTCTGTGCAAAAGCTTTTCAGTTTGATGTAATCCCATTTGTTTATTTTTTATTTTGTTTCCCCTGCCTTAGAAGATTTGCATTTGTTAGTAACTAATGATGTCAAGCATACTTTCATGTACTTATTGGCCATTTGTGTATCTTCTTTGGATATATTTCTATCCGGCTCCTTTCCCCATTGTTTAACTAAACAATGTGTCTACTTATTATTGAGCTGTAAAAAAAGTTTGAAGTTATATTCTAGATACAAATTTCTTTTCAGGTATTGATTTTTCTTCCTTTTTTTTTTTTTTGGTTTATTCTCACCCAAGGATATTTTTTCCATTGATTTTTTTAGAGAAAAAGTGAAAGGGAGGGAGGGAGGGAGGGAAAAAGAAAGAGAAATATTGATGTGAGAGACACATTGATTGGTTACCTCCTGCACGTGCCCCAACTAGGGCCAGGGATAGAACCTAAAACCCAGGTGCATGCCCTTGACTGGGAATTGAACCAGAGACCCTTTGGTGCCCAGGCCGATTCTCTAACCACTGAACCACACCAGCCAGGGCTCAGGCATTGATTTTCAATTTTTGCTTCTGTGCTGTAGATTGTATTTTCAGAATAAATGTTTTTTATTTTGATGAAGTTTAATTTATACATTTTTTTCTTTTGTCACTTTTGATTTCGGTGTTACGTGTTAAAAAACATTGCCTGATTCAAGGTCACAGACTTATTACTGTTTTCTTATAAATTTTTTTATTTTATTTTATTTTTAGCTCTCACATTTCGATCCTTGGTACATTTTGAGTTGTGTTTTGTACATGTGGTGAGGCAATGGTAGACTCACATTCTTCTGCATGGAGGTAGCTAGTTGCCCAGCACCATTTGTTGAAAAAACTATCCTCTTCACATTAAGTTTTCTTGGTTTTCTGGGCAAAAATCACTTGATCATAGATATATGTGTTTATTTAGGAACTCTTAATTTAAAACCAATGATCTCTGTTTAGTCTTAATGCCAATATCATATGGTCTTCATTACTATAGCTTTGTAGTAAGGTTTAAAATTAGGAATTGTGTGCGCTGGCCGGTTTGGCTCAGTGGTTAAAGTGTCGGACTATGGACCAGAGACCTGGCTTCACTTCCTGTCTAAGGGCATGTACCTCGGTTGCAGTTTGTCCCCAGCCCTGGTTGGGGTCATATGGGTGGCAACTCTCTCACACGGATGTTTCTCTCTCTTTCTTCTTCCCTCTCTCCCTCCCACTCTATCCAAAGATAAATGCAAAAATGTCCGCAGGTGAGGATAAAAAAAAATTAGGGAATGTCATTCCTCCAGCTTTATTCTTCTTCTTTAAGACTGAACATTCTGTCTGGTCCCTTGCATTTTACATAAGTTTTATTATCAGCTTTCAAACTTCTGCAAAAACAAAAAAAAACAAAAAAAAAAAACCACCTGGAATGTTGATAGAAATTGTGTGGAATTTGTAGATCTATTCTGTGAATATTGCCATCTTAACAATATTGAGACTTCCAGTCCAAGAGCACGAACTTTCTCTCCATTTATTTAGGTCTTTTATTTTTCTGAAAAATGTTTGTGTTTTTTATTTCACAAGTCTTGCATTTATTTTGTTAAAGTTATTTCTAAATAGTTTATTATTTGATGTTATTTTAAATCACATCTGAATTCATTTCAGATTGTTCATCGTGGGTGTAGAAAAATACAACTGATTATTATATATTGACCTTAAATCCTGCAAACTTGCTGAACTTGTCAATGAACTCTAATGAATGATTTTGTTTTACATTCTTTAGTATTTTCTATTGTTTAGTATTTTCTATTTAAAAGCTCATGCCATCTTCAAATCAAGATAGTTTAGCTTATCTTGCATACTGAATGCATTTTATTTATTTTATTTTCTAAATGGCAAGGTTAGATCTTTCCACAAAGTGTCTAAGGGAAGTGCTGAGAATCAATATCCTTTTCTCTTCACGACTGTCATGATCTTAGGAGGACTTCGTTAGTTTTTTACCATTGACAAATTTTGTTCTTTTTTTTTTTTTTTTTTTTTTTATCAACACCCCTTCAGGTGAACCTCTGCTATTCTTACTTTGTTGAATGTTTCTACCATAAAATGTTGAATTTTGTCAAATGTTTTTGTCTGTGCCAAAGGGATCATCATGTGCTTTTTTTCTTACTATTTTCTTAATATGGTATATTGTATTATTGATTTCTTCTTTTTTTTTTTTTTTTGGTATATTGAATGTACTTGCTTCTCAGGACAAATCTCACCTAGTCCTACTTTGACTCTGATGCACCTGGCATACTCCTTTATATCCGTAATTGGGTAGGCTGTATTTTGTTCAGGATATTTTATGCTATATTCATAAGGAATATTTGTCTCTAGCGATTTTTTTCCCTTGTGAGTTATTTTTCTGTCATCATGGGAATACTGGCCTTATAGAATAAGGAAGGAACTGTTCATTTCTATTTCTACTGAAAGAGTTTGTGAAGAATTGATATTAGTTTTCTTTATTTTATTTTATTTTTTAATTCACTAATAAAGGCATGTGGTTCTAGGTATTTTTAGGGGGGCATATTATTTTTTATATCTGTACTTGTTATAAGTATAATTCATATTTTCTAAATATGTTTTTGAGCCCTCTATGGGCTTCTCATTCCCCAGCTTTTCTTTAAGCTTTTTGGTTAGCATTTTTGTTGCAAATGTTACAGCCTCAGGCAGCTATGAAGTTTAACTATAGTCTCTGATTGTTTTAGCAAACACCCCATGGAAAAAACCTTTTGTATTGCAACAACTCTCTGCCAAGTAAAATAAAAACAGCCTTAAAAAAAAAATAAGTGGGGTCTTTCAGGGAACCACCAGATCCATCCAGTAATTCCCTGGGAATGGGGTTTGAAGAAACTTCATTCCAATTTTCTCCTCTCTTTTGGCTATCAGACTGCTTTCACAGAGATTGTGGTTTCTTGTTTTTTAAAGCTATTTTGGAACTGGGAAGAGGAGAAAGAGATTTTACTGTTCTTACTGAGATTCTACTTTTTTTCTTGAATGTACACTTCCTGAATTGCTGCAAGCCTTTGGTTAATTTCCAGTGCTCTGAGAAGCTTATTTTGATAAATTTATGCCAGTGTTCTTATTTGTTTTGTGGAAGGGGAAATTTTGGGAGGTCTTCACCTCATCATTTTCACTGAATATCAGCTCCACCTAATTTTATACAGTACTTTAGTAACCATAAATTTCTAATAAATATCTTTACATAAACCTATGTAAATTACATAGAGATCATTAAATATACTTAAAATAAACAAATAATAATTTCCATAATCTCTATAAATTATTCCTCTGATGTGGCATGTGACTCTAGAAGTGTCTGTGATAGCTATTTTCTTTTAAGAACACCCATCAATCCATCACCTGCTAATTCACCTCAACAGAAAGGAAGTAAGGAAAGAAATACCAACCCGAGAACACATTAATCTTTCAACATGGTTGCTTTTGCCAATGCAATTGTTCATTTGTTTATCCCACAGATATTAGCCATATGTCACTGGGGACACACTTCCTCCACAGATATCAGCCCACCTATATCACATATTCTATTAAAGAGGACATGTGCATAAAGATGTAATTGGAGTACTTTACTACTGATGAATAGACACATGTACACATTGCTAGGAGAACACAGAGAGCTTGATTAGGTCTATCCGGGTGGGGGTGATTGTTTCTTTGAGGTAATGGCATTTCAGGTAAAAATGTTACATTAAATATGCTTCTGCCAGAAGTGATGCAGAAGGGAGGACATTAAATACTTTATTGTGAGTTAAGGGGAATCTTTCAAGTGCCATTTCTGACAACTATTAGTTAATTAAGGCAAACAGAAGGCATGGCATCCAGATAACCAAAGGTATAGAAATGGAGAGCTTACAAGGATGACCTGTATCACCAATTTTCCTTTGCCCCCTCCTGATGGTACAACCCCTTGCAAACATTACAGCTATTTCACATACGTCATAGAACTAACACCTCACTTTATTCTGTATTTTGTATGTAAACCTCTGTGTCCTCTAGGAGATGACATGTCCAACCTCTATAATTTCACAGGGTGAGCACAGTGCCATGCATGCGGGGTGTGCACACGAAATATATGAAGGTAGAAAAGAAAACCATGGAACAATCCATGAAATCCCACAGCAGATTCTGAAGTACGTTATAAAAGTACTGAGCTTTCCCTGGATGGTTTGGCTCAGCGGTTGGAACATCGGCCTGCGGACCAGAGACTCCCGGGTTCGGTTCCTGCTAGGGGCACGTACCAAAAGAAAAAACAACATAAAAGTACTGAGCTTGAAATGGATTTCACCATTATAGTCATGCAACCCTCTCAGCAACCTAAATTCTAATCACTGTCAAGATTGTTTTGGAAATGTGGTAAAAAAATCATCTTCAGAAGTGAAGGCCCATCACTTTCTTCTTAACTTACAATTTGCTTAGTCCAGATTGTTTAAGGTGAATTCTGAATTGAAAAATTAGTTTGAACTGAAAATATTACTGTCATTTCTTTTGATTCAAAACTTCCCAGATTTCTTCATAATGTTTTATTTATAAGAATCATTGGTCACTTGACTCAACAACACAATTTGAGAGAAATGTTAAGTGACAAATTTGATATACAGATGACCAAGAGACATATAAAAAAAAAAAATGTTCAATGCCACTAATCATCAGAGAGATGCAAATTAAAATGACCATGAAGTGTCATCTCACAACTGCTAGAATGTCTACCACCATAAACAACAAACAACATTGCCCAGCTGGTGTGGCTCAGTGGTTGAGCATTGCCTCATGCACCAGGAGATGCTGGTTTGATTCCTGATCAGGGCACATGCCCAGGTTGTGGGCCCAATCCCCAATGGGGAGCATGCAGGAGGCAGTCAGTCGATGTTCTCTCTCATTGATGTTTCCAACTCTCTCTCCCTCTCTCTCCCTTTCTCTTTAAAAATCAATAAAGAAAAACAAATTAAATCAACAAATAAGAGGCTAGTGAGGATGTGGAGAAAAGGGGACTCTAGTACCCTGCTGGTGGGAATGCAGACTGGTGCAGCCACTACGGAAAACAGTATGGAATTTACTAAAAAAACTAAAAATGGAATCACCATTTGACCCAGTGATCCCACTTCTAGGAATATACCCTAAGAATCCTGAAACACCAATCAGAAAGAATATGTACTCCCCCATGTTCATAGCGTCACTATATACAATAGCTAAGATCTGGAAACAGCCCAAGTGTCCATCAGTAGATGAGTGGATAAAAAAACTGTAGTTCATTTACACAACAGAATACTATGCAGCTATAAAAAAGAAGGGTTTCTTATTATTTTCAACAGCTTGGATGGACCTGGAGAGAATTATGCTGAGTGAAATGTGCCAGTCAGAAAGAGACAAATACTACGTGATCTCAATTATAAGTGGAATCTAATTAACACAATAAAATCACAAACAAAATAGGTCCTAAGGCATGGAGGCACAAAACAGACTGACAGATCTCACAGGGGGTGAGGGAGACAGGAAAAGATTAGCCAAAGAACTTGTAGGCATATTTGCATAATCAATGAGCACAGACAACAGTGTGGTGAAGGCCTGGGCTGAGCAGGGGCTGGGAGGAGGGTGTAGAGGAGGGGAACATTGGGAGACATCTGTAATACTGTCAACAGTAAAATAAAATAAAGTAGAATTTGATATATCTCATAATTATTTATAGTACAACTCACAGATTGGTAACTGAACAAACGCTTTCTTTCATCTGCACAGAGTTAAAATGATTCATGTTCAACACGTACAAGTTAAGAGATTGTGTATGAGACTGTGGCTAGAGTCCCTCTGGTTGAAGCCAGGGATGTCTAGGAAGAGGTCGCAATCTTCTGTAGCCAACGGGCATTTTTCCCCTTCACAGCCCTGTTCTTACCATTCCCTTATATGTCAAACACTGAGGGCGTGTCAGTTGTAATTCATCATAATTGCTATCTCTGTTTTTATAGAAGATTGAAGAAGAAATGGAAACATTTTTGTCCCTGTATCCTTATCGAAAGAGAGGTAATTAAAGCTGGGCAATGAAAGCCCCATGTTTCAAGACAAATGTGAGAAAATGCATTTCTCCTTCAGATAGTAAAAGACTTTCAACATGCTTAATATGCAAAAAAAAAATGTGTCTGTGTCAGTGTGTACAACTAAGGTGGACTAACAAAAGATTTGTTAAGTACTGTGACTTGTACATGAAGCGGAGGCGTCAGGGACAACTTGATAACCTGAATAAAAAAGTTTGAAATGTCTGTGTCAGTGTGTACAACTAAGGTATACTAACAAAAGATTTGTTAAGTACTATGACTTGTACTTGAAGCAGAGGCATCAGGGACAACTTAATAACCTGAATAAAAAAGTTTAAAATTTTAGCTGGATTTGTTTGCAAATGACAGTAGATTAGCAATGCTCCCATAGAATGTGATAAGTGTAAAACTGATGTATCAAAAGCATTTAGCAAAAGCAGGCTTATAAAAGTTTCTTCTGTGAACAGTAGGATAAAGTATCTTAAACTGAAATAAGCAATTTTTTGTTTGTTTTAAATTGATTTTCTGGAAAGAGACAGAGAGAAACTTCAACGTGAGAAAGAAACATCAGTTGGCTGCCTCCTGCACGCCCCCTACTGGGGATGGAGCCCACAACCCAGGCATGTGCCCTGACCGGGAATTGAACCAGGACCTCTCAGTCCACGAGACAACATTTAATCCACTGAGCCACACCAGCCGGACTGAAATATGCATTTGTAAATGTAAAGCCATCCAGAAAAGAAATTGTTCAGCGCGTTGAAGAAAAAAAGGAAAATTCACAGAATGTGAGCTATTTTCATGAAGGGCAATTTATATGTGATTCAGACACTCATATACATGGTGCCCATAATAAGCACAGAGCCTGATATGGCGTCTTCTTAGGTGTTAAAAATTTGAAGATAGACAAGTCTGACTTGGTTTAGAATCTATGGGTTGATTTCTAGTTTTGTATTAAAGAAATCAACCATGTTAGACAATTTTGAAAAGACCCCAAATTAAAAGACCCCATCTATCTGGTTCTTGTCAGGCACACGTCAACGAACCCTGGGAGCTGAAACAATTCCATGGTTTTAGCCATAGAGAAACTAAATCTCTGCCTGATGAATTGGGTACACATTTCATCTGGCATATACTTTATAGCTGGGCAAATAAGTAATGGAAGGTGCTGGGCAATTTTTGGTTTATGGCCAAAAAAAAAAAAAAATGCCCTTGCTCATATTAAGTCAGAACAAAACCCTCCCTTTAGATCACCCATAAAAATTAAATCAACAATTAGGCGTCTTTGTATCACATTATAACCATAAAAACTCTTGACATTTTGATCTTCAAGGGAATTAAGAAATAATTTAAAATAAGTGCAGTTTTTGTTGTTTTCTAGTGGAATTGATGTTTTTGGAAATTTACTAAAGACACAACAGCCCGACACGCTTGTTTGTGCTGAAGTAATTTCCAGAAGTCAGAGTGGTAGCCTGCACTGTATACTCAACATTGAAAACAAATTTCCAAAAATATTCTTTGATGTTCAATTTCATAAAAATTAACTAATATTACAATACACTTTTCTAATTAATAGTGATCAAAGAATGAGGAGCCTCAAAATAAATTCTTTGAACTGCTGTATAACAGGGTCAGAAACAATAAATAGAACTTGAGTTACCACAAATCTTGAATGTATTTAGAATTGTTACCCCATCTATTAATTAAACCATTGATCAGTCATCACTTTACACAGTCTGTCTCCATTTAGAACACCTATCATTGTATGTGAAGGGTGTTCTTTCCATTGAAAAGTAATAGGAGATATGTCATTCTCAGATAAATAGTGCAAGGCTGAATTCTATGCTAAAGGTCCCCCAGCCTGAAATAAATTATAGGAACGGACACTGACATCGTGATAAAAAGGAAACTATGTTAGCCTTTTATTTCTAAATCAAAGGAGGAATGAAATGTGGAATAGAAAACACTCACTAAATATTTTATTACTTCAACTGTGATTATGTAATTTTAAATTAAATTAAACAAAAGTGTCCAGTTCAGCCCCAGAGCGGTGGATGAGAACCATTGTGAGGCTCCAAGGCTACCAGAAAGAAAGAAGCACCAGAGTTGCCCCATGACTGAGAAAAGATGCATTAACGAAATGCAGATTGATGAGTTCATCACCTCTGCTTCTAGTTTTGTAGAAGGAAAATTACCCTTACCCATATGCTGCATGCTGGAGGTATCTCAGGACCAAAACCAACAACTTTAGAAGTTGTGGTTGAAGATAAGTGAGATAAGTAAATGCTAGACACCACGGACGATATTTCTGACTTCTAGGATGTTTCCCATGCCCCAAAGCACCATTGTCTTTGTCTTCAGCCAAAATGAAAACTCCCAAGTTCTTAATAAAACAGATGCATTAACATTAAGTGTATCTTAGTAATTGAGTAATATTTGATATGAAATTATACCACTGACTTTTATCCTCCTCTAATGATAGTGAAATGACTTGGAATAATTACGTGGGTAATTATCTGTTAACATTTCAATTACAGCATTATGAGGCCTGCTTAATTGTCTTCATTGGGGAAACCAAAAGTTTAACTTGAAACTGGCAGCCCACCTCATCGAAGGTGAATCTGCCATTGGCGATTTACCCTCGGGTCAGTGGGTACAAGTGAGCAGAATAAACATGGGGCACTTCCAAGGGACATTCAATTTCAAAGTGAACCTGGGCTTTGAGTCACTTTATTACAGGTCTACAGAAGGCAACAGGCAAGCATCAGACAGCCACAGACTCTCTTGAGCATCCTCAGTGGGAAACCTGCACTCGTGGATCTGTGTGGCTGAGAGCCACATGGGCATTTGAGCTGGTTTTTAAAATTGTTTTGACTTGCACAACAAAAAAAATTGGTAAACATAATGAATACTGCACCCCTCAGATGCAACCTTCCCCCACTACTTGAGTCTTCAAGAAGTCCAATCCCTAACTCTCCTACACGGTGTGGGGTGGTTGTAAAATTGCAAGTTATGCAAAATCACTCTTAGAATTAGCAGGTCACAATCGGATTCAGAGTTTAGGGTATGGTGCAAACTTTCCATCCATACAGAGCCTTCTTGGATGCATGTGAAGGATCCCCCCCCCCCCGTCTCTCTCCTTTTCCTGCTCGAATACTGTACTCATATCCTCCAGTAACATCCTTCCCTCCTTGTGCCTGTTGTCCTCTGGCAAGACAGCCTCTAGTCTGTCATTTCTATGCTTTGATGGGAAAGACTTTAGATGCTGCAACATCTTTAGTGGAATATCAACAAAAGATAGAATTGTTTCTCATTAGTGTTAACTTTGACTATTTTAATATCTGTATTTTACATTTTTCCCAGTGTCCATTCCATAACACTCACTCTCTTTCTGAAACCTCTGGAGACATGGGAACTACTAAGAATGAGGAGGAAGATAAAGTGATGCTGTACTTGCCAAAATAATGCTCACAAATTTTCTATATTCTACTACAAAGTTTAGTCTCCAACATACTCAGTGAGTCATGTTTGCTTTATAGTATTTAACAGAACTTCATGAACATTAAAAGAGCTTGATTAAGTGTGTGAGAAGGCAGGTTTCTGAGGCACATACAAGGACATCTTTAAAATAACAAAGAAGAAAAATTGGAAACAAGAAGACTACTTGCTATTTATTGATTACTGCTATGTACCAGGTCTAGACTGGAAATTACAGAATTAATTTAATTTAAACTAGATTATTTTTTTATTAAATAATAAGACATTTAATAGGTAAAAGAATGATCTCTTGTATTGGACTGACACTGTGTGAGACCTCGGACTGACACTGTGAGATCTCAGACTGACACTGTGAGACCTCGGACTGACACTATGAGATCTCGGACTGACACTGTGAAACCTCAGACTGACACTGTGAGAGACCCCGGACTGACACTGTGAGAACTCGGACTGACTGTGAGATCTTGGACTGACTGTGAGATCACAGACTGACACTGTGAGACCTCGGACTGACACTGTGAGATCTTGGACTGACACTGTGAGAACTCGGACTGACTGTGAGATCTTGGACTGACTGTGAGATCACAGAATGACACTGTGAGATCTTGGACTGACACTGTGAGATCTTGGACTGACACTGTGAGAACTTGGACTGACACTGTGAGATCTTGGACTGACACTGTAAGGACTCAGACTGACACTGTGAGAACTTGGACTGACAGTGTGTGAGACCTCAGACTGACACTGTGAGACCTCGGACTGACACTGTGAGATCTTGGACTGACAATGTGAGAACTCGGACTGACTGTGAGATCACAGACTGACACTGTGTGAGAACTCAGACTGACTGTGAGATCTCAGACTGACATTGTGAGATCTCAGACTGACACTGTGTGAGAACTCATGCAATTTAAAGATCTGAAGAAAAAGAGGCTCTAGCATCTGATGGCCAGAGTCAAGGACAGTTTCACCACTCACCAGCTGTGAGACCTTGAGTCAGATATTTAATTTCTCTGTGCATTGGTTTACTTCAGAAAATGGGAATAATAATAGTATCTGGTTCCTCGGGTTATTTTATGAATGTGAATATGTGTAAAAGGTGTGAATCAATGACTGGCCCCGTGTAGACTCTTTATGTGAGGGCGACTTAAGGGAATTACTCCTTGGGGCGCCTGTTAGCTTTCTTGCTGGACACAAACTGTACAATAAATAGTATGTGAAAGCTTCAGGGGGTCTTTGTGATCTGTTCCATGTGTTTTTTTGTTTGTTTGTTTCATTTGGATTTAGGTTTGTTATTATTTTTGTTGTAGTTATGTTCTTAACATAATGGAGGAACTGAACTCAGAATAAATAAAATTGATTAAAGTAAAGTTTTCTGATGTTTTGTTGGTTTAAAACTAAGACTATAGTGAACAGCAGAAAATGTCAATAACAACTGTATATCATATCTAATTTTACTCTTGGAAATATACATTATTAGTTATATTTCCAATGGAGAAAATTTCTTGCAAATGTTTTGTCTAATGTTTTAAAATTAATTGATGGGTTACAGGTTTGTCCTCATTCTCTGGAGACTATTTTAAAAGTTTGGAATCTATAAAATATTTAAAAAATTATAACTACTATTTTTTTTATTTAGCTTGTTATATATTTATATATATATTATTGTTTAATATTTGTTTTCCACTTGAAAGGTGCAACCTAGATTGTCCTCATAGTTTTTGCTGTTTACATGTTCAACTTACCTAACCACCAGGACTCTTATGTCTAGTTCAACTACAATTTTCAACTCTTTGGTATCTGAATAAGTTCTTAAGGTTCCTGAGATGTCAGATATATTTACAAAAGAGCAAATAGAGCTAAAATAGTCTACTAAGCTGAATTCCCACCAAATCTAATGTTTATATTAAAGGAAGAAATAATGAATAGGTCAAAATGATGACGTCACCTTGGATGAGACACTCCTCAACTCATTCAGGAAAGAGATAACCATGAAAGTCTCATTTATTTTTTCTCTCATTTCTGTCTTCTGTTCTGAATAGAATAAAGTAGAGTCACCCAAAGATGTCCAGTATGCAGACTAGTTATGCACCAGGTTAGGCATAGGATAACAAGTTAGATTTAAACACCATCATCTATATTTAACTTTCTTTTTAGGAAAAAATGAAAGAAACATGGACTTAAAAGGAAAATCAATAATATAGTTAAACAGGCTCTCATTATCTTGCTTTGTTAATTAATCTAATGCATCTAAATTATTCTCTGATTTGGCATTTTATTGTCCTATTTTAATATTTGTACAAAAAGTGATTCAGTAGGGTTTGTTTATATTCACTGATAAATCATGTTCAATGTTCTTCGTTATCAAACTACATCTATTCCCAATGCAGGCCCTCAACCACAATCAGTCATTGAGAAAGTGGTGGTTTTCAGTCGTGTGATTTCCTCTCAATGACATTGTGTTTAAGTAAGAAAATCTGTGTGAAGTGGCTGTGTGCCTATGGGTAATTTGTTTAAAGTTTACAATGTCAAATATTGGCAAGAACTACGGTAATTCTGTAAGCTGGGAAAGGACAACAAAATAAGTGTTGACTTTTCATTTCTCCAGGAGGACCTAACAGTATTGATAATCCCCAGGGCTGGCTCCCATTTCTTCAATGACACATGCGTCCGCCAGGGTGCAAATCACAAAAGAATGCAACCATCACAGCACAGGAGGTCTTTAATCATAGTCAAGAATAAAAACGGGAGTCTTATCTGTTTTCTCAGCCGATCCTTTACTAAAAGAGAAACCCTGGAAAGAAAATGCAAACCGGACTCATTCCTCTGAAACAACAATGGAGCAGCATTTCATTCCACTTCAATGCTGCTTCGCGTATCTTCCTGGACACTGAGTGTTGGTGTAGAAATATGGGATCCAGCAGTAGCTAGAAGTGGGAGATAGTAATGCCTGTGGTAAACCAGCACGTGTCCATGTGAGGAAGGCATTCTAAAACGATGCTGCAAAACATGCTGTCTGTGGAGCATCAACTAATTCATTTGTGCTTCATCTGGACAGAGAAGTCTTAAGTTGGGTGATTTGAAATCTCTGTAGGAATGTCACATTACTAAAAATTATAATAAAACTCGTTTTCTATTTATGATTGGTGTATAAAGTTATGATGAAGATTATATATAATAATTAGAGCAGTCCAGCAGTGAACTTGTCTGCCTCCTGAAAGGCATGTTTTTTTATTCCCTGCGGGTGGACATGACAAGGCTAGAAGGCCAACTTGGCCCCATTCATTAAATTCCCTTCAACAAGGGCTGTTAGCTCCTGCAGCACAAAGGATGCATGATACCACCTTTGTATTCATTTCCATGCCCTCTACCTGTGGGCAAAAAATTAGCCAAAATATCTGAAATAAAAAGTAAACATCAAATAAAACTCAAGTGTAAACTCTCCCCTCGTTAGAGGATCACCCCCAGTTATAGAACGGGACCCTAAATTTCATCAAAGGTTGAGTTAGATATGTGTTCCCCACACTCGCTTTGACGCAAACATTAGCTCTGTATAAGGCTGCCAGCTATTTGAGAAAACTGAGAAACCAACAGGCATCCTGTGGTCAGTTCAGATTTGGGAAATAACTAGGGGAAGAGCGGCAAGCATACAGACGGTCTTGTTTGCCGAAATTATGAGAGCCTTTAACACATAAAGAAAAATGTCAATCATGAAAAGGGAGCTTAGAAGGGCAATTTTATCACATGGCTTTCAGAAAGGATTTTCTTTTCCTGAGGAACACCTTTAACGAGCGATGAGATTCTAGCTTCATGCAAGGAAATGTGAGAAGTGATGAAGGAGTTCAAAGGGTGAGGTTTATCCTGACATAGGAGAATATATGCAGTCAGATAGTGATTGAATCTATCTCTGAGGAAGGATAGAGGTTGAGCTTTTAATTCCAGGAGAAAAACAGAGTGAGAGAGCTCATCTATAAGAGCAGTTAATTCTCTCTAGAAATGTGTACAAAGCCAGGAATCAAGTACAGAATACAAACTCCAAATGCCAAGGGCGTTGGAAATGGCACTGTTGCATCAGAAATGAATGGGCCAAATTTCTCCATTACTAGTGGGAGTGGGGCTCTTGTGATAGCTTCAGAAAACAAATTTTCTAAGACTTGCACAGAAGAATGCCATGTGGTAAAAGACTTTATTTGCTTGGAGTTATATTTCTTGGGTTGTAAAGTTTCAGTTCCTTTAACCCAGTCCTGAAAAGGGGGTAGCTGTGGGTTCATCAAACCTAGAAGCAGGGCCAGTGTCAAAAATTCTATGGTGGAGCTGGGTTTGATGTAGCAGCAGGCTAGACTCAGTTCATCAGACCACTGTGTGGAGCCATATGGGAAAATGCGAGGTGCATGAGCCCAACATGCAAGGAGTCTGGGTGGGCAGCAAAACAGAGAATTTCCTTTGTTCGGGAGATTATGTATCTCAGGTTTCATGCCCTTGCAGTGGCCATGCCTATTCTGGCCACTGACTTGCTCCCAGGTGTGACTGACAGGTAAGCACTTTCCCACATCACCCAAACCTTACTGGGCATGCATCTATTGTCCAGTCCCTTCCTCCATCAATCTGCAGGGAACAGAGCTGGAGAGTGTTCACTGCAGCCTCCCTGCAAAGCTATACAAATGGCATGTCTGTCTCGTCTGGGCTCCCTTTACTCCTTTCCTGTTACATAATAACCAGGTTATTGTAATGGTCTTAGCGCCACATCTGAGAGGTGCCAAAGATTGAGGTGAAACTAACAGAACGAAGCGAAGACAGCAGAACCAAAGACAAGGCAGGGAGATACATTGTTGAGAATAGTTGACAAGACCTGTGCTTTATTATTTTGGGTCAGTTATGACATATTACGAGGCTGAAGGTATTGAAAGACCATGGTGGAGTAGGCAATTATCAGAATCAGGGAATCCTAACCACAGTCAGTATGGCTCCAAACAAGTCTAGGAATCATTGAAATGTTCTAGTATCAGAGTGCCTTAAGCTAAGGAGCCAAGCTGGTTCACATTCTTAAAAACCTGAGTATTTTGAGTTAAGTTATGCAGGAACATACTGTGTGATCAAGATCTATGTGCTGGACTTTACTGGGGAAGACTCACTGGATCCAGACCTTTGGCACACTAAAGGGCATAGTACTGAGAAGCTGAGTCTCGGTCCCTGGTCCAAGAGGGCTTGGACAGAAACAAAGGCCTTGCTTGGCTAGTTCTAGAAGCCACCAAGAACTTGAGACAAAGGGATCATCTTATACACCCTTTCACTGACTAGTTGTTGGATATGTGCTACCTACAGGAAGAGGTGTGCCATTGGGTAAGGTGGCTCTCTTTGGTTGAGGACAATTTTTGGAAATCAGTTCAGCTGTGAGCTGGGAAGCACATCATGTCCAGCAGTTGGGAAAACGATTGTCAGATACAATTATAAATTAATAATGAGCATTTGCAATGGGATATAATGGAGGAGTGACTGCCAAGAAAAACAGTGGATCCAGAGTCAAAAAGCTGTAGGTTCCATGCTCTTTTGACGTGTCGGTATGCAAATCAATCTGATGAGTTTAAATGGTTCATCTAAAATTAGGACCAATAACAAATACAACAGCATCCATGGTTGCAGGGTTTGTAAGAAAGGGCTTAGTAAAATCTAACAAATGGTAAGAGACAGCTTTTATTAAACCGAGTGTGTGCCTAGCCTTTTCATGTATATTCTCATTAAATCCCAGTTAAACGTTGACGAATGGCGATTGGAGGTTAAATGTAGCGTGATGGTTAAGAGTGTGAGACCAGAGTCGCACTGTTGGGTTCCAATCCTGGTGCTGCTCTCCAGTTGCATGGCCTTAACTGAGTGAGTTATGTAGGCCGTCTGTCCCCAAGTGTTCCCCTGTGCAGAACAGAACCCTTAATGCCACCCACCAGGATAGATATGGGCATTAAAGGGGGTAATGTGAGCACATGCCTATACCAGTCGCTGTTACCTGTGAGATCGAAACAGATTAGCTAAAAATAAGTTAAATAGAGAAAGAAAATGAGTCGCCCAATGTAATAAGGTCATACAGCTAAAAGGTTAGGGAGTTGGGACGTGAACCCTGGAAGACTCATGACAGAATCTGCATGTCTAAAACATGCCACATCATGTGACTGCATTATTATCAAGTGTTAAAGGCTTGTAAAGGAAGCCCACGCAATGGGCTTTTATTTCTAACACCTGAAACAGCTCCCTGGCCTTTCCGCAGGCATTGCAGGATGCTGGCTAAGACCGTGGGTTTTCCAATGATCCTTCCTGAGTTCAGTTCTTAACACCTGGTCTCAGTCCGGGAATACACGTTGTGGAAATGATGACTTATTTTGTGAGGACTAATTAAATGACATACGCATGCAAAGTTCTGCCCAGTTATTGATCAGTAAGGGCAGTCATACTTATAGGTGTGTCCTTATTCTCCACAGGGGCTGGGCCAGTGCAGCCCTGGAAGGCTGTCAGGGTTCATTGCCCAGGATGGTGCCAAACCACGTGTTCTTGCAAAGTTGTTTGTTTCTTTCATCGATTCTCATGACAACAGTGTATTTTGCCATTGTGGTGGGTCAAAAAGGGATCAGATAACAACTGTATATGGTTCAAACTAATATATCCGCCTACCTGCAGGTAAGGGAATAGGCTGAGTGGATTTAAATGGCTTCTGTGCATTCACCTTAGCAGAGAGCGGAAGAGACAGGAGAAATATTTCGTGTTGGCTGTTCCCAAACACCTGTTCTCGCCCTGTTCTTTCTCAAAAGCACAATTACCCCTTTGCTTGCAGAGGCCTAAGAGTCAATGACCTCCTTTGTTCCAGACACATCTGATATACAAATGCTAATCCTCAACAAAAAATAATTACTGAAAAACACATTTTTTCCCCTACCAGTTGAAATGCAATGGCCCTACAATTATTTCATTCCGGTTGCTGCTAGCCTCGCTGCACTTGAGATCAGCACTTTGCATTCTCCAGTTAAATGATGGTGTTTGACAGCTTATCAAGCATTCAAAGAAAGGCTGAGGCAGAGTGTAAACTCTGCTTCCCACAGGCCTCCGGTGCGGTGGGAGAGGGAAGCCGTGTTTTCTGCAGGCCCTGTGATGTTACAAAGCCGCCATCCTCGAGTTCAGCCGGAATGTCTCAGTCTGAGTTGTACAAGCTACTGTACTGAGCATCACATTGTTTGTGAAGAAAAAATCTCTCACCTTTATGATCTTCTTCATTTCTGCCTAATTGTCTTAGACAAGAATAGTGTGCTGCCTAAGGGGGGAAATTTTCCATTACTGCTGAAAAGATAAATGATAGAAAGCAAAATGAACCAGGCTCATTACAACCTTAAAAAAAAAAAAGGCAAATTTGTCGTCAGGAGTAATATAATAGCATTGACATTTTTAATACTTTCCCATTCAATTGTGGCATTTATATCAAAGTTTTCATAATGTGCAATACAAACACTTAGCGATATTTGAAATAATTTATGGTGCTTAATATTTTTAACCACATCTCGCCTGGATTCTGTGCTCTCCAAAGAAAGGCAGCTATTTTATAGCCAGTGCTGACTAAAGTGAACAAAACGATTATATTTATAAAAGCATAACAGCCATTCATTTATTTTGCTTTAGCTGTGTTTTCAATCTGTATAATAATGGCCCTAATGTCACTTGATAAACTGTGAAAAGGCCCCAATTTCTAAGAACGGTAAAGGCAGGCAGCTCATTCGATGCATTAAATATCCAATGAGTTGCTAGACGACAGAGCTGAAGGGAAGATTGATTTTTCAGAGGCAAACACGGCTTACAATAATAGGCCAATTTCTTGCTAGTGACTCATTTGGAGAAGCAATTTCTAAACATATTTTCATTTATTGCACTGAACATTCTCAAGGTTTCACATCTTTGGCATCGACGTGGTGGGCTGCTAATTCACTAATTGAGATGGGTATTTCATGAGTGGCAAAGCATGAAGTTATGGATCATCAAGTGCGAGTTCTACACAGATAAAACCCATTATTCACACAAAGCCCATGCACTTGAAGAACGCATGTGAAGAAAAGGCTCATCTTAGCTCTAAACGAAACTGGGTGGAGAAAATGAATCCACATATACATCTCTAATTTGATAAAGGATACACACAAGCTGTTGGTTCAGAGCATGGCCTAATGAAGAGGCTTATATACACTGAGAGTGACCTAGACAGTGAACGATACTGGCCTTATTTTCTGGGAGTTTAGTAAAGAAATAAAATATATTTTTAAGACACTAGGAACTACTGGTAGGATTCAGTTTATTCAAAGATATCTTGAGACCTGGATTATCAATATAAAAGTAGGTAGATAAATGATAAATAAGTATATAGAAAAATAAATAGATATATTTGATTGTACATTTAATATGACCAATTTTTTAAATTTAAAATATTGGAGAGAATTTGAGGCTAAGAGATGGAGAAGCCTATAGACTAAGTTAGTCTCAGCAGTTTGGGGTAATGCATCCAGAAAAATAAGTTCAAAACTCTGTCTACCTCCTGCTGTTATTTTTCTTAATGCACACCCTAATAGTAAAGCATTTAGGCTTAAATTCCAATCCGGGCCACACTCCTGTTGACTGACAGGGCCTGGAAGTTTGAAGAGATTGGAAACACCTTTTCCATAGGATCTCTGGTTTCCTTAATTCTCATGTGACCAAGAGAAGCAAAGAGATCTCTCAAGCAAGTGGTAGTTTCTACATAGCGTAACAGAAAAATGAAACAGACATCTTATGGATGATGAAGTTGGTGTCTTTGATTTCAGTATCACTGGTGTTTCACTGAAATCTAGTGACAGGGAGTTCATTACTTAACACAATAGTCTGTTCCAACTTTCAATAGCTCCCTAAGTTCACATTCTCTCTCTGTAACCATCACCCATTGGATATAGTTTGTACAAATGTTACTGCTACTAAAAAAGTCAAAGTCCTCTGTGTTAGCATGACCTTCGTTATCTACAGAACCCTTTCAGCCAGTTTTCTTCTTTGTTAAATATCTCCAGTTCTCTCAACTGTTCCTCACACAACTTCTAATGATGTATGTCTCTTTTGTCTGCTTTTGCTCCATTTTTTGAAGTTTAATTTTGATGTTCCAGGACTTTGATTATTTGCCAAATATTCCATTCTTGATTAGCAATACTTGTCTTTCAGATGCAAAATGTATAGCCAAGTTCTACTGACCCTGTGCTGCTAAGTTATCGCAGGAAAGTTGAGGGGAGGTGTATTTGTCAGAAATTTAAACAGTGTTGGCTTGTAGTTTCAAAAGGTACTATATGGTAATAATAAAGATAATAATAATAGGAATAATAAGAACAGTAACATTTACTGAGCACTTATTCTGAGCCTGTACTAAGCACATCAGTGGACTAATTTAACTTGCACTATAATTGTATCATCTTTCCCATTTTATGGATAAGCAGACTTGGGTTTAGAAAGGTTATTATCTGTCAAAAGATCACACAGTTGTACAGAGTGAAGCTGACATCAGGACACAAATCCATCTGAATTCCCACTGCTCCTCAGTGTTTTCCCGATACAAACACACACGCAGAGAAACATACATGTATAACCCAAAATAACATCTTTCTTGACTGTTTTAAGCCCTGTGAAGGCAGCCTGACTTGATACGCACTGTGGCTCCCACTGGACAGACTGCAGTCCCCCGGGTCAGCCATGCTGCTGGCACACTGGCCATGCACTAGGCCGCGTGGGTGGGATGGAGCAGGTTCTCAGCTTTGCAGCTTCATGATTCCAGGTGCCATATGGATTGGGTTTGCCACATTGACAGTCTTGAAGCCCAACTCTGCAGCCTACTAGCTGTGTTTCCTTGGGCAATTTACCATTGAACCTTGGTGGCTTTGACCGCAAACTAGGCAGTCTCAGGTTTATCGACAGAGAAAGAAGAAAAATATAAGAACTGGACACATGGTCAAATGTAGAATCAAATTCAGAAATGATCAAGTCATACCCCTGAACTGTTCATGTTTCTGGTAGACTCTTTTAGTTTGGCATTAAAAAAAAAAAAAAGTTGTTTTTTTTTCTGTATTTGTCTACCTGTGTTGAAGAATCCAATGCTTCCCTCCATCCAGTCATCTACATTTCCTTCCACGAGGCTGTGACAGGTGCTTGGCTCCACCTCATGGCCTCCTGGCTCCAACCACTCATCCCAGCTTAACCCAGCAGGAGGCCAGTGTCTGACCAGAAAGCCCTGTGGTACATGAGTCCCTCCCAAGCAGGGACTCTACTGAGCTAAGACCAACATCAGTCGCCCAAATATGATCAGAGTTTATCACTACATGCAAGAAAGAGATGCTTTTAGACCAACTAAAGAAAACAAATGAGGCAATACTGGAGATGAGTATTATTGAGCTGGGATGGTTGGGAGAAGGACAGAAGACATTCTGGAAAGTATGAGAAAAAAAGGAGAGCCATATCTACACGGGGATTTCATTAAACCAATGGCAAGTGCTAATCAAAGAGATTAAAACGACAACATGCACTTTTGTTTGCTAAACATCTCAAGGTCACTAACTTTGAATAAGGGCCGCTTTACAAAGTGTCAGAGATAAAAAGAGGCCAAATATCCACTTTCATTTTTTTCTCACTGTCCTTATCCAGTACAATCCACATGGTGGTACCAACTCTGTCTTTTGTTCAGCTCCCAGTTGGTAGCAGACAATTTGTTAAGTTGTCATGAACTGCTTGAAAATTCTTGAGGAAATCTAGGTTATTCAGGTGTGTGGCCTGCATTTTATGAAAAAAAAAAAAAGAATGAAAGAAAGACCTTATAATTTTCAAGATTACAAAATGCCTCTGCTGATAGTCTCTAGGAACATAGCCTTTTGAAGTAAAACTTAAACAGAAGACTAAGACCTTACCTCATTTAACTCAGCCATTGGACACACGTTTGTTGAATGTTCACTATTTTTTAGAATTTTGGATAAGTACCCTAATAAGACCTAGGTGACCCCACATATTTTAGGGAGAGAGAGAAAACTGTTTTGGTTAATACTATGATTTTGGTGTTCTGGGATGTGTCTGAAGGAAAGATCACTAACAGTTCTGGAAGGGGGAAAGGCGGAAAGACATACAGAGAACTGATCAGATGAACAAGGATACAATTCTGTGGATGAATTTGACTTACAGGACATAGAAGCTGGATAACGCCTTACACACCCCACCTCCAAATAGGCCCATGTCCTCATCCTTGGAACCTAGGATGCTACCTTCCATGGCTGAAGGGACTTTGCAGATGTATTAAAGCTAAGGGTCTTGAGATGGGGAAATTCCCCTGAGTAATCTGGGTCAAACTGATACAATCACTAACTGTCTTTGTAAGAGAGATGCAGGAGGGGTCAGCTTCGGAAAAGAAGGCAAAGTGATAAGGGCAGCAGAGCTTAGAGTAATGCTTATTGCAGCCACTAGAAGGTGAGAAGGACAAGAGACCTGATTCTCCCCTCAGAGTCACCAAAGGTGAACCTTGATAACCCATTGACTTTATACGTAAAAAATGGTGTCAGAATTCTGACCTCTAGAACCTTTAAAGGGTACATTTGTGGCTCAGCCGGTGTGGCTCAGTGGTTGAGTGTCCACCTATGCACTAAGAGGTCGCCAGTTCGATTCTTGGTCAGGGCAAGTGCCCAGCTTGTGGGCCTGATCCCCAGTGGGGGGCCTGTAGGAAGCAGCCAACCGATGTTCTCTCTCATCCATGTTTCAATCTCTCTCTCCCTCTTCCTTCCTCTCTCTCTAAAATCAATAAAGAAAATAAATAAATAAGGGTACAGTTGTGTTCTTTTAAGCAATAACGTGTGTAGAAATTTGTGGCAGCAGTGATAGAACACCAGTACAGAGTGGGAGATGACGTATCTCTCCAATGCTGTTTTCAGGTAGGTAAACACAGATCATCATAAAAAAAGTTGAAGTTATGTTATTTCTTGCAATTATTGCTAAAATGTTCATTTTCCTAATAATTACATGTACAAGTCCCATACCGGGGGGTTTAAAGACACTTAATAGTTCAACAATTCCATTCTTATAAAATTTTTACTTTTGAAAGCCATTGAAAAAGTTTGTGGTCACTAGCCTTTCTCACTTTCTTTTGAGGCAAAGTCAATATAGTACATTTGGAAAGATGACAATATAAAGAGAATATGAGAAACGTCTACCTATTTTTTTCTAGTGCTTCTCATGCTAGAGAACAAACTATTGATTAAAGAATGACTTGAATTTCAGTTTTCCGGCATTGCAAATCCACATAAACCGTTATGCCTGAACACTGCTACAAAATTGTCATCTTATCCTTAAACCAAATCTTTTCGTAAGTCCCTCATACAAATCCAAAATCATATCCTGCTATCATGTTCAATTGATCAACTCCTGAACCAGAATGTATGGAGTAGCTAAAGGCAAAGTCTGCTGCTGTCAAAATGGGGAGTGTTTGGTGTTCACTTTGATACAAGGTCAATATCTACACTGTAGACTTCAGCTGGAACCCATCTCCCTCCCAGTCCAGAGCACTGAAGAACCACATCAGCAAACAGAAATCATGTTAATTTCTCCTGTGTGCATGCTCTTTCCCTAGCAATCGTGATCTGCACCAAAGCTAAGACATCAATTCCTTTGCTTGCTCAGAAAGGCCTCTGGAATCTGGGCTCCACCCACCAGCATCACACCAGCTTCACAACATCTTGGTCTCTCCATCACTCCCAAAGCTCGGGACACCTGAGCAGAGTCCTAGGATTTGCCAAACTCCCTTTCACCTAACAACTCTTGTACTTGTTCCATATTCTTTTCATCTTTTTTTTGTTGTTGTTGTTATTGTTAACCCTCACCTGAGGATATTTTTCCATTGATTATTTAGGTAGAGTGGAAAAAAGGGAAGGGGAGAGAGAGAGAAACGTCAATGTGAAAGAGACATAGTGATCAAATGCCTCCCACAGGAGCCCGACCTGCAACCCAGGTATGTGCCCTTGACCAGGAATCAAACATGAGACCCTCCAGTCTGCAGGCTGATGCTCTAACCACTGAGCAAAACTGGCCAGGGCTATTCTATATTATTGCTCTTCCTCTGAGACTTCACGTAACTGACTCTCACCTTATTTTCTACACGTTAATTTTACCTCCTCAGAAAAACCTTCCCTTGAGCCTTCTGAAGCAGAAACCACCTTTTCTCTCTCACACATCACCCTGATCATGCCCTTTTGAGCACTAATCACATTTATGGTGTCATTTGCTAATTTTCTTGTTTACTTTGTCTTCCCTAACAGAGCATGAGCTCCATGAGATTAAAAGACTTGTATGTTCTCTTCATGCTCCAGGATCTGAGCAGACACTGAATAACTACGTGGACTGAATGAAAAATGAGTGAACACACATGAGGAATGCAGGAAAGGGCCTGAGGCACATTTGACATTTCCTCTTATGTAACAAAATTAGATGGCTAGTCTATTCATTATACACTTTTGACTTCATATAAGATGAAAATTCTTGGTTTCAAATTTCTATAGCATTATAAACACAAGTCATGGTTATTATTCTTTATGACCACTGGGACAACACAAATAACCTTCATAATGATCCACCCCATCCATTCTTCTATTTATCTCATTTTAATTTTTTAAATATTTTTTTTTAATTTTTTTTTTAAGGGAGAGAGAGAATCATCCATGTGAGAGAGACACATCATTCAGTTGCCTCCTGCATGCCCCCTAACAGGGACTAAGCCTGAAACCCAAGCATGTGCCCTGACTGGGAATCAAACCAGCAAACGTTTGGTGCATGTGACAACATCCAACCAACTAAGCCACACCAGCCATGGATAAAAGTTTTGAATAAATTATCAACCAATAAATCTTCAGTTCTCAGAAATGCCCTGAGTTAGGTAGTTGAATTGTTTAGCTTTTACACCTCTAGAAATGTATAATGTTTGTGCTATATACATTGTTTGAGAGAACAGACAGCAGTTTACCAATTTTTTATTTTCAAAATCAGGACAACCCTGGTATCCAAAGACAGTATAGGGTTTGAATAGGCACAACTACAGCACAACCTCAGATATCAATAGATGTACTAACACAAAGTTCTGTAAGGGCAATGAAAGCCAGCAGTATGTTAGGTTAGGTTATATTCTATAGGTTTGCTTCTGCATCTATGAAATTCAGATTATAAAATACCTATAATAAAATTGACACTTGATATATAAAAAATAAAATTTAACCTGCATTAACCTATGACCGGTGCTTAGGGCTATAAGTGTGGGAATGTCCATTGCTTCTGGAAGACTATTGTGAATGGTCCTCTTCTGACAGAGCAGCTGGCCTTTAGTGTCAAGGCCACAGACTGGCCAGATAGGTTGAGCCTGAGGGCCCCTTGACACAAATTTTTATTCTGTTGTTCTCTTGCTTAAAGAGTAAAGAATGGAAGAGATTCCAAAATGTCAGCAAAGTGAATGGAAGCTACACAGACCATCTCCCGGGACCAAACTGGAATTACAACTAAAATAAAGACAACTCGTCTGGAGAAAGCAATAGAAAAGCAGCTGGAGAGGACTGATATAACCAGGTACAGGATAAAAGCACACTGAATTGAGCCTGGTAGTTCTTCAGAAGTGCAAGAGGGTAGGCTGGGAGCCCACAGAGAGTAACTGTTTTAGTTGTGAGCAGCTCTCTTGGGTTAAAATCCCAAGCTGGCTCCACAGCACATAGGACTGGGACAGAGCACTAAATTAGCTACAGCCACTCACCTTAGGCTCTGAGAGAGGAAGGGTAGACTTGACTGGAACTGTGTGAGGAGACCTGGGATTTGAGGGTGCTGAGGGTTTTTGCTGAGTCATGGCTATACAGGACAGTGGCCATCATCCTTGGGCTCTGGGAATAAGCAGCAGCACCTCCCTAGAGATTTAACCCCAACCAGCTGGGCCAGAGAAACGCTAATTGAGGCTCATTAACAACCAGCATCTGCGTCACCCTTGAGAAATCCCCATATGCTGATACTGTTAGGAATTTTTCATTCAACTGAGAACCTAACGCTCTTCCAGTAATCATGAGTAATAGCCTCCAGGAAAAAAAAAAAGCTAGAGGATAACTGAACCTTTCCAGGGCTTGCAAATCTATCCAGAAAAGTAAGACTTGACAGTAGTATTTAATGTGGGTACTCCTACACTCATCCAAACCCAGTAGAGGGAACCACAACCAGTGAAGCACCAACACCCACAGGGAAAATCTGGCAGGCTCCAAACCCCACTGAGATAGCAAAAATGGTGAAACAAAGAAATCCTAAATGAAAGAACAAGAGAACTCTATGAAAGATGAGATAAATTAAATGCAGTTAAGCAAGTTATCAGAGGTAAAGTTTAGAGCCATGATCTTAAGGAAAGTCAACAGCATGAGTAAGGAGCTCAACACCATGAGTAAAGATATAGAAACACTATATCTTTATATAGTGAAATGAAGAATGGCATAGTAGAAATAAAGAACACATAGGAAGGAATAACCAGCAGAGTAGAGAAAGCTGAGGACTAGATCAGTGAATAGAAGACAGGGTAGGAAAAAATCAACCAATCAGAAAACCAAAAGGAAAAAAAATTAAACAACAGGAAGATATCTTAAGAGAACTGTGGGACAACTGAAAACACAACAACATTCACATCATAGGAGTTCCAGAAGAAGAAGAAAATGAGCAAGGGTGAGAGAATATATTTGAAGAAATAGTGACAGAAAACTTTCCTAACTTGTTAAAGGAAGAAGGCATTCAAGTACAAGAAGCACAGAGAGCCCCAAGAAGAACTCAAACAAGCCCACACCAAGACACATAGTAATTAAAATGCCAAAAATGAAAGACAAAGAGAGAATCCTAAAGGCAGAAAGAGATAAGCAACAAGTTCCTACAAAGGAACCCCCAAAAGGCTCTCAGATGACTTCTCAACAAAAACACTACAGGCCAGAAGGGAGTGGCATGAATTAATCAAGGTAATAAAAAACAAGGATCTGAATCCAAGACTACTCTATGCAGCAAGACTATCATTCAAAACAGAAGGTCAAATAAGAGCTTTCCAGACAAAAAAAGGCTAAGGGAAATTAACACCAAACCAGCACTGCAAGAAATGTTAAAAGGACTGCTATAATTAATAGCAGAAATAGGAAGAAAAATATAACTACAATAAACAAAAATGCCAATAAATAAGTAAATACCAATAATAACATTAAATGTAAATTAATTGAAATATCCTATCAAAAGACACAGAGTAGGTGATTGGAAAAGAAAACATGACTTATATATATTCTGTTTAAAAGAGATCCCACTCACAACAAAAGACTCACATAGGTGGAAAGTAAAGAGATGGGAAAAAATCTTCCAAGCAAATGGAAAAGAAAAAAAAAAAAAAAAAAAAGCTGGGGTAGCAATACTTATATCTGATAAAATAGATTTCAAAATGAAGGCCATAACTAGAGACAAAGAAGTCCACTACATAATATCAAAATGATCTATCCAACAGGAAGATATAACCTTGATAAACATATATGTGCCCAATATAGGAGCACCAAAATATACTAAAAATCTTCTGGAGGACTTCAAAGGATAAATCATCAGCGATACAATTCCAACAGGAAACTTCAGCACCCCCCTGACATCACTGAATAGATACTCTAGAGAAAAAATTAACATGGAAACTGAGACTCTAAATGATGCAAAAGTTCAAATGGATTTAATAGATATCTACAGAGAATTAAACCATAAACTTCAGAATTCACATTTTTCTCCAGTGCACATGAGACATTCTTAAAAATAGATTACATGTTAGGACACAAACTAAGTCTCTACAAGTTCAAGAAGACTGAAATCATATCAAGCATCTTCTCAGATCACAATGGCATGAAATTAGAAATCAATTACAACATAAACATGCAAAGACATTTGAACACTTGTAGGCTAAATAGCATGTTATTAAACAATAAATAGGTTACCAAGGGGATCAAGGAAGAAATCAAAAAATTCCTGGAAATTAATAAAAATGAACACAAAACAACACAAAAATCTGTGGGATGCAGCAAAAGCAGTTCTGAGAGGGAAGTTATAGCACTATAAGCCTACCTCAAGAAACAAGAAAAATTTCAAATTGACGTTCTAACCCTACAACTTAACAAACTAGAAAACAAACAAAAAGAAAATCCCAGAACAAGTAGGAGGATAGAAATAGTAAGGATTAGAGCAGAAATAAATGACATAGAGACCCAAAAATCCCATTCAAAAATCAATGAAACAAAGAGCTGGTTTTTCAAAAATGATAAACAATATTGATGGACCCTTAGCTAGACTCACCAAGAAACAAAGAGAGAGAACCCAAATACACAAAATCAGAAATGAAAGAAGAGAAGTAACAACCGACACCACAGAAATAGAAAAGATTGTTAACAGCTACTATGAAAAACTATATGGCAACAAATTCGACAACCTAAGTGAAATGGACAAATTTCTAGAAACACACAGTCTCCCAAAACTGAACTGGGAAGAGATAGAAAACTTGAACAGACCAATAACAACTAAGGAAATTGAAGAGGTAATCAAGACTCTTCCAGCAAACAAAAGCCCAGGCCCAGATGGATTCACCGAGGAGTTTTACCGAATATTCAAAAAGAACTAACACCCATTCTCCCCAAACTATTCCAAAAAATTCAAGAAAAAGGAAGACTTCCAAACTCGTTCTATGAGGCCAGCATAATTCTAATTCCAAAACCAGAAAAAGACACTACGAAGAAAGAAAACTACAGGCCAATATCCCTGATGAAAACAGATGCCAAAATCCTTACCAAAATACTAGCAAATTGGACCCAGCAATACATCAAAAAATTATTCACCAGGACCAAGTGGGATTCATTCCAGGGATGCAAGGCTGATACAATATTTGCAAATCAATAAATGTGATACACCACATAAACAAAATGAAGAATAAAAACCACATGATCATATCAATAGATGCTGAAAAAGCATTTGACAAAATCCAGCATCCATTTCTGATAAAAACGCTCAGCAATGTGGGAATAGAGGGATCATCTTTCAACATAATAAAGGCCATATATGAAAGACCTACAGTCAACATCATACTGAATGGGCAGAAACTAAAAATATTTCCATTAATAACAGGAACAAGATAGGGATATCCACTTTTACCACTCTTATTTAACATAGTACTGGAAGTCTTAGCCACAGTAATTAGACATGAGGAAAAAATAAAAGAGATCCAAATTGGAAAGGAGGAAGTGAAACTGTCATTATTTGCAGATGACATAGAAAACCCTAAAGACGCCATCAAAAATCTACTAGACTTAATAAATAAATTTAGCAAAGTAGCAGGAAACAAAATTAATATCAAGAAATTGATGGCATTCAGATACACTAATGATAAACTCACAGAAAGAGAAACTGAAAAAACAATCCCATTTACCATCGCGGCAAAAAAATTAAGATACCTAAGAAGTAAAGGATATCTTCACAGAAAACTACAGGTCATTGAGAAAAGAAATAGAGGAAGATATAAAAAAAGAGGAAGCACATACCTTGTTCATGGATTGGAAGAATTAACATTATTAAAATGTCCATACTACCCAAAGCAATCTATAGATTCAATGCAATCCCCATCAAAATACCAACACATATTTCACAGAACTACAACAAATACTTCAAAAGTTCATATGGAACCAAATAAGTCCCCGAATAGCCACAGCAATTTTGAAAAAGAAGGACAAAGTAGGTGGGATCACAATACCAGATATCAGGTTATACTACAAAGTGACTGTAATCAAAACAGCCTGGTACTGGCACAAGAACAGGCATATAGACCAGTGGAACTAAACTGAGAACCCAGAAATGGACCCAAGGTAATGTGATCAATAAATATTTGACAAAGGAGACAAGAGCATACAGTGGAGTCAAGACAGCCTCTGTAATAAATGGTCTTGGGCCTCTTTAATAAATGGTCTTGGGAAAATTGGACAGCTACATGCAAAAAAATGAAACTAGACCATCAACTTACACCATACACAAAAATAAACTCAAAATGGATAAAAGACTTAAATGTGACCCGTGAATCCATAAAAATTCTAGAAGAAAATGTAGGCATCAAAATTTTGGACATCATACACAGCAGAATTTTCACTGATACATCACCTTAAGGCAACAGAGACAAATGTAAAAATGAACACATGGGACTACATCAAACTAAAAAGCTGCACAGCAAAAGAAACAATCATCAAAATGGAAAGGCAACCCACTGTATGGGAGAATATCAATGCCAATTATATATCTGATAAGGGGTTAATTTTCAATATATAAAGAATGCTCATACAACTCAACAAAAGGAAGACAAAGAACTCAAGTAAAAATTGGGCAGAGGAGCTGAATAGACACCTCTCCAAACAGGACATACAAATGGCCAAGAGACATATGAAGAAATGCTCAACATCACTCATCATCAGAGAGATGCAAATTAATACAACAATGAGGTATCACCTCACATCTGTCAGAATGGCTACCATCAACAAATCATCAAACAACAAGTGTTGGTGAGGGTGTGAAGAAAAGGGGACTCTAGTACACTGCTGGTGGGAATGCAGACTGGTGCAGCCACTATGGAAAACAATACAGTGTTACCTCAAAAATTTTTAAATTGAACTGCCATTTGACCCAGTGATCTCGCTTCTAGGAACATACCCTAAGAAACCTGAAACACCAATCAGGAAGAACGTGTACCCCCATGTTCATAGCAGCACTATTTACAATAGCTAAGATCTGGAAACAGCCCAAGTGTCCATCAGTAGACGAATGGATAAAAAAGCTGTGGTACATATACACAATGGAGTACTATGCAGCTGTAAGAAAGAAAGATCTCTTATCCTTTGAGATGACATGGAGAGACCTGGAAAGTATTATCCTAAGTAAAATAAGCCAAGCAGAAAAAGACAAATAGCATATGATCTCACCTATGTATGTAATATAATGAACATAACAGTCTGAGGAATATGGTAGACTCAGAAACATGGAAGTAGGGCAAAGACTGACATCCCTCAGAAGAGAGGTGGGGGTTGGGAAGAGATAAACCACAGAACTTATGTGAATGTATGCATAACCAATGGACATGGACAACAAAGCCGAGGATGGGGCAAGGGGGATGGGGAGGTGGTGCCAATGGTGTAAAAAAGGAGAAACATCTGTAACCAAAAAAAATTAAAAATTGAAAACAAAACAAAACAAAATACAGAAATGAAAGAGGAGAAGTAACAACTGACATCACAGAAATACAAAGGATCGTTAACAAATACTATGAACAATTACACGGCAACAAATTGTAAAATGTAAGCGAAATGAACAAATTTTAGAAATACATAGTCCCCCAAAACTGAATCGGGAAGAACTAGAAAACTCGAACAGACCAATAACAACTAAGGAAATTGAAGATGTAATCAAGACTGTCCCAGCAAAGAAAAGCCCAGGCCCAGACAGTTTCACCAAAATTCAAAGAAGAACTAACACCCATTCTCCTCAAACTATTCAAAAAAATTCAAGAAGACTTCCAAACTTGTTTTATGAGGCCAACATAATTCTAATTCCAAAACCAGAAAGACAATACAAAGAAAGAAAACTACAGGCCAATATCCCTGATGAACATAGATGCCAACATCCTGAACAAAATACTAGCAAATCAGATCCAGCAATACATTAAATATATTACTCACTATGACCAAGTGGGATTCATCCCAGGGATACAAGGTGAGTACAATATTTGCAAATTAATAAATGTGATACACCTCATAAACAAAGTGAAAGACAAAAACCATATGATTATATCAATAGACGCTGAAAAATTATTAGACAAAATCCAGCACCCATTTCTGATAAAAACACTCAGCAATATGGGAATAGAGAGATAATGTCTCGACATAATAAAGGCCATATATAAAAAACCTACATCCAACATTATACTCAATGGGCAAAAATTAAAAGCATTTGCCTTAAGAAGAGGAAGAATACAGGGATGCCCACCTTCACCACTCTTATTTAACATAGTACTAGAAGTCTTAGCCACAGTAATCAGACATGAAGAAAAAATAAAAGGGATCCAAATTGGAAAGGAGAAAGTGAAACTGTCATTATTGCAGATGACATAGAAAACCCTAAAGACTCCATCAAAAATCTGCTAAATATAATAAATGAATTTGGCAACATAGCAGGATACAAATTAACATCAAAAAATCGACAGCATTCTTGTATACCAACAATGAACTCACAGAGAGAGAAACTAAAAAAACAATCTCATTTACCATTGTGGCCAAAAAAAAAAAAAAAATTAAGATACCTAGGAATAAACTTAACCAAACAAGTAAAGGACCTATTTGCAGAAAACTAAGGATATTGAAAAAAGAAATAAAGGAATATGTAGAAAAGTGGAAGCACATACCTTGTTCATGGATTGGAAGAATTAACATCATTAAAATGTCCATATTACTCGTAGCAATATATAGACTCAATCCAATCTCCATCAAAATACTAACAACCTATTTTATATAACTAGAACAAATACCTCAAAAGTTCATATGGAACCAAAAAAGACCCTGAATAGTCACAGCAATCTTGAAAAAGAAGAACAAAGTAGGTAGGATCACAATACCAGATATCAGTTTATACTACGAAGTCACTGTAATCAAAACAGCCTGGTACTGGCACAAGAACAGGCATACAGATCAATGGAACAGAACAGAAAACCAGGAAATTGACCCAAAACATTATGCTTAATTAATAATGACAAAGGTGGCAAGAGCATACAATGGAGTAATGACAGACTCTTTCATAAATGGTGCTGGGAAAATTAGACACCTACATGCAAAAAAAAATGATACTAGACAATCAACTTATACCATACACAAAAATAAACTCAAAATGGATAAAAGACTTAAATGTGACTGTGAATCCATAAAAATCCTAGAAGAAAATGTGGGCAACAAAATTTCAGACATCACAAGCAGCAGAATTTTCACTGATACAATGCCTAAGGCAAAAGAAACAAAGGAAAAAATACTACATGGGACTACATCAAACTAAAAAGCTTCTGCACAGCAAAAGAAACAACCATCAAAATGGAAAGGGAACCTACTATATGGAAAAGCATAATTGCCAATGATACATCAGATTAGGGTTTCATTTCCAAAATATATAGAGTGCTCATACAACTCAACAAAAAGAAGACAAATAACCCAATTTAAAAAATGGGCTGTCTGGCTGGTGTGGCTCAGTGGTTGAGCATCAACCCATGCACCAAGAGGTTGCCAGTTCAATTCCTGAGCAGGACACATGCCCAGGTGGTGGGCCTGATCCCCAGTGTGGGGCATGCAGGAGGCAGCTAGTTGATGTTCTCACTCATCGATGTTTCTATTTCTCCCTCTTCCTCTCACTACCTCTCTCTCTAAAAGTCAATAAAGAACAAAAATTAAAAAAAAAAAAAATAGACAGAAGACCTAAATAGATACCTCTCCAAAAAGGACATACAAATGGCCAAGAGACATATGAAGAAATGTTCAATGTCACCAATCATCAGAGGGATCCAATTTAAAACAACTATGAGTTATCACCTCAGACCTGCCAGAATGGCCGCCATCAACAAATCATCTCACAATAAGTGCTGGCGAGGGTGTGGAGAACAGGGGACTCTAGTACACTGCTGGTGGGGTTGCAGACTGGTGCAGCCACTATGAAAAACAGTATAGCGTTTCCTCAAAAAATTATAAATTGATCTGCCATTTTACCCAGTGATCACACTTCTTGGAATATATACTAAGAATCCTGAAGCACCAGTCAGAAAGGATATATGTGCCCCTATGTTCATAGCAGCACTATTTACAATCGCTAAGATCTGGAAACAGCCCAAGTGTCCATCAATAGATAAGTGGTACATATACACAATGGAGTACTATGCAGCTGTAAGAAAGAAAGATCTCTTATTCTTTGAGACGACATGAAGGGACCTCGAGAGTATTATGCTAAACGAAATAAGCCAAACAGAGATAGACAAATGCCACATGATCTCACTTATCTGTGGAATACAATGAACAAGGTGGGCTGATGAACAAAATTGACCCAGAGACATAGAAAGGAGTGTGGTTCAGACTGACAAACCTCAGAGTAAGGGAGCAGGGGGATGGATGAGATGAACCGAAGAACTTACATGCATGTATGCATAACCAATGGACACAGAAAATAATGCTGGGGGGGGGGTGTCTGGGGGGGGGGAAGGAGAAACATCTGTAACTAAAATAAATTCATAAAAATTGAAAAAAAAAGAATAAAGGACTGTAATTATTTTCAGTGCATGAATGTGTGCTTACCGAGGAGGAGAAGGCAGTACAGTTTCACCAGGGCTTATATTTTTCTACTGATGCACCTGAAAATTCTTAGCCAAGAACTGTTCTGTTGCTGGCAAGAACAATTTATAGTAAGGCATTCAAGATAATATTCTTAATCTGACTTTGCAGTTTATTTCCAAATCAAGCGTAAGCTCGTTTTGAAAGAAAAAAACAGTCAATGTGAAAGGTTCTGAAAACAAATGTGAACAGTGTCTCTGTTTTATCCTCTGGCCTTTCCTGAATTTGAGAGGGTAATTTCGGGGATTTTATTATGCTACTTATCATCAGGAAGTTCTGAATGCTAAATTATTTTATGAAAGTCCCTGGGTCATTCCTCTATAATGTCATTTTGATAGCCTTTCTTAGCTTTACCAATGTAGTGTTTTCATTTGCCTTTTCATTTATTTTACTTGTGGGAGGGAAGAGAATGGGGGTAGACTGCATAATTGATGATACACGAAAATAAGACCATGCACATGTTACAAAAATAATGCTAGAAGAGAAATGAACATCAGGAATTCCCCTCAGCATCCTCTGTCTTCTTCAGTGCAGAGCTAGGAGAACAGGGGAAAAGACAGTTATGCTGCATCCACCATGTTACATGCTAATCAGTATCTAGCATCTTAAAGAGGTGGCCTGTATTTAAGTCTTTCAAGAATTCCGTAAAGTCTTTTGTATCCTCATCCGTAACTACAGATGTAGTGAATCGAGGAAAGAACATACAGTGCACCCAGTGGTCAGAGTAGCTCACGGAGAGGAAGTGAACACAGGTTGACCTACGGCTTCCATACACGTGGAACACCGGGAGCCCCACTGCTGCCTCGTTGGAACTCAAATATTATTTGCAGTATGCAAATGTCTGCTGCTTTATTCCATCTAAGGATTGGGGCCTACTTTGATCAACTGTTATCTGAAATATGTGAGGTCCCCGTACCAAACTAAGCTTCCGGGCACTCCTCAAGATGTCTGTGCTGTCTGTCACCCAGGCCATCAACACGAATGCTGTTGGTGTCTTTGGTCACTCCCCTTAGTTATCAGCCTCTCTGGCTAGTTTAAATCTCACCAAACTCCTTAGAGCCCTTCTCCATTCTCTTTTACCAACAGTATCAGGAGATTACTCTGCTATCCAGTTTGCAGAAAAAAAATCATACTCTACACGGAAAAAATTATCAGTAGAGGTGAGCCAGGTGTTGCAATTAGCACGTCAGAGATTCCAGATTTAATCAATTGTTTTCACTGAAAGACAGGTAACACCTTCTGTTGTTTGTTTTTCCCAACTACACTGCGTTTTAAAATCTGGATACTCAAACGAAGAAGCGCATCTTCAGAGGCAGAGAAAGCCTTTGTTTCCAAAATTATCAGGATCGCTATTACTTTGTTCCAAAATTCTAAATATAGACTCTAAGGTTCAACAAATATTAACTGTCTCATGTGCACAAAGTACCATTTCAGGCGTAGGCTTAAGTGATATATTATTCATCCCTCACAACAGCCCATGTTATTCCTTTCTGCTCTTCCCTAGCAATTATATCAGTAAATAACTTTTCTTTAGGTTCTCACTTAATGACGAACTCTTACATATCACATAGTAGGTACTTGATAAAATACTTGGTCAGATATTTAATGATGATCCACAGGGTTACACTCAGATCAGGCAGGCTGCACGAATACCCACTTAAGTGCTCTGTGCTGTAGGCATCTCTTCTTCAGGTCTAACACATCCATTCCCCAGTTCCTGAGAGTATTGGATGCCAGTAACACACATATGCATTCCTGACTGCTCCTATCACATATTATACCCTCTCAAAGATTCTGAGATAACACAGCAGTGGACTGACCTCTTAAATATATAGTCAAGATGCCAGGTGTTGAACGGGGTACGTGCATAAATATAGAACATATATCTTAAATCAATGACTATTGTGTGGTTCTTCTACATGTAGAATACATTCTCCCAGTAACTAAAAGGAGAAGAAAGAATGACCCCACTCACCATCACTTCCATGCACCTAACTGAAGAATATACATTACCTAAAATGCTAGATTTAGTCTCTGTGAATTTTGAGGTCTTGGTTCTTATAGGGGAAATGTACTTACCTGGTAACACTATAGAAGCTCCTGATCTTTAAGCCATGATTGTTCCTTAATCATATGAGGTTCCTCATGTCAGGAGACAAAGATGCAAGGTATGGTATCATCATTCTTCAGGGTTAATTGACTCCAAAGCTAATTGACCCAGATATGAAGATGTTGACTTTCAACTACATCAAGAATATGTTGACACAGACATAATAAACTGGAGTGTCTCTCGGTGTCCTTGTGATCAGTTTTACTGATAAATGGACAAATACATCCGCCTGCCAAGGCATGTGATAGGCATGATAACCAAAAATGCATACACCTCCAAGGTGGGGGTCTGGGCTCTTTCACCAGACAAGTCACCTAGAGCAACCAAGGTGCTCACCTTACAGGTAGAATAAGTGGCAGAGGAAATAGAGGATGCATATCAGTTACAGCCTTGAGACCAACTGCAGTACGACCAGTTGCATTTGTCCAACGAACCCTTTTCTTACAAGTTTTCCAGGAGAGAAGACCCATCAGAATCTTAAAGGAGCTACTTTCATATATAATGAATTTAGGAAGCAAATTAGTTCGAGTGGTGCAATGTCCATCTGTGCTTAGTTCTAGGGAAAAAAATGATCTCATCAGTAAGGTCCTGAAACTATTGCGAGAATATCTGAGTTTTATTCAACATCATTCTTTGTAGAAAACAAAAGAATGGTATCATGATCATTTTATGAGTCCATATGTTTCTTGGTGTCTTGAAATTCCAAGTTGAACCCTTATTTTATTTTATTTTATTATTATTTTTTTTATTATCCTCACCTGAGGACATTTTTCTATTTTTTGTTCAGATAGAATGGGAGGGAGAGAGAGGAAGAGAGAGAGAGAGACAGAGAGAGAGAGAGAGAGAGAAAGAGAGAAAGAAACATCGACGTGAAAGAGACACATCGAGCGGCTGCAACCCGCACGACCCAACCAGGGCCCAACCAGGGCCGGGGACAAACTGCAACCGAGGTACATGCCCTTAACGGGAACTGAACCGAGGTTTCTCTGGACCGCAAGCCGTCGCTCTAACTGCTGGGCCAAACTGGCAAGGGAGAACCCTTATTTTAAAATAACAAAATAATGGGTGTTGCCTAGCACACTAAAAAGTGTGACTTTTGAGTCTTAACCATTGCAAATGTGATTTTCCTCATAAATAAAATGAGGAACTGGATGTAGATGATCTTTAAAAGTCTACCCAGTGCTAGACTTCTATAATTCTGAATAATTCATCAAGAACTGGAAAACTTCTCTAAGATGTGAACGAAATGGATTATTCATGTCTCTGTATGCCAAATTAGACCAACTTTTATATTGGTTGCTATATATCAAATTTATTACAATGTGTAATCCAGAATAGTCACTGAATCTCTTTGTGTTTGTTTTTAAAGCACCCAACAAGATTATTTTGCTATGAATGTGAGCATGACAATTTCTGTAGATATTTTTCTCTGAAGTCTTACAACCTTCTCCTCAGCCACTGTCATTTGTGACTCAGTCATTGCACATTTTTCTCACATCTATTTTTGGATAAATTAAAGATGGAATCAATCAATCTTATATTATTATGAGTGAAAAATGTCAACACATTTTTTTCATGTGGTTTTCTTATATCTGTGATCCAAGAGTGTGATGATTTTTGCCATCAAAATGATAGGTAGCTGGCAGTGAGTGGTTTATCTGTCATGTCATTCAAAGAAGAAATAGCCCATTCTGTAAAATTGGAAGAAGAGAATGGTGACCCCTTGATGCACAGCACATGGGAATCATTTTCTGTTCAAAATGCTATTCATTTCAGATCTTTGCTCCCAAAGACAGGAACATGTCAGAAGTTATAATAGCCAGATAGGCATAAACTAGGGTTGGGTAGAGAAAAATCCGACTTCAAACAGCTCTTATGCCCTGTAGAATTTACCCATGACGATATCATCTAATAGAAAGCTGGGCATCACAAGCCTGCCAGGGTAAAGGCTCCAAACTCTTGAATTTTCCCTCCTTCTAACACCAACTTCTGGCTGCAGTTCTTTGGACTTTGATCATTACTGGCCTCGTAGCTTTGGCTTCATCTCACACCAACACACGTGCTTGATGGCAGAATCACTCTTCCTACTTCCAACTGCGGCCCTTACTCAGACATGCTTTTCTACTCCGAGGCCTCCGGGCCATGGCCACTCCCATATACGCCTCTTACTTCCTTGCCCACCCTCCAGCTCCAGCACTTTTGACGTTTGTACCATCCAGACGTGGTTCTGTATAAAATGTGCACTCATTTCCTTCTATTTGTTGCAGACATTGGCTGCTGGCTGCATAATCCTCCTCCCCACGAGCGTTCTTATACTAATTCCTTGGTTGGCAGCAGATACAGAATATACATGTCTATATACAGATACGTCGCTCATCCATCACCTGGTCCCTCAATGTCTTTATCTCTTTTAGAAACCTTTTCCCTCCTCCCTCTTCAGGTTCCCACTCTCAGCATCACCCGTCTGGCTCTGGCAACATTAATAAGGGCACGGCTTTCGCACCATCACCCACAGCCTCGCCACAGTTCCAGTTGACTTGTTTCAATACTTCGTCCTCTAGTCAAATGTATTAACTCTAATTATCTGTTTCCCTTGAATCAATCCCTCCTCTTTGAACTTCCCTGGGTAACCAGCACACAACTCAATGTAATTACCTTTTACAAACACCCTGTATTGTCTCCCTGTTTTGCTTTAATAAATTCGAGGAGTGAACATTCCTTAGCCAAAATGTCTTCATAGATCAAAACTCAACTCTGCTTCTGATTACCTTCAGATGGTATATGTTTAAGACTTTTGTCAACTGTGTGATCGTGGATATATTTTTTAACCTGTATGGGCTTTTGTGCTTGTACTGAAAAGCCTAGCATCATGCTATTGTTTGTATTTTTATAAAAGTTATAGAGATCAAATGGGAAATAAATAACATGCAATTATACACTTTAGTCCTTGACTTAAATTTTAAGTACAAAAAGTGCCAATTAAGATAATTAAAGTATTATGGGTCTGGGTTTGCGTGACTATGTGTTTTTCTTGCTTTTGTTTTTGTTTTGTTTATTATTTGTTTTCATTTGCCCTTTTAATACCAACCCTTGAGTCTTACTGAAGGGTGTGATGGCTAATTTTATGGGTTGACTTGGCTAGGCTGTGGTTCCAGTTGTTGGGTCAAACACTAGACATCATTTTAGAGGTCATTAACATTTTAGTCAGTAGACTTTCGGGAAAGCAGATTGTCTTTCATAATCTGTGCGGGACTCTTCCAATCAGTTGGAGACCTTAAGAGAAGACTGAGATTTCCTAAAAACAAAAACAAAAAACCCAGCCTCATAAGGACTTAAGCATAGAGATACTACCGGAGTCCTTAACCTGCCAGCTTGCCTTGCAGACTGGGGCCTTGCCCACCTCACAGGACGTGCAGGCAGCTTGAGCGTCTCTGGTCTAGTCGCCAGCCCTGTACGGGGAGCGTGGTGCATTCTGAGGCTTCGCTGATGACGGAGCAAGGCCTCTGATATCCGTGGGTTGGCGGTGACTGTCATGCAGTAAGAAAACCCAGCTCGACACATCTTAGAAGCACAAGGACAAGAAAAAGAAAAAGGGGGCTTATAAGGAAGTGAGTGCAAAGATGCATACTTCAACCAAGCAAAGAAAAAATATATGATTGAAAAAGTAGAGTTCTCCAGGTTCCTAGAATTGTTGACAAAAATATCCCTGAAAAGATGGGACTAAATGTGGCCATATCCGTGTATGCTGTCATAGGCTTAATCATCCTCTATTCAACAGACTCAAACTTTTCAGAAATCTAAGTAGTTTGAAAAGTAAGGACAGTGCCATAAATTATATTTTTCAAGCCATTGTCACATTGTCCGCTTTCCTGGAATAACTCATTAAAAATTGCATTCCACAACTTGCTCTGTTAATTTCAGGGTCCAGTTTATATGTATATTTTATCTAAGGAAATTCCATTTTTGTTGCAGCAAGAAAGTAATGAAAATTTAATTAAAGTCAGAAGTTGTTGGATAACTTTTAGACAGATGATGTTATACTGTTGAGCAATGACAGGGCAAACAGTCTTGGTTCTCAAACCAGGAAACTGTGAAGACTGTTAATAGCCTATGCACAAAAAGAGGACAATTTTCTATTTGCAAGGAAAGATGCCCAATATTTAAAATGAAGAACATCTTCCAAATGCCCTTGAATTAAGAGATTTTTGTTGTCGTTGAGCAGTGGATACAGCAAGGTTTAGAAATAAGCAATGTTTGGTTTGGGGTTTGTTTAGGAAATAACCCCCCAAAATGTTAAAATATTAAGTATGTATAAACAATGCAGACCTTCACTTGAAAGTGTATTTACATGTTATTATATTACAGCTGAGCATTTATATTGAAATCTTTTCTCTCAAACTTCATTAACAACAGTGCTCTGCCTGCTTGATAGAATTGTTGTGAGGATAAAATGAGATTATAGATGTGAAAGCATTATGTAAGTTGTAAAGTTTAGATGACTTTAGTGAAATGAAAGAGGAAAAAGAAAATACTGACAGATAAATGCAACCCAGTAAACATTTTAAAGACATTAGCAGTAAAGTTACAGGATAAAAATGGCAAAATGAGCTTGAATACATCAAGTGTGGGAGAGAGTATATAGAAAAAGTGTTACTCATATTTACTGCTGAAGATTCTAAATTAGTACAACCAGGCTGGAGGATATATGAGCAAAATAAGGCTTTTTTTTTTTTTTTGGATCAGCAATTCCATTTCATATGACCTACCAAGGGATACAGTCTCACCTCTGCAGAAAGAGTCATAGGCAGAGGTATTCTTTTTGATATTGTTGGTAAATGTATAAAAAATAGAAACAATGTAAGAGCCTGTCAATACAGAAACACCTAAACAAACTATCTTATGTCAAGAGTATATAAGTATGGAATTAAACAGCACTTAAAATGGTGAAGTCAGTCTATTATACAGATAGAAATAAGTCTCTGAACTTACTTTTGAGAAAAAAAAGAAAAATAAAGTTTCCCAATAATAAATACATACAATATAATTTATGTAAAAAACTACAAAACAAGCCTGTCTTCGTTCCTGCTGCTATAACAAATCATCATAGACTGGGTGGCTGAAACAATAAACATCCATTTCCCACGGTTCTGGAGACTGGAAGTCCAAGGTTAATGCACCTGCAGATCTGCTGTCTGGTAAGAGCTTTCCTCCTGGTTCACATACCTGTCTTCTCACCATGTCCTCAAAAGGCAGAAACTGGAAGAAAAACCCAGCTGTCCATCTATAAAAAAATTAAAAAAAATTGTCGTATATTCATCTAATTCAATACTATTTATTAATAAATATGAATATCTCTTGACACATGTAACAGAAGAGAAATCTCAAAAACTTTATTTTAAGTAAAAGTCAAATAAAATTAAATATAAAAATTGACTGATTTTACTGGAAAAAAAGGAACAAGAAAACTTTCTAGGATAGTATAAATGTTCTCTAACTTCTATTGTGTAGTGGTTACATGTGTTTTATACAATTGTTAACATTTCTTGAACTGAACATGAAAGAAAAAGAGGGTGAGGAAGGAGGAAGAAAGGAAATGGGGGAGGGAGGGATGGAAGAAGGGAGAAAGAGAAAGAGAGAGAGAGAGAGAGAGAGATTGTGTAGAAAAAGAAGGAACAAAACAAAAACAAAACCCAAAGCAACAAAACAAACAAAAAAATGACAAAGAAATATTTATAAAAAAAAATATATTTATTGATAGATGACATAATCATACCCATAGAAAGTTCTTAAGAATCTATCACCTCTTGAAATATAAGAAAAATTAATTGGATTCTTTGTCTTCCTTTTGTGGAGTTGTATGAGCACTCTATATGTATAGGAATTAACCCCTTATCTGATATATCATTGGCAAAGAATCCAATTACAAAATGGGCAGAGGAATTAAATAGACACCTCTCCAAACAGGACATACAAATGGCTAAGAAACATATGAAGAAATGCTCATCATCACTAATCATCAGAGAGATGCAAATTAATACAACAATGAGGTATCACCTCATACCTGTCAGAATGGCTGCCATCAACAAATCATCAAACAACAAGTGTTGGCAAGGGTGTGGAGAAAAGGGGACTCTAGTGCACTGCTGGTGGGAATGCAGACTGGTGCAGCCACTATGGAAAACAATATGGTGTTACATCAAAAAATTAAAAATTGAACTGCCATTTAACCCAGTGATTCCACTTCTAGGAATATACCCTAAGAAGCCTGAAACACCAATCAGAAAGAATATATGTACCCCCATGTTTGTAGCAGCACTATTTACAATAGCTAAGATCTGTAAACAGCCCAAGTGTCCATCAGTAGATGAATGGATAAAAAAGCAGTGGTACATATACACAATGGAGTACTACGCATCTGTAAGAAAGAAAGATCTCTTATCCTTTGAGACTACATGGAGGGACCTGGAAAGTATCATCTTAAGTGAAACAAGCCAAACAGAGAAAGACAAGTTTCATATGATCTCACTTATTTGTGGAATATAATGAACATAACAGTCTGAGGAATGGAGTAGTCCCAGAGACATGGAAGGGGGTACAGACTGACAATCCCCAGAAGAGGGGGCTGGTGGGGGAGAGAGAAACCACAGAACTTATATGCATGTATGCATGAACAGTGGACATGGACAACAAACTGGGGAAAGGGCAGGGAGGGAGAGGAAGTGGGGAATCAGTGGGGGAAAAAGGAGAAACATCTGTTACAAAAATTAATTAATAAAAAAAATAAAATAAAATGTTGCAATCCAAAAAAAAAAAGAAAAGAAAAATTAAGTCAATTGCTCAAAATTACAGGAAACAAGATCCATATGCAAATAATTAATTTTAACATACTAGCTCTGAGGAGTATGATTAAATGACAGCCTACAGCTGTTAGCTCCTTGGGATCATCACAGGTTTGGAGGTGATAACATGTTCTTCATGGGATGACATTTGGCAATGACTGAATAACACTGGGATACAAGTTTCTAACCATTTCCATCCAAGGAGTGACTTGTCAAGTGGGTAGTTTTGCTTCAGAGATCCCAGTTGTGCTGGCAAAGACTTATACTAGTAGCCAAGGGGGCTTGATCCAAGTGTTGTGAAAACAGTTAACAGAGCACTGCATTTCTAGTGGCAAAGAGATGAACAGTCATTACGGTGCTGCCAGATGATGGTCATGATAGATAGATAGATAGATAGATAGATAGATAGATAGATAGATAGATAGATAGATAGATAATAGATAGATAGATAGATAGATAGATAGATAGATAGATAGATAGATAATAGATAGATAAAATGACTTCTTTTTTTTTTTTTTCCAAAAGAAAGTACAAGTAGATGAGCAGGAGCTGAAGGAAATTTGCCGCAATAAAAGTCATCATCATTGTCTAATTCTTGGACTTATAACATATTGACTAAGAAGTGACAGCTTCCCTAGGAGGAAGACTCCTGAAACACCTCAACAAGTATATGACATAGTAATTCTGCCAGATGCTGCTCAAAGAAATCTTAGCCATTTACTCAGGTGATAGCATATTGGATAAAAGCAAATAGCTCTTTGTTTCAAGGACTTTTGGATACAGTGTCTGAATGTGTCGTTGCCATTCAAAGACCTATATCATTGTCATGACCATTTTGTTGGTGTTAGGGGATTCTGGGCTCCATAGAATAAGTGGAATCTTAACTAAATCCAGCTTGCAGTAGGTCTCTTGGGTTCATAGACCCATTGTTTTTTTCCCCAAGTCCCTCAATATATAATTGTTGTTGACATATTTGACATTGGGTCCTTAGCCTATAAGTTAAGAGCTATTATAGTGAGACTGTAGAGCTCCGTACTTCAGCAGTCAAGATGGTAAATCAAAGTATTACCATATGTCACATTCTGAAGGGAGGTAAATGTGGCAGAGTGACAGAGATTAATGCCACCACTGAAGATCCAAATAATACAAAGTGCAGTGATCGTATATCTCCAAATAATTTTCTAGCTTGGCCCCTACAGCAATCAGATGAGTATTATAGAATGACTTAGGACTACAGAAAACTCAATCAATAAGCAGACACACTTGAAGCTGTCATACAATCAGAAGGATTGGTCCTATGGTACATAGTATTTAGCTATTGATTTAGTAAATGCATTCTTTTCAATTCAGGTCAAGAAACAGGATTAGAAACAGATCAGATTCATATAAAAATGACAGTATACTTCCACAGTTTTTCCTTAGAGCTATGTTATTTTTCCTGTTCTGTATCATAATGTACTGCATAGAAATTTGGACCATTTGGGGAATTTTACAGGATATCACATCGATCCATTATATCAATAACCTCATACTGGATAAGCAAGGGTGGTGAACATGCCAGAGGCCTTGAGAACGTACATATTCTTTAGAGGAGAGGAGATAAGCCCTATGAAATTTTAAAGATCTGCCCCTTTAGTAAACATTTTAAGGGCCTGGTGATGCAGGATGTTCCACGATTATCTTTTCCATGTAAAGGTGAAATTACCATTTCCTGAATCACTTCCTTCCCCCACTCCCCACCCCCTAAAAATGCAACACCTTTATAATTTGGAAGAATATTGTTCTGTCTCCATATACCAGGTGGTATGAATGGCCAGCATATTTAAGTGGGACCTAAAGCAGGAAATGGCTCTGCAGAAAGTTTAGCTGTGAAGCAGGTAGCCCTGCAGACTGGGCCACAAGATGCAGGCAATGCTAGAATTTTGGAGATTTCAATGATAGCAAAAGACACAGTGTGAAGTTTATGATGAGACCTTGTTGAAAAATCACAATGGAGAACCCTGTGGCTCTGAAGCAAAACTATGCTCTATGTTTTGAAAAAAGCACAGCTTTTGATAAATAGTCCTTGGCATGTTATTGGGTCCTGGTAGAGATGGGAAGCATGATTATAGAACACTGAGTGATAATGCATTTAGAACTGCCCATCAGAAGTTTTGTTCTATCAGACCCACTAAGTCAAAATGTTGTGTATGCCTCATAACCACCAATAATAAGATGGAAATGTTACATAATAACTGATCCAGAAGACACAGCCAGCTTCATCAACATGGTATCATATAAAGTAGGTTCCCTATTACCCAACATAGTTTTGTCAATGTTCTACTCTCTATTCACAGCTGTATGAAGTTCCTGTATGAGAGCTGATAAAAAAGAAAATGTCCAAGATCCACTTATGTATAGTCCAGTTCATTGAGTAGGTGTCTGCAACGGACAGCACTTTATTACATCCACACTTAAACTTCAACTTTAAAAACAGTGGAAAGAGAACATAGCAAGTAGGACCTACAGCTTCCAATGGACACTTTGGATTCCTTGGGTCCAGGTCAAACAAATAAGAAGGCAGCTCACTGTCTGTGAATGGACATGTTCAGGAAGCCTGGCCTAAGATGAACATCATAACCAAGGACTTAGTCATCTTCAGAAATGAGAGTTTGTGCCAAACAACCAAGTAACCATGAAGATTAGCAAAGGTGAGAGCTTAGGGGACAGGGTACTTATACCTGCAGTGGGAGGAGAAGTTAATGAGTAGCAACTGTAGCCCAAAATCAGCGGAAGAAACTTTACAAGGCTGTACTGTGTTCTACCAATGTTCAGATTCTACGTCTCCTCTGAGGAAGTTCGGGCAGCAAGAAATGGAAAGAGCTACTCCTGAAATCTGTATAAAGCAGTAGATCCACACAGCACAAGCAATGGGATATGGCAGACTTGGTACAGCCTGTACCTGTACAGCTTGTAATGCTCTGATCACCCTTCAAGATTACGCTGGTCTCAGAGAATGAGAACAAGGCCGTGGGCTCTTTCCTGCCCGACATGGGATTCCTGTAGCTGGCGATCTTTGTCTGGAACTCCTGGTTGAACCGGCAAAACATCAGGTCTGCCTCACAAATTGACTGTTCCCTTTGCCCAATCATGCTTCCATCCTTGTTCTCTAATAGATATTAGTCTCTGGTCATCTTTTTACAGTCCTAATTCCATTTTATTCTCTCCTCCATAGAAGTGCCAAAGGACACAGATCATATCTTTGTGGTATAAATATCTTTTTTTAAATTAATTAATTTATTTTTGTTACAGATGTTTCTCCTTTTCCCCCCACTGATTCCCCCCTCCCCACCCTATCCCCAGCTTTGTTGTCCATGTCCATTGTTCATGCATACATGCATATAAGTTCTGTGGTTTATCTCTCCCCCACCACCCCTTCTTCTGTGGAAGAACCCTACTTCCACATCTCTGGGACTACCCCATTCCTCAGACTGTTATGTTCATCATATCTCACAAATAAGTGAGATCATATGATACTTGTCTTTCTCTGGCTTATTTCGCTTAGGATGATACTTTCCAGGTCCCTCCATGTCGTCTCAAATGATAAGAGATCTTTCTTTCTTACTGCTGCATAGTACACCATTGTGTGCATGTACCACCGTTTTTTTTATCCATTCGTCTACTGATGGACATATGGGCTGTTTCCCGATCTTAGCTATTGCAAATAGTGCTGCTATGAACATAGGGGTACATATATTCTTTCCGATTGGTGTTTCAGGCTTCTTAGGGTATATTCCCAGAAGTGGAATCACTGGATCAAATGGAAGTTCAATTTTTAATTTTTTGAGGTAACACCATATTGTTTTCCATAGTCTGCATTCCCACCAGCAGTGTACTAGAGTCCCCTTTTCTCCACACCCTCACCAACACTAGTTGTTTGATGATTTGTTGATGGCAGCCATTCTGACAGGTATGAGGTGATACCTCATTGTTGTTTTAATTTGCATCTCTCTGATGATTAGTGATGTTGAGCATTTCTTCATATGTTTCTTGGCCATTTGTATGTCCTGTCTGGAGAGGTGTCTATTCAGCTCCTCTGCCCATTTTTTCATTGGGTTCTTTGTCTTCCTTTTGTTGAGCTGTTTGAGCACTCTTTATGTATTGAAAATTAACCCCTTATCTGATGTATCATTGGCAATTTTGCTCTCCCATGCAGTGGGTAGCCTTTTCATTTTGATGGTTGGTTCTTTTGCTGTGCAGAAGCTTTTGAGTTTGATGTAGTCCCATGTGCTCATTTTCTTCTTTGTTTCTGTTGCCTTAGGTGATGTATCAGTGAAAATTCTGCTGGGTATAATGTCTAAAATTTTGTTGCCTACATTTTCTTCTAGGATTTTTATGGATTTATGAGTCACATTTAAGTCTTTTATCCATTTTGAGTTTATTCTTTTTTTTTTTTATCCTCATCCAAGGACATTTTTCCATTTTTTGTACAGACAGAGTGGGAGGGAGAGAGAGGAAGAGAGAGAGAGGGAAACATCGATGTGAAAGGGACTCATCGAGTGACTGCCACCCGCACGACCAACCAGGGCCAGGGACAAACCGCAACCGAGGCACACACCCTTAGCGGGAACCGAACCCGGGCCTCTCCGGACCACAGGCGGACGCTCTAACCGCTGAGCAAAACCGGCCAGGGCTTGAGTTTATTCTTGTGTATGGTGTTAGTTGATGGTATAATTTCATTTTTTTCATGTAGCTGTTCAATTTTCCCAACACCATTTATTAGAGAGGCTGTCTTTACTCCACTGTATGCTCTTGCTCAATATTAATTGAGCATATTGTCTTAGGTCAATTTCTGGGTTCTCTGTTCTGTTCCACTGGTCTATATGCCTATTGTTGTGCCAGTACTGGTCTGTTTTGATTACAGTGGCTTTGTAGTATAACCTGAAATCTGGTAATGTGATCCCTCCAACATTGTTCTTTTTCAAGATTGCTGTGGCTATTCGAGGTCTTTTTGGTCCCATATGAACTCTTAAGGCACAGAGTTCTCACTTCCATCTATCTATTTATGTATCAATGTGTACATATGCGTATATGTATATATATTTTATTTACTCTCCTACCCTTTAGATTCAATCAAATATAAAATTTAATTTTTTGTTTTTCAAAACACTTTTTCATTACTAAAATGAAAAAGGCATGTGGAAGATTGACAATGGACATATATATATATGTATATATATACACACACACACACACACACATATATATATGAAATATATATATATATTAAAACTTGTAACTGGTATATTTAAAGAGTTCCTACAAATTAATAATAAAAATGCAAGCAACACATTAAAATATGGGGAAAATTGAATGTCACAGAAGAAGTTATATGAAGGTGAATGAACACATAAAAATAGGGTTAACACCACCCATCTTAAGGAATTTATAATTTAAAGCTGTAATAAGTTACCACTGTACACCCACTGGAATGGTTAATATTAAAAGGACAGAAAACACCAAATGTGGTGAGAATGTGGGGTAACTGAAAAGTTCATAAATTGTTTATAGGTGTTGATACATCACAGTTATTTTGGAAAATGGTTTGGAGGTTCCTTGTGACATTATTTATACATCTAACCTCTAATCTATCAATTTCACACTAGGTATTTATATCCCCTCAAAAAAAAGCACAAACATATATACTAGATAAGACTTAAACATGAATATCCGTGAACCCACTATTCACAAATAGCCTAAACTGAAAATAACACACATGTACATCAACAAGAGAGTGCATAAACAAACTATGACACACTCATATAATGATACATTACTCAGTGACTATGAAGAGTAAATGATTGAGCAAAGCAACAAAATGAATGATATTAAAACATGTATACTCAATTTTTAAAAGACAGGCCGAAAGAACATACACTACAGGATGACGAGTGTGTGGAATTCAAGAATAGATTAAACTAGCCTCTGGCAATAGACTTCAAGACAACGATTGCCTAGGAGCACAGGGGCACCTGAAAAGGAGGAGCTTGAGGGCACTGGGTGATGGATATGTTCTTTATGTTCATCGGGGTGGTTGTGGCACGGGTGGGTACATTTGTCAGCAATCATCAAACTCTCTCAAAATAAAGATCTGTGTATGTTCTCATATGCAAACTGCAGTTCAGTAAATGCCTCCAAACTGAAAGCGAAAGAAAAAGCTAGAAAACTGATTGTGTTAAATGCAATTAAATGAGAAGAAGAAACAAAGTAATGACAAAGAAAAAAAAAAGCAATAATTTAACATTAAAAAAGAGAAAAAAATGAAAAGCAAAAGCTTGACCGGAAGCCCGAGGAGAATATGCAGAACGATGATTATACTGAATTTGAAAAAGATACGGGAAAGAGAAATGAAACAAGAAGTTAAGGTGACAAAGGGTGAATGAAAGTTTCAACAAAAAGGTTTAGAGAAATGTTGATTCTATTTACTCTCAAGAGACGACCATGAATGCTAAGAGAAAATTAATGCCCTGTGGATGACCATTTTATCCTATCTATTGATCATAGTGTACATATTATTCTTTGCTCCTGGGACTTTTAAAAACCTTTTGCCTTTTATGTCTTACATAGTCTGACTCCTAAGTGCAAATACAGATGCTCACCATGTAATTTAAACCATCGTTTTGTAAAAGATCTGCAATATACACAGAACACTTTTCCAGCCCTTAACCCTTATATAGATTTTAAATCAAATAAATAGAGGTAAGCAACATCTTAAGTAAATATGTGGAATAAAAAGACACTGGCATCTACAAATATTTGCTCAGCAGAAATAAAATTTTACTGAGCCATTTACATGTACAGATTCAGTTAAAATTTGTATGTTCCTGGAAGTGTCTTAATAGGGAAACTCTCTCTACTAGACACTCAATGGTGGTGAGAACCTGCTTCTACTGAATCACAAGAGCAGGTTACAAAACACTCAGGGTTTTTGTGAGCTCATTGGTAGCTGGAAATTGTCCGTGGTGGGAGTGTTTATACCACAGGAATTAGCAAACACTACAAATTGTTTTGTTGTTGTTGTTTTTCTGTCCAGAGAGCAGTTTACCAGCACAGCACTGTGTTCTTGTTCCTTATAAAATTATAAGTTTATTTATTATATACCTTTCTCATTAAAGTGTTCTCTCCATGAGAGCTACACCTAATGTATTACTTTATATTTCTCTTCTTTTGTTTTAATTGATTTTTTAGAGAGAGAGGAAGAGAGAGATAGAAACATTGCTGTTAGAAAGGAACATGGATCAGCTGCCTCCTGTACGCCCCCTACTGAGCATGGAGCCCACAACCCCAGCATGTGCTTTGATGGGGAATCGAACCAAGACCTCTCAGTCCATGGGACACTGCTCAATCCACTGAGTCACATTGGCTGGGCTTTATTTTTATTTTCTATCTTATTCTGGACTCAGTGCCTTACAGTAAAAGCGTATGAATTAATAATAATCTTTCCATTTTGCGGATGTTGAAGCACGTGGGTTACACAATGTATCCAAGTTCACACAGCAAGTAAGTAATGGAGCTCTGGGACAAGGTTATCTTATTCTAAACCTCTTCTTGGCCCACTGACCCTACCATTCCTCCAAGAAGGCAGTAGTCAACAAATTCTTTTAACAAAGAAACAAAATAATTAAGCTAAAATTTGAGCTTATTTTTCTTCCCTATCATAGACTAGACTCATAATGAATGAACTGCACATAGATGATCATGAACAGATAGATGTTGTTGACAGAAATGTACCTGAATGAAAGTTGCAGAGGTAGTTTGCTATATAAAATAAAACCATTCCATGAGATCGATCATTATTCTGATCTATGCAAGTGCTAGACCTTCTTATAGGCATTCAGATAAATATCAAACATACTTTTTTACTATGGAGACATCATAATAGTATACCAAATTTATTCTAATACTGCATTGCCCTGCATGGCACAATTTTGGAAATTATTATTTCAAAGTGAATACAATTTCATTGTAACTGATCAGGGAGTTTGTAGGCTTTTTTTTTTTTTTAACATAATACCAAAATGCCTAAATCTTAGTCATTAGAATTCATTCTCTCTGGACAAATGCATTTAATTGCTTAATGTGATTAGAGCATTGTCCAAGGTACTTCAATTTTGATACACTTTTCCTGTGATTATACTTATTATTGCAGATATTTTACAACGAGGTTTTAAGTATCAAAGTTTCTTTTTACTTACTATAAGAGTTTGTAAAAAGAATAATAAGGCTGACATGAGTCCCATAAAATAGATATTTCATTATTAATTTGTAGAATTTTAGAAAGTCCTTTTTAAATTCATTCTCTATAGTTTTCTAATCTAAAAAAAGGGAAATGTATCCATTTGATAGGCAATGTGATAAATAGCGGAATAACTATGATTTAAATGGGAAAATAGCTTAACTGTCTTTTCTGCCAGAAATATCAGACAGTGTGACTATTTTAATGCATGTACTGTAATTGTTGCTATCTGTGGCATAATTGCACTGTTATAATGAAAAAATTGTTAATATTTTTGTTGATGGGAATTTTCATGCATAGTTGAAAAAAAGACAATTTATATCTGAGACTTCAAAATGAAAAGCAAAGCTTATTTAAACATCAAAACTGAGCAATGAGGAAGAAGAACATGAATTGGGGAATAAATGCATTTCTTAATTGAGCGCTAAGAGGGAAGTTTCTCTCCCAGCTCTGCTCAGTATGTCTTTCAATGTCTGACCTCTCAGCATGCCTTGCGTCTCGGTCCCCACGCGTGGAAACAAGCCCTAATGCACCGCGGTGTCTGTGAGGACTTAATGCCCAGCAGTCTTCATCTTACCTGCTTTCTCCTATGCTCCTTCTCCTCTTTCAAAACTCATTTCCCTCAGTCCCACAATCTTTCTCCTCCAACTTTCTAAGATGTTGGTAAAACGTATATCACACAAAAGGTGCCTTTTCAACCACTTTAAGTGCACAATTTAGTGTCATTTTTTTACACCCACAATATCAGCAACCATCACCGCTGTTTTCAAAACTTCTTAAAAACAGACATCAGGACCTGTGCTTGCTTTAATATATTCTGAGAGCACTTAAAATTCCGTTTCATCTCTTCCGCTTGACCCAGGGTGACAGGCTGCCCGGTTTCCACTTGCCTTGTGGTGTGTATTTTATTATTCCTCCAGCTGCATCTCATCCCTGCACTCTGGCCACGTGAGCCTGTCTGTGGCTCTGACACGCGTTAGCTGTGACACCCACTGTCCCTTCCACCTGGATAAAAACTATCACAGCCAACTCGAAGTTAAATGTAATATCTGGACACATCCACATCAAATAAAAAGCGTGAATTAGTAATTAAACAATGTCTCACAAAGAGCTCAGAACCAGATGACATCACTGATACATTCAATTAAACATTTAAAAAATAATTAACACAAGCCCTACACAAATGCTTCCAAAAGAGGCAAGGGAATACTTCTCAGCTCATTACCTTGCCACCAAAACCAGTTAAAGACATCACCAGAAAACATAACTGCATCCCAACATCTCATATGAATATTGGTTAAAAAAAAATCAACAATACATTAGTAACCCAAACTCATAAACATCCACAACGAAGGGCATGTGCCCTGCTGTGTGATGGCTAACCAAGGGGAACCTAGCCCCTCCTTATCGCGCATGTCCATGGAAAAGGATGCAATGAAACAGAATGCGCTGCCCTCTCACTCTCTCCTTCCCAGGACAGGTGTGGAGCTTGAATCGGAACTGCACAGTTTTCCCCATTTCTCTCTTTTGTGTCTGACTGATTGAGCGCACACACTCTCTACTCCAAGCCATGGGACGACCTTAGTGGCAAAAGGCATGCCCCTTCGGCAGCGTGCAGAATGGTGCCGATGAGGCTGGGGGTGAAGGTGCATTGGTGATATCAACTAGCATTGCCTGTGACCAAACGCGCAAGTCTTTCAGTGTCACGGGCTGGTTGACACGCCTAAGCCCTCTTTCCCATCATCACCTCTCTTAGCAACAGGACTGCCATTCTGATGGCCATCTGCCTGCCTCCAGCTTTCTTACGGCTGCTTTCTAACTCAGGCCAGGTGCGAAGTCTAACTCTTTACCTCCCACCTGAATCTAAGGGAAAGAGAGCACAGCACGAGGCGACCTCTTGACGGTCGCGTCTAGGCTTGATGCTGAAGAGGCCCAGTGTCTAGGGGAGCATGCGCCCCAGTTCTGCTCTCAGAGGACCAAGGGCTCACATCTCAGGTCAGGTGAGCAAAGCCGCCAAACTCTGTGGGGGCAGGAATTGAGCTTGTCTGACCAGTGACGGCGTGCCAGATCCTAGCACACTGCCGTGGTGTTTAAAGATGCTATTGCATTCTTGAGTAAGTCCTGGATTAGTAAGATGTGTGCGTGTGTGTGTGTGTGTATGTGTGTGTGTCTTCACATATAAAGGAGTTCATGCCTGGCCAGTGCAGCTCAGTGGACTGAGCATTGTCCCATGGACTAAGACATGGACTGAGAGGTCTGGGTTCAATTCTCGGTCAGGGCACATGCCCAGGTTTGGGATTTGATCCCCAGTAAGGGGCATGCAGGAGGCAGCTGGTCTATGTTTCTCTGTCACATTGATGTTTCTATCTTTCTCTCTCTTCCTCTCTCTCTAAAAAAGCAATAAAAACCTACTAAAAATCAATTAAAAAATTTCTAATGGGTCCTCAGAGACAATCTATCTATTTATATAGCTAAACTTTCTAGTAATATAAATGGGAGACAGAGAGAGAGAGAGAGAGAGAGAGGTTCGACCCAGGAATCTAGCACATATCAACATTTGGTGATTTTATGTTTTCCTGGTACCTTTTCTTATTACATTCCAATGAACTGTGCATGTGTACGTGTGTGCACATGTATGTGTGTAGCCTCACCTCATTACTTTATTACACAAATAAGATTTATAAAGTGGCCCTAGTTTTATATTTTGAAGTTCTATTTTAGTGGTTTTAATTTCTAAGGGGAACCCCAATTTCACTGAGGGCTCCTCAGGGAAGAAGAATATGAAAAAGATTAATTACCAGAACTGAAATAAAAAGATGCGACGCTATTTGATTTTTCTAATGGTTGCAAAATGGGAAAGTGAAGAGTCTTGAAAACTGAAGCATTAAGATAACCCAGAATTCAACGGAGACAATTGCTTTTTCGCGTTAGAAGTGGGCCGACTGCGTCTCCTGCAACCTTAGAAGCAAAGGGCCGTATCTGCAGCTAGTCGGAGTGGAGAGGAGTCGGAGTGGAGAGGGGGGGCACGGCCCTTTCTTTTTCTCCGAGATCCAGTCTGACACGGATTTCCCTCCCCCGAATCTTCCAGCTGGCCGTTAGTACTCAGCCCGTGTGCTCCAAACGGGCCCTGTGTGCACGGAGTACTGAGAGGCTCAGAGATGCTCTGTGTGCACCGACCCGATGCTGCTCCTCACGTGTGGAAATGAAGCTGTTCTCACGCATTTCCAAGCTGCTCCCTGCACATCAGAGCAAGTGAATATTCTAAAATCCGAAGCTGACCAGATTGTTTTCCAGCCTCAAGACTTTCGAGGGCCTCTTAGGACCTACAAAATGCCACCTAGACTTTGAAATATGGCAAGAAAGGGTCTCTCTTTTCCCGACTGTCCTTCGATCCGTTCATTGCTGCTGCCACGTTAAGCCCTGCTTCCAGCCGTCTGATTCCTGTCTTGACAGGCAGGTGCCTTGGCGTCTGGCAAAGGCTGTTCCCTACAGAAGTGGCTTCTCCTTGTGCAGGGCCCCCTGCCCCGACGTGTCACTCTGCTACACCTTCATAAAGACCGCAGCCAACGTGTTTCTTTTATGGCTTCTCTGACATCTAAAAATCGCTGATTGTCCCTTGCTCTCTGCCAGTACCAAAGCTTGAACTCAAACTTTGTTCAAGACTCTTCCCCTTCACTTACTAGTGGTGTGACCTTAGATACATGGCGTAACTTCCTGAGGTTTTAGTTTCATTACCTGTAAACTCATGACAACACTGATGATGTTTATCCTTACAGTGTGTTAGGGTGGTTGTCCATTGTGGTGCAGGTGACTTCTTGGCAGGCACTGGTCTGGAACATGAAGAAGTCAGTAAATGCAGATGTGATTATAACTGTGACTATTATCACTGTTACTGTACTGCCAAACCCTTCTTCCAACAACTCTCACACCCTGAGTCGAGGGCTGTCTAAGCAGTCATGACTAGTTTCCTTTGATCTTCTGTTGCACGGATAACTGAGACAATGAGTCTTTCCAGTAATTTTGTCTCAAGCTATTTCTAGCTCATGTTGCCATCAAATGACAGCAATACTGTGTGTGTGGCAGTTGCAGAAAGTCACAGTGACATGGATTTCAAAGTCAGTGGGAGACATATTATCTATCCCATTTCTAGAAGCTCTTGGAAATCTAGACCTACTTGGACCATTATTTTCTAACCTCACCCCCACCCCCCCGAGATCTCACTCTTTTCTGTGACACAAGCTCCTTCTCCAGTGCCGTCATCCAACCCGGAGCTCCGAGGCTGCTTGGTGTTTCTCCTCTAATCACTCTCTATTTTATTTCCAACTGCTCTTTGCTTAGTCAAATCTTTGCCATGAAGTGGGATTTTCATTCTAAGGCGTGTGGTCAATGCCTGTGGAGTTTGGCCTTTTCCTAAAACCTCACTCTCTGTTGTGAAATTTCCACAGTGTTCTTGGCTCATCACGGTTTTGTGGCCACAAGCAAGGCCAATGTTTCACAACTGTGAAGGTTGTCTCTTCAGTCCACATTTGCTTGTGGCTCCATAAGGTTTTATATAAATTGGCTTGTTCAACAACAATGCTTCTTAAGGAATACCTACAAAGCATCAGTATCATAACAAAATATAAGCTTCTGTTGCTCAGGCATCTTAGATGGTCAGACGAGTGATGTCTCTGATTCTGGCCTGGCTTGTTCATAAGTCTGAGAATTGGTTGTGTCCTGCTCCAGTCAGAATGCGATGAGTATGAGAACAGAAAAAAAGTGAAGAATTTGAGCCACTAATGAGATCAATCTTCTGTAGGATTCTTTTGCACATCAAGTATTCTTTTAACTCTTTTGATTTTTATTGACTTGTCTTGGTATCTTTCCCTTTGACTATAGCATGTAATCTCCCTGTGAGTACACACGCTATGGTTTATATTATGTATATATATTATGTACCTGTTGTACTTGTCCAGTATCCCTGTTTGAAAGAAAGTCCCCCAAATCAGAGAGCCTTATCTAAGAAAAGGTAGACGTTTGCTCTCCTGGTACCCCACGCAAGGCTTCGTGCGAGAACAGCAGCTGTCAGACTGGCCGTGGTGCTTCCCACTGCCTGTAACATCACCTATGAGCTAAGAATACTTACTACCTGTTTAAGGTGCTAGAATAAAAATTTAAATAATATTTAGAGATACAGGAAAATTACATAAAATTCCAATTTCAATGTTCATAAATCACATTTTATTGGAACACAGCTACAGCCATTTATGTTCTGTCTATGGTTATTTTCATATCACAAAAAATGAAAGACTAAGAGGAGGAAAATGTACTAATCCAGTGAGCGTTGGGAGTTGCTACTTGTAAAGGGCAGAGTGTATGCTGCTTGGGAATAAAAGTCAAATGCCACTAGATCATCTAAATACAATCTTTGCCCTGGCTGGCGTGGCTCAGTGGGTTGGAGCATGGTCCCATGCACCACAGGGCTCCTGGTCAGGGCACATGCCCAGCCTGTGGTTTGATAACCACTGGGGCATGTACAGAAGGCAATCAATTGATATTTTTCTCACATCAATCTTTCTCTTCTCTCTCTCTCTTTCCCTCTTCCTTCTTCTCTCTCTCTCTAGAATCAATGAAAAATATATATCCTTAGGTGTGGATTTCAATAAATAAATAAAAAACAAAAGTAGAATCTTTTTTTGTTATTGGTAAATCTCTCCCAAGGATTTTTTTTCCCATTGATTTTCAGAGGGAAAGGGAGGTGAGGCAGGGGGAGAGAGAGAGAGAGAAAGATTGATTGCCTGCCTCCCACATGTGTCCTGACTGGGGCCGGGTATCAAACTTGCAACCCAGGTAAGTGCCCTTGACTAGGAATCAAATCTGGGATGCCTCTGTGCATGGGGCTGTGCTCTAACCATTGGCCTCACTGGCCAGGGCTAAAGCAGAATGTTAACAGTAAATGTCATCATTTGAAATCAAAATTATAATCAAATTAATATTGCAAAATAAATTTGTGTTGGAAAACAAATATAACCCTTTCATTTTCTTGGTACATCAACCATAGAACAAACTGTGGAATATAAGAAACTTTCTATGGGAATAAACCAGGATTTATAGAAAGTTATCTTTAGATCTGAATTTTGAAATCCCTATTAATGATTGCTGGATCAAAAATTTTTATCACTTTTATAATTATTTGTATCGCTGAAAGTACTCAGTTTTGTTGGTACTGAATTCAGTAACTAATTCACTAGTCACCTAAAAGATGCCAGATGGAATTTAGTCTCTCAGACATTCATGAAAGGGCTTTGACTTAAACCCTGCTTTCAGAGAAGTTACTCTCACCGGGGAGAAAAAAATTAAAATCCAAGTGACAAATAAAAATATGTAGAGGTTGCAGCTGTAAAACCAAGAAGGATAAACCTCATTTGTTCTTGGGAAGAGAGTACATTTGTCACAGAGGAGGTGACACTTACCTGTCTTTAATGCCTAGGGGATATTTTTCAATTAGAGCCCTCGCTAATCAGTGACAAATAGACCTGCGAAGCTTCACTATGCACGCAGAAACTGATGCGCTTGGGAAACTGTTTTATACCATAGTTCTGTGCGACTTTGGTATAAAGTATGTGCAAGAATTAGGCAGAGACTCAAGGACTCAGAAAAGAAGTGGCACGTGATAACGACAGATCATTAGTTAGAACATAGAAAAGCCTTTTATGTCAAGCTAATGAGTTTGTATTTTTTTTCTTTTTTTGTATGCCAGAGAGCCAGTAAAGATTTTCAGGAAAATAAGCAAATAATTTCAATAGACATCTTGGAAAAATACACCTTTTAACATTAAGTTTAATCCAACAGAGACTGTGACTATTGCATGTAAGAGATATTTTAAAAACAATGATAAGAATCTCTTGATGAATCATTCTTAGGGCTTCTCAAATAATTTTACTTCCATTATTTCAAAGGACTCTTTAAAGAATTAAGCAAAACTATGTGTCTGGAGCAAGAGGGTAGCTATAGTCCACTCTCTATTGTGTACAACTTAGGTGAATATAAGAAAAGAGCGAGGCATCTGTCCATTTGTGTGAGAAGAAACACCGGAATTAGAAAGTAAGACACCTGTCCACAGAGATGAATGGAAGAGACTGGGGAAGGGCAGAGAGGGGTTGGGTACAGTGTTGGTGTGAAGACTTGATACTTCTCTGAATACAATTTTTGGTGTAATTCTAACTTTTAATACTTGTATACCCTTTTAAAATGTTTAAATTATCAATAATGAAGAAGAAACCTTAAACGGGGTGCCAACAGATACAAAAGGGCATAATTTTATTATAAAGCGGTAGCACAGCAACATGACATGAGAAGAGGGGGAATAAAGGTAACATCAGAACAAGGGATTTTTCATTCAATAAGAGGAAAGACCAAAACAGCACTGTACACAATTGTGTTATGGTGAGTAGGTATGTATTCACATTGATATGGGTTAACATTGCTAAAACTACTCTATTTGCCTTGGCCTGTTTTGCTCAGCAGTTAGCGTGTCAGCCCACAGACCAACGAGACCTGGGTTTGGTTACCTCTAAGGGCACGTACCTCGGTTGCAGTTTGTCCCCATCCTGGTTGGGGTTGTGTGGGTGGCAACTAGTCGATGTGTGTCTCTCTCACATCCATGTTTCTCTCTCTCTCTTCACCCCTTTCTCCCTCCCACTCTATCTGAAGATAAATACAAAAAAAATGTCCTCAGGTGAGGATTAAAAAAACCCCAAAACTACTGTATTTGTTTTATTGATGGAGCTAATCAATAAATATACTGCAAAATAAAAATGAGTGCTGGATTTCTCCCTGTCAGAGAAAAAAGTTACAAATAACCAAACAGGAAAGAGTAGAATCTCTTGGTGAGGCAGAAATATAGGTACGTGTAGATACCTACCTCTGTGTCCTGAGAGATCTGGAAGCAATGATACCCCAGTACCAGTCTAACAGACTCATCATGAAAGCTTAATTTCTATGTATTGTTGTCAAATAAAAAAAGAAGGATTCCTTAGAGAAATGGCTCATTCCAGGGTTGGGACAGAGAAATTACAAGGTGAATCTGGAATATTTTGTAGTACCAGGAAAAGAAAGTGCTCAGAACTTGATGAAGACATTTTAACATTTGCCTGGCCGGTGTGGCTCAGTGGTTGAGCATCGACCCTGCACCAAGAGGTCATGGTTTTGATTCCAGGTCAGGGCACATGCCTAGGCTCTGGGCCCAATCTCCAGTGGGGGACATACAAGAGGTGGCCAATGGATATTCTCTCTCATCGATGTTTCTATCTCTCTCTCCTTCTCCCTTCCTCTCTCTCTAAAACCAATTAAAAAATACTTAAAAAAATAAAAGTACGTAAAAGGCAACCTGAGGGGCCTCTTTATGGCCAAACATGGTACATGGTGAGCAATATATTTACAATATTATAGTAATATAGTAATGAGATATAACTTGGGGAAAAGAGATATTTGGATCTATGCTAAAATTAATACATAATTGAATAAATAAATACATAAATGACAAAGGAAAGCTCTTTTTTACAGGAGAATTCCAATCAATAGATATTTTTAAAATGATGAAAATAGAAAACACCTTTGGTTTAACTCTAAGTACTTTTTAAGCAAGAATCATCAATGAGTGCTAAAATTAACTGATAAATGTGAAAAATGTGATGAAATAGAAATGGAATCTTTATATAATATAAAAGTGACTCTCACAAGATGCTTATTTATTACAAAGGGGAAATGTAGTAACATCAGAGTAGAGAAACCTAGAAGACCCCACCTTCAATCAAGTAATCCAAGTAAATGGGTCCACTAATGGAACAAACCAACTTCTCTGCCTCTTGCTTTGATTCAGTAAGATGGGCACATCATGTCTGGTATTTCTATCAAAAATATACAACCTGAATTTTAAAATAAAAATAAATTCTTCAAAATCAAGAGAAATTTTACCAAATGTATGGCAAATGCTTCTCAAAAGTATCAAGATCATGAAAGACAAAAGGAGACTAAGGAGGTAGGATCCCAGGATGAATTCTGGATAAGAAAAAGAATATTAGTGGGATCATTGAAATTTTTAAAATTTAATTTATTGGGGAATAAAATTATATTGGCTTCAGGTATACAATTCTGTAATACATCACATGTATTTTGTATTGTGTGTTTACCACCCCAAGTCAAGTCTCCTTCCATCACCACTATAGATGAGACCATGCTAATGTGTCAATTTTCTACTTTTTCCTTTTTCTTGTCATTGGTTATGTAAGAAGTTATATTTGGGGAATCTGGATGAAGGACATATGGTAGGGTTTCACAACCTCAAAATTATTGCCATTTGGGGACAGATAATGCTTTGTTGTGGGGGCTGCCCTCTTCATTGTAGAATGTTTAACAGCACCCTTGGCCACTACCCACTAGATTGCACCAGCCAAAAATGTACCCAGACATTGCCCAGTATCCTCAGGGAGAAGGCATAAAACAATACCCAGTAGAGAACCACTAGTATATGGGAATTGTTTGTACTGTTTTTGAAAAAAGTTATATGACTAAAATTATCTAAAATTAAAAGTTTAAAAAATATATGAAAATGACTTGTACCATGCCATTAACACATTGAGCACTAAATATATACAGGCAGACATCACTTTATTGTGCTTCATAGCTATTGTGTTTTTGTTGTTGTTTTACAAAGGAAAATCAAGACCCTGCACCAGCAAAATGATTATACTTTCTTTATTGTGGTGGTCTAGAACTAAACCCACTATATTTTTGAGGTGTGCCTGTCTTAATTCTTTTTAAAATCTAGTGACAAGACCTCTGTGGAGGTTCACATGTAGTCCTAAACCCCTGTTTCAATGGGAAGTTCAGCAGGTCTATTCAATTAATCACAAATTTAATGAGGAGCTCTATAAGTGTAAAGTGACTGTGTTGTGACATTTCAGATTTATCCTCTCGGCATCCAAACAGTATCTATCTGTGTGGCAGGTCAATTCTGTCTTTGCAATTTAATGCTCCTTATTCCTCCAGCCTTCTTCAGAATGCAAACCTTTTCTATTTGGGTTAATTTCACACTTAGGATCTCACTGAAACCTCATTATATTTTTGTTTCAGGGATCAGCTCTGCTGAATGCTAGGTGTGATGATAAGAGAAAAATCTGTAATATTGTTTCACAGAACTTTAAAGCAATAGAATCTGTAGAAAAATGAAAGCCGAATGTGAATAAAAACAGTCCCTGTCATCCTTGGATTTGACATTACAGAGTCAAGGTTCTGCGGCTTGACCTTGCTTCTCATATTACACCACTGTCAGTTATTCGGTGACAATAAAGAAGGCGGGTACGGTACTCATAACGGGACCAAGCTTTGTCATACACAGCTGGCTCCGAGAGGAGAGGAAATAGAAGAAAGGGGAAGAGATGAGGGAGGAATTGGAAGAAACAGTGGACTAAAGTGAAAGCAAGGAAGAGACAGAGATGTAGTCCCAGAGAAAATGAAATGGAGCCAGGTTGGAGTTCAAGAACATAGATTGAAAGAGCAGGAACAAGCAACTGGGCTGTTACTTATTCAAGGACAAGAGAGGAAGAGGACAGAAAGAGAGAGTGAAAAAGAAACAGAGAGGAGAAAACTGAGATGTGAAATGGATAATGACAGAGGAGACAACGACACTCTGAGATTCAGTTTATGACATAGGGTTCATTCAGGAGCGTGTACCCAGCCAAACAAGAGATCTGGAAATGACCAGTTATAAAAAATAATTTTTAAATAGCTGGGATGTCTTGTGAAGAAATGAAAAGAACTATCGGGGATATAGAGCGGTCACCAGCTCTTCACAGGGATTTCATTTGGAGACATGGACGATGGAATCAGGCCTGTTTGTTCTCCTGGTCCTGGGGATGATGGATGGGTGAAGAATGAGAAGGACATACGCTGTCTAGGATTTGGGTTGTTCACCAGTGGGCGGAGCCATAGCATAATTTCTTGAGTTTCTCACCACTTGGCATTTCTAGAGAAAGGCTTCTCTCTTTTGTAACAAGCAACAGGATCCATGTCTACTATAATTCATAATCCAAACCGACACTTTTGAAAGTTAAAGAAGGTCATTTATAATCACTTCTGGACAATAAGTTTACATCAGAACTCCTCTGGTCAAACTGGAATCTATGGTAACGCTGAAGAAGACCAGCTGAGTTCTGAGATGACCGTCAATGCTCTGGCCCTCCTCAGTGCTTCCTTTCTTACCGGTCATTTCGCTGGTGCATTTCTCAGTCATTTGAATATGGGGTGGAGACAAAGCCCCCCTATGTATTAGCATAAATGAAAATTAATGTAATAATTACAGCACAGTGTAAATTAAGTTTTTGAATACCAAATTATTACTTATTAATCCAAAGAATGATAGTTGAATATGCTTCATGCCAGTCATTGTTCTGAATATGGGGAGTCAGTGATGACAGAGAAAAGATATCTGTCTTATATTAAAGCCTACATCCCAGGAAATGATCTTTTCATATGTTCTAACTTTGTCATTAAGCTCTTCCAATTACATCCATATACACAGAATACTAAAAAAATACAAAATAGGTTTTATTAATTCCATTTGGAGCTGACTACACTTAATTTCCAACAGACTAAATACCTGTATAGAGACTCAGTGGCATGAGAGAAAAGAGGTTTGGTGAACAGGTTTTCTTTCTCTTCCTCCTTCTCTTTATTTGACTCCACCAGCATCTTTTAAAAACAAGTATACCTCTTTAAGGAACTTTATTGATCAAAGTATAAGAGTAGGACACAATTTTTATCAAATTATTTTTCCTTTGAAAAATAAAAATTTCCTTATCTCTAGAGCAACCTGTTGAACTCCTGCTTTATCTAAATACATTTCTGGACAAAGGTCACACAGTTAAGTGAGTGACAGAGCTGGTATTCTGCTACTTACCAAAAAAGAATTTTTTTTTTTTTTTTTTGCTTAAAAAACAGAAGTGTGGAATAGATCTTGAGGTGGGGGCAGGCAGGACTGAAGGGAGGGTGTGTGTGAGAGAGTGAGCAAGTGAGTGAGAGAGTGTGAGTGGACATGAAGGTAGATGACCAAACCCGAGCAGTGCAGAGCTGTGGAGCAGAAGGTTCCTGTACTGTGGACTGGAGCAGCCGCCTACCACGGTAAGCACCTCTTCAGGCCACTTCTCCCTGCCCCACGGGAAGGTCCCACCATTTAGGAAGATCCCGGGTCTTCCCTGGGAGGAAGTAGTGGGAGCTGCTAGGGCCCAGCATCCTGAGCCCACCAGCACACCTGGCACCATCGGACCAGTGGACTCTGTGTCAACACAGACCAGTGCATAGTAGTGGAGCTCCCAGGTGCTAGTCACTGAAATCTCAGACAGCCCGGAGCCCAGCAACATCCCCCATAGAGTCTAGATATACCCCCAGCAACAGAGGCTAGGGAGCAGACATCTATCCCCAGGCAACAGAAGCACAGACCAGCAGCTAAGACCCATCCCCCAAAACTACAGCAACAGCTGAGCAGAAGTTGAGCCCCATGGGGCAACAGCACTCCCCAGCCACCAGTGGCAAGACCTGGGGCTCCACAGAGGCCTGTGCTGTCCAGCTGCCAGCCCACAAGAACTGTAGTGTGCAGGGGCAACAGAGAGGCCTGAGAGACCCAGTAGGGACTGTGCCATCCAATTACCCACAGGATCTGCGGGGTGCTGAAGCACCAGAGAGGACTGTGCGACCCAGCAGGGACTGCGTAATCTAGTTACCCATGGGACCTGCAGAGTGCTGAAGCACCAGAGAGGCCTGCGCAACCCAGCAGGGACTGTGCCATCAATTACACACAGGACCTGCAGGGTGCTGAAGCACCAGAGAGGACTGTGCGACCCAGTAGCTCATAACATAGGCATAGAGCCAGGTCCCCTAAGGGACTGTGTGATTCAGTTACCCCCAGGTCCTGCAGGGGGAGGGGGCACCAGAAAGGCCTGTGTGATCCAGCAGGGACTGTGCCATCCAGTTACCCATGGGACCTGCAGAGTGCTGAAGCAACAGAGTCCTGTCATACCCAACAGCCCATAACATAGGCATAGAGCCAGGTTCCCAAAGGGACTGTGTGATCAAGTTACCCACAGGACCTGCAGGGTGTGGGGGTACCAGAAAGACCTGTGAAACTCACATGCACACAAGATAGGCATAGAGGATGTGAAAATGGAAGTGGAGTGAATGGAAGCTACACAAACAATCTCCCAGGACCAAAAGGGAATTGCAACTAAAGTAAAGACAAATCCTCTGGAAAAAAGCAACGGAAAAGCAGCAGGACAGGATCAAATAACCAGGGACACTGGTAGGATATATGGAGGCACAAGAAGGTGGTGGGCTGGGAGCCCACAAACAGCAGCAGTCTTAACTGTAAGGAGCACCCTTGGGGAATAAAGACTAAGCCCACTTCACAGCACAGAGAGCCAGGACAGAGAGCTAAGATAGCCACAGAGACTTACCTGAGGGCTACAGCAAAGGGAGGGCAGACTGGTCTTCAATTCTGTGTGGACAGTCGGGATTTGGACGGCACTCAGAGTTTTTGCTGAGTTGTGGCCACAAAGGACAGTGGCCAGTGTGCTCCTTCCCCAAGCTGTGGGGAAAAGCAGCAGCCCCCACATCAACCTTGGCGATTCAGGCTTTTCCAGGTGAGAGAAAAAAATGCAAATTGAGGATCATCAATAACCAGCATCTATCCCACCCTCTGAAAATCCTCTTATGCAGAACACCAGGGCTACACCCCAAGGCACTGAGTAACTGACACTACTAGCCACCAGGAAAAGCTAGAGGATAACTGAACCTTTCCTGGGCTTGCAAATCTACCCAGGAAAGTAAGACTTGACAATGGTGTTTAATGTGGGCCCACCCAGGATCATCCAAACTCAGGAAAAAGCCACAAACAGCAGAACACCAACACCCCCAGGGAAAATTTGGCAGGCTCTAAAACCCACTGAGATAACCAAAATGGTGAAACAAAGAAACAAACTCTAAATGAAAGAACAAGAGAACTCTATCAAAGAGGAGATAAATGAAATGCAGCTAAGCAAATTATCAGAGGTAGAGTTTAGAGCCATGATCTAGAGAAATCTCAAAAGCATGAGTAAGGACATTAGCACCATGAATAAAGATATAGTAGCATTGAAAACCAACCAAGTGGAAATAAGAATGACATAGCAGAAATTGAGAACACATTGGAAGGACTACCAGCAGAGTAGAGGAAGCTAAGGACCGGATCATTGAATTAGAAGACAGGGTAGAAAAAAATCAATCAACCAGAAAACCAAAAGGAAAAACAGATTAAAACTATTAAAAACAATTAAAAAACAGAAAGACAGCTTAAGAGAACTATGGGACAACTGTAAACGTTATAACAATCCCAACATAGGAGTCGCTGAAGAGGAAGAAAATGGGCAAGGGTTAGAGAATATATTTGAAGAAATAGTGACAGAAAACTTTCCTAACTTGGTGAAGGAACAAGGCATTCAAGTTCAAGAAGCACAAAGAGCCCCAAGTAAGAACAACCCAAACAGGCCCACACCAAGACACATAGTAATTAAAATGTCAAAAATTAAAGACAAAGAGAGAATCCTAAAGGCAGCAAGAGATAAGCAGCAGGTTACCTACAAAGGAAACCCCATAAGGCTCTCAGCTGACTTCTCAACAGAAACACTACAGGCCAGAAGGGAGTGGCATGAAGTAATCAAGGTCATGAAAAACAAGGATCTCAATCCAAGACTACTCTATTCAGCAAGGCTATCAGACAAAATTAAAGGTCAAATAAAGAGCTTTCCTGACTAAAAAAAAAAAAAGGCTAAGGGAATATATTAACACCAAACCAGCACTGCAAATATGCTAAAAGGACTGCTGTAATTGGTAGAAGAAATAGGAAGAAAAAGACAACCACACTAACACTAAACACAAATGGCAATAAATGAATACATATCAATTATCGCCTTAAAGGTGAATGGTTTAAATGCTCCAATAAAAAGACACAGAGTCGCTGACCAGATAAGAAAGCATGAATCACATATATGCTGTTTACAAAAGACCCACCTCACAACAAAAGACTCACATAGGTTGAAAGTGGAGAGATGAAAAAAAATCTTTCAAGCAAATGAAAAGCAAAAAAAAAAAAAAAAAAAAAAAAAAAAACCTGGGGTAACAATGCTCATGTCTGATAAAGTAGATTTCAAAATGAAGGCCATAACTAGAGACAAAGAAGGCCACCACATAATATTGAAAAGATCTATCCAACTGGAAGATATTACCTTGGTAAACATATATGTACCCAATATAGGAGTACCAACATATATTAAAAATCATCTGGAGAACTTCAAAGGAGAAATCAACAGCAATACAATCATAGCAGGGGACTTCAATACCCTGCTGACATCACTGAATCGATCTTCTAGACAAAAAATTAACAAGGAAACACAGACTCTAAATGAAGTGCTAGATCAAATGGATTTAATAGGTATCTACAGAGAATTACACTCCAAAACTGCATATTTCACATTCTTCTCAACTGCACATGGGACATTCTCAAAGATAGACCACATGTTAGGGCACAAACTAAGTCTCTGGCATGAAACTAGAAATCAATTGCAACAAGAACATGCAAAGACATTTGAACACATGGAGGCTAAATAGCATGTTATTGAACAATGAATGGGTTACCATGGAGATCAAGGAAGAAATTAAAAACTTCATGGAAACCAATGAAAATCAACACACAACAACACAAAATGTATGGGATGCAGCAAAAACAGTTCTGAGAGGGAAGTTCATAGCACTACCAGCCTACATCAAGAAGCAAGAAAAATTTCTAATAGACTATCTAACTTCACAACTTAAAGAACTATAAAGCAATAAAAAAGAAAACCCCAAAGCAAGTAGAAGGAAGGGAATAGTAAAGATCACAGCAGAAATAAATGACATGGAGACCAAAAAAAAAAAAAAAAAACAATTCAAAGGATCAATAAAACAAAGAGTTGGTTCTTTGAAAAGACAAACAAGATTGATGGACCCTTAGCTAGACTCACCAAGAAACAAAGATAGAGAACTCAAATACACAAAATCAGAAATGAAAGAGGAGAAATAATAATTGACACCACAGAAATATAAAGGATTGTTAACAAATATTATGAACAATTATATGGCAACAAATTCTACAATCCAAGTGAAATGGACAAATTTCTAGAAACACATAGTCTCCAAAAACTGAACTGGGAAGAGATAAAAAACTTGAACAGACCAATAACAACTAAAGCAATTGAAGATATAATCAAGACTATTCCAGCAAACAAAAACCCAGGCCCAGAGGGCTTTCCAGAGGAATTTTACTGAACATTCAAAGAAGAAGTAACACCCATTCTCCTCAAACAATTTAAAAAAATTCAAGAAGAAGGAAGACTTCCAAACTCATTTTATGAGGCCAACATAATTCTAATTCCAAAAACCAGAAAAAGACACTACAAAGAAAGAAAACTACAGGCCAATATCCCTGAACAACATAGATACCAAAATCCTGAAATAATACTAGCAAATCAAATCCAGCGATTTATCAAAAAAATTATTCACCATGACCAAGTGGGATTCATCCCATGGAGGCAAGGCTGGTACAATATTCACAAATCAATAAATGTGATACACCACATAAACAAAATGGAAGATAAAAATCGTATGATAATATCAATACATGCTGAGAAAGCATTTGACAAAATCCAGCACCCATTTCTGATAAAAATGCTCAGCAATGTGGGAATAGAGGGATCATATCTCTACATAATAAAGGCCATATATGAAAGACCTACAACCAACATCATACTCAATGGACAAAAATTGAAAGCATTTCCCTTAAGAACAGGAACAAGACAAGGATGCCCACTTTTGCCCCTCTTACTTAACATAATACTCGAAGACCTATCCACAGAAATCAGACAGAAGGAAAAAATAAGAGATCCAAATTGGAAAGGAGGAAGTGAAACTGCCATTATTCACAGATGACATGATACTATACCTACGAAACCCCAAAGACTCCATCAAAAATTTTCTAGATTTAATAAATTTGGCAAAGTAGTAGGATGCAAAATTAACGTCAAGAAATTGATGGCATTCTTATACACCAATGATGAAGTCACCAAAAGAGAAAATATAAAAACAATCCTATTTACCATTATGGCAAAAAAAAAAATTAAGATACCTAGGAATAAACTTAACCAAAGAAGTAAAGGACCTATTTGCAGTAAACTACAGGACATTGAAAAAAGAAATAGAGGAAGATATAAAAAAGTGAAAGCACATACCTTGTTCATGGATTGGAAGAATTAACATCATTAAAATGTCCATATTACCCAAAGCAATCTATAGATTCAATGCAATACCCATCAAACTTCCAATGACATACTTCAAAGAACTAGAACAAATATTTCTAAAGATCATATGAAACCAAAAAAGACCTCGAACAGCCACAGCAACCTTGAAAAAGAAGAACAAATTTGGATGGATCACATTACCCGATTTCAGGTTATACTACAAAACCACTATAATAAAAACAGTCTGGTACTGGCACAAGAACAGGCATATAGACCAGTGGAACAGAACAGAGAACCCAGAAATGAACCCAAGGCAATATGCTCAATTAATATTTGACAAAGGAGCAAGAGCATAGAGTGGAGTCAAGACAGCCTCTTTAATAAATGGCTTTGGGAACATTGGACAGCTACGTTCAAAAAAATGAAACTAGACCATCAACTTACACCATACACAAAAATAAACTCAAAATGGACAAATGACTTAAATGTGACTCGTGAATCCATAAAAATCCTAGAAGAGACTAGGCAACAAAATTTCAGACATCATACACAACAGAATTTTTACTGATACATCACTTAAGGCAACAGAAACAAAGGAGAAAATTACCACATGGGACTACATCAAACTAGAAAGCTTCTGCAGAGCAAAAGATACAATCATCAAAATGGAAAGGCAACCCACTGTATGGGAGAGCATAATTGCCAATGATATATCAGATAAGGGGTTAATTTCCAATATATAAAGAGTGCTCATACAACTCAATAAAAGTAAGACAACGAACGCAATTAAAAAATGGGCAGAGGGCCCTGGCCAGTTTGGCTCAGCGGTTAGAGCGTCGGCCTGCGGTCCGGGGAGACCCGGGTTCGGTTCCCGCTAAGGGCATGTACCTCGGTTGCAGTTTGTCCCTGGCTCTGGTCAGTCGTGCGGGTGGCAGCCACTCGATGTGTCCCTTCACGTCGATGTTTCTCTCTCTCTCTCCCTTCCTCTCTCTCCCTCCCACTCTCTCTGTACAAAAAATGGAAAAATGTCCTCGGGTGAGGATAAAAAAAAAAAAAAAAAAAAAAAAAAAAAAAAAAAAAAAAAAAAAATGGGCAGAGGATCTGAATAGACACCTCTCCAAACAAGACATACAAATGGCCAAGAGACATATGAAGAAATGCTCATCACTCATCATTAGAGAGATGCAAATTAAAACAACAAGAGGTATCACCTCACACCTGTCAGAATGGCTGCCATCAACAAATCATCAAACAACAAGTGTTGGCGAGGGTGTGGAGAAAAGGGGACTCTAGTGCACTGCTGGTGGGAATGCAGACTGGTGCAGCCACTATGGGAAACAATATGGTGTTACCTCAAAAAATTAAAAATTGAACATCCATTTGACCCAGTGATCCCACTTCTAGGAATATACCCTAAGAAACCTGAAACACCAATCAGAAAGAATATATGTACCCCCATGTTTATAGCAGCACTATTGACAATAGCTACGATCTGGAAACAGCCCAAATGTCCATCAGTAGACAAATGGATAAAAAAGCGGTGGTACATATACACAATGGAGTACTATGCAGCTATAAGAAAGAAAGATCTCTTATCCTTTGAGACGACATGGAGGAACCTGGAAGGTATTATCCTAAGTGAAACAAGCCAAACAGAGAAAGACAAGTATTATATGATCTCACTTATTTGTAGAATATAAGGAACATAACAGTCTAAAGAATGGAATAGTCCCAGAGACATGGAAGTAGGGTACAGACTGACAGTCCCTAGAAGAGGACGTGATGGGGGAGAGATAAACGACAGAACTTTTATGCATGTACTCATGAGCAATGGACATGGACAACAAAGCTGTGGACAGGGTGGGGAGGGAGAAGGGGCAGGGAATCAGTGGGGGGAAAAGAAGAAACATCTGTAACAAAAATAAATAAATTCATTAAAAAAAACATAAAAAAATATGAGTAAATAAAAAACAGAAGTGTATTTTCTTAAAGTCTTGGAAGTTGGAAGTCTGAGATCAAGGTGTGGGCAGGTCGGTGTCCTCTGAAATCTGAGAGGGAAGGTCATTCTGTCCTTAGCTTGTAGATGACCTTCTTCTTGCTTTTCCTCACATCCTCATCCTCCTGTTCACAGGCATGTGTGGTGTGTCTTCCTCTCTTATAAGGACACTGATCATATTGGATGAGAGCCTCACCCTGATAGGCTCATTTAACTTAATCCCCTTTTAAAGGTCATATCTCCAAATATTTATACTAGAATCTGTGGCTCTCTGGGACAGTCACAGTTTTCTGAATTTTTCAGTGAAAAAGTAATTAGAAGGTAAATGCATTCTGAGTGCAATAGAATGTCTACGAGATTCTCAGCTCAGGGCCTGTGAGTAAATTATTAGAAGCAAGGGGCTTCCACGTTCATGGTGCACAGAAGGTACTTACGAGATGTCAATTGGCCTTCCCGTTCCTCTTCTCTCTGCTCTCTCATCTTGTTCATTTATGACCCTAGTTCTGCAATTGGAGGTAAAATGAATGAGTCTCTCTTTCTACGTGGCATTCCTCCTTACCTGTATCCTCTTCTTCAGGTTAAATATCTAAATATGTTTCAGGTATTGTTTCCATGTTTCCAAGTCTAGTTTCTGGACATCTCAAAGTTCTGTTTGCCCACATCTGGATGCATACTGATTTATCAATGACAACAGAATATAGTGCTGCAGATTATATTTAAGTATATCTACCATTCAAATATCTTGTTTCCAGCCATTGCTAAACTTCTAAGTCTTTGGATAATCTATTCTAACTCCTTGAGAGATAAGAATTTGCCCTTTCTCCTTATTTTACTTTATTTTAGTTTGTAACAGCATCATTTGGGGTAAAAGTGATATATCTTTGCATGTATTTTCTGTTACAATCTGATGAGTTAAGGCACCAGTGATACCATCACCACAATCAAGATAAAAAACATATCCAACACTTCCCAGTGTATACTGTATCACTCTGTTATTTGTTTCTGCAAAAACTTTTTAACATGAGATGTATCCTCTTAATACAGCTTAAAGGGCACCTTGTAATAGCTCAACTGGTAGAGGGCATGACTGTGGATATGACACTTCCATTTTAAACCTGTTCTAGATGTCTCTCAGGTTCTTTGCATCACTTCCTTTACAATTGCCTTGAAAATGATGCCAGTTATTTGTGAAAAAAGCCTATGAAATCAAGAAAGACAGCATGGGACAACGAAGAGACAATAAAAGTTGAGATGAGAAAGCCTGTGTTCAATGTCAGTTTTTTTATTCCCGGAGGGAACTCTCTGGTAAACCGTTCAGTCATTCCGAGCTTGTTTCACTACCTGTCGATTGAGATAACAATATCAAATGCTTCCCAGGGTAGTTGGTCCTAGCAATCAGTATTATTAAATTTTTATTAAATTTTCAAAACACAACTGAATTCATTGTATAATCACTCTTAAAACAATGGAGGTTGAGGACCGACCATCGTTATGCTGGTGTTTGGAAGAGTTTCTTACTTTCTGCTGACCAGCTACTTAGAACGTGGCCTAAAATCTATACGGGAATCAAATGTGATTGTCTCCCAAATGTGAAGTTCCCTTGAGAATAAGAAGAAGGAGAAATAATGTTGCTGGTTTGTTTGCAGCTGCAGCATTTAGAAATGTAATACATCAAATATGCTCAAGTGAATCAATATCACCTTAGTGTGACTTGAGTATAAATCAAAATTTAGAATCTAAATATGGCATACTGTGACCAAAGCAAGTGGATAAAATAACGTGGTTGTAGAGAAATAAACATTCCTATACCAGAATGGCTGGCCATTAATTTTTATAAAAGGATTGGGGAGAAAAAAGCAGAGCCAGCGATACTTCTACTTGCAAATGACAATTTGATCTTCCCTAGAATTTGTGTGTGGCAGCGAACTCCATAAAACTAAAGTAAATTTTGTGGATATTCGCCAAGAGTACTGTAACAAGTAAATATACTGAAGAAAGTGTCCTCATAGTTATACATTACTTTACAACAGAAAAGGCTAATGAAAATTAGTTAATAAAGTTTCCACATTGTTGCAAATGTGAGGTGAGGTTGATTTGGCCAGGGCAAATAGCTAGTGAGCATCAAAGCTTCCCTGGTCAGCTACATGTAGATCATCACCAAATATATAGAGGTCACCAAATATATAGGTCACATCCTCATCTCTCTCCTAATAACAACTCCATCAACTTTCGACTTGTAGGTTTATCAGATTAGTCCCATAAAAAGCCAAAATGCCCAGCTAAATAGAATTTCAGCTAAGCAACAATTAATTTTTTAGGATAAGCTAGTTCCATGAAACTTGTCTTTATATATTTATATTAAAATTATCTGTTGTTTATCGGAAATACAAGTTTATCTTGGTGTTTTGTGTTATTTTGTGATGAACTTATACACTAGCCATTCCCATTTGGATGAAACGGGGGGCACCTCTAGGTCAGCGTATTCTGAACCAAACTTGCTATCTTCACTTTCAAACTCAGACTCCCTTTATGTCCCTGTCCTTAGTGAGTGATCTCAGTACCAACCAGTTTTCCAAACCAGATTCCTGGCATCATTCTTGATTTCTCTCTTCCTCATCACCATCCTCCCTACTCATACATCCTCACTTCTTAAACATGTCTTAAGTATCCTCACCTCTCATGTCTCACTGTTGTTGCTTAGATTAGCTCATTCAATTTTGTTCTGGTGACTGTAATGCCTGCCTCATGGTTTTATCTGGCTCTATGTCACCTTTCTAATTCGCTCATGACTTTATAACTAGAAAGAGGAAGATAACATTACAAACATGATGATCTCTTTACCTTGTTTGTAGCCTTCAAAGACCACTCATTAATGACCCAGGAATACCTAAAGCATTTTCAGTCAGATGTGTTGGTAGGTGTGGGGTGGGAGATTAAGTAAAAAGAAAAAAAGAAAAAACTAAGAAAAAACTCATGGACATGGAAGAGAGTGTGAGGATTACCAGGGTGGGGGAGGTGGAGAAGGGTATAGGTAGATATACGATGATGGAAGGAGACTTGACTTGAGGTGGTGAACACACAATACAGTGTACAGATGATGTATTATGGAATTATGCACCTGAAACCTGTATAATTTTGTTAACCAGTATCATCTCAACAAGTTGAATAAAAAAGGGGAAAAAAGGTATTCATAGTCTGTCCCTTGCTTGCTACAGCAGCCCCGAATTCCTCGAAGTCCCCTTGTCCTCTACAGTCTAGATCAGGGTTTTCAAACTACTGCCCTCTGATTGCTTTTGTAAATAAAGTTGCGCCTGGCCAGTGTGGCTCAGTGGTTGAGCATCGACCCATGCACCAAAAGGTCACTGGTTTGATTCCCGGTCAGGGCACATGCCTAGGTTGTGGGCCCGATCCCCAGTGAGGGGTATGCAGGAAGCAACCAGTCAATGTTCTCTCTCATCGATGTTTCTATCTCTCTCTCTCCCCCTTCCTCTCTGTCTAAAACCAATAAAATAATATATTTTTAAAAAGTTGCATTAAGCCTTAGCCATACCCATTTGTCCACATGTAGAGTATTTCTGCCTCTTTGCTGTAGCTCCTATAGTTGGAACAGAGATGGATAGCTTGCAAAAACTAAAATATTTATACTCTAATTCAACACAAGGACAAAATTAACAATCTTTACCTAAAATGTTCTTTTCACATAAGCCACTACGATTCCCCTCAAAAACCCCACTCTTTCTTGAGGCGTCAACAAAAACATGTCCAGAAATCCTCCTGGTCTTTCAGACCCAGTAGGAGCCCTCCACCTCTGGGTCCCCTTGGGCATTTCCTCTTGACCTCATTGCTCGATTTATCACACTTGATAGTTAACATAATTTTCTCTTTCAAGATTGTAAGATGTTTGTCTCATTTCTTACTTTCATCTCAGCACTTAACACAGAAGCAGCGTCAATAAGGTGCTTGTTTTTATGCTTAAGACTAATTTTAATCCACGAAGTAGCAGAAGCCTGAACTCCGAGTCTAGGGATAGTCCCACTCTTTCCAGGTTCTTCATTTCTCTTGCAGCAAGAGCTTTGTATTAGGCTTTAGGTCATGTATCTAAACTATGCTCATTATTGTCATTGTAACTGGAAACTCAAAAGGTTAGAATAACTCTCTATATTGTCAACATTTAGGCTTAAGAGCTGCAGAAAAGAGAACTTTTCTGCAGATTAAAATCATTAAAGGTGCACATTAAAATCATTCAACAGAAGGTGCAAAGTCATGGAAAAGATTAAAAGAAACACTTTCCGGCTGCATGAGAACATTTGCTAGGTATGGAATTTATTTTCTGTCTTTGCTTCGTGTTGCTCTTTGTTGTACTTTTTTATTTATTTATTTATTTATTGCTATTGTTTTATTTCTGTCTTCCATTAATTCACTTGGTGTTACATAGAGTGGGAGACTGGTTTGTCAGTACATACATTTATTAATCCTGAAACTCAAACTATGTCATTGAAAGACTCAAACAAACTGCCTTTCTCCAAGGGAAGGGTTGGGATGCTGCTATCTTACATTTCAAGAGATCCTATCTAAAATTTTATGTAATATTAATATATATAGATTTAAAATTGAAAAGGCAGCTGAATAGAACTAGTAAACAAAAATGTTACTATTAAAAATTGAGAGAGAGCGGAATAGGAGATGGGAACACAAAGAGTTCTTACTAAAGCAATATTCGTGAAGGCAATGTACATGCATGCAATAATTACCATAAGAATTCAACACATAAACAGTAAGATCAGCAATGGAGAAATCTAAATTAGGAAACTGATCCTTTGCCTTTTATGTTGTTGTTTTTTTATGTCATGCACTATGTCATATTTATTGTTCTTTTTTTAAGAGAGAGAGATAAGGGTAGAAAGAGAGAGAAACATCAATGTGAGAGGGAAACATTGATCAGCTGCCTCCTGCACACCCCCCAGTGGAGATTGAGCCCAAAACCTGGGCATGTGCCCTAATGGGGAATCGAATGGGAACCTCTCAGTCCAAGGCATGACACTCAATCCACTGAGCCACGCCGACTGTGCGCACTGTATCATATTTAAAAGTGACAGTTTTTAAATGTATTTTCTCCTTAGATTTTCTCTCTGAAATAGAATTTGTGAATAGTTTAATCTTGTATGCATGGACACACATTTCACTTATCCTTATTAAACTCTAAGTCCCAGATTGCTACCTAAAAACTGGCCGTTTGATGTGCTGTTTTATTTACACCCAGTTCAATACTTGCCACTCAGCTTTGTGTCTAACCAGGAAGCATTTTCACGGTTCCCCCTGAGTTCTCCAGTGGATGAGGCCCCAGCTGGCCCCCAACTGTTCATTTGCACACATTGTATTGAAACCCTTCTTTTTCCTACTTAACTTCCCCATTTCCTACCTCTGCAACCTTTGACATCTCATAAAATAAACCACGGCACTCAAAGCCTTACATCATGATCTGCTTCATGGTAAACCCAGCTCTAATTGGAAACTAAAATAGGATGAGAGCCCATAAAAACCAGGTCCTAGGATTAGACTGCTAATGGCCAAATGAAAAGATGGCACCATAGTGTGTGATAAGTCATGTTCATAAGACTGTCAATCATGACAGGTGGTGATGGAGTAGATACAGATGTGAGAAGATGTACCCGGGTTATGGGACAGAGAGACATTTAAGGATTGTGGTTGATAACAAGTTCCATAGAGCTCTGAAATAAGATAATATTCATCTCCGTTTAGCCAACTGCTCACCCAGGGAACATTGTAAAAAGCATTAGGCCTCAATGGAAATGTTTTAAGAGACTCAACTTCATCTAAGGATATACTGTGCTAAATGTCAGGCCCAGGATTTGACAATAAAGTTTGTAGTGTTCAGACGAAGGCTTAATCCACAGCTCCATCCGTTTTTCTACAGTGAAGTCATATCCACGGTAAGAAAATCAAAGAACTCTAAGATCTGGGATGGGACCACTGGGCAGATGCGTTTAAGAACCTTGAATCCCACGGTTTCTCTGAATCGTCTAGGCTTCAGAGTGTCTGCTACTGCTTACTGAAGAAGAACCATCTTCCATTGCATGAGCACCATGCAGGGGCTTTGTCCACAGTAAATGCCAACCAACATAACATTTGCCCTTCTCAAGATGTGTCCCTCTTTTTGTTGCTTTAAGCCAATATTTCGTGTTAGCATGGCCCAAGAATGAAAGAGTATATCCTGAAAATGCTTGGGTAGCACACACTCTCAGGAACTAGTAGAATATGCCCAAAGATAGATCGGGAGGGTCCAACAGTATCTATGACTGGATGGGGGAGAATTTATTGATATGGGGACACCTGACTGTTGTTTAGCATTCAATGCACTGCAAGGATGCCTAGTTAAAGCCCAGTGCAGTTTTAGAATCAGATTTTAAGGCTCATAATCAATGATGATCTGCAAGTAAATGAAGGAAGGATGCCAGAATGATCTTCATAGATGGTGAGTGATGAAGGAGTTCAGAGTAGCTGAGACCACACGGTACACACATTTAGTAGAGGTAACATGGGCAGGCAACAAGTTCAAGAAAGTCACCAGAGATCTTAGTGATGGCATTTCAAGTGGCAAGATAGATGGACAGACAATGAGAAAAGTGTTTTTATTAATATAATTATTTAAAAAATTAAGAACAGGCAAGGAGAAATCTGATGCCTACTGACCCTTTAGACAATCACTTTCTAGTTTCTGGTTTCCAGACCTAAGCCCATTGTTGACTTCAGACTCTCTTGATTAGAAGGAAGATCATAGCTATTTAAGGAAGGCTACTTTAATGCAACCACAATAGTATATAATAATGGTGACTTCCCAAAACAACATACAACTGTTTATAAAAGCACCTCTTCATTGAGGGAAAAGAAACATCTAGACATTGATGGGGATATTGGATACACATCTGAAATACCACTGGTAACAGAGGAATGGGGATACCCATCCCCCTTTGGAGCAGTGTCCCAAATATGTACCACCTCAGTTTCTGAGTGCGTAATAACTGGGTCATTTGCCCTGCTCTGAGAGCGTAACCCATCTGGATATAATTAGGAGCTGGCAGACCCATCCTCATTCTTCCGCACTTTTATTCTATAAAGGGCTCTGTGGCACCCATTCACCTAAATCACAGGTAGCAGTACATCCTGGATAAAGAAGCAAAGATAGTGCCACCCTCTAAAACTTAAAAGAGTTGGCACGGGTGGGCCTCATTAGATACCTGCTTAATTCACTCATATGGTACATAAACAAGAAAAAAAAAACAAAACACGATGGGTCTTGATAGATAATGGTAATCTTTCATAAATATAACAAATGAGTAGCCTCTGTAATAGTTTCTCTGTTGGAGTAGTTTCTTTTCTAGAAGAAATCACCATTCCCTGCTCACTCTTGGTACATAGTTATTGATCTAGGCAGACTCTATTTTTCAGAGCCCATCAGGAAGAAGAATCAGACATTATTAGTCAAAGAGACATTTTTACTCAGAAGACAGCAGGGCACTTTCACAGTCTTGTCCCAGGGCCATGTTAGTCTACTCTGTCTCTCCACAGTTTGAAGGGACCTTGATCACGTGACCATGTTGCTATGCAGTCCACTATTCCAGAGCCCAGCAAACTTGTACTCTATTGGGAGGGTGGGAAATAATTTAGGCATACAGACCACACAGTCCCTTTCACAACTACTAAACGCTGCTATTGAGAAGTTTAAGTATTAAGTAAATTATGGGTGACTGTGTCCTGGTAAAATTTTATATATGAAAACAGGTGATGGGTCATGTTTGGATTGGATGTGGTCATTGACCTACCTCTGCACGATACTGATGACATCGCGTTAGTTGGACTGGGTGCCCATGAAATGACAAGCACTCTGGAAATGCTGAAAAGGCAGTTATGCATCAGAAGCTAAGGTATTAAACCTTATAAAGTTCTGGGGACCTGACATCTGTGAAGTTCATAGAGGTCGGAGAGTTTGGGTAATATTGAGACATTTCTTCTGAAATACATTTCAGGTTGTTTGACCTTGAGTTGTTTTTGTTGTTGTTGCTTTCACTAAAAATTGGGATTGTGTTTAGATGGTCATTTTGAGTTTTAAAGACAGTATTTACCAGTTTAAACAATATATCTGTTCCAGTTTTGAGTGACATTAGAACAGCAGAGCTGCAGTAAGTTCAGAAAGTGGTCTAAATGGGTTCCTTCAAGGGGGTAGAGGTATCTACCTAATATCCATGGTAGTCCACACATGCTGATTCTCTAACAAGTCTCTGAAGCTAGGCTGAGTTCTTCGTACCACAGCACTGTTTACTTTTGAAAAGCCACCGGATCTTTGTAGAAACTCTGTGAGACATTTAGTTTGTGTGCAATGGGTACACTTATGCATAAACTCATATACGGTATCCTTCATACTGCATAGTGAGTCCGTTACGAAGTAAGCATTATCAGAAAAGCACAGCATCAATCAATCTTATGATGAAAACAGTACTTTGGGAATCAGTCGTGAGCAAGTCAAGAGAGTACATATAATTTATACAAATGGGTAGTCCAGATCCTTGTGTCACTGGACTCTCATGACCAATGCCTCACTTCAACTCATACCTATAGCCCTACTGACTGTTACCTATAATCAGCTGACATTAGAAGAATAATCTACAACTGGTTCATAAATGTGTCAATTTCATATATTGGTATGAACAGAAAATGGACAATGTCTGCAGTATGACCCACTGTATCCATGAAATACAGTGGTCATCATTATTCCACCTTGGTGAACAGACCTGTAGCAGTGTATCTGTTAACCAACTTGATGGGAAAAGTGATCACAGGTAAGAAAACACACAAAGACACTTGGTAAATGACTTAGCTTAGGAAGGACTGGAAGTTGAAGATAATGAAATAAGAAAACCAAGAAGATCCTTCAGGCTGACTCTACAGAATGAGATCCAAAAAGTGTAGATATATTTTTTCTCAGGTCAAGGCTCACTAGAAAGATTATCTATCTCAGCAGAAACCTTGAACAATCAGAAAAACAGGGTGCACACATTCAGCTCAGGATAGCCAGCCTCTCCCTTTGCGCACCCCAGGCCCTGCACAACTTGCCCACCCATGGTGGCAGGAATGGAAGCTATTCACGGATCCATTCCATTAAGGACTCCGTTTATCAAGGCTGTTATGAATATTGTGCTGCTGATGTCAAAACCACCATTAGCCAAGTCAGAAAAATGATCTCGTGCTATGGGAAAATATAATAAGAAGATCAATCAGCCACATAAGGACAAATTACATAAGAAATCTATCACCCGCACAGGGTCAGCAACATGTCCTTACAACCATTAATAGAGTTTCTGGGGATGGGGTGGACCATTCCTGATGTTGTTGTGACTCCATCCTTATCGTCTTTGCACTCAGTGCCTATGCATCACTGACTTGGTGACTGTCTGTTATAGGTACCTGGGAATTTTAGTCCAAGGGTTTTGTCTGGCCAGTGGAACAGATCGGGCTCCCACAGAAGAAACTGGAGGTAGCAATAAGTTAGCAATGTAGCAGCAGCATTTAACTGATAATATTAACAGGAGTTGGTGCTTAAAACCTTTAGCTTCTTTGTTTATTGTGGGGGAAGGGATTCTGAGGTTTGCTCTTTGAAGTTTTCTAGAGGATTCTAGCAAGATTGAAGTCCAGTGGGCCACAGTAGTAACAGCCAATTAGCACAACCTTTATTGACTTTCTCCTTTTTCCAATCTTACTTCACTCCCCCACCTTATGATTTCTGGGATCGCATCACACATAAAATTCTTCATTCAAACCCATGTCCTAATTTCTTCTTTCCAAAAATTCCAACCTTATTGTATTTGGATCTAGAAAAGTGTCCATAAAACCAAACTATTTAATTGCATCTGTAGTTTTTTTTTTTTAATATAAAACATCTATTATTCATTCACTGGACAAAAAAGAAAAAAGCATCTATTATTCATTCATTAGACGAAGATTTATGAGGAACTTCTTATGTCTATAATATATCTCTGATCTTGAGCAATGCACAGACCAGTGTCTTGAGAGACAAATTAAATAAAATTAAAATGTATTATAGCAAGTCTTTAAACAGAGGATTGTGGGATACACTGCAATGAAGAGAGGGGAGAGAGAGAGAGAGAGAGAGAGAGAGAGAGAGAGAGAGAGAAAGAGAGACTTCATACATAGTTCAGAGAAGATCCGGGTAGATAACCAGATGACGTTGGGAGAGGTATGTATCAAGGAATGAGATGGTTGCTTCAGCTCCACAAACCTATGGGCAGACAAGGTAAGGAGGAAGCTAGATGCTGAAGGAGGAATATGTTGTCCAGGGAACTAAAGAGAGACCTTACCCATTATTCTTCGTATTTGCTTGTTTGTTTAGAAAAAGAAAGGAAGGGGACATTGAAGGATTTATTATTCTGATACCTAATTTTCTGCCTGTGAATTATGTTCAGTCAACATTTTTACTGGAAGATATATGGGTTTTGAAACTGAACAAATGAATATACTTTTGATCCTGTTAGAATTTGTTTTTTTTAAATAATAAAAGTTTCATAGAGTGGGAACGAGACCAGAAAGATAAATGCTGCTCATGGTAGATGCATGTCTGCAACTTCCTAAATCTCAATGAGACCTTTGATTCTAAGTTCTAAAGAACAGCCCACTTTGATCATTTCTATTAAAATTGACTTCGTGGCATGCATTGTGTAGAACAGATTGTGTGTGTTTGTGTGTGTGTGTATGTGTGTGTGTTGGTGATGGCGTTGATGAAAATTGTTCTTAACTTTATGTTCTTCTTTGCCCAGAAATAGAAATTCCCCTCAATCCTCCTACCAGCCCGGAAAATATTGGGGGAGACTCTTCCTCTCTCCTTGCCTACCCCTCACTCACTGCACCCTAAAATGTGGTAGTAGGTACTGGCATAGTGAAAGCTGGATATTTGTTGGTTACACTACCGATCAAAGTTAAAGGTAGGGTATGTTCCTGCCCTTGGTTTTTCTCTAAAGCAGGGGTGGGACCATCCAGCAGTGGGCCATATAAGGCCTGCAAAATCAATACCAGCTAACATCACACCCCTAATCAAATTAGCCTGACCACATCTAGCTGGCTAATTTTTTTCTTTATTGATTTTAGAGAGAGATGAAGGGAGAGGGAGAGATTGATAGAAACATCAGTTAGAAAGAACACTGATTGGCCACCTTCCTGCATGCCCCCCACTGGGGATTTGACTGACAACTTGGGCATGTGCCCTGAACAGGAATCAAACCAACAACCTCTTGGTGCATGGGTCAATACTCAACCAGTGAGCCACACCTGCTGGGTGGCAGGCTAATTTTCAAGTCAATAATTTTGTATGGTCTTCAAACGATGTTATAAATATCCAAATGGCCCTTGGCAGAAAAAGGTCCCCCCCTCACTGCTCTATAGGAACCTACCCATGGGCTCAGCACATTTCCCCTCTACTCCCATGGCAGACTAAGCTTCCTGCAGTCCTCCTGAACATCCATCGACAAAAGGCCTCAATTCACAGCAGAGGTGATAAGAAGTCTTGTTTGGACTTGAAGTCCAGGCTGCATTTTCTAATTGATATGTATAAGGAATAAAGTGGGTTATGTGTTTTAATGTCTACCCAGCTCCTGTGTGTGTCAGTGGGTCTATGTTCTAATGAGCAGAAAGGTGGGGTTACTACATTCCCCCAAAGTAAACCAGTGTTTATGATTGTATGATAGTCATAAGAACACGTTGCTATGCTTAGCACAATGCGTATCACAGCGTGCTAGAGCTGACGGGAATCACAAGGAACATGCAACCAATGTCTCCAGCCCTAGCTGGGAGACTCAGCTCTACAAACTTGCAGCGATTGTCTAAGGTCACAGATTTATTTGGGGAGAGAACTCAGGTCTATTGACATTCTGCTCAAGATATGTTTCACATAAACTGAATACCTCTCAATAAATGTGTACTTAATACATGACTGAATATCCATCAAAATTATAGCCACAAAGCCTGGGCTGATGTAAAGGATGCCATAACATGAATACATTAGACGTTATGGGGACACAGCACCTTAGCACTCATTTCAAATTTGATTTTCTGATGCTCAATGTCAGCAACATGCTAACTCATAACTATAAGACTACCTGTGGTGATAAAGTGAAATAAGTGGACTTGCAAAAAATAAAAATAAAAGCAAAAAGTGGACAATTTTATCAAGAGGCTCACAAGTTACTGAAGAAAACCGGCATCTAAATAAACCAGTGTATCACTTGCCGTATGGCACCTGCTACGGTGGGAGTTCAGGAGCAGCACTGGGCAAACACAAGCAAGCAGGCAGTGGGATCTCTCAGAGGCTCTGAAGAGGCATCACAGAGCCCTAGTTGATCTGTAAAAGCTGCAAGATGCCTAAGGACATCTTGGTGGATGGTGTAGAAAGAAGCGAAAGAAGGTTGTACCTGCAAAATTTATTTTTTTGTAACAGGGCTGGAAAGGTATGTGGGAAATGAGAAGGAAGAGGAATCTGAGTGCTGAGGAAAGCTGGGTAGGAAAAGGAGTTGGGGAGGGGGTCCTGCGGCTGCCCCATTAAGGTGGGAGGAAGCAATGACCGTTGGTAGATCCATCAACACACTTGAGCAGCAGCTCCAAAGTTTCTGCTAAAACGTGGATAAAAATAGGATGTCTCATTAAAGCACAGTTTGATGTCTCACCCTGGCTTTCAAATGTGCATCATCTTTCCCATCTCATCTGAGTAAGCCCAGATTCCCAGGACTGCCAATTTTGAGGCCTGTCAATTTACCAACAGTAGGCAAGGCTCCAGTCCAAAGTTTCTCTTTATTCATGAAGTTCCCCTCATGCTCCCAATTGCATCCCTCTAACATTTCATCGTAGTTTTCTTATGAATGCTGCTTGTCTCTCTTCCATTCCCCGCAGACTCAGTCCCCTTAATATTTATCACACAGTGCAAATGCCATCTCATTCATAAACCCTTTCTGCTAGGTATCGGAGCTTCATCCTCCTCTAAGCTCCTGTAACACGAACTATAAGTTCCTTTTAATTAGTGCATACCTGATGCCACCTCATTTCAGAGTTTGTGCCTGTGCTAGAAACAGATAAAAAGGAAAGAGATGACAAGCCCTCACTTCTTAGTAATTGTGATATTAACAGCTAACATTAACATTCCCTATTTTCATTCTTAAAAGCTATACAGTTGCATACACTACCTCATTTAGTGCCTCACCGTGACCCAGATAAACAGGAGTTATTATAATTTTCAAAGATAGAAACAGCCTCTGAAATGTGTCAAATGCTTGGTTCAAAGATAGAATCTTTTTTATCAAGACTCAAGCCCAACCCTTCGATTCCAATTTGCTAAAACAATCTTCCTTCTCCCTAAAGATAAGAAAATTATTTTAGCAAAACATTTCAAACTCTTTTTCCTTTTTTGATCAGAGGCAACAACAACCAGGTAAGCTCATAATTGTATATTTTTTCAATTTGTAAAGGAAAAAAATATCTCTGATTCAAAAGGGCTAAGAGGCTTATTAATAATTGCTTACTTTTAATGAGGATCTATTTTATATCATTTTCCTAAGCATTGCTCCTAAGTACTATCATTATCCCCATTTTATAGATTAAAACAATGAGTCACAGAGAAGCTGAGTAACTTTTCCATAGATTCAAAAATAAGAAACATCAACTCTGCAACTCCAACCAAGTTTTCTGACTCTGAACCTATACTCATTTCACAATAGCCCACGGCCTGAGGAGAAGATAAGAAAACAGAAAGTAAGCAAGAAATAAATGAGAAAAGTAGGCAGCAGGCATTAATGCAAACACCAACTTTTCAAGTTTCTACAACCTAAAGATTCTCAATGACTACATTCTTTCCTGGAGGTAACATACATACTGAGAGAATCTCCTAAAAGTTTTTAGGACGCCGGAGAACTATTTAAAACAACACTCAGTAGACAGAAAATTTATGACTTTCCTATCAGGAGCAACCAGGATTGTTCAGGAAATGCCAACTGAAGAATTGATGGCAACATCAAACTTACAGGGATTCTCCCCGGTGTAGAGCTTCCTAGTATTTCTATTTCATTCTCCTTCTTGGGGTATCTAGGGTTATTCACAAATTCATTACCTTTTAGTAACGAACGATACTGTTGTACAAATACATTAGTAAGTGTCTTTCGGGACCATGTCATTCCTTCAGGGGGAGCATGAGGAAACCCTCTGTCTGGTTGATTTACAAAATGCAGATGGTTAGTAAAACCTGAATTGTTATTGATGCCTTCTAACATCTCTCTCAGCACCCTCCAGGAGAGTGGCATAATTCTTTAAGACATAATATTACACTTAGGAATTGCTCTAAAAGATCATCAATCTTTCTTGCATGACTCTGAGCGCTCAGCTAGTGTTAAATAAACCATAACTAGGAATGAAATTCAAAATACTTTGAGCGATTTCTGCAAAATGCTCTCCATTTGCCAATTATGTCCCACCATATTTCATTTTATCAGTTATTCATTATTCTTAGCTAAAAATACAGTTATGACAAATAGCGTATCTCAGAGGAAGGTTCATGATTTTTCCAAAGAAATACGATCAATATGTTTCAGCCAAGCCATCGCTTATATTTTGCACTGGGTAAAACTAATATTGTGAGTGATGATGATGGTGACTTTATTTGCAGTTGCTGATGAATTAGGCTTTTAGGAATATAAATATAACTGAAAGGAATATCAAAACTAAATGGCATAGTTATCAAAAAGATGTCTGCTGAACATAGAGTGGACTTTCACCAAGAAGAAAGGCTACCAACGGAGAAGAATTCTTTCCTTATTGTATAATTTGAAATAAAGAAAATAAATTCACAATTTAATAAGCAAGAAGCGGTGTTTTACTTCCTACTTCCAACCATACAGAAATAGACTGAAAAATACCCACAGCCTAGAATTTTAAATTACCTACTTTTTTTTTTTTTAAAGAAATATCGAAACTTCTGAAGAAGGGAATGAAATTGTCATTTGTTCTGGTCCAGGGTCTTCTTGGATGTTGTGTAGTTTAAGAAAAAGTACTTACCTTCTCTGACCTTCCATTTCTTAGGTATATTTAAGCAATTCTTTAAGTATCAAATAACATAATGACCTAAAATATTTTAAAAATATAAAGAGCTCTTCAACTAAAAAAAGAATCTCTTTTATTATAATATATTCCCAAGAGATAGAGTTTTAATAGCCCTAAAATAAGGTTAAAATTAAAATCATGTATTATTCATGTCTATAAGCTATAAAATAATATAAACACCAAGGCACTAATATAATTCATGCTGTACAAACCTACATACGAATTAATAGATTTATGAAATTAATTAACAGCAATTACATATCATATATCACCATTATAAGCAATATGCTGTAACTAACAACTGTAGTTTGGGGTATTCAACAAAACCATCAAATGCATCTCCACATCCTCCATCCTGCAGTGTCTGTGACTCTCCCAGCAGCTTTTACCGTATTCACACCGACAAGCCGCTTGAAGTGGAAGATTATCTCCCCCATCTATGGCCACATCAGTCTTTGAGTGTTCCCAAGACCTGTTTCTATGGAGAAGAACAGGGAGTTTTAATTAGAATCTAAGCCTGCAAAGCTTCAGAAGAAGGGCATGTGTCCCAAGGGTGGTAGATGAGGCGATGCCACAGGCAAAGCCTGGTGTCAAGAAGGGGCACACGGGAAAGGTTGCGGGACCATTCAGACTGGGAGGCAAGCAGGACTGGATGGGTGTCGTAGCAGATGGTTCTGCATGGCTGAGACACGCCCAGAGAGCGAGGACATGACTGCTGCTCTAGGTGTCTTCACTGTGCTCTAAGTGGTGGGAAGCCTCGCGCAACCTAGGGCATTCGGACCTTTACCAAGACGTCCACTCAAGCCTGAGGTACAGGTTAGCAGGCAGCAGGAAAGGACCTGGAGGAAAACCAGGAGAGAAAGGTATATAAGAAAGCTTTGTTCTTTAATGCCTTCCTTGGCTCAAGGTTGGTTCCTGTTTCCTATATACTTTAACTAAGTAATATATATATTTTTTAAAAAATATTTTTATTGATTTTAAAGAGAGAAAGGGAGAGGAGAGAGAGAGAGCGAGAGAGAGAGACATTGATCGTCTGCCTCTTGCATGCCCCACCTTGGGGGTCAAGCCTGTACCCCAAGCCAAGTGCCCTGAAAAGAAATCAAACTGGTAACCTCTCGGTGCATGGAATGATGCTCAACCAACTGAGCCACACCAGCCAGAGATAATATACCCTCTGTTTTGGTGCGTTGTCAGGCTGAGATTCTTACATTCACAGTCTAAAATAAGGAACATGATATTTAGGACCTTGTACAAACCTCAGCTCTTCAAAATACTAGCTGTGCAAACGCAGAAATATTTCTTTTCCATTTCTGATCCTTGTTTGTTTGTTTTTTGTGACCTACAAAAAGAGAATAATAACAGCCCACCCTTGCAGAGCTGTTTTGAGAATAGCAGGCAGAATCAAAAACTCACATGGCCCTTAGTAGGCCCTCAGAAAACGTGGCTTCATGCATTATTAGCTGTGCTCACTGGTTACCACTACGAGTGTGCATAGGAAAGGCTGGAGTTTTTTAAAGGAAGACAACTATGTGAAATAATTTTCTGGGAGAGGAGAAAACGCACTTATTAGAAAATGTGGCTTCTGACCTAGAATCAAATTATTACTGAAGAATGGTGCACTTAAAATAGATACCTTCAAGGCCGAGCCCTCACAGGTGGGGCCAGATGCAGAGGCAAGTGTGAGAGTGCGCACAAGAACACGGGAGCGAGGGAGGCCAAGGTCACCGAGCTGCAGTGAGCAGACAGCCCAGGGCACCGGCTAGCCTCAGCAAGCAGTGGGGAAGACCAACAATGGAGACAGGAGTGAGTGGGAGGGAGGAAGGCTGGAAGCCAGAGGCTAAAGACATGGATGTTTAAGGGTTACCGACTGGTGAGTAGTTGATGTCAGCAATGAAGAAGAAGGGGGTCATGGGTGATAAAATTTAATGGCACGCACTTAAAAGGAAGCTATTTTTATATATAGTTAGTGGAATAAATCGTTTGGAAGTGGCAATGAGGAGCAAGCCGAATGTTTATCCCATCACAAGAGCTGACTAAAGCTGGTGGAAAACAAAAGGACGTTGTTTCTCTGTCTCTCACAATTCACGGTTATTTCTGTGTGTGTGTATGTGCGTGTGTGCGTATTTCATATAAGTGTTATATACATTTACTTTAATACACATTTAAACAAATAGATATACCTTCACACAAGTATATAGAATTGTATAAATTCAATAATTCTCTTTAACCCATTTCTGCTGTAATGTGGGATGTTTGTTTACCCACTATATACAGGGGCACCATTTCAAAATGTATAATGGATCTGTGAATTGTTTACACACATCTCATTTATGTAATGCACCTAACACATTTATATGAATTAGCTGTGTGCATTTGCTCGCATATATATGGCATTTGCTCAGCTGATTGACTTTTAAAAACAAGCAAGTTTGGACTGTCCAAGCAGATGTGTTGTGATACTGTTGAAACGTTGCTGTTAGAAGTGGATATACAATGACCTGGAGAAGACAGGAAGAGGGGTGATCTGAGAGGCACAGGTGCAGAGAGGACCACCAAGCTGCTGCCTGCCCCCCAGCGTACCTTCTTTTCTTACCCTCTGGCTCATGGTTGAAGCATCAGTGAGGTTCGACCTTCTGCCCAAACCAAAGTGAGTATGAATTGGGTTAGAACAATTCTGTTAGTTTTCCACCATAGCCAATGACTAGTGTTGACGTGGCTCCAGCATCAAAAACAAGAGAACATGTCACTAAAGGCATTTTCGGGGAACTTTTATCCTCTTGAAGAAAGTGAGCCCTTGGAGCAAATGGGAAGGGGCTGTGCTCCCAGCTGCAGGGACTGAACCGGGTCAGCCACCGAGACCACAGGTGGGTTCCGTCCGGGACAATCGGCAGCACTGTAAGGTGACAGATAGTTAAAGGCTGAGTTTGGATGTCAAGAATGAGATTCAAATTTGAAATAATAATCACAACAAAAATTAGTGTTTGAAACACCTTATTTAGCACAATTATTTCCAATTGGTTGAACTTTTTCTTCCTTCTAACTCCAAAAAACACTATTATCTATTAGCCCTGGATACAATGGGTTGTCCAAAATTAGAAGTATGTGTTTTAAACCAACATGGTGAGACTGATAATTAGATTACTAATAATATTTGGTCAAAACTCAGCATTCCATTTTACGGCCAAGTGGCATTCTGCTGTGTCAATGTGCCTTTTGCGACACGCTGGATAGACTTAGCGCGTATTTGCTCAGTGAAATAATCTAGCCAGAGAAAGATAAATACCATATGATTTCACTTATATGTAAAATCTAATGAGCAAAATAAACTAAAAAGTCAGGAAGAGACATAGATAAAGAAAACAGACTTACAGCTGTCAGAGGGGAGGTGGTCCAGAAGTCTGGGTAAAAAGGTGAAAGGTTTATGCAAAAGAAACAAAAACCTCATACAAACAGACAACTGTGCGGTGATTGCCTGGGAAGGGGTATGAGGGAGGCAGAGGAGGGTAAAGGGGACAAATGGTGATGGAAGGAGACTTGACTTGATGTGGCGAACACATAATGCAATATGCAGATGGTATCTTATCAATGTATACGACTGAAGCCTACATAATTTTATTAACCTGTGTCATCCCAATAAATTCAATAAAAAACATCATTGTACAGAAGAGTAAACCAAGGGATAAAATGTATATTCTCAGGCATATACACTAGTTATGGCAAAATTTAAAAAAAAAAAAAAAGCCAAGGAAATAACAGAATAATAGCGATGCCTTGTGTAGACAACGCTTTCCATTCCTGGAGCGCTTGTCCTGAAATCATCTCCTTTAACCTGAAACCAATCTCCCATCTCCCTCTCTGTGCACCTTCTAGCACTGCCTCTGCCCGTGTAAATCTCTCCGTCCAGAAGACAGGAAGATGGATAGAGCATGCAAATTTCTGTTTTTCTTCTGTTCGACTACAGACCATTTTTCCCCCCAGAAGCTGGTGGGAAGAAACTAAGAGTAAATAATAACAATGCTTTCAGTGAGTGAAACCGCCGAGGATCATGAATCTGTCTCCAGGAGATGATGAAGAATGGAACAGTAACACAGAGAGCAGGGGCTTGGCGAGGAGTCGCACCTGTTGCCTTTTAGACAGGTAACACATCATCTCTGGATTTAGGGAGACAGCAGGTGTGCCAGATCAAGTTTACATTTGCAAAGCAGTAAAGAAAAAGAAGGAAAGAGGGAGGAGAAAGGATTTTTCTTAAATGAATCATGCATGTAAAGCAATACGCTGTTCATTTATATATATGTACACATATATTAGTATATATGTATTAGTATATATATATTACATATACAATTTCTGTAATGTCTTCTCTATTCTGTTAAACTCCATATCATTATTGTTGTCCATTACTTTCATAGATCCAGCTGGTCTCCTAGTACATATGGGTCCAGAAGAGATATTTCTTAAAATAATGAATAAATATTACACTTGAAAGTCTATCTAAACCACTTATTTCACAGATAAAAATTTAAGAGCTATATATTCTGTCACTTATCTAAAGTTACATAGACAGTAAGAGAGTTGGGGCTAGAACCACAACGCTCAGAGAATAAGGTAAAAATCAAAACCTTCATTGAGTCTGCACATTTTACTAAGCTTCCTCCTTCCTCACCTGGATCACCTAATGATCGCCACATGAAAACACTGTGCAGAATGTAAGGAGTTCGGAAGTCTGGAGGAAAAGGAAACAAACATTGGTAGGTGGGGTTTAAGTTATAAAGTCATAAATTTTTTGTGAAAAAAATTTCACTACCTGGTCCAGTAGGTTGGTTTCTTGGAAAGTTTCAGGCAGGCAGAGAGAATGAGAAGCGTTTCTGTGTATGGAAATGATCTGGGCAGATGAGCACCGGTTTGGATGGAGAGGGCGTTTCCCCAAGATTTGATGTGCACCTTGCCCCCTTCCCCACTCTCGTTTGCCCTCTGAACCTCCACCACATACAGGCAAAGGTGTTATTTGGAGTCAGAAAGGCCTGAATTCAAGTCTCGGTTCTGGTTATCTTCTAAAATGAGAAAAAAATTCTCTCAATGTTCTAGCCTTCAATTTTCTCTTAAAACTTGTCAGTTGCACAGAGTGTGAAGCAGGTGTGTGTCAAAGGTGATCAACTAGGCAGACCCTCAGACCCCGGCTCAGGCTGTGGAACGTAGTGTGTATGTAGAGATGGCACCTTCCGTTCCCCTCCTTCCATGTCACTTGTCATTGCCTTCATCTCGTTGTTCTGACAGACATCTCCTCAGTGTCTAACATCAGACATTTCTCGAGGGTAGGAATCCAGTCACGTTGGCCATTGTGTCATCAGCCACATTTCTCAACATGTTAGGAAATGATCTGTCTGTGTTGAGGCCGTCCAAGCTTAAAACCTGTTGAACAAGCTACCGGGGAGCGCTCCAGGGTGAGCCAAGGTGGACATTCACAGGTACGATTTCTTCTTTACCAAGAAGCCTTGATTCTGCTCTTCGAGTTTTCAACGGACTGAGTCGGGCCCACACAGAAGGTCAAGAATAATATTTATTTAAAGTATACTGATTGTAGACTTTCATCACATCTATCAAAGACCTTCACAGCACACTTAGGTTATATCTGATGGAATAACTGGGGACACATAAAATTGACCATTACAACAGCCCTAACATAATAGAAAATACCTTGATAACTTAAGATATTATATGTTTATAGAGTCACCCATGCATTATCTCATAGAACTCAAGGCTAATACTGCTGCTCCTGTGTATTGAAGAGAATACTTGGGCTAATAATACACAAATAGTGTTCAAATCTCAGTGCTGTAAAGTGTCATTTGGGCCCATAACCCAAGTCTTTAAACTCTGATCAGTAAAAGGACAAAGCCTCTCATGACATTTCTAATAGAGAGTGCTGTTCTAATCCTTACAGCTCGAATAGAGTGTTGAGACAGTCCAGTTATAATATAGGAAGAGTCTCAGTCAATGAGTCACCTGGAATTTAAATGACCAAGAAATTGTGTCAGCAAGAAATAAACTTATTTTTTTAAGTCACTGACTTTTGGGGGTTGTTAGTTAGCAGAGCATAACCTGGTCTATATTAACAAATAAACTGTGTTAAATCAACTGTCTTAGGGAGTTGATTTAAGGATTTTATGGGATAAAAGATGTGAAAATGCTGGAAAAGTCCCAACATGAAGGTGCTTTTAATCCTACAGCTGTGTTTCAATTAAACCACAGGCAGCTATAAACAAGCATGGGTAGAATGATGGCTTCACTCAATGGAGAGCACTTATTTCTACAAGAACTTTTTACCAGCTGAATGTGGCGAGCTGCTGTTTCAGTTTTAATTCGGCACAAAAGTCAAGATCTCACACCAGAGGAAAACAGCTGAAATGAAACTTTCAGGCAATAAGTTAAGTTTTTAAAGACTCTCATTGGCCTCTTGCCCAGCCCAGGCTCAGACACATAATAGTCATCAATGTATTTTTATTTCTAAGATACCCAACTGTTCTCAGCTCATGTCATAAACATCATATTAAGATTAGTCGTACACGCAGCAGTCTTGAAAGAGTTTAACATTTGTTCAGCAAAGGAAGAAAGTGGTGAAAATGTTTCACCAGCCAGCACTGCCTATATTCAACGGCAATTGAACTGGTTATGTATATTGAGCTGAGAAGTGTACTCTGAGTACTCAGCATCTCTGAAGCTAGAAAGAACAGTGTATTCTCCCCACACCCATTTCTACAGAAAGAATTTTGTTCAGAGCACACAGATATCAGAATGATTTAAATCTAGTCTGTGCAACTTTAAAGAGCAAAATGGATCGGAAGTTCACATTGGAAAGTGATCACTAAGATCAGAGGAACAAATAGCTCAGACTAGTGAAGATAGAGACATCACTGTCAGAACCATGTATATCATTCTTATCAATGAACAATAAGATATGCTTGGTATTTAACTTCAGAATTATCGTACTTTGCATCTGTAAATTCTCTGTAGCTTGTTGATAATAATGACACTCAACTTCATTTATTGAGATCCTATGTTACTCAGAGAATGTACAGGAGATGATAGATCCGTTAATTTTTACACCAGCCAATGGAGGAAGTAAATATCTTTATCCCTGTTCCACAGATAAAGACATTGAGGTTCCCAGCTTGCCTAAGGTTTCCTAACTCCTAAGGCTTTGAGCTAGGAAAAGACAGGACAAGTTCATTCCATTTTATGTGAGAGATCAGAAGTCCAAAGTGTATATGCAGCCTCTCAATGTCTAACTCTCAACAGCTAATTCTAAAAGGACGTTTAAAATGCACCTGTAGGCCAGATGTTGCTCATAGGCTGTCCAACTGTGGTCTCTGTTTCATTATAGGACAGGGGACTGTTGTACAATACAACTCCCAAAGTGTTTGGGAAGCTGTTCATAACCGGCCCCCCACCCCCTTGTTGACTGATGAGTCTACCTCCATCAATAATGAATATTGCTTTCCTCAACTCAGAAGGAATTAAAATTTCAAGATGCTTATCTGGGGGGCAGGCACCCCACCCCCAGGCCTGCACAGAGAAATATTAGAGGTTAAATAAGATATAAATGACTACTCTCAGACACCACTATGAGAGGGGAAAGGAAGCGGCCAGCAAGTGCCTGCACATGAGAAGGAAATTCGGATGTGTTGGAGGATTGACCCTGGAACATGGTAGCTTCTTCTCATTTTTGCTTTTCATCAACGCTTGGCATCAGACAACGAGGCAATATTTCTATTTTAGTGTGTTTACCCATTATCCAAACCCAAGGTTACCACTTCTCCTCAACAGCCTAGGGCTTCTTCAGTTAGGACCGAATCATCTGTTAGCATTTCAATGGCACACAGTGAAACATCTGCTTTTTATCCCTATGTGTCCAGAACCAATTAAGATAGAGAGAGTGAAATCACTTGTTTGGAAACTGAAATATTAGAGGTATTGTTGGTATATATAAATTTAAGTTTGTCACTTAGATCTGTTTTTAAAGTGGGCTTTGAAATAATGTTCCTCTGGACTTGGACACAGGGCCCCTCAACACTGGCTTCACATTTATGTGAAGAGCTTCTAAAAACACGCATGTCCAGGTCCCACCCGGCAGATTCGAATTGAACTGGTTTGGGATGGGACCTGGGCTTCAGTTTACTTTTTCAAAGCTCCTCATATCACTTGACTATAGAGCCAGGATGGAGAAAGAAGTACTAAACCAGTGCTTCTCAATAACCCTAAGTTATGTGTGCATCACCTGAGAAGCTTGTGAAAACGCAGAGTCTGATGCAAGTGATGCTGAGGTGGGGCCAGAACATCTGCCTTCTAACAACTCCTGGCCGATGCTGAGGTTGCCGATCCCTGGGCAAAACTTTGCGTGGCAGGGTCTAAATCACCAAGATGCTCTGTCTCAGGAGAGAATGGTTAGCAGGTCACAGACTGGCCAACGGCAGCAAGGAATTTCCTGCCTCCTAGCTGGGGCCAGTGAGATACAGACCTCCAAGATCGTTTTATTTATTTATTTTAAATTGTTATTTATTGATTTTAGAGGAAAAAAAGAAGGGAGAGAGACAGAAACATCAATTTGTTTTCCACCCATTTATGTATTCATTGACTGGGAACTGAACCTCCAACTTTGGCATAACATTGGCATGTTGGGACAATGCTCTAAAGAACTGAGCTACTCTGTCTGGGTCCTCCAAGCTTGATTATTTTTAGTCCTCAATAAAGAATATGTTTTCTATTTTTTTTAATTAATTAATTTATTTTTGTTACAGATGTTTCTCCTTTTTCCTCTATCAACACCCTCCTCACGATCCAGCTCCACTTCATAGCACTGTTGTCTGTGTCCATTGGTAATGCATACAAGCATATAAGTTCCCTGGTTTATTTCTTCCCTTCCCCCACCCACCTCCTCTGAGATTTGTCAGTCTCAACCCTACTTGTATGTCTCTATGTCTATTTTGTTCATCTGCTTATTTTGTTTATTATATTCCACAAATAAGTGAAATCATATGTATTTGTCTTTCTCTGATTGACTTATTCGCTTAGTACAATACTCTCCAGGTCCCTACATGCCATCTCAACAGATAAGAGACTTTCTTTCTTAGAGCTGCATAGTATTCCATTGTGTATAGGTACCACAGCTTTTTAATCCACTCATCTATTGATGAACACTTGGGCTGTTTCCAGATTTAGCAACTGTAAATGGTGCTGCTATGAACATGGGGGTTCATATATTCTTTCTGATTGGTGTTTCAGGTTTCTTAGGGTATATTCCTAGCAGTGGGATCACTGGATCAAAAGGCAGTATGATTTTTTATTTCTTGAGGTAACACCATATTGTTTTCCATAGTGGCTGCAGCAGTCTGCATTCCCACCAGCAGTGTACTAGAGTCTCCTTTTCTCCACACCCTCGTCAGCACGTGTTTGATGAGTTGTTGATGGCAACCATTCTGACAGGTGTGAGGTGATACCTCATAGTTCTTTTAATCTGCATGTCTCTGTTGATTAGTGAGATTGAAGATTTTTTCATATGTCTCTTGGCCATTTGTATGTCCTGTTTGGAGAGGTGTCTATTTAGGTCCTCTGTCCATTTTTTTTTTTTTTAATCCTGACCCAAGGACATTTTTTTGCATTTATCCTCAGATAGAGCAGGAGGGAGAGAGGGAGGACAAAAGAGGAAGGATGAGAGAGGGAGAAACATTGAAGTGAGAGACACATCAAGTGGATGCCACCCACACGACCCCATCAGGGCTGAGGACAAACTGCAACTGAGGCATGTGCCCTTAGCAGGAACTGAACCCAGGAATTTTCAGTCCTCAAGCCGATGCCCCAATCTCTGAGCCAAACCACCCAGGGAATCTGCCTGTTTTTTAATTGGATGATTGTCTTCCTTTTGTTGAGTTGTATGAGTACTCTATATATTTTGATGATTAACTCCTTATCTGATCTATTATTGACAGTTATGCTCCCCTATATAGTGGGTTTCTTTTCCATTTTGATGCTTATTTCTTTTGCTGTGCAGAAGCTTTTTAGTTTGATGTAGTCCCATGTATTAATTATTTATTTTGTTTCTCTTGCCTTAGGTGTTGTATCAGTGAAATTCTGCTGCCTGTGATGTCTGAAATTTTGTTGCCTACATTTTCTTCTAGGATTTTTATAAATTTACAAGTCACGTTTAAGTCTTTTATCTATTTTGAGTTCATTCTTGTGTATGGTGTAAGTTGGTAGTCTAGTTTCTGGTGTTTTTTTGTTTGTTTGTTTTTTTGCATGTAGCTGTACAATTTTCCCAACACCATTTATAAAGAGGCTGTCTTTATTCCATTGTATACTCTTGCCAACTTTGTTAAATGTTAATTGAGTATAATGTCTTAGGTCAATTTCTGGGTTCTCTCTTCTGTTCCATTGCTCTATATGCCTGTTCTTGTGGCAGCACTAGGCTGTTTTGATTACAGTGGCTTTGTAGTACAACGTGATATCCTGTATTGTGATCTTCCAACTTTGTTCTTCTTTTTCAAGACTGCAGTGGCTATTCAGGATTTTTTTTGGTTCCATATAAACTTTTGAAGTATTTGTTCTAGTTCTGTGAAATATGTCATTGACATTTTAATGGGAATTACATTGAATCTATAGATTGCTTTGGGTGGTATGGACATTTTAATGATGTTAATTCTTCCAGTCAATGTATAAGGTATATGTTTTTACTTTTTGATATCTTCCTCTAATTCTTTTTACAATGTCCTACATTGTTTAGCAACAGGTCCTTAACTTCTTTGGTTAAGTTTATTTCTAGGTATCTTAATTTTTTGCTGCAATAGTAAGTGTTTTTTTTGTTTTGTTTTTTGTTTTTTTTTTAGTTTCTCTTTCTGTGAGTTCATTATTGGTGTATAAGAACACCGTCTATTTCTTCATATTAATTTTGTACCTGATACTTTGCCAGATTCATTTATTAACTCTAGTAGATGGAGTCTTTAGAGTTTTCTATGTACAATATCATATCATTTACAAATAATGAAATTTTCACTCCCCCCTTTCCAATTTGGATCCCTTTTATTTTTTCTTCATGTCTAATTACTGTGGCTAAGACTTTCAGTACTATGTTAAATAAGAGTGGTGAAAGTGGACATCCCTGTCTTGTTCCTGTTCTTAAGGGAAATGCTTTTAGATTTTGCCCATTGAATATGATGTTGGCTGTAGGTTTTCATATATGGCCTTTATTATGGCAAGATGTGATCCTTCTATATCTACATTGCTGAGCGTTTTTATCAGAAATGGGTGCTGGATTTTTTTGAATGCTTTTCCAGCATCTATTGATATGATCACATGGTTTTTATCTTTCATTTTGTTTATGTGGTGTATCACATTTATTAATTTGCAAATAATGTACTCACCTTGCATCCCTGGGATAAATTCCACTTGGTCACGGTGAATAAATTTTTAACGTATTGCTTCATCTTATCTGCTAATATTTTGTTAAAGATTTTGGCATCTATGTTCATCAGGGATATTGGCCTGAAGTTTTTTTCTTTTGAAGTGTCTTTATTTGGTTTGGCATTTAGAATTATGCTGGCATCATAAAATGAGTTTGGAAGTCTTTCTTCTTAAATTTTTTGGAATAGTTTGAAGAGAATGGGTGTTAGTTCTTTGCATGTTCGGTAAAACTTCCCCATGAAGCCGGCCAGGACCAGGCTTTTGCTTGTTGGAAGTTTCTTGATTACATCTTCAAATTTCTTAGTTGTTTTTGTTCTGTTCAAGTTTTCTATTCCTTTCCTATTTGGTTTTTGGAAACTGTATGATTCTAGACATTTGTCTTTTTTGCCTATATTGTCTAGTTTGTTGGTGTATAATTTTTCATAGTATTTTTTAATGATCCTTTGTATTTCTGTGGTGTCAGTTGTTACTTCTCTTTTGTTTCTGATTTTGTTTATTTGATGAGTCTAGCTAAGGGCCCATCCATCTTTTTAACCTTTTCAAAGAATCAGCTCTTTGTTTCATTGATCTTTTGAATTGTTTTTTCTGTCTCTATGTTGTTTATTACTGCTCTGACCTTTACTATTTCTTTCCCCTACTTGATCTGGGTTTTTCTTTTTGTTTACTTTCTAGTTTTTTGAGTTATAGGGTTAGAAAGTCAATCAGAAACGGTTCTTGTTTCTTGAGGTAGGCTTGTAGTGCTATGAACTTCCCTCTCAGGACTGCTTTCACTGAGTCCCATAGATTTTGTGTTGCTGTGTGTTCATTTTCCTTGATTTCCAGGAAGTTTTTAATTTCTTCCTTGATTTCCTTGGTAACCCATTCATTGTTTAATAACATGCTATATTTAGCCTCCATGTGTTTGAATGTTTTTGAGTGTTTTTATTGTAATTGATTTCTAGTTCCATACCATTGTGAACTGTGAAAATGCTTATTATGATTTCAATCTTTTTGAACTTGTAAAGACTTAGTTTGTGTCCTAACATGTGGTCTATCTTTAGAAATATCTCATGTGCACTTGAGAAGAATGTGAATTCTGCAGTTTTGGGCTGTAATTATTTGTATGTATCTATTAAATCCATTTGATCTAGTGCATCATTTAGAGTCTCTGTTTCCTTGTAAACTTTTTCTCTAGAGGATCTATCCAGTGATGTCAGTGGGAAGTTGAAGTCCCTTGTTATGATTGTATTGCTGACAATTTCTCCTTTGAAGTCCTCCAAAAGGTTTTTAAAATATATTTTTGTGCTCCTATATTGGGTGCATATATGTTTACCAAGATTATATCCTCCTGTTGGACAGATCTTTTCAATATTATGGAGTGGATTTCTTTGTCTCTAGTTATGGCCTTTATTGTGAAGTCATTTTATCAAATATGAGTGTTGTTACCCCAGATTTTTTTCTTCCTTTCTTTTTCCTTGGAAAAATTTTTTACATCCCTTCACTATCAACTTATGTGAGTCTTTTCTTTTGAGGTAAGCCTCTTTTAAACAACATATATATGAGTCATGCTTTCTTATCCATTCAGCTACTCTTCATCTTTTGATCAGAGCATTTGATCCATTTACACTTAAGATTATTATTGATATGTACTTATTTATTGCCATTTTTGCTTATTATAGTTATGTTTTCCCCCCTACTTCTTCACCTAATTACAGCAATCCTTTTAACATTTCTTGCAGTACTTGTTTGATGCTAATATATTTCCTTAGCCTTATATTTTTGTCTGGGAAGCTCTTTATTTGACATATTTAGAATGAAAGCCTTGCTGGATAAAGTAGTCTTGGGTTCAGACCCTTGTTTTTCTTGATTACCTTGATTACTTCATACCATTCCCTTCTGGCCTGCAGTGTTTCTGTTGAGAAGTCAGCTAATAGCCTTATGGGGATTGCTTTGCAGGTAACCTGTTGCTTATCTCTTGCTGCCTTTAGGATTCTCTCTTTCTTTAATTTTTGGCATTTTAATTATTATGTGTCTTGGTGTGGGCCTGTCTGGATTCTTCTTACTTGGGGTTCTCTGTGCTTCTTGAACTGTATGCCTTTTTCCTTCACCAGGTTAAGGAAGTGTTCTGTCACTATTTCTTCAAATGTATTCTCTAACCCTTGCTCATTTTCTTCTTCTTTTGTAACTCCTATGATGTGGATGTTGTTACATTTTCAGTTTTCCCACAGTTTTCTTCAGCTGTCTTCCTGTTCTTTAATTGTTTTTTTTCTTTCTTTCTGGTTCTCTGATTGGGTGCTTTTTTTCTACCCTGTCTTCTAATTCACTCATCTGGTCCTCTATTCACTCTACTCTGCTCGTTATTCCATCCAATGTGTTCTTTGTTTCTGTTATGTCATTCTTCATTTCTGCTTGGTGGTTTTTCATTTCCAATTGGTTGATTTTCATTGTTTCTGTATCTTTACATATGTTGTTGAGCTTCCTCATAATCATTACTCTGAACTCTGACTCGGATAACTTGCTAGATCGCATTTCATTTTTTTCTTCTTCTGTAGAATTTGATTGTTCTTTCATTTGAGATTTGTTTTTTTGTTTCACCATTTTGACTGTCTTGGTGGGTTTTGGAGCTGCTAATTTTTTGCTGTGGGTATTGGTGTTCTGCTGATTGTGGTTCCCTCTACTGGGTGTGCAAGGACCCATGTTAAACACCACTGTCAAGTCTTACTTTCCAGGATTGATTTGCAGACCAAGTAAAGATTCAGTTATCCCCTCATTTTTGCCAACAGGCTATTAGTCTCAGTGTTTTGATGAGCCTTAGGTTGCAGCCCTCAGCTGAATAAAAAATCCCTCAGGTGTACAGGGTAAGAGGACTTCCAGCAGGTGGGGAAATTGCTTGCTTGCAGTCTCTAGCTGTTAATGAGCTTCAATTTGAATTTCTTTGGCCTGGGCTGGTGGTGTTAAATCTCTAAGGAAGGGGCTCTTTGAGCAATATGGCTCCTGTCCTATGAGGGAGTGATTCAGCATAAAACTCCTGGTGTCCTTCTTTCCAGCCCTTTCCTGAGCCAGGAGCCCAGGACTCTCTTCACACAGTTACAGTCCAGTCCTCCCTCTCTCTACAGGAGCCCAGGGTGAGTGGCTGTATCTGATTTAGTGCTCTGGCCCTTCAGGAAATTGCCTTTTCCCCTGCACCTCTCCTTGCTGGACAAAGTCTTAGCTCTGATTAACTCAGCCAAATGTTATGTGGGGGCCTTTCCCTGTCTTGCCACTCTGTGCTGTGGAGCTGGTTTGGGGTTTTAACCCCTTACTTCTCAGAGGGAAGTGCTCACAGCTAAAAACAACCCTTAGCTGTTGTCCATGGGCTCCTAGACTGCCCTCTTTTGCCTCTTCAGTTCCTATCAGGCTCGATTTGTTGTCTTCTTTCTGTCCCTGCTTATAAGGGTTCTCTCCAGCTGCTTTTCAGTTGGTTTTTCCCAATGATTTGTCTTTATTTTAGTTATAATGTCAGTTTGGTCCTGGGAGATGGTTTGTGTAGCTTCCATTCACTCCACCACCATTTTCTTTGTTTGTTTTCTATTGATTTTAGAGAAAGAGAGAGAGACATCAATGTGAGAGAGAAACGTCAATTTGTTGCTTCCTGTATGAGCCCCAACCAGGGACGCAACCCAAAACCTTAATATACACCCTGACCTGGAATAGACCCTGCAACCTTTTGGAGTATGGAACAATGCTCTGACCAACTGAGCCACAGGCCAAGGCCTGCCAAGCTTGTTTTTAAAGACAGAAATTGACCCTGGCCCCATTATCTTTTTGTATGGAGCCAGAGGCAATACATATTGACCCTGCTCTCTGCATAGAAAGATCCTTAAGAAGCTGGCAAAGGCTTGAGTTACAAAGAAGTAGCAACTCTTTCTCCTAATTGAACAAATCCTGTAGGTCACCACTTTGTGACACATGAGTGAGGAAGCAGAGGAAAGTTCAGAAGTCAGTTCAGCAGTGCTTCCCAGGGGCTTGGCCCAGGGAAGAGCATCTGGTAGTTATAAGAATGTCTCCTTCTAACCCAACTTATCATAGATTATTTGACGCTAACCTTGCCTATGATGGGAATCTGATATGTGAGTTCTTGAATCTCTGAATCTCAAAGCTAACAATCAGGACGGCAAGTGCCAAAGGAAGACAATGTGGAAATGTGATTCCAAGCAAAGATAAAAATTGTATTATAATACGGCTTTAGTCCCAACCTTATTTTGTCTCCTGCCATTTGGGTTTAGGTTATTTATATCTGAGCCTCAATTTCTTTACGCCTTCTAAGCAAAGACCTCAACCAACTTCTGATCAGTTTTATCCAGAATTGTAGGAGATTCCTGGACATTGGGGATGGGGTTTGTTTACTTTTTTAAATCCTCACCCAAGAATATTTTTCTATTTATTTTCAGATAAAGTGGGAAGGAGAGAGAGGGAGAGAGAGACAAACATCGACGTGAGAGGGAGACATCGACTGGTTGCCATCTGCATGACCCCGACCAGGGCCAGGGACAAACTGTAACCAAGGTATGTGACCTTGGCCGGAATCAAACCTGTGACTCATTGGTCTGTGGTCTGATGCTTTAATGCTGAGCCAAACTGGCCAAAGTGACATTGGGGTTTTAAGAAAACTCTTCTAGATGTTCTTAATTTAAAACCACAGGTGAGGACCACTAGTCTCTAAGACTTTGGAAATAAAGCATTAAAAAGAATATGTGATCACAAATCTAGTTGTACATTTTAATTCAAATGGAGTAGCCCTCTTGGATCTGTTTCTTGAGTCCCTCATCCTGAAGAAGAAGTAAGGAGAATGTTCCTTCATGCTGACCTGGCCTGCCCCATGAGGGAGACTTTCCATGCAGGAGGCCACATTGGACTTGACTTGGTGAGCCAGGTCCATGGGGCATCAGGGAAGTACTGAGAAATCCCCAAAGGCCTTAGACCAAGAGACAAGGTTCAAGGAAGAATGGAACAAAAAGTCACCAAAAGAGGTCCTAAAAATATGTCACATATTTGCTAACTGAACTCGCTCCTCTGATGCCGTGGAACAATGATGTCCTTAGGAGTGGGGAGGATTTTGATCTCCTTCTATAAATATAAATATCCCATTAATACTTTGCCTATACCTCTTCCAAGTATGTTCTCCTTCTAAGCCATGCCCTTATTCTGAGGGTAAGTAGTTTTGTCTCTTCTAAAGGCAGTTGAATTTTTAGTTTGTCATATATGCAGATTTGGTCATTTTGGAAAACACTTTACATACATGCTGAAAATCATTCTTAATTGCTCACCCTAACTATCCCACTGGCCCTAAATCTGTTTCTTTGTCTCCACAGTGAGTTACTGGTGTATACATTATAGATATGGTTTACCTTAATTGTCATGAACGTCGTACATGTGCATTAACTCTTCATCGGGATTACATGAATGGAAACATACACATGGCTTATTAAATGTATTTACTCATAGCAGCAATTGGAGAAAACTGATGTTCAGTTAGGTTTTGCATGATGGGTAAGAAGAGAGCATCTTCTGGTAAGAAGAACTTTATGTGCTACCCAATATTTCAACTTACCTATTGAGAGAGAAAGTATTCGTGTATGTATGGATTTCAGATGAACGGATTTGCAAAGGACCCAGAAGGAAGTGATGGACCATGGGCACTGCCTCACCCTCCTTCTTTTGTTCCTTCCCCTTTAACCAACAGTTCCCTAAGCCCGGTTTGTTTGGATAATTACAAAAAAAAAAAAAACTTGATAGCAAAAAAATAAAGTAAAAGAATATTTTACTTAATTTTTTTTTTCTACAAAGAGTTTTCTACAAAACCTGATTCTACAAACGTTTTCACATTCTGTTACTTTGGCTTAAAGTCTGCAGCCTGCCCTTACTCTGTCAGGGAAATAGCCTTCCCACTCTGGGCCTCAGGTCTAAACCGGGGCGGGGGGGGGGGGGGGCTTCTGGATGGCGCCTCGCCCAGCTGTAGAACCCTGCTCTTTGGGGAAAGAAGCTCTGAAGTGGTTAGCAGCTACTCAGAGTCTAGGACAGCAGTTCTCAACCTGTGGGTCTCCACCCTTTGGGAGTTGAATGACCCTTTCACAGGGGTCACCTAAGACATAACAGTAGCAAAATTACAGTTATGAAGAAGCAACCTTAAATAATTTTATGGTGGGAATCACCACAACATGCGGAACTTTACTAAAGGGCCACGGCATCAGGAAGGTTGAGAACCACTGGTCCAGGAGATGCAAGGAGAAGCTGTCTCAGCTGGAGCAGGCGGGCGACCCTCCCTCCCAATTCCAGTCCTCACGTCCTCACTCCTGTTCCTGTCTCAGCCCTGATCACCTGTCAAACTGGTCCTTCGGAGGAAGTGTCACTTTACATGGAGCGTCTTCCCCTGAACATGTCTGTTTCCATCACCTTGTAAACTCGGGGTGGGGGCTGGGGCTCTGCACTTGTTTGGCAATGTTACTTCACCGCTCGAGTGGCACGCCCACCAGACAGAGCGCTGACATCGGTCAGCAGCGGGACACATCTGCAGGACCCTTTCTGGACACAGCTTTCACACTGGCAGCGAGGCATGGCGGGTGAGAAACAGCCCCTGCAGTAACTGTCATATTTCCACATTGCTGTCAGACCCCTCACCTCCCCCCAGACTTATAAAACACACATGCAAATGCACACCTTCTCCCAAATACAAACAGACACCTGGGTTTGCACAGGCATGCTTACACACACATCGGGGGCTTGTGTACGGGTGTACCCATGCCTCTCTTCATACACACACACACTAAGGCACGTAAATGTGCTCACACATGCAGCACTTCATGCTGCGTGCACGCACACACTCACACATCTGCAAACACACATGATCGCACATTCAGCTATGCATGGAAACAAGCCCAGGTGTACCCTCTAATTGCCCACAGGCTTCTGCACATGCCTGCAAACCCAGCAGTCACACAGCTATGCACAGAGGTTATACATAGACGATTTCTCAGACAGATGCACTCCAGTGTATGAGCTCACACAGTGAGACATGCACATGAGCTCACACAAATACAGGCATGGACAAATACCCACACACTGACCACCCGATGCAAGGACTAAAGACACGTTTCCGAAGTCAAGTTGAAAAGTGTAGCTGCTTTTGCTCTTAACAAAGACTATACAATCCAGAGTAAACAAAGGGATGCTTCCCACACCTTCTGGTTTTAATATCTTTAGATGTAAACAGCTTCGTTTGCCACATTTCTCTTTCTCTCTCTCTCTTTGCCATTTGGGGGTGCTTGAGTTATGTTTACATAACAAGGTCTTGGAACATTTAGTCAAATTAATATTTCTTTTATGTGAAAAGATACTGCCTTCAATGGCCGCTTCGAGCTGTTGTTTAGTACCATTTACTTGGTGGAAAACTTTTCACGGTTGTTCAGTCTTGACATGTTTTACCACAAATTGCGTCTATTTACTTGCAGCTCCTACAATCGTCTCTACAAGTTTTCCAATCACTGGGTAGAAAAGAAGAAAGACTGCTGTTCCAGGTCTTCGTATCCTTTATGGCTTTCAGATGTTTGAGAAGTTAAACAGCTTTATTAATTAACACTTTCCTTGGGGCATGTGCACAGAAGAAAGGAATAAAGAGCGTGCTGTGGTCCTCACCGTGGGCGAGAACAGCTGGAGTTGGAGAACGAAGCGGAATGGCAGAGTGGGTTTATTTATTCAGGCGGGGGCCGTACTCCTGGGCAGTAATTCAACCGGCAATCGAGTGAGGTGGAAGGAGGAGGCATAGACAGCTGGGCTGGGACTCGGTCCCTCCGTGAAACGCCGGTGTGACTGGGAGCAAGGCGCATTTTGCTCTGAGATTTGGGTGCCTTCCATGTAAGGGGAGGACGCTAATACCATACTGAACTTTTATAAGGGAGAGTGATCACAAATCACTGTACACTTATCTTTCCTTTAGTTACTGTCTGCAGAATAATTAATGTAATCTTAATACTAAATCCTAAACCAGGGATTCTTAACTTATGACAGAGTTCATATGGTTTGCAAGCTTTTAAAGTTTTATTTGAAAATGGATCATTCTATACCCACAAGTCCCTATTTTTCCCCCTTGAGGAGAAAGTCAGCAATTTTTCCCGTGACATTTCAGGAGGGTGGAGATTTCTGTCTGCGTTGTTCACTGGGGATACCCCCGAGATCTGCATAGGTGTCTGTGGCATAGATTATCAGGAAGTATTTCTTGAACTGACAGATTATGTTCTAAAATATTTCTATATGGATTTTATAACTCAAGCCAACAAACATTTTCAAGGTGAAGAATCACTCCTTGTTCTTTAGCATAATAGCAATAGCTTGAGTGCGTTTTCCCCCAAATTCACATGTTGAAACCCTTACTCCCAAAGGGATGATATTAGTATGTGGGGCCATTGGTAGGGCATGAATCAAAGTTGCGCTCTTATAAAAGAGACCCCAGGGAATACTCTCCCCTCCTTCCACACGGTGAGGGCAAGGAGGGAAGCAGGAAGAGGTGCTCACCACCCAGCACCTTGACCTTGAACTTCCCAGCCCCCGGAGCTGAAAGGAACAGTGCTTGTTATTTGAGCCACCCGGTCTCAGGGGTGGTGTTGTAGTAACCTGCACAGAGGAAGATGATGATTAAAGACCAGGGCTGTGACTTATCCATCACTCTTTCCCCCAGGCCTGGCATGGCACATAAAAGAGGCTTTCTAAATGCGTGTTACGTGAATTGATAAACAACAATAAGACTGTCGTGTAGGAACAACATAAAAATGAACATACCGTCCGGATGGCATTCGTGAAATCACTCAGCTCCACTTTCCGTGCAGACGCGCTCAGTCCCGGGCCGTCCCTCATTCTTGCTCTCTGCTGCCACACAGGACTCCTGCCTCCAGGCCCTGAGCTTGCAGAAGCTGACTCACTGGCCACTGCGTTTCTGGCAAAAACCCACTGAACCTGAGTGCTTTTATCGATGTTTGTGCCAGGGCCGCCTTGTGCAGTCCTAACGTCCCTGTTCCTACCTCAGCCTGCCTCCTCGCAGCCCTTCTCGCTCAGGATCCAGTGCGGGCTCAAACTCTCCACCAGGACAGTCAGCAAACGTCTTAAAGAAAATAGGACAAGTCACCCTCGTCTCTCCCAGATCTTCCTCTGCTCAGGCTTGCTCCTCAGAAGGGTCACTGGTGCTCAGCCAACAGACACCCCGAGTCCTCCTGTGTGCACCTGCACCCTGCAGGGTCTCCTGTGCTTCTCTCTTTGATGCTTTTTCTCTTCCTTCTGTAAGTAGTGTCGTTTTCAAGTATCGATGTCTGGCTCTCTTTTCTTTTTCCTGTACCAATGTAGGCAGAGGAAAGCTCTGAGAGGCAGCATGACGTAATAGGACTTCACAGGATGTATGTTTATCTTTGAAAGATTTAAAGATGCCTATGACCTTCACTAACAATAGATGAGAGAGTGACCAACTTCAGAGATCAGAGACACATGTTGAGGAAGATGTTTGTAATGGCAAATCTCTAAACCAAGGTGAGCAAAAAAGGTTCCCAAAAGGAAGTGAAATGCATAAAGAGCAAACCCTACTCTCATTTTTTTGAGCAACTAGTCAAGGGTACGCAGAGTGGAAGGAAGGGTGTCCTTGCCATCCCATCCTCAACACTGAAATGTGGGCAAGTGAGTGGTCCCAGAAACCTTGAGACGAGACTTTCGCAGGGGGCACCCTGGCTGCCGCTGAGCTCTGATTTCTGGGGAAAGGCAAAGGCTCCAGCAATTCACATGATGTGACCCTGCCCAATACGCTGCCCCACCCTGGTCCGTGAAAAAATACGTTGGTGCAGAAACCAGTCTGGCCCCAGCGTAACCCAAATCTCCTGCAAACAGCTGTTCCTCTGGGAACCCACCCCATTCAAAGACAAAAAATTAGGAAAAAGGAGGCAACTCAGGATCTATACAAAGATACTACAAAAAATAAAGAGGAAAGAAACAGCAAAATGTGAAAGATGACTAAGCTTCACCAGAAAAATATTGTCACAGAGCAGATGTAAAATATAAGCAAGCACAGTCATAAAGAAAAATTTTAAAATAACTTTTAAAAGAGCACACTAGTGAAATATGTCAAGTTAACGAAAAGAGATGAAACATGAGCTGGCAGCATGTGGGAAATAAGTGGGGGGAAAAACATCTTCCAAAATCACGTCTGCGTGAGAAGCTGCACAAAGCAAAACAGAAGCTGCTGAAAACACAGCAAGGCCGCCAAAGGCTGGAGAGGAAAAGAACAGGAACCTGGGCAAAGAGTTTCAGAAGATTGAAGATGGCAGAGATGCAACATAGGAAAGTAAGGACCACACACACACACACACACACCCCTTTATGAAAGGTAACTCCAAAAGTGAAAAAAAAAAGTGTTTTAAAGATATGAGTTAAGAAATGTTTTCAGATACAAAAGAAGGTCTAATTTTATAGGTTGGAAAAGTACACCGTGACCCAAAGCTTTTTGCAAACAGAATGCTGATCTGGTCAAGTTTCTGGTCTTCCACGATAGAGAATACTTTGGGCATCTAGGCAAAATAATCAAATCAGCTACATGAGAAAAAGATCGGGCTAATTTCAAAATGAGTCAAAGCGACATCCAGTAATAGAAGACCGAGAAGCATGTGGGTACAACATTCTCAAGCAAACAAGAGTTTTAGTCCAACTGAATTTTGGTCTAACTATGAAGTCCACGTTCTTGCATTTGTGCTGAAAGACTGGTGAAGCCCCTGCTGCTGTCAAGTATTCTAGACGCAGGAGCTGCAACCTCAGCAACCACAGCAGCTAGCAGACAAAAAGCTCTGCCCCCGGAAGCATAGTTCTGATTGGAGATAAAAACAGAGCAGTGAACATATTGCCATTAAATATATATACAGAGAGAATGTGAGATGATTAGTGATCAATGCTGAAAAGAAAAAGTAAACATCGAAAGTAAACAGAGATTGTCAAACGCATTGATATTTTAGAGAAATTGGAAGAGACCAGCGTGGCTGGAACAACGTGAGCAGGAGACGACGAGAAGATGAGGAGGTCAGGAAGGTCATGTGGAAATAGATGAATCACGTTGGCTAGTCTAAGGATCTGAGCTTTTATTTGGCTTGAGATGGAAAGTCATTGGGATATTTTAAAAAGACGAGTGACACGATTTCTTGCATATTTTGATGCCCTTGTTTTGTCTTCCATGTTGCAAAAGACCGAAGGCAGACATAGGGAGTCTATGGAGGAAGGTATTAAATAGCATGAGTTACCGCTGATGCTGGCTCGAACCCAGATGGTAGCAATGTGAGCAGTGGGAACCAAGAGACTTCTTTATGAACTGGATGTAGGATTCAAAAATCAGAGAGAAACTCTCTCAAGCAAATTGCCTTTGCTTAGAGTTGCAAAACTGTCACCTGAGGTGGATACGTTACAAGACTGTCACCGTCAGGTCTGTCCCTACCCTGTTCTGGACTGGTAAGGCTAATAACAAGTTGCATCTTAGAGGGCCTGAGAGAGGGCGGCCTTTTTATTTTTCTCTCTTTCTTTGTTTTAGAATGCTAGGGTTAGTCACTGGAAAGGTGGCAAGACCAGGCTGATGTTCATGAGCAGGAACCCGGAGAGCGTGATTAAGAGTAGACCTTGAAGATGCTGGACCAGCGTGGAGAGGGGTCTGGCTGGACAAGGGAGACTCCTCCGCGAGGGCCTGTCTCTGAACGAGAGAAAGTCGGAAGAGCAGGGGATGTAACGTCCTGGGGAGAAGCCTTGATGGATCACCTGTGTGTCCGGGTTACCCCCCCGCACCCTTCCCTTCAGATGAGGTGATTCCGAGGAGCGTTTTGAGCTGGTCCTGAGAGTCCCCGAAGACTCCGCTGCGGCCCCTCCTCCCGGGAGTGGGCGGGGTAAGGCCACCTTGCCAGCCTCTCTGCCGTCCCCTTCCTCCCGGGCCCTTCCAGAGAAACAGCCTTACCCTGAAGACATGCTACGGGAGACCCTAGACAACGCTAGTACCATCATCTTAAAACCTCGTATAATCTTATAAACGTGTAACTGTTTATTGTCTCCACAATTGGATCGTTGTTATGTAAATCAGAGGAGAGCAAGGATTTATCTAAGGTTGTAGTTATTAAAGTAGCATTAAGTGGAGCAATTAATGGAACATCATTCTAAATTATCAAGGGATACACACACAGAGCAAAGAAATACACATGGCAAAGGATTTTTTTTTAAAGCAGTAAAAGCAGAAAGCATCGCATAAAATATAAGCTCGATTAAGACCAAATAACACATTTCATATCAATAGATTAAAATGAAACCACTTATTTAAACACAAAGAATATCATATTGGATTACAAGGAAAAAGAATATGTTGTAACTTGACTCAGAGAAGTTGGAAATGATAAGAACGGCCTATTTTGTACTGAGGGAAAAAATGTAGAGTAAAGGATGGACTAAAACTGTAGTATAATTCAAGAATAAATTAAAAAGGAATTAAGGAAAATAAGATAATTTAAGAATCAAGTTTATGTATACTATTAGAGGTCAAGAAGTTTTAAATATATACTTAGTTAAGAATATATCACCAACAATAATATTTTAAAAATCTGTAGTAAACACCAGGGAAAGAAATAGATATATATTATTTCTTTAATTTACTTTTCTCAGACGTAGAAGCATGTGAGGAACAACATATAAAATGTAACACTGTATTTGGTTATTTGTGTCATTGAATTCTAATCCCCCAAAGGATAGTCTAGGCCTTTCTTTCTCCTATTTATAATGTAAAGTGAATGCATATGAAATTTTCTTTTTTTTTTTCTTTTTTTTTTTAATCCTCATCTGAGGACATTTTTCCATTTTTTTGTACAGACAGAGTGGGAGGGAGAGAAAGGAAGAGAGAGAGAGGGAAACATTGAAACATTGACATGAAGAGACACATCGAGTGGCTGCCACCCGCACGACCAACCAGGGCCGGGGACAAACTGCAACCGAGGTACATGCCCTTAGCGGGAACCGAACCCGGGCCTCTCCGGACCGCAGGCGGACGCTCTAACCGCTGAGCCAAACCGGCCAGGGCATGAAATTTTCTATAAAAGTAAAAAAAATATGTAGAGTGAGTTAAAAATGTAAGTATTTAAATCTACAAAAGATAAAAACTTGGGGGGATTTTTGTGTGTGTGATAAATATTTTTGGGAGAGAGGGCACATTTTTAGTAATAATGAAAGCCAGAAGCCATACACATTTGTCGTCGACCATCTACAACACATAAAACATTTTGCAAGACAAAAATTGAAAAAGGAAAATTTAAACAAAAATGTGGGTCACACGTTGGCAGCACAGATCGGAAGTGAGAGCTGCCTTCATGTGCAGTTACCAAAAAGCAATGAGGAAACACCAGCGGTTCATGAGAATAATCAGCAAAACAAAGTTTCAAAGAAGCGCAAACACCAGCAGCTATAGAACAGAAGATAACTGATCTCACTCATAAGAGAAATTAAAAATAAAGACACAGTGCTACATCATTTTTCACCTATCAGATTGAGAAAGCAAACAGGCGAGGAAACAGTATAATAGCAGGGAGCCGAACACTCTCCTTTCTTGCTGGTTATAGTATAAACTGCTGCAACCCCACTGAAAGGCAGATGACAAGATATCTCAAATGGCCATGCTTCCTGACCCCAAAATTAAAACTGTTAGCAATGTGTTCTTTAATTAGACTCACATATGATTGCAAAATGTTTTAAAATAAAATCCATTGCAACTTTTTCCTTTAATCATAAAAGGTCATAAAATCTATCCAAAAAGAGGTGTTAAATATGTTATGCTACATTTGTATAATGAAATAGTCTTCATTACAATAAATAAAAAATCCAAGCCAATAGCAAGAAATCTCTCAATTTTATTTTCTTTATTGATTTTAGAGAAAGGAAGGGAGAGACAGAGACATCGATGAGAGAAAACATCAACTGACTGTCTCCTGTATGCCTCTCACTGGGGATTTGGCCCACAACCTGGGCATGTGTCCTGACCAGAATCGAACCGGTGACCTCCTGGTGCATGGGTCGATGCTCAACCACTGAGCCACACCGGCCGGGCTAATGTCTCCCTGTTTTATTAACACAAGTAGCAAACAGGAAAAATATTTTACCATTCAAATAATTAATATGCTTATTTATTTAGTTATTGGCATAGTCATTCTAGGTTCTGGGATATAGTGGTGAATAAGATGGTATGAGTTTTGAGTTCATATTCTGGTGTGCGTTGAGGGGAAAACAAGATTAAAAGAAAAAAAGATGGACAATATTATTAAGTTTAGGCAAGGGTACGTGTTCTGAAGAATAATGACAAAGAGCAAACGAGAAGGGAGTTGCCGAGGTGGGGAATAGAGGTTGTTGGTTCAAGTAGGCTGGTCAACAATGCTCATTCCAAAGAGGTGACATTTCAGCGGATTTTTCAATACAGTGGAGGAGCTGACCACATGGGTAGCTGAGGAGGCGCCAGTAAATGTATAAAAGAGAAAAAACGAAGTGACTTTGGGCAGGTTAACTGGCCTCACCGAGCCTTCGTTCCTGCAGCCGTAGCACAGAAAGGGTCCTCCTTCCTCTGCTGCTTACGCCAGTCAGGACTTGCAAGAGATAGAAACCAAAGCAACTCTTTGCAGGTCACAGTGGGTTTTATCAGCTCAGGTGTCCAAGCCACTGCACATCAGAAGAACCTAGCCTTGTAGACATGTCGGGGTCAGAAAGCCTGCAGGATGGTCTCGCTGCCTCTTATTGTTGCTTTCACTGAATGTTGGCTTCATATCACAGATTGTAGACAAGCTTCCTCTGCACTTGGGGGGATGGAGTTGGGATGAGCATCCAACTGCTTCAAAGTTCACCTCTCCACCTGACCCACCAAGAAGGGACACTCACCCCTCTACTATCTGTCACACAAAAATCTTAAGGGAGGTCGCTGGCCCAACCTGTCTTCCTCGCCCACCGCAGAAGTTAGCTGGGTGGGATACTGTGATGGGCGGCTTCCTCAGGAACTATTGGACAGAAGAGGGGCTGGAGCAATTTTTCACAAGCAGGACGTGCTGATCTGAAGTGAAGGGAGGCTTGCCAAGGGGAAGAAAGAATAACTGTCCATAGTAGGAGGATTATGAGGACACAATGGTATAATTTGGTCGGTCAAGGGTACTAAACCTGGAAACAGGATGCCACACAGGTGTATCCTCACCACCCTGAAATCACCAGGAGACACCAACTGATCAATAACTCTTTTCCAAGTAAGCTGAGCTTCTCGCCATATACTTTCAGTGCCAACGTCTACACCTACCACTAAGTGAGGGGAGTGGTATCAATAAGACTTGGTTTACGTCTTTACATTAGATGATCATGCTTTCCTCTTCCTTGTTGCTTTATTTGTTTATTTACGTATTTTCTGAGGCAAAGGCTTCATAATCTTATTCTTTGTAAATGACAGACATCCCACAGAGTAATATAGTATATATAGTATATATACACTATAGAGTAGATAGCAGATACTAAGAAAATAGGCTTTTATTAACTAGCCTTTTACTTCCCCTTTTATGTATCTTATTTGAAGATGTTCCTGCTGTTTCCACCCCAAAAGTGCCATGAACATTAGCTAAGGCCAAGAGTGATCCATAGCCTTCTGTCTCTGGTTAGTTCCCTTTTGTATCACTTCTATAGGGAGCACCATTAAGTAGAATTTACCCCTCATTGGCTTTCTTAATAAGATCCCAATTCCATGACACACACTATCCTTGGCCATTAACTAAAACAGGTTCATATATTCCACTTTTTACCTAATGTCCACTCTTGGGTACCCAAAACATTTAAAACCCAACATGTATATACCTGATGTCTGGACTCTGCCCCGTCACCTCTACACTACAGGAAGTCCGCCCAAGCTCATGTGATGGCAACCACACCCTACCCTGTGTGCATCAGGATTACCTCTCTCTTGTCTTCACAGGGTCCCTCCAGCCTCTCAGGAGATCCTCTTGGATGTCCCATCTACAAATGTCCTGAACCCAACCTGTCAGCAACCTGGTGTGAACCACTGGAAGGAATCCTAACTGGTTTCATTGCCTAGCCTTTACTCTCAGCTTAGCAACTGAATGATTCTTTACACAAGAGTCAGCTCCTGTCACTCTAGTGCTTAAAACTCTGAAATGCCCCAATGTGACAGAGAGAAAAGGCTAAGTCCCTCTCTGTCGTCTACAAGACTCTATCTGCTCTGAGCCCCTGCCTCATTTAATATCCTCCCGTTTGCTCATTCTGCTCAGAGCCTTTACTCTGGGTGTCCTCATGTCTAAAAGACGCTTGTCCCCTTCATCTGATGGTCTATGCTTCTAACCTTCTTAAAAACTTTGCTGAAATAGCACCTTCTAAGTGGGGATGCTCTCAGACTCCTTCTGTATCGCTGCACTCCACTCCACGAGGCGTTCTGGCCCCCTCTATACTGCTCTCCTTTCTGAAATGTATCAGTACCTGTCACTTTGTAAGGCACATGTTAATGTGTCACTTAGTACGCTTAGATTTACCTGACACAACATAAAGTACATGCAATGTGTGCTTGAATCTGCCCTTGCCTTCACACAGGCACTGATTATGTACATCTATTGTCAACTTTGTTTTTTGTGTTTTTGTTTTAATTAATAACTTTTTAAGGGAGAGAGAGAGAGAAACGTTCATGTGAGAGAGAAACATTGATCAGCTGTCTCCTGCACGCCCCCTACTAAGGATCAAGCCCACAGCCCAGGATGTGCCCTGAGCAGGAATCGAACCTGGACCTCACAGTCCATGGGATGATACTCAGTTCACTGAGCCACACTGGCTGGGCTATTTCTAGCTTTGTATTCAAGTGGTAACTTGCACTTGATCACAGTAGGTCACTTAATCACAAAATTCCACAAATGCTTCAAACTAGAACTTCCTTTAGTTTTTGTAAAATCCTCACTGAGAATATGCTTACTGATCTTTTAGAGAGAGGAAAAGAGAGAGAGAAATAGAGAAGCATGGATCAGTTGCCTCCTGTACACGCCCTGAATGGTAATTGAATCCTCAACATTTTTGGTGTACCAGACGATGCACCAACAAACTGAGCCAGGCTGGGGCTCCTTTGATTTTTTTTTTTTTTTTTTTAAGAGCCAGGTCTCAAATATTTTTCAGCAAAGCACTGTATGGCTTTATTATCATCTTATCTGCAATATCTCAACCATGCTTGGCATGTGGTAGCCACTCAATACATATTCATTCAATAAATACCTTAGAATCAAGCTCATTATTTTAGCCCTATTCATTTTAGGTACCACAAGAAGCTCAGTACTCTGAGATCACCCCCTTTTCTCTCCACAAATTACTACAAGCCACAAAGCCATGGTGTCCCCCTGCTAACATTTGATCCCACCCTGTTTTATTTTTTATGTAGAGCTTTGCTCACAGTCTAATCTTCTTCGTATTTTATTTATGCATTGTTTTTCTACAGATCCTCTCCTGGCAATGTTTCTGCCTACTTTGCTTGAAGCTTCAGCTCACATACCTATAAAAGTGCCTGGGATTCAGATAAAGCTCCATACATTTTCCTGAATGAATAAACCAACAAATGAATGGATGTGTGAACGAGTTGCTCATTCAGTCACGTAAGGCCCACCACTGAAGTTGATATTGGGGTAAGAAACAGGATTTTTCCCTCAAAGGATATTCAAGGTTTGCTTTTTCTAGAAAGAGAAATAAAAAGGGGGGGGGGTTTGCTTAGCAAAAATAAAATAACAGATATACCCTAAAATAAACCGCGGGGCTGCTGTAAGAGTAAATGAGAAAAAGTACATGAAAGACCTATAAGGAAGAAAAGCACACTTATTCTGCCAGAGCCTAGGGTGGTTCTGCGTGGCTGGGAACAAAATAACTCTGGGTCAAGCAATTTCAAGTAACGCCAGCTCCAGATTAAATACCCGAAAAGCGTTTCTTTACCGCAGGTCTCCTGCCTCAGAGCATTTGATACACTAATGTAAATGTACTTCTTCCTAGGTGTGTTCATTCAAGAAGCAATGTTAAAATACATTTTAGCATGCATTGTATATATTTATATACATATGTGTACATATGTATATATTGTTTATATGTAATATATTTTACATGTAATTCTCATGTAGAAAGATGTTTTCGAAATTGATTAAATATGCAGACATACCTTTCCTTACATCTGTGTGCTTCTCAATTCTATTTAAAGTTGGTGATAATTAAATGTAGAATGCATACCCAGTGAATTAAGAAGCCAAACTTTCAAGGTAGCCGCCTTAGAGAAATTTTATTTTTCCTGAGAACTCTATATACATACGCACATACATAAAAGCACATCGGTACACATGTCTATGGAGGAGAGGTTAAATCATAGTTAACAGATGCATGAGGAAGAATATTAAAATATTAAATAATTATCAAAATAGTTCTGTTTTCATGGTGATTTTATTTTACTTTTATTCCATTTTTCTCAAAGATTGTTTTATTTAACCTTTTTTTTTTTTTTTTTTAAAGAAAACACACTTTTATTGCGGGATCCAGTTATTTATTCATAGTCATTAAACCCTACTTGTATCTGCATGCTTTAGATTTTTTTCTATTCCCTCTTTGTCTCAAAGGGACTATCAGAATCTTAGCAATACAGGAAGGTTTCTGGTTGACTCTGACATGAACTCTGTCATAGCAGAACTGTAAGCTTTCCCAACTGGAGCCTAAAGCTGGGGTGATGGTGGGAGACTCCTCACATTTCTCCACAATCCCGGGGGAGGGGAGGGTCACGGGGCCGTGGGAGGGGGCACCTGAGCTGTGGACACAACATGGCAGTGATTCTCCGTGGGTGCCTATCGCTGGAAGAGATCACAACAGAGAGGACCCTCTGAAAGTTACTTGACATGGATCATTCAGATGAGAGTAGCAGTGTGACTCCTGAACCCCAGACTGAAATCTGCATCTCCATTCCCCTCATTTCCTCCACCAGCCAAGGGTGCCTTGGGAGTGACGGCAGCCCATCCGAAAGCTGCAGCTCAGAAGCTGAACACTCCAAGGTGCTCACTGGCAAAGGCATCGCGTCCTAACCAAGTGTTAATGCTAAGACATTCCCCCATCACCACAGGTCCTTCACCTTGCCGAAAGTGTGAAGTCAATAGAGTATGCAAATGTGAAAAAATAAATGCGCGCACACACACACCATGAGGGCACTGAGGCAAATCGCAAAAAATTATGCCACACTGCCGATTATTAATGGACAGAGAAATTTTAGTTCAGGGATAATAGATCACCCAATCAATGGCTAAACAGTAAAGCATGAGAGTTCTGAAAATGTGCACTTTGATGTAAAATTCCAGTGTGGCACCTTTACGGCAGTAGTGAGGTTTATCATCTGTAGAGCCCCCTGCCAAAGGGCAGCGGGAGGTTTACATAAGACAATGACTTTGAGGAGACAGGCAAGTTGATGCTCAAGGACTGTGTAGAAATATCTTAGTATCACCATTTTGTACAACCTGCTTCTTCACTGTCTCTCTTCTGTTCCTCTCTATTAAATTCCAAAATACTTTAATATTGCTCCAACAATATTTTAAAAGGTAATACTAATCAGAAAAATAAAACCTGACAAAGACTTGAGAGTGTACCTAATTAGAGTTTATCTAATACACATGCAAACCCTGACCAGTTCTCGAATTTCATTCATGGTCTCCGTACCATATGGTATCCGGAGCTTGAACTATAAGACTGGCCCTGTGTTCCTACCAAATAAGCATTGCAATTCTCATTTCACAGATACTTCTGATGAGGCTTAAAGAGATTAAGCAACTTGCTGACTGCACACTGTGCAACTGTTACTGTTGTAATTAGCTAGTTATTAATATTAATAATAGAAAAGGAGCAAAAGGGAGGCCAGACATTATAAGCATGACCATCCGGGCAGCTTCAACAGGAAGCTGTAATTTCACACCCCTTAGGGAACCACCAGTTCGTTTCCTGCAGCTCCCTGGGGGAAGGAATCCAACAAAGGGGAGATGGGCACATGTACAGTAAAGTAGGGGTGATGTAGAGAAGGTGACTGACAGTCTAACCTGGAAACGAAGATAATTGGCTAGAGGGGGTGGGGCCACTGCAAGAGCAAGAAATCTTAGGAGGGTAAAATCCCTAAAGGAGTGTGCCCTTTTGGCTCTTTTGTTCCTATGGCTTTTCTCCTGCCCTTGTTCCCTCCACAGCCATGTGGCCCTTGAAGCCACATGCCCACGACCATGTGGACCCCACGTGCAATCCACTGATGGGCTGGGAACACAAGCCTGATGCTGGACTGGACCATGCAAATATGGAGTGAAGACTCTGGACAAAGGCTTTGATCCTAGCCCTGCTGAAGACACGGCTGCACTTCTCCTATGTCAGGATGGGGGGAGGACACCTTGGAAACTCAGGAATATAATTCTACACAAATAAATGCCACTTATTCTCCCATTGTGAGTCTCAGAAAATTCATATTCTCATGACATTGCAGGAAGCCCACTTTCACTAGCAACCTGTGGGGACATGGAGAGCTCCCCACTGATAACACAATCCGTGAAAGGTTTTGCACAGAACCCTGACATAATTCCTGTACCGCCAGACCTGTTGCCATGAGATGGGACATCATTCCAGGAAGATCACATCTGGGTGGGGGACCATAACCCACTGCCATGTGTGCCCCTCAGCACAGTGGATTTGCATTGACATGATTTTGCTTTCTTTCCCCTTCAAACCTTCGAAAACGCAGCATTTTGTCTTGTAACAGAACATTTCACAAAGCTTTCCTTGATTTATCTCCTTCTTCACAAAATCTATAACTTTTAAAAATTTCATTCATATTTATCCACACCTTTCTCAAAACCCTCTGTCTTTCTGTCTTGGATTATACATTTTTCTGTGCTAGAATTTAAATTTTTTGAAGCAAGGGCCATGTCGTAGATGTCATTCCATCTATCATAATGGCTTTCCTGCGCTGAGTAATCAATACTTTTTAATGAATGGATGCAGGAAGGAAGGAAAGAGAAAATTAAGAAACCATGGCCTCAGCCCCTATGTCTGAGTACCTCTCTTGCTGTCCACCTACCCATCTATCTGTGTCTTTCCGCCAGCCCACCAACCATTACTCTATCTTTCTAGTCACTTACAATAGCTCAGAGAGAGCAAAGTCTCTCCTAGGTTTTAAAATTGACGTTTCCCAACATAAACTCCACCCCCATCTTCCTGGGAAAGTTAACACAGTGTAAATAAATCTTTACCACTTGATCAAATTGTTAACACGTACACAGGTCCGCGCATCAGTGTGCCTCCAGCCTTCACATGCCTTCTTCCCCATCCCGTGGACTGGGTAGGGTGAGTTCCGTTACTTCTAGTTTACAAACACAGAAACAGAGTCTTAGACAACAGAAATAACTCGCACAAGGTCGAACAACAGATGAAAAGGGGGGGGGGAGAGGTTTCCTGAGTCTAGTGTGGTTGCAGTATACTGGTGTGTTTCATCTTCGTGATGGAACACTTCTGGTAAGATAAATAAAATATTCTTAAATAAGGTCTGTACAGCAAATGTTCAGGCCACTGTGATTCCTCTGGTCTTTTCAGGCAAACAATACCATTTACTGCACGCGTGTCAATCGCAGACTAGGTTGCGATGCCTCCTGTATTGGAATTAGACCAGCCTTTGTTACTTCGTTGTCCAATCACGGCGGCCTTGTTGCGGGTCAGGAACATCAGCCTCTGTGGTGAGCTTTGCTTAGAACCCGGAGTCAACCAAAAGTGGTTTCCAGGCTCTGCCACGTAGGAACAGCTAATCGGGGGCGACTTCCTCAAGCAATTCAAACGTGTGTTCTCGTACATGAAGCATAGAAGAATAATGGAACTGTCTCATCAGTCATCACAAGGAGTAATGCAAATACAAGGAGCAAACTCGCTTAACGTCACTGAGGATACATGGCAGTCGGTTGAAAATGGCACCCGCCTTTATTACTCTCACTAATCCCGTCATTGCACGCTTGATTTATCCAAAAGACCAAGGGATAAGTGTTTGTTTTTCTACTCTTCCCGAGGACTAACCAGTATATGCATAAAGCAGGCGCCTAATACATAGTTGTTGGTTAATTTCAGATAATGTCCACTCCATCGTGTCCTTTTATAAGACAAGTGGAGACTCTCAAAGAGGGACGTGCCACACACTTTGAGGGGGCTCCTTTATATTTGGGGTTCTCAGTGTCATCGTCCCATGTCTGTTAACAGCTGGGTCCTTTCCCCACATTCATCTGAAGAGGTAAACTCCAAAGAACTTTATTGATTTTTGGGTTTATTTTTTTATTTTTTTCTTTATTGACTTGTGAGAGAGAGGAAGGGAGAGGGAGAGATAGAAACATCGATGAGAGAGAACATCGATTGGCCGCCTCCTGCACGCCCCCCACTGGGGATGTGGCCCACAACCTGGGCATGTGCCCTGACCGGGAATCGAACTGGCGACCTCCTGGTCCATGGGGCGACGTTTAACCACCGAGCCACAGCCGCCGGGCCCAGTTATCTTTTGAACTTTCTCAGCAGCTCATGTCATCTGTAACCTCAGGAAAATCAACCATTGTAGTTTCCGAACCTGGGCTTGTTACTTGTCCCTCAATTGCTCTGCGAGCTCCGCATGAACACGTGCGAGAAAACGCAGACAATTAGAGCGCAGAGCTCGCAGAGCAGAAGAGCGACGACTTGCCAGCTGCAGCCCGGCCTCTGCGGCTCTCGCAACGCAGCCGCCGCGAGGAGACCGGCGCAGTTGTGGGTCCTAATTAATCAGGGGGACGGGGACAGGAACATGAGCTGCGGTTCAGTGCGCAAGGTGGGAAAGGAAGTTTATCTGTCTCAAGATACAAATGTAAGACTGCGAGGCTCTGTGGTTCTCTGCTCTTTGCTTTCATTTCAGCCCATAAAATATTTTAAGTCTGCAGTAAGTCTCACGGAGTCACACTGCCTGATTCTGCTTTCTAATGTGTCAATAATCACACTTTGCATAATGTTACTATCTCTTGTGTTTCTTCTTCTTCTGTTTTGTTTTTTTTTCTTACCATTTGCAGTTTTTTTCCACATACGTATCCCATTTGATGTTCACAATATCCTGTGAAGTTGGTAGGGGTGACAGTCACGGCTGCTCATGAACAGTCTTGTATTCCGGCTCTTTCCCCCTGGGCTCTCGGGAGGATTGCATTCACTTGCCTGCTTGAGGTTTGGTGAAAACCTATTATTAGTTTTTAGCCAATAAACTAAGAAGGGAAGTGGCATGTGTCACCTTGGGGCCATACCATGGTTCTCTATGCTCTGCTGTCCATCTGGCAAGTGGCCGCGGATGTTTATGACGGTCGCTGCCTTATCAGTCAGGAACTCTGAGGACCTGCAGTGGTCACCCGCCACCCATGTCCTGAGATGGACATGTGGAGGGAGCGAGAAGTGCACCTTGGTCACTATGAGTCACTGAGGTTTTGGGGTCATTTGCTCTGACGACAAGACCAGTCCTTTCTGACTGGTACAGCAGATGTTATATTTTTTCCCTATTTTAAAAATGTTGTTCTGATTCTCAGAGAAGTTCATTGGTTTCCACGTGAACACAAAGCTAGAATCATTTGAATCAAAATGATTATTTTCTATGATATCAAGAAAAATATGACATTGACAAAAATATCAGTTTGTTTCCCGAAATAACATGAATACTGTGAATGCTGTCCTCTTGTGTGTTTTTTCCCTAAATGTTTGTGTTATGTGTGGCTTTAGGCAAGGAAGAGACTTGTGCAGCGTGGACATCCTTGTGTTTTGTTTATCATCTCTGCGGTCAGAGTGAGGGAACGTCTGCAACCTCATTAACGCGCTGTCTGTGCAGAAGCTACAAGCACGCCCCACGTATTTTGACTGCAAGGTGATGATGATACGAGCATTGGATGTGCTACAGGCTGTAGATCCTAAAACTACTCTCCAGGGAGTCTTCAATTTTGCCTTCTTAAGGTTCTTTATAATACAAATTCAGGTCGATCAGAAGGGGCCCCCTGTATCAGCATATGACATCAATCAATACAAAAGTCTATTCTGAATAATATTATGGAACATGTAATCATGATTAATATAGTCTCCTTCATCTATCTCTCCAAACTCCATGGGGACAAAATCTTCCACATGAGTTGAAGTTTGCAGAGGACTACAAAATACTTATTTACTTGCAAATTTGTATTTACTTTGTCATTTAAATGATATTTCTTAAATGCATTATGTCTCTTCGTGGTCTCCTCAAAGAGAGTTAAAAGAATAGGAAACATTAGCATCATTGACTACATGCTAAATACTGGTCACTGAACTAATTCATCATTGTTGTAACAGATACTATGAACCTCTTGCAGATGGATATATGGGACCTCCAAGAAGATGAGAAACTAACAAGTTCAAGGTCATGCAACTAGTTGAGGATGGAGCAGGGGTTTAAATACAAAACATTTTCAGCCAGAATCCCCCTGCTCCTTGCTGCACAGTTTAGTTCATCGTCATAATATTAGAATTGGAATTAATCTTATTGACTGCCCTATTCAACTGGCTCAATTTAGATGTTAGAAAACGTAAGTGAAAATAGGTTAAATGGGTAACCATGGCTTAATGAATGACAAAAATCAGAGAATGTGATGAGGGCACCCGATTTTGGACAGGGAAACAGTTGCCAGTGTGTGGATTCCAAGGATGAAGGATGAATAATACAGGGAGGGGGGTCTCATTCACAGCTGTTAGGGCTGGAATGGCCAAAGTCAAGGGATCCATTGCTGACCATCTCAGCCTGCTGCCCCAGTTGCTGGGGGCTTCCCACAAGTTCACCTGGAAGCCACTGAGAATTTCAAGAATTTAAAAGGAGTACTAATGGACCCATTAAGCTCACATTTTCTCTTCGGTGAGGTCCAGTTGGCTACAGACTGTGTAGCATCACAGGGTCGCTGGCCTTTAGTCTGATGCTCCTTTGACTAAGTTGTACTGCATTCCAGCATTTCTGGGTAGGTGGGCATGCTCAAAGGGAGTTGGCTATCTGACACTATCTTGCTATACACAAGATTAGCCATATAAAATGATTCCATTTACAAAGTAGGAAAGTAGGCAAAAGGCTCCTATTCTGCTAGAAGTCAGAATGTGTTTGGCTCTTTGCAGGGATGAGGAAAGGTAACGGGAAACCAAGGACATTTCCAGGGTCCTGGCAATGCTCTGTTTATTCAACACAGGTGTGCTCAATTAGGGAAAATGCGTCTGAGTACAGATATATTTATTTATTTTTAATACTTTTTTATTGATTTTAAAGAGAGAGGAAAGGACAGGGAGAGAGAGAGAGACATTGATGAGAAAGAAGATCAATTGGCTGCCTCCTTCACGCCCCCTACTGGGAATTGGCCCCACAACCTGGGCATGTGCCCCGACTGGGAATAGAACCACATGGTGCATGGGTCAATGTTCAAACACTGAGCCAACTAGCCAGTCAAGTACAGCTTTATTTTTAAATATGAATCTCAGATATCAAGAATATATATATATATATATATATATATATAATTTTTTTTTTAAGTAAAACAAGTATCAATTACTATTAGGTAAATTATACGTCTTGGCATTTGAAACTTTTCGCACAAGAAGTAAGCAGTCTGTGGGTGGCTCAGGCTGCCCACAAGAACCACCAGAGCACACCGGGTGCCTCCTGACACGGGACGCAGAGGCCGGTATCCGGATCAGATGACTTGGTTCCAGACGAGGCTTCACACATGTTCCCCGAGCGTGAAGCAGAGCAGCACAGTGGACGTGCCGCTGGGCTCGCGTGGGGGACTGTCTGCGCCCGATTCAAGGCTCTGAGTGCGGTCCTTGGGCGGGGACTATGGGGATGCACTGATACTCATTGCCTGAGGGGTGGCCCCGCCCATGAGAGAACCACGTGGGGCAGTGCAGCATGGGGGAGGAGTTTGGCACACTGACCGACATTTAGCAACATGTCCATAGCTCTTGGAGTGGCTAAGAGAGAACTGTCAGTTTATTCATCTGAAAATGTCAAATATCACTGCCTCATGGGGTCCATGTGAGAAATAAAATATATACCTTTTCACCTGCACTTCAGAAAAATATTATCAACTGTATCTTTAAATGTAGATTTTGAGGAGATACATGTCGAGGATGTGGAAATCGTTTTTAAAAAGATATTTCTAATCTTGCCCTCTTCTAGTCCAAAAATGTAATATTACATTTAAAAAAAAAAACATCAGTTTAGGTATTAAATTAGTATAGTCCAAGCGTGTTATTTTCTGATAAGGATACAACTCACAAAACTGAGAACAGGAAGTTTCTATATCCCTCCCCTTAGATAGTTTTTCTTTACTCATTTTACTTTGAATTTATTTCAACAGATGTTTATCATGACTCCCTGATACCCTGAGCTCCACACTGCTGCTGGGAATTCAGGGGGGAAGAAGAACAGTTTGTGCCTTCCTACCCTCACAGACAGCTTCTCACAAGCAACGGATCGAAGTCAGCGTGAGCAGGGCTGAACCACAGGTATGATGAGCGAGCCCTGGGAGCAGAGCCTACCGCCCTCCCGTGCAGTCAGGGACGGTTTCTCAGAGATAAAAATTGGACCTGGGTCTTCAGTGGTAAGCTGGCCTTTCCAAGGTAGAAATAGGAGAAAGCTACCCAGAGAGAAATAACAGATGGGAAAATATACCCAGGTTCCATGAGCACATCATGGAGGGGAGTGAGGAGACTAGACAGATACTATTTTCACCAGGCGATGAAGGAATTCGGACTTACCTGTACCTTTAATTATCTAGAAAACATTTACAAAATGTCAATAACTTTATTCCCTTGCTTATATTTTTCTTTTAGTAATTATCCCCTACTAACAAAATACTTGTTTTACCATTTTCATCTCATTTATCTTGTCTCCACAGCAGAACTGAGTTCCAAGAGGGAAGAGATTTTGCCAGTTCTGTTCACATTACATTTCTGGTGCTTAGGTGGTCCTGCCCCAGAGCAGGTCTTAATAAGTGTACGCTGAGGGTCCAGATGAGCTTACCGAGGTCTCCATGTTCATTAAGCATGTTGCAAGCACTACAGATACACGTGCGCCGTGACCCTGAGCCTGCCTTCTGGGAGCCAGGAGACAGGCCTGTAGTCAGAACAAGACTGATAAACAGCCGGCCGGTGTGGCTCAGGGGTTGAGCAGGGACCCTGCACCAAGAGGTCACCAGTTAGACTCCGGTCAGGGCACAGGGCCCGATCCCCACTGGGGGGCATGCAGGAGGCGGCCAATCGATGTTCCGTCTCATCGATGTTTCTATCTCTCCATCTCCCTCCTTTCTCTCTAAAAGCAATACAGAAAAAATATTTTTAAAGAAAGACTGATAAACATGACAGAGGCTCTAACAGTGAGCTAAGTAAAATGCTATGGGACACAGCCTCGCTGAGGATTTTGAAGCACCGTTAGCCTTATTTCGACATAGTGAGCCTGTGAGGACAAGGGAGCCCAGGGAGTCTAGACGCGGGCCCGCCGCTGTGTTCGCCGCCGCGCGTTCTGCCCTGATCACACAAGCTGAGGTCACTGGACGGTGCCCGGCAGACCTCTGTGTCCAGGCAGGGCCACCTGCTCACAGGGCACATACTGAATCTTGACCGAAGCTGCTCTGCGGGTTCTGAGAAGAAGGTATCTCGATTTCAAAGACATTGTGAATGTATTCGAATGCACTTGTCACGAGAATAAAGATAGCTGCCAAATGTCCAAACCTTTACTGAAATTATATATATTCACACACACACATTAGTATTATGATAACGTATAGAAAAGTCACTGAGCTTCAGAGAAGTGAGCAGCTTTCCCGGAAACCGAACACCTGGACCATCATGCACCTGCGCATCGAACCTCGGTGCCTAGTCTGCTGTTACTCGTGTTGGACAAAGGCTGGGCCTTTTCGCTGCGGTGGTAATAAAAAAGATCCTGTATTTTCATCTATCAAACAAATCTTTTTCTTTGTTTTTCTGTCAAATCCAAGGGATTTGAGGATGGCAAAGAGAGAGACAGGAATGGAATGCTATCTTCCTGACCAAGGCGTACACATAATAGAATGAACTGAACATACACTTCGGTCCTGATCTCAGGTCCTCGACATCATTGATGATTTGAAAATTAAGTCCTTTTTTTGTCTTATGCCATGCAACTTAGAACTGGAAGTCATCAAGAAATAAATCATAATGAATTTAAAGTTGTTTTATATTGCCCTGACTCATTTGGTGCAGTGTTTAGAGCATTGGCACTCAGACCAAAGAGTCTTGGGTTCGATCCCAGTCAAGGCCACGTACCTCAGTAGTGGTTCGGTCCGAGGCTCAGTCGGGGTTGTATGGGGGGCAGCCAGTTGATGTTTATCTCTCTCTCCCCCTCCCAATATATCTGAAGATAAAAGAAAAAAATATCCTCGAGTGAGGATTAAAAAAATAAAATTATTTTATATGACTAAGTATGCACCCTTCTCTTATAGTTTTTTGCTATTTCAGAAGGCCAGTACTGCCTTTTGACATACACCTTACTTATGTAAAAATACGTATCAAATAAAACTGTAAGCTCTTTCTCTTTTTCTACTTTACTTTTATATTGTGAAGATTGAGGTGGCCATGTTGACTCTCCCCAAACTCTGTGCTCATTTGGTCTTGTACTGAGTGAACTGGAATCTGCGGTTGCTTGCAAAGTTTTTAAATGCGTGTATGTTTCCAAACTGCATGACCCACACCTGGGGCCAGATGGAGAAAACACATGTTGGACACCATTATGGGAAGGGCTTCCGGCAAGTCAGCGGGAGGTTGGCGAGCAGGAACAAAGGCAGCTTACACGCCCACCCCTTGGCTCTGCCACTGCCTCCACTCCAGGCTTCCTGGGGCTAGAGACTTGGGTGAGCTAAGAAAGACCCACTATTACAGTGGCACTAGACTGTTTCTTGGTTCTCCTTAATACTGTTGTAAATTGCCCTCCCTTGGGGGCCTTAATATATAAGTTATATGATACTTGCCCTAAATGAGTTTGGAACACCTGCCTTCATTATAGGAAAAGAAAACAACTCAAGTATAGCGCCCCCAGTGCCATGAGAGCTCAGAGCTTCTGTGCTTAGCATCTGTCAGAATCTCGGAATCAGCTCCAGGAGGTAGGGGCAAAGGCTGCAGATGCTCACAACACTTGCAGCCAGATGGCGGAGGCTGGGAGACATTTCCACTGAAACCCCACTCGGCCAATCCTAAGAAATTCTGGTCAGAGTCCACTCTTCTAAGAAAGTGGAGGGCTGGCAGAGGCCAAGTGGATGAGCGGCTCCTTAGGAACCAGGACTTGTCAGGGTGGACTTCCAGTGTCCGGTGCACAGTCCAGTAAAGGTGTAAGCCTGGTGGGTGGGCAAACCACAGTAAAGGTAGGGGAGACCCTAGAGTTGGGGGAGACATAGAAAACATCATTTCCTAGATATATCGGCTTCCACGTTTCAGATGGAGGAACATTTCCAGTTACCTCTTTCCTGAAGTCTGGGAGAACCAACCAAAATTCTGCCCTGGACAGTATTTATTACTAAACTGAGTGGGGCAGAGATTTCAAGATTATATAAGAGCAGATTAGACTGTTCTAAATCCAAATCTGAATTAGGGAGTAACTGAAAGAAGAAAAAAAATAAGTCCAGCTGGTGTGACTCAGTGGTTGAGTGTCAACCCATTCATCAAGAGGTCGCCAGTTCGATTCCTGGTCAAGGCACATGCCCAGGTTGTGGGCTCGATCCCCAGTGGAGGGCATGCAGGAGGCAGCCAATCGATGTTCTTTCTCATCCATGTTTCTATCTCTCTTCCTCTCCCTTCCTCTCTCTCTAAACATCAATAAAGAAAATAAATGAATGAATGAATGAATTAATTAATTAATAAAAGATGCCTAACATAATGTGTAGTAGAAAAATTAGTCTGAAGAGGGCAGACAGGAAATATTTAAATATAGGATGGGGCAAAAGTAGGTTTGCCATCGTTCATTTGGAAAGTAATACAAGAATTAATAAATAACAATGCAAGAATAAATTCTGTGTTTTGGGTACTCACAACTTTAGACCGACTTTCTGCCCACCCTGTACTACTGTAAACTGGAGAACGGAAATGTGATGACCAGGCTGTGTGCTGGAGAAGTGAGTAACATCAGCACCCATACGCATCTCATCAGACTCAAGTGCAGCTGTTGACTGAGTCTCGCATTAAAGCTCTGTGGGCATGATCCCCTCTGCCACACATCCTGCCCTCTCCTGGCTGCATTCTGTACCAGCTGGGACACAATTACTATCAAACAACAGCTAAAGAGAGCATCAGAGCCATACAGATAGCTCTGTTCTACACAAAATGAGTTTGGCAATGGCTCAGTCTACCGAGTGGAATGCACTCCATTGAGTTCATTCCCTTCTTCTTGAGGTCACCGTGATTCTGACAATGCAGGGGTGTGGATCTGAGTTAATAGTACCTGGAACAAATGGATGTGTACACATGACCAGAAAATGTCTCTCATAGGTTTGTTGGGAAAATCCTAATTAAAGTGTGCCTTCCATACCTTTGTTTGGTAGCAAAGTTCAAATATGTCTCATGACTCTGAGAGGTTAAAAAATCAATCGTGGCTGCTCTGTGCTTCCTTAATAATCACCGAGGAAATCAAAGTCTTCTTTGCTTGGCTTTAATGACTTGGGCACAATTTACATCACAGCTGAGATTTCAGAACTTTATTATGTGTGGGAAGCATCTTTATTTCCTTTTTTTTTTTTTACTGCCTGGCAAGGTGCCATTATCATTGCTTTCTCCACTTGCGTGAGTCCCTTTGGCTGTCCATCCAGAAGGAGACTCCGTCTCCCCCGCTCCCCCACCAGGCAGTTCCCCCCAGAGCAGAACACACATCTTAGCTTCCACCCTCACCTGGATGGATATGAAGTACACTTTGATGCCCTAGACATACTATCTCAACTATCCAAAATCAGTGTATTTTAACTCCAAGCAAAGACTCTGTCAAGTAGTCTTTTTACATATTTGCAATACTTAAGCAACATTTGAAAATAAAAGATCGATTTTTATTTAGAATAGAATTTATGTAAAATTGGTCATTCTTCTTAGTACTGACAGTCTGCACATAGTTCTAAAGGCTTTTTATGGCCCTGGCAGGTTTGACTCAGAGGTTAGAGCATCGGCCCTCGGACCAAAGAGTCGTGGGTTTGATTCTGGTCAAGGGCATGTACCTTGGTTACGGTTCAGTCCCCGCCCTGGCTGGGGCATGGGGGAAGCAACCAATTGATGTGTGTCTCTCACATCGATGTTTATTTTCTCTCTTCTCTCTCTCTCCCTCTCCCACTGTATCTGAAAATAAATGAGAAAATATCCTCAGGTGAAGATTGAAGATAATAACAAAATAAAGGTTTTTTTATGTACTAACCCATTTAACCTTCAGAGTGACTCTGACAGAGACTTTTTTGTCCCCATTTACAGACGAGGAAACTAAGAGAACTGGGAAAAATAAGGTGCCTAAGACTACACTGTTTTCTCTATATTCTTCTGGTCCAGATGAACTGAAAGAGACAATATTCAAACCTTGGCAAGGTGAACCCCAGAGCTCAAGGGCTCCTGTCTCTCTGTCAAGAGAAAAGAGTTATACCCAGAGGTCTGGGGCTTTTTGCATGTCTTGCCAGTCAGGCACCAATGGTCCTTTCCCCAGACTACGTACCTAAGGAGTTAGTATAGTGAACATTCTCAGAAGATAGAAATAGTGTTTTCCTCCAGAGTAAAGGGCTTCTTTGCTTGACATTTTGAAAACTGGGCATAGGATCTGCATCTGTAGCAAAGGCAGTCATGCTTTCTCCCAATAGAAACGGTTTGTTTTCCCTAAACTTGGAATTCCTCTTCTGCAATTGTTGTAGGAGGTCATCAAGAGGACTTGACCATCCATTTACTTTTGACCTGGACTTTGGCCATCAGAGGCCCCTCGCCCCCTGCCCTGTCCTTGGAATGTACAATTCTGCCCGCTGTTCATTCCCACAGTAGAAGCTCGTTCAGGGACACGTCCTTGAGAGAGCAATATGTTGCTGTTGAGACCATCTGGAAGCAGATGTGATTGAACCCAGTTAAGACCTCTTTATAGAATTCAAGATCCTGGTGGGCAGTGTGGAGATCTGCTTGTCTTGAGGCCACCCAGCCTCGTGGGCAAGTTCCTTTGCTTGTTCAGCCTGCCACCTACCAATCTGGAGGGGTCTGCTTCTTCTCCAGTCTCTGCTTGCTCTCCATGTATGGGGCCAGCCTACACCTTGTTCCCAAGTTTGTGAACTGATAGAAATATAGCTCATTGCATGTGCTGGTGTCTTCTAGACTCTTCAGCTCACTTTCTAGGAATTGTGTCTCAGGGAAATGGTATGAAGAGGCTGATACTCAGACTTCTGTTTTCCCATAAGTAGAAAACCCCCCTTCACATTTAGAACAGGAGTTTTCTGTCTTCTGCTGGCATTTTGATATGGGGGCTGGCAATTCAGGTGTGTCGACGTTCTGGATGCTCTCATAGAAATAACAATCATACTATTGCTGTTAGGGAATGTCTTTATTTTATATGCCTTGACTTTACAATCCATTTGGGGACATAGATTTCAAATGTGTTTTTCTATGTTAGGAGTTTGAAACATTATCAAGTAATTGCTGGTGTGTTGTATTAAAATATCTATACATGTTTGCTAAGCAAAGGACACGTTCAAAGTCATTTTGCAATTATTTTCTCATAGGCTACTGCGGTTCTGGTGCCCTGTCTTAATTAATCATCGAATGGCATTTACTGTGAGGTCACCACATGTTAGTTTGGATTGGGAAAGATGACAAAAAGTTTCATACAAAGGATGTGAAGGAAGCATATTTTCAAAATGTGTAAAAAAAACAACATCAAAACCACTTTATTGTAAATGCTCCTTGCACTCCTATCTCCAGGCACTAATTATGATTATATGTATGTATGCATGTATATATATGTATTTACTTTAATAATTACACAAGGATAGCCTTGGCCGGTTTGGCTCAGCGGTTGGAGCGTCGGCCTGCGGTCTGGAGAGACCCGGGTTCGGTTCCTGCTAAGGGCGCGTACCTCGGTTGCAGTTTGTCCCCGGCCCTGGTTGGTTGTGTGGGTGGCGACCACTCGATGTGTCCCTTTCGCATCGATGTTTCTCTCTCTCTCTGTTCCTCTCTATCCCTCCCACTCTACCTGAACAAAAAAAAAAAAATGGAAAAGTGTCCTCGGGTGAGGATGATAAAAAAAAAAATAATAATAATTACACAAGGATATGTTTTCATTAATTTTAAAGAGAGAGGAAGGAGAGAGAGAGGAGAGAGAGAGAGAAAGAGAGAGAGAAACATGCAACCTAGGTATGTGCCCTGACTGGGAATCAAAGTTGCAGCCTTTTGGTGTACCAGACAATGTCCCAACCAATGGAGCCACCTGGCCAGGTTTCTCCGGGTGCTCTTTAAAGAATACCCCATACCCTCCACGCAGTGGACCGAGGATTGGGTGCAGGCCAAGGTTTAACTCAATTTGACCAGACTACTGACTTTGTTAGTCTGTTAGAAGATAAATGGCCAAAAGTAACATGCAGAATTGGCCCTGGCTACTTTATTTTGATTACTAAAATTTTAATAGATGATATATAAACCTACTTCCTTCCAATACAAATATATTTCCTGCACATGTTCAATAAAAAAAACCACGTTGTAACAAATCAAGTTACTATATTTGGGAAAATATTGTTTTAGGTTTAAATAATGTCCCAGAAACCTCCACCAGATTCAGTAAATGCAATCTACATGTAAGTACTACATTCCCTGGAAGCAAGGCAAAATTAAACTCATTATGTAGAAACCTGTTACAACATTCTGGCAATTAAAAAAAAAGTGATAACTTCCATTTGTAGAGCTCCTTATAATTTCTAAAATGGGTTTGCACGTGTTCATGATTTGCATCTTATGATAGCAATTATACAACCTCACATGGTGGAAAGAAGACCAAAGAGTCACACAGCTAATAAACATTGACATTAGGACAAACCCCTAGGATTTCTCTGTCATACTATTTTTAATATCCTATGCCACATTCTGTATATTAATTTGTACTTTCAAATACATCATGGTAAATATACTAGTCAAATACGCTCTCAATAGTTTGCATACAGAGAGATCAGCATGTGTAGACCTATACCTTGAGGCAGGAGGCAGAGGAGAAAGGGAAGAAAGAAATTTGGAAATAGCACAAACACTTGTTGTTTCTCTTGATACCCCAGCAAAAGCAGTATTTCTGATATCACTCTCCCCTCTTGTCCTCATGACTTATATGTTTTCATCTCATCCTCCGACGTTCATTGGGATTGACTGCTTTGCTTCCATTGTCTTTATTATCTATTGTCTGAGCTACAACTAAATTCCTAACCAGTCACCGTGCCTCGAGCTTTTCCCCCTTCCATTCATACATTTGTTTTCCTGACAGAATGACCTTTTCTCAATCATGATCATGCCACGCTTCAATCAGCCTGTGTTTTCTGCTGGGAAGCAGAGCAGAATAAAAGTCAAGTTCGTCTCTGGAGGGAGTTCGGTGTGGTTGACCGACACTTAAAGAGAGGTCTATAACGCAGTGTTATAAATGTTACAATCACAACCTCAGTGAACCACTATGTGGACACTGAGCAGGAAACTACTCATTTTGTAGAGGGAGACAAGGAAGGCTCGGGTCATAAAAAATATTGGAGTTGGGTCACCTGAGAATAAGAAGAGTTTGCCATGTAGAGGAGGGGAAGACACGCCGGGAAGGAAATATTTTATGCATGAGCCGGGCAGCCTGAAGGAGTATAGTATATCCCAAGCCCATGAATATCCACGTGGGATACAACAACATAGCCCTGTGCTCCTTAACGACAGAGGTACATTCTAACAAGTGTGTTGTTAGGCAATTTTGTTGTGTGACCACCACAGAGCATACTCAGACAAACCTAGATAGTGTTGCCTACGACTCACCTAGGCTGCCTGCTATAGAATACTGCTCCCAAGCCACAATCCTGTGCAGTGTGCTACTGTGCAAAACAACACAATATCAATCAAACAAGAGACAATGATGCAATAAGGAGATGCGGTAAATAGGAGATGCATGAGGCTTCCTGGCATCAATGAGCAAACTGCTTAACAGCAAACTTTTCTTATAAGTAGAAAGAGTATACTCTAAAATAACAATAAAAATATATTATATTAAAGACACAAGCCAATAACATAGTCGCTTTTGATTATTAAGCATCATGTACTGTACATTATTTTATGTTCTATACTTTTCTTTTTAAATTTTTATCTATTTATTTATTTTTAATCCTCACCCGAGGATATTTCTCCATTTATCTTCAGATAGAGTGGGAGGGAAGGGGAGAGAGGGAGGGAGAGAGAAACATCGATGTGAGAGAGACACATTGAATGGTTGCCTCGCACACGACTCCAACCAGGGCTGGGGATGAACCACAACCAAGGTATGTGCCCTTGACCGGAATAAAACCCGTGACTCATTGGTCTACAGGCCAACACTCTAACCACTGAGCCCAACCTGCCAGGGCTATGTGTTATACTTTTATATGACTGGCAGAACAATAGTCTGTTTACATCGGCATCACCACCAGTGGCTGAATCGTGAGTTGTGCTATGACATTGTCACAGCTAATGCATCACCAGATGGTAGGGGTTCCTCAGCTCCATTATAATCTGTGGGACCACCGTTACATATACAGTCTTCTGTCAACCAAACGGTTGTTATGTGGACAGTGCCTACTCAGTGATCGTAAACACTTAGTAATAATTGCTGGCTCTGACCTAAGCATTTTACATATATTAATCCGATGAATCCAGGAAACAATTCTATTAGGCATATGTCATTGTCATCATCTCAGAGGTGAGGAAACAGACACTGAGACGTGAGGCTGACAGAGGTCACGGAGCTAACAAGCCGAGCACTACTGGCACACTTACAACTGGGTTTAGAACCTCCACCCTTCATCGTAATGCTGTAGGGTAGCCTGGGAACTGGCAAAGAATTGTTTTATGTAGATTCAAGAATTTAACCATGAAAATGAGAATCAGGTTGCCCTTAGCAGGGAGTGTGGATGACAGGTGACTGCAAGCAGTGCCAAGAGCCATAGTCGTGTTATAAGGAGACCACAGACAAGCAAGGATATGGGCTCAATTAGGCTCAAGCTGGTGGGACTGGAGCAGGGGGCTGATTGAGTGGACATTTAGAAAATAAGTTCATTTGGGCTGCAAGTGAATGTGAATATGAGAAAAGGGAAAGCTCAAGATAGTGTTCCAGATTCCGGTGTGTGTGACAAGCATGAATGATGGTGCCCTTGAAGTACCAGGAAGAAGAAACCAGCAAGTTAAGTTCGAGAGGTGTAAATTCCGAAGGGTCAGGGGGAAAATCCCAGTGTAGACCAAGTATGCCCGCCCGCCCTCCCTTCTGCCCTCTATCCCTGCCTGCCTCCCTCCCTTCCTTCCTACCTTCCTTCGTTTCTTTCTTTGTACATATTTAGTAAGGTCAGGAACTTAAAAAAAGTATTGCTATTAATATATGTTCCTGTTTTAGGGACTTTTCTAGGCAAAAACTGTATTTTCCCATGTCTTAGAAACATGGTGGAGTCCTGTGCAAGAAGAAAAGACCCAAGTCTTTGGAACCAGATTGTCCTTAGTGGGACTCTCCACTCTGTTACTTACTCGTTTTGTCATGCAAAAGGTAGTTAGTCTTAGGAGCGCACTTTCTTCAAATCAGCAGGCCTGGATTTCTAAATCAGATGTGTCTCTTTCAGTTGTCATTTAATATTTTTGAACCTCTGATTTCCCTTTTATAAAATTGAATAGTAACATGTACCTGGCAGCATTCATTTGGGGACTAAATGAACTTAAAGGTATATTCTTAGCCCAGTTGATGGCATGTAGTAATCATTCAATAAATATCATCCAGGAACTACAGGAATTTTAATAATTAGCATATGTACAATATGTGGTATAATGCTATCACTAAACTGCTCTTACCAATTACTAATCATAATGTAAATGACATGCAAACATATTTGTATAGAGACTACCTCTGTCTACAAAGTGATCTCGTCTATCATTCTGATATTATGTATCCTTTAACGAGCATTCCAATGGCACATCAGCAAGTCCTTCAATCAACTTAATTAGAACAATGTGCTTTCTCTTCTGGCATCCCAGGGTCATTTCATAACATCTCCATTGCCACAATAAGCTAACTTATAATTATGTGTGTGCTTAGATGAGCCTTCTAATTGATTCTGAGCTCCAAAAATATAAGGGGCATGCTTTATTCATCTTTGATTCTCCAACAGAATGGAGGACAGTGCTAAACGTGAGGCGGGATAGGTTGAATTCCTCAGACAGAACCAGCTGTCTCAACATGCACTTTCTGAGAAGACTGCTCACAACATACAAAAGAACAACAGAAACATGGCAGTGGCTGATAGATCACTGTAACAGCTGTGTGAGTCTCAGATGTGCTGGCTATGGTCACGGGAGGATTATTTTATTTTTCTTAGAGCATGCATTTAAATAGAGAAAAATTAAGAGTCCCTTTTGTTTATATCCAACTGAGAGAAACAAATGCCTTTTTTCCATGCTCAGCTGACAATATGTTGATGTTTTTCAAGTTTGCGTTCATCATTAAACCAGCCCAAGGAAACTGGAGGTCAATGCCAGTTCTTGGATAAAAACACTTATAAAATCTAGAATGTTAATTAGCTACTATCTTGGGAATTTGAGTCATACACTTATAGAAAAAAAACTGATACTTTTTTTTTTTATGCTCTTTTTTATAGCTTGTATGTGTGTAAGAGTATTAACTGTGATAATTACTTAAGGAGGTGCGTACATTGGATACATTCTCTATTGTGTTACTCATTCGTGTGTATAGTCCATAATAGTTTCTCTTCTTTTTTAAAAGATCAACTAAAATATTGCCGTTTGAATTACAAGCCTTTTACATAACCAGTTCCAGTCCTATTTTTCCCTGTCTTGCCAATAGAGAATCTGGTACCATTTGTGGTATGAGGTGGGGGAGTTTCCCATACCAGCCAGCAATTCTTGGGACACCACCTCAGTTTTCTACAATTCAACTTGATTCTGACACTGTTGACCTGGAGATACTATCAGAATCCACAGGTTGAGAATTCAGTCCTATACAGCTGACACCCAACCACACACACACACACACACACACACACACACACACACGCACACTCTTCAAAGGCCAGTTTGTCACCTATACTTCTAATTGACTGGCTATAAATCAAAGGTTTCCAAGACCCCTCCTTGAGTTGAACTGATTTGCTAGAGATGCTCACCGAACTCAAAGAAATACTTTACTTAGTAGATTACAAGTTTGTTAGAAAAGGATATAACTCAGAAACAGCAAGACAGAAGAGATGCATAGGGCCAGGTAAGTGACAAGGGCATATTGAGCGTCCCTGCCCTTACTACCTTCCCAGCACCGCCATGTGTCCACCAGTATGGAAGTTCTCCAAAACACCCAGTCCTTTGTGGTTTTTAGGGAGGCTGCATTACAATCATGATTGGTCAACTCAGTTCTCTCCTCTCCCTGGAGGTTAGGAGGTGGTCCTGAAAGGCTCAACTCTCTAATCCCATGGTTGGTTTTCCTGGTAACCAGATCCCCAATCTTAGGTTACCTAAGGGCTTTCTAAAATTCACTTTATTAAGATAACAAAAGGCACCTTTATTGTTCTTGCCACAAGACATTCCAAGGGTTTTAAAAGCTCTATACCAGGAACAGGGTTGGAGACCAGATATACATGTCTTATTATAAATCACAAAAGCACACCTCCCCAAAGGTGTTCATTAAAAGTTTGTAATCTAAATGCGCACTCACACATACAGACACTCACGACCAACTTGATGTTCGTTGTTTGTAGAACTAAAAGAATGTGTAACAGGACTCATTATTATCTCAGTTGTGGGAATTTGGAAATATTTTCTAGCCTCTGCATTTTTCTAATTTGTGAAATGGGAAAATCACTCTACCAACTCAAACATTATAAGGATATCATAAAAATTATGAACATATGCCTTGTGAAGAGTACCTAGCATGCATGAAACCCCAACAAACATTAATTCCTCTTATTATAGCATAATGTATATTTAAATTCATAAGCATGTCATTCATCCATTTTTATTTATTTTAATTTAACTTTACTTTTGGAGTTTTATCAACACTCACAACTAGGGGATAAAATAATTAATGTGCTCCTTGTGACTCATATGTAGTATTTTCACATAACAACGTTGCATTTTTTTTACTCATACTCACATTAATGGGTGTTTAGGATTTTTCATTTTTAAAAAAAAATTTTTTTTATCCTCACCTGAGGACATTTTTCCATTTTTTGTTCAGATAGAGCGGAAGGGAGAGAGAGGAAGAGAGAGAGAGAGAAACATCGATGTGAAGGGACACATCGAGTGGCTGCCATCCGCACGACCAACCAGGGTCGGTGACAAACTGCAACCGAGATACGTGCCCTTAGCGGGAACTGAACCCGGGTCTCTCTGGACCGCAGGCCGACTCTCCAACCGCTGCGCCAAACTGGCCAGGGCAGGATTTTTCATTTTTTAAAAATATTTTAGAACCAATGTTGAAATGAGTATCACTTTATAGGTTTCCTTTCCTTGAGCAAATGCGTGTGAGTTTCTGTTACCTACGAAGACAGGAAACTACCATCACATAAGGAATGCACTTTTTCAGCTAAAAAGAGACACATTGCTCCCCAAAGTAGTTCCAATTAAGCCATGAATTAGAGTTTTTATTTCCCCGCATATTGTCATTGTATGCTTTTTATCAGACTTTTGAACTTTTGCCAGTCTGAAGGTTTAGTGCCCGCATATCAATGGCATTTGATTGTTTTCATTTGCATGCCCTGTTTATTCTTTGGGTTGACTGTGATTTTGTATTTATTGGCTTCTTGGACTTCTTCTTTTTATGAATTTTCTTCACGCATTATACCTTTTTCTACTTTTGTCACCAAAGGTGGGGAGTCTTTGCCATCCTACACAGAGAGGCCAAAGTCTTTGCTTTTTCACAGAGAAAAGCAGTTTCTATTTGTCAGGTAGCAAAACCAGGAGACTAGAGACAAAATTCAAATTATTCTCCCTGAAGAATTGAAATTGAAAGAATCCGGTGAGGAGGGGTTATATATATCCATTCATTCTAATTCAGGGGGTCGGACTGGATGGTCTTGCAACTGAGCCATCCGAGGTCAGGAGCATGAAAGAGGGCAGGAGGGTACAAAGGAATTTCGATCTGTCAGAGTTTGCTCGCGAGTCTTGTGTGAGTGCATTGGGTCCAGGTACAGGATCTTCTTCGTTGACAGGCCTCTCGCTTTTAATGGTTCCCCACGGAAAGCAGCAGCAATCTGTTCCTTGAGTTCCGTGAGTCTTAGTTCCTCTTTGCTCTCAAGGTCAGTTTAGGGTCATTTGGCTGCTAACTCTGCTTACTTCAAGCCTCTGGGACAAGTTGGATCCAGTTTGATCTGGTTGTCTCTTCAGTGTGGTGAGGAAGCATGCTGTTACCTTTGGAAAGACACTAAATTAAAAACTAAGGAAATACTAATAGGGCTTGGTTAGTAGTAATGCTGATGGTTCTTTTGGCAAATACTAATTTTTTTTTTCTGTGTACCAGGTGCTTACAACTGTCATATGAGGTTTTTGCATAAAGTCTAAAAAAATAAAAATGTGGGTGAGGAGAAAGCAAATAAAAGTACTAATTGCAATTTTTAAGCTATGCTTTATATTTGATTTCAACTTTTAGAATCAATATGTATTTATGATTACAAAATAAATGGCACACTGACAATAGAAAATAAAAGTCTCCTCATTAGGACGTTCAAGGACATGGTTGAAATGATGTCCTCCTCTGACGTAGCGGGATTCCGGCGATGTCATGCATTGTTATCTGATTGTGCTAAGGTGTGAGCAAAGCTATTTGAATTTGCAGAGTCAACCTAGAGGAAGTGAACATGGTGTAATATTAGGAGGAGGAAGAAGGAAAACAGTGAAGTGAGATGACATATATGATGAAAATATTCCTCCACTATAATAAAAATCAATTGAAAATATCAAACATTAATCATTTAAATAGCATATTCGTATTATTTTGTTATATGCACTGGGGATATGGCAGTGTGAAGGAGTGGTCTTGCTTTTCATTATTTGCTTTCTATATATTGTTGAATATTGTATGCATTTGTGCATTATTTAATTCTTTAAATGCACCCTAAAATAAAATGCGGAAGACAGCCGAGTCATGGCATATTGCCAGATTGAAGGTGGTAAGCTGATATTTTCATAAGTAAACAAAGAGAGGGCTGAAACTGGTGTTAGGGATCAGAGTGAGTTTGTGAAATGGTCTCCCAGGGAGCCTGTCCTCTGTGCATTTTGGCTGAGCAAGGCTCATCATGTTACAGTGGCCACACTTCATGACAGTTCTCATGCAGAATGTGCTAGACACCCCCGGCCAAGCCCAGAGGAGCGAGATCCGCACACACGTCTGAGACGTATCTGATTTGGAGGCTGTCTGAGACTGTAAAGGGGTTGTTTAAAAAGACTCTCACTGAATGAATCTTTGGGGGGCCCACCACCACAGTCTGTGAGTTATTCTCATACACGTGCAGCATGATTTTATGGGCCTTGCAACTCTGCCTAGTTTTCAGAAAATGAGGAAGTCAGGGTGGGAACCCCTAAAGAACTAAAAACAATAAAAATATGACCATTCTGACATTTATTTCCATTCCCTGAGCCTCATTATCCTCATTCTTCAACAACAATAAATAAACAAAGGAAATAATTTCTGTGATGATTAAATGAGGTATTGTAAGTTGAAAGTGATTTGAAACAGTAACTAGACTATATGTACAAGGAAGCACATTTCATTTAACTTAATTGCTCTGAATGATCCAGTTGTCAAATCAGTTTTGATATCCCAGGCTTCTTGAAAAACATGTTTTTTGAAATAAGTGAATATGGTTCTGTAGCCCACGTGGCCTCCCACGAAAAGTTCATGGCGTTAGTTGCGCTCCTGGTTAGCTCTATCACCCGCCATCATTTTAGTGTAATTAGCTCGGAAGGGAAAGAACCTGTTTTCTGTGAAAACATAGGATGGAGTTGCAGGGGGCATGGCATGAGAAAAGGGGACTGTGAATGAGCAGATCCCCTGCTGTTTCCATAAATGTCCTCTCTAGTTAACCCAAGTTCATTTCAACACCACTGAAAGCTCTAATTTCCGGAATGCCTCTGACTTGCTTGGGAATGTCTGGCTTGTGAGGCCACTGATGTTGAGATTGCTCATTTCCAGCCAGCAGACCACCCAACCAGCCTTTCACAGTCCCTGCCAGAGTATCAATATGGCCTCTAATTGCTCTCAGCAGGGAATTTAGTCCTCTCAACAGATGGGATGGTCACCAGGTCAACCTGGCCATCTGTTCTGTGGCCCAAAAGAGCCATAAAAAGAAGCTAGACCAGATCACAGGCTAAGTCAAGGGTTCCTCAACACATGACTTAATACTCCTTGGAGATTATGTCTAAATTCCCACATGCGATGGAGAAAAATGTATTTAAAATGACTCTGATGATGCATTAGCTTAAAAGAGTGAGGCATTCTCCAGTGGGTGTTAAGATTTTAAAATGTATTTTATGTGTTTTGAAAATAACAAGAAGTAAAATGATGGAGAGAATATTTCTAAATTGGTGAGATAAACCTTTAGAAGGTTGCTAAGCAAAGCTCTTTGGCTTATAAACTGCCTTCATTGAGATAGTTTTTACGTCTTCTGTGTGTACCTCTAAATCTGCTCTGATACCAGTTCCCTGTGGATTGACCCACTAGCAAAGCTACTTATAGACAATGAAGAGACTGGGCTCAGTCCTGCCTAAATTAGCTGTGAAATCATTCAGGTCTCTCAAAGACGACATTTCTTCTTATCCAAATGAGGGGTACTTGGTACATTAACTCTATGCCACGGTTCTCTTTTACTTAATTTGATAGTTATAATGATGAATTTTCACCTTCAAAACTTGCTTAAACAGCAATCCCACTTCTGGGAATATACCCTAAGAATCCCAAAACGCCAATCAGAAAGAATATATGTACCCCTATGTTCATAGCAGCACTATTTACAATAGTTAAGATCCAGAAACAGCCCGAGTTTCCATCTTTAGATGAGTGGATAAAAAAAAAAAAAAAAAAATGTGGTATATTTACACAATGGAATACTGAGCCGCTGTAAGAAAGAAAAATGTCTTGCCCTTTGAGACAACATGGAGGGGCCTGGAGGATATTGTGTTAAGCAAAATAAGCCAGCCAGAGAAAGACAAGTATCACATGATCTCACTTATTTGTGGAATCTAATAAACAAGATAAACTGACAAACAAAATAGAGCCCAAGGCTCTGCATGGGATGGACGGACGGAGGTCAAAGGAGTGTGGGACGAGGAGGACTGGATGAAAGGTGAAAGAAGGTGAAGAGATTAGCCAAAGACGTATATTCACAGCCTGTGGACTCAGACGACAGTGTGGTTGGTGATGGCCAGAGAGAGTGGGGTAGGGGTTGAGGTGGGTAAATCAAGGACACCTGCCATAGTGTCAAGAATAAATATTTTAAATGCTTAAAATACTTCAAGTGTTTGATATACAAGACAGTAAAAGGCAAAATAGAAAATTGTCCATGTTTTAATTTCAAATGCGCAAAAATCTGTGTTCCCCCTGCTAATAAAACTACGCACATGCATGTTAACAGTTGTATATTAATCGGCTTCAGCTGGAGTTGGCAGAGCAGGTCAGCAAAGGTACTGCTTGGAAAACTGGCGTTTTCTGCAGTAACAAAAGCAGTGATCAAAGATCCTGATTCAAGGGTATTACAAAAGCACATTTATAAAAGTATACAGTGAATAATAAAGATGAGCTATGATTATTAATATGTAGAATGAAAAGAACATTATTTTAATGCAAAATTTTCAGGAAGAAAAAAAAAAAGAAAACCCTCTGAATTGATTTAGTTATAACTTTACATCTGTGCCAATCAAATTAGACTGATTACATTACAACTCTGATGTTTTAACATGATGGAATAAAAGGCTATATTTCATCCATCATTTCTCTCCCTGTAAATAACACTCTAGAACACAGAGACACAACGTTAATCACACTTGATATTGAAGGTAATTTGTATTCAGATAATTCTGAGTATACCACAAAGAACTGATCTTTCATCCCGTGGCATGGATCAAACTGCAGCCCTGGTCTACAACCTTGAACGTCCGAAAGTCATCGTTCAGATACTCACTAGGATATGCAGAGGTCCCAGGAGCATTTTACTGAATTCGTCTCAGTAAGAAATCACTTCTCACTGTACCCCCACCACCGTGGTCCAGGCTAGCACTTGAATTATTGCAAAAGACTCTACCTGTCTTCCTGCTCTCACCTTGGTCTCCTCTGACCCTCACATACCTGTCAAAAATAACCTCTTAAAAACATACATCAAGACTCTAGGCAAGGTTCTATAAATTGACTCTTTACTAAATATAATTACATATGCCAAATAAAACATTTGTCCATCACCATAAAGTCTTGAAACAGCTGAAAAAAAAAAAAAAAAAACAGTGCAAACACTGCCAGTCAAATTTGGGGGAATTATTTGAATCCAGGGAGGTGAACAGACTATTGGAACATCAAATAAATATTAAGGGGACTTACAACCATCATGTGCTTGAACTGAAGGTTGTATGTTTCCTGGAGTTAGGAGAGAATTCCGTGCACAGCGACCATCTTTCCATGTTAAACTGAGGACAGGCCCATCAAGTAATCTGCACAGGCTGTACATTGTCCAACGCCAAGGTGGGGAAGGGGTATTCTGACACACTACGGTGCAATTTGTACCGTTTGAAGCTGTACCGTTTACAACATGCACAAACAATAGGAAACCACTTTACTGGAATTTCAAAAGGCTTCACCCAGAGGATAAAAGCAAACTAAATTAAACAATTCTATTCTTAAATTCAGGATGCTGTGGATAAGGTTACGTGATGCTGAGAAAAACAGAAGACAAAGGAACTGAAGACACAAATTAGTCTTCCTCAGAAGTTGAGTCCACAGACCATGCTTTTCAGGAGTATCTGTGATCACCATCTGGGTGGGCTGGGAAACATCAAGCCATATCCTCGGTTGGTGGTGGTCTTCCAGCGGTATTGTCTCCAGGCACCTATGTGAAGCAAACACAGAGCCTCTAGAGGAGGGTAAATGTACCTAAGGCTTTCTGCAAACTCCAAAAATATTGTTTCCAGAGCAGTGACCATCACTAATGGTAACCAGGCACAAGAAGCAGAAAACAACACTTAAGCAAGAAACAACGGGACCACAAAAACAGGAACTTACAGAGCTGCACAATGAAGCGATGATGGCGTGGTAGGTTGATTGCATCAGTGATCCAAATGATCCCCCCTTCCTGTATGTGTGTGACTTCCCACTTGACATCTCCTGTCATCAAACGCAGAGTCTACTGCCCTGTCCCTGGAGTCTGGGTTGGCCTTGTGACCCTGCTTTGGCTGATCCAATGCAATAGAAGGGACAGTGTTCTGGCTTCAAAACAAAACTCAATCTGTGTATACCTGCTTTCCTTCTGGCTTGCTATGGTCCCCATGAAAATAGACATTATCAAAACTGCTGGAAAACGAGTCAGGTGGACACCTGACATCCCACAGTGAAGGCCACTCAGGCCATCCATACACCAGCCATGCCGTTCACATGAGTCCAGAAAACCCCCCAAGTCAGCTCAGTCCACCAACCGCACACAGACGTGGGAGTTAAATAGATGCCCCACTGCTCACACGTTTCTTGTCTCTAGCTTCTGAATCCACCCCTCCAGACTGTGCACAGCTCTTCTATGCATTGCTCCTGGAGGGGAACAGCTGTGCCTGTGGAGGGCTCTCCACACTGAGAAATGCAGGGGTCAGTGCTAAACTCTCTCTGCAGGGGGCCCTGGACAGACATTTCAGGAGGAAGAGGCCATTCTTCCTGACTGGGGCTGCCTGGCTGGTCACCTGTGCTGGTGTGAAGATGTGTCCAAAACACACAGTCCCAACAGCAACCTCGCAGCCCTGGCCTGGCCGGTGATCATTTCATGCGTGGACTTCCCAACAGGGACATCTGTGCTCCAGCCTGCCCCACTCAATGGCGTCTTCACTCTGTCTTAAGAAGTCCCTCTCTTTTCTGATAAAGATGTTCTATACTTTCTCTAGTATGTGTGTAGATCAGTGTGTGTGTTTAATTCAAATATAATTTATTTGGGGATGTAACGTGAGTTAATTATGTTATTATTTCATACGGGAAATAACGTTTATTTAAACACTGTATATTGGATACAGACAATCGGTCCTTTCCCCACAGGTATTTCTAGCAGATTTCAAGCCACTGAAAATGCTGAGTGTAATTTCTAGCCTCTGTGTCTCTCCATGTATCTATCACTTTGCAAAAACCACACTGTCTCGAACAGTACAGCTTCGAAAGTCCTTGCGTTTGGTAGCACACATTTACATTTTCTATATTTCTGTCTCCTCTAGAATGATCATAGCTAATTTGAACCTTGAATTTTAATATAAATTTCAAACTCTCTAGATGAATAAGCTGTCAGAGCGTCCTGAGACTTTCACTAGAATGGTTTCAGATGCATTGGTTAATCGAGGGAGGATGACGTCTTTGTAAAATGAACATTCTGGGTCACTGCATTCAAGGGTCAAGTTTGGACCAGTGTGTGTGTTTGGCCCGTTTGGGTCCTCCATCTCTGGGCATCAGGCAAGACCGTAAGTTCCATGGTCCCACTTGGACCCAATTGCTTTCAGGACTTCACTTCCTCAAGAATGTGTTAAAGGAAAAGCAAAATGATGTGTTTCTAAAATTCCACCTCCAGCATTCTCTCGTGTTTGTTTCCCTAAACTCCAACACATTTATGGATTAAAGTCTCTCTCGTGTGAATTATGACAGCAGAACCTGTTACATTTACCAATGCTACTGTTAGTATTCATCCAATTCCTTGCTAGGGCACAAACACAGTGTAAAATGCTTCCTGTGTATTCTCCCATCTGATCCTCACAAAAACACGAAAGAGGACCCCTGGTCCGCCAGACACTCCAGGGCAGACATACCTGTTGTTAAAATATTGAGATGTTTTCATCACAAACAGTAAATAACTAGTTCCCAAACGGCTCGTTCCTTTCCTGGTCAGCATCTGCGCATTCCTCAGAGCTCCCGCGATCCAGGTGCAGGAGGTGCACCTGCCCAGGTGGGCTCCAGTTCCTGCACCAGGGCTGTGACCAGCATCCTTTCTGTGGTACCAGTCACCAATATTTTGAATACCGTCCCTAAAAATGTGTATTTCTCCTATTTTACAAATGAGAAAGTTCAAGTTTAAAAAGATAAATGCCTCAGAAAAGGGGGGTGGGGAGGGAGGGATGAGATAAACCAAAGAATTTGCACGTATGCGTAACCCATGTACATAGACAACAATGCTGGGGTTGGGGGCCAGGATCAAGAGGAGGGTGTCTAGGGGGAAAAGGAAAACCATCTGTAACAAAAAATAAAGTAATAAAAACTGCAAAATAAATTTTAAAAGCTGAAGACAGTAAAAAAAAAAAAAGTATATAAAAAATAAAAAGATAAATGGTATGCTCATGATGACCCAAATTTTAGGTGTTAGAATTCAACCCAACTGCAGATCATTAGATCAAAATTGCAATTAGTTTATGCAGAGTTGTCAGCTCAATGTCTCCATTACTTTTGAAAAATTGTCACCCCCTCCTCCGCCCCCGTGCCCCGCCCAGGTCACACACAACATTGGTCAAGATTTTAAAATAGTGCTTCTGAAGTTTCAAGCATTTATTTCTGAGACTGTTCGTTTTTCACTGTTAAGATACAGCCAAGGAAGTTAGCGCGCAGTCAAATTCTTTACACATTTCAGCAGCTTTCTGATCCATCTGTTTACTGATGTCCTTTGACTCTATAAATCATGCTGTCCAACCTCTAAAAACGGGAGTCATCAGTTAGGTGTCAAAATCCCTTCTGCTACCATAATTTGTTCCCTGGATGAAATCTGTCACCTTCCCGGCGAAGCTGGCTACCTGGACATGAGGAAGCAAACGTCGCTGCAGCATCTAAGAGCGCCGGCGTCTAAACGATAAACAACCGGAAACAGCACGGTTATTTAAAAGTATGTGAAATAATTATTTCCCACCTAATTTAATTAATTAAAGGACTGCTTAACAAACCTTTCTAGTAATCCAGTGTGCACAAAGGTGATTCTAGCAAGATAATTTACATTGGCTGCACTAATACAAACGAGATATCTGATAAGACAACAATGATTTCACAAAAAGCAACATATATGTACTACATTAAATATTTTGCATGTATTTAAAGTTACAATAGTGTGGGGAAGGCAGGAGAGGGGGGAGTAGGGAGGAAGGAGTTAATGGGGAAGAAAGAGAGGGGACATCTGTAATGCTTTCAACACTAAAGATAAAAATAAATAAATATAAATAAAAAAATCACTCTCCAAAAATTCCAAATCTCAGGCAGGCCTCCCCCTGAAATCCAGGTTCCCCACTGCAGAAGATCATTCAGGGTGTGCTTCGAATGGCGTAAGTTACGCCCGAAGTAGGAAGAAAGTAACGAATGGTAATCCATTCCAAAGTGTGCGCAGATGGGTTTGGGAAAGATGTCTGGTCCCGTTTCCAGGCCGCACACAGGAGAGCAGTAAAATCCTTCTTCCTCACTATCATGTGACATAAACGCTGATGTCAGGCAACAGAGGTCCACGTTTAGGTAACCATGGCTCCCGCTGAGCAAGGAGGGGGAAAGGGTGATGCTCTGAGGCCGAAGGAGAAATCTGAAGAGGGGGCTGCCTGGGGGTCAATTCCATCATCTGTAGAGCAGACCAAGAAGAGGGCTCTGCTGAACTTGCTAAGCGTTCTAATCTACGGCGCGATGAGGTTTCAGTCATACGGGAGAAAATAGTTTTCTCTTCCTATATACTTCACACGATGTAGTGAAACTTTTTTTAAAACCCTGAATAAAGAAACTGTTACAATTTGAAAAAAAAAAAAAGTAAATAAATACAATTAAAAGTAATTCTGGTGGAAACTAAGCAATCACCTGTAAAATTATCCTCATGGTAAGTATGAAAACTTGAATGCCAAAAGGTATGTACATTCTTATTGTTACTTAGTTTTTTTCTTCTGTTTTCTCAATTTCAATATGTTTATGACACCGCCGTAGCCAAGGTATTTATAAACCCTACCAGTACTCAGTTTCTTGTGTGTCCTGTCTTTTCATTCAATAGAGCATTCTGTGTCAATGTAGGTGAAAGGTTATATGTGTGACATTTGGAAGCTGCAGTTGGTGATGCTTCCGGTCATATAGGAAGGTAGCTGGTCTACAGCGAAAGAAAATAAAGACACATGTAGAGAAATCGAGATTATTTTGTAGCAGTTGTGGTTGAATTTAAAATGTGTCCTTAAGTCCTACATAAGCTTTCGTCCTTGTTGGATTTTGCTTGTAAAGGCCATCTCTAGGTACCGTGAACTCACATAAGGGCCTTCATTATGGAAGCGTCTGGAAGGAGCTGTGATTAGGGGAGACTGGATGCAGACAGAAGCCATGGAAGATGGAGTGAGGCGAATAATGGACGATCACATTCTGAGAAGCTTTGAGGTCACAGTAAACAACTAACCGTGAATATAAACTCATCTCTCTCCTTTTCACCATGAAAAGGACATTAGAATACTGTCAATGGGGAGACAATGTTTGTGGGTTTACAGATGGGTCCTTCAATCTTAGAAAGCAGCTAACTAAATACATATGAAATTTAGAGAAGTACGTTTGTAGACTTTGCTTCAGTGTTGCTATTTCTGGACAAAGCCTTCCCAGACATTGGATTCTTTTCTTAGGTATTGTATTCCTAGTTAAAAATGTTACAATCCGGCTAAGAGAGGAAAGTAACTCAACTCCAAAGGGGCAGCAGAAAGGTGAGAAGTTTATTTCTGGGTAGATTTGAATGACAGAGATGATAAATGTGTTGAGAGACTGACTGTGGAGCATAAGATAAAGCCAAGAGTCAAAAATGACACCAAGATGTTTGGCCTTAAAACCTGGAAGCGTGAAGTTGCCCTTGACTGAGAGGTAGAGGTCGTAGAGTTGGTTTAGAAGAAAATATAAGTAGAGCAGTTTTATTCATGTTAGTTTCAGAGGCCAACCAACCTACACACCTGTGCTTATCTACATTCAGCCATTTATCTTTTCTTCCTGTCATAAAAAAGACATGACCTAATGTTAATCTCTCCAGTTCTATTCTGGATCTCAGCTCTATTTCCAAGAGTCATTAATCCTCCAGTGTACACCGTATGTCTTATTCTCTCTAGCTTTGTTTGTTTGTTTTTCTCTCTGGTCTTTTTCAGATTCGTTTGAGAGCCCTTCTTCTTGCCTCTGTTTCTTAAATCAGTGTTATTACCGTCTTCCACAGTCTTCTCTCACACCCTAGGTGCACTTCCTGACAAGTTTCATCGGCTTCTCCCCAGCTCAGTATGTCCAGCTCAAGCCTGTGTCCTCAGCTCCTGTCATGTCTGCACTGAGTATCTCCGCTGAGCTTCTCATAGCTGCACTGGCATCTCAAACTAAACGCATTCCCCTCAGTACTCTGCCCTACGCAAATAAACATCAGCATCAGCTTTTGCGTGCCTACCTTGCTGAAAGACACCACTCCAATGCAGTGGCTCTAGCCAAAGAAACTTAGGAGCCCTCTCTGATCTAGACCTCCTATCTACCCCTCGAATTTATCTCCTTATCCAACTTCATAATTTGAGAAGAAAATTGTGAACAAATGGGAATACATAGGAACATGTTAATTATTCTCAGGTAGAAGCTCTAGCCCCAACCCCTAAGAGAAGGTTGGATTCCCTTTTTCTGCCATTAAGAGAATAAAGAGATGCTCATCTTTTCTACGTTCATCCTTTTCTTCTTGATGATTAATTATTATTTCATCCGAACGTACATTGTGTAGACTTGATGTAGGACATCATCAATCACTTTGTGAAATTACATTCATAGACTTCAATCACAGGTTGAGTCAGGCTAAATATGAATAGACAGTTTCAGGGAGAAAAGAAACGTTAGATCTTTGGAGTACTTCCCATATTTGTCATTTCATATGCTCTTATATCAGTAATAAAATAAGAACCAACATTCTTCCTTACACATGAGGAAATTTAGATGCAGAATTATTATGCAAATTGCCCCAAATCACACATTCAAACTTAGGTTACAATGTCATTTCTCTAAAATCTCTTAATTTTTGCTATATCAAAATGCCATACATTTTTGTTCATGACTCAACACTTTTAATCTCACATTGATAATAGAGAGATCAATTATATGTTATTGGATCATTTGAATTATTTAAGCAGAGAGTAGATAAAAGGAGTTGGCAGCTAGTGAGCCCTGCTCTGTGCTTCACATAAGGTATTTTATCAATATATTCATCATAGTATTTTTATAACTGCCTTCACCTCTTTCAAAATACACCATAAAAACAAAGAGCATGGGTCACAAAGAGCATGGGTCAGGAGTCCTTCTTTAGCAAATATGAGAAAAAAACTCAAATAATTTAATTAAAAAGACAACTCTCTGGCTTGTGCAATTAAATAAAAACAGGTGACTCAGGAAGGGAAGAAGGAAATAATGTAAGGAGCAGGTGCATAGGTAGGCTTAAGAAAAAAGTAGAGCCTCTGGACCTAATTCTCTCCCTAAACCCAGTGTAGTGTTGTCCATTGGCTTCATTCTTTGAAACAAAACAGAAATTTCTAAACTTAACAGGTAATGGTTATGCCATCAGAGTAAGGCTCATTTCTTTCTTCTCTTTCGAACATCCTTGAAAAGGCATTCTACCTGACCGTTCTTGTCGTATGCTCACCCGTGGGGAATCCCCTCTGTGCCTGACAAGGGTCACTGCTGTTCTAACTTCATGGTTGGAGAGGGAAGTGAGGAGAGTAGTGGAGAGCAAGACGATCTCTTTGCAAGACTAAACATTTAAAAAAGATCTCAGGTCTCCGTACCTTTGAAAAGTATGTGTCCTTAAACTTAAGCCCACTGCTTATCAGCCAGCATCTCCTTGGGGAAAATTATAAGAAAGAAAAGTCTCTGATTTCTCCACATTTCAAGGAAGTAGGTTTTCCATCTTTCCTCAACTATTTCTATTAACAATTTATTCATTGTTAATAGACTGTCTTTTCACATCAATGCACAACGCAGAGAGAAAAGAACACGTTGGTCAGACCCTGTATTCAGGTTTGAGTTTAGAAATACGCTGTCATTATATATAAATTATAAGCACTTCCAGTTAAGGAACAGATTATGTCACTCAAAGAAATTATAGTTTTTAAAGTACCTTGCTCCTTTGTTTGCATAGCCAATAGACTTTTGAATCTTTGTGGAAAAATATAGTGTATGACACAAGAGAAAAAAGTTAGGGCTGCTGTTTTTTATTACTTTTATAACATTTTCCCCTCCAGACACTGTTACACAGATAACTACTGGTGAAATATTCAAAAGGCTATTATGGATATATTTAACTCAAAGACTATTTATAAACTGGATTTTATAGACACAATGTCTGTGCAATGTAATATATTCCATCAATAACATTCCCTTCCTGTTGGCTTTCTAATTCACTTACGCGTTGTTCATTTGATCACTTGAGAAAGTAGGCTTAAAAGAAAAAACTACCATAGTTTGAAAGAATATGTTCACCTAGGCACTAATATAAACCTCACATGAATTCTGTGATGTAAGACGTAATAATTCATGCATCATTTTTAGGTAAATAAATTCAGGATCAGCAAGCTCGACATATTGACCCAATAACGTGATTGAAAGAGACACTCAAGAGTCCCAGAGAGAGAATTTGTTTCATTCCTTAGAGACAAACATTAATGGAAAACCTGGAGTGGAGGTGGAGGAAGCATTGCCCACACCAGGAGGTCGGGTTTCACCAGGAGCCTTCACATCTGGTTTTGAGGCTCTTCCTACGAGTTTTACTGCCCTCCCATACAGGCTAGCTGTATGTTCTCTGCAGACCACCTGCAGGTAGCACTTTCCTGAGTGTGGAACATGAGCCCGGAGAGAGCAAAGGTTAAATTCTCACGAGCGCATGCAAACGCGTGCAGGACTCAGACTGTTCTGACGTCTTGTCTGAGGCTCAGAAAGGCAACAGGATTTGGTTTCCATCCTATGGCACAAACTGAAGATGCAGAATTAAATTTTGAAGTCTCTGATTCTAAAATAATACTATTTTACCGTATTATTTTGTCCTACTTTATATGGGAAACGATCCACATTTTACACGTGACTTCATTATTATAACAGGAAATTGGAAGAAAATGATTTTATCCTAATTTCTCAGAGACTTCGTGGTAACTTGATGCTATTGGCTCTTCCATAAGTCTGTTCTTTCCTTATCTTGCTTTGTACTGTAGGTGGCTCTATCTGTTCTTTAAAAATAAAGAGCTGTGACCCACTTATCAATAAGAAATAATAACCCTGTCTGTGCACAAGGACAATCTGATGCTCCTCAGAGCTTAGACATGATAGTCTTGGGTGTGCGATGCTTTTGCCTTTGTGAATAATGGTCAAGGTTACGATCAACAACACAGATTATACTATGCCTATGTTGCTTCTATTTCTTAGATAAGCTCTCTATGTTATTTTTCACTGAGCTGGGACAGAATAAAGATTTATTGAGACAAAGAATAAAAAAATGTGAAAATAATTTTTTAGAAATTATTAGAAACAGCTATCCAAATCTAATTTTCCATTCTCTCGTTCATCAGTTTGCTTATAATTTTTTAAAAGCATTAAACCCAAACCCAACAAAATTTACTGGAAGGAAAGTGAAAAGAATCAGCTTATAATTGGACAAAATCTTATAGACTTTGGTGTCACCTCCACCCGTGCTTCGAATCTGGGCTCTGTTACCTATCCGCTACATGATATTTAATAAATTACTTCACCTCTCTGTACCTCCCACATTTGTATCTCCATGCAATTTGTATCATCATGAATGTGAGGCAGTGAAAACATTAAACAAAATAAGGTAAGTGTAACAGTGCACAGCCGGGACGTATCAACTAGGAAAACATCTTCACTTTCGCTTATTTTGATGAAAGACTCCCAAACACATTTTCCATGACGTTCTTGTACAAAAACACCAGTGAAATGTACACGGTAAATAACAAAATCCATTTTGTTTTGTTTTGTTTTTGTTTGTTTTTTTGGTTGATTTGACAACAGATTGAACTTCCTTTGGAACAGTATTAAGTCAGTTTAATGTACTTAGAAAATGTCACAGAGGAAGTGTTATCTGACCCATTCCCTTCCTTCTGTGTGATCACCCATTCCTGGGAGTGCAGTGCTAAGAACTGAAAATATTCCACATCTTTTTTCCCAGCCTGACTATTTTGGTTAAATAAAAAAGCTAACATATTCAGAAGGCATCACCGCTCGGTCACCTACCTGATTTCCTTCCCTCACAGACCATGCTGCACTCCCATCCGAGAGAAAACACCCGAGAAAAAAGCAAGATCCCTGTTAAGCAAAGGGCTTGACATCTATGAGTTATGACTTCTCTCACATTCTAGCCTAAAGGAAAGAGCCTAGAACCTTTGCCCTGCTCCACCCATACAGGTGCATAAAAATGTGTGAGAGGGTCAACAGCAAAGTGAACTTCTTATGATTCTCTAGCTGGATACTCATCTAGAAGATTTGTTTTTAATTTTTTTCTTTATTGATTTTAGAGAGAAAAGGAGAGGGAGAGATAGAAATATTGATGAGAGAGAATATCGATTGGCCACCTCCTGCGTGCCCCCCACTGGGGATCAGGCCCACAACCTGGACATGTGTCCTGACCAGGAATCGAACTGGTGACCTCTGGGTACATGGGTGGATGCTCAACCACTGACCACAGCAGCAGGGCTGGAAGATTTGTTTTTAGAAAAAGGAGAGAAGAGACTATAACTATGATGGAGGAATACAGTTTCTCTGTATCTGCTCCTTTTCATCTGTTTTCATGGTGAGCACCAAGACCGAAGGCTTTACCCGTTTTGGAAGCAGCTGCCCCTTTAGCAGTGAAATGAGCAGACCCTCGCCTGCGGGTCCGACCAAGGGCCTTTGAGAAAGAGGACGTGGGTCAGCGATCCCAGCCAGGGCCAGCACTACGCTCAAGCTGAAGAGAGTAAAGGTCTCATTCCTAAAGACCAAGGTTCCATCAGCTCCACAGGAAGAAGACCGAACATGCCCTGGCTGGTTTGGCTCAGCAATTGGAGGGTCGACCTGTGGATCCAAGAGTATTGGGTTCGATTTCCAGTCAAGGGCACATCGTACCTTGGTTGCGGATGGGATCCCTGGCCCAATGCTGGTCTCGCAGGAGGCAAACCATCGATATGTCTCTCTCACACAGATGTTTCTCTTTCTCTCACCCCTCCCTCTCGCTCTAAAAAAAAATCAATGGAAAAATACCCCTGGGTGAGGACTAAAAAGAAAAAGACCAAATAGAGATCTGGGCTGAAGGATGAGTTACTAATAAAGAGTATGATTTTTTTTTTTTTGGTATTTTTGCACACTTATTTTTCTTAAAGAAGTGATAAGTTTATGGTCAAGTGGCTGGTCAGTAGTTTAGATCTCAGCCATAAAAGAAAAACCATGAACCATGAGAAATATTTTTATTTCTTCTTCAACTAAAAATCTTGCTACCTATCCTTCCAAGGAGAGTAAATCATGGAGTTTTTATTTTGTCCCTGACTCCTCGTAGAGTTTCCAAATAGAGAAACAAAAAGGCCATCAGTTTTCTTCATAAACTGGGAGCACTATGGTGGATCCCATTCTTGTTAAATCACGGTGGATTAAATGCATGAGTGGTCTCTCCTCTCTTTGAAAACCTCACTGCCATGGAACAAAAAGACTTGCAAGTGGCATAAACAAAAAGAAGAAAGACATTGAGGCTGGAACAAGACTGTAAGATGGAGATTTACATGTCGTGAGTTTATTACTCAGTGCCCTTGGAATCAAGACCCCTCAGGGACTAGGTACTGGGCAAAGGGAGACTCGGAACTGTGATTCTATTTGCAAACAGGAAACTCACTGCATCCTGTGGGAACCCCTGAGCTACAAAGGCCGTAGGAACTGTCCCCAGTGAAGGCATGGATACGGGGTCTTTGCCAACACACGTTAACTAGTGATGGGATGCAGGCGGTCACCAGAGAGAAGCGTGAACTTGGGTGAGCAGCTTCCTTAGGCTCAGGGCAACTGCTGAGAAGGGGCTCGGGTGAAAGCCAGCTGAACGAGAGACACTGCCCAGGAGCTGGAGGGATGCACGTCTCCGTCCTCAGTACGGGATTCAGAAGACAAGAGTTGGGAACAACAGAGAAAGAGCTGATAGATACGTAGCCACTGACCGAGAAGAGCAGGATGGGCAATGCTGACCTTTAACTGCCTCTGGACTTAAGTGCCACAGGCATCGTGCAACACAGCGGGACGGGGCGGGGGGCGAGTAGTATCGGGGGCTTTTCTTAAATGTTCCCACAACAGGCTGAGAGACAGTGGCGCAAAGTTGGCTCCCGTGAAAGGAAGAGGGAAGAACGTAGGGCTGGATGAAAAGCCTCATACCATAATACAAGACGACAAAGTCTCAGCTAACCCAGGCGGAGACTCTCCAGAACTACCCCCCAGAAGGCCTTCTCGGGGAGAAATGGACAAGCTCGGACACTGCACAGTGTTCACGCATCTCCAGGAAAGCCTGTGCCCCCGCCAGTGTTGCAGTTCATCACCAGGCTCTGCAATCCCTGGACGAATCCAAGCGCCCTCTTTCATGAGAACCAGTTTTACATGGCCAAGGTCATCACCTCAGAAGTCCAAGCGCAATGGATAAAAGCTTTAACATTCTGAAGGGAAGAAATGTCCAAACCATAAGTATATTCTATGTCAAACTATAAAAAAAAAAAAAAAAAAAATGAGAGTAAAACAACAACAATAACTCAAATACTTTATATCTTTAAAAATAATAATAACAAATGTATATATTCTAGGAAGGTAATCTGGGAAGAAAATCCCCTAAACAAGGAAATAAACCAAGAAACGGGAAGTCATACGATTCAGGAAATAAGGCATTTCACATAAGAAAATACTGAAAGAAATTCTCATTTAAACAGATGTGCAGCTGGGTACTCAGTGCAAACTGGGATAAGAAGATATATCTTCCCCCCGTCAGAAAAAAATAAATGAGGGCGCCAGGCAGGACCGGAGGGAGGGTGAGAGTGTGAGAGAGGGAGCGAGTGAGTGAGAGACTGTGAGTGGACGTGCAGGTGGACGACCAAACCCGAGCAGAGCAGAGCCGTGGAGCAGAAGGTTCCTGTGCTATGGACGGAGCAGCCGGCTACCTCGGTAAGTGGCCCTCCAGGGCGCTTCTCCCTGCACCGCGGGGAGGTCCCACCATTTTGGAAGATCCGGGATGGATCTTCCCTGGGAGGAGGCAGTGGGAGCTGCTAGGGCCCAGCAACCTGAGCCACCAGCACACCTGGCACCATTGGACCAGTGGACTCTGTGTCAACACAGACCGCTACACAGTAGTGGAACCTCCAAGGTGCAGGTTGCAGAAGCCATGGACAGCCCGGAGCCCAGCACCATCCCCCATAGGAGCAGCCCAATCAGAGTCTAGATATACCCTCAACAACAGAGACTGGGGAGCAGACATCCATCCCCAGGCAACAGAAGCACAGACCAACAGCTGAGACCCATCCCCAAAATCTACAGCAAAAGCTGAGCAGGAGTTGAGCCCCACGGGGCAGCAGTACTGCCCAGCTGCCAGCAGTGGGACCTGGGGCTCCACAGAGGCCTGTGCTGTCCAGTAGCTCACAAGAGCAGTGGGAAGCCGGAGCCCCAGATAGACTGGTGTGACCCAGCTGCCTGCCCACGGGACCTGCAGGGTGGGGGGCACCAGAGAGCCCTATGCGACCCAGCAGTGACTGTGTGATCCAGTTACCCACAGGACGTGTGGGGTACTGAAGCACCAGAGGGGCCTGTGCGACCCAGCAGCCCATAAAATAGGCATGCAGCCGAGTCGCCAAAGGGACTGTGCGATCCACTTACCTGTGGGACCTGCAGGGTGTGGAGATACCAGAAAGGCCTGTGCGACCCAGCTGAGCACAAGATAGGCTAAGAGGATGTGAAAATGGAGGCGGAGTGAATAGAAGCTACGCAGATGATCTCCCAGGACCAAATGGGAATTACAACTAAAATAAAGACAAATCCTCGGGAAAATAGCAACAGAAAAGCAGCAGGACAGGACCACATAACCAGGGACACTGGTAGGATCTGCGGAGGTGCGAGAGGGTGGCAGACTGGGAGCCCATGGACAGCAGCAGTCTTATCTGTGAGCAGCGCCCTGGGGAATACAGACCAAGCCTACTCCACAGCTCAGAGCCCAGGACAGAGCACTAAAATAGCCACAGCCTCTCACCTGGGGGCTATGGCAGAGGGAGGGCAGACTGAGCTGGAACTCTGTGGGGACACCCAGGATTTGGAGGGCACTCAGAGTTTGTGCTGAGTTGCAGCCACAAAGGTCAGTGGCCAGTGTGCTCCTTCCCAGAGCATTGGGGAAAAACAACAGCCCCCCCCCCAACCCCTGGGAGATTCAGCCTTTCCCAGGTGAGGCAAAGAAATGCAAATTGAGGCTCATTAATAACCAGCATCTATCCCACCCTCTGGAAATCCTCTTATGCAGAACACCAGGCCTACATTCCAAGGCACTGAGTAAGTGAGACTACTAGCCTCCAGGAAAAAGCTAGAGGATAAATGATCCTTTCCTGGGCTTGCAAATCTACCCAGAAAAGTAAGAGTTGACAGTGGTGTTTAACGTGGGCCCACCCAGGCTCATCTGAACCCATTAGAAGGAGCCACAAACAGCAGAACACCAACACCCACAGGAAAAATTTGGCAGGCTCCAAAACCCACTGAGATAGCCAAAATGGTGAAACAAGAAACAAATCCCAAATGAAAGAACAAGAGAACTCTTTCGAAGAGGAGATCAATGAAATGCAGCTAAGCAAATTATCAGAGATAGAGTTCAGAGCCATGATCTTGAGGAAGCTCAACAGCATGAGTAAGGACATCAGTACCATGAGTAAAGGTATAGAAACATTGAAAACCAACCAAGTGGAAATGAAAAATGACATAGCAGAAATTAAGAACATTGGAAGGACTACCCAGCAGAGTAGAGGAAGCTGAGGACCGCATCAGTGAATTAGAACACAGAGTAGAAAAAAATCAACCAATCAGAAAACAAAAAGAAAAAAAAAAAAAACAATTAAAAAACAGGAAGACAGCTTAAGAGAACTGTGGGACAACCAGAAATGTAATAACATTGACATCATAGGAGCCCCCGAAGAGGAAGAAAATGAGCAATGATTAGAGAATATATTTGAAGAAATAGTGACAGAAAACTTTCCTAACTTGGTGAAGAAAGAAGGCATTCAAGTTCAAGAAGCACAGACAGCTCCAAGTAAGAAGAACCCAAACAAGCCCACACCAAGACACATAGTAATTAAAATGCCAAAAAATAAAGACAAAGAGAGAAACCTAAAGGCAGCATGAGATAAGCAATAGATTACCTACAAAGGAAGCACCATAAGGCTTTCAGCAGACTTCTCAACAAAAGCACCACATGCCAGAGAGAGTGGCATGAAGTAATCAAGGTCATGAAAAACAAGGATCTGAATCCAAGACTACTCTATCCAGTAAGGCTATCATTTAAAATTGAAGGTCAAATAAAGAGCTTTCCAGACAAAAAAAAAAAAAAAGTCTAAGGGAATATATTAACACCAAAACCAGCACTGCAAGATATTCTAAAAGGACTGCTATAATTAGTAGAAGAAGTAAGAAGAAAAATAGAACCACACTAAACAAAAAAATGGCAATAAATAAGTACATATCAATTATCACCTTAACTATGAATGGTTTGTATGCTCCGATAAAAAAAAAAAAAAAAAACTGGGGTAGCAATACTCATATCTGATAAAGTAGATTTCAAAATGAAGGCCACAACTAAAGACAAAGAAGGCCACTACATAATATTTAAAGGATCTATCCAACAGGAAGATATAACCTTGGTAAACGTATATGTTCCCAATATATCAGCACCAACATATACTAAAAATCTTTTGGAGGACTTCAAAGGAGAAATCAACAGCAATAAAATCAAAGCAGGAGACTTCAATATCCCTTGGCATCACTGGATAGATCTTGTAGACAAAAAATTAACAAGGAAACAGAGACTCTAAATGAAGTGCTGGATCAAAGGATTTAATAGATATCTACAGAGAATTATACCCCAAAACTGCAGAATTCACATTTTTCTCAAGTACACATGGGACATTCTCAAAGATAGACCACATGTTAGGGCACAAACCAAGTGTCTACAAGTTCAAGAAGATTGAAATCATATCAAGCAACTTCTCAGATCACAATGGCGTGAAACTAGAAATCAACTGCAACAAGAACATGCAAAGACGTTTGAACACATGGAGGCTAAATAGCATGTTATTGAACAATGAATGGGTTACCATAGAGATCAAGGAAGAAATTAAAAACTTTCTGGAAACCAATGAAAAGGAACACACAACACAAAATCTATGGGATTCAGTGAAAGCAGTTCTGAGAGGGCAGTTCATAGCACTACGAAAAGTTTCTTATAGACTATCTAACCTCGCAATTTAAAGAACTAGAAAGCAAACAAAAAGAAAACCCCAGAGCAAGTAGAAGGAAGGAAATAGTAAACATCAGAGCAGAAATAAATGACATGGAGACCAAAGAAAAAAAAATTCAAAAGATCAATGAAACAAAGAGCTGGTTCTTGGAAAAGATAAACAAGATTGATGGACCCTTAGCTAGACTCACCAAGAAACAAAGAGAGAGAACCCAAATACACAACATCAGAAATGAAAGGGGAGAAATAATAACTGACACTGCAGAAATACAAAGGATCGTGAACAAATATTATGAACAATTATAAGGCAACAAATTCAACAATCTAAGCGAAATGGACAAATTTCTAGAAACAGTCTCCCAAAACTGAACAGGGAAGATATAGAAAACTTGAACAGACAAATAACAACAAAGGAAATCAAAGATGTAATCACGACTCTCCCAGCAAACAAAAGCTCAGGCCCGGATGCCTTCACGGGGGAATTTTACTGAACATTCAAAGAAGAACTAACACCCATTCTCCTCAAACTATTTCAAAAAATTCAAGAAGAAGGAAGGCTTCCAAACCTGTTTTATGAGGCCAACATAATTCTAATTCCAAAAACAGAAAAAAGACACTACAAAGAAATAAAAGTACAGGCCAATATCCCTGATGAACATAGACAACAAAATCCTGAACAAAATACTAGCAAATTGGACCCAGCAATACATCAAAAAAAAAATTATTCACCATGACCAAGTGGGATTCATCCCAGGGATGCAAGGCTGGTACAATATTCGTCAATAAATGTGATACACCACATAAACAAAATGAAAGATAAAAATTATATGATCATATTAATAGATGCTGGAAAAGTATTCGACAAAATCCAGCACCCATTTCTGATAAAAATACTCAGCAGTCTGGGAATAGAGGGATCACATCTATACATAATAAAGGCCATATATGAAAGACCTTCAGCCAACATCATACTCAATGGGCAAAAATTAAAAGCATTTCCCTTAAGAACAGGAACAAGCCCTGGCCAGTTTGGCTCAGCAGTTAGAGCATCGGCCTGCGGTCCGGAGAGACCCGGGTTCAGCTCCCGCTAAGGGCACGTACTTTGGTTGCAGTTTGTCCCCGGCCCTGGTTGGTTGTGCAGGTGGCAGCCACTCGATGTGTCCCTTCACGTTGATGTTTCTCTCTCCCTCCCTTCCTCTCTCTCCCTCCCACTCTATCTGTACAAAAAATGGAAAAATGTCGTTGGGTGAGGATAAAAAAAAAAAAAAAAAAAGAACAGGAACAAGACAAGGATGCCCACTTTTATCATTCTTATTTAACATAGAATTGGAAGTCTTAGCCATAGCAATCAGACAGAAAGAAAGGGTTCCAAATTGGAAGAGAGGAAGTGAAACTGTCATTATTCGCAGATGACATAATCCTACATGTAGAAAACCCCAAAGACTCCTTTAAAAAAAAAAAGAAGGCATTCTTATACACCAATGATGAACTCACAGAAAGAGAAACTAAAAAAACAATTCCATTTACCAACGTGGCAACAAAAAATTAAGATACCTAGGAATAAACTTAACCAAAGAAATAAAGGACATATTCTCAAAAAACTACAGGTCATTGAAAAAAGAAATAGAAGAAGATATGCAAAAGTGGAAGCACATACCTTGTTCATGGATTGGAAGAATTAACATCATTAAAATGTTCATACTGCCCAAAGAAATCTATAGATTCAATGCAATTCTCATTAAAACACTAACGACATACTTCACAGAACTAGAACAAATACTTCTAAAGTTCATATGCAACCAAAAAAGACCTTGAATAGCCATAGCAATCTTGAAAAATAAAGAACAAAGTTGGGGGGATCATATTACCAGATGTCAGGTTATACTACAAAGCCACTGTAATCAAAACAGCCTGGTACTGGCACAAGAACCGGCATACAGACCAGTGGAACAGAACGGAGAACCCAGAAATGGACCCAAGGCAACATGTTCAATTAATAAATGACAAAGGTGGCAAGAGCATACAGTGGAGTCAAGACAGCCTCTTTAATAAATGGTGTTGGGCAAATTGGACAGCTACATGCAAAAAAATGAAACTAGACCATCAACTTACACCCTACACAAGAATAAACTCAAAATGGATAAAATACTTAAATGTGACTCATGAATCCATAAAAATCCTAGAAGAAACCGTGGGCAACAAAATTTCAGACATCATACGCAGCAGAATTTTCACTGATACATCACCTAAGGCAACAGAAACAAGGGAAAAAATGACTACATGGGAGTACATCAAACTAGAAAGCTTCTGCACAGCAAAAGATACAAACATCAAAATGGAAAGGCAACCCATTGTATGGGAGAGTAAAACTGCCAATGATACATCAGATAAGAAGTTAATTTCCAAAATATAAAGAGTACTCATACAACTCAACAAAAGGAAGATAAAGAACCCAATTAGAAAATGGGTAGAGGAACTAAATAGACACCTCTCCAAATAGGACATACAAATGGCTAACAGGCATATGAAGAAATGCTCAACATCACTAATCATCACAGAGATGCAAATTAAAACAACAATGAGGTATCACCTACACCTGTCAGAATGGCCGCCATCAACAAATCATCAAACAAGTGTTGGCGAGGGTGTGGAGAAAAGGGGACTCTACTACACTGCTGGTAGGAATGCAGACTGGTGCAGCCACTAAGGAAAATAATATGGTGTTACCTCAAAAAATTAAACATTGAACTTCCATTTGACCCAGTGATCCCACTTCTAGGAATATACCCTAAGAATCCTGAAACACCAATGAGAAAGAATATATGGACCCCCATGTTCATAGCAGCAGTATTTACAATAGCTAAGATCTGGAAGCAGCCCAAATGTTCATCAGTAGACAAATGGATTAAAAAGCTGTGGTACATACACACAATGGAGTACTATGCAGCTGTAAGAAAGAAAGATCTCTTATCCTTTGAGACGACACTGAGGGACCTGAAAGGTATTATCCTAAATAAAACAAGTCAAACAGAGAAAGACAAGTATCATATAATCTCACCTATTTGTGAAATATAATGAACATAACAGTCTGAGGAATGGGATAGTCCCAGAGATGTGGAAGTGGGGTACAGACTGACAATCCCCAGAATAGGGAGTGGGGAGGAGAAATAAACCACAGAATTTATATGAATGTATGCATGAAAAATGGACATGGACAACAAAGCTGGGGGACAGGGCGGGGAGGGAAGAGGAGTGGGAAATCAGTGGAGGAAAAAGGAGAAACATCTGTAACAAAAAATAAATTAATTAAAAAAATAATAAAATAAAATAAATAAATGAACAGATGAAAGGTCTCACCTTAGTGCTGTTTGTCCCTATTTAAAAGAGTTCACACTTCCATTAGATATTTCTAGAGAGGATAATTAAGGATAAATACATAGACACCCAAACCAAAAATATCAAGGCAATTTGTAAGACAAGAAAATAAATATCATTTGAGGAAGGAAATGACCCATTATAATGCACAAAACAGTACACAGCAAGGCTTAGCTTTGAACAGTGTTTGTGTAGTCATATTTTATGTACACCAAATCATTGCTTGAGATAATTGTTAAATAGGTTTAGTACATATGGGTGGCAAAATATAAAGGGGGGTGGTGGGGAATGAGGGCTGAAGTTGTAGCCTTCATAACAAGAAGTCCATAGATACTGACTCAAAGCAAAATAAAACCATACACGGTCTAGCTCTATTATTTAGAAATACCCAAAAGAATAGCTATAATAATTGGAAAGATTTGCTTTGGGAAGTGGGAGCTGGGAGTGGAGTATTTTAAGAATTTTATTGCTACCGAACTGTAACAAATTAGGTGCGTATGCTAACTTTGATAAGACTTCGATTTAGCACAACACAAGATGAGAAGTCACAAAGACCAGGCCGGTTCCCAGGTCACCAGCATAGGAGGGACCAGCAATGAGGTAGGCTCTCAGAGAATTTCAGTGTGGTTTTCACAGTGATGCCACCGCACACATGTCCACCCCTTCACAGATGGCACATCCCCTGCATAGACATCACCAACATGCACACATCCCCCCCCCCATCTCTCTCTTCCATTGTGCTGTTCTTTACTGTTTGCTCTTTGCTCTGCAAAATGCCCTTCAACTCTTCCCTACCCAGCCAACTCCTCCTCATTTCTCATGATGATGCTAAAAAATCGCCCTTTCTGTAAAGCCTTCCCTCATACTCCTTCTTCTCGCCGCAGAATTAATTATCTCCTCATTTAGTCCACCCATAGCAGAGAGCCCGGAGTTTTATCATTGCATCCCGCCCTCTGACACCATTAGCTCCTCACCTGCTTGTCTCTTCTGATGAACTGGAGGGTACTCGTCTTGGAGTAGAGAGATGTTTTATTCATGTCTGTGACCTTGCTCCTTTTTACTGTGCCAGGCACACACAATGCCAAGCCCTGTTTTATAGCTGCTAAATTAATTAGTTAGAGCATTGCTGCTTGTCAGAGAGGAAGGGAGGGCATCTGTCATTAGCTTCCTTTGGCAGGTGAGGGTACTGAGCCTCAGAGTGACGAAGCACCTCGCCCAAGGTCACAGAGTTAGCAGCTGCGAGGGACTTGGGGTCTTTGACAAAGTTCAGCTCTCATGCAGACATCATTCAGAACAGGGGTATTCATTACAAAGATAAGCATGGTCTTCTTCCCAAGTCTCTGGGTATGCCCATTAAGCAAAGAATGAAGGTTTAGTTAAGCAAGGAGACTGGCCCTGGCCTGGGTGGCGTCAGTCTATTTTTGGTGGTTAAGTAGCATAGTGCCCCATTGTAGAGTTGGCCTTGAGAAGCCTTGGGGCACCTCAAAGTTCGTGACTCTCACTTTCCTACTACCAGGTCCCACCGGGCTCACAGCCCAGGAAATGCTCTGCCTGCTTTCAGAGGCCCCAGGCCAATGCTGACAAGTGCATGGTGATGTGATTCTCCGGCACTGAGTTTCTTGGAAGGAAACCACGAGGGCACAGAGGAGAGAGATGCTAAGGAAAAACAGTAGAGGTGTCAACAAGGAACACATTATACATCATTATGTGGCAATAGCAGCTTCACTCACAGGCTACCTGGGTGTTGCCTGTTCTCTCTCTAGGTGCACAAAACTTATTTACAAAGCACAGAACTTTGAAAGAGCAAATGCTTTGGAAAATAAAGTTTTTTTAAGAGCAAGTATACATGCACTCAATACATGTTAATGGGATGATTAAAGATGTAATCAGAGTAGCATCTCTCTCTCTATTTTCCAATACCCACTGAAGTCCTCAACTAGGTAAAATTTCCATGCCAAATATTTTATACCAATTAATTCCAAAGGGCTTTGTTTTGACTTCTGTCAATAGTACTGTTTCCTCAACAACTGAAGCAGTGTGTTCTCAGAAAGTTACTGCCTAAAACCACCTTGCTTTTAAAGCATTTCTTCTTCATCTGTCACCCCAATGAGGGTTCAAAGCCTTGGGACCCCACCGATGTTGTTACTTCCCCCCTTTCCATTCACCATAAAAGTGCTCAATATCCTTGTCCTCATGCATTAACCACCCAGGCAGTTTCCAGGACAGTTTAATTGGAGAGGAGAGTACTGATGTAGTGAGCAATATGCAAAAAGTGCTGTCAGGTTACTTGAAAACTACAGGGGTGGGCCACAGTGGGTTTACAGTTGCATTGTGACATTCTTTTGAATTGATAAAGCTATTGTAATCATTATAACCTGCATGTCATTTTTATATGAATAACTATAAACTGACTTTTGCCTACCCCTGTAAATCTAATAACCTGTCCCTAAACTATGCTGTAAGTGTGTGTGTGTGTGTGTGTGTGTGTGTGTAGGTGCATGTTCATGCAAATATAGTACAATTTGTCTATAACTTCTTTAAAATTTATACTGCACAATGATTATCCACATCTCTGTATGAAGTGTATGTACATTTGGAGTGAAAAGAGAGGTCAAGGACTAGAGGCACTGATGTGGGAGTCTTCAGCATATACAAAAGTATTAACATATAATGAAGGTAATACACACAGTATTAAATTGCTAAATTTTACAAGTTTATTACTACATAGCAAAACAAGTCCACCTTCCAATCATTCTATCCGAGGTCTCCCAATATTTAGGTGCCTTCCTTGATTTAAGAGACTCATGCATGTTTGGTGTTCATCTTTTCAGTCCCCTTTCCAAGCATCAAGAAACGTATCAACCTACACAATAGATAACATACAAATCAATGTACCTAATTAACTTTATTTTGTCTACCATGTTCTCAATATATATTTTTTTCATCCTGAAAGTAATTACTCCATTTTTATCCCTCTTTTCTACTGAACATAGATAACCATGGTATATCCCATATTAGCAAATATTCTGCAAAAATATCTTTTTAAGCACTTTGGAATATGGTATACTCAATTTGGGGCATTTATATTTTTATAAAATCCTTGCTGTTATAAAAATGTTGAGATGTTGACATTGATTTGTAAAAAAGCAGGGCTCTATATATGAAGAGACAAGTTGCTCTTCAGACATGATGCAACAATTTATTTTTTTATTAATAGTTTTGTGAGTGGCCATCTCCCGTATGTGTATTACCATTGACTATCATGATTTTCTAATCTTTGTTCAATTGATTAGTAAACGTATTTTTTATTATGAAACACCTCATTGTTATTCCCTTCATTAGTGCCAAGGCTGAACATTTTGTGTTAATTTACTAACGATTTGAATTTTTTAAAGTTTTCTAAATTAAATTTGCTTACGTAATTTCCTCATTTTTCTTTACATACTTTTAATCCCTCTGACCAACCCTTTCCAACCATACGTCCAAACTTGCCCAGAGACCCACTGTTCTGCTTTTTGTCATTGAAGATTGGCTTGCATTTTCTTGAAATTATGTCAATTGAATCATATAGTATTACTCAGAATTGTTTTGAGATTCATCATGTTGTAGCATATGTCAATAATTCCTTTTTTTCTCTTCTTTTTTAATCCTCAACCAAGGATATTTTTTCAAATATCTTCAGATAAAGTGGGAGGTGGAGGAGGAGAGAGAAAGAGAGGGCTACATTGATGTGAGAGAGACACATCGATTGGCTGCTCCCTGCATGGCCCAGGGCTGGGGACGAATTGCAACCCCTGTAGATGCCCTTGGCCAGAATCAAACCCACAACTCTGGTCCATGGGCCAACGCTGTAGCCACTGAGCCAAGTCGGCCAGGGCAATCATTCCTTTTCATTGCGGAATAGTTTTCCATCGTACAGATACTGAGGGACACTTTTTTATCCATTCACCGGTTATTAGACATTTCTGGTGTTTCCAGTTAGGGGCTGCTATGAATAAAGTGGCTGTGAACACCATGTACAAGTCTCACGCGATATGTTCAATCTTTTTCTACTTTGGCCATTGTAATGGGTGTGTGCTGGTATCCCATTATAATGTTTAATTATCTTCATCATTAAGAGTATTACAGATGTCCCCCTTTTTCCTCCATTGACTCGCTCCATCCTGCTCCTGCCCCCCAACCCAGGCCTTCACAGCGCTGTTGTCTGTGTCCAGTGGTTATGGATATGAGTTCTTGTATATCTCTTCCCACACGCCTCCCCTCCGTTTCCTCTGATATGGGGCATCATTTCATGTGCCCAGTTGCTATTTATATACCCTTTTAATAAAAAGTATGTTCAAATCATTTGCCCATTTTTAACGGATTGTTTAGTGTCAATGTTTTACTGGACTTTGAGCATGCTTTGTACATTATGAAAACAAGTTCTTCAACAGATGCCTGGTTATCAAATATTTTCTTCCATCTCTGGTTTACTTTTCATTCTCTTCACAGTGCCTTTTGAAGAGCAGGCTTTGCAATTCTAATAAAGTTTAATTTATCAATTTGCTTTCTTATGGACTTACCTAGCCCAAGGTCACAATAGTTTTCTCCTATAAGATGTATAATTGTATGGACCACATTTAGAAGTATGATGCATTGATTTAATTTTTGTATATGATATACAGTACATATTCAAGTTCACATTACACATATGGGTAGGTAACTGTTCCAGCGCTATTTGTTGAAAAATGATCCTTTCTCTACTGAATTACCTTTCCTTCTCTTCCAAAAATTAGTAGTTCTTATATGTATGGTCATATTTCTGGACTCTAATTTGTTCTACTGAGTGATACCACGTTGACAATACCACATTACCTTGACTATACTTTATAATAAGATATGAAATAGAGTATCTTAAACTTTCAACTTGGATCTTCTTTCTCAAGGTTGTTTGATCATTTTAGGATTTTTTGCATTTCCAGAGTAATTTGGCATTTTCTTGTCAATTTGTACCAAAAACGTCTGCTGGTAATTTCATTATGGTTGTATTGAATCTATGGATTGTTTCGAAGACAATTGACATCTTAACAATATTGAATCTTTATACCAATGAGCAAGGTATCTCTTTCCATTTACTTGAGTCTTCTTTCATTTATATCTATAATAATCTTATGCTGTTGTGTGGAGTTTTCTATAAATATTAATTATATCAAGTTAGTTGATCATATTCTTCAAATATTTGATATACTTATAAATTTTCTTTCTACTTATTCCATCAATTATTGAGAGAAAGGTTTTGAAATCTCTGATTATGACTGTGGATTGAACTATTTCTCCTTTCATTTTATTACTTTTAGCTTTATGGACATGTGGCTTTATGATTAGGTACCTAAACATTTAGGACTGTTATTTTCTCTTGTTGAAGTGACGCAATTATCATTATGAATTGACCTTGTTTAATCCAGTGTTATTCTTGACCCTAAAGTCCTCTTGCAGAGTAAATAATGTAATTTTTCAATCTTTCACTTTTAACTTATTTATTCCTGTATATTTAGAGTGTGTTTTTGTCAACAGCTTGCATTTGGGATTTTTTAAAAATTCAAACTGAAAGAAAATGAGTTAGTTAAATTGAGATACTTGTGTTAGACTGTATTATTGTGATTGTTGAGCTGATGAGATTTAAGTATATTATATTCTCACTTACTTTCTATGTATTCCATCTTTTCTCTGTTAACTTTTTTTAATTTTCTGCTTTACTTTTTATTAACTCATTAATTTTCTAATTTAATTTTATCCATGTTGGCTTATTAACCATACTCTCTGTTTTGTCATTTTAATGGTTTATTTAGTTTCGTATCTTTAACTTATTATTTTCTAATTTCAAGTGATATTATATCACTTAACAGTATAAGAATCTTATAATAATATGCTAAATTTTCCGAATGTTTGTGTCATTCCTCTATGTAGGTTACTTGTATAAATGTTATAAACACTAGGCTACAATATTCTTATAATATTATATATGTATTTATCTATGTGGTTATTATTTTATTTGCTCTCTATTCCTATATGTAGATCTATATTTCCATCTGGTATCTTTCTTTTTCCTCCTAAAGAATTTGTATTAATATTTTGTATAGTATGGGTCTGTTGATGAACTTTTTTCAGCCATTGTTTATCTAAAAGTATCTTTAACTTAGATTTGTATTGGTTTTTTATTGTTGACACTATTACAAAATATATTTAAAAATACATTTTATGTATATTTTTAAAGATAACTTCTCTGGATAGATATTCTAGGCTGACATTTTTTTGGCTTACATTATTTTGAATAAGAAATAATCTACTACTTTTATCATTGCTCTTCTGTGTGTATTTTGTCTACATTCCCTTGATACTCTTATATATTTTCATTTATTGCTGATTTTTTGTTATATTGTTCACATTTTAGTGTTCTTCAAGTTGTGTATGTGTATGTACTTGGCACACACTTGGGTTAATTAAGCTTGGATCTTTGAATTCATAGACCATCAAATTTAGAAAAATGTTCATTACTTTTGCAAATATATTTTTAATTTGTTGTTCTCTTTTGGGATTCAATCACAGTATTTTAGGCTATTTTCAGTTTTTTTTCTCACAGTTAACTGATGATCAGTTGAGTTTTTATTGCAGTTTTCTCTTTACTTCTTGAATTTTATTTCAGCTTCAATTGCTCAGTCTTTAAGTTCATTGTTTTTTGTTTTGTTGTTGTTTTCTATAGCGACTATTCCACTGAAAATTTTATCCAATTTATTTTTTGTTGCCAACACTGCAGTTTTGTTTTTGGTTTTTCCTCTGGAAGTTCAGGTTGGGATTTTTTTATATATATCTTATGTGTCTATATGTATTTTTTTTAACATATAGAAAACACTGCCCTGGCCGGTTTGGCTCAGCAGTTAGAGCGTCAGCCTGCAGTCCAGAGAGACCCAGGTTCAGTTCCCCGGTACATTCCCACTAAGGGCATGTACCTCGGTTGCAGTTTGTCCCCAGACCTGGTTGGGTATGTGGATGGCAGCCACTTGATGTGTCCCTTTCACATTGATGTTTCTCTCTCTCTCTCTTCCTCTCTCTCCCTCCTACTCTATCTGAACAAAAAATAGAAAACTGTCCTCGGGTGAGGATAAAAAATAAATAAATAAATAAATAAAATGTTTAAAAAAAAAGAAACCACTTAGAATAACTGCTTTTATGTCCTTGTCTGCTAATATCTGACTCCTTCTGTGTCACATCTAGAACACTATTTTTATTATTTTCTTTGCATTATGGTTCATATTTCCTTGTTGTTATTATTTTTTTATCCTCACCTGAGGACATTTTTGCATTTATCTTCAGATAGAGCCGGAAGGAGAGAGGTAAAGAGAGAGACATGGATGTGAGAGAGACACATTGACCGGCTGCCACCCACATGACCCCAACCAGGACTGGGGACAAACTGCAACCGAGGTACGTGACCTTAGGGGGAACCGAACCAGGGTCTCTCTGGTCCACGGGCCGACGCTCTAACCACTGAGCCAAACTGGCCAAGGCTATGTTTCCTAATTATTCATATGTCTGTAATAATCTTTAAATAAATGCCAGAAATTGGGAGTTTTACCTGGTATGGACTATTTCTGAGTTTCCAAAACAACACTTGCGCATTTTTCTTGCACACGATGAAGTTTCTTATAAACAGTTTGATCCTTTCCAGTTATTTAACAATTATCAGCTATGATCAAAACAGTTCTCATTACTTATTGGGCCAATTACTACTCACTCCTGCAGTATGACCCTCTGTATGAGACCCTCTTTTAAACAAGCTGTGAGGCCCCAAGAATCATGGGGTTTTCCTAGTCTGGTTGTGGGGAATCGTCAGTATATCTAGTCCTCTAATCCTTGCGGATGCTCTTCTCTCCCTCAGCCTTGGATGGTTTTCTCACAGGCTCTCCTGCTGCGTATGCAGGCTGTTCAGATGTCCGGTGTTTTCGCTCTGTGCCCTCGCCCTTCGGCGCATTCATAGTGTGAATTCTAGCTCTCGTGTCTCTCCAGACTTTCAGTTCAGTCTCCCCAGTTCATAGAAATTGCAAGGGTCCTGCCTCCCTGTAGCACCTCCTGCAAACCCTCAAGCAAAGAGGCTAGAAAACAGTGGGGCTCACTCCTAGTGCTCAGGATCACTGTCCCTTGTTAACTGATGCCCAGTGATTCGTCAACCATAACTGAAGGGAGTTTGGAAAATACATACACACACATTGGCACTTAAAATTCATGAGGAATGTTGATAGGTCGGTATTTTAGGAAGTTACACAATCCAGCTCCCTTTCCCACCAAATGACTTACAGTGGCCATCCGCTGTGTTGAAATTTAGATGTAGAAGCATCCCTAGGCATCATTCTACACAACGACCTCTGAATTGACTTTAATGCGTCCTAAAAGGTGTCTTGAGCCATAAGTCACACCTTTAATTTACTTGCTGAGGTCAATACTATGACTTTGCATTTCACCCGAGGGCCTCACAGTGTTTTTTGCGAAGCATAAATATTCTGTGACACTTTTGACCCCTTTAGTACCTTCTTAGCTGAATCCAACAGAAACCAAACTCTCCACATGTGTTCAGATACAGGCTGTGGCTTCACCCACCTTATGCGAGAGTTTCTTTCAAGTATTACTATTGTTTCTATATTGTTTCTGTTTTCTTACGTTCAGACGTTCAACAACCAGAGGGGAATTCAACAGAAGACAGCAGAGTGTCTATGATCATTTCTGTTTTGACCTATTCCTTGACAAGCCTAAATTGAAAATCAAATGATAGCTATGCCTCCTGAGTAAGGATCGAAGTACACCCAAGAGATTAAGTGAGACTTAAGGGTTTATGAATTGCCTCCACCGGCTTAGTGACGAAAGGTGATGTCGGTGGGTCGGGAACTCTCTTTCCTAACTAAAGTGAGCAGTGTCAGCAATTTCACTGTAGCAAATAGCTGGTATAACCTGAAAGATTCCGTGTCTTTAACACCGATGGAGAGATTCTTAGTCTTACGGGCAATGGAAGAGACCTAATGAAGACAGAGTCTCAACGGCATTGAGTCTCAATGGTATTGAGAGGAGGTAAAAATGGGTAAAGGAGTAACTGGAAAGGAAACGGTGAAGTAAGAGTAGCAATAATAGCATGCCAATATCAATTGTTGTTTCCCAAAACATCCCTATATAGCATTTAATTCATGTTGATTTTCAGCTCTAAAGTGTCTACACTTTACAGACAAGAAACCTGGGTGCAGGTCAGAGAGAGATCCGAAACTAAGTGTCAGGTTCCCTAGCGTATCCCAGTCACTCACTTTGAGTAAGTACTTTTATGAGCCTCAGTTTCCTCACTGGCAGATAGAAATGACATATAATTAAGAAATGTGGTGTAAAACTATGGTGTTAATATGTATGAAATTTCCAAGATACCTATTTTATCTATAATATGTTATAAAACACTTTAAGCGCGATTGTCCAGTCCAGCCGGTGTGATTCAGTGGATTGAGTGTTGTCCCATGGACTGAGAGGTCTTGGTTTTATTCCCAGTCAGGGCACATGCCCAGGTTGCAGGCTCCATCACCAGCAGGGGGCATGTAGGAGGTGGCCAATCTATGTTTCTCCCTCTCTAAAACAAGAATAAAACAATCAGTTAAAACATATTTTTTAAATAAAGAAATAAAAGTGATTGTCCATTGTCATTGACCTAACAAGCTTTGTTAATCTAACTTTTATTAAAGAGATTATGTAATTTTTACTTAACCACATTATATCTTCAACAAAATAATAATTGACTTTATAATCAACTTCAACTTTCATTATGTTTGTGTTTTTCAGTTAGCAAAATAATTTAACAGAAGGCAAACATAAAGTTAAAAAAAATCATGGGTCTGGTAAGGAATAAGGATCTCTTTATACATTGCAGAAAGCAAATATCTAAGTACGGTTCAGTACACAGAAAAATCTTAAAATAATGATTGAATAACATGAAAATCAATATTTTTTGAATGCTTTCTATATGCCTGGCACTATTCTAAAAGTTTTGCTTGGCCCTGACTGAGTATCTCAGTTGGTTAGGGTGCCATCCCAGATACCAGCATTGTGGGTTTGATCCCTGGTCAGGGCTCATACAAGAATCAACCAATGAATGCATAAATAAGTTGAACAACAAACCGATGTTCCTCTTTCTCTCTCTCCTTTCTTCTCTCTCACTACAATCAATAAAAATGTTTTCAAGAGTTTTGCTTGCCTTCTGCAATTTGATATTTACCATAAATTTCTGAAATTAAATATTTTATTACTATTTTGCAGATGAGATTATTAAGGCTTGACCTCCTGAGTAGATGAATTATGAATTGAATACAAACTCAGGGGACCACAATAAGCATGGGCTTACTCAATATTCTACACAAAACTCAGTAATAATAACAGTAGCAAAAGAAAGGATATTGAAAATAATTGTCATGTTGAGTGCACACAAGACAGCTTATGTTTTCTGTAACGTTTTAAGATCTGCATGTGCTATTCAACTCAGGAAATTCACCAAGACTCTGTTGTCAAAGTTAGCTTGCTTTTATTTATTTTTTTGTCCCATTATAAATAATGCTACAATAAACAGCTTTGTATATAATCTCCCCTTCCCTTAATCAATGGGTTATTTCTGTAAAATAAATTAAGACACAATGAAATTCCAAGTCAAAGGATATACATACGAATCTTAATGCATATCGACAAACTTCTTCAGCAGTATTTCCTCCCACCAGCATTATGAGTCGTCACACAAATCCTAAGAGAAGAGTATACTGCTTGGGGTGCTCATGGCTTGCCCTTTGGACCACACACACACTTATATGCCCACACACCATCAGCTCTCATCTCCATTTTAAGTGGAAATTATAGTGATGTTTGCCTCCTTTTGGTTATAGTTCAAGGTAAAGAAAAAGTAAATTGAGGTGTATGAGTTATTGATTGGAAGCAGGGCACCATTTGTCAAAGCAGTCATTGGCCCGAAATATCAGCAACTGTACAAACACAGATGCCCCATCACAGATTTCCTGCTCATGTTCTGTTTTGGAAATACAAAGGCTTATTGATTGCATTCTCAAATTAAAACTCAGCTGGATGGTTGCAAACACACCATTGCCTATAATACATTTATTTTTGAGACTTGTTTAACTGTAGCAGCTAAGAAAATCAATGTGTGAGGCCCAGCTAGACTGACCTTTAACAAACAAATAACCTTTATTTCTTTTTTTTTTTTTTCCCTCCGCTCCTCGTAATTTTAGTCCTGTTCTTCTGTGGGCTCATGACCTCATGGTATTTAGAAAATTCCACAAAAGCAGTATTAGATAGTTTGAGGTAAAGATGACTTGATTGGGACAATGGGAGTAAGGACATTTGTACCTGTTGTGATTATTTTTAGTTGTTTTTTGTTTTTTTAACAATGATTTCAAGGTCACTTTGTGGAGGTAACAGTATCAGGAATGTGTGCATATGTCCAAATTCATCAAATTGCACAGGTTGAAATTAATGGCCCAGGGCAGGGAGCCTCTGTGATGCATCTTTATGTGTATATATTTTCCTCTGCTCCCTTATTCTAGCAGGTTGCCTTTAATGAAGTCAAATATGGTACCTCAGGAAAAATTTCAAATAAAATATGAGAAGACCCTCAGGTGACATGAAAATTTATGTACATAGAACTCATCAAAGATACTCAAGATTTTTCAAGAAAAAAATGCATTCTGTATTGGTAATGTAAACAGCTATTTCTGTGTCTTCAATTCCTCTGAAGAACATCTTAATGTTTGTAAAAAGCCTCATTGGTTGGCCGAGGCCCCCTAGTTCAGACTTTGGAGAAGGGAGGTCCATGGCAGAGAGAACCACGCCAGGCTGGGGTTAAAGACTAGCCGTGTCACAGGGACAAAAATATGGGGGCTGAAGGGACCGTACTTGGGCTTCACTCACTGTTTTTTTCTTGGCAGCTGTATTGAGATTAAATTGATATATGAAGAACTGCACATAATTAATGTGTACAATTTGATGAGCTTGGACAGACCTGTGACACTATCACCAGAATACGACAGACATAGCCAAGGCCTCTCGAAGTTTCCGGGGTGTGCAAAGAACACTCGGCGTGAGATCTACCCTCCTAATGAAGTTTGAAGTGCACAGTACCACACTGTTTTTATAGACCCCATGTGGTACAGCACATTTCTAGAGCGTATTCATTCTTCCTCTCAATCATCTGTTCATTTCTTTCCCACACAGATGCTGAGCACTGAGCCCTAGCTGGTGATTGGTCGTCCAGGCGCTCAGACCCCAACTGGAGGGGCCGACAAGAAGGAATGCGAACAGTTCACCGAGCCACGTTCCGGGTTGAGGCAACGCCCACACGCGCGGCAGGAACCTCCAGAGAAAGGCGCCCACAGATAACAGAGATGACAGTGTCTTCCAGCAAAAGAGACAAGATTCACTGAACTTGATCTTGAGAACTCTTTGCTGAGCAGATGGAGAAACAAGGCCTTTGCTGAGCAGAGGGAGTGCCCGTGTGCCCGGGTAAACAGAAGAGGAACACAAGCCACCTGGAGCACCAGCTTGTATAGCCTAAGGGACTGGAAAAGCAGGCCCAGGAGGAAGACCGGTTTAAAAAGCCTGCTCAGTGTCGACCCGTGCACCAAGAGGTTGCCGGTTCGATTCCCAGTCAGGGCACATGCCCAGGTTGTGGGCCCGATCCCCAGTGGGGGGCATGCAGAAGGTGGCCAATCGATGTTCTCTCTCATCGATGTTTGTCTCTCTCTCCCTCTCTTGTCCTCTCTCTCTAAAATCAATATAGAAAAAAAAAAATTAAAAAAAAAACCCTGCTCAAGTGTCAGGTAAAGAGACATAACATCTGAAGGTAACAAAGCAAATGTTTCTTCTCCATTTGACAGTAGACGCTTTTCTTCATTAATGTGTACAAATAAACCTGTTTTTGCATTATTTAAAACAAAAAAGAGTATCTGCTTCTCTTGTCAAGTGAAACTTGGAAAACTACAAGAAACACGTGAGGTACTGTCTAAAACAGAAGAGCAATTTTCAAATATTAACTCCAAAGAATTACGGTAACACGCCAGCCATGCCTGGCCCAGTTTTAAATGTTAACATCCTGTTTTCTTTAAAACCAAGCCACCCCAGCACACTCTGAGATTGGCACCAAGACAAAACAAGCAAACCCACAGTGCCATGAAGATTAATGTGTTTATTTGTACAACTAAAGGTGTGTGGCCAAATGTCACAACCTTCAGCTTGGAATGCCACGGCTTTTTAAAGTGAAATATAAATTTTATTTTATTTTTTAATGGCAGCAGTTAAAAGAAAGCGAGCATTTTACTTCTCTCCCCCACTCAAGATCCTTTTGTACGTTTGGGGAATGAATTGTTCCACTGTCCCTTTTCACTTGACTGGTTTGGTTTCCTGGGGAGGCTTAGGGCCTGTTTTCCACCGGTGGTCCGATCTGCCCGGGCGCGGTGCTCCCCAGAGGACGGAAAACTCCCAGCTTTGTAGGAGGCACACAATGTTGGCTCAAGGACTTGCTTTAATGTGCAATGCTTGATAAATAACACTTTTGTCTGCCTCCAATGAAGACCTGCTCCTTCACCAAGTGGGGAAACTGTCCTCCAGAATACGCAAAGATTTTTTTTTAAATGGTCCATTTTTTTTTTTTTAACATTTCTCTTACATTTGTCATCAGGTCTTTTCAGTGTTGAGGAAAAAAGAAAGAAGCATGAAGCCATCCTCACTGAAAGTTCGAATGATGTAATAGTGGAGGGTGTGTTGGGTAACAGCATGTCCTTTCCAATTACAAAGAGTTAATTATGCTTTCTCGCGAGCAGACTGACATTTGCTCAGTGTCTACCATGCGCTCAGTGCTTTACATTTTACATGTGTCATTTTTCACAATCCCTGTAAGATACATAATCACATGAGGAAAAATCAGAGAAGCTAAGTGACCTGCCTAGAGTCCCATCGTATTAGAACATGGGAATTAGGAGCAGAAACTCCATAATCGGAATACCTGGGTACCGATTTCACCTCCATCACTTCCTGATAGGATGTCAGTCTCAGTTGTATAGGCTGCACAGTGAGGTTGATTGATCATCCCACATGAAAATATTGATAAGTTATAATTAGTCACAAAATAAGCATATGAAGACACAACTTTTTAAAAACACCTTAAAATATAATAGAAAAGTTTTGATAAACAAGAGGTAGGAGACTTTAAAATCAAAAACAGACAAATAAAACAAATCTTATTGTTAGAATAGGCACCTACAAAGATATGAGCTGGAAAGCTGGTCTTGGAGGGGGTACCTGTCAGACGTGTCCAGCCAAAACTAGGTCATGGAGGCTACAGACCTCTGTGTGAGGAGAGAAGATTCAAAGTCCCTCCAGGATGTGGTCTAACCGGTGCATAACATTTGGCACAAGGAGCCTTAGAGCTGGGTGATACGAGGGAAGGGATGACTTACTCCTTGCCTAGGGGCATTCCAGCCTAGAGGTAGAAATTCTCTGAACTCCTAAGTATCCAGGCACTTGGTTTGATTTCAGCAGGCTGAGTTACCTGCTCAGGTTCTATCTGAGTATATTCTTTTTCTGCAAATAAATCCTCACCTGCTTTTGTTGCTACGTGCTATCTCTTATTTGAATTCATTCCTACAAGCAAGACAGGAACTGGGGGTGCAGAGTACTTGTCTCTGGCCAGAGACCACCTTGACCACTACTGACATTACCTTTTGCTACAAGAAGAGGGTATTCTGTTAAGTGAAATAAAGTCAGACAGAAAAAGACTAATACTATATTATTTCACCTATATGTGGACACTAAAAAACAGAACAATAATAATAATAATAGAAACAGACCCATAGATACAGAAAACAAACTGATAGTTGAGAGAGGGGAGGGGAAGGGAGTTAGGGGGCTAGGGAACAAAGGCGAAGGGATTGAAAGACACAAATTGGTAGTTACAGAACAGTCATTGGATGTAAAGTACAGCACAGGGAATATAGTCTGTAATATTGCAATAACTATGCGTGATGCTTGGTAGGTAATAGACACATCAGGAATATCACTTTGTAAATTATATAAATGTTTAACCAGTATGCTATACACCTAAAAGTAATATAAAAATATTGGATGTCAACTATAATTTATAAATTAAAAATAAAACCTAAATACAAAATAATGGAAGTATATGATTAGATTGGTAAGTGGAATAACATTAAAAAATCAATGGATATAGTTATTTTTATCCCATTAGTTATAATAATAATTTTAAAAATTAAACAAGAAGGCCCAGCTGGCGTGGCTCAGTGGTTGAGCATTGACCCATGCACCAAGAGGTCGCCGGTTTGATTCCCGGTCAGGGCACATGCCCAGGTTGTGGGCCAAATCCCCCGTGGGGGACATGCTGGAGGCAGCCAATCAATGTTTTCTCCCATTGATGTTTCTATCTCTCTCTCCCTCTCCTTTCCTCTCTCTCTAAAATCAATACAGAAAAAAAAATTAAACAAGAAGGTATCATGTTATTCTAATATATTAGCATAGAATAGCAAATTATATTTAGCATCGAAGGAATAGGCACTTTTATAGAGCAATAGTATAATTTTCTCAGAGAGTAGGCTTCTAATATATGTTTATAGATTAATGCTATCAAAATATAAAATAAATAAGTATTAATTGAAAAGATAATTGATACTATGGAATGAATTATACACCCCAAAAAAATTCAGGTGGAAGGGCATTTGCTTTACTCAGTCTACAAATTTAATTGTTACTCTTACCAAACACATGCCCACAGGCACACCGAGAATAATGTGTGACCAATAAGGTTTCTGGGCACCTGTGGGCTACCCGAGTTGACACATAAAATTCACAATTAGACATATATCGTAGTATTTATTCTATCTGTGTATCAGATTGTGGCTAGTTTCTATTGCTGTGTCTTCAAGTTTCTTGGTCTTTTCTTCATAAGAGTCTAAACTGTTATTCATTCTATTTAGTGTAGTTTTAATTTCAGGTAACATATTTTTATTTTTATTTTTTTATTTTTTTGTTTTATCCTCACCCGAGGATATTTTTCCATTTTTTGTACAGATAGAGTGGGAGGGAGAGAGAGGAAGGGAGAGACAGACAGAAACATCGACGTGAAGGGACACATCGAGTGGCTGCCACCCGCACGACCAACCAGGGCCAGGGACAAACTGCAACCGAAGTACGTGCCCTTAGCGGGAACCGAACCCGGGTCTCTCTGTACCGCAGGCCGACGCTCCAACCGCTGAGCCAAACTGGCCAGGGCTCAGGTAACATATTTTTAATCTTCACAATTTCCCCTGGGTCTTTTTGGTATACTATTTTTTAAAAATCATGAGCATGTTTTTCAATATTTAAAATATGTATTTAAATATGTGGAGCACATAATATCTATTGTAATGTTCTTTATTCTATCATCGTTCATGTCTAGATCTGTTTGTAGGGAAAACTTCTTCTCCAGTGGGTCACATTTTTCTGCTTTTTTATAATCTATTGACTTTTGACTGAATGCTGGAGTTTGTGAATGTTATATTCTTGATTGTTAGGTTATATTTCATTTGTTTAAAGAGTATTGGGCTGTATCTGACAACTAGTTTAGTTACTTTTTTAAATAATTTTGGGACTATTTTTTAAATGAAAGAGACTGACTACTCTTTATTTTAGGAAAAGATACCAAGCTTTTTTTTTTAAGTTACAATTTATTTAAATTATCTGATTCCCACACACTCTAAATCAAGTTTGATTTAGTGTATTTATTGTATAAAAACTACATACGATACCAATTTTCTGGAAAATGGCTTATTGCATTCAATTGAAGTTATTTTTATTATACTCCATGTCAAAGCCTTATAGAAAAATATAAATGAAGATTTAATGTAATACTTGGTAAACTAGTCTTGTTAAACAAATAAACCTTTTAATATACCACACAAGTCCTAGAAAATGAAAATTACTCTCTTGCCTGTTCCAAGAGGGTGATTTTATAATGAAAAAAAAAAAAATGTTGAACATTAGAAATAGTCAAAATAAGCATTGAGTTTTAAACGCTAAGCTATAAAGGTGTTTTGTTTGTGGTTCTTTTGTTTGCTTGTTTTGGTGGGGAAGAGAAAAGGGATGAGCTTGGAGTAAAATTTATCCTGGAAAAAAAAATAACCTTTCCTCTGAGGGCAGGCTCCCCTCTCGTGGACACTGACTGTCCTGTGCACTGAACGGGGGTCCCGGAGGGACTCCTCGTCATATTCCAATCCCTGTGACCTCCGAGAACTGGTCAGCTTACAGCTTTTAAGTACTGCTTTTTTCTTTTCAGTTTTTCTGATGTGCCTCATGGGGTTTTACTCTGTCCAAAAGCAAGGTTGGATGGTATACAACTGAGGCCTCAAGAAGACCCCGGAAAGCTACCTGGGACTGCTGGTCTGTGCACCCCTTCTGTTGGGCTCTCAGCCACAGAGCGTGCAGCCGCCTGGGCCTCCCTTTCTCCTACCTCGGCCTCTCCTGCTCAGCGAGTCCCTGCTCAGCAACCCCTGAGCGTGCTCCATTCCGAGATCAGCCCCGGTCAGAAAGCTGGGCAGTCCTGGGGCTCACCCGGTTTGTGTCATTATTTTTCCTGGCATCGTTCGTGCTGCTCATTGCCAAACATGCCAGCATATTTCTATATTTTGTTCATTTCTTTTTAGTTTATATTGCAGGAGGGTAATTTCGAACCACCTCGTTCCATTAAGGTCAGAAGCAGAAGTTAAAAATGCATTCTGTATTCTACGTCCCACCTCAAATTACGACCAGCCGTGTTGTGCAATACATCTTCTTAGTGATTCTGCGATAGATTAAATGCCATAAGACGCTCAAAATGCCAGCAGTAAGAAAATGCTCCCCAATTTAATTTTAACTGCGTCCCATAACTCCAGGAAGAAATTAAAGTCCGAAAATTAAAAATTAAATAACTTGGCAAGTTAAACTCCAAAAGAATTCATGCTTGAAATAAAATTCTTCTTCTTTGTGAATTCAAGTTCAAGGAAGTCAGTCTAGAGTTCACCCTTCCCAACTTCTTACCTGGCTTATTGTCAGCAAGACACTCTTGGTGCCGGTTGAGTGGGGGCTCCTTTGACAGCAGCGGAGCTTCTCTCTCTCCCTTATTTCTATGGTAAACTTTATTTTTCACTCATTTCCTAGAAAATTTAAATAGAATACACAATATTACACTACTGCTCTTCAGAGAATGCCATTTGAGTTGCTACGACCTTCTTGAAGGTTTAGAAATGTTCCATAGTTGTAGCCCCATTCACCTGGCATTTTGTATCTATAAATGTAACTATAGCCATATTTGACTCTATATGTCTGTTTCTCTTATTTTCCGTTTCTCCGTTTATCCTTGGAAACAATGGCCAGTGTGTGAGTTCCTTCTAGCGCGAGGAAGTTCAGTCCTTCCTATCCAGGCATTTCAAGTTCTTGGGCACTGCGCCTTCCTGCACTGTCTCTTACAGTGGAATTTGTCCTAAACATGTTTTCTTTTCCTTCCCTAGGAAGACATTATTTAATCTAGAGCTAATAGGAGACCAGCTGTCTGGGATGAACCTGTGGACAGGGTCGGAGACAGGTTTTGTGGGGTCTGACATCTGCACCTCTTACAAAAGAAAAACATATAAAATTTTAATTAAAAAGCCATTACACTCTCCAATCCTGCCCCTGTGTGCAATGCTTTTGTGCGAGTTAGTACAGGGGGAGGCGGGATATTCCTAGAATCCAGTCTATGCCAGGATGACAAACAATAGTACGACCTTCACAGAATGGTTGTGACTCACATACAAACGTCCCCTCAGCTCAAATCAGTGTCCCCATTTCACTTCTCTTTGGTTGGACTCCCAAAACGCCTGTGGCAACCCCCATCCAACACACCAGCTGGGCAAGTCAGAGTACAAATGAACAATGGTCTTCACTGCTTGGGGCTAAAATATCGGACGGTTGCCACTCTCACAAAACATACGACCTTATGAACACGTTGCTATGAAGCTTCAGAGAACCTCGGAGGGAAGCCACACACAAGAGGGACCCTGAGGCCTCTTCTTCTTTACCTTCACCGTGAATCTACTTCTGGAGAAGTGTTGACATCAATCCAAGGTTAACTCCTGGCCCTAAAAGAATAACATCACGTGACTACTCTTGGCACTATCAGAAGTCGGGCCCCACTACCGTGCCTAGCTCCCAGGTAGCTCATATGCCTAACGTATAAAAGCAGACAATAGTGTTCTCTCTCATAATATCTAAAAGGTCAGAAAGACTTTCTCTAAGGGAGAAATCTTTGAAATCTTTGCCTTGACCAACCCTGCTCAGAAAAGGCTGCATTTTCATTTCTTTTTTTTTTTTTTAATTCTCACCTGAGGCTATTTTTCCATTTATTTTCAGGCAGAGTGGGAGGGGGAGAGAGAGAGAAACATCGATGGGAGATACATCGACTGTTGCCTCCTGCACGACCCGACCAGGGCCGGGGATGAACCACAACAGAGGTACGTGCCCTTGGCCGGAATCAAACCTGTGACTCTTCGGTCTGCAAGCCGATGCTCTAACCACTGAGCCAAACCAGCCAGGGCAAGGCTGCATTTTCATAACTCAAGATTAAGTCACACACATCTGTCTCACCCTCTGCTAAGGCTGGTTGCAGCCTCACCTGAATGTGGGCCTGGGCTCCACCCACTGAGCATGCGCTGTGGCCGCTGCCGACGGTGGCGTGTGCCCCGGGCTTCCAGGCGGCCCGTGACGTGCCAAGGCCAAGGCTCTCGTAGTGTGCGGTCAGGGTGTAACATCTACCCCGTGCTTTCTCCCCTTCAGCCTGAAATCCACAGCTTCCTGAGATCTGCACCTGTGCGGAGTCCAGGTGTCACCGTGGCTGACCAGCCAGGTCCCCACAGCTTCCTGCAAGAACCAGCACGTCCGTCCCGTTGCGGAGCCCACGGCGGCCGTTCCTCTGCGCCCTGCGGCCCGCCTCCTTTCTGAGGATCACTTCTGTATAAAATAAACAGGGTCCAAGCCCCTGTTGCATACGGATCTGCATGTACGGTGGTAATTCTATGGGACGTACTGCTTGCCTATGCGCAAAATCGTCCTAAACTGCAGAGAGCAATTAAGTTTAAAATCCCTTGTGCGCTAAAGCCTGAACCAGATGCTCAGGTGGCGGCGGTTAAATCCAATTAAAAACAAATACAGGCTCCTATCCTGGCATAAGGCTGTGTAAATCATGACACTTCAAATGCCGTATTTACACAGTTGGGCCAACACTAGGCAGGGTGAACCCATCAAAAGGTTTTCTGTGTATTAGTTTTGAAACTAAATATTTGTTGTATAAGTAAAGCTTAATGTTAACAATATTAATAATGGGCCTTGGCTGGTGTGGCTTGGTTGGAGTGCAGTCCCCTACACCTAAAGGTTTCGGTTCAATCCCCCGTTGGGGCATATATCGGAGGCAAACTGATTGATCTCTCTCTCTCTCTCTCTCTCTCTCTCTCTCTCTCTCTCTCCATCTCCCTCAAATCAATAAACATATCCTTGGAAAATATCCTTGGGCAAGGATTAAAAAAATATATTAATGTTGGATGCATGATGCCAAGGTTGGAATCTTTGTTCTGCCATTTACTAGGTATAAGACTTTGGGCAATGTAATGTCCTTTCTCTATGCTTCAAGCTCCTTGTCATTAAAATGAAGATAACACTACAATATGGTAACACTGATGAGAACATATAGTCATGCTCTGATATAGTATTGGTATAAATATTAAATGAGTTCATATTTGTAAAGAACATAAGTGTTTTATAGGTGTTTGTTACATGTACATACATGCACCCATCCATATATTTATCAGTTAGAGACTATTTCACAAAGTCCATAGCTCACACATATTAGAAATGAACTCAACCTCCAAACTCTGGTTTCTTCACTCCCGTCACTAGCACCAGGGAGGGAGAGGCTCGACGTTAGACTCACTGCCTACATCTCTCCCACTCATTCTGGCCCACACTCTACACCTTGGGGGTTGAAGAAGCGCAATGACTAGCATCTCATTTTCTTTTCTTAGTTCTGAACAAATTGAGCAATACGATAAAGTAGGGCAGATGGGCTTAAATTGCCAATTTTATTGCTGATAAAGCTAATGTGAATGAACTTGACTTGTATTTATTGGCCTCTGGGCTTTCTAATACAGCCTCAAATAATTTAAGGAACTTACCTATTCACATGGTCAGCTCTAACTAGAAAAGGCCTCTTTACATGTACTGCAGAATGTATAACCTTCCGGCACCTTGCACCCAAAAAATAATGAAAGAAGAAACAACTGTCTGTCTCCAATTTCTTCTTCCAAACTCACCAACCGGATAGTGGGGAAGAAGTGAGGGGATGGGAAGAGATCAGAGGTTTTAGGCTGATGATTCAGCCATTGTCATAGAAACACTGGATCACAAAACATCCAAACTCAGAGGCTGAAGGCAACGCTCTTTTATTCTTACTCACCTGGACCTCAGATGAGGATCAGATAATGTAGGTTCGGCCCGGTGAGGCTGCTCTGCCTCAACCTATGGGTTTGCTAGGCTGATTGGGGCCCAGGCTGAAGGAAGAAGAGAGACAAAGAATATTCTCCTCAAGGTGATGGCAGAAGCACAGATGAGAAAGCGAGAGGAAACACACACAGGGCCTTAAGAGCTAGACTCAGAACCTGCACATTGTCACCTCCACCCACACGCCTTCTGACCAAGTCCCACGGCGAAGCCCAGCATCAACAGGTAGGTTAGCACCCCCCCCCCCGCCCCCCACTGCAAGGCCACAGAAGTGGAGGAAGGCCGGGAAAAGAGAAGAATCCGGACCAGTGGTTCAACCCCTTCAGGCCACTAATTCAACTGTCTGGTAGGCTAAGCAAGATTCCTAGTGACAGTTTCTGTATTGAACACTGCTTATGACACCCACCCGCTCTGGAAAGCCTTGCTCCAAACAATCAGAAAGGTAAACACAAGCACGCACGGGCATCCTTCCTTGAATTAATGATCGTAGATGCTCAAACGTTTTTGATGAATGAAAAATGAATGAATGAATGAATAGTTTTATGCTTTGAATGTTACTTAAACTCACTGAGTCCCATAATTATGAATAATTTCGTTATTAAAATGATTATAAGTATAGAAAGTTTATATTTTTAATATGCGTTCATTGATTTTTTAGGGAGAGAGAGATAGAAACATCGATGTGAGAGAGAAATGTCAATGGGCTGCCTCCTGCACACCCCCCTACTGGGGATCCAGCCCAAAACCCAGGCATGTGCCCTGACCAGGAATCAACCTGGGACCTCTCAATCCACAGGATAATGCTCAATCCACTGAGCCACACTGACCAGGCTAATTTTCATTATTATTAATGCATGAGTTTGTGCATTGATTTTTATAGGTGTTTTTCGAAAGTATTTTTTTAATTATTTCATTTCGCCTTTGTTTTTCAAGTTTGTTTTTCTGTACTAAATTATCCAATTTTTCTCTTTTAAAAATACTCTCTGGTCTTCTGTTACTTTAAGGCTTTTCTTTTATTTCTTAGTCATTTCTTTAGGACTCTGAAATTTAATAATATATATTTCAAATGAGAATAAGTGGTCAAAACAGATGACCTTATAGCCATAGAACCTTGCTTTCAAGTAGACGATGATCATGTCTTGATTTCATGTTACTGTGGTTTATTTTTAAAATAGAAATGTTGAAAGATCTGTTGTAACCTAAAAGGAGAAGATCAATACTGTGACAACATAAATTTCAACTGTGGCTGAAGACTGACTTATATGAATTCCATATTTTTCATATATTTGCATATATGTTGTAAAAGTGTTATCATCATAATTAGCTAGTTAATATGAATAAAGGAAAGAAAGCAAAGGGAACTCAGACATTCTGAGCATGGTCACCTGGGAAGCTTCACCAGGAAGCTACAGCTTCACGCAGCATCGTTCCTCCAAGGGGATTAACTCCCTCCCTTCCCCCATCTGGTCCCGATGGCTGGAGGGAGATGGGGAGATCGGCACATGCGCAGTAGAAGTCGGGTGGTGCAGGGAAGTGCTTGCCTGTCAGGCTAGCCTGGGGAACAGTGGACTGGCTAGGGGGCGCACTCCATCAGAAGCTTGCTAGATCTCGGAAAGTTAACTGGTGAGTTGGAAGAAGCTCCTGGTCAAAACCCCTAAATAGTTCCCTCTCTCTTGCTCCATGACCCACACTCGCCGTGGGCTCCCTGTTCTCTCCCCCCAGCCACGTGGCCTGAGCAGCAGCATGGCTCACGGCGTGGGGACCCCACCGCAGGATGCTGGCCCGGGCTGTGCTGTAATATGGAGCAGGGACTGCGGTCGTGACCTTTATTCTGGGCCTGCTGAGGACACAGTTGGATTTTTCCGTGGGACAGTGGAAATCCAGGGGTTCATTTCCACCTACGTGAAAGAAGCCAAGCAGAAAAACACAAATACCACATGATCTCACGTATATACGGAATATAATGAACATAACAGTCTGAGGAATACGGTAGACCCAGAAACATGGAAGTAGGGCACAGACTGACATCCCTCAGAAGAGGGGGTGGGGGTAGGAGGAGCTAAACCACAGAACTTACATACATGTATGCATGACCAATGGACATGGACAACAAAGCCGGGGACCGGGTGGGGAGGGAGGTGCCAATGGGGTAAAAAAGGAGAAACATCTGTAACAAAAAAATAAATAAATAATTTTTTTAAAAAAAGAATATAGAAAAAAAAATGAATAAATGTCACTTATCCTCCAGTGTGAGTCTCAGGAAATTATGTTCATCATGATATCACAAGAGCTCTACTTCCATAGATAACAAAACTACAAATCAATTTTGAGCCAACTTCAAAATATATGAATCCATATGAATGTAAATGACATCCAACCACCTGGATTGGAGGACCAGCACAATTTGAACGAGTTGGATTATTAAGCATTTATTGAGCATGTACTACATTCATAAAATCAGGCTAATCCCCTGAGTACATGAAGGTTGACAGGGGAGACCTCGGTGGACTTGGCAGTGGACTTGACCACTACTGCCTGTGTCATTCCTGTTTGCTGGGTTTCTGTTACCTCATTAGTGAAAGCAGGGGTGTTAGTTCTTTGTTTACTTGGTGTAGAGCAAAGTAACTAGTAAGCAACTTTTCATTAGCACAAAAGCTCTCACTGTCTCAGCTTACATTTGAGGAAACTCAGAAACTGAATATAAAACGTCTAAGGTCATCATGAAAATCAAACCCTGGAAGAAGGAGACCAGATGTGTAAACATGGACTCTGGAGCCTGCTCTGGCACAACTCAAAACGCTGTCACTTGTTAGATCTGAGAAAATGGTGCAAACATGTTTTCTACCGCGTGGAAATGTAAGGAATGAAAAGGAAACCCAAGCTTGGGACAGTGACTGGCACCCATGTTGTGCTCGGTACATTTGACTGTAATTGGTAAGGGAAACTCCACTTGGCTTCCCTGCTCCACAGCCCATGCTCCTTCCGGGCACACTCAGGGTCTGTGTGTAGGATGATTAAATAAAATTTCTTTTTGCATTTGCTTCCACTGTGCTCAACAAGTACTAAGTACTCAACAAATGTTTCTTTATTAATTAAATAAATGCATGCAACTTTTAGTCTTTAGGAACTTAGTGGGGAAACACAAATACCTATTTGCCTCCACTCTTTACATTTTAATTCCTTCAAGTCACAGTAACATTCATATGCAGCTTGTAATCAAAACAGGAAATGCTGCCCTACTGTTGAAGAGTCTGTTATTTTCTCATTCAAATCAGAGTGTCCTAACCAGATCACACCTCTTGTTTACTAGCCTTGCCTTTGATTTCAATGGAAAATAATCTAATAATAAGTAGGAAATGACTTAACAGGTTGGACAGCCAACACACAAATCGCTTTAAACCAACAACTCTTTGTCAGAACTTGGCACCAGGCAGTATGGAAGAAGCTGGGTGTCAGCCAAACTGAGGCAGACTGGTGTCTTTGCTCTTGAAACAGACAGCAGACAGGGGTGGTGGTTTGGGGAAGAAAGAGGCATAGATAAGAAGTGTGGTTCATTTCAACATGAAATATCCAAGATGTTCATAACCCAAGTTTTGTTAGAATCTGATACAGGACAGACCTTCTTAATCTGATAAGAATTAGTATTTTTTATTTACTTGATTTTTTTCAGAGATGTCACTGACTATGTTTTCTTTATCTTATGAATTGATAATATGAGGAAGTGATATAAATGACAGGCACATAGCTTGCAAATGCACTGTTTACTAATGCAACTGAAGCTATAAATGTGCATAAATTTACTAGTCTTATGTTGCAAACCCAAGGCATTTTCTTGGAGTCAGATGCCTGGAAGAGTTCTTCCTCTTTCCAATTTCAGCCATACACACAGTGACTCACCCAAAAGTTCCAGTCTAAGTTTCTTTAAAATAGATTAGAATGCAAAGACACTTTCAAAACAATATGTATGTAGAATCTAAATAAATTTTAAAACATTTTTCTGTAATCTAATTGATACGTCATTTATATTATTTAATCAACTCTGATTTTATAAGTCATTCCAAAACATGTTTTAAAAAAAAATCTTAACTGGCAGATGTCTGTTCTTACAGTTGTTTGTTTTATATTTTGTTGATAGCTCATTTGTCAGTTGGCAGGTTTGCTCATTTTCTGGATGTCTGCAGGATAAACTCAAAAACTAAGAGTGTGTTAGCTTGATTACCAGAAGCTCTGGTTAATCTAACAGAGACATTGTTGGAGAAACTGACACAGAGAATAGCAACAGACTTCTGGCCCAGGTGTTAAGATCTCGGATAGGCATCTAGACCATGTCACAGCAGAACTGATCCCACTATGTGTTTAAGGCTGAGCCTATAAGAAGGCCACTGTTTTTCTCAGAGGACCTGTTCATTTATTATGATGCTACAGTCAACAACTATCTATCTCCTTGTGTGAATCTGGGAGCCCAAAAGCTTGATCCTTCATCTGTCATCTGTTGATATACCCTTTATTTCTCTACTCTTCTCCTGACTACACTGACCTGTTTCTTTGATCCCTTCAGAAATTCCAGTGTGATTTTTCCACATGATGACTCTATATGACTTTTTAGTGTATTTGCAAATTTACTCATAGCTTTATGTAAATGGTTATGCATATTTCTATTTGATTTATTTATATAATATTGAATTATATTATTAAATTATTGTAAAAACAGGTAGAACTGTCCTGGCCGATGTGGTTCACTGGTTGAGTGCAGACCCATGCACCAAGAGGTCACTGCTTTGATTCCCGTTCAGGGCACATGCCCAGGTTATGGGCCAAATCCCTAGTGGGGGGCATGCAGGAGGCAGTCAATCAATGTTCTCTCTCATCAATATTTCTATCTCTCTCTTCTTCTCCCTTCCTCTTTCTCTAAAATCAATAAAGGAAAAAAAACAACAAGTAGAACTACTATAAACTGGTCAGAGAGAAACAACAACATCCATATCAAATATTGGGAGCAAAAGACTCTTGGGGACAAAGAGAAGTCTGTGATCAAACAAAGTAATGGTCAATCTGCAGAGTGAGTCAATTTAAGGTGTCTTGGAGGTTATATTCAACCATCGTATTTGTTCCTATCTCCAGGATATTTGTTCTTGCTCTCCTCTGTGCCTGGAATATTCTTCCAAATATTTTCATGTAGCTCTCTTAATCTCAGCATGTTGGTCTCAGCCTAATGTCACCCCTCACGAAAACTTCTGTGATGGCTTTGCATCAGTCAGATGGGAACAGAAAACAGATGATACACTTGAAACAGGTAACGTGACACTGTGTTTTCAAGAAGCCTATATGTAAACAAAGGTGTTGGGGAACCACAAGGGACAGTTTAGGATCCCAAAAGAGCAGTAGTTACCGGAAGTCAGAGTGAATGAAATATGCAAAACACAAGGGTGATCATGATTAAGTAGCCTATGCGAGGTGAACTGGTTATTTACCTCTTTTGCCTAAACATCTGTATTCTACCCACCAGTTATGGAAACAATTACCTCTTGAAAGAGAGCTCCTAAAAATTAGAAATAATAATAAAAAATGAAAATGAAAAATACACTGAAGAAATGATGCTGAATATTTATGGAAAGTCACTTTTTCCTCTGTTACTGTATTGTTGGTTGAACCAAAGCCTTGACCCAATTCTCAGCTTCCTATGTAAAAGTGATTTTACTGAGAAAATTTGCAACATACTGACATTTTTAAGCTTATACAAAAGAATATTGCTTTTTCTTTTCTGAGTATACTACTGAAAAGTAGACTAGACATCAGAGCTCTCGCTTGGGAAATCTGGTCATCTGGTAAACCCCTGGGTATTAATGAATGAAGGTTTAGACTTAAAAGGCAAACAGTACTAATGATACCGTAATTAATCTAGTTATTAATAATAGGAAAGGAGCAAAAGGAAGGCCAAATAGTATAGGTATGTCATGTGAGCAGCTCTGCCAAGAAACTACAGCTTTATACTCCCCAGAGAACCACCAGTCTGTTTCCCCAGGTCACTGGGGGAAGGGACAAGACAGGGACGAAAATGGACACATGCCCAGTAAACTTGGGGTGACATCGGGAACCTACTTGCCTGTCAGTCACACCTGGGAAAAGGTCATTGGGCAAAATGGGCGTGGCCACTGCAACACCTTGAAATTTGGGTATTTAATCCCCTAGACAAAGGCACTGGCTCTCTGGGCTCCTCTGGCATGCTCTGCTCGACTCCTGGATTGCAGGTTTCTCTCGCTGCTGCACCCCCGCATTCACCCACATGCCCCATGGCCATGTGGACCCCGCACACAGTGGACTGATGGACTGTAACCTGCCTGATGCTAGACTGGACCCGGCTGCAACGTGGAATGGAAACTCTGGACACTGGCTTTGCTTCTAGCTTCACTGAAAATACAGCTACCCTTCTTCTATGAGTGGAATGGGACTTTGGAGACCCAGGGATGTAATTCCACACACATAAAAATCACTCTTTCTCCCATGCAAGCCTCAGAAAATTATTTTTCTCTCAAGATGTTGTAATGACCCAAGGGTCAACACCTAGGGGGGAAGAAGACACCCCAATTTCTCCGATAACACTAATACTAATTGCTAAGCAGCCTTAAGGTAGTAGGTGTACTCCAAAGGGTGAATTAGTCATAACCTCAGTAGCTCTCCCAATTAAAATAAATTTGCATTACAGCATGTCTGGAGATACAGGCTTAATATGACCAGAGGAAGAAAACTAGAGACAAAGAAATCGATGAATATTTGATTAAGAATGCTAATTTTTCTACTAAGAATGCTAAAAAAAAGTATAAATTGCTGACTGCTAGTGTTTAGAGCCAGGAAAAGTTTGTCTTCATTAACTTATTTATAAATAACCTAATTTTTTTCTAAATCATGTTTGAAGCAACTTGGAGTGCAATGTATTAGAAAAATTATTACAATCTTAAGAGCGATGAATAGAAAGTAAAAAGAAGTGGATAAAAAAAATAAAAAAAAAGAGTCCTATTCAGGCTCGTTATAGACTAAGAAATTTTAATGAAGAAGATTTAATTAAGAAGTCTCTCTCATTTATAATTGTACTAGTCAGCTCAGGCAGCCACATCAAAATGCCACAGGCCGGAGGGCTTAAACAACAGAATTATTTGTCACAGTTCTGGACGATGGAAGGATAGGATCGGAGTCTTTCTGGCCAGCTCTCTTCCTGGCTGCAGATGGCCACTCTGTCTTTGCATGGCCTTTCCTCCAAGTAGGCACAAAGAGAGAGATCTCTCCACTCCTTTTCCTACAGAGTCACAGAACCATAGAATTAAGGCCCCACCCTTATGACCTCATTTAAACTTAATTCCCTCCTACAAACTCTAATTCCAAGTACAGTTACACTGAGGGTCAGGACTTCAACATATGAATTAGGGGGCACGATTCAGTCCATAGCAATACTTTTTTTTATTGTTGACCAAGTACAGATGTTCCTCATGTCTCCCCCTTTGCCCTCCGACCTACCCCAGGCCTTCCCGACACTATTGTTTATGTGCGTGGGCTATGCATACATGCATCTTGTTCTTTGGTTAATCTCTTCCTATCCCGCCACCACCCTCCCCTCTGAGATCTTTTAGTCCATCCCATGCAGTATGCCTCTGGACTTATTTTGTTCATCAGTTTAAGTTTACTTCATTCCTTAGGTTCCACATATAAGTGAGATCATGGGATATTTGGCTTTCTCTAACTGGTATATTTCACTTAGCATGTAACCTCCAGATTCATCCATGTTGTCCCAGAGTATAAGAGACCCTTCTTTTTAACAGCTACATAGTATTCCATTGTATAAATGTACCATAGCTTTCTTTTTTTTTTCCAAATCTTTATTGTTGGATGTAAAATGTATTACAGATGTTCCACATTTTTCCCCCATTTACCCCCTCCTCCCCACTCCCGCCCCCCTCCCACCTTTTCCCACACTATTTTCTGTGTCCATTGGTTATGCATATAAGTTCTTTGGTTTATTTCTTCCCACCCCCCCAACCCCTTTCCCTTTGAGGTTTGTCAGTCTAGCAATGAATTTGTGCTTCTTAACCCCTTCACCTTTTTCACCCATTCCCCCAACCCCCCTCCCAACTGGCAACCAACAAAATGTTCTCTGTATCTATGAGAATGTTTCTGTTCTACCTGTTCATTTTGTTTATAGATTCCATTGTTGATAGATATGTATTCATTGCCATTTTGTTTGTTCATATATTTTATCTTTTTCTTCAAAAAGACCCTTCATCATTTCATATAATAACGGTTTGGTAGTGATGAACTCCTTTAACTTTTTCTTGTCTGGGAAAGTTTTTATATGTCCATCGATTCTAAATGACAGCTTTGCAGGATAGAGTAATCTTGGTTGTAGGTTCTTGCTTTTCATCACTCTGAATATTTCTTGCCACTCCCTTCTGGCCTGCAAAGTTTCTTTTGAGAAATCAGCTGACAGCCTAATGGGAACTCCCTTGTAGGTAACTAGCTGCCTTTCTCTTGCTGCTTTTAAGATTCTCTCTTTGTCTTGAACCTTTTGCATTTTGATAATGATGTGTCTTGGTGTGGACCTCTTGAGGTTCATCTTGTTTGGGACTCTCTGTGCTTCCTGGACTTGTATGTCTGTTTCCTTCACCAAGTTAGGAAAGTTTTCTGCCATTATTGTTTCAAACAGGTTTTCGATTTCTTGTTCTCTCTCTTCTCCTTCTGGCACCCCCAAGATGCGAATGTTGGCACGCTTGAAGTTGTCCCAGAGGCTCCTTACACTATCCTCATTTTTTTGGATTCTTTTTTCTCTTTGCTGTTCTGATTGGGCATTTTTTGCTTCCTTATATTCCAAATCGATGGTTTGCTCCTTGGATTTACATACTCTACTATTGAAGCTGTGTAAATTATTCTTTATTTCAGTTAATGCCTCCTTCAATTCTAACTGTGTATCCATGATTTCTAACTGGTCCTTTTTAATGCTCTTGAGGCCCTCTCTAAGTTCACTGAGGTTCTCACTAAGTTCACTGAGCATCCTTATAAGCAGTATTTTGAACTCAGTATCTGTTAGGTTGCTTATCTCCATTTCGCTTAGTTCTTTTCTTGGGGTTTTGTTCTGTTCTTTCATTTGGAACCTGTTTCTTTGTCTCCTCATTTTGGCTGCCTCCCTGTTTGTTTCAGTGTATTACTTAATGAGTGGTATGGGGCTAGCTGAGACCAGATGCTGCTTGTTTGAAAGAATTTAGGAAAAACCTGAATTAGGATCCAAGACAGGCCAATCCAATGGTTAAGCAAGTGGCAACAGCTTGGGTGGGCCTGAAAGTTGGGCTGGGGGGGGCCTCAGGGAGTCAGCAGGGCGGGGCTACCAGTGTGAGCCAGGTTGCTGGAGTCCCAGATATGGCTTCTGTCTGCCGCCCCAGGGAAGGGCTCACCAAAGGAACAAAGGCCTCTGACAGCACGTTTGTCCCCGAGAAAGCCCCCTCTCCAGCCCTCGCTCCAGTGCCAAACAGCTCAATTCTTCCCTGTATGTCCCTGGTGCCCCTCGAGCTGCCTCCCCTCCAAGCTTAGAGGGAGAGAGTCCGATAAGTCCGTGCACGGGCCCTTTAAGGAGCTGCCTGGGGCTCCAGCCGCTTCAGCCTCCCTGAACCTCAGTTCCCGCTGGTTTTTCCAGCCAGAAGTGATGGAAATTCTCTTCCTGGCACTGGAACCCTGAGCGGGGCACCTGGTGTGGGACGGGGACCCCTCAGTCCTCAGGAAGGACCTTCCCAGCAGAGGTGTCCTCCTGATTTTTATCCGCCACACGTGGGTGTGGGACCAGCCTGTCGCTGCCGCCCTCCTCCCAGTCTGGATGTGGCTGCTACTTTAATTCCGTAGCTGTAGGACTTCCATTCAGCTCGATTTCAGGCAGTTTTGAATGATGGTTGTTCTGTAGTTTAGTTGTAACTCTGATGTGGTTGTGGGAGGACGCGATATCGCGTTCACCTACCCGCCATCCTGACCGGAAGTCCCATAGCTTTCTTATCCACTCGTTTACTGATGGGCACTTGGACTGCTTCCAGACCTTGGCTACTATAAATAACGGTACTATGACAATATTTTCATTAATGTTTAACTGTGAAATGCATATCATTATCTGTTAGCCCTATGTTCCTTGAAAACTCAAGGCAGGCTCTGTCTTTCAAAGTCAGCCTTGTACCCTGACGCCTGACTTCCCAGTTCTGGGTTGTGGGTCCCTCCAATGGGCACCCATGAATCCTTGGCTTATATCAGAACATTAGCTGCTTGTGCCTCCTTTTCTAGTAACTCAGTCGACAGTAGACTATGAGGTCTGGTAGCTTTTCTGGTGTCTAGCAGCTGTCCACTCAGACAGTCACTTAAAATGAAACATGCATTGACTTCCACTGTGTGCCAAAGACAATCACTCGTGGAAAATCATCACCAAATCTTCTGTATCTCCTGCCTTCCTGGTGCTTACATTTGAGGGAGCATGGGCAGTGCACATAAATACCAAAAAATAGTAAAAACCAATTCAACTTATAGATAAGAAACATATTTGCTCAGTAAGTCTGATGAAGTTACTAACTTAGTGACTGTGACAAAGAGTAATGGCAAGTTATTTATAATAATAACGAAAGAAGTCTTTGATGGGAAATGACATTTTAGTTTAAAGCTGAAGATGAGAAAGCAACTACCCCTGCAAGTTGCTCTTGGCTTACGTTCCAAGAGGAGGAAGCACACGGACAGGGTCCCAACATGGGCAGCAATGTGGTGAACCTCCTGCTTGGAGATCAGCCAGGCTCAGCCGTTGTGCTCAACAAAAAGCATCAGAGAGTGAAGGTAGAGACATACTCAGGTGCCAGGTCACAAAAAGCATGAGACACAGGGTTTGGTATACACAGGAGCTTATAAACATGACATAAATAAATGAAAATGTCTAAAGGCAGCAGTCAGTGTGGCCAAACAAAGGTGTGCCCCAGCCAAGGACAGAAACACAGTATTAAACCCAACACCCCCCGGGGCCCAGGACAGAGGAGGCACTCAACAAATGTCCTCACCTCCAGCCACACCCCCTACCCTGCCCAGTCCTGCCTTTGGGTCAGATGCTATATTTCTCTATTGGCACACTTCTGAGTAGGGGACAAAAGGCATTTGTCACTTTCCTAAGAAAGCACACTTTCTAACATCACCTTGTTAATTTAAGTAAACTAATAAGTACTGGGTCCCTATTTTGTGCATAAGACCCCCGGCTGTTTGCTGCAGGGGCTGCAGAGAGAAGCAGAGGAGCAAGCCACAGTCCTCATCCCTTCCCTGGTCAGAATTCTACTTCCAGGAAATGAACAATTGTATAAGGTCCATTAAAATCCTGTTAAATGGCAACTGACTGGAGGATGTATGAGGCAATTTGGAGATACAATAAAACAACAGGTCTCAACCAAGTACCCCAGAACAAAGGTCAATGTCTGACACAGGAGGGTTCCCAATAAATGTTGGATGGGAGAATATTTCAGGGACTACCTCCCCCGCACACAGATGTCTCTACTAGGGCCATGTTAGTACAGTGCATGTGTACTGGTAACTTCTGACCATTTCATTTAAAAATAATGTGTCTGGGTCAATTTTTTCCCAATAATTGCATAGAAGAAGAATGTAGGTGGAGTAATAGCTCTGATGATTATACAATAGCCCTATGAGGCTACTAACAATTGATCTGCTTAATTTATCAAGGAAGCAGTTAATCAAAGCACACTGACCAGAAGCACAATGTATTTGATTCCCTCATTGAAACACAATAATTTTGTTTACATGTGAAAAATAATGGTATTGATAGAGCTTTTCTTTAGATATTTATGTAAAGAAAATTGGGATTTTAAGATTTCCTTCTACAAGTTCTTTTTAATGGACAATGTATTCACATAGCTATAATTTTACCAACATTGAGGTATGACACCATTTTTTGAAGGCTGATTTTGGCACAGCTAGGTTTAGACTAAGGAAATACTCATCACCTTTATACATTATAAAATAGGTGTATTTCTCAGAGACACAAACCTGGGCTACACGATGTCATTTTGCATTTGTTGATGGAGAAATCAATGCGATAGTTAATTAAATCCGGTCATGTCATTAGCTGGCTCACCTGCCCCGGAAAAACTGGTTCCAAGAATCTCTCCCCCAGTCAACGTCCTGGTCTTGTTCATTATCACATTTCAACTGAGCAGAGAGAGAAGTCAGGACCCTTCACCTTCAACCAGTGTATCAATATGCCAGCTCTACCTTTTGTGTGTAGGTTAGAACTGCAATGATCTCTCCCCTTTGCTTTGAAGTCCTTAAGAAATCACAGCTCGCCCTGGGCCGGTTTGGCTCAGCCGTTAGAGCGTCGGCCTGCGGTCCGGAGAGACCCGGGTTCGGTTCCCGCTAAGGGCGTGTACCTCGGTTGCAGTTTGTCCCCGGCCCTGGTTCGGTTGTGCGGGTGGCAGCCACTCGATGTGTTCCCTTTCATGTTGATGTTTCTCTCTCTCTTTCTCCCTCCCACTCTGTCTGAACAAAATATGGAAAAGTGTCCTCGGGTAAGGGTTAAAAAGAAATCACAGCTCTGTTTTAAATACTTTATTTTCTTTGACCCTCCCACCAGCCACGTGGGTCAAACTAACCCTGAAAGCTATGCCATTTTGCAAATGAGGATGAAGGTCTGAGTCGCAGTGGACTTGTCACTAGCAGATTTGACCAGAGGGTTGACTGAATGGATTTAGAAAATCCTTATTCACACAGCTCGCTTTGGGCAACATCAATTCTTTATCCTCCCCAACTGCCCAGCTTCATGTAGAGACTTGCTTTCGTTCCTTCGGAGTAGGACCTCTCCGCCATCACTTGATTAGAAATCCTATACGAGACCCCGTTTAAAAAGTCTGGCAAATTCCAGTCATTTCTAAGTCCAGGGGCAGATGTTACCTTAGAAACCTTCAGGAGTAATGGGGGAAGAAACTATTAAAATGAGAAAATAGAGAGAAATATGGAAGTGAAAATAAGCTCTTACATCAGCCTCCCCAAGGGGAAAAATGCTTATTATTACATAAAAGAAGAGGCTGTCTGCTGTGGGCACAGAAGAATACAGGAGGGATGCTAAAGACTTTGGTGAAAGGAAGCATTAGAACTTCCAGGACAGATCACCACACGTGCTTTTAAACTTTTAGAGAAAAAAGTCTTCTTTCACTTTTAGAAGAGGTAATGTCACTGAAATATCTTGATTATATATCTAGATGGATAAACATACGATAATACATAAGGTTGTAATTTATTTTAATGTTTTAATCTTGAAAACAGTATCACAAAATGATTAAAAGTGCTGGAAACACCAGAAGGTACTCACATGAATTCCGCTCTCCCAAACGTAGTTGTTTCCTGCCCCTGGACTCGAGATAAATCTCCTTGTCTCAGTCCACTTCCTCCTGAAGTTTCCTCTTCAGCTGGGAGAATGCAGTTCGTTGCTCATTTCAAATCAACGACTCGATAGAAACAGCACAGAACCTGAATGGCAGGTTCTGATGGTGTGTTCTTCCTATGAAACCGATAGGAACACAGAATGGGACAGACCTTTGCAAAGTGGCCCAAAAATCTCATTCCACCAAAGTCAAGACTCCGGAAGAATATGAATGAGAGCACAAAGTAAAGCACCGTTGACAACAGCAATGACTGCGTTTCAGATCCATGGTCTCTCGGCCGCATGGCACCGTGGACGTTGGAGAGAGAGAAGAGAGGGTCCCCGCTACAGAGAAGAGCGGGAAGACTTGTGCAGGGATATCCCCTTGTCCAGAAGCAAAAGTGCCTGCTGACCCTGATTCCAGTGGGAGAGGAAAGGACCAACGTGAATTCAGGGAGAAGGGCAACTTCAAAGTGGGCTCACACATCACATCTACACTTCTTGCTTCTGCCCCACAGACCCACCAGGCAGTCCCCAGGCCCGCGAGGAGAAGACGCTAAAAGCACGAGCTGTCGGTTCCCAAAGTCTCCGTGGAGGTCTTGGTGGTCCGCCCTGGACCTCCTCCCCCTTCAAGTGGTTGAGTGGAGACCGAAAGCTCGGGTAGAATTGACTCTTGTCCTACCGGGCACAAGACCGACATGGGCTCTATGATGGAAACGGTATTTCTCCTCTCGTTGAAGGCTGAGTCAGACTTTGTCCAAGACGTGAGCGGGAAGCACAGCAAGGGCTGATGAAGGAGGGATGTGGAGCCCCAGGAGGGAGGCGTGGAGACCACGGTCTGGGAAAGACGACCAGGAGGCAACAGTGAGGAGTTCAAGATGCAAGTCAGGAAGGACGGGCCACGCTACACACACACACGTAAAAGTGTGGTGTAAATTGAGAGTTATGCTAACATGAGACTCAGAGCAAGTACCTACCCTTGAAATAAAAGGCGGTTCTTTGGAACACATTTTATTTATAAAATTACGTTCACTTGTCCTTCATTTAATACACATGACAACTTTATCTCAGACCTGCACCAAAGTTTAATGACCGTTGGGGACACATTTGTAAGTACACAGGAAAGTATGGAACTAGGTGAGGTGGAGGTAAATTAAGGCTAAGCTTGACTATAAAGAAGAAAGATATAATTTTTCAAATAATTAGTGCTCCTCTGTGGGAAGAGAGCTGAAAAAAAAAAAAGAAAAAGCTGCCTCTTGAAAAGTAGTCTCCACGCCACTGGGAGCCTTCACGAAAGCTGTGTAATAAAATCTGCAATCCCCAGAAGAGCAGCAGTCACCAAGTGCCCGCCAGGTCAGACACAGAACCAGGTCCTGTAGAGTTTTAATCTGCATTAACGCTGAGAGAGGCTGATGAGTTTGCCCAAGGACACACAGCATGCAGAGGGAAGACATGGACTTAAAACTCAGGGCTGCTGCCTTTGCCATCGCTTTATTTGCTTCCATGTGTTGTATTGAAAATATGCCTGACGTAAATATTGAACAGGATTCTCATGAAGATCCGAAATACTAGTGACACAAATTGTCTACTTTCTTCTTCTCCCCTTGCTCTTTGATTTTACCCCTTGCTTAACTTAAATTCATTGTCCTTACACATCCTGTGGATAGACATTTGCAAATTCATTGTCCTTACACATCCTGTGGATAGACATTTGCAAATTCATTGTCCTTACACATCCTGTGGATAGACATTTGCAAGAGCAGGCAGAGTCAGTAGACTTTTTCTAGGCACCAGAGATGAAATCGTTTGAGCTTTGCAGGGTACAAGTTCTATCACAACCCTTCAACTCCGCCATTGGTGCGTAAAAGCAACCATGACCAATATGCAAATCAGCAGGTGTACTATTTGAATAAAGCTTCATTTACCAAGGCAGGTGGCAGACTAGATTTGGCCTGAGGGCTGTAGTGTGCTGACACCTGTCCCAGAATGGCATGTGGTCTCTCACGTCCTGCTTCTCTCTCCTTCCACCTAGGAGGAGGAGTTTACCTTGGCAGGTTGTGAATAAGTAAATTTTCTTTTTTTCCAACCCCTCCCTTCTCAACCTCCCTCTTTTTTTTTTCTCCCATTATATTTGTTTGCTTCTGCTTCTAGGTGAAGATCCTTTCATGACAGAGCTCTCTAGTTGTCCAACTCTGCCTATTATTAGGTGGGAATGTTTAATTTTTGAGTATGTATTTTGGGATTGTTTGTTATTGCACTGTAACCCAGCCTGTCCTGACTGATACATGGTTACAATACAAGGAACTCCTTCAGATGCTCATATCTAAGCATGTCCTCCCATTCAGCATTTTATGAATAATGAAGCTGATACTTGAATTTCCATATATCTTACTCCTATGGCTACATCTCAGTTGGTTCCAAACCTAGGTAGATCTTATGTGCATCCCTGCAAAGTCATCATGGGCCATCACCCAGAGTTTAGTTCTCATGTTTAGACTGGTGATGGTGCACACACATGAAGAGGTAAGAGGTTTGTCACTTAGGTAATTGAGGTCTCTGGGAAGAGCAGGGGAAGATTCTCAAGCAGGTTCATTAAGTGATTGAGAGATTCATAGAAAGAGACTGACTTGGCATTTTATTCTGGGTAAGCGATGTAGGCAGGGTAAGGGTTCCGGCATGCAGACTGGGGCTTGGGTAGTTTTAATCCCCCATAGACTCCAGAGGAAGGGACACCAGGCTTTTACATTAGCTATCTTATGTATGGAGCACAAGGGGAAGAGGAAGAGGTGAAGCATAAAAGCTGTGAGCAAGCACCAGAGATGCAGCCAGCTTCTCTGCTAGAGTGGAGAAGAGAGATTTCATGTAGTTAGGTGCCCTATACCGAGCCACCTGAAGTTAGAGATACACCTAGTATTATGTCTTCTCAATTATCTGTGTACTACTGACTAGCATAGTTCTTGTCTTATCAATTTATCTATATTGATAGTTCAATAGAATACCTTGAACATAGTAGATATTCTTATGCGCAAAGGTAATGAATTGTTTCTTCATGTATAAAATGCATCCTAATTAGCTAATTCATTTAAATAAAAATATCCATGTAGATTCCAAAGCGTTCTGTTGTTGGAGCAATGTGACACTGAGAATTTTGTGGACCTCTCTGGTGCTAATAATTCTAATTGTATCTACATTTTACTGAGTTTCTCTGACGCAGAGTAAAACCGTCTCCAGAAACAGGAATAAAGAAGCTAATCAAAAGAGGCATAACCAAGATTCCTTAGTTATTGCACTCCTGGAAGCATCTAACGGTGAGAAGACCTGTGCCTTAATATTATAGTTTGGAGTAAGTTTTGGGAAAGTGCTTAAAGGGAACCTTACACCTCTCACTGTATAATGATCATGCCTTTTCACAAGGTCATATAAGACACATGGACTTTGGTCATTAGAAATAAATACTGGAATTACTAAAACCTTTGCAAATGAACACTGAAGCACAAAACTTTTGATCTGAAAATGTCTTGCTTAAACCCATTTGTTTTCCAATCTTGCTTATTTTGCACGTGTATTTGTGTGTGTGTGTGTGTGCGTGCACACATGAATTACAGAATAATCTTCCCATGAAGTTTTCTTAATAAAGTTCCCATTCTAGTAAAAATTTTTAAAGGGTTGGTCACACCCTCCTCTTTCTGAAATGGTGAGAAGCGTATGCCAAGGGCCTCTGCAAAGACCTGACACAGGTTTAAGAAACAGCTTTGGGTATTCTGTTGCCCAGCCAATGCTGATCAATGGCATTTCTGGGTTCCAGGACCTGTTGAGGAGTTTACCTTCAAATGCCTGCTCAACTGGATCAAAATCTAAGAGATAAGTATTGAAGCATTATTTCATGGCAGTCACCTAGATTCCCAACAGCATGATATAACAAACGGTTCTAAGATTTTCAGTACACTTGAGGATCTGTGGAATTCTTATGAATAAAGGCAATGGTCAAGTCTCAGTGGTCAGAGAATGTTTGAAGGTTTGGACAATTATTTCAGGTCAAAGCAACAGAGACTCCACAATACTAAGTATTTCAAGAAAGGGCACCCAAACCAATCAATAGCCTGCAAATGAGCTTTAACCCATAGATGAAACTGTCTCTTGTCTGTTTCCAGCACTGATGTTTTCAGCACCGTGATTCACCTAAGGGCATGGGCATGGGACAGCAGAGATAGAAGGGTAGGTGTGCAAGTTACTTCTAGGTGATTTAAAGGAAAGAATTGCACTAGGAATAAAAATAGGTCCGGTTTGGCACAGTGGTTCGAGTGTCCACCTGTGGCCCACAGGGTCTTGGGTTTGATTCCTTGTCAAGGGCACATACCTGGGTTGCAGGTTTGATCCCTGGCCCTGGTCAGGGTCGTGCGGGAGGCAACTAGTTGATGTGTCTCTTTCCCATCAATGTCTCTCTCTCTCTTTCCCCTCCCCCTTCCACTCTGTCTAAAAATCAATGGACAAATATCCTTGGGTAAGGATTAACCAAAAACAAAATAAATAAATATGTCCTTTTGGTTTAGATTTTGACAATTTTTAATCTTTTGACCATTTAATTAGTTCTTCCTAAAAGAAAAATTTTTTTTCAGAAATATGAATTTGCTACCTATTTAGAAATTGACACCTGTTTGAACATGAGCCACTATAAATTAGATGTATAGAAAGATCAAATTTAACAAAATGAGTTATTCATGTGAATGGAAATGGGCTACTGTGAACTATTTGGCCACTGATTCACACTAGAGATGTGCTAAAAGCAATATCTAGTCTCACCACCTATAAGTCCCTAAAGGTCATTTAGACCGACTCCATCATTTTTCAAAAAAGGAGGGAAGCAGACTTTGAAAACTACTGGCTACAACCATTGTCCAAGACTATACAACTGTTTAGTAGCTAAACTCAATTTTGAATACGTTGTTGTTGATTTCTAATAGAATGCTCTTTCTAGGAACCTTAAATAGTTTGGTTCCAAACTTTAACTCATATTTCACATTTTTGAAACATTTTTTATTTTGTATTTGAAATTTTGTAATTTTGGAGTGTTTTTTATTTATTTATATGTTCTATTTTAAGCTTCTCATCTACATGTTAAAGGAGCTATAAAATTAATAATTATTCAATCTAGTATAAAACACAAGGCAATTTGATCATGTGAGCATGTTTGATATATTTATGTTTAAAATCTTGAATAAACATTTTTCTTCTCCCCATAATGTCCCTCCCCTCTGACAACTGTCAGTCTGTTTGCTGTGTCTGAGTCTGTCTCTATTTTGTGTCTTTGTTTATTTTGTTCTTCAGATTCCACATATAAGTGAGATCATATGGCACTTCTCTTTCTCTGGCTTATTTCACTCAGCATAATACTCTTCAGATCTATCCATGCTGTCCCAACAGGTAAGACTTCCTTCCTTTTTACTGCCAAGTAGTGTTGCATTATGTGAATTTACCACAGCTTTTTTATACACTCACTTATTGATGGGAACTTGGGCTGCTTCCAAATCTTGGTTATTGTAAATAACGCTGCTATGACCATAGGGGTGATATATTCTATCGAATTAGTGTTTCTGGTTTCTTTGGATATATTCCTAGAAGTGGAATTGCTGAGTCATATGGCAGTTCCATTTTTAATTTTTTGAGGAAACTCCATACTATCTGTCACAATGGAACACACAATACAATATACAGATGATGTATTATAGAATTGTACACCAGAATCCCATATAATTTTATTAACCAGTCACTCCAATAAATTCAATACAAATTTTTAAAAAATGACCCCTATCAGATAGCTCCTCTCCTCCCCTGCACCTGCCACCAGCCACCTGTTTCTGCTGGTTTTGCTTGCATTTATACTAGATTCAGCTTTGCAAGGGAGAGACGTGGTTGTCTTTCCCAGCTTCTGCTGGAGGGTCATCTCGCCCCATTAGGGCTTGTTTCAAGGCACATCTGCTGGTGTCAGATCAGTGTCCATACTCTGTTCGATCACCCTTTGTAGTTGAGTTAACCTTTATATAATGGTGCCCTAGGTTGATATAACTTCTTGATTTCTTCACAGATTTCACAGGGAAAAGCTTTGGTTATTGCCTATGACTGATTGGCTAAAGTAACTTAATTCTGGATTTCACTGTTGGCAAGTGTTAAGAAGCCTAAAGGCCTAGACATATAAACTATGTCCTCAACTTAGCCTTTGATAGCAATAAAGGTAATACCTTGTCCCCATCTGTTGAATCCATTGTCTCACTTCAAAGTTGGTTCATTCCTAAGTAGAGAAGATAGAAGCTCTTTATCTGTGATCCCTTAACCAAAACAAAATATCAGGAGCATTCTTAGGCATTCTATCTGTATTTCCAGATTATGATCACTTATTTTCCCATCGCTTGTAGCATAAACATGCAAGTGTTATAGCATTATATCTATTGTTATTTCACTTTAAAATCTTTATTAATTTTGTAGAAAAATAATACACAATGTGCTTCCAATTCTTGTATTATTTGTCAATATTCTTCCATGACTTGAATTCTAAGGATTCTTTGTATAATATAATGAAAGGTCCAGTTATATGTGTCTGGTAAAATGTCATGCTATTCATTACACATTTCAAACAGATGTTTTCTAAATGGTGACCTGCACTGTCTGGAACTCATGCATATTTTTGTATTACCTTCATTCAGGTTTCTTCCTTCCCTATAGACAAACTCTGTAAAAAATTCATAAACCACATTTACAATTTTCTGCCAGTTAATAATGCAATAACTAAAACACAGAAATATTTCTATTAAGTGGTTTATTGCTGATGCATTATTGTAGATGAACTTGGTGCATATAAAATGCTCATAGAAATCTTCTTTAACAAAAGAATCTGGGGAAACTGAATGTAAATTGATGGCTTTAGGGATTTTCTAATCTAAGCTTTGTAGGGAACAACAAAGAAAATAACTTACATGCACATCACATTCCCATTGTGAAATCCCAGAGATATGTTTGTATCTGATAGTTACTAGTTACACTATGTTGAACATTTTATCAGGACAAATAAAAGGCAATTCTTATAATTTGAGAATTGTAAGAAAATTATCCAGTTTCAGAGAGAGAGAGAGAGAGAGAGGGAAATGATCCTATAATAAACCCAAAAGAAAACTCAAGATCTAATTAATTCAAAACTGGACTCACAAAATGCACAACCATACAACATTGGAGATTGTTAGATTTTAGCTTCCCATTTGAGTTTTGAACTTATTATTTTGTTCAATGAGCCCTTAGATAATATGAGTGAGTTTTATACATTATATATATGTAAACATTGCCTTCCCATGTATAATTCCCAGCCAATAAATGCCATGTCTGATGTTAAAGAGATATATGGATATCAAAACAAGATAAAGAGAGAATTACATGGGGGTTACCAGAAATAAAGGGGCTAGGAGGTGCTAAAGGGTAAAAGGGGTCAAAAAAGAAGATTTGACTTTGGGTGATAAAGACATAATGTGGTATATAAATGATTTATCACAGAATTGTATACTTGAAACCTGTATAATTTTATTAACCAATATCACACCAATAAAACCATTAAATATTAAAGAAAAAATTAAAGTAATGAATCACTGAAGTGTCATGGCATATCTGCCAGTACCTACACAAGAGATCAGATTAGAAGTATTCTTGCTAGTCAAGCAGGTGACTGTGTAGAAAACTGGATGTGTATTGCCAGGAGGATGATGGACATAGCAAATGGTGTTTGACAGTTGTTTTGAGAAGTTCTTTGTGCCAACAGCACAGAAGAGACATGCACTATATTGAACACAGTGATAAGATTATCTAGCAAAGCATTTCCAGCTGGACCAGCTGTGGACCCAGTGGAAGAAAGGTAGACAGAATAGTTCCAAGGAGTTCACCCCAGTGGACAGCCTATAGGGTTAAAGTGACCACAAGGATAGGACGGGTGAGGAATGTGACTGGCTGAGGATTAAACTGTAAGGGGTTGAAAAAAATGACATTCCCCAGACACAGTAAACTAGAATCGAGAAAAAAATATATAGGCACCACAAATATCCACTCCTCCCCAAAGGAAACAAAACATTAAGCAAAAAAAAAAAAAAGTTATTCCAAAATGGCGGCAGAGTGAATGGAAGCTACACAGACCATCTTTTAGGACCAAATTAGAATTACAACTAAAATAAAGACAAATAGTCGGGAAAAAGCAACAGAAAAGCAGATTGCAAGGACGCAATAACTAGGGACACTGAATCAAATCTAGTAGGATTGCGGAGGAGCGAGAAGGGGTCTGGGAGCCCACTGCCATCAGTGGTCTTAGCTGTGAGCAGCACCCTGGGGATTAAACTTTCAAACCTACTCCACAGCGCAGAGAGCCGGAACAGGGTGCTAAAATAGCCACAGCCACTCACCTTGGGCTCTGGACTGGAACGGTGTGTGAACACTATAGATTTTGAGGGTGCTCAGAGCTTTTGCTGAGTTGTGGCCATGCAGGACAGTGGTCATCTTACTACTTCCCAGGGCTCTGGGGAGAGGCAGCAGCCCTTCCTGTGGAGATTCAACCCCACCCAGGTGGGCCATTGAAATGCAAATTGAGGCTCATTAACAAACAGCATCTGACCCAACCTTGGGAAATCCCCTTAAGCTGAACACCTGAGGGAGTTTTTCATTCAGCTGAGAACCCAAGGCTCTACAAGTAACCATGAATAATAGCCTCCAGGCAAAAAGCTAGAGGATAACTGAACTTTTCCTGGGCTTGCAACTCTACCCAGGAAAGTAAGACTTGACAGTGGTGTTTAATGTGAGTCCTCACATGCTCATCCAAACCCAGTAGAAGGAGCCACAAACAGCACAACACCAACACCTACAGGGAAAATTTGGCAGGCTCCAAAACCCACTGAGATAGCCAAAATGGTGAAACAAAGAATCAAATTCCAAATTAAAGATCAAGAAACCTCTACCAAAGATGAGATAAATGAAATTCCATTAAGCAAGTTATCAGAGGTAGAGAGTTCAGAGCCATGATCTTGAGGAAGCTCAACAGCATGAGTAAGGACCATCAACGCCATGAGTAAAGACATAGAAGCATTGAAAATCAACCAATTGGAAATGAAAAACCACCAAGAAGAAATGAAGAATGGCATAACAGAAATAAAGAACACATTGGAAGGACTAAACAGCCGAGTAGAGGAAGCTGAGGACTGGATCAGTGAATTAGAAGACAGGGTAGAAAAAAAAATCAACCAATCAGAAAACCAAAAGGAAAAAACAATTAAAAAATAGAAAGACAGCTTAGGAGAACTGTGGGACACTGGAAACGTAATATTATTCACATCACAGAAGTCCCCAAAGAAGAAAATGACCAAGTGTTAGAAAATATATGGGAAGAAATAGTGACAGAAAACTTTCCAAACTTGGTGAAGGAAGAAGGCATTCAAGTTCAAGAAGCACAGGGAACCCCAAGTAAGAAGAACCCAAATAGGCCCACACCAAGACACATAGTAATTAAAATGCCAAAAATTAAAGATAAAGAGAATCCTAAAGGCAGCAAGAGATAAGCAACAGGTTACTTACACAGGAACCTCTATAAGGCTCTCAGCTGACTTCTCAACAGAAACACTACAGGCCAGAAGGGAATGGCATGAAGTAATCAAGGTCATGAAAAACAAGGCTCTAAATCCAAGACTACTCTACCCAGCAATTCTATCATTCAAAATAGAAGGTCAAATAAAGAGCTTCCCAGACAAAAAACAAACAAACAAACAAAAAGGCTAAGGGAATACATTAGCACCGGCACTGCAAGAAATGTTAAAAGGACTGCTGTAATTAGTAGAAGAAATAAGAAGGAAAATATAACCACACTAAATAAAAATGGCAATAAATAAGTACATAACAAAAATCACCTTAAATGTACATGGATTGAATACTCTGATAAAAAGACACAGAGTAGCTGATTGGAGAAGAAAGCATGATTCATCTATATCTTCTTTACAAGAGACCCACCTCACAACAAGACTCACATAGGTTGAAAGTGAAGGGATAAAAAAAAATCTTCCAAGCACACAGAATGAAAAAATAATCTGGGATAGCAATACTCATATCTGATAAAATTGATTTCACAATGAAGGCCACAACTAGAGACAAAGATCACTACATAATATTGAAAGGATCTATCCAACAGGAAGATATAACCTTGGTTAACATATATGCACCCAATATAGGAGCACCAAATATATTAAAAATCTTCTGGAGGACTTCACAGAAGAAATTGACAGCAATAGAATCATAGCAGGAGACTACGACACCACGCTGACATCACTGGATAGATCCTCTAGATAGAAAATCAATAAGAAAACAGAGACTCTATATGAAGCACTAGACCAAATGGATTTAAGTGATATCTACAGAGAATTACACCCCTAAACTAAAGATTTCACATTCTTCTCAAGTGCACATGGGACATTCTCAAAGATGATAGACCACATGTTAGGGCACAAACTAAGTCTCTACAAGTTCAAAGAGATTGAAATCATATCAAGCATATTCTCAGATCACAGAGGTATGCAACTAGAAATCAATTGCAAAAAGAACATGCAAAGACATTGGAACACATGGAGGCTAAATAGCATGTTATTTAATAATGAATGGATTACCAAGGAGATCAAGAAAGAAATTAAAAACTTCTTGGAAACCAATGAAAATTAACACACAAAAACACAAAGTCTATGGGATGCAGCAAAAGCAGTTCAGAGAGGGAAGTGTATAGCACTACAGGCCTACCTCAAGAATCAAGAAAAATTTCTAATATACTATCTAACCTCACAATTTAAAGAACTAGAAAGCAAAAAAAAAGAAAAAAGAAAAAAAGAAAACCCCAGAGCAAGTAGAAGGAAGGAAATAGTAAATATCAGAGCAGAATTAAATGACATAGAGACCAAAAAAACAATTCAAAAGATCAACAAAACAAAGAGCTTATTTTTTGAAAAGATAAACAAGATTGATGGACCTTAGCTAGACTCACCAAGAAACAAAGAGAAAGAACCCAAATACACAAAATTAAAAATGAAAGAGAAGAAGTAACAACTGACAACACAGGAATACAAAGAATCATTAACAAATACTATGAACAATTATATGGCAACAAATTCGACAATCTAAGCAAAATGGACAAATTTCTAGAAACACATAGTCTCCCAAAACTGAACCGGGAAGATATAGAAAACTTGAACAGACCAATAACAACTAAGGAAATTGAAGAATTAATCAAGACTGTCCCAGCAAACAAAAGCTCAGGCCCGGATGGCTTCACAGGGGAGTTTTACTGAACATTCAAAGAAGAGCTAATATCCATTTTTCTCAAACTATTTCAAAAAATTCAAGAAGAAGACAGAGGTCCAAACTTGTTTTATGAGGCCAGCATAATTCTAATTCCAAAACCAGTAAAATACACTACAAAGAAAGAAAACTACAGGCCAATATCTCTGATGAACATTGATGCCAAAATCCTTAACAAAATATTAGCAAATTGGATCCAGCAATACATCAGAAAAATCATTTACCATGACCAAATGGGATTCATCCCAGGGATGCAACACTGGTACAATATTCACAAATCAATAACTGTGATTAAACACATAAACAAAATGAAGGATAAAAACCACATGATTATATCAATAGATGCTGAAAAAGCCTTTGACATAATCCAACATCCATTTCTGATAAAAACGCTCAGTAATGTAAAAATAGAGAGATCATATTTCAACATAATAAAGGTCATATATGAAAGATCTACAGCCAGCATCATATTCGATGGGCAACAAATAAAAACATTTCCCTTAAGATCAGGAACAAGACAGGGATGTCCACTTTTGTCACTCTTATTGAACATAGTACTGGAAGTCTTAGCCACAGCAATAAGACATGAAGAATAAATAAAAGAGATCCAAATTGGAATAAAGGAAGTGAAACTGTCATTATTCGCAGATGACATGATATTATACATAGAAAACCCTAAAGACTCCATAAAAAATCTACTAGACTTAATAAATGAATTTGGCAAAGTAGCAAAATACAAAATTAACATCAATAAATCGATGGCATTCTTATAAACCAATGATGAAGTCACCAAAAGAGAAAATATAAAAACAATCCCATTTACCATTGTGGCAAAAAAATTAAGATACCTAGGAATAAACTTAACCAAAAAAATAAAGGACCTATTTGCAGAAAACTACAGGTCATTGAAAAAAGAAATAAAGGAAGATATAAAAAAGTGGAAGCACATACCTTGTTCGTGGATTGGAAGAATTAACATCATTAAAATCTCCATATTACCCAAAGCAATCTATAGATTCAATGTAATCCCCATCAAAATACCAATGACATATTTCACAGAAGTGGAACAAATACTTCAAAAGTTCATATGAAACCAAAAAAGACCTCAAATAGCCACAGCAATCTTGTAAAAAAAGAACAAAGTAGTGGGATCACAATACCAAATATCAGGTTATACTACAAAGCTACTCTAATCAAAACAGCCTGGTACTGGCACAAGAACAGGCATACAGACCAGTGGAACAGAACAGAGAACCCAGAAATGGACCCAAGGCAACATGTTCAATTAATATTTGACAAAGGTGGCAAGAGCATACACTGGAGTAAAGACAACTTCTTTAATAAATAGTGTTGGGAAAATTGGACAGTTACATGCAAAAAAATAAAAATAGACAACCAATTTACACCATACACAGGAATATACTCAAAATGGATAGAAGACTTAAATGTGACTCATGAATCCATAAAAATCCTAGAAGAAAATGCAGGTAACAAATTTTTGGACATCATTCACAGCAGGATTTTCACTGATACATCACCTAAGGCAACAGAAACAAAGGAAATAATTAACACATGGGACTACATGAAACTCAAAAGCTTCTGCACAACAAAAGAAACAACCATCAAGATGGAGGGGAACCCACTGTAGAGGAGAGCATAACTGCTAATGATACATCAGATAAGAGGTTAATTTCCAAAATATAAAGAGGACTCATATAACTCAACAAAATCAAGACAAAGAACCCAATTAAAAAATGGGCAGAGAAGCTAAATAGACACCTCTCCAAACAGGACATACAAATGGCCAAGAGACAGATGAAGTAATCACTAATCATCAGAGAGATGCAAATTCAAACAACCATGAGGTATCACCTATACTTGTCAGAATGGCCGCCATCAACAAATAATCAAACAACAAGTGTTGGCAAGGGTGTAGAGAAAAGGGGACTCTAGTACACTGCTGGTGGAAATGCAGACACTAGGGAAAACAATATGGTGTTACATCAAAAAATTAAAAATTGAATTTCCATTTAACGCAGTGATCCCACTTCTAGGAATATACACTAAGAAGCCTGAAATACCAGTCAGAAAGAATATATATATGTACCCCCATGTTCATAGCAGTACTATTTACAATAGCTAAGATCTGGAAATAGCCAAGTGTTCATCAGTAGACAAATGGATAAAAAAGCTGTAAGAAAGAAAGATCTCTTATCCTTTGAGACAACATGGAGAGACCTGGAGAGCATTATTCTAAGTGAAATAAGCCAAACAGAGAAAAACAAGTATCACATGGTCTCACATATTTGTGGAGTATAATGAACATAACAGTCTGAGGAACAGGGCAGCCCCAGAGATGTGGAAGTAGGGTACAGACTGACAACCTGCAGAAGAGGGAGTAGGGAGGAAGGGAAAAGATAAACCACAGAACTTATATGCATGTATGCATAACCGATGGACACAGACAACAAAGCTGGGGACGAAGTGGGGTGATGGGGAGGAGGGTGTCAACGGAAAAGAAAAGAAACATCTGTAACAAAAATAATTAATAAAAATAAAAGTAAGTAACTATGTACAAAGAACATTTGGGTGCAGTTAGTACTTTAAAAGTCATTAAGCAAAGAAAAAAGAAAAGAAAGACTCATGGACACAGACAATAGTATGGTGATTGCCAAAGGAAAAGGGGGGTGGAGGGGGGTGAAAGAGGAAGAGAAGAAAGGAGGATAAATGATTATGGAGGGAGATAGACTTGGGGTGGTGAACACACAATACAATTACAGATGATGTATTGGGAAATTGTATACCAGAAACCTATATAATTTTATTAACCAATGTCATCCCAATAAATTCAATTTAAAAAGAAAATAAAAAATAAAAAGTCATAAGACACTTTTTGTCTTCCTTAACTCTCTTCATTCCCCTTATTTCTACCCACAAAGAACCAAAAACAGAAAAGAAATTAAAAGTAGAAGAAGAAAGCATAGCCCCTCCACCTCCAAGTGCTCTGGTTTCAGTTAGGCCAAAGAATTAAGGAGACGATTTCAAAAATAGCTGTGTAGTATATGACTTAATATTAAAGGCTGAGACTGCCTTTAAATATCTTGGACAATGGACTATTTTTTATTACTTGAAAGTAACCAGAGAACTACTTTTTTCCTTTAATACCATCCAAAGTTGGGTAAAAGCAACTCATATATAGTGCTTTGGGAGGGCATCAGAGACAAAGAACCAAGTGGCATAGGCCAAGTCCAATTCACACAATAAATGAATTATACTTCTACATAGGTCTATGTTAAGTTCTAATCCCTTACAGAAGACCCATAGTTAATAACAAGAATGAAATAATGTTAAAGAAGACAATGATTTCATTCACCCAAAATGTTGATGAACTATCTTATATGTCTAAGTGTTAGAAATGAGAAAAAATAAAATGACAGAAGTTTCCTTCCATAATCCTCACCTAGTGTGTGTGTGTGTGTGTGTGTGTGTGTGTGTGTGTATACTTTTTTTCCCCCATGCACACAAAGGTATCTGGTAACAAATTAAATGTTACTCTTTTCCATTGCTGCAATATTTGTGTACAAATAGTACATTACATTTGGGCCTCCCCTCTTCTTGGAAAAATTTTATTAACCACTTAATTTTATTTATTTATTTCATCAACTGCTATTCATTGTTCATCTGCTTTGCAAAACCATATGACTAATGCTATAAAAGGTGAAAGCCACAGCCCCAACCCCCAACTTTTATAACATGGTGAGGAAGGTGAAACTACAGACCAGAGTATCTAGATAACTGAGTATGGTGAGTAGCTGGAACTTGGAAGCACAGTGGAGGCCGCCTGCCTAAGTTAAGATGGACTGAGGAGGGGGCCTTTCTCAGCTAAGCATTTACGGATGAACAGGAAAGGGAGTCCTAACAGAGAAGAACATTGGGTGTAAGGACATAAGGACGTGAACCCTGCATGGTGCATTCAGGAAATGCCACATGTCTCAGAGCATTTAGTGCAAGATATAAATAATAAGAATAAAGAGATAAGAGCCTGGTCTGCAGGCAGTGAGGAGCCTAGAAGCCAACAAAATTGACTTTCATGTGCATAGCTTCCTGAGTAAATGCTCAGCTGTGGCCTCGCGCCCTGCTCCAGCCCTGAGTGCACATGTTTCTGTAGGTCTCTCTTCCCTAAGGCGGGGGCAGTCAGCTTGTCATCGGTATCAGTCCTTGGAAACATGTTGAGTCATTAGGCAGAAGGGACCTAAAGGAAGTTGCTTGTGAGATTGACCATCATCTGCCCTGTCTTCGTGTCACTACTCTGGTGCTTGTAGAACGTTTTTTTTTAGAAAGGAGGGAACATTAGTGGAAAAGAAGAAAAAAAAAGACTAATTGAAGAGGAGTTGAAAGAGACATTGGAAAGTACCAACCTAAGCCCTGGCCGGTTTGGCTCAGTGGTTGGAGCGTCAGCCTGCGGACCAGAGAGTCCCTGGTTCAGTTTCCGCTAGGGGCACATACCAAAAACAAAACACAAAGAAAAGAAAATACCAACCTAAGATTTAGATAAAAAGGAAGACTCAGAAAAGAGAAGAAAAATAAGCTAGAAAGAATGAAGAGATAGTAACTAAAATGTGCACAATAATAAGTATAACATTTGGGGCCAGGTGGTCGGCAGAAAAATAATAATAATAATTTTAAAAAAGCAAGCCAAAGAAGGATTAATAAAGGAATATAAGTAAAATGGTGATAAAGACTACTTTATTATAATTCATTATTGATTCACACTGCATTATTTAATACTCGGCAGATAATAGCACACATACCCTTCGGTACTGTCTCGGTGGATGTTATAGCCATAGCATAAATGGGAAGTTGGAGAATTTATATTTTCCCTTGTGCCTGCAAAGGTCACATGAGCACAGAGGTGAATAAATACTGTTTGCTAGTACACAAGTGGTCAGTGCTGACACAGAAATCCGTTTTCCTAATACCTCCTTTAGAGTTACACACATGGGCTTCTCGGTGAATATGTGTTGTTGAAAGTGGTCATGAACAGGGAGCCACAAAGTAAATCAATGAGCACTATGTACACAAAACTCCAGACTCATGGCTTGCATTTTTAATCGGGGCTCGACAAAGTTGTTCTCACAAGCAGAAAAAGCGATCAGATCACTTGAGGGAGACTCCTTCCTGCTTCCCCATGACTCAGTACTTGAGTCTAGGGTAGGATTTCTCAACCATGGCACTTCTGACATTAGTGACTAAAGAAGGCTGTTTGCAGAGAAGGGGTCCTGTGCATTTCAGGATGTTTAACAGCATCTATGATCTCTACCTATCAGATGCCAATAGCATTTCATCCGTATATGTCTCCAACTAATGCCAAATGTCCTCTGAAGGGTAAAATCGCCCCCTATTGGAAGCCAGTGGTCCAGTGGCAATGACAATAAATCAAGGTATAGTAGACCACCTCGTTCCATAACAAACTGTAGGACTTGAGCAAGCCACCATGTTTCACTCTATTTCTTCATCATTTAAGTGACAAATATTTAATTGGACATTACAGAGATGGGGAGGTGGTGCTCTAAACCAACTGACTCCCAGTGGAATGTAGGCCACAGACTATATGAGGCAAAATCACAAGGCACCATGGGTTAGGACACTGGGTTCATGTTGGGAGCTGATGGGTTATAAGTGAGGTAGGATAATAAATCATTTCCTCAGTTCTTGAGGGCAGCTCTGAGGTCTGTTCCAGGGTTCCTCTGCCCTTATGGGAAGGTAGCCTGCGGTATAACAGTTCCTGAGGTATAACATGGGTCAAGATGTTATCTTTAGCCTGCCGGAGGTTCATACTCTGTGCCCATTAGTCGGGTTCAGGTTACTGTCTTCTGCTGCCTCAGGGGCTGCTGATTATCTGGGGGAAAGGCTAGTTCTCTGAAGGAGATGATAGATGATAAGTAGGTAGATAGATAGATAGATAGATAGATAGATAGATAGATAGATAGATAGATACATACATACATACATACATGGATAGGTACATAGATAGATATAGAAAGAAGAGAAAGATACTTTCTGGAGCTAGGATTTCATAAAGATTCTCAATTTTAAACTTAAGACACTGGCCTGGGTACTTTATTATCTCAGATCATTTATTTAATATTCCCACTGTCTGTTTCCCTTATTTGCAAAAAATTAAAATAATACCTTTTGAAAAAATCTAAGGTACATGAAGTAAGCTACAAATAAACTTGAATCATGGTACGTTCTTGGTAACAGCTAGATTCTTGTAAGGGCTATGTTACCTCCTTCTTTTCTCCTTTCTTCAGAAACACAAGGATAAATCAAACATAGTACTTCCAGTAAAGAAGGGGAGGGGGTAGAAGAAATAAAGAGTTATTAAATTTTTGCAATGGAAAAAAAAATTAGTTACCTAATATTCATATAAATAATTAAGTGAGCTGATAGGCAACCCAGAGTTGGCTGCTTTATTCGTAGCACACCTCTTCTCTCTTACCTCTATCCTGAAAAAATCAAATGGGTTCATTTGTTGTAAAGTATAATGCACTATGAAATGTAAGACATTATTATTATTTCCAAGTCAGGAAAAGAAAAACACACCTGACAGCTGGGAACAAAGTTGATATTCCAAATATATCTCAGAAATGTAGAGGAAGTATTTGCCATTCTGTTAGCTTGTGGGAGTACCAAACAATTTCAAAAACATAAAATAAAACAGGTATCAAATATCTGGAATGCCTCCAAATTTTACACAGAGATCGGCAAGCATTTCTGAATGCAGCTTCTCATTCCAACTTTGCTAACTACAGAATGTGCACAACATTGCAACGGATGAAAATATCCACCATGCTTATTTTCTTCATTTAAAATGTTCAGGGTAATTTCTGAATCCATTCTACTTTCACAAGTATCCAAGCCCCAACCAACCACACCTTCTAGTAGCCAAAGAAATTACTTATTTCCAATGAATGAGAGAAATCCACTTGCATGGACAGGCTAGGTTATCCTATCAGGTGATAATGAGAGAAAAAAAAAATTTTTTTTTTCTCATCATAGTTCTGGTAATTCAACATTTTCTAAAAACTTTTCTCTTTACCCCAAACAATTTTTCTAAAAAGATAACGAGCAAGCCCTGCTTGCATTAAAATATTTGAAGCAGCGAAGAAGCTCATATATCATAAGTCAACGTTCCATCTTCTGTCCCATTGTCTTCCTTGGGAAAGAGAGAAAGTGGAATGAATCTGCAGCTGCTTAAAAGCACGTGACTTCGAATTGTCATACTTTAGTGTTTGACATTTCATCAGGGCCAGGCATTGGTGGAAAATGGCCCTTAATAGGACAGTCTCTGAAATAACAAGCCCCAACCCTGTCATTCCTGCCAACACAATGGAAAGCCTGGCAGAAGTCAGCCATCCAGGCTGTGGCGGGGTTTCAAGTTAATTACATCACCTTAGACAATAAGTTGGTCTTTGTGGTTCCACTTATCTCTGTGCACAGTTGGCTCTATTTTTTTTTGTTGTTGTTGTTGTGGAATGTCCCATTAATCACAGTTACATTTGTTCCCTGCCATGTGATTCATCATCCTTTCCCCCTGAAAGGACTTCCATTCTCGAGGACTCGAGATAAACCACTAATTTAAAGTGGCAGTGGCCAACCTTGCCATTCACAGTGGCACCGCTTGAATGAGGAGGGTCAGTGGTAACACACACAGACTCCAGGAGTTTCTGTCGATTCAAATTATCCCTAGTGACTGGGTTCAGGCACTGGGACAGAGATCAGGTGTGACAATTAAGGGATGAACTCTCAAAATGGAGCTGAGGGTGTATTTGCCTTTGGAACTTATCTAAGCACCATTTATGAGGGGGGGTGACAAAGTGAAGTGTGAGGACAGAAAGCAAAGTGTAGTGGGGAAAACACTGAGCTAAGTGTGGGGAGAAGTGTGTTCTAACTTTTTCTTCGAAAGAAAATATCTGAGTGCCCTTGAAACACTCATGACATCACCTGGGTCTCATGTTCTTCATCAGAAGTTTAACAAAATGAAGAGCTCGGGGCAGGTAACATCTGTTCTTTTCCTTTTCCTGAACTGATTTATCGGGTTTGAGAATTGGCTTAGGGAGGCAACATGTTGGTGAAATATCAACAAAAGTAACATATAATTATTTTGCAATGTTTCTAAAGATGAAAAATTATTGGGGGGGTTGAGGGAACATAGAGTTCTGCTGTGAGCTTTATCGCTTTTTCCCCTACTGAGACCAGATTTTAACATTCCACAAGCCGGGTCCTGCAGAATCGATGTTTATTTTCTGTTCCTCTCCTGCTCATCCTGACTTTGCCAGACAACTGCAATTCCCTCTTAACTCTCTGGTCAATTATTTTACAAAACATAGCAGCCTAAAGAAGAAACTTCTATGTGATCTCCTCCAAGGCATTTCTTGAATTGGGGCTAAAATCTCATTACATAACACAAGTAGCTAATCCCCTCTCCCCCCCGCCCCCAGAAATATCTCCAGAGACTTGGAGAATTGATGGAAATTTTGGAATGGCAAGCAGGTGATCATTTTATCAAATTAACATTATCACATAAACATAGTACATAGATAACCATTTTTATTACATTTTTACTCTTGAGGTGAAAAACTGCAGAAGTGCCACCCCTCTGATTCTGTTCCCCGCGCTGCTCAAGTCATTCATTTATTATATTACAAGCCACCTTGCATTTCCACTGTGTTCCTTTTTATTTGATATACTGTGAACTTCTTTGTTGTTTTTTCAATTTATCTTTATTGTAGAAATTATTACAGATGTCTCCCCATTTCCCCAATTGACCCTGTCCTCCCTGCCCCCACCCCTCCCCGGCCTTCCCATTATTATCCCAGTCTATTGGTTATGCACACACATATAAGTTCTTTAGCTTCTCTCTTCCCGTCCCCGCCTTCCCTCTCTTAAAGACAGGGTCTGAATATCACAGGTTTGAGAATGCAGTTCAAGCGCAATCCCTACGCAAAGCACTCAATAAACGTCCCTCGCAGAATTGTGCTGAGCAGTGCCGTGTGGATCAAGAAGTACATAGCTGTCACTCCTGCCCTTCATTGTTTGGTTTTAGGGAAATAATAGCTACAATCATATTTTACCTAAAATGTGTTCTTGGTCATATACATAATTAGTAATTCCATAATATTTGTGCAAATCTGCTGCCTCTGTCTACCTTTTCTATGAGAAAACTGAGACTGTCCTTTGATTATGTGCATGAAATCACACACCCACTAGACAGTGGAGTGGACAACCACACTCAGGTCATTGGTCCCGATGCCCATGCACTTTCCATGACTTGATGCCAAAGCCCGGAGACCAGTGCGTTCAGGATGAGCTGAAATTATGGACTTCACCTCCTGGAGGCTCTGAGGAAGTCACGTGCCATGTTTCTCACCATTAGCCAATACGTCAGGTACTCTACGTTTTTCATTTAAGAACCCATTTTAAGGTGAAGGGGAATGTGGGGAAGATCGAAACCAAACAAGATGGGCCACATGTGGCATTTAAAAGCCGACCTAAACATTCATAAAAATCAGAGCTGCTCAACCAGGGGCATTTCGGTGCCTCACAAAACATCTGGCAATGTCTGGAGGCGGTTTTTAGTCACCACAGCTGTGGGGATACCTTAGACGTGGCATGTGTAAAGACCAAGGATGCTGCTTACCATCCTGTGACACACAGGACAGCCCCACACAACGAGTTACCTGGAACAAAACATCAGGTTGAGCCAAGGCTCCAAAACCTTGATATCATCAGATAATAACAAATTAGAAAATATAACAGGAAAAAAAATGAGTCTAAATTAAGCATAACAACAAAATCTATATACAGAGGGAAAAGTAGAACCAGAAATGTGCAGACTCAGTTTTGGAAGAAGTAATACAATTTCTCTCTAGAACATATTTTGAAAAGAGACACGGGGAAATAAATATAGCTCATTCTAGGATGGGGAATCTTCATAATGTAAAGATGCCAATTCTTCAGCAATGAATTGCCACAGCCAAGGAGATCTCATAAAGTTGTTTTCCGAAGCAATGGACTAGCCTGGGCCAGAAGTATGTGTGGCACCAAGATTATTATGACCGGTAGAACACGTGGAATCCTGTAGAACAGCTTGAAAACTTTCATTTTCCTTGGAGTGAGGAAGGATAGCACTCAAAGACGCCAGCAGATGTGACTTTAAGTCTCAGGTATGCAGCTACTTGGGAAACAGCTTTTGTGTGCAGGTTGTGAGAAGGATGATCGGGGCTGAAGTCAAACGACACCTGGAATGCACTGCGGTGGGACAGGAGAGAGAGAGAGTGGTGTTTGTTGCGGGGGGTGACAATGAAGCTTATAGAAAGTGGTTGGTGGAGAGAAGTCTCAGGTTAAAGCTAAGAGCGTTCACCTGGCGATGGGTTGTGTGTAAATGTGGAAGGAGGAACTAGTCAGGGATGATTGATTGGAAGTGTTTGCCCTACCCACCTGCTGAAGTCTAGGTTCGTCACTTATTGAGATGGGGGTGACCAGGGAAGGAGCAGATTTGAGTGTAGGTGGAAAAGAGCTGGGCTCTGGAAATGTTAAACTTCAGATGTGCATTAAACTTCACATGGATGTTCTAGACAGATAAATGAGTGTGAAGTCCATGGGAGGAGTGAGGATTGAGATACACATTTTGGAGTCATCAAGGGAAGGGAGAACCTGGAGAAAAGCTTGAGAAGAGGAGCAGGTCTAAGGACCAACTTCTAAAACATTCTAATGTTTAAGGATCTGAGAAAGCATGATGGGTCCTCAAAACGAGTGCCCATTGAGATCAAAGGACAAATCACAAAGCCACCAGAATGAAGGTGTAGGAGGGTATTTTATAACTTCCATTGTGATTAACCAAACACTTTTGCTAGCAATTAGAGTGTTTCCAGGAATAATTAAATGCTTTAAATAACCTCCCCAAACTAAATACCACTTTAAAAAATTCATTATTGAGAAATCTAAAGTGTGTATATATAATATATATGTGAAACTTACCCTGCACTTGTTGTTTGATGATTTGTGGCAGGCAACCATTCTGGCAGGTGTGAGGTGATACCTCAGTCGTTTTAATTTGCATCTCTCTGATGATTAGTGATGTTGAGCATTTTTATATATGTGTCTTGGCCATTTGTATGTCCTGTTTGAAGAGGTGTCAATTTAGGTCTTCTGCCCATTTTTAATTGGTTCTTTGTCTTCCTTTTGTTGATTTGTATGAGTACTCTATATATGTTAGAAACTAACCCCTTATCTGATGCACTGTTGGTAATTATGCTCTCCCATACAGTAAGTTCCCGTTCCATTTTGATGGTTGTTTCTTTTGCTGTGCAGAAGCTTTTTAGTTTGATGTAGTCCCACATATTATTTTTTTCCTTTTTTTTTCTTGCCTTAGGCATTGTATCCGTAAAAATTCTGCTGCATGTGATGTCTGAAATTTTGTTGCCTACATTTTCTTCTAGGATTTTTATGGATTCACAAGTCACATTTAAGTCTTTTATCCATTTTGAGTTTGTTCTTGTGTATGGTGTAAGTTGGTGGTCTAGCTTCATTTGTTTGCATGTAGCTGTGCAATTTTCCCAACATCATTTATTGAAGAGGCTATCTTGACTCCATTGTATGCTCTTGACACCTTTGTCAAATATTAATTGAGCATAATGTCTTGGGTCCATTTCTGGGTTCTCTGTTCTGTTTCATGGATCTATATGCCTGTTCTTGTGCTAGTATCAGGTTATTTTGGTTACATTGGCTTGGTAGTATAACCTAATATCTGGTATTATGATCCCTCCTACTTTGTTCTTCATTTTCAAGATTGCTGTGGCTGTTCGGGGTCTTTTTTGGTTTCGTATAAACCTTTGGAGTATTTGGTCTAGTTCCATGAATATGTCATTGGTATTTTAATGGAGATTGCATTGAATCTGTAGATTGGTTTGGGTAGTATGGACATTTTAATGATGTTAATTCTTTCAATCCATGAACAAGGTATATGCTTCCACTTTTAAATATCTTTCTCTATTTCTTTTTTTAAGGTCCTGTAGTTTTCTATGAACAGGTCCTTAACTTCTTCAGTTAAGTTTATTCCTAGGTGTCTTAGTTTTTTGTTGTTGTTGTCGTTTTTGTTTGTTTGTTTGTTTTTTGCTGCAGTGGTAAATGGGATTGTTTTCTTAGCTTCTCTTTCTGTGGGTTAATTATTGCTGTATAAGAATGTCATCAATTTCTTGATGTTAATTTTGTATCCTGCTACTTTTCCAAATTTATTTATTAGCCCTAGTAGTTTTTTGATGCAGTCTTTAGGATTTTCTATGCACAATATCATGTAATGTGCAAATAATGACAGTTTCACTTCTTCCTTTCTAATTTGGATCCCTTTTATTTTTTCTTCATGTCTGAAGTGTTGGCGAGGGTGTGGAGAAAGGGGGAGTCCAGTACACTGCTGGTGGGCATGCAGACTGGTGCAGCCACTATGGAAAATAATATGGTGTTTCCTCAAAAAATTAAAAATTGAACTACCATTTGACCCAGTGATCACACTCCTAGGAATATACCCTAATAAACCTGAAACACCAATCAGGAAGAATATATGTACCCCTATGTTCATAGCAGCACTATTTACAATTGCTAAGATCTGGAAACAGCCCAATAGATGAGTGGATAAAAAAAGCTGAGGTACATATACACCATGGAATACTATGCAACTGTAAGAAAGAAAGATCTCTTATTCTTTGAGACAACATGGAGGGACCTTGAGAGTATCATGCTAAGCAAAATTAGCCAATCAGAGAAAGACAAATATCACATGATCTCACTTATTTGTGATATATAATGAACAATACAAGATGATGAACAAAATAAACCCAGAGACATGGAAGTAGGGTACAGACTGACAAATTTAAAAGGAAGGGGACTGGGTAGGGGAGGAGAGAAGAGATAAACCACAGAACATATATGCATGACCAATGGACATGGACAACAGTACTGGGGGGGGGGGTGGATTTGGGAAAAGGGTGTCAATGGGGGAAAAGGAGAAACATCTGTAACAAAAATAAAGTAATAAAAAAAAGAAAGGAAAAAACTCACCCTGAAAAGATAAATATTTCCACTTTTATGTTTTAGGATTTAAAAAAAAAAAGAAAACAACCTATAATTTCTAAAATGAGAGGTGACTGCATTATCTAATGCAAAACTAATAATAACTGCCAAGTAATGTTTTTCAAGAATATTAAATGAACTAGGCAAATTTTAATAATGTAAGATAATGTATATACTATAAAATGTTTTCTTAAAATAAACTATAAATGCACATGTAAATATAAATTAAAATTAAAGTATACATAAAATGTCTGGTTATAAAGAAAAGAAAAATGAGATGAAAATAAGAAACATGTAACAGGGAAAATTATGGGTACATTTTTATATATGTATTTCTGAAATCTTAACAAATGTTGATAATCTGAATATAATTTGATGTTTTTTATGTAACTTAAGGTCATAAAAATATAATAATGTAAAATCATAATCCTCCAATGTATTACTCATTGTTTTATTTTTATGTCTGTAGAGATATTCATGTCATCAGCCTTAAATGATTCCAACGGCTTTCCACTTAATGGTTCATCTTTGAATAATCTTATATTTCTAGTGTGGCACTCTGCCTGCTGCCACCACAGTTATAAAAGTTTTATGCGTCTTCCACATTTTATGAAGAAATATTTCCTAAGGGAGTTATTGCTCACACTTTGAGAAATGCCTTTCAATGATGAACTCACCCTCAGGGAATAAATACGTAATAAAAGAGCAGGAATTGGTTCTGTACGCGGGCCACCAATACATGACTACATCAACTACTCTAATGCTTCCACTTTGTACTGCTATCAGATCGTTTCGTTGAGAAACAGTGATCCTTTTCCCGTCCTTCCTTCAAAAAATAATTATTGCATGACTTATATGTGAGTAGCACTACTAGTTATTGGTAATAAAATCTTCCTGCCTTCAAAGAGAGAGAAGAACACAGACAATGGTACAGCATGAGTGTTGGACACAGGAATGTGCAGTCTTGCTAGCAGAGCACAGAATGTAGTCAATAATATTGGAAAAACCATGGTGCCAGGTGGGCACTAGAATTATCGGGGGGCGGGGGATCGCTTTGTAAATTATGTGAATGTCTAACCACTATGCTGTGCACCCGAAACCAATATAAAATAATATTGAATGCCAACTTTACTTGAACATTTGAACAAGAGACAAATAAGTAAAAATTAAGGAGGAAAAAGAGAGTGCATATCACCATGTCACACCAAGGGCAGGATGGAGGTAGCAGTATGCTCCACGGTCAGGCAATAAAAGTACGCATTCTGTACCAGGTTAGTGAAGAGGATCGCTGAGGTTATTATTCCATTTTAATAGCCTAGAGGTGAGATTCACATTGCTACACGTTTGATATGTATTTTTAGTAAACATTGTATTCCTCATAGAAGTTAATTCGGACATCTCCAATTAACAGAGCCAGTTCCTGGTACACACAGACAGGGATAAATGTATTCTCTTTGAGAGTAAGTACAAAAGTAAGTTCAGGAGGGTGTGGAAAAGTTCAAGCTTACTTGGAGACTTTGGGTCTCCAAACCCTTTGATATTTCATAGTTCTGCATTAATAGGCTACATTTCAAAATCAACAATGGCAGCACACTGATTAGACACTAAAGAGACAGCGTGTGTGTTACTTCAGTTCCTTCCTTCTATCGGAACATTTGGAATATTGATTGATATTTAAAGCAGTGAAAAACTGAGTGAAGTGGAATATTTTTATTTAGTAAATGCTAGTTTTATTTCACCGAGAAAACCATTTGCGGATTGTGAATAATATCTCTACAATTGAAACATTTTATTTTAAAATTGGTAATGATTTGTTTTTAAAAGTGAAAAACAGAAAAATTATTATTACTGATCATAATTATTACCGAAGGCTGTGCATGTGTATGTTTTTGTGTGTGCGTTTCTACAACCACGGTGATCTTTACAGAACACATAATTATAAGCACTGGCAATGTTCAAGGTTAACCATTTTGATTACTGCTTTAGTCAACTTGCATTAGGTATACTGTGATAATGAACAACAATTCCATACCTCATGGCTGCTCACAGCAAATGTTTCTTTCTCTCTTGTATTACATGTCGGGCTGTTGTGGTTGTGCTCAGAACCTCTCTTCACTTCACAGCCCAGCTTTAAGAATCAGCGCCTGACACAGTGTCATGATAAAAAGAAAAGAAAACAACATCTAAACCACATGGGGCTCTTAAAGCTTCTGTTTGAATAGGACAAGGTCACTTGCATTGTTCTCCCACTTACCACAGCAAGTCATAGGGCCAGTCTTGACACCAGGGGCTACAGGCACATGTCTCTACAGCACAGACATCAGAAGTCACACTGAACACTTGGAATGGCAAATTCTCTTACAGAAGAAAAGAAAAAAAATAAGACAAATAAAAAACTCAACCACATATATTATTATCTCCAAAAGAATCGGTCCCTCTGCCTGTTTTTCAAATATCCTCCCGTGCTTGACACCTGCCAACCCCTGTGAACCCTCCTTGTCAAGCCTTTCCATCTTGTTTCCCTACTGAAGATACTTGGTACCTTTTCTTTGTCTTTCCATAAAGTTTTCTAAACTTCTATTGAATGTAGAATTATATTCTACCTGGATTCTGAAACTGTACATTTTGGAATTTATCAGTTTATCAGCTGAGTAGTTGATAAGTTTAATGACAGGACACTCTCAAGATGTTATTAAGTCGGGCATTTTACATGTTATTGGATGACACTCTCTTTCTTTCTACTTCCTCCTCCCTGCCTTCCTCCTAACTTTAACTGATACTGCTTGAGTGCCTTCTATTTGTTCAACAACGTAGTGTGAAAAACAACAAATAAAACATCATTTATATCATTCAGAGACTCTCGGTTTACTAGAAGACAGAACTACTTGAACAAGGAGTCAGATTAACTTTGATAAATAATGCCAAATTGATGTTACGAACATGAAACAGAATCTGACAGTCTCAGTATCTTCCCTGCATCCAATCGCAAGGATTCCTGTGTCACCAGTCAGGGCATTTTGAATGGCATGATTTTAATTGTAAGCCGTCTCGGGAATTCTGGACAAATTACCTTCCTGTCAAAACCCGTCAGTGATATTTTATGGGTGACACACTTGCGCTTGTTTTCAGACAGCTGTCCTTCCCGGCTCCTCCAAGGCAATCGTTTTCTCAAAGTCTATATTTTTTGGTTTTCAAACTGTCCTACAGACTTTTCAACAACCCTCAGCTTATTATTATCACAACATATATCAAATCACCATTACCTTCTTGACCCCCACAAATTAGAGTTATCCCCAATGAGTTGGTTGTTAATTGAATAGGGAGGTACACTGTAAATGTTAATAATGTTCCATATGCCAGATGGGTTTGTTCGGATGTAGTTAAAAGAAGAGTTAGTCATCTGGATTAAAATACTTTCTCATTCAGAAATGGAGGGAAAGTAGAAACACTTTTTCTAGACATACGAAGTTCTATGAGAACAAGAAGTTCCTTTGCAATAACACAGTTTGGGGGGTAACTAGGTATCTACCAGTTTGGGCATTCTTTTCGGAACAGACAGGTCCACAGGGGAAAAAGTAAAGAGCTAATTTTCACTGGTGTAACAAAGATAGATCTTTCCTTTAAAATAGGCCTTTTTCATAATATAGGTTGATTGGTTCTTTTTATTGAAGAGAGTTAGCTGATAAACTAATAGTCCAACATTTCAGATGCTTTTGAGGAAAACAATAGGCTCAGTTCTTAAGTGATTAAATTACTGCCCTGGGAGGAAACTCCACTTCTTTCTACCACCCATTTAACTCTTTCTGATTGTAGAAAGGACACTGTGTCGATTCTTCATGTAACACTTTATAAAACACCTAAACAACTGCGGCCTCCTGGAGAGGGTGAACAAGACTGTGAGGAAGCTGGAAATATCCCGTAGGAGCAATTTCTAGGAACTGATTTAAAAATAGTAATTCTTTCTTCAAATCATTCTTTACCCCTATTCTTTCCATTTGATTCTTTTGTAACTTCTGTAAGCCATATGCCACATTCCTGAATCTATATCTTTATCACTTGTTGCTTGATTCTGGGTAACTTTTTTCTGATGTATTATCTAATTTATAGATATTCTCTTCAACTCTACCTTGTAAATTTTTAGCCTAACTAGAGGGGTCTGTTCCCCTTATTTCTGAGGGCTAGTCACCTCTGGGTATGCTAAACACACACACACACACACACAACACAGTGTATCATTTCACTTTAAGGGTTTGGCGTTGGCATTACCTGGGTTTTAATCATAAATGTATTACTCACTAGTAACAGATGTGTGGGCCTTAGGACATTCTTGGAGCTTGTATTTTCCTTTCCAAATATAGAGAAAAGAGCAGTTGCCTCACACAGTCATTGTAAAGTTGTGTATTGGTAAGGATTTTCCAAAATACAGATGGCAAAACAAATAAATATCCAAGAACTTAATAGATGGAAAACCTCTTAGAAAAACAGGGCTGAGATCGCTGGGAAACAAGCTAATCCTAGTGAAGGTGAGAGGTAAGGAAGGTTGTCAGACGCATCCTAGGGCACCATGCAGTCTAAGGGATGTTCAGCAAGGTCATTAGCAGGTGTCCTGGAGCCAAAGTCAGCCATCAGTTGGTACCCATGTCTCTAAAAGTGAACTTGTCTTAGTATCCTTGTCGTACTCAGTCATTGGCTGAGAATGTGGTCATAGGAAGTGACAATAAACTTCAGAGCACAACAGGTATAGCCTTTAGTCAAGTAAACTCCTTGTTTGTGGGAGTCTCCAAGTCACATTTTTATGGCTGCTCTATGGTTAAAACATGTGGTTGCGTTTACTCTGAAATTGTCTCTGGCACAGGCAGAGAAAATAGGATTCCTTTTGGCATTTTATTAAATATAGTAATGTAGGCAGTTTGATTGCACAGACTTCAGATGAATTAGTTTGTATGTCCCTGAGAAGATATCACAAAGGGTAGGAACCAAGAGGGGAGAATGCACTGAGCACTTCGTACTTAGGAGTCTGTACTGGGTCATGGAAACCTAGAACAAAGGAATAAGAAAGGAGAGAATACTGGACTAAGAAAGAGTCCCTGGATCATACTCTGTAGAGTATGACCCTTGCTGAGTGACATTGCTCATATGGGACTTGGTCTTCTTCAGCTGAGAAAAATGTCAATGAGTTATCAGTTAAGATGAATAAAAGAGTATCAAGAGACAAGAGGTGATGGCATTGATGAAATCTGCACCCTGACTCACTCCCATGTGAAAATGAACCCTCTTTCTGAGCACAGATTTCTGACACCTCCCATCCTTCAGGATGCCAGCACACAGTTACAGCCTTTCTCCAATATCAATCCCATTAGCTTTCCAATATCTTCTTCATCTCTCCTCAACGGGTTCTTGTCATAGAGGATTTAAAGCATTTGAGTCACTCTCAATATAAAAGGAAAAGAAAAACAAATGAGAAATTGTTTTTTTTATCCCATGACCCCTCCAAGTATTGCTCACTCACTGCCCGCCCCTAAGAGCCAACCATTCTGTTTTTTCTAGATGCTCTCCCCACTTTATCCTAACCCCCTCTCCTTCCTTATCTTCTTCTCTCCTTCTTTTCCCTCTTTTGAGTATTTTTGTTCTGTCTTCTGAAGAACACTGTATATTGCCACTACTACTTTTTTAAGAAGACATTTTTTGGTTTGCATCATGAAAGGTGAGAATGTAACTTACTTGGATTGTCTATACCCTGTAATGTTGGTAGTTATTTTATGTTCACTCCTCTCCTAAGCCACCATGTTGTCTCCGTGGTGTCCCATTGTTTAAATGAAAATATGAGCACCCCCTTCTCAACTCCCCTTCTCCTCTGCTTCCCACCTTCTGTCAACTATACCTTGACCTTTGCGTTGTAAAAATTTATCACACTCATTTTATGTTCTCTAAACACGATTCTATCTTGTGCATTTTGTCAAAAGTGAATTCTTAAAGTTTCACATCCACTAAACAATTTATTTTATTTACACTTTTTGCATTGTTGACATTTTTTTGATGTTAATTCTTTTTTTTCCCACTCATATCTTACTTTATTTAAAAATTTTTTTTTATTAATTTGTTTTTGTTATAGATGTTTCTCATTTTCCCCCCATTGACACCCTTCTCCCCTTCCCCAACCCCACCCCATCTCCAGCTTTGTTGACTGTGTTCATTGGTCATGCATACATGCATGTAAGTTCTGTGGTTTATCTTTTCCCCCACATACTCCCCTTCTGAGGCTTGTCAGTCTGTATCCCACCTCCATGTCTCTGAATTAATTTTTTTTCAGCAGTTTGTTTATTGAAAATTTTTTTTAAAGCATTGTGTTTCTCTTCCCTCTTTGTAATATTTTTTACCTTCTTTTTTTTGTTTGTGGTATGTGCCACTGGTAGAAACCAAACCCGGGACTCTGGTCCTCAGGCCGATGCTCAGCCACTGAGCCAAACTGTCCAGGGCATTTCTGACCTTCTTAATTCACTATTTTTACAATATACATGTAAGTGATTATGTGTACCAGTTTTCTTTCTTTGTCTAGTTTATTTTGCTTAGCTTAACACACTCAAGCTCCATCCATGGTATATATTTAATCACATCTTCTTTTTTAAAAATAATTTTTTCTTTATTGATTTTAGAGAGAGAGGGAGAGAGAGATAGAAACATCGATGAGAGAGAACATCGATTGGCTGCCTCCTGCATGCCCCACACTGGGGATTTGGCCCACAACCTGAGCATGTGCCCTGGCTGGGAATTGAACCAGTGACCTCTTGGTGCATGGGTCGATGCTCAACCACTGAGCCACACTAGATATGCTAATCACATCTTCTTTATCCATTCACCCACAAATAAACACTTAGATTGTTACCATATCTTAGCTATTGTACATAATGCTGAAATACCTTCTCATGCAATACGGGCCATTTTGGTGCCTCCTCTGAAAAATGTCTGTCCAGTTTCTCTGCTATTTCCATTGAGTTATATGAGTCTTCATATATTTTGGGTACCTGTCCTTTATCAAATATATGATTTGTAAATATTTCCTCCCATTCTGTTGGTTGTCTTTTCATTTTGTTGGTGGTTTTCTTTGTTGTGCAGAAGCATTTTGGTTTGATGTAGTCTCATTTGATTATTTTTGCTTTTGTTTGCTTTCACTTTTGGTGTTAAAGTCAAAAATGATTGCAAAGACGGATGTCAAGAGCTTATCTTCTGTGTTTTCTTCTAGAACATTTATGGTTTCAGATCTTACATTCACGTCTTTAATTTATTTTCAGTCAATTTGTGTGTGTTCTCTAAGAAAGGGTCCAGTTTCATGGTTTTGCATATGGCTGTCTAGTTTCTCCAACGGTCTTTACCAAAGAAACTATCCTTTTCCTCGTTGCATACTCTTGGCTCCGTTGTTGTGAACTAATGGGCCGTATCTGTGTGGATTTGTTTCTGGTATCTCTACTCTGTTCCACTGACATGAGTGCTTGCTTTTATGCCAGTACCATGCTGTTCTGATTATTACAGATTTGTATGATAGTTTGAAAGCAGGGAGAGTGGTACCTCCGGCTGTGTCCTTCTGTTTTCAGGATGCTTTGTCTCTTTGGGAATCTCTTGTTGGGAGTCTCTTGTGGTTCCATACACATTTTATTACTTCTTGTTCTATTTCTATGACACATGTAAATGAAATTTCGATGAGGATTGCAATAAATCTGCAGATTGTTTTGCATTTAATTATTTCTTCTAATCCATGAATATGTAATGTCTTTTTACTTACTGTATGTTCAATTTCTTTCATATATATATATTTAATGTTTTTTATTATTGTTTTAGACAGAGAGGAAGGGAGAGGGAGAGAAAGATAGAAACATCAATGAGAGAGAACAATACAGTATACAGTACAGACCTTCTACCTTCCTGCTCTTGTTGAAGTTATAAATGGAATTGATTTCTTATGTTTTCTTTCCTAGAGTTCATTATTACAGTATGGAAATGCAACTGATTTTTGTATGTTGGTTTTTTATCCTGCAACTTTACTGAATTTGTGTATTGGTTCTCACAGGGGTTCTGTCTGTTTGTTTGGTTTTGGTATAATCTTTAGGTAACCCCATTAGCTTGCAACTTCACGGTGAAAAGCTTTCCGAAAAGAACTGTTTTATCCAGTTGGTCATATTCCAACAGGTTGATTTAATCCAAGTTTTTTTTTCTGCCCCTAGTTAATTTATCCACATGTTTATAAGCTTTGGAGATTGTTTTGCATTTAAATATTTCTTCTAATCCATGAATATGTATTATTCAGAGAGAGAGAGAGAGAGAGAGAGAGAGAAGAAAGAAAGAAAGAAGAAAGAAAGAGAGAGAGAAAGGGAGAGAGAGAGAAAGGAAGGAAGGAAGGCAGAGAGGGAGGGAGGGAGGGAGGGAGGGAGGGAGGGAGGGAGGGAGGGAGGAAAAAAGAAAGAGAAAGAAAGAAGAAAGGAAGGAAGGAAGGAAGGAAGGAAGGAAGGAAGGAAGGAAGGAAGGAAGGAAGGAGGAAAGGAAGGAAGAAAGAAAGAGGGAAGGGGTAACCAAGCAAACAAAATAAAATTTCCTTTCTAAACTAGAATCTAGTACTTATAGCTTCAATAATCTTGCATTTAGAGTCATTTAGAGACCAGTTGCAAGCAGGAGGGTAATAAAAAGCAAGGTTTGGTTAATAAAACAAGGAAAGATCTTACTGCCCTATATTTCAATCCATTTGCTCTTACCACAGTACCAGCTCAGAGAACATTTTTTTAAATGGCAGAGGCAAACAGTCTTGCCTCCTGAAGGTCTTACCTTGTTAAGGAGCAAAATACCATCCTAATAAGATCCAGGAGATTTATGGCATGTACACACAGGAAGCAGATTTGGGTTAAAAATTGACAGTTATGCAAGTATTAGAAATGCCAGCTGCTGCATTGTGGTTCCCTCTGGAAAGAAATGTGCCCTCTTGCTGGGAACCATCTGCAGAGTAGGAAGGCTCATTTTCAAGAGGTCTCCCCTTACCTATGTGCTACAACATATTAGCAGAATATTTTATGGACCCTTTTACGGTGGTTAATAATATCAATAGTATATATTTGAATACCGATTTATAATAACATGAATAATAACTGAAAATGTTAATGAAGAACTAAAAACATGGAGTAGTGTGTTCAAAACTAAGATTGAGTATCCCTTTCTTAGGCACCCCTCTCTGGTCATGACCCACCCTCCCCCCACCCCCACTCCAGACTGAGGGCTCCTCCTCATGATACCTCATGAGTTAAGCAACCCTTGCTTAACTTTGATAACAATGGATACACTGTCTTTGAATCATTGCTTTCCTCTGTTTCATTCACCAAGGTAAGACATTGTCTCGTTTGAATATATGCCCCCCATATGCGCCTCAGTTCCTGATGTTAGTGTAGGAATGTAATATATTTTAATAAAGAAATGAATTCTCAAAGCACTTGCACACAGTTTCTCATTTGATTAGTACAAATATCCTGCTGCCTGAAAGCACAGAAAATTTTATTATCACTCCCTCTTACAGATGGGAAGGAGCACAAATGCTTGAGGACGTGATTACGAAGGTTAGACTGCGGATCGGTGACAGAGGGAACGCTCCAAGTTCTGCTCTCAAGCCGCCACCTCCTCATGGACTGATGATGGGGAGTGGCCGGCCTAGTACCAGGTCTCCGGAGACCCCTGATGAAAAGTCAGGGGCTTGAGCTTTACTAGGCTTGGGGCTTTGAGCAAATTGCTTAGGCTCTGTTTCTCAAAACTACTCATCGAGAAAAGTAAGCAGGTGAGTGTGAATGTGTGTTAAAACTAAAAACCCTAAATGAGCTAACGCTTTAGTCATAATCTATAGAAGGTGGTACAGACAAAAGTGGCCATTTGTTCATTCATTCAGGGGGGATCTAATGAGAGACAAACTGGTCTATTGTGTTTACTCCCCTGCAATTTATTCTTCACACTGTAGCCAGGTGAACTTTCCAGAAGGCCAAGCTGCTGTTTCCTAACTTAAAACCTTCCAAGGGCTCCTGGTGTCGCAAACCATTAGCTCCGCAACATGATTCTTCCTGATACAATGCCTGGTTACTTCTCCAGCCTCATCAAGACCTTGTCTCTTCCCTGCTGGGGACACCGCTGTCTCATGGTCTTTCACACCTCTGCCAACACATGTATACAGGATGGTAGGAAGATGGGTGTTCTATACACACATTGGTGTGGGAGCTAATCAATGTGGAGGTCTTTTGCAAAATGAAATGACCTACATAATATATTTTGATAGCTATTCAAGACAGTGTCTAAAATAGTCATAGAGATCTGTATCTGCATCTATAATTATGTCTGTGTCTATTCCTTATTTGAGAGAGCCTTCTTGACCTCCTAGAGTAGTTTAAAGTTCTCTGTTCTAAGCTTTAAGATGACCCTAGAATCTTACATTTCTTCTTTCATAAAATTCATCGCACTTTTTCCGTGTCTGCCTACACAGCAGGTTGTTCTATTTGCCTTATTCATCACTGTGTTCTAAGGATTTAGTGGAGTTCTGTCATATCATCAATGCCCAATCAAATATGTGATTGGATGGAGACATGTTAAAGAGACACAGGAATGGAATGTGCTATATTAGGGTTAAGTGAAGGAGAGAGACCATTGAAATAAATCCTGATAAGTGTTGTGAAAGAGAGGTTTGGCTTTGTCTTTTAAGCAGCCAATGTTCTTTCTCTTATTTTTTTGGAGATTCACCTCATCCCATTTCATCCCCTCCACTCTTAGAACTGCTGGTTCAGGTATGCTTGCCCCAAAGCCTTATTCTCGGGACGTACATATGGCCCAAACAAGGACACAGAAGGTGAGTCCTGTCCCTTTGACTGGGACTAACAGGAAAGTGATACCTTCTTCCCTCTACCATTGCGGAGCGGGTAGAATGTAAGCCTAGATCTGTGTGGGGCCATCCTTGGACTGCACAGGAGAGTCCACTTAGGAAGAAAATCAATATCTGTGAGAGAGGAGTTGAGTAGCCAAAGAGATCAAATTCCAAAGACAATTCAGGAACACTTATATCAGGTCATGCCTGAATTTAGTTCATCTCTTGACTTTGTCTTTTAATGAAGTAGTCCGCTTGAACCTAAGTTAAAATTGAGTTTAGCTTAAGTGAGTTTGAATCCAGTTTCTGTGAGCTGCAATAGTAAATGTTTGAACTCATTTGAAGAGGCAAGGGGGAACTCCCTTGCCTAACGGAGAGAGGAGACTTCAGAGAGCCCAAACGCACACCGAGGAGGCTACACCTGCAGCTAAATCCAAACTAGGGATTGTAATACTTGCAGAAAATCCAAACTGAACTCAGTATTAATTGCATTTTGGACACCATGCTCTTGATAGAGGACAATGAGTCATACATAAATGTATGGTTTATCCCCTAAAGCAAAAATATTTCTAAGGCCCATTCATGTATTTAGCTCATACTCTTTCCTTTCCTAATCCCTAAGTACCCGACTTTGCAGGGCTGCCTGACTTTCAAAGTTATGCATCTACCAGAATAGTGATAAAAGCGCTAGAGCTTGACCACTCAATGGTTATGCCTTCGATGAGTAGTATTAAAATACCACAGGGAAGTTTCTCAGGTTCGCAGATCCCCCTGTTCTTCACCTGTACAATTAGGACAGGGATACCTGCTTCGAAGGAATGGGATAGCACACAATAAATGCCCAGCATCAAGTACAGGACATAATAGACAATCAACTTTAGTTTAGTTAGCTACCAGGTTCTCCTGAGAGACTCCTGGCCCCTAATTCTTATGGAAAAAGATATTACATCATGCATCCATTCAAGTATAATGCCTAACACAATTTGGACACTCAGTAAATGTGTACAAGTTTCTCAATAGACTGGCATAGTCCCACATTGCCTGCCAAGTTTCTCCTCTGTCCACTGTAGCCGTGGTTGTGTTCACTACTCCACCCATGTTATGGAATATCTCACCGACAAATCCAAGAGACATGTGTTTCGCTCTTACCTCACTTGACCTCTATGTAGCATTAAATCCCATAGACCATTTTTTTTCTGTCTTAAAACTATCTCCTCTGAGTCTCAGGAACACAGTTTTATTTTCTACTCCTTTGTGAACACTTTTCTCTATTGTGTTGGGTATTCCTTCTATACCTGATCTTCAAGAGTTGGGGTTTAGGTGGGTGTCCGGGGGCTGGGGGATAAGGACGTGGGGAGTTAGTATTTAATAGGTAGAGCACTTAAGTTTGGGACATTAAAAAGTTGTGTAAATGGATAGGGGTGTTGCACGTACAACATTGTGACCGTACTGAATGCCATATAATGGGATCCTTAAAAATGGTTAAAATAGTAAATGTTATGTGTATTTACCACAGTTAAAATGATGGTGTTTATCAAAATCTTGTCCCAGCCTTCTTTGTTCTAGTGATTCAATCTTTCCCTTTGTAGTAATCTTATGCAATGTTAAACTTCCACCTGTCACTTAAACTCTAGCTGTTACTTAAACTTAATTTTAAAATCTGTTATCTTGCCCTGGCCAGTTTGGCTCAGCAGTTGAGCGTTGGCCTGCGGACAAGAGAGTCCCAGGTTTGGTTTCTGCTAGGGGCACGTACACTCCCCCCAAAAAAATCTGTTATCTTGTTTGAAAGGGAACCCCAGATTCATTAATCCATTCATTCAGGAACCATTCACCATGTGCTATTCATGCTTTTATCACTGAGCTAACGATTAGGTATAAATTGTAAACAGATACTTTCATGTGAATGATTGTAGAAGTTTAGGTTCCCCATAAGTAGACCCTGAGACCAGGACATCTTTGCCGACCATTCGTCTGGGTTGCAGGAAGCACAACAGAATTGGTGACGTGAGAGAGGGAAGAGGGTTTTAATAAGCAGTTGAGGATCACTCGAGATATGGGCCTTCATCCTACTGGGAACCTTCTGCAAACTGCAGAAGTACCTGGTACTAATCCCACCAGAGCCTGGGAGGGCTGGAACATGAATCAACAACTTCCATCTCCCATAGCTTGGGAATTTCCCCAAGGGGCATTAACCACCCCACACTTCTGGACTGTGCCTGCCTGAAGCATAACAGGTCCCAGTGATGTTGGAGAAATTCCTCAAAGAAGAGGGACTAAGATCCAGACTCTTGAAATAAGGGGTTATCAGTGTGCTGAAGAACACACACTATAACCACCCTTGAGAACTACATGGACCAGAACAATGAGGACCAAGACAATACCAGCACTTGTTACCATGTCTCCTGGGCCACTCAGCATCCCCCAAGCTTGACACTTGGTCATCTCTGTCATACGTGTTCTCCTCGTAATACATAGCACCACTGAACATCCCAATCGATGTGAAACACAGTATCACCACCTACTCACTGAGTACGGTCTCCCGGGCATGGGAACAAGTTTACTTACTGTACCTCTCCCAGGCAAAGATAAAGCATTTTTCCCATTCGACAAATAAGTAAATTTAAAGGTGACAGTCTTCAACTAATTCACCCAAACTCACACAATTGTGATGTGAGAGAAGCAGGTTTCAGAGTCAGGTCTGACTGACTTCCACATCTAGGCTCTGAACTATTCCATTACAAATATTTATTTTAGCCTCATTTTCCACTTCTATAAAATAAAGAAAACAGTACTTCTTCAAAGCAGCGATGTAAGTAGTAATATGTTATGTCACGTATTTAGTGTCTGACACACGGCCTCCCAGGGTAGATATTTCATGGTGATACCCTTTGATGGGCAGGGCTGGTCCAACTCTTTCTTGGTAAAGCAATAAAAACTAAAATACTCTAGACAGAATGGAGAAATGAAAGCTGTGTCTTTTGTTTTGTTTTGTTTTTTGGCTTGTAGTGACTTATTCATTCAACAAAACTGAGTGCTCAGTTTTACTCCACATCCCCCTTAAGTGTCTCCTAACTTCCGGAATCTTCTACAGAAATTCATTGTGCACACTTTCACTCACACAATACTTCCACAATGAAAAGTGTGCTGCATTGCTTCCTTACTTAAAGTCTTTAAAGAGTATTGTCACTCGTCCTGTAATCCGCAGCTTTGCAGTCTCACTGAATGGGTTGTTTTCCTGCTGACACGATTTCAAACTACTCAGGGTTCCCCGGTGGTTCAGTGCCACATCCCTCGTAAGGGCCTCTGAGTCTTCACTCTGCCTGGGACCTTCGTCTCTGTGGTCTTCATTCCCAGATCTGGGCACGCATCCTCGTGTACGCACACTGACCCCTGAGCCTCACAGCTTCCCTTCGTTCTGTTGATAAGTTTCCCCTTGGATCGTCTTCCCTTCCTTAAGTGGACTCTATTATAACACCTACTTTCAATGCTGCACACACAAGAGACAAGATTATATTTTATTTATTGTTTTATTAATCCTGAAATCTAATCAATGAGATAACAAATGATTCATTATGTAGTGTAGTGTAGTATTAATTGGATTTGCTGCTCACGCTGGCCTTCTTAAAAGTCTACAAAAATAGAAGTCTCAAGTACTTTTATGAGCAGAAGTTACATTTTTAACAAGTCATGAAAGGTAGGCAAAAATGGTTGAATGAGCAAAGTTTTGCACAAATTGATCTGAAGCTAAAAGGAAATGAGAGAATACAGCTTTCTCTCCCTATTCTGGTAGGTGCTTAACGTTGAAAGAGGAAAACTCTACCAAGTCACACTCTATATTATGCTTTTTCTTATACTCTTATTAGTGAGGCCACTCCTGAGCTGTAACTTAAGTAACAGAGTGTCAATTACTAGACATGGGATGGGGCAGTGAATTACAGGAGCAGGCACCAGTATTGATCAATGCATGACAATCCTCACGGATTGCACAGATACTTGTGAGTGTGTACCCAGGCGCTGGGGGAAGAAAAACACTTCAGGTCTGGTCCATGCTCTCATACGAGTAGAAAAGATTCCATGGGAACTCCTGGTGAGCCACCTGTGATGGCAAAAGGATAAGCAAGGTAACCCCTGGCTGAGAAGACACAATGATTTGAGAGGCAAGCTCAGGCATGAGGGTCTGCATCTGGAAGCCATCAGGGCCAGTAGCAAGAGTAGCTGAAGGATAAAGGAACCTAGAATGGATGATGCAAAAGAGAAGCAATAGGTATCAATTGTGCCCTTGAGACAACTGTAGCTGGATGGGTATAACTTGTCTTCCTAAGTTTTATTGGCCAAGTTCTCCTCAAGGAGAAAATTCCACCAGAAACCTGCAGGAACTGTTCTCTGACTGTACATGGATAAACAAATCCGAAGTGCACAGGAGTGAACAATGATAGACATGGTGTTATACTACCAAGATCCACCTTTATGAGGAATTTGCTGCCCGGTTATGAAGAATGTGGCCAGAAGACTGTCCCCAGCTGTTACTTGCATCAGAATCTGTCTCTGAAATAGACACTGTCTCATCGTATGTCATGCTCTGGCTGGTCAGAATATGATCGTACTACTGTAGTGAATGTCACCTGAACTACAGCCCCCTCACAGATAACCCTGATGGATAGTTACAAGAGACTCATCTGTCAAGGAGCAGATATTTGGGCAGTGTACCTGATACTTTGTATCGAAGAGAAGTTCCAGGAGTCCAGCTTCTGTATGAACTCTGGGCAGTGGTGAATGAGCTGGCTGGCCGGAAGGAGTGTGGATGGGCAAGAACTGGAAGACCAGGCACAAGGAGGACTGCAGTAGGGAGGGGAAGACAAGCAAGGCAATCAGGGGAGGGGCCCGGGTGAGAAGGCCTTTATATGTTAATGCCATCAGTGTACATTTATCATGAAAGAAACACCAACCATCACTGAGAAAGAAATGGCTTGTCCAGTTGAAATACGCCAGCGCCTGTCCTGGTCCACGTCAGCTCTGGCAGAATCAGAGTATACGTGAACAGGCTTTCATGACAAAGACAAAGATTATGCATGAGCCCCCTTGGCCAAAGCTCACCTAGCTACTGCTATTGCCAGAGTCTTCACTGTCAGCAACAGAGCCTGGCTCCTCGTCCCCAAATAGCACCAGCCCCTGAGGATATCGAATGGCCACTTGCAAGCAGGTCGACTGCATTGAATTTCTTCCATCCAGAAGTGTCAGCAATTCATTTTGACAAGCAGAGATAGACATATGAATACACACATATTCTGGGTGTGGTGTGGGTTTGCCTTCCCTTCTCGCAAGCCCTTAAGGACACGTTTTATGGACCCATGGTCATAGGATCTGCCTTTCACATTTCACCACTTTGAATAAAAGAATTTATACACGTTGCAGCATGGGACAATGCTATGAATTCATGGGACAAGGAACCCCAAAGTGGAAGCCACTGTGGCTCTGCTTGTCATCTTTCCTAGTGACCCACTTGGAGCACCCACGCTTCTGGTCCTCATAACAGGAGTGGAAGGACATTAGCTTCTTCTACAGCCAGGTGTCCTTCATGCTGTTGTGTCTCTTCCGACTTGAGCCATCACCTATCAAACACCGATTTCTCAGTTGTGTGACACATGTCAGGTCACTTTGACCTCATAGTTTAGTTTTGCAAGAGGTCCCCTTAAATTGCTGAAGTGAGAGAAAACATGGTGCTCACTGTCCCCACGGTGGGAAGGAGGAAAAACATCTGGACTCGGCATTTCTAAGGCAACGCCCTTTGCTGGTCCTTCCAAGACATATGGAGAAAGCTGAGGGACTGGGGGCTACCTGGAAATGTGGGAGTCTTCGACACCTGTCTTGGTTTTGTTCTTGGCTTTGGGGAGCTTCAGAGAAACACCGAAGAGAAAACAGGTCCCATTTTAAACCCTGTTACACAAGGTTATAGCAAGTACTGGAGATAGTGCCAGGGCTTTGAATGTCAGACCAAAGAAACTGGGAGACATTAAAAGTTCTCCATGCTATTTTTTAGTGACATTTGTTCTTGCCTCTACATGTATTTCTTTGTCCCTGCTTGTGGGTTCTGCTAAAGCTTGGAAATTCTAATAGCACAGACACTTTGAAGCCCAGCGAAAATTTGGCTTTCATTATATGCCTCAGATAATAAATCAGAGACTTGACTGAGGTCTCCTAAAAAGACTTAAATTTCCTTTCTGGGTTTTAGACTGGACCAATTTTACTCAATTTTGAATTTCATTACAAACTGTCTTCTGCATTCAGTGGAAAGCCGATTTCCCTCACAAACCCACCAAATGCCTCTCTCCAAATTGCAGTCGAAATTTTCTTAATGGGATGTCAGCAACCTCCATAATAAATATTGATCTTGTACCCAGCAGTTCTAAAATAAAACATTTCCCATTTTCATGAGTTCCACCCTGTGGAGGCAAATCCTCCAAAGAAGAGGCTAGTCTTGACCTGCCATCAAATAACTCGTCCTGCGGGGTTCTACCGAGCCAGGAGAATTGGGCAGAATCTCAAATGCCTTCTCCCCACATCAGCCGTCCAGGCTTGAAGTCCAGTAGTTAAAGCTCATTGGGCATTTGTCACTAATAGAATTACAAGAATACTCACCTATTATATATAAAACTAGGAAAGGCATTTCTTTATCTTGATGGAAACCCGATCCTTCATCCTAAGACTACATATGTAAATGCCTGAAATAATGTACAATTTCAGCTGTGGGTTGAAGTATTAGCATTATTTGGTTGTGATGAACACGTCAGAGCTCCTTGTCTCTCTAGCCTGGGTCTGACATCAGCTCTCAACTCTAGATGTACTAATCTTCCCCCTAAAGTTGTTACATCTGAGTCCCCCAAATTTTAGTGGTTCTTCACGGCCTAGATTTCCAAAGTCTTAGAACAGGAATCTAGGTCCTTTACATTATGGTTCCAAATTATTTATATGAGCCTGTTTTCTTTGACTCCTGCAAAGATAAACCTCTTCCTGTAGCCCCATGGCCCAGTTAGAATACAGAATATTCTAGCTTTTCCCTGACTGTATCATAAGACTGTCTAGTCTCTCAAATTTTCACATAATTGACAAATTTCATGCCACGAAGCCTTAGACAAGGACTTGGGAGCAGGTTTATCTGGGAGGCACCCCCTGAAAACAGGGGCGAGGAATTTGGAAGACTAAGTTGAGGAGGAGAAGGCACATCATAAAGCAGGTTCTTATGATGAGCAGTGGGCTCGGTGCTGAAGAGGACTCTCTAGAACCTTCTAGAGTGGGCGTTAGCATTGTCTGTCTGAAGGTTGAAGCAGGGTCATCTTCCCCTTAGTGTCCATTCCCCAAAAGTAGGTAATTCATTGGAAGATATTTATTCACCCATCATTCTGAGCCACCCCAGGTACATGAGCTAAGTAGCCCTCAGTGGCTTCAGAGAAATTCCTGCAGCAGAAAGTTAGAGTCTCGCGATGTGAATTTGGAGGTGGGGTGCAGTCAGGGTACATAAATTTGTCCACTAGAATGTCATCAAAACCACGGTGGACTGGGAACATGAGTTGAGGCACTGGCCCATCTTCCCGTTACACTCCATAGGGAACCCCAGAGGGACTCACCTTGGCTTTCTTTATGGTCTTGCCTTTGAATAGCTCTTCAGTGGTTCACGAGTTCTATTAGTGGCCTTATCAGTGCCTTCTCAGAAGATGACATGGAGATGGAAAGGCAACCCACTGTATGGGAGAACATCATTGCCAATGATGTATCAGATAAGGGGTTAATTTCCAATATATAGAGAGTGCTCATACAACTCCACAAAAGGAAGACAAAGAACTCAATGAAAAAATGGGCAGAGGAGCTGAATAGACACCTTTCCAAACAGGACATACAAATGGCCAAAAGACAGATGAAGAAATGCTCAACATCACTAATCTCCAGAGAGATGCAAATTAAAACAACAATGAGGTATCACCTCACACCTGTCAGAATGGCCGCCATCAACAAATCATCAAACAACAAGTGTTGGCGAGGGTGTGGAGAAAAGGGGACTCTAGTACACTGCTGGTGGGAATGCAGACTGGTGCAGCCACTATGGAAAACAATATGGTGCTACCTCAAAAAATTAAAAATTGAACTTCCATTTGACCCAGTGATCCCACTGCTGGGAATATACCCTAGAAGCCTGAAACACCAATCAGGAAGAATATATGTACCCCCATGTTCATAGCAGCACTATTTACAATAGCTAAGATCTGGAAACAGCCCAAGTGTCCACCAGTAGACGAATGGATAAAAAAGCTGTGGTACATATACACAATGGAGTACTATGCAGCGGTAAGAAAGAAAGATCTCTTATCCTTTGAGACAACATGGAGGGACCTGGAAAGTATTATCCTAAGTGAAAGAAGCCAAGCAGAAAAAGACAAATACCACATGATCTCACTTATATATGGAATATAATGAACATAACAGTCTGAGGAATACAGTAGACCCAGAAACATGGAAGTAGGGCACAGACTGACATCCCTCAGAAGAGGGGATGGGGGAGTAGGGGGTGGGAAGAGATAAACCACAGAACTTATATGCATGTATGCATGACCAATGGACATGGAAAACTAAGCCGGAGACGGGGCGGAGGTGGGGTGGGGTGGGGGGTGCCAATGGGGTAAAAAGGTAAAATATCTGTAACAAAAAAATAAATAAAAATTCATAAAATCAAAAAAAAAAAAAAAAAAAAAGAAGATGACATAGCCCCAGGACCTCCAGCCATTATGAGGTCCATGGCCAGCATCCCTTCCTTCAGAGTGTAGGGGATACAGAAAGTACCTCCATCCACAGCCCTGTACTCCAACCAAATGCTCTGCTCAAGGACGGCAAGCAGCAGCATTCTGGTTGCCACTGGCTACAGAGGAAGGAGAGACTCAGCAAGACATCTGAACATCTCTTGCCCACGAGATGATTATATCTCTCGCTGTAAACTGATCAAATGACATTCTGAGAACACAGGAGTCTGTATTTGTTCGCTTAGCGCATCATTCTCACTATCTCATCATGTCTGGGGGCCAGGACGCAGGGTCTGTATCCTTGACATTGCGTCAGACGAGGCAGGGCTCTTTCTTGGAAGACGCTTCAACATTATCTGATTTGCATTCATCTTCTGCTAATAGATGTACCTTTTGAAGGCAAAATATCCTTATTTTACAAGCTGGGCCAGTTGGGCAAGTTGGTTCCATTAATGCTCAGAACCTTCTTTCTACATAGTTCATCATTCTACCTCCTTTACTGAACCACTATTTAGCATCCATCTGACCACTAGTTAGCATCTGCTATTTAACCCTCGTTTTCCTTATTAGAATACAGCATGTCTCCAAGTTCCACTCGGCTGCTTCCAAGTGCTCTCTGATTACCCCAGCATAAAACGATCCCTCCTCTCTACAGATACTTATGATAATAATTAAGAGAGAGATTATTTCCCTGTGAAACCTGATGAATTGAAATACCCTGTGCTTTAAGATTCCAAAGCAATGGAAACATTACTGTTCTCAAGCATTTCAGGGATTCTGGGGAAATCACTTGCATTGTTCCCAGATATGCTTGATGCTAAGTTTCTGTTTCCTCCGAATTCATTTGCTCATGGATCACCTTGCAGGTTGCGTCTCTATTCAGGCACACATCAAAACCTGACAAGTAGCTTGTCCTCTTGAGGGCGGCAACAACAACAATAACACACCTGTCCATCTAGATGAGTCTTGTGATTGCGGAGAAGATGGACAAACTTCGAATGTATCCCTGAAAGATAAAAAGTGCATTGGCCATTTGTGCCAAAGAGAGATTCAGCTTTCTTCCGCATTGATGTGTATCATTCAGCCTTTGAGCTCTCCCTCGGACCACGCCTCCCTTCCCCTCAGCTCTGTCCCCTGTTCATTGTGTATGCAGAGGTTACTTCTTCCACACTGTGTTCTCAACTCTCCAACTTTAACTCCAAGGTAACCATCAAGGCATTTACCTAATAAGGGCAGTTGCCTCTCTCAAAGAAACACTGGCCCAACTTGTAAAATAATGATATTTTGCCTTCAAAAGTGCATCTATTAGCAGAAGATCAATGCGACTCAGATAATGTTGAAGTATTTTCCAAGAAAAAGCCCTGCCTCGTCTGACTCGATGACAAGGACCCAGATTCTGCTGTACTGGCCCCCAGACACGAAGAGACACGGCGAGAATGACGCGCTCAGCAAACCGATACAGACTCTTGTGTTCTCAGAATGTCATTTCATCAGATTACAGTGAGAGTTATAACCACCTTGTGGGCAGGAGATGTTGAGACCTCTTGTTGAGTCTTTCCTTCCTCTGTAGCCAATGAACAACCAGAAACTGTTATCAAGTAACCACGAGGAATCATTGTCACAGAAAGGAAACACAATATAAATCTTTGTCATAAACGCTGTCTCTCAGTCACGCCTTGTGGGGAACATGGAAACAAGATCTCCGGGGAGAGTTTCATGGTCAGGGGCTCCCATATCCCCCTGACCGACTGGACACTGCCAGCACGCACTCCTCTGGTTCTTTCTCCGTCCTGTCAGGCAGTCCCAACCCCATTCTCAATGACACGTTATTGTTATTCAAAAATGTTACCCCGGTGTGTAGACATTCCAGGAGCCATGTTCTGATTCGGATAATTCTGCATGTCTCTCCTTTACATATTGCCTCACAGTCTCCTTTCTCTCTGTTCTGTGTTCTCCGGGAAGTGGTCCACTGGTCCACGCACAGCACTCATGCTCTACAAGTTATAGCTCTAAACGTTATTTTTTTTTCCATAGATTTTTTAAAATTTTTATTTATTAATTTGTTTTTGTTACAGATGTTTCTCATTTTCCCCCATTGACAACCTCCGCCCTTCCCCCGCCCTGCCCCATCCCCAGCTTTGTTGTCTATGTTCATTGGTCATGCATACATGCATGTAAGTTCTGTGGTGTATCTCTTCCCCCACAAACCAACCCCCTCCTCTGAGGCTTGTCAGTCTGTACCCCACCTCCATGTCTCTGGGTTAATTTTGTTCAGCAGTTTGTTTAGTTCATTATATTCCACAAATAAGTGAGATCATGTGATATTGGTCTTTCTCTGCTTGGCTTGTTTCGCTTAGCATAATACTCTCCAGGTCCTTCCATGCCATCTCAAAGGATAAGAGATCTTTCTCTCTTACAGCTGCCTAGTACTCCATTGTGTACATGTACCACAGCTTTTTAATCCACTCATCTACTGATGGACACTTGGGTTGTTTCCAGATCTTATCTATTGTAAATAGTGCTGCTATGAACATAGAGTTACATATATCTTTTCTGATTGGTGTTTCGGGTTTCTTAGGGTATATTCCTAGAAGTGGGATCACTGGGTCAAATGACAAAATCTCAGACATCATATGCAGCAGAATTTTCACTGATATAACATCTAAGGCCACAGAAACAAAGTAAAAAATGAACACATAGGACTACATCATACTAAAAAGCTTCTGCACAGCAAAAGAAGCAACCATCAAAACAAAAAGGGATCCCACTGTATGAGAGACCATAATTGCCAATGATACATCAGATAAGGGGTTAATTTCCAAAATATATGGAATGCTCATACAACTCAACAAAAGGAAGACAAAGAACCCAATTAAAAAATGGGCAGAGGACCTAAATAAACACCTCTCCAAAAAAGATATACAAATGGCCAAGAGACATATGAAGAAATCCTCAACATCACTAATCTCCAGAGAGATGCAAATTAAAACAACTATGAGGTATCACCTCACACCTATCAGAATGGTCGCCATCAACAAATCATCAAACAACAAGTGCTGGCGAGGGTGTGGAGAAAAGGGGACTCTAGTACACTGCTGGTGGGAATGCAGACTGGTGCAGCCACTGTGGAAAACACTATGGTGTTACCTTAAAAAGTTAAAAATACAGCTCTAAACTTTAAAACTCACACTGAAGTTTACATTTTATTATGTCCCATTACATAGTCTATATCTTGTCCTACTCAACTGAGATTTGCCTCACAGATATTGTATATGCTCCCACTATGTTCCTCTTAAATTATGAGCTCTTTAAAGGCAGGGGAAATCCATGGGCAGTAAGAGACCTACAAAGTTTTGCACTATACTACGTAAAGCAAGATGTAAAGGAGAAACTAACAATGACCATTTTGCTTTTTAAAAAATATTTTTCTTTATTGATTTTAGAGAGAGAGGAAGAGAGAGGGAGAAGAAGAGAAACATCGATGAGAGAGAACATCGATTGGCTGTTTCCTGCATGTCCCATATCCCGGGCATGTATCCTGACCTGAAATCAAACTGATGACCTCTTGGTACATGGATCAACGCTCAACCAGTGAGCCACACTGGCCAGGCAATAATGACCATTTTGTAAAGCATGTAAAAAGACAAAGGAAAATCTTAAATATTTTTTGATAAGGACTCATGTCACTGGATGGAAATTAGAGAAAATGCAGATAATTATTTTTTCTGGAAATTGGCGATATTGTCTTTGATCCATGGCCTTGGCCAATCCTATGAAGAAGAGTGTGTGATGGGAACAGCACTGGACACGTCAAGGAAAATCCTGGGACCAAAGGTAGCAGAGAGACTGCACCCAAAGAGAGAGATGTGGTTTGCCAAATGGCGTGAGAAATGCATCTAAAGTTCAGTGACTGATGTCTGTCATCACTGCATGAGTACCTGCCATTAAAGACAATCAAGGTAGCAGAACTCGGCGGGCTGAAGCGTTAGATCAGACACTCCAGCCTTTGAAGCGAAGCTCTTCCACTGGTTACTGAGACAACCCGATACATGTCTGCTTCCTCATATGTACAAGGAGGGTGGTAAAACCTTCCTTAGAGAGCTTCTGTGGAGATGGCATTGCAATTGCTCACACTTACTGGGTACTCCATGTGGTCCAGCCCCATGTAGGGAAGTTGCTTATACAAGTGTATATAATCCTTTAAACAATAGTGAAATAAGTGCTGTTACTTACCAAGAAGAAAACGAAGGCACCGAGTGAGCCCTCAGGATCATGCAGTGTGAATGTGAAGCTAGAATATGAGTCCAGACATTCTGACTCCCAGTCACCTGCACTGTCCCCCAAGTACCCACTCTCCCATCCACGTTTCCTGAAATGGAACAATACACAAAACGTGTTCATTCCAGAACTTAGAACACAATCAGTACCATTTCTTCTTGTTATTTTGTTATTATTAAATTTGTAATTGTTAAATTCTACTGAGAAGTATGAGACTGAATTCAAGTCTGGTCTTCTCTCTGCCACTAACCCGATGTATGGCTTTGGGGATATCACTGTCCCTCTCGGGTGTTCCTTTTCCTCACCTAGAAAAGGACGCACTGCCGGTGATGTCACCTGAGCTTGGTTCCTGCTCCAGAAGCCTACGACTCATAGGCAAATGTAAGGCTGCTGATTAAAAAGGCTACAAGCCCTGGCCGGTTTGGCTCAGCAGTTGGAGCGTCAGCCTGCAGACCAGAGAGTCCTGGGTTCAGTTCCAGCTAGGGGCACATACCAAAAAAATTAATAAAAAGGCTATAAGCTCCACCACGCAGCCTTGAAGGACCTTATACTTTGTTTCTTGAGTACATGGTTTCACTAAGGATTTTAGAGAGGATGCCAGACCAGAGAGGAATTAATAAGGTTAACAATTTTATTTGCATTATGTGTTTCATCCAAGAGCTGGGGGGGAGGGGGGACAAGTAGAAAACCCTATCTTTATTTTCCAAAAATTGGCTTAGAGTCACAGAGGTGAAGCGATTTCATTGCCTGTCCACAGTGATCTTGGATGTCCCTTGAAATAAATCGACCTGGGGTTCTAACATCTGTAACTTCAATTTCAGTAATGGTAAGTCTGCAGCGTTAGCTACAGTTGCCAAAAAAAGGATTGACATTTATTACAGGCTCGGGCACGGAGGAAAATGATTCTTCACGTGAATACATTTGCCTAAAGCAACGATAGCCTCCGAGGGAAATCACAAACAGAAAGAAAATGCTACTTGACTACCTTCACATCTTGGGAAACCTAGAGAGGCTGAAGAAGAAATAATTAGCATTCAGGGGAATTGGCTTCTCTTGTCCTCGGCTGAGAGTCACAGATTCTGCTGGGGCTGTGCCATGTCTTCTTGGTACTTTCCATCTGACAGGAGCCAATGCCTGCTGCTCAGACATCTGTGCGTCTCTGCCCCGGGGCCTTCTCTGGCTGAGCATGGGGCAGGCCAAAGGTGTCACGCGGTGGATGCTCTCAGGAGCAGTCCTCACGGGAGTCCCCATGGCACTGGTGGGCACCGCTGTTTGCTCACCCCTCAGATAGGACAACTTGGAGTGACCTGTTCTCCATAGTCACCAGTGCCCACATCAATAACAGACTGCTTCATGCACCTTGAACTGGCTTCCATGATGGCTTTGAGAACATACCTGTCAGATCTCTGACTTCAGGGAAGTAATTGACTGAGAGCTTTGTTCTCAAATCCAGCACTACTTATGCATCAAAACCGTGCTTCCCTGGGCTGCTCCCAGCCGACGACTGAGCAAGGTTGGGACACTGAACACATACAGGATTTGGAGACTCCCTGTAGGTATTAACCAATTTTTCTTAGCCGTCTAAGGTGCCACCAGCCAATCATCTTCCTTCCCCCTCCTTCACAAAGAATGAGAGCACCACCACAGCCGAAGGCTCTCCCCGCTTCTCTGAGGGTCTCCCCAATTCCTTTACACAGAATCTTCACCCAACAAAAGTCTTAGATGTAGTCTGTCTCAGTGTCTGCTTCTCAGAAGACCTAGAATAACACAGCTTCCTTATATTCTATATTATTTCCTTGGTCTTTACCAATATTTCCTGGGATTATGTAATATGCTACTTGCATTCAAATCTCTGTCTCATACTCAACTATTGAGGAAAACAAATTTAAGATGATCTTTCTTTAATTACACCCTGTGCCTTGTAAATTCTATATTCCCTCCACTACACACACAAACACACACACACACACACACACACACACATAAACAGCCACAATGTGTACTTCCATATAAATTCATTTGACACAATGTTTATCTATAGGTTTAAACAGAAAGTGAGAAGAGAATGTTAAATGCTGACATATATTAGGAGACTTCAGGGATTTAGGGGAAAAGCTGAAATGATAGATATTCCATGATTAATTAATGTTCATTTCAACATCTGGACTTCCTTCTTTATCAAGCAGAATGGCTCAGTAGCTCCAGCAACAGCTGGAAACTGGTTAAATCCACCTTTGCCGTAGTCCATGGAGTTCAAGTGTGGGATTACATGTTGGTTTTCCTCGGCCCCTGTAAGCAGGACCCAGCAGTACGTCCAGATCCTGTAGCCATTACATAGAATGTGACAATTTGTCAGGACAAAGGTAATGGCAGCAAACTGATTTAGCCTTTCTCTTTTGATACCGTTACCACAAACAATACGAGTGGCTACCATGTTGATTTAGAGGAAGGTTCGCTGGGAGAACACACGGCCAGTATAAGGACTAAGGGGTTATTGTGATCTGTTTGAGTCTTGGATGGACAGAAACACATTTATTTCATTTTATTTTTTAATGTTTTTATTTATTTTGTTTTAAGAGAGAGGGATAGAAGAAGGGAGAGAGAGATAGAAACGTTGATGTGTGAGAGAAACATCAATCGGCTGCCTGCACACCCCCTGCTGAAGATTGAGCCCACAACCCGGGCACGTGTCCTGACCAGGAATCGAACCAGGACCTCTCAGTCCATGGGATGATGCTCAATCTGCTGTGCCACACCAGCAGGGTCATACACCCATTTCAATCGTCCGGAGATCTGGCTTTTCTTCTATAATGTTGCATTTATCTGGAAGGCAGTTGTTCGTGAGTTACTGCTTATCAAATTGAGCCCTGTCTTCATTTGATTCCTTCTTTAATTGTGCCCTGTAACTTGTAAATTCTATCTTCCCTCCAACATACACACACACACACACACACGCGCGCACACGCATACCGACTAAAGCAGGGGCTAGGATTACCAAGAGAATTCTGACAATAAGAGTGGTTCTTACCCAGTGGTCCATGACCCCATTTGGACAAGCTAGGCATACCTCCTCCATTCACATTTTTACTCTAGCCATGGCTCTGGTGACCGGTTGCAAGTAGGTATAATCTTATGGTATGTCCCTCCTTTGCACGAAACATCCTATGCTACCCTGAGTCACTTGCAACAATCAGATAAGCCATTTTGACACATGGAAAAACTTGAAATTATGATGGAGTTAATACTCTATAGGGCAACTCTTGACCAATGGGAGATGAGAGGCAGAGAATAAATACAACCCCCTTCTGTCCCTCAAGTGCACAGGTTGGAGCAAGCGCAGTAAAGGGTGGCATTGTCTACTGAAGCTTAGTCAAGCTGGGAAGGCAGGGCTGCAGGGTTCTCAACCAGAGGCACAGCTGAACCCCCTCGGCGTACGGCATGAGTGTGTTAGAGATGTTTCCCTTTGTTTTTGTTTTGAAAGTTTTTTTTCCTTTATTGATTTTAGAGAGAGAGGAAGGGAGAGGGAGAGAGAGATAAAAACATCGATGAGAGAGAATAACGATTGTCCGCCTCCTGCTTGCCCCTCACTGGGGATCAGGCCCACAACCTGGGCATGTGCCTTGACCAAGAATCGATCAGGTGACCTCTTGGTGCAGGGGTCAACCCTCAACCACTGAGCCCCACCAGCTGGGCAAGATGTTTCCCTTTGATCTAGATCAACGTATCAATTGATCAGGCATTCCTTAAGAAACTAGTGTAAGCATACTCAATCAAGGTGATGCTGTTCCTCCTGGAGAGATTTGGCAATACCTGAAGACGTTTTTGGCTGCCAGAGCTAAGGCAATTGCCACTCAGATCTCTCAGGCACAGGACAGAGATGCTAGTAAACATCCCACAGCATCCTACAGACCCATAGCAGATATTCATCCAAACTAAATATCACCAGTGCCACGGCAGGGAAATTCTGGGCCAGGGTGATGTTCACAGCCTTCTCGGAGGGTCTCAGTGGACAAGACAGAGGGGATTTACTTGACACAAAAAGTTAGGGGACAGTCACACTCCCTAAGCATCTGCCTTGTGCTATGTCCAGCTCATGACTTCCCTTAAGCCTCACAAGGGAGGATGGACATTATGACATCACTTTCCAGACAAAAATAAAGCCTCAGAAAGAAAAACAATGTCCGGGTAAATAACTAATTTAGATTCAACTTAAACCCAGATCTTTTTTTTTTTTTTTTTAATTAATTTATTTATTTTTGTTACAGATCTTTTAGCCACAAAGTCCAAAGCTGAGACCTAATTGGGATAAAAGAAAGAAATGAAAAAAAAGTACTTGAGTTACTTTTTTTCTAGTTTTAAAATGAAAATCATTTTCATTGATCGCTTATAATTTTTAACAAATAAGATAAATGTCATTGTCTTTATGGCTGGTTTCATGTGTCAATAATTTTTGTCTGATCTTAGTAGCTTTTAATAAATGTAGACATTATGCTATTAGAATGTTTATTTAATCATTAACGTTTATTTTTAACACAGAAATATTAGAAATAGTTTTTTTTTAGGGAGGTAGCATTATAGGTTGTTTTTATTACTGTCTAATTTTTTTTCCTAAAATTTGAAAAACTGTTATCATAAACATATATTAAGCACTATAGAGATGCCAAATAAGTATATTTTGATATACTATAAAGAGACAACTATTCCAAGATATAGAGTAAAAGGCACAGAAGCTACAGACACATTCACTTGGAAGTTTATGGATTTGTTGGCCATAAAATCTAAAAGTCAATTCCGCTGAAGACCACAGGCACTTACCGTCTTACACACAGTGGGGTAGGAGTGGGGGTGGGAGTGGGGGTGGGGAAGGCACATAGCTTTTGCCCCCAAGGAGCTTGCAAACTGCACCTTGGTCCAAGTGGACGCAAACGCGCGGCGTGCTTTCTCCTGGGACCTGCTGTGAAGTTCCTGCAGAGCACACAGCCACCCTCCGCCACCAGTGCTGGGTGCGCTGTTCCCTGCCCACCGCCCCTGCGACCTCCTGGGCTTTCTCCTGCAGCGTGCTGCTGGCATTTGTATTCGTTTTCTCCTCATCATTAGAAGTTTCAAAGGCCGAGTTTTATGCTTTCTCAGTGATAGATCCCCTTCCCATCTAATGCAGTAGCTTGCACATAGAGACACACTCAATAAGCATTGGCTTCCTTGAAATACATCCAGCCCTGGGGTCCAGGTGCTAACACCGGCCACCTCAGAGAAGGGACAGGTGGGGGGTATTCCAAAGAGTGTCTCCGTTGAGCAGCCGTGTGTATCATTCAGGGTTAGCGGCCCCTATTTTTATTTACCTGATTTTGCTGCAATATTGACTTTTTTCTTAAAGAATTCCTTATTTACATCTGGACATCAAAAATCTTTCAAGTCGATTGCCCTGTCTACGTATTTACTTATGAATTGTGCTCACAAGATGCTGTATAGCATTAAAAACCCTTGACATGGAAAATGTGTTGTATCTGAAAGTTTTCAGAAGGACCAAGGGAAGAAATACGTAGCTCTGCGTTCTTGGAGCAGGCTGGGTGGGGGTTAGACTGCTGTGGCCCAGTGCCTAAGGCCTCCTCCAAAGGGTGTGGGGAATTCATCGGAAGAATGAGCAAAGTCTGCCATCTACAGGTCAGCAAGTGTATCACTGCCTGGGTGCCAGTAGACCCTGACTCCAAGAAGGTATAATGAATCTTGGGTGATACGCTGAAAAGTGATGTCAAAGAGACCATTCTTTTTGTGTTATTCCGAGTCAATGCTTTGCTCTAAAACTAGCTAAAAGGCACTCTCTGCAATATCATTATTTTGCAAAATTGAAGATGGCAAGGGTATCTCCCACTTTTGTTTTCGTCACGGAGTTCTGACCTTTGTGCACTGTGATGATTTCTGTGTATGTCTGTGTCCCCAGGAGTCAGCATCTCCGACAGTGCCGGGACCCATAGAATCCCTCTGGCATGCCCTCGTGCCTACCACGGTGTCTCACCCAGGGCAGATACTCGGAGGTGTGAATGATTAAGGGAATAAGAATAAGAAAGTGAATAAATATTAATTATTTCTGCATTGCCACTTTGACAACATGGATGGACCTGGAGAGTATTACGCTAAGTGAAATAACTGAGGTGGGAAAGGAGAAGAACCATATGATTTCACTCATCTGTAGGATATAAAGCAAAAAATAAAATAAATGAACAAACAAAAAACAAACTCATAGACACAGACAACAGAACGGTGGTTCCAGAGGAGAAGGGGGCTGGGGGAGGACGAAGAGGGTAAAGGTGGTCAAATCCATGGTGACAGGTGAACACTGGACATCATGTGGTGAGCACACAATGGCGTGTACAGGTGCTGTACTATACATTGTACACCTGAAATTTATATAATGTTATTAAACAATGTAACCCCATTAGATTTTTAAAAACTAATTATTTCTGTCTTCTTTTTCCAAATTATTTATACATTTATGAATAAGATGTAGTCTAATATATGCATATGAACACATTTATGTTGATGTATAAATGTGACTATAGCTTTGTGTACACAAGGGTGTGTGTGATCACTTGTGCAACTTCTGTAATAAATCAAAGCGTTTAGGACTTTTTATTAAATCTGTATATGTGTATATTGAAGATCTTATAAATTCAGCTTTAGGGTTCCAGCTCTGTCATTTTATCAGACAAAATGTTCTGAAAGATTCATCTTATTTATGAAGCAGATGTGGCCCCAAGGCCACAGTTATTGCTTCTCATTTATTGAGCGCTTTCTGCGCTTGCTTGTCTAGTTCCAGTCCGATGAAACCAGCACCGAGGAAAAGGGTTTAGATAAGATCATTACGGAGAGAGAATGAAAGAGAAAGGGGGGAAGTAAGATGAATACCTCTTCTCCTAGGAGACCTACACTCTCTTCCCTCTCCTCTGCCTATCTACCTGGAGAAAACTTTTTTGGACTTTTAAACTCCATGTATCAGTTAAAGAAAGGGGCCAATATTTGTCATCCAGTGCTCTGTACCAGGCATTGTGCCTGGCATTGCCTTGAATTGTCACATTTCATCTGCCCAGCAGCCCCACCCTTGGGAGATGCTTACTGACATACCCGTTTTATGGACAATGGAACTGAGTCTCAGAAATGATGTCTACATACCACATGGCAGCAGACACCCAGGAACCAGCTCACATAAGCTTGCGGAAGCCGACAGTGAGCTCAGTGATGTCACGTTGGTACCCGAAAATCAGCCACAGAGAATCCTTTATGACACGCACATCAGCAATTGCTAGGAACCAGCCCCGGCCCCTCCCCAGGAGGCGGTGGCGGACCATGCACCAGCACACCACAGGCGCTGAAGCCAAAACAAAAGCTGAAGAATAATTGATTCCAAAATGTGTGTTGTTTCAAATAGTACCCAGGATTTAAGGGATCGTTTGTTTAAGATTTATACAGCAATTTAGAGTGGATATGTAGATTCAATAAAATAAAACACATTTCCATTTTCTTTTCTTTCTTCCCATCTTCTTCCTTTTCCTCTCCACCCTTTGCATCACAGCGGTTGCTAGTACTGAGGGTCTGCTACATGCTAGGGGCTTGAAACAAACGATGATACTTATAACACTGAGGGAAACAGGGCATGGCTTGGTGAGGGATTCAGACAAACCCATGCATTAGGTAAGTATGGCCCCTTGAATCCAGAATAAATGTCCTGTCCTGTCCCTTTTATCTGCTCTGTGAATCTCATGCTTCCTTCCCAGACCTCAACCCTCAAGTTCTTTCTTCTGGAAGGCTCTAGAGACCCGCCCATCTGCCTTTATTCATTTCCTTCAACCAATGTTTGAGCAGGGAGCAGGTGCCCCGCTCTGTTGCACGTGCTCAAGATGCAGTCGTGAAGTCAGGAGGGGTCTCTGCCCTCAGGATCTTCCCTCCTCGCTGGGGGCACAGGGCAAAAGCAGGGGCAGCCACGAACCACAGGTGTCCAGCACGGGGACTTGGGGAGCTCGAACCCAAGGTCCACGTCTTACCAACTGTGGACAAGGCACTCAGCCTCGTTGTACCTCAGTGTCCTATCATCTAGTAAAAGGCATTAATCATAGTCTCTGTGCCTTAAAGTTGTAGTGCGGATTAGACTGTGTCTGTTGAGTGCCTGGCATGTCCACGTGCTCAGCTCGGAGCGGCTGGCCCTTTGAAGGAACCACGAACGACAGCGTGTAGTGAGCTGTGAGGAGACATGGCGCAAGCGGAGAGGGGCGTGAGGGTGGGCGGTTAGATCAAGTGATGGACCGAGTGCTCTCTGAGGAACTGGTAGGCGGATAAGAAGCTGCGCATCCCAGTGTTCGCCGGAGGAAGAAGAGTTCCTGGAGGGGGCAGAACTGCTAGGTTCTGCGATGGGGGTGCTCGATGTCCCAGGACACGTAGAGTCAGTGGGCTTGGGGCACAGGCGGGAAGGAACAAGAGGAATATGGAGTAACAGGTGTGATGAGATCACGTGCGGCCCTTCCAGCCTCGTGGCATTTTCCTTTCATTCTAAAGTCAAAAGGGAATTACAGCTCTTCCTTGCAGTGTGTCTGCCCCAGGCCTCGGGTTCACACAGGGATCAGTCTTCTCGGCCTCCTCTGGGTGGCCTGTCGCCGAGGACCCCAGTCGACCCAGTTAGAGTCTCACTGTTACTGCTTTCGTAAAAAACTTCCAGAGATAATGAGCAACCACTGGGAATTGACATTTTCAAAATATCCCAACGTTCTCTGTGTCCTGGATCCTTGTCTTCAGTTGCAAACCCCTTGTCTGGAGCTGAACTGCACGGATGGTTTCTGCAAATGTCCAGCGTTGACACTCTGTCTGGAGAGACCTCCACAGCTTTCCTCAGACCTCGCCAGGGTTTGAGCCAAGAACGGATAAAGACTCCTGACTTAGATTGTCCCAGAGCTCACTCGACTCCTGTCTCATACCCGCCCACTTCCCAGAAGCCTCCCTGAGGACCAGACGCAGGACAGACAGTAGGTCCTTCCTCTGATCCCAAGTAGGGAACTTGACTTTGGGGAGATTTCCAGCCTTGGAGACCAACCTCTTCTCTCTTCGGATCCTCTTACAATCTAGCAGTGACCTGCCGAGGGTGCTCTCTGAGACGTACTGTTATCAGAAGTAGTGTTATTGCTGTTGCTGTTGTCTTTGTTTTATGAGTGGGGGAACGGTCTTATGTTTGGACTCTCTGGAAAAGGCCTTCTGATGACCAGTCCTGTGCCCACTCCGTTTCCCCTGATTTTCCAAGAGCAGGTCGGTGAACCGAAGCTGCATCTCAGACCAGTTCTGGGCTCCCTGCTAAGTATCTTCTCACAGAAAAGGAGCCGGGTGAACACTCTGTTTCCGTGAGTTTATAATAGAGAAACTGAGAAAACCTGGAAAACATCAGGGCTCATAACTTAGTTTCTATAGTCATATTAAGAAACACACAAAACCAAAGGTAAGCATCTAAAATGATGAAATACGGTATTCCTGCGATCCCACATGTCTCTCAAGCAATTTAGCAAGAATTCTCAAAATCCCAGGTCGATATCCCATGCCTGTGTTTAGCCTCACAAACAACCCCACCCATACACACTTCCTTGTATCTTCCTCCCGAATCTAATTAGTAACGTGACTGACTTCTATAATTCTCTTTGCATGTTACCCTCAGATAATTTACAATAAAATAACAATGAACAGAGAAGAGGAGGGGCCCTAACTCTACAGGCAGAGTCCTCCCCGCCTCCTCCCCCACCTGTGGCATTGGCCTCTCAGGCTTCCCGGAGTATAGGATCCCAGCAAGCAGGCGGCTAGGGCACTCCCCCTAGAGGGCGGGGATGGAAGTACAGACGGAAGGTTCTCACTACTGGCAGGAGGGAAGGAACAGGAATGGCTGGGCCCCCTCACATGTCAATCATTCCTACTCTCATCACATTGGTGTCAAAGGGCATCTCCATAGGATGAAGATGCCAGGTCTTGGGCTTTATTAACATCCTTAAGTCGGACTTATTTATTTATCGGAATGTTCCCTCTTGTTGTCTTTTCTCCCTCTTCCTCCCCCTCCTCGGCCCCTCCCCTCTCCTCTTTGTCTTCCTCCTGTCTTCTTATTGTACCCTGCTATATGTCTATTAAAAATATAAGTTGAGTGTTCTTATTTTTTTAATTCTTGGAAAATGAATAATAATCTTTACTCTCATCGAGACCCTATTTTTGAAGACTATTTTTACCAAGTGACTTTTAGAGGCAATTTTCTGGGCAACAGAGATTCCTCCACAATGGGGATGGGATCCGGGGCATTGGGTCTCTAAGGCGGAGTTCCTGGGGACAGCGTCTGGGCTGAGCTGCTGTTATCCTGGCCTTGTAAACATTTCCTGCGGGTTCCTGTCTCATCAGCCACCTCAAACTGCCAGGGAAGGAGGCGGTGACAGTTTGGTTTCAGCCCGTCCCTTGAATTACGAGTAATTTTGCTAGACTGTTGTCATTTTCTGGCAGATTTCCTGCAGTTCTGCTGAATTTGCAAACAAAGGAAACGGCAAACAATGGTCTAAGCTACTTTGAGTTGCCTCATTAAAGCGGCAGCCTGCCGGAAGCTCTCTGCATGGAGCAAGGAGCATAGGTCTGGGTTCTACAGTGATGTCGTCTGAAACCCTGCTTGTGTTGCTTTGGGGCAAGAAAGCTGTCCCATGGGCAACCAACCAGGAAGAGAAAATAATTAATTATTCAAATACATAAGGTGAGAGCAAAAATTGTGCCAGTTGTCAGGGAAGCAGATTTCCAGTTCTACAGCTGACAGGTCAACCTTGTCACCGGTGAGCGGTTTCCCTGACTTCTTTAAGCCTCAGTTTACTGCTCTGGAACTTGAATACAGTGACCCACTTTCTGTTTGGGGAGTCCTCCAAGCTCTGCTGGTCTCTCTTATCCAAAAATGGTGGTGTGTGGCTTGCTCTTTTTAGTTTCGGAAGTATGCATTTGTGAGATGATGCAAAAGCCCTGTAACAACTACAAAGTCCTGAACGTGGGGAGTAAGCTCCCTGTGCACCTCCCCGTTCAGTGGACTCCATGTAACTCACAAGCAAGAGCAGGACAGGGTGAAAGGATCCCCTCAGAGGTAAGAGGATCTCAAAAGCACCCTGTTTCATTCAATATAAGTTGAATCATTTACTCACTAGGACTTGGCTTTCTTCACACATAGATTATGATGAAGTGAACCAACTTACGCTCACAAGGATTTTACGAGATTCCGATAAATTATTTTTATCTTCAATAATAGATAATAAATTACATAAAGAAAGAACAAAGCATACTTTAATTTCAAGAGATTGTTTAAGAAAACCTGAAGTTCATGGGATGATCTGTCTCAGGGGAAAAGAACATTTGAAGTCTGCCCCAAGCAAGCACTGCCTGAATTCACAGCCCTTGAAGTTGAGAAGTTTGCCCTGTGCTCAGTATATTCACCTATAAAATGGGCAGTAAGACCTAACTCACAGGATTCAAGTCACATTTGATTAGTAAGTGCTTGGTTTCTTTTTTCCTTAGTCTTTTATGACATAGAATTCATGTGATTCTGGACATAAAAATGACAGTAACATAATACATTTTGACAAAGAGCAACAATAATGTCCAGTGAAGCAGGCTCCCAGCCTCCAAGTCCGTAAATTTTAGGGGGAATCAGGCCTCCTATGCAGGCACGGACCAGCCTCATGCGGTCAGGGACTGACCGGAGCAGCGCCCCCTCCTGGCCTGTTTGACCATAACTACTGCAGCTTTGGAAGGAGGCCTGGGCATCCGGACTACATCTCCCTGTCAACACAGAGAAGCTGCTCCCTGGCCCCTCCCCTCATGTGTTCTTCTGTAGATTACCCTTTGACCTTTCAACCTGCCCCTCTCTCTAGGTGTGGACCCCTAGCCCAGATCAAAGCCAGCTCTCTCTGGGACTGGATGCCACCCTAATCCCAAGTCTTGAGATCCATCCCAAGCCAGCATGACCCACAGAGCTGACCCTAGAGGGAAGCCCGCGGATGAGACGCTCCCTTTCATCAGCTTTCCCCGGGGGCTCTGAGCTGGATATGGCTTTCCAACCAGCAACTGGTCTATAAGCCTGGCAGCTTGGCCCAGGGTGGCCTCCCACCTCCATCCCGGGCGACCTCCTCCACATCCTATGGAGCAGATGCTCCCATTGCTGCTCCTGCTGCACTCGCTACCTGGACACACGGGAAGGATGCACGCTCCCCGGTCCAGCTCTGTGGGGCCAAGTTTACCATCAGCCTCAAGCCTATTTGTGGTGCTGGTGGTGGTGACCCTCGAGTTGGGAAAACGTCCTCCTGGCTCCGGCCACGGCCTCCCGCTCAGCATTTCCTTGGGCCCAGGTTACCCTTCTCTCATGGGTGCCGACACTGGTCAGGAACATGTGAACCCTGGGCACACCCTTTGTGTCTGCAGCCACCTGGTCACTGATCGCCATGGGGCAGACACAGGCTTTCGGCCAGCTAGAGAAAGTTCCAGACTTGTTGTTGATGGACGCCCCGCCGCATGTCGTGAAAGGCCCTTGGTCAGCAGGCTGCAAGGCCCAGCACTCTGGTCTCTATCCTCGCCCCCGCCCCCACCCCTGTCTGATATGACTGCTTTGGTCACGACTGCAAGTAAGATCACAGCATCGTGACCTTTGACTCCAGCTGAGCTGCCCAAATTCATGTACCAGCTTTGTAGCAAAGTGTTTTGGCCAAATATCAACTAATTCCTGGGTTGGTCAGACACGTAACGGCTCACGGAGATGAACAGCTTCTTCCAGAAGAAATCTGCTTTGCCAAGGTAAAGAACACAGCCTTCATCCATGACCGGCATTTTCCCATCATGATCCCAAAGTTATCTTGTCCTGTGTGCTAAGCAGAGTTCAGAGACGAACAAAACTCGGCTCCAATAATCGCTCCGTGACAAGTGTGGCTCTGGTGTCAAGAGTCTGGGCAAGACAGTGGCCAAGGGGACCAAGACCCAGCTCAGGAAATGAACCTCCGTCCCAGCCCCTAGGCTGCGAAGAGTAAATCACACTCAAGATGTGAGGGTCAGACCAAGGAGAAGCCCACCTCTGGCCACTTCCACTCCCTCAAATACTCACTGCAACACACACCTTTTGGGAAAACCATTATGCTTTCAAAAATATGCTGTGCTATGTATTTTGGGAGAGCATTTGCAGAGAAACAGCTAGAACACATGTCTTATTTGTACAGTGAACCGAAGTTTTATTTGCTATTAAAGTTGTGGCTAAACACTGAGGTCTCCAAACATCACACTATGATTTCTAACATCTCACTCCATACAACACACCTTCCAGTCGATCTTTGCCCCTTGGTCCCAGCGAGGAATCCGAGGTATGAACTTTCTCCAGCCAAGCTTGGTAACAGGACTGGAAGGAAGAAGCCACAGCTCATGGCCTCAGCTCTCAGCAGAAATGAACTAGCAGACAAAGCCTCAGGTCTCAGGGTGCCTTGACCCTCGGTAAACATGTGTCCCCATCCCATTTCCTATATTCTTAGCATTCCCGTGGAATGTTGAGTCTCTGTCTATTGTGTTACTGATTGTTCAAAGATGGTTAAGGTGGCTTATGAATGGGTTTGACAAAAAGTGTTTGTTTAAAAAAACACACAAAAGAACCATTTAATGTGAGGTCTCCGCTTCCTGCTGTATCCACCCACTTCTTATTTACCTTTGTGGACAATGAGAAAAACAACTACACAGGGTAGACCTACACTGTGAACCCTGTGTAAACTGCAGTCCAGCCTGGCGCCCAAAGGGTAGGAGTGCGGGTCTTGAAGAAAAATCATAATCTTTTCCCAGGGGGTTATTAATTCAATGTACAGACTATTAAAATAAAAGTGAGGTTGTATTGCCGAGTAAAATGTCCCTACTACACATGTGAAAATCCCTCTACTGCTCAGAGGACAGGGGTTGGGTTTATTTGTGTTTTTAACTTGAAATCACAATGCAAAGCAAGCAGTCATAAAGGAGGAGCAGCTAACTGAGTAAGTGGATGAAGATTGAAAATTGGTAACCAAGTGCGGGATACCTCATGGAGATATCCAAACTAGAAACTTGAAAATCATGAGCACACAACAGTATTAAACCCAGGCAAACATCAAAAGCTTTCTTCAAGAGTGAAAGTTAGGAACAACACAAGAGAACCCAACCAGTAGTAGGAATTAAGAATGGAGAGGGCATCTCGAGAGGAAACACAAGCTTTGGGTCAGTCCAATCCAGGTAATATCCCAGCGCCATTACTTAGACGTGGCATGACCTTGGTAGGTTGATCTGCTCTTTCTAAATGTAATCTCTATAACATGAGGTCAATGTCCTCATCTAAAAATAGTAATCAATAGAGTTGATTGTAAGGGTAAACCTAGATAATGTGTTTACTTATTTTAATACAATGCATGATAAATAATTAGTTTGCAAACATGTATTAATGTTATTTTTGCTATTAATCCCACCTATCAAACAGCAACAATGTATCAGGTATGACAATGGGCCCTTCACTCCTCTGACAGCAGGTATTTTCCTTTCCCAAGATAAGCTCAATAGGATAACTAAACACCTATGCTGACTTAGACCATAAGTGACCAACTCGCCAAAACTTGCCCAGGACTTTCCAATTTTTTGTTGTTGTTCATCCTCACCCATGGATATGTTTCCATTGATTTTTAGGTACAGTGGAAAGGAAAATGGGAGAGAGGGAGAGAAAGAAACATAGATTTGAGAGAGACACATCAATGTGTTCCCTCCCAAACAATGCTGATCAGGGCTGGGGACTAAATCTGCAACCCAGGTACATGCCCTAGACTGGGAATCGAACCCATGACCCTTTGGTCAGTGGGCCAACACTAACTGCTGAGCCAGACCGGCCAGGGCAGAACTCCCTGGAAACTCCTCCTTCCTGAGCGAGCTAGGACACTCGGTATATGCGTTTTCTGGAGCTTCCCTGACGAAATGCCACAGCTTGGGTGGCTAAAACACTGAGACTTATTTTCTTACAGTTCTGGAGGCCAGATGCCCAAGATCAGGGTGTTGATAGGTTTGGTTTCTCCTGAAGCCTCACTTCTTGGCTTATAAATGGCCACTTTCCCTGTGTCCTCACATCACCTTCCCTCTGTTACACCTGTGTGTTCCAGTTTTCTCTCCCAAACTGCCAGTAAATATATTAAGCCCCTATCCTATGGGAAGGGGGTCTCATTTGCACTTAATCACCTCTTTAAAGGTCCTCTCTCACATTCAGAAGAGAAGGGGTTAAGGCTTCCCTGTATAAGGCCTGGAGTGACACAATTTAGCCCTGACTCTTTGTCACCTTAGATATGCCTCATAAAGTCTCCATTACTCCACAGACATTCTGTAAGCAGCTACATTGAGCCAGGAGGAACATTTATGGATTTCACCCAACATCTGAAGCCAACCATCCATAAGCCTCCTATTCCCGTGACCCCATGAGAAATGGGGATGTAGGTACTTGAAGAGGAAGTAGAGTTTAATAGACATTTTTTCCATGGAAGCCAGAGGGTTCCACGTGGCATTGTTGAATCCCTGTAGGTGGCAGCGTCTTGGAACAGATGAGAGAAGAAGAGGGCGTAGGTGGGGTGAGAGCTGACAGTCAATACTTCTAGGTTGTCAAGTATGAAATAGATGTTATTGTATCATTTTGGCCTGTACGATAAAAAATCTCATCTATTTCATAGAGCGTCGTCTTCTCGTAGTGCCTGCTCAGTTTATAGTAGTTCTTCCTTTTCTGGGAGCAGCCCTCACTTGTCAGTGGCCATGTTACTACTTAAGCAGCCACCCTTCGTGGCCACAGCGGATGAATGGAAGGTAGGCATGCAGTCCAGTCTGATCCACTCAGAAACCCACAGGAAGGATGGAAGGGACAGAGAGACAGAAAGTCGTCAAGACTGAGTGACATCAGTGGCAGCCTTACAAACGGAAGATTCATGGCCTTCAGCTGCTCCATGTTCAAGGATGTCCCTTGGTTACTTTTCTTTCCAAATCATTGACCGCTTCCTCCTATTTACCAGGTGCTTGAATATCCTTCCAAATATTAATTTTTTTTCTTAAGCTAGCTGAGATCAGATGTTATCACCCAGATGAAAATCACATAAATGAATAGTGACTACTACTCCTATAACAGACTTCCACTTAGAAGTAGGGTTTAGACTGACAAACTGCAGAAGCGGGGGTGGGGAAGGGAAGAGGTAAATGAAAGAACTTAGGCACATAAGCATAATCAATGGACATAGACAACAATGCTGGGGGTGGGGGCAGGAATGGGACGATGGAACAGGAATGGGGGAAAAGGAGAAACATCTGGAACAAAAATAAGTTAATTTAAAAAAATAAAAATAAATTAAAAATCAATAAAAACATTAATAAGAAAAAAGAATTCTTCATGCTTACTCACCATGGTATCACCAGTGTTAGTAAAGTCCCAGTCATAGAATAGGAGTTTAATAAACATTGAAAGGATAGCTAAATGAATGAATAAATGATGGAATAAAAGATACATACATGAACTAAATGCAAAAGTTTGGTTTTTTTTTAATCTTCACTTGGGAGAGAAAAGATGCATAGGTTTTAGTCGATTCTAAGATTGACCCCTATCCACCCCATAATCAGAAAATAGGAGATCGAGTGTCCCAAAGTCAATTGCTAACAACCTCAGCGAGAGCAGACGTCTGTGAACCCAGCCATCTGTGAAAGCTTGGGGTGGGGTGGGGGTGGGAGGTGGGGCTTGAACAAACCTGAACAGGAAATTTACAGCTCTGGCTTCTTCTAAAATCTCTTTCAACAAGTATTTGGTCTTCCACATGGCCAATGACAACGTACCTGTCTTTCGGCATCATTTTAAAAAGCGAGTGCTGAAAAAGACCCGTGAGACTACCCAATAAAACACATATTTTTCTGTCTGCATTGGAAACCAACAGAGACAGAGAAGGTCAAGGAAAAGGACACTATTTCATCTGCCACTGTTAAAGCTGTTTAGGTGGATGTGGCTAGTGTATAGGAACCATGCCCAACACAATCAAGCAACTTTCCAATCAACCACAGCAATTCTTGTCCCAGGGTGAGGTCTTGACAACCAGGCTTGTGGCCGGGACCCTGAACACCAGACCACAGATATCTGATGATGGGGCGATTCCTAAAAGGTTAGAAGAGAAAAGGACTGAGCCAAAACTTCTCTGGTTTCTTTCCATATGTCACCAACGATAGGAAAAAGTGTGCAAAGTGGAGAGAGGAAAGAAAAGTCATATTAATGGCCTTCCCTCCACATGGAAACAATAAGCAGGGAAAAGTAGTTCCTCATTGAAGATGGTAGTGCTGTGTTAACATTGTCTGATGGGTGAGGAGGTTTGGTGTGAAGAGGGTGCGAAGGCTCTATAATAAAATAGATCTAGAATCCAATCATAACTATGCCCCTTAAATCTTTGATAAGTGGTCTGACTCAACATCTGAAGAAGTAGCCTCTTGCAGAGACTTTGAGAGCATAACAAGAGACAAAACTCATAACATATACGGTGCTGAACACGAGTCCTGGCACAATATTTAATCATTGAAAAATAAAAAATAATAAATGTATAGCATCACAAAGGCTATAATATAGCAGTGCCTGTATTATCAAAGTTCTATTCATAACAGCTAGCATCTAACAAGAACCAGTTATGTGCCACACAATATGTTACAGAATGTATGTGCCTCCCTTGCCTTACTTTATAGAGATAATGACCACAGAATATAGGCATTGATATGTACCCCTTTGTATAGAAATAAAAACTGATGATCGGAATGGCTTCATAACTTAAGATCAGTGAGGTAGCTGAGCAAAAAATAATGAAACCCAGGTTGTCTGAGTTCAGAGATTGTACCCTTAACTACTTTGGCATGTTGCCTCCCCATACTCAATGAGCAAGGCAGGGTTGGATGAATGAATGGGAATGAGCACCTCCAGGAAGCAATGGGTCATCCATTTCAGCTCGGTGCTAAGGAACAGTCATCGACTTCACAGTCTTGCCCAAGGCCGACTCTCTGTTCCCACTTGAAAGTTCCCTCTTTGACCTTGGCAAGACTACACCTACAATGATGGATAAAACTTTGTACATTAAAACAACTCAACAAACAGCTCAGGAATAGCAGTTCAGGTGAGTAGAAACACTGGTTCATAGTGGGAAATTTTTTAAATGTAATCCTTTTTAAAGGTATTTCCAATTTTGGCTGAGTGGCAAGAAAAAGAAGACCTGACTATAAATTGTGCATTTTAAGAGCCTGGAGAAAGGAAGAATGACTGGAATGCATAATGTTATTCCCTCTTTATTCTCTTATTTTTATGTATTTATTTATTTTTTAGAAAGCTGGGGTAAATCCATGAAAGAGACCACAGAGGGACCAGACTGAAAATGCTTCAGATATTAAGGGCCAGACCCGGAGCGAAGATTTGGCAAGTCTCCCACTGAGAAAAAGAATAATGATTCAAAGGCTGGAAAAATATCCCTCAGTTTCCTCTTAAGGATTTTTTTATGTTCACACTGGATAAAGGAGGCTAAGTTCGAAGTCAATAGCGGGCTTATTGGGTGGCGTGGGTGAGAAAATGAGGATGGCTGAGGCAGCCTGAAAGCCATTCTGCTCCCACCAAGGGAACAGGTTTAAGTGACGGAAAGTGAGATGGAGTGTGGTACCAAGCTTGCGTGAACAGGTGTGAATGCATCTCTGTGGGAATCAGGGAGATTTTAAAGTCAATGCTTCTCGGGGGTGGATCCGGAAATGAGGACTAGGAAAGCCATAGATCCACATGGACTTCAGGGTCTACATAATGTTGCGCGTCCTATTATTTGTTCAAGAACCATAATAATCTTTGTGTTAAGAGTCAGTGTCCTCAGAGTGGCGTGGGAAGCATCTGGGAAATCTCAACGCGGACAGGCAGAGCCACGCCGTCAGGTCTGCAAGCCTGCTGCAGCCTGAGTTAGGGTGTTGTTTTCCAAGCCTGCTGTTCCCGGAGGGCAGCTTGTCCCTTACGTGCAGGAAAATAAGCACTATTCTTGGAATTAGGGGTTCTGAATTTGAGGGGTAGTTTTGCTGCTGAATGTCTATGTGTAGTAGGGTATATATTATTTTGTTCAAATATTCACTCATCTTAATCTCGCCCACTCATGCAAAGCCCGACCTTGGTCCTTTTCTTTAGGAGGAGCAAAAATCCAGGAAGAGCCACTGTTTTCCTGGGGAGAGTGGGGCTCAAATACATACTGCATTCTTCTTCGTGGCCCTTGGATGAAAACGCCGGACTGAGAAGGCAACCGAGAAGTACATTCCACAAGACCTTGTATTGTTACTCGAGGTAACATTAAATAATAACAAGATGGTAGCTTTTACTTGTTCTTCTGCCCCAGTTGGTGAGATTTTTTCTTCTGAAACAATGTTAATTAATGCTATAAGCAGAATTTCAATTCCCCAACCATTAAGACATTTGAGAAAAAAAAAAAATGTTCATTATCCACAGGCAAACACCTGCTCGTTTCTTCTAACTGTTGAGGTCCCCCTTCCTCAACCACAATCGAAGCCTCAGATAACCCACAGTGATGAAATTCCATGATAGCTGCTCCTCTCATCCAGAGCACTGATGCCTGGGCTTCTGATGTCCCCAGCGAACTTATACACACCACGGAGCAAGCAAAACTTCTGAAGGTAGAGGACACGATGCAGAGATACCCCATCTCTTATTATAAAACTTCTCAGGGCAATAGAATGGACCTTTCAAGACAGAGTCCCACCTGTCTGTTCAAAGAAGGGGAAAGACAATGTCTTGATAAATGCCCAAGAAGTAGAATTATCCCCAAAACCTTCTAGCATCCATTATAAATAAGAATAATTGATCATCAATGTAAATGGAGAAAATTGCATTCAAATGTTAATTTTATAAACAATGTTTACAATAGAAGTCAGAAAGAAGATGGTTATGTTGCCTTTACAAATAACCCCAGAATTTCAGTGGCTTAAAGCAACACAATGTTTCTTGTTCACAAGCCATGTGGGTTGGCAGGGATGAACTCCTACCACATTGCTGACTTAGTCAGAATTCAGTCTCAGCGTTTAAATCACCTGGCTCCATAGCACAGAATAGGGCAACACAGAGGAGAATCATCTCCCAGAGCTCAAATTCTTCTACGCAGAGGACACACATGTACTTCACCCACCCAACCTAAATAAGTGATCTGGTCATGCCTCATCTAGAATGCATGAAGAAATGAAAATCTGGCCATGTGCCCGGAGGAAGAGACAGAAATACTAGGGAGATGAACCAAGTATCCTACTTACTGGTAGCCTGTTACGCAGCGGTTTGGGAGCAGCCTTGGAGATGTCCTCCGTGTAAAACTCGTGTGGTTTATGACAACGTTCCATTTAGGTTGTGGACTGTTTTGTTGGCCCTTCATTTATTTATGTGGATATATGTATGTAGAATAAGCATCTTAATTCAGATTATATATGAAAAATTAGAGATTTAAATACAAATGTTCTGCTCTAAGTTTGCTCATTTGCTTTGGGTAAACTCAGAGGTCTCTGTAAAAACAAAATTATGCAACTCAGGCTGGAAGAAAAGGCCACCTGGGCAGGCTTTCTGAGGGGTCTAACATCAGAGCAAACTTCTGCAGCAGAAGACGGTGTTTCGAAGGCACCTGGATGGGAAGTAACAGAAACAGCTATATTCCAGACCAGAAAAAATTATGTTCCAGATGCTTGTGGTCTACAGATTCTTGGGAGGGATTAATTAAAAACTCACACTCTTTGTCTCCAATAAAACTTGAAAAAGTTAGGGAGAAAATACAATGCTGTATTTATTATTTTAACGTCAGAAATCCGGCCTGGCCACAAGCATGCACACGGAAGTATCACAGTGAGAGTTCATCACCAACCTGCACATCTGATGGGACCTCGCATGCTGTCGTGCAAGAGGTTTTGATGTGCGCAGAGGTGTCACCCAAGAATGTGAACCAAAATATCTGAAGAGCTCCAAGCTTGCCCTGAGGCCCTGAAGAACTTTCTCCTGCGTTCCTGGGAACTGCGGGCTGTCAGAACGTTGAAAAGCAAGACTGCTCTTGCAGGAAAGAAAATAGTTGAGGGAGACTGTAAGGGAGTCAATTGGATACGGATTTATTGGAATCATTATTATTGTATGTTATAATCTTCTGAACACTGGTGTGTCTCCTTTCTGCCGGCAGGACCATAGGCCTGCGACAGGTGCACCCCCGGGGAGTGGCCCGCACGACGCATCATCTCATCACCCAGGACGTGCCCGCTGTGGAGAATAAATGGAGAGGCGTCAACAGAACGTGACTTTTGGAAACACCCTAATTTTGAACCCAGGCACCATGAGAGAAGATTATTTATACGTGTTGAATTTTTACTTCCTTGACTACACAATGGAATCAATAACTGCATCAGAAATAACTGAGCATTAAATTAGATTAATCAAAGTAGGCTATTTCCCGTTGGTAATGAGCCCCTCTGTGATACTTTGACATGATGCTTTCTGAAATCCTACAGAGGGGATCGTTGATTCCACCTAATTTAACATGCCATTATACACACTCGGTGGCATCGCTATCCAACAAAGATTGTCATGCTGCTAAATAAGGCAGGGAAAGACAAGTACCATGTGATGTCACTTATCTGTGAATCGAATACACAAAATAAACTGATGAACAAAACAGATCCAGAGACATGGGAACATGGAACAGACTGAGGAATCTCAGGGGGAAGACGGGGCAGGGGGAAGAGATTAACCAAAGAACGTTTATGCATATGTGCAAAACCCATGGACACAGACAATCCTGGGAAGAAGATGGGGAGGTGGGAGTGAGGTGGAGGGGATCAATATGGAGAAAAAGTGGGGGCATCAGTAACACTTTCAATCGTAAAGATAAGTTAAAAATAAAAGAATATCATGGGACTCTACAATGAACAGAACCTGCGAGTATCACCTTCTCTCCACGGCCTTGGCCCTTACCACCGTGTGAATGAGATGTCGGCATCCTCACATCCATGGACAGTCACAGACCTGCTGAGCTCACAGGGATTCAAAGCGACAGAGTCGGATTAAGGAAAAAACCTGGGATTCACCTTCATTCTGACATAGCTGGCTGTCTGGTCTGAAAAGGACGCTGGTTTCTGAGTCCCAATATTTCATCTCTAAAACGGGCACCATCATGACTTAACGTTCTCCTACACTCTGTGAGAGGATTCAGCCGTATAAGAGATAAAGCAGTTCTCAACGGATATCGGCTCTCTTCCCTAATTTGTGCATTTTGCTCTTCGGTGTAACGCGAGGTCTATTATCAGGCCACACAAGCCAGGAAATGCCTGGACTGCAGGACCCCCCAGGAGAGAGGCCTGGGCAGTGTCTCCCTGCAGACCCCCGGAAGGACCAGCCTGCAGCACCCTGGTTCCATATTTCTGGCCTCTGTGCTGTGAGAAAACGCATCTGTCGTTTTAAGCTCCAGACTGCATGATTTGTTACAGAGGCCGTGAGAACCGAATACACAAGGCTAGCGTGATGCCGGCAGCTTTGCGCGAACATATCCGTACCCACATCCCACCATCCGAGTGCCTGTGATGTACCGACCCATCCACAGGCACAGGCCGCTGCACGTTTGGGTGGTTTGGGTTGACCAAGATGGATCTATTTTTGCCATCCTAGCAGGAGAGGGACATGTTGCACACAGCCCTGCCTGGCTCAGACCCCACTGGGTAACCTGTTCTCCTTGAAATCATCTGGTTTAAAGAGAAACACCGCAGTGTTCCGGTTAAGGACTGGTTTGTCTTCTCATTTGCGTAGACACGCGGTGAAGTTGGGGGAAGGGACCGCGCGGGGAAGTTTATAGGTTCCATTAAGTGCTTCCGACACCTGTGCCGCGCTGTACCTGCAGAACCCGACATCTGAGCAGCTCATTTGCTTTCGTAAGCAGAGAGTTCAAAATTCTTAGCTCACAGCCCTCACTTGAGTCTTTCAGGGAAATAGACATGATGCATTGAAAATAAAACCAGCTTTACCCCTAACTCAGGGAGGGACTCAGTTCCGACTACTGCCTGAGCCTGACAAGGACCACAGGGTGTTCCCTGTTCACCCTGAAACTGATACAAAATAATATTGAATGTCAGCTGTAATTGAAAAATCAAATAAAATTTAAAAAACATTTATCCACACAAAAACCTACACTCAGATGTTTATAACAGCTCTGTTCATAACTGCTAAAACTTAAAAGTACCAAAATGTCTTTCAATAGGTGAATGAATAAGTTGCATTATACCCAGATAATGGAATATCATCCATCACTAAAAAGAAGTGAGTTATCAAGCTACGAGAAGAAGTGGAGGAACCTTAAATGCATACTTCTCAGTGAAAGAAGTCAATCGGAAAAGGCTACGTATCCTGTGATTCTAACTCTACTACATTCTGGAAAAGAGAGAACTATGGAGACAGTAGAAGGTCCCAGTGGTTCCCAGGGTAGGGCAGGGGAGGTAGACTTCACAGGATTTTTACAGCAGTGAAAATACTCTGCTTGGTACCCAGAGGCATGTCATCTTCATTAGTCCAAACTCCAAGGGTGCACGGCTCCCAGAAAGACCCCTGATGTACACCACAGAGTGTGGGGGATGCTGGTCTACGCAGGTTCATCAATTGCAACAGATGGATCACTCTGGATGGGAATATTGATCATGGAGACAGAGGATATGTGGAAGTCTCTGGACTCTCTCCTCGACTTACTGTGAACCTTAAACTGCTCTAAAAAGTAATATCTAGCCCAGCCGGTGTGGCTCAGTGGTTGAGCCTCGACCCATGTACCAAGAGGTCACCGGTTCAATTCCCGGTCAGGGCCATGCCCAAGTTGTGGGCCAAATCACCAGTGGGGAGCATGCAGGAGGTGGCCAATCGATGATCTCTCTCATCCATGTTTCTGTCTCCCTCTCCCTTCTCTCTCTAAAAATCAATAACGAAGAACAAATTATTTTTTAAAAAGTATCTAAATAAAAATAATTAATCACATAAAACAAAACAACTTGGCAATGAGAGTACCATCTACAGTTACTCTTGACTATCCTCAGTGAATCCAAACCAAGTGTGACCATGGCAGTGTCCAACCCCCGAGCTGCCCATGAGACGGATTTTAGAAGGCTCCTCTGCAGCACGGCCCTGCCAGGCCAGGGGCCACAGGGCTTTCTTCCCTGGCTCTTACAGTGAATTCAAGAATTCATGAGGTTAGCCCTGGCCGGTTTGGCTCAGCGGTTGGAATGTCGGCCTATGGACCAGAGAGTCACGGGTTTGGTTCCCGCTAGGGGCATGTACCAAAAAACAAAAAGTCATGAGATTGCCAAATAGTGGGATTTCAATCTGGTGAGGAATGACTGAAACTATATAAGGCACAGGTCTTGGGAAAACAGATAAGGTAATATTTCAAAATTTCCAAATTGAAATAACATTTCTCAAAATATAAAGGTTCTAGAAAAATCTAGTATCCTAGTATCTTGGCAAGTCATCAACTCGAACTTCCAGAGGGCAGTGTGAGATATTACTTAAGGGGACAAGCTTGCGTCCGGTAGATAAGGAAGTCCTGGCCACCCAACGCACAGTCTAGTGATGACAGACAACAGCACTGGGTCATAAATCTCAAAGTTGCTAAGGGACTAGATCTGAGCTGTTCCCAGCATACAAAAGAAGTGATAACACTGTGTCATGATAGAGGTGTTAGCTAACGCTAAGGTGGTAATCACATTGCAATATAGAATGTATCAAATCAGCACTTTGAACACTGTAGGCTAACACAGTATCAAATGTCAGTTCTATTTTAATTTTTAAAAATCCAACTGCCAATCTCCTGCGACAATATATGAATGCTACATCCACTGTGCGGACAAGAGGCGAGGCATAGCTAAGATGTACAAAAGGCTGTCCCTGTCACACGCTGAGGGTGATGCCAGTCTAACGCACAAGCTCTCATTAGAAGGTCTGCTTTGGAGGCAGAGAACCAGGGAGGCGTCAGTAGCCAAGATCTCTCCATCTGCCAGGGTGGTGTCACTCAGTGGTTGAGCGTCAACCCATACACCAAGAGGTCACCAGTTCGATTCCTGGTCAGGGCACATGTCCAGGTTGTGGGCCAAATTCCCAGTGGGGGGCATGCAGGAGGCAGCCAATCGATGTTCTCTCTCATCAATGTTTCTATCTTTCCCTCTTTCTTTCTCTCTCTCTCTAAAATCAATAAAGAAAAAATATTATTAAAATAAAAAGATCGCCCTGGCCAGTTTGGCTCAGCAGTTGGAGCTTCGGCCTGTGGTCCAGAGAGACCCGGGTTCGGTTCCCGCTGAGGGCACGTACCTCAGTTGCAGTTTGTCCCCTGCCCTGGTTAGTCATGCGGGTGGCAGCCACTCCATGTGCCCCTTTCACGTCAATGTTTCTCTCTCTCTGTCTCTCTTCCTCTCCCTCCCTCCCACTCTATCTGAACAAAAAGTGGAAATATGTTCTCGGGTGAGGACAAAAAAAAAAAAAGATCTCTCCATCTGTGTTCTATCTTGGACACTCATCCACAGAAACTCAGGTCAACATCACAATGGGGCAACGGGGCCTTTCTTCCATTCTTGCTAAGAAGATAAAGAATTTAAGACTATTTTGAAATTAAAATCGCCTAACAGATAGAATCTGTGCTTGCCACAGCTCTTTGACAGATAGCGCTGCAGAATCTTTCTGAGGACTTCGAACCTTAGATTCCTTGCCAGACACCCTGGGCAGTGAGCACTTCTAGCTCAGAGCTCCTTGGTGGGCACATGATATATTTGTGGCGCACAAACTTTAACATCAGGCTGAATGTTTTTACAAATACCTCAAAAAGGAAAACAGAAGCTACCCGTTAGTGAGCAATGATGCTCTTACTAAAGATTCCACAGGGAAGAGGAAGAGGACAATTCATATGCTCACTACAGAACAAAGAACTGTACAATTGTCCCATAAATCCTTAAATATTTATTTTACCTCCTAAATCCTCTCTCTGGACACATGGGTAAACTTTACCTTTGATACATTTAGCTGACCCTCTCTTTGTCTCTCTTGTCCTAAAAAAAAAAAAAAAAAAGAAGTATAATTAACATAACACATAAATTAATCATTAAAATGTATAAGTTAATAATTTAGTATATATTTTTATTATTGCACTGTAAGAAATTTTATGTAAAAGTCCTTTATCAGATGTATGACTTGCAAATATTTTGTCCCATTTTGTGGTTTGTCTTTTACTTTCTTGATAGTATTGTTTTCTGAACAAAATTTTACATTTTTAAGTAGTCCTATTTATCTATTTCTTGGTCACTGGTGCTTTTGGTGTCATGTTTTAAAAATCATCCAAAGTCATTAAGATGTATCCATATGTGTTCTTTTAAGAGTTTTATAATTTTAGTGATCACATTTTGGTCTACGATTCATTTGAAGTTATTTTTATGCATTGTGTATGGAAGAAATCCAAACTTTTTTTTTTTTTTGCATATGTCTAACCATTTTTCCCAGCAAGGTTAATTTAAAAATATCACCATTGACTGATCTCAGATCCCTGGTGAAAAATCAGTCGACCACAACTGTGTGGTTTTAGTCCTGGACTCCTGATTCTAGTCCATCAATCTAGATGCCTATCTCTGTGTGTTGAGTTCAATGGCTTTCAGTAGGTTATGAAATCAGAAAGTATGACTCGTCCAACTCTGCTCGTCCTTTTCCAGTTTCCTAAAGTGGGAGGTAAAATGGTAGATTTGGGGTCTTCCTTTTAAAAGATAGGCATATACAGATATACATTTCTCTCCCAGCACTACTTGAACTGTATTCCATAAGATTTTTTTTTTTAAGAATGTGTATTCTCCAGTTCTTAGCTGCAGAGTTCTATATATTTCCTTTAATTTTTTTTCTTTATTCATTTTAGTGAGAGAGGAAGGGAGAGGGAGAGATAGAAACATCAATGAGCGGGAACAACGATTGGCCGCCTCCTGCATGCCCCCCACTGGGGATCCATCCTGTAACCTGGGCATGCGCCCTGACTGGGAATCGAACTGGTGACCTCTTGGTACATAGCATGAGCCACATCAGCTGGGCCCTAGTTGTACCTTTTAATTTAAAGTTTGTATTCTATGTATAGCATACGGTCATTTTTCTTTTTCTTTTTCTTTTTTTTTTAATTTCTGCCTTTTTCTTGGATAATTTAATTAATTGATGTTTAAAGTTATCTCTGGTATGATTGGAAATGCAGCTGCCCTTTTACTTTGTTTTCTCTATGTCTCGTGTCTCTTTTGTGCTTCTATTCCTCCTTTATTGTTTCCTTTGTATTGTCCTTATTTTCCAGGGTAACAATTCCTATCCTTGAACTACTTTTTAATTACATGCTTTGAGTTGTATTCTGAGTGGGTGCTCTAAGGCTTACAATAGACATCTTAAATGATCAGACTCTATTTCAGATTTGGAATGACGGTTCAAGGGAAAAACAGAAAATTTACTGTTCCATAAATCAATCCTCTCTTTCTTTTTATGTTCTATCATGGTTGTCCATGTTACATTTACATGTGCTACCTACCCATCCATACAATGTTATGTGCTACCTTATGTAATCTATATCTTTAAAAGAATTGTAAAGAATAAAGGCAAGCAACTACAGACGTAGGCTTTGTCATACCAACCTTTGTACTTTTCCCTGCAGGTCCTCGTTGTCCCTTCTCTTCATCTTCAGTCGACACCTGCTTTCATGGCCTTTACTCCAACACAATGTTACTCCACTTCTCTCCTTCTGGCTGCTGTTGTCGAATGTGTTACATTTGCATTTAAGACCAGCAATGCAGTAATACAAATATTGTCTTATAACATCGCTTTTGAAATCGGGCGAGAGAAGAAGGGAGAATAAACACACAGTGCTACTGTCTTTTGTGATGAACCACTTTGTTGCCTTTACCGGCACTCTTTGTTTATATTGGAGCTCTTACTCTCTGGGGGCACTTGCTTTCATCTCGGAGAACTTCCTTTAGAAAGTTTTGTAAGCGAGGTCTTCTAGCCGTGCATGATCTGTTTTGTTTATTTAGGGACATACTTTACCTTTATATTCAGAACATAGTTTAGAGCATCTAAGATTCTTGGTTGACAACTGTGTGTGTTTTCTTCCAGCCCTTTGACTACATGGTTTCTTTCCTTCCGCTCTCTTGGTGTTCGTATTGTTCATCTTGTTAGCGAGGCATTGTTTTCTGACTGCTTTCAAGATTATCCTTCTCTTTGTCATTTTATATTATGACGAGGGTATGTCTGGATGTAGATGACATCTTTTTGCTTATCCTAAAAATCCAAGGATTTTTAAAAATGTTTAGACTTGTAGAATATTTCTTAAGAAAATTGTTTTCAGCCATTATTTCTTTGAATATTTTTTCCTTTCCCTTTTCTCTGTCCCACTTCTGAGTTCCCATCACACATACGTCAGTACACGCAGTGACATCTCACATTTCCCTGTGGCTCTGTTCACTGTCTTCCTTTTTTTTCCCTCTGTCCTTCAGGTTGCATGGTCTTTATTGCTTTGCATTCAAGTTAAATGATTCTTTCTTCTGTCAGGTCACATCATCTATTTATCCCTTCTATTATTATTATTTTTTTTCATGATGGTTATGGAATTTTTTAATTCCAGAATGTTTATTTGTTCATTCTGTATGATATCTATCTCCATATTGGCATTCTGTATTTGATTAAATGTTGTCATAATACTTTGTTTTCTAAGCATGATTATCTTTAGTTCTTTGAACATATTTAGAATGGCTGTTTTGAAAACTCTGTTTATAAATTTTGACATCAGCTGTGGCTGGTTTGGATCAGCGGTTAGAGTGTCGACCCACAGAGTCATGTGCTCGATTCGGTCAAGGGCACATACCTCGGTTGCGGTTCAGTCCCTGGCCCTGGTTGGTGTCATGCAGAAGGCTCTCACATCGATGTTTCTCTCTCTCTCTCTCCCTCCCTCTCACTCTGTCTGAAGATAAATGGAAAAATATCCTCGGGTGAGGATTAAAACATAAATAAAAATTTTTGACATCATGGCCCCTCCCAAGTCAGTTATTACTTGATTTTTTTGTGCGTGTTTTGGTCACTTTTCTGTTTCTTTCAGGTCTCATAAACAGTACATTGTTGATAAGCTAATCTAGAGGCTCTGGTAATTGATTATTATTCCTCCAGCAGAGGTGGTCACTACTGTTTGCTTGCTCACCTGTTCATTTATTCAGTGACTGACTGTACTAATTCTACAAAGTCTATTTCCCCCATACCTATTGTGGTAGACAGCCCTCCCTAGGTTTTTTAAATTTTTATTCTGGGTACTTAGGGGTCATTCCTGGATTAACATAAGCCATGTATTGGCTAAAGGTTGTTTAACTCACATGACAAGTTAAATTTTTTTTTTTTCCTTTACTGATTTTAGAGAGAAAGAAAGGGAGAGGGAGAGAGAGCTAGAAACATTGATGAGAGAGAACATCAATTGGCTGCCTCCTGCATGCCCTCAACTGGGGATTGGGCCCACAACCCAGGCAAGTGCCCTGACCAAGAATAGAACCTGTGACTTCTTGGTGCATGGGTCGATGCTCAACCACTGAGCCACACTGACTGGACATGACAAGTAAGATTTTACACTTTATTATCAATGCATGTGTGGTTTCAAGGCTGTTACTACAATTCAGAGGTTAATATTTTTGTCCCACATGAAGCCAGAGACCAACAGTTTGGCTTTCTTTACCAATCACTCCTAACAGGGCAAACCTGGCATGCAGGGAGTCTTCCAGACTCTCAGGGAATGTGAGTTAATTTTTCTACTTGGGTCCCTATGAGGCATCCCTGGGTCAGAGTGGCTTATTGCTCACTCAGTTGTTGGTCACAGGTTGTGTTTAAGCTCCTTGTGCCATGGGGGTGTCTGCCTTGAGTGGATGTGGGTTTGTGCATTGCTTGGGATGCTTTCAAGTGTGTCCCAATCTTTCGATAACCATCCCTGCATAGGTGCAGCCTAACATGTGTGCACAGACTCTCTGTCCCCGGCGCCTGCCAGGTGTAGATTCTACACCATGGAGGGCCCTTCGTTGCTGTCTCTTTACTTGGTTTTCTCTATTAAATTTGTGGCTGGTCTACTATTTTGTTCAGATTGTGGAGCCACCAGCCCCCTTTAATTGTTCTCTACCAAGTCCCTCATTGTTTTTGACAATGCCCTTGGGCATGGAGTCCTTCAAACTCTGTTCTAAATAAAGTCAATCTCCAGAGTAAGAGCCATGAATTTCTGCAGGACCTTTAGCAACTGCAAAGTTAGAGACCACACAGTCCATACAAGACCCCCCTCAGTTTCTATAAATTCACTAGGAAGACTCACAGAGATCACTCAGAATTATGATATTTAGAGTTACGGTCTATTACAGAGGAAAGACACAGAATGAAGTCACTCAGAGGAAGAGATACATGGGGCAGAGTCTAGGAGGACCACCACATGCCAAGCATCCGTTGTCCTTTCGCCGTGGAGTCATAGACATTACTTTCTTGGCAACAGTGCATAACAACACACACTGAAGTGTGAGTGAAAACTACAATGACACAGACTTTATTGATTCTATTGTCATTTTCTAGCTAGTTCTTACAGAGTAACTTCAGGGTCAGCAAGTTTGAGATCCTCATTTTACAGATAAGAAAATTGAGTGTCCAATAAATGTCATAACTTGTCCATAGCCACCCAAAGCATTGTGGCAAATTGGGACTAAGGTCCAGACCCCCTGAGCACTGAAGTAGAGGAGGTCAATATGGAGCATTTTATAGTTTCAAGAAAATAGTTTTGCATGGTAAGATAATAGTACCTGTTTAAGGACACTTGAGGATTTCAAGATAGCTTCCTCATCTATCACTACACTCTCTACTATTTATATATAATACCAGTGTATATATTTTTAGTTTTTATGAGCTCATCTTCTATATCTATGGACTTTATACAGCCCAACCCCCATTTCACATGAGAATTTTAAAGCCAAAAGAGGGCGGTGGCTTTCCCAATGAAACCCAGCTTGTCGCAAAGTTCAGATCAGAAGCCACAATTTCCTGCTTTCCGTCCAAGTCTCTTCCCAGTGTGCCTCATTCTGCTGACTGTCCGACATGTCAGAGTCAGAAGAGCTTCCCTGCCCTCCTTTCTCAAGCATGTGCACCTGAAATCATAGCCGGTCTGGCTGATGGCCCCTCTCTTACGGTGCCAGCTGGGTGCAGCAGCACAGCCTTCTGCAGTCTTTACGTGCTTGTGCATTAGACAGAGGCTTGCAGTGATAACCCGACTCTGTTGGTTTCAGAATGGCAATTCCTTCACTCTTTCCCCAGTTGCTATTTAGTATGCACATTATCGCAGACTTTTTCTGATCCATGGATCTATGGATTCTGAAAGTGAGGGAGAGGTTAAGTATGGTCTCTGGTACCACGCTGCTAAGAAAAGCCCAGAGAGTTTCATGTTCATAAGCAGGTTCAAAAGACCAAAAGTTGCCAAAAACGTATGTCACCTGTAAACCAAAGTTAACTAGGTATTTCTTGACCGAAAAGATGTATTCAGGAAAAAGGAGGGATTGTGATTCTGGAGCCGTGATGAGCCCCGGGCACACCTGGGAAGGAAGGAACAGGAAGCCTGTTTGCAGAGGGGAAGAGGAAGTGAAGGGGCGTGGCCACACAACCAAGGAGCTCCTATGTAAACACAGTGTTCCTCCTGTGGGGCTCTTCACCTGACATAGGGTGGGACAGCTCTTCCCTCGGGTCCTTCCAGTTCCTGTCTAGATTAAAGTCTCTGCCATAATGTCAACAAAACATGCTGGACTAGGGATAAAGATTATAGGCTGATTCCTACCCCAATTATCCCACCAGTGATCAGGGCATGGAAAACGGTTCAAACTGGGAAAAGATGATGCAACCTTTCAGAGGAAGAGGGGATATTTTGTTTTGTTTTCTTGTGACTTATGAATGCAGTTGAAGTGAACATGTTGGAACTAGATCGAACATATCCACTGTGCTGCTTATAGGAGACGGCACTCATGGCATCAGTATGATTTCTGGAGTCTGTGAGCTGGAGCATAAACCTCCCTTCCTCATGCTACCATTTTTCCTCAAAGGCTACAGTCACGAAATGACTTTAATATTGATATTGTTCCCATGCCAACACGGCCTTATCAACGGAGACGAGTTCCACACAGATGGAAGCAGATGTACCACGACGTGGAGGCAGGTGAGCTTCGTGGTCTTTTATTCTCGTGGATTTCTGAAAACATCCTGGGAGTGGCCTCATACCTGGGCTCACAGGATTGTGTGTTTCTGGGATTGTTTTCAAAATAAATACTTCTGATCACAATGGGTTAAAACAAGTGTCTGTTTCTACTGTAACTTCCACCCGTCATACTTTTCCTCATATGAAATAAATTTAAGTAATCATGGGCATTTTGAGGTTTCATGTAAGGGGGACTCTAGTTAGGAATGCATCAATTATTAAATTAGTTGAATCTATTTATGTCACCCTCAAACAATTCTGTGATATCGGTGAAGGAACCGCTTATAGAAATATCACTATTGTCCCAATGCCAATCACGTTGACTGGTGACATGACTATTCTGGACCAGAGGTTCATATCATGATAAATGTGTCTTATGTGTTCAGAACCAGGAGTACACGGGCAGAATAGGATAAATAAATGAAATGTATGAAGCCAGGAAAATTCTTCTAATCATCAGACAAGTAAAATGTAGGTAGAAGATTTAGTCTTTATAGATGCCTAGTCAAACCACATCTACTAGTACAAGAGATATATGCAATAATGTAGCCTACATAATCAAACATCCATCTTGAATTTTCTATCTTTTTATGGGAATAACATGATATAAAATTGATCAGAATGTCTGTGTTTAAGGCATGAATCTATAGTAGGACTGCAAACTGTTAACATGTCTGCAAATCGCTCAAGTGAAAGGAACTCTGTAAAGGTGTGGGAAAATTTCAGAGTAACCCTAAATATTTGTACAGCAGTGCCCCTAGCATATTGTTCAGCTGAAATGTTTCTGAAGATCCGTTCATGGAGAGGCTGGATGCAGAACAGCCATGATACAAAAACATGCAATTATTTTTTTACCCCCTCAATGACAATTATATTGCAAAATCCTTGTAATGTAAAGTGGGGATGAGTATGCAACTAAAATGCAGGGGGGGAAAAGGATGGTACATTATCTTCCTATAATTTGTGATATTGGCAACAGGTATCGGCTTGTTAAAAAGTGACATTTGTTGTGAAGTTTTGTTCTTTTAATTAATACTTATCTTTGCACTAAGTTGTGTATTCACAATGTTTATACTTGATCTTGAAATATCCCTCTAAGTTTTATTATTGTTAGGCCCCTAAGCCTCTTTGATGTGTGTGTGTGTGTGTATTCAAATCTTCTTATAAGGACACTAATAGTATTGGTAAAGGTTTACCCTTATGACCTTATTTTAACTTACTTGTTTCTTTAAATAATACAGTCACAGCCTGGCCAGTTTGGCTCAGTGGTTGAGTGTCGACCCATGCACCAAGAGGTCACAGGTTTGATTCTTGGTCAGGGCACATGCCCAGGTTGTGAGCCAGTTCCCCAGTGGGGGGCATGCAGGAGGTGGCCAATTGATGTTCCCTCTCATCAATGTTTCTGTCTCTCTCCCTCTCCTTCCCTCTCTCTCCCTAATATCAATAAAGAAAAAAAATAAGGATGTTTAAAATAAAAAAGAATGCAGTCACAGTATATATTCTTTACAGTCACATTCTGAAGTACTGGGAGTTAGAACTTCAATGTGTGAATTTGGGGAGGACATAGTTTTATCACAGTGACTTTTGAAGGGAGGAGACTAATTCTTGGACAACAAAAATAACAATAGTAGTAGTAGTCATTCAACCAATATTTGTTGAGCAAACTATAATTCTCAAAATTGAGCAATTAACAAAATAGATAAAAGAATCAGTTCTGATAAGCTAGTGTAAGGAGACAAATAATACACAAATAAAGAAGAAGCATGATAGATGTTTATTAGTTATATGGAGAAAAGTCTGATGGGAAGGGATACATACGTGCTGGAAGGGAGATGGTCTGCCGTGTTGAATATGGTTTCTAGGGAAGGACTTTCTGACCAAGAAAGTTTAGGCAAACACCTGCTTAGAGGTTGAATATCAAGTGATTAACATCATAATATCACATACACTTACTATATCTGTTATTTTACCAACTTACTGGCAGTTTTATATTAAATACAATTCTAAGTTCTATACATTTACTACGTTATCTTTAGTTATCTCAGTCGCCTAATAAGATAGAAATTTTTACTCTCGCCATGCGAGAAATGATGAAATTAAAGCTCAGAGAGGTTGAGTCATTTCCCTGAGATCACACAACAAGAATAAGGCCATTTTTGATCCCAACTCTTTCTGGTTCCAAAGTCAATGGTTTTCTCAGTGTTTACAAGGGGCATTTCATATATCTGGTCTTCAGGATTGTTTTGGTTCCAGCTGGCAGAATGACTTCGCTACCACTTGCAAGAATCACTGAGCTTTAATGCTGCTAAATCACTACAAACTTGAGTAAATCATTATACTCAAGCCTCAGTTCTTCATCTGTAATGAGGTTAGAGGTGATCATGTCATGGAACTATGAGATTCCGAGCGGATCTTTGTTAACTACTGAGCATCCTGTCCAGCACATGGCAAGTGTTCAGAAATGAGAGTTGTTATCAGCATCTCATCATTATTTGCCTTTATCATAAAGGTTCTGGGTAATCTCCCATCCCTGTAAAAATAACCCCGTCTGTGAAATGAAAGTGCTACACTGTGGTCTCCAAAATCCTTTCTACCTCTAATATTTTATGAATCTATGTAAAATGCTCATGTAAAGAAAAGAATGCTGTTGAAATGTTGCCAGTAGAGACTTGGTTCTAAATAGGAGGCAGACATGTCAAAGTGCATCCGATGTGCTTTCCAAACACACGTGCAGAGACATTTCCCACGGTGGGTCTTAATGACAACGAACACTAAGGAGCCTGATGAGTTGCGCTCTTGTCCTGTCCTACGTATAGTCAGATACAGAGTTTTACATTTTTAACAGCAATATTCACTCACCAATTAAGCTCGACACAACACAGAGCTCATTCAGGATGGAACCGTCTTTGCCTATAACAACCACAGGCCACAGAAAACAGCTCTATAAAATGTTCTCATCCATGAAGGAGAAAATAAAAAAAAAAAAAATTACGAACTTTCTCCAAGTTCTGGTTTAAATTTAGGATTTTGTCAATTTAATGATATTTTTTCCAAACAGAGAAAAATGGAATCGGGGTGTTAAGCAAAACACAAAGCATGGAAAATTAAAAGCTAAGAGATTATTTAGCCCTAACTTTTTACCCCATGTAGGTAAGCCCAAAACAGTCACGTGGTCCTGCCCGAATGCGGTCAATGGTCGGCGATTCATTACCATAAAGCAGCCCATTTATGATTTTTTAATCGTCAGAGCTATCGTGAGCTTCCAGTCAATATAAAAGAATGTGAGAAACTCTCTCTCCTGCCTCCCAGTGAGCCACAGGGATTCAGAATGGTTGACGCAGTAAAACACCAGAGATAAAAACCACCGTGTAAAGTAGGGGCCGAACCAGTCAGGGACAGAGACACATGGCTGCTGGCACCACCGTCCACGAGTGTGGACAGTGATGGATTGCTTGCCTGGAGTTATGGGTGAGGGAAGCAACTATTTCATAATCTCAAAACTGTTGATAGTGTGCTGACTCAGTGGTTAAATACATTGCATTCCTGTGTGTGGCAGATTCTCCTCAAAGATGACTGCCAACAATCCCTTCTTTCCTTCATCCATGGTGCGAACAAACTGGTCTGAACGACAGGAGAAAGAGAGGCCACCTGTCGGAGAAATGATGGTCTGTATCATCACCGGATATCAACCAGGAAGTCCCTGCTGTGCTCCCAGCTAAATGCAAATTAATATCTCCAGCTTTCAATGTATGATCAGAAATAAGCATAACCAGGACCAAATTGCAGAATTAGAAGCAAATAAATCATTGTTGTTTAAGATACTAAGCTTTGGGGTAGTTTGTAGAGGACCAATAGTTAACTGTAATGCTGTAACACAGAACTGAAGCTACTAATAAGAGATCTGGTTCTCAACCGGGGAAATCAATGAACAGATTAGAAGTGATCACAACATCTCTATATAAAGAAGGAAGCATCAAATCTAAAAAGAAGTTACTAAGGAACCTGTCCCCTCAAACTGAGGTATAATTGCAAATGCACTAGAGACTCAGATGCCAACAAACCAGAGAAAACGGGAAAACAACTACTTCTGAGGAAATGGAAATAATAACACAATTTTCAAAGAACTTAAGTTACATTCAAAATCTTTATGGAGACAAAAACTAAACCATTCAAACAAAAAATAATGGGAAAAAATAGAAGCAAAAGAAGATAAATATAAACAAAATCCTAGTCAAGAATCTATCAGAAAATTTTTAAATAATTGGCTTAAAGAGTCATTATAACCCTGGTCGGGTGGCTCAATTGCTCAGAGCATCTTCCCTTACACCAAACAGTTGTGGGTTCAATTCTCATTCAGGATACATACTAGGTTGTGGTTTCAATCCCCACTCTGGGTGTGGGTGAGTGCAGGAGGAAACCAGTCTCTCTCTCTCTCTCTCTCTCTCTCTCTCTCTCTCTCTCTCTCTCTTCCTGATTTTCTAAAAAAAAAATCAATAGCCATATCCTGGGGTGAGATTTTTTTTTAAAAAAAAAATCACTACACACTTTACATGCTTCTAGGACACCTCTGATCTGAGAGAAGCAGTGAATTACAAGGCAGTGGAGATAAATTCATCAAAAAAATAGTATAGAAAAACAAATAAGTAAAAAAAATATATATGAAAGGGAAGTTAAGTGATACAGATCAATAGATCGAGAAGTTCTAATAAAAGATTTCAATTGGCACTGTGATATGCTGCCCGAATATGCCTTCCATGAAAAATGTGCTGACCCAGCTTCTGAGAACACTGTTGGCAGACTGAAGAGTCTGTTCCTTAGGGGATTATTTTACCTACAGAGAGCTGCTTTTCCCCAAGTTAAAATCCTTCCTGGAGTGGAGCGCATCCAATCACTGATTCGTGTGGTAGGCATGATCATCTTGTCCCATTCAAAGGTAACTCATGATAGTGTCATTGTATGTCTCCTCGTGTTTCTTTCAGCTCCTTCCATGGGTATTGATCCTAAAAATAAAGATACTGTTTAAAGAGCATCTGAGGTGCTAAACTCCAATGTACGGTTTGCTTCCTGAGAAACTCAACCAGAGCCATTTGGTTCCAGTAATGATTCATGAAAACAGATACTATGGAGTTTGACTGCTCTATCACTCACCATATGGATGCTATTTCTAGTCTCTGGCACAGTGAGTAATCTAATAGTATAGTGAATAAGCTAACAAATAAGATAAAATAAAACTGAAAAGTAATCTAAAAGAAGGCAGAAAAAGAAGAAAAATGAAACAGTAAAAAATAAATGGTAAGATGATCAGCTTAAATTTAACTACATCAATTAGCACATTAAATGTAAATGCTATAAATATCTTAACTAAAAGGCAGAGATTGTAAATTGTTTTAAAAGCAAGACCCAACTATATTGGGTCTATATTTTAATCTCATATATAATCTTGAGCTTTGTGCTGTGATTCAGATAAATTGTTTAGATATTTTTAATATATATATATTTTTTATCCTCACCCGAGGACACTTTTTTTGTGTGTTTTGTTCAGATAGAGTGGGAGAAAGAGAGAGAGAGAGAGAAACATAGACGTGAAAGGGACACATCAAGTGGTCGCCACCCACCTGACCCAACCAGGGCCAGGGACAAACTGCAACCGAGGTACGAGCACTTAGCGGGAACTGAACCCTGGTCTCTCCAGACCGCAGGCCAATGCTCTAACCGCTGAGCAAAACCAGCCAGGGCAGATATTTTTAATATTTTGGGTTTGTTTTATCATATGTTAGATGAGTCTAGCCAGTGCTTAGTCTAGGGCTTATATTTTCTATTATTGAGGTAAGTGCTCTATCCAATATTTCATGAATTATGATGTTTTCCCACTCTGACTGGTGATAACAGGTATTATTCTTGGTTTAGTGGGAGTACCAGTACTGTCCTCAGCTATCCTTTTGAATAGTTCTTTCCACATCCTGGGAAAATTTCCTCACACACATGTCCTGATTGGTCCTCTGTGGAATACCCTAATGAGGTCCTCTTCAGAAGGGGGTTAGCTCTCTCGTCGTCTATGGCATTCTGTCCTGAAAACTCTAGCAATCTTTGTTTCTCTGGACTTTCAGCTCTGCCTCAATTTCCCCTTCCTGAGCTCCTCCTTGAAGATTCTTCCAAGGCCAGGAATCTCGGTAAATCACAGGGCTCAGCTCATATTTTCCATCTGTCAATAGTCAACATCCTTTCTCCTTGCCTGATTTTCAACATCTGGAAAACCACGATTTCATGTATTTTTGTCTTTATATTTTTCCTTGTTTTAGGATAGAGGGAATATCTGCTCCCTGTTACTCTATCTTAATTAGAACTTGAAGAATAACATAATATGAAAGGAACAGAAAAACAGGGTTCAAACATTTATAAACCAGGTGATCCAGTCACATGAAAAAGTTCATGCAGCCCAGTCAGTGTGGCTCAGTCTACTGAGTGTTGTCCCATGGACTGAGAGGTCTTAGTTTGATTCCCGGTCAGGGCACGTGCCCTGGTTGTGAGCTCCATCCCCAGGAGGGGGCGTGCAGGAGGCAGCCAATGGATGTTTCTCTCTCACAACGTTTCTATTAGTCTCTCCCTTCTTATATCTCTCTTAAAAAAAAAAAATCAATAAAAACATATTTTAAAAAAATTTTTTTTTTAAAGTGCATGCAAATATCGGCAAATTATACAGCCAAAGGTGAATAGGACATCTGCTAAAAGTCCATGCTCTTTAAGAATTTACATTACCGTCCTGTCTGGTTTGGCTCAGCCGTTAGAGCATCAGCCTGCGGTCCAGAGAAACCCGGGTTCGGTTCCTGCTAAGGGCACATACCTCGGTTGTAGTTTGTCCCCGGCCCCAGTTGTGGTTGTGTGCGTGGTGGTCAGTTGATGTGTCTCTCTCACATCGATGTTTCTCTCTCTCTTCCCCCCTCCCTCTCGCTCTATCTAAAGATGAATGCAAAAATGTTCCTGAGTGAGGATAAAAAAAAAAAAGAAAAGAATTTACATTACCAAACAAGCTTCATTTTTAAATTCAGAAGATAAAATGTTTTTAATATTTTTTCAATGTTATGGAAAATTGGTTTTGTGCAATGTCATTAAACATAGCAAATTTCAAAACTCCAAATAGTCATAACTCCCAGACTGTGTAGAAATTCCCTGGGTACCACAGTAATCTCTCAGTGGTGCTACATGATATTTCACATTTTTTAAAGAAAAGTATTAGATTAAACATCTGTTGGATCGTACCCACACTGCTAGCTCAGGTGGTCACATTTTCAACAATAGTTTGTGATAACGTCACATCTTTGCAAAGTCGGGTTTTCAACAGTTGCTATGATTAAAAGCAAGTGCTCATACCACCAACGTGAAACAGAAAATTAGGAAAGTGGTATCCAATCTGATTCCAAACGTAAATAGTCACTCAGTACTCAACAACTTCACTTGCTTCATGTAATTAGTGAATTATAATTATTTAATAATCAAATACATTTTTTACTTTTAGTCCTGGCCACTTCTGTAGTTGTCCTAAGAGGTACCATGAAAATCATTCATGCAACATTAGGGGTTCAGTGAACCAAGAGAGCAGGGGACCTCACACACACACACATACACACAGACACACACACACAGTCAAGAAAACAAAACATAATATAACTATTGGTGATGACTTTCTTTCACAATCATAAACATCATCTGTCATTCTTATTTGCTTGTTTAATCCTCTACCAAATTACTAACAATGAGGATTACATACAATGCTATTGTCAAGTCAGGAACTAAAAGAAATGGTGTAATGGACATCTCTTAAAGGCAGAGTACGCAGTAGCAAAATAGAAGGCAATGCTTCGTCAAGAAGGTTGCAGAGAGGCACTGTTTGGCAGGGATAAGGAGTGAAGGATAGATAGTTTGGCTTTAGAGTTGACAGAGGGATTCAGGTGTATAATAGGATATATGACGGGAGAAAGAGCTCAAAACACAAGCAATGGATTCAAAGATAGCACTCTAAGCCCCGAGAAGTGCAGGGACACTTACCACATGGGCTGTTGAGGACCTCGGGTCCTGGGAAGAGATTCAAAGCAACTGTTGGGGACAAGTGCTAGGAGGGACAATATAGGAGCCAAAATAAACAAGCTCTGACCGCAGCAAAAACACAGATTGCCCTCACTTGGTTCAGGGCTAAACCTCATCTGCTAACAGTAAACCAACAGCAGGAGTGATGTTGAACCTTTAAGCCTGAGTAAAAGCTATTTAACAATTCTGCTAACCAGAGGTCAGGTTCTGAGCCACATGGGCTTATTAGATCCCACCTCTGAAGGTAAACTATTTGAAAGGTGGTAAGAAAAGAAATATCATGACTGACTGCACTTTATTTCAATCTCTATCCTGACATTTATAAACTATAGGAGTTTGAACAAATCACACTCTTGAACCTCGGGTTTTCTGTCCATAAAAAGGGAGCAATAGTCCTGGCCAGTTTAGTTCAGTGGTTAGAACGTCGGCTCATGGACCAAAGAGTCGCAGGTTCGATTCCAGTCAAGGGCATGTACCTCAGTTGCAGCTCAGTTGGGGTTGTGCAGGAGGCGATCAGTCAATGCATCTCTCTCACATCAATGTTTCTCTCTCTCTCCCTCCCTCCCTCCCTCCCTCCCTTCCTCCCTCCCTCCCTCCCTCCCACTCTATTTGAAGATAAATAGAAAAACATCCTTGGGCGTTGATTTTAAAAAAAAGAGAGAGAACAATAATCTTTACCCCATAAGACTGTTGTGAGATTCAAGGACTATTTTTCTCATTCAGGAATTGATCTTAAATCCAGAGTTTCCTTGATTCACTACATTCATAAAAGTGTCAATGCTTATTCCAATAAAATTTGTGAAATAGTGTTTAAATGTTTTTGTGTTTCAAATCTGAATGTATGCTCCCTTTTCAGTGTTTTTCATTGTGGTAAGAATAGTTGACATGAGATCTGCCCCCTTAACACAGTTGTTGGTGCAAAACACAGTGTTGTTAACTAGGTAAAAGGCTGTGCCGCAGATCTCTGGGGATGTTCCCCTGGTTTAACTGGGACTTTGTGTCCACTGACCAGCAACTTCCCGTTTTCCTGTTGCCTCAGCCCCTGGCAACCAAGTTGAATCCTGCGGTGTCTGTCCTTCTGTGACTGATTAATTTCATGTAGCACAATGTCTTCCCAAGTCTTCCATGTTGTCACATGTGGAAGAATTTCTTTCATTTTTTTAAGCCTGAATACTATGCCTTTGTCTGTACACACTGTATTTTCCTTACCCATTCATCTACTGATGAACATTTAGGTTGTTTCCACACCTTGGCTATTGCAAGTCACGCTAGAAGGAACACAGAACTACCAATATCTCTTCGAGATCTTTATTTCCCTTCTTTTGTACATACACCCAGAGATTGCCGGATCACAAAAAGTATGTTACGTTTTCGAGCAGCCTCCACACTGCGGTCTATAAAATTAAATGCGTGTGTTGGTTTAATAGAACGCCTTCTTTATGTAGGGCTAGCCTCAAAGTTCACAAAAATTGGGTGAGTTGTGCAAAATCACGCAGCTGGTGACAGAACCAAAAATGAAATCCCAGCTCTGGCCCAGGAGCCCTGGGATCTTCCTGCATTTAATATGCACACGTGTGGCGCTGCAGCGTACACACTGCTGTCTTGCTGTCTGAATGCCAGCCATACCGGTGGCAAGACCAGCCCTGCCACGGAAAAGCACGCAGCGCTAGACAAGGTGCAGTCTCTCTGGAACTTCAGTTCCTCGTCTGTGATGTGAGAGATAGTCCCAAGATAAGTTCATTATATGAGGTGTATCTATGGGACTCATTTAAAAGGAAGTTTACCTTCTTTCTTTCTTCTAAGAAGTGTGATTAATCACACTGTACAGATTTTTTTCAACACGGGCTTTCAGAGGATCTGATCTTCCTATTACAAAATTCTTGCTCCGTGCACCAGATGGCGGTGCCTAGGTAATCCACAGACACCCTAAAACAAAGGACTAGTGCTGCTAAGGACGTGGGTGCCTGGGGCTCATTTCCTCTGGGACATTGTTAGAATCCATATTGCCTCAGAGTTTGTAGCTGTGGGGCACATGTACCTGGATCTTTCTCCTGCCCTTGTAACATCGGGAGGTGAACAATGATGCATTTGAAGAATAGGTTGAAAAGATAATTTTGTAACTTTATCAAGATTTTATGGTCCATTCCTGGCACTTTGTGGAATGGTCATGAACTGGACAACATTAGAAATATTTCTTTAAATTTGAGATTACACCTGACCCTCAAACAGTGCGTTACAGCCCACTGAGACGGAGTGCTTGGGAGGCAGTCGGGGGGTTTTGCAACCAGCCATGACTTTTCTCTGTTTGTAAGAGTGGTCTTTGCTTTAACACACCTCTTCCCCTCACCATTGCGTGTCGCTATAATGACTGCTAAATATCTCTTTTCCAAAAGGCTCTTGATGTTTCCAAAATGCCTTGCAGTCAACTCAAGCTCCAACAACCTTTATTTGCTACCTCTATTATTCCAATGCTAGTTATATCCACATTTATTGTTTTTAATTCAACCCTAAAACCAATCTTTTAATAAACTAAAGAGCAGAAAATAAATGACTGGCTCATTGTCATGCAGCTGCTAAGAAAAATAGCTAGGACCTTGACCTCTCCACACACACACACACACAAAATGTCAGCAAAGCACTATCCATCGGACACAAATAGATACAAAATAAATACACGGAGTATGTGATTTTTGACAATTTCTCAAAACAAATATCATCAAAACGATCAGCATAACAGTACCTTATTAGTGAGAGGGACAAGTCTTTGGACCAGATCTTTAATTCAATCAACAAATACGCCCTGCAGTCTGTGGCATGCCAACCGCAGTGCTAGACTCGGAGGGTGTGCGGGGGACTCGCAAGACCAGCACGTGGGTGTACGGGCAGCTTCCCTCAGCACACCTACCCCAAAGGATGGCGCTGCACTTTGTGCCAAGGCTCTGAGACAAAATAAGACAAACACTGGCTGAGGAACTCTGATGGCAGCTGACTAGAATGTGCTCTTCCAGACGGAGCATACGCCTTCCTTCCAGTGCCATCCTCTCGACGGCTAAGGATTCTCCCAAAGATGCTGCCACCCTAGAAACCGTTGTCTGGAATTGATGCCAGATTAATTTTAAAGTTTACTCTGATTATTTAGTAAATATACATTTATGAAAAGTGTATCTTAAAAATCCTCCCAACATCCTGGATACTCATTAATATTTTATTGTGCTCCTTTCCAATGTTTATGCACATTATCAGAACTTTGTAAAGGGCAGCATTTTAGCCGGGTTGGTGTGGCTCAGTGGTTGAGCATCGGCCCAGGCACCAAGAGGTCACTGGTTGGATTCCCGGTCAGGGCACACGCCCAGGTTGTGGGCCCGATCCCCAGTGGGGGGCCTGCAGGAGGCGGCCAGTCAGTGGTCTCTCTCATCAATGTTTGGCTCTCTCTTTGTTTCAGCTTGCTTCCCCAGAGAAGGGCTTGTAAAAGAGTTAAAAGAAAAGAAAAAAAGGGAAATGTTTATCTTTTGAGAGTGACCAAAAGAGAGATGTTTTCTTTTTACAATAGAAATGGGTCCGATCGCTTTGGGACCAAACCCTGAAGTGAATATGTAAAAGGGGAAGGCACGTGAGGGTGGCTTCATCCCAAAATCGTGTGTGATTTTCGGAACAGAGGTACTTCGTCTCGTGACAGGCTGCCTCCGGATAAAGCCGAACCCTCCCACGGGTCGCAGCAGCCCTCCGGCTATCCCTCGTAAGCGGGCACCCAGTCATGTCCGAGCTGCTTCTCCTATGACTTTCTGTTCTTCCTGTTGCTCCTCTCTACCACGTGCCCTGTTCTTACCCTCCCTCTGTGGACCAGCTCACTGCGCTCAGCGAGGACCCTGCCCTCATTCTGTCTCCACTCCGAACCTTCCCTGAACGCCCTTCAGGTTCCAGTCAAATTTCACTTGGTCGCAACGGATCATTGTAGCCAAAATTAATGCCTCTTCTTAGAAATAAGCAGAAAACAAGAACACGTGTCTACAGAAAACAACTTGAGCACTCATTATAATCTAACCACGTGCTTGCCTTCAATCGGGCGTGTGCACTTTGTCTGCCCCGATGGAGTCTCTCTGAGGCTGATTTACGCCCTCATCATTAGTCTTAATGAAAACAAGCAGAATCCTGCAAGCGGTAGGTGCCCTAAAAGATGCCAAAAAGACACATTTGAAAGTTCTTTTTTTATATCTTATGTCACCAATTCTCCTAGCCTCTTTGCTGCTGTTCTTTACATTGCTCTCCGTGCGTCCATTCACCTGGGTCAACACGACTCGTTTCCTGAAGTCCTGGTATCACTATCTTCTGACTAATCCCATAACCATTGTGAGCCTGGTCTGACCGCTGCATGGAGAAGCTAGAAGGAAAAGCTGTGCAGACCGACTGAGCCATCATGATGATGCTGTTTTCTACCTCAGAGTGCTTTTGTGATGAGATCATGTATGACAGCCCGTGGGCATGTAGAATGTGCATGTCTGTCGAAGGCAAGGCTTCTTCATGAGCTGCTGTAGGCGGGACATGTGTGTCCACCCAAAATCTATATGTTGAAACCCTAACCCCAAATGGGATGCTTTTTGGAGGTGGGGACTCTGGGAGGTAATTAGGTCAAAAAGGTAAAGTCCTCAGTTTGGGATGAGTGCCCCTGTAAGAAAAGACCCGAGAGAACGTGCTTCCTTTCTCTCTAGGCCACTGCAGGAGCAACCAGTAGAGGGCAGTCTGCAAACAAGGATGCACCCTCATTACAATGAGAGCACCGTGCGCTTGGCTTCCCCAGCCCCCAGAACTGTGAGAAACAAATGTCTGCTGTTTAAGCCACCCCACCTATGGTATTTTGTTACAGACGTCAGGAGTGGCTGAGATATGAGCCAAACGACAACCCAACATCATTTCTGTAAGGGACTGGTATCTCACACAAAACTACTTAAAATTCTGTGACATTGAACAAAACCCATTTCTATCCTCCCCTTGCATCAAATTTTATCAAACTAGTCAAGACAGCTGCTGCACCATGCCTGCCGGGAGATGTCTACTGTTTAGGCAAAATTTAACATCATTTGGGCAAGATGTTATCCATCAGTAGCGACGAGTACAGGGAGTGAGCCAGTGGATGTGCTGAGGATGAGGTACATACACTGCAGAGAGGACGCCTGGAAACAGGGATGGCAATACGAGGAGGGACACGGACCCGTTATTCTGCTTTCAAGTTTCCCAGACCCAGCTCTAAATTCTAGTTTTGCCACTTGTCAGCTCTTGGACCTTGGGAGGGACACTCAACATCTTTGTTCTCATTCTAAAATGTGAATAATTACACAACATATAATTAATTATGCAAAATAATCAGGTATAGCTGTATTTGTACAAGGTCTTTTTTTTTTTTTTTTTTTTATCCTCACCTGAGGACACTTTTTAATTCTTTGTTCAGATAGAGCAGGAGGGAGAGAGAGAGAGAGAGAAACATCGATGTGAAAGGGACACACCAAGTGGCTGCCTCCCCTACGACCCAACCAGGGCCGGGGACAAACTGCAACCGAGGTACATGCCCTTAGCGGGAACCGAACCCCGGTCTCTCTGGACAGCAGGCCGACGCTTTAACCGCTGAGCCAAACCGGCCAGGGCTGTACAAGGTCTTTAAATGGGTCGTTACGTTACAATGAGGCCATTAGGAAGGGCCCTAAGCCAATTGACAAGTGTCCTTATCAGAAGAGAGTAGGACTCATGCACATTTAGGGGAAGACCTTGTAAAGACACAAGGGGAACACAGCCATCAGCAAGCCAAGGAGAGAGGCCTCAGAAGAAATCAAGTCTGCAACACCTTGATCTCAGACTTCTAACCTCCAGAACTATGAGAAAATGCACTGCTGTTGTTTAAGCCCCTCTGACTTTGGTACCTGTTACGGCAGCCCTCGGAAATTACTATACTATCCCCAGCACTTAGTATGTTTCTAATGCATGTCAGGTTTTTTTAATTTATATATTGTTTCTCATCTAACATGAGATATACACTTTAAAATATTATTTATAGCCCTGGCCGGTTTTGTTCAGTGGTTAGAGAGTCAACTTGCGGTCCAGAGAGACCCGGGTTCAGGTCCCGCTAAGGGCATGTACCTCGGTTGCAGTTTGTCCCCGACCCTGGTTGGGTTGTGCGGGAGGCAGCCACTCGATGTGTCCCTTTCACGTCAATGTTTCTCTCTCTCTCTTCCCCTCTCTCCCTTCCACTATGTCTGAATAAGGAATGGAGGAATGTCCTCAGGTGAGGATTAAATATATATATATATATATATATATATATATATATATATATATATAAAATTTGTATGATAAATAGCTAGATGTGACTTTTTGCTTAAAATGCTCTATTTTAATTTCTTCTCAAATGAACCATCTAAAGAAGAAACAATTGCCTTTGCATTCCATATTTGGTCAAAATATTGCCATAGTGATGGAACATCTTTTATTAGATTTTTTTTTAATGAAAAGCTTGGGAAGGTCTGCAAAGTCAAGAGACCCCACCAGGTACGAAGGTGAAGGCTGAGCCTAGATCTGCCTGTCAGGAGAAGTCAGAGCGGCGGCTCTGTCGACTGGAGTGACAGAGGGAGCAGCCAGGTCAATGCATGGAGCCAAGGAGCCATACGCATGGGTCCCAACACAGGTCAAAGGAAAAACATTGCCTCAGTGGGAAAAAAAACAGTGGAAAAGAGACAGTTCTTGCTAGGATACAGCTTCTACCACACTCTTGGCTACACCAATGCTTCCCGTGCCTAGTTCCCCATCTGATCTCCGTATTCAGTCAACACAACAGCTTTGGGGCTCCTCACTCTGGCCAACAGCCAGTTTCAGTCTCACCGGGTCCCCGTCCTGTCATTTAAAATGTGTATTATGAAGGCACGTGCCAAGAGCTATGGAATGCACCCCTGAATCTCACAGAGGAACAACCAAGACTCACACTCAGGCCTTCCAGTTCCCACGCTGGCCCTCTCTCAAGGCAGGCTCCTACCTTCGAGTGTGGATGATGAGACGTATAAGATGTGCATCGGCCATGTGCGTGTTTGAGGGTCATACACATACATTTAGTATGGAGGCGTCCTTCTTGCAGAGGAAATAAAGAAGAGCGAGAGACTTGTATTCTCTTCTCTTTCAATTTAGGAAATAGAATAATGACCCTTCCCACCCCCACAAGATTCTCATCAGGTTTAAATGAACAAATGCACGCGAAGGGACACCACTTTGTTTTAAGAAATATGAGGATCGAATGAGCCCCACAACCTTCCAAATGTGCAATTATGGGCAAGTTGCTAAGGTTCTGTAAGCCTCCGTCCCCACACCTGTGAAATACGCGTTGTCCTGGCTTTCTTGGCAGGGCTTTGCCGGCATCCAGGGAAAGAATCGGTGCTCCACCTCTGGGATATAGACGAGGCTCGGCCGTTCCCGTGTCCGAGCTCATCTGCATCATCGTCTGGGATTGCATTTCTGGGCCCCGATGTCTGCAGGAAAGTACACGTGTCCACAACCATGTTGCTTTTCTTCTTTTTCTTCTTTATCTACATTGGAGGGGACTCAAGAATAGCACGCTGATTGCTAATATTCTTTGGGGTGAATACTGGAAAATATTGACAGCCATTTTCTGGATTTGAAGTGGACCTCAAGAGGTGTTCTGGGGTTTTGTCGTGTCACTTGGCTGGGCATGTTGCGTTCAGAGCCTTGGTGGCGGCTCGTGATGTGGACTGAGGAACAAACAAATCTGAGGCCAAAGCACAGGCCGGAGTCCGGTGCCCATCTCAGACAGCCGAGCCTGCGTCTCCCCTGTGCCAAAACCACCATTGATTCAGAGAGAAAACATGTCAGGTCGCTCATTTGCCAACAAGCATCGAACAAGTAACCTGGGTCAGTGAAGAAAGGCTTTGTACCATCTTGTCTTTATCTGTCCCTGGATTATTCATGGTGATGACAAGCTCTGCTGAGCCCTAGAAAGGAGAAATTTGAGTGAAAACTTGATTTCCATGATCTATGTTTTTAACTGAGTGGGCTTAGGAGAACCCGGTAATTTCTGTGTGTGTGTAAGTAACGATTTAACGTGGAGCCACGTTCTACCAATGTGAATTCAGCTCTGTTATAGTAAATCAGGGAAATGAAGCATGCTTCATGGGTTTCATCACCATTAAAATAAAGATCATGTTCCAAGGAGGGGCCCATGAACTGGAAATGAATGCCTGGTTTTAGATGTTTAGAAATTAAAATTTTAAACTGCACAGCTCAAGTCTGTTACTATTGAAAGGCATACTTGGAAACACTGGCAGACTCAACAAGGAGGAATCGAATGAAGGAGGGAGAGTTTTAAAGATTTCTCCGGCTGATTGGGAATGGAAATCACTTGGGAAGCTCTTTAATAATGCAGAGTCCAGGTCCCCATTTGGAAGATTTTGAGTCAGCAATCTGAGAGGTGGCATTAATAAAAGCTCCCAGGGGATTCTGGGGCTCATCATTGTAAGTCAACTGGCTGAATACTATCGGACTTGCTTCCCAACCTCTCCTCTGGCCACCAACATCTCTGGGCCTCAGATGTTCCCCGATGCAGAATCTGGTAACAAACCCTGCCCTTAGTCATAAGGATTAAAAGGCCCTCGCATCTGTAGCTCCTTCTACTGAATATCAAATCACTTGTGTGCTTAGCACCCAATACAAATAATCATGACTATGTAAAGAGGAACTTTAATCAAACAGACTATTGCAAGAGGGCAGAAGAGAAACACAGAGTGGGTGGATTTATTTAATTACTATTTTCCAGGATTTAAAGGCTCAGGTAAAGTTCCGCACTCACTAACTAATATTTGAGCTTGTAACCCACTAAACAATGATGGAGCACCTGCTCTATTCCTGAAGCTGCCTTTGATTCAAGAAATGCCAATGTCCCTGCCATTGGGAAGTTTGTAGTCTAGTGGTAGAGACAGGCAGGTGAACAAAGTTGCAAACAAATGCAATCAATACATTGTATAATTCAAGAAGGTGCAAGCTGTTCTGTTGGGCAGGAAGGAAGGGACACTTTTCTTTTCCTTTTCTTATCCAGGTGAAATAAGGAGATACCCGTTTGTAAACATTTCTGGTATCTCGTCCCTCAGTCCTCACGCCTCCCTGATAGCTGTGGCTCTCTGAAGAGCTTGACAAGGAACACCGGGGCCATTTTTCTCACTAAAGGAGACGACATTCTCTGTCCTGCTCCTGGCCTTGTGATGATTTGCCTGGTAAGGTCTGGGGCCTTCCAGGGAGGTCCATGGCCTTCCCTGTGAATGGTGTTCCTCTACCCAAGGACCAGCATGGCATCGTGACCATCCTATCCTGTTTCTCTGGCACTGGGCATCTGCCTTGAGTCCTACAAGTGGACTATACTCCCACTGCTCTGCTTGGCTGCCTCAGAACCCTCATGCCCAACCCAACTCCCCTCTTTGCCCCCAGCACACGGCCTCTGGATGCTGTCTTCTGGTTGGCTGACGGCACTCCTCATCTGCCTCCCTGTTTACTGGGTGAATGTAATAGTCCTCTGAGTTCCCCTTGTGCCAACAGGAACCCCCAGAGAGTAACCTGTGCAGGGAAAGAGGAACAGCCTGGGGATCTGTAGACCTGAGATCCGTTATAGCGGTCTTGTTTTCTCCATGGTCTTGTGCAAGGACACAAGCCAGTTAGCCCCTTTATCAGGGAGAGAGAAGTTTCCACAGATAAATTCTTCCATCTCATCCTACAATATAGGGCTTCCGGACAATTAGCCACATTAGCCTGTGATCAGCTGGTTGCATTATTATTATTATATTACTTTTAGTCAAAACACTTCTGAAGTCATTGAGATAGGGTTAAAAAAAAAAAAAAATGGGTTTTGGAATGAGACAGCTGATTTAGCCTAACTTTTTTCATCTATAAATATGATGAATATCTACCATGTAAGGATGTCATAAATACAGCAGAAATTAACTTAAAGCATCCGATATATGTATCGGGACTTCTGGTTGCAATGGACGGAAACACAGTTCAAACAACTTACACAAAAAGACATTTGTTGGAAGAATACATGGGTATCTCCCAGATCAGTCAAACAACTCAACTTCCAAAAAACAGGGCCAGAGGCAGGCTAGAGGCTAGAAGACGGGAAACGAGACCTTCTCTTGCACTGACATGGGACCTGTTTGGGGCTATGTTATCTCATGTGCTCCTGCCGTCTTCTGCCTTTTCCATGCAACAAGGGCTATGTGGTCACGGGCAGCTAAAGGGTCCCACCACAGCAAACCAGGGGAAACGTCTTCTCTCTTGCAGCCGTGATGTGAACATCTTGGGAAGATTTCTCTTTGGCCTGTTTTGAACCAGCTGCAGCCATGCTGGACAGAGAGGCGAGACAGGGCAGATCTTTTTTGAAATATGTTTGAAAGAAACAATTCACAGAAGTAGATGCAGCTCAAGAAAGACAAATCAATAAGTGTTCACCACATCTGGGACAAATTTTTATACTCAGCAATCGGGGCATAATCTATGCAATGTCATGTTCTTATTAAATTATTAAGACCCTGATTAATGGTTCTTGCTCTCAGGTCAGTACATTTATCATCACTAAGTTGATTGAAGATCAGCAGATTTCTTTATTAAGAAAGGGGTAGTGATGGTAAACCTGAGGACCACCCCTGGAAATATGAGGTGGAAGCAGGCTCAGCGGACCCTTGGTTCCCAATGAAATCCTAACCAGAAAGAAAAGATAGACATCGCTCTCAAGTGGAGTTCAAGGTCTCGGGTTCATTAATGGTTAAACAAGCACCTAATTGCTCCCAAATGTATAGTTTCTGATCAAGTTTATCAGAGGACAAGCCTTTAACATGAAAACAAACAGGGGTTTTCAGCCTCCGCTCGGAAGCCCTGAGGTGCATTGTGAAGATTTAACCTACAGAATTCCTGCACCAGTAAATCCTGCCAGGCCGCAGAGCCCCTGGGTGTACCCACAGCGCCCTCATCAGTGTAACACGCAGAGAGAAAAGAGCTGTAAGGTGAAGAGCGAAGGCAAGAAAGTGCAGGTGCACAGTGAGTCCAAGTTCAGGCTGCGATGAGCCATCAGGAGACCCAGGAGTGGCCTTTCCACGCTCTCTGCTCTCTATGGAAGTGCCCCCCAGTGCAGGCAAGATACTTCCTCCTCCTGCCTCGGGGAGCAGAGAGGCCCTGTCTCCACAGCCTGACCCTGCAGGACAGACGGATTGGCAGGCATTCCCTCCTCCGTGCTTGGGAGAGAGCCACAAGGAGAGCAGGAGACAGATTTCCCCCGAAACGTCTTTGACATTTACTTTTATCCTAGAAGATGGAAGAATCCTTGACCCCACTTCCCCATCACCTTCTTTCCAGCCAGTTCAGGATGCTTCCAGAGGCGCCTCTCCAGCTACCTCCGGAGCAGGCAACCCTCTTACTGCATCCTATACCGAACATAGAAAACCCTCTGCTCCCTGGTCTCTTCCCCCAGAGAAATGGGGTTCACTGCACAGTGCAGGCCAGCACCAACTGTTCTTGTGGCAGAGCCCAGTCTGCCCCAAAGACCACCCAGTAAAGAGCAGGTCCTTGCTCCTCACTTACCACCTGTCACAGCAGCAATACTGCCGTTAGCTCCTAGGGCTTGTACCGGTCCTCTACCACTACAGAAAGAGATGGCACTGTGATCCTTCCAATAGAAAGGTCCCAACGGCACCTTTAAGATATAAGAGCTCACAGACCATGGCTCACTTTGGGCTTTTAACAATGGTGAATTTCGCCTCCCTGGTGATTAGATTCTGCTTTCAAAAGTCGCCACTGCAACTGAGTCCAAAGTTAAAACCAAGATCCTGCAGAGATGATCCCAAATACACGTCTTAGTCTGCTGGGGCTGCTGTAACAAAATACGAGAAGCTGGGAAGTTTAGAAACAATGGAAATTGCCCACAGGTGGGGGCAGGTTCCGTGTCTGCTGGGGGCCTGGCTCCGGGGCCACACGCGGCCTGGGCTTGGGCTCCCGCCTGGCGGAAGGAGGCTGGGGATGCCCCAGGGCCTCGTTCAGGAAAGCTCCACTTGTCTGCATGGGGCTCCTTCCTGTCCGAATCACCCCCAAAGGCCCCACCTCTGAGTGCTATCGCCCTAGGGGTGAGGGTTTTAACATACAAACTTCGGAGGCACAAACATTTAGTCACGTATTTTAATTCTGCATGTGTATGCATGCATGCATGTGTGTGTGTATGAATAAATTCATTTGAATGCATGTATATGTATGTATATATGTACACATATGAATATTTATATATATTTCTTAAGTTGTGTTGTAATTCTATATATCTGAAGAATGTTGTCAATGTTTAGAAAATTTACATTTTCCGGATTAATGAAGAACATGTTATGTTTTGGGTATTCCTCAGGTAGGACGCTTCGTCCGTGAAACAGCAACATGCACACACACCATGAGCACACACGACCCCGAGGCCCGCGGCACAGGCCCGTCCTGCGCTCCGCAAACTGCTTCTCACAGAGAGCTGTCTAATGAGGAGTTAGTCACGTGTAGTGCAGAGTGGGATCAAAACACGAATTATTTTTAAGGACTTTTTTCACATGTTTTTAAACAAAATGTTCTTAGTTCAGGGCTATGAGTTTGAAAAAATGTGAAAGGAGACAAAGCACCGGAGAGGCCCACGTGACTGCTCCCCGCACAGCCCTGAGGTCACCACGGAGAGGCCCACGTGACTGCTCCCCGCACAGCCCCGGAGGTCACCACAGCGACATTGCAGAAAGATTACAGCAGGTTTTCAGGTTTCACAGGACCTGTTTTTCTCGCGCTGTTGTTTGGGTTCTTCTTGCAGTGATTTTGAAAGTAAACAGCCAGTTTCCTTCTACTGGCGGATGCGTTTTGCTTCAAAAAGTCCTTCATGTACTGAAAACAACCGAGGAACAAACAAGAAAAACAAGCAAACAGAAATTCAGAGACAGACAACAACCTGGTGGTTACCAGGGGGAAGTGGAGTGGGCGGGGGAGGGGGGAGCAAAGGGTGGAGGGGGTCAAATATATGGTGACAAATGATGGTTTGATTTTGGGTGCTGGGCACACATTGCAATATACAGATCATGTATCACAGAATCTTGGTCCGCTAATGAACACATGAAATCTATACAATCTTATTAACCAATGTCACCCCAATAACTTTAATAAAATAAAATTACTTACTTTTATAAAATAAAAGTACAAATGTCCTTTAGTTTTTATTTGTCTGATTTCTGAGACCAGGTGAAATGATCTTAGGACCTGACCTAATCATTGTTATGTAAGTGGAGTTAGGAAGTTAAAACTAGTTTTAACTTCATTAATTTAACTTAGTTTAATTTTAATTGTTTATCCTCACCCGAGGACATTTTTTCCATTTTTGTTCAGATAGAGTAGGAGGGAGAGAAAGGAAGAGAGAAAGAGAGAAACATTGTTGTGAAAGGGACACATCGAGTGGTTGCCTCCCACACGACCTCAACCAAGGCTGGGGACAAATCGCAACCGAGGTATGTGACGCTGACAGGAATCGAACCCGAAACTCATTGGTCCATGGGCTGATGCTCCAACTGCTGAGCCAAGCCAGCCAGGGCCATCAGTTTCATTTTAAATTATCAATTAAGCAATGATTTTAGTCATTATTTAAGAAATATAATATTCAAGATAGTAATGTTGATCTTATTTTTATATTATGTCTATAATTTGCAATCACATTTATAACCTATCAATAAACATTTTAATATATAACATCAATTTCTTTAAGTTATTTCTTGATTTTGTAATTTTGATTATTTTTCAAGAATACCTCCACATTTTTAGTCAGTGTATCTTTGACAAAGGGGCCAAAATCACACAATGGGCAAAAGATGGTCTCCTCAATGAATGGTGTTGATAAAACCAATTTCCAAAATGCAGAAGAGTGAAATGATGAAATTATCTTACTGTGTATCCAAAAATTGACACAAAATGGATTGAAGATCTAAATGTAAGACCTAAAACTAAAAAACAATTAAAACATGGAGGAGTGATTCTTGATATTGATCTGGGCAGTGCATTTTTGGATATGACCCCAAAACACAGGCAACAAAAGCAAAAATAGACAAACGAATTCCAACAAACTAAAAAGCTTCTGCTCAGCAAAGGAAATACTCAACAGAGTGAAGAAACAAGCTCTGGAATGGGAGAAAATATTTTCAAACCATACATCTTACAAGTCGTTAATATTTGAGGAACTCAAGTCAATAGCATGAAAACAAATAACCAGAACAAAAATGGGCAAAGGATGTGAATAGGTACTTTTTAAAATGAGAGATACAGCCCTGGCTGGTGCGGCTCGGTTGCTTGAGCATCTTCCCATGCACCACCATGGCAATGGTTCAATTCTCAGTCAGGGCCCGTGCCCGGGTGGCAGGGGAGATGCAGGCGACAGCTGATGGATGTTGGTTTCTCTCTTTCTCTCCCTCTCCCTTCCTCTCTCTCTAGAATGAATGAAAACATATTTAAATTTATAAAAGAGGGTGTCTGGGGCAGAAGGAGAAACATCTATAACAAAAATAAATTAATAAAAATGGGAGAAAAAAAAAGAAACCTAAAAAATTTTTTTAAAAGAAGCTATACAAGTGGCCAACAAGTACATGAAAAGATTCTCAACATCATTAATAATCAAGGAATTCCAAATCAAAGCCACAGAAAGATCCCATCATGACTTAGAATGGAAGGGAATCGATGAAACTGGAGGACATTATGTAAGTGATACGCCGGAGAGAGAGGCACTCTCTTTCTCTCCAAGCAGGGACAAGTTTGGGTAATGCAACAGGAGCAGTGAACCCCACAGGAACAGCAGACAAGAGCACCTTCTGGGAGGTCCATGACGTGAGACCTGGTGGGAACTTACATCTCTCCTCTTCTCACTCCTACGGAAGCCTCTGTGCACCTTGCACAACACCCTGATAAGAACCAGCACAGCCCTGTCCAGAGGAGACAGACTTCAATAGTGAAGCAGCTGTCATCTCAGAATTAAAGCCCTCTCATTCCCTGTGCCTATTGTAATGGTCTCCTAGATACACAAGGACTCACACCTTCCTCAAGCTCCAAGACCAACAAGTGTCAGACTCACCAGCCAAGGGGGTGATGGACAACTGAAGAGCCGACGATGACCTGCTGGTGGAGCAGGTTGGCGCTGTGTTCTTTCCAACCCGTCCTGCTGTGTGTACTTCAGCAGTTCCCAGAAGACAGAGACAGAACTGGAGGAGACTCACACTCAGGCAGACGGTTAGCAGGTGTTCCTCTGTAGCCCACCCCCAGTCTGTGACTTCTTAGTTTGTTTAATCCAAGCAATTGGGGTGCCCGGGTGAGAGCCATCCTCCAGGGAGACCTGATCTTTCTCCTGGGTCTCGTTCTCTGAGTGATCTTGGGAAAGTGCAGTCTCAAAAAGACAGAGGTCTCTGCAAGCAACCCATATCCGTGCAGGTAGTCCAGGGCCCCAGTTCCGCCGGCACATTCAGAGGACAATGATCTTCCTGAATCTGATATGCTTCTTCTACTGTTTCAACAGAGGAGCAGGTGTGTGTGTTGGGGGGGGGGGGTGTGGGACTTCTCCCCCTCTGCAAGCTGCATTAGAGTAGTTTGGGGCCCAGAACATTTCCTTACTGGAGATCAGGAGCCCTCCCAGCCTGTGCTGGGTGTGCAGCTTTGCAAGGGAGTGCTTTCCTGTTCCAGGCTTGATGTACACACCTTTGTGCTGCCTAAGGCAAGTGTTGGTAGCCCCCAGGCAAGTGCCAGCTTCCTGGATTTCAGACTCCACAGGAGAGAGTTGGGTCCTCCGATCGCTGCACCAAGTGGGGTGGGCACAGCCACACTGCTCGTATTGGGTGCGGAGAGGACCTGCCAGGCACGGAGACCATCGACTCCAGACACTGGGCCTTGTGCACTCCCTCCTCTCTGGGTCTAAGTGGATGCTGGGCACTCGAGCCGGTGTGCCCGTTGTGTGTCCTCAGTGATCTTGAGTCATGCCCTGGTCTCCCCCTTGAGGGGCACCCTCCTGCCTTTGAACTTGGGTCACACCACCTGCCCGCGCGGTGACCCTGAAACACTCTCGTCACTTAGTATGGGCAACACATACTTAAACAAGTTACAGAAAATAGTGTTTATAAATATAAACATATATGTATAAATACGTTTATTTCATCAATTTAAAATATATCTCCTCAACAAAATTTTAAATACCTGCTCATCAAGAAATATCAAGAAGGTAATTAAGAAGCCTCAGATTTAGAGAAATATTTGCAAAGCATGTATCTTGTTATAAAGACTTGTTTCTAGGATTTATAAGGAACTCCAATATTCAATATTAAGAAGGCAAACAACTCAATTTAAAAATGTTTAAAAATGCCTGACCGATGTGGCTCAGAGGTTGAGCGTCGACCCATGCACAGAGAGGTCGCCAGTTCGGTTCCTGGTCAGGGCACATGCCCAGGTTGTGGGCCAGATTCCCGATGAGGGGCATGCAGAAGGCAGCCAATCAATGTTCTCTTTCATCGATATTTCTATCTCTCTCTCCCTCGTCCTTCCTCTCTCTCTAAAATAAATAAAGAAAAAATAGAAAAAATATTTTTAAAAAATAAAAAAGTTTTTTTAAATGTTTAAAACTGGCAAAAGATTTTAACAGCCCTACATACACACACACACACACACACACACACACACACACACAGCCAATAAGCACATGAAAGAGGCCTAATATCTTATCATAAGTGAAATCTAAATGAAAGCCACTATAAGATCCATGTACCAAAATGCCAAAATTTAAAACGATAGGTAACACCAAACTTTGGCCAACATGAGGAGCAACCAGAACTATATGATATATTGTTAGTGAAAATGTGAAGTTTTGTAACCCCTTTGGGGAAATCAGGGTAGCTTTTCATAAAATCAAACACGCAACTACCCTGTGACTGAGCATTCCCTTCCTAGGTGTTTATCTCAGGGAAATGGAAACACATTTTTACAAACAGGCAAAGTATGTATGCAGACATTTAATGCAGCTTTTGTTGTCGTAGAGTAAAACTGGAATTGGGAACATGGTTGAACAAACTACTTTACTTGAGCAAAAGAATGCCACTAAGCAATGAAAAGAAACAAACTAAGTCCAACCGGTGTGGCTCAGCGGTTGAGCATCGACCATGCACCAAGAGGTCCGGGCACATGCCCAGGCTGTGGGCCAGATCCCCGGTGGGGGGCATGCAGGAGACGGCCGATCGATGTTCTCTCTCCTCGATGTTTCTGTCTCTCTCTCCCTCTCACTTCCTCTCTCTCTAAAAAATCAATAAAGGAAAAAAATGACATGAAATGAAAAAAAACTGATATAAGCAACTACACGGGGGATCTCAGAATATTTGGGGAGTGAATGAAGTTACAACAGAGCACCAACTGTGTGATTCCATTTGCATGAAATTATAGAACATGAACAAGTCAGATCAGTTGTGCAGGTCAGAATAGTAGCTGCCTTAAGGGGGGGACGGTGAAGGTCGGGGTGAAGGTTAATCAGATGCATGGCCTTGTCAAAAATCAGGGCAGTACAGTAACATTAGTTTATTTCATTGAACATGAGTCATGTATCTAAAGACAAAATCACTCTAAGCAAATATTGAGCACTTGTCAATAATATGCATTCTTAATAATCTATGGGGATTGCAGAAATGTCTACAATTTACTTTGAAATGCTTAAAAACTAAGCTGGATGGATGGATGCATAGGGAGACGAATGGATGCATGGGTATGTAGGAAGGAGTCACGGTACAATTCTAGTCACAGCATCAGAACGGCATGTGCCTGATGCTCACTGCAAAGTTTGATCAATTGCTTTATATGTTAGAAAATCTTTATAGTAAAGTATTGAAAAAAATCAACAAGTTCTTTGTAGGTGTTTCCTTATATTTTTTTTCATGTTTTTATTGACTTCTTTTTAGAGAGAGAGGAAGGAGGAGAGAGAGGTAGCAATATCGAGGTGAGAAAGAAACATTGATCGGCTGCCCCCTGCACAACCCCCACTGGGGATCGAGCCCACAACCCAGGCATGTGCCCTGACTGGGAATTGAACCGGGACCTCTCAGTCCATGAGACAACACTCAATTCACTGAGCCACACTGGCCAGTCGCCTTATTTTATTTTATTTATTTATTTATTTATTTATTATCCTCACCCGAGGACACTTCTCCATTTTTTTGTTCAGATAGAGTGGGAGGGGGAGAGAGAGAGAGAGAAACATTGACATGAAAGGGACACATCGAGTGGTTGCCACCCACACGACCATCCAGGGCCGGGGACAAACCGCAACCGAGGTACGTGCCCTTAGCGGGAACTGAACCCAGGTCTCTCTGGACCGCAGGCTGACGCTCTAACCGCTGAGCCAAACCGCCCAGGGTCTTATTTTATTTTTTTATTAAGCTAAGTTTTTTTGATCGATAAGTGTAAGTAATCTGAGTTCAGAAAAGCTTTCTTTATACCTCAATTGTTATTATCTCAGCCATGTGTTCTGACTATATCTTCAACTGTCTGTAGATTCCATCTGATTACTTGTCTTCTACATTCATCACTTTCAGTCATTACTTCCATCTCCTGACCCAACTGCTTTGTGTGAAAATGGTTATTTTATTTTTTTCTGCATTATCAGTTCTTGCTGTTCCCAATGCACATTTAAATTTACCTACCCAGTGTTTGATTTCAAGCTTTCTTTCGCTCACTCGGCTCCCTTTTCCACCCAGCTCCCCCATCGGCCGCCTCTCCCTTCAGCATGATGCTTTTCTGTTCTCCTATGATCCTTCAGTCTTTTTTTTTCTTTTTGTACATGCCCTTAGCAGGAACCGAACCCAGGACTCTCTGGTCCACAAGCCAATGCTCCAACCACTGAGCCAAACCAGCCAGGGCCATTTGTGGAGTCTTTTTAAAATTCTGTTTCTCCTGCATCGTGAGTGTAATAACAAATCCCTTTGTTTCATTTCCTGTGTTCAAGACCACTGTCAGAATGTTTTAAGGGAATTATACAAATTTTAATGAGGGTTGTATCCAGGGTCAGTAACCAAAAAATGTGTACCAATAACCAAAAAAATGCCAGAGCCAGCAGAGTGACCTGCAAAATCCTTGCCGTACGCATAAAATCTCCTCTCTGGCACTGACCAGGGGTTCACAAACAGCTTGTATACCTGTGACCTCTCATGTCCAACGTAGCATCCCCATCATAGAACCAAGAGACAGGACTAGCTTGTCTCTAAGCGCATCTCTTGAGAACCTCAAAGATTCCCAGTGCCTCTTGAGAACAGCAGTCAGAGCTCCTGTAACTATAGTTTGCTTTGGGTTTTTAACAAAAAACAAAAGAGATATATATACTTTATCTGCTAACTATAGCCTTGGTCCATGACCGGTCTCACAGCAGATAGTGCGCGAGATAAAATACTCTTAGTCGCCTCGGAACGCACAGCATGGAGACCATACAAATGTACAGAGATGGAAGCTGAGGAGCTTAAATCAAGCCCCACCTGCCGCTGCGGTCCTCACGCCCTTTATGTTACAATTACTGAATCCCCACCTTGAGAACCTGGTTGCTTTCTATTGTATCGGTCTGTACAGTAGATATGATACTTCCAGGAAACGACTGAAATTAAAATAATAGAGTTAGCGTTGGAAGTACTCCCTCAAGGAATTGTTATTGGTGGGAACCACAATTAAGAGTAGTTCATACAGCAAAATAAAGAAACGTGTTTTAATTAATCAGAGTGCTGAGTGCAGCCCCATGGCAATCAGTTATCAGTTAAATGTCACGGACGAATTAATAATATTGCCCTGTTCCAAGTAGAAACAATGTGTCAGGGGAAACCGTGTGAAAATATCACATTCCACGCTCATGAAACACTGGACTGAAGTTGTATCAATTTGGCCTCTGCCTAGGCCTTTCGTTCTAGAGGCCCATGGTCAAGTGGCCAGGCCTGATCTCAGGACACTGGTCTCTGCTGGATTTGAGCTCCCCATGTGGCCTCTGTCTGGTGGAACCCAGTGCCTGCTCTGGACACCATCTGCATGCTGATACTTGGAGAGGAGCCAACATCTCAACTGAATCCCAAGATAGTATCACAAGCAATCACAGCGGAAGGAAAGAGCTTTCTTTGTGCCTGTAACCTGGATTGCTTTGTCACCTAGTAGTTGAAGATGGGGCCAACAGGGAAAGAGGGGGTCACAGGAGGGAGACGAGTGTGAAGATACAGCAAGAAGGACACGTTTTAGACGAGAGCTGGTATCTGTGAGGTTCTGTCTTCACAGCTAAGGGAAGCAGTGCGGTGGCTTCAAAGGGACTCTGGATGGAAGAGTGAGAAGCTGAATTCTAGTCTCATCGTTTTTACCAACCAACAGATTAACCCTGTGCAAGGTCAGCTCACCTCTCTGGATCTGTCTTTTCATATATGAAATGAGACTAATAATAACCACCCTGCTCATCTCTGAAGACACTGCCTAAGCATCTCCATAGGAACCTTCGAAATGTAAGATTTGTATGGTGACCAGAATAGCTCTGATCACGGTGCAGCACTCGCTGCCCTGAGATTCATCCAGTGCAGAAAATCTACACAAGAAGAGCAAAAGAATAGAAGGGATTAATGTTTGAAATACACACAAAAACAGCTTAGGCCAGTAAGAATATATTGACCAGACACCATACACCCTTGTAGTATGTTCTGGAAATCAGAAGTAAAACATGCAATTCCTGCCCAAGAAAAGCACTAAACGCTCTTGTATGTGTAGTTATTATTTATCAAGGACTCGCCCATGGCCGAAACTGTGCTCCACACTGGCACTCCTGCAGTCTTCACGGCTGCCTGAGGATGCTGATGATAGCTCCAAACACAAACCCTATAAAGTTTTCGGTGGGAATAAAAATCACTTGGAGAACCTGCCATAAACGTCGTACTCCCGAGGATTCTGATTGCGCGCGGCATCAACAGAGCTTGGGAATTTGCATTTTTAACAAAGTAGCAGGTAATCTAAAGCAAGTAGAAGAGGTGCCGCTAATTCAGACACACCTCCTTACATTATTGCATTGAGATGCCAGGGGACGCAGAGATCCTGAAGACCAGTACTTAAAAAAAAATCTGACTGTAAGCATCATCTGACACATTGTTAAAAACGTAAGGTCCCTGACTCATCCCTTGGAGAGTCTGATGCAACAATCCGAGAACAAGCTGGAGAATCATTTCTTTCCCCCAAGGCAATTGTTGTCCCGAGTGATTCTTATGCTCAGACAGGTTTGCAGTGGAAGTGAATTGTCTGTGGTTACCTAGTAACGTCCTCTCCTAAGAACTGAAGCCCAGCTCCCCAGGCCCCCGGGCCAGACTTCTTCCAGTGCATTATCTCCTGGAAAGAAATATTCAAGAGGTGAGCACAGGTCATTGTGGCATCCCGACTGGAAAAGGGTAAGGGGTCCATGGGTTCCTGAGGCTAGTTCAGGTGTCCTGGGCTGGTGCTCAGAGCCATGATCCCAAAGTACGTCCTGTGTGGAAACTAGAATGAACTGCTGCACATCAAGCCTGAGGAGGGGTAAAAACACATCCGTGGAAACTTGTCACAGCCCCCAAAATGGCTTAGGCAGCTGCAGGAAGCAAACCAACCCATAGAAACAGTAACTCGGGCGGAAGGAAGGTGCGGCCCAGTGCAGGCCCCTGGTTTTCCCAGCGCGCTCAGTACTGGGCGGTGCGCAGCAGGGCACAGGAGACGCCCATGGATGGTGACACGCATTTACCCAGCCCTGCGCGCTGGATTCCGGGAGCAGGCGGCTGGGGCTCCCAGGGGAAAGCGTGCGGGACCCTGAGCCCACGGGGGAAACAGTAGGAGTCTCTGCTGAAGTTCGGTTTAGGCAGCAGCACCTCTTACAATGAGGGTATCAGAGACAGGAAGGTGCCCTCTGGGTGTTAGGAGCAGGGGCCACACTTTCTCACCCCGTGATTCCTGTCTGTACAGCCTGCAGGGAGGCACATGGCTCCCCGAGCCTCAGTTTCCACATTCAAAAAACAAAAGGAGGTTAAACCCCTTCCTACCCACAGGGCTGTCGGAATAATAAAGATGCATTGGTTCATGTTCTAGTATGAGAAAGACCCTTTGTACATCCTAGGAGTGGAGATTAGGCTCTTTCTGAGAAATGATTTTCTTATTTCTGGTTTTCTTTTCTCTGAAATGTAGGAAACCACATGGTGTTAAGGAAAAAAAAAAGGATTGTGTTTTGACTGCTTCCTCTTTTTTGTCAGAAGGGCAGGGAAGAAGAAAGACAAATGCTATGCTGACAGCTTTGTATAATTTTTCACAGTCAGTGCTCAAAAAATTCTTGCAAGGTAGAGAAGATTACCTCCATTTTCCAGACGAGAAACAGGCTCAGAGAGATGACGGACTTTATTTAAAATCACACTGCTTATTAGCAGATCCAGGATTTGAGCCGTGCCTGAGACGGTAGTAGATGTTCAAGAAATATATAGAGAATAAATATATATTATGTATTATATACAAAATGTAAATATGCATGTAATGTATAAAGAAGGTCCCGAAAACCAGAACTTTTTCCCTACTAGACTGTACATTTACATCAGAGTCCAAGTAGCTGTTCAGGCTCGTGTTCATTCAGCGAGCGCTCCTCTAACAATGGCCTCGTGCAAGTCTCTGTCGGACATGCAAAGGTACATCAGACAACATTCTTTTCCTCGAGAGTTTGATAGTTCATGGGAGGAAATGTGCATGTTCAGAAATGATCAAGACGTGCGCTGGAATGTGCTGAGCAAGTGGAACAGCCAGAGGGAGACAGAAGAATCCTGGCAGACACCTTCAGCAGACTCTGCAGGGGTGTTTAGACCTTGGTGCCCAGGAATGAAAAGTAGACAACGCGAGCATCAAGAACAATCTGAACGGGGTCCCGAGGCAGCATTGAACACACGTCCAAGGGACAGGGTTGTTTAAAGGAGCGGTATGGTAAGTTTGGGGAGGTAGACAGGAGGACCCCCCATTTCTACACCTGTTTGGTAGCCACACCTTCTGCACAGCACCCCTCGGAGCCTTCACCTGAGAGAGCCTTCCAGTATACTTACTGCAGGGGGCTCCCCACTAGGTGTTGAGGAGGGGACAAAATGAGCCTGCAAACAAGACATTCAAAGAAACGCCTGGTTTTCTCTACCAATCAGAGCTCACAAGATGTCTACGTTGAATTCCTACCAGCCAATAATCGGGGGGTACTGAAGTACTTCAGAAAGGCCAGTATAAAGATAAAGGAATAGCTGGCCAGTGTGGCTCAGTGGTTGAGTGTCGACCCGCGCATCAAGAGGTCGCCAATTCAATTCCTGGTCAGGACATGTGCCCAGGTTGTGGGCCTGATCTCCAGTGGGGGGCACGCAGGAGGCGGCCAATCGATATTCTCTCTCATCTGATGTTTCTCTCTCTCTCTCGCACTCTCTCTCTCTCTCTCTCTTTCTCTCTCAAAAAGCAATAAAAAACAAATTAAAAATATATATATAAAGGAATAAATTCTTTATATGCTGCTACCAATTTTCTGTGGCCTGTCCCCCCGTTTTATTAGAAAAGGTGTGCAGGTAAGACAAAAGTGCAATGACAGTAATGCACTTGGAGGAACCAAAATTAAAATTCACCTCTGGAAAAATATTCATTTCCTGCCTCTGATTCATGCAAACATGAACATCAAGACTATCACATTATTCATGAATACGATTAATATAACTCTGCCTAATGAATTAATTCCTTCTGAGAAACTAAAGGTAGAAATGTTTCCTTTCCCCTTAATCCTCTCTAATAGATGCAGATTTTCCAAGAGAAGTTATTTTTGTTTTTTTCCCCTACATTATGATGTATTGATTAGGTGGAGTCCCATCCTCTGCAGGGGTGAGTGAGGAGAGAACATGGTTAATTGCAGTCTGTGCAAACATGGACCTTCCATTCCAGACCCAGACGGAGCGAAACTTATTTCTTTAGTTCGTTCTCAGGAACTTTATAATTGCATTAGGGTGGTTGGTTACTCTGAGGTGTTTGACCCAAAGAAATCATTTCTTTCCTCTATACCCTCACTAGTCTAAAAAAAATGGACAAAATTTTACTTTGCTCTTAAAAGTGTAGAATGGTACAAATATTTTGGAAAGCAACTTGGCGTACATCAAGAAACATTAAAATGTTCAATCCTTTGACCCAGAAATGTTATCTCTGCAAAGTGTCTGAAGGAAATAATCCTACATACAGAAACCATAATGTGTACATCCAGCACCATGTGACTTACAGTAATAAAAAAATAGAAAATAATTAAATGTTTAACAATAAAAGGCTGGCTAAATAAACCACGTATTACCTTTAATGGAAGATTATATAGATATCTTAAGATGTTTACAAAACACTACGAGATAGAAAATAAAATGGAAATCCTCCTGATATTGTAATTACGGCAGTGATGGCGGCTAACATTCATTGATCACTCCGAGTCCACCGCGTCAAGTCCACGTGGACATCGTACAAGATCCAGTGAGCTAAGCACTGTTACCATCCTCCCACATAGCAGGTGACAGTAGGAAAGCCTACAGACATCACTGTCCGCAGTCACACTGTGTATCCGTTTTGAAACCAGATTCTCTGTCATGCTGAGCCCCCAAGGCCACTCTTAGGTCAACAATTTACTAGAAGGACTTAGAGAGCTCTGAAGAACTCTTATATTCAAAATTATAATTGCTTACAGCAAATAATAGAGCCTGAGTTCAGCCAAGGCAAATGGGTCAAGGTCAGGAGAGACCAGGCACAATCTCCCTGTGTACTCTCCCAGTGGTGTGGTACACACAGCGCTTCATTCTCCCTGAACAATGTGTGCCAACACGCATGGGGTACCACCACCCGGGGAAGCTCACCTGAGCCTTGGTGTCCTAGAGTCTCACTGCTGGTCAATCACATGGGCATGGACGCCCACTAAACTGCCTTCACTTTCTTAGTCTCCAGTTCCTTCACATACCAAACTAATACAGCTTGGCCCGAGGCCTCCCCGTGACTACAACTGTTAGCACAGACTCTCTGGGAGGCCCATGGCCCATAGAAAACACTCACCAGGCAGAACTTTCCACAGGCACAGAGGTTCTCTCTCAGGAGCTGGCGAAAGCCGGTTTTTTCCTTGAGTGTGCAGAGTTTGAACACCCCAGAGGGTGTGTGAAGGTGACGCTGTGCACCCAGGGGGGTAGGAGGGCAACGCCGAGGGGTGACAGGAGAAGGATCCCACTGAAGGTAGTCGTGGAACAAAGGTTGTGAGAGCGGCAGAGAGAAAAGTCCTCTGGAAGGTTGGGAGTTAGAGGCACGATGAATTTCGGAAGTGAAATGTGATGACAGCATTATTTCTGACAACCACCTGTGAAAGTAGAACGAGATCATCATAAAAAGTTTCATTAAAAAATGTGGTTGGTGCTCGCTGGAGGAAAGAATAAGGAGAGAAAAGGGCAAAGGGTCAAGCTGGATGGGCAGGAGGGGCGGGACATAAAAGGGGCTTTGCCTTTCTGACAAATTTAAAGCTTATCCTATGAGACACGGAGTGATTGCGAGTTTTAAGGCCCTGGAGAAAGATGGTCATATGTTTGCTTCATTAAAACAAATGTCACAGCAGAGTGGACCTTAGACTGATAAAGTCTTGACAGCAGTAGGCAGATCACAGGTAGGTGGTGACTGAAAAAACTCCCACTGGGAAAAACTGAATAGCTAAGCGAAGATAGTGATTGTCATAGCAGGAAAACAAAGAAGAACTTAATGAAAAGAGATATCATGGGGACAGGACTTCGTGAAAGATTGGACATGGAAGCCATACCTTACTCCCTGGCCCCCGGCCAAGTACAAGATGTTATTGCTCAGTTAGATACAAAATGCGGGAAGGAACCCACGTTGGAGGTTGTGATAGAGGCAATGCTACAGAGTCAGCAGACCTGTTCACTTTTCTCTCCAGCCCCCCAGGAGGATTGTATTGTAGACCCACGTGGCTGTTCTAGCCAATGATATGAGGACGTAAATTATATAGCCACTTCCAGTCCCAGCCCCCAATCTCCCATGATCCTCCACGTTGTCTTGCCTGGCTGCCCAGGGGGGACTTCAGGGTGATTTTGGAGCCACAGAAAGGAAGCAGCTTGGGATTGTGAGTTGCTGCTGAAAGGAAACCACCACACACACCTCAGACCATCACATGAGAAATACTCTTCTGCGACACTAAGCCAGTGAGACCTGGTGTTCTTTCTCACAGAACTTAGTGTGTCTTGACTAAACCAGAAATTGATACCTTGAAGTATGGAGGTGGTGTAAGAGAAAAACCAAGCCAACAACAGAAACCAAACCAAGTAAACTAAACCTGCTTAGGTTTCATTGCCCCAGTTGATTGGCAGGTGGCAGACAGGGCGGACCTGGCTGGCTGGAGATCACGCTCTGCAGGAGCCGATCCCTTGGTGAATGGCCATGCTAACCCGGAAGGCAGGCCACGCTCCTCTGGAGCTGAGAAACAGGCTGCACACAGACTTTACGAGTGTGTATTGGTTGTTATTGGAGGCACTTGGCAAGGATTAAATGAAAGCAAAAAATAGTTCAGGACAGAATCGGCTCATTGGCAAGCAGACAAGAGAGAGAATGGCAAAGCCCAGAAATGCAGAGCTGGCCAGGTTTGGAAAAGCTAACTATTCCTAGGCCCCATGGGTAAAGGGTGCAATTTTAAGAAGCTAAGAATAGGAGACCTGGGGCGACTTTGGAGTTGAACAAAAGGACACAGCTCTGTGGCAAAGATCAGAATAATCACGTGCCCTTCCCAGAAATCATTTCAGAATTCTCAAGCAAGGAGCTCCCCCTTCACCAGAGAAAGGAGGAGCCCTCACAGCGGTGAAGCGAAGAAATAAATCAGATTTGTGAATCAGGACTTACAAAACAACTTTGGGTACTGTAACGACCTCATGAGTCTGACAAAGAAGAAATAAATCAGAAGCCTGCAAAGTTTGTAAGAAAATTGTTTTTCCAAAGAAAATATAACACTGGAACAGAAATAATAACAGAATGGGGGGAAAATATTTTGTTCAAGACTCAAAATAACCCTGCAACCACCAATCCTCCGTGAGCAGAAAGGAGGCTGGAATACCGTGTGGGAAACAAATCCTCCTGTCTCTCTACAGACATGGCCAAGGGAGATGACAGACACAGAGGGACCCCCTCAAAGGTGGAGCCAACGACCTTAGAGAACAATAAGAGCACAATGGAGGATCAAGTCAGAACTGCTCCCCTCCCTTAGTAGAAAACCCCCACTTTCTGTCCAGCAAGAATTGGACGTGGATGACTGTGCCTAGGATATTCTGTTCCCTCTTCCAAATGGAAGTTTTATTTCAGTTAAAGCCTCTATTGGCTGGCGGGGAACCACATGCATCTTCTCTATTGGCTGGTGGGGAACCGCGTGCATCTTCTCTATTGGCTGGTGGGGAACCGCATGCATCTTCTCTATTGGCTGGTGGGGAACCGCGTGCATCTTCTCTATTGGCTGGCGGGGAACCGCATGCATCTTCTCTATTGGCTGGCAGGGAAATGTGTGAGTAAAGATAATTTGCATTTTCATTCATGGGTCACTGAGCCACAAAGAAGCAGTGCCTGGTCTGTGGAGAGAATGCCAGCTGCAGACCTGGGCTTTATCATGGATGTCATGTCTAGATGGCTTTCAGTCGACCCCCGTAAGAAGAGATAACATTGGTCCTAACGGTGGGAGGAAAGGGTCCCGGTCCTGAAAGCTCCCCATTAATCTCCATGCTCCTTTCCTTTTTCTGCAGCCAACATGGACCGAGAGGGAACTTGAAGCCTTGCAGTTGCTGGTGGAGGAAAGCAGAGTTGTGGCGTTGAAGGAGCCTGGGTCCCTGAGTGCCTGCCTGGATCACATTGAACAGGGTGAGCCATAAACGTTTCAGGATTTGTGTTACAGCATCTGGCAGGACCTTTTCTACTTCACATAAGGAGAAAGAGTATGAATTCCTTTTTGAATGGGATCTCTTAGAGATGCTTATGACACATTGAGGCTGAATATTCATCAGGCAATCATATTCATTGTGTGTGTGCACACGTGCGTGTGCCTGTATGTGTATGTGTGTGTGCATCATCTAGGAACTATGTCTGAGGCAGTCACCGACCCTTTCCTACTTCTTTCATTGAGAGATGAAGTCTAGTTCCTTTGAATCTGGGGATCTGGGCTAGATGTAGTGACTTGATTGACAAATTAATGTGTATATGAAGTGAGGTCATAAAAAGCTTCGCAGGTTCTGCCTGGCTTTGTGCAACATGGCTTTGAGTGGCAATAAAAAAAAAAAAAAAAAAAAAAAAAAACATCATGCTGAAGATGCTATCAGTAGGTGCTCTGATGGGCAATCCCAGCTGAACCTTCTAGTCATCCCCACTTAGGTGCCAGACATGTGTGTAAAACCTGGGACACTGACCAGCCCAACCACCAGCTGAATCCTGACCACTGGCGAGAACGTATCTAACAGAAACAGTGGCCTGCAGGGAAACTGGCCCTCTGGGATAAAAATGTTTAAATACTTTCGTGTCCGCTGATTTCTGTGATGTAGTATGCCCACTCTGGCCTTCAGGCCCTCAAAGTTTCAGCTATAGGGCTCACACAGTTCCTGAGCATTGGACAATCAGCCCTTGGGAGCCGACACCAGCTAGCGACAGCAACCCACAGGAGAATATCTTCACTGTGCAAATCTCTGAACCACACATCCCAAGATATGACAAATTGCTTTGTTTTAAGGTGCTAAGTTCTGAGTATTGTTTATACAGCAACACGTAATTGGAATCTAGCACTATATTCAGCGACACTGTCTTTTTGTCCCCAAATCAGGGGTGGGGAGGCAACTCTGAGGACAGATATGTGACGTATCCTTCCTTATGGACCCTAAGGATGACTCAAACAGTCGGGGAGGAACTTTCTTCAAGCCGATGGAAAGCCAGCATCTCAGTTCTCATCCAGCTGCCCGCATTCTCATCTGTAGAAGAAGATGTTCAAGGAGACACAAAGGGTCAGTGGCAGTTTTGTGAATGCTGTGATCCCTGAGCTCCCACGAGAGTTTTAGGTCCAATCCCTGCCCTAATCTGAATGCAAAGACTGTGGGAAGCCTAGTGTCTATGTCCTTTGTTGGACATCTGCTTTTAGGCACTAAACTTGTTGACCTGTTCTGTTTCTCCTATCTCTGCAATGAGGAAGGAAAATAATATTGCCCAGTTACTTTATCATGTGGAGATGACACGTAACTTTAGAGGGAATGATGATGAGAGAGCAGAATGGGCAGAGGCCCTGTCACAGTGTGTCAAGGAGAGAGGATGCTTCTAGGCTTAGCACTGACCTGACTGGTTTGGGGACACTAAGGATCTAGAAAGAAATTGATCTCACTCAAGTGGTAACCACAGGAGCCACAAGGTTGTTAATGAGGTTATGGAAACTACCTCAGGATGAGGAAGCACCTACAAACTAGCAACAGTGCCAAAAGAAAGAACTTTGCTGGAACTGGGGAACACCTGTCATCACAGGAGTGGTGGACTCAAGTGCAGTCAAGTCGCCACTGCTGAAATTCTTCTTTGAGGAAGTCTCCTGGAGGTCTCAAGGGTATTCAGAGAGTATCTCTGGCTCTCTATCTTCCAGGCAGATAGTAGGGCCCCTCTTCCTGCCCCCCTTGTGGTGGGGTGGGACCATGTCATCATTTCCAGCTAGAGGGCCATGAGGTGTAACATCTTAGATTTCAACTAAACAAGTGTGAAATGAAGGAGACTTAGTTAACAAAGCTGAGGAGTCACGTGTGCTATTAGGGCTTGACTCTGAACCCAAACACACCTGGGCTCAAGTCCCAGCTTACTTTTGACAAATACCCCAATAAGGACTTGAAGATTCCCCATTAGCTCTTCTGAAACAAGTTCAAAGAGCTGGTATCTGTGACTATTCCCCATCAAAATAGCCACTGTATTGGCATGAGTGGATAAAAAAGCTGTGGTACATATACACAATGGAACACTATGCAGCTGTAAGAAAGAAAGATCTCTTATCCTTTGAGACAACATAGAGGGACCTGGAGGTATTATGCTAAGTGAGATACGCTAGTCAGAGAAAGACAAGTATCACATAATCTCATTTATTTGTGGAATATAATGAACTAAATAAGCTAATGAACAAAACAGACCCACAGACATAGAAGTAGGGTTCAGGTGACAAACCTCAGAGGAGGGGGGCTGAGGGGAGGGAAGAAATAAACCAAAGAACTTATGCATATAAGTACAACCAATGGACACAGACAACAATGCTGTGGGGGAGGGATGGGACTGGGAGGAGGGTGTCAATAGAGGAAACAAAAATTAATTAATTAAAAATAAAAATAAAAAATAAATCAAACCCTTTCTATCTATTTATTTATTTAATTTATTTTAATCCTCATCCGAGGATATTTTTGTATTTATCTTCAGATAGAGTGGGAGGGAGAGAGAGGGAGAGAAAGGGAGAAAGAGAAACATCAATGTGAGAGAGACACGTCAGCTGGTTGCCTCCGCACGATCCCAACTGGGGCCGGGGATGAACCGCAACCAAGGTACGTGCTCTTGGCCGGAATTGAACCCAGGACTCATTGGTCCGTGGACCAATGCTCTACCACTGAGCCTCACCGGCCATGAGGGCACACCTGGCGTCAGGGACACTCCGTGTGCTCCTCCGTGCCTTGCGCCAGGCGGCTCCCCTGTGTGGCTGTGCCTGAGTCATGTGCTGTATAACAGACAAGGGATCTCGCAGGGAAAGTGTTTCTCTGAGCTCTGTGAGCTGATCTAGCAAGTTCATCAAACCCAAGGGGGAGGCTGTGGGACCCTCTGATTGATAGTCAGTCGGCCCGAAGTACAGGTAACAACCTGGACCCAGACAGGCATTTGAAGTGTGTGAGGGGGTGGTCTGGTAGGACTGAGCCCTCAGCCTGTGGGATCTGATGCTGTGTCCAGGAAACAGTGTCAGAATTGAGTGGAAGTGTAGGACGCCCCGCTGGTGTCTGGAGAACTGTTTGTTGTTGGCATGGAAACCACACACACACACACGCATGCACACACACACAGAAATTGGTCTCAGCACCAAGTAGGTATTATAAATGTTCATTTTTCCCCAAGAATGATTGCTTCCAGTCAGATATGATGAAGCCATCTTTTACTAAAACATAACCTTTCGCTCAGGTCCTCATCCCTTTAGCAGCAAGCGGCATCTCCTGTGGGGAATGACTTGCCGATGTCTCTATCGGAGACATTCAGCTTCATGTATATTTGAAGACTCTTTGTTCCCCTTGTTGTCTTTGTACCTTGTCAGTTGTCACCTGGGTCCCTGCAGGTCTCTGGGAATCGATGGCGGGCTTGTAAAGCATTTCTGGACTCCAGGGACCTGCAGGTCTGCGATCTGACCCTTTCTTACATCGTCCCTTTTCTTCCCTGTTGTGACTCCCCAGAGGGCAGTGGGGCCTCGGTCGATCCTTATTGTTTGGGCCCACTTCCCACTTTCACAGGACGTAGTGAAGCCACAAAACGCCGCACATTCTCTTGTCCCTGTCCTCCAACTGTATCTCCAGCGCCTCCGCTAGGGAAGACGTAAGGGTCAGGAAAACCAGCACTGTGGTCCTTGGGAGAACTCCAGCGTGGGGGGATCAAGGCCAGGGGACGGTCCTTGGGAGAACTCCAGTGTGGGGGAATCAAGGCCAGGGGACAGACCTTGGGAGAACTCCAGTGTGGGGGGATCAAGGCCAGGGGATGGTCCTTGGGAGAACTCCAGTGTGGGGGATCAAGGCCAGGGGACAGACCTTGGGAGAACTCCAGTGTGGGGGGATCAAGGCAGGAATAAGGTCTGCAGAGGTGGTGAGAGATCTCAGAGGAGGGGACCCCATCCAAGGCCAGGGGACGGTCCTTGGGAGAACTCCAGTGTGGGGGGATCGAGGCCAGGGGACAGTCCTTGGGAGAACTCCAGTGTGGGGGGATCAAGGCCAGGGGACAGTCCTTGGGAGAACTCCAGTGTGGGGGGATCAAGGCCAGGGGACAGTCCTTGGGAGAACTCCAGTGTGGGGGGATCAAGGCCAGGGGACAGTCCTTGGGAGAACTCCAATGTGGGGGGACCGAGGCCAGGGGACAGTCCTTGGGAGAACTCCAGTGTGGGGGGATCAAGGCCAGGGGACTGTCGTTGGGAGAACTCCAGTGTGGGGGGATCAAGGCCAGGGGACGGTCCTTGGGAGAACTCCAGTGTGGGGGGATCAAGGCCAGGGGACGGTCCTTGGGAGAACTCCAGTGTGGGGGGACCGAGGCAGGAAGAAGGCCTGCAGAGCCATGAGGGATCTCAGAGGAGGGGACCCCATCCAAGGCCAGGGGACGAGCAGGGAGGGCCTGACAGCATCGCGGAGGCGCTGCGGAGGTGACTTCCAGTTGGCAGATGCAGGGGGGAGGGAGCAGGCTCCAGGGCGTCCTGGTGAAGCGGTGAAGCCTTCGGGTCCTCCTCCTGTATGCGACACACGTCGTCCGGCTCCACCCGTTCTGGGTTGTGTGCTGTATATGCCAGGCGCCCGGAATTCAGCTTTGTTCTTGTGTGTTTATCTTTAATTTGTTTATGCATTAATGGGCTATTTTAAAAATTTTTATCTTTATTGTTGATGTCACCCCCTTTTTTTCCCCATTGACCCCCCTCCCCCCTGCTCCAGCCCCCTCTCCAGGCCTTTATGGCACTATGGTGTGTGTCCAGGGTTAAGACTGCTGCAGCCACTATGGGGAACAATACGGTGTTTCCTCAAAAAATTAAAAATGGAACTGCCATTTGACCCAGTGATCCCACTTCTAGGACTATATCCTCAGGAGCCTAAAACACCAATCAGAAAGAATATATGTACCCCCATGTTCACAGCAGCACTATTTACAATAGCTAAGATCTGGAAACAGCCCAAGTGTCCATCAGTAGATGAGTGGATAAAAAAGCTGTGGTACATGTACACAATGGAGTACTATGCAGCTGTAAGAAAGAGAGATCTCTTATCCCTTGAGATGACATGGAGGGACCTGGAGAGTATTATGCTAAGTGAAATAAACCAGTAAGAGAAAGACAAGCACCACATGATCTCACTTGTTTGTGGAATCTAATGAACAGAATAAACTGAGGAACGTAACAGATCTGGAGACACAGAAGTAGGGAACAGACTGACAAACCTTAGAGGGAAGAGGGGGGGTGGGGGCGGAAAAGATTAACCAGAATTAAACTTGAATAAGAGGATTCAGGTCCTTCCAACCCTCCCACGTTGTCTTGCCTCGTGGCCACGTGTCAGGATGAGCACCATCAGGCTCAGAGCACAGAGCAGAGCAGGGACGTGGGCAGGATGGGCTTGGCCGTGGGTTCTGGCCGCCCCACCTGAGCTCCAGGAGGTTCGGACGCCAGGCAAGGAGTGAGAAGAATTGCAGAAAGAGCAGCTGGTAAAGCCAGACCCTGGCCGAGGATGGACCTCTGTCAGGCCAGGAAGGTGGGCCAGACCTTTGTTTATAAAGTCCCCTTTGCCAAAGATGAAAAAACTGGGCAGGAAGAGACCAATTTGTAAACAACCCACTGGGCACAAGTGGTACGGAGGCCACGTCACGCCCTTCAGAGACTTGCTTGTCAGCAGAGGAGAAGTGGACACAACAAGCTCAAGCCTAGAAGTTTCCCTGGAAATCGACATTAAATACTGCCCCTCCCCCTTCGATAGAATGAGCTGGGTCCGACTGCGGTCGTCTGAACGGCTCTGTGGAAGCCGGAGCGGACTGACGTTGGCCAAATCCCCAGGTCAGGTGACATGTCATCAGGTGGAGAAAAGGCAAGTCTCCTGGAAAGAGAAAGGGTCAAGGGGATTCAATGACGATGGAAATGTCTGCAAAAACAGCCTGACTCAAGTACAGAGCACGTGACCCTCATGCGTCACCGATGATTCAGGGGCAGAGATGAACCAGGAGGGTCGGGTCTGGCACACCCCTCCGACAACAAGGGCCTCTGCCACACGTTACAACTTGCACTTTAAATCCTCCCTGGACCATATCTTTCCATTTATCTTTAGATAGAGTAGGGAGGAGAGAGAGATCGACGTGAGAGGGACACATGGATTGTTTGCCTCATGCGGGACCCCAACCAGGGCCGGGGACCCAACCACAAGGTACGTGCCTTTGACCGGAATCGAACCCCCGACTCTGTGGTCAGCAGCCGTCACTCTAATCGCTGAGCCAAACCGGCCAGTGCTGTGTTACAGCTTTGATCTGGATTATCTCTCCGGGAAGAGAGAGCATCCTTGTCTCCCTACAGCACAATGGTATTTTTGGAGAGAGGGAAGGTTTCCAGGGGCTAATTAAAAAGCGTTGTGGAGACGGGGTGAGAATCTCAGCGCGGAGCAGCCAGAATGTGCCCGAAACGTCTTCATCAACTGGACAGGGATGCTGGGGACTCCGAGGGCTGCCGCCCGGTCCTCCCGGAGCCCACCGCGGCCTAAGGAGCCGCCCTTTGGACAGAAAAGGTCGTCTGATGTAAAAAAAAAATGAGATGACCCCACAATTTAATTATTCCTCCCAAAGCGAAATGAATTCCTTCAACACAGAACCTAGTTTTGGTTTAGACCAGAATAACAAGGTGATGTCCGAAATGTAAGTGTAGCTCACTGCTTAATGTCAGCAGATTCTTGTCTTTCGTGGGAAACTAATACGAAGGGGGCTGAGTTCCTGTTCTCATGACGTTTTTCATTAAATAGAGAGGATACGGTCATGCATTTAAGTATCATTCATTGAACATGATTCTGTGCTGGACTCGAGGTGAGTGAGAAAACACAGGTCCCCTGTGCAGGGGCCGCCACTTTTCAGGGGGCCACGGAGATGCGGCAGGTGGCTGCCAGGTGGCGCGACCAGCGAGACAGGGCGGCTGCAGTGTTAGGGGAGAGACAGGCCACCTACCCGGAAAGGGGAAGGCGCTCTGGGGAGGGGTCTAAAAGAGGCGACGTTGCATGGAAGTGCTGGGAGGGGGGACATAAGTAAGGACAGATGGGGAGTTAGGAGCCTTCCCACCGAGGGGACAGGGTTCACAGAAGACGAGACTCCGCGAGCTCCCGGGACAGCCCAGCGCGCGGTGCCCGGTGAGACGCAGGAGAAGGCGCCAGGCTGATGGGGTCCTCCGTCCCTGCCCAGGCCTGTGGCTGTCCCAAAGCAGCGGGGCAACTGTGTGGACCCCAGCACCAGGGTTCAGGCCTGAAGGCAACACGGACCGCAGCGGAGAGCGCAGGGGAGGCGGCCGAGCCCTGCGCCAAAGCGGGTCTGCCGCCCAGAACTGACCCTTAAGCTGGTCCCTTTCCTACCAGCCGCTCATCCCGTCGCCTCTCTGGCCTCCCGTCTTCCCTTCTGTGAAATAGCGACAACCATACCACCGACCTTGTGGTAATGGCTCAATGAGAAAACGGAGTGTTCCTGTGAGCACCGTGGGGAAGGCCCTTACAGCAAGAACAGTGTCTCCTAGGGACCAGGCCGGGTCTGGAGAAAGTGGTACACACGCCTCTAGGGACGTGGGAAGTGACGTGATCTGAGGTGGGACTTCGCATTTTTCTCATGTTCACGTGCCTGTGTTCATTGCGTAGTAAAATGATCACGACGAGGGTAAGAAAGCTGTGGTCACTGGCAGTATGACCCAGCGAACATTCAGAGGAGTTTACAGAGAAGGGCCCAGGCTGTGCGGAATAACCTCAGTGACAGCCCCACGGGGGAAGACGCTCAGGGTGAGTCTGCGCAGCGAGAGCCGTGCGGTGGACTAGGCTCGGCCGAGTTTGGACCGAAGCTGGGAGGACAGCTCCAAGGGCTAGCGACACATGTGCAACGTGAAAGTAGCCATAGGTTACAGGGGGACTCAGGATGTAACCACCTACGAGGCATGGACCCGTGAGGAGGCTGAGAGGGTGAAGGAGGAGACACCCTGAGACGCTGGTAAAGATGGCCAATAAAATAAGGCCGTTTTTGACATGGGAGAGTTTTCCCAAAGTAACCTTGATTCAGAGGAGAATGAGTGGAGGTTGGGGTCACGCCATCAATGCCACATCCTCAACCCTCCTTACTTTGCTCTCTGAGTCTCAGCTTTCTTATCTGGAAGACAGGGACAGCAGTCATTTTCTTAACACCAGGGGCAGCATAAGCCTCGCACAGAGAAAGGAAAAACTGGAATGGATAGAAGCAAAGGGAAGTGAGATTGGATGTTTTGGCCTGGCATTTAGTAGGTGCCACATAAACGCTGATTTCTCCTTTTTCGGTCTCCGTCACATTTATGTAGGCGGTACCCAGAAGTGTGACGTTTGGAAAACCGATCTGAACAAACAGCAGTAAGAGATTTCCCTCTGATGCCTGGGGGCACAGCTAACATTGCCCTCTCCTGGGCTCCCACAGCAGTTAACAAACACCTCGATTATAAGACTCATCACACTGGAGAAGTGTTGTAGTTTGTTCCTGAAGGTGCTGTCTTGAGTTTGCATCTCTAACCCAACCACCAGAAATGTGTAATGTTCAATTGCAATAGAAATCTACGTATGCAATTGTAGATTAATGATCCCCATGCAAACAGCATTATTTCAGTAATGTTTACATTGATCACCTGATATAACTCAGAGAAGTGATGTCATTTGCCCAAGGTCTTGTCGGCATTCTTAGCAGAGCTGGGGCTAAATCTGTGTCTTTTGAGATGAAGGAGCCTGCTCCTCGCCCTGCCAGCACCCGGGAAATGAGCACGTGGTGGAGAGATGGGGTCAGACAGACAGCAGCACAGGTCTCTGGGCGCAGGGAAGGAGCAAAGATAAGTGAGCACCAAATGGTTCTACCTTCGCCTGTCTCATTCCTAACATTCCCAAAGCAGAAAAATGACGCCCCATGCACAGAATCACCTTCACAGCCGTTACACAAACAAGCAGCCGGAGAATCGAAATGTACATGCCGAATACCTACCAATTTCCCGGGTAATAGCTCTCTCTGGGGAGAGAGTGTGGGGAATGGGATTGCGGGTGGTGACTTCGGCTGTCTGTAATTTTTTCCCCAAGAGCTGAAATAAATATGATAAATGGTAACATTTGTGAGATGTTGGTGGTGAGTACACAGGTGTTGTATTGTGTGCTTTTCTAAATGTTTTAACCATTTTTGTTTTCTGGGTTTTGTTTTGTTGCTTTTTTGGTGTTTTTTTTTTTTAAAGAAAAGAAGGTCTCCTCAGCCCACAGGTATCTGAAGCCCTGTCTGCTCAGAGCCTGGAAGAGTCCTTGGAACCAAGTGACTGTCAGCCTGTCAAGAAGCAGGGTGGGGGTTCCCCCAGGCAATGGAACAGAGTTTCTGGGGTGGTGGGGTTCTTGTGGGGAGAGGAGAGGGCTTTCTGGGAAAGTCTCTAAGGGACTGAGAGAAGGTGCCCTCGTGGGAAGTCCCAGAAGTGGGGACAAAGGCTGACCACGCCTTAGGGGCTGCACCTGCTCATTTCTGGTGCTGAGCTGTCCTGAGAGCGGGTAACTCGTCCTCTGGTCGGTCAGGGACCGTCTTTGCGGAAGAGCTTTCCCGCTGCGCTGGCAAATTTAAACATCCTCCAGGGAAGAAATCTGAGGCGCTCATTTCCCTCTGTGAAAGCCTGACAAACACATCTGGGGTGAGGAAGTGGAGTCCCCATTTCCACAGCTTCATAATCATGCTGCGGCTGCTGCTAATAACGATGTCAATGGCGAATCCTTTTGTATTAGAAATCAATAAACTGAAAAGATACAGCACACAGACCTCATAGTGTTCAGCAAATATCTGTATTGTGATCACACTGGATAAATACACATTTGCAGACTTTCAGAATTGACATTTTCCACTTTATTTCAGGGGAAAATGGTTTATTTTGACTCGATGGTGCCACCTGGTGGTCACAGGTCATGTGAACAGGACTTTTTTTTTTCATCTCAGGTGAGGCTGTGACTCCTTGAGGAATCTAATGTTTATGGAGAATAACCACTGTTTATTGAGAAATTTCTTTACTGTGTGTCTAATAAAATCTCATGTGTCTTCAGTACTTTCATCTGTTTAATTTTTACAACAACACAATGAAATAGGCCCTCATTTCCTGTTTTAGGGGGAGAGAAGAGTCTGAGAGAGGATGGAAATCTCACCGACGGCCTTGTAGCTGGTACCGTGGAGTGAAGATTTATTTATTTATTTATTTATTTATTTAATCCTCACCCGAGGACAATTTTCCACTTTTTGTTCAGATAGAGTGGGAGGGAGGGAGAGGAAGAGAGAGAGAGAGAGAGACATCGATGTGAAAGGGTCACATCGAGTGGCTGCCACCCACACGACCAACCAGGGCCGGGGACAAACTGCAACCGAAGTATGTGCCCTTAGCGGGAACCGAACCCGGGTCTCTCCGGACCGCAGGCCGACGCTCGGACCACTGAGCCAAACTGGCCAGGGCTGGAGTGAAGATTTAGACTCAGAACTCCTGGTTCCATGGCCTCCTCTCTTCCCATTACACATCGTAGCCTCAACGCGACTTGGCTATCTGTCTACAAGGGAACGAGTCAGAACGTGCCTTTCTGAAAGTGAGATGGATATTTAAAATGGGTGTACCCGTATCCATCCATTCATTCATTCATTCATTCATTCATTCACGAAGCATATATTGGCTTCAGCCACATGCTTCCAGGACCACTTTCTAGGCTTGTCATGGGGCAGACACGAATCCCAGCCTCTCACAGATGACCCCATTCAGAACTAGAGCGTCCCGAGAAGAGGCAAAAAGAACTGATCGCGGACACTGTAGAAAGTACACACTGAAAACAGTCTCCTGGAAATAACTGAGCAGTGTGTCTGCAGCATCCAGGCAGCAGCTGTGGCCCTCTCGTTCCATGTGCGAAATCCTGGCACGGCACACAGAGGTGCCCCTGGCCCAAACCCCTCGGGCATTGGAACCTGCTTTGCTGAAAGCTTTATTAGCTGGGTTAATTAGTGCCAACTCGCACGGCACAGAAGCTCTGAAATGTCAGAGTCTGATTGCCGTAAAAGTTCGCTTTTCACCTGCTTCGCAGTTTGATGCGGGTTCCACAGCTGTCTTTTATCTTGTATCCCTCTCCATCTTGACTCTCCATCTGCAGAGCACGACCTCCAGGTGGCGGCAGCAGGGGAGGAAGGGCGGGGGAGGCGGGCCAGGTTTCAGGGTCACATCTAGCCTCGGTTTATTGGCCAAAAGTGCCGCTCAGCCCAACTTAACTGCAAGGGGCCCAGGGCAGGAAGAGCAGCGAACAGGGAAGTAGGCGCTTAATGATCTCTGCGTCAGGGGCGGGAGGCAATGCAGGGCAGTCGGCCAATGAATGATAAAAAAGTTTTAAAGACGCTTAACTTCTTGAAAGGCATCTGTGAGACATTTCTCTGAAACCATTGGTAAAATAATTTTGAAAGTCAACAAATGGAAAGAAGTGGACTACTGTCCATCCGTCCTCCCCCCTGTGTCTGTTAGCACGAGAAAGATGTCACACAGGTGTCATTAGCTGGCAGCCACTTTGCTGTAACTTTTAAGATCAGAGGGTGGTGTGTGTTACCTTCACCGATGGTTTCTGCGCAATGTTTTATCACGTTAGGCTCTGGTTATAACAGTAGTTGCTGGTCTGCCCAATTTAATTGTGTCTAGTGGTTTGTGGTTATAAGAAGGTGGCGATATGGATTTCATTTCCCACTCTCATACTTGCTGAGATGAGAGCTTGAGAGGAGAGAGAGAGAGAGAGAGAGAGAGAGAGAGAGAGAGAGAGATTTTGTGCATAAAACTGCCCCAGAGTCCATCAGCAGGGTAAAAATTCCGCTTCCTGAGTTGCTCCTGAGCCGTGTACCTGGGCTTACCTTCACTCTCCCCGCAGTCCTGGCCATTCTGAAATCTCTCTAGCCCCAGGCAGAAGACCAGGTGGCATCAAATGACCCAGTCTGGAGGAGACACGGGCGCCCAGCGCGGAGAGGGTCAGGCTGTCCACGGGACCGTGAGAGGAAGGGAAGGTGAGCCCCGGGACAGAGAGTCTCGGAGCCCCCAGGAAAGCCCACCCCTTGGGCAGCCCCGGAAGCTGGAGGACCCGCCTGGCTCTGCTGTGCGTTGCCTGGACCCGGGGCAGGTGTGGGCGCTTCGGGTTCGCAATGTACCGCTATTCTTGGACATGTTACAGATGCCCCGCCCCCCACCTTACCCCCATTGATCTGCCCCCACGCCCCACCCTCCCCGCCTTCACCACACTGTTGTCTGTGTCCACAGCCTTTGAATTTCATGCCGGCAGCCGTGTTTCCCAGGAGCTCCAGAGGCTCCCCAGCCTTTTCAAGGTGAAGGGCACCGCGAGAGCCCCGCAGAGGGCTGCGCTGGGTCCGTGACCGCTCTCCCCGCCCTGGTGCCGCGCTCCGCTCCGAGACGGTGACGGTACGGCCAGCAGGGGTCGCCACGCCGAGTCCACAGCCGCCGGAGATGACGGTGACGGTGAGGGGTGGCGGTGTCCTGGCTGGGCCAGCCCGTCACCCAGTCCCAGGCAGCGGGCACCCAGTCCTGGGCTGGCCTGCCTGGCGTTTGACCAGCCGGACAGGGAGACCCTGGTTTCTCACCTGGTTGTGCAGCTCTGGCAGGTTGCGGATCATCGGTCTCTACCCTTGAGAACCGGTTTATTTATTTATTTTTTCATATTAATTATTTTTATTCTTTATTGATTTAGAGAAAGAGGAAGGGAGAGGGGGAGAGAGAGAAACATCGATGAGCGAGAACATCGACTGGCCGCCTCTTGCACGCCCCCTGCTGGGGATCAGGCCCACAACCTGGGCGAGCGCCCTGATCGGGAATCCAACCTGCGACCTCGTGATTCATGGATCGATGCTCAGCTGCTGAGCCACACCGGCCAGGCAAGAACCTGTTTATTATTAAGCGAAAACACTTCAGTGGATTTGTTTGTGTACTGTTTATAGTTACTTGGTGAGGATTACAAAAGTATTAAAATAACCTGCATAAATATGCTTGTAACGGTGAGTGGACGTAGTAAGCGAAGAAAAAGCATTGAGACACGAATCGACCCGGTCCCGATGGCTATACCTAGGACATGGGGTACGCCTAATAAAACGCTGGGTAGGAAATAAACTCTAACACTCACTACGATTGTGTTAAAAAGGTAGGATAGGGAATAACTTTTCTTCTCCAAATTGCTGTAATTCCGTGGCACTGTAACCTTCAGAATAACTTGTAGAACAAAATATCATCATTATCATTAATAATATATTAATCGATTATACTATAAGATTTTATATTAATATATAATACAGTATTGCATGTTATTTTCATTATTATCACTATAAATCCAATTTTCCTTGTGGCTGGTTGAAAGTATGGAGAGGCTGCCAATTTGGATGTCATCATTGTTGACTGTGACTCAAAGGACTCAATTAGAACAAAGGTTTTATCGAAGTCACTCTATTAATGTATATACACATAGATGTGATATACTCTTTTCCACTTTAAGATTTATATTTACAGAAAACATCTGCAGCATGGCATCAGACACCTTCCTAGCTTCTCCAACCTCATACTTAGAATCTAAATGCTCTGAATTTGAAAATTCCGAAAGACAGGGACCATCCCTCCTGACTTCGCCCCCATCTCCTTCCTGCTTCTGTCCCCCCCCCCCCCCAGAAGGCACCGAGCGAAGCCGCTCAGCTGAGGTTTGCGATGATCTCATAAGTTCTGAGCATCAGCAAAATGCTAGCAACGGGGCGGTTGGGCAGCGCCGGAGGTCTGCGCCCGTGTGTGGCTCGGCTTTGCTGATCCGGGTGATGAGCGGGCAGACCCGGCCAGGGACAGCGGCTCAGCTGAACCGGCAGTGGGCAGACTGCCAGAGTCACTTCCAAAATCATTTCCCAACCATTCTTCCGCATTCGGGTGTGGTGAGATGAGGTGGCGAGGAAGGTCCCCACGCTTTGCTGCCACCTTCAGAAGAGGGGCACGTCCTTGAGAATGAAAACAAGAGGGACCAGAAACCACAAAGACCCAGGGGTTCCACATTGACTTATTAAAAAAAAAAAAAAAAAAAAAAGGAGAGATGAACAGGAAGGGAGACAAGGAAGGAAGGGAGATAGAAAGTTCCTAAAGCCCAAAACGTTATCAATATCTCAAGATGAACTTACTTAAAGGTGTTGTCTTCAGAATGTCCCAGCCTACGATGTAGCACTTCCTCGCACCATGACCATGCCTTTTATCGACAAGGAAATAGAGGAAAGGGTCTCCGTGTGACCGTCTAGGGGGCTCAATAAGGAGAAGACACTGTTTGTTAGCTAACTCAATTTTACGCACACACAAAAAGGACACAGACTGTGGTCTCCCGACTCCATTGTAATTGCAGAAATGTCAGCACGGGCTGACCAGTTGATAGAGGGACCAATCCATCCCTTCATTCATGATTCAAGGAACATGGGACACCACCCTCGGGCCGGAGGCCCAGCTGAATGCTGAGGGGCGACGTCCACTCCTGCAGCTAAAACGTTGGTCCACGGACCAGCAGAATTAGTGTCACCTGGGAGTTTGCTACAATAGCACAATCATAAGACCCGCTGCAAACCTAGGGACTCCTAGCCTGTGTTTTCCCTAAGCACCCAGGGTCGTGTGCATGAGACTCTGAAAGCACCCAGGGTCGTGTGCGCGACACACTGGACGCGTCTGAGTGAGACGAGGTCCCAGAATCCGGCCAGCGCACCATCTAAATGTTGTGATCCCGGCCTTTTGCAGATGCTTCCTTTCCTCCGTCAAGTTCACTGGTCCCAAGTCAGGCACCTGGGGACCACCGCGCCTCAGTTCCTGAGACCAGGGTGACCATCCTGGTTTCAACCCCTAAGCCCTGTTTGCTCAGTTTCTTTTTTTTTTTTTTATCCTCACCTGAGGATATTTTTCCATTTTTTGTACAGATAGAGTGGGAGGGAGAGAGAGGAAGGGAGAGAGAGACAGAAACATCGACGTGAAGGGACACATCGAGTGGCTGCCACCCGCACAACCAACCAGGGCCAGGGACAAACTGCAACCGAGGTACGTGCCCTTAGCAGGAACTGAACCCGGGTCTCTCTGGACCGCAGGCCGACGCTCCAACCGCTGAGCCAAACCGGCCAGGGCTGCTCAGTTTCTTCATCTGAGAACATTGCAGGAAATGCCACCCCTTGTCGTATTTCTGAGACTTCCGTGAAATGATACTTACAAGCCACGGGTCAGAGTGAAGGCCTGTGTTCAGCTCTTCATAGTCAGGGTGAACCCCTTGTCCCTCTTTCCTGGAGCTCCTCACCCCAGTCTACACTGGCCTGCGTCAGTCTGGAGCAAACACAGACCCTCACTTTCCTTTTATACTTTCCAGACCACTTGTAACCCAGTACGCGTCCTTGCTTTGGTGCCAGTGTTCTTGCCAGCCTGAGGGCAGGGCTGTGTTGATCTGTTCTGGATGCCAAGTTCAACCCAGGGGTCTGGGTAGAAATAGCTCCTGGGCTCTCGGTTGGTGGAAACCTTGACCAAGGTATTCAATCTCATTGCCGTCTCTCCCTTAACGGTGAAATGGTGGTAATGGTGGCAGTGTGGGTTTTTCACGGTGGCGCACTAACTAGGAAGGTTCCTCATAAGCTGTGCTATTCTTTCGCCTGTCACCTTCATTTCATACCCAACCCAGCGCTCTGACGTCTTGCGTTCTCGGTGTCTGTGAGTTGCCAGCTGTGTTTGCGGTATTGACTTATGGTCTGTTGTGCGACCGGCGTGGTGCTCGCGGGATAGCTTTGAGGGTGAGCACCCCCACACACGCGCAGATAGTCACGTATTTGTAAACTAACTGCACATATGATGAAGTATTTTTATGTGGAATAACTGGGTTACTGCCAAGGGGATCCAAATAAAAAGGTGTGCACTGGGCATGTAAATGACCCAAGTACTAGAAAAGCATTAAAAGCAACCAGCAGAGGGCAGAGCGCCCCAATGAAAGGGGAGCAGACTGCTCTCAGATCCTGATTCTCCTCTCTGGGTGGGGCGCCGGGCTCCTGTTCCTCAGGAGGAGAGCACCCTCCGGTCCAGCAGGTTCCGGGGGTCTTGGGAACACGCTTGGAGAACTCCGGAGTAGGCTCAGACCTTGGGGCTCTCCTAGATGCGCTTCCATGCCCAGAGCGGCAGTACATTGCTTAGGAGCTCAGACTGAGCACAGACTTGGATTTGAATCCTCATCTTACTGAAATGCAGATGAGGGTGAGTTAATGAACATCCTAAACCTCAGTTTCCCCTGCTTTGTCATGTTAATTCTTTAGAGGATAGTAAGAGACCAAGACAATGGGCCTGTATGTACAAAATCAGCGTGTTATGTTGGGGTGTGGCTCACTGTTGGGGTGAACCTGGCTGCCTTTCTCCCCAGAAGGAAGAGTGGGCCCATACGTGTACTCCTCCGCAGACAACGGGGTGACAGGATCTCAGAAGGAGAGGAGGTAGACCCAGCAACACTATAGATACCCTCCTGTGTGCCAGGCTCTGTACCAGCCATTCATGGGCATCTCTTTTAAAGCTCACAAAAAGCCATGAGGTAAGTTCTTTCTTCATTTTGCATCAAGAAGACTGAGGCTCAAAAAAACCAGGTCATTTGGCCAAAGATACAAACCTAATAAGCAGTTTGAAATATTATTTATTTATTTAATCCTCACCCGAGGACATTTTTGCTCTATCTTCAGACAGAGCAGGAGGGAGAGAGGGAGGAAGAGAGAGAGAAACATCGATGTGAGAGAGACACATCGACTGGTTGCCACCCACACGACCCCAACCGGGGCCAGGGACAAACTGCAATTGAAGTACATGCGCTCAGCGGGCACCGAACTCCAGTCTCTCTGGTCCGCGGGCCAGCGCTCTAACTGCTGAGCCAAACCTGCCTGGGCTGAGATATAATTTAAATCCATGCTTCTCAGACCAGAGAGCCCAGGGTCATCCCGTCACAGCGTGGAAATCATGGTGACATCAGAATCACCTTCCAAGAGACCGACGCCAATCCCTGAACTGCTTCTCTGGAAGCCCTTCATGGATCGATCGCCCGTTCATTCATTCAATAATCACGTACCGAACAGCTACAGTCAATTTGCCAGAAGTTGAAATCTCAGAAAGAGTCTTCGTACTCCGGGAGCTAACTTGGGTGAGGTGAAGGCTGTAACCAATCACGGTGAAGGTACAGGACAAGGACAAAACCCATCAATCACTAACACGACGTGACATGAAACATGAGTTACTGCTCTTCTGGGCCACTTGCAGGTCTCTTCAGGAGAGAAGTTGCCGTGAGGAGTACGGTTGACTGACAGCCTCCAACTGCCACACTTGTGGGGTCCCCAAGGATGTTGGGAGCAAGGTGACACTCTCCTGGGACTGCCCTGGCCAGGCCCTTCCTCTGAGTGAGGGACCCCGCTGGGGGGAGCTCCCTGCTTCAGTCCCTCGACCTGACACGCTCTGGAGCCGCACTTCGCTCTGAGCGACCCCCTCTCCAGCCCGCCCCCTGCTGTCCCTTCCCGGCGTCAGACCTGCCATGGTGTCGGGCTGTCCTCAGCAATCCTGCTTGCTCCCGTCAACATGCCCACTAACAAATATTGTCACGTCGAATCCCCTCACGGCATCTGCTTCCCAAGGGACCTGAGCTGATACGCGGGGGGACTGTCCTCAGGGAGTCTCGGTGGAATGGTTACACAGAGTGTGAGCTTCAACTGCGGGATTTCAGAACCAACAGAAAGCACGCTCCGTCCCATCGCAGTTAGAAATCTGCACTAACTCTCCCTCCTTCCCTAACTAAACCGTCCGCTTTTGCAAATCTGAGGTTATGTATCCATGGTTCCATCTCTGTAGCCCCCCTTGGGAATATAGCCGTTGTGCAGCGGACGTCTCCCGCGTGAAGAAGCCGAAACAATGCCCGTGGAGATCACACGCCACCTTCTCGGCCTCCAAGCCGCTCCTGAGTCCCCTTTCCCTGGTGCCCCCTTCCTCCTCATCCTGAAGACCCACCCAGTGACCCCGTCTCCAAGGGCACGACAGACGAGACCCTCTGTCTGCAGCGTCCCAGCTCCGTGATCGGGTCAGCACTTCACTCCGCCTGGTGGCACCGTGTCCAGTGCACACGGCTCAGGTCCGAGACCAATCCCGCTGCAGCATCTAACTCAGGGAAACGCATTCTCCGGGCTGCTGGTGTGGGGAGGCGGTAGACAGGAGAGAGGGGAGACACAGCCTGTATGTTATGTCGTCACGACCGGCTTCCCCTAGCAAGGGGGTCAGACCAGGAGAAGGTGCCTGACCCAAGAAGTCTGGCACTTAAAGCTCGGCTGGGACCAGGTCGAGCTGGGCCACTCGCATCATCTCAATGACGAATTAAAAACCAACAAGGAAAATGAGGGGTTAGCAGTAGTGACCTTGCCACCAAAGCAGCAGAGGGTGGAGAGGAGGTCACGAGGGGCCGCAGGTGTGCTGGAGTTACGAGTGCGAAGAAACCGTGAAAGACGGAGTCTGCGTAATCAGAAACGTTAAGGTTCAGTGGCTCATACGTGGGTCCCAGCGTCAGCTGTCTCCCTCATACTAGCTCTGTGACCTTGGCGAGCGGTTACACTCTCCACTCCAATCCCCTTGTCTACGAAGAGAGAATAGCTTTACCCCCGTGGCTCTCACTGGCCTACTGGTTAGTATCCCGCATCTCCCAGTCCCCCTGCACTGGAGGGGGAGTCGGCCCGGGGCATGATGGGGTCGCTGCTCTCTAGGGGAAGACAGTGTGACCCCTGGGGGAAGCAGCTGTTCTCATCATCACCCTTGACGTCTGCAGGGGCATCCAAAGCATCTGGGCACCACGGAGAGATGTTGTCTCACAAAGAAGCCAGTACAATAAAAACAGGGCCAAGTCAAGAACAGACAGGACCGGGCACTGGGCCACGTGCGTCTGAAAGTCACGCTTTTCTGTCCCAGGAGCCGAAGCAGTTTTCTGTCTCTGGAGAGCTGGGCTGTCTGTCTCTGACAAGCAACACAGTTCAACCAGGCAGGCAGTCTGCACGGCCCCTGGACCCCAGATGGCTCCCACGGCCAACTTGATGGAGTGTCAGACTTTCTTCGTCCCTCTAAGAATCTCCTCTCCTCCACTTCCTCTTGAATATGTTCAATAAAACCCCGTTATGTTTAAATATCCTTGAGTGAGTCCTTGACCCTGATCAGCCCATTGGCTTGCATGGCCAGTTCTCAGTGCGTTAGGGAAAATGCTATGCGCTGTGTATCTCTTCATTGCCTTCCACAGGGGTTCCCAAATCCCGTGCCCTATCAAAGTGATGAGAGACTTTTCTTTAAATATGTTTTTTAATGATATTTTTAGAGAGAGAGGAAAGGGGAGAGAGATAGAAACATCGATGTGAGAGAGAAACACCGATCGGCCGCCCAGCACGCCCCCTACTGGGGATGGAGTCCGCAACCCGGGCATGTGCCCTGACCGGGAATTGAACCAGGTCCTCTCAGGCCATGGGATGGCGCTCAACCCGCTGAGCCACACCAGCCGGGCAAGGGACTTTGTAACCACAAACCCCCGTGCAGGGCCTCCTTCAAGGGCGTGTGACCTTTCCCAGGGTCCCAGGGTCAGAAGGGCCCTGCGTACGGTTTGCTGCTCTGCTTCTAGCGTCTTGAAATTCTGAGCAATTGTACCAAGGGCTTCCCCATGTCCACTTTCCACTGAGCCCCACAGAATCACAGATTTTAATTCAGAAGTTCTGTGGTCGGGCCCGGCCAGTGTGGCTCAGTGGTTGAGTGTCGACCCATGCACCAAGAGGTCGCCGGTTCGATTCCAGTCAGGGCACATGCCCAGGTTGTGGGCCCGATCCCCAGTGGGGAGCGTGCAGGAGGCAGCCAATCGAAGTTCTCTCTCATCGATGTTTCTATCTCTCTCGCCCTCTCCCTTACTCGCTCTCTAAAATCAATAAAGAAAAAATATATATATATATTTTAAAAGTTCTGTGGTCAGGCCGGGGAATCAGCATTTTCCCTACAATTCCTGCCGGCGGGTCTGACACAGACACATCTTCGATCAGTACCTGTTTAAATAAATTGAAACATTTCAAATAAGTTGGTTTTTAAAAATTTGCCTGAGGGAAGTATTATTTTGGGAAGCAGATTTAGTCCTTGACAAACCTCATGGGTTGGGATCCTGGAAATAGAAGAGTCTCTAGAAGGATCATCCCCCTGGTCCTTGGAGGCAGGCTGGAAGTCACCAACGCCCTGTCCACGCCCAGCCCCGCACTGTTTGAATTGGTCTGAGCTGGGACTTGGGGATCATCATTTTTATAAGTTCCCCAGGGGACTCCAGGGCTGAGCACCTCCGACGCAGGCTGAGATTCTTCCATTGCACTTGAGGAGACGAGGGCCACAAAAGGAAATGGCTTACCCAAGGTCATACGGACGCCACGGACAGATCGAGAGCCACTGTGGACGGTGGCCCAGGAGTGAATGTCGGACCAGAACGTGGACTTCAGAAGCTCCGCCCAGACACCTGTGGTCAGAACCGGGGTCTGTCTACTCTGCTCAGCCAGCTGTCCTCACCGAGGAGGTCTGGCACATACTGGTGACTGACCATGGTCTGTTCCTCACGTACTGTAAGGACATTGTTGGAGCAGAGTCAATCCGTAGCATTAGTCACCAAGACATAACATTTCAAATGATGGGTTAGAGTCAAACAAGAGATGCATTAATGGCTCCGAGTGTCATTGAGCATGAGGTGCACAGAGAGGAAGGTCGCTCTGCAGGAAGACCCTCCAGGGACCCTCTCCACAAACACAGCTGAGCCCGGGCTCCGGCCACCCCGGTCTTTCCCTCCAGGCTGGGCTTTGACCTCACGGCAGGTCACGAAAGGTCAGGGCAGGGCAGGTCAGCATCCCCAGTGGCCAAAGTCAGTCACCTAGTGCTCGGAGATCACAGGTGCACTCTGAAGAGGGACCCAAACAAATCGCCAACAGGCCAGCTTTGTTGTCTTCCAGGCCTTCCTGGGCGAACTGACAGGAAGCAGGAATGAAGGGTTAACAGAGGGACCATGGTTACTCATGGCACTTACCAGGCTGCTACTGCTAATAATCTACTGTCTGCGATTGTCACTAAAACTCTAGCACCTCTCAGATTGAATAATCCTAGTATGTGTAACTGTGGATGAAACAGAGAACGGAATCCGCAAATGCTTGTTGAATTAATACACATATGGATTTGTACATGTAAACAGGGGTGGGCAGAAGTAAGTTTACAGTCCTAGGTATAGAGAATAATGCAATAATAACTAAATAAGTACAAGAATGAACTCTGTTTCACACACTCATAATTGTAAACCTACTTTGCCCACTCTTGTATTAACTCTGTGTAATCGTTTTAAATATCCCTTGTAAATATGTTCTAAAGTTTTTGCCCTGCTGGCTTTGCTCCATGGTTAGAGGTTTCGATTCCCAGTCCAGGGCAAGCACCTGGGTTGCAGGTTTGATTCCTGGCCCCAGTCAGGGTCATGCAGGAGGCAACCAGTCAATGTGTCTCACATCGACGTCTCTCTCTCCCTCCCTCCCTCCCTTCCACTCTATCTAAGAACCAACGGAAAAAATATCCTTGGGTGAGGATTAACAACAATCAAAAAAATACTACTTAAAGTTTTATATAGATTTTACTTATTGGAGCAGTTTTAGTTCTACAATAAATTGAGTAGAAAGTGCAGATATTTTACATGTGATTTCGCCCCCCTCACCCCACCCCAGCAAGCACAGCCTCCCCACTATCAACATCCCCCACTAGAGAGGTGCACTTGTTATAATCAATGAACCTACGCTAACACATCATTACCAAAGTCCATAGTTAATATTAGGGTTCACTCTTGATGTTACACTTTCTATGGATTTCGACAAATGACGTGGATCCACCCTCAGAGTATCATGTAGAATAATTTCACTGCTCTGAAAAATTCTCTGTAATGCTATTGCTCTCCTTTCTCACTAATCCCTGGCAAACACTATTTAACTGTTCTTTATACTCTCTCTATAGTTTGTCTTCTTTAGAACATCATATAGTTGAAATCATATAACATGTAGCCTTTTCAAATTGGCTTCTTTTACTTAGCAATGTGCATTGACATTTCCTCCATGTCCTTTTTATGGCTTGATGGCTTCTTTCCTTTCAGGGCTGAGTAATATTCCATTATCTGCATGGACCGACCATAGGTTGTGTATTCATTCGCCTGCTGAAGGATATCTTGATTGCTTCTGAGTTTTAGCAAATACAAATAAAGTTGCAATAAACATCAATATGCAGGTTTTGATGTGGACATGTTTTCAACTCCTTTAGGTAAATATTTAGGAGTTGATTGCTGCTGGAGGAAATTGGTAAGAGTATGTTTAGTGGTGTAAGAAGCTGTCAACCCATCTTCCAAGGTAGCTGCACCATCTTGCATTTTTACCAACAATGGATGAGAGTTTCTGTTGCCCCACTTCCCCATCAGAATTCAAAGTCATCAATATTTTGTAATAGGTGTGCAGAGGTAACTATTGATGTTTCCATCTAACGTTTGAATTGAAAAAGCTCTTTTTCAGAAGTAAATAAAGAAACATGCTGGACAATAAGGGAGTTGCTGATCGTGTCCCACTTATTTCAATTAAGAATATTATAAATGAGCCCTGGCCGGTTTGGCTCAGTGGTTGAGCATCGGCCTGTGGACCAGAGAGTCCCGGGTTCGGTTTCCGCTAAGGGCGCGTACCTCGGTCGCAGTTTGTCCCCGGCCCTGGCTGGTCATGCAGGTGGCAGCCACTCAATGCATCCCTTTCATGTCGATGTTTCTCTCTCTCTCTCTCCCTCTCTCTCCCTCCCACTCGATCTGAACAAAAAAAAATGTCCTCAGGTGAGGATAAAAAAAAAAGAAGCAGAATATTATAAATGAATACTTAATTTTTGTAAGAAAACAAAGAAGCGATAATTCGTGTTTTTTAAAATAACCATCATCATGTCAAATGCGTGTTCTACGGTTGTCTTAGTCCATTCGTGCTGCTGTAACAAAATACCAGTGACCGAGAGGCTTGTAAACAACAGAAATTTATTTCTCACAGTTCCGGAGCGGGGAAGTCCGAGATCAGGATGCCGGGTGCTTCTGCGTCTCGTTAGAACCCACTTCCCAGCCCAGAGACACTGTTCCCTGGGAGTCCTCACCGGCAGCAGGGGTAAGTGCCTTTCCTGGGCTTCTCCCCTAAAGGCACTGACCTCACCCCTCCTTTGCTCTCATGGCCTAATCATCCCCCCCTCCCCGGACCTCACCTGCTAACATGGCCTCCTTGGGTTAGGAGTCAACACAGTAGAGAAAACAGTAAATATTAAGGTGGCTGCGAACACATTGAATATAGGCAATCACTATTCGCCTATATAAAATAGCAACCAGTTTTTTAAATTACTTGTTCAGATTTATTTGCTTTTTATTTATTTTAATTTTTTTTAGCAACCAGTTTTTTTAAATCTAATTTTAAAAGCGTATATTACCACTGTAACAAAAAAATATATAAAGTCTCTACAGATAAATCTTTATAGAAAATTAGCGAGATATATATGATAAAACACTGAAAATCTACTGAGACTCAGAAATGTTGAATAAATGCAAAGGCAGATCTTGTGGTTAGATACAGGAATATCCACTATCTTAGAAGTTCAATTCTCTTCAGATTAATCTATACACTTAATGCAACCACAATAAAAATATTATTGTTTTAAGATTTAGGCACTACAAAGCTTTCATGTGAAAATAAATAAATAAATAAGAATCATAATAGGTTAACTATTTCCTATGTACCAGGTGCTATTCTAAGCATTGTAGATGTATTAAATAATATACTTTCGTCAATTCTAGGAGAAAAGTTATATATTATTCCCACGCTTACAGATGGTGATTTTGAGAGACAGAGAAGTTGAGTAACTTGCCCAAAGTCACTTAGCTACCATGTGGCAGAGGCTGTATTTGAACCCAAACAGTCAGACTTCAGAGTTTGGGATTTAATGAACTAAGGTCATTTAAAGAGAACCAAGAACGTTCTGGTGGGGAACAGGTAGCGATGGAATGGACTAGTCCCACATCATGTTAAAACATAACAAAGTTCAGAGAGGGTGCCAATGGCCCAACAGAAGAGAGGAGAGCAATTCAAACATACAGGAGAGTTTAGGATGACATCAGCGGAGTAAACAGATCCTTTTTCATAGATGGTGCTGGAACACCCTGGTGGCCATCAGGAACAAGCATGAAATCGTGTCCTTACCCACTCCGTGCATCACAGTAAACTCCGTAGGGTTTGATGGTTTTGCATACCCCCCCGCCCAAATCATATTAACAGTAATAGGAAAATAAGTCATTTTAAAAATCAGAGTGGAAAGGTCTTTGTTAGTATTACTGAAAGTCCAGAGAATATAAAAGATCTACAATTTTAATCAGTTTGTAACTGGAAAAATAAAATTTATTTATTTTTCTACACCCACACCTGACGATGATGTGGGTGTAGAAAACTAAAAAAAATAAATAAATACAGGACTCCAGTGCTTGGGTCTGAACAGCTGGGTGAATGCTGATGAGATTGTCTAAGACTGAAAATCTAGGAAGAAGCAGGTTCGGGGGTATGTGGAATGTAACATTCATTTTTGTAAACTGCAAATGCCATTAAATAACCCCATGGAGATAACAAGTAGGCCGTTCATCATCGGCGTGGAGCGTTTAGACGACAAAGCAGGATTGGAGATTGATTTTTGAGTTACTGGTGCATATATTACAATGAAGAATAAATTAATTTTATTATATATTATTTAAGTCTTTGCCGGCATTTTAATCTGTACCGAATAATAAAACAAACTGAGATTCGAGGCAGGAACAAGCTGCCGGTACCTCGCTGTCACCGACTGTGTGTTGAACAACACGAAACCCACACCCTCCAGTTGCTCCGAGTCTAGAGAACGTGTCAGACGATGTAAACCAATGATTGCACTGCATACATTCTGGATTTTAACTTCCACCTGTGACTTAAATTCAACTTTTGGGCAACATTTTTTTTTAAAGCGGCCTACATTCTTTGGGGAGGGGAGCTCTTCATGACATCGGAACGTGTCTCCATCTGACTAACCGTAAAGAGAGGCCACCTTGGCCTCCTCTTGGCTGGGGACTTGGTCTGCCTTCACTGTCACTGCCCACCCAGTGTGCTCAATAGACACTGAGGTTTTTTGTTGTTTTTTTTAAACCTCACCCAAGGATATTTTTCCATTGATTTTCAGCTAAAGTGGGAGGGGGTGAGAAAGGGAGGGAGGGAGGGAGAGAAACATCGATGTGAGAGAGGACATTGACCTGCACCTCCTGCATGACCCCAACCAGGGCCGGGGCCAGGAATTGAACTGCAACCGAAGTACATGCCCTTAGCTGGAACTGAACCCATAACTCTTTGGTCTATGGGCCGACGCTGTAACCTCTGAGCCAGACTGGCCAGGACAACATTGAGGTGTTGTTGTTTTTTTTTAATTTTTTTGCCTTTATTGATTTTAGAGAGAAAGGAAGGGAGAGGGAGAGAGAGAGATGGAAATACCGATGAGGGGGAACATCAATTGGCCACCTTCTGTATGTACCCCACTGGGGATCAGCCCACAAACCGGGCATGTGTCCTGACCGGGAATCAAACCTGCGACCTCTTGGTGTATGGGAGGACGCTCAACCACTGAGCTACACCGGCCAAGCAACACTGAGGTTTTTAATCAGCTTGAAGCCCCTGCTTTCCGTCACAGCACCCTTGAAATGCAGATGTGGTCAATGCATCCCCAACGTCTTCTTCCTTTCCTGCCCCCTAACACCATGATAATAACAAAGAGGAATGTGTGAACAGCAAACATGAATGCAATTGTGAGAGCAAAAATAAAGCTCTTGGCTCTAAGTCACACACTAAGATCCCATCCACTTAGTTGCCACCAAAAGCCAGGCTTCCCAGGGCGGTGGGTGAATCCAGGTGTCCCCGGTGCTTCGGGTGACTTGGGTGTTATCTCAGTGGGGAACTGGACAAAAATAAAGGCAGAGGAAGCCCAAGAGCTCTTGGTTCAAATCCTGGCTGCAAAGCCCCAGGAAGAACCCTTCAGCAAATCGCTGACCCTCGCTGTGCTAAATGAGTGAGGAGAATAACTCAAACGCAATTGTGTGAGCAAAACTCCGGGCGTAACCTGTCCCCCACCCCCTGCTTTCCCTGGAGAAAAAGGAATGAAAGTCATCTTTCTTGACAAGAAATCCAGCCCCCGCCCCGCTCCCCAGGCCCTTCCGGACGTACCTCTTAGGTTTCAAGTCACAGAAGCAGGCTGACCACTGAGCTGACCATGGGCAACCCCACTTCAGAGACAGGCCTGGCTGACAGAGAAAATAAACCGGGTGAGCAGTTGTCTCAAAGGCAGTGTTATAAATCAGGTCCTTGCTAACAGCCAGAGGAAAATATCAAGTCTTTCTCCGCACGAAACCCCCCCCCCCAAACTATGAAATACGGTATATTTTCCAAAGTCAAGTGCTCAGGGTCCTCTATTGCTTTAAGAAGCAGGAGGCCGGGAGGGAAGGGGCCTTGGGGATGCCGAGAGGGGAGATCTGTGACACATTGTTCTGCTGAGAAGGTGGAGGACCACAGAGGTGTGTGGTCCTGCGTCGCACAGGCCTGGCCGATGCCTCCCTCCCCCAGAAACTCATTTATCACCTTGATGGTTTCAGCTCATTTGCAGCCAAGTTATTGTCACCCCTAAAATAATGTGGCTTGACAGGGGGGAAAAAAATGAAATCCTTGTGAAAAGTTACATAGTCATCACACTCTGGAGTCAAAATATAGGCTGCAGTATCCAAACACCGCCCCGGGTACGGCGGGGGTGGTATTTCCTCTCTCCCGCAGGCTTTGGTTTTCGAACAGGACATTAACATTTATGTCATGTTAACGTGCACCTAGGCATGGCGTGTGGCCTCCTGCCACGGACACAGAGAAACACATGCCCCGCATGACCGCCAAGGCTCGCGGTGTAAATGCAGACGCGTGTTTCCTTGCCCAGAGAGTTAATAGAGGGCGGCGAGACTTCAATGTTTAGCCATCCCCCGGCGCACAGACTCCATTTCACATGTCAGGAAAGTACTAAATCTTGCCGAGCTATCAGCAGCAACTGCGTTCCATCCCCAGAGCCAATTAAGCCGAAGCATGCTCAGCTTGGAAGCCCCAAGCCCCGGCCACCGCGTCCAGCGGGCGGGAGTGACCTTGATAGTTTGTTAGCCCAGTGTCCCGCCTGTGGAGCAAAGGAGGTCGGGTGAACCTGCACGTGCGTGGCAAAGAAGAAGGGAGATGATGTGCAGAAAAGCGTTTGTCCTGGTTTCTGGAACGAAGCAGAAGAGACTTGCGGGTGGGTTGATCTTCATCCTGAGTCGGTTTTGCATTTCTTACCTTGTACGCCCTTAAAACTGGGTTCTCTACCTGCGTCAACTCAGAGAGCCGGACTGTGTCCCCGCACAGAGTGCTGTTGGAACCCGCCGGGACTACCATGTGCCTTGTTTCCAATTCTGCTCGAGCTGACCAGACCACACCAGCCTCATTGGAGAGGCGACATGGCCAAAAGGGAGCAGAGTGGAGGTCCTGCAGACCCTGGGGTCATGGCTGTCCCTGAGTTCGCTCTTCCTTACACCCTCTCCATTCTGCACAGTGCCCCGCGTTTTCTGCCTAGGCGTCATCTACCTCAAATGCCTGGCTTTCCTTGCCCCTTTCTGAATGACTCATCTTTCCAGGACCAGTCTGAGCACAGCTCCCCCTGCTGACTTGGAGGTCCCACTTCTGTACTCTTGTAGCACGCACTCTGGGGTTCCATCTCTTCACCTCCGTCTGGGGTTCCATCTCTTCACCTCCCTTGGTCATCTGCTCCTTAGCCCATCCTTTCTCTCTCATATACAAAGGCCCAGCTTTGTTCTAACCTCTCCCAGCACTAGCACCTGTGGGCGACACAGGAAGTGTTTGAGAAAGTGCACACACCTGTGCCCAGTGCAGATCATTCTACTCCGGGTGTACGCAGGACATCCAGTACAGCCTTCACTGGGCACCCCAGGACCTGCAGACTGGCAGGGACCTTGGAGACAAAGGCGACTTTACTGCCCCTTTACCTCCGAAGTTCCTACCTTCACTCATTTTGTGGACATTGCAATTTTGTCCTTTCATATTAACTCAGTGAGAGATGGAAACCTTTTTAAATTAAATTGATTATGGTGAAATTGGTTAATAAATTTATGTAGGTTTCAAGTGTACATTTCGATGATACATCACCTGTATATCGCATCGTATGTTCACCACCGTAGGTCAATTCTCCTTCCCTTACCATATATTTGACCCCCTTTTCCCTTTACTACCTCCCCCAAAACTCCTCCTCTCTGGGAACCACCATACTGTTGTCTGTGTCTGTGAGTTTTTGTTCATCTGTTTGTCTTGTTTGTCCATTTGTTGCTTTCATTCTTATGTCCCACAAATGAGGGAGCTCACATGATTCATGACTTTTTCCATCTCGCTCATTTCACTTCGCATGATCTTCTCAGGACCCATCCATGTCATGGCAAATGCCAGCATTTTACCTTCTCTGTGGCTGAGTAGTATTCCATTGTGGGTATGTACCACATCTTCTTTATTCTATCCTCTATCAAAGGATAGTTTTTAAAAAGATTTTTTTTTTAAAGAATATAAATGTGGTTTTATACTCACTTGGGAGATATGTCCATGGCATGTAATATACTCACTGCCACAAGCCACGATCTTTGTTGTCACTTTGCATAGTTCTTACCTCACGTGTAGTGATGAGGGTGCCCATAGGCGTGTTGATGTAGAATAAGAACTCACTGGCTGTGGATTTTTTTTTTCTCTACTCATGTCTCTTTTAGATGGTTTAGCAATGGTCTCAACCCTGATTTCTTGTGTTCAGCCCAGGACAGAGCTGTGTGGAAGGAATTCAGGGTTCTTGCCTCACACGGGAAGCAAAATTGCAGACCCTGTGCAAACGTGGTTTTAGGATCTTATTGGCCACTGTGGATTTTTTCTCAGTCCATAAAGATTTTACTCTCAATTAATAGTTTGTTTGTTTTTAAGTAGTTGGTTTGTATTATTAAAAGTAAGGCAACCGATTCATACGCTTACATTATTATTGTTAACTGGAAAGCATATTTTTTCTTTACCTTCCAACAGTACTGATCTTATCTATGTGAATTCAAGGCCTAAGTTTATTCATCCTTATTACCCAAATGAATGAGAGTTATCGTTGCATATCATTTACTGACAAACTGTTTTGAAATTCAGTTTCTCTTAATTTGATATAGACCATTAAACCTGTGGCACTAATTACCTCTTGTACTGTGAAACTATCTTTCAAGAATAAAATGCATACTAGCAAAGCTCTCTACTATTCTATTTATGCCTCATGGGTGCCTTTCAATTGAACTCTATAGGAGTATGTTATTTTTTCATGTTCATTTGTTCTCATTAGTAGTTTATCAGAGCAATAATTGATAAATAATTATCACAATTATCTAACATTTGTGGTATTTTTTTATGATATCTTCAAATTTGACTTGAAATAAACTTTCTGGAAGATGTATGACAAGATCTCTTAAAAAGTTCATACCATGAAAACCTATAAATTTGTTTATATTAATTTATGTAGACAGCATCATTGAATTTTTATTTACATTACAAAGATACTAAACTGTTCATTATAACATTTGTATATATTTGAAAACAATACAATATTACTAGCTGAAGTATACAATTAGTTAAGTAAAGTATGGTGTATCTATATAATAAAACATTCAGCCATTAAAGAAATGATTTTCAAGAATATTTAACTTAGAAAAAATTTGCTTATGATGTGTGAAGTGGTAAACACAGAAAACAAAAAATTATTATACCATTTTCTTCTCTGTATCTATCTATCTGCATATTAATTCATCTATATATTTGAGACAAAATATTTAAGAAGAGATAAACCAATAAGTCAATTCTAATTGTTCAACATGATAGAATTCTGGTATTTTTCTTTATATTCCCTTTATTTTTCAGAATTTCATATAATGACTATAACATTGAAACCATGAAGGAAAGGTGATTTATTTATTATTGTCATACAGCTATGTTTGAGACTGTTTGGGAAAGGGTAGAATTAAGAGAGGGAGAGTTAAAGGGAAAAAAGAAAGAAGGAAGGAGGGGAGATGGGATGCTCTCTATCTTGACATTTTCTACATTATTTTTTGATATGTAAAGTAAGTGAAAAACCAACAGTCACAGATGAAGAAGGATCTGGTGTTGATCACGGCAGGCACTTAAAACTCATCAGCTCAAAGTCTGCTAACATTTAGGAAAGCAAACAGCCAGCCAGGGGTTCCAAATAAAAGCACAGGGCAGAAGTCAGCAAAGATCATTATGGCAATCTTCAAAGGCCAGCTCAGACCACACATTTGGGTGGCAGCTCACATGGTCACCATTCAAGAATTCAGAGGAAGAACCAGAAGGGGCCGGAATTGGGGTGGGGGAAGGGTAGAAGAACTGTTTCCTGTGGCAAAACCCTGTAAGCCTATAAAAAAGCTAAAGTGATGTCACATTTAAAAGAGACTGGAGTAAACATTCCTGAGCTATCGTGAGCAGGACCAGTATATTTCTGGTATTTGGAATGAGTCACGTCTTTTTGCTTTTGCCATTGAAATGTGTCCGCATCACTACTACACAGTTCTAGGCATGAGGTTTTGATTGCTGGGAAGAGAATGTGCTCAGGCCATGAGTAGAGCAGGTTTCACTGTGAGGGCACTATTGATCCATCTCATCAGTCTAAGCCCACCTCAGTTTCTGAGGGTTGTGTTGGTACTTCTCAGGTGTTTCTCCTTGTAGACCTCCATGCTCCTGCTTTGGGCTACAAATGTCTCTCTCTGCTTCACTCAAAGTGTCTCTTCTCCCAAAGCCCTCCGAGGCTTTAACTGGTCAGATCGCCAACACTGAGCCCAACTCTACATGACCTCTTAACGCAAGAGTTTGCCTTTCTCTTCAACTCATTCTCTCATTGTCATTGCTCTTCATTCTTCCGAGAAAATCCCATTGGCCAAGTTGGGCCAGTGTCACACATGGTACAATCAACAGCAATAGAAGTTATATGTGTATTTAAGGTGATGCTTCCTAAGGTTGTGGGTGAAGTCATCTCTCTGCTAATGTTAACAATGAACATGTCTGCAGCATGTACTTCTTAGGGAAAAACAGCCCTGCGTGCTTGACAAGACACTAGTGTTCGGCCATAGGTATCAAACATTATTAAAAGGGGTTAGAGAGGGAAATATTTATGAAGCATCAGAACCTATGCACATGGCAGCCTACTTAATTATGTGAGATATTCTTCTAATAGCAGTTAATAGTTACTGAGCATCTACTACTGAGAACCAAATGGTTTCCTATATGTTGTATCATTTCAACCTCATACAGTGCTGCAGAATTCTTGCCTTATGTTACAAATGAGAATAGTGAACAACAGTTCTGGTCACCCTTTCTGATTCATGTGTAGGGGGTAGGAAGTGTTCCCCATACCATTAGGCAATACTCTGACACCAGCTGGGGTTTCAACAATTCAACTCCATTCTGACACTATCTACCCAGAGAGAGAGCATCAGACCCTGGCGATTAAGTTCTCAGTCCCACAAGAGTATCCCCCTTGCATGCTTCAGATGCAGCCCCAAGCTTAGATCATCACCTGAGCTTCTAACAGAACTGTTTTGATCGAAGGTTCCAAAGATCCCTTCCTTGCGTCCAATTAACTTGTGTGAATAGCACACAGAACTCAGAGAACCATTGCACTTACCAGATCATCAGTTTATTATTAAAGAAAAAGCTCAGAAACAGCCAGATAGAAGAGGTGCACAGGCAAGTTATGGGGAAAGAGAACAGAGCTCCCATGTTCTCTTCTATCAGACCCATCTCCCCACATCGCCATGTTTTCAACCAGAAAGCTCTCCAAACCTGTTCGTTAGGTTGTTATGATGGCCTCGCTGTGTAGGTGTGCTTGATTACACCATTGGCCAGTGCAGGGCAGGGAGGGGGACTGAGTGCTCCAACTCTCTCGTCACTGGCCACCGGCCCCCAACCTTAGTTGCTTTCCAAAAGGTACCTCATCACGTAACAGAAGATACCTTTATTGCTCACATCTTAGGGAATTCCAAGGGTTTTAGAAGCTCTGGGACTGAAAGAAGGATAAAAACCAAATATATATATAGATATATATCTTATTATAAATCACAATATCACAGTTAATTTGGGGGATTTTGAGTAATTGCCCAGGAATACACAGCTGGAATGAAATGTCAAGGAAACCCACACCTGTCTGCCTGCATTAGGTAATGCTTCTCCGAAAGCCTCAGTTTAGCCTAGAGTCAGTCACTGATTTACTGTGTGACCTGGCATCAGTCACTTACACTCCTCAGGCCTCATGTTTCTCGTATATGAAGCAAGAACATTCTACATCTCGAGGGTCCCTCTCAGTTTCTGCTCTTATGAAACTTTGATAACGTATCATCGTTTTGTTTGATTCTGCTTATAGTCTGAGTTGCCATAGTTGGAATTTTATAGTAATTCTGAGCCCTACAAATAAAGATCAGTAATAAAAGGAAGGTTGATTTTAATTAAAATAATTAAAGGGTAGTTATAGAGTCAACATTGATAACTGAATGTGTATAGCTATAACAGCATCAAAGTTATGAACTTCAATAAAATTCAGCAGTATACATCGAATGCCTCCTTTCAACATGGCTGGCCACGGAAAAGGACACCAAGAAGAATTAGATGTAGAATACTCTGTGCAGCAAGTGCTTTGTGAGCAGACATGTGAATGCTAGGACTCCAGTAAATGTAGCAATGAGATCACTTAAGAGTTGGTGAGTTTGGGACAGGTTCCTGGAAGGGGGGCATTTGAGCTGTGCAGTGAATTTATTGGCCAAGAAGTATTCATCAGAATCAATAGCAATCACTATACTTTTTTTTTTTTTAACAAAACCAACAGTTTAACTTAATTTGAAATAATTTGGTACTCCCTTTAGATGTTTTCCATCAGCCCAAGTTCCTTAAGACAGCAGCGTGGTTACCAACGTCAGCTGGAGAGTCAAATGTGCAGCGTTCTGGTGCCAGGAGCCAACCCAAGGCAGATCCTGGGGGGAGAGCGCAGTCCAGACTCGAGCACAGCTGTGGGGCTTTTCCCTTGACTTGTGTGGCATGGGGCTGAGTGTAAAGAATAGGAAGTGAGGTGGAACGAGAATTCAGAACGATCCAGGTCCCACTGCAGTAAAAGTCTGCCTGAGAAGCAGCTGAGTACATAAAAGCTCATAAAGAAAACCAAAACAATGATATTCCCCATTGTGACTGTTTAGTCTTTCTGTAGAGACTCGTGGGGTCTTGGCTATTATCTATTTTTAATATTACTTGACCTGAAAATTTATGCTACCATCTGGAAAAAGAGGAAAGTTTTCCCCTACTGTGAATATGCGTGAAGGAAAAACGATGAGGGAAGCTTCACAGAAAGTTTAAACGTTTTCAGCAGAGACCACTCATTTCTTGACATTTCACAGATAACTAAACACATTTGACATTCCAACCAATCGATCAGTCTTTTTGAATATAGTATCCACCATATTCCTGATCGGGTCTCTCAAGTGACATAGTATAAAAGCTGAGATTTCGTTTCATCTGTATGATCTTTTTTTTTTCCCCCATTAAAATAAGAAATGCAGCTGTTTTTTGAGGAGGTGCCGCTAATTGCTTCATTGGTTTTCTTATAATATCAGCATTCTCTCACATTTAGCTTGAAAGAATCAGACAATGATATGTTTCTTCTGGGACTGACTGAAGATTTCATGTGTGGGCAGTCACTGGGGGGTGAAGTGGGGACATTTGTAATACTTTCAACAATAACGATAAATTTTTTTAAAAGATCTCATTGAATTCAATTCAATTTTCAGAATTCAATCATTCAGTCAAGAGTCTGGTGGAGGAGACTAATATAAGCTGGGAAGTCTGCTAGATGCCTGGCGTATAGACACAAATGGTCTTTTATCTCTCACTGATACCATCAGTGATGTCAGAGACAGACAGACAAGAAATAATTGACGTGTGCAGAGGTGTGTGTGCCCTGGACCCTGCCTGGTTCCGAGGTAGCACAGAGCAGTGCCAAGTGGACTGGGCTAGGGAAAGACAGAGGCCTGTGGGGACAAAGCACAGTGACCAGCATTCTCTAGGACAAGATGATATTTGTGCAGGGGTGGTAATTAGGGGCGGTAATTTGCCCAGTGAACAAAGAAGAAGGATCGTGATGACTCTACTTACCAAAACTGGCATTTCTGTCTACATTTCAATGAAATCAACCACTGAAACTGCACAACAGATGTCAAGAGACGATGTGGAAGCCTCGACACTCCGGTTTGCCAGACCGTGAATGCAGCGCCGTGAAGGCAGCTTTCATGTTTTGCCCTGTCGTTCCCCTGCTGTTGACTGGGCAGTTCATGCCTCTTCCCTTCACGTGGCAGGAGCAGACCCCGCCCAGCCCTCCTGTCTTCCCTTCACCTCTCGGAAGAGGGAGTGACCACCTAATGGTGATTTCAGATGACAAATTGGGCATGTGTGGCCCGTTCCCTTCTCCGGCTGGCCTTGGAGAGCTCTGTCTTCTCCAGAAAGCACGGGTTCTACTCGCCCTTATACAGATGGACAGTGACCCTGCCTGAGCTGGAGTTCGAGAGGGGGGACTGTGCCCACAGAGAGGTCATCGTCTCTCAGGTGAGCTTGATCAGCTACGGAAATGACTTTTTGGCAAACATCTGCCTGACCCCCTTTGTGTGACTTTGCACCTGATCCTTTATTTTTCTTTAACTGGCATAATCCCGCTCGTCTCCCTGAGAGGTGACACTGTTTCACAGCTCTGTGCCTGGACCTTGAACGCAGTAGTGTGAGCCCCTGTTCCTCCAGCTCTGGGTCCGTACTTTTCGGAAAGTTGCCGAGTGTCTTTGACCCTGAGCGTCTTCCTCTGTGATATGGAGATGTATAAAATGATAAAATGGCTTCCTTTCTAACCAAAAGCACTTCCTACAAATTTGCTCAAGGTTCCTTGACACTCGTTCCTTTCTGCATTCTTTCTTTCTTTCCTTAACGTAAGATAGTGGTTAAGGGCATGCATTTCAGAGCCAGACGTGAGCTTGAATCCTGGCTCTGCCACCTACTTCCTTATGACTTTGGTAAGTTTTGACTTTGTTACTTCATCAGTAACAGTCAGATAATAACAATATCTACATCTGAGAATTATCATAGGGGTTAAATACATTTTATTGAAGTGTAATGTACATACAATATTTTTTTTCTTTATTGATTTTAGAGAGAGAGGAAGGGAGAAGGAGAGATAGAAACATCGATGAGAGAGAACATCAATTGGCCACCTCCTGCATGCCCCCCACTGGGGATCTGGCCCACAACCTGGGCATGTGCCCTGACCAGGAATCGAACTGGTGACCTCTTGATGATGGGTTGACGCTCAACCACTGAGCTGCACTGGCCAGGCATATATACAATGTTTATTAATTTCAGGTGTACAACATAGCGATTTGACATTTGTACACACTGCGAGGTGATCACCACGGTAAATCTAGTTACCATGTGTCACAATGCAAAGTGAATCCCCTCCACTGACTCTAGTCCCCATGCTGTAGATTATATCCTCTTAACGCAGTGGTTCTCAACCTTCCTAATGCCGTGACCCTTTAATACAGCTCCTCATGTTGTGGTGACCCCCAACCATAAAATGATTTTTGTTGCTACTTCATAACTGTAATTTTGCTACTGTTGTGTCTTAGGTGACCCCTGTGAAAGGGTTGTTCAACCCCCAGAGGGGTCGCGACCCACAGGTTGAGAACCCCTGCCTTAACGTATTTATTTTATATCTAGAAGTTTGTGCTCTTTGATCTCCTTACCCATTTTGCCCCTCACCTCAAACCCCTCCTCTGGAAACCACCAATCTCTTCTCTGTATCTGTGAGACTGTTTTGTTTTTAGATTCTACATATAAGTAAAATCATACAGTATTTGTTTTTCTCTGAATTACTTCACTTAGCATAATACCCTGCAGGTCCACACATGTTGTCACAAATGGCAAGATTTTATTCTTTTTTATGGCTGAGTAGTATTTCCTTGTATATATGTATCACATCTTCTTTATCCATTCATCCACTGACGAATGCATAGGTTGTTTTCATGTCTTGGCCATTGTAAACAATGCTGAAAAATATCTTAGAGACCATTTCATCCAAACTCCACATATGAAGGAACAGAGGAGCAGAGACCTGACGTCAGTGCTCACGCAGCCACATAATCAGAGAGGTTCTACCTGAGCCCTGAGCCTACCTTTCCAACCCTACGGCCGCTCAGCCAAACAACTCTGAACTACTCACAACTTTGCCACTGTGTCCTCTACCCCATGCATTTCTCACAGGCTGAGATGAACTCGACCCCCCCTTTTTGTCAACTGAAGCATCACCTTTACTGGGAGGTCTTCCTCCACGTCTAAATCTGATTTATGTTCTCCACTTCTCAACCTCTGTGCTTGCACAGTGTGGAGTGTGACCCATGGGTTTACTTGTGGTCTCCACAAAGTATCGCTCCCTGTGAAAGCAGAGAACTCGTCCTATGTAATTGGCATGCAGTACAGTCAGCGGAATAAATAAACTTCTGTAAGTATCTCCTGGCTCTCAGCAAATGACTGGAATTTATTCCCATCCCACGCCGTATTTATCAGCTAGTCTACTTTGCATTTATTTGTATGAATGCATGGGTATATTTGTCACTGTTGATACATTATTTCCAGTTTTATCTTAACCATTAGGTAGTTCTAACAAATGTGAACCTGATTTCTCAGTTTGTTTAAGGTTTGTTTCTTTACCTAACAAACAGCTAACACCGGTAAAGAGAGTCAAGAATGAACACTGAGTCCATTCAGCCAGTATAAAGGTCATCTTTACTTTTTTTAATATTTTAAAATATTTTTATCATATGAATTAAAACACACAATAGCCAAATTCAATATCCAATTTTCTAGGGTTGTATTGTACAGGTTAGCACAGGATACTTGAAAATCTAGGCAAAAAATCTAACTTAGATTCTGACTCATAGAAGACAATGGACAAGTGTTAGCTCCTTTCTTGCTTCTTGGTTCAAACCATAGCTGGCAGTACACAGCAAATATCCATTCTGACTCCATCCTGTTCCTCTGGTTTAAACTTCCCTCCCACTAAACCCAGCGAAGCCCTACAATGTTCAAAGGTTCCCTGGATAGTCATGACCAACTGGTCAGGAATGACGCATGGGGTCAAGTGTATCAAACCCTTGGGGCTAAAGTGTGGAAGTGTCCAAGACCACCGCATTAGGGTAACCTGGAGACCTTAATAAAACGCAGTCCTTGATTTCTACCTCAACCCCAGTGACTCCAAGTTTCTGGGGTTAAGGCTCAGGAGTATGGATTTTTGATAATTTTCCATAGTTGTCCTTATGTACACCATAGTTATAGTACCATTGTTTTTCATGTTACTTTGACAAAATTTATCTGCCGGGAGAAACATAAGGTGCAGACCTTGCCGTGTAAAAGGTCACAGGGTATTGAGGGAACAGATGAGAACAGGCACCATGATGCTGTGATGGTAAACCCTGTAACAGAAGAATGAATGAAGACCTCTCAGAAATCTAGAGAGGACCAAGGTCATATTTCCATGTGTTTGGGGTTCTCAGTCTACTAGAAATAAAAGATATGCTAAATCTGAATTACAAAAAATATAATGGTGCATAATTGTACCATGCACAAAATAAATGCAAGATTATTTTAGAATATAAAATTGAAAGCTAATGATAAGCCCGGCTGGTATGGCATCGACCCATGCACCAAGAGACCACTTGTTCAATTCCTGGTTGTGGGTCCAATCCCCAGTGGGGGGCCAATCAATGTTCTCGCTCATCGATGTTTCTATCTCTCTCTCCCTATCCCTTCCCCTCTCTCTAAAAGTTAATAAAGGAAAAAATAAAAGCTAATGATAAGCACTTTGGACTTGAAGATAGTGAAAACGTAAATGTGTGATGAGTGTCTTTTTTCAATGTTACCAACATGATTTGTGGCAATATAAAGAAATTTATTATTTTGTGTCAATTTAAGAAACTCATTATGTCAACAGTCTAAATTTAATGTCATAGACCATGGCCCTTCAGTCAATCTTTCACCCCCATCTAGGGTTAGTTTCTAGGATGAAAATAACTAGTTAACTAACGACCATGGATGTGGGGAAAGTTGGGAATGTCTTCACAGAGGAAGGAAAACAAATCTGGGTGTTGAAGTTTGAGTAGAAGTTTGTTGGGGTGTCCTCTCCACGTGTGGCTTACTGCAGCATGCTCGTATCCAGAGCTGCTGGACACATGGCTTAGCTCTTTGCCTTGATAAGTCTCTGACGGTCTAGCACGTGATTTCACATAGAATGGTGGCAAGATTAAAACAACTTTCAGATCTGTTAACCACTCCCTGTATTTCTCAGAACTAGTAACCATGCCATCACTGAACCGGGACAGTGCTGCCCAATGTATACAGGGACTTTGGCAGGGATGAGTTTTACAGAAAGAACAGCTGCAGGAAAGAATATTTCTACAGCACTGCTGCCCCCCCCCCCACTTCCCTATCTGCTGCCCCTTCAAAGTAGGAGAACAGGAGGAACTGGGCCCCGTTCAAGTATGGAGGGTCAGCTACAGATGCTTAGCTTAAGGGTCCTTGCGGCGCCAGCTTTGGGCCCCTTGGCTCTTTTGTAAGGTGGTTTGTAAGGAGAGAATAGTGTCCTTCCATACAATCTTTTGCTACCTATATTTTTCTTCTTTTGAATTTCCATGTCTGCATTTTATGAGTGGCACATAGCAATTGTATTATTGTCTTGTCTATAGCCCAAATGACATTTCATCAACAAATAATAAATATATGCACCTATAGCAAAATTGTATTACAAGTGTCTACCCTGACTGAGTTATTAGTCATTTGATTCAATTTGCCAATGATACCAGAATGATAAAAGGTTTTTTGGGACAAGCTGAATATGTATTTTCTTAATTTTTCAAATAAAATCAGTTTTCATGGGTTACTTTTATTTGTTTTTCCTCTCAATTGAATATAATAATAAATCTAATGACAGTTAGAAATATTGCTATTCAATAAAAATGTTTTAATGTAATGAATATATAGCCTACTTAATTTCAAAAATGACATTAGGAGGGTTATAAAAATATAAAGTATTTGGTAGAAGGAAAAGTAGTTTAAAATAAATGAAAAAGAGAATAATAGAAGAGTTGAAATGGAAAATGAAGCCATAGAGAACTATGAAGAGAATACATGTCCAAAGATTTTAAAGTTCTTTTTTTTTTTGTACATGCCCCTAGCAGGAACCGAACCAGGACTCTCTGGTCTGCAGGCCGATGCTCTAACCACGGAGCAAAACCAGCCAGGGCTTAACCTTCTTCATAAAAATTAACCATTGACTAAAATTGTCCTCAGAGCTTCCTGACATTCAAAGAAAAAGGGCAACATTTAAGTGCTATAATATACATGATCGCTATAAAATAAAGATAAACCAGTTGCTTAGAACCACAGCTTCTCTAGTCAGCAAGGCTGAGAATTTATCATTTGGGGTAATAGAGTGGGTAAAACGTAGACATGACATTTCACACGTACGTAGACTTGCGTAAATGTTTCTCATTCCAGGTCTCCATGCAGCAGGAGTACAATCCTGGTTTTGCAGGGCTCTCCCTAGATATTCCTCAGCAACTTCTTAGCATTTCTTCTTGCCTACCTGATCCTTCCAAATTGGGGATCCTCTGTATTGGTCTCTTTTCCTTTGTCCTTCACCCCCTGTCCTAGAAGGTCACATGCATCCCAAAGGCTTCATTATATCTGCATCCATCTCCAGCCTAGAACTCTTGCTTGATCTACAAAACCTTTTCATCAACAGCTTTTACAGCATTTGTGTGTTGACTTCTCACAGTCCCCTCAAAGCCATTATTTCAAGACTGAACTTATGGTGCTTCTAAAGGGCTTTGTCCTGTAGTGTCCATCACTCAGTTAATAACCATCCTACCTGAAAACCGTCCCATCCATCCATCCATCCATCCATCCACTCTCAACACAGATGCAAGGGAGGCATCCGTATCTTCCCTTGTCTTTCTTGCTCATATAGCTAATGAATGATCATGTCCTACCAATTTTACCCTTGTTATACATCCATGCACATCTCTCCTGCTTCTCTACCACTGTCTGTGCACCATCCAGGGACACCCCTTGCCCTGATGATGATGAGAGCCTGGTTTTCCCATGTACATGCTGAACTGACCTCAATCTATTTCACTCAGTGAGCACCAAGACTCATCTTATGATGCAAATGTGAGCCTATCCCTCTCTGGCTTAAAATCCCCCAGGGGCTTCTTACTGAATGTTGAAGGCAAGAAGTATGTTTTCTGCTGTCACTGTTTATTAGGCTTTAGAGGACCTGGACCCTACGTCTTTCCCCAGCATCATCACAAACTCCTACCCTCCTGGATTCCAGGCTCATCTTTAAATACCCCAATAGGATCAAGTACTCTGTTCAGAGATGTATTCTGTGCTCAAGGTTTTTTCTCCCTAACCAGCCTTCTCCACCTGATACCCTTTGCTCAGCAAGTCAATCTTGACTTTAACCCTGACGTCATGAGGGAGAAGGTCAGTCCCCCGAAGTTGTGCCCCATGGCATCCTCCTTCTCCCACAGTGTGTCTATCCCACTAGACTCTAAACTCCATCCATGCAGGGACCGTACCGTTTTCCTCACCCCTGGAACCCCGCCCTGCCACAATGACAGGCATTTTGTAGGGGCTCAAATCCCTGCTTGTTAAATGCATGAAGGAATAAATGTCTGAATGAACAAATGAATGCCTGCATGTCTCCTTCAAAAGTCAGAAGCTACGAAGTGATTAGGGCGCACACTTTTTGCTCAAGGAACACGTTGAGGAATCAGACACTCAAGCTGTAAGAAGAGACCAAGGCCTCTCTGGCTGACATTCCCTTCATTTTTCTTCCCTGGTGGTCCACTTGGACAGCGTCCACTGGAGTCCCCAGTGCCAATTCGTCTCATGTTATGAACCGATGTGCTCCATAAACCACCCATAATGTGCTGGAATATGGCTCCCGGGCTTCCGTGTTCGCCGTGAGAACCCCTCTCTGCTTACATAGCATCTGTATTATTTACTCGGCCTCACGGAGCCCCACGGCCAGGAGCTAGAGGCTTGATGTTCAGAGCCAGAGTCCACGCGATCGCGGCTCCAACACGCCTTTTCAACGCGAAGCCTCAGAGAGCTTTGCCACTGTCCTTATCTGAAGCCAGCAGGAGAGACTCCCCATGAATCAAGTCAGCAATCACTTATTGAGTGCTTCATGTAGACCCAGACTGGAACGAGCCTGCAGACACTGTCTCGTCAAACGTCCCTACTCCACCGAGAGAACAGCAGCTGGTGGACTCCTGACCCGAAACCCATCAAATAATTCTCTGCGGGAACGGACTTAAAATGTGTCAGATTCTCTCCTTGTCCTCCACACGCCAACATCTTGGGGGGAAGAAGATCAAACAAGTCATGGGCAGTAATAGCACGTTTTTTTTTGTTTTGTTTTGTTTTTATCCTCACCCAAGGACATTTTCCCATTTTTTGTTCAGATAGAGTGGGAGGGAGAGAGAGCGAGAAACATCAACGTGAAAGGGACACATCGAGTGGCTGCCTCCTGCACGATCCAACCAGAGCTGGGGACAAACTGCAACCGGGGTACATGCCCTCAGCCTCAATAGAACCCGGGCCCCTCTGGACCACAGGCCGATGCTCTAACCACTGAGCCAAACCAGCCAGGGCAGTAATGACACATTTTGATTGCCCAGCATACTGCTTGATATATAGTAGCTCCACAATAATGCCCTCTTAAAGAAACGATTGATCGATTCATGAAGGTGCAATACAATGGGGTACTAACCAGAGTTTTACTTTACATGTGTGTGATTATCTGTTAGGTACAGCTTGCCTCGTCTAGACCTTCAGTTGATGAGCGGAAGGGAGAGTTGCTGTTATTTGCTTCCTGTTGGATTCCCAACAACCCGCAGGGTACACAGAAGCAGCTTCTCATTACCTGGGCTCCTGTATTTGCGACTTTGCCTGATCAGTAAAATTTATTTGGGACCCCAAATCGATTTCCACGGCACTTTCACGGTCAGTCATGGACATGTGCAAAATGGCAAAAATGTGAGTCTCCTGTCACAGCCGTTCCCGCGGAGGTCAGTCGGGGGACCCTCTGCCTTCTTGTCTCAGCTCTCCTACGTAAACAGTCCTTGCCACTGCCTGTCCATGCCCTGGACGGTCAGTTCTGTGTGTTTGCGTGAAGGTTTTGGTTCAGAATGATCCCCAGCTTGAGTGCTAAAATGCTGTCCCCAAGCGAGAGAGAGCAGGCTGCCGTGTGCTTTGCAGAGAAAATGCCTGTGTTGAATGTGCTTTGTTCAGGCATGAGTTACAACACGGCTGGCTGTGACTTCAGAAGTAAAATTAATCAGCAATGTGCATTAAATAAGATGTCCTTAAGTGAAATGCAGATTCTGTATTGGTTGGTTGGGCTTGCAGAAACATAACCTGTATTGCCCCTGGGTAGGAGCAGGGGATCAGTGTTTGCTAATGTATTTGTGGTGCCTTTAGGGGACATAAATGTTGTAAATACGGAGAATTAACTGTATGTACTCAATGAGTATGGGGGAAAAAAAGGAAGGAAGGAGGAAGGGAGGGAGAAAGAAAGAAGGGAAAAAAGGAAGAGAGGGAGGAAAGGGAGGGAGGGAGGGAAGAAAGGAGGAAGGAAGGAAGGAAGGAAGGAAGGAAGGAAGGAAGGAAGGAAGGAAGGAAGGAAGGAGAAAGAGAAGAAGAAAGGAGTAAAGAAGATACAAAGGGAGGGAAGAAAGGAAGAAGGAAGGAAGGAAGGAAGGAAGGAAGGAAGGAAGGAAGGAAGGAAGGAAGGAAGGAAGAGGGAGGGAGGGAGGGAGGGAGGGAGGGAGGGAGGGGAGAAGGAAATGAAGTAGAGAGGAAAGAAGGAGAGAAGAAAGAAAGGGAAAAGGTATGAGGGAGCAAGGGAGGGAGGGAAAAAGGAAGGAGGGAGGAAGGGAGGAAGGAGGGAAGGGAGGGAGGCAGGGAGGAAGGAGGGAATGGAGGGAGGGAGGGAGGAAGGAGGGAAGGGAGGGAGGGAGGGAGGGGAGGGAGGGAGGGAGGGAGGGAGGGAGGGAGGGAGGGAGGAGGGAAGGGAGGGAGGGAGGGAGGAAGGAGGGAAGGGAGGAAGGAGGGAAGGGAGGGAGGCAGGGAGGAAGGAGGGAAGGGAGGGAGGCAGGGAGGAAGGAGGGGTAGAAGTCTACTAGCAGCAAGGACAGGTGCTGTGTGCAAACAGAGAAGAGTCAAATCAGTAGCCTCAGAACAACCCAGGCAACACCCACTTATAATTACTGCTCAGGCCCACCCCAGGCCCTGCACCTAGAAAGGCCTGGCCCGACGTGAAGGGCTAGCACTCTCCGTGGTCTGTGCTCACGGTGGAGGCCACGCGTGTTGAAGGCCTGGCCCGACGTGAAGGGCTAGCACTCTCCATGGTCCGCGCTCACGGTGGAGGCCACCACCTACCACTGAAGCTCAAAACCAGGCTTTCCAGATTCCTGGCTGTGTGACTTTGGGGAAGCTAGCCAAACCTCTCTTTGTCCCCTGATCTGTAAAGAGGAGATTATCTTAGTGTCTGTTTCATAGGGTTAGAATGAAGCTTAAGTGAAATAGCCAACATTACATTCCCCAGGGCCTGGCATAAAGTCAGCACATAATAAATATTAGCTATTTTTAAATGTAGTTTATTCTAATTGGTCAGAAAATCAGTGATTTTATACGGTACTGAAAATATTTAACTGAGGTATTGAAAAAAAAAAGGGAAAGTACTCATGGATACGGAGAACAGTGTGGTGATCGCCGGGGCAGTGGGGGTGGAGGGGGTTAAATGGTGATGGAAAATAAGAAAAGAAAAGAAATTAAAAAATAATAAAAATGTCTAATCATAAGATAGACTTAAACAGGGAGGGGGAATTCCTCAAATGAACAGAAGATTACATAGTAAGAATGGTAAGAGCAGAAAGAAAGATTGATTCTGCTTTCAAAAATGAAAATAATGAACTGAGATGCATTTCCCAACTTGTAAAAATTCTGTGTACTAATCCCCTTTGTTTGCAGTGTTTTATGAAACTTTTTCTAATTTTCAGCACCCACATGTAAACACAACCTGTTTGCTGTTTTGAAAACGATGTCCCCCAAGGTCTCATAATCACAAATAATTAGATCTTCACCCCCAAATAATGGCAGTATCAGATCCCTTCGTTCTTGGAAGATAAAAAGAAGTTCAATGACTATTTGCCCTCTTGTGATGGCCAATGGTTTTGCAAAGCCAGAAGCCATTCCAGAATTTTCTGCCTCTTGGTCAAGCTGTGGAATAACATCTCCATAGCTCTGTTGTTGGTTTTCCATTGAAGGAGCCACATCAAGAGGTCATATTGAGCTTCTCAATTATTCACAGTTTGACAGAAACTGAACCAAGCAAAGAATTCAGAATTTTCTCCAGGGTCAGGACTTAGGTCCCTGTCACTTTTCCTCCTGAGAGCAAGTTCTGATGTCCCATCTGGGATTCTTCACACACCTGACTCAGATAACTGACATCTACGACAAGAAAGATGCCTCTTTGGGGAGACTCTGGACATACCTTGTCCAAGCAGATGCCACATTTTCCCTTCATGTAGCTAACATCCCACTTGTAACTCAGCACATGTCTAGTTTTAGATAATAAGTTACTTCTGATTTTTAAAAAGGTGATTGGGCTTGTTTCTCTTGTTTAAAACAAATTCCAGAAGAAGGTAAGTCAATTATCATTGTTTAGAGGGACAAAAATTATAAAATACTAAAAACAGAGTTATATCAGCAAAGACTCAGTTTGTCTGCATATAATTACGGCTTAAATAAAATAAGAGTTCATCTTTTTCTTTTGGGTAAATAAGTCCAGGAACCATTAGACCAGAATGGTATGATGGCACATCAAAGATACCATGAGAAACCCAAGTAACTTGTATCCTTCTGCCCTATCATCCTTAGCAAGTAACTACCATCCTCAGTGTTGCTTCATGGTCACAAAATGACCACTGCTGCTCCACCTACTATGACTGCATTCCAGTCAGCAGGAAGGAGAAGGTGTTTCATGGACAGGGCTCACCTCCCACCTAAATCAGTCTCTTCAGAGGCTCTCAACTTATTAAGTACATTTTTCAGTCTCTAAGCTAATGCCTGGGCTTCAGTAAATGAGTAGACACAGTCTGGTGGCATTACTGAAGGTCGAGCTGTCCTATGACTTCTTCCCACTACTATGGAGTGAGCCACCACTTTACAGGTGCGTGGAGCATCGTTTGGAGTCCTCCAGACTCTCTTGTTCATATGTGAAACAGGAGTACCTTACACACTTCTGTAATCCTTCTCACATCTTCTTTCATCTCCCTTGTAGACTAGACGTTGTCTCAGCGATCAGCTGGGGATAGGTGTGAGCTGAAAGCACCTTGATTCTGCTGCTCTGTGTGAGTCTCGGCCCAGGACTTCTGAGCCTCTGCAGCTTGGGAAGTCCCAGCAATGCAGAGTTGTTGTGCCCCATCCTGGGAGTGCTGGAGAGACACCATCCCCTGGGGAACTTCATAAAGGGGGCTGAGAGCTGAGGATAAGGTTACCCAGAGGGTACCCAGTGAATTGAACTCCAGGTGCCCATCAGTGATCAACCTGATCACATGCCCTTGGATGGACTTTTTTCCTTCTGCTGCACACGTTCCAGCCCCCACTCCTTCCCCTGGATCTCCTCCCCAAGTAATTCCTCTAATCAAAGTCTCCATCTCAGGTTCTTTTTGCAGTAACCCAGGCTAATTAATGTCAGACATGGAGGAACATCACAAATCTATTTTCAAGAAAGTAGCCTGCTTTAAAATGCTGGTTTTCTACACAATTCAATTTTTTTACTTAAAAAAATAGATTATTCAAAAAGAAAGGAATGTCAATTAGCAAAGGTTAAGATTGAATTTAAGACAAATTGCAATAAACAGGATAAAGAACATTATGAATAGTACAAGATATAATTAATGAAGAAGATAAGGAAGAGACCCAACATGTTATGACCAAAGCAGCTATGAGATGTCTCCAGGATACAGAGAATGAGGTCGTCCTACATGAGGTTGGGACGAGCAGGAACACCTTCATAAAGGAAAGATGCTTCTCAGACTTGGGGATGAGAGTTTTTCTGTAGGTAGCTGATGATAGAGGGCTTTCTGTTCTGAAAGAACAGTGTGACAAAGGCAGAGAGATGGAAAATCTATTATTTGGGAACCCATGATACTGGAGTATGTCTGAATGTTTGTGTGGAAGGCAAGAAGGAGGTGAAAGATGGTGGAGAAGAGACTGAAGAGGTGGTTATGAACAGTTCAGAGCCGTGAACTTAAGGCTGATTGAAGGGAGACTCTAATATACATGAAGCAGGAAAATGTCACACTCTATTTTTATTTTACCAGGTTCACTATGGTTCTAGCAAGAATGATGGACTTATGGGGAGAAAAAACCTGAAATGTGAACATTGTGTGCTTGACTTGGCCGTGGATATATACATTCACTGACTGATGAGTTGTTCTGTAGTTTGGGACAGTTAAGGGGTCGTGTTTGAAATCCCAATTGGTAGTTCCTCAAATGAGACTTTGAGTTTTAGACTAGAGAGTGGTACTGAAAAAGGTTGAGGCATTTAAGCTGTTAGGATAGAATGTATGTATTTTGAGTGTGAGAGAGACAGTAATTTTGGAAGGCTGGGAATGATGGTATAAACTGAATATGTGTGTCCCCCTAAATTTCATATGTTGAAACTCCAACCCACAATATGATGGTATTCAGAGGTGGGGCCTCTGGGAAGTGATTAGGGTATCAGGGAATAACCTTCATGAATGAGTTGATGCTCTTGTTGAAGAGACCCTTAGAGAGATCTCTGGTCCCTTCTAACACCTGAGGACACAAAGAAAAGACAGCTGTCTATGAACAGGGAAGCAGGTTCTCCCCAGATGTCTAATCGGCTGATCCCTTCATCTTGGAATTACCAGCCTCCAGAACTATAAACAACAAATTTCTGTTATTCATAAGCCACCCAGTCTATCATATTTTTAGACAAATATTTTATGCATGAAAATTATATCATTACAACTTTTTATCATTGAGAAAGTAGGTGGTCATTCTGTATAAAGCATCCCAGAACAGAATTGTTGACCTTTGTGTAAATATAATGATTATTACACTCTTATTAATAGCAGCTGAGATTGTTGGACATTTTATACTGGGCAGGCGCTGGCTAAGTACTTACAGGCATTATTTAATTGTTGCAATAACCCTATGAGAGAACTACAGTTCTTATCCCCACCTTACAGGTAAGAAAATTATGGCATGGAGACGTTCTAAATGGTACAAGGTGAATAAGCTGGTAAGTAGCAGAGTTGAGATTTGACCTCGGGATTAGTTGCCTTGTCAAACTAAGCTTTTAATTTCTTTATCACAGCATCCCAAGGGCAAGATGGACCACTTCTGAGAGCAAAGAGATGATTGTACAAATTTCTAGGTGCATTATCTCAGGAACTCTCCCAGCGACACTGACAGGCTGCTGGTATTACTACTCCCAACTGATGACCAGAGGAAAAGCCACTTCTGCCGAAAGGCATAGGAGGGAACGAAGACGGCGGCACAGACGGGCTGCGTTTCCGAGTCTCAGCGACGGCCCCCACGTGCTCCAAAGAACACTTGTGCAGAACTTGTGAAGACAGCACCGCCAGAGTGGTCCTGCCAGCATCATCCGCGTCCAGGACACATGTCTCTACCTATGACATGGAAAAATTGGTGGAGGCGAATAATCGATCTCGGTATCTTACAGGATGTTCCGAGAATGAAATAAGAGAACACGCTGAGCACTTAGTCAAGTGCTTGGCAGAGACTAGGACATCACTGGGGTAATTATCTAAATGTACTATGGCCAGTGCTTCAAATCACCAGATAATCGTTCATCTTCCCACTTTCTTAACGTTTCGTAGAGGCAAGATAATATTAATTTCTAGTCTCCCTCAAACAGGTATAGCTTATTTCACAATAACTTCCATGGCACGTAGCCATGTGGTGACTCAATGCCATCTCTTCTGTCACTGATTCTTGGCTATTTCCCCTAAAACATGCTGCCTTTGTGCATCTGAATAGCCAACAGCAGTGGTGTTGGATCAAACCATGGTTATTTCATGATGATATGTACCTTTCTTCATTTGTTTAAAAAAATATATTGTGAGGCTGGAGGTGAAACAGACCAGTGGAGGGAGAAACCACAAGGCCTTGGAGCCCCACAGCCCTGGGTTGACATCCCAGGTTGTGTCATTCCATTTGTTCACTCACAGTGAGGAAACGGCCCTCACCGTCCCTGTCACCGTGGGAATGGAGTGGACAACACGGGACGAGTGCATCACAGTAATAGATGCCTAAGGGAATCTGCGTGCACTGGTTTCTGTCCACTGCCCCTGTTCCTATTGTTCTGCTTTTGTCCCAGAAAGGAGGGTCATTCTAATGGTCAGTCCAAAGCACTGAATGGTTCCCCTTGTGGGGAGGATGTCTCAAGTCAATGTTAATAAGCTTAGGAAACAGAAGGAGGGAGGGAGGGAGGAATTAGAAGAGAATCTCTTCATTCATTCATTCTTTCACACTGCATTTGGGGGAAGCAAGTTCTACTTGATTTAGACAATGAAAAGCCCATCCTGCTGCCTTCCAACAAAGCTTCTGAAGAGTCTTAAAATATCAGCCACCAAGCAAGACGTTTACCTGAGGGCTTAGGTAGGAGCTGAGGAAATAAACATTTTGAATGTTTGGTGTTCGGGTGGAAGGTGCTGGGTCCCTGCTGCCCCCTTGTCACCTCGCTACCTTGGAAGGCCTGAACTTGGACCCTGAGTGGAAGGGGAAAGTGTGTGGTATTTGCACAGCTGAAAAAAAGATGAAAAACCCCAGGCCCCTCTCACACCCCATTAGACCCTGAAGTCCATGGAGTGTTGCACTCAACACATAAATACTCTGCTTGGGGAAGCGGTGGTCGGCTGTGAGCGGGAGGGACTGTCTCACAGAGGAACAATGGGCTGTCTGTGAGGAGGCTGGCCTCCGGTCCTGCAGCCCAGCAGGCATTAATCATTACTCCCACCACGTGCATTTCAGTAAACCCTCAGGATTTGGGGGGTGGATGACGGGACAACAGGTAAGAGGACACCCAATCAGAAAATAAACATTCTTGGGCCAAGGAGTCAACATCCCCCCTCCTCGTCCAGGGAGGCAGAGTGGGACAAAGGAAGAATTTAGAGTAAACAATACCGGTTCCAACGCAGGGTCCTAGCAGGTGGAGGTGGCACTGTGGGCAGCTGGTGAACTCCTCTGGCCTTTCTGAAACCCTGCACCCCTGTCCTCCTTGTTCTATCTATATAGAATGTTCTGGAAACCACACACATGCTTCCGCTGGGTCATAATCTTACTCATCTTTCTAGACAAGATCCCATGCCCTCTCTTCAGAGAAGCTGTTGACCTCCCAGCCTGTGCTGAGTTATCCATTCCCTCCTCTGCATCTCCACAGCACGCCACAACCAGACTTTGATTAAAGGGCATTTCACGCTGTGTTGGCATCTTTGTCCCTGTCTTTCCCCTCTGCATGGATGACCGTGCATTTCAATGTTCTGAGGTGGCATCGACCGGGAGGCAGGAAGCCCCTAGTTTTCTGCCTCAATCTCTACAGTAATAGCTCATCCGACGTACTCATTGTGTTTGCTACTATTGTAGCTTGAGTTGTGTTCCCTAAAAACATATATTGGAGTCTCAACCCCTGGTACCTATGACTGTGACCTTATTTGGATAAAAGGTCTTTGAAGATGTAATCAAATTGAGATGAGGGTTGCTAGGTTAGGATGAGTTCTAAAGTCAATGATTTGTATCCGTTTTTTGTTTGTTTGTTTGTTGTTTGCTTTTTTAGGGAGATTTGGAAACTGCTGTGGACTGACTTGTGTCCTCCTGAAATTCATGTTGAAGCCTTAACCTCCAGTGTGAGGTCATTAGGCCATGAAGGTGAGGCCCTCATCGTGGGATTAGTACCCTTGCAAAATGAGACACCGGAGCGCCTTTTTCTCTCTCTTTCAGTCACACAACGAAGAGGTGATGTGACCACTCCGCCAAGGGAAGAGGTCTCAGTACGAAGCCTACTTTGTTAGCACCATGACCTTGGACTTCCTAGAGAGAGAATTTCTGTAGTGTAAGCCACCCAGTTTACGGTATTTTGTTAGAGGACCCAAACTGACTAAGACAGAGGCACGGAGACCTACACAGAGGGAAGAAGACCATGTGGAGATTGTGGCAGAAGTCGGAGTGATGCCGCTCCGAGGAGGCTAGCAACCCCCAGAAGCCAGAAGGAGGCAGGATTCTTCACCAGAGCCTCCAGAAGGGGCGTGGCCTCGCCAGCACCTTATTCCAGACTTCTAGCCTCCAGAATTGAGAAAGAATAATGTTTATTATTTTTTTAAGCAGCCCAGTTGATGTCAACTACAGAAAAAAAAAACAAAAAACAAAATCCCGAATTCCTCTCCACGCCTCTAGATTTGACTGCCCTTCCTTCCATCCTCTGTTCCCTGGGATTTAGGACTAGAACCTGACTTAACATTTTCCTGTCTACAAGCTCCTTCCCTACAGTCAGTGTAAATGCTCCATCTCCCACATTTGAAACAACGGCAGCAATGCCCCTCTGGGACTCTAAGGCCCTGTCTGGATTAAGAAATAACTCTCTCTTTTTCTTCAGAGCTAAATTCCACCGTCTAAGAATCTCTGTTGCTGTCTTCAGTCCTTCAATCTTACTCACTCTTCATATTGCTGAAATCAGGGTTTGTCCCAACTTCTACAGTGAAATTATTCTGTAAAAGTCATGAACTGCCAAACTCTGTAGTCTCTTTTTAGTCTTTACCTTACTTTGCCTTGTTGGATAAGATCTACCCAACTCTCTTTCTATCTGAGTCTTCTATAACGAAATGCTACAGACGGGGTAGCCTGTAAGCAACAGTCCTGGAGGCTGGAAGTCCGAGATCAGGGGACCAGCATGGTCAGGGGAGGGCTCTCCCTCAGGTCACATACTTCTCCTTGTGTCCTCACATGAAGAAGAAGATAGAAAGCTCTATGGGGTCTCTTTGTTTTATTTTTAATATGGTTTTATTGATTTGAGAGAGAGAGGAAGGGAAAGGGAGAGAAGGAGATAGAAACATCAATTTGGCTACCTCCCACCCACACCCCCACCAGAGGTCGAGCCTGCAACCCAGGCATGTGACCTGACTGAGAATCAAACCGGCGACCTTTTGGTGCATGAGATGATAATCAACTGAGCCACACCGGCCTGGGCTATGGGGTCTTTTTACAAGGGCATTAATCCCGTTCATGAGGACTCCATCATCATGACTTAATCGCCTCCCAAATGTCCTACCTAGCATCACCCCTGGGGTTAAGATTGCAAAGTATGACTCGGGAGAGCAGACGCACCAACACTGAGACCACAGCACTTTCCTTGGCTTCTGTGACGTCGACTTCTGTGCTCTTTTCTGCTTCGTCCTATGCTTGGCTCTCTAGCCTCTGCGCTGCTCCTATTTGTTCACAAGGAGGAGTTCTGACCTCAGCCCGCCTTCCACGCTTTGCATAGATGTTTCCCTGGTACATAACAACTTCACTGCTCACAAGCTCTCCCTTCCACAAAGCACTTGAACGTGAACACAGTTCAGCCAAGTTCTCGGCCACGTTGTAACAGGGATGGTCTTTCCTCCACTGTCCAATCACGTGCCTCTTGTTTCTTTCTGAGGCCTCATCAGAACAAGCTTTCCTGTCCACGTCTCCACAGTGGTGTGTTCAGGATCACTTAGGTGTTCTCAGAAGACAGGCTTTCTCTGCAGCTCTCCCCTTTCCTTTCTGGGCCTTCACCAGGGCCGTCCTTACTGGCGCATTCACAGCAATGTCAGCTTTCTCTATGTGCACCCTAGAACTCCTCCCCCTCCTACTCCCACGTCCTGCGGTGTCTGTCACTGGAACACACCACTTCTTGGTGTCAATTTCTGTCTCCGTCTGTTCAGGCTGCTAAACAGCACACATCGTGAGCAGCTCGTAGACAACAGAGGTGTATTTCTCACAGCTCCAGAGGCTGCGAAGTCCAGGGTCCAGGTGCTGGAAGATGAGCTGTCTGGGGAGGGCTAGCTTTCCCAGTCAGAGATGGTGTCGTTTCACGTGGCCAAAGGGGCCGGCGATCTCTCCGGGTCCTCTTATCAGGGTGCTAACCTCATGAAGTCTGTGTCCTCATGACGGAACCTTCCCCCAGAGACCCCACCTCTTCAGACAACAACACTGAGGGTGAGAGTTTTAGTTTGGGAATTGGGAAAAGGGGGGACGCTCAGTCTATAGCACTATTCGTTCTAAAACAAAATATTTGAGCTCAGGTTTGGGCACTATTAAGTTCCTGGAATACAAATGCATTGGCTATCAGGTGGCATTACACAATTTCCTAGGGCAAACCAACCCATGAAGAAACATCAACGCAATGAGATAAATATTATGTAAAGTAGGAGCACAGATTAAAAATGTAAAGTAGGAGCACAGATGAGGTGCAAAATACAAATTAACGCCAAGGTGTGTGATGCTTACAGACAGAACATTCAACTCTCACATCTGCCTACGCCTAGCTAAACAGAGCCCCAGAAAAGTATAATACAGCATGGTCTTCTTGCTGGCCATGACTTTAGTCATCATCCATCAGAGCCTTCTCTTCTAGGAGAGAAAACTTACTTGGTCTGGAGTAGGGTTAAAAAAACATTACGGAAGAACTGGGATTGAGCGATAGCTTGACTGGTGTCACTTTTGAATACACTCAAAAGTGAAAAAGGCCATTTGTAGAAGTATCCCGTGCCTTAGGAGTTAAAGTTCAATAAATTCTATTGTTACTTTAAATATGATCATTTGCTTTTTGTAAGGAAAGTTACATTAAAAAGTAAAATCTAGCAGTATCAGTCAGCATTCTAAGCATTTAGCACACGCCCTGCCTGGTATTTGCAGAGATCACCCAGCTTTCTATTCTTTTGTTTTGTTGTTTAACTGTCTTAATATTATATTATGTTATGTTAAAATGTATCAATTATCTAAAACTATATTTATATAATTAAATTTTTAAGCAAATTGGTAAATGATCAGCTTTATTAGATTTTCGAATATATCACCCTTCAGTGATAAAATTTTGCATCCGAAATACATGGAAATATTGATGGTTTATATATATCATACACTGGTAACTAACGGATTTCAGTGTAAGACTGGAACATACAGGATTTCTTCACAAAGAATTACAACGAATTAACATTGTCGAAAGCAACCACCGCCTGAGTTCAAGGAAACACCTTTCTCTTTGATCAATCACCCCAATAAGAAGAAGTCATGCCTTCTCATTTATAAACCAAAACTCCTCATACATAGCATTTGCAGCAAGCCACCTTGGACCATACAAAAAATGTCCCATTTAACAAGAGGTATTACCTTCAGTTTATGCGCTGAACACAGTCCACCGGCTGGGGTAAGACTATCACGTCCAGTCTCTCTCAGACCAAAGGACAACGGCCAAACCACTGCAAACCCAAACAACCCAGCCCTTGGGTCCACAATGTCAGGATAGAGTCTTTGAATATTAAGTTCATTGGATGCACCAAGCCCTTAAATCATACTCACTCTGATACTGGTTTTAAAATTTAATGTCTTATTATTTTCAATTTTTTTTCTGTATTAGATCTTTAGTTACTCTCATGAGCCAACTCTCATTTTTGAGACAAATGTTCTTTTCTAAATGTTTATTTTTGGGGGCTTCAATATATTGGTCAGTAGTCAAACTGACTTATAAAATTTCTACATTTATGAAATTATTTATTTCATAAACATTTCAATCTGCATATTTAAAAATTGCATATAATTCTTTTTTCTAAGGTTTTTATTTTATTTCATTGATTCCAGAGAGATACGAAGGGAGAGGGAGAGAGAGAGAGAAACATCGATGAGAGAGAACATTGATTGGCTGCCTCCTGCATGCCCCCTACTGGGCATCAGGCCCACAACCTGGGCATGTGCCCTGACCAGGAATCGAACCCATGACCTCTTGGTGCATGGGCCGATGCCCAACCACTAAGCCACACCGGCTGGACTTGCATGTAATTCTTAATGAGCTATAGAGTTTCTTAGGAAACTATTAGTTCAATATTATTAATGCATGATTTTTTTCTCCCACTGTTTATATTTAGTAGTCATCTCAGAGTTTATTAGAAAGAAGTATGCACTAACTCAGAAAAGGCTTGGGAGAGAAAAAAGACTGGCACTAAGAAACAATTCCGTATTACTCGTTATTTTTATCCAATCATATTGAAACAAAAATTTCCTTCTAAGGCTGTAGTCCTGTCAATTCCTTCTCCGGTCTTAAAATTATTTGGTCATGTATTCAGATTTTGTTCTATTTAATTTATATTCACTTATGTCAATACTTCATGATTGAATGAACAGCTTTCACGGTAATTAAATGACTATGTATTAATAATGCTAAATAATTCTTAATTAATTCTTCATAATATTCTCACCTTTACTTTCCTTCTGATTTAAGCTTGAGTGAAAATAGAACTTGGTTCATTATTTTTTAGATTTTTCTAAATCACTTTGATCATATCTATTTTTTCAAGTAAATATTCTTTTGTTTTATTTTTTAATCTATTCTAAAAAGGAGTATAAACTGACAGAGTCATTTGGAGTAATAATGTGTATTGTTGTGATGTTAATTTGTGATCTACAATGTTATTCTATGTTATGCTATTTTTGCGTCTTTGATAATTCCTTATACCATGCCTTTGACAAATGGAAGTTAAATTTTTCATATGACTGGGAATTTTATTTTTACCCTGTTGTGAAAGTTAAAACAAATGTGGAAACTAAAAATAAACATAAAAAGCTTATTTCATTTTTTAAAATTTATCATCTCCTAAAAGTTTACTGGCTGCCGAGGCAGCTATTGGGACATGCATCAAATATATTTATTGCAAACCGCTAGCCAGTTGGGAGGAAGGGCAAATAATCAGAAGTTCCCATGAAAATGTTAACAGACACTCTGAAAAGAGTCATTTTCATAAACATTTTATATCATGGCCGTCTCCTAATAATTTATTGTTAGTTTCACTATTTTATGACAGTTTTCACAGAGATCTGGGGTGGTCACCTCAGAGTCCCACCAACACTCCGGGTCTTTATTTACAGCAAGGATTATCTATGAGCTTGGACTTTTAAACTCAGTTTTCCCATCAACAAAAAAGAAAATGGCATAAATAAGTTAGATGACTCAGCCAGAATTTAACGGCCAGCGTTTTCTGTTTCTTAAAACAATGACTGTCTCCTTCACAACTCACAGACACAAATGAGTGTTTTTCCAAACAGACCATCTAAAAACAATCTGGAGTCACTAGGAAGATATATAACTTCATAAAAAGCGTTTGGAAGCGAAGGCAATGAAAAGAGACGGTGCGGGCAGGGACTGCTAGCTGCCACCACCATCCCTCCCTGCCCCGTCCATGAACACGGAGCAGCTATTGCCTGGGCACAGCGACCTCGAGGAAGATGACATTCCCAAACCACCCTGCAGCTGGGTGTGGCCATGTGAAAGAACATGTCACAAGTGTCTCAATGGAAATAGAAGTCCTTTTATCTTGTTTCCATTTGAAGTATGATCGCTCATGCGCATCCTCTTCACCTCTTGCCCGGTACCGCAGCTGGGACCTGGAGACCAGCTCGGACCATGGAAGTAAGAGTGACTCTGGGAGCACTCTGCGGACTGCCGTCTCCACAGGACCGGTTAACCTGAGAGCTCTGGGCAAGGTCACGCCCACAGGGGCGGGTCTGGAGCCCAACGGCCTGTGTTCAAGTCCCAACTCTGCTGCTCACCAGCTGGGAAGTCCTAAGGAAGGGAACTTTCTCTGTGTCTCAGTCTCCTCATTTGTACAACGGAGATAATAAGACCTTGTAAGGTTTGGTGACAATTAAAAGAGCCAACACATGTGAAACATTCAGAATAGTGCCTGGTACATGGAGAATGTTAAGAATTATCACCCATTCTTGTCCATTGTAGAGAGTAAACTTGCATCTTGTTAAAAGTAGACTAAACATGTAGTTATTTCTATTAGTCACAGCCAACTTTACTTTTAACTGAAATGACACAACATCAATTGCAAGCATAATAAAATGTAGATTTTCATCAATGTATTTCTAAACCAAGGGCATCGTCTTGCTAGTTTCTCCAAGAAGGTACCACAAGGAAAATATTGGGAGAAAAAAATAAATGAAAATTAGCACATTTAGTATTTATATACTAGTGTTACTATGCAGATAAAGTATAACTGTGTCACATTTACTTCTCCATTCATCCTGAGAGCCAACACGGCCATTAGTCTTTCTCTATCACCCTTCCCTAGTATTTATATTCTGTACACACTCATGTGTATATGCGCATGTATGCACAGGCATGGCTATGTGCACATATATGTAATTGGGTTTTAGATGTTGTTAAGGCATTACTCTGCCTTTGACATTTAGAGTTTCAAAAGCAGAATTAATATAGACTGTGATAAAAACATGACCCAAGGTGCTTTCTTTTAGAGAAAACTTATTGGTTCTATTCTTTTAAGATACAAAAATTAGATTTAAAAATAAATTCGTTAATTAAAATAATGAATTATTTGTTTTCAATTGCATGGCAAATGTACTGTTCCTGTTTCACAAAAAGAACAATGGGCATTAATCACATTTTTCTGGAACGATTTACTTATTGGCTGCATCCCTGTTTCCCAGACCGAGAAATCCCGTTTCTCTTCCTGCCTCCCACGTGTAGTGATGGACCCAACACACAGCTGCTGCATACTAACTGAGTTTTGAGAGAATGAGTGAATAAATGGGATTCCCAGGCCCCCAGGCCCGGGACGGTGACTCCATGACACTGGAAGGGAAACCGAAGCACCGAGATACAAAAAGGGCTTGCCTCACAACCTGTGGATACCTCCACGGGACCAAGTAACGAGTTCAAGTCCTCCGCTTCTCAAGCCCACGGAATCTGTCTACCGTATGTCTGAAATTTTAGGAGAGCTTTTGTTTTTCCTTTCTCACTTTTTGTGAGTGGTGCTGAAGGATGAAACTAAAAGGGGGAAGAATACCATTTCAAACTGCCGGGTGATGAAAATAAATTAGTAGGGAGGCATCCTGCAGGTCCAGGCTCTGATGCCCATGTGTGGCGCAGGCGTATGTTTTTCCTGGCACCTCTGCCTTTTTCCTAGCACAGAAGTTGGTGTTATTACTTTAAGCATTTGTGGTGCAGTGTTTGCTGTGTAAGTGGTGTGTAGGGAGAAAGATTGAAAAGGAATTTCTTGTTATTACATATTGTGAAATGTTCAATATTTCTACAGCACGATGTATTTTTGAGTTCCCTTTTACAGTGTGCAACTCTGATGATTTGGAGATAGAAAAATCTCTCAGAGATGCAGGTTCGGACACGGGCTGCCTACATTTGAATCCTGGCTTTATTCCACAGCTCTGTGACTTTGGAAAGTGAAATAACATTTGAGCTCTATTTTTTTTGTTGTTGTTGTTGTTCATCTGAAAATATACTCTTAAAATCTTAAGAAACAGCTATAGTACCTATCTCATTAAGAAGGTTTGAGCATTAAACAAGATAGTATATGTAAAACATCTAGCATAGTGCCTGACACTTTTAATATTCTCTCAGTTATTCGTGTGCAACAAAGGACCTCAAAACTCAGTGGCTTAAAACAATAGGGATTTATTATGGAAGTCTGTAGGTCCATGGGATGGCAGAGTGTTGGCTGACTCTGCTGATCTTGGCTGGGCCAATGCATCTGACATTTGGATGGGGCACTGTACTCACTTAGACTTGGCTGAGGCAACATAAAGGAAGCATCTCTGCTCCTTTATCCTTTATCTTTCTCTCTCCAGGGATGAGCAGGCTACAGGAATGTAAACATTGGATTGCGCCCTGTTCTCAAAGTTGTGGTTGGCTGGTACAACTTAACGGAGGCAGCTCCGCTCATATGTTTTTAATTATTTTTCCAGCATTAATCCAGACTAGTTAACTCAGGCATGTCCAGCACTGAATAATATTAGCTCTATCATTTACTTCCCAAATCTTTGCACATGAAATGCCTTATTTTTTCCTAAGCTATGAAATGGCACAGTACTAATATGAGTAGCCTGGACAGTGCCTGACGGCTTAGAGAAGCTGTGCTCTCCCAACCCTTCAGAAATGAGGCTTTCAACACCCTGCCTCCCACTGCTTCACGTTCAGGGACCTCCCTTTTCTTCCACGCTCCTTTCGAACGTGAGGCTGGCGTTGTTTTCATGACTATAGCCTTGAGCGCACTCAACTTCTTAAATCATTTTTTTTTTCTTCTCTGTTTTTTGAATTGAGTGTTTTCTATTCAAATTATCTTTAAATTCACTGATTTTTCTTCTCTGTAGCTTATCTAGTGATCTTTCAAATTCTGTTTTTATACTTTTCAGCTATAGAATTTCCATTCGTGTATTTATATAGGTTCAACTTCTCTGTTCAAATTCATTTATTCATTAAGGCCATTATTTCCTTTAATTTGTTCAGCATATTTTTAAAAATTTTTTAAGTATATTCATAATATATACTTTGAAACCTTTGGGTGTCAACATATGAACACACTTTGTGTCCTTTCTATTGTCTTATTTCTGAGTATGAATCACGTTTCACTGTCACTAGGTATGACTCCTAATTTATTTTATTTAAAACAGGATATTTCAGATATTATTATATAGATACTTTGCATTTTGCTGCATTTGGATCATTGTCATTTTTATTTTTTGTTGTAGGAATTAACTTTCTTGAACCCAAATCGTGATGTTTGTCTCTTCCATGGTATGTGGCAGCTGAGATCCCTACATACTTGTTATAGATTCAAACTGCTGCTATTTCAGCCTGATCTCCTTGGATTCTCCTCTTTATTTAAAATTTGACCACCAGCAAAGGTTTGGACAGTGCTTCTACTCTGGTTTGGGGTCTATCCTTTACCAGTTCCATTAATTTTATAAATTGCTCTTCTAATTGCTCTACTTGACTCCGTCTCTGTCCTCTGATCTGTTAAGCCAGTAAGGTTTCAGCTTTTTGCCGTGTGAGCTATATATTTGAAAAATGCATCCACTAAAAATCAGCATTCTCATGGATCTGACACCCAGTGCATCTCTGTCCTGCAGAGATGTGTTCTCTCAGGTCCGTGCTAGCATTTTCATTGAGTCCCCTTAGTCTAACTGCTAGTGTGCATAATCAGCCAAGAACTAGCATATAGAATATAGGCATATATTGGGCCCAATTCTCCTTTAGAATCAAATTCTGTTGTTGACACTTTGAGCTTAGAAGGTTGTTCATTCCTGCTGCCCACTTATTGGCATAGTCTACAGCAACGAAGCCAAAGACTCGCAATCATTACCATTTCCTGTTGGAGTTTTGTGGGTTGTGTTTGTTTGTTTGTTTGTTTGTTTGTTTGAACAAACGCCCCTTTGGCTTCTGTCTAATTTTGGATATTTTCTAGTGCATTTAAATAATTGTTTTTTATACTGTGTGTAGACTTTACCCAAGCGATCTGCAGGATCCCTGTGAGCACTTCACTCCACTGCCAGTCCAGAAACGTTCTGCCTGGTGGGACAATGGCAGTGGTGCTGGCTCACCCCCCTAGGGTGTTTTTAAAGAATTTAAAAGGAGGACTTGGAGAGAAGAACATGGGGTCATATGCCAAAGCTCTCAGTCAATCAAAGTAAGTGCTCACAAGGTTGATAGATGAAAACTATCCCACTGTTGAATGGCAAAACCTCTAAGAATCTGACTTAACAGGAGAAGAAGAAGAAGAAGAAGAAGAAGAAGAAGAAGAAGAAGAAGAAGAAGAAGAAGAAGGAGGAGGAGGAGGAGGAGGAGGAGGAGGAGGAGGAGGAGGAGGAGGAGGAGGAGGGGGAGGAGGAGGAGAGGGAGAAGAAGAAGAAGAAGGAGAAGAAGAAGAAGAAAGGCCGAGGAATAATGCTGAGAAACAACTCTGGGAATCAGGAAGAACATGAAGTCAACCTGCAAATCACAAGGAAGAATGACCTGCAGCAAAAATGGTGCCTTCACAATTGAACTCAGTGAAACTCAAGCATGTGAAACACTCCAGAGAGAAAATGAGACTGTGGTGGACTTGCTAACCATCAGAACAGTACTGAGCAATGAGATCCGGCATCTGAAACCCCCCAGTAGCCAGACCGTCACCAACAGTGTGCCAATACTCACTTACGAGCACACCGTAGACCCTCAGTAAGCAGTAGCGGTTGTCATCATTTTAGAAGACAGAGGGCAACATTTTGGGTGGAGAGGAAAGCTACAGGGATGTGTGAAGAGAGGAAACACTGACGGCCACAAGGGTTCAGGAACTGGAGGTGAGAGGTGACCGGAGTTTAATCCAGACACATATTTATGAAGAAATGACATAAACGTCATGGAGGGTAGCCAGGCCTCATGGACATTGACTGAGTAAGCAATGACCGCAGTCTCTACCCCCACCCCCTCTTCCCAACTTCTCAGAGAGGCTAACCTACTTCAAGTCACCCCATCTACAGAAGGCACAGGGAAAAACAATGTGATTAAAGTTGGGGCCTCTCCTCCCATTCCTCCAGCTCTGTGTGGGGGGCTATCAGCGAGGGGGAACTAGGCAGACCCATAGTGTCACCTGTGGAAGTGAAGAACAAGGATGTACCCAGCCCTAACTAGAGCCTTGGACTCTGGGAGAGGACACAAATCTCCAGGGTTTCTACACTGTCTTTCCCAGATCTTCAGAGGAAAGAAGGTGTTTGCAGAGTCAGAATCTTAGAAATAACCAAACAGTGTTTTAGTGTGGACTGAGAAGATTGTTACATAAAATGAGGTTAACCAATGAACATGGACAACAATGCTGGGGGGGGAGGGGGACAGGGAGGAGGGTACCTAGGGGGAAAAAAAGAGAAAAATCTATAACAAAAATAAATTAATGAAAATTGGAGCAAAAAAGAATATTACAGAATACTAGGATTTCCTTGTAGCTTTATCATTCTAGAACGTGGAGAGAGTGTTGAGTATAGAGACAACAAGAATGACAGTCATTACCTAGGGCAGAAAACCTTTAAGCCTACAACTGGCATTTTGTCATCAAGAAGACTCCATGGTGCCCTGGCCGGTTTGGTTCAGTGGTTAGCACGTCGGCCCGCAGATCAGAGAGTCCAGGGTTCAGTTCCCACTAAGGGCACTTACCTCGGTTACAGTTTGTCCCTGGCCCCGCTTGGCGTTCTGTGGGTGGAAACCAGTCGATATGTCTTTCTCACGTTGATGTTTCTCTCTCTCTCCTCCTCCCTCTCTCCCTCCTGCTCTATCTGAAGATAAATGCAAAAATGTCCTCCGGTGAGGATTTAAAAAAAGAAGACTCCATGGTGTCATGATGAAAAGCATGGACTTTGAGCCTCACTTCCTGGGTTTGAATCTCAACTTTGCCATTTAGTAAGTGCTTTTCAACTTGTTTAATTTATTTAAATGCTGTATGTGTGCATAAAATGTAAATTATGGTGACTATCACACAAAATTGTTGTGATAATTGAATTCATTAATATATATAAAGGCATAGAACATTAAATGGTATATTAAATAATATGTAGTAATTATGCGTGGCTTTTCATTAAAACAGAAAAACATTGGGAATGGACTTCAGTTAATTCCATAGAGAAGAATGATCAGAATGGGCATCATGCAGCCTGGGTTTGGGAGTCAGCCCGCCCACATGCCACCTGTCCAGGTAGACACATCACCTCCTCTCTGGAGACCCGTTTCTCCACCCACAAGGTGGATCATTTCCTGTTCCACCAAGTTTATGAGGTTGTTGTGAAGATCAAACCAGATGATGGGTTTGAAAGAGCTTTGTGGATTGCAGAGTGTTGGGAAAAACATAGGTGTACTGATGGGAAATGTCTTTAGCTTAAGGAAGGAATGTCCGGTTTTCCACAAGCACTTACTGGGTGGGGTCACAGCAGTGTCCCCCTCGACTGAGGGTTTCTCTTTGATTCACTCTGTTATCCGAAACGCGTGCTCTGTGTGTTTCGTGCTGATTCCCAGATGCCACACAGTAGGCGCCTTGCTTTGGTGAAAGGACTATGTGAATACTTAGAGTGGATACTATTGGGTCTGATGTTTTCATTGGGAATGTGAGACCATGGAACAGTCTAAGGTGACATGCAATTTACCAAACATGAGGGGAACGAATATGAATTCAGAAAAATTCAGTAACAACGCTTTTGTCTTAACAGATGACCATATCCTGGTAGACAAACGCATTCCTCACATTTGGGCAGCAGGGGTCCTTTGACAAAATTAGTGGAGGTTTTCTTGAAAATCCTTGTGCATAAAAGAGGTAGTGAGGCATGAAACCAAACTTGGCCTTGCACAAGTGTTTTTAGTGGGTTCTTAAGATTCCGTTTTTATAAAATCCTCAAATGCTCTCTGTTTTCTTCAAAATTCCAACCACTCCTTATGGTTATAAAACCACATATTAATAAGCAAAGTGACCTTTCCCACAGGAAGTCAGCATGATGCTTATTTGACACGACCTTTGGTTATTATGCCTTTCCAAAGGGAAGGTTCACATCTTTCCACTGACTCCTTCGTGGGAATCATTTGTATTGTTCTATTGTTGTCTGCAGCTGTTAGGAATGCCTTCAGCTGCAAGTAATGATGTCTAATTAGAAATAGCCTAAAATTGCCCATCCGGTGTGGCTCAGTGAACTGAGCATTGTCCCATGGACTGAGAGGTCCTGGTTCGATTCCCAGTCAGGGCACATGCTGGGGGTTTGGGGTTCAATCCCCAGGAGGGGGCATGCAAGAGGCATCTGATGGATGTTTCTCTCTCACATCAATGTTTCTATCTCTCTCTCTAAAAATAAAATCAATAAAAACATATTTTTAAAAAAGAAATAGCCTAAAATCAATCATTTATTGTTCTCTGATATCAAGAAGTCTGGAAATAGATCATTGCTGTTGGTGTGGTTTAGTAGCAAATGATATTAGGGCTCAAGTTACCTTTTGTAACATTAACTTGACTTCATGACTATCCAATGGCTGCAACTGCTCCAAGTATCACATACGTACACACGTAGAGAGACGGGATTGCAAATGGGTGACCAGGGAGCAAGCAGGTCATGGGCAGGAGATTTCTCTTCATCGGGTGTCCAGCTGCATCTGGATTCAGACCCTGATTAAAATTTTTTCATCACTTGACAGATAAGATGTCGGTACTGCCTGCTATAACCAATTTTTTAGAACTACTTTGCACAACTCTACAGAAACGAATGCATTGGTTCATTCAGCGGGAACACAGTCACAGCCCATGTGAAGAGTGCACAGATTAATGGAGTAGAAAAACAAAAACCCTCACAAATATTGAAATACTTGATTGGATCTCACTATTTCTTTCAGTGATCAAACACGGCTAAGCATTGCACCAGACATGTTCCCAAATCTCTCATTCAAACCTGCAGTTTTCCCCACTACTCTGACAAGTTGTGCTACTTTATTTAGGGACTTGTCACCTTCGACTTAAGTGTCTGTTTGTCAGTCTCTCCAGCTGGCTTCGAAACATTTTGAAGACAAGAACTGTCATTAGTTACCGTATCCCCAGAGCTTAGCCCAGGGCCTGACACACTGGCATTGGATAAACACCTGCAGAATCACTGGGTTACTGAATGACTAACTGACGCGACAGTCAGTCAAAGTGAACAAGTGCCATCTCTGTCACCCGAGGCTCGGTTCTGAGAGTCCATCTTTCTAACCTCATTCTCTCACTCACCCAGGGTTTCTGTTTCAAACACCGTGGACATATCAAGGATCCCAAATCTTTCTTCAAGCCGTGAATGAGTTCCAAAGGTATATATCCAAGTACGTATCATTTGGTGCCTTTACCTGGTTGCCTATGACCACCTCAGACTGAATTCTCTCTCAGTTCTCCCTGGCTCCTCCCTTCTTGGCACCTGCCCATCTGCCCCGTCTTTGTCCAGGGCACTGCCGTCTGTCCCATGCCGAAGCCCGGCGAGCAGGCTCCGTTCTCCGTCTCTCATAACCAGTCCGTCAGCGTAGGAGGGTGACTGTGTCCCTAAAGCGGGTCCCCAAACCCACTTCTCTCCTTCTTCCCTGGTTGCTCCTGGTCCACTACCGCCTTCTGTCACCTGAACTGCTATGACAGTCTACCAACCAGCCTTCCTGCCTTCACCTCACCCCACTGTCACACGTGCTCCTAACTGTGGGCAGGGCCACCCCTTACATCGTCAATCAGACCATGTCACATCCCTGCTTTGAAGATTTGACCTTGAAACTTTCCCGTTGCCTCCAGGAAATTCAGCCCCCTAGCCCTGGCTAGCCCCTGCTTGCGTTTTCAATACCTGGAGCTATTTTCCAACTTCTAAACTATGCTCCAGACAGGTGTCCTTCTTAGAGTTCCTTGAACACTCTGAGGGTGTTCTACCTGACTGTCTCCACTGTTTATAGTGCTCTCTCCTGATCTGCCCATGATGGCTTCTTGTCATTTACGTCTCAGTCCACACAGCATCTTACCAGAGACATCTTCCCGATCGCCCCACCCCCAGCCAGGCTCAGTCGCTCTTTAACCCAGCAGTATATTTTAATTTTCTTCTCATCTCTACTCGTTAGCTCATAATTGTTTTCTTGTTAATAATTCTTTTCCCATAGACTCTCCTGGATATAGGGCCAGACCTCGTCTTCTTCTTCACCAGCATATTCCCAGTGCCTACAACAGGGCACATACCGGGCACTCGAATATTTACTGGTTGAATGAATATTTCATCACATTTCATTCACTGGCACAGGACAAAGAAACTCCAAAATCAGTGCTGTTGGGGAAAGGGACCAAGGTTCATTATGAACTTGACGTTGTCTTTTCAAGTCTGTCTACTTGAGTGAAGGGTCACTTGGGCCCAGCTCCCTATTTTCACTCCAGACTAATTTTGTCCCAAATAGCTCCCTGTGAGGTCCAGTACAGTAGCTATTAGCCACAGGTGGCTGATGAGTCCTTGGCTATGACCGGCCCACCTGAGGAACTGAACATGTGGTTTTATTTCATTGTGCACATGGCCAAGTGTGGCTTGTGGCTGTCACGCCGCATAAAGGAGCAGCAGCTTGAAAACTCCTCCAAGCAGCTCCTGGGTCCCCGTCCCTCTCTCCATCCTTCGTGCTGAGCCAGTTTCCGGGGCAACACGGTGGCACTGGAGGGCGAGGCGTGAGCCCTGTCGGCTTCCCTGGAGAGGGTCGTGGAATCCGAGCCATGTCCCTGCGGCAGAGAAGGCCCCAGCTGCTGTCTCTCCAGTGGAGTCGCAGGAGCCGTACAGGCCTTCGGGTTCCAAGATAGAAATTCAAGATGCTCCCGGGCTGTTTACAAGGCGGGTGACCTCGGGCGAGCACGCAGCCACCTTGGAGAAAGAAGCAGCCAGCTCCTTTCCCCCGCCTGTAAAACAGGGACGAGAAAGAAGGCAGCCTCTGATCGCCTGGATTTTTCTAGGAATCACAGAGGCCAAGAAGAGGAAAACCAAGCCGTAAACGGTGAAGTGGTCTGTAAGTACATGGTTTTGTTATTGGTCCCGCGGACTGGTCCTGTTGGCAGGTAGATATGAGGAGTCGGTTATCAAACATCACATCATCAAGACAGCCCTGGCCCTGGCCATGTTGGCATCTGCTCATTTTACTTTGTGATGGAAAAAAAGAATAAATAAATCATAAATGATTAATTTAGCCTTCCCTCCACGCCTCCCATTAACACTCGAAGTCCCCCCACAGCAGGCTCGGTGATGAACTGGGGTGGTAGAACCTTCAAGACGGCGGCTAACCCTTCTCCAAGTACAACCAGCTGTGAAAACAAATTTAGCTCCACCACTCTGCAAAGGAGCGAAGCTTTTTCATAGGTTAGAGATATAATGTTCACCCCATTCCGAGGAATCCAAACCAAATACCAATGGCCGGGGAGGGGGGTGGGTAAGAGGATATTAAGCATAATAGACAGATTATCTGCTAGTTTGCTGAAGGCGAAGGAAGAGATATTTGTCATAGTTTTGCTAGAAAATGAGACTGTATCAAAGGGAGGCAGGGTGAAAGGTCAGCGGTCCTATTGGTGCGATTATTATCTTTACGTAGCTGGAGTGGCAAACCAAATGATCCCAAACAGAGCAAAACAAAACAGACCTCACCGAAGCACTTCAAGATGAGCCCCAAGAAGCCTTGGGGCCGGTCCACGGCTTCATCTTCATTCATCATCCCGGGCTTGCTGACAAGGGCTGAGGGTGTTCTCCATGCACCCACCCTGCAGCCGCTCTTGCCTGGGCACACCCCTCAGTGGACAGAGGGGACAGTTGTGTCTTAGGAAACACTCATTATAAGAATACCACCATTTTTGGAGCGCTTACGAGAGCCCTGAATTCACGCTTTCTATTTGTTGTCTCACTCGACAAGCCTCAAAATAAGTGTTACTGTTACCGCTTTGTGAACGAGGCCACTGGGCGTTAAGCAAGTCGCCACATTGTAGCCGGCTTCGGGATGTATTTATTTATAGTCATGAATAGTGTATCAAAAGCAGCCTCTTTCGTTGTTGCTGGTGTTGCTGGAGGTGGTGATCCTCCCCAGAGGGATATTTTTTGCCATTGAATTTTAGAGGGAGAGTGGGAAGGAGGGAGGGAGGGAGGGAGAAACATTGAGGTGAGAAAGATGCATTGATTTGTTATCTCCCAGGTGCTTGACCAGGAATCAAACTCACAACCCTTCTATGCGCTGGCCGATGCTCTAACCACTGAGCACATGGGCCAGGACAGAGAATCGGCCTCTTTTATAAATGCCTCTCTTAGTGCCTGAAAATGTACGCAGAGGGGATTTGATCGTCATTGTTTAGCTGGTGTTTCTGTCAACATTTTTGCTCACATTTCTGTACATTTTGTCTTTTTGGAAAGCTTGGAAATCTGAAGCAATGCTTCTTCTAGGTCAGCTAGTTTTCTTCAGTGTTGCCCACACCGCCGCCCGGAACAGGAGGCTGGGCTACCTTCCTCCACCAGGGCAGGTTCTCCACCCTTACCGGGGGGCATCGCATCACCACCCTCCTTCGGTGCACCCTCTGTCCAGCCATTTAACAAGTGTGGGATGATCTGCCTGACTTTTGTTTGACCTTCCTCCGGAAACATGGTTTCTTGGAGTTTTTTATTTCTTGAGATCAGTGATTTTCAACTGGTGTGCTGTATTTTTAAATCAAGTGGCACCTGACTATTTAGTGCACTGACTTCTTTTCCCCTTAGATTATCAAATAAAAACAAGATAATAGCCATCCGGTGTGAATAAATGAAAATTATGCCTATTTTTTTGTCAGATTGGCAAAAAAAAAATGTAATATATTTTTTGCTGCGCCACAGAGTTTTAGTAATTAGCTTATGTGTGTCATGAGATTTTTTTTAATCCTCACCCAGGGATATTTTTATTTTTATCTGCAGGTAGAGTGGGAGGGAGAGAGAGAGAAATATCGATGTGAGAGGGACACATCGACTGGCTGCCTCTTGCACGACCCCGACCAGGACCAGGGACGAAGTGCAACTGAGGTACATGCCCTTGACCGGAATTGAACCCACGACTCATTGGTCCACGGGCCAATGCTCTACCACTGAGCCAAACCGGCCAGGGCAGTGACATGAGATTTTTAAAAGGGTTGAAAATCTCTGCTCTAGATTTAAAAATATGGCATTTTCACAGACCTTTCTCAGAGCCGGGAACAAACCCAGCTTGTCCGTTCCCATGACCCTTGCCCATCTACTGCGTACCTCTCATTTTATTTTACTTTTTTTAATTTAAACTTAAAAAAATAAAGTTCACCCATTTCTTCCACACAGCCTCTCCCCATATCTGGTGACCAGTCTGCTCTCTGTGTCTACGAAATAGTCTTTTCATACAGCATTTGTCACTTTTCTTAGCAAAAAGCCCTTGAGGTCCAGCCATGTTGGTGCCAATGGTAAGACTTCACTCTTGTCTTAGTTATTTGCACGGCTTGGCTACTGTACATGATGCTGCCTGTACATGGTCTACATGGACCTTTTCAAGTTAGTGTTTTCCTTTTCTCTGGATAAGTAGCCGCAAGTGGGGTTGTGGGTCAGATGATAGCTCTAGTCCTAAGGTTCTGAAGAATCTCCACACACTTGTCCTTAGTGGCTGCATCGATTTGATTCTGGTCCCATCCTGTTATCCTTGTCTTTGAGAACTGCCGTTCCTACTTCCATGAGGTGGCATCTCACTGTGCATTTCATTTTAATTTCCCTGACGATAAATGACATTGCGCACCTTTTTGGGTATCTGTGGGCCATCTGTATATCTTCTTTGCACAAATGTCTATTCAAAGCGTCTATTTAAAAAAAATTAAATATAGTTTTACTGATTTTTTTTTTAGACAGAGAGGAAGGGAGAGAGAGATAGAAACATTGATGAGAGAGAAATATTGATGGGCTGTCTCTTGCACGTCCCTACTGGGGATGGAGCCCGCAACCTGGGCATGTGCCCTGGCAGGAATTCGAACCCATGACCTCTTGGTGCCTGGGTCGATACTCAACCCACTGAGCCACACTGGCCAGGCTCTGTCAATTTTAAATCAGATTGTTTGTTTGTTTTTGTTATTGAGTCGCATGAGTTATTTATATATTTGGGCATTAGATTTTTACCATACATGTGATTTTCAAATATTTTATGCCATTCACAGCCATCTAACGGATTCCAAACCATCCACAGCATGTGCTTTTGCTTTGGAGAAGAAGACACTGAGCTTCAGAAGCAATGTTCAGGGAAGACGGAGGGAGACAGGGTCCTAGGACCTAGGAGCCGTGTCTGCTCTGCTGGTTTCTCTCTCCGGGTCATTGCTGGCTGGGCTCACCCACAGCCTCCTCACACGGGCGGACACGGGGGCGCTCTCAGAGCCGGGGTGCAAGGGGAGTAAGAGAACCAGCAGAGTCGTGGGTCAGCTGCCCTGACCTCAAACCCTGTCTGCTCTACTCAGCAGACTGACCTTGGGCAGGTCACTCACGCCCTCCGAGCCTGGTCTGATGTCTGCAGTGATACCAGCCTCAGGGGCTACCACGTCATCTAAAATGTAGCAAATATAGAGCACGCAGGAGAACTGATTTGCATCCAGCGTCACTTCACCACGCCTTCAGGGTCAAGTCAAATCTACGGTTTCCCAGCTTGAAAGAGCCGCAGGGCTAGATTTTCCACATGGAAAACAGGAAAAAAAAAAGTACTTATTCTGTGACTAACTTATGTATCTCAGAATTGTGGTATTGATTCAATTTAAGTAGAGTTCTGTGTTTAGGTTAAGTACTGCTTTCACTCAGGTAGAGTAGAAATAGAAGCATTCGGTGTAAGTGAAGTTTAAGGACTGTGGATTCAGCTTAAGGAGATTGATTCAGTTTAAGTAGAAGCTAAAATGCACAGAGTCCTGTTATAAATGAGCTAAAGGATGAGGGTGGGGGGAGGGACAGTTTTCATCTAGCTCTTGGGTCTTTCTCCATTCTCTCCGGCCTCCAGCTTCCAGACCACCCCTAGACACCAACAAGATCCCAAACTCTCCAAAAACTTAACACAAGGATGTGTAATAAAGTACTCCCAACTGTCACTTATTTTATCAACATTTAATAAGCACCTACTGTATTCCAGGCCTTGTGTCAGCTGCTCAAGGCATAGGCACTCACAGAGATTGGATAGACAGGCAATTATCCTCGGACTTAAGAAAAGATTCATCAGCCATGGGTCCTTCCTTCAAGGAATTTGCTCGCATGTAACGGAGGCAGGAAGCCTGGGCCTACGTGGAGCCGATGATGGACGCCTCCGGACCTGGAGGGCTGCTGGTTCGAAGGAGGCTGCTGGGATGGTGGAGACCCCCAGAGTCCGGAGGAGGAAGGGGATGGGCTAAGGTGCCGGAGCGCAGAGCAGTGTTCTACTTTCTCTCCAGTTCTGCCTTCAATCTTTCCAGGTTCAGGTCCGCTTTGCGCACCACTTTGAAACGGGCCCACGAAAGTCCTTCTGGCTTCTCTGCGGGCCCCTCAGGTCTCCTGCCCACGGTGCCAGTGTGTTGCCCTGTACACAGTCCCCTGAAATCAGCCACCTTCCGACAAAGCGGCGACAAACACAACACAGCAAAACAGAAGCCACCCAAGTGCGTGTGAATCGGAGAGAAACAACGAATTATTGTTTTAGTCTGAGTATGTCCCATGCGATATTTAAGGCATGCTTGTACTAAACAAAATTCTACATTGTCAGTCTGAAGTTGGAATATAACTGCAGGAACTGTGCTTTAGCTGACAGTCCTACTTCAATCCTGCGTCGATACAACATGCGACTAGAATTCTCATGTCTCACCTCCATGCACCTGAGGTAGGTGCATTCTCATCACCTCTTGCTATAGACCAAATGTTTATGTCGCCCACCCCAATCCGTTTGTTGAAGCCCTGACACCCAGTGTGGCTGTATTTGGAAACGGGGCCTCTAAGGAAGTCATGAAGGTTAAATGAGGCCAAAGAGTGGAGGATTGATCAGATGAGATCTGTCTCCTTGTAAGAGGAGACACCAGGCAGCTCGTTCTTTAGAGAGGAAGTCATGTAAACCTCCCTATGCTAAGAGTCCTCTGCTCCAGCAAGCCAGGAAAGGGGGCCCCAGAACGAACCCCGCCTTGCCAGCGCCTTGGGCCTGGACTCCCAGCCTCGGGAGAAAATGAATTTCAGTGGCTGGAGCCCTCTGTCTGTGGCATTTCATTCCAGCAGCCCAGGCAGGCTAACTTGCCCCTTTGCCCAGCTCATCGGGGACAGGGACCATGCATAAGCACACGTTACTTGTTTGTTGAATGCACGACAGGTCAAGTTATTTGGGTTCTGTTGAGTAAAACGGGTCCCCACCTTCTCTCTGAAGAATGAATCCGTTATAGGACGTCTCTGCTAGAACCTGTTAACACATCACCCCACGCTGCCAATGCCTGTTCACTTGTCTGTCCACCACCAGGACCCTGGGAGCCAGGGACCGCATGTCAGTCATTCATCGTCACGCCTCCAACATTAAACCAAGTCCCTCCCACCCTGAATGTCAGGATTCCCAAAGGCACACACTCATGAATAAAAATGGACACCGATTAAAATGAGGTCTAACCAAAGCACTTGGGACTTGAGATTTTAGTAGTTCTTGAGGGAACTGAAACCATTTTCCAAACTCCTCCTTTGAGTCCTGCCGCTGAATCCTCCCCCGGCGTGGAGACCATCCACATGTCTGCGTGCACATGTCCGGGCACCGCTGGGCTGGGATCAAATGTTTCCTGTCGGCACTGGGTCTCGGCAGTGCTCGGAGGGCTCCCAGTGACCCCGAGAGCCGGTGTGAAAGTGGACCAGCAGCCAGATGGCCTCACATTTCCACATTCCTTCAGCTTGTTTTCTTACTGTGGCAGATACCCAAGAGCATCCCCGGTCCTCCAGAGACGGGATTTCAGGGGGCTATGTTGTTACTTTTGCAAAGCGGTACGTGTGAACTCTTGGGCCCAGAGAAGAAAGAGAAGACATAAAACATGTACCAAAGCTTCCCGAGCTATCTGCAATGACATTTTTTTAAAATAGCCAAAAGGACAGTGATTTTTTTCCAATGTGCTGTTTCACCTGGGACAAAGGTGCCCCACACACCCACCCCTGGAGATGAAGACAGGTCAGGGATCACAGCTCTGTGGCCACACAGACAGATCGCCTGCTTCCTGAGACAGCGTTTATGTGACGGTTACCTCCTCGGCGGAAGAGCCTGAGCCACACTGTCCTTCTCCCTGCTATTTGATCCGACACCATGTAAACAAGCAACGGTGAATGGGAACGAAAACATTTCAGGCGACTGTTTTCAATACATTGGGGACTGCTGGCTTTGTGGAAGCAATCTACTTGTCCGTAACAGGGTCTGAGAGCAGAAAGAATAGGTTTTGGGTGTGGATGCATTTGGATAAATGAATGAAGAACAATTATTTAACACCAATTAAGGTAACAGGAATTGTGGTTTATTTCTTTCCTGCAAGTGACCTTTTTGTACCCAACCACCCTGGGGAAAAGTGATAATGGTACTCCTTTTCATAAAGTATAGGCGAGGACATATTCCCCAAATCATTTGATAAAGGGGCAAAGTCAGCATTTAAACCCATATGTCTCCTGACTCTAAGTAATGAACTTAACCCAGTGAACATTTACATGTAATTAGGGATGCGAATGATCAATAACTATTGAATAAAAGAATGCATGAGTTAATCTTATTGGATCTTGAGTATGTATTTTGGAACTAATAAAACTGAGATACAAGGAGGTTAAAGAATTCATCTGTTTTCAGAAGTCTCAAAAGACAGAGGTTTGATCTCCTCTCTCATGACAGAACTGAAGGATGAGAGAAGTCACGTTTTAATATGAAGATGATGAGATGTCCGTAAAATAGTCCAATGCCCCACCTCTTGGGATAAGTCGGTTTTGGCTCCCCCTCCCCCAAAAATAGTGTTTCTTCAAGTATTTCTCAAACCCTCTTCTAACAAGTCCCTCTGGTGTCAACAGGCAGCTCAGTGAAAACCAGGGATAAGTAGAGTCTGAGATGCAGAGAAAGATCCGGCTGGAGAAATGGCCTCCAAAATGAATGGCACGTTTGGCTCGGATTAAATAGTGGTGGTGAAGTTGGTAAAATGGCACACCTGATATAAGTATGAGATCCTTCTTCAGAGCACTTCATGTAGAATTTCTCAGTTTGGGGGACAATTTGAGGAGTGTGCTTCGGCAATAAAGACCCTGAGCCCCAGGGTAGGACTGTCTGAGGGTATATCTCAACTCTGCCAAATACCACATGTAGACCTGGAGAAACTCATCCCCTCTCTGGGCTCCAGGAAATGCAGATAATCATCATAACTACTTCATTTATCATCATGATGATTTAAGGAGATAATCCTTCCAAAGCACATAGACAATGCTGACGTATAATTCGCATGGAAAAAGTGGATAATGAAATTACTCAATAAAAAAACAACTTTTAAAAGCTCTTATTTTATTTTACTGATACCATCACATGTGAATAGACAACTTCTGAGATTGAAATTAGGATTATATCACTGTGCCTTCTATTTTCCCTAATATTAATGACCCAAGACTTACTTTGCCTAGACCATCATTATTTGTCAACGTAACGTGCAAATCAATGAATATGCAATCATAGACATCAGTCCTGGGTCCCAAATCAGCACAGTGACATTTGTAGAGGAAATGAGTTCATGCTACCAGCGATGGAGCAATGGAGTGTCATGGGAAAAACACTGAATCAAGAATTAGCATAATTTCAGTCAAATCTTCACTCAAGTTACATCGTCTCTCGAAATCTTAGGTTCTTCATCTGCACACAAGTGGCTTGGACAGAATTATCAGTATAGTTGTTTCCATTTCTCAAATGGAAGTTATTACCATTTTAATGTTGCTTAGCGATATACAAGTATTAGTAACAATTATTATTATAAATAATTTGAGGTCTCCTCCTTCCCAAATTACTGCTTCAGCCATTAAATCCAATTACCTCATTATCTAAATTCATACGGATTATCATATAACCCTGAAAGGCATGGACAAAAATGGCTTTGAAGAAAGCAGCATGTCACCTCACGCATTCATAAAATAAGCAAAGTCTCAGACCATATGGTAAAAGGTGCAAGGTTCACTACCTCCCTTTCCCAAATCCCTCCTTTTCTATTCCACATTCTACAGTATTTATTTACTTTAAGCTTAGATGAGACCCTCCAGTCCCTGAAGGGGATGTAAAGAGATTCAGTTCTGAAGAGGGACCAGGGGGAAAAAGCATATTTCATGCCCATTGGCACTTGGAAGACCGTCGAGCTATCTGTGGGGAAGTCTCTGGCGAAGAGTGTAAACAGAGTCAGAGGGTGGCCGGGCGGGCATTCGCCTTCCCATCTGACGCCAGCTCTCAGCGCCTCCGGCTCGCCATCTGCAAGAGACACATCAGAATGTAACAGACCGTTGATTCCGATGACCTCGTTTCACTGCTGGAGCAATGGGGGCCCTGGGAGGAAAGCGATGTGCCAAGGTCACAGAGTGAGCCCGTTGTTCCCAACCACAGACCACACTCCCGGCCACCCCTCTCCTTCGTTTAGGTCAAGCGTGAGTTTGTGACAAGGAAGAAGTTGGAGAATCGTCCAGGGCAGGGTTCTGTTTGGTCCTGAGCGACGCAAGGAATTTGGTTTGCTGGAGTGGAGCGACCATTATTTTTTTTATTCAAATGCAACGTGTTTCTTTAGCGTAAGGTTCCCCGCTGTCTCCTTCTCTGGAAAACAGACAGTATGTGCTTCGCGGAGCCTCGCTGCATTAGAATGAGCTGTGATGACATGCTAAGGAGCACAGCACAGAGCCTGGCACTTAGCAAAGACCCTCAACACCCCTGCTCTCCCCCGGGTCTCCATGAGGACAGGGACAGTCACAGGTCAGCTCCCACAGGCTGCCTTTCTCAAAGGACAGAGATATTGCATGCCATGGTGGCCTTTCAAATACCTCTTTTGCCACTCACACTGCAGAAGGACTCTTACCACCAATGCTTTGCCAGGGAATGAGGAGGAATTCTAAAAAACTATCATGATGAGATGTCGGGCCAGAGGGAATACACAGAACACCCCAGTCGCCCACAAACACACACCATGCTTAACGTTCACTCCGCTCCTCTCCGAAAGAAAGAAGGAGGACCCTGGGGGGCAGGGAAATGGCAGGAAACCGTAAGGACGAGGAGAGAAGCGCTTGACCATTTTGGAAGCTGGGAAGCAGATGCCTGAGTTGTAGTAACTAGTTTAGCAGAGCCCACAAACAGACTGAAGCGGGCCACCAAGGAAGCCAAGAAGCCACTTGATGTACAGCCCAGATCTCCTGAAGGGCTCGGACCCCTGCCGGTGGAGAGAGGGCCGGAGAAACGCCAGACTGACGGTGGCAACACTGCTGCTGTAAAACAGCCCGACTGATGAGTCCTTTCCCTCCGCCGTGCAGCCTTCCCCTCTCCCAGGGGGAAGGGGCTTCCCCCTGAAGAAGGTAAAGCGAAGGGTCTCTGGGCAGACGGATGCCAGGGGCAGACGGATGCCAGAAGCAGTTGGGCACGCTGTAGTGAAAGGGGGAAACTGGGTGACATTCTCACGCTCAGTGTTGACACACCGAGCCTGGGCCTGTGCCCTGCACTGAGCTGGCAGAGTCCGATGATGAGAGGAGATGAGAGGAGCTCTCTCCGGAGAAGTGGGTTAGTCCAAAGAAAAGACCTAAAATATTGGATTCAGGGGTTCCTCAGTGAAAACAGCCAGCTCAGCCTCCGGAAGGTGAAGAGCCAACTGAGCAGCTCATCTGACATCAGGAAGCTTCTAATCTAATCAGATGTCAGGTGCACCTGCCATTGCAGAAGAACACCTGCTGTGAAAGTCAGAGATGACACAGACAGACAGGCAGACAGGCAGGCAGGCAGACACAGAGAGGGAGAGAAATGAGAAGAAAATCACCGAGGAGAAGACCATTTTTTAAAAACAAGACAATTGGTCTCTTTCCAGAGATAAGAGGATTTATGTACTCTACAAAACAAGGACAGGGAGCATGACACTGGCCCTCAAAGAGTACCCAAAGGAGCTCTTACATGTATGAGAAACATGAAAGAATACAGAGAAATATGAGAAAATCTGGGAGAACTGAAAAAAGCCAGCAGAAGCTTTTGAAGGTAAAATGAGGTACATTAGAATAATAGGGATAGAAAATGGATGAGACAAAAAAAATATATACATCTAAAAGAGTCAATATTCAAATATGAGGGATTCTAGTCAGAGAGAGTAGAACATTTGGAGATAAAGAACTTACCAAAGAAATAATTAAACAATTTCATAAATCTGAGGCATGTGAGTTTCTGTTTGAAAAGAGCTTCCCATGGGGGGCGGGGAGCATTCTAGGAGCTTGAAGATGAGGCGCCAGGTAACTCAGGGGAGCGGACACAGGGGAAGGGACGCACCTTCCATACAAATCAAGTGTCAACATAGCCCTGCCCTTCTCAGGAGCAGCACAGCAAGCTGGAAGGCGTTGGGGGAACACGTTCAAAGTTCGGAGGGAAATGATTTGCCCCCAAGATTCCTATGCACAGGCAACCTGCTGATTTTACATGAAGTTACTATAAAGATTTTCAGACAGGCAGGTATTAAAGTTCCAGAAACCACCTGGCAGATTTGGTGTGTTTGCTCTAAAGAAAGGAATAAATTAGGAAAGAGGAAACTGGAACCCTGGATCCAAATCCAGAGAGAGAGAGAGAGAGAGAGAGAGAGAGAGAGAGAGGGAGAGAGGCAAATCGACTTCCAAGTGAGGGAAGGGAAGGTGTAGTCCAGGGAAGGGTGGGCAAGGAAGGTTACTCCGAGAAGGAAAATGTGTTACATGCCTGCGGTATTTGTGTGTCTTCAAGGAGATCTACAAAAAGGGGGAAATCCAGCTTTGAAGTCATTGTAAGTACATAGAAAATAAACAAATGAAACAAGATGAAAAATCATCGACTGCATGGGCATTTTGCAGTAAACTAAATACAAACACATTATATGGTCCACAAGAACAACACAATATACATAGTGATAATGTAACACTGCGCGTTAAACTAAAAGTTGCCAGATAAGCACACAGGAAAGACGGAGCAATAGGAAGTATCGGGGAGGGTAAGACAGATAAAGAGGAGATGGGGTGGAGGGTGGTGGATAAAATACAGCAAAATCCAGTCTTCTCTACTGGGAAGTCAATGTGTGATGTCGAAAACAGAATATTGATGCAGTTTTCAAAGAATTACAGTTGTCTCTGGAAGAAAGGTGTGTGTGGGTTGGGGTAGGGCTATTTTTCTTGTCTCCTGTATCTATTGGATCCTTTTCAAACCTATGCACATTCACTTTTGATAAAAGTAAAACTTAAATTATAAACTAGAACTTTCTAAACTTCCTCTCCAAGACTTTTACCATCTCTATTCATTAGGAATGTTTTCATTGACTATTTTGTTTTCTGCCCTCACCATGAACAAACAAGGTCCACGCAATCACTAAGTGTGATGCCCCGTGTTATGTGTTCCTCCCAATACACACTAAATTTAAATCCCCAAAACGAAAACTAAGAAGGTCTGTGGGGTCCTGCCAAGAATCGCCTTCCTGTGGCTGTCCACCTGTCCCCTCACCTTGACACTTCTGGAGATTCACTCGGGAAAGTCGTCACTGCTCTCCACTCGCCACTAGAGGGAGATGTTGGTCTTTCTACTAGGTCCTCACCCTGCAAAGGGGACCTGCTCCTTCAGGAGTTATGTGGTAGGAATTATAAAGCCATGACCGGTCACATTTCTCTTCTTAGAGTGTCAAGTACCAGAGCTCTGGGGGACCTTGGAGCTTGTCTAGGTCAAGTCTCCGACCTCTCGCTGTCCACTCTGAAAGAAACCGACGTCCGGAGATGAACAGTGCTTCCTTAGGTCATGGGATACAAAAACGGGAGTCAGTGTTAAAGCCAAAGTTTCCTTATTTACCCAAACTGGGCAAATCAGGAATTCAACAGGAGTCGCCCAAAGGAGTTGCTTTCACTGAATGTCCGCTGGTCGCCAGAACTACATTCTGTATCTCCATCCTTCATCCCCATCCCGGTCCGAGTCCTGTGAGGTAGGGACAGCCGTCGTCCCCTTTGTCCAGAGGAGGGAACGAAAGCGCAGAGAGGTTAAGTTACTCACCTGACATCACACGGGGAGTGATTCGCCGAGCAGGGATTCAAACCCGGATTCTGTAGCTCTGGAGTTCATGACCTCAACATCATGCTTACTGACTGTCCATGGAAAACATGAAGATCACCTGCTCACACAGAGCAAGCTACCTGCCCCCCTGGGGAAGTGGGCTCACTCACACTCTGCTTGGATGAGATGCTTTGTCCCACAGACCCCAGACCTCTTTCAAGAGTCTCGGGGCCTGCATGTTTCTGTCCCCACCGCCTGGCTTGCTGGATATGAACAGAGCACATATGCCACCCTGATTACTTCCCAAGCCAATCAGCCGCGGAGTAAACACTCACGTCACATCTCACAATTCACATGGTGTAAGAACACTCCACCAAAGCTAGCAATGGCTACTTGCTGTCTCTGAAAACTGACGTGGATCCGACCCACAGTCTAATCCTTCCGATTCTCCCCGCGGCCCACTCCACCCAGCCCCGCCCCCCGTGTGCAACGCTGGTTTCAGATCATAACACAGTCCTGTCGCCGCGCACACGGGCGGGCTCTGAGCCCACTGCGTTGTGTCACTTCGCGAGCGGACACTCCCCGCTGCACTGAACACCTGGAGAGTGGAGCATTTACTGCTCTGGGCCCGGCCAAGTCCTCATCCTCTGTTCCCAGAGCTTGGAGCTGGTTTAGCTCAGATTCCTCAGAACAGCGGGGCTGGGGGGGGGGGGATCCTGTGCAAAGTGGAAACCGAGTTCAATGAGGAGGGTTTCCTGGGGGGCGTTGCAGGGAGGGATATCCCCTCCCAAAGACTGGAAGTCTCTGTTGCATGAAGAATCCCCAGAGACTTTCAAACTCCCTGCTGAAAGATACGAAGTCATCCAATGCAGTTCTACAAGTTACAGGGATTAAAATGTCCCCGTGTTACCTCCTCTCATCTACCTCCCATGTATTTCTTTTTAACATGGACTTTACTTCGGTAGACAGTTCTGTGCATTTCAGGGCATGTGTAGCTTCTTGTAACCAGCACCACAAAAAAGAGAACATTTCCATGACTCCCCCAAAACTGCTCTCTTCTTCCCTAACCCCTAGCAAACATTGATGTGTTCCCCATCACTATAATTTTGACCTTTTGCGATCATCATATAAATGCAATCATAGAGCACATATGCTTTGAGACTGGCTGGTCTCACTTTACCACTTTTAAGATTCATTCAAGTTGGTATGAGTATCTTCATCGCGGAAAACTCTTCCACTGTATGGACGTACCACTGTCTGTTTATCCATTCATCCACGGAAAGATATTTGACTTCTTTTCCGTTCGGGGCAATAGTACATAGAGCTGCTATCAATATTTATATGCAGTTTGTGTGTGTGTGAACATAAGGCGTCATGACTCTAGTATACATCTTAGAAGCAGGATTACTGTGCCATGTGATAAATGGATGTTTAACTTGGTAGAAAACTGCTAAAACATCTTCTGGAGTAGCTGTGCCATGTTGCACTTGCACCAGCAATGGATGAGAATCCCAGTGGTTTTGCACCTTCTCCGTTCTTCAGTGATGTACTGTTATCTCATCGTGGTGCTAATTCACATTCCCCAATGACTTATGATATTGGGCATCCGTTAATCTGCTTATTTGTCTTCTGTATACTCCCTTTGGTAAAGTGTATATGGAAATATTTTGCCCATTTTCAAAAATGTTTTTTGTTTTCTCACGTTGAATTTAGAGAAAGTTTTTTTTTATCTTAATTGAATTTATTGGGGTGACATTGGTTAATAGTTTTCAGATGTACATTCTATAATACATCATTTGTATACTGCATTGTGTGTTCACCACCCCAAGTCAAGTCTCCTGCTATCACCATTGATCACCCCTTCCCTCTTCTCCCTCCCCCACCCCCTTACTTTCCGGTACTCCCCATGCTATTGTTTGTGTTTATGAGTTTGTGGGTTTGTTTTTTGCTTAATCCGTTCACCTTTTTCACCCAGCCCTGCAAACGCCCTCCCGTCTGAATGCTATCAGTCTGTTCTCTATTTTGTTCGTTAATTTTCTTCATTAGATTCCACATATGAATGGAATCATATGGTATTTATCTTTCTCTGCTCTGTACATATGTAATTTATCAGATATGAAATTTTTAAGTATTTTTTCCAGTCTGTGACTTGTCTTTTTATTCTCTTAACAGGATCTTTCAAGGTGTATTTTTAGAAAATAAATTTTGATGAAATCCAATTTATCATGTTTAAAAATTTTATGAATTGTGCTATATCCAATATCATCTTGTTTAACTCTAGGTCATAGAATTTTTCAAAAAGTTGTATCATTTAAAGTTTTACATTTAGATCTGTGATCCATTTTGAGTTAGCATTTGTCTCAAGTTTGAGATTTAGGTCACAGTTTATTATTTTGCATGTGGATTCTCATTGTTTTCAAAACAATTTATTAAAGAGACTATTTTTATTGAATTGCCTTTGTATCTTTGGAAAAAATTGATTGGGTATGAGTGTGTGGGTCTATTTATAGTTTCTCATTGATTTACTCCTTCACGTATTCCTTCCATACCACAATGTCATGATCAGTGTAGCTTTATATACTTCTTAAAGTCACATACTGAGTAATCCAATTTCTTCGACCATTCTGACAATTCTATATTTGCCTTTCTGTAACAGTTTTAGAAATATGAAATATGATGTTAGCTCTAGATTTTTGGTAGATTTTTTTATAGGCTTAAGGAAGTTTCCTTCTATTCTTAGGTGACTGAGAATTTTTTATTATGAATGATGCTGTATTTTGTCAAATATTGTTCTGCATCGATTAATATGCTCATATGTTTTTTCTTCTTTGGGCCAGTGATTTTCAACCTTTTCCATCTCATGGCACACATAAACTAATTACTAAAATTCTGTGGCATACCAATATATAGATTTTTTTGCCTATCTGACAAAAAAAAATAGGTATAATTTGATTCACTCACACTGGATAGTCCTTGTGTTGGCTGTTGTCATTTTTCAGTTTGACAGTGTAAGGGGAAAGGGGTCAGTGCCCCTGACTAAATAGGTATTACATGTTTCAAAAATTCTTGCTACACACCAGTTGAATATCACTGCTTTAGGCTAGTAATATAGTAGATTGGATTGATTGCTTTCCAAATATTGAATCATGCTTGCATTCCTTAGAAAAATCCTAGTTGGCCATTATGTGTTATTTTTATAGTTGGAAGGATTTGATATGCTAATATTTTGTTGATTTTTGTGTGTATGGCGGATTTGGTTAGTAGTTTTCCTTTTTGTAGTGTATTTTTCTGGTTTTGGTATTAGAGTAACACTACCTTCCTAAAATGAGAAATGTCACCTCCCTCTCTATTTTCTAGAAGCGTTTGTCTAGAAACAGTATTATTTTGTCTTTATATGTTTGGTAGAATTTTCCAGTGTATTTATCTGGGTCTGAAGATTTCTATTTTGGAACCTTTAAACTAGAAATTTAATTTGTTAGTAAGTTCAACACTGTTTGATGTGTCTAGGTCATCCTGGGTGATTTTCGGTAGATATGGTTTCTAAAGAATTAGTCAATTTCATCTAAGTTATAGAATATACGTTCATAGAGTTGTTCATGCAATCCTTTATTATCTTTTTAATTTGCGAGTCCTGTAGTTTTAGCTCAGTTTTCACTTCTGATTAGTAACTTTTGTCTTATCTTTGTTTCTCCTGTTTAATCTTGACACAGATACCTCTATTTTATTGATCTTAAAAACCGATTTTTGTTTGATGTTATCTACTGTTCTTTTATTTAAAATTCACTGGTTTCTGCTCTTTGTTTCCTTCCACTTGTTTGGGTACATTTTGCATTTCTTGTCCCAGTTCCTTAACGTAGTAGCTTGGATTATTGAGATCTTTCTTCTTTTCTAATATAAATGCTATGAAGCCAATGCTACGAATTTTTCTCTAAGAACTGCCTTAACTGAATCCCACAAATTTTTACATGTTGTATTTTTATTGTTGCTTAGTTCAAAAAATTGTCCTAATGCTCTTGAGAATTCTTCTTTTACCATGTATTATTTAGAAGCACATTGTTTAATTTCAAGTGTTTGAAGTTTCCCTTATAATCCTTGCTACTGATTTTTAGTTTAATCTATTATGGTAAAATAACAAATTTTGATTGATTTCAAGTCTTTTAAATTTTTATTTCAGAAAGTCACCCAGAATAGACTCTTTCTTGGTGAATTTTTTGTGTCCAGTTGAGAAGTATTCTTTGGTTGTTGGTTGGAGTGTTTATGAATGTATAAAAAAATAAATAAAGTTCAGTTGATAGATTCTTATTATTGAGTTCTGCTCTATCCTTGTAGACTTTCTATTTATTTTTTTAATTTACTTTCATTGTTGAAAGTATCACAGATGTCCCCTATTTCATTTCCACTAATTCTACTAATTCTATTACTTCGTGAGAGCAGCGTTCGACCTGCTGAGGGCAGGGGTTTGCACGTGTGTGTAACTGGGGGTCTGTGCACTTCCGTCTTCAGTGCTGTTGGGTTTGGTGTTCCGCACTCTGAAGCTCTATTATTAGGACATATTTTACACATTCGAGATTTTTATGTCTTGGTGAACTAACTTTATGACCATTATGTAATGTCTCACTCTATCCCTCCTATGCATTCTACTTTGTCTTACAGGAATGTAGCCGGATAGAAACGCTAGTGGGGTTTTTTTTGTTTGTTTTTTGTTTTTAATAGTTGCATGGTATAATTCTTCCAACCTTCCACTTTTATCTTACCTTTATCATTAGAGTTGAAGTGAATGTCAATAGACATGATATAGTTGTTGTATCCTGTCTAAAAAAACACAAAACAAAACAAAACAAAAAAGCCCGGCTGGTGTGGCTCAGTGGCTGAGCATCGGCCCCTGCACAAGGGGTCACAGTCAGGGCACATGCCCAGGTTGTGGGCCTGACCCCCAGCGGGGGGCCTGCAAGAGGCGGCCCATCAATGTTCTCTCTCATCGATGTCCCCATCTCTCTCTCTCCCTCTCCCTTCCTCGCTCTGAAATCAATAAAGAAAATTAAAAAAAATTTTTAATAAAACAAAACAAAACAAAAATGTTCTTTAGTGATGAAAGTTGGTATTCTGGGGTCAGAGTCTCCTAATTCTTCATCTGAGGATGACTTTATTTTACCATTATTTCGGCAGAAATTTTTCACTTGATAGAGAATTCTGAGTTGACTGTTCTTTTCTTTCAGCACTTCAAAATCATTTCATTCCTTGTGGCTTCCCAGCTTCCCCTGAGGAATTCGTAGCCGTAGAAATTGTGTTCTTGAGGAATGACTATTCTTCTCTCTGTCTTCAAGCTATCTCTTTGTTTCTGGTTTCCAAAGTTGGATGATGATGTCTCTGGGTGCGGATTTTCTTGTTTCTGACTTTGTCTGTTTCTTGTTCTGGGCTTTGGAATCTGTAAGTATGTGGGTCTTGCCAAATTCGGAAGATTTTTCTAATATTATTTTCTCGAGTATTTCTTCTGCCACTGTTTCTCATCTCTGTCTGAGGATTTCAGGCCATACGTGTTAGCTCTTTCGGTATCATAGCCCAGTCCCTGGCACTGTTCACTTGTCTCTCAGTCTGTCCGTGTTCTTCCGATGAAATCATTTCTATTGATCTATTTTAAATTTTCTGACTTTCTTCTATAATCTCCATTCTGCTACTGAGCCCATGCTATACTTTTTCTTAGTTCGTGTGTTATGTTTTACACTTCCATTGGGACTTTCTTTGTTCCTTTTATTTTTTTGATGAGCTGTTCTACCTTCCTATTAGTTTCAAGAGCATTCGCCTTAACTAAATGAAGCATTTTCAAAAGATTTGCTTTAAAGTCTGTGAGACAGTTTCATCGTGTACTTTAGCATTGGTTGACTCTGTTCCTCTGTGACCTGATGTTTTCTGGCTTCTTAGTATAGTGAGTCATTTTTTTTTTATCATATTCTGGATATTTTTTACTATTATGTTATGAGCTGCTGAGTCTCGTTTAAATCATCTGGACATTTAAAATATTTTTTAGCATATTCATGCATCCAGCTTGGGGTGTACCAGGAGTTCAGAAACAAGTTGCAGGGTTATTTTCTGAAATATTCTCAGAGTTTTCTCCCCTTCTTGGAACAATAGCTATTCTGAGAGAAAGACCTCACTCCCTCAGAAAATGAGGTGTTTGTAGGCACCTGTAGGCTGAAATGGAATTCATGTATTTATTTGTTAGATGTTTTAAATTGTGATATAGCTGACATAGAACATTATATTATTTTCACGCATACAACACAATGACTTGCTATGTGCACGTATATAGTAGTATGAAATCACCACCACAGTATGTCTAGTTAACATCCATCGCCACACATAGTTACACAATTTTTTCTTGTGATCAGCACTTTAGTTAATTTTTCTAATGGGGCATTTAACCTCATTCTCTGTGGTCATTAAGACATGAATTCCCATTCCTTGAGCCAAAACGAGAGTGCCTCTCCTGGAGGTGTCCAGGCCTGACCAGCCCTCACTTGCAGGCTCTGGACTGCGTTGCATTCAGGCTGGGGGACTGGAGTGAAAAAGAAAGAAAAAGTCACTGGTCGTCCAGTGGCACTCTGAAGTCTGGTCTTCTTCCTCGATCCTTGTTTTTTAGAGCCAGAAAAGGGTCTCCATGCATGCGGTCCAGGTGTCCAGCTACATTCCACGAAACAGCAAGGATGGGGTGTGCTCACCGCCTCTTACCACGCCCGATCCTGGGTCAGTGCCTTCCTTTCTGAGCCTTTGCTACTCCTCCAGCCCCTGTTCTTACCAAACATGCATAAATTCAGAGGCACGGGGAAGAAATGTTAGTGGGACTTCCTGACATTGTGAAACACAGAGGTCAGACAATCCATCAGGGATGGTGCTCTTTCTCCTCATCCACATTCACCTGGTTAACTTCTTCGACTTTAAAATTCAGCTCAAGCGTTGGCTGGAGCATGAGTTCAGTGTTCCTCTTCCTTTTACGCTCTCAGTCTCCTGCCCTGACTGCTTACGGATGCTCACCTCACTTACTCACTGTGGCTTCGTATAGGGACCGTGTCTTCTTCATCTGCAATGTCTAAAAGAGAGTGCGTGTTTCACACATGTTCGTGGAAGGAATGAAAAAGGAATGAAAAATTATCGAAGGCTCACTCTGTATTTGTCTTACGTAACCGGCACAAGCGCAAAAGAACGTTAATTGGATCCGACATGTTTTGCAAGTGACTGTCCTTCACATCCTGCCCATAAACCTCATCTAAGGTGAGGTGCCCCAACCCTCAGGCTCTGTTGTCACAGACGATTGGATCAGGGCATTGAAGTTCAGCCTCCCCAGAGACTAACAACTTGTGACTAAAAAGTAAATTATGATCTAAGCTAATTATCATGAGCGCTCAGGAATTTTGGAATCAGGAAACTGAGAAAATGTAGCCAGATGGAGCCACAAACAATTGGGACCATAGTGACAAGGATCCTGTCTAACCTGATACAAATAAAAGAAAAAATAGTTTGTAGTGGGGAGAATACACATAGAGAGAGAAGGTGTTTCGGGACCTTGGGAGAGACGCCATGAAAGGGCTTGTTGCCCTGTTTCCTACCTGCTTTCCACTCCCAGCGCCCAGTCACGTACGTACATACATTCCTAAACTTAGATTCTCCTGGGACCCATAAAATAGTCCTTACAAAGAGTTTTCTTAAACTTTCTTGTGTGGATCTCCGTTGCTTGCAATATCCTGTTCTAAAGAGACCATGGTTCCCAACAGAGCGGTCATTCGCTTTCTTTCCTCTTTTCTAACAAAACCTCGATTTTGTTTCGATTTTTAGCCTCCTCCATGTAGTCATGCTTTTGGGAGAAGGTCAGTATCATTCCCAGCCCCTGGGGGTGACTTCAATTTGATTTAGGCAAAACATTGTAAATCTCTCTCTTTGAAAGGGAGCGAATTATGTAGGGGAAGAGAGTGCAATTCTGTCCAATAAGATGTGAGAGGAAGTCAACTGGGGACTTCGGGGACAGGGCTTTCTTTAAAACTAAAACAAACGAGATATAACAATTTCCATTTGTCCACTGGACATCGCTGTGTCTGCCTGTGGTGTTTAGAAATGTGACAACTGTCTGAAAATCATGATAGGACCTTTAAAATCACACTGCGTGTCAAACTAGAAAAGTGAAAGCAAGTTATGTCATTAATGATCTTGCCAATGCTGTTTTCTGACTTACTTTTACCAAATTAGAGTTGCCCTACATCTTACTGCCTCCATATTATGTCAACCACCTGAAGAGTAGTTTCTATTACTGGCAGACAATGCATCCTAATGACAACACTAGTCTACAGAGCATCGTACAGATATAAATGACTGACTTACAGTATGGTGACTCTTCTAATGCACCCAGACCTAACCGAGACTCAAACCCAAATCTGTCTGGTTCAACCCAGGGAGGGGATGTCAAGTACCCCTCACTTATGATGTTCTATGCAGCATAGTGTGTTGACATTTTTTCTCATAACTGTACAGATTCTTTATTATTAAAAGTACATAATATGCCTTTCTTCAGTAATTTGTTAGGCAAGGGCATTCCAAACTATCATTACGTTGGCGGCCCTCAGAAGACTGTATGTATTTATCTAGACTAGCAGCTCTTTGCACCCCTTTCCAACCACCCGGGGTGGATGCTACAACCAAATCTCCTGTGTCTTTTCTACCCATTCTGTGTCTTCCTACTCCTCCTCCAACTAAGGACCAAGCACTGCAAGAGTGCCAGCCAAGATTTCTGATGTCTTTCAGGCAACTCTGAGGTGTAACCACCACCCCAGAATTTCTCTCCAGGATCATCTATACCAAGTAGGACTTTTACCAAAGATTTCTTCTTTACTTGGCTTCCTTTCCTTCCCTGTCTTGTTTCTACTTTAAAAAACAAACAAACAAACAAACACAGTTTCCCACTCAGACTCTGTTGTTCGGAGACACAAAGACGTACCCTCTCCTGCAGTCCTTCTGGATTAAGCACCATCGCTCAGGCACCCCTGTGCTTCTTTGCCTTTGCTGATGACCTTTCCTCCAACTGGGAAGCCTTCCCCGTCTCTGTGTAGTCACATTCTGGAAGGACAGAGTATTTAAGAATGCAGCCAGGCAGTCTTGAGTTCTAATCACCATTGCCCCACTTGGAATCTGTGTGACCTTTGGCAACTTACCTAGGCTCCCTTTGCTTCACTTTGTGCACACATGAATCCTACTTCTCAGTGCTGTGGGGATTCAACGAGACAGAGAATATAAATATAAACTGCTCAGCAAAATGGGGTTTCCCTTTATCCGTAGTATAAAATATAAATTCCGAGGTCTGAGTGGTGGGGAGGGGGCTTACGGTCTGTTCTCTCTACATCAATATTCACCCACCAAAGGCCCCCAGACTTGCCCAATCTCTCCAGAACCCCAAGACTCCACAGGACATACTGTAAAGATTCCTGATTTTCCAAATGTAATTAAAATGTAAACAATTATTAAAATGTTAAAAAGTTATGGTAAACAAATAGTATAACATTGGTAACATCAAAAATGTAAACCACATTTGAGTAAATCTAACAAAATGTATTTAAGAACTTTATAGAGAATAGTGTTAAATTTAGGCAAATTTCAAAAAAATAATAGTTCAATGGAGAGAGACAGCATGATCACAGGTCAAAAGAAGATGTCGGCTCTCCTTAAATGAAGCTATATTTTAAAGGTAATCACAATGAGGATATCAACAGACGTTTTATCAAAATTTTAAAAATCGATCTTAAATCAATAGGAAAATGTACAGCCAAGATATCCAAGATGAGTTTGGAAAAGAAGAAGGAGGACTTGGCACCCAGATATCAATATATTTTTAAAGGTAGAGCTATTAAAATAGGAAGTCGTAGTGGTCGGCTGAGGGACCACACAGCTCGGGCACAGGTACACTCGTGGTGTGTACATGCGTAGGTGTAACAGGGCAAATGGAACAGATCATGGAACAGATTTTTGTTTACTAATCGGCCAATTGACTAACTGGATAAATACACAGGGGATTACAATTCTGTTTATTTGGGGTCAACCATACTGCTCCCCATAATTGGGGCTCAGGGAAGACTACCCACTTTGCATTTCCTTTTTTAGAAGGAGGAGAGTAGAGTAGGCAGACATTATAGAGTGCAGACTAAGAAACTGCACATGTTGAGACTTGAGGGCTCCATGAGCAGCCTACAAGCCTGCAGGGGGACTGGAGGGGCTGGAACAGCAGCTGACTCCATGCACACAGTCCACTGGAGGTCTATTTTGTCCCCATCAGTGTGGATAGCTCTTTGTCATAACGGGAGGCACCTAGAGCTACAGCAATAATAAGGGCGTAGACTCAGACAGAGCCAGGCTCAACGCACGGAAGCTCGATTTTCTTGTTGTTGAATTTAGGATGATAAGAATGTAGCAGAAAAAGGTGAGATTAGGGATCCTACTACCTGTGTTCAAAACCACTTTGTAGTCGTGTGACCTTGAGCAAATTGTTAACCTTTCTGAACCTCAGTGTCATCATTCATCAAAGGGAGAAATGAGAGCACCTACCTGATAGGGTGTTTGGAAAGATTACATGACAAATTGGCCATCAGAAATGTTCTGCCAGCTTTTATTCCTACCAGGGAACTAGATATTTTGGAGTGACTATATCTAAAGCATATAGGAGAGTCCCTGGTCTACAGCAAGCCTTGAGAGCAGTAATAATAGCAGCTGTAGACCCTGCTTCGAGGTAGAGTACACGGCATATAGTGAGCTTGGGCACCGTGCCTGAATCATCCAAAGTGCCCTATAAACATGTTTTCCTCCTTTCCCTTAAGCTGTCTACGAAAGGGACAAATGTCCCTCCAGAGGTGGTGAGTTCCCCATCAGCAGAAGTGTTCAAGCAAAAGTTGGTTAACCACATCTCCAGAATGTTACAGTGAAATGTTGGAAACGAGGTAGAGACCAGGATTAGGTGATCCCTGAACTCCCCTTTAAATTAGAGATTCCATGATTAAGTCGGAGACTTTTGGAAAGTCTGTCAAAGGGGAACTGTGGGTAACCAAACGTTCCTGGAATTTCCAGCTCATTTTCCAGGATAAATGCAGCCCCCGTCTCCCTACACAGCACACCAAATATTAGCGCACACGCGCGTGCACACACACACGCACAAACACACACATGTACACAGAGGCATCATTCATATGTTGTAACATGAATCTTTTCACCACAATGACCGCGGTTGTCAGTGAAAGAAATACTCTTGTTCAGTCCAATGCACTTGGGTAGCCCAAATAAACAATAGTATAATACCCCGCATTTATTCAGCACCCTTCGGGGCAAGGGCTCACACTTTATACATATTTCTCGTTTATCATGGCCACATTCCTGGGAGACAGGCTGCCCCTCAGAGAGGCAAAGGCCTTGGGCTTCTGCTTTCAAGCTTGGCTGGCAGACAACTGCCGCCCCCGGCATGTGAGAACGTGTCGGGCTTACACGTCCTTCAGCCTTCTTGCGCGAAGTGACCTTTCATGACAGAGTTCCGAAGCCGCCTTGAGAGCCACAGGGTCTCTGGTCTCAGCTGTTTCTCATCACCCCTGGGGCTTCACCGTGCGGGTTAGGAACAGCCAGGCTCTGAGTCAAAGCTTTGTGATGTGTTTCAGCAAGAGCGCCCCCTGGAGTGCGCTCCACTATCTGGATTCAGCTCCCCAGCGACCTGCAGGGACTTGGAGGTCTCTGTGCTCCCCACCAGCCTGCGCCACTTACCAACGATGTGATCTTCGGGAAATTACTTAACCTTTCTTATCTATCTGATCTAGAAAACAGGTCCCGTGAGACATCATTTACTAGGCTGTTAAGACACTAACATGGAATCAATCATGTAAATTCCCCGGCACATGGTGAAACCTGAGTTGAAAGTATCTATTATTTTATAGGCATTGTCTTGCCTCTGGGTTACCCAGCTCACTGTTTCTGCACATCCAATGTAGTGGGCTGTACTGTATTCTCCCAAAATTCCTGTGTTGAAGTCCTAGCACCCAGTACCTCAGAATGTGACTGCTTTTGGAGATGGGGTCTTGAAAGAAGTAATTAAGTTAAAATGAGGTCATATGGGTGGGTCCTACTCCAAGAAGGAAAGGAGGTGAGGACACAGACACACACAGAGGGATGACCATGTGAGGACACAGGAACAAGATGACCATCTACAAGCCAAGGAGAGAGGCCTCAGAAGAAACCAATCATGCCAACACCTTGATCTCAGACTTCTAGCCTCCAGAACTGCAAGAAAATACATTGCTGTTGCTCAATCCACTCTCTCTGGGGTACTCAGGTATGGCAGCCGAGCAGACTAATAACACATCCAGTTTGAGTCTGCAGCCATAAGCTCCAAACCTCAGGTCACGAGATCCTTTTGAAAGATGAGGTAAATAATACCCCCAGGTTCAAGAGGACATTTAAGAAAACAGGAGCTGTGATTATCCACAGGAAGCTAGTTGGACGATTCCCTTCACAGGAAAGGAAAATCAAATCAATGCCAAAAAGATCACGGGATTTGAGCCAGGGGTCAGAGTGTGAATCCCACCTCTACCAGGGTTTAGCTGTTGAAGCTTTGATCATCATGTACTCTACATGTTTCTGTTTTAGTCAAGTAAATCCACCTGACTTCCACACCAGAAGATTCTGACAACCTGGACCACGTTAGTGCTCTTTGAACATTCGAGGCATAGCCCAGTTAATGCTTTACTCCAGGCAAATTATAAGTGTCCCTCAGAGGCGTACAACTTGAAGATTATTATTTTTTTTTAATTAATTTTTGTTACAGATGTTTCTCCTTTTCCCCCCACTGATTATTCCCCCCTCCCCCTCCCTCCCTGCCCTTTCCCCAGATTGTTGTCCATGTCCACTGTTCATGCATACATGCATATAAGCTCTGTGGTTCATCCCTCCCCCACCTCCCCCCTCTTTAGGGGATTGTCAGTCTGTACCCCGCTTCTGCGTCTCTGGGACTACCCCATTCCTCAAACTGTTATGTTCATTATATTCCACAAATAAGTGAGATCATATGAAACTTGTCTTTCTCTGTTTGGCTTGTTTCACTTAGGATGATACTTTCAAGGTCCCTCCATGTAGTCTCAAAGGATAAAAGATCTTTCTTTCTTACCGCTGCATAGTACTCCATTGTGTATATGTACCACAGCTTTTTTATCCATTCGTCTACTGATGGACTCTATTTGAAGTTATTCTCAAGCCTTTGATTCAGAGTTAGGTGAAAAGACAAATGTGTCTTTCAATGACTATTATTGCTATTATTACAGGGGGTACAAATGTGTCACGGAATCAAGATGAAGGGTGCAGTGACCTTGGCATTTTCTACTCAAATGCCTTACACAGAAGTAGACAATAAATGTTTTATTGAATCGCCAAATCTCGCCCTACATATTTTGCATAGTTGGTGTAAAATAAATGTTGAACTGAATGATTTTTTTCAGGAAAAATACTTATTTCTGGAGACACGACAATATGTGGGGAATTCATAGTCAACCTCACTAATCATAGCTCAAAATCCCATTGCTGCCCTAAAATCATTCATCTATGGCTAGAGTACCCAGAACTTCTCCAATTTTCCTGCCGCACTTTTCTTTAGTAACTATCCCCCCTAACTTGGGGAATAGAGGAGTCTTTATGCTTCTCCTTTAGACAACTGTGACATTTCATGTGTTGCTATTTTCTAATTATACTTAATTTTCTACCTACCTTGTGAGTTTGGAGAATTAACTCACATGGTTCGAGTGCTATGGGTTTCTGAGATGAAAGTCCCATAACAATGTTTATATTGTTGTTATTTTCTGATTTAGTAAATGTTGTCAGAGAAAAAAGGACCTGAAGAGGGTACTTTTATGCCTTTGGAACTTCATCACCAACGTACAGTAACTCCGATCCTATACCCCACCCCCTACATTGAAGAATCCTATGGATCAACCTCATACAGTGGGAAGGTTTTGAGTTCAATGTCCAAAGAACTCTGGCTCCACGCCCAGCATGGCTAGTTGCTAATCTGGGCACCGAAAGGGACTTGGGGCTGTTATGTTATATTTCCCCACCTCAGTTTCCACTTTCTGAATTGGTAAGATGGAAAGGTAATGGAATCAACCCCAGAACCACTGTGAAAATAAAGCAGATGCTGGCAGGTGCAGTTTACGGGGCGGATTATATTCCGTAACCTCTCCATTTAGAAGCAGATCCGTTCAGCCAAAACCTAAGGATGTTGCTTAGTAGTCAGTAGTCTTCCCTCTCAATACAAGAGCAGTGACTGATTAAATCTCTAAATACACATTAAACACTCACTATACACTATAGTGGCTGCTCTCAGAAGCTTCTAAATTAGCCGAGAAAGCTCGGCTACAGGCAGTGCATTCGAAAGCGGGTCAACTGTTTTAAGCAGTGGCCCAAGCAGCAAATAAGATAGAAACACACACACACACAACCCACCCTTGCAAGGTTTACAGTTCAGTGAAAGACAGACACACGGGGCAACTAAGTGAATACATAGCACATGAAGCACTGATCAGTGCTAAGCTGATAAAAACGGGAAAGTGAAGACAGGTGTGGCTCATGGGTCATTACTTTAGCTGGGTTAAACAAGGTGCCTGGTGACGAAGATGGCACTTATGTAAACGTGTGAAGGAAGTGAGGTCTTGAATCATAGATCACCTTCTCAGTGACAAGTTATGACAAGGAGCAAGTGCTGTAAGACATGGCCACCAGTGTGGAGCCATCACAGAGAGCCTGGCATGGGGATACGTAGTCCCTTCACGGTGCCCAGGCCACGTTGACTCACCGTTACCTGGAACATGGCCAGTCTTTTCAGAACCTGTACTCTGTGCTCACCCAGTAACCAGTATCACTGAGAGTGATCAGTGACAAAGGTCTTTGAAGACTTTGCTCATTTCATGGCTAAGGGACCCATACCTGAAACATTGAAAAGTACATGATTAGGGTGATAATGTTGAAAACATCAGGGTGATCCTTTACATCGTTGCAATGTTAGGTTTTTCAAACACATGTGCACATAACTTGCTGAGATTGGGGACCTGGAGGGTTTTGATGACATAGTTAATCTCTGTCCAGGGGAAGTTAGCCAAAGGCTCACCTCGCAGGAGCCTCCAAAGCCAAGCACTGCCTCTCCTGGTTTCTCTCTGGACAAAGTTGTGTGGCTCAGACGTTGAATCCCATGGTATACCCAGTCCTGGAGGGCAACACATTAGACATGGCAGATTTCGGTGTCCCCGTTCCTCCAGCAGACCCCAGGTCCGCAGTTTGGTCAGCTGTCTCCCCTGGGCCAAGAGGAGTTGTAAGAAATAACCCGTTATGAGAAATTTCCCTTAGGGTTGGTGGCCTGTGCAAGCCAGGCTCTCTGCACAGCACGACTGGTTTCTGCTTGCTCTGAAGATTGCCAGAATGCTTGCAGGGATTGAAAACAGGAAATCCAATGATCCACATAAATGATATTTTCCTAATGGTAATATTCCACGCATTTCAAGGACACAAGTCCCAGAATTGTGCAGGGAAACAGAACCCTCCTCGTCTTCCTTTCATGTCAATAACTCCACTATGTGAGTCTTAGGTCATTTTTTTTTTTTTTTTTACACCCACTCAACCTGTGACATGTCGACTTAGGCAATTTTGGTGCTGAGAGCGTTGCCTTCCTGCTTGTCCCAAACCTGTGGGGTCATTCCATGTGTGACTGTCCCCCAAAGTAGTTTCAGAGATGAGGACATGAATTTCCAATTTGTTACAGTCTATGTCCCAGTCCGAGAATTCTGTGTCCGACTCTACATCTGGACGGTTCCCTGGAGGCTAGACAGCAGACATTGCGCAGGGTGCTCCGGCAGCTGTGTAAAGTGGAAAAGCTTTCCACCTGCCTGCTGGTAGCTTAGCATCAAGCGTGCAATTCAGTTAAAAATATCTAGTTCACAGATAGGAATAAAAGCCCACAGGACATTTCTGATGGTCAATTTGTACAAGTGGGCAAGAGCCTTTAAAAATATTCTTATTCTTTAAGTTAGTAAATCTACAATCAGAAAACTGTCCTATAGAAATTATTAGAACTACATCTATAAACATATTTTTTGCACCATTATTCACATTATAGGAAGAGATGATAAAAAAAATTAAAATATCCAATTACAAGGAATAGTGAATAAATTTTGATACATCAATAAAATGGAAAATTACCCAGCCATTAAAAAGTACGCTTCTCAAGAATGTCCAACCCCAGAAAAGTTGCTTATGTTGTAAGCAATGCGATATGGTAAACAGCAGGATACAAAATTATACATCTATAGTAAGATTTCAAAGTGTTGTCCTGACAGCAGATATCTCTGGGTGGTGCCATCAGGGATAATCATTTAATTCTTGAACGGAAATGTTCTTTTTCACTCAGTACTAACCCCTAGTATATCACATTAGGCATGTTATTCATGTTGATATAAATCAGAGCCAGCACACTGCAGCCTGTGGTCCAGGTCCACCCACCTCTGTTTGGGAATAAAGGCTCCTGCAGCCATGGATGCTCATCTGCGTTCACGTTACCCACAGCTGCTGTGCACAGCAGAGGGAGCCGAGTAACAGTGACAGAGATCACACGGTTCTCAAAGTCTGAAACATTTACTCTTCGGCCTTCATAAGAAAAGTCTGCTGATCCCGGATATAAATGTAAATCACTGATTCTCAGGAAGGGAGAGTTCATCCCATAGGAGCCACTTGTCATCATCTGGAGATATTTCTGGTTGTCACAACTGGGCATGTTGGTGGTGCTGTTGGCATTGAGTGGGTGGAGATCGGCGTTACTCCTACATAGTCTGCAATGCACGGGACAGTTCTCCACAACCTAGAACCATCCAGCCCCAAATGCCAATAGTGCCGAGGCCCCTCCAACACTCCCATCAGGTTACCGGATTTGACCAACCGCGCCTTCTGAGATCCCTTCTTGAGACGAATGTTTCATCGTTCCTGACGACAACTTAACTTAGCTCTTTGCTCTCCCTGCACTTCTTTAAAAGATATTTTGCTCATGCTCATTGCCACTACAGAGTTCTCTCTGACCAGAGAAATCAAGTCATTTTAGGAGCAGGTGATCACCAAAAATAAAATGTTAGACTGTAATACATATATTCTGGTCTATACACTTTGAAAAGGTAGAGCGAACACCACTTAAAAGCTAAAAGATTCTTGTGAGTATGTTTAGGCCCCACCTTGTTCTGAAAGAAGCTAAAACATATGTCTTTAAAGGAACAGAGACTGAAGCGACCACTAGTACATCCTTCCCGTTACCTTTGAAAAGGCAATATTCTGTCTATGAGCCTCGATGACCTTAACTTAAGATAGAAAGACTGGTAAACGCGATGCTGGAACTGTGAGAGCTAAACCGGGCGGAGAGGGATTAGAGGTGCTGTGGGAGCCCAGCTCCAGCCATTGCTACGGGTTCCCACGGCCCCCTCTGGTTTGGGGCACCATGCACACAACACCCTCAGTCTCCGTCTCCAAGGGAGACCGAATGGGTGCATAGCTGAAACAACCAAAACCGAAGTAAGCAACAGCTTGTTCACTGACACTCACCACCCCCTGGTTTAAGTAGATCCCGGGACGCACAAGTCTGAGGGGAGGCCCGCAGCCGCCAAGCGCCCAGCCCCGTGCCCACGTTCACCCCGAGCGCAATGTGAACAACGTCCCCCTCTGTGCAGTGACGACCCCGAAAACCGTGCTCCCCGACTCGTGTGAGGAGTAGTGCGCTGATGTAAACACAGGGGGCGCCACTCACAGTGGCAAATACTCAAAACACAGTGTTTACTCCTGCATTATTACTCATTAAGTCTTGTATTCTTTCCCATATCAACAACGGTAGACCTACCTTTGCCCCACCCTGCATACATACGGCCTTGAGTTCAGAACATGGTAAGTTGCAAGTGCTTTGTTAGCATTAATCATCTCTTACTGTCTTCCCTCCTAATGCGCGAAAGGCTTCTTTGAGGGTAGCTCTTATTAAATCCGTACGTACAAGGCAGATGTCGAGACTGGAAGAGTTTGAGCAGCTTGCCAGACTTCCCACAGCCAACGCGTGACCAGGTCAACACGCCAGGGTTTAGGCCACGGGACAGGGAAGGCAAACACGCTGAGTCTCAGAATAGAGGACAGTCCCTGCAGGCTGCCGAGGGCTCTCCGGGGTTTCCGGCTGCCCCGGCCGTCAGAGGGCAGCGGGCCCCAGTGATCTCCACCCCGAGTGGCAGCTCTTATGTTCTTAGAGTCGGCCCTGGGTTGAAATCATTTCACTCTACGTGCCTGGCCCTCATTTCAAAGGCTTCTAAGGCCCCCATTTTTGGGTTACAAAAACAGTCCTAAAAACCAACTTCTGCCAAATCGCAAGTAATTGAGCAAATTATGCTTCCTAATCACCCACCTCTCTTTGCGTCTCGGCCGTCAAACCCCTTCTCCTGACGTGCTCTGGGGGCCCCTCGCTTTCCAGCCTCTTCTCTGCTGTCATTCTAATTGGCACTAATAGCTTCACTAAAATTCAGGCATCAAAAAGGTCCCACCAATCAGTTTATCCTTTGACCCCGAGCACTGGCTTCTCCATCAGGTTCAGGCATTACTAATCCACCTAGTGGTTAGTTGGGACAGCTTATGTTGTCTGCACCTTTTCTTGTCCCACTCAGAACGAAAATGATGACCAGCTGCATCCGTTCAGTGTCCCTGCCCTTCGGTGACCCATAAACCAGGCATGTGGGGCGTGCCGGTGACGCCCCACGGCCCTTTGGCGGGTGTCTCCCTCAGCCAGAGGGGCCCAGCGGAGGTGCATTCCCTGCCCCCCTCCCCCCACGCCAGCCCTTTCTTCCTCACACCTGGGAGGTGAAAAGCCAGACTCCTTTGCTGAGCTCTCAATTCCATCAACTTTGTTTCTGTCCCGGGGTTGAAAGATCAGACAGGTGACAAGAGCGCGGTCACAGCCAGTGCCGTCAGAGTAGAAAGCAGGGGCCTCGAAGGGGATAAGATGTAAGAGGATTTTTTGTGCTCTGCCTGTCCAAACTAATCCTCCCAAAGCCACACCGTCAATGAAACGTCCTCTTCCTGGGAGAGAGAGAGGCACCGGGCACCTGGAAGGTGTGTATGAACCCCCGTCTCTCCCGGGGGCAGAGGGGCAGCCGTCCCACACGTCCAGAGTGCCCTGGTCTTCTCCCTCCGGACTCGGAGCAGGTCCAGTGCTTTGCCAGGAGCATGGGAGTCTTTCATCCCCTGTTCTCTCTCTATAATCCCTAACATCCTTCCTGAGGATCATTCACGGGACGGAATGCATGAGAAGAGTATTTTGTCTTTGTAACCTTAACCCTTTGTCGTAACCCTTTGAGGTAACTGGTGTTTTCACTTCTGACAGACAAAATGGGTCCGTCACTGGCATCCCATGGACTGAAAAACCTGCTGGTATCAGGGTCTGAGCTGGAGCCCAGATGGCGGTACCACTCATTTAGTCAACGTCATCGGGGAAGCAATGTTTCTGCTGGTTCTTCCAAAAGGAACAACTTTAGTCAGATAAAATAGGCAGAAGGCATGGAGAAAGGTGTTCAGAGAAAAGGAAGCTTCCTATAGATCCTCCCTGCCCACCCCACTCTGTCCCTAGAAAGAGAAAAAATATCAGAAAGGCAGACGGTACTTGACTCTAGACTCAGAAGAGACTGGATTCTCAACCCAGTTTCACCATGAACTAGGGAAAATTGCCAAACCGTTTTGCATGAATTCTCTTCTTTGTCAAATAGGTATTGACATCCTCTGAACAGTGGCATCAAGAGCTGTATGAACCTGTATGAGGTTTTATTTCATTAACTTCTCACATCAGGCTTAAAGACAAGTGCTCTTCAAATCATCCTTGTATTACCCATGATATAACTGAATTATAAAGAAGTTGAAAAATGTCAATCACGTGGTCAGGTAGATGCGGACGTTTGACAGTGGCCAGTGTGGCTCAATTGGTTGGACATTGTCTCATGCACCAAAAGGTTGCTGGTTTGAGTCCAAATCAGGGTACCTGCCTAGGTTGCAGGCTCAATCCCCAGTAGGGGGCGTGCAGGAGACAGCTTGATGGATGTTTTGCTTTCATGTGATGTTTTTCTCCCTCTCTCTAAAAAAAGAAAAAAGGAAGATGTAGACCTTTGTAGGTAGACACTAGCACTGAAATTACTGTGACCCCTCCCTCTACCTGCCAGCCTCTGAGATGAATCAGGGGATAAATGAAAGGGATAAAAGAGTTCACCTGGTCCCTGATAGATTGCATTTATCATGCATCCAATTTTTGTCTTTCCTCCATGAGATAATTTTACTTTAACAGATAAGAGTAGAGATGTACCAACATTTATCCAGAGAACTTGGTTAAAAATTAATCTATCTAATCGGAATCAACAAATATGATTAGATTTCCCCCAAACATTTCTTGAGAATGCACAAAATTCTAGGCATGACTCCTAAAGGCAAGGAACTTACCTCCGTAGGGGGGGCATGAGGCACACACAGGTGCATACAGATGAAAGAGCCCACCCTGGAGAACAGAGAAATGATGCAGGCCGAGGTAGGAAGACATACATAGAGGGTTTTACTCTAAACCAGGAAAGAGATGAAGCAGCAGTAGTGATGAGGAAGTGTGGTGCAGTGATCTGAGAAATAACGAGAACTTGGGTGTCTAGGGAAAGGGAACAAGAGAGGAAGAGCGAGAGAGGGATACTGGGTGCCGCAAGGTTCTGGTTAGTAAACTGGGTCCACCGAGATAAGGACGTAGTTGGACCCACGTTTGGGCAAGACAGGCAAAGAGATGGTGTGGAAAGAAGATGACACGTTGGCCTGAGTCGGGAGGTCATGACGGGATGTCCAGCAGTGTTTACATCTGAGTCTGGAGATCAGAAGGAGGGTTGAGTTGAAGATGAGAATACGGGAACCATCAACAATGACTGTTCTTGCCTTGGCCCTTGTAAACCCTGTTCTTTGGCACTTTCTAGGAATTAGCTGTCCATTTGTGTGTACAGATTGGCTCCAAGGAATGGTAAACAAGAAGGCTTGTCAAACAAACTGTTTTGCAAAATGAAACTGCCATAGGAAAGCCAGCATGTCATTCCTACTGATGACAAGGACAGTTACAGAAGCCTCCTGCTGGAAGCCACTGTGCCAAGTCGGCTTTTTCTGCTAAGTGTGAATTCTCTGAGGCCTCCCTAGACACAGCACATCATCCGCTTCACATTCCACCAAAGGCTTTGAGCAAACATCAAAGAGATTGCCAAACTAAGCTGTGACAGCCTCATTGAATTTGATAGATTCTTGCTTGCCTTTTCTGCCAACTGTTCTTTTCCATAAACGGCTTAGCTTTATAAAATTGTAATGCTGGAATGTTAATAATAGATGCCTAATATCTGCACTTGCCATGTTCTAGGGCCTGTGCTACACACTGGACATGAATTATCTGATTTAATCTGCACAAAAACGAACCGAGCTTGAAGTATCAGTTAGCTATTGCCACCATCATGCTGTGTAACAAGTCGCTCAAAAGCTCATTGGCTTAAAACCAGTCATTTATCATCCCAGATCACCAGGTCAGCTGGGTAGCCTCTGATGTTCTAGGCTGAGCTTTTCTGGGCAGTTCCTCTTCTCACTGTAGGTCTGGGGTCAACAGAGGCACGTCTGCTGTCTTGTCATAGTTCAGTCCAGACTGCAGAGACAGCAGAATAGGTTCCCAGGAGTAATGCTAAGTTTGGAACTGGAACCCCCTTCTTTCCACTCACATACCATTGGCCAAAGCATCAAATACGCCCAAACTTCTGCCCACCAAGGCACAAAAAGGATAGGTAAAGAATCAGGTCCAATTGTTTAATCTACCCCTATTGACTACCTTCCACATTATGGGTATAGAATTCTATACATAGAAATGTTATGCTTAATACTTCATCCTTTCATTTATTCATTCATTCATATTTTTTCTTTTATTAAAAATGACAACATTCCAGGTAATATTGCCAAACCTGTCAAACCAGAAATTCATGCCATTGTCCCTGTCATAAAGGGTCCCACAGTGTATGTTGTGGGAGAGAAAAACTTGTAGATACATTATTGCAGCACAGGGCAGCAGCTTCTGCAATAAATGTCTTTAGAAGATGCTAGAGAACAAAAGGATAACTCACTCTACTTGAAAGAATTGGGTGGCGGAGATAATGGAGATGATGTAAGAGCTGGATCTTTGAAGAAGAGCTACTTTTTAATAAAAGAAGGGAGATGAATAAGCATGTCTCCCATAATAAGGTGTATGAACAAATGAGAGTCCATGAAGGTATGAGCAGAGGGATGGCATTCTTGGCACAATGTAGTTTGAATTGAAGAGATAGTGGTGTAAGAAAGAGGGAGACATCTAACAAAACCATGATAAAGTGAGATCTGAATGAGGACATCAGTGTTAGCATGAGGGCATACACAAGTGTGGGCATACACACAACACACATGCACATACACACAAATATACATAGAAACACACGTACACACAAATATTCACAGATGCACACATACACACACAGATACACACGCGCACACACACACCTACACACACACACGGGTCAACACACTCAGCACAGAAGGAAAAGGGAATAAAACACCAACATGGAAGCAATTTCGGCCACTTGAATTGCTCACCTGATGGCCCTGTGGGGTAGGGTTTCAGTCAGCATGTCACACACAGTGAAATGCACCCCATGACCTTAGCCACTTCTTTCCCTTCTCGGGGGTGGGTAACTCTCCCACAGAAGTCTTCTTTACTCTCATCTCTGAATTCAGATTGGCGCCAATGGAGATTACTGCTTTGAAGTGGTTGTAGCATATGATCGGGCAGACTTAGCAGGTGGAAATGTCACCTAGAGGTACCCCATCAGGACACGGGGCCCAGCACCAGTGAGTCACAAATCTCAGCTCCATGATCTGTAGCACTGGACAAGAGTGAAATTAAGAAGAGCTAACTTTTCTGACAATGTCCTATGTGATACGCGGGATCCTGAGCCCTTTATATGCAGCATCTCAAACATTTCTTACAAACAGAAAATAGAAAAAAAAAATCCAAAAAACAGTTTCAAATCCCCCCCCCTTTTTTTTTCAAGAAATAGCTACTGGTTATTTATTAACTATCCAATTGTGCCTGATTCTAAAGCCTCGAAAACATTCATTAGACCAGACCAGTTCCCGAGGGCACACCTGCCTTGAGCCCGAGGGTTTTGGCAGACAGGAAGGAGCGTTCAGTAGGAAACAGGGAAATTACAAAGAGCCCGGCCTTGACCCTCAGCTCCATCACATACTTCCCAAGCAGCACTGGGCACATCTCTAACTTCTATGAGCTTCAGTTTCCTGATATACGAAGTAGAGATGGTCAGAGCTCGTTGTAAGAAATGAACGAAGTGACGTGTGATAAATGGCATCTGATTCGAGCAGCACGAGTCGATTTGTGATTGGTGTGCATGGTCGTTTATTCACGGAGCCCTCCTCAGAAGAGCTAGAGGAGAAGAGAGAGCAGCAGAGCAGAGAAGGGGAGGGAGCTGTGCAAGAATGTGGGTCAGGGGAAATCTAGCTTCAGCCCGAATCCCAGGGGAGCTTTGGAGTGTAAATTATACCCCAGAGTCTGTCCTGCCTTGAGATGAGAGAGTGGTGCACTTGCACCCCTGTCCCAACCAACCAGTGTCCATCGGATGGTGGACAAGAAGGGCTTAACATCCCCGCTTCTTTGGGCAAAGTGGCTTCCGTTGCTGAAGGACAAACTCTCGGAAAAGGTTGCAGGTGTGACCATTAGCTGAAGTACCTGTGGCATCTGGAGGATGAGTCCACTAACCAACCCGGCTAAAGGGATCTTAGGAAGCCTGGTAGGGTGCCAGGTGCATCTGTTACAGTCCACCCCTTGCAGCATCCCGATTTGTTTAATTCTCCCATTAGGTTCATTTCAACAGGCTGCAGCAAACTGCAGAATTTGGTTAGACATCATATCTGGTGATATGTTGCCCCACAGTGAAACACAAAGAGAAAGAGTATAGCATAGCAAAGTGATGTGACATTGCGACCCAGAAGACCGGTGTCTCTGGTTTCAGATAGTTTAGTCTCAATGCTTGATTTTAATCTCTTACCTGCTCCGTAATCTCTGTGACCCACTTAAACGGAGTCCATTTTGTCATCTATGGGATAAAGATCTTAATTGTAATGAGTTGAATAGTGGCCCCCAGAATATGTATCCATCCGGAAGCTGAGAATGTGACCTTATTTGGAATGAGCATCTTTTGTATGTGATTAGATAAGGCTCTCTGGCTGAGATCATTCTGGATTAGGGTGACCCTAAATCCAATAAAGACTATCCTTTGAGACACTGAGATGCATGGAGACAACGTGTATGGGAGACAGATGGAGAGGCTGGAGTCCAACCAGAAGCCAAGGATTGCCAAGAATTGGCTGGCAGCCACCAGAAGCCAGGAGAAACGTGGAACAGGTTCTCCATTCGAGCCTCCGGAAGGAATCACTACTGCTAATACCTTGATTTTGGACTTCTGACCTCCACAACTCTGAAACAATAGGTTTCTGTTGTTCTAAGCTACTGAATGTGTGATCATTTGTATTAGGAAATGAATGTAATAACCATGTGAGATTGTTGTGAGGATTAAAGTAAGTTAATGTAAGTCGAGTACGTAGGACAGAGGCTGGAGCATAGTAGGAACTTCTAAAGGGTTTGCTTGCAATGTAATCATTCAAATTGTATACAGACAAATACACCTAGAGCTTGTAGAATATTATTTATTGCTGAGTGTGTAAGTCTATTGCACAACCAGAGTAAAAGCATCAGTTTGGGAGCCCACGCCTGATTTCAATCAGAGGAATGGCACGCAGAGACTTGGACTTGGGAGGACTACCTCCAACCTCACTAAGTCTCACAGTGGATCAAGCATAATGCTTTCCTCTTAGCAGCTGCTCACGAAATGAGGTGTCATTCAAGTGGAATTTCTAAAAGTCCTCTGTTTAAATTCAACTCTTTGAATACAGATGCAAGGTTCTTGAGGGCCTGAGATGTCTCTGTGGATAGTGCTTTAAATAGCGTAGACTCAAGAATCTCACCTTCCCTTTCCAGGAATGAAAGTCTGCGTGTACAGCATGGGCAATGCCGAGCAGAGACACACTGCTAAGAAGCCAGCACCCCTGGGTCCATACTCTACTCTTCACATGACGGATCTCATCGAGATGAGAGGCTGGAGTAGGAGAGCGTTCTGGGAAGAGGTCAAGGGAAACAAGGTTTCTCTAGGACACGATCCCTGCTCTCTTTTAAAATCCACCCAACAGCAATGCCTTGACCTTCTTTCCGAAGTGCTAGAGATTATTTAGGTAAACTCAGTTATTGGCAGTAATGAAGGTCTCAATTCAAAACCCTCTTCTGGGTAAAGTGATTCAGAGTGAGAAGTGCTATGTTTGATTTCTTCTCACTGCGAAATCCAGGTTTTGCACGGCTATAATGTGCCCTTTCCAGGAAGGCTGGCACGGCCAGCGCCGAGGCCCGCAGCAGCCGTGCCTAACGCGACTTCCTGTCACTTGAGTGCCCTCCTCCCCGCCTGCTTTCTCCCCTTGCGCTTTGCCTTTCGAGATGAATTGAGGGATTATTTTTACCCTAGGATTTAGAGTCTCTTAATTCTGTTTTTGGATGTGTCCAGCGGCACCAGAACGGTTTTATTTTATTTTAATTTGTGTTTACCAAACCCGCATCATGCCCTCCGTCGGGCAGTAGGCTCCTCTGGGATCTTTCCAGAAAATTAAAAACATAAATTAAGTCTAAATGGCCAAAGCCGCAGAACAAGCAAGACCTTCTTAGTGTCCACAGAGAGGAGTTCTATTACCACCACTTGCTTTAGAGGAGAGGGAAGTTACCTGGAATTCTTGTTCTCTTGAAGGTGTGTGTTTTATAATAGGTCCCCATTCACTACCCTGCCTTCCCCGAGGAGTTCTTAGTTGCTTGATTTTTTTGGCTCCAGAAGAACCGGCAGTGAGGGGTTAGCACATTCTTATGACCCCTGGGGTAGATACATTGCAGTTCTAGCAAGTGTTTATATTCTCTTTAACTGTGTTTCTGGGTTTTAATTTTGCCTCGAGCTGTATGTTAAAAGGAGTCCTCTCTGATGAGAGTAACCGCCTTCAGGGAAAAATGCTTCCCTAAAGATGCATGTCTTTATTAACAGAAACCCCCTCTCCCTTTTAAAATCATTACAGCAAGACATGTAAAGGAAACAGGGACATTTTAAAGACCCCAGGTTTCCTCAAGTTTCTCCTCTGTTACCTTGAGCTGGACCCATGCAGTCTAATATACATAAAGGAAACATCTCTGCCTCTCTCCCTTCCCAAGACGCCAAGCTCCTTGGAGCAGGAGTGCCAGCCCACTTCAACCCACTGGCATCTCCTGTTGATGGATCGTGGCTGCCTGTCGGGGAGGAGTCCAGGCCAGGTGCAGACTCAGCGGGAGGAGTGCGGTGACTGATTAACGATGTCTGCCTAGGTGGACGAGGGAGAACTGGCCACCCATCTTTGTGCCCCTGTGCCTAGCATGGTGCCCGACTCAGAGGGGTGTTCCATAAATATTTGTTGTACTGGACTGAACTACATTTTCCAGCCACCTCCATCTTTCTCTGAGTCAGAAGGAATGGTGGTGGTCAAGTCAGCATCCATTAGCAGCAAACCGGGGTGGCGAGACGTCCCCTGAGGTCAGAGTTCTTCTGGAGCTGATAGTTACAGAGACCCTACAATCTCTTCAATTGCCCTCTACCACATGAGACTCAGTTCTATAAGCTCTTTGCTGTTGCCTTATTACCTCTCCAAGGAACAAAATCATGAATGTGGCCAGCTGCCAGGTGGTGACCTGCGGGAACACATCTCTCAGCCCCCCAACATGGCTCTACCTCTATATATTAACCACTGACAACCAGGCATCTTTTGCTGATATGTTCTATCCATTGGGATACACCCCTACACTCAGGACTCCACCCCTGAGCTTGGGAGAAACTTTGAGCCGTGCTTAAAACTAACTGCAGAAGCCCCCCGATTTCTGAGACCATTCAACACGTTTTCCTCCTAACTACTCCCACCCCCGCCGCTCAGCCATCATGTTGCCCTGACGTTATTTCATGCATCCAGTACCCTCACCAGGACATAATCTCCATCGTATTTGGTGGGGCAATGAAGTGAATTATCTACTTGGAGTTGAGAAATCCTGGCTTCAATGTTTTTCTCCAGTTTCACTGAGACAGAATTGGCACGCGTTATTGCATATGTTTAAGGCTATGGCATGATGCCTTGATTTACATGTATTGGGAAATGATTACTATAATAGGCGGCACTAACCTCCGTCATCGGATAGAGATACAATAGAAAGGAAATTTTTAAAAATGTCTCCTTGTAATGAGAACTTTTAGGATCTGCTCTCTCAGTAGCTTCCGCACATATCGTACAGCCGTTCTAACTGTAGGGAACATGTTGTACATTGCACCCCTAGTACGTGGAAGGTTATAGTTTTATTCTTTCCATTATCTTAACGGGTCCCCACCACAGTGCTCCTGTTGTATCCATGAAGCTACTGAAGCTGGAAGGGGTTCCTCAGTTGGCCCATGATCAGATTCCCTGTAAGCTGCAGACCTCGTCCCTAGGTTCTGCTCCGCCCCATTCCACCTAACACCTGTCTCCTTGCAGAGATGTCTAAGGGAAGGTCTAAAACTGGGTGCTCCGCAACCTGAGTGGGAAGAGCCTAGGAAGACAGAGCTCATTCTGACACCTCCCTCTGCTGGTGACAGGGCTAAGCGGAGGACTACACAGATCGGCTGCCATGCGCTCCTTTCCACCTGGAGCTCCGGGCCGGAGGGCCCTTCTCTGAGGCCTGACGGGGGGCAGTCATCTCATCATCAGGCCCAGCCAGGCCCAGAGTGTCTGCCTCTGCAAAGCACACCTCCACAAGCATCAGGAGGAGAACACCTCTGCCTACCCTGGCAGGAAGTGTTTGAGGGAAGACAAATAACAAGTGTGCCCACCACGAGGAGGCAAGCTTTGGCTGTACCTGTTAGAGCAACACTGGCCTTTTCAAAGGCACTAACAGGCCAACACTTGGGTTTCTCACCAGCTCCTCAGAAACATGTTTGAAGAGAGATGGCTTCCGAGAGGGCATTGCCTACAAGCAAACTGCCAACCTCCCCAAGGAGGAGATGTTGCTCACCAGCCATTTCCCACAGGAGGAGTGCCCTGTGCCCCCTCTGCAGGTGTCCGTGCAGAGGGCGTGATCTTCGCCTTGCCTCTGTGGTTCCAAATCAGAGCTCAGAGGACAGGGATCTGTTGGTTGACATGCACCAGAACCCCACTCAGATTAGCTTCACCTCATAAGAGCTGGGAGGTTGTTGAAATTATTGGACAAATAACAGCAATATTTTCTGGGAAGACAAGAGCAGAGAATGGAACTGGATTTCATAAGCCACTGAGGTCATTAGGAGGAAGATTGTCAAGATTGAGAACCTTACTCTCTGTCTGCCTCGTTCTGCCATTACATAGTTTGTTGTTTGTGGTTTTAAATCTCTGCTTCTTGATTCTCGTTGTATCCATCTCCTCTGCATGCAGCTCACACATGGGCATGAAGGAGGCACCCTGGCTTACACATCCCACCAGTTAACATGTCCCTTAGAGACTGGCTAGCACCACTGTGACCACAGACCCAGTGTTACTTCCCCTGCATCAGGTGTCCTCATCTGCAGAGAAAGAGAATCAAGAACGCAAACATGGCTGTGGGGGTCACCCCTGTGAATTAGAGGTGCACAGTTGTGACAGCATGATCACAGCTGGTAGACATGGCAGAGATGTAAGAGAGGTTCATACAGAGAGCATCCGGTAACTTCAGAGCACAAAGGGCTTCAGGAGCATATCAGCCCCCAATCATGTCTCAAGAACTGACAAAGACCTTGCAGAGTGAGTGCCTCTTTGCCATAGAATGAGAACATTATTCTCAGTTGGTTACAGCATCGCCCTGATACACCGAGGTTGTAGGTTCGATCCCCAGTCAGGGGACATACAAGAAGCAACCAATGAATGCATAAATAAGTGGAACAACAAATTGATGTTTAGTCCTCTCTCTCTTCCTCTCTCACTCTCTCTAAAATCAATAAATAAAAATGAAAGAAAAAAATAGTAAACCTCAAAGAGGTTAACTTGCTTAAGGTTACACTTTCTGGAGAAAAAGCCATGAACATCTAACCCACCTCCTTCCTTCCGAGCCCTTGAAGAGAATCTGCTACCTGGATGAATTTCCCACTTCCCCAGTTCTAGCCGTCAACCTGCAAGCCTAGAATCCTCACGTGCCAACACACGGCGATTTGATTCATGTCTCTGGGTAGACACACACTTATGAGCTGACAGAGATTGAGGGAACACAAGATGCCTGTCTACTCTTCTTCAAGATGTCCCATCATAATTCCTGCCAGAACGCCCAGGTACCCTGAATGTATATTGACTCTTTACATGACTTACATAGGAAAACTGATCATCAAGTACAAGGTATCAGAACAGGGGCATTTCATACATAATTCTAATATTTTAGCTTATGTGGCAGTGGGCCTCTGATATGACCATGGTCTAATAGAATGGACCTGCTCCTAAGTCCTGGTCGGCTGTGTGTTGGGACCTGGGCATCCGCTATTCAGTTCATCTCTTGGAAAGGCGGCATCAACACTGGTCTCTAGGACTCCCTTTTCCTAAGCTTCTGCCAAGCCCTCCCCTTTCTGATTGGCGCATTCTTTTTTGAATAGGTTCACCCTCCTTAATCACTGCTTGTGCCCACCTGGGATCTCATCTATCCTTTCAAAACAACTTTTCCTAGCTCTCCTCTGAGCCATTTGGGCCTCTCCACTTTACAGGCAGATCTCGGGGTGTGCTTCTTTCCTGCCGCTTGTACCGACCGCCCATGCCCAGATATACATATTTTAAATGCAACTGAAAATTAAAGCCATCGCAGAAGCTTTCCAAATGGGCAAATATTTGCCTCAATTATTCTATTTACAATTCCAAAAATATTTCTTCTGTTGAAGTCTGTGTACAAGGACTGGCTCCAAAACCATTTTTAAGGGAGTTTTGACATCAATGAAACGTTATGCGGGCGCTGTGAGTGAAGTGCTTGATTAATAAAGAGTCTCAGTGTTTTCAAACACATATTCCAAGCAGCCTCATTTGAAGAAAACCACAAGCGGAGAATGCTTTGCTGCTCAGTCACAAGGGGGTTGTGTATTTCATTCCCGCTTACACAGTCCGCTTACTTTGGAGCTGGGGTAGGAAAGAAACATGGCCAGGCAGAAATAAGGCTACATTCAGTGACCCTGCCCTTCCACCCACTGGCCTGATGGGAGAACTTTTTTACCCCTCTTTGCTACTGTTTTCTTAGTTTTTAACCTTTTAAGACTTAATAATTCTCTCAAAGGCCATCTTGAGAAAGGAGACAGGGACGGTGTCGGCCTCATTGTGCTAGCGGGCGGGCACCATGCGGCTCCGAATTTCAGAATTCCCGGACAGCCGTGCTGGCTTTCCCCACAGAAACGTAATTGAGCATGTTCATGTTAATTACTTTGAAGTGCTTTCCTCTTTTCCAGTGCTTTGCAAAAACACAGCAACTTAAACTGGGTCATTATTTCATATGTCTAAGATTCTACTCAGCTCCTTAAGGTAGCCGTGGAAATGCAGTCAGAGAATTCCTTAAAAATGGGTTCCTCTGCCTCCTAAGGAAGGAAAAAAGCTAATTAAAAAATAAAAAGGTTAAATGCAAGAATATAGTGGCAGTGTCATGACTAACATGGGAACTTGTAAGAATACTAATTTGAAAGTTACAAGTATCTGTTCTTAAGGTCTCGTTGCTGTTTAATCCTGTTGGTGCAAACTGTGTTTCATCTCATTAATTAACAGGTTAAAAACAACTAAAAAGAATAAAAAGGTAATTTTTCCCCCGATTATCTAACATGCAGTTTCAAATAGAAGAGGAATAGAGTAAATGATCAGTAATTCCTTCCTACTTTAAAATTCTGCAGTTCTAGTATTTTTTTATTCAATTTATTGGGGTGACACTGATTAGTAAGATCATGCAGTTTTCAAGTGAACATTTCTGTGATATGTGATCTGTATATTGCATTGTGTGGCCAACAGCCAAAGCCAAATCACCTTCCATCACGACATGGTTGGCCACTTTACCCTTTACTAACCCCCAACTCCCTTCCCTCTGGTAAGCACTATACTGTTGTCTGTGTCTATGAGTTGTGGGATTTTTTAATTAAAAGAATCATAACAAATACACTATTTCCCTATGTGTATCTCTCTACCTTACAAAACCACAGGACACTAACCTATCTCTCCAGAGCCCTCCCCCATGCAGGATCTTGGCTCCTGATTGCCGGTCGTTCTGCTTATCACATCCAGACTCATTTCTGCTCACCTTGAATCTGATCTTCTGGGCTGCGTTTAAGGCCGAAACTCTGTGTCATATTTCTGGCTCTGTTCTTACCTTTTCTCCTTGGCTACCATTTTCATTCTATTGGAAGCTTTTCTGAGTCCCAGCAACCTGTTAGGTCTAGTGTTTCAGCCCCAAATTCTAGACCCTCCTCACTCAACTCAATTACCCTCCTCCACCTGCCTTTTCACCCCTGACCTTCCCAATCTCATTCAAACTCTACAAATTTGACAGATTCCCCCAAATTGTATACATGTTCAAGTCTCTTTTCAACTGCCCTTCCTGTTTTATCTGTTAACAACATGCTAGCAGTTCCATACACCTTGATAAAGGTATGCTTCCCTGGAGAAAACTGTAAATTATCAAAACTTATACAAGAAGACTGAGAAAGCCTAAAATGCCCAATAACTATAGAACAAGAGAAAAAAAAATTTAAAGAAATTACTTCCAAAAAGCCTCCAATTCCACACAGCTTTTATGTCCCTGTGCTTTCAGGGTAAAAGTGCAGATTATTTATACATTTAAACTGAATAGAAAGAGAAACATGCTAAATATACTAGGCTAAACCAGAATAATCATGATATGAAACGTAACAAAACAAGGAGAATAATCAAAGCATAGATACTGTCACTTAGGATACCAAAACCTTTATAAAATCCCAGCCAATTTAGCCCAGAGCATGGTAAAAGTATAATATAATATTGTCAAGTATCGATTCCATGAACTTCCATAAAAAGAACTTTTATTAAACTGAGAATCTGAAAGGATGCTTCCTGAATCTAATTTATACCAACCAACAGCGGCGTTTCTCTTAAACTCGAACAAGAAACAAAGCACAATACCACCATTACCACGTGCATTTGTTCTTAACAACCTGCAAAATGAGAACTTCCGTGATTTCCATACATTCCGACACTACAGTCTGAGCTTCGATATGGTTTTTGGCCCTCAGAGGTACCCATCCTTGGTTTTCAACTGGTCAGCATCCTTCCCCACTTCTAATAGAAGCACGTCCCGTTCCTCTTGGAAGACTGCCTCTCTCCTATGACATGCAGTCTTGATGGGCATATCAGTGAAGCTGTCCTGCCCTCTTCCTGGCCAGGAAGTAGACGTGCAACCAACCAATCAGACGTCTCTGCTCTTTCCCTCTCTCTCTCTATCTCCCCTAGTTCTGTGGAATTGGATCTTTAATAGAATGCTGAGTGTACTAAATGTTTCAAACTGATTCGCCCTGAAGGGTGTGGTCGCAGAAGGCAGTGCGTTCTTTCCTAGAGCTTTCTCATTTCTGTCTTTTCTAAGGCCTCGTTTTAATGTGCCCTTTCAATCTATGAGTCATCTGCAAATCCTGCAAATCCTTTAAATAAATATCTTTCCAAGAGACATGTTGCTAAAGTGAGCCAGTGTATGTCTGGTCACTTGCAAAGAACCTTAGCTGGTGGGTCTGCGCTTCGAGCTGGTGTAGCGAGAACTCTGGACCCGTCTCCCTTTCCCTAACCCGCAGCCAGTCAGTCGCCACGTCCTGTGGAGTTCACTTATTACACGGTAGGCGTGGTCTTCTTCTCCTGACCTGTCCCCTTTCTGTTACTGCCTTAGCTTACATCATCGTTACTTCCTGCCTGAACTATTACGATGGCTTCTAACCTGCCTTTACCTGCAGTCTCTTCCTGCCTAATCCATTCTACCAACAGTCATCAGATTACGATCACACTAAGAATAGCCTTGATGATGTGACTACTCTGTCCCAAATACTTGAATGAGTCCTCATTTCAAACAGAATGAAGTTTAAAATTCAAAAAGCAAGCTGACAACCCTGAACCTATACATCTAACCTTAACTCTCCCTTCTTTTTTTCCTGACATTTTACTTAAGTCAAATGCAATAATCTGTTCTTCTCTTCAAGAGCCTATGCATTCTTGTCCTTCAACCTATGTGAGGAGTTTTTTTCCTTTCTCCATATCTTGCCAACCTCGTATAGTCAAATCTTGCTTAAACTTAGAAGAGAACTATATGCCCAGCTGGTGTGGCTCAGTGGCTGAATGTCAACCTATGCACCCATGCACCAAGAGGTCACCGGTTAGATTCCTGATCAGGGCACATGCCCAGGTTGTGGGCCCGATCCCCAGTGGTGGGCATGCAGGAGGCAGCCAATGAATGTTTTCTCTCATTGATGTTTCTCTCTTTCCCTCTCCCTTCCTCTCTCTCTCAAATCAATTAAAAAATATATATATTTTAGAAAAAAGACAACTATAATCATTACCTCCTTCAGAAGCCTACCCAAAGAACTGAAGGTCCCATCTGCTGCTTCTGCACATCTCAGCACTTCACCTCGACCTACTTTGGCACGCTTAGAGCTTTCTACCCGTTTCATTTCAATCTAAAAATGTCTTACCTTTCTGTCTAGACAGAAGCCATGCCACGTGTCCTGTTTTCAGGACAACTAGGGTAGAAGAAGTGGGTGATTAAGCAGGAATGGATGGCTCGAGGCAGACCGAGATATTTCCTAAACCCAGCTCATCAGACCCAGGAAGATAGACAGGGTGTGGTCGGTGAGAATGTTTCTGAGAGGGCCCTGTATGTATGAAGCCTTCTTTGAGCATCTACCTCCATTTGCGAATTGTGTGGTCACAGCCCAGTGACCGATGTGGTCAGCTGAAGGCACGCCCAAGGCCACACATGTGTAACAAGCTGCCCAGGATGAATGACAGCAGCACCATTGTTGAAAGAAGCTAAATAGAAAATGGTCATCATTCTTGAGACTTACACTTCTAAGCCTTCTTTGTTTTGTGTTTTTTTTTTTTTTCAGTGGATAACATATTTCAAACCTCCAAAAGGCCCTAATATCAAAACTCATAGAGAACAGTAGGTTAGACACAAGGACAACCCAGGCTTTAGAATCAGACAAACCTCAGTCTAACTACTGGTCTACCCTCTCTGAGTAACATGACTTATCAGTCTTTTCCTTTAACCACGAAATGGGTGTGAAACCAGTAACCAGGAGCAACCACTGAGGTCATGCAGGTCTGATGCTCACCACAGTGCTCGGCAGTTTGATGCGCTCATGTCCATAGATGTCTTGTAACTATACATATATTCATCTCAACTTCTGTTTTAATTGTGGGGTAAAGAGTATTTTAGGAAAAAAATTATATCCATTAGGGATAGGTATCATTGCATAGTAGGCTAAATGTATATCGATATATGTTTCATTATATGTAATTAATATATTATAATGTTTATTTTTATTTTTTATTATTTTAAAGATGAGCACATAGGCTCAGAGAGGAGAGGTACGTTGACCAAGCCCACATACCTCGTAGATGGCAGACCATGGAATCAAATCACAGTGTAGGTACTCCGAAGTCTGTTTTCTTAACCATTATAGTGTCACCATCTTAAAATGTCTTCTCAAAAAGCCCTCTCAGAAGCCTACAAGACCTCCCAGTAGGAGTCCTCATCTTCTCCATGCAAAGCCATTTAATGTCTCCATTTCTCCATGAGAAGTGCCCCTCGGGCCCTCCTGTGATTCTACACTGCCAACCCCATCAGTCACTTGTCCGTCCTCACCTTCCTCAACATCCAACGCTGGGCACCTTCTCCACGTGCCTCGTGCTCCATCGCCTGCAATGACACCACACTCTGGATCGTATGCCTCCTGATTGATTCAGGCATATCACATTTTCACAAGCCCAGTTCGCGGGCTGCACTGAAAGGGATATTGACCGGGAAGACTACAGAGCCAGTCCTTATTCTTCCTTGCTTTCTGAGCCACTGAGTGGTTTTGGACAATCTCCTCATTTCCTCTATGTCTCCATTTGCTCATTTCCAAATAAGGGAGATGATCCAGAGAGTCTAAATTAGCTCCCACAGTCTATAATTCCAAGTTCATAAAAAGGACATTGAGAGGGAGAAATCTTGGCTGTCTGCCCCGGGGAAAAAATAATTAAGATATCACTTTGCAAAAGGAGTAAGTGAATTTCAACAGCATCGTGCCTGTCTCTGCCTGGAGTTGGCTGCCTCTCCAGGCTTGGGCTCCCTGTTGGACACTATAAATTATCCAAGGACATAGGCTAATTGACACAGTTGAGAGGAGTGGGACACAAACAGTCCCCGGCTTGGAGAGAGAGACCTCTGTGGGGAGGTTAATAGAGCTGGAACAGCTTGGGCTTGGGGAAGGGCCGCTGAAGGGAGCCATCATTCTGCCGACACGTCCATAAAACGATATTGTGAGAAGGGCAAGGATCAGTCTTCTTATTAATCAACAAGGGCAGAATGAGAATTAACAAGCTGTAAGCTGCAATGAGGAATATCAGGGAAAATGTTGGACCCCTGGGAGCAGTTAGGCAATGGAACAGGCTGCTAGGAGAATGTCCTCTAATTGGGGACATTCAAGGCAGAAAGCAGACACACATCTGTCACAGGAGAGGGAACACAAGAGGGAAAGCAAGGAGCTAGACCGCAAGAGACTTCAATGACCTCGGTGCAACCAGCTCTCAGCTTCACTAGCGGAGCAGTCTGAGGTCCAGTGCGAAGGCAGAGCAGGTGAGACAGGTGATGGTGGGTGGGGTGCAGAGAAACATGAAATGGGGATGGTATAGTGGTTGAAACCATGCTTTTCAGAGTTCTCATGAACTGGGTTTGAACCTTACCTCTGCTACCTACCAACTTGCAGTTTCCTTCTAAGATTCAATTTCCTTGGCTAGAAAATGGGAACCATGATGGCTGTCTGGTAACGGCTGTTCAGAAGGTTTAAATAAGGCCACTTAGCATGTCATCTGGCACATGGGACGTTCTAGGCAAATGAAGTTTACGATGATAGCAGGAGCTCGCCGGGACAGGAAGTGAGAAGAGAGAAGTCTCAGTCCTCAACTTGCGTTAGTGGCTGGTCCTTGAACCCCGAGGAGAACAGGAACTCAGCGTCCAGAAGTGATGATCTTCAACCGCTGCCTGCATCCCCCTTGCCAAGGGTGTCAGTATTAGGAGAAAGCCGTTCTGAGGTTTGACGGGGCCATATATGGGAAAGGTAAATGCTTTTCCGAACTGCCCATGTGTTACAACGTACCTGGGGCCAGAACCTAGGGAAGGAGTTTGGTAGCATCCAAAGGACAGGGGTTGCTCCCTGTAACAGCTGTTCTGGGTGCTTCGCAGTAAACCTCCTTAGCCAGCGCTGAGCTCATTCACGGTGGTGGACAGCTCGTTGGGAGCTCACAGTCTTTTTACAACAAATTCCACTTATAATGCCAACCTTGTCACTTTCTGCCTTAGATAAAGGTCTATGCTGAAGCTGTGGTATTGGGAAACCCGTGAAAAGGTGCAGCCAGGAAGGGAAGATTTGTTTGTGCCCACAGGTAACCCTCAAACAGAGGGTAGGAGACAATGGGTAAGTACCTGTCCTTCGGGCAGAAATCCTGAGATGCACGGACTTTTCAGAGGTCCTCATACAACCAAGCTCTGACTTGATCTCCCTATATCTTCATTCCTGCTCCCTGGGATTATTTCCCAAATAAATTATTTGCACTCAAATCCCTGGATCAGGCTGTGTTTTGGGGAACCAAAACCAAGGCAGTGTCTAGATGGGACAATAATTCAAAAGGTCATAAACTAGAGGTAGCCTTCAGTGGAGTTTATATATTAAGATTTGCCATAATGATTATTCTAGAAGAAGTATGTGTCCTCAAGCTCTAATTTTTAACAAATATTGCCACCTATTTTTTTAAAAGTAAGCAGTGTCCCCTCAGATGTGCCTTAATCTCCTCACAAGAGTAAAAGCAAAAATTTAAGAACTTTAATGTCTTCCATCTTCTTTCTTCCTATGTGTCTCCTGGTAATCAACATATTTTCTGGTTCAATCTACTGGGGCATGTGCCATCAAAGATGTGCAGAATATTTTGAACTCAGAATTGGTTTTTGTTGAATTCCTCTCTGCTTCATGTGCGTATCTGCATTATCTTCCTCGGGAACAGAAACAGAGGTCATAGACACACACAGCAGACTATGTCTTTCATTTTATTGGCAGACCTGTGTGTTAGGGCTGCTGCTAGCTGCAAGGGAGGCAGGAAATTTATTTTTTCCTCCTAGAATGGAGACAATTAAGCTAAGAGGAGAAAAGATTGAGTGCTTAGTTAGTCAGTGAAAAAGGTTTTCTATAACTTTCCTTTTCAGATGGAAATTTTAATCCCAGGTTTTTGCATTAATCAAAGGAGCGATTGAGTTTTAGTCAAGACAGTTGCCACCAGTTAGAGATCATTTAAAACTCCCACACATATGGAGGTGCAGAAATAATCATCATTTGTTTCTAAATGGATGTTGGTACCAGGAATATAAAAAATAGTGTTATCTACCCTCATGGAGCTGTCAGTGTATTCGATACACAAGGGAAGTCCAGCCTGTAATATACACAGATCAGTGCAGTACCATGTGGGTGTGCACACAGTTGGGGAAAAGGAACCCAACCCAGTTCTCTCTCTCTTTTTTATTTTAATTAATTAATATATTTTTGTTACAGATGTTTCTCCATTTCCCCCCACAGATTCCCCCCTCTCCCACCCTCCCCACCCTGTCCCCACCTTTGTTGTCCATGTCCATTGTTCATGCATACATGGATATAAGTTCTGTGGTTTATCTCTCCCCCACCACCCCCTCTTCGGGGAATTGTCAGTCTGTACCCCACTTCCACATCTCTGGGACTACCCCATTACTCAGACTGTTATGTTCATTATATTCCACAAATAAGTGAGATCATGTGATATTTGTCTTTCTCTTCTTGGGTTGTTTTACTTAGGATAATACTTTCCAAGTCCCTCCATGTCGTCTCAAAGGATAAGAGATCTTTCTTTCTTCCAGCTGCGTAGTACTCCATTGTGTATATGTACCACAGCTTTTTTATCTATTTGTCTACTGATGGACACTTGGGCTGTTTCCAGATCTTAGCTATTGTAAATAGTGCTGCTATGAACATGGGGGTCCATATATTCTTTCTGATTGGTGTTTCAGGCTTCTTAGGGTATATTCCTAGAAGTGGGATCACTGGGTCAAATGGAAGTTCAATTTTTAATTTTTTGAGGTAACACCATATTTTTTTTTTCCATAGTTGCTGCACCAGTCTGTATTCCCACCAGCAGTGCACTAGAGTCCCCTTTTCTCCACACCTTTGCCGACACTTGTTGTTTGATGATTTGTTGATGGCGGCCATTCTGACTGGTGTGAGGTGATACCTCATTGTTGTTTTAATTTGCATCTCTCTGATGATTAGTGATGTTGAGCATTTCTTCATATGTCTCTTAGCCATTTGTATGTCCTGATGTTACTCAGAGAAGTCTTTCTGAGAGAGCTGTGCAAGGGCCTAAGAGGTAAGTTTGGATTATAGATTGTTTGTTTATTTTGCTTATCATGGAAAGAAACCATTGTAGGGAATCAGTGGGGGAAAAAACGAGAATCATCTGTAACAAAAATTAATCAATAAAAATTTAAAAAAAAAATAAAAAGAAACCATTGTAGTTATAAGTAAGAGAGCTGAGCAATATGGCCTACCTTTTTTAAAAAAGCATTCTGTTGACTCTGTGAAGAAGGAGTGATTGGAGCAGGGCAGTCGGGACTCTGGTGACCAGTCCTGCAGTTGGTTGGAAGAGAGAGCAAAGTGGCTTGCTTTGGGGTTGGAGCTCTAGAGAGAGTAAGAAGTGATCGAGTTCAGAATATACTGTATTCTTCACACTGCTGAATTGAATGTAAATTAGAAGGCAAATAGAAATAAAAAGACACCATTTTTTTTTTTTTCCGGCCACAGTCGTTGAAAACATGTAAGCTTCATTTACAAAAAGAGAGAAGAGTGAAGAACGCATTGATCAGAAAGGGGAGTCTCCTTTGCTCGTGTTCAGTTTGAGTTGCCCATCAGCTAACGAGGTGCAGTTGTCAAGCAGTCTAGGGTTCAGGGGAAGGCCTGGAGCCCATGGAGAAACACTGTCACTTCCTTTATAAGAACTTCCGTGGGGCCTCCACCCTGCCTCTGATTGTTGAGTGCTCCTCACTGGGCTGCTTTGAAACCTCCCGCTAGCTAGTACTCACCTCTGCCATAATTCTCTTTATCCGCCTTTCTCGTCTGTCTACAAACTTACCGAGTTTGGTGACTACATTTTATTCATTTTGGCATTCCCATCACAAGATCAAGCATAGAATAGAGGAGTCATCATAGTTTTGGTAGTAAAAGAAAAATACTCGAAGAATAAATGAGCATTCCTGTCAAGTAGGAAAAGCACACGTGACTATAATCACCATCCTCACCATGTACATTTTATAGATGTTGAATGTGAAATGTTAGGGTCTCACAACCCATCTTTTATTTTTAAATGTTTCATTCTTGCCACTGCATAATGTATAATCAGGTGCATAATAAGTACAGGATTGACTAAATTGACTTGTTTCCATGGAATCTAAAAAGAAATAACTCATTTACTTAATACATTTTTCAGGGGTGTTAGATATAGCAATAGACTGTCCATCCCTACTTGTCAAAGCCAGCAGTTTCATGATGTTAGTGGGTATGTTTTATTAATATTTAATTAGGTTGGAGTATTGAAAAAAATATATGTCAGTTCTGGGGAATATTATCAATTATAGTCTCTATATATTTCCATTTCAATTATCATTTTTTATTCCCTTAATGCTTCTGAATAAAAGAGCCAATCTCTTGGAGTAAGTCGTCGTGCATAAGTTAAAATGAAGCTGGAGCTTGGGCCACGGCCACAAAATTTGATAGACATTCCCTCATGACTTTTCTGAAAAAGAAAATAAAAATGTCCATGTTAAAGGTATTATAAAAGATATCATTTAATTCAGCAAACTTTATTCAACATGGAATAATATGTTCAGATAACAAAGATTTTCTACGTAAAAATTAGGTGTTTATTATATTTTCCTTTTTATTCATGGGCACTCTTAAAGCTTTATTATTTATGAGAGCGCAATGATTGTGACCAATAAATTATGTTATTTGCTGGGGATTTTCAAAGTTGTAACTTCACAGTCAGCATCAATCTGTGGCCTGTTCCAGTTACACTCATTTGCAGTGATTAATTAACCTTGTAGAAAAGTTGACGCCACCACTGGGAATAATTCTTTGTTATTTTTTACCGTGCTTTTTTTGGTATTAAACTACTTATGTTTATATCTCCTGAGGCCATATAATTTAATACTTGGTGATTTCAGAAAGATTTAATTGGTGGAAAACCTTATAGGTTGTTGCTAATGTAAGAGGAAGGCTTAGAGAAAGCCAAATTAAGTTTGGAAATTATCATGCCACAGTGTTTAGCAATGCCTACTATAATAGGCTGTGCTTTTTCAGATTATTTTTTCTGAAAGTAAAATGTAAGTGAAGTGCACGAAGGAGAAGAGCTATCGGGCCCCTTACCTAGAACAATGTCTGCCACAGAGCACTGGGCAATCAGTTCTTTCAAACGAATGCCGGCTCGTTTAGCTAAAGGCTGTTTGTACAGTTGGGATGACCTTGCTTCTATGGCCAGTTAAATGTGTAGAGCACTTTAAAACGAGCAACGTGATTTTCAATTCTCAAAATGCTTTCACTTATTTGAGACGGGCAGACACCTCAGGTAGCAGGAAGAATATTCAGACCTTTACTGCAAACACGTAGGTTTTATGTGGAGCAAACCGAGACTGATAAAAGTGACCAGCTTGGAGTGAGCATACGAATGAATGCAAATCCATGTTCTGACTGCACCACCTTTTGGGGCTGGAGAACGCCCCAACAGCAGGTTTCAGAGGAGTCCATGATCCCCCCTGCAGACTGATAAACCCCGTTGTGATGTGTCTCGTGGAGGGGGGGTCCTTCCGGGGGGGTCCCTCCCCCCCAAAACAGGTAAAGCTGTAGCAAAATGTTGGACTTCACAAACTGGGGAGTGGGGTGGGGACCAGGGACCCAGGCCCAGAACTATAACCTGTGTTCCCCCTTCCACATTCTCCATCTCCTCACTCTGCTCTCTTTCCTGGGTAGCTCTTACCCGCTCCGGGTATTACAGTGTTACATGGGTGTTTACTGACCACTCTCCACGAGAATGCAAAAAGGCAAGGCCTCTTTGTAATCTGGTCCACTGCTTCTCAACTCTTACAAGTGCTTCTGGTACATCCTCCAGGGCACTTAGCACACATCTTCCGGGTGAATGAGTGCTGAAGGAAACCTCACACGTGTACTTCACGTGTGCAGAGGCAGGGGTACTCACACGTGTACTTCGGGAGAACCGCAAGCCATTCTATCTCCCCACCAAGCTGAACCAAGGAGATCCTGATATGTGACTACTTCTGATTGATTTACATGGAGATTTTTGGCTAATTCATCTTGCTAACATGGAGAGGAACTCGGGAAGGGGGAGCTCTGAAGGAGGGAAATGAAGAAACTGGCCAAGCTGGGGACAGACTCACTTAGCAGTTAAGGAATCTGGGTGGATACCTCCATGGAAACAGGTAGGTTTTATGTGGAGCCAAAGGGATAGTCAGGGGTGAGTTTTAAGTAGGGGATGGAATGACCAGAGAGACCGCTCTAATGATTCGTAGCAAACGGATGCAAACGGGTGCAAAGGAAGAAGCCGGAAGCTGGGGACAGCACGAAGTCACCGCATCCTGGGCAAGAGAGGGTACGTGCCAGAACCCGCCGGTGGGGAGAGGCCCGACTCAGCCCTCGGCCGAGCTTTCTCCTCACCGTCTCCCTGACCTCTGCGTGACTGGACCTATGGGCTCCGGGGACATCCCGGTCTCTGCCTTTTCACAAGCATGAAAGGACCCCAAACATATTCCTTTCTCACAGCTTGGACAGGCTGGGCTCACCTGACCCTGCAAGAGACATGCAATGGAAGGGAACAGACAGAAACACCTGAGTGCAGCTGTATGATCTGACCAAAGCCAGGTCACTTGTCACAGCCCGGCCAGATCCCACCTTCTCACCCTCCTGAACCCTCTGGCCCGTTCCCCATCCTCTCCTTTTATTAACCCGCTTTGTCTTAAAAGTTGGTTTTGTTTTTTTAATGCTTTCTATTTTTTTGATTGTTGACAGAATTAGAGATGCTACCCCCACCCCTCCACACAAACACTCTTGGGTACAAACAGGTGTTTTGTTGGTTTTGAACTTGATACTACTTCAGCAGGAAAACAATTGTTGGCATCTAATTATTACCGAAACCAATGGCAAAAAAAATAAATAAATCCATCCATGCTATCGCCAATAGCATCACTCTTTGCAACATCCATCATCTGACTGGGTGACTGCGTAATTTTTCTGTACAAATTAAGACCTGTGCAAGAGGAAAAGAAACACTCTTATCTGGGACAAGGCTTCCCCAGGCAAACCAGACATGTGTCTCCCTGGACGTAGCTAACCATTCAGAATGCAGGCCCTCACTGAGTTTCCCTTCCTGGGGTATGTATGCTGCAACGACTTCATTAGTGATACCTCACCGCGACCCTGCAGGTGTCAAGCCTACGAGTTCTTGAGCAAGATTACGTCTGCTTTAGACTTTTCCACGCTAGAAGTATTCGTGTTTTGGTCTTTCCCAGCTTTCACATTTCCACTTTGTGTTTTCTGAGTGCCATAATAATCCTACGAGGCAAATAGAGGTCAAGGTCAATATGTGCATTTTATCGTTAAGGAAATTGAGGCTCAGAGATATTAGATCAAAAACGAATTGATGTAAAGTAGAAGGAGCCCTACCTATCCTTGGGGTCACAAAGCACACCTCCGAGCACCGGCCTATCATCCCAGCATCATTCGGGGCCCATGTTCGGGACACAAACACTTCAACCCGCAGCCAATGAGAGTAGACCCAGAGTGACCGCTAAAACAGTTGAACCGCCCGGTTCATGCCTGGTGAATGAAGCTAGTATTTTATAAGTCTATCTTATCTTTAACTTTCTGGGTGTTCGTGATTCGTGGTTATTTTATTTCACAAAAGCATCGGTCCATAACAAATTAAATATTTTAAAACAAATTATTTCCTACAGCTCTTTGAGAAATACTGGATTTTGAGAGATCAGACAATTACTTAAAAGCATTCTGGGTTTTAACTTTCTCTCATTTAAAAACTGAAAATAAAATGCCATTCCACCTCACAGTGTTGATGAAACAACAAAAAATTATAATAACGTAATAACTGACCTTTGAATCAGTCCTAGGAGTAGCAATTTTTAAAAATGCTCAGTATCAGCCCCTAAGAATCCGGGGAACCTCAGCAAACATAGGATGAGACTCAAGACTGAGTTCAGCCGGTCCCGAGCCCCGCCCTAGCCCCGCCTCCCAGTGTCGCTTAGCCCCGCCTCCAAGCCCCGCCTCCAGCCCCGCCCTAGGTCCCCTCTCTCCCCTTTCAAAACAGGTTGGCTTTCACTTTTATTTTATTTATCTTTTTTTCTTTTCAATTTTTATTAATTTATTTTTATTACAGATGTTTCTCCTTTTTCCCCCTAGACACCCTCCTTCCCATCCCGCCCCCAGCATTGTTGTCTATGGCCACTGGGAATGCCAATCAGAAAGGTGTCCATTAAAAAAAAAAAAATTCAACTTCTCGCTAGAGTGTCCAAAGTGCGTTTGTACTCATCTCACTTAATCCTCACAGCAGGCATGTGATGTGGGCGTTATGATGTTACAGATGAAGGATAGAAGGCAAGTTCGAGCAGGGGTCGGGTCCTCTGCGGACACGGATGGAGCTGATGCGAGCCCAGGCCTTCGCGTTCCATGCCCAGGTCTCTTCCTGGCAGCCTGGCAAGTATTTAAAAAGTCTCAAGTTTCGGCATCTTTCCTTTCCTTCCAATTTTCTTTGTGAAGTCTTGGTTCATGAAATGTGCCCTTGAAAAAAGAGTTCAAAGACCTCCACAAGTACACATCGTGCTCCCACAGATCAAATTCATGCTTCCTAAACAGTACCATAGAAACTTCTCCCAACTGAGGCTAACTCTGTGTGTGTTAAAAGGTAAATTGTGTCCTCCAAAAATTCAGATGTTCCCGTCCTAAACCCCAGAACCCCAGAATGTAACCATACTTGGGAACAGGGTCTTTAAAGAGATCATTAAATAAAAATGTGGTCGTTAAAGTGGGCCCTAATCCAATGTGACGGGTGGACTCAAGGAAGAGGAAATTAGGACAGACACTAAAAGGGTCAGAATGATGTAAAAACACAGAGTGAAGACAGCCATGGACAAGCCGAGGAGAGGGGCCAGAACAGAGCCTTGGGAAGAACTGACCTTGCCAACATCTTGATTTGGGGCTGCTAACCCCCACCACTGGGAGAACATGAATTTTTGTTGTGTGAGCTACCTAGTTTGTGGGGCCTCGTTATAGCGGACCTAGCAAACTAACACAGCGAGCCTGTAACATTTGTGCCACAGTGGATGGAACCATTTAAGTCCCCTTTATGGGTCAGGCAACAGAACACATCGCATTGCTGCCTGTCGCATACACTCAGGAGACACTCAGTTCACATTCCAGAGCAAGGGAGTCACAGTTTGAGGTTTTTCTTCTCTTCTTCTTCTAAAAGTCTGCATTTTCAGAAGAGTGCTAACCCCCATAAACAAGTGTTTTGTTAATAGGGACAGAACTGCTCTCTGAGGCAAGCAAGTTAACCAGCTATGTCTGCCGTCTGTGAGACCCTGAGGGAGGGCTCTGTCCTCCTTGGGCCTTGTTATTACTATTTTTTTAATCTACAAAGGGAGGACTCGAGAAGATGATCTCTAAGGCATTGTGTTATGATTATAAGAGTATTAAATTTGGGGCAAAAATATCTGAATCCTGTCACTGTCTACCTGTGCGATGTCAGGCAGGCCCCTCAGCTCCTCTGAGTTTTGATCTACTCTTTTGTAAAATGTGTATGCTGTATTGTAATCAAAACATGACTATGAGGACATGGTGATATAATAAAATGTGAAAATACCTGGCACATTGAAGAATCAAAATACGTTAGTTTTGTTTTCATTTCCGCTCTGAAATGCTAGTCCCGTAAGCACTTTCATTAAATCAGATGGTCGCTCAAAACATGATCTAAACTAATTTCTACAGAGCAAGCAAGGTTGCATATATGTAGAAAAACCACTTCGGTCATCCTGCATTATTTCTTGCCGAGATATTTTAAAAGGCAAGAACGATGTCTTCTGGACATCAGCATGACATTCCAGAACATAATGTCAGTTAGTGCTGAAATCAGTCATCTCCTCTAATAACCCTCCTGCTGGCTGGGGCGTCTTGGATATGTCAGAAGTGAATTTGCTAAATCCAACTTGCTAGTATTGAGCATCTCCTAATTCTTGGCCACTAACAATCCGCTCTTAAGAAAAAGTTTAAAGTGCTGTTTACATCAATTGTAAAATAAACCCCAAAACTCTCCTCAAATTTTCTGCTACTAGATGTGAAGCCAGATGCCTTTAATTTCAAATGAACCAGATTAAAGATACTATGGATTCTCAACAAAATAAGATCCAAAAGAATTCTTAATGCGCACAGCCCCGCCTTTGGGACTATCTGGTAGAGTCTAAAGAGTGGATCTAGAGAGACCACAGTTGCCCAGAACAGATTACTTCCTGGAGAAAGATGGAGGCAGAATTGAGTTAGAAATTCAGAAAGAGTGAGAAGTTACTGAATAATCCATCAATTCACTCAACTGGTACTTAGTAAGCATCTATTTGATACCCATCACTGTGCTCCTATGAAGGGGAAAGTTGCCTGGCCAGTGTGGCTCCACCCATGCACCAAGAGGTCACCAGTTGGATTCCCAGTCAGGGCACATGTCCAGTTTACGGCTGATCCCCACTGGGGGACACGCAGGAGGCAGCCAGTAGATGTTCTCTCTCGTAGGTGTTTCTCTCTCTCTCCCCCTCTCCCTTCCTCTCTCTTTAAGAAAGGAGGAGGAAGAGGAGGAAGAGGAGGAGGAGGAGAAGGAGAAAAAGAAGAAGAAAGAGAAAGTAACTTACTTCTCCTTCCCTTGATCAAATACAACGAACAAGTTGATGGCCTAGTGCGCAATCTGCTAGAAATGAAGGTGACTGTGATAAGAGTGCTCCCCTTCAGGAATGCATAGAGGGCCCAGACAAGTCATGTATCACACACATAAGGGTCAATAGCAACATGGATGTTAAGCTAATACTTTATGAATATCAAAGTCAGCAACTGACAACTCCTTAAGGAGCTGTTGAAGGCCCCTTAGGAGCCTGTAACTGAAGCACAAGGCTGAAGCCAGATCTCTGGTCGCCCAGCCCCCGTGGGATCTAAACCTTGACATCTTACCACCTTTCGCTGGCAGCAAGGGAGAAGAATTTGTGGAAGATCCAGAGCCCATTTGCTCAGTTTCAGAGAAGCAGAGAGAGAAGAAAAGTGAGACATGAAAACAGAGTAAGAGAGAATGGAAGAGAAATCTGAGAAGTTGCAGAGGAAGCGTAGAAGAGTTTTTGCTAATTTGACCAGTCATATTAATGGGTTACACTGCCTGAGCATTAAAGGAGAGGACCAGTGATAGAAAAATAACGTAAGGCTTTTTCTTCTGTTAGGGGTTGGAGAGAGGAAGGTAGGAGGCAGGGAAAGAGTTAGAAAGCTATGATAATTTGCCAAGTCCTCCAAACGATGCTGACATTATGAATAATGGAGGTACATCTGAATGCGATCATGTAAGAAAAAGCAAACCCATAAACACGGGGACTCTGAACAACAGCTAGGCCTCATTTTTGAAGCCTAGACAACTGAGGCAATGACTATTAACTTGCTCAACTAACATTTTTAAGCACCTATCACAGATGTTCATTACATTAGAGTTGTTGATTGATAGAAACAGACACAATCTCTAAATTAAAAAAAAAAAATGTACACTCTCAGGCCAGGCTATATCCAACTGGAATATAACACGGTAATTTCCATAAAGAATAGACATACCAGGGACAGGGAAATGCAGGAGAAATCCTTGCTGTGCCCCAGGATGTTAAAAAAAAAGAAAGAAAGTTCCACAGAAGGCGGGAACTGAGCCTTTGGAAGGGGAGAACGTGCTGACTGAGCAAGCTGGCGAAGTGGAGGGAGAGACAGTGCAAGGTCAAAGCAAGGAAGAATGGCAGGACGCGCACGTCCTGGGAACGACTCACATGTCTGCGGAGCGCCTACCATACCTGAGAACACAGGAGCACATAGCAGAGAAATGTCCCTACTCACACAGATCCCATGGTGGCTGTGGACGAGGGGCGGTGCAGACAATAAGCAAGTGAACAAATGAATTATCACAACATTTTAGAAGCCAACTTGTGCAGCCTAGAAAATAGAATGGGCTCATGGGATGGATCCGGGATTGGGGGAAATGACTTTGGTGGTGAACGTTGAACCCAAATGTGGCTGTGTAAAGATGGGAGTGGGGGCGGGGAGAGCACTCCAGAAAAAGGGATGGACTGAAGATCCATGACAGAGGTCACCGGCCCCCAAGGCTGGAGCTCATGAGCAGAGCACAGCCCAGAGAAGAGATGATCAGAGAAACAGGAGCGCCGGATCGTGTGAGACTCGGTGGGCACAGACTGGAGAAGCTGGAGTCAGCAAGGACAATCGTAAAATGCAGCAGGGGCCTCGCTGGGGAATTAGCACCTGCTGGGTCCCAGTCCATTTGGGCGGTTGTACCAAGACACAATAGACTGGAGAGCTTGTAAGCCACAGACTTTTCCCCCCAGCTCAGGAGCTGTGAAGTCCAAGATCCAGTTTGGTGAGAGCCCCTTCCTCCTAGGTGGTCGTCCTGACTACAACCTCACGGGGCGGAAGGGGTGAGGGATCTCTCTACGGTCACTGTAATAAGGGCTCTGGTCTCCAGACCGAATCACCTCCCCAAAGCCCCACCTCTTAACACCACCTCCTTGGGGGTGAAGATTTCAACCTGTGAGTTCAACGGGGCCATGAGCACCCAGACCAGGGCACTCGCTGTAATGGGAAAGCAGAGAAAAGGGGCATGGGAAGACTTTCCATTCAGTTGCACGGACCAGCTGAGTAGACCCTCTCATCCGGATGCCAGGGACTCTTGGTACCTTCACAGTGGTCTGGAAGCGATGCGGACAGCAGACAAGATTCAGGATCAAGCATCAGTACATTGTCTATGTGGGCCTGGACCCCGGGCCCAGCAGCCATGCGGAGAGAAGCAAATTCACAAGCTGTTTGGTTTTCCCCCCTTCCAAGCCCCTCGGACACAGAACGTCCTCTGTGAACCGGCCAGGAGAGAGGAGGCCAGCTGCACCGTGCGTGTGATCGGAAAGCAAGGAAGAAACATGTACGCTGCTATTCAAACAAGTTTCATTCCAATTACTACTTTCCTCTCTGTCAGAATCAATTCTTCTCACTCCTGACACGGCCGTGGCCCGCCGAGGTGACGGGGGATCTGCCTCCGCGTTTTCTTCCTGCTGTTTTCTTTTCGGGTTGCTTTCGCGTGTGGCTCGTTCGGTAGTGGTGTTGATGTTCCCGCCGCCGCCAGCGCCACAGAGTTGCTTTTACGCGGCCATAAAATGAAATGAATGTACACAGGAAAGGGGGCCGTGCTCCGAGGCGAGGGCTGGACAGCTTCGTGTGCTCACAAGCCGAGACCTGTGGACGCTGGTTGCTTAAAGACACAGTCACCGTTGGCTCTGTGACATCCCCTTTGCCAGCACTGGGCCCCCAGTAGACAAGGACAGACAGGCCAGGCCCTTTTTGCCTAGTGACCCGAGGAGGCACGCTAGTCCCCAGACTTGCTAGGCTGATGGCAGCAGCACTCTGAGTTCCGGATGCCACCGTGGGGAGCCTGCGGGCACCTCCCTCACGCTCTCAGCTCTCTGGGGCTGTCGGGTCTTCAGGACTTAGACGTGAAAGGAGAGAGCTTCAGTGTTTCCTAACGTGTGGCCAGTAGCCTGAGCCTGATGATGTGCATATAGTCACGTCGGATCCCTTCGGCGTCCGCTGTCCTGTGCTATTCTCTGCCCTGCCGTCTGCAAGGTGGGCATGGATTGCAACGTGATGGCCAGCACGCATGCTTTCCGTGACGACATTTTTAAAAAATTTATTCAGCTGCAGTTTAAAAACGTTTCTTAAATCATATATTCTTGTCTCTACGCTGATGAACGCCAAGAAATGTCATCTGAAGCTCGGTGGGGTGGTCTCAGGAAAGATGTGGGAAGAGTCAAAGTGGGGGTCAAGGGCAGCCAGCCTTTGTTTTTATACCACAGCCAGACTGAATGGGTTTCCCTTCTCCTATTTCCCACTTTTTGTCACCTCCAAGCCTTTGCTCAGTGTCCATACACACTTGTCTCAGTCACTTCGGGCTGCTATAACAAATTACCATACACTGAGCAGCTCTAACAACAAACACTTGGTTCTCGCAGTCTGGAGCCTGGGAAGTCCAAGGTCGAATGTCAGCAGATCCGGTGTCTGGGGAGGCCCGCTTCCTGGTTTGCGGACAGCAGCGGTCTTCTCCTGTGTCCTTACAAGGTACAGAGCGGAGAGCTTTGGTCTCCACATCCCTTTCCAAGGCACAAATCCCATGTCCGAGGGCTCTGTCTCATGACCTGGTGACTGCAGAAAAGGCCCCACCTTCCAATACCATGCATCAGGAATTAGGGCTTCAGCATGTGAATTTAGGAGAACGTAAACATTCAGTTAATCACCCAAATAGGTATGTCCTTTTCATATGCAGAAAACATTAATTTCATCTCAACAATCCCAAATGGTTTAACTTATTCCAGCATCAACTCTTTTTATTTTTATCCTCACCTGAGGACATTTTTCCTTTTTTTTTTTTTTTGGTTCAGATAGAGTGGGAGGGGGAGAGAGAGAAAGACATCAATGTAAAAGGGACACATCGAGTGGTTGCCACCCGCAAGACCCCAACTGGGGCTGGGGACAAACTGCCACCGAGGTACATGCCCTTAGAGGTAACTGAACCTGAGTCTCTCTGGACCGCAGGCCAACGCTCTAACCGCTGAGCCAAACCGACCAGGGCTCCAGCATCAACTCTTAAAGTTCAAAGTCTCACCTAAATTCTAAATATCATCTAAAACAGATACTGATGAGCCCTGACCAGCTTGGCTCAGCCATTGGAGCAACAGCCCTGGTACCAAAGGGTCTCAGGTTTGATTCCCAGTCAAGGGCATGTATCTGGGTTCCAGATTCGACCCCTGGCCCCAGTTGGGGTCATGCGGGAGGCAATGAATTGATGTGTCTCTCACATGGATGTGTCTCTCTCCCTCTCCCTCCCTTTTACTCTATCTAAAATCAATGGAAAAAATATCCTCGGGTGAAAATCACACACACACACACACACACACACACACACAGATATGGGTGAGCCTCTAGGAACTATTCATCCTGAGGGAAACTCTCAGCTGTGAGTCTGTGAAACCAGTTAAGTCATGTGCTTCCAACATGCAATGGCAGGGCAGGTACAGAACAGACGTCCCTATTCCCCAAAGGAGAAGCCGGAAGTAAAAAGATAGTGACGCATCTCAGAGCAAGTCGCACACCTAGCAAAGCAAACTCCATGAGATCTTCAGGCTGGAGACGCCTCCTCTTCGGCTCAGTGCTGTCTTCCAGCCCCACCGGGTGGAACCTGCAGCTGTGGCCCTGTCTGGAGAAGGTCCCCCTTCGCAGCCCCAGGCAGCCATCTGGCCTGTTGAAATCAGGGTGGTGCCTCCCCCTCCTGACACGAGGCCGCGCGGACAATTTCTGAATTGCCTTTGGGCTCATTCTTCCCTTGTCTTGAAGAATAGGATAGGTTCATAGTCAAACAACTCTGCAGAGCTGTCCCATAAAATCCAAGAAGCTCAACAACCTTCCTCAACTCCATCCTGTCTCCGTCCCCTTCCTTGGAAACTGGCCAAGTTCTCTCCAGGAAGACTGATTCGGTCTGGGCTCGCACCAGCACCGACGTCCTTACAAACGATAGGTCCGGTCGGCTCCTCCAAACGTGCCTCATCGTTTTGTGCAGTCTGGACCGCCTGAGGAGTTCCCACACCGGGGAGCTCTGCTCGCTTGGGTCAGCAGCCCCGTCTTTCACGCATCTTACCACAGCGGCCAGGAGCAAACAAGCCGCTTCTGCAACCCTGTGTTCGGGAACCTCCTCAGCTGGATATAACGGTTTCACTCTCAAGTCTACCTTCCATAAGACACTAGACCAGAAACACGATTTGGCCCAAATATTTGCCACTTTCCAGCAGGGTCAGCTCTTCTCCAGTGCCCAGTACCGGGTCCCACATTTACATCTCAGACCTCACCAGACTGGCTTTCTGCCCCCCGCACCCCGGCCTGATGGTTTAGCGCCCTTCGGCGACTACATCAATAGCCGCTGCACACACGCCTTGGGAAGGCAGTGCGTTCTCTGTAGATGGCTCTCCTCTGCCCTTTCTGCACTCTCGCCAGAACCACCTGTCAAAGCCCCCGCAAGGAAACACCAGTCTCTCTAGCAGGCACCTCGGCTCTCTCCCAGCCTTTACCCATCACTGAGCTCCACATGGTTAGTATTTGCGATGGCAACATCACTCTCAGTACCAATTATCGTCTGCTCTGTTCAGGCTGCCATAAAACACGCCATGGCCTGGGCAGCATGAGCAACAGACCTTTGCTTCTCACACCTCTGGAGACGGGAAGGTCTGAGATCGGCGTCAGCAGATTCGGCTCTGATGAGAGCTCAATCCCTGGTGTGCAGATGCTCACCTTCCGTCTGCACCTGCCAATGGCAGGGAGAGAGCATCGCTCGAGTCTCTTCTTGTAAGGGCACCCCTCACATGCACGAGGGCTCTCTCCTCATGGCCTGAGGACCTCCTACAGGCCCCGCCTCAAATCCTGTCACATTGGGGTGGGGGTTCGAGCTTTGATACATGAATTGAAGGTGGGAGGCATGATTAGTCCATAGCAAAAGAATTAAAATGAATGACAGATGCCCACAGTTTAGCCGAGAATTTTTTGTTTCCAAAGAAGTTTCTTCCTGTACACATGCACATACATATTTTTTCTCTCTCATATATTTATTTATTTATACTAAATGTCATGATCAATATCATGAGCTATAGTAGCATTGGAAAACTCAGAGAGTTATGGGAAATTAACGATATATCACATGTGAACATCAAGAGTTTATTATAGTAAATAACCTATTTTAGAAAACCTTCCCTTTGCCTGATTTATTTGTACATCCATGAGCTGGACGTATTTGAAACACCACCAGAAACATTATGATGTATTTTAAGTTTAACATTTTAGAATTGTACTCTAAGGATATCTGACACTCGCAATAACGAGGAAACAAGAAATGGAGATTTTTTTTTGTTTAAATTTTTACTTTCAATCCCAAACAACCTCTTTCCTTTTCATTAGAAAAGTATTTAAACAAACATGGACAGAAGAGGGAAATGGACGTTTGCAAACTCTGTGCCTTCAACAGGTGTCTCAGTAATTTCGTCACCAACATGAAGATTTTAAAAAAAAACTGATGTACTTTAAGAAATAAAGACACTTGCCCAGCCGGTGTGGTTCACTGATTGAGCGTCGACCCAATGCACCAACAGGTCACCGGTTTGATTCCCGGTCAGATACATGCCCAGTTGTGGGCCTGATCCCCGGGGGGGGGGGGGGGGGGGCATGCAGGAGGCAACCAATCAATGTTCTCTCTCATCCATGTTTCTCTCTCTCTCTACCTTCCTCTCTAAAACCAATAAAGAAAAAATATTAAAAAAGAAAGAAAGAAAGAAAGAAAGAAAGAAAGAAAGAAAGAAAGAAAGAAAGAAAGAAAGAAAGAAAGGTGCTTAAAGCAATGCTGGGTCCTCCGAGGCAGTTATATTGATGGTTTTGTTCACCTCGCATCCGTCCATCCTGTACTGAGAGTATAATAATTGCTTAATAGCTGCTCCCTCCTGGAAGACACTCCATCTTTGTCATCAGAGCTACTCCTGAATTTTTGGTTTCCAGGCTTGCAGTCCTGGACCAAGGGCAAGTAGATACGTAGGCACATACAATAATGGGACGTATAAGCAAAGACTACAAGGATACTGTTATTTAAAGATTTAAAAAATTCTTTTAAATCACCAAAATCAGTATTGTTAGAAAAACCAGAGCTTCCTTCGCTAGTGTTGGGCGTATCCTACGCCCCTGATTTGTTCATCAGTCACGTATGGAAGGAAGGAGATGCGGCCCCAGAATGTTCGGGTCCTCCCAGCCCCTGAAGTTCTTATTCTGGCCCTCTCTCCAGCCCCTTCTTTCATTGGCTCCTGCTTCCTTTACCCTTTGAAAGGGAGTATCTGGGTTCTTTGTGCTGTCGAAGCACCTCATCTGGACTCGGGTGATGCCCACTGAGAGCAGCTTCCACAGACCAGAAAACCTCTGTGCAAGCGTGGCCATTACTGCGTCTGAGATGCCCACTGAGAACACAGAAGCTAGAGGTAGCCCGATCCAAGGGAGAAGCAGACCTCCCTGCCCCCCAGATATGTTTATTTTTCCTTTAATCAATTAGTGAAGCAACACAGACATACAGACACGACGAGGGTCCTCTCCCAACGCACCAGAAAAGTGAGGTTAGAGAAGCTGGGAGGATCCCCTGGCGAGTCCTTGCAAAGTCTGAGGCAGTCCTGGGCTTTCTCAACTCTGAGCTCAACACTCAACGGCTTACCCTAAGGTCTCTCCAGTGAACTCTGTCTCATTGATATTGGACATTACAGGAAAACATAACAACCAGTCTAACTGGCCCCTGGGACCTAGGAAGGATGAATAAGGGTGTGAGCTGCTATCTACCCAACTCGCAAGGACAATGAGCCCTGCACTAGATGGTCTCAGAATAGATTCACAGAATCAAAAAGATAGAATGGAATGAACCATCTCCATGTTCCCTTTCACTGGTGGTTTTCTATTCACTGGTGATTGAATTCTACAAGGGGACACTACTACTTTCTAAGGCTGCCACTCAATTCGTTAGTAATTTTAACTGCTAGACATCTCCACTAAAATATAACCCGAAGTGACTGCACATTGTTCATTTCTTTTGCCCTGTGGGGGCAAAATAGATGGGAATTTATCTCTAGTTGCGATAAGATCTCTTTGCATTTTTAAGGTCGGAGTCCCAGAGCCATAATTCTCCTTCTCTGTGTGCTAAATAACTCTATTCTCAGGCTGCTCCCTCCTGGGTTCCATCTCACGAGAACGCTCACCACGGCACCCTGATGCAGGAGCGTGGACAGGTTTTACGCTCCCGAACTCCTCCGCGGTGCGCGGCAGGCACAGCTACTCCTTCCTCAGAGCATCTCTCTCGACACACATCTTTCCCAGGTCCCACCCACCGCGCTATGGATTCTGGGTCACCCTCCTGTGCTGCTCATCCCTGCTCTCGTCTCCCATGAAGTGTGGACACTCCTCGGAGTTCTAGCCTCCACCTTTCTTTCTTCTTTATGAACTGGCCCTGGGGGAATGCACTGCACCCATGCCTGTGCCTCCGTTCTCATCCAAACATGGATGGTACCCAGACTTCTCCTCCTGTTTGAGCACCACATGCCCATATCAGACTTCACACAAAAAAATAACACCTCCCAGTGATCTCAAACTCATTAAAAGACCAAACTGAAATAATTGACTTCCTCACAAAAATGAGTTCCTCCTCCTCCTGTGTTCCCCCACTTGCTAAATGTCTCTACCATCTGTCTACCTCGATGACACAGTGAAAAAAAAACCTAGAAATTATCCTTGCCCTAAGGCATTTATCCACCTCTTCCCAGCAAATAAGGAGGCAAAGGTGGATTTGAAATCCAACACGGCTGTATATTTATGTATGTATCTTTATTTTGTTTACTCGGGTAAATGTATGGGAAAAGAACTTCTCAAGGACTTTCAGAGAACACGTAGTGGTACGGAATGAGATGAATTCAGTGGCAGATACAACATATATTTTCATTTCGTTCCGTTTCGCATCATCTTTGGGAAAGAACAGAGCTTTGATACAGACTACAGTTGGTCGTGAAGCCTATTTCTGTCAAGGAGAGGTGAAGCACCAAGGCCAAGTTCACGGCCGAGGCCAGGCACACTTGGCCAACAGTGAGCCTAACCACAGAGGACTCGGACACGTGCAGTAAGGGCCAACCTTTCCATGAACCACTGCTATATTGAAACCCTGCCCAGCAGATGCCCTCTAAGTGGAAGGGGAGTTTCTGCTGCTATTTATAGGACTGTGGGGTCAGATGTCAACCAGGGCCGTCTTCAAACAGACAGGAGGAGCTGGCCGCTGCCAGGTCAGCCCCCACGTGCTCACTTAGGACAAACGTTTAGGAGCTGAACAGCTCTGCGAGGGCGGCGTGATGTCCGTCACAGCCCGCGAGCCTGGGGGTTGCCATGGGCATGCGCAGCAGTTTCCACCGTATTTCTAAATATTTCCGGAGAACCATTTCCTGCTTCAAAAATGACAAAAGTCTGCCTCGGAGACTGGACATTTTAGGGCTGGTCAATTATTTCAGAAGAGCTGTACTCGGTTGCATTCTGCAGTCAAATGTGCTACAACAACATTTTGGGCTTGGCAGTCTTGCCTGATCTAGAAAGTTCAAAATACAGGTTGAATACTTCATCCTCAGAGCTCTCAGAGAGGGTCAGGCGGCGCAGTGGGCTTGTGACATAGGAGGCTCTTCTCTGGAAGCACGTGGTGGGAATTGAGCATGAAGTCCTCTATTCAGGAGAGTACAACCCGGTATTATCCGCAAGTGAGCATGATTAGGTGAACGCGTTCAGATAGAATAACATTTCCTCCCTCACTCAGCCTCTTAACCTCCAGCCGCCTCTCAAATGATTTCATTATTCAGATTTATAAAACTTAACTTATTTGCCTCCTCTTACTGCCAAAAGTTTGCAAAGCCGTTGCTAGGATCTGCTAGATGTTCTGAGAATGAACCCCTGGTGTCTCACCCTCACATGAAATATCAAACACATTCCCTCTACAGAAAGGTAATAGTAGCCACCACTTGTTAAATGTCTTCCATGTGTCATCGTCAATAAGACACGTTTTGCAGATATTATCTCTTTGAGTTTTCCTAAGAACTCCGTGAAACAGAATTTATTATAATATTAGTCTACTCTGCTAGAGTCCAAAATAAGACTCAAAACATAGATGAAGATGTCATTCAACTTGTCCTCCGAATGTGACTGAGAACTCAGAGTAGGGAAATCACTTTCTCCGGGGCATACGACTGCAGAGCAGCAACCCTGAGGGTTTTACTCCAGTAGACTCAACGCCAAAGGCCATTCTGTTTCCAGAAAACCATCGATAGGGACTGGAATCCTCAGCAAAGTGACCGGTCACCCACAGTAGTGCCCGGTAGGGCAGAGCAAGAGAGGCAGTGACGCAACTCACAGGGGGAAAATGCAGATACCAGAGTGAGAAAAACCTCCTTTTCATATACATCATGTCATGACACACCAAGGGAATACTATTGGCATGTTTGGATGGGATACTTGTTCCCTGGGCAGGACTGTCCCCACCTTGTGGCATGTAGCTTAGTACATCTACAGACATTTAGTACAAGTAGCGTCTCCTGCCGTTGACACAAATGAAAACGCCCTATACATTCACAAATGTCCCCTAATGGAGTGATACCACCTACATTGGAGAACCACTGCTTAGAGGAAAAGAAAATATCCTAGTAATTTATTCTTCTCATGGTGGAGGCTTGAATAATCTGCCGAACTTGAGTTTCTATTTAATTGATTAAAGTCAAGGTCCTAATAAAAACAAACCAACTCTTGGCCCCCTTTCTATCTGGGAGTCTGAACAGGAAAAGCTTTGTGCAATAGGTGATCTGGTGAATATTAATTTTATATTTAATATTAATGTAATATTACAGAGGGGGAGGTGATAGATTGGAAAACGTATGGTGATGGAGAACAAAGCAAAGTCTTTGACATTGGAAAACCCTCAAACAGTGATCGTACTTAGCTCACGCTTGACCAAAGGGATCAAGTCATTTCCGAGCAGGAGAGTAGCTTGTGGTTTCTGCAGAGCCCTTGGGTTCCACTCAGCATCTGCAGACATCTGTCTGCAACCAGCTTGGCCAGACCTTTATTCATTTTTTCTCTTTGTCACCAGAGGTGACAAAAAAATGACCGTGTCCAATCTCCAAAGCTTCCAATGGACCACATTTCTGGTGAGCAGCCAAGAAACCACAAGCTCTGGGCCAACTTATCACAAAGACACTCAATCAAAACGTGGATTTCAGAATACAAGTCAGATTTCATTAAGGCAAGAAGGAAAATGCTCACACCCTCTCTGGGGCATTTACTACAGACTACAAACCATATTGCTTGTCATCCAACTTTAACTCAGTCCTTCATTATCACCCAGACTCTAACTCCCAGACTTATCTGTGCATACCTTCTCTGACAAAGTCCAACTCCTTTTCTTCTTGACTGGCTGGCCTACATTTGCCCACCACCACTACTGATGTGCTCTTCTCTGGCCCCCTTTTGCCCTAGAATGAAGCTTCTATGTATGGCAGCATCCAGGCTCCCCTGTTCACTGACTTCCTGTTGGGTACAGCCATTGGGAGGACCAAGAAGAGAATCAGAGGATAAATGGAGAGAGTGGAGGGAGCATTTATTCTTTCCTGCAGTGGCTCTATTGCTACTGGATTATAGTTCCCATAGGCATTTCTTCCCTCATAGTCTGGCTTCCACTGGGCTCTTTATCACTGTTTCCTCCTCTTATTCCTTCAGACCGAGAGGTACTTATGACTGCCCACTCTTCCTAGTCTCTTGGTGCCTTAACTTCCCTTATTGGTTCCATCAACCCTACCTATACCTTAGTACGTGGTTCCTTTCATTTGAGTTTCCTTAGTTGAACCATCAGAGTAGAATTTGTTTTTCTGTCAGGACTCTGGTCAATATGTTCTCCCTCCATCCACTGTGCCTTGGAACTCCCCAGCTGCAGTCAGCACTGTCCTCTTCATCCCTGGCATCTGGCATACTCACAGGTGTCCACTCCACCGGCTGGTCTGAAAGTCTAGCTGTTCTTTCCTAGTTTACTTTTCCTGTAGCCTTCTCAAGTAGAGAATCTTTCATCTCCTACCTCACGTGACTTAATAGCAGGGCTGACTGTCATTACAGCCTACACACACAAACACACACACACACACACACACACACACACACACACCAAGAAGCAAAGAAACTCTATAGCTTAAAAGGTTCATGCCATCCTTTTTTATCTCCATCTTTGCCAATTTGTTGCTGTCATCCACTGATGACAGCATTTCTCATTTCTCCTTCATTTAAGCCTTTAACTGTTAATTCAGTCTTACTCCACAGCTTTACTCCTGTCCTAATTCTTCTTTTGTTTTCCTTTTATTTTCAATCATGGTTAAAATACATTATTATATTAGTTTCATCCCAGTGATTAGACATTACATAATTTACTAAGTATTCATCCAGATAAATTTCACACCCATATGACACCACACATAGTTATTAGAATATTTGTAACCAGCAATTTGTAATTCTTAATCCCTTCACCTTTTTCAACCATCCCTCCAACTCCCCTCTCATGTGGCAATCATCAAAATGTTCTCTGTATCTATGAGTCTATTTTTGTTCTGCTTGTTCATTTATTTTTTAAGATTCAATTGTTTATTGTTCATAGTTTTATCTTTGTTTTCTTCTTCTTAAAGAAGACCCTTTAACATTTCATATAATACCAGTTTGATGGTGATGAACTCCTTTAGCTTTTTCTTGTCTGGGAAGTTCTTTATCTGTCCTTCAATTCTAAATGATAGCTTTGCTGGGTAATCTTAGTTGTAGGTCCTTGCTTTTCAGCACTTTGAATATTTCTTGTCACTCTCTTCTGGCCTGCAAAGTTTCTGTTGAGAAATCAACTGACAGTCTTATGGGAGCTCCCTTGTAGGTAACTAAATGATTTTCTTTTGCTGCTTTTAAGATTCTCTCTTTGCCTTTAACTTTTGCATTTTAATTATGATGTGTCTTGGTGTGGGCCTCTTTGAGATCATTGTTTGGAACTTTCTGTACTTTCTGGATTTCTATATCTATTTCCTTCACCAAATTAGGAAAGTTTTCTGTCATTATTTTTTCAAATAGGTTTTCAAGTTCTTGCTCTCTCTCTTCTCCTTCTGGCACGTCCATGATGCAAATATTGGTATGTCTGAAGTTGTTCCAGAGGCTCCTTATACTATCCTCAATATATTTTTCTTTTTGCTGTTCTGATTGGGTGTTTTTTGCTTCCTTATATTCCAAATTGCTGATTTGATTCTCAGCTTTATCTACTCTACTATTGATTCCCTGTAAATTATTCTTTATTTCAGTTAGTGTATCTTTTACTTCTGACTGGTTCTGTTTTATGATTTCTGTGTCTTTTTTTGTGCTGTTGAATTTCTTATTAAGTTCATTGAGCATTTTTATGACCAATGTTTTGAACTCTGCATTTAGTAGATTGCTTGTTTCCATTGCTTAGGTTTTTTTTAGTCTTTTTCTGTTCTTTCATTTGGGAAATGTTTCCTTGTCTCCTCATATTGGCAGCCTCTCTGTGTTTGTGTCTATGCATTAGGTAGAGCTGCTATGTCTTCTCAGCTTGGGTAAAGTGGCATAATGTAGTAGGCGTCCTATAGGGACCAGTGGTACAGCCTCTCCAATGACCCAAGATGGGCATTCAAGGTTTAGCCCCTATGTGGGCTATGTAGACCCTCTTCCTGTAGTTGAGCCTTGATTGTTGTTAGCATGTCAATGGAAGGCACTTACCCCCAGGCCAATCAGCTGCAAGAACTAGCTGCAACCACTGACCACTGAGCTCTGACCACGGTGGAGGATCAGTTGTGCAGAGGCTGACCCACAGAGCAGAACTTACTTCAGCAGTGCTCTGGTGCTCACTGAGTCTGCCCCTTGAGTGTGTAACTTGTGGAGGTGGTTGGGTGGTTGTGCTTCGATATGCTCTGAAGCTGTCCACTGGGTGCACTGGCTCTGGAGAGCTCCAAAGATGTGAGTCTAAGTAAGCCACTGCCTGTGTTCTGCCTGGTGTGAACTAGCATGAGGTACAATGCAATCTGAAGATGGCTGCTACTTGTGCTGAACTTAGAGGTGCCCCAGAGAAGCCAAGCTGTGACCCAAGGCCAGCTACTCTTGGAGCCAAGCCTGGGTCCATTTAGCAAGGGGAACAGGGCTTACTGAGGTCAGATGCTTCCTGTTTGAGAGATTTTAGAAAAATCTAAAACATGAGCCAAATAGGCCATTTGTATGAAAAAGCCATTGAAAACAGCTTGAGTGAGCCTGAAAGTTGGGTGAGATGAGGTCCTAGGAATTCACCAGGGCCTGGCCAAGAATGTGAGCCAGGTTGATGGAGACTCATATGTGGCATCTGCCCTCCAGCTCTGTAAGGGGAGGGCTCAAGAAAGGAACAATGGCCTCTGGCAGCACTTCTGTGCAGAAGAAAGCCACCCCTCCAGCCCTCGGCCTGATGCCAGACAACCTAGTTCCTCCCCTTGTGTCTCTAGAGCCTTTTGAGCTGTGGCCCATTGGTGGAGCTCAGAGCAAGTGAGTATGAGTAAGTCTGTGTGTGGGCCCTTAAGTGGAAATGCCTGGGACTCTAGAAGCCTCTGTCTCCATCAGCCTCAATGTTCATTGGTTTTTACAGACAGAATTTATGGGGACTTCTCTTCCTGGCATGGAACCATGGCCTCAGGGGCTTGGTGTGGGGTTGGGTACCCTCACTCCTCAAGAGTGACCTCCATAGTCAAGATATCCCTCCATATCTTTTTCCACCAAGCATGGGTGTGGGATTAGCTCGTTTCATGTCTCCACCTCTCCTACTGGTCTCATTGTGGCTTCTTCTTTAATTCCTTAGTTGTAGGACTTCCACTGAGCTTGATTTCAGGTAATCCTGAATGATGGTTTTCTGTCATTCAGTTGTAATTTTGATGTGGCTGTGGGAGAAGGTGAGTACTGTGTTTACCTACACAACCATCTTAAAAATTTAATCTCTTGTCCTCATTTTTGATGACGCCAGCATTCATCATTCATCCAACAAACATTCATTGAACCATTCATGCTCTAGTTGGTAGAGATACAGTGTTAAGACAGGAGAAAGCTCCTTCTCTTTTCTACTAATGTGAGTGTGGGAGAGGGAATCTATTTGGATTAGTCACTCAAACTTTAACGTAACCAGTATTGCAGATGACTGTGTGAATGGGGTCCACGAAAATGTGTTAGCCTAGTCTTCGCTTTCCTAAACTCCACTTCACTATATCTACTACACTATCATCACCAGAGCCATGTGCTGCCTTTAATATCTCAAATTTCAATAAAGAATTTTCTGCTCCCCTTCGTCCATTCTTGGGCTCACTTGCTCTAGTGACCCTCCTATCACTGTTCAGCCTCATTAGACGTCCAATATATTAATATGTTTTCTCACTATCCCTGAGCTTTTTCCTGTCTTCAGGACAAACTGGGGAGCTGAACCTGAGACTCCACATTAAGCCAGAGATTGTCAAGGGGACTTAAGTGGTCCCAGGTCACTGAAACTCATAACACGACTTCTTCCCTTTGTCTCCCAGCACAGGGGGATGTGCTTTGTGATGTCAGCCTAATCTTCGGGTAACCGCTGTTCACTCTTGGCGACCTATGTAAACAAAGCCCTGTAATAAGCTTCTTCTGTTTAAATTCTTGAAGTTAGTTATTTTGCAGTCTTCTTTAGACCCTGGTTATGACACAAAAGGCCAATAAGATTTTTTAAAATGTTCAATTTCAATAGAATCCAGAAGAAGTGAAAATTAACACAATATACCAACCAAATTAACACTAAATAAAAAGTAGTTGACATGGCTATAGAATTTAAAAAGAAAACCCCTATTCACTCCTGCTGGGAATGTAAATTAAAATAGCAAATTGAAGTTGAAAACCACTTAGCATTATCTTACACCTGAGGACATTTGCATACCCAACACCTCTAACTCCTAATAAGTAGAGACACTTATCCTTCAGCAACAAAAGTTTGTTCAATAATTGTCTTATTGATAAAAAAAAGAATGTTAGCAGTAGCAAGGAGAAAGTAAGAAAGAGAGAAAAAAGGAAATAAAGAAGAAAGGAAAGAAAATACTTTCAAATGATCATTAACAGCAGTATGGATAATTATTACTTATTTTTTCTCTAAGTAGAATATTATATGGCAGAGAAAATGACTCAAATTCCCTGCAAAAATGGATTAATATTGAAACTATAATCTGAAATTAAAAATTCACAGAGGAATATATAGAATATATATTATTTATAGATAGCTCAACAAATGAACAAAATTAACAACATATTGTTTATGGTCCATAAATATCATTGAATTATTTTTCAAAAATAAAAAAGGAAATATAAACACAGTGATTACCTAGAGTAGAGGAGTACAGTTGATGCAATGGCATTATTAAGGCACAAGATCTTGAACTGGATAGTAGCTTAGTGGATATGTATTTAATTACTGTGCTTAATAATTATACACACATACACATATTTTATATTATATATATGTAATTTTCCTTATTTTTTAAAACTTGTTTTTCTTTATTGATTTTTAGAGAGAGTGGAAGAAAGAGGGAGAGAGAGAGATAGAAACATTGATGATAGAGAACATCAATGGGCCACCTCCTACATGCCCCCCACTGGAGATTTTGCCCACAACCTGGGCATGCGCCCTGACTGGGAATTGAACTGGCAACCTTCTGGTGCATGGGTCGACGCTCCACCACTGAGCCACACCGGCCGGGCTAATTTTCTTTATTGTTATACTATAAGTTCTTCTTTTGGGAAATATTGGCTCTATAAATAGGTCTTTTCCATCCCAGATATCTTATTCTTCTTACAAAACTTGAGTACTCTGAAAATGCATTCTTTCTGATCATCCTTTATCATTAGTTCATTTTTCAAATCCCATGCTGCTAAAGTGAGACTGTCACCTCTTGGTGGTTAGCATTGAACAGCTCCATGACTCGCTTCCTCTTCTAGAAAACGAGGAGCCAGCACCGCACACCTCACAGGGGCTTCTGCGAGGAGAAAATTAGGTCACTTAAGGAAAGCACTTAGCAGGGTCTGGCATAAAGAACCATGGTGGTTCTTACTTTATCCATACAAATAATGACATTCTCCTACAAAAACTGACCGAGAAAGCACAGAGTGGAGGTTGTCACGTGCAGTGTGGACGTGACCGAGTTCTTGTGAGAAGGCCCCATGACATGAGGAGGAAAGCCCAGCTGGTGACGGAGTCAAACTCTCAGGTAAGCCACCCAAAAGGCATTAGCCAGACTTTTTACTCCACAATCATGAAGAAAGAGTTTTGTGGTTGGAATTAAGTTTACACAGAAATAAAGGCTATGCCATTAATGAGGTTCCATCTCTGCCTCCAACACGCTGGACATTCGCTTAGCCTCACTGTTTCTTAACTGCCAACCCTACATAACAACTTAAAAGGCTGGGCTCTGCGAACACACTGTCAGAGGTTGTCTCCTGGCCTCCGTGCCAGACTGTATGACTTGACTTAGCAAACCTCCAAGCCTCAGTTTTTACATATAAAGTAAGTGTAGCAATGCATACAGTGGTTGAGATTACATGGGGTGATATTTATGAAAGGCTTCACCCAGTAGCAGACACATTCAAAGTGTTCAGCAAACATTTTGGCTGTCTCCGTTATCCATCTCTAGCATGACAACGCTGACACCTGGGGGCCACTTCTTTATCTTTATAAATCTAGATCCCAAAGCGTCCAACGCCTAGCGAACGTTCAATGGTGATTTGTTGACTTGCGTTCTTGCTGATCACAGAGAACCCAATGAAGTCCTTAGTGTTCATGTGAAGTTCAGAAAACCCTTTGGAGTTAATTGGTGCCGCGTTCTTGGTAAAACATGGCTTCCTTGGTAGCAAGAGGGGAAAAGTCCATATTTTAAAAGGTTTCATGGACTGCCAAGAACTGTTATAAAACAATATTTTGATGAGTTATACAGTAAATGAATCAGAAACATATGAGCTTAATTTCCCTGAAAATACATGCGGGTTTAAAAATGAAAGGAAAGGAACCTTGGCCCTCTGTGCTATGCCAAACCCCAAATGTTAGAAAAACATTTTAAGATGTTAGGATGCACAAATCCTAAATGGACCTCAATTTGATCATCATTCAGTGGCCTGCTCCCAATGTACCTGTTGAATCTGGTCTGCCATAGTCATAATGAGGAAAACCTAAAAAAAGCATGTTGGCATCGGACAGGGAGCCAGAAAGTTGCCAGTCTGCCCCTGCCCTAGCACTGGTGAGCTGTGCGGCTCTAGATTAATCACTCAGCCTTCCTGGACTTCGGCTCAGGAAAGCAGCCCATGACTGGCAGACCTCACAGGGTTGTCAGGAGCTGTCAGAATGGGAGTTCCGGAAACCGGTGAGTCTAGGATGATAGGGACCTGACCCACAAGTGAGATGATAACCCAGGGTGGGACATGTGTCCAGATGAGCCCGGAGGCACTGTCACAGTGAAAGAGGCATGCACATGGCCAGCTGCAGAGACATCTTCAGCAAGGCATCCATGGTGAACCCTCTGAACTACCCTTGTTCATGGGTATCCTCAGCTCCTTCATACCTCTCCCCTTCCGCCACACCAGCAGAGCGAAACCCCACCGTCCAGATGGCTGCAGACCTCAATGCATGGTCTCCAACCCCAGCTACACCCTCAGAGTTTTGTTTTTTGTTCGTTTCATTTCTCTCGACTCCCTGCTCCTTTGCACAAGTTCAAAATTCATCAATGAACTGAAACACTTCTGCTAAGACCTCTTACTTGCAGCAAATTTGAGGTCAATAGGTATTAGCTAATAATATGATTTCCATCTCTATAGTTATTTTTGTCCATAGTCACCTGTAGTAGCCAACTATGGCCATGCAACAGATTGCCCCACAATTTAGCAGCTTAGAAAAACAGGCATTACCCCCCCATTTTAGAGGGTCCGGCCGTGATGAGTGTCTGCACGGGGCAGTGCAGGCTCAGGGTCGGTCACAATGTTGCCGTCACACCGGCCACTGGGACTGCAGCCAGGTGAAGTTTGGGGCAGGGGATCTCCTTCCAAGCTCTCTCACGTGGTTGTTAGGAAGTCTCAGCTCTTTGTCAGGCCGGAGGCCTCTGGTCTTCACCCCAGAGGCCTCCCCGTAAGGTTCCTGGGTGTTCTCAGGACACAGCAGCTGGCTTCGTCCGAATGAAGTGATCACAGAGAGAGAAAGGGAGCACACCTGGGCAAGGAGGCTTTTTATAAAATAATCATTGAAGTGAGGTGCCATATTTTTTCCACACGCCCCTGGCCACCCGATCAATGATGCTGCAGTGCAGACGGGGTGCGGGTGTCAGGAGGTGGGATCACGAGGCTCCTCACACTGACTCCCACAGCGCCCACTCCCGCATCCAGAGGGGTGCCTCCCCGTCCATCTCCTCCTCTCCGTCACCCCACACCTCCCTAAAGTATTCTCTCCCTCTCCGTCGCCTCTCCGCGCCCAGCCGTAGCGATCAGGTGGGCTCGAGCAGCCGCAGGATGACCCTGTGGGCCTCAGGAGACACCACACCCAGGGCGCCTGTTTTTAAGGGACGAGGCTTCACTAAGTGACCCGTTTCAAGGCCACGTCGCTTGTTGAGGAGAACGGCTGGGCCACCGAGTCCACGCGTGATTGAAGCATGGGCTTTAGTCACTGGTAATGTATCAAAAGTTGTTAAGTGATTTTTAACAAATACGCCATATACATGTCAAATGCTCATAATAGAGAAAACGTGTCTATGGGAACTCCCTACAATCTTTGCAATTTTCCTATACATCAAAAACTTGTCAAAAAATGTTTTAAAACACGTCTCCTAAAGATGTTCACTCTCGTTGCAATAAATGGATCGTTTTTCACATATTATACTGGCAAATTTTTTTTGTTTCTAAATTTTTTTTTATCCTCACTCGAGGAGATTTTTTTGCATTTATCTTCAGATAGACGGGGAGGAAGAGTAGGGGGAAGAGGGAGAGAAAAACATCAATGTGAGAGAGACACATCGAGTGGCTGCCACCCGCATGACCCCAACAGGGGCTAGTGACAAACTGCAACCAAGGTACATGCCCTTAGCGGGAACTGAACCTGGGACCCTCTGGACCCCAGGCTGACGTGCTAACTGCTGAGCCAAACCAACCAGGGCCTGGCAAATGTTTTTTAAAAAGTAGAGAGGGGGAGGAGGGTGTCAATGGGGGAAAAAGGAGAAACATCTGTAACAAAAGTAAATTAATAAAAATAATTTAAAAAAATTAAAAGTTGAGAAATTTAGTATTGCTTAGAAAATGGGTGTTCACATTCTGGAAGTGTAAATTCAGACAACTTTTCTAGGGAGTAGTTTGCATCATGTAACAAGTAAAAGAGGAATACTTTGATCCAGCCATCTCAATTCTAGGTTGTATTCCTATTATGTTCATCACGAAAGTGAGAAAATGTACAAAAATGCTTCTTGTGGCTAAATCCTTATCAGTATGAGACTAGTCAACTAAACAGTGCGACACCCACCCACCCAACAATACTCACTTGGAAATGTTCATATCAAAGTTTTTATTAGAAATTTGCAGTGTGGTCTTACTTGTGTAAAGGCAGTATTATCCTATGTGTATAAACACACACATATCCAGATAGATAGATGATAGATAGATAGATAGATAGATAGATAGATAGACAGATAATGGATGGATAGATGATAGATAGGTAGATAGATGTTAAAATATTGGTAGTAGTTAGTGAAAAATGTGGTATATAGGGTTATTATTATTGCCTTTACATTTTTTCTCTTTTTAATTGATGTTTATAAAGTATTATACATCTATTTTCTATGTTAAAGCCATGTCATTGTTGTTTCTTTGTTTTTGATTTCTGAACTCCTAAGAAGTGTCTCTCCTGGTGAAGGGGTCGGTGGCCATGAGCCTCCTGAACCAAGTGTAACACCCGGGGCAAGAGGTGCCCAACACCCAGCCCACCTTCTGAGCATCGCCTCTTGGGTCTTAACCAGATGACGAAAGAACAGAAATGCTCGCAAAGTGAGCAGAAAAGAACTGAAGCCTAAGGGGTTAAACGACTTGGCCAAGGTCATCCTGTTCCTGAGAAGCCTCATCAGGTGAAGATCTGTTTTATTCCAATACTAAGTGGATGACCACCCAACACTGCTTTGGAAACAGACAGAAATAGTGCAGTTCATGACCCTGCGATGTGCTAGCTGTGTGGATATTCAGCGACTCAAGTAATCTTTCAGCTCTTCCCTTTTATTATCTGCAAAACAGAGGCAAGTACACCAAGTCTGCAAGAGCGTGTGATAGATGTAAAGACACTACACCAAAGAGCATGGCCCAGAGTAGATGCCAAGTAAACATTTCTGTGATAGACGAACGAATGCAGGGAAAATATGTTAGCAGAGTATGATGACCAGTTCTGTCAACATACTAGTGGAGTAAGAGATTCCTAATTATGAAACATCCTTTCCAGGAATTTTTCATCATAAGATACAGGACAGGTCTGTATACATTTCACTCACCACTAAGTGGTCTTTCCTTTATCAGTTTGATCGCCCTCAAAAATCTTCATTCTTTCTCAAATGCATATTATAAACTATTTTTAAAACTGTTTATTTTTTTCTTGGGAAAAATATATTAGTTCCTCTACCTGCCAAAATAATGAATATAATAGATGGGCAGTTAAAACTAACGCTTTATAATTGTATTAAAAACATTTTACCAATTCTTTAACTGAAATATAATACATTAACAATAAGGAAGCTTTGGTATTAGGAGTCTGTCAACGTAAGATCTAGAAAAATGTCTAAACCTAATCCAAAATACCGGAGAAATATCTAAAAGCTCCAGAAAAATCTGAAAGCAAAACTACAGCCTGGACAAGGATGCTTCTCATCAGCTGATTGAAATGGATACAAACTAAGAAAATACCTAAAAGAAGAACTATTTTCTCATTTGTATGCCAGTATCTGTTGATTACATGGACACAGTATAGCGTAAAGGTCCATCTTCATGAACTTTAAAACACATGAGAAAATGTAGTTTTTAATGTGATAGTTGCCTCCGAAGAGTGTTCCTTACAAATGAATAAAATCCTCTTTCGAGAAGGAAGGGAAAGCTGAGATACAAGAGAATGCATTAAAATTCCTCAGCGTTGAAACGTTCCTGTGTGAAAACTTCCACAGGCCGGATAGGATGAGCTGGCGGTCTGCGGTGGGAACCAGGGCGGGGGGTTCATCTGCAATGGTGATGGTTAAAACCCGGGACCTTTATGACCTGTTCAGTGGTAGGTTTACATTGAAACTGTTATAAATTATTACCGAGGTGAAGCCAAGCCAAACAGTCCAACATAAATATATCTGCAGACACACTGGCTACTATATATTCTAAACACTGTCGGTAAATGAATAAACAGAGCTTTCTAAATCATTTAAGAAAAATATATTTATTCATAAAATCAATTTTTATTTTTGGGGGGGTGAGCCCCTCTGTTCAAAAAGACCTGTTTTATCTAATGTCATGGACTCAGTAAATTTCATGGGCTCCCTTCCCGAGATAATGGCCAGTGAGGTGTGACTGTCTCTGGGCCGGGATACTTGGCTCATCTCTACCTGTTGAAAGCGTTCCTCTACATCACACAGATCAAATCCCGGAGCCCCTAATTGCAGCAGACCGACTCTGCCTCTGTGGAAGGAGACAAAGAAGTCTAATTTACCAGTCGGATTTTCCTGGGCTTGGGCAAAGCTGCGAGGTTCTTGGCTTGCCCACATGGGTGAATCATAGCCAACCAGAGCAGACCGAATTTTGCGGTCTGGTTTTATTTGCCTAGTCATATAACTCAGGGCTTTAAGTCTGCACATTGTTGACCAAAACATTAATTGTGGCAAAATAGTTTGTGTCTGTACTGAAAGAGTAAAACCGGAGGAACCCACATGGAGTGACCATGCATTAGTTAAACAAGGCGGGGGTGACACGGGGAACTCCAAGCCTCTGAAGGTGAAGTCACTGGGCCGTCTGGGTGTTGAAGCCGGCGCTTCAGCAGAAAGGGGGGGGTGTCGGGGGGCTGCCTCTTAAAGCGACAGGGATTGGAAGTCAAAGCTATTCTGGTTAATATTTCTTTCTCTTTGTGCTCCTGTGTGAATCAATGCCATTGTCTTTCTTTGTCATCTGAATTTTCTTATCTACTAAACAGAGCCAACCTGTGCCCATCTGCAGCTCACCTTGGCTGATGGCAATGTGTCTCTGCTTCCCCTTAGTGACAGGTACTCTCCGTGGAAGCTTGATATAATGAACTAATGTTGGACACAGGGCAGAAAACCAAAATCAAAAATGTAAAACTGGATGTCATTTGATACAGGAAGTTTCCAAGGAGAATATGAACGGAGACCTCCTAAGATAAACACAGCCAAGTTCAGGATGAAAGAATCAGTGTGCGGATGAAGGTTAATATTAGTTTTGTTTTGTTTTTTTCTCTCTCTACCCAAAGCATGATTCAGGATGTCCACTTTTAAACAAAACCTGTCCTGGTCCCAATGTCATATTATCCAGATAAGCATCAACGCATCCTTGCACTAATTTAAGTTCCTATTAGCAAGAGAAGTGTTTTTTTTTTGTTTTTGATTTTGCTTTTTTGTCTTTTTTCAAACAGCCCCAGTACTCCAAAGGGTGAGCCTTTTTACCCGGACCTGGTGATCATAACATCTGATGGTGCAGATTATGAAGAAGGGCTTCTGCCTGATGGGAACAGACATCTAGCCCTCGAAACATAACTGGCCAGAAGAGACTTAGTTTCAGTTTTTGTTTTAGCAGAAAGTATTTTGAATTACAGAAGAACCACCTTTCCTGGATTTAAAATAGAAATGAATATCTCTCTCACCTATGGCTCTTTACAACAAGCTAGTTAGTTGTCAGTCTGTTCCATGTATCCCTGCCTCTGTTTCTATTTTGTTCATCAATTGATTTTGTTTATTAGATTCCCCACATAAGTGAGATCATACGATACTTGTCTTTCTCTGACTGACTTATTTCACTTAGCATAATACTCCAGGTCCACCCATGCTGTCAAAAAGGTAAGACTTCCTTCTTTTTTACAACTGAGTAGTATTCCACTGTGTAAATGCAACAGCTTTTTTATCCACTCATCTACTGATGGACCCTTGGGCTGTCTCCAAATCTTGGCTGTTGCAAATAACACTGCAATGAACATAGGGGTGCATATATTCATTCGAATTAATGTTTTGGGTTTCTTAGAATATATTCCCAGAAGTGGGATCACTGGATCAAAAGACAGTTGTATTTTTAATTTTTTGAGAAAACTCCAAAGTGTTTTCCACAGTGGTTACACCAGTCTGCATCCCTACCAACAATGCACTCAGCAGCTAAGGGCTTAGTGACAACTTTGCACGGCTGACATTGCTGACAGCCTGACAAATGAAAAGCCAGGGAAGTAATTGTAACTCTATGCCGGGCCCGTGTGGCTCCCTGGACTGAGCCTCATCCCATGGGCTGAGAGGTCCCGATTCGCTTCCTGGTCAGGGCACATGCTCGGGCAGCAGGCTTTATCCCCAGTAGGGGGCGTGCAGGAGGCAGCTGATGATGTTTCTATCTCTCTCTCCCTCTCTAAAAAAAAATATATATATATATGTATATGTATATGTATATGTATATGTATATGTATATGTATATAGATAGATGATAGATAGATAGATAGATAGATAGATAGATAGATAGATAGATAGATAGATAGATAGATAGATAGATAGATTTTAAATTGCAACTCTAACACTTTCCCGGGACACAGAAACTTGCCAAATTGAAGACATAGTTGCAAATGTGAAGACTGAGTGAGTTAATATTTCAACTACAGAACTCAACTTAAGCTTTTTCTCCCTTTATACATTTGCAGGAACCTTTGTAAAGTGGAGAATAAAAACCAGTTTCGCTTAAGCATGCCCTTAGTAAAGCACTGAAAGATACTCATTTCAGTGACTCTCCGCCCCTGATTACAAGCCGCGCGTGCGTATTCTGCGCGGGCACGGAAATGCCCAGAAAGCGCTTTCAAGCCAAGTCTGGCGGTGGTCTCCAGGGCCACACGCGTGCCATTGCCTGAGTTGCAAACTGAACTACTGCTTTGTTTTGTTTTGTTTTTGTTTTGTTTTGTTTTTCCAGTAAATACCCTTTTTATTTGAAAGAATGTCTAATAAATAAAATGTTTATTTTATTCAAAATTGGTTATTTGACAAACATTTTCTTGAAAGTGAGTGAGGTGAGGCGGTCTATCTAGTCAAGGGAAAAAAACTGGCAGCATTTTTTGCCAGTGATAAAATCCAAGATTGAAAGTGAAAATTAGAATTTTGGAGACTTTGTATCCTCTGCCTTGTGATTGACAGCTTCACAGTACTTAGGCTTTTCTGGTGAGAACTGTGGTGATATTTTTTTAAAGGCAAGTCTTAATTAATTTAGAATATCTGAATAATTCAATAACCCAATATTTTTCAAATGACCATTACACAATGCTCCAAAATCATACATGGGTAAAAGATGCATTCAAAGATCAAGACAGACCAACAAATTTTAGTGTAATCAAAAACAAAGTGTATCAATGTGGTTTCAGATTACACATTGCAACTGACCTTTTAGAAACTACCACTTTACCAAAGAAGAGTGTCCACAATTATTTGAATTGTTAATTGCAATGTTATTTATTTATTTATTTATTTATTTATTATTTTTTTTAAATCCTCACTCAAGGATATTTTTCCATTTATCTTCAGATAGAATAGATGAGAGAGAGAGAGAGACATCAATTGGTTGCCTCCTACAGGAACCTGACCAGGGCCAGGAACCAAACTGTAACCAAGGTATATGCTCTTGATTGAACTTGAACCCGAGACTCTGGCCTTCAAGCTGACGTGCTAACCACTGAGCAAAACTGACCAGGGCACCGTGTTCTTTTGTTAACTGTATACCTGTATGAAGCTAGATTTTCTACATACAGTTCAAGCAAAATAATACAGTACAATGACTGAATACAGAAGTAGAAAAGGATCCGTCTTCTATTAAACCAAATATTAAAAATGTTCTCAAAAATGTAAACCAATGACACTCTTCTGACTAAATAGATCTTGTTTTCATAAAAGTATGTATGTTGTCATTTTATAGTGTACTATTTTAAAATAAGTTAATAAACATTTATTTTTTTCAGCTCACAAAAGTACATATGCATAATAAATACATATAAACATAGATAAATAACATGATAAATAAATAAATAACATTTGGGGTTCTGAACAGTTTTAATACTTAGAGAGATTCCCAAGATCAAAGTTTGAGAAGTGCTGACCTAAACAATCGCAGATCATCTTTCTTCCCTCCATTCCTTGCTCTTTGAATCCAGCTCGATTTTGATCGTTTCGTATTCTTCATTTCAAAGTCACCTCTCAGCTCCTGCTCGTATAGTCCATCTGTGGGAGGTGCACGCACTCATCCCCCAGGACGCTGAATCAGAAGGAAAGGGGAGAGAGGAGAGAAGAGGAGCGGGAGGGGAGGGGAGGAAGGGAGGTGGTTGTTCTCCCCATACATTTCCCCATATTCCAGAAACTGAAGTGTTAATAGCTGGGGAGGCAAGGAGCTTCCAGAACCCAGAACCATCACTAAAGCAACATCGTCCTCGCCTACGGATGCTGTGTTCCACTTGCTGTTGAATAGTTTTCATTGTTCTGGCTCATAAAACTGCTGGAAGGATTTAGTAATGCAGCCTATGTATGTAAAGGGCTGGCATAGTTCCTGGCGCATATATATATATGCTCAGCGAGCGCTGGGTATTATCATAATCATGATTTCCTCACCTGTTTCTAGCGGTCACCGTATTCCTTGACCCATCTCTTAAGCAATGACTATATTCTGCTCTCTTTTCACAAGAGGGTAGCATCAGTCTTAACTTTTGCTATGAGGGCTGAAGACAACTCCAGAACATTCCAAAACAATGCTTGTGTTGGGATGCAACCCCTCGCCTCTCAAGGGAGCCGGGGCAAAGCGGCCAGGGTCTGTGCACACCTTCTAAACACTGGCCTGTGTTGCCCTTTGCCCATGGCAAAAGGGAGAGGAGCAAACCTGCAAAAATATCCCGGAGACACTTCTCGGTATTTGAGCCCAGCTAAAGACAGAACATGAAAAGCCCTGTGTGAACACGGTCTCTGGTCAGAGACCTCTGGCCGGCGAAGTCTGACCCTTCAAAAAGCAAACCAGCCCTGGAAACCTGGCCACTCGGCCCAGAGCCACTCAGATCCCAGCGCCAGGAATTTGACCTGTCACTAGTACAGTTTCCTTTATGAAGAGGTGCTGGACACGGGGACTGTCCCAACCAGGGGACGGCAGACCCCCTGTCCTTCCTATTTGACTGAAGCTGGAGGTGTATTTACACAGAGTTTGGGCAGCACTAAACCACGGCTCGGCAGAGTCCCGGGAGCTCGGGGCTAACTCATCCTCCCACTTGAAAAGCACCTTCTGGCCCCAGAATCCGCCAAAGGAGTTTCCGGTTCATCTGGAATCCAGGTCTCTAACACAACGCGGCTTTTGCTCTTTTTTTTTTTCATCCCCGTTCTAGCAACAAGCAAGCTGAGACACGAAGTGTTGTCCACGGCTCTCAGCAAACGCAACGCGCTCTCTGCTCAAGCGTGAATGCGTCCTGAGGGACAGTTGACAAATGTCCTGCTCCCAGTTTCCAAATGTCCTCTTCAGAGGAGCCCCGGCAGGCAGGTAGAGGGAGGTTCCAGGTACAAAAGAAAAACATCTGAATTGGGAATGAAAAGAATCGAGCTTAAAAGTTCAGCTGCTCTTGCCCTGGCCAGTTTGGCTCAGCAGTTAGTGCGTCGGCCCGCGGACCAGAGAGACCCGGGTTCGGTTCCTGCTAAGGGCATGTACCTCGGTTGCAGTTTGTCCCCGGCCCTGGTTGGTGTCGTGTGGGTGGCAGCTCTCACATGGATGTTTCTCTCTCTTTTCCTCCCTCTCTCCCTCCAGCTCTATCTGAAGGTAAATGCCAAAGTGTCCTTGGGTGAGGATAAAAAAAAGTCCAGCAGCTCTCGTGATGACCAGTGCGATCCTGTATCAGTCAGATCATGTCCACTCTGGGAGACCATGTTGAACACAGTCGTGTCCCGGACAAGACGGGGATCTACTTCTCTCACATACTGAACCCAGAAGGAAGCTGGCCAAGGCTGGTACGGCGACACCTTATATTTTATTGCTCCAACATCCTTAACATGTGGCTTTCACCTCATGCCTTCAGATGGTTGCTTGGACTCCATCCATGCTACTGCATTCCAGCCAGCAGAGAGGAAGAGAGGATGAAGAAGAAAGGGGGCACAGGGTGAAAACCACTGTCCTCCGCGCCGCGGGGGCTGCCTCCCACCACCTCCCAGCGGCTGGAACTCGGTCGGGTGGCCACCACTCACTGCAAGGGGGTCTCACTTCAGGCCATAGTCCAACTAAAAATCACAAGTTATAGTGATAAAAAATAATGTTTTCAATAGTTTTTTATTGATTCTAGGGAGAGAAACATGGATGTGTGAAAGAAACATCAACCGGCTGCCTCCTGCGTGGCCCCCACTGGGGATCGAGCCCGCAACCTGGGCACGTGCCCTGACCGGGAATGGAACCAGCAACCTTTGGGTGCACAGGACAACACCCAACCAGCTGCACCACACCAGCCAAGGCAATAAAAAATAACTTTTAAAATGGATATTGAGGGACAACCAGCAGTCTCTGCTACAACCTCAAGCAAATTCCATGGATTCTCTGAGCCCTTTTCTTCATCTGAGAAGTACATAAACCCTTTCTTCACAGGCTGGTCCTGAGCAAGGCTGAAGCCGCTGACTGGCCACTGACCGCCAGCTTTGGGACAGAGAATGCCTGCACCAGGGACTACTTTATTCCTACAATCTGTGAGCCTCCAAGACACAAAGTGCGAACTAACCAAGAACCTAGGCAGGAGAGTGGGTACCCCGATGTAAAGCACAGAGTCAAGAAAAAAGGGCATTTTGGGGTGGAAAGGAAATAAAGATAAACATAGCACTAAGGAGGGGAAATTAAACCAAAGGCAATGTGATGAAGTAGGAAGAAGGATGGACCTACATGATTGACTGAGACTATAGATACTCAGTAGCACTGGATTATTGTTTACACTGGATATTTGTCTAGAGGAGCGTGTTTGTGGGAGTATCAACCCAGTTTAAAAGTCTAGGTTCAATGAAGGCAGTGATAAGAATTACATAGAATGCTGGCAGAAAGATTTTTTGAACTACACAGGGCCGCTCAAGTGTAATAGATAACAGTAGCAGTATGAAAAATTAATGCTACCTTATCACTTTTTTGTCATTATAAGTAGAGATAGTACCTGAAAAACCTCACGTGTCCAAAATGAACACTTCTGAGGATGGGAATTGGAAGTCACTCTAGGGCGGGACTGAAGAAGATTACCCTTTGAATGAGAGCACAATTCTCAGCTTCCTTCCTGCGCAAGAGAATCGGAGCTCCGGATTAGAGTTGCAGAGATCTGCGTTCCTGACCCGGCTCCACTACTCACCGGTTTGGTGGCCTTTGGGTTTCTTTCACTGAAGTGGGCCTCAGTGTACTCAACCATAAAAAGAAGGCCTGATGCATGCTTAGCCAAGAGATAAAGTTCAGGTGAGTTCCTGGATCCACATGGTAAGTAAGTATTAACAGTATAATGTCTGCATGTCACATGCTTTGCTAGAAACTGATCAGCTACCGTGCACTACCCAAATATGAAACAGTACAAGGCTCTGACTAGGAGAGTCCCCAGGAGAAAGGAGGCCAGAAGCCAGGCTCTGCCCCTTATTTGTTGTGTTGATTCTGGCCCAGTCACTGAACCTCTCCGTGCTGCATTTTTCTCTTCTCTAAAGGAGGGTGACAGGCATGTGTCATTCACAGGACTGTGGATACTGGCAAAGTGCTTCTAGAACAGTTCCTGCATATACCAAGAGTTCAATACATTTTTGCTAGTATGATTATTGGTGTTATTGTTGTGGTTGTCCCAGGAGAGCAATTGCCTGGTCTGCCCACCTGTAGTTCTTATCCTTGGCATCACCACCCAGATCCTTGGAGAGATGCCATTTGAAACAACTACAAAACGCCAAGCCACGGACAAGGACTTGAGGGTCCACTGCCTGTTTCTCACAGACAGCCCTGGAATGGTCACTGCTGTTATCAGAAGAAACCGAGGCTTTGTCCAAGCTCACACTGTTGACAAGGGGTAGACCCGAGACCTGAATGAGGCCTCTCTGGCTTTAACAACCGTGTCCTGTTAACCAGGACCTATTCCCTCTGTACATCCCTCCCTGATCTCTGCTAATTATTTGTTTATTCTACCTCTCTGGTTAGAAGGAAAGTTCCATGAAAAGGAGCCCTTCCTAGTTTGCCTCTGGATGCTACCTACAGATTCAGTCTCTTGTTCTTTAACATGATGGCCAAGGCCTCCATGATCCGATCCTTGCCCACCATTCCAATCTTCTCTCTTCTCACTCACCCTCGCTGTTCTCTCCCTGATTTACTTCTTTCCATGCCGAATTCTTCCTAACCACGGGTCTCTGACCTTCCCACCTTTATTTCTCCCCATGCCAGTAGCCTTTCTCGTGTTCATGCTATGCAATAACTCACGTTTCTCCTTTAAGAGTCAAGGAAGGGTACATCATGATTTAGGGGAGGGAAGTACAGTCAGTGAAGGCTTCATCGAGACCCATTCCAACCGGATCTTTATTTACAGTGTCTCTCTACTTCTGTGGAATCGGGATGGGGTGTGCATTCCCACCCTTTCCTACAGTGTAGAAGCCTTCCCCCAGATTTCCAACTGAAGTCTCATTCTTCAAAAATTTATTGACCTCAGACTCTGTGCCAAACTTGCTTAGAGAGGCTTACCCTCCGAAGGTTCAGTGCACACTGACCACATCCCTAAATATGTGTAATTATCCCCGTTCCCCAAGTGTAGCCTGGGTATTTATCAAGATAATGAGTATTTGGAGCTGGAGCTACAGATATGATTAAATATAGCAATTTGACGAATACTAAATAGCAGCCAAAGACCTTCTGTGGATCCTAATTCCTAGCTTAGTTCGGTTTTCTCCAACGGCTCTTGAAAGCATGATTTCAGCCGCAGTGACTCTCTTGGGGCTGAGCTGTATACGTGTGCACATAACTATTATGTTCTAGTTTATGACACATTCCCTCCAAATAGCCACACGTACCTGACCTTGTGCCCGTCTGGGGAAAGTGGGACGCTGGGCTGTGTGTTCGCATGACGTGTCCTGGAAGTGAAACAGAGGAGAGAAGGCGGTTTTGATCGTCCCCGAAAAGGATGCCTCTTTGAACTCCTGAAGAGCAACAGTGTGAAAGATCCCACCTGCAAGCAAGATCGTACCAGAGCTGCGGGAAAGATCTGTGAAAGGAGGTGTGACTTTAGCCCACGGAGTATTTGCACCAGCTAGACATACACGGACGCCTGGTGGAACCTAAGCTGTGTCCGCGTGGCGGAAAGAGCACACAGGTGGAGGGGACCGGAAGGTGAATCCCAGCTCGGTTACATGCTGTGAACCTCTGAGCGACTGCCTTAAACTCCTCGAAACCTCAGTTATTTCAGCTGTAAAAAGAGAAGAGGAATAATGTTCAATGCCTGGAGGAGTCGTAATCATTACAGACAGTATCTACGCTCCTTGCCTTGGAGACTAGAGTCTCAGTGATGGCTGGGCTGTAAGCATAAGGGACGATGACAGAGAGGAGAATGCTTGCACTGTGGCCGGCAGACAGTCCAGCTAAAGCTGAAAAGGACCTCCGCTCCTGGGTCAGATCCTGCTCCGACGGCCCAGTGACCTAGTCATGACAGTCCCAGAGGTGATCGATTTCAGACAAACTGACCAAAATGCACAGAAGGTGGGGGTCGGTAACAGAATGCTACTGCAGTTGGAAATGTGAGCTTGAAACCTGTCTCAGAACTGAGTTGGGAAGAAACACAGTGACTTACCTAAAAAGGGAAGTAGGTCCTCCTTGGCAGTTATTTCAAAACCTCAATTGAATTGTGGCTACGCACTAGAGAAAGCTGAGATCTTTTCAGAAGAAAGTGTAAAAGTGTGTGTGTGTGTGTCCAGGCAGCTAGGTAGGTAGGTAGGTAGTTCTGAGAGGGAATGAGTAGAGGGTAGGGGAGACAGTTGGCAGAAAAAATACCACCCCGAATGGTGCAAGAAGACAAGGGTATGTTCTGTTTGCTTTACGGTTATTTGCACTGACCTAAGGTGCCATTGTCTCAAAACTGCAGGAGACATTTCCACATCTACTCTGGCTTTGCATATATTGTCCATTTCTGTGGACATGAACAAAAAAGGTTAACTTTCTGGATCAACAGCATAAAAGGACAAAGAAATAGTGACAAAATGAGCAAAGATAGCAAATTAGAGCCCCAGGTGAACCTGAGACTATATGCATGACCCGTTTGACCTACAATGAAGAACTCTTAGAAATAGCAGGAAGGAAGACTATTCAACTTTTCCACAAGGTATGGAGTGGGGGGTGGAGATAATCCTATGTATAATTTAAAGGGTAGATGTAGATGGAACATTTTTAATGAGAAAAAAAATGTTTCCCAGGAATGAGGTTATTGGAAATCTTCATGAGGTGCAGTGTCTCTTTGCCATCACTCTGCTTCCTTAGGACTCTACGTCTTCATTAGAAATTTACTTAGATGAGTGGAAAGTCAAGCTGCAGGAATGTACTCATCTTGAAGACAGTTCTCCTCTAAGATAGCTTAGCGTGTTTTCAATAAGGGATAACCCTGGCAGATTAGGAATGGCCTACCCAACTTCTGTTGACCAAGATGTCCTCTCCTCCAGGTAGTATGGAAATATACTGATGATGTCTTTATCAGTTTCCATCTCTTGGGTGTACTATTTTTATTAACGTGGCACTTTCTTCCTTTCTTCGTTTTTTTGATACCGCTGTCTATGACTCAACTCTACTGTGCGTGTGTGGACCGGACTTTGCTAGCTACCTCCAGATTGAAATCATCCCTGGAGTAATTTCCACTCTTACATTTGAGGCTGCTTCTTTTAGGCCTGGCTCATTTCTTCCACCATGTGCTGACTTTGTAGGTTAGCCTTCAGAGGCTAATCTGCTTTTCCTTGTTCCCAAGTCCTTAGAAGACAATTTGCCGCAGCTCTGAGTATGGAAAAGTAGTGTAATAAACTTGGCACCTAGTTGATGTTTAATAAATATTAATCCTCCTTTTTTTCTGTGGGGGATAGGAAACCATTGCAATCTATCAGTGAACAAGTATTTAATAAGTGCTGGAAGAGAGTAGCAAGTTAGTATCAGAGGTTGCCATGTAAAATATGTTGGCAAAGTACGTTAAGAACTCTTACATGTGTTATGTAGAAGACTAATAATGTGGATTGTAACCTGCTTCCAATGGTATTGTTGAGATTGAATTAAAAGATTAATAACGACAATGGCAATGTATCAGTCATAGCGTTTGATTCTAAAATTGCCTGGAAGCTAACATGAGTTCATATAAACCCATGGAAATAAAGAATTATTAAGACTATTCATGCCCCTAACATAATATGTTCCTATCCTATGTTTATCTTTTTACATCTGTCTCCTCTAGTGGTTTGTGAAATCTTTGAAGGCAGGATCTATGTCTAATCTTCTATCACTAGCCTGCTACACAATGGTATTCATTAGATGTATATGAAATATACATTGAATACACAACTGATCTTTCCACTTAAGGAATTACTTTGCCAATGGACTAACTATATCCACTTTATCGTATTACTATGCAAACTTTCAGCCCTCGCTCTGCATTTCTCTCCAGAGACTAATATTTCTCCTCTTGGAGTTTGGACCTTTTGTAAAAAGAATGAGGAAATACGAGTTGGAAGCTGGGGTGGAGTGGACATTTCTCTTTGAGGTTGGGGACTGTTTCATTTGTTGTAGTCTAGAGGACTACTCAAGGTTTGAATACTAAAGTATGTGCTGCTTATCAAAACAACCACTCCGAAATTGGAATAGAAAGAACAAAATAAGCAAAGATAATTGGCTAATGACAATTCTAACGACTCAGAGAATCTCTACCTCACGTATTACGCATGCTGGCGCTGCCTAAATCTCCGGGTGCACAGGAGGAAATGAGCACACTCTCCTGTTAAGTTATGGAGCAGCTAGCAAAGGGCGGAAAATAGAGAGCAGAACTTGGGTGCCCGCATGGGGAAGAGGAGGAAGAAAGGCGTGTATATTGTGTGTGTACTTTGTGCCAGGTGCTATGGTCAAGATGGTTTTCCAGCCCTGGCCAGTTTGGCTCAGCGGTTAGAGCGTCGGCCTGCGGTCCGGAGAGACCCGGGTTCGGTTCCCGCTAAGGGCACGTACTTCGGTTGCAGTTTGTCCCCGGCCCTGGTTGGTCGTGCGGGTGGCAGCCACTCAATGTGTCCCTTCACATCGATGTTTCTCACTCTCTCTCCCTTCCTCTCTCTCCCTCCCATTCTACCTGTACAAAAAATGGAAAAATATCCTCGGGTGAGGATAAAAAAAAAAAAAAAAGATGGTTTTCCATGGATTGGTTCAATATTACATGAGAAGACCATTATGATTCCCATTCTGGAGATACAGAAACTGACATGCTCACAGCCATGTGGCTAGTTAAGTAGCTGAGGTACTTTCTTAGTACTCTGTCGCTCAAAATTTCTGTATCTTTCTCCTAAACTCGTGTTTCCTGTGTATTTCTGAGTCAAAGAATCACCTGGAGCATTTAACAGAAATATGCAATTTCAGGCCTCCATCTGGAAATTTTGACTGGTTCACTTTGGGGCCTGGGGTGCAGCATGTGCAATTTTAACCATCACATCAGATGAATTTTATAAACCAAGCAAGGTTGGAATCCTCTACCTTGCCAGAGATATCCGAAGTGTCAGAATATCCCAGGAGGTCAGCACAGCTCAAAAGAGTCAAGGGACAATAAGACTTCCAATATTCCATCATATGTCCCTTCCCTTCCATTTGTTTATCTGTTTCATTTTATGAACAATAAAAATCTATTCACGGCACATTAACTCAGCGTAAAGCACCCCTTTTAACAGTTAGCACCCCTTTTAATAGTCCCTTCAAGACTCTCCTATTCAAAAATTGTGACATCCCCTCTAGAGAGCACGTAGGTTGCCAACCTCTAGGTTGTCTGCAACATCTAGGCAAAAAGAGAGCGTCCACATTAGAGTAGTTTGAAGAGACCCGAAAGTTCTCTTTCCTAACTCTTCCTCTTCATCTCTGTCCTTTTAGCTCTCTGTTCATGCATCTCTGTTTCTCTGTGACATGTGTGGATGATCCATGAACACCTGTGTCTTGACACTAAGCTTTGCAGTGCTATGAGTTCTTATTTATTAAGGCGAGGTTTCCAGGGCCTTCTCTGGGAACAGACTACTTTGAAGGAGTCAGCTCTTCAGCCACTGTTGGTGAAATAGTTCTCTTGAGGGTCCCTAACGACAGAGGGAAGGTATTTATGCCCTGGAATCCTACAAAAAGCATGAAATCCACTTAAAGTTTCCCATTTTTCTTAAAAGTTCATGTGGATTTGACTTCCTAATTTAAAATATGTCCACCCTTGCTTTAATATAAAAATTTAATTTTTCTCAGGATCTTTGAATGATATTGAACCTCCACATATATTATATAACATATTAAATATATATAGCTGACATATATATACACATATATATGCATAAATATGTGTAAATGTATATATACATATTTTAATCCCAAGACTCCACCCTCCCCGTGTACAGATAAAGAAAGATGCATGGCCTTTATCCACCACTTGCATTAATCCCTCAGCCCAATGACTCTACTAGATCCGCTAATTTTCCCAAGACAATGCAACCTAAGGAGGAAGTTCCTTGAGTGGGAAATGAGAAAGAGGAGTCCCAAGCTATGGTCAGGATGGTTTTCTACAGCTTGGTTCAATCCTGTCTGAGGACACCATTATGATTCCCATTCTGGAGATACAGAAACTGACATGAATGTGCACGAACCCTGATGCTGAGGAAAAATGAAAGGTAGCCAATCTGTTGACCAGTCAATTGGAGTAGAGGCGTCACTGGGTCAGGCTCTGCTTCCCACGTCTTTTTGTCTCAACTTCGGTCACGCCGAAATTACCTTCCAGATCACATGTCACTTCCACACACCTGGTCACAGTTTATCTTCATATTAGCTTTATACAACTCACAAAGCTCTCCTTTACCCGAAAAAAAAATGAGGAACAGTCAGAGGACAAGACTGTCTCAGAACCACACAGATCATTCTAGCATCTTTCTAGTCTCCCGCATTTTTTCTACACCCAGCAACATCTTAGCCATACGTTCATAAGCATCAGACGTATTTAATCAACTATGGCTGAACGGAATGTATTATTCCAGGTTGACAAGGTCATGGGTGCAAAGCGGAGATTTGCAGTTCACTTCTTCCCTCCACCCTTCTCAATCCGGGGTCACTACAAAAGCGCACGCTGTGTTACGAAAATGCTAATGACAATTTGACTCATAATATTTGTGCACGTCCCCACCGGCCAGCCTTCGGAGCATAAATATTGAACTGCGCGCGGCCCAAGTGAAACAGCTCCTCCTGCCTTATCGCTGAAAAATCAAGAGACTGTTTCTTCAAGTTCCAGAGGGCTAGACTGGAGTCAATATTTGTAAATATGAACTACTGTATTTTTTATTCTGAGTCGTCCAATCTGATAACAAAGAATCCAAGTGGGACCAGGATTTGTGTTACATAAAACTCTCATTCCCTGAATTGTGCTTTTGAGCCGGAGCGTGGGGGGCGAGAGGCGCTCCAGCCAGAGGCCCGGCTCTCTCCGCCAGTCCAGGTGAAAAGCTCCCTGCAATGCCAGCGAGATTGGGTTTAACGTAAACTTTCTGAGCTGAAGTCCATTATTGCTGAAATAACCAGAAGGAAAGCATGCCACTGTTTCCCAGAATGCTGATACACGGGCTTTTTCAGCGTTGACAAATCGAGCTTTGAGAAGGGTTAACCCTCCCTCGAAGCATCAAGAATTGCTTAAGTTTTATTTCTAGAAAGAACATTAAAAGAGTGTCGTTTCGATCTTCCTGCTAATGAAAGATAGCCTGGTAGGATTTAACCAAATCCTGCTTCCAGTGTCCAGGAGTGGACATCACTACTTCCCAAAGCACAGCCTCTGTTGGACATACGAGACCGGTGGTCGATCCAAATCAAAGCGAAGAGAGTGACCGCGAGGCCCGGTCCAGCCCTCCTCCCGAGAAAACAAATGCCATACATTTCTCATACGCTCTTATGGTCGGGTTTGATGTGGTCGTGCACAGACAGTTAATAGTTCTAACATCTGCTAGAAACCTCATTCAGTTAAAAGAAATACAGACAATAGGTTCTTAATTTATTAAGATGAAAATGATGGCCATTTTCAGGACACAGAAGAAAAACATGCGGTGTAGACAGTATTCTTAAGGGATAATTACTGGTTATGTGGAAATGATTTCAACTTGGAAAAAGGATGAGTACATTATATTAAATTTCACATAATTGAGAAAATCAACGTGGTACAGAATTGGACATGAGCCAGCTATCAAAAGGCCAGAAGTAAAAATGTGTGCCATCTCATGACATGCGCTCACTTACCCCATTAGCTTTGCCCTGTTTGGTGGTTGCTGAGCATCTGCGAGGCGCCAGAGAACAAACATGTAGTCTTTGACCTAAGAAGTTTGCAATATAGCAGATAAAACAAATCAATCAAGGATTCAGACCTTTGGTGATCACTGGAATAGAGAAAGTTGTGCACGTATTGCATTCTCTGTATGGATTACAGGGTTTGGGCTAGGATGTCTTTGAGGTGCTTCATAGTTCTAAAGCAATATTTCCTAAAGGTCTGTGGGCAACTCTGTCATTAGTGTGAGGGATGGTTCTGATCTTCACTGCAGGGCAACACGAATCGTTTTGAAACATCTCTAATCAGCATTCCAGGGATGAGTGAGGGTGGGAAGGAGAGAGCTGTGGACACAAATGCTTCTAAGCCCTTCATATTATGAGTCCTGATTCTGCTGGGTGTCTTACATTCAATATCTAATTCACCAAAAGAAATATCACACTGAGATAAGTATTTTATAACCGTTTGTGGCTGAGGGCACTAAAGCTGTGCGGATCATACCACATGCCTGAATCCCATCCTGGCAGGTTCCTACGCAGGAACTAGACCCTTCTAAATTCCTGGCAAAACTTCATGTTGGGAGGCTAAGGTCAGCCAATTCCAGGCTTGAAAACTGCACGCTGACCTCTGCTTTTTCTGATTTCATCCCTGGGGACATTGTCAGTCCGCTTAAACTGGATTCAACAAAGGCTTCAACTCACATTGCAAAAAGATATCGGTCAGGTTTTAGAGATACGCAGATGAATAAGACACAGTTCTTTCCTTCAAGGAGTGTAAATCCAGTGAAGGGCTCAAAATGTTAACACAGAAACAGAGAAACATAGGACAGCGGGGAATATGTTGTGATAGACATTTAAACCAGGTGCCATTGTTCAATGAGCCACCACCAACTCCACCCATGATTGGACCCTACCGGCCTCTCTATCCTCTGCCCTCTTCTCTCTCCCACGAACCCCACCCCCAGCCACAGTGACATTTCCTTAGCTCCTGTCATCTCATGTGGCCTTTCTTCCAAGCCTTCACACACCTGTATTCTCTACACGGCCCAGTTCCCCATCCCACTGACACCCTTCACCCAGTTAACACCTACTGGTCTTTCAGGACAGTCTCAACCTGTGGACTCTCCAGTTTGCAACTGGTTCCTGTTTATTTTAACCATGTGGCCTGGGGCTGGAGGGAGTTTTGCACCTTTGTGACTCACAGTTCCCAAGATGCCCTGCAGAGCCACAGGGACAGCACCATGGCCGGTACGAGGCAGAGGGGAAGGGAGCTGCACAAACACCTGTGTCGGGTTTCCATGGGAAGGAACAGGTAGGCACCGTGAGCAGCTCAGGACTGGCTAGTTGGAACAACTTCAGCAGACTCTGGGCCAGAGGGATTTTCTGGTCCTCAGCCCTGAGTAGATTAGGGCAGGTGTTTCCTGGCCAGAGCCTGAGAGCCCAGGACAGTGACGGAGGTGGTTGGGGGCATGGACTCCATCAGCTTCTGAAGAAGGGTCACTGACCGACCTCTTGACAGGGTCTCAGAACTGGGTCACTACAGCATTTTTGAAAACTCTATAGCATTGCTGTGTCGTGTTGATGTCCTGGACCACTCCTGTCATAAAATGCAGGCTGCTATAATGCCTTGTCCAGTTTCTTGCCTCTCCTACTTGATTAAACTAGCTCTATAAAGGCAGGAACACCCTTAGAATTCAGCGTGTAGGAGGTGGTTCATAGACACAAAGGAGTAATATTTAAGTTGTGCTTTGAAAGATGAATAGGAGTTCCTTCGGAGCAGGTAAGTTGGGTGGGGAACATAGACAAAGGGCGGAGTAGGTCAGAGCTCTGAGATGTGCTAGAAAGTGTTTATTTGGGAATGATAGAAGTTTTAGGTTTCTAAGGTGAGCATACATGGAGAAATATCAAGGTATAATGAGACTAGAAAAGCTAACTTGAGCTCTGGTCAAGAAAAACTTTATATGTTAGGCTAAGGAACTTGGATTTTATCCTGTATGCAATGTCACCATTTAGCCTATAAGCAATGTCACCATTTATCCTGTATACAATGTCATCATTTATCCTATATGCAATGTCATCATTTATCCTATATGCAATGTCATCATTTATCCTATATGCAATGTCATCATTTATCCTATATGCAATCTCATCATTTATCCTATATGCAATCTCATCATTTATCCTATATGCAATCTCAGCATTTATCCTATATGCAATCTCATCATTTATCCTATATGCAATCTCATCATTTATCCTATATGCAATATTATTTATCCTATACGCAATGTCATCATTTATGCTGTATGCAATGTCATCATTTATCCTGTATGCAATATCACCATTTATCCTGTGTGTAATATCACCACTTATCCTGTATGCAATGTCTCATCATTTATCCTATATGCAATCTCATCATTTATCCTATATGCAATCTCATCATTTATCCTATATGCAATATCATTTATCCTATATGCAATATCATTATTTATCCTATATGCAATGTCATCATTTATCCTGTATGCAATGTCATCATTTATCCTGTATGCAATGTCTCATTTATCCTGTATGCAATGTCACCACTTATCCTGTATGCAATGTCACCATTTATCCTGTATGCAATGTCACCATTTATCCTGTATGCAATGTCCCATTTATCATATATGCAGTGTCATCAGCCTCAGCATAAGAAGAGGGTCAGACTAGTGAATACCATAGGTTGCTTCTCAATATGGAAAATAATTTCAAAATCAAAAGATCTCCAGTGTTCCACTAGCACAGTTCTAAGTACAAATACTTCTACCTGTATAGCCAACTTCATGTGCAGACCCCATGATGAGATACAGTGCTGTGTGTTGATGATACTCAAGATGAGCTACAAAAAAATCTGTCACCCTGCTGGTTTGCTCAGTGGTTAGGGCATTGACCTGTGAACTAGTGAGTCTCAGGTTTGATTCCGGTCAAGGGTATATACCTCGGTTGCTGTTTGTCCCCGGCTCTGGTCGGGGTCGTGTAGGAGGCAACCAATTGATGTGTCTCTTTCTCTCTCTCTCTCCTTCCCTCCCACTCTGTCTGAAGATAAATAGAAAAATGTCTTCAGGTGAGGATTACAAAAAAAAAGGAGAAATCCCTCATCTCTCGTTACCAGTAGATTCCATTTTGCTTTCCCCTTCTTTTCCCAGTGTAGCATGAGTAGATGAGAAAGAAACCTCTGGAAATATGGATAGTGCATATTTCCAAGTAATATGTAATGCCTAATACATAATTGTTAAAGTCGTAAAAGATCTGGTCTCTAGGCAAGTTATATTTATCTAATGACTATTCAACTATCTTGAAATTACTGTTTAATAACTGTTTGGCTCTCTTATTAAGGAAAAGCCATACATGGTGTGATACTGTACTATGGTTTATTATTTTTCTTCGCACACAGACATGACACCATAACAGTAAGAAGCCATGTCTTTGGCCATATTCAAATAAATATAGTACACTAAAAGCCACAATCTGTGAAGGATCGCAGGGTTTCCGCAAAGAAATGAAAATGTAGATGCAGACATCAGATTTGCTCAGCTCCCTCGCGGACGCTTTGCAGCCTGCTCCATGTGAGACACAAAGGGCTTTTTGGCGCACATGCTGTACATCACAGATGGAGAGCCCGGCCAAAGAAAATATACAGTTACCAGAAGAATAAACCCAGGATGAAAATCACAGAGGTAGCATCAATAGACGTCGAATGTGCCATTGGCCCCATCTGGTTAGAATCACATCATCAAAATTAGAGCTGGAATAGACCTTCCAGGTCATCCCATCCACCCCCTTGCCAACACAACAATCATCTTCTGGAGGACCTGGTCCAGGTCAGTTTCATTTGTCTCCAGAGACAAGAATTCCACAGATTTTGTGGGCGAGATATTTACCATATTTAAAGAGGCAAGTATAGTCACTGCACAGGTTTCAGTCAGTAAATTAACTGCTCTGAGAACATGAAGCATAGGGGTTGGCTGCGTTAAGGTGATGTTTTTCCAGGTGAAGACAAAGAGCTTGGCACCTGAAGAGTCACAGTTGAGACAGAAATATGAATTGTTGTGAGCAGCGCAAAGGTTTAAGGGAGACTCAGAAGCATGTGGATAAATCTTCTAGAATCAGTCCAAAGAAATTTCATGTCACGGTCCAAACCCTTTTTCCACAGAGGGGACTGGAGCTGTTGTGACCAGGAACCAGCTGAGGTGTTAGAAGAAGAGGTGCTTGAAGCTATGGGGTCTCATCACAGGTAACAAACGACACTTGGTCTTCTTTGGGAGATGGTGGGGGAACAGAGGGCAATTGCATATTAAGAGAAATCCTCTGTGAAGACTCAAGAGGTGGAATCAGAGCTTATGTCCAATTTTCAAGGATCTGAAGGTAGGATAAAAGATATAACCCAGAGCCCCAGCCAGTTTGGCTCAGCAGTTAGAGCGTTGGCCCGCGGATCAAAGGATCACAGGTTTGATTCCTGGTCAACGGTACGCACCTGGGTTGCAGGTTTGATCCCAGCCCCCTGTCAAGGAGTGTGCAGGAGGCAACCAATCAGTCTGTCTTTCTCACATTGATGTCTCTCTCTCTCTCCGTTCCTTCCCTTCCACTCTCTCTCTCTAAAAATTAATGGAGTCCGGCCAGTGTGTCTCAGTGGCTGAGCGTCAACCCATGCACTAAGAGGTCGCTGGTTGGATTCCCAGTCAGGACCCATGCACGATTGTGGGCCCGATCCCCAGTAGGGAGCATGCCTATCAATATTCTCTCTCATTGATGTATCTATCTCTCCCTCTTACTTCCTTTCTCTAAAATCAATAAAGGTTAAAAAAATTTTTTTGATCAATGGAAAAAATATCCTAGGGTGAAAATTAACATCAACAACCACAAAATGATACAGCCCATAAAGTCAAGAGGGTGGAAGTAGGGAGCTAAGATCTAGTACAAACAGTTGGGGGTCAAACAGACTGAGGGTGCTCCTCAGTGATGACTTATAAGAGTTGTTTGAAAATTATTTTTAAATAGTAAAACCTTTTGTTCAAAATGTTATGTGACAGCCCAAACTTTATGACACATACATAACACAGAGAAATACCAGCCTTTCTGAGTGAAACGTGACCTGGGACTGGATACGTAGGGAGTCCGGGATCCCTCATGACTAAACTCACCTGTTCCTATGGAGGGCCTTGCTGCACCTCTGGGAACCCCAGCGTCGGTTTAAACCACTATTCTCAACTACAGGGTTAATACTCAATCGTGTTGAATACTCTGTGGTGGAGCATGTCCAAAGAGAGAAGGTATAGTTCTTTAACAAAGAACTCTACCCATGGAACTCAGAGTTTATTATATTTAAGCCTGTATTCTGTTATCTCAAACATCCATGTAGCTGAGCAGTCCTCGCCAATCCCATAATCATAAGTTCCTCAGTAGAGTATGTGAAGAAGAGAGAATAGTCAAACTAGAAAACAAGGAGAGGAGTTAGGAAAAATAAAGGCAGAATCAGTAACAGGACCATCAGGGATGAAGCTGGATACTGATGGTGTAACCAACATTTTTATTTTCTTAAACCAAAAGCGCACACCATTCTTCTTTCTTGCTAACAAAAATATGACTCTGTTTGCATTGATACACCCTCCTCCACGCAGCCTTGTACGTAACCAGTGGTGGTAATCCCATTCTCCTTGCCAGTAATTGACTTAGGAATGGGCATGTGATGTCATCTGGGCAAAGGCAAGGTCTGATAGGTAACTTCTGTGAAGAATTTTCCTGTTCCATCCGGCCAGTGTGGCTCAGTGGTTGAGCATTGACCCATGCACCAAGAGGTCACCGGTTCAATTCCTGGTCAGGGCACATGCACAGGTTGTGAGCCAAAACCCCAGTGGGGAGCATGCAAGACATGGCCAATCAATGTTCTCTCTCATTGATTTTTCTATGGCTCTCTCCCTCTTCTTTCCTCTCTCTCTAAAATCAATAAAGAAAAAAAAAAATTTTAAGAATTTTCCTGTTCCTACAATGGTATAGCTGGGGTAAGATGGCCCCTCTGCTTTTCCTGGATATTGTGTCTGGAAAATTAGAATGACACAGTCATCTTGTGACTATGAGGGGACACACTGTGTGATAATGTGGACACTGATATTTCTTGAGTTCTTGATGTCACAGTTGAATCACTGAATCACCCAACCTTGCAACTGCCCTAGCTCTGGGCTTCTCTATAGGGAATTATTAGCTTTCTTTCTTAATGCTTAGGTTCGTTGAGATGGGGTTTCTGTTAGTGGTAAGCTCAGCATCCAATTGAGACCAGAGGGTGAAAGCCAGGTTTATAATCCAACTCAGAATTGTCTCCCTGGGCTTCTCTTGTACACACTGTTTGGTATCTGTTACTAGCTGAAACTTGTCTTAAAACATCAGGCAGGTATGTATTGGGTAGGGAAGGACCAAAAAATAAGATGAGAGAGAAACAGGCTGATTTTTTGAGATGAAGCCCAAATGTCATCACAGAGTTTATGTAAAGAGTGTAAGTATTTATGCATATTGGAGTGATATAGACCAAGTAGGAGAAATAAAAATCTTTGGAGAAACCACGGTGAATAAATTGATAACGTCTATGAGCTCCTGGAGGGCAGGCACCATGTGTTAGCCATCGTTGCGCATCCTCAGCAACATGCCTGGAACATGGTAGGTGCTCTAGAAATGCAAAATGAATCAATTAAAGGAGAGTAGGGATAGAGTAATCAATGTTTATACCCAGTCTTATCCAAGCATTTCCCAGTTGCTCATGGCCTGTTTGAATCGATGAGGCTCGGCTGATAACAGGAAGGAACTCCGAACACCAGCCCGTGTTAACACGAGCCTCATTTGTAGTACAACCACGAGAACTTTGAGGCAGACACTACTGACTGTTCATTAAATTAAAATGCATGTCCAGCTTCCCAGAACGGCAAGAGGAATAATACTGAATAAATCTAAAGCCTGGCCGCATGAGTGTCCTACCTTCTAGGGTCCTTCCAACAGTCCTGGGCCCACACTAGCCTACAATTCCCAGACGCCCTGGCACGGTTTGGCCTTCTGACTGAGTCTTGGCCCGTAGGACATAGGTGACTTCGTGGTGTCACCATGTTCTCTCTCCCTGTCCTACCAGTTGGATGAAGCAAGGAAGTGAAACTCCAGGGAGCACCTGGGTTGCTAAATGACCAGAAATAACCCTGCGCAGATACTGACGTGTTATGTATTATGCCCTGGCCGTGTTCCCACAGAGTGGCCTCCTTGAACTAACCCGACTTGTGCGCAGCTACGTGGGGTCTGAGCACCATCCCAGCCTTTCGACAACTTGGAATGAGACAATCCTATTTTTTTTCAAATCTGCAATGAAAATGGATATGCTTGCAGCTCGCGAAGCGCTTTGACAGACACTCGCTGGTGTGGTCCTCCCCACAGCCCTGTAGGATAGGCAGGGCAGATATTATCACCCTCGTATCAGAGGTGAGAAAAATCAGTGACCAAGGAGGCTAAAGGAGTCGCCCACGCCTATGGAGTGCCGGATTTAGAATGGGGGCATACATCTTTTGATTCCAAATCTTTTGCTTTTCTCATTATAAATATGCTGAGTGTCTGCCTCTGTCGAAAACATTCTCTTGGTTGATAGGTTTGTTGCAGAAATTCTTCCAAGGGACTAGGGATCCTTTTAGAAAAGTCAATTCACTTAAATTCTAAATACAAAATCTAAATATGGAAGGATTTCTAATTTCGGGATTTACCAGTGAGGTTAGTTCCACACAGGTTTTGTTTTTGTTTTTCGTTGTTTGTTTGTTTGTTTGTTTTTTGTAGTTCAGTGTCCCACTCTGGGTACACCCACAGAGGTTGTGGAGCCCATTCTCCTTCCCCTCAGAAAAACTTCTCTCTCACATCCCTGAGAATTGGTCGGTCAGCTTCTACTTTATCACCTCTAATGACGGCACACTCACTACTTCAAAACTTTCTCCATCCGTCATTATGGTAACTAACTCTTTCTGGTTTTCCCAGAATGTTCCATGTCCCGGGCATCCCCTTGGTCCTGACCAAACTGGGAGGGTGGGTCAACCCTACCATTGTTAAATAATGAAAATTATTAAAACTCACTTTGGATGGAAATAAAACCTGCCTTGTTATAACTTCTACTTAATGTCCTTGTTTTTCCTCTTTCAGTACCTATTGCTCAACAAGAATGTGTTTCTTGGTGATATCTGGACTGTCTTAGGTTTCCTCTAGCTGCCAAAGCCTGACTAACACTGCGCTTTGCAACACTGTCCTACCGTCGGTCACTCAGCCCAGTGTTAGCCTTTGGGTGTGACAGACAGAGCCTGAGGACATACCGGCTCGACCTACTTCACCGACAGAAGTTATTCTCCCTATCAGTCCATAATAGAAGCCTTTTGAAATTGTTTTCCTGGTTCCCCAGATTGAGTGTTATGATAGTTTAATGACAATATAAATAAATATACTCCTATTATTATCTATCATGGGTGAAGATAATATATTAATAGTAATTGCTTTTTAAACAGAAATTAGTTCTTTTCTATCTACATGCCCTTGAGGACAAACAATATTGGCTTCTAAGGTTTCAGCATCGAGCTTAATGTGCCTCTGAGAATTGGGCTCTTTTTCTTTCTATTCCACCCTCTTAAAAATAAAAATATATGAGTGCACCACTTACTCTTTGGGGGGAAAACAGTCTCGACATTATTGAGCACTTAGGGACCACCAAAACCAGGAAATTCATGTTTCATCAGTTTTCCCCCAAATCAAAGCCACAGAGTTACGGTCAACATCATCCTCTCAGCCCCCTTGGGTGCTTTTAGAGAAGGTGCTTCTGGGACAAAAGAAAGGTTTTGCATGAAAAAGCACATCCACTGCATAACTTCCTTTCCTGCTAAAACTCAAGACTGGGGTTCTAGCCGCCCATAAGCCTTTGCACCAACCAGACTGGTCTCTTGGTGCTGTTTGGACTTTCTTGCCACTTACGATATCTGTCATCTGGTGAACTTAGCTCTGGAATGTGTCTTTTCTGTACATCACAACAACAACAACAAAAGTGAAACCATGGCTGCCACGGTACACCTGAGAATTTGAGAAACAAATGTTTCTAGAGAAGGTTTAGGTTGATAGTACCTTTGGGAAGGCTGACAAGAGAGTCTTGTAAATGGAGTCAGGCACTGAAGGGCTCGATTTTTAAATGGTACAATGATAGAATAAAATGGGACTCTAGAGATCACTCAGTTCAATGACACCCATTTTACAGATGGGAAAATGGATGTCCAGTGAGCAGAGTTCTGAAGGCTGACCTCTTGTTTTAACCTAACAAGGTGAAGTGAGTCTTTGCCTGTGGGGGGAGGGGTGACAAAGCCCCAAAGCCCTTTGAGACCTGGATTAGTATTATGGAACTTGGAAAAATGTCCACATTCGAGATTTCCATGTAATTCCTGGCGATGCATACACCTTCTGAGGCTCGTCCTTCAATCCCTGTGCCACGCTGTTGGACCATGGATGGCTCTCCAAGGGAACAACTCGGGCATTCCCGGAGGGGACTCCATATTTCAGAGATAAGCCAGGTTAGACTTTAATTCTTTTAACTTCAATAGTTCTTAAAAGAATCAAGTTTTTTCATGTTGTTTTGCATTCATGGTACAGCTTTAAGCAAGTTCTGTATAAACAAAATTTTTGGATATAAGTGTTAAAAATTTAAAAATCACCTTCGGCATTGGTAGGATCCTGGTATCATCACTCAGATGAAGACCCTGCGATCTACAGATCTGACGGTTCTGTGTCCAAGTGGGATGCAAGCTCCCTGGGCAAATTTAAGGAAAACAACTTAAATGTTTTATTTCATGTCTCGCAGTGTTAGTGTGGCCTGTACAGTCTAACTGTGCTACATGCCTTTGATGGATAAGCAATGAAAAAGAGCCGATATGAGGAACTAACATTTATTGTGTTTTACTCTATACCAAGTTATAGGAATGAATGTGTGTGTTACATGTCTTCTTGCCAACAGGGTAAGTTGGGTTTCATTGTGCACATTTTATGGTTAGAACGAATTAAATCCCAGAGAGGTGTAACATTTCCCAAGGTCCCCACCCAGGGCAATCATGCCCTTTCCCAGCCCACCTTGGCCGCAAGCCAGGAGACACAGGACAGTCTGGAGGCATTTTGAATGGTCAGAACCTGAAAGATGCTATTCACTTCCGGTAGGTGGAGTCCAGGATGCCACTAGACACCCTACGCTCTATAGGACAAATCGCCCCTTACAACAAAGAATTATATGGTCAAAACATTAGTAATGTCCAGGTTGAGAAACCCGAAACTCTTGAGCGGCGAGTAGAGACCTCAAACCCAAAGTACGTGAATCCAGAATGCAACCTCAATAGCTACTCTCAAAATCCATGTCTAGTTCTATATGTTTTATCGAAATGCTCAGGATAATAATCGATCGTTTTGCTCGGTGTTGTGCTCACTTGACAGTCTGTGAGTCAGGTTTGAGGGTGCCAGTCACGGGACTGAGTGCTTCCGGGTAGACTCTGGCAAAGTCTTCTCATGAATGCCCCGCAGGAGCTGACGAGAAGGATGGAGTCCCCTGAGAAAATCCGAGGGGCAGGTCTCTCGTAACAGGGCATCAGTACCTAAAAGAAGCTCATTGTTGGGTCGCCTTCTGCTAAGACAGGAGCTCTGTAGGGATTGCTGAAACTAAAAGCAAACTTGTTTGCTTAACATTAAATTATTTTTTCCAAGCATCTTTTGTACAATGAGCTGAGACTGGTAAGATTTTAAAGCTGTAACTCAAGGTCTGTACCCAGAAAGATGCCATCCAGACTGGCATGGGCTTTACCTAAGTCTAGGCCATCAGCTCCATGCGGTGTCCGGGGCAGAGAGCAAGCTGCAGCTTCCGGTCCTGGCCCACCATTCCCTTGGCAGGTGCCGGTCATGAGCTCAGAAGCCCATGGAGAGAACATGCCCTTCCTGGAGCCAGAACAGACGGAGGACAGAGCAATCTTTTAATGTGGTCCAAGGTCACCCTTTGGGCTGGGGCTGACTTCTGTAGCTGCAGTCTTAGCCTCTAAGCAGAAGAAGAAATCTTGAGGGTCTGGGCCGTTGCCCACCCTCAGTCACGGATCTCAGATGCCCCTGAGCATTTGCATCCAGCCAGGGGAGCACCAGGGTGAGGCTCCAGGGTGAGTGTGGAAGCCAACGCTTGTCCTTGGCGCCAGGTAGTCGGCTTACCTTCATTTCACGAGTGTTTTGTGAGCACTTGATATAACTGTGCGGTCTGTCACAGCACACACACTGGTGACCCCAAGAAGGATGTGAGCCTGTTATTATGCTCTCGGTACATTCACTCTATTAGTAAAATAACCAGTGAGACTGGTAAGAAAACAAAATACACTATTCATTTATTCACTAGACGTTTGAAAAACATCTACCTTGTGGAAAACATGGAGCTAGATATCAAAAGAAAACATAGCCGAAGGTATGAGCCATCTCCTCAGAATCAGAACGTGGTGCAAGAAGCAGACAGATGATATGGTAAGAAGAGAAAAGAAAGACAAAGGACAAGAGGAGGGGCAGGCAGGGAGGGGGCAGGAGAGGAAAGGAATTCGGTTATAAACTCAGACCTGAATTCTCTGAGGCTCAGTTTCTTCATCTGTGAAACAGGCAAAAGTATACCTCCTTTACAAAAATAAGATTTTTTGTGCCATGTTAGAAGTATAATCATGGGCATTTACTTGCTCTCAGATCCAGTGATGCCCAAAAAAAGACACCCCTGGCTGCTCCTGTGCCAACTCTAAAGTGTCCCGTGTAGGGCAAGCTCCTCCCACTTTGCCCACTATAGATGCTTCAGCTCAAGAACCACGGGGACCCAGCCCTGAGCCTGGGAACTAGGAGAGAAGTGGTTTGGTCCAGCTGCCATGTCACCGAAAGGCACACAGGAACAGGTGCAAACTACGGGGCACTTGCTCTCCCAGAGTGCCCCCGTGTGTCCCTCAGGGGACAGGCTTAAACACGTCTTGGGTTGATAGAACATTGACAGTGAAGATGGTCTTTCTGGTTTGTTTGTTTGTTTGTTTTTTGCATTTATCATCAGATAGAGTGGGAGGAAGAGAGGAAGAGAGAGAGAAACATCGACGTGAGAGAGACACATCGAGTGGTCGTCACCCACACGACCCCAACCAGGGCTGGGGACAAACTGCAACCGAGGTACGTGCCCTTAGCGGGAACTGAACCCGGGTCTCTCTGGTCCGTTGGCCGACGCTCTAACCGCTGAGCCAAAACAGCCAGGGTGGTCTTTCTGTTTGTTATCTTCAGTCCTGGCGGCAGCTTATCATCATCTCTGGAGCCCACTGGGAAGGCAGGAGCCAAGGCCCCTCCCAGACCAGGGAGTCGGAACCCCCGAGGTGGAGCCTGGGGGCTGCACGTTGACACAGTGCTCCAGGTGCTTCTGGTGCAGCGCCAGGTGAGAAGTCACAGCGGGGAGCCTCCTGGGACTAGGGGGAGGAAAATAAAACCTTCTCACTGCTGGTTTAGGCTCCACGGCCTATTGATCTACTGGAGAGCGTGGCGCACCGTCCCTGCCTCCAGTGTGTCCCATCTCGGGAGGGCACTGTCTTTTCTCCTCTCTCACCTTCCGCGTCCTTTCCCCCCGCCAAATCCGGCCCATCCAACTTTTCTTCATATTCTCAATCTTCTCATTCTTTTCTCCTTGAAACTGCCTTAGCTCAAGCCTTCATCATCTCTCATTTCCTAATTGTGGGAGCCTTGTTTGCTTACTGGAATAGAGAGAAGTGATCACATAGTGAGGTGAAGAAGGCCAAGAGGAAGAAGAGAAGTAGCATGTCAAGCCACCGTTACGCACCAACCCCGCGCTGGGTCTCCACGCACTCCCTGACTTTTCTTCTCGCCACAGCCTCACAAGTGCAGTTGCCATGCAGACTGCTCTTCAGAGGACAAGGTGAAGTGGTCGACGGTTACTTCCAGTGTCACACAGGTAAATGTCACACAGTAAATGGCCAAGAGGGCGCTTAAATCCAACGTCCTTGCTTCAGCCAAAAGCATTTTACAGAGTTTCACAAACATTGCCCGTTCCTCCTTTCTAATGAATAATATACATTCCAACAGCTTCACATCAATTTCTCCTCCTTGTTCTCTTTGCCTGATGGACACGGGGACCAACTGTTCCTTGTCAGTCATCGGCTACACTTTCCTGCACATGAAGCCTGAAGTCCTCTTCTGGTTCTCGAATTAATCAGTCGCTCTTTCAGACCCTGAGTGCCGTGTCCATTGACGGAATAGCCACAGGTCTCTGGCACCGTGCTTGGCACTTGGGGGCATTAGGAGGGAGGGAGATGACAAGTTCACCGCCACTGGGACACTTGAGTCCAATAGAAGCATGACAAATGACAACCAGGCAAATTGGTTAAGTGCATTCTCTGAAGTCAAGTCCCGGGCTAAATAGGAAGACTGTGTGTGAAGCGAGGCAATAGTCCAAGAGCCCTCTTAACCAACTGGGCGACCTCTTAGAGAAATAAACAGCACCCTTTTAACCATCCAGACAGGCTCATGGTTGAGCCGATTTATCTGTAGCATCTACAAACAATATTTAACTTAATCTAACGCAGAACAGGAGCACAAACATTCAGGCCTGGGTCTGTAACCGGTCCTCCAGGGCTGCAGTGTTTACAGGAACGCTCAAGGCCAGGAATGTGCGCGTTCTCCCCAGCCTTAGCCGTTCTCCCTGCAGGCCAGCTTCTCACTCACCCACAATGCATGTGCTGCGGAAGACCTACGTCATCCAGCTGACCTTCAGGGGGTGCCGAGGTTTGCAGCTGGGAGCTGATCTGTGAGTCTCACTGGTTGTGTCGTGTTCGGAGAGCCAGTTAGGTCGCTCAGTTCCCATTTGGCAAAAAATCCAAAACAGGAGTGCGGCTAGATTTCTCTACAGGGCTCTGTCAGCTTCACAGCTCATCTGAGTGAGTTTCCCCAAGAGAGACAGTAGGATCAGTGCTTCTTACCTGAGATGCAGGAGTGGTCCGAGTGGACGGCGGTTCCCCACCCTCCCTCCATCCCTGGCACCTGCGTGTGGTTGCCACTGCCCCCCAATGTCAGTGAGTGTATACCAGTGCTTCATGTCTCTGTGAATCATTCCTGTCTGCTGTGTCCTCCTGCTCCTGATCCACCTGTCAGGGATCTCTCCTCCTGGCACACCAATATTCCCAGGCATCCTACTGTGTGGAAAGGGGCGGCAACGCATAGCACTTTTCCAAAACAGGAGCCATGGAGTACACCTCTGACATGCCAAGCAAGGACTTCAAAATAGGGGCCAAGCATGGGAGCAACTGAAATGACTTCTCCAAGTAAGTGTGGGCTCCTGTAGGCATGGGGGGTAGCTGTTTGTTTTGCTTTCCCACAATATATACTTTCTTCCTCTGGTAACAACAACCTGATTTTTTCTTCAGGGGTAATTTCCCTACATTTAGTACATAGAGTTTTGGAGTGAACAGTGTGAGCCTGGCCTCAGCTAACCACAGGGTCTATCCCTTGAATAAAGTGACTGTCTCCGTGATGGGTTGCATGACCTGCCTGAGGCACTGAAGACTGAGAGGAAGACTGGAGAAAGAATCCTTGTCCTGGACGACCACAGCAAGGATACTGCAAGCCTGGGGCTACCGTGAGCCTGACACACAATAGTTATTTATTTTTTAAAATATTTTTTCTTTATTGATTTTGGAGAGAGAGAAGGGGAGAGGGAGAGAGAGACAGCGATGAGAGAGAACATGGATTGGCCACCTTTTGCATGCCCTCTACTGGAGATTTGGCCCACAATCTGGGCATGTGCCCTGACTGGGAATTGAACCGGTGACCTCTTGGTGCATGGGTTGATGCTCAACCACTGAGCTACACTGGCCGAGCACTACATGCAACACATAAAAAAAAAAAAAAAAAGTCAAAACAAAGGAGAGCAGAGATAAAGAAAATGAATTGTGATGACAGTGCCCAAGTCCTTTGGTTCAGCCACACGCTGACATTTAAGCAAGCCAAGCAAGTCTGCTTCCTGCGTAAGGCGACTTCCACCGGGTGTTTGCCTCCGGACCGGAGGATCCCTGACTGACATGTGGACGCCAGCAGCACGCCTCCCACTCGCTTACTGGAAAACGGGAACAGGCGGTTTGAAAAATGTGATGCTCTCTAGAACAGCTTCCAGTTCTACCTCTCAGGGGAATTCCTCAGCTCATATGTCTAATAGAAGCAACATGGCAGAAGGAGCTGGAACCGGGTCAGAGGCGGACCTGGGTTTCGGAAACCTCGCTGCTTAGCCTCTGCGAGACGCTGCGCGGCTACAGAATGAGACGTAATCACCCCAGGCTGCGTCTCTGCGCAATGAAGAGCAGGGACATGTGCCGTGAAAATGTTCTTTCCAGGATTAAATTAAAACACTGAGTACCGAACACGCTGCTTACCACATAATGTGCAGTCGGCGGATGGCTGCTGTCATTACTTGATTAGTTTATAAACCAGAAGCCACATCGCACGGTGTCTGACACCAGGGAAACAGTGGTCCTCCCCTGCAACAGCAGAGCTGAAGAGTGTTCGCGGGATATTTCCTTACCCGCTGGCTCATTCCTCCGACTCCCCAGTGCTCAGCAGCAGTAGAGTTTGGTATGAGAACTCCACTTGAAAGAAGAAGAAACCAACATCTCGCTGCCAGTAAGCAGCAGAACCGGGACCACAGTCATGGCCTTTTAACCTCAAGCTGAGGCTCCAAGGTCCCCATCGTGCAGCCCACGGGCCTGGTGCCCAGAACGTGCGTCATCGTCATCCCTCGGTCTCCACGGAGCCTCCCGGGTTGTGTATGTCACAGGGTTGTAGGGTGATAAAAGCTGGAAATGCCCCTGGAAATCCCAGCCTCCTCCCCCTGAAGACGCTCGCTAGCCCTGCAGAGAAAAGCACAGCAGGGAGGTAAGAAACCCGGGGCTGAATGCAACGATGCTGGGCTCCGTGACCACAAGCAGGTAAAAGGGTCTTGCCGGACGGGTGGCCGGTCCCCACGTCCCTCCACCCCTCCTCACCCTCCCTCTAAAAGAAAAAGAAAAAGAAAAAAAGTCTTGCTGAGCTGTAGCTTCCTTATCGGCCATTTAGGGGTCAGAAGACTGGCTACCTCTTCTGCTTCTAGAGACAGTTCAGCCCTGGCTGGGTTGGCTCAGTGGTTGGAGCGTCGGCCCCTGGACCAGGGAGTCCCGGGTTCGGTTCCCGCTAAGGGCACGTACTTCGGTTGCAGTTTGTCCCCGGCCTCGGTTGGGGTCGTGCGGGTGGCGGCCATTCAATGTGTCTCTCTCATGTCAATGTTTCTCTCTCTCTCTCTCTCTTCCTCCCTCTCTCCCTCCTGCTCTCTCTGAAGATAAATGCAAAAATGTCCTCAGGTGAGGATTAAAACAAATAGAGCTCAGTGGGTGTGTGTTGTAAAGCAATGGCCACAGTGGCCATGCCATGAAAACCTCTCTGTGAAAGGCACACATCACCCAGCCACCACCCTGATTATTATTATTACAAGTCCACGAGGCTGACCCACCACTATGTTCGTCTCTCCTACTGGCTCTCCAACTTTACAGAATATGTACGCCACTGTGGCCAGGAACTGCCTCTGTGGCTGTTCCCCCAAATCGGTTCCTATTTCTTGACTGTCACAGTGAATGAGTGATTGTCAATCCAAGGCTGTCGTCTGAAGCCTTAGCCTCGGGGAATAATCACCTTTGAGTTCGTATGGGGGGCTCTTCTCTCTCCCTTGCAGAACGGTGGTTCTATGGTCCTTAAACCTCAAGACACGCCTACAGTGACATAGAGAACACAGCGGCATACCAGAACCCACGGACAACCTGTACAACGAACCGATCAGTAAGATGCTGTCCCCACACCGAGCAGGGGTGGTTGTGCCTGGTCCATGCATCAACAGCTGCTGATGGCGAAGAAGCTTGCAACCCTACATTCCTGCTCCTTCAACCGCTGTTCCTTTTCGTGTGTCCCTCTGTCTTCACCACCTTGCTCCTTCACTCACCTGCTACACGTGCGGCTGAGCCGGGGATGGGGTCCCGGGCGCTGGCCTGGTCAGGGAGGACCTGGGCTGTCTCCCTCCCGTGTGTCCTCCGCTTGCGACTCTCATTCAATTCCTTCTGGACACAAGCTACAAGGCACAAGGGGTCTTTTTGATTGAACAGTGAAAGGAGCCTATTAGAAATGTGAAATCATAATTCCCGGAGGTTTCGGGACTTTAAAAAATGTGGACAGCTGCTGGCTAAAGAACTGAGCAATGTTTAAGTCAGGAAAATATCCTAGGTAATGGGGCCGGAGAGCCTAAATCAGTGGTAAATACTGCTAAGCCATCATTACACACTAAATAGTTGCTAGTCGTTTCGCCGTTTTCCACGGAAAGCTTACGCGCCGGAATTCCAGCGCCGAGACTCCATTCTCTCCCACAAATCAAAATCCCCGTTCCCGCCAACGACAGAGATCTGCCCGGAGAGCATTAACGGTCCCACGAAAGCCACAAACGCAAAGCCAGTGCAGAGTTCAAAGTCCCCGAATGGAAAAAGCACTGAAAGTCACCGGTTCTTTCTGAGCAGGGGAGAAGACGGGGAGCCGGCGTTAGGGTCAGGAGAGAGGAGCGGCAGGGAGGCAGGGACCCACCGCCAAACATGAGCCAAGTGGCCTGGAAACTCTCAGACTTGGCGGACCTTCCCCTTTCCGGCCCCTCTTGGGCGAGCGGGTCACACTGCGGCTGGAACGTTGAGTGGCCCCCGTGGGGCCTATATTGGGAGCAGAAAGCGAGGACCTGGCCTCCGACGGCGAGGCCTGGGCTGTGGGCCTGGCTCCCTCCCAGCTCCGCGGGGATTTTCCTGCGTTACCCTGCACAAGTCCCTCTCCCTGCCCTGCCCTGGTTTTATTTCATTTCTAATGAGGCCAAGCTTACCAGTCCGCCTGCATGTTGTAGTTTGAGGGATGCCAAGAAGGCACCCCTGGGACTGGGGGCCCCACTGCATAGCATTCTCATCTCCTGTTACACGGTTTCACCAACGCCTGAAACACCCGCGGCCATTACACACGGGACCTGAAAACACCGCGTGCGCGTCTGCTTCAGCCAGAGCCGGTGCCGGGCCCTGGGTCGGCTGGAGCGGGTGGAACACCGTTCTGCACCTCGTCTCGTTGGGAGGAAAATGAGTGACACGCGTGCCAGCCAGAGTCCCTGCTGAGTTGGTGGACAAAGTGCTCTGGGAAACACGAGTCTGGGCTCAGGCAGGGTCGTGAGCAAAGCCACCGGGAAGTGCGGCTGAGACCCGAGACGCACTGTGACGAGCCGGGGCGCACCTACTGCTCCAGGCGGAAGACCAGCGTGGCCGGCTTCCGTGCGGGAGGGCTGCTGGTGTGGCCTGGAACCGAACAGGAAGGAGAGATGCTTCAGGCCCTCGTCTGATCAGATTCTCTTCTCGTTATTGAGTTGGATAACTTTTCCAAAACAGGCTCGAAAAGAGAGACCGAGCGATGGTTGCCGGGGGGGGGGGGGAGTGGGAAAGAGGCGAAGAAGACAACAGAGATACATTGTACACCTGACGCAACATAATATCGTAACCAACTCTACTCTGGTTTTTAAAAAGGAAGAAGCAGCGGCTAGGAGGTTGCTGTGGGTGGAGCCTAGTAAGAGAGGGAAGGAGCTGAGAGCACTGGGCAGCAGGTCGGTCTGTGTGTAATGTGCAGCCACTCGCGGGCTAGGCAAGAGGGTGACATCCCGTTTCACTAGTACAAGTTCTCTGGCTTCAGGAAGGTGGCCTGGATGGGAGAAGGCGCGAGGGGAACAGGGAAGCCTCCCCAGAGTCTAAGCTCCACGAGGACGAAGTGTTGTGTCTCTTTCATTCACGAATTTGCTCCGGTTCTAAGAACCAAAGTTGTACCGTGAAGTTACTGAATCAGTTCAGGTGGAGAACAAAGTCAGAGCCTTACTTAAGAAAAGTCCTGTGTATGGCATTTAAGAGGGGCTCTGTCGAAAAATACTAAAGGAAAGAAGGAAGGGAGGGAGGGAGAGAGGGAAGAAGGGAGGGAGGGAGGGAGGGAGGGAGGAAGGAAGGAAGGAAGGAAGGAAGGAAGGAAGGAAGGAAGGAAGGAAGGAAGGAAGGAAGGGAGGGAGATTGCTATAACCCCCACCACCACTAAAATAAATCACAGCAGTTTGTGTGCCGTGGCAGAGTGGAGACTGAGAAGTACGCAAACTGAGAGCTACATGAAGGCAGAAAACAAAGGGGTTATCCACAGACTGGAAAGAAAGGGGGTGCGGGTGGGGGGAGGGAGACAAGTGAAGGCCAACACCTTCCGGACGGCGTGGGCAGGAAGTTAATAGCAGAGGCATTTTCTGGGATGGGAAACCCAGAAGCACAGGTAGATGACATCACCAGCCTGTGGCTTGCGTGACAACCAGCGCAGCCAGCCCAGAACTGTGCAGGGTGTGATCAGTGTGTGCTGTCACTGAGTTTTGCGGTGGTTTGTCATGTGGCACCACTGTGGCCAGAGCTGGATGAGGCGGGAATCATGAGATTCAAGAGAAAAACCATGAATTCAGTGTTGAAATGTCTAAATGCCATTGTCTGGGGATTGTTATCGAGGTCTCATCAGAGAAGACACGACTGATTAAGTCAATGTCTACTGGTGATTAAATTCGATGTCCAGCCCCCACCTCTCCTGAGGTGGGGCTGGAAGTCTAACCCTTGGCTATCCCGTGGTTGCTTTTCCTGGCACACAGTCCTCGTTCTGAAGTTACGTGGCACCCCTGGCCTTTCTGCCACCAATGAGTCATCTCATTAGCAACAAAAAGACAGGCATGGGATGAAGACAGACATTTATTATTATTATTTGCAATTTTCACTTTATATATTATTTGATTCATGTATATGATTCAAAAAGGATGAGTATATAGTCTCCCTCCAACTCCTCGAATTCAGCCTACCGGTAATGAATGACCCTCCTCGGAAGCTATATCATACACATACACAAACGGTGCGTGCACACATATGAACACATACATGATCTTTCTCCCCATGTTTTACATACTTTGCTTATTTGTATCTTGCTTTTATTGTATCACTATATTACTGTTCAGGATAGTCAATCTTGGCATATAGAGAGCTTTCAAATTATTTCTTTCTTAAGACTATTGCCTTGTAAGTACGTATTGTAACACAGTTAACCTCCACCTTTTGATGGTCGTTGAGGTTGTTTGCACTAATTGGCTACCACAGACACGTGTCATGACCAACCTTGAACTCACACGTTTGCATTACACTTGGAGCTGTCATACAAACAGGTTCCGAGTTGTGCCATTGGAGGAATATTTTCGTTAAAACTTAGAACACACGGAGGCTTGCTCGGAAGGGGTCTACCACAATGAAAGTTCTTTCACTTACTGTTAAAAATTATGATTGGCTCTTAACAAAATAGATCTTCATAACATTCCCTAGAAAGCCAAGTTTCCTGGTAGGTTAGGATGAGTAGTTCGCCAGACTGCCCATCTACATCTGTATCCATAATTATGTCATCAGAACACAAATGTGCAGTTTTTGTTGAAAACCTGGGGAAACATGGAGAAGCTCAACCTGCTGCGGTAAAGCTGGAGTCTCCGCTCCATTACCTCCGTCACGAAGGCGTTACTGTCCCCGAAACTTTCCAGTGTAAAAGACGAGCTTTTCAGACCGAAACTGCGTTTTGACCGCATTGATTTTTGTAATGGCTCAGGTCTAACAGCGAACAAAGGAGGAAGTTATGAGTGGAAAATAGACTCATGAACAAGTCTAGAAGATAAAGAAAAAATCTTCTCCCCCCGCCTCCCTCCTGGGGAATCTTTCATAAAATGCAAGTAAACTCTCTGCATAAAAAATAGGAATTGCTGATTGAAAAGGCCAAGCTCTGCATTACATCTGAGGAGCTGGATGAAGATTACATTGAGAAGCGGGACAAGTATTGTATTACCAGGTATATTCTTTATTACACCAGGACCTCTCTACTCCAAAAGAAGTTTTCCCATCGAAAAAATATCTCTCTTACACACAGCACTATACGAGAGGCAGTTGATAAATCAGAGAAATAGACTTGGACTAGAAAGGAAACCCACTCCAGCTACTTAGTTTAAACAACTAAGAGTTTGCAAACATGTGGACGGTGGGTGGGGGAGGGGCGTCGGCACAGAATTAAAAAATCAAGATGAATGGGAAAAAATAATGGAATAAACAGAGATAATCCACAAAGTAGGAGAGCTTTAAAAATGATTCCAGTGAAGATTCTCAGAGCTACCTGAGGAAAGATCACACCAACAAGGTGAGCCCAGGTGGATATGCAGTGATTCATCAGAAATGGGGAAGTACTCATGAAATTAAAACTATGATGGCTGAAAACTCCTTAAAAATAATAACAAGAGTATAACAAGAATAAAAATACACCAGAACACAAAAGAGAACAAAAAATAATATAAAGTTAAGGTCTTAAAGAAACAATCCAGAAGTGTCATCCTCTACCCGAAAGAGTTCTGGACGGGAAGAAAGAATGTGAAGGAAAATCAAAAAATCAGAAAATGCTACCAAACAGCGGGGCTGTGACCATGAAGTTTTAAGAAACAAGGGTTAGTTTAAACCCAGAATTCCATACCTAATCACAACACAAAGTGTGAGAAGAAAAAAAAGAAAGAAAGAAATTTTAGGCATAAAAAAGATTAAGAACATTTGTCTTCATGATGTCTTCTGGGAGGGAAAAAATCTTGACCACGTATCCAACCAAACTGAAACAGAAAGGATCTGAAAAGAAACCCCCGTGGGGCTGGCTCCGGGGTGCGGGCGAGGCGGTGTTCCTCTAGTCTTCCCCGGCAGACAGTGGGTCCCCTTCCGGACATTCCTCCATCTAGATGGACGCAACTGTTCTTGTCGAGGGAATATGATCAGACACACATGCTGCATGCAGCCCAGAGAGATTAGAGGTGCGTGGCCTCCCCCTGTCCTGTCTGTGCCGAGCCTCTGGCTGGTGGCAGGGGCTGGAGGACCCTGGAGATCACTGAGATGCCCGATGGGAATGTCTGCTTGCAGAATGTCTCACAAAGCAGATCTGCCTTCCAGCCCTCGCTGGACTTGGTGATGAGTCGGGTTTGGAGCTGTTATAGCATTTAACCTAGCCCGATCAGTACAGAAACATCACGGGGGGACCTGGTGGACAAAAGGCTCTGCAGCAGCTGGTAAGGCACCAAGTCCAAATCGGAACGGATTCGGAGCCCTCTCTCAGTTTATCTTGGAAAAGAACATCGACTACACAAAGACTACAACTAAAAAGCCAGGAAATTGTATGGATGTGGTAGAGAACATGTATGGTTCTTCTGTTAGCAAACAAAAGAAAGCAATCGGGAACACCAAGAAAGAGGAACGGCCCTGGCCCGTGTGGCTCAGCTGGTTGAGCATCGTCCCCTGCACCGCAGAGTCGCCCGTTCAATTTCTGGTCAGGGCGCATACCAGGTTGTGCCTTTGCTCCACGGTTGGGGTGCAAACAAGAGGCAACCGCTGGATGTTTCTCTCTCTCATCGATGTTTCTCTCCTCTCTCTCTGCAATACATAAACACATATTTTAAACCATTTTCCACATAAATAAATAAATAAATAAATAAATAAATAAATAGAAAAGAAAGAGTAAGGGATGTAGAAGAGCATCATGGTTTGAGTATGAAGCTGTGGAATGATATCGGGCAAATGGAATAAAGTCTATTTGAACTTGACATTGGAAGTTTTCACTGTTAATGCTCAACAAGATAAGATCCCATTTCCTTCGCGGAGTCCAAGGCAGCACAGTTACTGTTACTCCATTGACATCATCGTAAAGAATGTGTGTTTGCTTTCAAGTATTTAAAAGCAAAAAAATAAATAAATAAAACTTTAACACAGAAGGTGAATGTTCAAGTGCTGCTATCGGACAAGCAGTTGTACAGCTGACAGAGCTTGGAGATGTCAGAAGGGGGGCCCGTCATCTGCTGAGGCCCCAGCGCCCTCACCAAAATGGTGGGACACCAAGAAGCGCCGTCAAAGTCAGGTGGAAAAAGAAACACAGTTTTAATTGTAACACTCACCAGCCCCGGAGAGTGGCGCCTGTCAGCCCAAGGTCCAAGTTCATGGCAGAGTCACTGGAGAAATATGTAATACTAAATTTTTAATATCATTTTAGTAACAATTAAAAGAAATAAAAATAAACAATCCTACTAAGGGGTGAGACTCAGGAAGGAGGGTAAGAATGAGGAATGAGGAAATCTTCATTTTTTTGTTTTTTTCATTTAATACCGACATCCGATTTTTCAAGGAATGTACATATTTTTACTTTTATGGTGCTGTCAGCCAAGACGAAGAGGAGAAAGAGCAGGTGTGTGTGAAGCAGGGGTGGATCAAGATTTCAGTTGCAACTTGTTGAGTCATTTATTTGAAATCTTCAGATCAAACCGGAGCGTTTACCCTGAGCTCCCTGAAAGAGGGATTATAGAAATACACTTGGTACACAATGGGGGGCTTTCGTGTCCCCGCTTTGAAATTTGCATTTTTATTTTGGAAGGAATTTTCTGTTCAAAGTTTCTGTTTGGTGTCCAATATATCCACTTCTCTGACTTAAAGAAATCAGGTTTAGTAAAAACCAAAGCACAGGCAAGTTTCTCATCGTCCGTCATCAAAGTTCTGCTTTAATGCATGTTTTCCAGGGTCTTCTCAAGTGCTTACATTACTGAGCTAGGGAATTCACAAAAACCCAAGTTCTCTGATTCGTAAGCATCTTACGGTGCCTTAAGTGACGTGTCATGACCCAGTTTGTCACTGGGTTATGAGGCTCCTTCCTGAGCGCCCCTTGACGAGCTGAGCAGCCTGCGGTGATTCGTTGGTCTTAGCCAAGGAACAGGGCACGGCAGAGGGATGGAAACACAGGCCGATCTTTGGCAGGCACCCGGAGGTCGGGATTAAAGGCTGGCATTCGGTGGTGACTGAGAGCCAATAACACGTGCCGCGGAAGGAGAATTAAACTGCTTAGGGTCCAAAGGAAATGAGAGGAGAGACAGCGACATGAAGTCAGGTGATGCTCTCACACAAAGAGGAAGCCTTAAGAAGATGACAGCTCAAAGACCTAGATGTCCTCCGAAGGAAAGAGACAAAAACTCGCTGCACGATGAATTGTTTGAACGCGGAGACTCATTGTTGACTTGAAACCCTCCGGTCCCATGACAGACACTGGATGGGTAGTTATCAAATGAACTAAAAAGGAAAGAATGCAGAATGGATGGGGATGGCGAGAAGTCTGGGAGACCTGAGAGAAAACAAGTGTGCTGAATAGCACTGTTTTTATAAGACCGGACTTCGTTCCCGCACCCAGCAGTTTGGAGGTCCTACTATGTGCGAAGTACTCAATGGAGGTGAGAAGAAATGAATGGAAACCTGAAGTACAGGCTGGGGCGGGTCCCGAGGGAAAGAGAGAGAAGGGTGGAAAGAGGGGAATTGTGAACTAAGATTAATTTAGGAGCTTAGCATCTAGACGTCTGCTGCTGGCCTCAAACACGAGAGTCATAATTATCTGCATTATATGAAATAGCCTGTGCAGCCAAATAGCTCTCATGCCAAGTCCCAGTGTGGATGGGCCCAAGCCCTTTCAAAGGGCCATGAGGCACCTGAGAGTCTGTGTCCGACAGGACAGTCCCTACACAGAAATTGCTGGAGGGTTACCAGGTCCTAAGAAAACAACTCTACATCATGGGAGGGAGCAGACATAAGAACGAGGTCTGCTCTGCAGTGTAAGTGAAGGGACTTGGCAGAAGCATGAAGTCATCGTCTTCCTTAGGCCCTCCCCTTGGACATGATGGATTATGAGCATGGAGACCATCATCCCCCTCCTAGATGCTAAGGCCAGCTTCAGAGTATGTGAGCAAAACCTACTTTCATTCCCCCATTCTCTGAAGCAACCTGAGTGTGGACCGACCTACATTAACCGCAGAACGGCAGGTCTGCGGGAGCCACCGACCTTCTGGGTGCACTTACTTTCTAGGGCAACAGATGGGGGCCGAGAAGAACCTCTGCTGGTCTGAATTCATCCGTCTCTGTCTCACCCAGGTGAAGATACCTTCCTTCAGGTGCACGCCACCCCCAGCCAGGGAGAATTCTCAGAGTCGGCATCCATCTGGAGGATGCTGTGGCTTCCCCTCAGCCTGGGTGTGGGTTCGACATGACTCTTCCACAGCTCCAGGTAGAGCCTGCCGACTCGGAGAAACCGTGGCGTGAGTGATAATGAATGCGGGTGAGACCGAAGGTAAAACTGACCTTGCATTTGTGAACACGCAATGGTTACGAAGGGATTTTGCATTTAATCCTCATAACATCCCTGCAAGAAAGGCATCATTGCCCTTATTTTATAAACCAAGAAACCAAGGTTCGGGGAGGGGCAGGGTCCCCTCCAATCCTGCAGCTGATGAGCAGGAGAGCCAGAGCTGGTCACCCCTCATGCCCCTTGCCCCGTGTCTCCTCGCTGCCTGTGCAGAGGTCGAGAAGCAGAGCATCCCTGGCAGGTGGCACAGGACACACACAGGCACACTGGCCCGAGCACTGCCCCTGGGCACAGCAGCTGGTGGCTCTTCGCTGCCTCGGCAGACTTTTACTGACCCCTGCAATGTGCCAGGGACAACATGCACACAGCTTCTGGTGGCCCGGGACACCTGAGCAAGCCCTGGAGCTGAGCCGAAACGGGTAAGGGGACACACAATGTTAGGACAGGTCACGCGCAGCCAGGGCGTCCGGGGAGGCTCAGTGACCAAGGGACCTTGTGGCCGATACTGAGCAGTGGAGGCGGGAAGCGTTGGGCAGGCACAGGAGGCAGCGAGACCAAAGCCCAAAGGAAGGAAAGGTTTCGGAAAGTGAGAAGCTAACAGGCCAGAGAGGGGAGAGAAGCAGACAGAGGAGGGACAGAGGACGCGAGATGGAGCTGGAAGGGTAGCACCAGAAAGTGAGGAGCCTCCTACTTTAACGACCCGAAGACCTCAGTGCAGGGGGCCAGCCCCGGGCTCCCAGCTGTCAGGGGCCCCCTGCTGTGGGAGGAAGGCAAGCCCATTACGCTCTTTAATCCCTCCCAAGGGCCGGTTCCTCCTGGCAGGAATGAATCTCCGGGTCTCCCTGTCCGGCCCACATGGCCTGGGCCCGAGGTCTGGGCGCCTGCTTCCAGGTGCAGTCCCACCCGGGCCGTATAAAGGGGATTACTCCCTTCCTGCAGCGGCTCCTTGCGGGGGGCCGGGCCCCTGGCCTCCAGGCAGACACGTCACAAGCTCATATCTAACGTGGAAACCCAGCATCACACCCGGGCTCACGGCCCTGTGGCTTCCAAGCGGACAGTCCCTGCCTCCGCTTTCAAAACAGGCCGAGTGCCCACGGGTGGACGACTGCTCTCTGACTGCAGGGGTGTCACTCCCTGCCCTGGCTCATCTGTGAAAGGGGGTCCCCGTTTCTTTCGGCCATTTCCGAGCTGCAGGGAGTTCGAGGTAACGGGGAAAGTGCAGGGACAGGAGCCCCCACTCCGACACCAGCTCTCCCACCCCCGGGGCTCCTGTCTTCGGTGTCTCGGTGTCTGACACCAACACAGGGCATCAGTCAGCAGCCGGGCCCCTTTCAATGTGGCATTCTGTGCTTTCCTCTGTGAGGAGCGGACTGTGAATATTCTGAGAATTTTTAAATCCTAAGACTTGATCTCAGTGCGGTTCCATTGCTGTATTTTTCTAAGTGTCATCACTACTAAGAATTTGGGGCGATGGTGCAGAGGATAGGTAGGAGGAAACACACTCTTTTTTGATAGGGGAGCATACTGGTCCCCATTCCCCACCCCATCGTCCTGCCTTGAACTTCCTCCTGTGTCCCGCCAGGGCCTTGCTTTGGGACAATGTTATGTCAGTGAGTATGACACAAACGGACTCCAAAACACTCGGATGACTGGGGGGCTTCTCTCGCCTTCTGCCCTGGCCACGCGAAAGACCAGCCCAGCGGGCCCCCGGGCCCCGGGAGAGGGCGAGGAGCCGGCCACCGACCTGCACAGACGCGAGCCAGCCCCGCCAATCTGCGGACAGGGGAGTGGGCCCGCTCGCCTGCCAAGCCCATCCCAGATGACCCGGTCCCTGCTGACGAACCAGGCATGTTTACTGTCCATGCCGCCGAGGTCGAGGGCGGTAACGACCCGGCGCTATTTCAGCAGCTGGTGCCTACGTGGTTCACAAGCGCGTTAGTCCGCAGAGGATGTAACCGACTGGTCTCCCTGCCTCACATTTCCGTGTCTTCATCTGTCCTCTGTCTTTCCTTCTGTCTCAAAGGCATGCCCCCCTCTGACCCCACCTTCTCTGACCCGGTCCCTGCCTTCCCACCTGCCCCGACACCGCTCCATCCCGCAGTTCACCCCTCAGGAGGGTCACTGCTCCTTCACATCTCGAAGGGAGACTTTTCTCAGACAGGTGGACACAGGGAGAGACCGCGGTGTCTGGAAACCAGTGGCCGTAGCAACCTGTTTCGTCTCGGGGATGTCAAAGAAAAGTGTCCGTCCTAGGGTAGTCTCTGGAGGAAAGAGAGGGACGAGCACCCCGAAAGGGGTCATGACCAGCCTTCTTGACGCAGCTCACACCCGGGAAGGGGCCCGACAGGAAACCGAGGACGACAGCTGCACATGGGGAGAAGGGGGACAAACACGACCCTTCGTGAGGCTGAGCACGGAGGGAAGGGCCGCACCCCCTCAGACCACCGCAGCCCGCAGAACCTGCCCACTCAGCCCAGGCGGTGAGGAGGGCAAAGCCCCGCACGAGGCAGTGAAGTTGCCCAGAGACGTCTCTCTCTCTCTCCTTCCCCCTCTCTCTAAAACATCAATGAAATCATTTTTTTTTCATGAATATAGAAAGTAGCGAAAATGCACAAAGGGGTCATGATCAGGAGCCTACTGGAGCGTTCTTTTCTAAGTGTGCGCGCCATGCTCTGTGAGAGCTCTGTGCCAGGGGCACTCGGCCCGCGTGCTGGGACAGAACAGCCCGCTACAGACAGGGCACTGACCCAGGTCTCTGCCTCCTACCCAGGACCCGCGGCAGCTGCGCAGGCAAGGGTGCCGTGGGGAGGTGGGGATGAAGCCCAGTGGGGAGACAGCACCCTACCTCCCAGCACAGCCTGCGCTGGACCCCGCGAGGGCACGTCTCAGCACGAGCTGTCCTGCTGGGAGCCAGCTGTCCACGAGGGATCCGGTTTCCAGAGACAGCCAGGGAGAGACAGGACCGGGCTGTGCGTGCCCAGGTTCTCGTTCCATGATCAGAAGCACCGTTGGGAGGACGGGGTGAGGCAACAGGACGGGTCAGAAGGGTCACTCCCCCGGCCGGTCCGCAGGGAAGGACACACGGGACATGGGAGCAGCATCCTCACTCATCAGACCTCAGTCCGCGGAGCAGGGGGACGGGCAGGGCACCAGGTCAAGCAGCCGGTTCAGAGCCAAGGGTCCATGCATGACCCCAAACCAAAACCAACAGCAAGGCCCCAAACAAGCCCAGAACTCCGAGGTGGCCCAGGTTTTCTGTTGCTCCCGGGCCCTCTCTCCAACTCTCCCCCCCCCACCCCCAAGCCCTGCCAACCTCGTGCTTCCACTGTCTCTGCCGGCAGAGCACCCCAAACTTAGTCCTCCCCAGTCCTCTCAGAGTCCACTCCACACCCCCACACAGTCTCGCGCGCCTCCCTTCTGGATCCCACGCACCGGGAGAGCTCGGCTCTCGGGAGCGTGTGACACTGTGCGGGCTGCAGCGGAGAAAGGGGCGCAGGTCCCCCTGCAGAGCTCCCAGTGCCAGGACAAGGGCAGGAGAGCTGTCAGCACCTCCAGACCTCTGGTTCCAAAGCAGCAGCTTGGCCCTGATTCAAATCCACACGTCGCAGGTGAGGGGAGGTGACCTGGGCCGGCACAAACATTCCCTTCCTTCCCTCAGGTGACTCAGCTCTTAGGTTCGGTGATTTTCCTGCTCTCGACCTCGCTGGAGGCTGCTAATTTGAACAAGGCATCATCTTTACACACTGAAAGCTGGACTTAATTGTAAAGCTCGTGTCGGAACTACCAAGATGGTTTTTCTAGAATATGGATTTTTTTTTCTCTTAACTCGGCACTGGGTTTTGCAGGTCATGTGCTGCAGGAAGCCATTTGCTTACATTGCTGACATATTATGTTTAATTAATGAATATGGAATTAATACAATTGCATATTAAATTATGTTACATATTGTATGTTTGATATTGCATATTGTAGATTACATTATATGTAAGCAAATATATATATATAGATATATGTATATATGTGTGTATATATATATGTATAATATATGTTGGTTCTGTTTCTTTAAAGAACCCTGACTAATACATCAATCAAACAAAACATGGGAGTACCTATGGCTTAGGGAGGTATAAATACCTGCTTCGTCCAGCCAGTGTGGCTCAGTGGTTGAGCATCGACCCAGGCACCAAGAGGTCACCGGTTCGATTCCCAGTCAGGGCACATGCCCAGGTTGTGAGCCCGATCCCCAGTGGGGAGCACGCAGGAGGCGGCCAAGTGGTGTTCTCTCTCATCGATGTTTTTATCTCTCTCTCCATCTAACTTCCTCTCCCTCTAAAATCAATGAAGAAAAAAAAAAAAAATACCTGCCTCCTTTATCTTTTTCCTGAGCATTTTTATTGAGACGTTATTTACACACTATACAATTCACCCTTTAAAATTCACCCTTTAAAAATACAAGTCACTGATTTTTAGTATATTCTCCGAGTTGTGCAACCGCTGCCACAGTCTAGTAGAACATTGTATCACCCCCAAAACAAACAACATGCCCATTAGCATCACTCTCCACCTCCCGCCCCCCAGCAGCCCTGAAACCACTCTCTAGATTGGCCTGTTCTGGACACGTCACACGAGTGAAAGCAAGCAATTGTGCTCTTACGTGACTGGCTTCCTTCACTTAGGAAAATGTTTCCAAGGTTCATCCACGCTTTAGTATTTATCAGTACTTTATCATATTTTATTGCTGAATTGTATCTCATTATATGTATATAATGTATTTACCTTATTCATTCATCAACTGATGTACAACTACGTTGTTTCCACATTTGGTTGCTATAAATAATGTTGTTATAAATATTTGAGTGCAAGTTTTTGTGTAGACATATATTTTCATGTCTTTTTCCATATGCCTAGGAGTGGGATTGCTGGGTCATTCTCCTTTATCTTTAAGCAAGAGAGAGAGGAAAAAATTTAAAAAAACAAACAAACTGGGAGTGGAGGGAAAAGAGGATAAACCATACAGTTATCACGGAAGCCACTGAGAGTGTCCTATGAGAGTGTATTAGTTTCCTCTTGCTGCTGTAACAAATACCACAGATGCAGGAGCTTAAAGCAACACTTTCCTTTTTTTTTTTTTCTTACATGTAGTTCTGAAGTCCAAAACAGATGGCCAGGACTACACCCCTTCTGCAGGTTCCCGGCAGGAGTCTGCTTCCTTGCCTGTTTCAGTTCTGGAAGAGGCGTTCTGGCTCCCCCAAGGCCCTTCCCCATCTCCCAAGCTACATCTGCAATCCCAGCCTCCCTCTCTTCCTCCCCCTCTCCTCTCTCTCAATCACTCTCTCTCCCTCCAGCCCCATTTCTGCCCTTGCATTGTCTTCTCTCTCCTCCCTCCCTCACCATAACCTGCGGTTACACTGAGCTCATTCAGAACAATCTTTCCATCTCAAGATCTTTTACTTAATCCCATTTGCAACGTCCCTTTTGCCATGTAAAGTAACAGATTCTTGAGATTGGGATGTGGATTATCTTTGGGGGAGTCCTCATTCTGCCTACCACAGAGAGACTACCATAATTGTGATTTCTTTATACCAGATACTTTGGGAGTAGCAGGTTCAGTCCAGTGATATTATAAACTTGAATTATCTAAGCATAGAAATTAAAATTAATTTTGATTTTATAAAATGAGAGAAACATGTTCTGCTATTTTCATGTAGCCAAATATGAATCTTAGTGCTACAGAAGTGATTGATCAGAGTAATTTTATCAATGGGGTCTTGGGTTGCATTTCTAGGGGTCAAATCTTAGCTCTCCTGCTTACCAGCTAAGCGTTTTGGCAAGTTATTTAAATTTTTCTATGCCTTAGTTTCTTGGTCCATACAATGGAGAAAGCAAGAATATTATTTTATAGACTTGCTTTAAGAATTAAATAAGATAATACAGGAAAGGTGCTTAGAACAGTGGCCCGGAACGTAGTAAACATTAATGCATGTTTATCATTGTAAAAATACCAAAAATATTTTTACTGAGAATCAGTCAGTCTAAAACCCTATAAAGCACTAAAAGTGTGTTTCTACAGGAGAGCTTAGTGGTGTACCAGGAACCTCCCCAGTTCTGTTTCTTCATGGAAGATCACTTTTCAGGGTAACAATTTCTGAGATTCTGAGTCAAGCCAGCTGTCTTGATGCTGAAATGCTTGGACCCTTCTAGAGATCCTAAGCCTTACAACAGAAAGTGAGGCTGGAGGTCTTTGTCCAATGTCACACTGTGACTTTAATCCTGCCAAATAGCACAACACTCATAATCACAGTAAGACACTTAACTTTTATTAAGTACCTACTATGTTTCAGGACATGTTCTAAGCATTAAACAGGAATTCATTTGTTTTGATTCTCACTTCAGCCCAGTGAAGTGAAGAGTAAGCTCCAGAGGAGGAAACTGAGGCCCTGAGTCTAAGCATCTGGTCCAGCACTGCACAAGCTGGTAAGAAGCGAATCCAAGAGTCTACGCCTCATCTCTTCTCATCAGCAGCGTGGAACTTTCCACTCAGGAAGCGGTAAACACGGTAGCTGAGAGCCGTCTCTGGGGTCAGTCTGCCCATATGCAAAATCTACCTCTGTGACATGTGACAGCTAGATAACCTTAGGCAACCTGCTTACCTTCTCTGTGTCTCATCTGTAAAGTGCTGGTAGACATAACACCTACCTCATGGATGACTGAGGAGTGAATGAGAGCCCATGTCCCACCTTGAGCACTTCACCTCACCCACAGCAATGATCAACAGGTGCTTCCGAATGGAACTGGTTTCTCCTGTAATTGATTCTTCCTTTTCTAGCTCTTCGATACAATTAATTCTAGCAGCTCTGCTCAATCCCATTTCCTGATGTTTGCTTATAAACTCAGTGTGGTCCTCACAGCCTCTTGGTACATTTTCTTGCTTACCCATTCATTCATTCATTCACGCACTGTGTTATTTCTTTAACGTCTGAGCCTCCAGTGTCAGCTCAATCCTGCATCATAGGTTCTCATCCAAATGATATTATTGTCTCTATTTTTCTGATGAGAACACTGAGATTCAAAGATGCTAGGTGACAGTGGCCAAAAGTGCCATCCCAGGAAACAGGGACACCTCCCACCCAGCAGACGTTCTCACCATCCTTTTCCTTATTGAATTGTGGGATCAACACCCACTGAGCAAACACAACTGACCCTGAGGTCTCTGCTTTGGCGAGTTGCCAGCTCGTGACCCTCAGTGGTATATTTAATCTAAGCCTCTGTTTTCTCAGCGATAAAAGAGAAATTATAATATCTATCTTCCCAGGTCACCGTGTGAATAACAGTGTATTGGCATCCCTACATGGGACTAGGTGTCCAATAAAAGGTTACTTTTTGTTATTTATGTATATCTATTTATTAATTTCTTTGGGAAACTTAGTCTGCTCTTTCCAATGAAACACTAAGATGCTCTTTGAAAAGAGTGCATTAGGGAAAACTTTTCTTCTAAGTTTGTATTTGATTTTAATGTAAATGATGCAAAGGTAGCTGGAACATTGTCCACATCTGCTACGGAACCCCTGGGAGTCAGCCGGAGGAGAAGATTTGACTCCGAAGCAGGTGTCTGGACAGAACACAGTGGTCGGCGTGAAGGCTGGACCTTCCTTCAAAAGCCCTAACAAACTAAGAGGGAAAGTCCAAGGGAACTGTGAGAAAACAATAATTAATGACTACAAACACTGCTTCTCATCCTCATGATAAAGTTTCTGTACAGAGCCATAAAGAGAAAAACTCCACGTCATGAATTCTCCTTCTAATGCCAAAGCATCATTGACCAACTGCAACGAAACCTTACTAACACAGACAACGATCCAGGAGTCAGATGGACTGGGCATTTCGTGTACAATATTTCATTTTTCACCCACACACCAGTCGTGGGTTGAATTATTTTCCCCATCCCCAAATTCATATGTTGAAGCCCTAGTCCTCAGTACTTCAGAACAAGATCTTATTTGGGGGTAGGGTCTTTGCAGATGTAATTCGCTAAGATGAGGTCATTAGGGTGGGCCCTAATCCATTATGACTGATGTCTTTTTTGAAAAAAAAAAAAAAAAATTGGCCCAGCTGGTGTGGTTCACTGGTTGAGCATCGACCCCTGCATCAAGAGGTCACTGGTTCAATTCCCAATCAGGGCACATGCCCAGGATGTGGGCCAGATCCCCAGTGGGGGGCATGCAGGAGGCGGCCGGTTGATGTTCTCTCTCATCGATGTTTCTATCTCTCTCTCCCTCTCCCTTCCTCTCTCTCTAAATCAATAAAGCAAAAATGTTTTTAAAAAAGAAAGTTTGGACACAGACAAAGATGAAGACAGAGATTGGGGAGATGACTCTATAAGCCAAAGACCACCACAGATGGCCGCACCCCCCAGAAGATGGAAGAAAGGAACGGACCAGGTTTCCTCCCCCCGCCTGAAGAACACCTGCCACCCAGCCAGCACCTTGAGCTTGGATGCCGAGCTTTCAGAACCCCGAGACAATAAGGTATCATCGTCTAACTCACCCATTTTGTGGTACCTGGTAATGGCAACCCTAGCAAAGTAACTCAACAACCCACAGAGAGAAGTTTTATTCCCACTTTTTGGAACCTGATGCCTAGGAAGTCTGAGTGTCTTGCCCAAGGACTCGCAGAGAGTGTGCCTGACAAAGCTGATGGGCCAGCCTCGCTCCAAGCCCAGGCTGGAAGGCGCCTTCTGATCCTTCCGAAGGGAAAGACCGTCCCTCTGTGTAACACCAAGCTGGGCAGCGGAACTTTCTCAGAAACCAAGCACGTTTTGTACAATACTCATTCACATAAACAAAGATTATTGACCTGCCCCAGTGAGAAATACCGCCACACTTCAATCATGATAACACACATTTAAACAGCACTTTGAAGCACTTACTGGTGTGGGCTTCAGTGCCGGCACCCCAGAGCAGGAAAGCACACAGGAGGCTGGGGGCTGGATTTGCCAGAGTGAGGCAGCGGGCACGGGCCCAACCAGCACTGGAACCAAGGTCGCCGAGGCCACCATGCTGCCTTCCTGTTGAGAACACAAGTTGACCTGCTCCTTCTGCACCTGACAGCCCTGGTCCTTACCTGGGAAGCAGGGGACGTCCTGGGCTGTCAGGCCACCCTGTTTGGAAAAGCACAACCTCTGCAGTGAGTGGGCACGTGCGAGTTCAGCTGCTACCCTGAGCGAGACCCTCAGTCTCTTGAGCTGTAAAGTGTACTGTTGTGAGGGTGAGTAAGACGAACTAGAAAAACCATCCGGTGACAGTCCAGCTGAAGAGGTTGCATCGCACTATTCAGAAGAACACCTGGATCAATTCCAGGTCACCAATTACTCCAGGTGCCACAGTGGGTTTATTTCACCTTCCTTTGTCTCTCTGTCAACGCATCTATACTCAGGTTTTGTGTTGCGTTCATTCAATAACCGTTTCTAGAGTTCCATTTCTATGAAAATGCAAGGAATTAATAATGAGGAATCTAAAGAGATATCAGAAGGCTCTAAACATAGAAGGAATCAAATATTTGCTTAATGAATAAAAACTGCTATACCCAATCCCACCCCCAAGACTCAAATAACATGTCGTGATGAATATAAAAAAGATCGATGTCAGCCAGATAGTACCTGCGCTGGTGAGAACAGGAAGAGAGTCCATTTACTCCAGAAAATTTGAAACCAAAACCACTGCTTTAATTAATAAGAACATCTCATGTCTTAGTTTTAATTTTAATTAAAATCCAAAAGTTTTATTAAGAAAAACCCTCTGGGCAATTTCTTTTAAGTTAACTATGAATTTAATTTTAAATCCTCTCATCCCCTAGTTCAATGTTACTACAAATAAAACATGCTTTAAACACATGTTCCTATGCAAATATTTTTTAGAGAAACATATATGGATTCGTCTCGAAGGAATTCCCATAAACCTGTTGAAGCCCACATCTAATCTGGGCTTGATATCTGGTAACTGGAGCTGCTTGGAAGACATATCTCATCGTTTTCCTTTGGAAACCAACCTCCAATGATCATGGAGTGTTCAAAGTCAATACCTATTAATGCTTGTACATATGGTATTAATTCCACATTAATTCTGTCAAAAGTGATATCATAGTTAGAAGTTCCAAATGATGACATCACTAAAACAACTTGGTTTTCATGAGCGTGGGACCAGTCAGTGCCAAAATCCAGTTCAATCTATTCGTCCGTCTATTCTGACAAGTTCAGTTTAATTAGTTCACGGCCTCATAACGAACAAGAGACTGGCTTTCTGTCCGGTTGCCAGAGCCATTTCTATTCTCTTCAACTTAAGTGCCAAATGCTTACACTGCTTTGCCCAATTTATACCTTTGCCTATAATGACTGGTCCCCAAGGTGTGATTGTCCTTTCTCATAAGAGTTTGTGCAGCTGCCAACATGAAGTTGTAAATAAATTGTAATACCGTTGCTATGAGGTGTAAAAATCCCACAGCTCATATCCAGAGCCTTGTATAATAAACTCAAGTAAACATTCCATTTCCTGCAAGTGATTGTGGTCTGTGACTAGATTTAGAAAACAGGGCAGTAAGTCATCTTTCTTTAATGAGTCGTTGAAAACAAAGTCGTATCCCATGAAACCAAACCCTGTCCTTGACAAAAACAAATAGCTTATTTGTAAAAGACCCTCCAAAGGGGGACAGATTTTCCTGTCGCTCATGAGCTGAGTTCCTTTTTTTTTTTTTTGGTCACAAGATGCTTAAACAATAGCAGCCCCCCTGTCCCAACAGCACCCATTGCCAATGAAGTCAAGAGATTGGTTTTCTAACAAGAAACACAGCGTGCTCTAGGAGGAAGGAATGACAAAATCAGATGCAGAGGGGCCTGGTTGGATGGCTTGCTCCTCTCCTTATTGTGCGACCTGGGTCATTTCAAAGTTCTGTGCCTCAGTTTCTTCCCCAGTAACTCGAGGAGAAAGACGCCGACTCAGTGGGGTTGGTGTGATTGTGAAGAGAGATCATTACATGCAAAGCACCTAGCAACAGTCCTATCCAACAGTAGGTGACACGGAATGGTAGTCTCTTCCTCCTTTTCCTTTGTAATGGACAGAAAACCTTCATTACTTAGTTTCCACTGGACCAACCCTGAGCCCACTCTGTGGAAAGTGGTACAAGTGAGGAGGAAATCAGGTTTTTCCTGGCATCGCTATTCCTGAAGCCCCTGCTAACGCTTTCTTATTGAATTGTCTCATCTGTGAATGGTCACCAAGACTGCCTAAGTGATGCCTTACCTGCAAAGTCCAGTAATTTCTAAAATTTGTTTAAACTATTAAAATCAATCTCATTTTATTATTTTATCACAAAGGGTTTATTGATAATTTTTCTTATTTAATCATAATAGTATTTCAGAAGAGTAAATGCTTCATGTTAGAATTTTATCCTGCAGAACTCAGAGAGACCATGGTTCAACTTGAGCATTAAATAAAGTTTACATTTGAATGAATTAGGTCAAGAAGTAACTGAGGATTAAGGAGACTTTTTTAATTGAAATTATTGGGGTGACATTGGTTAATAAAATCATAGCGATTTCAGGTGTATGGTTCTACAACCCGTCATCTGTAGACTGTATTGTGTTCACCACCCCAACTTAAGTCTCCTTACATCACCATGTATCCCCCTTTACTCTCTCCTACGTTCCCACCCTTTCCCTCTGGCAGTCACTACACTGATGTCTGTGTCCTGAGTCTTTCTATTTTTTTTTTCTTTACTAGATTAAGGTCACTTTATGCTCAACAATAGCCCAGATCTTATAGTAAAAATTAAGTTCATCAAGATTAACAATTCATTCTCATATGTGGCAAAGACCATTAATGCAGCCAAATATACGTGGTTTCTCCAACTCTCTGTATTTCCCAGCCGCCCTTGTAGTTAGTTTGGGACCACTGGTCTAGTGCTGGTTCATGGACCATAATCGGACGTGATAGATATATTTTCAGTTAAAGGAGGTTGAGAATCAGTGTGTCTCCTTCATCTCTCTTCTCTCCAGCTATGAAGACCCTGGAAGACATGTATCAGGTGGCACTGTGCAAGTTAATAGTAGAACCAGGTCATAGACTTTTATGTCAGTGGGAGATTAAATATCATAATATTAGTAAGAAATATAAGGGTGTTGATTGGCAGTCTTTTGTGTTAATTATCTTTCTATTGCTTCACAGAGTTCACCTTCCTTTGGGTTCAGGAGAGGTTTTCCATGGTCTCCCAGCCTTTACCAGGCTCTTCTCACCTGGTCTTTCTGTGGAACTATAGTCCACTGAGTCTGTCCTTAAAGCCAGTAATGCCATCATTTCATTGGCAACAAATGACTACATGTCTATAACCCAACATTACCACTGTGACTAAAGAGAGTGATTCATCCTTCCTTTTATACTCAATACTTAATAGAAGTGTGTCCCCTGTCACTTAAAAAAACTCCTCTGCTCAGTCCTGCCCCACGCACTTATCTATAAACCCAGGAAGGAAGAACCGAGTCTTATCCGTGTCTGAATCGACACAGTAGGGTGCCTGCTACCTTGTAGGTATGCAGGATATTTTTTTAATAAAACAGGGGGAAAAAAGATTTGGGGGTTGTTTTAACCAAAAAAGAGAAGTCTTATGTTTTTCAAAAAATACCAATCAACTAAAAACTTGAAATTTAGAACACATTTTAATCCTTTTTCTCACAACTGGAAAAAGATTCGTATTATTTGGTATTACTCGCCCAGCCTGTGGAGTGCTGATGTTCTGCGGATATACTGATGGAGACCCATTGGATCAAACTACCCAAAAACACACAAAGCAGAGGGAGGGGTGGAATGTGGTGACGTAACAAAAACTGACAAACACGTTCTCATTACCACAACTCGGACCCAAAGCCGCTCACACCAAGGCGCAAAGGTGAGAAAAGAGCCCTGTACTAGGGCCTCCTAAGTTTCAAGGTCTATAAACCCATTCTTTTTTTTTCAATTATAGTTTACATTCAATATTGTGTTAGCTTTAGGTGTACAGCATAGTGGCTAGACAATCAGATACTTTACAAAGTGATCCCCTCGGTATTTCAAGGATAGAAATCCATCCTCTCCAACCATCGCAAAAGCTCTGCGACTTAGACATGATCATTCTCATTTTAGAAATTAAGAAAAAACCACTAACGTGTATAATGTTAAATGAATTACCCAGAGGGACAGCCCCAGTAAGTGCAGGAGCCATGATTTCAACTCACGTGGATTTGATATAAACCCTGTGTGCTTTCTCCTCTACCTGCGGTTCCAGTAGTTTGGAGAGTGGATAACTAACACAGAATTTGTCAGCTTCTTAGACAACATCTGCACAGATAGCCAGAAGTGACACGCCTGGCAAAAACATGTTTTGCTAGAAGAGAATAGGAGAACAATGACACACCAAGTCTAGAAATGTTCGAGAGCTGCTTCAACATCACATCGCCCTCCATTTTCACACATACGTTTCTTAGTGTGCTCATTCAATAACTAGCCATCGAGAATTTCTGAGCAGGTATTTTTCTGGTCACTGGAAACATGGGGATAAATAAGAAATGATCCCAGCCTTCAGGAATTTTGCAGTCTGTTAAAGTAGACAGGCCCATAAATATAGAATGATAATACCGTGTAATGGGATACTCATAGCAGGGCATTCCTTTGTATATTTCCCTGGGCTGCTTTTACTGCCTTTTAGCCCTCTGTTCTCCCACTCCCCATATCCCAGAGCTCCAGAAATATCCAAAATACTATGTCAATCCACCCCAACGTTTGTTTCCCACGTCTAACTAGCGTAGCACCATCAGAGTGCACTTTTATATGATCAATCCTCTTCCTCCCTCTCCTCTTGGTAACTGCTCCTTTCAAAAGCCATCTCTCCCTCACAGAAGCCACCAGGTACTCCCTGACTCTATCTATATCTATTTTCTGCTACAACTATGTTGACCAAGTGTGGACACCTGTTTGAAATGAGGACACGAAGCTGCCCAGGACTTCTGGTCTTGGGACCAGGAATGTCATGCTTAGTCTCTCTGCGGGGCAAATGATGTGAGAAGTAAATTTCAGGAGCTATCGATACCATGTGGCCCATGATTGGAAGAGAGCCCATCTACAGGTAGAGTCCTCTAATTGCCATCCCCTGTTAGATATTTCTAAGCTCCTACAACTCAGTATATCCAAAGTTAGACTCATGCGCTTTGCCCCACACCTGGTCATTTGCCAGGGTTCATGGTAACAGTGGAATAATACTCGAACCTGCTTTATTGCACATGCCAGAAACAGGGTTTATCTTAGGCCTCTCCCTCTCCCCTCATATTTCACCATCACCTGCCCCTATTATAATCATTCCTAAATAGTTTTCTCTGTCCACACATCGTCATTTTTATCACCATTAAGCCCAAGCTATAAAAATTTCCTAAGTGACCTACCTGTAGCCATTGCCTCTCTCCTACAATCCATTTTTCAGGAAGTGGTCAACCTCAATTATTCCACCTTCATGTCTAAAACCATCCAATCAAAATAAATAAATACATAAATAAAACCATCCAATCTTTTCCCATAATGCCTTGAATAAAGCAAAAGTCCTACAATGCTCTGGGCTTTATCTTATGTTACCCTCTTCATCACGCTCAAGAGCACCACCCCCCCTTAGCCACAACAGAACCTTTGCAAACAATGCCAATTTCTACTTCTCAACTTGGTCATCTCTTCCTCAGGGGAGTGACTCTCTCCTCCATGAACAGGTCAAATGACTCATCATCAGCTCTGATAGCACCTTGTATCTTTCAGAGAAGCAAAGTAACCTGAACACTGCTCAGGGAACTTGCTACAGTGGCAGTGTCTCATATACTTGTGTGACCTTCTCCTCCACTAACCTCCACGAGGTTAAGACCGGTGGGTAGGCGCCAGGTTTGTGTCCTCTCTACATTGTGTCTCAAGATTCTATCGCAGTGACCCACACAATGTATTCCAAAATATCTGTTGTGTCAAGAATTCAAAATATTGTAAGGAGACCCTTCATTTATACTGATAATAGTAGAAAATTGCAAATATTTGAGAAAGATTGAGCCCAGCCAGTGTGGCTCAGTGGTTGAGCATCAACCCATGCACCAAGAGGTCACTAGTTTGATTCCCAGTCAAGGCATATGCCCAGGTTGTGGGCCCGATCCCCAGTGGGGGGCATGCAGGAGGCAGCTAATCTATGTTTCTATCTCTGTCTCCCTCTCCTTTCCTCTCTCTGTAAAAATCAATAAAATTTTTTTTTTTTTTTAAAGATCAAACATGAAACAAAATGTCCTCCAACAAGACATCTCTAGTATGCTTTTAAAACTGTGCAATTCTCCTCCCTCCAAATACTTGCACCATAACAATTCCTTCTACATCATGGGCTACTCTCCTGAGCACCAACATCAGGGAATCTCTTCCAAAAATCATCTTTACCCCTCCGGACTCTACTCAACAGTCATTTGTGGAGAACCCAGCACCCCCAGTGTGGAGGACTCGAGATGGATAAGCCTTGGCCCTCGTCATCCATATGCTTGTGACCACTACTGCTTCAATGACCACTCCACCAGGCCCCCCTCTCAGACACCTGCTCCCATTTCAGGCATGCTCCTCACAAATACAAGCTACAGTTAAAAAGTACTGTTGACAGGTTTCTTCCAGGGGGAATCGACCCAGCTCTGGGAGAATCTTTGTAAAACAAAACAAATACTATCTAGGTCATTTCTCTAAGTTTTCCTTAAAAAACATTAGGATTCTTTAATCATGAGTGAGCTGTGTGCTGAATCCATAAGAACTGTTATTGAGATTCACAGACAAAATAAACAGTTCAAGTGACTCCTTCTTAACAAGCTGGTTGGCAAGGGACAAAGTGCTCACCTTTTATTGTCGGAGAAGGTGTCTGTGAGTGAACCCGAACACTACCCACGACCCATAGCCATCATTGACTGCGTCTTCATTCACACATATACGGATAGGTGAGTGGGCAAATGTGTCTAGATTTTATCAGAAGTCATGGCCACGTCCACCACAGGGAGTGCACGAGGAGGAAGGGGAGGGATTTGGCCTGCATAGCGCTCGGTGTCATGAGAAAAGCAATGGACTGAAAGTCTGGACAATTTCCATTTCGTCCTGGCTTTGCTACTGATGTGATGTGCATGACCCCAGGAAAGCAATCAGCTTCTCTAGTCCCCAAGTTCCCCTTCTCAGAATGAACAGCAGGTCTTACCTTCCAAGACTCCCAACCTCTTTGACGTCGGCTACATTCTGGTTATTTCAGAATCAACATGTCACAGTTCCTAACCTGGTTACCAGGTAGAAATATATATGTAACTTGTACATTTCAGATTATCTAAAAGATGATTCTGAACTCATTGGGAAGTGGTTGGGGGCAAAGCCAGAGCCATGTCTTAGCCAGAAAAGGCTCATAACTAGACTCTCACCCCAAAACTGGAAACGGAAGTGACCGGGGCACAGAATGCCAGAGACAGGGGCACTGCCCCGAGCTCCCCTTCAACACCGCGTGAGTCAGCGGGAAACCACGGCCGAGGTGGCCGCTGACCCTCCCCAGAAGGGTTAGTGCCTCTGCCTGAGAGACGTGAAGAGTTCCTTCCCGTTGGCTGCAAGCACTTTCTTTGCTAAATAGCTCAAAACCTAACATGATACATAGACTGCAGGTTTGGGGGGCAATTCTTGGCGTCTAGAGAATGTCGCCTTGGATTGTTGAAATGCACAGCAGCGAAAAAAAAAAAGCCCAGTCTCCTTCCCGCCAGAAAAGGCACACCTAATGCCATTCCGGACGGCCTTGTTTTTTAGGAAATGGGCCCGTCATTCAAGTTGAAGGACATGGTTGAGTGACTAATTATGTTTTCTTTTGCAAACTACTTCACCGGCCATTATGCAAAAGCCTTAATGAGCTATTTCTAGAGTGGGCACATACAGCCTTCTCTATGAAACACCCAGAGAGTAAATGTGGAGCATGAGCGCCAGCTCCCACGCCGTCATCCCCAGTGGGCCTTCGAGTTCGTGGCATTAATCTCTCCTTTTTTTAAGTGCTATCAGGACTTATTGATCGTCCTACTCCTACATTTATGTTGAAAAACAACAACGGATAGTTTATGGGAGACAGATCACTCGAATGCAGCCTGACAAGTCTGTTTTCTGGCGAGCAGGAGGAAATGGGAGTGTTACCCGCACTGCAGACTGAACAGAAGCAGGACTGTAGAGTCACAATGTGGAGACCCGATTTCAGATGCGACGGGCGGTTCCAGGAACTGGCAGACTGTTCTGTAACTTTCAAAACTCTAACCTGTGGGGTGCTGTCTTGGGCCTTTATATTCATGTGGTTACATTGGAGAGGGGCCAGAGTGAAGGCCACCCCCCTTTTTACCTTGATCCTACCCCCCGGTAGTCCTGATAACTACTTTTATTCTTTTTAAGAACAGCTTTGCAGAGATACATTTTTTACGTATCATAAATTCCACCCCTTTTATGTGTATAATTCAATGATTTCTAGTTAATTTACCCAGTGGTACAGCCATTGCCATACATCAGTTTTATAACAGTCTCTCCCCCAATAAGATCCCTGGAGCTCAATTACAGTAAACCCGCTCCCTATCCCTAACCCCAGACAACCGCTCGTCTACTTCAGGTCGCTATAAATTTTCCTTTTCTGGATACTTCATATAAACAGAGTCCCGTAACGCGTGGTCTCTTGTGACTGGTTTCTTTCCCTTAGCACAGCGTTCTGAGGTTCGTCCACAGCGCCGCACGCATCGGTAGCGGGTTCCTTTACGTCCATGGCGTGGACAGACCACATGTTATCTGTCCTCCCCAGCTTCTGGGAGTTCAGTGGTTTCTGGTCTGGGGGCTGTTAGGAAGAAAGCTGCTATGAACATCTGTGTGCAGATCTGTATGTGGATATCTTTGGCGTGGGTAGGTAGGAGTGGAATTTCTGGTCTAGTTCACACTTCCATTCAATCCTCCCACACGAAGTCATTCATTGGCTTTACGTCCACATCAGTGAGCCACGCCCTATGCAAGGATGTTAAATGAATGCAGTGGACTCTATTGTGGGAGAAGACATGCACGTGGAAAGACATAAAGTGGTGCCCCAGGGGGGCATCTCTCTGGAGGAGGAGGGAGAGGAAGGGTTCAGTCATGAAGCAGGCAGGTCTCCTAGAGCAAGCAGACTGTGCAGAGACCTTGGAGAAGGAGGAAGACGCCACAGCTGGACGTTGTCTGTGCGGATCACTCTCGGATAAACCCCCACCACTGTGCTGATTCATATACAGTGCGAGGGAGGCCGGTTAGACTGAGTTGAGGTCAGAATTAACGGGACCTGGACCTGACCCGGTCTCTCTCTCAATGAGTTATCTGAATGTTCTGGACCTCGGCTTTCTCATTTGAAATAGAAATCATTCCTCTCCTCTTGACCCTCTGCTTCACTTACCTCTGACCCGCCACAGGGTTTGGAAAAGAAGTCCTTGAGGTACTGGATATAAGAGTGGGTGGAGACTTCCAAAAAGTTTAAGTTTTTTCCTCTAAATCTGTATACAGTGATTTGTAGACATGCATTGACATGGGAAATACCTTGCAGGAAGGGGCGTTCCCCATGTAAGCTTTTCCAGAGAGCGAGCTCTGTTTTATTTTATTTTTTATTAATTAATTTATTAATTTTTGTTACAGATGTTTCTCCTTTTCCCCCCACTGATTCCCTCCTCCCCCTCCTTCCCCACCCTGTCCCCAGCTTTGTTGTCCATGTCCATTGTTCATGCACACATGCATATAAATTCTGTGGTTTATCTCTCCCCCACCACCCCCTCTTCTGGGGATTGTCAGTCTGTACCCCACTTCCACATCTCTGGGCCTACCCCATTCCTCAGGCTGTTATGTTCATTATATTCCACAAATAAGTGAGATCATATGATACTTGTCTTTCTCTGTTTGGCTTGTTTCACTTAGGATAATACTTTCCAGGTCCCTCCATGTGGTCTCAAAGGATAAGAGATCTTTCTTTCTTACCGCTGCGTAGTACTCCATTGCGTACATGTACCACAGCTTTTTTAAGCAGCAGGCTAGCTCTGTTTGAGAACAGCCGGACAAGCCCACAGACATCTGAGCTGGTTCATCTCCCTGGTCTCCCTGGTGTCAGCCTCCTCTCCAGTCACTTCATCTAACTGTTCCAGCCTCTCTTTTCTTTAGTATGTCAAGCCTTTGAGTTGACTCTTCTCTCTGACCCCGCAATCCAGAAATTTAGTTCCTTTTTATTTTTCCTAATTGACCTCTAAAGCCACCTCCTGGTGAAGCTCTTTATTGGCTATTCCAGGCAACTGCGAATCAGTCATATTAGATTATGATTCAGCACCCTAAGTGGGTTTTTTGGGGGGGTACCAAATTACTTTATTTGAAGGAATGGTACAAATGAAAAGATGTAAGTGGATGGCTTGGTACAAGTTATAGAAAAGGTAAAAGTAACTCCAACAGGCGTACTGCTTTGGTGACCAGGGAAGTCACCCCCTTGGCTATGGGAAGCCAGCCTAAGGCTTAGCTCTCCTCACTGTCTCCCAGGGTGTGCTTGTCAAAGAGCTACTCTGCCGTGACAGTTTCAGGGGCCCCAATCTGCCCAAAATGGTTTTGTGGTCATCCAGTTCATTGATGGATTTCACCTGCTCATTCAGGTAGTGAGTTTCAAGGAAGTCACACAAGTGAGGGTCATTTTTGTCAGTGGCCAGTTTGTGTAAATCCAGTAGTGACTGATTCACACTCTTTTCCAAGTGTAACGCACACTCCATCGCATTCAGCCCATTCTCCCAGTCGTCATGGTCTGGTTTCTCCATATCCTGGAGGAAGAGTCGGCCACCTCGTTGGTTCTGCAGCTTCATCAGTTTCTCAGCATGGTCTCTCTCTTCATGAGACTGGTGAAGAAAAGATTTGGCCAAGTTCTTCAAAGCCACATCATCGCGGTCAAAGTAGTAAGACATGGACAGGTGGATGCAGGAAGCATAAAGCTCCAGGTTGATCTGGGGCGGGTGGCGGCCTCTGCGTCCTGATGGTAGTGCTGGTGCCCGCGAGGTGGCCGCGGTGGACGTCATGGTGGGCGGCTAAGGAGCTGGGCCTTGGGGATGTCGAGGCGCTGTGAGGAGGTGGCCGAAGGCTGGATCAGGTGGCTGGGGGGGATGGGTTGAGTGCTGGGTTCCGTGCAAGCACCATTGAAGCAGGAAACCACTGTGACTCTCCGCGAAGACTGTACCCTAAGTGTTTTTGAACATATTATACACCTTTTTTTTTTTTGGTATGTGCCCCTGGCGGGAACTGAACCCAGGACTCTCTGGTCCACAGGCCAATGCTCCAACTCCTGAGCCAAACCGTCCAGTGCAACGTATTACTTCAGTAAAGACCTTACCTTCAAAGAAGGGCACACTCTGATGTCCTAGGGGTTACACATTAACATGTGAATTGGGGAGAGATACTTTAACCCATAACAAACACTTCTATTCAAGTCGCTACCAAACGGGGCTGCTCCAAAAGGAAGCCGTTTTGGAAGAACACAAATGGAGATGATAGTTCATGACTCGAAGCAAAAAGCAGACGATGACATTAGAGGTCTTGGCCCTGGAGACCAGGCGCACGCATTTGATGGACTTAGAAGCCCTTGCACCGGCGTCTCCGTCTCAGGCATTCCCCAGCCAGCTCAAACCTTCACGTCAAACCTTCAAACCAGGTGCCCAGTAAGGAAACAGAACCCCCCAGGCCACTCTCTCCTGCACTGTGCGAAGTCAAGAACACAGTCAAATGCTAAACTGATGGCAAAGGATGAAGGCAAAGGTGACGCAGCTCATTTAAAGAACAACCAGACTAAGCCGTTTCTCAGCAGCGGGTCTACCACACCATCTAGAAAGGGTCATGGTTCCTGCCCAGGGGACGGAACGCAACGAGAAGGAGACAAGGCTTCCATTGTCGATAAACATTGTCTGAAGCTTCGATGATGACCTGCTCGTAGTGAGGTCAAATAAGTGTCCGTGTGCAATATTTGACGTATCCCAGGGACACTGGCGTTTTAATACTATGGTTTGTGAAACAGGCCGAGCAAGGCCTATTTTAAAGTTGAAGGACCTATGAGGGAGTGATTCAACATAAAACTTTTGGGGTCCTCCTTCCCAGCCTTCTCCCCAGTGCCACGAACCCCAACTCTCTTCACACAGTTGCAGACCAGCCCGCCCTCCCCCTGCCGGAGCCCAAGGTGAGTGGCTGCAGCTGATTCAGTGCCCTGGCCCTCAGGGGGGTGGCAGAGTGTCCCAGCCTCTCCCTGCTGGCCACAGCCTCAGCTCTGAAACACCAGTCAGGAAGAATATCTGCACCCCCATGTTCATAGCGGTGCTGTGTACAATCACTAAGATCTGGAAACAGCCCAAGTGCGCATCAGTAGCTGAGTGGATAAAAAAGCAGTGGCACGTATACACAATGGAGTTCTATGCAGCTGTAAGAAAGGAGGATCTCTTATCCTTTGAAATGACATGGAGGGACCTGGAGAGCATTATGCTAAGTGAAATAAGCCAGTCAGGGAAAGTACCACATGACCTCACTTATTTGTGGAACATCATGAACAAAATAAGCTGTCGACCAAAAGAGATCCAGGGTCCGGGAAGTAGGGAACAGACTGACAAACCTCAGAGGAACGGGGGGTGGAAAGAGAGGGAAGAGATAAGTCAAAGTACTTATACGCATATATGCATAACCAATCGACATGGACACTAGGCTGGGAAGGCAGGAGGCGGGCAGAGTGGGAAGGAGGGAGTCAATGGGAAAAAGGGGGATTTCTGTAATACTTCCAACAATTAAAACAAATACATAAATAAACAAATGAATAAATAAGTAAAGCTGAATGAACTGGCAAGAAGCTGAAGAGACTTAGTGAAGTCCACAGAGCACAGAAGCAGCAATGTACCGGCTGAGCCGGGGACTCTGGTCTCCTGACCCCTGGCCCAGCACCCTGTCCCATGGAGTCTTATTCTAGGGCATGAACCACCATGACAGGGGAGTAACTAGGGGAAAGGGCAGGTTCACTTGTTTCAGTAACAGTCATTGTCACACCACGTATGTCAGGGCACTGTCCCTTCAGGTCACTCAGTGAATGAGGTAGATACACATCTGATGTTCATATTACGACAACTCGAGGAATCTGAACATTAACTTGACTCCTTTTGCAACTTTCTAGGTTCCCAACATTTTTAAGCGTGCAAGTGTGTGTGCACGTGTGTGTGTGTGTGTGCACGCGTGTGCATGTGTATGCTTTAAATATCAACTAACAGAAAAACGGGCATGGGTAAAGCAGGTCAGGTGGAAGCCAAGGGCAAGGTGAAGGTAATAAACCCAATGATGATGGCAGTTCCCAAACTCTCGGGTAAACATGCTGTCCTGGGTTTTAAACTCGGACCTCCTTGGCCCAGGAAGATACAGAACATGTGAGAAATCCATATGGAAAATGTGGAGGCATTTTGCAGAAAATTAGGATCTGGGCTCAAGAGAGATGAAAATGTGTTCAGAGGTTCCTGCCAGCGCACCTCATCCAGGACGCATGGAAACAGACCAAAGCAGCCTGTCAGCCTGCCTCTGCCAGGGAACTTTTTCTTTTTAAATATGTTTGTCATTTATCTTGGTAATTGCAATCCAAGACTGCGGTGCATTATGAACATTAGAAACCTAAAACGTTGGCGAGAAATAAAGACTGCGTTTCTTTTTTTAAGGTATATAATGTAAGAGTCGAGCGTCGGAAGGGCCAACTTGCTGCGACATCAAAGGCGGTGGGCCCGGAAACGCAGAATCCGTCCGAGCCTTGCCGGCGGAAGCGCCTGGCCCGCGGCTGTGTCCTGTGCTCCTTCTTCGGTTACAGTTCCCCACAGCGGTGGCGGGTAAGAGCTGCGGAGCATGGACACTTGTAGGAAAGAGGAGGAGTTCCAATCTCCCGCTGCCAACCTCTCATCGGGGAAGTGGATTTGTTGCGTTCTGCATCAGCGTCCCCAGCTGAGCCATCTAATCGGTGGGAAACCACAGGTCCCGAGACGCAGCGGAGGGGAGATAGTTGAGCTGGTAACTGCAAACGGAGCAAGAGGCGCCACCTGCGGCCCGAGCGTCAGCAGGGGACCCCACACCTCGGGGCTGACAGAGGCCACGCGGGGGCGTGTTCCAGCCTCAGCACAACCTCAGTGCCACCGTGGCCCTAGAAACTCTCACCCTTTTCTCTCCTTTTCGGAAACAAGGTTTTTATTGTCTCTGGAGGTGAGGCCCCTCCAGACTTCAGTGTCTGAGTTCAGACTCACCCAACAAGTATCTGTGCCACCAAAAGTGTACATCTATACATGTATACACATGTATACATATGGCCTGAGGTTTTTACTAAATGTTGATCCAGTAACGCATTCAAATACAGAGAATCTATCCCGAGTCAGGAGCTAAGATGGGTAAGCCTGTGAGTACCAGAAGGCCAATTTGTACAAGGTTGAAAATAATAAAACAAAGAATCCCGAAAAAAACCAAAAGCGCCAGTCCTTGCTCCTAAGGTTGCCAACTGGAAAGGACAGGGTGACCCTTATAAGAACTGTCCCTGCAGTTTTACTAGATGACACACATTCTGCTGATGGGTAGATGATACTTCAAACCCTGGGGTGGGACCCACAGGACAGAGTGGTGTGAGGTGCTCTGAGAGAGAAGACACTTACCTCTTTCTTGAGCCGGGAGCATGGGTCTCGGGTACAAATGTCTCTCTGTACCTCAGTTTCCACATGAGTGAAACGGGGGATTCCAGCAGTTCTCGGTGGTGATGTCACAATAATTCAATGGAAACACACGTATGTCTCCCTCAGCGTCAACACTGCACACATCAGGGAGGGCGATGGCATCATTATTATCATAGCAAATGACTCCCGTTCGTCCCTCCACAACCAGCTCCAGTGCGCCGGCCCCCACAGCGGCGTCCCCAAAGCAACCCCAGCAGGTGCGACTCGCCTCCTTCTGCGGTCCCACCTCTCCGCACACCTGCTACAGGCCAGCACTGGCCTCGCTCTGTTGAAATCACCACGTTGTGCTGGGCTCACCCCTTTGCTCCAACCCTAGGGAGCAGGAACCGCATTGCATCCATCCTTGTGTCCAGAGACTCCGGCGCAGGGCCTAACCCAAACTAGTTGTTCAGTTCTTGAGTAAAGGGATCCTCAGTACCTACTTGTTGGGGGGGAAAATGCTATTTGGTTGAAATGGCAATGAATTGAATTGGAGTCTACTGAGAAAACTGGGGGGATCCAAACACCCTGGGAGTGTGCACCTCGGTTCTCGAAGACCCCGAGCCACGGCCCTGGCTGTGCGTTTCCAGCAAACCCATTCTCCCTACACTCCACGACAGCTCTCCCCAGACACAGGAAAGGGAGGCTGTGGTTTCTGTGGTCAATTAATTTAGAAAATACTAAGTTTCAAACACTTTTATTTTTATTTAATTTGTTCTGACCATGGGATTTCTCAGCCTGAGGGTTTGCAGCATTTCCCAAAGACATCTGGCCTTGATGCCATTTTGTTGGGAAGCCAGCCCCTGAGCAAGTGCCCTCTCCTGCAGGGCCACACACTAGGAGTATGAGCAGGACAAAGACCACCCCACACCACAGACTTCCTGCCCTCGAGAAACGGGGTCCGCGAAGGAGCCGGGCCGCGAGCTAACGCCTCCGCCGGGCAGCATGGGCTCAGAACCATGCCTAGGAATACAAGCAACCCTGTCTGACCTGGGGGGAGGAACGCATGCTAATTCATTTCAGAGGAACACAAAGAGTTTCTGTTGGAAGGAAGACAGGGCAAAGGAGCTAACATTTTTTGGCAGTTCTTTGATTATTAGCAACAGAAATAAATTATGTTTAACTTGAGGGAAAAAAAATTACTGGAAAAGCAAGGAGTAGCACAGCAAACTGAAGGGAGAACTGAAAAAACAGATCCCACACAAAGCAGGACCCCGGGTGGTTCGTGGCGATCCGGGAACGGGGCACGGACGGCTTGAAGGCACAACCTTCCTAGGAAGAGCTCCAAGTATTTTCTGTCCCAGTGTCCCTCCCCCCGAGGCTCGCATTCCAGGGAGAGGACCTCTGATGGGCTGGTCTCACGCTGGCTACGTGGCCACCTCTTGGCCAATGGAGGCAGGTCCCCTGAATCGACAGTCTCTTCAAGGACATATCCAAGGTCCAATGGGTGTGGTTACCACCAGAAAGGGGATGGATGTCGGGCAGCAGCGTGAGAGCTGACTGCTACATATGTCCTCTTCTCAGCCACCCTATGAAGAGTGATGATTCCCATTTCATGGATGGGGAGAGTGAGGCTCAGCGAGTTCACACAGGCAGCCCCGGGGATTTGACCTTGCCTGAGTGAGAGCCAAACGATTGTGATGTTTCCCCTGGCGGCAGACTCCATTGAGCTGGGCCTCGGAAGGTGTGCTGGATTCCCGATGGCGGAGACCGGAAGGGCGTGGGAATGACCGGGCGTCGCTGCGGCGGCCCTCGGAGCAGCGATCAGCACCCTGCTCAGGGCCAAGGGAAGGGCCAGCTCCGGCCTGCCCGTCTCCGCGGGGCTCACAACCATTCTCCTAAAGGGAGCGTATCCAAGGCAACATTTGTTTGAATTAAAAATAACAATAAAGAGAAAAACTTGACATCCATTCCTGGCCAAAAGGTTGAGCATTAAATAACATTACAATTTGGTTTTGATAAAAAATAAAATAAAATAGAAAATGGATGTTGTTTTGGACGGCTACATTTAGGCGATTTGTCCAGGCCTCGATGGGAACTGAACAAGACGGAATCATTTTCTCTTTCCACGTAGTCCATTCAACGGGCCTCAGCCTCCTCTGTCGCCGAAATGCCGGCCTCACAAAAACATCATATTTCATACATGAAAGGACCCCCAAATACCTGAAAGCATACCCAAACATTTGAAGAGCCAGTTGAATATATTTTAAAATGTGTTCAATTTTTAGTGATGCCTGGGTCTCTGAGACATATCCTAAGGGCTTTGTTTTTTTAATTCAAAACATGGCATTTTCCATTGAACCTCTCCCCCAAATAGCCTACTCCTGAGGAGGGTAGCTGTGCTCCCAAAGCGCAAGGGTCATGTATGGCCCTGACATTTAAAATACAAAATCTTACATCAGGGATTAAAAGGCAGAGGGCCAGGTGGATGGGAAGAGACATTTAGGAAACAGCACCAGCCAGGACCCTCATAAGACCCTTCTTTTTTTTCAGTGACATGAAAGTCACAAGCCCTTTCTGTCTCAGTGACCCGAATGTCAGCCCTGGAAGAGCGGAACTACCACGCATCTCCCCCACTAACACCGCCACCAGAGGCGGGGACACTGGAACCGAGAAGCCACATAATAACTCAGCGACGGAACTGGGTTTTCACCCCAACGAGGCAAAACACTGAACTTCCCTTTCGAAAAAGAACATGCATTTCTGCAAGGGCGGGGACCGAGGGGCTCCGTCCCCTTCCCACCCCCGCCGAGAATCTGTGAGAGGAACACACAGACAAATGTGGTCAGCGCGGGGCCTCTGGGATGGGATCCCAGCTTTGCCACCATCTCTCAGTGACTACCATACCCTGTCAACAACGTGGTTCGTCCGCCATCCTGAGTCACATCTGTCCTAAGGACACCACAGGCCACTGTCTTCCCAGCATGTGGCAGTTCTGAAACTCTGCTAGTTGACTCCCAATTCTTCTCTCCCCATGACCCACAAATGTGTCACCAAGGCACCTCTCCAAACTGCAAGCCCCCAAGCCGTCACCGTCCACCCTTTCGCTGGCTCATTAGTGCCCCAGTAGAGGGTCCTTTTCCCCTTCACCTTCCTGTCTCCCCACCAGGCTCTGAGCTCGGCTAGGGCCAGGCCCAGGCTACTCTGCCTCTCTGTGCCCCATGCCAAACCCAGAGCTTGACACAGGGCATTGGCTCGGCAAACACCAGCCAAATCAAAGAATAAACCAAGAAGCACGTGGTGATGGACGGGCAAACCCTCCGACAGCAACAGCGCAGCACTACAGCACAGACAGAAGAGGACATTATCGACTCGGGCCTTCAGATGTTTTTCACTCATGTGCCTTTCGGTTTCTGGCTGTTTTCTTCAGTCCAGACACGTGCATTTATTTCCCTGGGGTTCGCGTCCCGGCTTCCCTGCTGTTTGGCTCTCTCGCGGCGACCAGAGTGCATCCAGGCTGAGGCTGCACGTGTACCACATGCATGGACCCTCCCGGGCTGGCCTGCTTCCCTGGAGAAACAGGTCTACCCAACGAACCCTAAAGTCAAGACGAAACTCGCCCACCGGGAGTTTTCCTTAGAATGCCCCTTTTTCCTTTGCATGGTCAGTGCCCGTGGGTTTCTCATGAGCTGGTTCACAGTCACCTCCTCCGGGAAGACTTCTCTGATCAGCCCTGTCTCTGTCTTCTATGAGAGCACTTAGTTCAGGCAGCATATCAGTCTGGGTCCCAACAGAGAAAGGGAAGCCATGCCAGAGGGTGCGAGGGGTGATTTCGTGTGGGACTGGTGACGGTGGCACAGGCTAAAAGAGCACATGGACGTGGGGAGACCGGCCAGAGGCTGGCCGTGCCAGGAAGCCACATTCCCTGCTGGGCCGGCGGGTCAGACGGTGGAGGTTGTCTCACCAGAGGTCAGCCTCCGTCCACCGGAAGCGGGTTCCGCAGGCGCTGGCACAGTAAGTGGCCACGGCTCAGAGGGCAGTGACCCGCAGCCCCTTCCCCTCGGGCCCCTCCTCAGAGACCTCTGCCGGGCGGCACAGCGACCTTCCCCGGACACGGCCCGTGAGCACAGGGTGGGCAAGGGGCCTGAACGAAACAAGCAGACAAGAGCATGTGATACTCTTGTGATCATCCACACCCACGGACAGACTCCTTCGGGCAGAGACTGTCGTCTTACTGTCCCTGTGCCCGAGGGGACTGTCTTCCCACGGACCTTTGTGGATACGCGTTTTAAAAGAACGTATTTATGAAGGAATAAGTGCGATCGTACGTTCAGATGATACAAGGGATCTTTCGGTCTGTCAGTGCGAGGGCATCTCTCCTGTCACCTCCTTAGCACCTGCTCCCTAACGACGACCTCTCCCCTCACCCACATCCTGCCATCCGCTCTGCTTTCCTGTCTCCAATGAGTCCTTCCATGAAAGCAAAACTGGTATTACGTTCACTCTAAATACTTGGCACGTGTTTCTGTTTGGTTGCACGGGGCTCATTTCGATCACTTTGTTACGAGACAGCAGAAACCCTGAGGACACTGGCTCAGGCCGCTGCGGGGTAGGAGGCCCCGTGCTGATGGGATTGGGAGCTGGGCGGGGGGCTGGGAGGCTGGGCACCGGCGTGCGGCACTGCACAGCCGCCCTTCTCTGAGCCGCGCCGTCCCTGGCTCTCACTCCCTGGCCGGCGGGACCCGCGTGGAGTGGCTCCCTGCTCCTGCTCTGGCGTCCGGGCATCTACAGAGATTCTCATCGCAGCTTTGACTCTAAAAACCCTGTAGGCCCTAGAGTCCCTGGTGTTGCAAAGGCAGAGGGCCCTGCGCGTGAGCCTGGCGTCCCTCGTGGAAATGCCGTGGAGGGATGAAGAGGCAGGGACAGTGCCTGGGAAGGAGCAGGGGGTCCTGGCAGCTTTTGACAAGCTTCCGCGGCAGGTCTGAGGCAGAGACGCGATGATGTGCAGACGGCTGGAGGGAGACAGACAGAGAAACAGCCTGAGAAAGTCTGGGCTGCACCCCTCGGGCCCAGGTGTGCATTAGCATACGAAAGCTCCCGCAGCCAGGTCCGCTCAGCATTCGCCAAGTCTACTGAGCACAGGTTGCCTTCTCCTCGGGAATGAATGTCTCCCCCCAGTCACCGCTCAAAGCCCCCAACTCGGGCCCCGTTTCCTCGCACAGGCTCCTTCAGATCCGCAAAGAGGGCCTCCCCCTCCCGTCAGGTGTATATGCATACTTAGTGATCGCGTCCCGTTGTTGAGTCAGGATGTACTAGCATCCGGTGTAAGCCCTCCTGGCCCTGGGCCACCGTCTCTTCATCTCTAGGACGAGTGATCAGACGGACATCAGAAAATAGACGCTCAGGAAGATAATAGACACAGGACATCTAGCGAGGTACCTGGAGAGCAGAAAGGCTCCAAGAAGTGGGGGCTGGGCCCCCTCCATCGCCCTCACATCCGGGGAAGGAGAAGCCATCAAAGGAGCAGCGGGTTGTGTTTTCTCTCTCTTCCTTCCTTCTCGGTGTACAATAGATACACGCCAACACTCAGAACTTCGTGTCAGCGAAATCAAAACCAGCATCTCCGTTCCTTTTCTTCCCTTTTTCTTCCCCTTTTCTCTTTCTGGTGACCCCTCTTCCCGCTCCCGTCACCCTTCACCGACGTTGCTCTCCTTCTTGCTTGCTTTCTCCTTCCTAAGACAGAACCCCCAATAAACTGCAAAGCATTTGTGACAGGAGAAAGAATGTCAGCCCACGGGGGTTGGTCCTCGGGGACTCTCGGCAGGAGCTGGGGTGGGGACGTCAGAAGCAGAGGGCCGGTGGCAGACAGGTGTGGTCGTGGCATCCTGGAGACCCCTGGGTGGCTCTAAGTGGCAGAGGAACCGGAAGAGGCATCTCTGGGTCCCTGTGACTTCGTATTCAGGGTCACTCAGATGCTCAGAAAGTACTGACCCCTGCATCTCAGGGATCAGTCAGTTACTAAGTACTCAGACCTTCTCTATGCAGTACCTACCCTCTTTTTCTCTTTCTCTTCCTCCTCCTCCTTTTCCTCCTCCACCTCCTCTTTCTTCTGCTTTAAAAACAGAAATTTAAAGAGGAATTAGCCTCAGAAATGTTCGTGCGTCTTAGTTTCTGTGTCCAAAAATGTATTTCAGAATATACCCTAGATTTATCACTGGAGTCCCCACTCAGTCCCCTTTTTTCTTATTACATGCAGATTGGGGTTGTTTTGTTTTTTAAAGGAAATCTATGAAGAACCTGCTATGTGCAAGGCAGCATGCTAACCTGTGATAATATTTTTCTCTGGGCACCTCAAGGTACTTAGATAGTAACTGACACCTCAAAAATACATTTACTTAAAATCCCTGCTTCTGTAGAGCTTATGTTTGTAGTGAAAGAGGAATTACAAGAAGACAGCCCCGCGGAAAGCCATTTCTTATTGCAGAGAATTTAAAGATATGGGGCTTGATTTCCGAAATCATCTGTAAACATCGTTGCAATTCCCCACACCACAACGTGCTTGCTTATGTTTAAACTGTGTCCTGACTACAGATACCCCAGCCGCGCTCCCCACAGCAGGCATTTCTGAGGACACCGCGTTGTATCTGAGACAGGATCGGTGCTCTCAGGAAAAATGAATGAAACACATCAGAGTGTGACACAGTGAGAACTGAGAGGCTGATCCTGCCTCCTTGGATGTCCGTCTCTGTCCCAAAGGTGAGCAGGAGTCTGCGGGGTACCCAAGGGGCCCCAGGTCCTGGCGGCAGGCAAAGAGTAAGGGGGCCGAGGGTTACATCATCCCAGCTGACACGTCCGTTCCGCTGACCTGCGTTTATGCTGTTCCCGGGCACGTTCCCTTCACTCCTACAGGTGGACTGCACTCATCCCCTGCCCCACCCAGGTCGAGTGGCCCCGTCTATGCAGAAGACTTAGAACCCATCGCGTGCATTTCTGCTCATTTCTCTCTGCCGTGAAGAGGGCTGGTGCCCATTAGAGCTGCCCCTGCGTCCTGGTTCCGGGACAGCAGCCCACCCACCTCTAATGTGTGAGAAATAAATGCATGTTGTTACAACCTTTGAGATGGGGGTGGGGGTGGGGGTTGTTAATGTGGCGAAACTGAATCACACAAATCTTACTTCCTTTATTCTCTGTATCTCATAGGAAAACATTTTACAGTTCTAACACTTCTACACAGCATGATGCACTAAGTTTAATACTAAAAGCTATCACTTCTGTATTTGGTTGTTTTTTAAGGCTACGTCAATGCCTGTTTCAACCCATTTGATTTTCCTTTGCTGTACAAAGAAAAGGGGCCCAGCGACTCTTCTGAAAAGGCCTGTCCCGCACTCCCTGTGGCAGGACAGCTACGTGGGTTTTACAAGCGTCTGGTGCCCAGTGACAAGACCATGAGCAGAGACCACAGAGTTTGGGGAAACGCACTAGCAGAAAGCTGAGCTCTGGGTCCAGTCAGTTCTGACACCAAATAAGAGACGGTGTCACTCAGGCCAGTGGTCCTTGGGAAGGTGTCAAGGAGCCAGTCTCTGAGGCCCTTTTCTTTGATACAATTATTGTATTTTAGTTCAACTAAACATAGGAACACATAGTGGACCCTGAGACACAGAGAGTTTTTTATGGCTGGTTCATCAGAGCCCTGCAATGTCAGGCCCAGTAGCCGGCCTGGACTCTGCACATGCTGAATGAATGAGTGAGTGAATGAATGCGTGAGTGAGTGAATTAATGAATGTGTGGATGAATGAGTGAGTGAGTGAATGAGTGAGTGAATGAATGAATGTGTGGATGAATGAGTGAGTGAATGAATGAGTGAGTGAATGAATGAATGTGTGAATGAATGAGTGAGTGAGTGAATGAATGAATAAATGAGTGAGTGAATAAGTGAGTGAGTGAATGAATGAGTGAGTGAGTAAATGAATGCATGAGTGAGTGAGTGAATGCGTGAGTGAGTGAGTGAATGCGTGAGTGAGTGAGTGAATGAATGAATGAGTGAGTGAGTGAATGAAACATACTGAACATTACTGTGAGGACAGTGACAGGCGTGCAGCGATCTGAAAGCCCACAGAACAGCCATCTAATCAGCCCAGCATCAGAAAGGGCTTCTCACTTCTCCAAATGGCTGCTCCTCTGTCAGGAGCCTTTGCAGAGTAACATCTGAGAAGTAGCTATGTGGGGATTACACAATATCAGTCAGGTGAGATGTGTCCCCTTAAGTACCATATAAAACTGGTTCAAGAAACTTAAGAGGAGCAGAAGGGCCATGAAGCCCATGTGCCCATAAATTGGAAATGATGGAGAAAACAGACCTCTTCCCACGACTGCTCCAGAGACATCCCAAGAGATAGAAATGTAAAACGAGAAAAGTTGTGTTGTTGTTTTTTAAGTCTGGGTTGATCTCTCTGTGTCAAACAGGGAGGCAGCACTACTATATTAATAAACTGTGCGTGGAGGTTTTTTAAGGGGCTGTGGAAGGCTCTCAGGCCAGTGGAGACATTTCGGATAAGAGATGAACTCCTAGCCAGTGGTTTCAAGTGCCATTATGTGACCATTTCTCTATTTATAATTCATTCAAACTTATATAGCATATTACATTTAATTAATTGAGTGTTTATGCGTTAAAGAGTTATTTGCTTGTGACTATAGTGAAACTTCCAGGATTTATGACAGGAACATTTTAAACAGCCACATGTGTTTCCCTCGGACCTGTATGGCTTCATTCATTATAATTTTTCCTGATGTTTTGCCTACCATATTATTAACTTCCCCAAAGGCAATGAAACACCATCTTGTCTTCTTGTGGCAGAGAAATGAGGAGAATAATTATGAACGTGGAAATCCCAGGGAAAACACGCTCCTATTGAGAGAGGCTCGTGGTCCAAGAAGGAGTTCCCTGGATTTATGGAGGCCATGAAAAAAAAGGGAAAAAACCAGCAAACACACAGGAAAACAGACATGTTTTCAGCCAGCGTCTTGGACGCCGCTCCATATGCGGGGAAAAGAAAGCTTCCGTGTGTGTCTATGATGCTGGACGAGAATTCATTTCTACTCTGAGTTCTAAAGTCTAAACAGCTCATCGAAATTTCAAGTGTGTGCCTCGCACACACGTGTGATCCACGCAAAGCGTTTGCGTCTAAGTGCAAGAGTTGGTGAGCACAGGGTTTGATTTGTCGCTGACTCGGGGAGAGGAAGCGGGGATGTGTTCCTCTCAACTCCTGGAGACTTGAGACCTTCGGATGAGGGGGACAAGGACAGGGTAGGGCAGACTTCAGTGCCTGTGGGTGCAAAGACGTGGGGTAGCCTGGGAAGTCCATTCTAGCCAGGCCGTAGATCAGCGCTGGGGCTCACGGGACCACCACGGCCACTCGTGTTTACTGTTGAACCAGGTGTCTGAGGGCCATCGGGCCAGGAGGCAGAGGACAGTGGGACCAGGACAGGGCGGCAGGGGGTGTGGACCGGCTGGGCTGAGAAGCAGCCCCCCTGTGTGAGCTGTGTCTGTATCATGACGGCCTGCAGTCCCCACTGTCATTTCTCACAACAGCATAGTTCAGCGCCCTCAGCCTCGGGGTGGCCCTCTCACAAAAGGCGCAGACGAAACCCTCCATGTACCTTCTTCCTTCCGAAACGCTCCCTGTCTTCCTGCTCGGGTTGCTGTGTTTCCCTTCCCTGTCCTGATATTTTGCCCCTGTTTACACGACCCTTCAACGTGTCGCTGGCTCCAAGGCACGGTCGCTAAGGAAAAGCCGGGCTGGAAAGTAACCCCCCGTCTCCATGCTTCCCCCTAAATTCTGCGCTCCACGACTGGAAGGTGTTTTGATCTGTGTAACGTGGAGAAAGAGGGGAAATTTCCGAAGTAAAGGCAGCTAGCCGCACGCGGGCAGGCGGCTTGGGGATGAGGCTGGGACAGTGCGCGGTCTTCAAACAACGCACCGGACGTGTGACACCATCGTCACACCTTGTCAGTCCCGAGGCAAGACTGGGGGGTTGCAGGCACTCCTGATTTCAGAGCTTTATCTTTCGACTCTTAACTTGTACAATCATTTTCATGATAAAAAAAAGACCTTTTTAGAAATGACCCTAATTCACTTTTCACAGTCACCTAATAGCTAGAACCGGTGGCAACTCCTACGCTGAAGTCCACTCCACGTTCGTTATCAGCACGAACAGTCGCACGGAGACAGAGGAGGGGGCGGCCGCCGACCTCACGGCAGTGCTGGGACAGGAGCCCCGAGGACAAGTGTCATTCTCATCGAGGAGCAGAAAAATCCTCTTTTATTCTAATAGCGATTATTCTCCGATTTTGAGAAAGAGCAGCACGCTGCAGGAACCCCCCCAGAAACTGGGAATTTTTCTAAAATTTTATATTAAGTAATCAACTTCACATACTCAAAGGCAGAGTCTCATCCATATGATAAACATTATATTTAGAGATTGAAGTGGGTTACCTGCAATCAAGTATCATTATATTATAAAATTAAGAGTTTGAATTGTGATGGCTTGCCTTGAAAACTTCATGCACGAATCAGTCCAGTGACAAGGCTGAAGATACCGGACACCGTGTCCCCAGTCCTCAGAGAGCAGGGGTCCAGTGAACGCTCCCCTGTGCGGGCGGCCTTACGCTGGCCCGCGGTGATGCCGGTCTCCTGGTGGCACGTCCTGTAATCTTCCGTGTGTGGGCTGCACCCAACGACAGGCTTCTATCCAATAGCACATGGTGAGGGGGTGGGATGTCACCTCCCCGACTAGAACACAGAAGGACCATCACTCCCACCTCGCTCCCCTCTTTTGTCACTTTCATGTTCTTTCTCTCTCTCCTCCTCCTCTTCCCCTCCCTCCCTCTCTTTCTGCTTAGAGCCCTTACTCTGGAGGATGGAAATGGCCGGCCGTGTTGTGGGGACCATTATAGAGCCATGTGACAAGGAGCTGATGTCCCTGGCTAACAGCCATAAAGACCTACAGACAGGTGCATGAGCAGGGAAGCCAAGCTCTGATCTTCTGCCTGTCGAGCCCTGAGACAGCTGCAGCCCCGCCCGCCTCTGGTCTGCTCCCGGGAGGACCCCCTGGCCAGCCGAGCCTCGCCCAGTCCATGCACCCACAGAAGCCGTGAGAAAATGAGTGTTTTCTGAAGCTGCTAAATGTGGGGTAACTTGTTCTACAGCAACACACACATAATACGATGATCCTCTGCAGACCTAGGATCATGTCTCCATATGTCATTGCTAAGTACGCTCTAAAACTCTAGCTGTTCCAACACGTCATTGATAAAGAACAACAGGAAACCCAAGCTCGCCAGTCACCTCACCATGACTCACTGGCCAAACCTTCTTCATAGATATGTGACATCAGAAACCTCCATGTTCTTCCTGCAGTCATTACCGTCTAACACACTACATGTAAAATTGACTTCTTGTGTTTATTCTTTATGTTCTCTCTGTCCCGTTAGACTGTACACTCCGCCAGGTCAAGGGGTTCATCGTTCCTTTTTCTCCCACTTACATAATCTGAGTTAAACCCAATGCTGGGCTCACAGGAACTGCCCAATAAATGTTTCATGAATAAATACATTCGACATGGTTCAGTGTCGAATTCGGTCTCCCACCACAAGCCATAAGCCATGCTGCTCCCCAGTCACACCTCCCAGCATCTGAAACTTCCCCAGGCCGTTAAGTCCACCTGGAGCACCCTGTGTCTTCCGTTACCTGCCCCAGAAACACTGTGAGACAAGAATGTGTGTGTGAGCAAGGCTTTTTCATTTTTTTTTTTCTGTATTGATTTGAGAGAGAGAAAGAGAGAGAAACATCGATGAGAGAGAACATCAACTGGCTGCCTCCTGCATGCCCCCCACTGGGGATCGGGCCCACAACTTGGGCATGTGCCCTGACCAGGAATTGAACAGGCGACCTCTTGGTACATGAGTCAGTGCTCAACCACTGAGCCACACCGGCCGGGCTTGAGCAAGTCTTTAAGGAAGGGTGCCCAAGAGAAAGCAGTTCGAGTGAGGAGGCATGGTAGGGAAGAAGAAGAAGCCCAGACAACGGTGGGATTTCAGGCAACGTCCCAGGGAGAGTAACTTCAGCGTGGGAAGCTCTTCCATGCAAACGATGCCTCCACGTTTGTCCCGATCCGAGACAAGAGGGTTGAGCTCTCAGACTCCCATACCAGGTAGTCATCACCTGCGGGCGGCCCCGGGATGGGAGCTGCCAGGTGCCCAGTGTCTGCAGTGTGGGGAGAGCTAGGGCAGAGGCTTGGAGGTCTACGAGCATGGAAGACGGGTGAGAGGAGCAAAGAGCAGTCATGGGGCTCCAAGGAGATCTGGGCAAAGCCCCTCTAGTCCCTACGACCCCCACATTTCTCCCCATTTATTTTATTGAAGTCCTACCCATCCTTTAAATAATGATTTTTCTACTCGCTACACTAGAACCACACATACTGCCTTGTTCTTTTTCATTCACTTTCCCTTTCCTTCCCTAGATCATAAACTTCCTAAAAACAGAGCTGGCATGTTATTCATATTTGTGCCTCCTACACTGTGTTGTAAATATTCCCAACCCCGCTGACTAGCTCTAGACTAAAAATTCTGTGAATGTGAGAATCGGTGGATTTTATCACCGTAGAGTCACCAACTCCAGCAGTGCCTGGCGTGTAGCATGCACTGAGATAATGTTTGCAGAATGAAGATACAAAGCGTGACAGGCTACAGAGTGCTTCCCTATCTGATCTTCCATGTATCCTCAGAGAATACAGAGAGGCACATGGCCTCGTGGTGTCCACCTCATTTTTCAGAAAGAAAGGCTCAGTAATAAGGATTTCCCAGCGACTTGCTGAGAAATGAATAAATAGGTGCTAAGTTATGCCTCAAAACTAAATCGGGCTCCAAATCCAACTTTTCCGCCCCTAAGCTGCACCACTTGACCGATGAGCAGGGTTGGAGCGTAGTTGGAGACTGAGATCAGTAAACAGGCACAAGATGTCCCCGATCTTTTAACAAACCTACCTCAAGGTGATTTACTCAAAGTCAGGCCATAAAAGGCACACTTAATTGAGCACATAAAAGTGAGTTGATGAATGTTTGATCTTATTAAATTGAGTCATAAATAAAGTGGAATGAAAATGTTTGGCTTCCGTTAAAATAGATTGAGATCATTGAAGTGGAGCTGAATTTTACGGTGTCCTTTACCCCGACTCCCCTGATGCTGTATGAATTTGGGGTGCAGAGTGGAAGTGGAGAGCACGGCTGTGGACAGGCTGGTGACTATGCATTGCTGACTGCGATCCATTGAGGTGTGTCAAGAGACCAACAAACCGGTGAGACCTCCAGAACCCCACTGTAAATTCATCTCAAACCACACAGGCCTGCCGTTCTGTGTTCCATTTACCCAAACTCTTCATCACGGCCCCTCGCACCCCTAACAAATCAGGCATCTTTTTCACTGCTCTGTCCTTAGGTACCACGGAAGCAAGCATTCAGACAGGCTAGTTTATACTAAGCTGGGAAGGACTGATAGATAGAAACTCTGAAAGCACAGATGCTGTCTGTGCCTTACCTGTATCCCTGGCCAGGATGTGTCCACGGGGACCTACGACACACGTCAGGGACCCTCCACCTTTGGGCCTGGCTCAACCTTGACACACAGGGGCAGGAAGAACCCAAGGCCCCTGGGCGTAGCTGTCAGCCAGTGACAGGTGGAGTGGGGGGATAACTAGCCTAACCTCCTTGCCCTTCTCATGGGACAACTCTGGAGTGCATTTGACTTTTCCTCCCAGAGTTCCCCAAAGAGCTCGAGGTGGGTTGCCTATAGCAGTCACCTTGTCAGAGCCTACCTGTCTTGTCTTCCCTGTCCCCTCCCCAGCCCCACACCAGTGCTCCCAGAAGCATCTCCAAAACCAACTACTCAAATTCTCACCCCAGGGACTGCTTCTAGGAGGATCCCAACCTAGCTTCTGTTACTCCACTGAGGAGCATTTATATTTTTAAAGCAGATAGCCAGGCAGACAGCCCAAAGGGATACCAGTAATGAGGGAATGTTCATAAAAATGATAGTCAGGTGGGTAAATAAAGAGCCGCAAGGAACCTCCCAGTAGCACCTTTGAGTGGCCGCATCATCTGTCTACATAACAAGCAGGCTGACACGGGAAAGAGCGCTGGACCAGGTGTCGGAAACCTGGAATCTCGTCATTGCCACCGCGGCGCAGCTCAGCCTTGTCATCCGCTCTGATCTCCCTGACCTTCAGCTCTTCTCATCTGGAAACTTACGGCATTGGATTATTGGATCCCCAGGGCCCTGTTGGGCTCCCAATGCCCATGAATCCATGGAAGAGGATGAAGTGCATGGCACCTCTTTAAAGGTGTGTTTCACAAGTAATTAATAAACAAGCAAGCTTTTCACACAGCGCCGGCTCTAAGAGGGACTGTTTAATTAGGCACACGAGACGTTCCAATCTGTCTAGACAGGTTTCTCTTTTTCCCCAGGACACGCTCATCCACGCTTGCTCTTGACACTGTGACAAGGTGTCCTTTGGCTGCAGACAGCAATTTCGCTGTGTGATAATGCCATAGAGTGAAACTTTCTTTGGTTTTCACACTGTTTGTCTTTCCAAGTGAAACTCACACTGGAGGGTCACTCAAATAGTAGCCAAGAGAGACAGTTTGTATAACGGGAGTCACCAAAAAGTAGCTTTTGGCATAGGCCTGTGCTTACCTGTCCGTCATGATTAGTGAGCTTTTAAGTTACTGCCCCTTTCCCCATCCTGGTCCTTGGAGAATAAAACCAACATTAAAAGTAATCTTCCAGGTCGTTTAATGGACACCCTTCTCCCTCACCAAGCACAGCAACCCCCATTTCTGGTTCCTTAACACGCAGACCGAAGTGTGTGACAATCCTGGCGAACAGCTTGTGTCTGCCAAGGGCAGTGGGCTTTGGATTCGTGGGCACAGCGCTCGCGGACCCCCTCGGTCTGCAGAGTGCAGAGGAAAGACGTGGAGTTGCTGTCAGTAGTCGAAGAGAACTGTCGAAGGGCAGCCCGTTGACGAGGCGAGCACAACTCGTCGGATGTGATGAAACGCTGCATTTTTGTCAAATGTGTTCAGAAGGGGAAGGTCAGAAACTAACTGTTTATCTCACTCACGTAGCTCTACGGCCATGTTGTCACGAAACACAAGACTGATTCACTTCTGAAAGTGTCTGCCGAAGACATATTCCCGCTTCAATCCTCATGCAGGGTTGGCCTCTCCCACCCGCGCCCCACGCAAGGCGAGGGGGGAGCTGTCCTTCCAGAGGGCACGTTCGCTCCTGCCCCCTTTCTCCTCCAGCTCCCCCTCCGCCCAGTTGCTGCTGCTGCACACCTCATGAAGTCGAAGAGGCTGGCCCACCAAGAAGAGGAGGAACAGAGGGGCCAGTGGGGTGGCGGAGTGGGCGCCCCTTGCTCGGGACCTGGCGAACGGATGGCAGTAACTCTCCTGCGGACGCTTTGGAAGCTGTTTGGAAGCTTCTCGGTTGGCCCCTCCGACTGCAACATCGGCCATGGGCACTGTCTCTCCTGCAGCTGGCTGTCCCCCTGCCCCTGATCCCCAGCGATGAGGGCCACAGCCTTTGCGGATGTGGGTCAGATGCACTCCCCACAGCCATCCTGGGCAGGACTTGAGGTGGCCCCCGCGGGCTCTGTCACCACCCACCCCCCGGGCCATGAGACGTGCCGTTGTGCCTCTCGAAAGAGGGGCAGATAACCTTATCATTTCTCGTACAGTTGTCCATGTACAGATAGTCTGGCATATGGAAAAGTAGACTGAATCGTCACGGAGAGGTAATTGTTACGGGACTGCCCTCCCACCGTGCACTTTTAAAACTTGGAACAAAATAACTCGGACACTGCGCAGCCGTCAGTGGAGAGCTGTGTGCTTGGGGCGGAGACGCAGGTGCACGGCGGTCACCTGTGCAGGGCTCCCGTCTGGAGGGAGCTTCTGCTGCAGCAGGAGGAGCCCACGCAGAGCGGGTCACGCTGAGGGGGTGGCAGACGTGAGCAGAGATCAGTGGGAGGAAATCCAAATGTTCCGAGGGACCCCTGAGTCCCAGGCGACCACCAGGCTGCTGGCGGAAGGGCAGTCTTGTAAGGCTTGGCGTGTTGGTTTCCTAGGGCTGCTGTCACAGAGCTCCCGTAGAAAGAGAAGTAAATAAAAACCCGACACCAAAAAAATGAAATGCTAACATCAGAAGTGAAAAAAATCAATAGAATGGTTTAATGACAAAGTTGATACTTCCAGAGAAAATAGCAGTGACTCAAAGTCAGGGCAATAGAAACAATTCAGAGTGAAGAACAAAAAGGAAAAGCCTAAAAAAAATAAATAAAAATGAGCAAAGCCTTAGTGGGATAATGTCAAGTGGTCTGAGAAAGGTATAATTGGAGCTCCCCCCCCGCCCATGAACACACACAGAAACGGTGAGTACATGGGTAAGTATAAAATATTTGTGTTCTTGTTTAATGGATTTGAAAAAAATAATTGACTCAAAAGAAAAATAATATCTGTACAAGTAAAATGTGTAGAAAAATAGCACAAAGGATAGGAAGGACAAATGGAATTATATTTTTGTAAAGATCTTATGTGAGTTGAAGAAAGAATGTAAATTTATAGAAGACAAAAAGAAATCAAATATCAAAGGGATACATAAAATAAACTAATATCAGTAAAGATGTAAATGAACTAAAAACACCAATCAATGGCAGAAGTTGCGAGACTGAATTAAAAACAGAAAGCAAGATACAACCATATGCTGTATATTTTTAGATGCACTTACATTGAAAGACAAGATACATTAAAGATAAAGGGTAAAGAAACACATAACATGCCAACACTAATCATAAGACAGCTCAATGTCTATATTAATAGCAGGCAAAGTAGACTTTAAGACTCAGAGCATTATCAGAAATAGAGACATTTGAAAATGATAGCATAAAGTGAAATAAGCCAATCAGAGAAAGACAAATATCACATGATCTCACTTATTTGTGGAATATAATGAACAAAATACCAGAGACATAGCAGTAGGGATCAGACTGACAAACCAATGGACACAGACAATAGTACTATGAGTGGGGGTTCTGGATCGGGAGGAGGGTGTCAATGGGGGAAAAGAAGAAACATCTATAACTAAAATAAATTAATAAAAAATAAAAATGATAGCATGGATAATTCATCAAGAAGAAACAGAAATACTACATATATATTTACCAAATAAGAAAGTTTTATAGCACATAAAGCAGATACTAAAACACCACAGGAACAAATAGATAAACACAAAATTATAGCAGGAGATTACAACACTGCTGTGTCAGCATTTGGTGTGAAAAGCAGACAAGTATTTAGGGATGATACAGAAAATCTGAACAGCATTATCAAACCAAATTGGCGTCATTGGTTATTTACAAAACACTACAACCATCAGTTCTACAATACACATTATTTTCACCTGTCAATGGACTACTCACCAAGATGGAACACTTATGAGGCCATAAAAAAGTTTCAAAACTTGAATGGATTGAAATAATACAGAACATATGCCCTAAATGGTACAGAATTAATACAATATACAGATGATGCATTATAGATTTGTACACTTGAAACCTATATAATTTTATATATAGTTTTTTTGTGGGTGACATTTTATTTAACAATTGTCACCCCAATAAATTCAATAAAAAAATCTTTCAATAAATATGGTGGAATTAAAATAAAAAATTAATACCAAAATATATTTGGAAAATCTCTAAATACTTGAAAATTAAGCAACACACTGCAAATTAACTGAGGCCAAAGAAGAAATAGCAAGCTATATTAGAAAATACCTTGAACTGAAAGATGATTAAGACATATCTAAATATGCACTGGGATGTAACAAAACTAATATTTAAGGAAAATTTTATAGCATCATATGCTTATATTAGGGAAAAAAAGTTGAAAGTCAATGATCTAAGCTTCCTCCATGGAAGCTGGAAAACAAAGAGGACATTAAATCTGACGTCAGTAGGATGAAGAAATAAAATAAGTGTAATGAAAACCAATAAAATAGACAATAAACAAGAATAAAGAAAATCAATAGAACCAAAATTTAGTTGTGTGAAAGGATCAATAATATTGATAAATCTTTACCTAAACTAATTAAGAAAAAAAGAGAAAATGCAAATTAGCATCAGAAATGAAAGACAGAATAATAACATAGGTCCTACAGACCCACGAAAAGTAGAAAATGTGAGTAGTTTATATATTAATGAAACTGAATTAGTAAATATAAAGCATACAACCAAGAAAGCCCCAGAACCAGATGATGCATACTTATTGTATGAGCCCAGCATAGCCATGATCCCCAAACCACTCAAAGACATTAAAAGAAAATTAATGACCAATATTACACATGAATATACATAGAAAACATATATCTTTTACCTTCTAGCCATTTAAATCCAGCAATATAGTCAAAAAGGACAATATATTATGATTAAGAGGAATTCATCAAGGTTGATTTAAAAATCCAATCAATGTCAAGTTTTTCACTTAGGAAGGGGATCAAGGCCAGTGATATACTCCCACTTATATAATCAATTAGGTTTTTTTTTCTTATCTCTGATATAAATTGTTATTAAATTTATTGGGGTGACATTGGTTAATAAGATCATATAGGTTTCAAGTGTACATTTCTATGCTATAAGATTTGTATATTGTTGATTAGGTTTAAACAAAATAGACAAAGCTAGTCAATGAGGTAAGAAAGTTTTCAATAACTTGTGCTAGAATAACTAGATACGTGGGGAAACATGTAAACCCTTACCTCACACCATACACAAAAAATAATTCAAAATATATTATAAACCTAAATGTACAGAAAGGCACACTATGAAGTACAAAAAACGATCTTCATAGTCTCAGTGAAGGCAAAGATGTTCTGGGCAGAATTCTGAAAGTACCATTCATAATAGAAAAAATTTTTTGATAAATTGGACTTCATGAAAATTGGTCTTCAATTCATTAAAAGACACCATTAAGAAAATGACTTGACAAGTCACACAATGAAAGAAAACATCTTCCGTATAAATTGGACAAAGGGTTATATCCAGAATATATTAAGAACACCTAAAACTCAAAATTAAAAAGTCAAGTTACCAATTTAGAAATGAGAGGGTTAGTGGAAAACAAACCTCTTGAGTGGAAATATCTCAAAAGAAGGTAGATGAAAGGCCTAAAAGGACATGACAAAATGTTCAACATCATTGACCATCGAAAATGGAAATTAAAACCATATGGAGATCCCAGTACACGCTCGCTGAAACTTGGAAAACGGAAGTGTTTATGAGAATAAGAAGCAACTGGAATTCTCGTACATTGTTGGTGAGCATGTAAAATGGTACAACTGCTTTAGAAAACTGTTTGGCTGTTTCTTATAAAATTAAACATACCTCTACCCATGGTCCATGAATTCCACTTATCTGTATTTACTTCAGTGTAAACTTAGGTTCTGTGCCCACAAAAATATTTTCCCAAGAATGTTTACCGCTCTTTACTCACAAAAGACAAAAACTGGAAAAAAAAAAAAGAAATACAAATAATGCAACAGGAAAATAAACAAATATCTGAATATCCATCGAATAAACACACATCAATGTGTTTATATAATGGGCCACTACTGAGTAAGAAAAGAGACAAACTACTGACACCGGCAACACTATGGAATGAATCTTCAAATGTTGTGCCGAGGGAAATACGAAAGGGCACATCTGTAGGGTTCCACTCACATGAGGTCTAGGCAATGCTAAGCCAACAATGAAAGAAGAAATCCAAACAGAAGAATGAGAAATTGGCTACCATGGGCACGAAGGAACTTCTAGAGGATGGAAGTGCTCTGTACCTTCTAGGGATGCATTTGTCAAAATGGACTCAACTGTACACCTAAGATCTTTATGTTTTTTGAATATGTTATACCTCAATAAAGTAGAACATCTTAATAATAAAATAAAAAAAAAGTGTTAGAGTAATGCAAGTGTTGTCATAGATATGATTGATGGACCCGGCTGGTGTGGCTCAGTGGTTGAGCATTGACCAATACACCAAGAGGTTGCCAGTTCAATTCCTGGCACATGATCCTCTGTGAGTGGGCCTGATCCCCAGTGAGGGGCATGCAGAAGGTGGCCAGTCAATGGTCTCTCTCATCGATATATCCATCTTTCTCCATCTTTCTTCCTCTCTCTCTAAAATCAATAAAGAAAAATAAATAAATAAATAAATAACCAACCAGTGAAACAACAATAGCACCAGAACGGAAGCTGCCAGACTTGGTTGGGTGAGTCAAGGAAGTTGGGAGAGAAGAATGAGATCTAGGTCTTGTATCAGCAGCAGGAGATCATGTGAGGCATAGGAAACAAAAACCTAGTGGGGGATGGCTGTTTGGGGCCCAAAAAATGTCCTGGTGAGACTCAAGTTCGCAATGCATGAGAGTCAAGGTGGCTAGTAAACAGCTTGCAAGCAGGAGCCACCCTGGCCAAGTTCAGAGGGAAAGATTGCTTCCTTCACATGGTGGCCGTCAAGACACACTAATATCTATGAAATGCTGAGAAACATGTCCGGTGCTTAGTGTGCGCTGACTACACAAGAACTGTCATTACTTATATTTTTCTGAAGAAAAAGAACTGTGACCGTGGGTCCCGGGGGAGGAGGGGGAGGTAGGAGTGGAGGACAATGGAGAGATGGAAAGCTCTCGCCACCTGTGCTTCCTAAGAAATACATATTTCGACTTTGTCCACGGTTTCTGGCTTACAGTTCCCCAAACCCTTGGAATTTCCTAAGGGATGAGAGCCACAGAGTGGCCTTTGTTATGTTAATGAGGTGACTTTTGGACCCCACCTAAGTATGGGGGCTGGTTGCCAGAAGAAACAACCCTGTGATTAAAGGGTTGGAACTTTTAATCCAACCCCCTGACCCCCAGAGAGAGGAGAGGGGCTGGAGGTTGAATTAATTGCCAATAGGCAATGACTTAATCAAGCACGCCTACGTAATAAAGCCTCCGTAAAAACCCGGAGGACCAGGTTCGAAGAGCTTCCAGGCTGTTGAGCACATGGAGATGTGGAGAAAGTTGTGCTTGGATTGAGTATAGACGCTGTGGCCCTTCCTAGCCCTGTGCATCTCTTCCATTTGGCAGGTCCATTTAGCTGTTAACATCCTTTTACAATAAACCAGTAATCTGGGAAGTGGTATGTGTCCTGAATTCTATAAGCTACTCTAATAAATTAATTAAATAATTTAACCCACAGAACAAGGGGGTCCTGGGAACCTCTGATTTATAGCCAGATGGTGAGAAGCACAGGGGTGACCTGGATTTATGTCTGGCATCTGAGATCCAAGAAGGGGTTTGTGGGAGCTTCCAGTGTGTAGCTGGTGGGTCAGAAATGCAGGTAACAGCCTGGGCTTTGAAATGGGGGAGGGGCAGTCTTATCAGAATACAACAGAATTGCTCATTTCCCCATTAACTCAGTGAACTGAATCATACCACCTATGAAAAAGGCAACCAAAGCCAGAAAGCTAAGAAGTTGTTTAGGGGGACTTTATGAGAACTCAAGGTGATGTTCCAGGATCCAGGTGATGAAGCTGGACCCCGAGTTAGAGAGAGGTCATTCTCATCTTGCAGAGTTGCCAACACAGTTTTATTTGGTGGCAGAAACTAGGGCATTGGCCCAGCTGTAACTAATGAAGATGACCTTGATCACCATGGATCGGGGGTGTGGGACCCATGTCATCAGCACATTAAATATGATCATGTCTATCCCCTTCGGACATCACTATTCCTTCATACTCTGACGACCACTGTGAAACATTGTGAGAACTGCATAATGAAGCAGGGAAAGCGTGGGTGTCAGGGTCAGACAGACCCGAATTCCAGTCACCTCCGAGATGACATTTACTACCTATGGCACTATCAGCAAATTACTCAACTGCTCTGAGCTTTGTTGTTGGTTTTTATCGGTGAAAATAATATCATACAGCTATACTGCTTCTTAAGTGCAGTATAATATATAAACAGATTTGTGCCCAAATATCAGGATATGAGTGGTGTCTAGCACTTACTGGCTCAAGTAAGCAATGTGTCGATGCATGGTGCTTGATGCTCGGATGGGATAGGGAGAAGGAGCTTTTTCCTATTCTGAACTTCTCTTTCCACAGAGGAGGAAACCAGTCAACATAGCATTGCTCTTGGTCTCACTATCCCTCACTCCCTACATCCTCGCAGAAGAGGAAGAAAATCAAGGAGGCACATCCAGACCAGTTCCTCTTCTCTCCTTCCTATTGGAAGCACATTGTCCATAGTCATTGTCTTCTGTTGTCCCCTACACTTCGGCAGTCTGTTTGGCTGTCTCACTAAACTATGTCCTCCTATCTAATCTTGCCACTGCTGATCGAGAGGTGGTATTTTGACGCTATTTGCTTTGCTCTTTGACCCTATTTCTCAGCCAAACAGAGAAGCCAGAGCGGGGGAGGAGAGTCTAGTCATTGCTCTGCCCCATCTCCCAAACTCCCACACTCCCCCCCAGCTCTCATTCCTCTGGAGTGGGCTGTGAGATTCCTTCTGGATTACCCCAGCCCAAACTTCTTTAAGTGCTTAGAAGCCAAAAGATGGCTTCTCGGTAAACAAAGTTAACTTCATTTAAAGGTAACTGGCTTGAAGGCAATGTCTTGTTTTCTTTCAAACGTTCTTACCCAATTAACCATACGTTCCTCCAGGAATCAGCTAAGCCAGAATTGCCTCTGCCTAGCCTGCCCTGGCCAACATACACGCTTCACCGCAGAGAGAGGAAGCTGTCCAAGGCACCATGAGTTTGGAGGAGCTGGTACCAAGATGATTCAAGCAGAGAGATATTTAAGACAGACTCAACCTCACAGGGCCTTCTGAGCTCACGCCACTCAGACCTGAGCGAGGCAGGTGCTAACTCACGCTGCCTGCTGAGAAGCTCACCCAGCGCTGTTGCCCTCTGTCCCTCCGGCCCCGAGAACATACCCAGCTCCGGAAATAGAGACTCCAGGCCCCTCAGTTGGGCTGCTGATGTTTGACATGTTCTCCCAGCCCGGTCTGGCTCTGCCAAATCCAGTGAAGTATTTCCACCACTGTCCCGAGGCCATTACGGAACATAGGGTAGGTCAGATTAACACACAGAGACATATAATCTCTTCAGTGGAGCTGAACTGGGAAATAGAAAAGTACTACAATGCAACCAGAAGAACTCTGGCCAGAAGAAGATTCAGACTGGGAAAATAAATTGTACCCATACTCAGCATGGCCCCTGGATCGAACTTCCCTTATTCATGTCTTCACTCATTCACTCCACAAATATTTACTGTGTGCCAAGGAGGGTAGTTAGTGCCAGGAATATATAATTCTTTCTCCCAAAGAGTTTCTAGGATAGAGGGTGGACAAATTAGTAAATCAGTGAGTATATAATAATATTTAATAAATCATGCTATTTAGCGCACTGCACATGTACTACATGATAGAAAAGAGTGGGCACGGTGTGCTGGGAATGGAAAGGTGGCACCTAGCCCAGATCTCAAGCTAGAAAATGATTTTCTGGTGAGAAGACCTTTGAATTAAACATTAAGAATACCCGGCGGGTTACCAGTCAAAGATGGTTTGTGTGAATAATGTGTACCAGGCATGGAGGCATTAAATGACAAGGCATTTGGTGACATTTGAAGAACTACAATAAAATTTCATGACTAGAGAGAACTGTACACATTACATTGGGCACGATTTAGTATCCAAAATGTGATATTAAGTAGTTTGGAAAGATACAGAAAAAAACGAAGATTTAGTGATTGACCTAAATAAAGCTATTATTTTTTTGGAACAAATAATTACCATTTACAGAATAATACCAAGAAACATACCGAAAAGGAGAACAGGAGAAACACTCATAACTGAAAAAAATTATCAGAATACTTGGGAAAATAGAATAATTTGATTCACTGGGATTCTTCCAGTGAAATCATTGCCCATTTTTAGCAACGCTCTTGAAACGCCTTCTTAAAAATTGATATAATCTCCTCTCTTAAGTTTGTAAATCTTTGGCCAGTGCCTCCCATTGACTGAACACAGGTGGAAGGTGAGTGGGCCTGGAAATAAGTGTTCAGGAAAAACTGAATATAGATATGAGAACAAACCAGCAAGTGACGAGCCTAAAACCAGTGAGGTGGGTGATAGTGTAAGTATCATCACCCCAAGAATAAAATAACCTTTCCAAGATCACAAGACTTGAACTCCAAAGTCCAAGTTCTTGTCCATTCTGCCCCTCAAGGGGAAATAATGGAGCTCAATGGGAACATTCATTGAGCTGGGGTGGGGACTGCTTCCCAGCGGACCAAAGTAAATACCTAACTCTGGGAACCTTAGTTTCCTCAGGATCACAGGAGGGATTCAAGCTCAGAAAATCTGCATCCTCGAGAACTAGCAAATAGCACAGTACCTGGTACATACAGAGTAATAAATTAATCTATTGAATTAATAAATAGATGAAAGGCCCCTTAAGTTGAAGAATATCTGGGGTGAAGAATAAGTTCCAACCCCAAAACTAAGAGGGATGACTCTCCTTCATCGATGGCTCTATGCCCCGGCCTAAGAAGGAAGAGAAGATGCTAAGTAGTGGATGTTTACTGAGCCCTTCTAGCATCGTGTAAGTGCATTATGGGAATTATTTCACTTATTCCACAACCTAATGATATGGGAACTATTATTATCCCTACTATACAGATGAGGAAACTAAGGTTCCCAGAGTTAAGTAACCTGCCTGAGGTCAGCCAGGAATTGGGAGAGCCAACATTCAAATCCAAGGTCTTCTAAGTTAGCTTAAGCCCTTCTTACCTCAGTTGAGATTGGACAAGAAACGAGGGTAGATGGAGACTGCAGAAGGGAAGGGAAAGGATGTCTAGTGAACCCATTAACAGAGAACTGAGGGAGCAAGAGGCAGGAGAATGGGGTTACAGGATGACAGAAACCTAGTCATGAGAAATGAAGTTATTGAGATGCCAACAAAAATCCTTCGCAAAGTCAATTCCGCTTGTACTTTGATCTTTGACCTAGACCCATACAATTAATTCCACATCATATTTCTGCATATTGCTCTCCAAGGAGAATCGAGTTTACACTTCCCCCTGATCCAAACCATAACAGTACTTAATTAGGTGATAATTTATGTAGTACTTAGCATGAACTTCTGGCACTTGCTGGAGAGGACTGCACAAGTGCGCACGTGTTATCACCTGACTGCATCAAGGAGCGGGGCCTGGGCATTGCTGAGGTGGCTTGGGCTTTACAAGGTATCAAATGTCTTTATAACCCTGAGTACCTGGCTTTCCAGTAGGCAGAACTGTCTCCAGTGTGTATTAATATACTGAATATTATGCCCACATGCACTTAAAACACTGATTCTGAACACCCCCAAACAACAAGGAGCCTGGAAATCGGAGAAACAGATGTCGGATGAACTGTAGGCCTTCTCAGGGCCATCACTCAGCTTCAGGGAAATGGTGCAACAACAGAAGGGAATCGGCCAGACCTACCCAGTGGAAAATAAATACGACATTCCCTGCTGGAGGACTCAGTCTGTGGGGAGAACTAGGCTCCGGACACTTGGCTCCAACCCTCATGCCCCAGCCATGTTGACAACAATGACCCAGAAATGGTTCTTTCCCAGGCACCCATGAAGGCTGAGAAGGTCATGACTGTGTGACCCCAAACTGCTGAAGATACTCATTTAAGTAACACATGACTGTCAAGAGAAGGGAAACCCTTAAAGCTGGCCGATTCCTGAAGCTCGGTGAGTGTACAGTGCTGGGTTCAAGCCCTGGCAGGTAGAACCAAGAAGAGCATCTCCCAGTTGTCCCTGACTCTCATTATGCTCATGAACAAAAGAAGGAAGAAAGCCAAAGGGACACTATTTTGACTCCTGGATACTACATTACATCTGTCTTCGCTCTAAACCAAAATCGATTCATAAAGGAAGTACAGTCACAGACTAGTTCTCTTGTGTCGACTCTGGGAAGAAAGAGATGGAGAGAACATGGAACAGAGTTGTGTTTCATTGTGAGCACCCCCAGGCCTATGGCAAGGTCGCTCAGGTGGGAGAACCTGGGGTAGAAGGAGATCCACAAAGATGAGTGATCCCCAGACACCACTGACAACCGTTCCCGGCCGCTGCGGATCACTCCGTAAGTTCCTGGTCTTCCGGAACCAGGTCCATGGTGCGGTCCTCAAGCCCATGTCTACGTGGGGCCTTGCTCCAGCTTCATGAACTGAGCCCTTGACTTGTTAATGCAGGGTGACCCTCGGCAGGTCTTCAGGTCCTGCCCCCACACGCACGCACATACCCCTGGTTGCCTTGCAAGACCACCCCCTGCACTGAGTCCTCAGCTCTCTGCTTGGGCAGACCCTCTAGGAGCAGGGCTGTGATCGAAAGAAAAACAAATAGAGGCTTAAAAAACTCAACTACGAGATTAAAAATAAAAATGAACCTCCTTTCCCCTTCTAGGTAAATATATCAGTCAAAAATACAAGTTGTATGTTTCTAGAGACTACTCCCACTAATACTACAAATCTCTAAAATGGTGTTGAAATCAACTCTACAATAGTTTCACACGCCACAGGCTTGTTCTTTCTCTAAGAATTATTTTAGTGCCGAAAATAAGTAAAACATTGCTCTAAGTGCTGCAGGGAAAGCAAAGATAAATAACGTGTGTTGTCTTTGTAGAGTTTACAAGCCAGCACAAGAATTAATATACAAGTAGTGTGGGTCCCACAAATCTAGAATCACAGACGACAAGGATCCCTGAGCTGGACGTTTTTGGGACGATGATGCAGCCCGCCTGGCTTCTGCTTGCATCCCTCCAGGGATCGAGGACTCATCACTTGTTTGCTCAAATCATTTCATCTTTGAGTAACTCTGGATGCTGGGCATATTTTACATAAAATTATACCCATTTGGGACTTCTGCCAATAGGCTTACACTGGAATCTAATAGAAATGTCTAAGTATGTTTTATTAGTCAGGTTGAGCGTCAATTATTTAAAACTGGGCATCACTTTTCCACCCCTATAGAGCTCTTTTCTTCTTCAGACATGACGTTTCTAATTCCTTGAGACGTGATGCCACACAGTTGTGTCTCCTCCTAATGACTCTGGTCACTTTTCTCTTACTTCTGCTCAACTTAGCTGTCCTGAGAACGTGAAACTGTGCCCGTGCATGAGATGCGGTTTCACTAGAGGAGATCCGAGCTCTGGCTTGTCTTTTCCTAAGTACTATACTTTTAGGGACATAACATTCCATTTGTTGACAGTCACTTCACATATATAAAGCTTACAGCACATTTCAACGCTGCGTGTCAAAGGGATGGCATGAGTCATTGATCGAAATGGTTTGTGTGGGGAAGCAATCCGTTTACCGTAGGAGAATTTACCTTCAGTTCGTGCTCCAGTGTGCCTCACTGACCCTGGACTCCCCGTCTGTCGTCCAGCCTTCTAACTGAGGACGAATCCTCATTCGGGGCTTGGGAACCTATGTGTTCAGCAGCTCTCTACTGTTGATGTAAATGGTAGTGAGGACAGGGCTAAGGGCGGGCGCCAGAGCACGTTGAAGGAGAATTGCCTCTGTCCTGAACAAAATCTTCCCATGTTCCACCTTCACCCCACCTGCATTCCACCACCTCCTCCACGCCACCACCACGTGTCAACAGGTCTCATACAAAAGCACAGCTTAGCCCTTCCCTGCCCCCACCCTCGCTCCACACTGCAGCCAGAGAGAGTCTGTTAGCACTGACCCAGATCGCCAGTCGTCAACTTTCTGTTTGCCTCCTGTCTTTGTTTCCGTAAAAGTCGAAGCCCTTTCAATGGCTGACAAAGCGCACCATTCAGTCCTCTCTCACCTTACCTCCCACATTCTCACCTGCAGCCAAAGCAGGCTCCTTGTTGGTCTGCAGGCACCCCGGGCCGCTCTGGCCACCGGGCCTTTGCACTTGCACTTCCTCTGGTCCTTCCATCACAGACCGCGTGGCTCACCCCCTCACCAGGTCAAGTCATTTTGGTGTCGCCTGCTCGTTACGGACTAACTACCCTGCTGAACCTAATAAAGCCCCACCCCCTTGGCACACCCTCTCCCTGTGCCCTGCTGTACTTCTGTCTATAGCCCATATCACCATCACCTCTGATATAAGATCACATTCACATATTTTCCATGGTTATTGCCGTCTCTACTAAGCTACGGAATATTGAGGTATATTGTGTGCGGATGCCTCTCCGAGTGCTCTGTGGCACTTGACACAGGGAGACATTGAGCACACGTTTGTTGAATGAATGAATGACCCCCCCAGTGAGAGGACCCGGAAGCTGATCTGTATGGACAGGGTTCGGGAAGCAGGGGAGCACACAGGGAGCAGAGGGAGAGTCCCACAGCAGGCCTCAGAGCATTTTCTCAGGCTCCGAGCTGCATCTACATTTCTAAGCCATTCAGGTAGCTCTCTTCCCATTAGCTCTCCTATCTTGGCTGAAATGACCACCCTCCGCCCTCAGCTCCAACCCACGAAAGCTTCAGACACAGACGTTCATTATGGGCTGTCCCCTGTACCCCCACATCCCACCCACAGACTTAGAGCCTAGCTTTCTCTCAATGGCCTCATTAACCAGGCAGCACCTTGGAGAAGGCAAATGAAAAGCCTCAGGCGAACCTGTCCTGCACTTCCACTGAAATTTTATTTGTACATCAATTAAACCATAGACCTAGAACCCACAGGGAACAAAGGCAGCCTTATTTCTATGCTCAGGAGAAGTGTCAATGAGAGCCTTTGTGCTGTCTACCCAAAAGATCCTGGACGCCTAGAGATGTCACTGCAACCTCTTAGCCTCCACTGAAGAGCAACTGCTCTAACATCTGAGTGATGAGCACCTGGGGTTCAAGTCCCAGATTCACCACTTCCTGTGACAGTACAAGACAGCAGCTCAGCCTCCCTGAACCTTGACATCGTCATATAAAATGAGAGGGCAGTTGGCCAGTGTGGCTCAGTGGTTGAGTGTCCACCCATGCACCAAGAGATCACCAGTTCAATTCCTGGTCAGGGCACATGCCCAGGTTGTGGGCCAAATCCCCAGTAGGGGGCATGCAGGAGGCAGCCAATCGATGTTCTCTCTCATCGATGTTTCAGTCTCCCTCTCCCTCTCTCTCTCTCTAAAAAATCAATAAAGGGAAAAAAATTTAGAGGGCAATGAAGGCCGCTACCTTACAGATGGTTGACAGTGTAGGGATGTTGCCTGGGACATAGAAACCAGCCCATGAATAGTAGATAATACTATTATTTATTAATTTTATACTTAATAGCTTCTTCTAAAAAAAGAATGAATACATCCTCTATCTTGGACACTGGGCTGGGCTTGAGAATTATAAAGACTTGAGTCATTGCTCGTGTCCCAAGGAGCTCAGAGTCTGGAGGGGTAAATAGCAGCCAGGAGTGGAGCAGGGAGCCGACAGCCTGCTCAGGAGGATTTGTGGGTAGACTGTAAAGAGCAAACTATTTACAGAGATGTGGTCAGGGCTACAGCAACCAAATGGGATGTTGAAGCACCCAGAGACTAGCGACAGCAAGAAGCTGTGACCACATGTAGGCCCGAAGGGACAGAGGGAAAAGGGTGATGCCGGAGTGAGCCCCGTGGTGACCGGAGTCCTGGAAAGGGGGGGTCTGACCTTGCCAGAGCATCCTGGGTCAGGGCGAGGCGAGAGAGACCGATGCATCCGCCTCCATCTCCTTTGCCTTCCTGTTTCTTTCTGTGCTTCCCACCGGCTGAACTCAACCAGAGGCGGGAAGCCAAGGGGCCTGGGTGGCGCGGCCTTAGAGCCTGGCCGTTGGGGCAGGGAACAGGGAACGCAGGGAGGGTACACAGGTGCGGGAAAGAGCAAATAACAGCACCAGGAAGACACCCCAGACATTTTACTAAATACCGGTGGTTGTGCTAATTGCTTTGTATATATCTTCTCAGAGTCAAAACAAAACTGAGAGTAAGGTATGTATTTTTTTCCCACACTTCTCATCAGAAGAAGCTGAGAGAGTCCAGGAGACCCACAGTCTTTTTACAAACCTGTACTGTGTAGTCCCGTCTTGCTGCTGAACACCAGGCAGGCACCCTTTCCACTGGGGTACGGCACCCCGCACACACTCAGCAAATATGTGCTGAGCTCTGGAGCGGAGACAGTAGTAGTCACCACATACTAAGTCTTCTCTGTGCACAGTCCCCTTGCACAGTTCGGTGCAGATAGGCTGGTTACAATCACAAGTGAACACAAGTGAAGTTACACACATCACTTCCAGGTTGGGACCGTGAGAAGGCCGTGCATCAGTCTTGCGTCTGTCTTCCTTCCACTGACAGTGCAGAGGAGATGATGCGTCCCGATCCTACCACACTGGATGTGCAGATGTGCAAGCCTGCGTCAGCCCTGGGCTCCGCGTGACTGTGAAGAGAAGCACCCTGCTCACCTTCACGGTACATTAATAAAGGTAAGACAGAAGCCATTATGTTAAGTTATTGACACTTGGGGCTGCTTGTTACTCAGCATAGCCTAGTCTCTCCTGACTAACATGTCAACTGTGTGCTGACCGGTTTGTGGATGCAGAGAGCTCAGTGGAGAGGATTTTCCCGCCACTCCTGGAGGTGCAGTCAACGCCACAGAGCAACTGCACACGGCAGTGGGGAGGAAGGGAGAAGTCATCCTGCAGCGAGGGAAAGGGATCATTGACGAGTGCTCCAGCTCTCTGGAAGGACAAGTGGAACTTCGTGCAGTATCAGGAGGTGAGGACCGCCCACCCCTCGAAAGGAATCCAAAAGTATTCCGAGTTTCTCCAGGGTACAATGGGAGAGAGACCACAATAAAATAAAATAAGAAAGTATTAAAGAATGGAATCGGATTTAATAGCTCAGGGAAACCGGAGAAGCACATGTTCTCCCGTGGAAATCTGGAATTGGAGGTGGGATGTGAGTGTGCTGACTACACGAGCGGGTTCGAGGGTTTGCTGTCAGCCGTAGCAGAAACCACCGCCACAGCGGCTCCCCCTGCAGAAGACGTCACGGAGCCAGACAGTAGCTGAACGCTGATCCGCGTGCTGCAGGTCCCGGTGATGCATACGCATGCTATTGTTCATTTCTTTAACAAGCTACATGCCAAGCCCCATTCTAATCACCTCACAGATCATTGCCCTTTGATCTTCACAAAAACCTGGAGAAATAGATATTATTATTATTATTCTTTTGTAGATGCAGAAAGTATGACCAGAGAGGTTGAATCACTTCCCCAAGGTCACACAGGTAGGAGGCAGCAGAGCTGGGCCCAGACAGTTAAATTCCAGACCTCATGCTGTTGAGAATGCTGTTTTATGGCTTCGTTCCATCCCAGCCATCCACCTGAGGTAGGCATCTCACAGTGGTCCTTATTCTCCCATATGACAGGTGGACAATAGGCTCAGAGGGCAGTGTCCTGCCAGCATACCGTGGCTGGTTTATGTCCGAGCCCAGCTACAAGCCGCACCCAGACTCCAGGGCCCGTGCCGTTATATGGCCCTCCGAGTGGGTGTTTGGCTTTTTGGGGTTTTCATCAAGTCATACAAACCCACATGGAGCCACATCTACTTCCAAAAAGCTTCACTTGCTGAAGTGACAGTTTCAGTCCATGACAATCCAAGAAGCCACAATCAGCCGCTGGACACCTGCTGTGTGAAAGGTGTAGAGAGAATCCCCGGCCACACCATCAACTCCCCGACTCAAGAGCCTCACACTCAGCTGCGAGCAAGCCACGCTCCCCAACAGAGCACAACAAAGCCAGCTCGTATGCAGCAGGGGAGAGCAGGTGGTGGCGGATTCGCTTTCAGAAAGGGCTCTCGGATGAGAACAGGAGGATGCATCCGGCCGCAGGCCATGGGGGTGTTGTAATGGATGGAAAGGAGATCATGGTGTCGCTTTGGTTCTGAATCCGGGCAGGAGAGGATCATGCCAGGGTTGGTTGAAATGATGGGACGTAAGAACGATAATGAGTGACAGTCAGTGCGGAGGCCCCAGAGCTCCAAGCTAAGGAATAGCACTGGGCTCTGGGACAGTAGGTCAATCTGTCACGGAGATAGAGCCTTAATCCCATGGGACTTGACGCAGACAGCAGTGTGAGGTCGCCCCCCTGGTCTGCACCCCTTGGAAACACTGCCTGGATGGGGAATTCACGTGCATCGGTACCCTGCTGTCGGAGTGGCTTATTTGTAACCAGCACAGAAGGAGCGAGAGAGACACCAGGCTGACAGCAGAGGAGAGACCTCGGGGGCGAGGGGTGAGCAACAAGAGAGCTGAGAGCAGAGACAAAGCCCAGGTATATCTGCTTATGATCAACCCAACCAAAATTTACCCTTGCACGGAAGTTGCTCTCCAAACCCAAGTCAGTGTTATTGAATTGTTCCATTGCCGTCGGGACTGTTTTCATTTTTAAGCAGGTGTGTGGTCGCCTCCACATTGAAGGATTATTCATAGCCAAGGAACCCCCCCCCTCGCAATCATTTTCTAGGGCATCTGTGCCCTCGTGGGGGCTGCCACGATGTTTTAATTGACTTGGATTAAATTTCAACGGAAAGAGTAGAAGCAGTGCATTTTCAAGAGCTAATAATTCTGTAACTTTGGAGGTGGGCGTACCTGTTTGGCACAAATAGGCAGAAGGCATCTGCATTGCTCTGCAGCAGGCGCTCGTATTTGGAACAAGACCAGGACTATCAAATGTGCGTGCTATTTCTGAGTCCTTCAGAGGACCCCGGAGGAAACGTGCCTACAGAGGGTCCACCTTGATGGAGGGGTCCCAGGCAGGTTGGCCAGATGGTGGGTTTGCAGATGAAGCCAGGAGATGGTGGTCCAGCCTCGCTGAGTTTTCAGTTTCCTGGTCCGGTTCTCAGTGGCATCTATACACTTCATTGTTCCATTGAAGGGTCATTTCTTTCTGCCACATCCACTGGCCTGGAGCTGGTCACAGAGAGGGAGAGTGGATGCCGTGGCTTTCGCCAGGCACACCAAGACCCCAGCGTCAGACAGCAGAAGAGTGCAGGGCTGTAGGCAGACAAGAGTCCTGGCTGGCTTCTGTATCCCTGGCCCCATGGGTCCTAGAGTAAGTCATTTCACCTCTTAGTGCCTCAGTATCTTCCTCTGTGTGATGTACAGGGACCTTCACGGCCCTGAACCCCTATGCTCTACGGGCTCCTTGTATGGTATTCAGGTCTGCCCACATTAAAGCTACAATCTACCTGCCCTTCACTCCAAGGCCACATGGATGCTCTCCCTTCCCCAAGCCCACCCCTTGGTTTGTTTCACTGACTGTCTTCTTTTGCCTTAATCCCCCACTGCACTTTCCAACTTGGAGGCAAATTCCCTTCTGCCTCCTTAAAGCCGACTTTCCCTTCCAGTCTCCTGCAGGGGGCCAGCAGAGGGGACAATTCCACTGGGCTGAGCGCCCCTCGAGTGTTGTCTTGCACAGTGTGGCATCCCCAGTGTCTAGGAACAAAGTTGGCACAGCGTATGTCAGGGTTCATGTGGAGATCTACTCTCTAGGGCAGGGTTTCTTAAACATATTGGGACCTGGACATGCTTGAGGACCTAGTAAAGGTTATGGTGGAGCCTCTTCCCACAAAGACACACATGCAAAACTGGGGAGGCCAGCCAGGCCACCCCAAACCATGATGTCCAAAGAGCATGGCTGACCATTACGGGATTCAGACCAGTCTCATCACCAGAAATCCAGACACTTCAAACTTCAAGTGAGTGCGGAAGCCAGATAAGGTGGTGTCCCTGGTGTGGATGCCTGCTTGTGAGTGTGTGTGTGTGTGTGTGTGTGTGTGTGTGTTTCCTGCTTCCCTTTCTTTGGGGAATTGCTTTTTCCCCGCTCAGTATGATTCTGGCGGGACTATCAGTCATGTGACGTCACCTTCCCAGCCGGTAGAGGCATAGCCAAGATTGGCCACAGCTAGGAATAAAGATGGGTCGGGGGGACACAAGTTGGGCCAAGTAGAGTAGTTTTAGTGGATGATATAGATGACGGGGAAGAGAAAACCACATCCTCCCTCTGGGATTACCATCCAGCAACAATGACCCTTGCTGCCACAAGGCAAAGATTGAGTCTAATCGGGAAGCCAACCCAGAAAAATGCAGAGCCAAGCGGTGGGGGGCAGAGTCTCTAATCTCATCTGCACCCCTCAGTGTACCCATGATTTTTCAGTTTTATGAATCTACAATTACCTATCATCATCATCACTATGCTGATGATTGGTTTAAATGAATTTGAATTATTTCTGTCACTTGCAACCAAAAGAGTCTGATCTGATATAAACTCTCTGACCACACTTGGCAGACAACCCTGGCCGGGAGGGTGGGATCCTAGCATGGCAACTGCACAGAAACTAAAGAAAGAAATAAGTCAGAAATCCAGTCTGACAGACCGACACAACCAGAGGGGAAGAAGGGTTGTGACTCAAGGCTGCCACCTCTCAAGGTTCGCCCTGCCACAGCAGGTGGGCTGGAGAGGAGGCTGAACGGAGGGGCCCAGCAGCCTTGGCGGAGACAAACGGGCTAACCTAATGGTAAAAGTGACAGCCACTGGCTCCTAGACACTGAACTTGGGCTTTCTATGTACCATCTCATTTAATTATTACCATAAAACTTTGAAGTCTTATGTGTGTGCTTATCCATTGTGAGGTATATACATATCATGTGTCTATAAAAAGTATTTTATATAGATATGTTATATATCTCCACTGTGATATATACCAAGTGTATGATATATACTATGTATGATATATACATACATACGTGTGTGTGTGTGTGTGCATCCCACCACAATGGAAGAAAGAGAAGCTTACCTCCGACACCCCTCATTTCTCTGGAGGAAATTGTCTCAGAAGCTGAGGTCAATGACATCTTCAGGTGCCCACTGGCACACTCGGCTGAGAAGTACAGAGGGAGAGGGGCAAGGCTGGGGTGATGACTGCTGCAGTGCTGCCTGCCTGCACCCCCTTCTCTGCCAGACCCCAGGCCGAGGGCACAGGGATGCCAGCGCTGCCCTTCGGGAGCTATAACCTAGTCTCCTGGGACTTCAAGCCCCAGCAATCTTATCTCATCTTTGAAATTGCTGTCTTGGGTAATTTCCTAATATTTTTTTAATTTTGTGTCTGGAATAGAAGGAATTTTACTGACTGATCTGCCGCTGACTGTACGACCCTACACACTCCTCATCGCTCCAACAATTGTGCAGATCTGAAGGGCAGAGGCTTGTGCCGGGCACAGCTCGCGTCCCGACAGGACACTGCGGCGTTTGACGCGTTCTGGACATATTTGCTGCGACAGTAAATGGCATCCAAGAAGGTGCTAGTTTTTTGTTTTGTTGGGGTTTTTCTTTTCTCCCTCTGTTGTAAAATTAAGGCAGGAGGAAATCTTTTATTGTACTCAATTATTTGTAGCAGAGACTTTTACTCTAAAGAAATCAACAAACCCCTATTACGCTAGGCCTAGGACCAGGTCTTCAAAATAGTTTTGTTATAGTAATATTTTTCTAACTCTATTTTCTATAATAAGATTTGACTCTGATTTTGTTCATTTACCACAGTTCGAGTCAACCAATTACAGGGCTGGAAGGAACCCATCAAAAGGAACGCAAGGACTTAAGACCCTTTACTCTGAAACTGCATTTCTAGATATTAATAGGTGCTAAATGCGCACACACACACACACACACACACACACACAGGAGGTGTGGGAGAGCCCCATAGACAAATGCACTACTTCTTCCCCTTGGTGATCCTCAATGGTCCTTCACATACAAACAAGGCTGAGAAGGCCTGGAGTAAAGGAAGTGAACTAACCTGGATCACTCCGCACTTCCCGCTGCTCACAGACGCATCCAGTTCTGCAGCCGGAACACCGGTTTGGGAACTCTGACCCAGCATGTTCCCCTCGTTTGAGTGACAGGGAAACTGGAGACACCGTGGGAGAGAGCAGCACACACAGCCTTTAAAATGAAATGACCTGCCGTTGGGTTTCAATCCAGCCACCGTGGAGCTGCTGGCCGGTGTAGACAGGTAGAGAAGGGCCTGTGTTCTCTTCGCACAAAATTGCGTTGAGACCTACTGTGTTCCCGGCACTGTTCAATCACTTGGGATATATCAGTAGGCATCAAAGGACCCAAACACCTACAGTGAAAGAAAAAGAAAAATACTGACATCTTAGTGGCTTAAATGGAGAGTTCTGAAACACCTGTTACATTGTTAGCTCTTAATAAATGTAAAAAAAAAAAAAAGTTACCAATTTTCAAAGGAAGGTAATGAGCTGAGTCACAGAAGTCTGGCTGGCAGGGGTGTCTCCGGGCTTTCATAGTGCTGTAGGTATTGTTCTGCCTCCTCGACCCTTCCTACCAAAAGCTGCAAATCAGTGTACCAGTATTCAGTTACTATTTTTTAAAAATAGAAGATATTACATTTCTTAGCGAGCCAAGAGAACGTTATAATGATGGAGAAACTTGATTCAAAGAACGACCTTCAATAAGGAAGAATCTCACCGCAGAAAGACGAGGGGCGAAAGGAAACACTTGGAAAAGCAAATGTGACTTTAAGGAAGTAGAAGGTAGTGACTCTCCAAACGAAGCTATTTTCCTGAAATCCACACTGAAGTTCCTCCCGATGCCTAAGAATCTCCATCTAAAGCCCCTCAAGGACCCAACTGTGAGCCCCCAAACCCAACATCACCCTCGCCCTAAAGTCAGTTCATTCTCTCATATCATCCACCGCGTGGATGAAACAACGCCCCGATGAAACATGTGCTCCTGCAAACTCAGTCTGCTCTGCATTCTTTTTATTGTTCACAGAATTACAGCTGTCCCCCCTTTCCCCTCCTCCCAGCCCCTGCCCCATCGCAGGCCCTCACCACACTACTGTCTGTGTCCATGGGCTCTGCATATATGTATATGAGTTTCTTGCTTAAACACTTCCAGTCTCCCCCCACCCCTCCCCTCCGAGATCTGTCAGTCTATTCCACACCTCTGGGCCTATTTTCTTCATCAGTTTCTTATGTTCACTAGATTCCACATATAAGTGAGATCATGTAATATTTGTTTCTCTGACTGGCTTATTTCATTCAGCATAATATTTTTCAGAGCCATTCATGCTGTCGCAAAGGGTAAGAAATTATTTTTATTTGCTGCATAGTATTCCATTGTGTAAATGTACCACAGCTTTTTTTTATCCATTCATCTACTGATGGGCACTTGGGCTGTTTCCAGATCTTGTAAATTATGCTGCTATGAACATAGGGGTGTATATATTCTTTCTGATTGGTGTTTCAAGATTTTTAGGATATATTCCTAGAAGTGGGATCACTGGGTCAAAGAGTAGTTCTATTTTTTTTTATTTTTTAGGTAAATTCCATACTGTTTTCCATAGTGGCTTCAAGAATCTTCATTCCCACCAGCAGTGCATTAAGGTTCTCTTTTTTCCACATCCTCACCGGCACTTGTCAATTGTTGATTAATTGATGGCAGCCATTCTAGCAGCTGTGAGGTAAAACCTCATTGTTGTTTTAATTTGCATCTCTCTGATGATTAGTAATGTTGAGTATTTTTTCATATGTCTATTGCCCATCTGTATGTCCTCTTTAGAGAAGTGTCTATTTGGGTCCTCTGCCCATTTTTCAATTGGATTCTTTGTCTTCCTTTTGTTGAGTTGTATGGGTGCTTTACATATTTTGGAAAATAACCCCTGATCAGATGTATCATTGGCAAATATGCTCTTCCATACAGTGGGTTCCCGTTTCATTTTGGTTTTGGTTTCTTTTGCTGTGTGAAGCTTTTTAGTTTGATGTGGTCCCATTTATTTTTTTCTTTGTTTCTCCTGCCCTAGGAGATATATTAAAAATTCTGCTATGTGAGATGTCTCAGATATTACTGCCTAGGTTTTCTTCTAGAATTTTTATGGTTTCACAATTTATATTTAAGTCTTTTGTCCATTTTGAGTTTATTTTTGTGTATGGTATAAGTTGGTGGTCTAGTTTCATTTTTTTGCATGTATCTGTCTAATTATCCAAACACCATTTATTGAAGAGACTGTCTTTACTTCATTGTATGTTCTTGCCTCCTTTTTTGAAAATTAATTGACCATAATTATTTGGGTCGATTTTTTGGTTCTCTGTTCTGTTCATTGATCTATATGCCGGTTCTTGTGCCAGTACTGGGGTGTTTTGATTACAATGGCTTTGTAGCATAGTTTGATATTTGGTACTGTAATCCCTCCAACTTTGTTCTTCTTTCTCAAGATTGCTGCTGCTATTTGGGGTCTTTTTTGTTCCATTTAAATTTTTGGAATATTTGTTCTAGATCTGTGAAATATGCTGTTGGTATTTTAATAGGGATTGCATTGAAACTATAGATTGTTTTGAGTAGCATGGGCATTTTAATCATGTTCATTCTTCCTATCCATGAACATGGTATATGCTTTTACTTGTTTGTATATTCCTCTGTTTATTTTTTCAATGTCCTATCAATCACTGAGTAGTGGTCTTTTACCTCCTTGGTTAACTTTATTCCTAGGTATCTTATTTTTTTGTTTCAATAGCAAAAGGAATTGCTTTTTTTATTTCTCTTTCTGAGAATTCATTATTGATGTAAAAAATGCTGTCAATTTCTGGATGTTACTTTTATATACTGCTACTTTTCCAAACTCATTTATTAAATCTAGTAGTTTTTTGGTGGAATCTTTGGGGTTTTTTAGGTACAATATAATGTTATCTATATATACTGACAGTTTTATTTCCCCCATTCCAATTTGATGCCTTTTATTTTTCCTTCTTGTGGCTAGGACACCCAGTACTATTTTGAATAAGAGTGCTGAAAGTGGACATCCTTGTCTTGTTTCTGTTGTAAGGGAAACAGTTTTGCCCATTGAATATGATGTGAGCTATAGGTTTGTCATATATGGCCTTTATTATGTTTAGGTATGATCCCTCCACTCCCACTTTGCTGAGTTTTTATTATAAATTGGTGCTGGATTTTTTCAAATGCTTTTTCTGCTTCTATTGATATGATCTAGTGATTTTTATCCTTCATTTTGTTTATGTGGTGTATCACATTTATTGATCTGCAGATACTGTACCAATCTTGCATTCCTGAAATAAATCCCATTTGGTTGTGGTGTATGATCTTTTTAACACCATTGCTGGATCCAATTTGCTAATATTTTGTTGAGGATATTAGTATCTATGTTCAGCAGGGATACTGGCCTATAATTTCCCCTCTGTGTAGTATCTTTATCTAATTTTGGAATTAGAATAATGATGGTCTCATAATAAGAAGCTTGGAAGCCTTCCCTCCTCTTGAACTTTTTAGAATCGTTTGAGAACAGGTATTAGTTCTTTTTGAATGTTTGAGAAAACTCACCTGTGAAACCATTCAGTCCAGAACTTTTGTTTACTGAGAGTTTTTTTTATTACTGTTTCTATTTTAATGGTTGTTTATTGGTCTATTCAGATTTTTTTTTCTTCCTGATTGAGTTTTGGAAGATTGTATGTTTCTAGGAATTTGTCCATTTTGCCCAGGTTGTCCATGTTGTTGGAATATAGTTGTTCATAGTATATTCTTTTAATCCTTTTTATTTCTGTGATATCAGTTGCTACTTTGCCTTTTTCACTTCTGATTTTATTCACTCGGGTCCTCTCTCCTTGTTTCTTGATGAGTCTGGCTAAAGGTTCATCAATTATGTTTACCATTTCAAAGAACTGGCTCTTCATTTCATTGATCTTTTGTATTGGTTTTTTAGTTTCTGTGTCATTTATTTCCACTCTAATCTTTATTATTTTCTTCCTTCTACTTAATCTGGGCTCTTCTTGTTGTTCTTCTGCTACTTCTTTTAGTTTTAGGGTTAGGTTGTTTATTTGGGATTTTTCTTGTTTCTTGAGGTAAGTCTGTAATGCTATGAACTTCCCTCTTAGGACTGGTTTTACTGTGTCCCATAGATTTTGCATTGTTGTGTGTTAATTGTCATTTGTTTTCAGAAAGTTTTTTTTTTATTATTTCTTTCTTGATGTCATTAGTAACCCATTTATTGTTTAATAACATACTATTTAGCCTCCATGTGTTTTAGTGTTTTTATTGTAATTGATTTCCAGTTTTATGCCATTGTGATCTGAGAAATGCTTGATATGATGTCAATCTTCTTAAAGTTGTTAAGACATATTTTATGTCCAAATATGTGGTCTATTTTTGAGAATGTTCCATGTGCATTTGAGAAGAGTGTATAGTATGTAGCTTTGGAATGAAATGTTCCATAAATAACAATCAAATCCAACTGATCTAGTGTGTCATTTAAGGTCACAGTTTCCTTATTGACTTTTTTTTTTTCTGGAAAATCTATTTCATGATGATAGTGGGGTACTATGACTTTATTGCTGTCAATATCCCCTTAAAGTCTGTCAAGAGTTTTTAAAAATATATTTAGGTGCTCCTATATTGAGTGCATATAAATTTATCAGGATTATATTCCCTTGTTGTATTGATCTTTTTAGTATTATGTAGTGACTTTCTTTGTTTTTTGTTATGACCTTTATTTTAAAGTCTAATTTTTCAGATACAAGTATTGCCACCCCAGTTTTGTTATTTTTATTTGCATGGAACAGTTTTTCTATCCTTTCACTTTCATTCCACGTGAGTCTTTTGTTCTGAGGTGGGTCTCTTGTAGACAGCACATATATTCATCGTGTTTTCTTACCCATTCAGGCACTCTATGTATTTTTGTTGGAGTATTTAATCCATTTACATTAAAGGTTATTATTCATAGGTGCTTGTTTATTATCATCTGTATTCTTTATACTATGTTCCTCTCTCTTTATTTCTTTTTCTTACAGCAGTCCCTTTAAGATTTCTTGCAATGCTGGTTTGGTGGTAATGTACTTTTTTTAGCCATTTTGTTTTTTGGTGGTTGTTTTTTATTTATTTTTTATTTTTTTTGGTCAAAAAGCTCTTTATTACACCTTCATTTTTGAATGATAGCCTTGCTGGATAGAGTAGTCTTGGTTTCAGATCTTTGCTTTACATTACCTTGAATACTTCATGCCATTCCCTTTTGGTCTGTAGTGTTTCTGTTGAGTAATCAACTGACAGCCTTATGGGAGTTCCCTTGTAGGTAACTGTCTGTCTCTTTCTTGCTGCCCTTAACATTCTCTATTTGCCTTTAATGTTTGTCATTTTAATTATGATGTTTCTTGGTGTGGGTCTCTTTGGGTTCACCTTGACTGGGACTCTCAGTTCTTCCTGAACCTGTGTGATATTTTTCCTTCCCCAGGTTAGAAATATTTTCTGTTATTATTTCTTCAAACAGATTCTCTATACCTTGCTCACTTCCTTCTTTTCTGTTACTCCTATGATTCAAATGTTGTTACATTTCATATTGTCCCAAAATTCCCTTAAACTATCCTTGTGCTTTTAATTGTTTATTTTATTTTTGCTGCTCTGATTGAGTGATCTTTTCTATCTTGTTTTCTACATTGCTGATTTGAGCCTCTGCTTCCTCTAACCTACTGTTTATTCCTTCCAGTGTATTCTTTATTTCAGCTATGTCATTCTTCATCTGACTGTTTTTCATCGGACTATGTCCTTTTTTATGCTGTTAAGTGTTCTTAAAAATTGTTTACATCCATTTCATTTAGCTCTTTTTCTGGAGATTCCTCCTGTTCTTTTATTTGGGCCTGTTTCTTTGTTTCCCCATTTTTCTATTTATTTGTGTTTGTTTCTGTGTATTGTATAGAACTTATATGGGGTGGCTTTCTATAGTGGGTGTCTTGTGGGACCCAGTGGTAGAGTCTCTTTAATCTTCTAAGCTGGGTGCTTTAGGAATGCCCCTTGTGTGGGTTATGTTATCTCTCCTGATGTAATTGGGTCCACATTGCTGTTGACCTCTTCATGGGTTGGCTTAGCCTTTGAGCTGGCTGACTTTGTAGCTCAACCCTGAACACACTGTGCCAACTGTTTACATATCTACTGACAAAACAAAACAAGACCAAACCTATAATAACACACACACACACACACACACACAGCAACAAACCAAGAACAACCAAAAAGAAGAATTTAAAAAAAAAGAATACTAGAAGACAAGAGATTAAAATAATTAGAGACAAAAAAAGAAACAAAAAATAGAATTAAAAAAAAAAGAATACTAGAAGACAAGAGATTAAAATAGAGACAAAAAAAGAAACAAAAAATAGAATAAAAAGAAAAAAGAAAAAAATTTAAAAATGAAATAATAATATTAATTTTAAAAGTAATAAAAATGGTCCGGCTGGTGTGGCTCAGTGGCTGAGTATTTCCCATGCACCAACAGGTCACCGGTTCAATTCCTGGTCAGGACACATGCCCAGGTTGTGGGCCTGATCCCCAGTGGGGGGCATGCAGGAGGCAGCCAATCTATGTTTTCTCTCACCAATATTTGTATCTCTCTCTCCCTCTCACTTTCTCTCTCTCTCAAATCAATAAAGAAAAAACAATTTTTTAAATAATAAAAATGAACAAAAACTATAGAATAGAAAAAAATGGAAAGAAAAAGGAAAAGAAAAGAAAGTAAAGAAAAACAGAATATGCTCTGGCCCGTTTGGCTCAGCAATTGGAGCATCGGCCTGCAATCCAGAGAGACTCAGGTTCAGTTTCTGCTAAGGGGTGCAGTTTGTCCCTGGCCTTGGCTGGGTCGTGAAGGTGGCGACCACTCAATGTGTCCCTTTCATGTTGATGTTTCTCTCTCTCTCTCTCTCTCTCTTCCTCTCTCTCCCTTCCACTCCCTCTGAACAAAAAAGAAAAAGAAAAAAGAAAAAATGTCCTCAGGTGAGGATAAAAAAAAAATAAAATAAAATAAAAGGAAAGAGAGAAATAAGAGATATGAAAAAAAAAAACTTTAAAAAATGAAATAGAAAAGAAAAAGTAAAGAAAAGATTAACAAGATAAATTAATAAAAATAACGAGTTCACCTCCACAGATTCTTCTGCCTGCTGCAATGATCCTTTGGACCTGCTCTCTGTGGCGCTCTCTGGATTTTACTCTGATGCTATCTAAATCTGGCCTCTGGGTGTACCAGTCCCTGGCCTCCTGGGGAGGTTCTCTGGTGCAAGCCAATGTCAGCTGCAGCTCCTGCCCAGCCTTTGGCAACCTGACTGCAGCACAACAAGGTGGAGCCCCAAGTCGTCTGGTAGGTGGAACCTCCATAGCTTAGAGTCTGTGTCTGCCTCAGGTCTTGCATCTTGAAAGTCCCTGCTCACAGCTGCTCTCCCTTCCCCCACAGAACTGGGCTCTGCAGGGGTATCCAGGACCCTCTCCATGTCTCCTCCTGTCCTGTCTCCATGTTCCCTGCCTACACTACTACGGATCGGGACAAAAATTAGGGAAGCTGCCAGTTATTCATCAAGTCCTGCTTGTTTGGGAGCTATTATTTCGGAAGTTATTATTAACGTTCTGGATTGTTATTCAGATAGCAATTGGACTTCCTGCAGTGTGACTTTCAGCAGGCCGGCTCCCTGGGTTGACTCTTATAGACAAGGAGACTGGGTTCCTGGGCAGGTCGCTGCAGGGTATGGGTCCAAGTTCTATTTTTATATATTGTCTGGCCATTTTCCATTTGTATTTCCAGTCTCTTACATATGAGTCCGAAGTATTTACCCCCAAAAATTAAAATGTAAGTCCATACAAAAACATGTACACAAATGTTTGTAGCAGCATTGTTGACAATAGCTAAAAAAAGAAAAAAAAATGGAAGCAATTTGATGCCCAACAACTGATGCATGGATAAACAGAATGTGGTATATCCATAAAACAGAATGTTATTTGGCAATAAAAAGAATTGGATTACTGATAACATGCCACAACGTGGACGAACTTAGAAAATGTTATGGTAAGTGAAAGAAGCCAGACACGAAAGGCCACACATTGTGTGGTTCCATTTCCATGAAATGTCTAGAATAGGAAATCCATAGCAGTGGAAATTAGATTTGTGCTTGCCAGGGGCTAGGGAGAGGGCAATGGGCAGGGACGGTTAATGAACATGGGGTTTCTTTTGGGTGTGATGAAAATGATATGAAACTAAATAATGGTTGTGGTTACACAACTCTGTGAAGAGGTTAAAAACCACTGAATTGGTCACCTTAAAAGGATAAATTTTATGGTATTTGGTTATATATCAATAAAGCTGCTGTTTTACAAAATCGGGACACATGTATATGCTCCATAGTCCCCAAAGGTCTTTGATTGGTTCCGTCAAGTATGTATTAGGTAAAGTGCCCACAATTCAGTAAGCCCACTGCCTCCCCTGCACTTGTCTGAAAAGCCACTAGTTGGAGGACTTATTAGCTGGATTTCAGAAACACTTTGACTTTTTGCCCAAAGTCCTAGAAATCACTTGTACAGGAAAAATAAATGAAGGCACAGACAGTCTTTTAAAGTTAAACAACAGCGACACAGGAATTTAAGAGAAAGAATTCAATTATAAACCATGATAATTTATCAAATCCTGCATTTTTTCTAAATAAAGTAGCGAGCCTGTTAGCGATGCAGAGATAAAAGATGCAGTCCGGGGCAATGCCAGCAATCTCCAAAGTGGAGATTAGCACTTAAAAGCACTTGTGTGCGAAGTTGCTGTGAACTTCAGATTAATTCCCAGCATTAATTTCCAAGTGCTCTGAGCCACGCTGACTCCAAGAGACACTTTTGTTGGCAAGCTGAGCCTGCTGGACTCAATTACTTGTTTCATTTTCATTTTTCTTAAGCTGCCAATATTTTCTTTAAAGAAAAGGGGAGAGAATTTTGATCGGTTATCTTAAGAAGACTTATTCATCGAAGAGGTTGAGATTTGGGCTGCTTGGAAATGTCTGCTCTCACTTCTAGCAGTTCTATCCTCAAGCTGGGGCCATCTTGGCCTGGGCTGGGGGACACAGAGAAATAGACCACCTTTCAAGAAAACCTTTGGGAATTACAGTGGAAAAAAGTACCCAAATCCTCTGCTTTCAGGAGCTTATTAACAAAGATATCAGTGGAAAACAAGAATGAAACTATACAAAGGCAAAACCAAAATAGAATATCTTCAGGATGCTAATAGTAACCACACTGTATAGTAAAACATTTAATATATTATAATTAGCATAAGTATTACATAATTATAAGTAATCGTTATAACAATTATAATAGATAACATTAACCTACATTTATTGAGCACTTACTATGTGCTAGGCAGTGAATTCACTTAGCCTGTGAAGGAGATAGTTTATTATTCTCACCGTGCAGATGAGGAAATTAAGTGAGTTTATATAACTGATCAGGGTCATAGATTTAGGAAATATTTTCACAATATCTGTAGCAGTTGCCAAAACTAATTTCCGTTTGCCTTGCTTGAGATGTTAATTTATGGACACATTACTTGCAATGGGATTTTTGGTTCGAAAGGCAAGCCATTTGCAATTTAGACACAGTTTCTATAATTGTTCGTATTTAATGAGGAATATTTGAAGTTCTAAAAACTGCAAAAAAATCTAAGTAGATTAATTAGGCAAACAGGTATGTAACAGGGTGTCTACCTTCATTCATTTGTTTATTTATGTATTCATGAAACAGTCTCTGGGCCCCTACAACATACACCAACACACACAGGTAGAAAATATGATGGAAATGACAGTCCAGGGGGAGAGATGAACTGAACCTTTTAATAATCCCAAACTACTAAAAATAAAAAATGAACACTAAACCCATTATACATGAAAAATGTTTTTGCCCTGGCCGGTTTGGCTCAGTGGTTAGAGCATCGGCCTGTGGTCCAGAGCGGGGTTCAGTTCCCGCGAAGGGCACGTACCTCAGTTGCAGTTTGTCCCTGGCCCTGATTGGATCGTGCAGGTGGCAACCATTCGATGTGTCCCTTTCATGTCAATGTTTCCCTCTCTCTCTCTCCCTCCCACTCTATCTGAACAAAAAATGAAAAAATGTCCTCGGGTGAGGATAAATAAATAAATAAAAGAAAGAAAAGAAAAGTGTTTTAACATGTTATATGTTTATTGCATATAAAGTAGTTTAAAATGGGGGGAGCCAAAAGTTTCTTAACTGTTTGCTTACCAAAGCCAGAACACATTGCAAACTTTGGAATGAGTACAGGTGATGCATTAACTAATAATTCCCAGCACATGGCACATTTCACTTCATTCCATCCTCACAACAACTCAGTGAACTAGGTCCTGTAATCAAATCCATTTTACAAGAGAAGAAACTGAGGCACAAAGAGATTAAGTAACCTATCCAAGGTCACACAACTAGTGATGATAAATTTAACACTCTATGATCAGCTTCATGTGATATAGGGTATTATCATATAATGTCATACAGAAAAGATGTGCCTATAAACCCACCTGAAAGCAGTCAGGGAGGTCTTCCAGGAGGAGGCAACACCATGCTCTTTCAAGACATTTGCGCATCTGTTTCAGATGCTCGTAAACAGGCCTCTCAAAGGGAAAATGGGTAAGGCATCAATCAGACCAAGATGGTCACAAGTTCAGACCTGGAGCCAATCAAGTGTCTCTTCATAGTTTCACCTTAATTAGAAAGAATTCTGGGTGAAGCTGTAATCTGTCGTCTCATATGGCATTTTTATCGCCTGCTTCACATTTCAAATGAAACATTTTATTGCATTTGATGTTAGTTAAACACTTAACATGTACTCTTCATGGTTACAATTCGCAATGTGTTCTGACTATATAAAGCAAATATTTAAGAAACATTAGGGCTGTTTTTCCATTTTTAAGTATTTAATCTGTAATAAACATATAGCATGTTAAAAATACATTTCATGTCCAGTACGTGTTAAGTGTTAGGAGTATATTTTTGAACTGCCTTATTTGAGCCCGTCAGACTTTCCATTACAACTCCCTAATTTAAGGAGGTTTTAAAACAGTCATAAAAATCTCTTCATGCTGATACTTTGGATAAAATATCTCTCCTTTCAGAAGCCTTTTCTGTTTTTTAGTATTAATGCATTTAAAGAAAAATTGACTTAGTAAAATTGGGCATAAAGCAAAGATATTTCCATAGGATTTTATAGTGAGTCTTCTCTATGCTTTAAAAATAATCCACATATTAAAGGCAGCTCATAAAAAAAAATCATCGAGTTTATTCCAAAATTTAGGAGAGAATAAAGCATGGTTGAGCACTATCTGTATATTTCTAGATTTTGTATAAAAATTCAGAATTAAAAATATGAATCAAGTCTATGGACACTTCCCTCATAGTCCCAGAAAACTTCATAAGCATGTAACAATGTAGCTACTTCAGTTTGGCATTTTATAGTTTACAGGTGGGGTTCACTTCCCTCCTCTTACCTGCCCTTCAGAATGCTGGGAGGGGAGAAGGTTCATGTGGGAATTACCCCCATCTTATAATAGACAAGCAAAGTTTGGGGAGAGGTTGAGTGATTTGTCCACAGTTACTAGCTGGGGCTTGAACTCAAAGCCCTTTGCTTGGCTCACAGGTTGCAAAAGACTGAGCCCCTGTGTGACTTAATGTTCTCATCTCATTGCTTTTGTTTTGATTTTTTGAGTCGTAAACATCTTAAACAAGTAAAACTCGATTCGCTGGTACAGCTAAATAACTTATTTTTTCCAACATTACTTTTCATTTTGAGACTCAAGATCATATGAACGAACAAACTCAAGAAATGTTTCTCCCCCTTGTTCGAATCATCCAGCCTGTGACCTGAAGGTGGGAGGCGCCCGGCACCTGGCACCGCCCACATCCTTCTAACTGCGCCCCCCGGGGGCTTTGGAGTGCATGCACCCACCCCAGCCACCCAGAGAGAGACCCCGAGAGCCAGCGCGTGGCGGAGCGGTCTCGTGTCCCTCTCCCCTGGCCTGGCACACAGGGATCCCGCACAGCTTTGCCAGTGGGAGGGATCAGCAGAACTTCGCAAAGAGCCTGTGCTCTTCATTTCGTGGAATACTGGGGATGGCAGGCACCTCCATTACCCGTCCGCCCTTCGCTTGTTCACCAGCTCCCCAAGACCTCCCACGATAAAATGATTCCATGAGCAGATGAGTTTGGGGAATATTCCATCCACAGGAAAGAAATGTCATGCGCGCTCCCTGAGTCAGGGCCTTCCTTCCACTTCCTCTTTGGAGCAGGCCCACTGTGGGAAGCCAATGGCCTCTGACGTCACCGTGGAAGCCCCGCCCCGCTGGCCAGGCGGAGACCAGCCCTGTCCAGGGCAGGGGCGGTGTGGTGACGTCCAGCGGCTCCTGGGCTTGGGCCTCTTCGGCCCTCACGCCAGTGTATCCGTCCACTTTTAACAGCACTCAAAGTAATATTTTGGCTGATATATGTCATATTTCTTATTTCTTTATTTGTTCCAAACCTAAATGGGTATGGGAAATGCTGTTTATTTTTGGTATCCTTAAGCTTCAACAGAGAGAAAGGCCTCAGGCCCTGTACTGTCGATTGCTTTTCTTTCAAAGCCATCTTCCTTCCAAGTATACCAAAAATATCCTCAGGCCTTCAGAGTAATTACATTTATGATCATTCATTTTTTCATTAGTCTAGAGCAAATATTGTGGGAACTCAAGAAAGACGATGTTCCAAAGTCAACCTCAGGTTTGGAATGGCAAGAAAGAACCACGGATGAAAATGGAATTGGAATCAAGTGAACCCTGGATACTCTCTCTAATGAGAGCTCTGTGCGGGAACCACACATCACACTGTCTCAGCGCGCAGCCTTCAGGAGTGAGGGGGGCTGGGCCCAACGTCATGCCCTGGCATCGTCAGCTGCACAGGCAAGGACGGCTTTGGGACCCAACAAGGGGGGGTGGGGGGGATTCAACAGAGGCATCGACAACAGTGTGGAATGTGTGAATGTTGATCTCCAATGTAGACATAATGTCAAATAGTAAAAATGGCCTGACTTCATTCATTGACTCAACAAATATTTACTGAGTGCCTGTTATATGCCAATCGCTGTTAAAGGCATAGATGTGGCCGCCAGCTAAAGACAAAACCGTGCCTTCATGAAGCTTTCAATCTCATGGGAAGAGATGCATACTAAGAATTAAGTAAGGGAGGTATACAAATGTTAGACACTCTACATGCTATGAGAAAAATAAATCAGGTAAGGGACATAGAGAATACAGGGTTTTGTTATACAAGGAGGAGACTACAATTTTATATTTATTTTTTATTTTTTTATTTTTTAAAGACACACACATACACACAAATGGGGAAATTATATTAATTTTTTTTATCCTCACCTGAGGACACTTTTCCATTTTTTGTTCAGATAGAGTGGGAGGAAGAGAGAGAGAGAATAACATCGATGGGAAAGAGACACACTGACTGACTGCCACCCTCAGGACCCCAACCAGGGCCCGGGACCAATCGCAACAGAAGTACAAGCCCTTGACCGAAATCCAACTCCTGACTTACTGGTCCGCAGGCTGGCGCTCTAACCACTGAGCGAAACCGGCCAGGGCGGGACTACGATTTCAAATGGGTGACTCGAGGAAACCCAGTTGACAGCATAACATTTAAACACAGGCGAAAGAGCCGCAGGTGACGAACTGAGAAAGCCTTCTCTGCGCAGGAAGAGCAGGTGCAGGGCGCAGGAGGAGGTGCAGGGCGCAGGAGGAGGTGCAGGGCGCAGGAGCAGGTGCAGGGTGCAGGAGGAGGTGCAGGGCGCAGGAGCAGGTGCAGGGTTAGGAGCAGGTGCAGGGCGCAGGAGGAGGTGCAGGGCGCAGGAGGAGGTGCAGGGCGCAGGAGGAGGTGTGGACCGGCATGTATGGTCGACACACAGGGACGTCTTAGCTCACGCAGCCATAACGGGGTACCAGACACTGGGCGCTTTAAACAATAGCAATAATGGGGTCCATTTATACTTGAAGATCGTGCTAGTAATTTTTTTTAATGCCCATTTATTTTCATGAGAAAGTTATGATGCATATTCTATTGCAACTCAAGACACCCAAGCAATTATTACAGATCAAAAAAAGAAGGTATGTAAAAATATAATTTAAATGTTTATACCAGCAGTAAACAGTACTTGAAAGTAAGTAAATGCGGCTGTAGGTGATGTAAAGCAAGGACAGCTCATTGAAACTGTCGAAGGAGGAGGCGAAGTTGAGGCAGGGAACGGGGATGGTGGACAGGGCGCCCGGGGGCCATCCCTACAAAGGGTACTCTTATTGGGGCGGTATTTTCTTCATTAATGTTTCAACCTTTTAGTGATCTGACACCCAAACTGCTCTTAAAAATGAACTTATAGAGCAGAGGAGGAACATCTTCAGGGCAAAATGAAGGATACATTTGAGGTTTAAGAAACCCCTGTAAACAGAGCATGCGCACTACAGACTGCAGAGGCGTGGGAGATGCGGCCTCTCTGTCCCCACATAACACGTTTTCGGTTCCTGCAGACACGAAGTGCGATTCTAATGTTTCCACCTGACGGTCTCTGACTCGAGGCTGTGGGTTGAGCAAACGGCTGAGCGTGCCTCTGCCTGAAATGTAAGGTAGCATATCACTCGTTTATTTCCTTTGTTTTCAAGTGAAGAAAAGTTGTATTAAAAAAAGAAAAAGGTCATGCAAAAAGTGAAATATTTTGTCAAGAGCATTTATGGTGAAAGATGCAGGCACACTGCAAGATGAGACTGAATACCTGGAGTCTGGTCCCTTCCATTGTCCCCCCACCCCCCCCCCCCACCTGACACCATTATCTTTCACCTGGATTGTTGCACTGGTTTCTGCTCAACACCAGTAACTACATCAAGTCCTCTCTGCTCAGAACCCTCTGGGGGCCCCAAGTCACCCAATACACACACAGTCCTTACAGTGAGCTGCAAGCCCTTCAGGGTCTTGCCTGTGTCGTTTCTGTGCCTTCTTCCAACTCTGCCCTCCTTGCTCACACCACCTGGCCTCACTGGCCTCCCTGTGGCACCTCAGACACAATAGCAGCACTTGTACCACAGGCCATTGGCACTTGCTGTTCACTGCTGCTGATGTGCTCATTGCCTAGGTGTCTACATGGCTCATTCCTCATCTTTCCCACCCTTTATTCAAATGATACCTTCCTAGTGAGGACATCTGCTATGGTCTGAACATACGCATCCCAAATTCATATGTTGAAATCCTAATGCCCTGTGTGATGGGGTTAGGAGGCGGGGCCCTCCTGGGGGTGCTTAGGTCATGAGGATGGAGCCCTCCTCTATGGGAACTGTGCTCTCATAATAGACACACACAGAGCGCTCAATTTCCCTCTAAGACTGCAGGTGCAGCCAAATCCCACGGCTGCTCAGCTGCCGTCACCTTCGGTACATGTTGGACACTCTCCTTCCAGAATTTTAAAAGGAAGCTGAAACCAGCCCTCTCCCCTTTTGGCTCCTCGCTCGCTTGGCCTATCCGTGATGCACCCCGCATGTTCCGGAGCGGAGGGAGGCGGGCCCTGGGAGCGCCTTAGTCCCCGCCTCCAGCAGGCTCCTCCCACGCCGCAGGTCTTCCCTCCGGCCCTGCGAACTCCCATGCTCCTCCTCTTCTCCACCTGCCAGGTGCAGGCAAATGAAGCTCGGCTTTTCAAGGTAAATGGAAATTTGGGGATTTTCAAAAGTCCCTCTCCATGGAAAAATCTCCTCCACTATCGTGTTGAGAGAGCATGGGACACTTTATGGATATAACAGATTGGAAGGTGTTCTCAGTATAAACGCCATTTCCCCAAGGAACCCAGAATGCTGTCTAGACTGTTATCTCTCTGTTTAAAAGTTTTTAAAAATCTAGTATGAAACTCAACATTGAGCAATGAATCCTTTGTTCTAGTTGGCAGCCACAATCTCCCCCAAAGCAATGCCTGGAGGGGAGGCTGGACAACGTGGTTTATGGGGAAGGAAAAATACCTTGTTTTAGTATGTTTTTAAAAAATATTAGCCTTGCTTCAGGTATAGAAGAGTATACCTGAAATGGGGAACAGCAAACTCCCAGAGAGGCAGCAACACGAAGTTTGAACTGTGGATAATACCAGTCAGTGGCCCCGGAGATAAAATGCAGAATAAGAAGGAGGCAAGTGTAATGGAGGAAAACTCTGAAAAGTGGAATGCAGAATGGATTTGTCCTCTTCTTACACCCTCCCCTGCAAAAAAAAAAAAAAAAAAGAGAGATCAGAAATTCCAGAAAAATCTCCTCCACTATAGTGTAGAGAGAGCATGGGACACTATGGCTACAATAGGTAAGAAAGTGCTCTCAGTATAAAAGGAACCTGGAATGCTTGAGCAATGAGCACCGTGATAGGGAATCGATAATTACGAGACCTCCGAGACCTGGTAGAAGCTTAGACATACGGAAACCTCGGGAGCCAGTGACATCCCTTCCTCTTGCTTGACCCTGCAGTTTGGGAATGTCTGGCATGGCAGTGGGAACGGGGGGCATTTCATTGCCATATCTAGTCTATATATTCTGTGCTAATTCTGCATTTCTTAGCATCTGCTTCATCTTTTAACATGGGTGCTCTCCAGTGCTCTGAGGGCATAGCGGGCCTTCTTAGGAGAGCCAGCAGGGATAAGCCTTGGACCTCTGTAGGTATCGGCATAGATGTGAAAGTCGCATCATGCATTTAAAAACAAGAAAGGTTTTTAATCCACCTTTGGATTCTTAGTGCCTAGTATGGTGCTTACCACAAAGCGGATACTCTGTAAATGCTTGATGAGGAAATCACATCATTTGGAAGCCTATATAAAAAATAGCCTACACATGCTAAGGAAATAAACTCCTAGCACTTGAGTATGTGAGGAGATTTCAGGAATCCTCTGGAGATGTTCAGCTACCTCACTGTAGAGACAAGAAACTGGTACTCAGGGTAATGAGGACACTTGCTCACGATCTCCCAGGAAAGTAGTGAGGGAATCAGGACTGGAACCCAAGTCCTTGAGTGTTATTTTCATGCTCTTTCATGCCTCTATTTTAAAAAGTGGGTTTTATTATTACTTAGGTATGACAAGGCCAACAGATCTGGAGACAACTGCCATTGAAAAGACAGTTTGTTCTAATCCCAGATCCAAAGAAGAGGAGCCACGCCGAGGGAGGCCCCATGGGAAGTGCCAGCATCAGTCTGGAGGCAGAGACAGAGAAACAGGAAGGGGCAGGTGAGGCAGAGGCTTAGGATTGGCTCGTTTTACCATTAGAGTGGGCTCTCCGGCACAGGAGCAGTCCCTAGCTGTCGGGTACCTGGCCCTGATGTCATTAGGGCAGGTGACATGGCCCAGGGTGTGAGAGCCAGCTAGAGGAGCTGGTTGGGGATATAGGCTCAGGAACGTCAGTTTGAGTATGAGAGTCACGCTTCCAAGTGACTTGTTTGTTATCTGTAGGAATTAGTTAACCCTTAGAGGGGCAGTCCCTCCAGAGTCAGCAAGGCACCAGATGTCAAAGCATCAAATTATGGAAATAAAAATACATGGTTAGTATACTCACCACACAGAGATCTTCATAAGTCTTCACTGTGTTAAAAATTTAGCTTGGACTTGGTGGATTTATCTACCATCTGAAGTTCCACCTGAAGTTCTTAAGGATTCTGGGTCCTCGGAGCTATGAAAAATGGCTTTTGGATCATAATCTAGACAATCTTTTCTGATTATTTATCTAAAACTAAAAGCAGGAAATGATTCATTTGATTTCTGCCAATCCTGGAGGGTTGCCACTTTCAGCTCAGGAAGAGTCGGCTTCCCTTGGCAGTCTTCACTGGTAGGATGATGAATGAAGTTCTATGTTTGGTGCTAGCTAAAATTTTACAGGGTCTAAAAAAGCAATTTATACATGCTTCAGGAGGTGACCATATTTTTTCTTTTTGAGATAGCTCTTAGTCACAGCAGGGCACTCAGTATACACATATCACATCGAGAGGTAATTTTACAGGAGGAATGAAAGTTTGTCCTGTGTGTTGAGAAACATGTTCTTGGCTTCTGCAAGCCTTGTGTATGCTCAGAATCCAGCAAATAGGCATTCGCTGAATTCTGAATTTCCCCAGTTACTTTCACACCTCAAGAACCCATGACCCTCAATGGGATATTGTGCAGAAAATAGTCAGCCTAACAAAACATTTTCTTGGTTCCAAGAGTCAAGTTGTTATTCACAAACAAGCGAGGCCAGTTTTCTTCTCTTGAAAATCTCAAGCATGGGCTGAATGTCTTACATGCTGTCCAAGCAGTCAACCAAGGCAAGGGTCACAGCCGACGCGAAGAACGCAGCCAGGGGCCACTTCCTTCACGTGATGAGTACTCCAAACACTTGCAAACCACCACGCCTCGTTCACGTTGCATTTTGTTGAGAGTTTTGGGGTTACTGTTACTCTGTCATATATGTGGTTGCATACATCTGAGCAGTGATCTCTCTCTTACTCAACTGAGTGTCAAGACACTCTCTAGATTATTTTCCTGGTGGCTATCATGGCACAGTTTCATTATGCTTCTTTTCTTTGCTGTTCTGGAAGCATGTCATTACAAATCACAGTCAAAGGAGTCTGGAGGAGAAGAGCTGAGGACCAGCACGTTGGCTGGGGGGCCTCAGGCAGGTTGTTTCACTTCTCACAGTCCTCAGCTGTACCATTAGGAACATGATATGTGTCCACTGTTTAAAAGCATTATATAGTAATATTCAAAAGGCTTATTTTTAGTAAAAATATACTCCATAAAATATGTACTTAGAGAAGTAGTTGAATGAATGAAAAAGATCACTGCAAGTTCATCAAACTCATATCCATTTCCTCCGGACTCTCAACCAGTCTACATTGCTCAGCCCTTCTTAGAGTTAACTGTGACCATACTACTAATGTATTACTTATATAGCTTAGACAGTGAACTGTGAGACCAAGTGCCATGGCTACTTCCAGGACTTCCTGAGAAAAGTTCCCTTGAAGATCCTCCAGCCCTTTTCCCCAAGCCAACCCTCTTGGCAGCCCTGGGACAGAGATGGCAGAGCCACGAGATGGCAGAGCCACGAGACGGCAGCACCCTGGGCCTCTGACTCATCGCTGGGAGGAGACACCCTCCAATCCAATCAGAAACACCCATTTGAACTCTGCATGAGGGAAAAATAAAATTTTATTGTGTTAACCTATCCATAGTTGGAGGTTTCTCTCCTACTGCACATAATAATGCATTAGCTGCTCTACAGTCATTTTTTAATGCATGTATAAAAATCGTTTTAAATATAACCAGAAGGATAGGTTATCTCTGTGTCTGGGTGGTGGAATCGCAAGTATATTTTTCTTTTCTTAATCCTCTGTTCATTTTGGATTTTTCAACTCTTCTCTATGGAAACGGTATTGATTTTATAACTTCAAAAATTACTTAAGAGAGAAAAAAAACAAAGTGGGATGCCATAAAGGTCGAAGAAAATAACCTCCCTAATCTGGTCATTATCAGAGCTAGGATAATCTCATTTCATATTCCATTGGCAAGTGTAATTTGTACATTCACCTGATGCTACACACTGTGCCAACTGCTGAGATACTAAGATTAAGAAAACAGTATCACAAGGGAACTCAAAGCATCTGCCAGGTGCCCCGGAAGAACACGGAAAGAGGCTGGACCCAGAGCCATGTGATTCGGAGATGTCCTGGCAGGAGGGCCGCCTGCCTGAGCTGGAGCAGGGAAGGCGGGAGACAGCGCGGAGACGCACATCCCTGCGAAACAGCGTGGCTGCTGAGCTGAGCCCCAGACCGAAATCGCAGCCCACGTTTTAGACCCACAGTTTTATGTATTCTTTTCCACGGGGCTTAATACAACCCCCCATATGCAGTGAGTGTCCAGTAAATATCTGTTAAATAAATAATGAAACGGGGACATTCCTGCCAGGTGGTGATCCGGGCTCCTGCTCTCCTGCTCACACCCCTCCCTTACCGTAGTGGGCGTCACGTATGGCATCTCGCTGCAGTGGGGGAGGGTGAGAAGAGATAAACCAAAGGACGTACATGCATGTGTGCATAACCAATGGACACAGACGGCGATACTGGAAGGGGATGGGAAACGGGAGCAGGGAGGAGCGTGTCAATGAGGGGAAAGGAGAAACATCTGTAACAAAAATTAATTAAAATTTTTGAAATAAAAATAAAGAGAGTGAGATATGGAGAGAGAGCAACAGGCTATACTTTGCTCTTATTACAAATCACTAATATATTACCTGGCACATGACGTCCCATAGACCACTGAACTTGGGGGTGCCCGCATAGACATGCCAGACACTCGACAGCACCCTGCGTTCTTCGTCCCATCATTCCTTTGCACTGCTCCCTGGGCCTTGCTCAGGTCAGAAAAGCTCAGTGTTACAGATAAGGGACGCGACAGAAAGACCAAGGTGACTCAGTAAGCGCGCCAGCCGGGCGGTCTGTAGTTCTGTATTCCTGCCCTATTCCGTGTGCTACCAGAGAGCCCTCACCCCCTGAGCATCTCGGATAATTGCTCCGTGGGCATCTTCCGCCTGCACAGACCGGCAGACCAGGAGGAGTGACCAGCCGAGGGGTCTTCCTGCACCGTGCGGGTGACCAGCCGAGGGGCCTTCCCCCGCCGTGCGGGTGACCAGGCAGGCAGAGTTTTCACTCGACGTGAGTGACGGTGGAACCCGGGCCCGCAGCAGGGCCAGCGGGAAGTCTGCGAAGGAGAGTAATGGAAGGGCTCCCGGCAAGAGGCCAGACCCTGAAAGCCTAGAAGGTGTCCCCACTGCAACAGCCACGAGGCAGGGCTCACTCCAGCAAGGTCAGAAAGGCCCCCTTGAGGTGTTTCCTAAAGCACTTCAAACTCAACTGTCCAAGCACCTGACGCTTCCAAGAACCAGAAGCAGGACGGCTGGGCAGGGGCTTCAGCTGTGAAAGGGGGAAGGGCGTGGGGGCAGGGCGCTGGGCAGGGGCTTCAGCTGTGAAAGGGGGCAGGGCGTGGGGGCAGGGCGCTGGGCAGGGGCTTCAGCTGTGAAAGGGGGCAGGGCGTGGGGGCAGGGCGCTGGGCAGGGGCTTCAGCTGTGAAAGGGGGAAGGGCGTGGGGGCAGGGCGCTGGGCAGGGGCTTCAGCTGTGAAAGGGGGAAGGGCGTGGGGGCAGGGCGCTGGGCAGAGGCTTCAGCTGTGAAAGGAGGAAGGGCGTGGGGGCAGGGCGTGGGGGCAGGGCGCTGGGCAGGCCCTGTGATCCGGGATGGGCTCTGGCTCCAGGACTCCCTAAACCTCCGGCCCTGGTCCCTCTGCTCACCTTCTGCCTGACTCCCCCCTCTGTGCCCTCCCATTTGGCATAAAACCTCAGCCCATTTCACAGCCCAGCAGTACCTGCCGGCAGAGAAAACATCGAGTTAACAAACGTGGGGTTGCCAAGACGTTCCGGAAGAAACAGAGCCCCACTGTGTGCTGGAACCTCCTGGGGACCCTGGGCACCCAGAGTGCGAAGCGCAGTGTTGAGGATGCACAAGCCAAGCCGGCGGACGCGGAAGGAGACAAGTTCTGGTCACGGCCGCTTGGGTGCCTAACGACTTCCACAGTCACTGTTACATGGGATCGTCAGTACGTGGGCAGGCAAAGCAAGTCTTGTGTCTGTTACATAGATGAATAGCCCGGAGCTGGAGAAACTAAAAGGCGTGCATTTTTTTATCCATGTTACTTTACTTTCACAGTATGTTATGGCTTGAATTGTGTGCTCCCAAAAAAAGATATGTAAGTCCCAACCCCAGTATCTCAGAAGGTGACCTTATTGGAAACAGGGTCATTACAGATGTAACTAGTTAAGATGAGGTCATACTCGAGCAGCAGGAGGCAGGGTGCCCAATCCAGTATGACCAGTCTCCTTATAAAAGGAATGTCATGGCCCTGGCCGGTTTGGCTCAGCAGTTAGAGGGGCCCACAGACCAGAGCGCCCCGGGTTGGGTTCTTGCTAAGGGCACGCACCTCGGTTGCAGTTTGTCCCCCTGCCCCAGCTGGGGTCTTGTGGGTGGCAACCACTCGATGTGTCTCTCTCACATCAATGTTTCTCTCTCTCTCTTCCTCCCTCTCTCCCTCCCACTCTATCTGAAGATAAATGCAAAAATGTCCTCGGGTGAGGACTTAAAAGAAAGAAAGAAAGTAATGTGAAGAAACAGGGAACTCGGAGGAGGTGGCAGGTGAAGACGGCGGCCCAGCTCAGAGGGTTGCTGCCACAGCCGGTGAATGCCTGGGGCCACCAGAAGAGGCCATCATGACCTTCCCCGGAGGCTTCAGAAGGAGCAGACTCTGTCCACACCTTGACTTCAGATCCTGCCTCCAGAACCGGGAGAGAACCGACCAAGGAGAAGGAGCCAGAAGAGAGTTGACCACGGATCCTGAGAGGAGGGATTCTCAGCAACGCCAGTATCACACCTGTAGTCCGAGATGAACACCTGGCCTGTGGGTTGGGTGACGAGGCGTTTGGCGGTGACCTTTGCAGAGGACACGACTAAGGGTGAATGGGACATGAGGCAGTGGGGACACCAATAAAGCTGGCTCCTCTTTGAAGAAGTCCCCCTGTGAAGAGGGAGAGACGGGCCATGCACAGAAAGATGGGGAGAAGAGGTGGGATTTGAACATGTGGCTCAGGGTGAGGGCAGAGGAAAGGCGTGGGGAGCTGCAGGGGCACCGCTGGCCCAGAACCCCCTCGGAGAATTCGTGAGGGCAGAAGTGCCCAATTCCCAGCAGAGACAAAGGGTCAGGACCAAGCTGTGAGCAGTGGCCCGGGCAGCTCGGAAGGGCCCTGCACTTCCTTCAGCTCTGTGGCTGCTGTCTTAAAATCTCTAATAATGTACCTGTGGTTTCCTACTTTGCCACCGGAGCCTGTGCTGAGGGCACAGAGCCTTGGCAACAAGCTGCCCCTCCCCTGGATGGATCTTACGGCCCACTGCGGTCCCGGGTGCCTCCCGGGCTCCCCCCACCCACCCCGCAATCACCCTCGCTCTCTGCACGAGGCAGAGTTGTGTTAGGAGGGACACCTGCGTGCCTGCCGTCCTCCGTTGACCAGCAGGGGCCTGCCGCCAGCGCCGCAGGGCCAGGCAGTGGTCAGCTCTGACCTGAGCCGGCAGCACCCAGGGACCCTCTGCAGACAATGCAGTGAAGGGCCCCCGCCCACCCCACCCAGGCACCGAGCGAGCCCCACTGCAGAGGTGACAGCACATGGGGTCACCGGTGCGTGGAGGGTTGAGGCAGTGGGCCACAGGAGGGGACCTCGACCTCCCCGCCTGGTGTCCCCCTTTGCTCCGAGCCCTGAAATACTGCCGCCAGCCCTGAGTGAGGGAACGGTCCGGTCGGGAGGAGAAAGACAGGAGGGGTGGCTATGGGGTGCAGGTGAGAACGGATGCGAAGTGGGGGGATGGGTAGAAGCAGGGCCCGGGAATTGGGTGCGGTCTTGAGGTGAGATCTGAACCCAGTCATGACTCATAGTATAAATACATGAATGAATAAATGAAAATGCTACTTTAGGGGGAAAAAAAAAAAAGGAAACACGCTCATGTTATCTCTTTACCACATTGCACACGAGCGGATTTCCAGCCGGTTCCGCCTCCTCATCAGCGCCAGAAACTCACTTCCACGCGGGCCAAGTTCTCCTCTTCCTGGGACCGTCTCAGAGACTATTCGAATGAACGAATCATAACGTATATTGGGTTCCTGTTCCCGAACTCATATATCAGATGTTCCATAAATACCCTGCAGGTTTTGTCGACAGATTGATTGATCCTGGATTTCCATGGGCCGAGCCCCCTCTGCATCGCTTGAGCCACCCACTGACCTGTGCCCCGGGAGGCAGAGGGCCCGGCCCCTGCTTGCCCAGAGCCGGGAGGAGAGCCTGCGGGTCAGGACAGGCCGCCTGCAGCCACGTGCTGTGACCCCTGCCCCGGCTTTGCCCGGCGGCCTCCTCCATGAGATCACTGAACTGCCTTCTGTCTGCACTACGTGAATTATTACTCCCTCCGCACTACTTTGCGGGAGTGGAAGACATTCATGAACACAGGGGGATTCTCACTTCAAATAAAGCATATCTTCTCGCAATTAGAAATGGAAAAAAGAGGGGAGCATCTGTGTGAGGGAACAGGATGGCCGGGACTCAAGCCTCCGAGTGCTGGCCCCCAGCGTGGGGGATGAGTCATGCTTACTGAGCTCAGGAGCTGAACGGACTCCAACCCCATCCCCCTGGGCAGCCTCTCCGTCTTAATTAAAGTCTCCTACGTTCCCAAATTGACAGAGCGAGGGGGTGCGCCTTAGAGGTGGCCTGGGTGGGTGTGCGAGGCGAACCCCGGTGCCTGAAACGTGATCTGGACCCGGCTGCGAGCTGTACCCCCTGCTGCCGGCACCTGCTCGGGCTCCTCTGCCTTTTCCTTCTTCCTGCTGCAGGCAGAGCCAAGGAATTCAGCTGTCTAAGGCGGGCCTGTCGGCAGAGAGGTCGGACATGAAGTCACGTTCGATGACCTTCCCAGGGCTCTCCTGGTGTGAGAGCCTCCTGAAGGAACCTTCCATGATAAGGTAATTCTGTTGACAGCCAGCCAGGAAGCACGTCAGGGCCGCCTCACTTCCTAGAAACCCCACTGCAAGGCCGCAGGCACCCCCTCCTGCATCGGCCACCTCGCAGTCCAAAGGGACCCTGGAAGAAGTTTGAAATGTTCAAGCACAGAGAGGTTGTGTGACTTGCCAAAGTCACACAGTGAGTAACTAACTCCCTGGTTTCAAACTCAGGTACATCTGATTCTAAAAGCAGACTCTTTCCAATTGACCAGAGTCTCAGAACCTCATCTCCTTAAAGAGTCTCCAAGTATTTCAGAAACAAGTGTTTTCTACTGCCCCCCCCCAAAAGTTCTAATATAATATTTTAATTTTTTAAAAAAAATTTAGTCAAAAATACCACAGCTCCTTGATCTATTTTTAATCAAGATTCCTCATCAGATTTCCCGTCAAAGAAGTTTGAGCCGTGTTACACTGAACCCGACGCCCAGTGTGCTTGGTGAAGACAAAGTGAACCATCCCGTCCAGAGTCCCTGCATTGACTAGGGACTGGCCAACAATACAGCAAAATATAAGAGCACCACTGGCTAGGATACCAGACCTGGGGGTGTGCCCCACCCAGATGTGGAGGGGGTGGCGTTCCCCCAGCTCCTCCTCAGGGCGGAGGATGCTGGCTCTGAGGTCCCACAGTCTTAGGCAGATCTCACCCAAGAGCCCAAGCCTTCGGCAGGTGCAGCTCGGTCCAATCCCTGGCCGGTGCAGAGGAACAGCAACCTCACCTGCAGGACGGCTCAGCCTTTCGCTGCAACTGCATCTCAGCCCAGCTTCTCCTTCTGCTCAGTTCTCACCCCAAACTCCCCACGCTCCTGGGCAGACACCTGCACTGCTGCACGTCTAGTTCCGAGAACCCCACCAGAGACAGGTGGGCACAGCTGTGTCACTCAGGGCTGTAAGACCTGTCATTCAAGAACGACTCTTAAATAGGAAGTAATTCTTGCAATTTTAATACGCAGTGATTTACAGCTAAAACATGGGGTCACATAGATTACTTAATACATACACCGCTCTCCCATGCGGTCACACGCTCCCTCCAGTCAGCACGCGGCACGTGCGTGACGCCACCAGCGAGGGAGCCCTCTGCCAGGCAAGCAGCCCTGACCCTGGGAACAATCCCCCACACATTCAGAAGGGAAGAGACTTCTGTTCTCATAATGACAAGAGATATCTGAAGTCCATGTGACCAAATCTGTTAAAACCGAGCGGCGGATAATTTCTCTGTGTGTCTGACATTTTTTTTATCCTCACCCGAGGACATTTTTGCATTTATCCTCAGATAGAGCGGGAGGGCGAGAGGGAGGAAGAGAGAGAGAGAGACATCGACGTGAGAGAGACACATCGAGTGGTTGCCACCTGCAAGACCCCAACAGGGGCCGGGGACAAACTGCAACCGAGGTACGTGCCCTTAGCAGGAACCGAACCCGGACTCTCCAGTCTGACCGCTGAGCCAAACCGTCCAGGGCATGTCTGGCATTTTATAACTAGAAGACATCATTGTTAATTGTAGGCCTTCGCTTTCAAGCAGGATCCCAGCAGAGGATCACTGGCCATAGAACAGTTATCTGATTGCTGGTCCTGCCATTGACACGCTACCCATCACCCAGGACACGTGTCGCCAGCTCTGTCCCCTCTGAGTTTCCCAGATTATGGAAAAGTGCGGAGGCACGAGCTGGAGTTATGAAAGCGTCTGTTCTATTTTTCCTTTCTTCCTTAGACACAGCAATCCTGATAGCAACGGGTATGGGCTGCCTGCCGGCGTCTCCCACCACACCTGCAGCTACGTGTGGCCACGTGACCAATTTTGACCAATGGTATGTGTGTAGCTCCCTGGCGTGTCCCCAAGGCGAAGAGACATCCCCTTGCTAGCTCTCCCCTTTTCCTGTTGGCTGGAATGAGAACACATCGTGGACAATGCCATCCTGAGGATCACGAAAGGGCAAGACACAGTCCTGGAGCCGGGCGCTCTGTTACCGAAGAAGCAGACCGGTCTCTCTTCATGAAAGCGCTAGGTTTCGGAAGCTTGAAGCGATCTGTCGCATGTAGGTGAACCTAGTCATAATAAAAAACAGTCACTAAAAACGCCATCATTTCTAGATTGGGCCTCACTCCACTTCGGAGAGATGACATTGGTTTCATTCAAACCCTGCAAAGAGGTGGAGTCACAGACACATGCTCAGGAAGGGACTTCATCATCAGAAATCTGCTTTCTTCCCGGATCCCAATCCCTCGGCCACGGGGGTGAGAACTGGTTTGCAGCTGGGTATGTGGAATGTAGTAATGTCGCAGTTAATACAACTGCCTATATTAGTATCTTAATTCTTTACTTCTTTTCACTTTACAGACCAGTTTTTCACACCAGATCATAACATGCCTGAGAATACCTAAATAACAAGGTTTTGTCCATGATAAATGTTCAGGGGGAAATTTTAAATTGCTTATAAAAATTCTAGCTATATTGTAGAGTTCATAATTTAGTTAAGTAAACCTGAAATCGTTTTTGTAAGTGTGCAGCTCAAAGGACGAAGCAACTTCATCCGGTGATTAAAAACAAATAGTACTCGCTTTGATGACGAGAAAGACAAGGACTGAATTTTAGCAACGTCACAATATCGTGAAATTCCTCCTCGCCTCTCCCCACCTTTGGCCAGAGACTGAAAGAAGCAAGATCTATCTTTCAAGTGGAGATTGCAGACTGAACACACATTCAGTCTGCATGTGTGTCACCTTCCCTGAACACCTCAGTGAATAACAGTAAAGCAATGTTTTAAGGTATGAATCGCCGAGGACAAAGAGAACTGGAAAGGAAATAGTGGCCACAGAATTTGGGGAGCTAGGGAACAGAAGAATGACCAATAACTGACTAATGACCCCAGACTGGTGACCGGCAGCCAACTTCAACCAGGGCACCTCTATAATGTTCAGGAATAAGCACCCTCAGCACCCCATGGAGATGGGCATAAACCTGGAGATGAAAATGGGTAAGTAGGTTGAAAATCTCTTTACAAAGCCACTGGGTCTCCATATCCTTGCGACCACTCCGACTCTGGCAGTAATACAAGCATAGTCTCTAGGGAAGGTAGAACAGACAGGATGTCAAGGGGCCAGGGGGTCACCACACCAAGTTCAAGTTTGATGCACACAGAACAAGAAAACTGTGAAAGTCTGCATTCTAATTATTGATATATCCTAGGCTCTCGGGTCTCTAGAAGCCTGGCTTTTATTCTTTAGTCGGGACACTAGAAAGAGTCTTCTCCAGGAAATCTGAGCAGCTCAAGCAAAGTTATATAAAGGTCCTCAAGTCAGAGAAGCCCCTGCCAAAAGCCCAGCCATGGCGCCGTCACATGCAGCCCAGCTCTGCCTCAGACTGCTTCCCAAACTGAGTAAGCACAGAGCTTCTCAAGAGGGACTTGACGCGGGAAGACATGTAGAAATGCCTTCGAGTTATGCAGGGAAAGCGACTGCCAACTGTGACGGTTCATTTTATGTGTAGATTTGACTGGGCCATGTGGTGTCCAGATTTTCGGTCAGAAATGATTCTGGGTGTTTCTGCGAGGGTGTCGTCGGACGAGAGGAACATTTCAGTCCGTAGGCTGAGGAAAGCGTATTGCACTGCCTAGTGTGGTGGGCTTCATCCAGTCGGCGGAAGGCCCGAGGGGAACAGAAGAGCTGACCCTCTGCTGAGTGACAGAGAATTCCCCCTGCCTCCAAGTGTGGACAATGGCTTTCTCCCTGCCTTCAGACTCAATCTCTAACATGGGCTCTTCCTGAGCCTCGAGCTTAATGAACTTCAGACGAGAACTAGCTCACTGGCCGTCCTGGCTCTCAGGCCTCTGCGCTTGGACTGGATCATCGGCTCTCCCAGGCCTCCGGCCAACTCGCCTTGTAGTTCTCGGGACTTGCCAACCTCCAAGACTGTGTGAGCCAGTTCCTTACCGTCCATCAATCGATCTTTCTCTCTACCTACGACATATCTCATTGTTTCTCTTTCCCTAGAGAACCCCGATTAATACACCAACTTAGGCAGTGAAATATTAATTCAGTGTGACGAGAATAATCACATGTCCAATACCTCCCCCAAAAAGTTAACTCTTTTTCTACTTTCCTCAGAAAATTAGAAAAACAGGCCCTCTACCAAAGGGGGCAGACCAAAAACTGTGGAAGTCACAGATACTGGAACTAGAGACTCCCACAAAACAGACAAGAGTATCTCTACAATGATGGTTTAGGGCAATTCTATAGTTACTAGTCCACTAGATTAAACCAAAAGGCTCCAACCGAGCTGTCTCTCAGGTGATAAAGATCAAATGCTACATTGATCTTATTGTATTGAGAGGAGATTCAGCAAATTGGGAGAGAATTTGGGGAAGTTAGTAATAAAGTGTATTAACAAACAAACAAAATTAAGTGTTCTACAATAGAGTGGAAGTATTTACAATGTGCCATATTGCTCGGCTCTTATAAATTAAAACGATTGCCAGTAGTAAAACATTTTTGGCCAAAAATAATGGCAATTTCATAGGCTTCAACCTAATGCAATGCATAGCCATAGGACAGGGATAGTGAAACATGGACATGTTGGCCGAGGCAGGGCATGAAAGAGACCTACGTCTTTGTCTTCCATCCCAGGAACTCGGTCAGTAAGGCCTAAAACGGAGACATCCAGAAACAGGAGGGTGAGCATGTCGTCTAGACAGATGGAGGCACATATTTAAAGGGAAAACCGAACCGGTGAGGACTGCTGCGGGGGTGAGGTTCAGCAGACTGGTGTGGGGGGAACGGCACTGTCCTTGTCCTACTAGACTGTGTGCAGCTCCAAACCACATTGTTCATAGAACTGTAGTCAGAGTTAAATTTAAAGCCAAAAAGCAACTAAGCCAGACATCAGGGTAAAATAACAGCCCTGCTCCTGATGCTGGAACAAAGCCGTCAGCGCTCTGGGCTTGGTAGGGCCAAGGAGAGTTCAAGTCAACCGACTTCAGATCAGCCGGAGAATCAACCGCATGAGTTCCTCTCCACTGCTTCTCACAACCCTTTCCTGAACATTCAGAAAACACCTTGCATTTCAAGGGGCCCGTGTTCCTACATCCAAGCAGAACGCTCACCAAGAAGTATAAAGTTTGGGATGGGCAAGGAAACATGCATAGTTAACCATTGAGTCAAAATGAAAACCTGAGCTAGATTCAACAATGATGGCAAGTTCATAAAGAATCAGTAAAAGCAAATCGCAAGTTTACAAAAGTGCGTTTTCCTGTATATTTTGTTTTAAACGTGTCGCCCTACTGAACCCTATTGTAGTGTTGCAATTTCTGTGCTTAGCTCCTTTCATTTTTTTTTTTTAAGAAAAATCAGTTGAGTGTGGGAGCAATCTTAGTTATTTCCCCTCTGACCAAGACTCTGATTCCTCCAAGCTTTCATATTACAGATCAATAAGCAGTGGTCCCTCTAAGACAAGAGAGTTTCCCCAAATTATATAGAAAATGTCCGTCAAAAATATGTTTTCTCTCTAATAGGCTAGCCAGTACAAACCCATCACGAGTGGGGAAGGCTACCAACACAGAGGTGCTTGTGTACGTGCAGCAGGAGGGTTCATTGATGGGCAGGAAGTATGTGCACCTTGAGCAGAATACTTTCCGTGAAATAGTAGAAGCTGAAGCCTGGCTTCAGGAAGCTAAAGAACGGGTAGGAAATGAGGAGGTGTCGATACCAACTTGTACATAACGCTACCAAATTTAACTATAATGAAATAAACAAAATAAGATAGTAGCAGGAAGGGATGAGATCAAGAAAGTCTGTTTTTCTGTTTTCATTTAAGATGAATTGCCTGTGGGATATGTTTGGAAGCGAATGAAGATCAACCATTGGCAGAAGCAAGACACAGAACCAGTCGTTAGAGTCCAAGTAGCCCATGCTCATGCCTTCGTACCTTCCATGTAACCATGACCCGGAAATGGCATTCAGTGCTTTCAGGAGTGAGGAAAAGTTAGGAAGAAAGATACCCATCCTTTGTCAACTATCCAACTAAATCATTCCTAAAAAGCTGGGTTTGGTGGAGGGAGAAGTTAGGTCAGAGCTGACCGTCGGTGCATACAAAAGGGTGTAAAAACAAGACCAATAGGCAGAGAAATATTCTTGCCAGCCCTTCGGGTATCTCACATCTTCCGCAAAAAGGCTCGCCTTTACCCAACACAGCAGAGCCCTTCGGTATAGGTCACATTCCTCCAACAAAGGGGAAGTCGGCGCAGACAGAACCATTCCTGCATCCGGCAGACTCCCTCACTCCTGCATCTCGGAGCTGTTCCTTGGCCGCTGCTGAAGGTGCCCCTGAGACATCTCAAGCAGCACAATGAAAGGGGAAACTACACACAGCAGATTTGTTAAACCAGGCTAGCACATTCAGAAGGAAATATCACCCCCAAATAGCATTGCCATTAGCAAACAATATAATATTTATTAAGCACTCTACTGCCTGGAGTACCCTCCTGTAACCAGTAAAGATTAGGAGTTAAAGGCCATAGGAAACATGAATTTTCCTTTTGTAAATGCAGACAGGGAGTTCTTTATAGTTTTTCATAAGCCGAAGTAGTGCATGGTCTCTGGGAGAGTGATCATTTTCCCCACCGCCTCAAACACCAAGTCATTCAAGTTCCTGGGGCCCCTCACTCTGGTTTCCTGTCCTTTAGGTCTTCCTCCAAGTCGCAACGCAACTCCCCTTTTGGGAAGTGAAAACAGTTGGAAATGAGTGACGCCGAGGTTATTCATACGTGGAAGGTTCCAGTCCCACAACCTTCAGAGACGGTGGTGGGCCCTGCCCCGCAAGTGGGAGGTGCCTCATCGATGCTTCGTGAAGCTCGGAATGAATGACTGGATGAACACATGAAGAGAGAGCATTCCATTGGCTACTGAGTGAGGCTGCATGCACAAGAAAGATAAAACTGAAATAGAAATCAGGACATCTGGGTTCCAGCCAAGTCAACTCAGAAGAGTCAAGGACCTTGAACTGGTTTGCTTGTTGATCTCTAACGATAAAGGCCGGCCGGACGTGTGTAACACACTCCAGTCCCCTGAAGCTCTCCATCGGTGGCTGATGACAGATGGCATGAAAATGCTCTGCTCCCTCGTCCCTCAGGGGGGACAACTCTGAGGGGCCACATCCGCTTTTAAGATTCAACCTGCATCTGCCTGGATGCCCGAAGTGCTCCCCTGAGCTTTCAACTTGTGTGTCCACCTTGACGCGGACACCTCCACATGGATTTTCCCAGGCACTTCGCCTCCACAGTTAAATTCACGGTGGTGCTCTCTGCATGTTTTCATTCTCAGTATTGGGTGTGCCATTCACTCACCCATCCCGTCAGCAAATCAGGATTCGTGCTCGACTTTCCCCATTCTCTCCCTCTGTGCTCCTTCCTTCCACTCCTTAAATGGCCCTGACTTTACCTCTCACACCGTCTCTCGCCAAATCCTTCTCCCCCACCACCAGTGACGCCAGCCTGTCTTACATGGTTGCCACTGCACAGTCCTAACTGGTTCTGCTCACGGGGCAGCTCACTCTACCCTCTGCCTGTCCTTCCAACTGCATTTCTGACTCCTCGGTGCGTCCTCTTGCCCTGCAGACAGGGGCTCACCCTCTCTGCCCGTTATTCAGCCTCCGGCCTCATCACTGCCCACCGGGCTTCCAAGTTCCACTCTGGTAAATATGGGCTGGTTGTTGCTTCACCAGCCCACAGGGTTTTCTGCCCCAAATTTTTCTTTTTTTTTTTTTGCTGGAAGTTTCCCATCCATCCTTCTTCACCTGGATACAGCTTTATTCTTCAGGACTGAGAGCATCCATTACTCCCGGGAAGATGTCTTTAGCCTGGACCCTTCTATACTCACATAGCATTTTAAGCATCATGTTGAAATAATCTCTTTCCTCAACCTGACCATAAAGTTTTCCAAGCTAAGAACTGTAAAGGCTTGTTCTAATCTCCACAGCACCTAATACCAGTGCACCCAGCCCATAATGGGAAGCCAGTAGAAGTGCATTTGGTCGAGCCATGACCTGAAAGTACTGCAGTGTCCAGCGAGAGCTTGGGAATATATCCCTTGGCTTTGGGAAGCGGATGACGTAGTCCAAGCAGGGTTCCATGATGTCACTCCAGTGGCAGGATGGTGGAGTAAAGGGAAGGGGTCCGTCTTAGAAATGGCATTTTACTCTACCTGTTTTCCCTGTTATGACTATGATCCCTACGTGTAATTATGAACTAATTTCTCCTTACTGTCTTTTAACTCCTGCCTCCCCGTGGCCAGTGAATTTCATTTCTGTGCAGACTGTCCAGTAACTAGCACAATGCCTACTACGATCACCGGACAGGCCTTTGTGGTAAAAGAAATGCATCTAGCATAATTGCAGTTTTTATCTTGGATAGCAGTGGATAGCAAAAGCATTTATGATTGACTGTAACACATTTTAAAATGCATCGGAAAATAATAATATGGATTGATTAGTGGATAGAAGGAGAGAGAGATAAAGAAAGACATGATAAAGGAAGCCGAGCAGATCATTAACGACAGAGTCTAGGTGGTCGGTCCCTTGGTATTCACTGTGAAATTCTTTCCGTGTGTCTGCGGATTTTCATAATAGATGTCGAGGATGAGGAACGCATTTGCGATCAGTACTGACTGTTCTCCAATGGAAATGAACAGTGGTGAGAACAAGACCAGGGAATGAGTCATTCTCTCTTCCAGTTCGAGAAGCCATGCCCCCTCCTGCCTCATCCCACAATTCCAGCTGCCACAGCCCTGAAGGTGCCAATGAACCCTGTGCATCTGTTTGCCATCCGCTGTTCTCCGCTTCCGACACAAATGCTTAATAAATCAAAACAGCCCATTTCGGAGCACATCAGTAATCCAGACTTCACTGTTCACACAAAGCCGAGCAGATAGGCTGTCCCTGCTGAATCCTCCTGTTATTCTTGAAACAGGAAGTTCAACTTCCCCACCTGCAAATGAAACGAGAAACCTCTTCTCCCCACCCTCAAAAGGACTGGGAAGGGGGGGAGGGGCTTTCAATTAGGAAAACTTTTTTACAAATATACAAAATACTTTTCTTCTTTCTTAGCACTTGGCAAGGACATCAACTTTCCCTGAAAATGCTGAAAATGACCTGGGGAAACTTCACGATTGCTCATTAGGAGAAAATCACATCAGTTGTAAAAAGAGGTGGTTATGTTTTGTTTTCCAATCTTCTTGATATTTGGGATTTTTAAGAGTTTTCTTCCAAAAATACAACCTAAGTCAATGTACCTATTCTCCCGGTCCTGAAACATGGGCACTTCTCATAACTTTGCAAAGAGAAGGCGGTTGTTTGCCGGGCCCAAGGTGTACACTGACTCTTTCATGCAAATATATCTTTCTACTCCTGTGGCCAAGTACCTTGCTGTTATTGCCCCGTGTTTGTTCAAGTGGTGAGGAAATATGAAATATCACACGTTCTCAGCAGAGACCAGACAGTAATTGTCAACAGATGTCAGCAGCAGGGGCTGACAGAGCCAGAGTCCTCCCTGCAGGGGGCTTGTGCCCGACCCAGGCGACCCATCGGCCACACACCTGCGGAGGTCAGGTGCGGGTAGCTGCCAGTTCATCTCCCACTTTTCACATCCTCTTAACCTCGCCTAGGTTAGGCAACATCGTAAGCAACTAATTCTATTTCCCCTTGGTGGCTGAGAATGTAACGGTGCTCGGGCCCTGCAGTCATCCCCCGGGGAAGGGAGGTGCCATCGTGAGGATGCTGTGTGCCTTGGGAAATGCTCAGAACACAACCTGCAAAGGGACAGACGTCAGTTCAACAAGTACAGGCCGAAACGCTGCTTCGTTCTAGGAGAGCCGGTCACTTACAATACGATGTCCTAATTGCGGCCATGGAAACATATGTACTAGGTAGAGTGTCATTAAAATATTGTCCTGCCCAGCTGGTGTGGCTCAGTGGTTGAACATCACCCCAGGCACCAAGAGGTCGCTGGTTCGATTCCCAGTCAGGGCACATGCCCAGGTTGTGGGCTGATCCCCAGTGGGGGGCATGCAGGAGGCGGCCAATCGATGTTCTCTCTCATCGATGTTTCTATCTCTCTCTCCCTCTCCCTTCCTCTCTCTCTAAAATCAATAAAGAAAAAAAGACATTTAAAATAAAATAAAATATTGTCCTGATCAACTGTGTCTGGGGTAGACGCTGTGGGGGTGCAGGGAGATGACAAGGATGGCTTCAGGAGCGGTGACATCACTTCTGGGCTCCTACATGAGAATCCATGTGGCCCTGGCCGGTTTGGCTCAGCGGTTGGAGCGTCGGCCTGCGGTACAGAGAGAGAATACATGTGTTCCACAAAAGTGCCAGATGAGGGGTACTTAGCACTGAAGGAGACAGACAGGATGTCAGCCCTAATGAACCTCCATCTGCAGGAAATAGAAAGAACACAAGAGGGATTTTCCCAGCAGACACGGAGGCAAGGGCCATTCCTGAGGGGCAAAGGCACAGAGGTAGGGAAGAATCGGCATGCGGGAGAGTGCAGAACAGCTTGTCGAGTAAAGCCAGCAGCCCTTTCTTTGGTCCATGCATTTATTAAACCAAGGTTTGTGCCAGGGCACAGGCACTGGAAACGCCGGGCTGAACAAGCCTGGTGGGTTGTTTGGATGTGGCCCACCCTCACTGGGGACAGCCTCAGCTATACTCAGTCCACCCATTCAAATGCTAATTGCTTTTGGAACACCCTCACAGATTCACTCAGAGATCATGTCTTCCCGGCCAGGTGGGCATCCCTTACCTCAGTCAAGTTGACACATAAAATTAACTATCACATCAATCTATCATTTTTTTATATACATATTTTTTATTGATTTGAGAAAGAAAGGAAGGGAGAGGGAGAGAGAGATAGAAACATCAGTGAGAGAGAAACATTGATCGGCTGCTTCCTGCATGTCCCCCACCCGGGAACAAGTCAGAAACCCAGGAGTGTGCCCTGACCGGGGATCGGACTGGCGACCTCTTGGTGCATGGGGCTCAACCAACTGAGTCCATGGGTCAGGAAACATCATTCTCTTTTTACTTTTTTGTTCTCAGTTTTTAAGATGTCTACCTTCTTTTTTTCACTGCTGACTTGCAATATATAAATTGTGTTTCTATTTCAGTAGAAATTTCCTAATCTTCTAACACATCTAAACTTATTTACTATTTTTGTCCTCCTACAAAAAGTCAAGGACTTCATCATGTTTTTAAGTGTCCCTTTAAAGCCTTGCATCAACCTTCCGTTTTGTATTTTCTAGACATTAAATTTCACATTTTTATTTTTAAGTTATTTTCACCTTTATTAATTATCCCTTTCACATCGATGTTTCTCTCTCTTCCTCCCACTCTATCTGAACAAAAAATGGAAAAGTGTCCTTGAGGATGAAAAAAAAAAAAAAAAGACCGGTCCTTTTAAAGGTAATGTTCTAGAATTTTACTTTGATAGTTTAGATCTGTTTTTACTTATCCTACTTAGTTCTGACTCTTCTTTCACTCTGGGATATTCATAGCCATTAGGTCTTCCAAAACCTCTTCTCTACAATTCTCATAATTTTTATTTCTTTATATTGTAGATAAATAACTTAGTTACTATCTTCCAATTTATTAACTGTTTTTCAGCCTTGTCCAGTCTAGAATGTATTCCATTTACTGGGTGCTTTAGATCTATGGTTATATTATGTTCCAACATATTTCCTTATATATTTTTAATGTACTTGGTTCACCCCTGGCCTGTTTTTGTTTATACTTTCTTTTCTGGGTTCCTGCTCACCCCTGACATAGTATTTGCCAGTCTTTTCAGACTGTTTCATGAATTTTATTTCCTGCGCCATGACACATCCGATCATGGATTTTATTGACTGCCTGTTAGTACTTCTATACGTTGGTTTTTCTCTCTGAGGGCGGAGTGACTATGTTTGTCTTCATTTACTCCTCCATGTCTAGATGTTTCTGCCTTCGCCCAAGTCCCTAGAGCTTGGGCCAGAACTAGGTCTCATATTAGAAGCTAGGAGTTCTTGCCCTTGGAAGAATTCACAGATACAGTCACTGAGCCACGAGATTCTCTTAGCCCATAATTGAAATGTACAAACTCCATACAAACTAAAAAGCAGCAACTTTTCACACCAGGAGGGGGAACAGCACCGTTGTACTGCTGAGGGGTCCTTGCACTACCAGGGCAGCTAAGTTCCAAGACCCCCCAGGGTTTACATGCTGAGCCTCCCTGGGAATTCAGAGCCCATCAGAGCTTCGTCACAGCTCTCAGCTCCTTTTTGTTTTCCTGAACCACAAAGGTGTGCACCCTCGTTTTGAACTATTGTGGAGGCTCTTCCCCCTTTTATTATATTCTGTCTATCATCTCTATGTCTGGGAAGCAGCAGAGGTGAGCAGCCCCCAAAACATAAAGTTACATCTTATTTCTGACAGAGTACCCGTCATCCGGACACCAGATGATGCCCAGGATCACCTCCCTGCCACGGTCCCCAATTATTCCTCTTGCACATTCCTGCTTCTGACACCCTCACTCTTTAAGACGCTGTTCATGCCTCTTCTTGTTCAAGAATTGCTCCATAACAACCGCCGCCGTGTCCTCCAACCCTTCATCTGCCTCACCCTCAACGGAGCGTGAACTTCCTGAGCACAGAGGTTGGATTGGTTAGATCTCTCATCCCTTCTTAAATTTTATTTTGAGTGCTTGATCAATATTTGGTGAATGAGCAATTAATGAATGCATATTTCTCTGAGTTTTAAAAAGTCCAAATGTACAGGGTCTTATTTTGACTTTCTGAAATCTATCAGCAAGGCTAAAAGCAAAAAGTGAAACTAAAACAACTTTTCTCTCCAAGACATCTCAAACTCCTAAACCCTGCTCATATGTCCTGAAAACGTGCAGAGACTTCGCAGTTTTCCAGCCCCCTGAAACCCAACGCAGTCTGTTCTCCTTGCCATTTAGAAACATAAATAGGATTTGTGGAGAAATTATGCAAGCTTTCCCTGGAAAATAAAAAGATTTCTAAAAAACCCACAGGCAAACTTCTGAAAAGCCAAAGTCAACTAGCTTCATTTTACATGTCGGACTTTCTACACCTCACTGTAAAATAATGTGGATAATTAAATCCACTAAAACTTAAGAAAATCAACGTACCACACTTCACCAAGGAATATTAACACGTACACAGAGAGGTGCGTCCATATGTATACATACATGTGTATGTATATGTCTACAACATGTGAACAACAATAGCATCTTCATGTAACTGAAGAAATAAACAGAGGATGAGAGAATTTAATCGATAATTATTTTTAGTGAACGGGCACTTATACTCTAAAAGTGGAAACAACTTACATTTTGCCCAGTACAGCTTGCTCCCAAGGCCCCATGAATTTGCAGTGTTGTCCCTGGAATGGCCTCCCTTATCCTGATGAACCGGATAAGTCTCAGCAAAATCCTGCCTCCACTGTCTGGGCACCTCTGGCTCCTGGCATACCCTCCTTGCCCATCTCTAGTAGAACAAGTATTGGGATTTCTTTCTTTACAAGTCTGCCCTCCATCAACCCATGGGCCATCAGAGGGCAAAGACCAAGTGTTTTCATCTCTGAATCATAGCCGAGCCTGGTGCCTGATACATGACAGGTATGCAATGCACTTTTGTTGAATGAATGAATGAATGAATGAATGAATGAATGAAACCCATGAGGAGAACCACTCTGCAATGTATTTCAAAGCGTGACGTGATCAACAGCTTCAGCTCAACCAGAGAGTCCTCTGCTGCACACACCTGCAGTGTGAACATCACGGTTCTTCTAAAATTAAAATAGGCACCCCTTCCCCTAAAGAATCTCAGCCATTTTACACAAGCAAATAAACACTCAAATGACATGTTTTTCTATTAAAAACTCATGGGCCTTAAATTTCTTTTTAATCACAGGCTTTAGTATTATTACACGTGTTCCATTAACAGGCATATCCAATGAATTCCCTTTCATAAACACTAGTAAGTTCAGTGCAAACCAGCCAGGTGATTAATTTATAATTCTTGACACATTAGGGAGGTGTGTTGGAGGTAAGAAGTAGCGAGCGAGTCCTGGGATGGACGGCCTTCTATGCCAACACCACGGACACACACAGAGAAGGGCACACGCAAACACCTGAGCTCACGTACACACACACATGCCACCCATGAACACCCACTGTGCTGAACTGGCGTTGGATCCAAATTTGACATACCAACCCCTGAAGGCAAATAGCTGAGCCTAAACTGTTGCAGGTTCCTTTTCCCATAAAAATAATAATAACGAATAAAACTCGCTGGAGCTTGGCCAGAGCCTTGTGCAGCGTGATTTCTAAATTCAGCATCTTCCTTCCCCACACACATGCTCCCCACCGGTTGCACCGCCCCACCCCCCACGTCTTCCGAGTCAGGTTACTCTGCCCCGGATGAAAGGTCATTCGATATCCACTTCCCTTCCCTAATGCTTTCTCCCAGAACCACAGGGACAGAGATTCACTCTGCAGGAAGGAAAAGCTCTTCCGACTGGAACTCAGTGGCCACGAACTTGCTGTGTGACGACAGGGAGTCAACTCGCCTCTCTGTGCCCCGCGAGTGAGGTTACAGATGAGTCGATGAGTTTGGCTGTGCTGATGCCTTTCCCTTCTCATTTTTTATGTAGCAGTTGAGAGCACAGACTTTGAAGCCAGACTGATGGGGTTGAAATCCCAGCCCTGTATGTGTCTGTTACATAGTGACGGTGATCGGCATGAAAATAGATACTGTCTCATCGGTTACAGTGAGTGTTAAATGACATACTCTGTGTAAAGTGTTTACAAGAGGACCTGGCAAGCCTTATTTAAAGAATAACTGGTGTTATAAAAACCAAAAAATTACTTCTGAAGACCATACGATGAACACTTACTATGTCACTTCTCTATTTCTGAATGGGAGAGCAATAAACAAGTCCAAAAATGAACACCCCTGGTCACAAGGGGACAGCTGTTCGGCCTCATCCCTAAACCCTGTGACTCTGGGACCTTGCAAGTCCGTCCGCGCAGCTGGGAGGACGGAGGGCGGAGGCGGGGGCCACGGTGAGGAGCGTGGGCGCTGGCAGAGCGCAGGGAACTCACACGGAGCCGTGGCCACGCGGCTCCTGGCAGCTCCCAGCCCTCTTCATCTCTCAATTTCATGGTCACCAAAAATCACACATAAAAAGCCCAGTGACTAAATGAATATGGAAATTGGACGGCTTAAAAAACCCCGAGATGCGGTCAGTCTGGGTCACCTTCAAGTCGTGCTGTGGCATCCCAGGAGGATGGAGGGCCGGGCTCGGCAGCCCTGGCTGGGGCACGGAAAGGGGGTGGAAACGTTATTCCAACCTCCTGAGCTATCGATGCAGAAACCTTCCCAGGATCTAAGTCCAGGACAGAAAAACAAACACAGTTCAAATTACTCAATCTTCCAATATCCTAGTTCATAGGAGATTTCCTCCTAAATGAGTCACTGGAAACTGCTCTTTAAAAAGCAGGTATTTATTTTTCTTTTATAAAAGTTTGAATACATTGCTTAGTAATAACAAGGAAAAAATAACAGTGATGCAAACTAAGGCGAGAAGACTGGGTGGCAGGACGGTCATCCTTGATGTGTGCATTCAACTTTCTTTATCCACATCCTCCCAGAGCACTGTCCCGGGAGCCCAGGTGTCCCCGGAGGAGCCGTGTCCGGAGGAATCTCTGAGCCACTCTGGGCTGTATCACCATGTGTTCAGTGAGAATGGCAGATCCATTTTGCCCGACTGTTCCATGGTTTCAGGCTGTCGTCCACCTGCCCCACCCTCTGTTGGTTGAAGGTTTTCCCATCACCTGCTTAACACCCTGCCCATCCGGGTTGGCATGTGCCTCATCAGGGTGGCCAGGTGTGCCAGAAGCAGGTAGACGAGCCAGAGCTCAGGCAAAGTAAAAGACAAAGGAGGGCCGAGCGATGCCAGGAGGACGTGCTGCGACACCACCCTGGTTAAACTCCAGCGCACACCTGGGCCTGAGCACCGTGGCCCTCACCTAAATCCTGGGCTCCCTTGGTGATACGCTGTCGATAGGAGTTCATCAGTCAGAACACACCTACCACCCCGAAGTAAGAAGTTAGGAACAGGGGAGCCTGTGCGGGGGAATTCTCTGGACTTCCTGCTCAGTTTCTCTGTCAACGTAAATCTTCCCTAAAAATAGGCAATCGATCCAAAACACTCAGCTCTCCCATTCTCTGGTGCATGTCACAAGGAACCGCGTGTCAGTCAGCGGCGCCGCGGTAACAGGTGCCACAGCCTGGGTGCTGACGCCACAGCCTGCTTCTCGCCGTTCTGCAGAACGAAGCCGGATCAGGGCGCCCTTGGGTCAGGTTCTGGTGTACGCCCTCTTCTCGCTTGTCTCTGTACCCTCACGGGGTCAGCTCTTCAGTCTCTTCTTTTATGGGTACGAGCCCCATTTGTGAGGGCTCCTCCTTCGTGACCTAACATCTTCCAAAGGCCCTGTTCCACACACTGAGGGTTACATTTCAACCTATGAGTGGGGGCAGGGGCACACGCACATTTAGTCATACAGTATCTTGTCCACGATGCTCATTCCTCCTTCTTCCCCGTCACTCAGAGCTATCTGACAGCATTACTGTACCTGTAGTTATGCCTCTTGTTGGTACCCAGCCCTTCCTGACATTAGAACACAGGGCTTCTCAGTCTTTTGCTTACTGGTCTATTCCCCAGCAATGCCTTATATATAACCGATTTTTTAAATAAACCAATGAACTTCAATGGCAGACTGAGTGGAGGAGAACCCAGTGGAGATGGGAATAACCCTTAGGCAAAGGAAAAGGAGGGAAAAGGTTTAAGTTGGTAACTACTCTTCCCCCAAAGCTAATCAAGTCTCCTTCTGCACTCCCCACACCCACGACATGAGTGAGAAATTCACTGGGACGGGCGCGGGAGGGGAGCGTGGTGCAGGACACTGCATCTTGAGGTCCCGCGTGGAAGGCGGCGCTCTTCGTGCTCCACGTGGACGACGCTCGCGGTCCCCACGGCATCCCTGGGCGGGAGGATCATTATCCCCACCGCAGCGGAGGCAACGTCAGGAGCTCACCGCGCCGCTGACTCTCCTCCCACGCACGGGCAGGTCACGTTCCCACCCCTCCCCCTTCGTTGGACAACAGACCGGACTCTGGTTAGTGGAATGTGGGCAGAAAGGGTGCCCCCGCGTGGGGGTGGCTCCTCGGCCACGCATTCACACCGTCCACCCCCTCCTTCATCAGACAGCCACGTGTCCAGCCACTGAGCGCTGTCCTTCCCGGCTCCTGGCATGGATTACCCGGCGAAGCCCCCACTGCACCGAGAGAAAATGAGCTCGCCTACCCACCAGGGCTGGATGGAACGCAGGCCATCCGTCGGAACCAAGAGCTTAATCCGCTCCAAGTGCGGGCTCTGGCGGCCACAGTCCCTTGGTCCGGGGACATTCCCTGACACCGGGGCGGTCACAGAGCTAACACCGGGGAAGGCCTCACACCTCCACGAACCGTGGGCAGACAGAACAGGCAGGTTTGGCAGAATGGGCCGCCCAGGCGTCCTGCGTCCGTACGCAAGGTACATACTTCATTTTGATACAGGTGGTATGTGGCACTTTCTGTTCATTAAATGCCTCGATATAAATTTATGGTAAGAATGCTTCTTATATTTCATAGCGCCCCAGGAGAACTAGGAAAAGGGATTAAGCCACCCAGCAACACCGCATAAACGAAGTAACTGGCAGGATTCACAGGTGCTCGCTCGCCAAAGAGAAGGAGGCAGAAGGGAGAGAGGAAAATGTCTACGGAGAGACGGAAGGAAACGCTGGTTCCTCTCATTCTCGCCAGGCAGCTGGGAAGGAGTGTCTTCAGACTGCGCATCCTTCCCCCCTCCGACAACTCTGGGAGGGGCATCGCTGCCCCTCCAGCATCGGCAAGTCAGGGAGGCGAGAAACTTCCCAAGACTCCCGGACTCACACAGGGGAGAAAAGAAAATCAAGATCAGCTTTGACTGCCCGGCTGGTGTGGCTCAGTGGTTGAACATTGACCCCTGCACGAAGGGGTCGACAGTTCTATTCCCGGTCAGGGCACATGCCCTGGTTGTGGGCCCAGTCCCCAGGGGGGGGCATGCAGGAGGTGGCCAATCGATGTTCTCTCTCATCGATGTTTCTCTCTCTCTCTCTCTCTCTCTCTCTCTCTCCCTCTCCCTTCCTCTCTAAAATCAATAAAGAAAAAAATATTTATTTTTAAATAAAAAATTTTTTTAAAAAAAGAATAACTTTGACTGACTAGAGTCCAAACTCTTGCACTGCAACCGATGGCCCCTTGATAAGATTGTTTTTAACTGATAGAAAATAATCTTCTTGATTATTGTGAAGTTTAATTTTTTTCCTTGCTGTCCCATAACTTAAGTACTATGAGGCAAAATTGATAATAAGTACTATGATATAAAGCCCACATGTGTCATGTTAACATGATAAGGAAATGTAAAAGAGAAAAAATGAAGATACACATATATACATATTCATAAAACAATAAAGAAGAAACACGCATGACAATTGCAGTGTTTTCCTCTGTGACTGGTCACGTGGCCGCAGCTGGGATGACGACCCTCTTCCACCACCCACTCACCTGCCCATGTCCTCAGCAGGCCCCTCCACCGGTCGGCTCTGTCCCAGGAGGACTGACCGAAGCCGTTATTCCTGAAGGGTCTCGGCCATTAGCAGCACTGCCTGGACCGCTCTGGGTTTCCATGGGCCTTGAACACAGGGCAGGGTAGAGCTAAGAGACACCGGCGGGAGCTTCCGTGTCCCTTCCCGGCATCCAGTGTGGCCGCAGTCCAGTTTCCTTCCGGCAGTTCAGATCAATCAGTCCAGCCAGCGCAGTAACTCCACTTTGCCTTTTCTCTTTTAAATATGTTTATATTGATTGTGGGGGAGAAGAAGAGGGAGAGAGAGAGAAACATCAGTTGGCTGCCTCCTGCACGCCCCCTACTGGAGATCCAGCCTGCAGCTGGGGCATGTGCCCTGATGGGAATTAACCAACGACCTCACTGGTGCAGAAAACAAAGCTCAACCGACTGAGCCCTTCTGCCTTTTGATGACGTCACGAGGAACCCGAAGTAGCCGCTGGCAGTCAGCTTCCCTATCAGTGGGGTCACCTCTGTGTCTCCTGGAGGAAGCACCCTCCCTCTGGAACTAAGATGTCCAGGCCAGCAGAGCCCAAGGTCGTGAGAACAAGAAGCGAACATTTGCTGGTAGGTCCCGAAGGGTAAGAGTGAGAGGTCGGTTCCATTGCTACCCCTTGATTCCAGCACCTGTGGATCCTGGCTGTGGCTGGAACAGCACCACATGTTAGATGTCCTTCAGGAGAGCCTTCTGAAGCCCTGAAAGACAGTGTCACCTGATTGGCACTGTAACTGTGTCTTCAAAACACCATTCTCTCAAACCAGCGGTTCAGGATGGCGGGGAACATGGATGACCAGTGAACCCCATGATCATGGGCCCACCCCATTTCCTGTGCTGTGAGGGGAGCTCCCTCCTCGGAAGCAGTGCTGTGCGGGACACTGTGACAGTGACTAAGACACGCTGCACGTCTGTGAGCCGTAGTTGCAGCAGAAGCACTGAGCGCAGAGAAGGCAAACCGATATCCAGAGTAATAGCCTTTTCCAGCAGGAACAAAGGGCTGTCCTTCCATGACAGGTGTGGTCCAGGGCCTCGACCTGCCCCCAGGAAGCTGGTAATCACCTGGGGCAGTGCCATCCTGGGGCCTCTAGTGGTGGCGACCACAGCCAGGCCAGCCTTGGTGAGTAAGTCTGTTACTGAGGCCGTGCGTTACCTCCGTGTCTGTCACTGTGGCAGCTGTTCCCGAGCCCACTGGGAGATGACAAGAGTGTCCGGGAAAGAGGCAGGCTGGTGTCCACAGAGCAGGTCATCTGCACCCCTCCTCTGCTGAGGTCACTTTCAAGTGACCATTCCGATGGGACACAATCATCTTTACATTTTCTGCCCATTCACAGAGGTGTCTCCACAAATGTCTCCTTGTCATGAGTTCTTTCTTCATGTTCCCCCCAAGCCCCCAACCCTGAAGGCAAACCATTGGCCATAACCCACGCCTTGGTCCGTGATCACACATCTGGCCATTTCTCCCTAAAGCCAGGTGAACGGGCGGGTGAGCGGCTGGACGCTCTGCCACCAGGGGACTTCCCGCCATCACTGTCTCAGGAAGGTCCTAGGATGTGGCTGCGGTGCCGTGGTGTCCACACCGGGGTACCTTCCAGACACGAGCAACCGTCTGCAGACCAAATCTCTTCCTGCCGGCTGATCGCAGGAATTCCCGCGAGGCCATGGGTGTGGGCTGGAAGGAGGAAGGCAGCACAGCAGGAGGGGCCCCCCCGAGCATCTGGCCCCTTCATGGGCTAACTTACCTGTGCTCTCGGGGCTGCTCGCGCCCCGTCGGGTCTGTGCCCCTTTCATTTGATGACGGAGTGTTGGCTGTGCACACACAGATTTATGCCGTAGGGGGTCAGATAACACCCAGATCGTGACTGGTAGCTCAGGTCGAATAGCAATCGGTGGTCCATGGTTAAGTATCCAGTCTCTACGAAGGCTCAGCAGCAAGCCAAGAGCTATTTCTCAAAAAGAGAGTAGTTACCTGTGGAGACGGGCAGGGCTTTGCTCCGTGCTGCGATCCATCCACAGGGGCCACCAAAGGCTCCAGCCAGCGTCCCTGTCCGCGTCTGTCGCCGCTGCTGACTTGTACGGACCAAGCAGCAGAGCACGGCAGCCTGGACCCGTGCAGAACCTTCTCTTATTCTGGGCCCCACGCAAAACTGGCAGCTTTTCAGGTCACTGGGTGAATGGACCAGAGTAGCGCACCCAAATGAGGCATATGTTGCCTCCGAAACTGAGAGTCTCACAGGGCATGGTGCCTCTTTTTGGGTTGTCAGGCAGACGGTTGTCAGATGCAAGAAGGGATACCCTGGCACACACCGCACCGCTAGATCGCTAGAAGTCTGGCTGCGAGTCCTCTCCGCACTCTCTAACCTACGAATGTCCTTCCAGTCAGTCTGGAATAACCGCTATCCCTTGCTCACTGGGCCAATCTGCACCACATCATCAGTGTAACGAGCCGCTGTGTACATCATGGAGGGGAACAGTGATCAAGATCCTTGCGAAATCAGTGATGACACAGAGCTGGAGAGACAATATCCCTGAGGCAGGACAGTGAAGCTGTGTTGCTGGCTTGGACGGCCAAGCGCAAACTGCTTTCGGGGGTCCTTACTCACGGTACCGGGGAGAAAGCATTCCCCAGGTCGATAGCTGCGGACCAGACGTCAGGGGGTGTGTTGATTTGCTCAAGCAATGAAGCCACATCTGGCACAGCAGCTGCAACTGCGTCCCCACCTGGTTAAGTTCACGATGATCCACTGTCCTTCTCCAAGGTCCGTCCGTCCTCTGCACGGGCCAAAGAGGTGAGTCAAAGGGGGATTCGGTGGGAATTACCACCCTGGTCCTTCTGATCCTCGGGAGTGGCAGTAATCTGTGCAGTCCCTGCAAAAATTCAGCTCTACTTTTGCTTTCCTATTTTCCAGAGTAGAAGCAATTTGAATGCCTTGCAATCCTGCCGTAACAGCCTTCATTCTGTAGGTCAGGGACCAGCGTGGGGTTTTCGTCAGCTGCTGAGTTTATCTACCCCAATAGTGCACACAGAACTGGGGCGTAAGAGGAACCTCTGGCCTCCCTGTGAGATGAACCTGAGCTAAAATTCCACTGGCCACCTGACCTCCATGAGCCCCTCTTCTGACTGGTGGCCCCAATGACGTTTGGGTCCTTTGGAACGGGTGTCAGTTCAGAGCCATTATCCTGAAGTGTCTGAAAGTTCCGGTTATTCCCTCTCCCCTGACGTGCAGTTACCCTGGGAAAAGGTCACAGCCTTTGGAGGGCTGAGAGATTAACCCTATATATTTTGGGTGGTGTACTGGGATCCTTCCTCCTGGGGACCCCATGTCCCTTTCATTTCATGTCAACCAGCTCCAGGCTGTGACTTTCTGTTTGTATGATTCAAGATCAACTTTTCTTCACTTGACCTAGAACTTTTCCGCTTCTACAGATCAAGGAAGAATTTGGCAGACTTCCTGACTCTTTCACTTCCAAAAGCTCTGTGGCCAGCTACCAGCGCCACTGGCCGGCACAGGTCCGAGTGTTCTGGCGGCCGGGCGGACTCTGCCGTCCGTTATGATAACCCGTCTCCCTCACCTTCGGGGCTTGAGTGCATCACTAGACCCCTGACCTTGGGGATGCGAACACTCCCACTGCAGTTATATGTCCTAGTTTACTGCGGTCCCCAAGGAGAGTGACCACAGAGCGCTTTGCCGATGCCGGGGCTCCCCTCACACATTTGTTTCTCCAAGTACTGTCAACACCGTGTCTTCTGGTCCCTCCTAGTACAATAAGTAAGTCTTAAACGACAAATCCCCTTGAACATTTCCAATCTCCCTAAGCCTGTGAATCCCTCCACCTACATTAAAACAAGCAAGGTCAGCCCGGCTGGTGTGGCTCAGTGGTTGAGTGTCAACCCATGCACCAAGAGGTTGCCAGTTCGATTCCCTGTCAGAGTATATGCCCAGGTTGTAGGCCCGATCCCCAGTGCGGGGCACGCAGGAGGTGGCCAATCAATGTTCTCTCTCATCGATGTTTCTATCTCTCTCCCTCTCCCTTTCTCTCTCTCTAAAATCAATAATAAAAAAAAAACCTTTTTAAAAAACAATAATGTCAGCATTTCTCATTTGCCCACTGTGGCTACCTTTTTCATGTCCACGTTTCAGCCAAACAATCAACAAACCTGTTAGAGACCTTCCTAACTCCCTGAGCTACAACATTAAATACAGAACCTCTGCGTAGTAAGCCCGTATCAATAAGTTCAGACTGATCCAATTCGATGCTTCCTCCACCATGATCCCATACCCTTCACATGCACTCCCACACATGTCTCCCGTATTTATGTCTGTGTAAGTTAGAACACTCGAGTCATTGTATGTGAATGCATCCGACCTCCTTAGAGGGAATACTCTGCACCTCATCTTTAGGTCTAGAGGCAGAGGAGGGGTTGGGGTGGGACCTACGGAGAACACCCTGCCTTGCATGGCAGCTGCCCTGGGGGCAGCATTAAGGTTTCCTCAGGCAAGGCAGGGTCGACCCCCTGAGGGGAGGATGGAGAGGCCTGTCCCATAGGGAATAGGGTGAGCCTCTTCCACGGGCAAAACCGGCTCATCAGAACTTAGAAGCTTACTGTCCCCAGCTTCATCAGCGTCTTCCCACGCGTCCCCATCCCAGCCTACAGGGTCCCCTTCTTCCCCATCTATGACCTCACTTTAAAAGCAGACACCCTGCCCTGGCCAGAGTGGCTCAGTAGGTTGGGCATTGCCTATTCGATTCCCAGTCAGGGCACATGCTGGGATTGAGGACTTGATCCCTTGTAGGGGCATGCAGGAGGCTGCTCACCAATGTTCACTCTTACATCAATGACTCTCTCTCTCCCTTTCAAAAATCAGTCAAAGAGAAAAAGTAGACACTCCATGAGGCTGAGACGTCAACTTGCATTTTCGTTCAGCCCGTTGCAGGATGAGATTCTGCATTTACGTTTCATAAATCTCAGCCCCACACAGAAGCTCCTGGGTCACTCATGCGGCCTGTGAGCTGGGAATACGAATCCCTGTCCAGCAACGTCAGGGGCAACCGGCCAAGTCTATTGTATTCGTTACTTTTCTAAAAATGGTTGAAGTCTCATACGCACAATCGCCCGATCCCTGCTTCTCACAGGCAGGTGGTTAGGCGTCTGCAATGCTGGTATTTTGCATAACTCGATGCAGACCATGCCCTGGACTCTCAGGGCCTTGACTACCGGAAACGGGGTCATTAGCATCTTCAAATCTAATCCGATTAGAGGTCCGATTCCAGAAACCTCAGAACCAAGTCAGAAAATGCATCCCTCACATTCTGTTCCTTGAACCATTCTTACTACCAAAATCTATATTAGTCAGGGTTCCCCAGAGATTTATTATAAGAAATGGATACACACGGTTACGGAGGCTGAGAAGCCCAAACCCTGGAGAACCGATGGCATTGGTTCAGCACAAGTAAGAAGGTCCGAGAACCAGGAGAGAAAGTGGTTCCAGTTCCAGTCCAGGGCCAAGTCCAAAGGCAGTAGATCACCGATTTCCCAGGTCAAAGCCAATCAGAGAGAGAGAGGACAGATCTCACTCTGCCTTTTGTTCTATTCAGGCTTTTGGATTGGGTGTGACCCATGCACACTGAGGAGGGAAATTTGCTTCGCCCAGTCTACCCATTCAGATGTTAGTTACATCCAGAAATACCTACACAGACACACCCAGAAGGATGTTTAACCAAAAATCCGGACACCCCATGACTCAGTCAAGTTGATACATAAAACTATTACAATGCCTGACGCAGAGCAGACTGTCTAGAAATACATTTGGTGACAGCATCTGTCCCACTCCGTACCTGACCCCTTGCTCTTATATTCAATATTCATTTATGAGACCCTCCGGTTCCTAATATCGCCTCTCCGTGGTTTCAAATTTCCTTCTAGAACACTTGTGATTTCATCACACACACACAGTAAGTTTACACTTAATGTCATCAATAGCTTCTGTGACTTTAAGTGAAATGGTGTGTAACGAAACGAATGTTACCACAGGCTAATTGCTGCTAATGAGAGTTAAGCTTCTAGGCATCTCATCAGCCCCGTAACAGCTGGATGTTGAATGAAGTGACGTTATTCCTGCAGCATCTCATCAACATTGTAACAGCACGCCCTTAAATGAACCCGGGTCGTTGGAGGACCCGCTATACTGCGACCATCACAAAAGCCACTTAGTGAGTGCCTTCGCTATGACGATACTGTCTTAAAGGTTTGCTAGTCCATTACTGTTTACTGTCTCAACAACCTAATTAGGGCAGTGTAATAATTAGCTCCCCATTTAGCAAATAAGAAAAGTGAACCTCAAAAGAAGAAGAGCTCTGACTTTGCACCCCAAGAGTTAAGCTCAGAGCCAGGACGTGTCCTCACAGGACCAGCTTCTGCTTCGTGGGGGCGGTGGGAGGCGGACGGGGGGCGAAGGTAGGCGCCCGCAGCTCAGCTCTGCAGCGAGAGCTCTGGGCTGACCCTGTGAGTCTGAGGCGAGAAGTAGGGTTCCCCAGTGAAGAGCAGTAGAAAGAGAGCACCTTACACCTGAAAACACAGAGCCAAGGTAGGAGACCGTGGCTGTGATAGAAGAGGCGGATGCTGAGGCTCCGTGGACGGAGAGAGGGGCGGAAGGCGAGCGCCCCAGAGGAGCGATGGCAGCGTGGTGGCCGCAGGCGCAGCAGAAGCGGGAGGCCCGGCGCTCCCCGCGGGGTTCTGCGTGCGCTCGGGGTTCTGCGGGTGCTGGCCGCTGGCTCCTCTGCTCGCAGGGCCCTGGTCGCCGCCGCCTGGCCCGCTGCTCCCGTCTCCACTCTGTGGACCAGGGGCGTGAGTTGTTAGAGAAGTTAAGAAATTGCCTGTGATTAAGTGAGTAACAAGTTAATTTTTTTTTAAAAGAAGGACATCAAATCTCGTCCGGCACCATTCTGAAGAACGCGGGGTGAAAGTCCGTGTTTAACAAGCAAATCCGATGTCTCCTGTCACCTGGCCGTTGGGCAAACACAGAGCCATCGGGCTGAATCGCACCTCCGTGGTCAGCTGCCGCCCAGCGGCCAGACGCTGGTGGCTGGTGCAGGACAGCTCAGAATCCTGGGCCGGGGTCCCCGACAGCGGAGTCAGCGGGGCCACGGGGACGGAGCTGGCAACACCCCGGAAGGCAGGGTGTCCTGCCCCGAGAAGACTGTCGGCTTTGGGAGTAGACGAACCTGAGTCCAAACCCCAACATCTCATCCAGCAGCTGTGACCAGGCAGGTCACTGAAATGTCCGAGTCTGGGCCGCCTCACCCGTAACACCCGGCGGGATGGCTCCCCACAGGGGCGCCGCGAGGCCCGCCGTCCTGCGGGAAGTGTGCGCCTCACCTCTGCGGTGTCCCCACCTGCCAGGCAGCCGGGACAGAATGCCACAGACGGTGGCTTACAAACGACACGTTTACTTCTCCCCGTTCTGGAGGCTGGAAGCTCGGAAGAGGGGGCAGCGGTTCTGTGTGTGGGCAGCGCCCACTTCTCTCCGTGCTGTGTCCTCGTGTGAAAGAGAGCAGATCGGGCAGCGAACTCTGGACTCGTCTCCAATCCCAGCACAACCTCCTCTATGCCTAGTCCACTCCCAACCCATCACATTGGAGAGGACTGGGGACACAGAAACACTCAGCCATACCAGTGGGGACCCTGGAGAGATCAGAATTTTAGTAACAATAGCGGGCACTTCGTGTGCATATGTGTACACATATGTATGTGTGTGTGTGTGCTCGTGCACGTGTGTGTGCTCGTGCACGTGTGCACACGCGTGCAGTGCTGCTCAGGAAAGAACACCCATGGCCGTATCTGTCCGGGCCTTGTAAGCGGGCAGGACAGGCAAGAATAACGGTCGCAGTTTCAGGGAAGAGTGAACAGAGGCTGGCTGGGGTGGAAGGAGCCACCCAGGGTCTCCCAGAGAGAGGTTGTCTCAGAGCTAAGACTGCAAACTCCTTCTGCTCCCTATTCCTAGATCTTTCTACAGTACCTTTCCCAGAGCTGGAATCTGAGGAATTGGGGAGATTCACTCCCAAAAGCAGGGTGTTGGAAGTGGGGAGGCAGAAAGGGGCGGGGGAGAGGCGAGGCAGAGCGCAGCTGCAGTTACCAGCCAGACACTGACACGAGGTCTTCTAAGCGCTGGGTCTGCTGCTGAAATGCTCAGACCTGAGCTCCAGCCAGCCCCTCCCAGCCGAGCCTGTGGCTCATGGTGCTGTCTCTCTCGCAGGGCGGCCACAGGGCCAGCCTCAGTAACACAGCGCCAACCTTCCCCTTCTTCAGCTCCTTGTCTTGCTGCCCATCGTGAATGGTCAAGAAACCAGGGTGTTGGCCAAGCTCCTGATTCTCTGAGGGGATGGGGGAGGGGCAGTCCCCTTCCAGACACTGGCTCCTCCCCTTTCTCAGTGCAGACACATTGGCAAAGCTAAGTGAGCCTCAGTGTCCTAACCTGGAAAATGGGGGGGGGGGGGGTAAGAGGTGGGAATACATGAGACAATTCAACATACGTTTTGTCACATACATGCTGTGGTGCTGGCACCACCCAGGGTGCAAGAATGCAGTGGTGACAGGCCCAGATGTGAGCCCTGGCCTCCTGGAGCTTACCCCCAGGGGGACATGCATGGAACCTCTTTATACTTCGAGCATGTAATCAATGTCCAGTAAATGTCACCCACTGAAGGAAGTCAAGGAATCAGCAAAGGAACAATGACGCGTCACCATTCATATGATCCCTCCCCCAGTCTCGGTCTCTTTCCCCCACTGAGGACGACTAGCATCGCTTTTGATTCCATTCAGGACAGGAGAAGAGCACAGTCAAGGCAGAGGCCAGTACAGCGAGCACTTCGATCTCTGTCAGCTTTGTAGCTGAGGTAGGAACCTAGACCCTCTTCCCCCACCTCCTACACGCAGACTGATAACTAATTCCTCCAAAGTGCCTGTCTGGGACAGCCCACGTGGCAGGTCCCCCAAGAAGTGCCTGTCTGGGACAGCCCACGTGGCAGGTCCCCCAAGAAGTGCCTGTCTGGGACAGCCCACGTGGCAGGTTGGCCAGGATTTCCGAAAACGATCAGACAGTAAATATTTTAGGCTTTGTGGACCAAGGGACAAAACTGAGGCTATTAGGAAGGCACTTTTGTCACTGGAGAGAAAATAAATTCCCCAGAAATGTTTCATGGTTAAAATTCAAAATATCATTAAAATTGAGCATGTTTTTGTAATATCTGTATGAAGAAACTACAATTCCTTTTTTTTTTCCTTTTAAACTTATCTGTATTGTTGTTGTTTTTTCTTTATTGATTTTAGAGAGAGAGGGAGGGAGAGGGAGAGAGAGATAGAAACATCAATGAGAGAGGACATCGATTGGCCGCCTCCTACATGCCTTCCACTGGGGATCGAGCCCACAACCTGGGAATGTGCCCTGACCGGGAATCAAACCAGCGACCTCTTGGTGCAAGAGTCAATGCTCAACCACTGAGCCACACCAGCTGGGCTATCTTTATTGTTGACTGTATTGCAGATGTCCCCCATTCTTGCCCCTATTGACCCCTCCCACCCACTCCCACCCCTCCCTTGCCTTCTCCACACTCTTGTCTGTGTCCATTGGTTATGCATATATACTTATAAATTCTTCGGTTTAGCCCTGGCCAGTTTGGCTCAGTGGTTAGAGCGTCGGCCTGCGGTCCGGAGAGACCCGGGTTCGGTTCCCGCTAAAGGCACGTACTTCGGTTGCAGTTTGTCCTCGGCCCTGGTTGGTCGTGCGGGTGGCAGCCACTCGATGTGTCCCTTTCACATCGATGTTTCCCTCTCTCTCTCCCTTCCTCTCTCTCCCTCCCACTCTATCTGTACAAAAAATGGAAAAATATCCTCGGGTGAGGATAAAAAAATATATATAAGTTCTTCGGTTTATCTCTTCCCATCCCCTCCTTCCCTTTGAGGTTCATCAGTCTAACAATCAATTTGTTCTTCTTAATTCCTTCACCTTTTTCACCCACCTTTGTTGAGAAATAATATGTGGCATAATTGGGGTTCAAAGCTGCTGTTCCCTGTTATCAGTATCAAAATTGGTTGCAAAGGTTCACCTGTGACTGCTGATCTATAATGGCATCCTATTTCATCTTTGAAAATGTAGTCTTCTTTTGATTTGTAGACTTTTCAACCATTTCAAAATGTAAAACCCAGGCCCTGGGTGGGTAGCTCCATTGGTTAGAGCATCACCCCAATACAACAAGGTTGCAGGTTCAATCATCATTCAGGGCACATACAAGAATCAACCAACGAATGCATAAATAAGTGGAAAAACAAATCAATGTTTCTCTCACTCACTCTCTCTTTCGTTCCCTTCCTCTCTCTCTCTCTCAAATCAATAAATTATGAAAAAAATTAAAAATGTGAAAACTATCGTTGGTTCATGGACCATGCAAACACAGATGGGGCGCCCCGCACCCCTCTCAAGTCCGTCCACTTCTGCAATACAACTGCAGGGCCTGTCCTGGCTCAGCCAGACGACTCGATGGTTATTTCCTGGACGGATACTGCCATTCCCACCTTCGGTTCCGGCGGCTCCTTTCGACGTGAGTTTGACAAGCAACTCCAGCATCCACAGCACTTTTCAGTCAGAGGGAGGGGAGGAAGCCGAAGAAGGAGGGAGGACGGGAAAAGAGTAGATTTTTAAAGGTCAAGTGTATTGCACTGTGCTGATGTTATACATATTATTCCATTTAATCCCAATAACCCTATAAAAATGTGTGATTATCCCATTGTACATATGAGGAAAGTAAAGCTCAGGGAAGTTAAACAGTTGGCCCCAAGTCGTAGAGCAGATTGGGTATCAGAGCCCAGCTCCCGCTCAGGCAAGTTTAACTCAGAAGCCTGGTCCTTCCCCCCTTTACCTGCATCCAATCGACAAGCCCGAAGGCCAGGGACCTCCTACCACTGCATCTGTCTGTTTGTTGCTTGTTTGTTTGGGTGATTTCCATCCATAAGCCTGTTTCTGCAAAAGCCACAGCTGGGCTCATCCAACGTTTCCCTGGAAAACCCGGAGGAAAGCACGTGCTCAAGTTCAAGCAGCGCCTGGCACTGGGGAGTGTTCGAGAAGAAAGGGCTCTTTGTGGCTGGCGTTCACCGTGGACGTAATCTCATTCTCAGCTAATCAATTCATATACAGTAAAAAGCCTAATGCGATTCCTCATTAGCCAAGGGCCGTAAAGAAGCCGGTTCCGAGGCTGCACGGATCCCAGCATGGCTGGCACCTCCTGCCCGGCGATTATCAAATTGGCTGGCATTAATCATTTTTAATGGCCAATCTGTGTTGTTGTGTTTGTGTGTGTGTGTGTGTGTTTTTTTCTTAAGAAAAAATGGTGGTGGGGGCGGGGTGGGGACTCGTCTGATGACTGGTGTAAAAGAAAACAAGCAGGTTTAGTAAAATCTTATTTAAAAAAAAAAAAGTGGGAGAGAACCGAGGTGGGGGCAGGGAGCCCGGATCGCTTCTGTCGGGGGTTTAGCTGCGACCAGCAACGCCGACCGTCAAGAGGGGTCCTGTCAGCAGAGGCCTGCAGGGGGGGCCCGTCAATGGCCCCTTTATTTGTGAAAGATGGATTATTTTAAATAAATTACAGAGCACTTTCGCTGAATAAACAGCGCCTCTGTGGCTCTGTGGAGCTGCGCACGCTTAATTGAGACAGAAAATCCTGAATGACTCCCGAGCCCGGCCGGCCTTCCGTTTCCCCGCGAGGACCTGCGTGGAGGCCGCTGAGCTGGGCCGCGAGGAAGGGGAGCGAGCCTCGCAGGGAATATACGGCTGTGATGTTTCAGAAAACCACAGAGATGGACGGCTCCCAAATCCGGACAAGGCCACCTCAGAACGCAGCCCTCTGCGTGTCATTTTTATTTGCGTTGATATGTTAAGTGCCCTCCATGCTTCTGGTGGGGGAGCCCATTCAAACTCCGCAAAGGTTCTGCGGCCAAAGCAGGACCCTGACCTGCCTTCGCTCCTCCCCCAGGCGCACCCACCTTTCACCGTGGACCCTGTGACGGTCCCTTTTCTGGCCAAAAGGTCTACCGTGAAAAGTGCACGTCTATGGAGATTTTTAAATCCCTTTTTAAGAATCGCAGCACAATCTGACCTTGTTTTGGAAACAGGTTAAAGTGATTTATTATGTGAGGACCCAGAGTGACTACAGGCAGGAGCCAGGCTAATGCTGGAAGCAGGAAAGGGCATTTGAGCCCTTCCCAGGGACAGGGAGCCTGGGTAAGAGACGGTGAAGAGCTCAGACTCGAGCGGTCAAGTCTGGAGAACAGGCTCCCTATGTCTTGTGGGGGGGGGGGGGGATTGGTTCCCACAACCAGCATTACCGAAAGTAAACGACTCTCATCTGCTAATGTCTCCCAAACTGAACTGCAACAAGCAAGCCGCTACCAGATGCCTCGATGAACAGCAGTCAACACACACACACACACACACACACACAACCAACATGGATATAGTCAAGCCTCACAAAAATCATAGAATCTGGGCTTTCTCTTGAGAATTTCAACACATACTACTTTAATAAGGGACTTACCACCCTCCCCCAAGTGTAGCTGTGAAATTCTTCCCCAAAGGTGACACAATTAATGGCATTTGCAGTTAACACAATTAAAGTGCAGCTGAAAGACTGGCTTGCACCTAATAAATCTCAAATGTTAAGAGGGATAATCGAGTTGATAAATCGCCGGGTTGCGCCACCTGAGAAAGTATATGAAAGCCCAAGGTCGTGGGAAAGGATGAGCGACTGATGGTGGACAGCACGTTGGCCCGGCCACCTTCGTGGAGAGGTCGCAATTGTTTTGAGACCTCTTCTTACTTAATTTTGTATAAAATGGTAAAGATTGCTTTAAAGATGTCAAATTTGAACTTGCTCCCCCAGGAGATGCCTGCCTCACTCCCCACACTCCAGATGTCCATCATGAGCTCCCGATCTTTCTTACATAAATCAGTAGGATGGAGTAAGTTAATAACGATGCCTATTCTCAAAGAACGTACAATAGGGTAAGGACCTAGAACATACTCAAAAGAATAATGAATCCTTCCAAAAAGATGTCAGTCTGAACATGTAAAATCTGTAAAATGGGCATCTTCTGGAACAACCTACTTAACATTCTCTGAGAATTCTGTTCCTCGTATAAAAATAGGGTGAGTATGCCCAATTCAACATTCAAACGGTTGTTAAGAACAGAGTGACATCTACAATCGTCAGTGCACAATAAATATCTGCATTGCTTTCCAAGAACGTAAATGCTGTCGGGGAAAAGAAAAGTGTGTTTGGTAACTGAGCAGAGTCTCATTCAGAGGCCCAGGGAGCTAGAACTGATGAGGCAACAACAGCTTGCTTGCAGATCACAGATCTTAAAGGCTGAACTGTGGACTTGGTTCTCAGAGCAGAGAGGAGCCACAGGTGGAATCGGAACTTGGCAGTGCGTGGTGTGGTACAGGCACGTGCCCTGTCCAGGCAGGACAGGCAGGTCTGGAGTGCGAGCGCAATGCGTGGGTTTTGTTGCAATTATGTAGACATGAGGGAAGAACTGGACGGGGCGTTTTCCATATGATTAAGAACGAGAGGACGAGAAGTAACAGCAGGCAGAGGGCAGAGGAAAATCAAATTTGAACCTGAAATCTGAGACCTGCGGGTGGGAAAGTTTGGTCATTACTGATTGATTTAAAATGCCAAAGATGTAGAAGTAGGGTACAGACTGACAACCCTCAGAAGAGGGGGTGGGGGGAGGGAAGAGATAGACCACAGATCTTATATGTATGTACGCATAACCGATGGACATGGGCAACAAAGCTGGGGACGGGGGGGGGGGGGGCATGGGGAGGAGGGTGTCAGTGGGGTAAAAAGGAGAAACATCTGTAACAAAAATAAATTTAAAAAGAAAGAAAGGAAAAAAAATTAAAATGACAAATCTAGGTGCCAGTCAACAAAATCAAATGCATTTAGTGAGCACCTATTGTTGCCAGAGACTGTGCTACAGAATATAAACAAAAAAGAGCTCGCATTCTAAATAGCCTGATGGTCACACAGATAGATAAGGACAAGGTCACGGATCCTGTTATCAGGATACACCTCACAGCACACAGTGTGGATGCAAACTCCGTCATGTGGAGCCCCGGGCAGTTGGAACAAGTCCCCAGAGGTGGGGAAGGTGGTGCTGGGGCTGGATCTAAGAGCTTCCCCAACAGGGAATGAGGGAAGAGTATCCGGGCAGAAGGAGCAGCTTGTACAAGAACATGAAGGCATGCTATTTGGGGGAGCACGGAGAAGTTCAGCATAGCCGGCTTTTAAGTTGCATGGTCAGGAAAATAATTTTAAGTGGCATGGACAGGAAAATAATTTTAAGTTGCATGGTCAGGAAAATGAAGCTGGAGAGGTCAGTGGAGGCCAGATCGTGAAGGCCCTTGTGCATCGTGACAAATAGTCTAAATTTTACCCCACGGGCCACGGTGAAGCCCACAGAAGCTGTCGGCGCTCTAAGCAGGCTGGTGTCATGGACAAACATGGGCCTTCAGAGGGAGAACTCACATCAGAGGAGAGATGCTGGTTCTGATTGCGAACTTGGTGCACTGGAGGGGACACCAGGTCATCCACGTGGACATGGGAAGCGTGGAGTTAGGGGAGTAACTCTAGTCTGTGGGGAAGCAGCCAGGTTGGAAAATGAACCTCCAAGTTGCTTCGTCAAGGTCACTGGTGAAGATTTCAGAGTGGCTGAGATTGGGGGACAGGTACAGAGAGAAGGAGAACCCCGGCTGATCCGTGGAAGCCTGTACTCGAGGAGAGGAAGGCGACAGCGCGTGTAAGAACCAGCACAGGGCTGGGCGGGTGGCCGGGGGCAGGACACCAGCAGAGTCCAGAAAACCAGAGAAGAGACAGACGAGGGAGGCCACAGCCACCAAGACGGCCTTAGCTGGACAGAGCCTGCGGGGTGCTGGGCGTAGCAGAGGGAGAGAGAGCAAGGACAGCACCCCAACGAGGACACACTCTCCTCTCCTCAAGACACCCAGTCCTTCCCTGGTTAACCTCGTTTAAGTAACAAAGAATAAAAGACAAGATATAATTCACTCTGCAGCGTGTGGCACCTTTCCTCAGAGCTATCGAAAACCCGAGGGCAGGTTTTACTATCAGGAAAAGTTCACGGATGCATTTGACTGGCCTTGGCCTTGAAGGACGGGAGAGAACGGGCTCGGGAACGAGATTACAATAGGCCATTCTAGCAGGAGGAAATTCCTGAGCGCAGGCCAAGAGTCAGGAATGAGCGCCGTGTTTTGACAGGACAGCTAGGGGCCCAGACTGTCGGGTGGAGAGTCTGGATTTGGAAGCAGGAGGAAACAAGACAGGATAGGTTGGAATGGCTAGAATGGGGACGGCCTTGAGAGTCAGGGAGAGAAATCTGTGTTTGTGGGCCCAGCCTGCAGCAGGCACACGTGGGGAGCACACACTTGAGCTGCATCGGGCCGGGGGTTCACGGGCATCCATGCATTCGCGTATTCGCTCGTCCGCGCAGCAATCATGAGCTGGATGCCACCGACGGGAAGGCCAGGAAGGCTCAAAATGCCAGAACAATCACCTCCATCCTTACTTCCTCCATAATCTGAATGTCAATTAAGACATTGCAGCAGGACAAGTGCACAGAGCCCGGAAAGGCCAGTCTGCCCTCGGGAAGATCCCCTGTAACTGAGCCCCTTCTCTGAACCTGCCATAGATTTTGTTCTAACGAAAACCTGGCTCTACCCTGAGGACACTGCCTCTGATAACCGGGGGCTGGGGAAGCGGTTTCCGGCCAAGGGCCACTTGGGTATTTATAACATCATTCTCATACAGAGTTATCAGCTGACGCATTAGCCTGCTAGATGTGGTCAGGCATCGAATGAACTCACCCCTGATGTGAGGGCTGGAACTGCTGCTCCGTGGAGAGGCTGTGACGTCAGCTGGTACCGATGATGCTGCTCCTCGCAACTGCTTTTCCAGCTTAGCGTCTGTCAGTCTGGAGCGCAGTCGGCTCTTTGCGATGGTCCGTTTCGGAAAGAACTGCTCACAGCCGTCAGTTGTTCTGCGCCCAGGTGCACGTTTCGGTGCGTGTCTCCTCAAGGCGGGAAATTCATCTTTGCTTATGGAGCGTTTGTAGAACCCCGGCAGAGGGAGGTGGGCGTACCCGCTCTCAGCTCGTCATCGCTCTCAGCTGAACGATTTCCTGTTGCAGGTCAGCAGGCACGTCAGCTGGTTCCACGTCGAACGGTGTAGCAAAGGTGTTCAGTCCCACTTGGTTACGTCCGTGAATCTTTCATTAAATGCCTCAGTTGGTTGCACTTCCCACAGCCTTCACTTACCTTCGGATGGTTTCGTGGGAAGGCAGGGAGCTGAGAAGCTGGTTGGGGCCCCGCAGCCTGACGTTCAGCTCTGAGAGGTACTTGGTCATGTCCACCACGAACGCTAAGTCACACAGCCACTTGCTGTCACTGAGCTCCCTGACAGGGTTTCCCTTCATCTCCATGAACTGCTCGACTTCATCCCGCAGTTCGTAAAACCTCATGCGCATGTTCCCACGACTCAGCCACCGCACTTCAGTGATAAACAAGATCACCGTATGCAGAGTCGAGGTCATTCAGTAACTCCTTCAACTGGCAGCTGTTAAACCCTCTGCTTTTCACAAAATGTAAGCATGACACTGCTGTCGACGTCGTTGAGCCGCAACAGCTGTGCACAGAGACTTTCATGGTGTAGGGTACAGTGGCATAGAATGGAATCACTTGGATCAAGACAGACGATTCAGTTCTTCTTGACAAATGCGTTACCCTCTTTGTGAGCCAGCCATGGCTGGAGCCCCATCTGTAGTAAGGCCACTTACCTTTCCAAGTGTTAGCTCCAGTTTTTCCATGGATAGAATGAGTCTCCAACAAGTCCCTTGTAGTGCCAGGCACGGTTTCCAGGGACAGCAGTTCCTCTCGCGTGTCCAACTCTGCAGTTATCCCACGAACGAAAGTGACCACTTGGGCAGTATTTGTTATGTCCCTGTCTCATCACCAGCCAGAGAGGAAAATTGGAAATCGCCGCAGAATCCTTCAGTGTCTTTTCAATATCCTGTGCTAAGTCAGGAGTCCGATCTGAGATGGTTCTCCAATACAAACTAACCCTCTGGTCCGGCCGGTGTGGCTCAGTGGTTGAGCGTCATCCCCTGCATCAAGAGGTCGCCGGTTCGATTCCCGGTCAGGGCACATGCCCAGGTTGTGGGCCCGATCCCCAGTGGGGGGCCTGCAGGAGGCGGCCAATCGATGTTCTCTCTCATCGATGTTTCTATCTCTCTCTCCCTCTCCCTTCCTCTCTCTCTAAAATTAATAAAGGGAAAAAAAACTAACCCTCTGGAACGATCTGACTTTGTCTGGTGCTAACGACTCCGCGGCAGCCACACGCACACACCCTCCCTACAGGAGCTGCAGCTTCTCTGCGAGGGGCTCGCTCACCACATAGCTGGTCTGAGTAACGTCGTCTCTGCCCCAGCGAGGCCTGGTGAGAGCGGCTTCTGATTCCAGGCTCCGCTGAAGAGCGTTGATTCCATCCGGATGCACTTGGCCTCGCAGTTCATTGCGTTTCCATGTTCTGAGCTGTAATGATGCTCCAGGCTGGCTTTTTCCATCACTGCTAACGCATCACCACAAACTACGCACACAGGTTTACCTTCGACTTCAACAAAAACAATCATTTGTCCATTTCTCTTGGAAAGATCGACACTGCATCAACTTTTCTATGTAGTCGCCATTTGTAGGATGTCACACCCCTTAAGTTTTAATAACTATCCAGTGTGTGTGTCTCCAGCAACATGACTGTTTTGCTTTGATCACTGTCCTAATCCTGCATCTTGGATTTGGAACAGGTCCAGTGTTTGTATGATCAACCCTTGAGGTCTTCTCTGTGTACTGTAATTTCCTTAATCTTGATCTGAGATTCAGTTTTTGCGAGGGTTGTTGATGGTGGACATGTGCATATAGTTTGGATTGGAGTGATCGTTTGTGTCGACAAAGAAGTTGACAACATCATCATCAGTCATTGGAGGCAAGGTCATCAGTGTCACGAGGAATCATCTCGTCGCATCTCGTCTCATCGTCACTGGATGGCTGCAGTTTCTCCACAGTGTCTAACACTTTAGCGACCGGTACACCCCCAGCCTGCCCAGCGCTGACTGAGTCAGCACAGTACAGGCAGACGGGCCCCGGGCAGCCGACGAGAAACACGTGTCTGTCCCGTCATGTACTCGTACATGCCCTGTCTATCCCATAATGAACCTTTATTGCTTGTCCCTCAAAATTTATGTTATTATGATTCATTTACTATAAATATATGTTGCTATAAATAAAGCTCCTAGATTTATTGAATTTTGAGTCCCACCTGTGTTTGCCTGGGCAGGGCCAGACCAAATGATTTTGTGGGCCTTCTACGGCCCGCGGGCCAGACGTCCCCAGGCCTGTGATAACCTATCGATGGCGGCTGCTTCTCTGTCAAGCTCTCTAGAGCCGGAGGGGAAGGGAGTAAACGCCCCATTTCCTCCTTATTCACACCCCCAGCCACCATCTCCTGTTCTCCCCTAAAATCCCACTGCTCCCTGGAAATGCACACCGTCCGCCCACACCACTCCACGGTCCCCTCGTGGCAGTCCTTTGGAGACCACGGGACAACGTCCCCACTCCTTCCTGACAGCAGCTTCTGGGCCACTGCCTCTTTCCAGCACCACTGTCCTTCGAGAATCTGGGGTCTTAGGTCCCTGGCTGTTTTTCTCCAGCGGTCTCGTCTTCCAGCGCCTCAGTCGTGTGGCAAACCCATCACAACCAATTACTCTAGCCCCCTCCCTCATCTCAGCGTCAGCCCCCCAGGGGCTCCCCCTGCCAGCCCTCAGCTCGCTTTCCCTGGTGAGGCTGCTCCGTGGCCCGGGCCCTCCTGCCTGGCTCCGACCCCACGGGCTCCTGCCGAAGCCCTCAACCTCCCTGTGTCTATGACCTCTGCTGGGCTCCCCTAGAAATCCAAGCCCCGGGTACACTGAGGTCTGCCTCTGGACCTGGGCAGATGAAGTGCTGGGGGAACACATCCGTGGTGATGGCTCTCACCATCAGTGCATGACGGCCGTTCTCGGGTATGTCTTTAAAGCTGCCAGGCAAGCCCACGGCCTTTCCCTCTGACGTGTGTTCCCCACTCTCCTGGACAACCTACTGTACGGGCGCCTCGCTTCTGAAACGCCCTCTCAAATGATGACCGTATACATCAGGTATCGGGGAGATTCACGGTAAGAGTCACCGGCGCCCGATTCCTCTCCAGCTGCGAGTCTGCGGAACCAGGGAAGTTACGTGCTTCCCACCTGCAGCATGCGGACAGGTGCAGAAGAGAGGGTCCCATTCCAAGAGAGGGAGATTGGGAGGAAACAGGGATGACGGGTCCCCAAACCTAGCAAGGCAGGTAAGTCTTGAGAATAATCCCCTTTGGTTCAAAGCTGCCTCCTGGACCCCTGGAGCGGTAGTCTCCCCTCAGGACCCACGACGAGGGCAGTGATCCCCGCGACTCCGTCAGGCAGGGGTCGTACCCCACAGCTCCAGGCAGCTGCTGTCTGGCCTGTTGAAACCCCGGAGGCAGCCCAGATCGTCTGAGTCAGCTTCGGGTGGCCCTCCCCTGGCCTCGAACAACAGGGCGTGTTTGCAGGTGCACAGCCCCCAGTGCTGTCGTGCAGAGTCTACGACACCCAGCAGCCTGTCTTCGATGTAGCGCGTCCCCAGCCCATCCTGCTGGCTGGTTCGCCAGACCGCGGTTCACACCCAGCCTGACCTCCTTGGAAATGGCTGTCCCGCCACACCCGTGGTGCTCTCTGAAGTACGCATAGGCTGAGACGTTTCCAAATCTTGGATCCTGGTCCTGTCTGCTCAACAATCCCTTCTTCCCTCCACCCGTCTCCTCTCTATCTCACCAGAGCACTCAGGAGGAGCCAAGCAGTTCCTTCCACCCTCTGCTCAGAGATCTCCTCGGCTAAGTGTCCGGTTTCATCGGTCGCCAGCTTTGCCTCCCATGGAACATCAGCACAGAAAGAGGTCAGCCAGGGCACCAGTCCCTTTGCACCAAGGACTGCTTTTCCCTCGTTTACAAACATGTCCGGTCACAGGTTCCTTGTCCCCCTCTAAGATTTCACCAGAATGGCCTTTCCCATTCATATTCACCAGTATTCTGTTCATGATCAACCACGCACTTTTTCTTTTTTTTCTTTATTGGTTTTAGAGAGAGAGGAAGGGAGAGGGCGAGAGAGACAGAAACATCGAAGAGAGAGAACACTGATTGGCCACCTTCTGCATGCCCCCCACTGGGGATTTTGCCCATAGCCTGGGCATGTGCCCTGACCGGAAATCAAATCAGCGACCTCTTGGTGCAGGGTCGACGCTCAACCCCTGAGCCACACCGGCCAGGCCATCCGTGCGTTCTTTAAGAAGATGGGAGCTTTCTTGGGTTCTCCTCTCTCCTTTCCGAGCCCCCGCCACCGTCTCCTTTAACAACCCCTTTATGGCAAGCCTGCCATGGTCTTTAGCATGCACCTCAATATTTTTTCAGCTTCGACTCACGACCAAGCTCCAAAGCCACTTTTACATTTCTAGGTATTTACGCAGCAGCACCCACCGGTACCCATGACTGTCCTGAGTCAGTTCCGGCCGCTCTGACGAACACTGGGAACTGAGTGGCTTACACCACAGACACTTCTTTGCACAGTGCTGGGGGCTGGGGAGCTCCAGGTCCAGGTGCCGGCTGATGGGGTTCCTGGTGAGGGCTCGCTTGCTGGTTTGCAGGCGGCCACTTCTTGCTGTTTGCTCACGTGGCCTCTCCTTGGTGTGTGACCCGGAAAGGGAATCTGTCTCCACCTTCTTTTGAGGGCACTGCTCCAACTCTCATGACCTCACTAAGCCCGAATACCCCCCAAAGGCACCACCTCCAAATACCATCCCGTGAGAGTGAGGGCTTCCACACACAAATCCGAGAGGGACATCAACCTTCAGCCCATAGCACCCCATGTCTTATTTCCCTGAGAAAATAAACAATCAAAGGAAGTCCACACACCTTGTCCAACCCCCCAATCTGCTGGTGTCCGTGCCCAAGGATTCTCCCTCTTCCACTGTTACCATGAATGACTGAGCGTGCTCCCAGCTAAGGTCAGTAGGCTTGGGCCAATCCCACAGGGCTCTGGGGAGCGGGGGGAGTGGGAGGGTGTGCGGCGGGGAGAGAGTGCTCGCCCCCTCTGCTGGGCACTGTGAGGGGCAGTGTGGCTGGGGGTCTGGGCTGACAAGCAGGGCTGTGCCGTGAAGGACGGACGTACCCACACAAATCCCACCCACAGCAGCACTGAGCCACTGCTGCCTGAGCTCCGGCCCCAGCTCCTCCCCTCACCAGCTGCTCCCTCCAGGTTCTCCACACGGACAAGGAAGCGGCTTAGTCTGGTCCGCTCTATCCCTTTGTTCCCAGCACAGCCCCGGGAAATGGGGCCCCCGTGGTAAAGAACAGAGACTGTCACCTGAAGTCACCGCTCCGGGTCAGACTCTGATGCCACCTTTCATTAGCTGTGCGACCTCAGGCCAACTATTACCTGTCCGAGCTGAGTTTCCTCGTCCACAGTATAGAGCTAACACTGATACTTCCATGTGGGGCTGAAGAAGAAACTGGATACTATGTGTCGGATATCCAGCGCCTGACAGAGCAGGTTCTCAGTAAGTGCTATTGACAGCAGGTTTGCCTTCAGAGCTCTCACGAGGTACTGTTTGCACCAGGTGCTCATCGGTTTACTTCCCGTAACACGGCTTTTATAAGCCCTCGAGCGCCCAGGGCAGTTGCTTCACGTGTAGATAAGCGGAGCTCCTGACACGGGCTCTCCTCCGACCACGCTGTGCAGCTCAGCCGAAGAACAGGGGCTCAGCAGCCGTGTGCGGGTGGCAGGCTCTGCTCCGGCCCCTCCATGGAGAGCAAACCCCTCCATCCCCCCTTTCAGGGGTCCCTGCTGCTTCCTCTCTCGCTTCCTTCCTTCTTCTTTCCCGTTGCCGCCTTGTCTGAGCACTAAGCCTCAGGTAGGGGTCTCGCCTTCAGCGCCACGCCAGACTCTAAGATTACTGTTTTCATTTCTCCGACTGCTTGGTGACCGGGCTGTGGCCCTCGGGGTGAGGGAGCCCAGGAGAGGGTGTGACCAGCAGGGATCCCATTAAAATACAGAGCAGTCATGCAGGCCAGGCTACTTGGCTCCTTCCCGCCTGCTCTGGCCACCCCGCCCCCAAATATGATCATAACAGCACAGAGCTATAAAGTTGCTTTTCATAGCACACATCGCCCGGCTCCCTAACAAGGTCCGACTGTCAGGAAGAAAAGGAGGACATTGTAAGGAGGGGATTAGAGGACGGAGCGGTGAGCTGAAGGGGAGCAGTGGGGTGCAGTGGGGAGATCCCCCACCTGTGACGCGGGACCCGGTGAGAATTGCTGTATGCTGCAGCCAGCTTACTCTCTGATTGGAGGAAGGTGCCTCCTGCTTGGGCCTTGGTTTCTCCACTTATAAAATTACAGTCTGGGTCTAGATTGTCTTCATGTCTTTTCCAGCCTCTGGATGCTGAGAAACGCTGGTGGACACCAAGCGTAACAGGAAGATGTAAACCCTGCTTGCTCCGAGGCCTGCTGCTCAGAGGTAATCTAGCTCGTAAACAGCCCTGGGGTTCGGGCTCTGGAATGGGGACACCGAGTCATGGATTTTGAACCACGGACATCTGGGTCATCTCAGTCTGCCCCGGTCGTCATTGAGAGGCTCAGGTTTCTAGCACCAGCCCTTCAAAGACGTTAGTAAGTGCATCCTAACACATAGGCGATGCTTGATAAATATGCGTTCAATTATGTCCAGCTGGTGTGGCTCAGTGGTTGAGTGTCATCCCATGTCCCAAGAGGTCGCGGCTTCGATTCCCGGTCAGGGCACATGCCCAGGTCGTGGGCCCGATCCCCAGTGGGGGCATGCAGGAGGCGGCCAGTCGATGTTCTCTGTCATCAGTGTTTCTATCTCTCTCTCCCTCTCACTTCCTCTCTCACTAAAAATCAATAAAGGAAAAAGAACATATTCGTTGAATTAATAAATGAGCACATAGAGTGGCTTGGTGCTAGATTCTTTTGCATCATGTACAATTCCTTCACTCACTGCTTATTGAGCGGTTATTATGTGTCAGAACCCGGAGATGCATTCGCGAACAAACCAGCCAAAGACGCCGCCCTGGTGGCGTTTCCATTCTAACAGGAAGATGCAGAAAACACGAATGAGAGAGTGATGCCTCGCTGCGTGGTGACAAGTGCTAGAGGAGGAATAAGGGAGAGTGAGGGACAGAGGACTAGCAGGTCCACATTGCCGTTCTGCACAGTGTGATCAAGGCGGGACTCCTCAGAAGGGTGACACTGGAGCACAGACCTAAGAGAAGGAAAGGATCCGCCACAGCACTGTTGGAGGAAGTCAACTGCCGGGTCAAAATGGTAGTAAGTGCAACGCCCCTGAGGCCGGAGTCTGCTCGGTGCATTTAAGAACCGGCACAGAGATCTGTGTGAGCAAGTTGGGGGCCCTTGGATGATGTCAGAGGGCCAGTGGGGGTGCGGAGTGCAATGAGAATTTGACGTGAATCCAGGGAAGTTGGCATCTGGGAAGGTTTGCAACCAAGAAGAGCCAGGATGGGATCGAGTTTAGAACTGGCCAGAGTGAACAGCATCGGCAGGAGATCACCTGGGAAGCCAATGAAATGATCCAGGAGCGAAGCGACGCGGACTCCGGCCAGCACCGTGTGGTAGGGGTGCGAGAAGGGGGTGGACTTAGGACACAGACTGAAGAGTCCGTCAGAGCGTCTGTCCAGTGTAACCACCTCTGCAACGTGTCGCTAACTTTCTTCTCACTGCATCACAAGTCCTCGAAGGCAAGGGCAGACCCCGATAAACCTCTGCTCATCTGACCTGACGCTGAGGAAGGTCAAGCTCCAAAGTCCTCTCCCAACCTGCACAACTGCACCTGCTGTCCAGCTCCCCAGACAAGCATTTCCCCTTCCAGCCCCTTGGAAGAAGGACCCGGGTGGTCAGTCGAGTGGAAGAGAGAGGTAAAGAAGCACTTTTTTCTTTGGTGATGGAGGGAAAGAACAAAATGCTTACATGCTGATCAGAAGCACCTTCTACAAGGAGGAGCTGTTGAAGGAACCATCAGGAGAGCAGTGATTACAACAGGAAGTCCCGGACACACGGGGAGAGGACGCTACAGAGGAAAAGCATCACAAGGGTTGCTTTCCGGTTTCCCGGCAGAAGATGGGAAGATGTCTCCTCCGACGGGCTTCTGAGGCTGAGCCTGAGCACACAGGGCGGGGTCGAGGCAGGAGGAGAGGGGAGCATGTGAAACGCCGGCGGAGAGCAGACGGGGCGTGGAGAGTGGAGCAGAGGGTGGCCCCCGGCGCGGAGGCAGCGCTGAGGGTCAGGGCGTTGCTCCGCAGCGGCCTCCAGCTGCAGGCGAGAGCTGACCTGGCCTGGAGGGGCTGGGCGGCCGGGGTGCGCTAGCTCCCTCCGGGGGTGAGACAGTCCGCCAAGCTGGCGTTGGAGCTGCCGGCTGCTGAAGGGCTGGAGCGCGGGAGCTGGGAAGGAGGGTGAGAGGACAGACAAGGAAGAGGCCCCGACTCGCAGTCCCACCCGAGAGCCAGAAGGTGAGCTGGGTGAGCGAGGGCACAGGGAGAAGGGGGCTGTGGTCAGGCAGTGGGAGGCGTGAGTCCTGTGGCTTCCGATGTGGAGCAGTTCCCGGGAATGACCAAGTCCAGGGTGGAGCCACAAGACTGGGTGAAGAAGCAGCTTGGAGGAGAAGCCACCGGAGGCTGAGAGGACAAGGGGTTGGCGGGCACATCGGCACAGTCCTCCCAGAGAGTGGCAGGGAAGGAGGGGGTGTGTGACAGACACCAGCTCCTGCCGCGTGAAGGGGCGGGTCCAGGAAGGGCCGAAGAGGGTCCCAGTGAACCAGGGGGCACCCACGGAGCAGACTCTGTTTACAGATGTCGCGTCAGGCCATAGGAAAGAAAACTGTTGAGTCACCTACATCACCACCAAAGTCGTGTCCTCGTCTCCAGACCACAGGATCTAGTGGGGGACATGGAAGTGTTAACTTTGGGTGCACACCAGCCAGGATACAATCTGAATTCAACTGAAGAGACTGTTCAGTAGATGTTGTGGCTCGTGCGTGGAATCGTGCGAGGCCCGTTAGCTGGTAACCATCACTGCAGTCACTACACCGAGAATTCAAGTGAGAAACCAGGAGACTCGAAGGTGGGCTGGAGAAGGTGAGGAGGCTGCTGGAGGGGGTGGAGTGGCCCGAGAGCATCCAGACTGGGTAGAAAAAGTGGGGAAGGGCACAGATGAGAGGCAGGGGGAAGACTGTCACCCTATGGGTCCTGGAGCTACCAAGAAGCAAAAGTCCTTCTTCGGAGACGTGAAGAAGAGCCCAGACGGTCTGCTTGGCTCCACGTCCTATAAACCTCGCAGAAACCTCTAGGGCGAAAGGAGAACCTTGAGGATGAACCCCTGCAGGAGCTCGGCCTGTGTTGTGAGGAATGGGAAGCCGTGGGTGCAGAGGAGACGTATGTAAGAAAGATCACACGTGTCCTTCTGGAGGATTCGCCGGCGGACCTGGGAGGGGGTCCCAAGGAAAGAGCCGCAGCCAGGCTGCTGTGGTTGCCCAGAGAGGCTCAGGAGCCTGACTGGGGCGGGCGGGAGGGAAAGGGGCAACCGGGAGAGGCGGAGGTCTCTGCAGAGGCACACACAGCAGGACTCGCCACCTGCCTGCGTCTGCACCCGGCCGAGCACCGCGGAGGCTCTAACGCGTCCGTGTCCACACAAAGATCCCTGACGCCGCCTGGAACCAAGTCTGCTGTTCCTGTCTTAGGAGAAGAAAATCAGACACCAAGAGGGGAAATTAACCTTTCCCTCCCAGAAGCCATAAACAGCATCCAAATGTGGCCGAGACTGAAACGACCGGCCATGTGTTCCAGGGAAACCCGATATCATTGGCCGACGGACACGGGACCCAACCAGGAAACAGACGCCGCATTAAATTCTCGTGCACAGGGGCTTGGGGTCATAAAAAATAGACACAGTGGGCTAGAGAGACTATCTGAACGGATGCGGCAGGGAGAGGTCGGGTCTGCCAAGCCACCGCCGAGAGGTCGCTGGGCGGAGGTGACGGGAACCGGGAAACAGCCATCGGAGGAAAGGTTCTTGGCCACCAACGAGCGATGACACAAAAGGGATTCAAAACTGCTGCGTCGGAGAGAAGCAGGGAGACAAGGCCATGACCGGTTGGGGTGTACTATATTCCAGAGGGGGGGCCAGGCTCCAGAGACCCCCCTGCCTCGACTCCCCACTCCACCCAGGAAGCTCTGTGCCACCCAAGGCAAGTGATAGAAATCCCCCGTGACCTCCAGGCGCCTTACCTGTGAATGAGGACAGTCCCTTCCATTTCATGAAACTGGAAATGAAGTCAGACGTGTGGGTGACCGGAGGGCCTGTCAACATTGATTGTTTTTCAATTCATGGAAAACCACTGGCATGAGAGTGGTTCCCAGCTGATGATTCTGACATTAAAGCTCTCAGGGGACCCTTGGAACGGGCCTTTTTGCCCAGGAGGTCATATAAATGAAGAGCCAAGAAGCCTGCAGGGGGAGGTGCTCAGGATGCTTCTGGTAGGGGCGCAGCGGTTGCCGCTACCAACAGCTCCCCCTCTGGCCAGGCCATAGGAGTCTGAGGGCGTAGACCGCACGTCTGTTTCCCGTACATCTCAGTCCATGTCCAGGACAGTGCCAGACACGAAAGAGACACAGACTCAGTATTTATTGAACTGATGAGTTGTTACAGCAAAGTCTACAAAGCTGGGAACCCCACGTCCGTTCTCGGCCTCTAGAAGAAACCCTGACCTGCAGTGGTGACACGCAGCGGGTGTTCCTTAGGTGACAATAAGTGACCAAGCAGAGCTCGATGTTGGTCAGCACCACATGCATTACCACCGACAGGCTCCCCTTCCCTCCGGCGTGGTTAGAAGGGACACAACACTCTGGCCTAAATGTATCTACCTACACGATTTCTGTGCGATATCTAAGCATGCTGTACATGCACCAGCACCTGCGCACACCCGCATAGAGCCCTGGTCCCCCAGGCATGAGGGTCGGTGGCAAATTCACCCACCAGCGTTCTTTGTCACCATTTGAACTGCAAAGACTAGTGAAGGAAGTCCCAGAGAACCAAATAACAAGTGAAAAGAATAACTGTCTCCATAGCAGGCTCCACGCTCAGTACCACACGGGTATTCTCCCAGGAAGACCTACAACAGTCTTGGGAAGACAACAGAGTCATTGTCCCCATTTGATGAAGAACCTGAGACTCAGAGGGGTTGAGAAATTTGCTGGAGTCACACAGCCCGACCGCCGACCTGTCCTCAGCGCACCGTTTGGCGAGCGTGGGAATTCCCCTGTGTCGGAGGGAGCCCCGTGGACAGTCCTCTTCGGCCCTGTCCTTCCCCTTTGCTGTCCTCTGTCTCTGGCCCAGCCATTCTGAGTGCACAGAGACCTAGACGCTGTCGAGACCCAGAGGACTGCTTGGCGCGCCGGAGGGAAAGCTGCAGGTAGGTCTGTTCCCGCCACCAGCCACCAGAGGAAGCTGCCGCAGGCGCAGAGCAGGGCTGCTCAGGACTGGCTCAGTTCCCTCGCATCCTTCCCTGCGCAAGGCTCTGACCACCCACAGCCCTCTGAGAGCCCCCGCACTCCTGACCTGACGCCAGATCCGCCCTCAGCCCTCTGCGAGCAGATGGGGCGTCTCCAAAGGCACTGAGGGCCCCAGGGTCACCCCAAGGCCTGAGCCAGGCCTGGAGCTGCGGCCTGGACGCCTGCAGAAGGGCCCCCGGAGGTGCTGCAGTGGCAAAGGGCCAGCGCATCTGTTCAAAGCAGAGGAGACTTCGTTCAGCTGAAATCCCCAATGGAAAAGGCAAGTGAGAGCACACTGCTGGGGTGGAGCAGCGGTGGGGTCCCCCGTCCCACGAGGGGCCCTCGGGGCTCCCCAGGACACTGTCCCAGCATCTCTGCAGCTCCTCAGAGCGCAGTTGAAATGCTCTGATCTGGTCTATGCAGCCTGCTTCCATCAGGGACAAAGAGCAAGGTATAGCGAGACCAGGGACAGTGGCCGAGGTCCTCGCTCTCAGGCGCTGGGACCGGCGCTCCTCACACTCCGCCGTCATGTGACACTGTCTCAGCTTCAGAGGGGCAAACAGCCTCTCCTTGCTGGCCAGTTCTGCCCGTCCTGCTTTCCGTCACCGTGGGCATCACTGTCTACCAGCATCCGTTCCCTTCTAAGACATCCCCATTTGCGGCCGGAGGAGAGAGCATCCTGGATCCGGCCCCCAAGGGGACGAGAAAGAACAAGACTCACACTGCGGCGACCCGTAAAAGCACAGGAAGACACCCCTGTCCTTGGAAAGGAGAGACAGGAGGTCTGAGGGGAGATTTCCTGGGTCTGGGAAGCTCTCTCCTGTCCCCAAGCCCCTGTGGGCTCCTGTCCCCCCAGAACCTCTGTGCCCTTGCCATGACACCCTCTGAAGGGCACACTCCAGCAGCCGCTCTCCTCACAACCGTTAATTGTGTGGCTCCCACATTTGTCCCTGTCCCTGTGGAGCCCCTGGGTGGAGAACTGGGGTCCCACGCGTCACTGCCACACCCTGAAGGGCAGGTTCTGCACCGATCATTTTATGAGCTTCACGCATGGTGCTCAAAGTTGCACCAACGGGCTGGCCCCCCTGTGGTCACGCTTTCTTGCACCTTGTAGAATAGAATTCTAGAGATTTATCGGTCCTGAGTTCAAGGCCCAGCTCTGCCACCTCCTAGCTGTGTGGCCTCAGCCAGGCCAGTGCGCCTGCCCCAGAGACTGCCTCCACCTGCACAGCATGGTCACGACAACCCACAGGGCCTTTGCAAAGACGAGAGATCATGAGTTTAAACCACTTGGCTCATGGAGGAACCCAGAAAGGGGCAGCTGGCTTGTCTTTTCTACTAGATGATAAGCTTTTGTTCACAATTATGTCACCAGCCACCAGCAGGGTGCTCAGCCAAGGTTTGTGGCAGTCACAAGGGGTAAAGAGCAAACGGATGAACTAAGGAACAATGTCTACACGTAAGGAACCGTAAAGGGCACCAGACCTCACCTCCCAGCCACTCAGGGTGCTCCTCCAGCACGCGCCCAGGGTGGACACTCAGAGTTCCACAGGGCCAGCTCGCCGCTCACTCCTGCCCTTTGGGGGAGGGTTAGTCAGAAAGGCAACCTGGTATTGAACAGAAATGTCACCGTGGTTCACCGTCCACCCGGCTTTGCTCATCCTGCCCTCCTCCACCATGCCGCACACAGTAGGTGCTCATCCCCACCCTGCCGCACACAGTAGGTGCTTGTCCCCCATCCCCTGCCACACACGGTAGGTGCTTGTCCCCCATCCCCTGCCACACACGGTAGGTGCTTGTCCCCCATCCCCTGCCACACACAGTAGGTGCTTGTCCCCCACCCTGCAGCACATGGTAGGTGCTCGTCCCCACCCCCTGCAGCACACAGTAGGTGCTCATCCCCCCTGCTGCACACTGTAGGTGCTCATCCCCACCCCTGCAGCACACAGTAGGTGCTCATCCCCACCCCTGCCGCATACAGTAGGTGCTCATCCTCCCCCGCGCTGCACACAGTAAGTGCTCATCCCCCACTACACACAGTAGGTGCTCATTTCTCCCGCTAGCCTTGCTGACCAGCCAGCCAGGGTCTGGGTCAGGCTGAGTGTGCGGAGGCAGCCGTGTCATTGGGGGCTCACCTTATAGCCAGATAGACGTTAAGCAACTAAGTGGATAATTAATTGCTTAACAGCAGTTACAAGGAGCACACTGACAGAGAAGAGCTGGGTACCATGGAGGGAGAGACCGGGAACCCTAACCTCTCCGTAAGGTGGCCGGAGATTTGATTGAAGAAGTGTTGGGAGGGAAGGATGGAGGAATGAGGGAGGAAGGGAGGGGGGAGAGAACTTTTTAACAGACTGTGAAAGTCACCTCTAATCCTTCCTGAAAACCCATTTATGTTAATGCTCTTTGTCGCCAATCCACGATTATTCATAGATTCGTGAAATCTCAGCAAGCCAGGGCTGAGGCCCCCCAGAGCCTGTTATTAACACCTTTAGCAATGACGACTGCTCCCCTGCAGCCCGAGGAGGAGGGGCTCCTGTCCGGTTCCACGGACACTAAAGGCAGGAGCCCCCAGAGCTCTCAGCGCAGGGTCCCCACAGGGCAGCGTGTGCCCTCGTCACCGTGGGACCCAGGTCTCACTGCCGCACACTCCCTGGGGCGGCAGCGCGGGGTGTCAGCGACGGCGTCACAGGCTCCCTGAGCCGAGCAGCCACAGAGAAGACTATTGCACGCATTTCTCAACGTTCATCATCAGAAATAAAAGGTATCCGTGAACGAACACGAACACTTTCCTCGGGTCCAGTGAGGACCACGTGGAAAGTTCAGAGTGTGAAATGTAGGTTTGAAATTTTTTTTAATCCTCACCCGAAGACATTTTTGCATTTTTCTTCAGATAGAGTGGGAGGGAGAAAGAGAGGAAGAGAGAGAGAGAAACATCGATGTGAAAGAGAGACATCGAGTGGCTGCCACCCACACGACCCCAACCGGGGCCGGGGACGAACTGCAACGGAGGTACGTGCCCTTAGGGAGAACTGAACCCGGGTGAACTGAACCCGGTCTCTCTGGTCCACAGGCCAACGCTGTAACCGCTGAGCTAAACCAGCCAAGGCTAGATTTGAAAGTTTAAAAAAAAATCTTCAGCTCTGGCCGGTTTGGCTCAGTGGTTGGAGCATCGGCCCGCGGACCAGAGAGTCCTGGGTTCAGTTCCCGTTAGGGGCAAGTACCAAAATAAATAAAAAAATAAAAAAACTTTACTCTTTTTATAATTAACTCACAAGTCTTTAGTGGGCCCAGGACTGTTCTAGAAGCTGAACAGGGCACAAAGCATAGGACAGACCTCTTACCTCAGAGGTCTTATCTTCCCGTCGAATACCCCACAAAAGGCCAGAGCATGGACCTTTTTGTGTGGGAGGATTATTTAAAAGCTGAAGGGAATATTGCCCAATGCTCAGAAGCCCCGGCTCGGGTATTTCTGGACACCGATTTACAGGAAAACCTCTGCCTCTGACCAGCCACCCACCGTAGAACTCATCCACACTACTGACACCAACAAAACAAGTTCCCCTTGGATGTCAGAGCGTTTAACCTCCAGTGTTTATTTCAGGACATTGACCATCACAGGAAAGTAATTCCTCTCCACTTAATAATAACCTACTAATAGAAACTAATTATAGGTAGGTCAAGAAACAGACATTCTGAACCAAATAAACACCTTCCTGTGAGCAGGCTTCCTGAGACTGTCACACACTAACATCCATTCATCGGCCTGTCAGTAAACAGTTCTGGAACACCTCCTAGTCACAGCCCACCGTAACGAGGGCTCACCACGGCCAGCTCCTGAGTAAACCACCACATCCCTAGGAGGCAGGAACTATTCTTATCCCCATTTGACAGATGAGAAAACAGAGTCACAGAGCGCTCAGCTACTTTCCCTAAGGCCACACAGCAAGGAAGGGGTGACGTCCGGCTTCCCGGGAGGGGTGCCGGTCCCTGCTCTTCGCTACCACTTCTGAGAAGCCCTGTCCGGATGCTGACAGCAGGCCCCTTCAAACCGTACCTTACAACATTCTCTTCCACGGGGGATGCTCTCCTTCAAAGTGGGTGCTGGCAAAGCCCTCTGGACTCATGCCCACGTTCTGTGCCCCCCCCATTCCCTAGCATACGTGCCCCGCTTACTAACCAGGCCAGCCTCTGTCTTTCCCCATCACCCGAGTCAACTCCAGGCTCACGGCCACATCTCTGTCTGTCCAGACTCCTCCGTGCCCTCCCCACCCCAGCTCCCCATCCTCCAACGTCCTTCAGAGTCCTGCGTCACCTTCTCAGCACCCTGCCCCTCCACAAACTCCCACTGCCGCCCGAAGCCCCCCTTTTGTCGTTCATCCTTAACTGTGTGTCATATTTTGGCTCCTTGGTCTAGACTATGGTGCAGTAAATTTTAAAAATAATAAGAATATCTGCACTCATTGAGCATGGCTTTATGCTAAGGCCCTGGGTTTTACACATAGTCTATCTCATCCTAAGAGGTAAACATTGTGTGCCCGAGCTGTAGATGAAGAACCCAGGGATCAGAGAGGGTGAAATATAAGCCAAACAAATGCCCCCCCCCCCCGAATTCCACCTCTTCTACTCCTAACTCCGCCCTCCTTCCCCTACTCAGTGTAGCACTGAAGGGTGACAGTATTCTGCTTGATCATCAGACATGACATTTAAAGCGGCAGCTCATGTGTCCGGAACCTCTGGAAGTACTTCTTAAAAGAGCTGCAGAGTGTTTCACAGGATACATACGTATCAGGTTTTACGTAACTTGTATCACTGGACATGGAGTTCCTCCCAGCTTTGTTTTTACCTATAAGAAACAGAGCCGCCCAAAAACTAGTGGCTTCCCCTTGTTTTGGATTATTTCCTCATAATAATCTCCCAGGAGAAGCATTACTGTGTCGAAACATGTTTTATGACTGATGGTGCACACTGTCAACAGCAAAGTCCTGCACCGAGGCACACTGCTGTCCCCAACGCAGACGCCACCCCAGTCACAGCACCCTCAGCAAAGTCCTGCACCGAGGCACACTGCTGTCCCCAACGCAGACGCCACCCCGGTCACAGCACCCTCAGCAAAGTCCTGCACCGAGGCACACTGCTGTCCCCAACGCAGACGCCACCCCGGTCACACCCCCCTCAGCAAAGTCCTGCACCGAGGCACACTGCTGTGCCCAACGCAGACGCCGCCCCGGTCACAGCACCCTCAGCAAAGGGCATGATTGCTTTGCTTTCTTATAACTAATGAAGCGAAACAATGTCTGTTAATCTATGTGCTGTGAATCACCTCGTCTAGTCATTTCTATGTGTGCCTGTCTGCATTCTGATGGCATTTTTACTCATTAGTAGCAGTTCTTCATAACATGGTGTAAGTCTTGGGCTGGGCAGACTGTGCTGGACCTAGATTGGTTCCGCTAATTACACTCATTTGGCAATGGATACTTGTATCAACTACAGTGTGCCACCATGCTGGCACTGGGGACACCCAGATGAAAATGATATGACTTCAGGAAACCAGAGACCACAGAAGCAGGTCAGATGGTCGGCCCTGTAAGACAAACTCGAGTTCCGATGACGAGCTCCTTCTACTCAAGATGAGGAGACGGAGCATGAGAAGGACCGTGAATTGGAAGGGGTGAGGGCACCCTGGCTGGGGTGTTTGGAGCGTCACCCAGAACTCCAGAAGGATGCAGGTTTGATTCCTGGACAGGGCACACACCTAGGTTGCGGGTTCGATCCCCTGTCAGGGCACGTGTGGGAGGCAACCGATTGACGTTCCTCTCTCATCGATGTTTAAAAGAAGAAAAAAGAAAGTGGTGGAGACAGCCAGGGAGGGTTCTACAGCTTCAGAAGAGCAGAGAATGGGGAGCCAGGGCCTCTTCATGGAAGATGCAAGGTTTAAACCAGGCCTGAGGGACAGTGGGCCTGGGGGAGGGGCAGAAGGAGGGATTTCTGGCTGAGAAGCCTTGTGGATCGGGGCCAGAGCTGGTATCGCAGCTGCGAGAGCAAGCCGGGGAGCAAGCCGGGGAGCAAGCCCGGGAGCAGGGGTGGCTGGCGCACCTGGGGACCATCGCTGCACGCGGACCCAGGAGACTTGTTTGTCCCCTGCAGCCTGGACGCTCTCATGGGGGTCCATGAGAACAAGACCACGTGGATGACGTGGACATCTCTCTCTCCGAAGTTTCTCCTTGTGAACGCAGCTCAGCCGACCTTGTGTTTGACCGGCCCATGAAGGACTTATTAAGTTCTGACCTAAATGTTCCAGGGCAATGAAGATTTTTTTTCCCCAAGGCCTGGCGGTGAGGCTCAGGAACTTAACCAGATTATTTTCCTGAGTCAAGACAGGGTCTTGCAGACATGAGGAGGAGCTGCCCACCCCCTGAGTACTCTGAGAAGTGGGGTGAGTCCCCGAGACAGTCAGCTTACTTCCCAGTTGAATACGCACCCGTCGCCCAAGGTGAGAAGTCGACCTGATTGGACCGACTCAGGGAGATGACTGTGACTCTCGCTTGTAGGTGGCTTTGGGTATCTCAGCGACAACTTGGGTGTTCCTTAACTCCAGCCAATAGTCTGCTCTGAGCGCCAGCAGAGAACCTGTCTTCACTGTCCTGCCTCCCGAGAGCTGATCAGGAGAGATCTTACACACAGGAAATGGCCCTGTGTCCACAGTGACCGGCACCAAAGGACCATCCAACAGCAATGGGGAGTTTTCTGGAATTAGTGGGAAGACTGTTCCCAGGCTACGCAAACCAGGTTCCGAGAGGCTGACACAGACTCTTAGGATCACAGATGGCCAGTCCTCCAGGGAATGCTCAGTGACCGCTCACAGGCTCGGAGGCTCACCCACCACCGGGTCAGCAGGCTGGCCTCAGAGGCAAGTGTGGAACAGGCATAAGGGCGCCTGCTCAGCATCAGACTCTAGTCCAACTTTCGGCCGGGGCGTCCTCAAACACACCTTCTATGTCCAGGCCTCTGCACTGGTGGTTGTGCCCACCTGAAATACTCTTCCCCCAGCATATGGTAACATGCTTCCCTCCTTCACTCCATTCTGGCTCTGCTGCAACACCACCTCCTCCGAGCAGGCTTCCCTGACCACCTTGCATAAAACCGCAGCTCTTCACCCTCCTCTTGGTACGCTAGACTTTCTTCCCGGCACTTGTAACTACACAAAATCCTAACGATTTAAACTCCGTGATGCCAGGGATCTGTCTTGCCTGTCCCCTGCTATATACCAAGCACCTAGAACAGAGCTTGGCATATAGTAAAATTTCCATAATTATTTGTTGACTAAAACACTCCATTTCTCACATGAGCTTCAAGTAGTCCCATTAGGCTTGTCCTTAAGTCCCCTAAGGCTTAGTCAGCTGCCAGTCTTAGGTCCTCAAGACAAATTTTACTCCTTCCGATGTCTATTTTCCTCCCTCCAGACAGAGTGCTCTGCTCATGCCTGTCTGGCTGTCCACCTCTGTTATGCCCGGAGCCCAGGCACGAAGCTGACTCCATTAGAGATCCCAGGAGGGGATGACACACTGATCTTATCCAAGCTTCTCAGAAAACTGCCCATCAGAGAGGTGAGGGGCTTCCCAATGTCACACAGGACTAAGTGAGTGGCAGTCGGGACGAAGGACCCAGGTTTCCTGACTTCTGCCGAATGGTTGCACCCAACACACCCGCCTTTCTCCCTTAGCTGCCAACTGGACCCCATTTAGAGAAAGGCATGGGCACTGCTAACGGGGGGGACTCTGTAAAGGAGGCGGAGAGATGCGGAGGACGGCCCCGCTGGACGAGGAAGAAGGCAAGGCCTGGCTATCACAACCAATTGTGGAATAAGCGCCCTGTCCACACAGGCGCTCAGGTGGCCCCACCTCGGCAGCTCCTGGACAGCCTGCCCACGGCCTTGCCAACCCCAGGGCGCCACAGGCAAACCACAGCGCCCGCGGCCAGCAGGACCAACCACATCCGACCCGACATGGGTCTGAACACGTGCAGCGGGCGGACGGCGAGAACGCCGAGGGGTCCGGGAGGAAAAGGAAGGCCCCGGGCAGAGGCCGGCCGGCCAGGAAACCAGCTCCGACTTTGACGGACACAGGCAAACACAATAGACACAAAAACCTGGCACGACAAAAAAAAATAAAAATAAAAACGGCAAAGGAAAGCAAGCTGGTGAAAAATAAAGGCGGTCCCAAAACACAACAAAACATTTTTTAAAGTTTATTTTACCTAGAATTAATGACAGGAAAACCCCATAAACATGCAGAATGTTCAATGCCCCGCCGAGTGCCAACATAATGCCATTCATCTGTCCTTGCAGGTGTATTTTTTCTGGTCCCCGGGATGAAAAGCAAAACTGCTTTTCACATCTTTTATAGTACTTAAAAATACATATTTCCAGGGCTTTATTGCCAAAGGCCCCGCGTTCTTCCAGAGCCCACAATAACTAATCATGTTACTGCCACCGAGTCTAGAAATTGGAATTAATAGTAGGTGGGAGGGTTCGCTTCCATCCTGTGAGCGATCTTTGCTTTAACGACCCTCAGACTTAGTGATTTTGCCTAAATATTTATTTCTCCCTGAGGGAAAGATTTCTCTAAGAACTTTCTCTCTGCCCGAAATAGTCACAATTCTCGATCTGTTTTTCTTCTATTTGTCCACTTAGAGTTTTTGCTGGAATCAATTTTATTAATTTCCTTCTGAAAATTAGCAAGTCAGAGTAAATCACAGGGAGCTTTTCCCCTCTTTACCATGTGAATCCGCTCCCTCCACTTTCTGCGTCTTTCTTTCAACAGCCTGGATTGGCTTCAGTTTTTCTCCAGAAGAGCGTCTCTTCCAATTAAAAAGAAGAAGAAAAAAAAATGTTAGAGAAGAAAGAGACAGAGATCGAAAGGAGGAAGATAGGGAGGGAGGAAGAAATCTAAACTAACCTTAAAAATCATTGCGACTTAGACATCGCAACCCACGGCTATGCCTCTGTCATTTTCCCAAATGGTGCCCGGTTTAAGATTCAACAGACTGCCTCCATCAGAAAAAGGATCACCCAACACTGTCTCGGGATCTCGCCGGTCCACGCTGACCGTCATGCAGGAACTTCTGGTATCGGCCCCCTTCCTCGAAGATTCCTGTTCAAATGATTGGAGTAACTCGACTACCATCAAAATCACGTGTCACAGCTGGCCGCCACCACGGGGTCTCTGGTTCCATAAGTTTGGGCCGGTCGCCTACACTCTCTGCACGGACGGGCTCCCCCTGTGCGAAATGAAGGCGCTAGACCAGATGGCTCCGAGGTCCTCTGAAACTCATATTCTGTCCGCACGTTGCTTCTCAAATCAATGACTTTCGCTTACTTTGATGAGGACACGGTATTCGCCAGTGATCCAGGGACTTGACCTCCCGATTTAAAAGGTAATAGAGATAAAATAAAGTTTTTCAATGAATGCTTTACCAGCCTAGAATCTGTTACCAGAACCCCAAACCCAGAGAGTGAGAGTCACCTCGAGGCCATCTGCAGCCTCAGTTTTTCTCTCTTGTTTCACAACAACCCGAGACCCCCTTCGAGTCGACAGTGAGGGCAGAGCATGTCACCCAGCCGGCAGTTAGGCATCTAGATCTCCGGCTGCAAGGGAAGGCCCACTGGTGCTGGGGAAGGAGTCACCGGGAGGTTAAGTGACTTATGCAATCGGACAGAGCGAGCCAGCGTCCGCGACGGGATTCTGGACCCGGAGCCCTGGCTCTTGGGGCGGCGGTCTGTCCTCCCAGCCGCACTTCTTCCCTGAACGCTTTCTAATCTGGCACGATCCACAAATGAAGGAAACTGTGGTTTTCACGTCATGACGGGGGTTATTTTTCCGCTGTGAATAATAAAAGCAGAGGGACCCACGCGGAGCTTCAAAAACGTTCCCCTTCCAGCCCGCATTGTTTACTCCTCGGGCCTTCAGCAGTTTTTGCTTCGAGATGTCAGTTTTTAACGCGTTTGCATAATTCTGCATTTTATTTCGGGATCCTCTGTCATAACCGTTCATTTCCCCCCACCGCCTGAGTTGTTGAAAAAGAAAACGGTGTTTGGAGGCCTGTCCAATCCTACAATTTAAAAGCTGGCCGGATCCGTCTTCCTTTTTTCCCCAAGGAGGATTAATTTGCTTCTTTTTTATTCTCGAAGTTTTATGATTCCAAATAAAGGATATAATGGTACCATTGAGAGTTGGGGAAATGTGGAAGATAAATAGTCTATGTGGGAACTGCTTAAAATGAGAATGGAAGTTCTGGGGGGGGACGCGGGGACGGTTTTTAGCATGTGAGTGTGGCCTATTAATGATAAAGGAAATTTCCTCCTAATGAGTCCTGCTTTATAGACTGAAGTGAGGGCGAACGGTTCCATTCGTGTCATAAATGTAAAGAAGCTGAAATCGTACTCCCAAGAATGTAATATGTTTAATTTTGAAGCTGGGGGAGCGGCTGTTAAAATGTGTGTTTTTTCTGGGCCCTGCAACATGGAGTCTGGGCTTTTCATCCCCTTTCATTGCCTGGATGCCGACACGGTTAAGAAACACGCTAACATCATCTGCAGGAAAACTAACGGACGGAGGGGAATCACTTGAATAAATTCTTGGGGGCGAGTTAACCCTACTCAGCTCCCGACCTGTGGGGCCATCTGTGGGAGGAGCCATTCATACAGCTTCAAGGGCCCAGCTCATGACCAAAGAACTATTCGTGAGAGCCCCTTGGCATTTTACAGAATAAACCGGGCAGACGTTACCAACCTCCGGGAGCTAATAATTCAGGTCAGGGCAGTAGACCTCGACTGGCTAGCACTGTGTGCCAAGTGCCGCTGGAGAAACAGCCTGCCAGGCTGGTCCCTGCCCTCACGGAGCTCGCGGGCAGCGGGGAAGGAAGAGCATGTCCCTTCATTCGTCCACGGTCACCCTGGAATCTCGTGCAGCAGAGAGCCGTGCTGTGGGTTTTCCATCCCAGGCGACGGGCGAAGAGGCCTCCAGCAGAGAGACACAGGGCGCGGATCTGCTCACGGTGCATCATTGCTCACACGCGCTTGGCATCAAATCCTGCCCCTTGCTGTGACCTCCAGCGCCTGTGTCCTCTGGGCCCTCCCCAGGTCTTTGACCACATCTCCTACATGCCCCCGTGCTCACCCCTCCTGCCTTCCAGGCCTCCTGGTGTTTCTCAAGCAACGCAGACTTGATCCTGCCCTTGGCCGCCTCTCCAAAGAGCTTCTGCCTCCAGAGCTGCTGCCCCCTACCGTGGGGCCCGGGGGGTTGGGGGGAGGGGGTCCTTCCGTGAGACCTCCCCGACCACGACCACCCCACCCGGCTCGGCAGGCCCTCGCCAGCACCACTCTCCCCATCCCCGTCTCTCCATCCCTGCCGCCTCGCTTCCGTCACAGGTCACCGTCAGGGAGGGGTCCCCTGTGCACCGTCTGTGTCAGCCCTGCCCAGCCCAGAACACGCCTCCGTGACAACAGGGAGTCTCCCGAGTTGTGTACGGCTGATTCCCTTCACCGGAGCCAGGACCGGCCTGCAGTTAACATCAGGTGAGTGACTAAATGAATCACGGAATAAATCAGCGAAAATAAAAGATCAAAGACAGGTCCTTTCAGCGGAGGGTGGGGCGACGGGAGCACTGAACCAGCCGTGAAGTCCAGGCGGGGAGGCCAGCTGGCCGCCTGGGGGACCAGCAAACGGGACGTCGTCAGCAGTCCGTGGCCTGGGAGCAGCAATCCACTGCCCAGCCTCCCCACACTGGGCCCCTAAGAATCGAAGTTCGAGATGGTCAAGGCTGCGGGTCTCTGCCTAACCTCCATATCCCTCAAAATTCCCACCATGGATGAAGCGCGTGCATCTCATCGTTATTCCCCTTCCGCATCCAACGAAGTTGCTGCACGCTCCCTCCAGCCGTGGCCGCCCCCTCCCCCGCGCCAGGTTTTACCCTCGGCTCACGGGGGAAGAGACCTTTGACCCACGTGGAAAGCCCTGAAAAGAACCACTCGCTTCTCAGCACGAGCTGCAGAGGCTGTAACTTTGGAATGTGTGGTCTCCATCCTCCGCGTCGGGGGACGGGCCCATCCTAAGAGTATCCAGAGATGTCAGCTGTCACGTCTGAGGGCAGACACCCCGCCGGCTGCCCCGCAAAGGTGGGCCTGTTATCAGAAGGCCATCGCGGAGCACTTAATGGACTCCGCTCCTAGACAGACACGGAGGGGCAGGCGGGCCAGCCGGCCATCCCGGTTGTTTGTGTTCCTGTCAGACTCGGCAGTTTCCCTGGTCTGCGACATTGCATGTACCTCCCGGAACGGGCCACCGCCTTCGTGGGCACTGGCGGCTGAACTGGGAACAGTTTCATGACTTGCAAGTCGTCACGAGGCGACAGCCAGGCTCTGCTCGGCAGGGAAGATTGATCTTCCCGGGTGAGACCATGATCCTGGGCTCCCTCTGCCTCCCTTCACGGCATAACACTGTCATCTTCGTCCCTCAGGGCCCGTGAGGTCTTGGGGGAGGCCCTTTAAAGTCTGGAGCTGGAGGATTCTCCCAGTGTCGAAATGACCTTTTAATGGCACTGGCCACCGTTAGGTGCTACCTTAACTCTTTCGGGGAAACAGCAGTTTCACAAAGATGGGCTGAATCAGGAATGCACGACCGCTGTCCTGGCCAGCCGAGAGCACTGGATCCGTGCCTCCATGGTCCCTCTGACCGCTGAGCTCAGAGGGGTCCAGTGAATGAGTCTGCTTTGGGGCATCTCCCAGCCGCCCAGGCTTCTGCAGCCCACGCACCCCCATTATACACACTCTTATTGGCTAAGGTCTTTGTGCCCCTTCCCACGTGTTAAATAAAACTACGCTTGGCCTCGCTGGTGTGGCTCAGCGGTTGAGCATCAACTCACGCACCCAGAGGTCACCAGTTCGATTCCCATTCAGGGTATGTGCCCAGGTTGTGGGCCTGATTCCCAGTGGGGGGCGTGCAGGAGGCGGCCAATCAATGTTCTCTCTCATCGATGTTTCTATCTCTCTCTCCCTCTCTCTTCCCCTCTCTCTAAAGTGAATAAAGGAAAAATATTAAAAAAAAAAAAAAAACTATGCCTGTTTGGAATTGTCTGTCGTTTCATCTAAAGCAAACAAGTCCGCCCAAGTGTCAGAAGGGGCGAATCGGTCTGCTAACATCCTTCCAATCCAGTGAGCCGGGCCTGCGAGAACCGTTCCGATGGGCCTCGTTCCTCTTCCTTCTGCCTGCTTCCAGGTCCCAACTCCAGCCCCCCAACAACTGGAACAGAGCTTAGCAGGTCCCGTCAGAAACATGTTGGGAGACACCCGCCACTGCCCGGTCCCCTCACCTGGTGCGGGCCATCCAGCCCAGAGGGACAGGAGGCCTCCGCCCCATCTCCGGTACCTAACTGGACCAACCCCAAAGACTGCCCTCGCTGCGGGACGCCTCATTGAGGGGACACTGCCGTTAGTCTCTCTCCTGAAGGGCTGGGAGGGGGCCCCCTTCCGGCGGGACCCCTGAGTGCTGAGACCTGCAGGGTTAGGCCAGGGCGGGGCAGGGTCTTCCCTTTCCCCTGATGGGACCGCCCTCTCTCTGCACGAGGACATCCAAATGCCAGCCCACGAGGCAGCGATGTCCGCGTGCAGGAGGCCCCTGCTCCAGTCTCTCTACTTCCAGTTCAGTTACCGGCACGCAACCTCTGTCCAAAAATACTAAACGGGAAATCCCAGAAACAATTTCTAGGTTTAAAATTGCACGCCGTTCTAAGTACAGTGGTGAAATCTCGCACCCCCTGCTCTGGGACACTGGACATGCGCCGCCCCTTGGTCCAGGGCACCCAGCCGCATGTGGGTACCGCAGGGTCCTCAGAGCGGGAGAACACGTTCACGTAACTGTTACAGCGCATTGGTATCATCGTTCTGTTTATTGCAGTCGCTGTTCATCTCCTGCTGTGCCTTACTGACTAGTTACACTTCATCGTAGTACGTATGAACAGGGAAAACGCAGCGCATACAGGGCTCGGTACTCTCCCGGGGTTCAGGCGCCCACCGGGGGCCTGGCCCTTGGTCCCCACGGTAAGGGAGCAAAACTGTAGAAGACACTCAAGGTGCCTGCTCCCCTTTTCTTCCTAAAACGCAGCCCTCAAGCCCATGTCTGTCCCCACTTCCCAGAGAGCAGTGTTTTTCTATTTACAGCAAAAACAAGTGTATGCGCACATCACAGGTGACCCCTGGCCCTCGGCTCCCTTCGAGGGGTCTGGGAGAAGTAGACAGCACTGCCCCTGTGCACTGAGCAGACACCACTCGCTTCCAGCAGGTTCATACCAAACAGAAAAAGAAAAATTAAAGAAGCCTCCAAACCCATTTTTAGAAGAAATCCCCTAATTCATAGATATTAATTTAAATCTAAAATAAACATAAAGCCTGGCCGGTGTGGCTCAGTGGATTGAGCATCGTCCCATGGACTGAGAGGTCCCAGTTCGATTCCGGGTCAGGGCACAGGCCTGGGTTTCGGACTCGATCCCCAGTAGGCGGCATGCAGGAGGCAGTCAATCGATGTTTCTCTCTCTCTCTCCAAAAAAAAAATTAATAAAAACATATTAAAAAATAAATAAAAACAAACATAAAACAACATGGGTCGTGGTCACTACAGCCTCAGACAGAAGCCATTCGGGAATGGATTGGAGCGAACGTCTCCTGAAATACAGTTTATGATGGTTCTTAGACTCTTAGGGGCTGCAGGTTCCAGGGTCCTATAAGTTTAGAGAACAGGGACCTAAATAACGTGAGGCAGGTTTCTCGTCTCAGGCTCTGATCTCCAGTGTGCGCTGCGCGTTCTGAGAGGCCGTCTCGCAGGCGAGGTCTCCCTCGTGCCCGTGACCATGAGGCCCTCTTTCCGGACCGTCTCAAGGGGCCGCTGAGCCACAGAGCAGCCTGGGGTGCTGGCCTAGGCTCAGGGGTCTCATGCTGCCCAAGTGCTAGGTTGCTGGCTGCAGGCCAGGAGCACCAAAGAAGGAAGCCTTTGTGGTCCACGCAAAGCCCGGCAGCTCCCCGGGAGGCGACCCGAGGCGTGGGGACAAAGCCCTTTCCTGTGATAACATGCTTGTCAGCTGGGCCTTGCACATCTCTCTCCTCCGGGGACCTCCCGTGTGACCCTGTAGGTCTTTCCTTCCTGTCACACAAACACTAGGTGGGGGTGGTGGGGGCAGAGACTCAAGGACACGCCTCCTTGTACAACATTTAAGTTTGGTTGGATGGTGGAAGTGAAGGCGGAAAAACACAGAAAAACACGACACTCTGCTCCCCAGGGTCTGGGCGGAATCCTACAGGGGTCATGGAGAAGCCCCAGACTTGAGTGAGAATCAAGAACGACTTCACGAGCTTGCCAGACGGCCAAGGGCGACAGTGTCCCGGCAGAGATGTACCAGCCACCAGCAGATCTCAACTGGGTGTAGTCCTGCTACCCCAAGGGGTATATATTCGGCAATGTCTGGATATGTGGGGGTTTTTTCATTTTTTTTCTTTATTGATTTTAGAGAGAAAGAAAGGGAGAGGGAGAGGGAGAGAAACATTGATAAGAGAGAACATCAACTGGCTGCCTCCTGCATGCCCCCCACTGGGGATCGGGCCCACAACCTGGGCCTGGGCCCTGACCGAGAATCGAACCAGTGACCTCTTAGTGCGTGGGTCAACGCTCAACACTGAGCCAACTGGCCGGGCATGGATGTGTTTTGATGGTCACAATGGAGGGGGGTTGCCCCTGCATAGATCAGGTGGAGGCCAGGGATGCTGCTAAATACCCTCCAATGAACAGAGCAACCCAACCGCCAAGATGTATCCGTCGCAAATGTCTACAGCGTGAAGGCTGAGAGGCCCTGCCACGGGCAAAGCACACAGGTATGAGGACAGGTAACCTGGGGACCTGCCAGCACCTGGCATTGGAACAGGGGCCCCAGGGGCCTGTCTCCCTGGCCCACCATGGCCAGGTGAGAAACGCCTCGAAAGCGCGGACTTGCTCCACCAGAGTGTCTGCTTCCAGAGCCCAGACTACGGTAAGGGCAGGATGAGTGGCCACAGAGGGCACCCCGAGGGGAAACAGTGATGAGAGCGGTGCAAAGAACACAGGTGTCTTCAGCTCCCGGGCAGCCAGGACAAATGGCCATAACACAACGGCTGGAACAACCGGACTGGAGGCCCCTGTGGTCCCGGAGACCAGAAGTCTGCCGTCAAAGCTGCGGGCGGGCCGTGTTCCTTCTGGAGCCTCCCAGGGAGACGCATGATTCCAGCCTCTGTCCCCGTCTGTCCGTGCGTCTTCACCTGGCCTTCTCCTCCGGTCTGTCACCTCCTTCCCTTTCCCTTGAAAGGACATATGTCACTAGATTCAGGGCCTGCTCGGCTACTCCAGGAGGATGTCATCTTGAGATCTGTCAATTACAACTGCAAAGAACCCTTTTCCACATAAGGTCACTGTCACAGGGCCGGGGAGTTAGGATTGACCAGGGGGGGGGGCCCATTCCAGACACTGCAGCAGGGACCATGGACCTGGAAGTCAGACGAGGAAAACACACACAGGAAGCAAAATGAATCCTCCACCTGGGCCATAGTGTCTGTAAAAGTTGCCCACTTCCGTTCTCACTTCAATAAGGCAGCAAGACGAAATGTTAGGAGCAGTTTTTTTTAAAATGCAAACTATTTGCGTACAGATACATGAGCCCAAAATACTCCCCATGCTGAACGAGCCTGCTGGGAGCGAACCCGGGGGAGTCAACAGAGCCCCCCACGTCGCGCGGCACCCCGAGACGTCCCGGGTCTGGAGCCGCCCTGGGCAGATCCCACCCTGCTGTCGGAGGAAAACCTCGCTCTCCTGGGCGCGCAGGGTAAACCTGAAACTCTCTAAGAAGCCGGAGATGCCACAGAGCAGCTCAGTCTGAGCCCAGTCCCCAAAATAAGGAACACTGGGCCTCTGTTTTAAAATTGGCCCTGTCACCGTAAATTATTCCCGCTTTCTCGTCTTGACACGGCCTCGAATGGCTGGCGTGAGACACGGTGGCATCGAAGCCGTGCTGGGCAAGGGCCGCGGGCTTCCAAACGACAGGCCTAAGAAGAAAGCCCTCGGCGTCTACATGGACAGATTCTTTTAAAGATGAAAATGACTCCTGGAACACCCCGTACCCCAACATTCTCGATAAGCCTCCTGGAACCCGGGCTCCGCAGGTCTGAAGACCCGGACTCGGGGGAAGCTCCCGTACCCTGCAGCCCCCCGGAGGGGAATCAAAACAAGTGTGACAGAGAGCAGGGCCCGGGGACCTTTGAAAGTGACTCCAGGGTCACGTCACCAAAGCCAGCGTGATTTCAGAGGACGGAAGACGCACGGCCGGTGTGACCTAGCTCCCCCCCGACCTGGACTGTCCCACTTCACGCAAATACCCCGGGCCCTTGCTCCCCAGGAAGGCTGGAGGTTGGTTTCCCAGTCTGAATGGCTTTCAATGTAATAATATTTAATACTCTTTTTTGAAACGGTTTCCTCTTTTTCCGAATATTTTCACGGGACTGTAACCCATTTGTACGTAAAATTGGTTGAAAGTGACATGTTGAAAAGTCCAGAAAACACTGCAGCGCGCTCTGTTTCCAAGGAATATAGAAGCGGGCCGTCTGACACCTCGAGCGCGCTTGTGAGAACAGACTGTCACGTCTCAAAGGGTTATTCTTGATAGTTTCTTAAAAAAATAAAATAAAATAAACAGACCTCTCTCGGCCAACAGCCCCTTTGTACTCCGTTTCCATGGAAGCGCTGGCGATTGTCCTTTCCACGGCAGGGACTACCCACTGGCTTGTCCACGGTCTGGGTGAAGCGGCTGCTTAGTGACCTCAACACCCAGGAAAGGGGCGTTCTCTGGGCAGCGCATGGCGTGTGACGGATCTTGAAGGGAGTGCCCATGCCCAGCCCATGGGGCTCAGTGCTTGAGCATCATCCCATGGGCCAAGAAGCCACCAGTTCGATTCCCGGTCAGGGCACATGCCCAAGTTGTGGGCTCAATCCCCAGTGGGGGCATGCAGGAGGCAGCCCAATCGATGTTCTCTCTCATCGATGTTTCTCTCTCTCCCTTCCTCTCTGTCTAAAAATCAATAAAAACATACTTTTTAAAAAAAGAAAGAAAGTGTCCACGCTGTGGGCCCTGCTGAAAAGAAGAAGCTGTGTATTTGTGGACCAAGCCAGAGGAAGGGGTCCCCATTTCTTCCTGAGCAACATTGCTACGATTATCCATCTTATCCCGCATCTCTGTTTTGAAAAGTTCTGGATTTAAAAGACCAGACGTTTGCTATTTGGAATCTTTACAGAAGAATACCCGGTACTATGTCAACACTCCATTCCCCAGAAGGTGAAGTTTAACTCCCCTCCCCTTGAGTGGCTGGACTTAGTGACCCACGTGAAAGAGTAGAGTGTGGAGGGAGAGAAGTGGCAGCTTCCGGTGAGGACACCTGGTGGACACACCTTGACCCAATGCTGAAGGTTAATATCCCCAGTGGTAAGTCACGTTGACCCACTGTTCTCCCTGACGTGAACCACTGAGAAAGGTACAGTACTTCGCCTTGGCCAACTTGGCTCAGCAGTTAGAGTGTCGGCCTGCACACCAGAGAGCCCCGGGTTTGGTTCTGCTAAGGGCACATACCTCAGCCGCAGTTTGTCCCCAGCCCCAGTTGGGGTGGTTTGGGTGGCAACCAGTCAATGTGTCTCTCTCACATCCATGTTTCACTCTCTCTCTCCTCCTCCTTCTCTACCTCCCGCTCTATCTGAAGATAAATGCAGCAAAAAATGTCCTCAGGTGAGGATTAAAAAAAAGAAGGGTGTTTCACCTCTGCAGAATTTTTCCCCAAACACAAAACCCCAATCTAATCACGGCAGAGGGGAGGAAGACATTGGAGGGACATTCTACAAAGTACTTGACCAGTAATCTTCAGAGCTGTCAAGATCATAGAAAACAAGGGATGCGCCCGGCTGGTGTGGCTCCGTGGCTGAGCGTCAACCCCTGCACCAAGAGGTCACCGTTTCTATTCCCAGTCAGGACACATGCCCAGGTTGTCGGCTAGATCCCCAGTGGGGGGCTTGCAGGAGGTGGCCAATGGATGTTTCTCTCTCATTGATGTTTCTATCTCTCTCTCCCTCTTCCTTCCTCTCTCTCTAAAAAATCTATTTAAGAAAAAAGAGAAATAAGTGACTGTTGCAGAGCAGGGAGACTAAGGAGACAGATTTCCTGAATTAAAGCCTGTAATATGGAAAAGGACATGATGTGACAGCTAGTTAATTCCAAACTCGTCCGCAGCCAGGGCAGGTCGTGCCTGGTGAGCTCCTCAGTCTGACGGCGGCGCCATGCTCGCCCGTTAGGGACCAGGAGGCGGGAAGGAGTAAATGGCAGCCCTCTGTGCTGTCTCCACAGCTTCCCTACAAACGTAAAATTATTTTGCCATTAAAAAGCATATCTCAAACACAAGATAAATGAGCACATTTCAAGGCTAAAAACAAAAAGACCAAACAAAAAATAAGAGAAAGATCCTGTCTTTTGTGCGATGAGGCGACGTGTTTCGAGATGACATACTGAGACGGGACTAGAGGAGCAGGAAGTGGAAAAGACAAGGCAGAGATCTTTCAGACAAAGGTCCAAGTGCTGAAGAAGAATCAGAGTTGGAGAGAAATCCAAAACCAACTGGCAGATGGTTCCCATTGCTCAGGACATGGATCCCCAAACCACGATCTTTGAGGAAGCTTCGTAAAAATGCATGTTCCTGGGCCCCTCCTTCTTGATCCTAAATCAACAGATAGGAGGTGGGGCCCAGTCATGCATATTTCACAGAGATGTTAGCACCTCTCTGCAGGAAAACACAGACTCCGAAAGAAGTGGAGTCTCTTCCTACTCCCACTACCTCACTGATAATGGACTTTGACCAATAGAAACAGGAGAAATGACTTGACCTAACTGTGATGGTTAATGTTATGTGTCAGTTTACGTGGGCTTTGGGGTGCCCAGGTGTTTGGTCAACACTTACTCTGTGTGTCCCTGAGAGGTGCTCCCGGGTGAGGTTCCCATTTGAGTTGTAAACTGGGGGAAGCAGATTGCCCTCCCTAGGGCAGGTGGGCCTCATCCAATCAGTTGAAGGCCTGAGTAGAACATAAACGCTGACTCTCCCCATCCAGAAAGAGGGAATTCCTCCTTCCAGGCGGCCTTCAGTGAGACAGTTCTCCTCTGCCTTCTGACTCGAACTGAAAGATGGACTCCTCCTGGTCTGGAGCCTGCCCGCCTTCGGATCGAAACTACACACCAGCCCTCTTGGGTCTCCCGCTGCCCAACTGCCAACCTTGGGGCTTGTCAACCTCCATAATCACATGAGCCATTTCCTTATAATAAATACCTTTACGTATACACGCACACGCATCCTATTGGTTCTGTGTCTCTGGAGAACACTGTCCAATACGATAATTTACACAGCTAAGCATTGAGAGACCACAGCATCTTTGATTCTGTGTTTGGAGGGCTCCTTCTTGTTGCCCAGCCACCATGCTGTGAGGAAGCCAAAGCAGTTTCATGGAAAGCCCCCACCAGAGCAGGGCTGAGGCCCCACAGGCGGTCCAGTTAAGCTCCAGCCAACAGCCAGCCCAGCTGCCAGTCAAGAGAGTCAGCCATTCCCACCGGTCCAGCTCCAAGGAGGCGCCCAGCGGTCCTCCGCCCTGGGCACCAGGCGGAACAGAAGAACTGCTGGGGCGAACCTGACCAGTCCAGACTGGCGAGAGCCGCTGCGTGGAGTTCTCACACAGACCAGCCTGAGCTCTCCCTGCGAGGATCTGACGAGGGGACGGACCGAGACAGAGGTCCAGACAGAGGCAGCAGGAACCATCCACGTGGGTGGGCGGCATCCTGTGCTGGGAGCATCTTTTATAAAATACTGTTTATTTCATTTACTTTTTTTAAAAAAGGGATTACTATTATGCCAGATATGTAAAAATACAAAGAAGCAGCCCAACTCTAACTTTTCAGAACTAGATAGGTTGCAAACGCGTTTCCCAGACAAACGCCAGCTGTCCTCCCCAGAGGCATTTTGTCACTACCTTTACACCAACAATGGAAGTTTCCCACCTGTTTACCATCCCTCCGAATTTAATGAAGAGGGGGTGTATTTTAATGAGCCCTGTGTTTATTCCCAGTTAGTGTGGGGGAGGCACGGTGGAGGGCAATGTTAATTCTTTGTTTATTGAGGATATCAAAACTTTGTAATAAGTTTTGAAATCTTTTTGCCCTCCATTATTTGCATTTAGATTTAGTGTAGGTTTTTGACATGGAGAGTTCTGAAGTATGTTGTTAAAATAGCATTCTTGCCCTGGCCGGTTTGGCTCAGCGATTAGAGCGTCATCCTGTAGACTGGAGAGTCCCGGGGTTTGGTTCCCACTAAGGGCACGTACCTCGATTGCGGTTTGTCCCTGGCCCTGGTTGGGGTTGTGTGGGTGGCAGCCACTCAATGTGTCTCTCTCTCTTCCTCCTTCTCTCCCTCCCACTCTATCTGAAGATAAATGCTAAAATGTCTACGAGTGAGGATAAAAAATAAATAGCATTATTTTGCATTTGCAATTCCTCCCATTGTTTTTATGCTCAGAACAGTTACCCATCTGGAGATTAGAGGACTGTGTATGTGTCCTTCCAGTTTACATACATGATGCACAGCCCACCTGGAATGCACGGAGAGCCCCTCTTTCGGCCCCTGGAGCAGGTCTCCCCGGCCGCGGGGCCCATTTCAAAGGCCCATTTCTCTGACTCTAGTACACTGCGACAAAATGATTTTAATCAAATTTTAAAATAACATGGAAAGATAAAAATTACATAATTTATAGCCACAGCAAGCCTGCTCTATAGAGAACAATTTAGAAACTAAAATGACCTCATAAAAGTAAGTATTCATGAAATCAAATATTTGAAAGCCCAAATATTATTTTTTTATGTGACAGGAACCTCTGATTTATCACTTCTTGGCTGTGTGATCTTGACTATGGTCCTTAACTTCCCTGAGCCTTAGTGTCCACTCTGCAAAATGCTAGCACCTATCCTGAAAGGTTATTAAGAGCAATAGATCAAAATTACATGCAGAACTCATCACGGGACCTCGAACATCAGCTACTGAACACGTAAAGTATAAATTCTTTTCTCCTCCACCCTATTTGGAGGCATGGACAGACTTCAACATATGCACTTACTGTCCTCCACTCTCCCCATTTATGTTGGGTCCATCCCCCTTCTGGATTAACAATCCTTAATGGCAAGCCTGTGACTTTATTTCTGCATCCGTAGTTCCCATATGGCCCAGTAGGCCCTCAAATCATGTGTTGAGTAAATATATGATTCTAAAATATTAAGTGAAATACCAATAAGTGCGAGAGAATATCATCTACACTCAATACAAAAAATATTGAATATCAGACTACGGAGAACACAACTTAACTAAGTTTTAAAGGAATCACCCAACAGCCAAGATCTATGTGCAGGTGTGATTAGGGGGAACTGGAACATTTTGGTTGCAGATAAAAGTGTGTTAACATGACAATGTTCACAGGCGTCCCCTTGCCGCCACTGTGCTCTGATGTTGCCCTCCCCTCTCCACCACTCCTGAGGAATGGGCTCAGCCTGACCCACTCTGAGGCTGTAGGGTGCAGACTGGGAGACTAGAAGGAGAAGAATAGCCCAGAGGGTGAGAAGGACTTAGGGAGAGGTTAGGACTAGCTTCAGAGTAAAAGCTGGGACTGGTGTGCAGGGGAAGGGGGAATATTCCAACACACTCAAGAGTAGAGAGAAGAGTATAACGGACCCCTATTTATTTATCATCGAACTACAATTATCCACATTTTATGGGTTTTATTTTATGTAATCCCCACCATTACGCTATTTTTGGCTGAATCATTCAAAAGCAGACTTCAGCTATCATGCCATTCTATCTGCAGATACATGAGTGTGCATGTCTACTGATAAGGATACAACATAGTCTCCATGTTATCAAACCTAACAAAAGGAACGAGACTTCAATCAAGTAAATCCTAGACCAGATTCAAGGTTCCCGGTTATTTCTAAAGTGGAAAAAGAAAAAGATTCTTTGATGGGAGGGGAGTGTTTGTGGAGAATGAGACACTTTGAGGAAAGAAAGCAGAAAGCTGTGAAAGGCAACGTGAAACATCGCTGAGTATCACGTAGACGGTCTCCGTCCATTCCTTCTGGAGAAATGCATAAGGATTGGTTAGTTTGGGGCTATTGCAGTGAACCGCGGGAGTAGCCCAATCACTCAAGGATTCCACAGGATTGCACGTTGATATAGCAGAAGAGAATTGAGATACAAATTGCCACTTGCCAAAAATATTCTTTTAAAATATATGTATATGTTTTTATTGATTTTTTTAGAGAGAGGAAGGAGAGAGAGGTAGAAACATTGATGTGAGAGACGAACATTGGTCAGCTGTCTCCTGCACGCCCCCTACTGGGAACTGAGCCCGAAACTCGGGCATGTGCCCTGACCGGAAATTGAACTAGGACCTCTCAGTCCATGGGAAGATGCTCAATCCAATAACCAACACTGGCTGGGCACCCAAAGTAGTCTCTATCAGGTATGACAAAGGTTAATTAGCCATGATAGAGAACAAAATAGAAGTCATTTAAATGTATGAGAAAGAAAATCAAGACCCGTAGTGAATTGAATGGTGGTTCCTCTACCCAAAGTTACCTGTGTCCCAATCCTTGGAACCTATGAACATGATCTTATTTGGAAAAGGGTCTTTACAGATATAAGTAAAGTTCTTGAGCTGAGAAGATTGTTCCGGGTCACCCAGGTGGGCCTTGACCGAATGACAAGCACGTGGGTAAGACAGAGGAGAAAAGGGAAGACGCGCAGATGGCGATGTGGAGACCGGAAGAGAGATGCAGCCCAAGACTAGGAATGCTAACAGCGCCAGCAGCAGGAGGGAAGGGACAGGTATTCCCTCCCGTCACCGGAGGGTATAAGGCCCTGTGGGACGCTGCCATCAGACGGCCAGGCTCCAGGCTATGACAGAATAAATCCCTGTTGTTTTGAGTGATCCAGTTTGTAGTCCACAGGAAACTAAGACAAGCCCAGAGAAAAATACGGCCCACATGAAGAAAGACGAAAAAGATGGAGCTGCCCATTGCAGAACCAGTGATGGCTGGGAAGGTGAGTGCCCGGTAGGAATTAGGGAGAAAGAAGAGTCTAGATGGGTAGGAGGAGCCGATGTCATAGTCTGCATGGCCACAAAGGGGAGTTTGAACGTGACCTGTGGAGAACTACAAGCCACTGAAGGGACCTCTCCTCGAGAGACACAGGAAGGGCTATGAACAGATGCTTCAAGAAGAAAGAGGAATAATGGATAGAACCAAGAGTCCTTCCTCAGTCTGATCACTCAGTGATCCCCTCACTGAATCAGAGGCACTAAGTGAAGACAGAGCTTAGAGGCCTGCAAGGGAGCTAGATGTTAATAAGCAAGGACATCAATTAATGCACAACCACAGACTGACCTCCGCGCCCTGAAAAAGAGTTGGGTTCTGAGAGTTTCGCGCCTGTCCTAAGCCAAGGTGCGCGAAGGGATCAATACCCGTGTTCACCGGGCATTTTACAGTTGGCCACGCTGTGGGCACCACATCTTATATTTTTTCTTTTAAAACAAAAACTAAGGAGAGTGCGATGCTGTGACTTCCAATAAAACGTATATATTTTGTCTTCGTCCCTGTTTCTGGCATGAAGTCTCTAAAATCCTGGGAATTTCCAAGTGATGAGAGCAGAAAGGGGATCTGTTGTTTGTTAGTGAGGTGACTTTTGGACAGCACCTAAGGGTGGGCCTTGGTGGCCAGGAGAACCCGCCGTGTAATTAGAAGGTTGGAACTTTTATTGCCACTCCCCTGCCCTCCCAGGAGGGGACACAGGTGAGGAGTTGAATCAATCCCCAGTGGCCAGTGATTGAATCAGTCATGCCCATGTCATGAAACTTTCACAAAAACCCAAAGGACAGGTCCGGGCGCTTCCCGGTGGAACCAGAAGTTATCCCCGTGCCCCTTACCAGTCCTCAAACTCCTCGAGGACAGAAGCCCCTCTGTCCGGGACCGTGCCCTGTGCATCTCTTCGTCTGGTTGTTGATGTGTGTCCGTTAATCTCTTTGGTAATAAATCGGAGATCTGGAGAACAAATGGGTTTCCTAAATCCTGTGAGCCGCTCTCGCAAATTCATCGAACGCGAGGAGAGGCCCGTGGCGGCTTCTGGGGTCTGGCTGCTCGTGACCGAGCAGAGATGACATTGGGAGGGAGGGCGGTCTCGAGGGACGGAGTCCTGCACCAGTGGAATCTGCTCGCTCTGGGCAGAGGGGTCAGAGTGGGGCTGGACTGAAGGATGCCCAGCTGCGTGAGAAGATTGTGTGGTGCTGGGGGAGATCCCCTGCACATACACTGGAATCAGAGGCAACCCCTTCAGAGGGGGTGATGGAAGGGGCGCCGCGTATCTAAAAAAGAATGTTTTCGAGACCGGGCTTCCCGTTCCCAACCGCCCTGCTGCGCACCCCGAGTCAGTGGGCTCCAGGCGGTGGCCTGGTTATTGACCGACACCGTGCTTCGCTGCAAACTGGAAAAGTCAAGGTTTACGTTCACCTAGAAACGTTACTTTCCAACTATCAACTAGCTGAGTGCCAGGCTTGTCACAATCACAGTACTGGACGTTTGGTCCCCGTTCAACACATTCGACCCTGAAGACGAGCGACACGGGAAAGTCTTCCATCTTGAAACAATCTGGCCGCGCTGTTGTCATGGTCTGAGGGACCAGGTAATTTTCCATGTAGAGTTGGCCTGGAAACACAAAGGAGAAGTTCACACAGGGACACGGTGTCTCTTTGGCCTCACCCTGCAGGGATGTTTGCCTTAACCATACGTTTTTTTATTGTCCAGTTAAGTTTTGAGTAATTCGGCTGATGGGATTTTCAGCCCTGCCCATGGGCTGTGACTCATTCCACCTTCAAATTAACAGCTCTTTCGGAAAATGTTTTTTCATGACTTGGCCAAAACTTTCCATGGCTTAATTTTATCCCTTTCTTCCCAGAGAAAGTCTTTGAACAAGTCCAGTGATTGCACACTCCAGAGGAGCCTTTATTTCCAGCCATGGCCAGTGCCTGACCAACCCGTCAATTTCCGCTCCCTCAGCACGCCCCTCCGTATCTGCTTATCAACTCTCCGTTCACGGCTACAGATGTCCAGTCCGCTTCACGGCCGCAGTGGCGTCTGACAAAGGCACAGGAGAGCGGTCAGGATGCCTGGATTCTCTCTGCTCCTCTAAGAACAATGAGATTTCAACCAAGCTGCTTTCCCTCTTGACTTCTTCATCTGTAAAATGATAAGGCTGAACTACGGGACTTTATACTACTTTCTACCTATGAAACTAAAGAGCTCAATCTATTTAGATCCATGTGAAACTTAGACACGTTTGTCTACAAAAGTCAAGTACCAGGCGTGGCACGACAGAGGGTTGGCTGAGAACACAGAGGTGCAGAGATGCACGGTCCTGACCACTGGATGAGAAAGGTACATGCGCAGTTATTAGTCAGCAATTCCCTTGCTAACGCTGCATAACAAGGCAGCCCACGGGTAAGTGGTCACCATCAGTAAACATGTATTCTCATGCTTGTGGGGCCACAGGTCAGCTGGGGCGACTCCACTTCATGCCATGGGAACGCTGGGCATGACTGCAGGCCACAGGTGAGATCCACGCCTACTCCACATGTCTCTCATCCTCGTGGGGCACGCGCTTCTGGTGGTGCTTACTGGAGCCAAGAGCCCAGCCAAACTACACAAGCATATTTAAGGTCTCTGCTATGTTCCATCCTCTAGTGTTCCACTGTGACCAAAATATGCCACATGGCCAAGCATGAAGTCCAAGGGGGTGAGAAGCATGCTCTGCCCACAGTGGAGGGGGGTGAGCATTTGAGCATCGCTGAAAAATCATTCAAAGCATCACAGCGTTCCTCCTCTCATTACCATATATATTTATATGCACTACACCGGTTTCTAGAATACATATTTTGGAAAGAAAAAAGTCTTTAAGAAGTAATATATCTATCTTACAATTTCCCTGAGACAAAAAGCAAACTCTTCTGCAACTGTGGAAAATTATACAAAAAACTGAGATTCTGATGAGTTCAGATTACATGCCAGATACTATCCCAGGTTCTTCTTATTTATCACCTTATTTAATTGAACTATTATTTAAGCATCCCGGCTTGATGTTTTATCACACACAGGATACCCTGAACAAAATCAATCCTTAAAAGAAATAATTTTCCAGTTCAAAAATGTCTTCATTATTGGACCAATTTAATCAGTATTTACTAAATATCTCTAAGTCTCACTTTTCCCAACAAAGTCTAAATTAAAGTGTTAATATCCACATGTTGCAGATCAATGAAGTTGAGAAAACGGGGTATTTTCTAAAAGTAGAGTAAAGAAGTAAAGAGGCAGGAATATGAACCATGATACATCTGACACCAAACCCATGAACCAGGCAACAGTGAGGGCATTGCCTTGTTTTCCTGGCTTATTCCTACCCTCCCTTCTAGACTCACCTCCTCCAAAAAGTCTTTCCCAACCCAGGCAGAAACTATGAACTTCCTGCGCATCAGGTCAAGACCAATTAGCTACCACCCATAGGTCCATATACTGGGGCCAGAGGTCTGGTTCAACCTGCCATTATTCTGAAGCTAATCTATCAAATGCACCAAGTCAAAGGGCTGAAACAGTCACCAAGAAGGGAGTCAGCATCTCAATCCAGGAAATATAAGAGTGTTTATGCAACCACAAAGAATCAATGGCCAGCTGCCAAGTTAAAAACTAAGAGTCAGCCCAGCCAGTGTGGCTCAGTGGCTGAGCATCGACCCTGCACCACAAGGTCACCAGTTTGATTGCCAGTCAGGGCACACGCCCAGGTTGTGGACCAGATCCCCAGTAGGGGGCGTGCAGGAGGCGGCCAATCGATGTTCTCTCTCATTGTTTCTGTTTCTCTCTCCCTCTCCCTTCCTCTCTCTCTCTCTAACACCAATAAAGAAAAATATTTAAAAACAACAACAACAACTAAGAGTCAGAGAACAGAATAAGAATTTGGGGACCAGACAGGAGAGCTCATACAACTCAAGAAATATTCTCTCTTTTGTGTGATTCCTGGAAAATGCCAGAGCTAGATACGTCCTCCCCTCTGTTTCCATGGCAACTGGGCAAACCTCCTTGCGCAGCAGCCACTCCCACTGCTGTGGGGCTTCCCGGAGCCAGGGTCCTGCTGCCTTCCTGTGTCTCCAGCCCCTGTGATGCTCAGGCCTTCAGGGAGGGAAGGACCTGGAAAAGGAAAGAGGCAACAGGAGAGGGCGTGAGGAAGGGAGGGAGAGGAAGGAAGGGAGGAAGGAAGGGAGGAAAGGAGGAAGGGGAAGGAAGGGAGGAAGAAAGGAGGGAGGGAGGGAGGGAGGGAGGGAGGGAGGGAGGGAGGGAAGGAAGGGAAGGGAAGGGAAGGGAAGGGAAGGGAAGGGAAGGGAAGGGAAGGGAAGGGAAGGGAAGGGAAGGGAAGGGAAGGGAAGGGAAGGGAAGGGAAGGGAAGGGAAGGGAAGGGAAGGGAAGGAAGGGAAGGGAAGGGAAGGGAAGGGAAGGGAAGGGAAGGGAAGGAGCTTCTCAAAGTTAACATGGTCACAGAGTCTTGATATCTGCCACCTTCCAGCCTCCAACAGTCCTCCTTCCAGGGTCTCCAGATCTGCCAAGGGTGCCCTGGCCAAGCCTGGGCCCGACCTCTTAGTCTTCTTCCCCTCACCCCTCACATCTGGTTCGTCGGCACAGGCACCGACCTCCAAGTATGAAGCGGACCCAACCCTCCCCGTCAGCACTCAGCCCTTCCCAGTGCCCCGACCTGCCGCAGTCTTCAGCCGGCCTCCCTGCTCCCCTCCGCCCTTCCTGCGAAAGCCAACGTGACTTTTTTTAACTGTAAGTCAGAAGATAGTATTATTTTGCTAATTAAAATCCTCCAACAACAGCCATAAACCTTCATCCAAAATCAAAGTTCTTGCCGTGGCCCATGGGGCCCTGTGTGATGTGCGCTCGGCACGCCCTCCTCTCCACCCGGAACACCTGGCACTGGCCACAGGGCCCGCATCGTACCCTGTGCAGCCGCACGCTCCACTCGGGGCCTGGGGGCCTGACAATCTCTGTCAGTGCACAGCCGCCATCTCCACTAAGTGTCAGCTCCTCAGGGAGGCTTCCTCACGTCCCTAGTGAGTGCAGACACACAGACACTTGCACACCTGTCACACACATGCACAATCACACACGACATAAATACACATACACATGCGCACACTCTCACATGTATACATACCTGCACACTCACACACATGCACACCCATACACATATATACATGCCTGCACACTCATGCACAAATATACACACATGCACACTCATACACATACATATATATACCTGCACACACATGCACACTCATACACTATATACATGCCTGCACACTCACACACATGCACACTCATACACATATATACATGCCTGCACACTCACGCACACATATACATGCATGCACACTCACACACACATATACACACTCACACGCACATACACACATATGCACACTCATACACATATATACATACCTGCACACTCACGCACAAATATACACACATGCACACTCATACACATACATATATATACCTGCACACACATGCACACTCATATACTATATACATACCTGCACACTCACACACAAATATACACACATGCACACTCATACACATACATATATATACCTGCACACACATGCACATTCATACACTATATACATACCTGCACACTCACACACATGCACACTCATACACATATATACATACCTGCACACTCACACACACATATACACAACTTTCACATACACACATGCACATACATATCTGCAAACTCTTACACACACATACACACGTGTACACCCTCCACACACATACACACATGTACTCTCTCACATGCATACATACACACATGCACATTCTCACATGTACACATGCACAGGTTTTAGCCACCAAAGACAAAGTTAACAGTTAACTGCATAATTCCAGTCTGGTTCCTACTAAAAATGTGATGTTTTATTTATCCTACAAGGAATGCATTCTTTATCCTAATTTCTCAAGTTCTATGCAGAAAACTGTTTTTGTTTACATGCTAGAATAACCTTAGGAAACAGGCATTTTTCACGGTAGTCTGGGTGGTGCTATAAGGTGCGTATTGAGATTGTATTTAGTTCTGTGGTCTCTCCCAGAAAGTAGAGCGGGATCCTCACTGTGACAGCCTGAATCTTACAACCCCTGAGAAACGAGGGCTTGAATGTTAGGCGCCTGAATGTTACACCAAACTGCAATCCTTACAAACGTCACAGGTCTTCTGGGGTCTGTGAATGGCCTCCATTCAAACTCAAATGCCCGGGACACAGCTCGCAGGGCCCGGAGAGCCTACGATGCCGCCACAGTAACTCCCCTGGCAAGAAATGAGCTCCACTGCCCGTGGCCCGGGAAGGGCCCGCCTGACCCTCAGCCTCAGTCAGAGGTCCTGCGTGCCCCGGAATCCTCTCCAGAATGCCGCTCCACGGGCAGGCTGCTCAAGCCCTCGGGGCGCCTGCTCCGGCCGTGGGAACCTGCACGCTTCTCTGTCCTCCTCTCTGGGAGCAGACGGCCACCTCCCCACGGCGTACGTGAGAATGAAAGGCTTCAGCCCACGTCGGTGGGACCACTGCCCCCGGCCTGGGCCCGGAGGGGCAGGCACCTGGGAGCGAAGCCCAAGCACCTGCTCCAGTGCATAGGGCGAGCCAACGTGGGCTCCCTGTTCTGAGCACGCAGAACGCCGGGTTGATTCTTGCATTATTATTTATTTATAATTATTGTTTTGCACATTATTATTAACCTACTTCTGCCCACCCCTTAAGGTGGCATGGAGCTATGCGATCAGTAGCAGCCTGCACAGGGAGGTGCTCAGTAAATACTCATCTTCCTAGAGACCAGGGACTCACAGAACGTACCCAGTGCCAGGGTGACAGACCTGGACAGAGCTGGGGAAGAGCCATTGTCCTGGAATAATTATTTCTTTCACCATTAGAACGACACCAGCTTGGACAGCCAAGTGCCCGGGCGCCTCGGCCCACGTTCTCATTTCTGCAGAAGAGGAAACCGCCGTGTGCAGGGAAGGAGCCCTCCCCACAGCGGACACCCACCCCGACCCCTGGCCCTTTCCAAACCCTGGAGAGATCTGGGGACCCATAGCCCCCCCTCTCCCCGGTCTGCGGCCCTGTCAGTGTGGGAGTCCTATAGCTTAAACCACCCTCCTGTCCCCTGACACGGCTCGGATCACAGAGGGTCAGATATGGACCTGCACGGGGCAATGTGTGTCGTTGAGATGACCGAACCATGAGACCTTATTATTTACTTAGATTCCCAGCCGCCGTTGGCCCCCTGCAGACTGATGACTGGCAGTGGCTTGGAGGCAAGGGCATAGCCGATGGACCCAGCACAGATGTGCATTCCACAGCTTCGTGACGGCCTCGACCCCAGCGCCCGAGTCACCAGACCCTCCAGTGAAAACGAGAACGCGGGAGATACGGCCCCTCTGTCTTGGCAGCAAAGCTTGAAGTGAGGCAACAGGGATGGAAGGGGGGTAGGGAGCTGTTAACTCTGAGACAGGCGTCATCACTCCACTTCACAGACAGGGAACCAGGGCCCTCCGTGACCCGGGTGTCAGCCCTCTGATGCGTCTGATGGCCAGGCCGCAGCCCCGTTACTCCATCAGCCAGTTCTTGGGGTCACTGGAGAGCTGTTCTCTAGATGGGATTGAAATGCGTAACCAGTCGGCTTTAGGCAGGGAAACTGTCCTAGAAAATGCACGGAAAGGCCTTAAGAGCAGAGCGGAGGCGCTCTGAGGAAGAAGACACTCTGCCCAGGGACGGCAGCGTCCCACCCTGAGGCCTGCCGTGGGTCCCCGACTGGCCTGGCCAGCGCCCATCACAGAAGTCACTGCAGTCAGTCCCGTCATCCAGCCCTCCTGCTGGTTCTGCTGCTCCACCTAAACTGTGACGGAGACACCAGACAGGAAGAGGTGTCACTTCTGCGAACAGGTGACATAAGACTCTGGCCCCGTCTTGCCAGTAGACTCTCCCCCTTGCTGATGTTGGTGAGGCAAGCTGCCATGTCCGCGCTGCCCTCCGGGGAGACCTGCATGGCCGTGGCTTCCCGCTGAACGTCCAGCAAGGAGCCGAGGCCCTAAGGCCAACGATCTGCAAAGTCCCGAATCCCGCCAACAATCACATGAGCTTGGAAGGGGGGTTTTACCCAGTTGGGTTTTCAGATGAGACCTCAGCCCTGACCAACACTTTGACTGCAGTCTCATGAGAGACGCTGCAGACCCAGCGAGGTCATGCCTGAATTTCTGACCCACGCAAACTACGAGGCACTAAGTGCATGTTGCTTTAAAACCACTGAGTCTGGCCGGTGTGGCTCAGTGGTTGAGCACAGACCCATGCACCAAGAGGTCACCAGGTTGTGGGTCCAATCTCCAGTGGGGGGCATGCAGGAGGTCGCCAATCGATGTTCTCTCTCATCAATGTTTCTCTCTCTCTCCCTTCCTCTCTCTCTAAAATCAATAAAGAAAAAAAAAGGAAAACTACTGAGCGATTGTTTGTTGCACGGCGGCAGATAACCAACATACCCCTTCGAAGCACACTCAGAGCCACAGCCAGAGGACGGTTCCAGACACAGGCCTGATGATGCCCTTCCTCCGATTCAAACCCTTCCTTCAGTGTCACAGGCAGCAACAACGGCCGCCATCGAGTGTCTACTACGTGCTGATGCATTTGTGCGCCACAGCATTTCATCCACAGTGTGACCCAGCAAAGTTAAGGTATGTACCCCCTTTTACGGATACGAGAACGAGAGGACTGAGTGACCTACTGAGGACAGCAGAGCTAGAGAGGAGCTGGGAGCTGAGCTGTCTGGCTTCAAAGCTCTTCCTGCCACACACCAGGCATCCACAGCCGCAGTGCTTCCTGGGGGGGGACGGGGAGAAACACTACACAGCCTGGGGCGGGTGACCTTGCAGACCTGGGAGAAGGGGACGTTCAGTGACACATGGCAGAGGAGAAAACTGGAATGTCTCTGCACATCGTCTGATGTCCTCGGGAAAATGGGAGTTCGACAAAAATAAGCTTGTTTATTATTCATCCCAGGGCTCGGAACTCCAGTGGACCTAGAGTGTTTTAAACTGAAAAGCAGAATTAGGAGCCCAGCGTCCATGGACTTCGTGCATCGGGCCACGGCGAGGCCGGGGTCTGAAAGAGCATCTCCCAGAGCACTGGGCCCGTCCCGTCTCGGCTCCGTGTCCCCCCGGAGCGAAGTCGCATCCTCTCTCACCTCACTGTTCGGTGCTGACCAATGTCAAACCTCCTAGAACGATCCCACTAACCTCGTAAACCCCCCACATCCCCGGAGCTGCATCTGCCTTCGCAAACCCGAAGGGCAGAGGGGAGGAGCTCACAGAAAGCTCCCCAGAGTGTTGAGGCGTTGCAGGCGCGTTCCCAGAGAGGGGCCCTTTGATAAACTGAGCGCGAGTCTCAGCTCGCGAAGAGCCAGGAAGTCCGCCTCTTCGTCCCCTGGATGGACGGCTCCTCCAGCTGGAGGCAGACGTAGCACTTCGTCATCATCAAAGCTCGGGGAGGTGAGAAGAAGAGCGAGGAGACCAGGGGTCCCCCTGGGATGGAAGGATGCCTGTTTTATGTAACATACGTGGTCTGTGTTCTAGCAGGCACACGGCATAGGAAACCCACTTTAATAGTCCCCATAAAATAAATACTTTCTTTGCATTAAGAATACAAAAAGATGGATATGCTCCTTGCTTGGAATGTATAAAGCAAAGGTTAAAAGTTCCCCCGTGCTTTCTGCTCATGGAAAATAACTTTGGACTCATCGGCCCAGAGTCCAGGTTTCGCCTGGAAGGACGCAGCACGGAGACCAGAGCGACCGCTCGGGCGGCGCCCAGGCCGCCGCGTCCAGGCGCTCAGGGCGTGAGGGCGTTTCTGGTCCTGGAAGAAAGACAGGCTCCAAACGCCGACGGAACAGCAATCACCACGCCAGAGCGCCGTCATCGTTTGCAGAACTCCGCCACACGTGTGCCCCGAAGACGCGCCGCCCGAATCCCGCACGATCCACAGCTCCGTCGGTATTTCCCACGTCACACTTGCTCTCTGGTGTGATGGGACTGACGGAACACTGCGAGGCAATGCTGTGGTCACGGCAAGACCAAAGGCGGAGAGAAGCCAACAGCTCTGTTCTAAAGAAACAACAGAAGAGAAAGGAGACTCTCAGGGGGCTCTGTGTCCCGCGACCCGTTCCGGCCAAGTGCAGAGATGTGCCTCAGCACTCGGTCTCGTCTGAGGAACACCCTGCTCCTCCACGTCCGCAGAATTTGCCAAGGCTGAATTAGAACCGAAAAGGAGCATCAGGGACCAGAGGGCCAGCCACTGAGCCGAGCTGGGAGCCCCAGGGCACTGCGTCCCCTCTGACTCACCCTTTCCCTGTCTGTCTGTGAAACGAGACTGAAGGATCTGTGCTCGCAGACCCTTCTGGCACCTCGTCGTCCATTTCTATCCGTCACTGTCATCTACAGGCGCTGGGCCCTGGCCCCAAGGTGTGCCAGCCACGGAGGGGAGAGGAGACAGCCTTCCATGTAACATCCCCAAGGACAGCGGGGACATAACCAACCAGAAATGGCATCATGAGCTGCCACAAATCTAGAATCAACCTCGCAACTTTCTACATCACCAAAGCGTAGCGTCTTTTCTGTTCCAGACCCATGCATGGTGCCGTCGTTCTCCCCTAGTCTTCTGTTCTTCCTGCGACATGCTCCCCTTCATTAAGTCCGTTCTCCCTAGCAGTCCCATCTAATATGTGCAAATCCTTCCCTGAGCAAAGGAGGTCGTGCGTAAAGAAGCACAGGAGTCTTGCCTTGGCGAGGCCGTCATGAGCGTGTGCCTCCCTGGACAGGGCTGGGGGGCAGGGCCTTGCAGGCTGTTCCCTGCTCTGCTACGTGACGGACACGTCGTCCTCGGGCTGACCATGGTGATCGTAACGCAAATGTTTCTATTTGCATCAGCGCGGAGTGGAGATTTATATAAACCTTTATAGGCGCTCTAGCAGTGGTTCTAAGCTACAATAAAACGACCCACATGTGCGCGGGGCTCCGCGAGCTAATGCCCCTCACTGGCTGTGGGCTCAGGCTCCCCTCGTGGCTGACCTACGTGCTCACAGGTGAGCCTGCTTCTCTCTCTAGACACCTATGTCTCCTAAGAGAGGCGCCCCAGGCCCAGACTCTAGGCTCTGGTCTGCCTTCTGTTCTGACACAAGGGCCTGGCAGGAACTTCTCCCTGGGCAAGAGGTTGGGAATGAGGGAACAGGTGGACACATGCCCCTCGACCACTCAGAGGCGAGTCAGCCACATGCCGGCCCCTGGCCTGAATCCCTGTCCTGGCTCGGCCTCTCTGACGATGATTCATCTTCAAAGTCCATGTCTCATGCTCCACGTCTTCACCCTCTGCTTCCTCGGGCCTCATCACAGAAGCTCCATCTCCCTTGTAGCCGATGCTCCTCTGACCAAGTCCTGGAAGCGGAGACCGTCCTACGTCCGTCTTCCTCAGCCCCGGAGACCCCTCCCCAGCAAGGAGCACGGTGCTGGAGCCCGGAAACTGCTCAGCGACTCCCTAGGAAATCGCCCTTTCTTCTTTCCAGCTCTCCTCTCCTTTCTCATGACGACTGGGACGACAAACACCGCCGCCAGAATCTTCGACAGCAGGATCAGCAACCGTTGTCCGCCCATGAGCAGGGACACATGTGGTCTTCGGTTCCCGGTGACAACAAAGGCCTCAGCGTCCTGTTTCGTTTTCACCGCAGTGAAGACAGAAGAGCACACGGTGGCACCGGTCGGGTCCGAGTTCCGATCGTGAGTCCGTGATTCGGGATCGGCGAGGCTCTCCGTAAGTCTCGGAACCTCTTGGGCCTTGTTTTATCATCTGTGAGGCCAGAGCAACGAGGGCCGACGGGGACTGCGGGGGAGACCGAGCTGGGAGCCCGCGGCTGCAGCCCAGGGGCCACTCCGCAGAGGTGGCTTCCTCCCTCGCCTCCAGGAGGAGCCCCAACTAATCCCGCCTCCCTTTCCAAAACACACGGACGGAGAATCAGGCAATGTCAGAAGGAGTGAGCACGTTTGTATAAAGACCCATTCCTGCTCGTGCCGGCATAACTGAGTAATTCATGTTTGCACCCAAAGCAATTAAATGGCCAAGCCCCACAGACACCCATCTATGCTCTAGACATGGGAATTTATATTAAAATTTTAGTGTGCTTAGGATCCATAATTCTAAACCTAAATAAGATTGAGCTAATGATGAAAAGCATACCATTTTTTAAAAGTCAAGTTTTGAATGTTTTTCCTAACAGAGCATTAGTGTGCCTCTCTTTATATATATGTGACTTGAACCATCTGCTCTGAAAAAAAAAAAAAGACATAGCGAAAAGAGGTCCGATCGTAATTGGCAGCAAGAAAAATCGCATTCCTCCTGCCCTTTGCTCAGGCATGGAGCCATCAAAGTGTTATGCCATAAAATTTAATTTTTGAATTTTGAATGATTTACAGGGGAGCAGAGCTTATAAATCAGAACAGCAACCATCGCTATGAATAGAGATGTATGTTTTTCCCAAATGCCCAAATTAAATACTTTAAAACACACGAAAAGACCTGCTCAGTTCTCCGGACGCAGCCGTCATTGAAGTTAATCACGCTGGTTTGGACACGGAACGTCCCCGACACCTCGGCACCCCCCTCTCTAAAGTGAAGGGATCGGAGGGCCACCCCCTCTGCGGGGTCTTCCGTGCCTCCGCAGCGGGGCGTCGCTTTCTGTGAGCTGGGCCAACCCTTTCTTCCATCTCGGATGCGGTTCTGGAAATCGTCAGGACACTCGGACGATCGTTACGTGATAACCGTTGTACTGACAGAGAGTCCCTTCCTCGCGGCCCCTCCGAACACCCAGGCTAACAGCATGTCCTGTACTCTCTGCCACTCTGTCCATCGCGCTGTTCCGCTCCCTCCCCGTCCCTTACCAGGGTCACTGCCGCAGCCCGCGCCCCCATGTCCTGCCTGCCGCCCCTGTGGGGACCGTGTAGGAGCAGGCTCCCCAACACGGGTCATAGATGGCAGTCCCTTCCTTAAAGTCCCCAGGGCCTTCCCATTGTCCTCAGCGGGAGAGCTGTCCTCCTCACAGTGGCTTGCAGGGCCTGGCCCTGCCACTCACAGCCCTGGCCCGGTCTCTCTCACTGGCTCTCCCTGTCCAGCAAACGTGTCACTTTGTCCAGACTCCATGACGCCAAATGTGTGGGAAAATTCTAGACGGAGAGGTCGAGATGGATGGAATTATCTATCGCACACCAAACATACAAGAAGAAAAAACACCAGCGTACCCATAGCCTTTATCTCTGATGGATGGGACGGAATCTAATTTGATATTCTTCTCTAGTTGGCCCTGAATTACAAACTGTTGGAATTGAACATATTTTAGTTCAGGAGGGGAAAGACATCCAACGTAGGCTGTAAGACCCCGGAGGGCAGAACTAGGCCAGAAGTCTTTCCCTCACCTTCTCCTCAGCCCTCGATGTCGCTCCCGAAGACTGACCCATCGGAACGGGCTGAACAGCGGTGCTCTGACCGCTGCCCCGGAATGAGGACAGAGGACACCTGCCCCGGCAGACCAAGGCAGCCACTGGGAACAGGCCTCGGAACTAGGGAGCGAGTCTGCGATCCCAGGGGCCACTGGGCATCTGGTGGGACTCATAATTGCTTAAAACGCTGACTGTCCCCAACTCGATGTAAGCTCTATAAAGACAGGGACCTTATCTATCCATCTTATCTGCTCACCATATGTTGCTGAGAGCCCACTTCGGGCAAACTCTGTTTTAAGCAGACGACACAGCAGCAAAGAGAGAGGCGTGGCCCGGGACGCAAGAGATTGCACTCTGAAGAGCAGAGAAAGAAAATAGACAAGTTACCAACGATAGCAGAGAGTGACGAGTGGTACCAGACAATAAAGACTGAGGGAGAGATGGAGAAAGACCAGGTGGCTTCTTGAGAAAGTATGCCTAGAAGTGCTCCTAGGAGCCGAGGCTAGAGCTGAGACCAGGGAAACAGGACGGAGCAGCCCAGGACAGTGCTTGTCAGGCAGGGGACAGCAGGGCCACAGCCCAAAGGAGGAAATGACCTTGGGAACAACAGAAGGACAGCTGGTGTGGCTGCAACATGAAGAGGGGGAGGAGGAGGATAAAGGTAGGAGGTGAGATCGGAGACTTATGGAGGGACCAGATTACGAAAGGTCTTACCCATCATGCTGAGGAGTCTGTCTTTTTTCTAAGTGCACTGAAAAGCCACTGGGAGATCTGGAGACAGGGAGTGAAGTGATCTCATCTAGCTTTGGAAAAGCCCACTCTGCCCGCCATGTGGGGAATGGACTAGAGGCCCCAGGAGAAGACCAGGTAGGAGGCTATGGCTGAGATGAAGAGGTCTTGGGATAGGACAGAGCCATAGGGCGGAGCGAAAATAAACGGGTTCTAGGCTAGAGGTGGAGTTGACGGGATCAGCAGGGGGCTGAGAGGTGTAAGGCTGAGAGTGAGGGAAAGCTCCCAGGTTTGGAACCATCCACTCAGCTCAGGCCCCAACATCATGAGCACTTGACTATTTGAGTGGGCGGAAGGATGGAAGGATGGGTGCGTGGTCAGTGGATGAAGGGATGGGAGGAAGTGCAGGCTAGAGCAATGCGGGCGTGGGGTCGGGGAGGGAGACAGTAGGCCTCTTCCCCGCTTGCTGAGGCCCTGCCAGGCATCTTCCAGCGGTCTTTCCAGGGACAGCAGCAGGTGACAATAGTGCAGGTGGGGTTTGGTGATGCCGTGGAGTCAGGCAGATCTGCGTCTAAGTCCCAGCTCCGACCCTCATGCACTGAGTGTCCTTGCATCACTTTGTTCACCTCTGAGCCTCAGTTTCTTTATCTATAAAGTGGGGGTAACAGTAGCACCTCAGAGTCCTGCCTCTGCTGTGCATGGTCTATGCGATCGTGGGTGGTGACCCTGGGTGAGCCACCGAAGCACTCTGAGCCTCAGTTTCCTCATCTGTAGGATGGAGCACATAACCACTACTACCTCTCTAATGGGACGGTTGGACGGTTGGGTGAAAACAAAAAACCATTGGCACAGGAGTGCTTTGCCACCCTTGAGAAACAGACTGGAGCCAGCTCCTCCGTCCACTGAGGCAGCAAGACCAGGTAGGGGGGGAGGAGCCCATGAGCAAGCCAACTCCAGGCTCCACAGAGACACAATGCCCTCCTCCCCAGGTCCCACGGCCATCATGTCAGACTCATGGTTCCAGCAGCAGCAGGGCCATGTCTGCCCCCCACCCCCACCCGGCCGTCGGGAGGGGAAAAGGTTTTAAAGAGCCAGAAGGAGGCCCGGGATCGCGTGCGGGCCCCGCGCTCCTGCAGGAAGAGCACCGCGCGGCGGGCCCTCCAGCACTCATTGAGGAAGACGTGCTGGATAAACGTATTTATAGCTGCAAAACCCAGAGCTTTCTGGCTGGCTCCCCAACCTGCTCTCAATGCGCCGCACCTGAGGCCCGCTGGGCAGGCGGCTGGCGGGTAAGGGGGGGACTGGAGCGGGAGGGCCGGGGACCAGATACAAATCCCATCCGGGCTGTTTTTTCTAAACCCAGGAAATACCAGTCAATTTATATCTCATCATCCTAACCCTGCAGGTCTGGCTAACGGTTTGACCCATGGATTCTTTCCTTTTCCAAAATCTTGTACCGTTCCCTCTTAAGGTGATTTACTCTACTTACTGCAGCTGCTGACTTTGGCAGGTCCTCGCTCTCAGCCGACCACGCGCGCTGATCCTGAGTGGTGTCCCGGGCGGCCTGGAGGGTGCCCCTGCCCCTCCCACAGCCCCGGAAAGTGCCCGCTCGCTCTCAGAGGCCGAGCTGCAAACCCCCTCCCAGGCCCCCCCTTCTCACTTTCAACACCCCGGCGCCCTTCGCCCTCGGGGGCGCAGCATGGAAAGTCAGGCTGCAAGGGCCCTGTATTTTTACACCATATTTGACTTAGCTGTTTTATCTGGACTTGAACCTGAGCAGGGAGACAAGGGGGGCAGAGAGGGCCTTTATGGACTCAAAACCAAAACAGACCGTTCAGGCAGGGCTGAGTGAAGTCACCGAATGCGCCGTGGAAAGTACTTCCAAGGTATTTTATAAATTCTGCACCCAAAAAAGAGCGTCGGCCAAGCTGCGTTCAGATAGCCAAATCCTCCCTTTTCCTGCGATTTTTCCTATGGCTTAGCGACTTGAGACAGCAACGAGAGCGTGTCCCAGAACGTTTCGTGAGCGCGCGAGGAAGCTCACCTTCCTGCCAAGGAGCCTCAGCCTTACCGGCTCTGAGAAGGACGCGACCTTCCAGAGTTCTCTCTCCTCCCTGCTCAGCTTCTCTTCTTTCTCCCCTTCCTCCCCTTCTCCAGGTTCCATCGAAATTCATTGACCAGATCACGACGGTTCCTGCCCCCTGGGCTCCTGGTTCTACTCACGCTTCCCAGGGGCCCCATTGTGAATCTTGAAACCTCACTGAGCGCGTTAGTGGTTTTCCTGGGCAATCTGCTGTGTCTGCACACCCCGTTTCTGCTCCCACACCCCCTCGACAGAGGGCGCTGCCGCTGGCGCCCCCGTACCCCTGTGTGTGTCCTCTCTCTGGTCTTTGCTCCTCCTGGTAGTGCACTTCTTCAGCCCCTCGTTCTCACTGCTGCCCACTGGAGTCCACCCCCTGCCCCAGGACCCCAGGACCCCCTCGGCCCCCTGCCCCCAGACTGCTTCTTTTTCTCTTGGCCAATGCCGCCGGCTCCACCCAGATAAGCGCCCTCGCTCTGGGACGCATGAGCTGTGTGGCCATAGGCACACAACTTCACCTTCCTGAAACTCCGTTTCGTCTGCTGCGAAATACGATGAATAATATTGCTCTCACAATATTATGAAGTATAAAGTGAAATGTAAAAACATACGTGAAGCCCTGGCCGGTTTGGCTCAGCGGTTGGAGTGTCGGCCTGCGGTACAGAGAGACCCGGGTTCAGTTCCCGCTAAGGGCATGTACCTCGGTTGCAGTTTGTCCCCGGCCCTGGTTGGTCGTGCGGGTGGCAGCCACTCGATGTGTCCCTTTCACATCGATGTTTCTCTCTCTCTTCCTCTCTCTCCCTCCCGCTCTATCTGAACAAAAAAATAGAAAAATGTCCTCGGGTGAGGATGGGGAAAAAAAAAAAAAAAACGTACGTGAAGCCCTTTAACGCAGGGACCGGTACATTCTCATGGTTCTGAAAATGTAAGTGGCTGGTGTATGACCTTATCCCCTAAACCCTTGAGCCTAACCATGGTTTTCTGAGATAGCATGAGCCTCTGAGCATCAGGATGAACAGTGGTCTGCCTTTCATCTCTCGCCACCCAAGCTGGAAATGATGGCCAAGGCATGCCCCTGCTGCTTCCTGCATTTGCGACGGTCAGTGGGCACGTGGCCGCCTGGCCAGACTGGCCTCCCTGAACAGTCCGCCACGCACTAAGCTAGTGTTGCTGATAAGGTATTTTGCAGTTGTGATTAACACCTATAATCCGTTGTCTTTAAATTAAGGAGATTAGCCTAAATAAGCTGGGTGGGCCTGGTTCAGTCAGTGGGCAGATGTTAAGAGCAGAACTGAGATTTCCCAGAAGAAATGCCACCTGTGGAAGGCAGCACCTGCTTTGCCTGAGAGTTCCCGTGTGTCCCCCGTGATGGCCTGCCCTTCGGGTTTCAGACTGCCTAGCCAGCCCCCAAATACAAGCCCATTCTTTGTAGTATACATACATGCACAGCAGGTCCTTGATAATGCCGCTTCCTTCAACATCATTTTGTTTCAACGTTGACGGATGCTGTGGGAATTTAACTCCTGTTTATATCAATTAGACTATGGCAAAATCGGTTTGGTTTTGTCATTTCACTTACAGTCGCAGAACCTATCAACAAGTGCTAGGTTTTTAAGTGAGGACTGTACATATGCTACTGATTACATTTTTCTGGTGGAATCCTAACTGAGACAATATTAGTACTTTTTTTTAATCCTCACCTCAGGTTGTTTTTTATTGAGAGAGGAAGGGAGAGAGAGAGAGAAACATGGATGGGAGGGAGAAACATCAATTGGTTGCCTCCAGCATACACCCCCACTGGGCAGTGAACCTGCAACCTAGCTACGTGCCCTGACTGGGAGTCGAATCCGCAACCTTTCAGTGTACAGGATGATGATCGGGCAGGACAATGTTAATCCTTTTTTTTTTTTTAATGCTCACCCGAGGATATTTTTCCATTCACCTTCAGATAGAGTGGGAGGGAGAGAGAGAGAGAGAGAGAGAAACATCAATGTGAGAAAGACACATCAATTGGTTGCCTCCCGCATGATCCCGACCAGGGCTGGGGACCGAACTGCAACCAAGGTACGTGCCCTTGACCAGAACTGAACCCTCGACTCTTTGGTCCACGGGCTGATGCTCTAACCACTGAGCAAAATCGGTCAGGGCAGTACATTTTAATATCAATATCAGTGATGTCTACATAGCACCAGAGATGTGACGTTTAATTTTATGTGTCAAATTGGCTAAGCCACAGTGCCCAGATATTTGTTCCAGTATTGTTGTGGATGTTTCTGTGGGATTAACATGTAAATTAGTGGGCTTTGAGCAAAGCAGATGGCCCCTCAGAAGGTGGGGGCCCCACTCAGTCAGCTGAAGGCCTGGCTGGAATCAAGACTGACCTCTGTGACACAGGGACATCGGCCAGAGGAAGACCTTCAGACCTGGACTGCAGCGGCAGCCCCTCCCGACTCCTGCCTGTGGCCCAGCCTGCAGGGTTTGGACTTCCCAGTGTCCATAACTGTGTGAGCCCCTTCCTTAAAAGAGATCATTTGTCTCTATGCACACACCCCTTTGGTTCCGCTTCTCTGTAGACGCTGACTGTTGCAGAGTCTTAGGACAGGTCCTGTTGGTACAGTCGCTATGACTATTAGCAACAGCTACAGTGTCAGTACAAGTGTTAGCAGTGCATTGTCCTGGTATAAGCATTGGCTCTGTTAGGACTGTGATCGGGATTAACATCCTGTTGGACACCTGAAGCTACACAGTGTCAAAGGGAAGTGCCTTTGACACCTGAATTCTAATCCTGCCCTGTGAGCTACAAATACCAAGTCCTTCCCACCACCTGCTCCTCTCTCCCAAGCCCAAGGGCTCACACCTGGAAGGTATTTGATAAATATGTATCCAGCACAGTTAAACAAACTGGAAGATGTGCAAAATCCATTTCCTGTGGCATGAAAAACACAAGGGAACAGACACTTCAGAGATGTGCCTTCAAACTCCTGAGTAATTTTGTGAGTTCAGAGAAAGTCTATGAAAGTGGTTTCCACCAGAGCAAAGTCCACGGAACCAGAACACGTGATAGACGAGAGAAGTCCCACATATGTGCTGGAGGTCAAGTGTTATGAGGATGAGTGTTGTACACAGGAATCATCTGAATCGTGTACATTATGGACGGACTCCAGTGGGTGAAAAACTGTGACCAGCCTGAAGTATGACTGCTTTCAGCCATCGGCAACAAATAGCCACAGGAGACCCTGCCTGCGACCACAGGGAGGAAGACACCCCTTCATCTTGTCGCATTTCTCAGTGTGGGGTCTTCCGAGTCAGAAACTTCCCCTACGTGTCAACAAGGCGCATGTGAATGTTTAATGTATTACGCACCATCTGAGGGCCCAGGAGAAAGCATAGGGGTAATTATTTTTCGAGACAGAACTATCTCCCAACTATCCAATTAAATTGAAAGGGCAACGTAAAGATAAACTATGGCACGATGCATGTTAGCCCTGGTCTCGACAGGTGCATCTTTCTCCAGACGGAGGAAGGTAGGAGAGAGGTAAACCAGTGGTCCTGAAGCACTTACATGTTAGACACTCGGGAAGGTGCCTTCACTCAGTTAACGAATTCCCCCCTTCGCTCAGCACAGAATGGGCTGGGCCCTGCCACTGCTCACGGGTCCTGCCACCGAGGACACCACTCCGCTCACTCTCCACGGCTTTGTCTAGGGGACACACATCCTTAAAGAGCTGGCTGTGGCGTTTCAGCATGGCCGCCTTCAAAATTCATCCGAGATTAGACTGGCAAGATTTAGCAAATGAAAGTGCAGGATGACCAGTTAAATTTGAATTTCAGGAAACAATGAATAGTATTGTTTTGTGCATGTCCCATGAAATATGTGTGACATACTCATTTTCTAACATTATTCACTATTTATCAACAATGCACATTTCACCGGATGGTCTCTATTTACCTGGCACACCACTTAAAATGCTTCACCTTTGCCACTGCCTGCCCCCAGAGCCTGACCCCGCCTTAACTGCAGGGAGACGCTCCCTCCCCACCTACGGGGCCCCCTCACGCTTCCACGCTGTTGCCTTCCTGGCCTTCTGTCCTCACACTACCTGCGCATCAGGGTCCGCAGGGGGCTGTGTTCATTAGAGCCACTCTGGGGAGAGGCCACTGGAGCGGCCACCAGCCCGAAATCAGAGCGCTCAGGAGAGTCTTCCAAAGCAATGGACTCTGCCAGCCCCAAAGGGATGCACGTCTCTCCCACTGACAACACGAGGTGCCCCCTCCACAAAGGGGCCAGGAAGCAGAATTCTGCCCTGTGCCCATTTTCCAGCATTTCTGCCTCTTTCCCCCTCTTGTCGCCATTTTTTACTGCAGATGACCCTCAACACTTTCGGCTGGGACAACTGGGAGACCCAATCCCTGCTTCCATGATTCATGACAGCCTTTGATCCTCACAGCAACTCTGCCAACTCGTTCTTATCCTTCCCGTTTTGCAGAGTAGAAACAGGCATGGAGATCCTCAACGTCACGCCAAAGGCCCCCCAGCCCGTAGACAGAGGACCCAGGTTTCAGACCTGGCCCAACACAAGCCGCCCTTCTCCCCACAGCCCCCACTGCCACGTACGGCCCCGCTTTTCCCTGTAAACCCGGTTGGCTCCCTCCCTTCAGATCCTCCGTGGCCAAGCCAAAGGAGGAGCGGGAATGTTTAGCGAGATGTGTTTGATCAGAGAAGGAGAACACGTAACGATGTTGACGGGGTTCGGTTTTCTTCAGTTGCCTTTCCTTTGTGTGAGGCGATGGAGCAAGGAAGGGGTCTAGAACACGGGGCAGAGGCGAGGCCCGTGATATTGCTGGGGAAGCTTGTGCTCCTTTTTAAAGACCCTACAGGGACTCGGACATGTGTAGGCTGGCCCAGTCTGAAACTCATGTTTCACGGAGTTGATTCCTTATAGCCCATAAAACAGCTTTCCTTGTCCCTGGTGCTATTGTAGAAATACGTATCGGAGAGGCCGGAAGATGATCAGGCGGTCTCTTTCCAAATGGCACCAGTAGCAGTCCGTCTGTTTCTCGGCTAGGAGGGCACGGTCGGTGTTTCAAGTCGCTGCCATTGGGACGGCCGTCCTGCGAAGCTCCGTGAGCCCGGCTTCTGGCTAGAACTCAGGAGCATCCGCGGTGTCCCCACAATCTGTCTCAACCTCTCGATAAATTCGCCGTGTGAAGTTGGTCGTATTTATTTGTGGAATAGTTCCTGACACCCGTTACAATCGATCTACACTCCCCGACTACAGCCTGAGTCCTAAGTCTGCAGCATTGGCCGGAGCCCTGGGCCATGGGCTGCTCCTTCAGGGAAAAGCTCCCTTTCTAAGGCTCAAGGATGGCACACTCTGAAGCAAAAGCTCCCAGGGAGGGCAAATCCTCGGCCAGAAGAAGTCAGATACAGGAAAGAGAAACCCTGGATTACCAAGCTTTGGTTCACACCGTTTAGACATCTTCCTTTTTACTTCCCAGCCTCCAAGGAGCGCGAGCAGGCCTCCTCGCTCCCGGCGTGCACACCGGCAGAGATGGACGCGCCTGGGTACTCAGCAAGGGCAACCCCTTCCCGTTTCCACGGGCCCCTGAGGAGACGCATCTGCCCCCTGAACATAGGGAAACTGCCACACAACACGAGGGCGACCCCTGTCTCCCAGCTGCAGGCCTAAAGGAAGGTGGAATCTGACCTGGGGGGAGGAGTGTCCTCTGCTCTAACCAGGTGACCCTGGGGGGCTCTTGGATGGCTCCTGGGAGGGGGCAGCTCACCAGAAAGCCCATGTCATGATGGCAAGCTTGGCATGTTCAGCCCCATCCCACCCTCCATGCTCCAGAGAGGGGAGAGGGGCTGGAAATGGAGGTAACGATCGATCACGCCTACGTGAGGAAGCCCCCATAGGGCCCCGAAAGTGTGGGTTTGGAGCGCGCCGCGGTGGTGATCGGCGGAGGTGCTGGGGGCTCGGTGCCCGCCCCGGACACGTTGACCTCCGCATCTTCCTCCAGGGTGTCCATCGGCACAGCGTCACCAGGTCTTTCATGACAAACTGGTGAACAGCAAGCAAACGGTTTCCCAGGACAACAGAATCTGGGCGTAGCAGGAAAAGGCAGTTCACTCGGGGTGGGGCACAAGTTGGTTCGCAGTTCTGAGTACACGAAACACGGAGCTTATTCTGGTATTGTTATTTATTAATCATTGTATGTTTCTGTATGAACAACTGTAAACCGACTTCTGCCTCCCCTGTATGTGTCCTGACCCTAAGTGGAATTTAGCCCAGAAATGAATACATAGCTTGTGAAGCAAACAATATGTCTAGCGTTACAATGGCCTCCAAGTCTAGGAAACAGCCCCTATGCACACACGCGTACACACACGCAAGCACACACACACACATGCACACATGTGCGCACGCAAGCACACATGCACGCACACACAGGCCTCAGAATCAGGCCGTCCTACAAAGGGATAGCCCAGAAACAAAGCCTCCTACTTCACAGATGAAGAAACTAAGAGTGCTCCCCAGTAGATGGTGAAAGACACCCAGATGGACGCAGCAGTCAGGAACATAATCAGTGACGAGGTCATTATCCTTACATGCAAGACAGAAGCAATATTCAAAAGGGAGGGGGGTTCTCATAGAATCAGTAGTGCCTGGTCTTCATCTCGTTAACTGTGAAAACACTGGGGAGTTTAAAATATCACGAGGCTCTTTGTCTTCTCAGGGTACCATGGCGAGGGTGTCAACCAGGAGAAGCGAGGCCCTCAGAGCCTGCTCCTCTTACCAGGCCAGCATTCTGCCAGTCCCTGGTCGTCCTCGCCGGAGTGCCTTGGTCAGCCTCCCCGCCAGAGAACAGGACCCGAGGAAAAGGCAGGAGAACCGCACGGCTGCAGGAGGCACGGGAGCTGCTCTGAGTGTGTGAGAAGTGAGTGATCCCAGGGACGGAGCACCGATCGGCCCCGCCGCCTCCCGGCTCACAGGGCCGCACCCCGGACCGTGCAGCGAGCAGGCACTTCATACATCCAGCCAGCGCACGGGGTGCTTCCGGCTCTGGGGGAGACGCTCTGTCTCCCCAAAATGAAGTGCTCGCTCTCAGGGGAGCCCCAGGCTCTCCCCTGCGCGTAACCAGATACACTAAGATTTTAGTTCCCGGTTTGGCTGGTGTAGCACTTTATACTTTAAACTGTGAGAAATCAAAATACATAAAGATAGATTGACAACAAATGATTTCCTAAATAACTCAAAAGAAATAATGTCTTAAATGGAGGCACCTCTAAATATTCCTTGAGTCTCTTTTTCCTCCAACAGACAAAAGGAGGGTGAGCCACGATGCCCCATGACAGGTGAACTAGAACTACACGTGGCTACCATGTATTGACCTCAGTCCTGGGCCCTATGTCAAGAAGTGGATAACCATCTTTCCATTTAATCTTCATGGCAGGCCCATGAGATCGATCTCATTGCCCCCCGATTACAGGTGGGACAGCCTCAGAGAGGTGAGGGATACCCCACGGCCAGACCAGGGCGAGGAAAGACGGGCACTGAGCGCGAAATTTAAGGAGGCACCCACTTGCAGGGTTGGCCCAGTGCAGGGCCGGGGCTGGAGTGTGAGTGCCTCCTTAAATTCACACCCTAAAAGCCTCCTTGCCTCAGTTTAGCCACTGCACACACCGCCCAGCAGTGCCCCTGGGATTCAAACGCAGGCCCATCTGGATTCAAAGACCTCGTCATACCGCCCATCCTGGTGTGGACACAAGTAACTCTACCTGTAACAGTTTGTACAAGGGACTGCGCACCAACATCCTCGAGAGCCGAGATCACAGGTCACCAAAGGGCAGTGTCAGCTGCAGGAACCCGGCTGAGTAGCATGGAGGTGTGGGGAGTGCACACGCACACGCGCGCACACACACACACACATGCACACACACACCGGCCCTCCCCTGCCCTGAGAGAACCAACCCGCGATCATGTAATCACAGGGTAACCCAATCTCCTAGAAGGAAAAACCATTTTGTAACCGTCCCCGAAAGGAAACGTGAGCACACGAAATCTGCTCCGTCTATTTTAAACCTACGTTATTGATCCATTTGTCCTGGGACAGAGAACGTAGAGCGTATTTTTCATCAAGGTGAAAACCGAAACCGGAGTTGCGAGTCAGTGCCCTGGCCCCCCTGCAGCCCCGCTCTGCCCTGCCCGGGCCCCGGCCCGACGGAGCGCCCGCCAGGGCCGGAAGGGCACACGCGTGTGCGAGCAGTTCGCCCACCGCGTCCACGGCTGCGAGGCGAGAGTCACTCCCCGTGTCGAAAGCTCTCTTCCCTGACCTGCCATTGGTGGGGAGGATGTATGGGAATTCTACAATGTCTGAGTTTGTCAAAATTACCCCAATTATGAGCGATATTATCCAAAATGGCTCTTTTCCCTTGCTAGTCACGATTTCCCATCGTAATTTCCATTTTCATCTGAAAAGCATTTTTACCAAAAATAAAATGGTGTATTTTAGTTTGAAAATGAGCATCAGCCAGGTGTTGGCCATGTGGCCTATTGGACCTGAGTTGATCTAATGCACATCTGTCAGAAGCCACCGACCTCAGGATGGTGAGGGCGGGGGAGATGGCGAACAGGCGTGAGAAGAGGAGCCGGTTCTGATATGCCAGCAGTGGGTAAGGTTTCCGGCAGCCCAGTGCCGAAGATCTAGCCAGGCAAACCAGACAGAAAATTGGCCCTTAAATTTCTAATGTTTTTAGCTTAGTCTAAGAAAACAATGAACTCATATTTCAGTTCAGGTTTCCATCCCAAGTATGGTGTTTCCATCTTCCCCAGCAGAGGAACAGAGAATGGCAGGTTTTGCATGGAAGGTGACCCTTCATCACTCGAATTCTCACCGAGTCATTAAATAGTGACCTTGGGGAAGTTACTGAGCCTTGAAGCCTCTGGTTAGTCCCGCAGATCCTGGGGCCCAGCTCCAAGCCTGCTGAAGCAGAGACTGCCTTTCAACAGGACCCCCAGGCAATTCCTGGGCAGGCTAGACTCTGGGACGCACTGGGAACCCCAAGATCAGGGACAAGAGCAGGGACATAATGCTCACCCCATTACAGTGATGGAGTGCTCACAGTGTGCTAAGCAAATGCTCTGTTCCAAGTGCTGTCATTACTCTCACAGTAACTCCGAAAGGAATGCACAATTATCCCCATTCTACAGATGAGAAAGTTGACACTCAGGAAAGCTCAGTAACTTCTCAAAGGTCACTATTTAATCATGACAGAGCCCAGATTCTGTCTCGAGTCTCTCTGATACCAGAACCGGAGCCTCGCCTGCTAGGCCCTGGGGTGCACTTCAGAAGAATCTAGCAACGAAGAATGCACCCGCTTTCTAGAACTGCTTCGATTCCGCGGTGTGGTTCTTGGGCCCAACGATACACTACGGCCCTCTTTAGGTGCTTCAGAAACCTTTCCTGGGGGAATGAAAACCTCTTCAAAACTTCTTCAAAACTAGTTGTGGACACTCCTATAGTTACAAAAAAAAGGGGAAAACTGTCTACATTTTCCCCCAAATCACTGGCTATAAATATAACCAAGACATTGCAAACCATTAAAGGACACTCAGTGGAAAAAGACCATTCAATGTAGCAGTCCACTGAAAAGTGCCTTTAAATTAGTATCGCTGATCAATTCTCATGTCACTGATAAGTAGGGCTGATGAGCTCTCGATATGAGAAGCCCTTCCCCTACCCTCAGACCCTGAGCCTCTCAGAAGCAATAACGGTGGTGTTGTTTTGTTAAAACTTCACTTTTCTAGAGCAGTTTTAGGCTCACATCAAAACTGAAAGGAAGGTACAGAGATTTCCCATAAGCCCCTCTGCCCCCACACGTGCACAGTTTCCCAATTATCAACATCCTCACCAGAGTGATACATTTGTTACCACAAACAAACCTGCACTGATACACCCAGAGCCCAGAGTTTTCCTTACAGTCACTCTTGGTGGTGAACATTCTATAGGTCAGGATACATGTATAACAACATGCTAGCATCATACAGAGGAGTTTCACTGCCCTAAACATCCCCTCTGCCCCATCTGTTCATCCCTTCCTCTCCTTTTACCCCAGAAAGCAGCTGATTTTTTGTTTTTGTTTTTATTGTCTCCATAGTTTTGCCTTTTCCAGAATGTTCTGCAGTTGGAATTGTACAGTATACAGCCTTTTCTGCATGGCTTCTCTCACTTAGTAATGTGCATTTACATTTCCTCTGTGTCTTTTCACGGTTTGATAACTCATTTCCTTTTAGTGCTAAATAATATTTCGTTGTCTGGCTGAACCACAGTTTATCCATTCACCTACTAAGGACATCTCGGGTGCTTCCAACTTCTGGCTTCCTCTATAAATAAAGTTGCTATAAACATTGGTGTGCAGGTTTTTCTGTGGGGAAGTAAGTTTTCAACACTTGTGGGTAAATACCAAAGAGCACAATGGCTGGATTGTATGGGAAGGGTGTGTTTAGTTTTGAAAGAAACCGCTAACGTCCAGAATGGCTGTACCATTTTGCGTCCCCTTGAAGGCATCTTTTCCGTCTTACATCTCTGGGTCCTTACGCCATAGCTCATAGGTAGCACCCAGCACTCAGCAGGTATCTGTGGAATAATGAAGGAATGAATGGGTGGCGGACTGTTCAATCACTAAGCATTCCCTTACTTAGCAAATATTTATGGAGCACCAACAAACCCGGACATTGTGCTAGGTATTCGAGACAAAACCTTCAGAATAGCTGGGGAGCTCACAGATAAGGGGTGCAGCCTGCCTCTGTCGCCACGTCAGCCTCTGCAGGTCTCTTCCATCATCCATAGGATGGAAAAGTAAGAGTTACTTTTTAGGGTGGTTGGCCAGGGAGACTAAAACAATGTATATAACGGTACTCCTGTGCTTATCACATAGTATAAGCTCAAAAGCAGTAGCTACAATCATTGATATCATTTGTTCATGATAAAAGATTTATCGCCTTTTAAACATTTACAAAAATGGGTGTAAGTCCTGCCCTTCAAAAACCCCCTTTCCTTTCAGGTGACGTCAGTCTCACGGTGGCCCTCCTTAGAGCAGACAGGAGGAGCAGACAGGCATCCAGTGTCTCCCAGCGCCCCTGGTTGAAAGGCGCTTTGGGGAAACCGGCTGTGTGGGGACGAGCATCTTCCCTTCGCTGGGGTGGAGCCAGCCTGAGCAGCAGTCCGAGTGGCCCTTGCCGAGGTTTGCCACCTCCCAGAGAAATAAAACTCAATTTACTGTGACGTTACCATGGTGCGGGGGAGGAGGAGTCCTTTTCCCAGCAGTTACCAGGTGTGGCTCTGCCAATGGACACCTTACCAGACACATCTGAAAAGGGAAACGAGCTACAGTTCAGGTATCTTTCTTTGCAGCATCCTCCACCAAAACCAAGCAAAAGTAACTCAACCCCTGGAAGAGAGCAAAGCAGCCACCATGAAGCAGCCACAGCCATCCCGGGCATGGCTTCTAGACGTGTGTGCCAGGCCCCTGCGCTTCCCACTGCCCCCCACAGCCTGGCACCTCTCGGGCTATGGCTCCTCCCTGCTGGCAGGGCCTCCCGAGGCGGGCTCCCAGAGGCTCTGGTGATGGGTTTGGGATCCATGTTCAAACAAACCGAGATGTTTTCTTGTCTTAGTTAAGAGTGTGGCTTCTGGCTCATCCTGGCTGTACCTCTCGTTAACTGTGTGACCTTGGATAAATTATCCACATCTTGGCTGTCTCGTTGTCTCCAACTTTGAAGTGAGGATTATAACAGTATCTCATCATAGCATCGTTTCCAAGAAGTTAAAAAACATGTCACAAATATAGAGTGCAGAGTAGTCAAAGCTCTAACTCATGAAGTAGGGGTTCGACAGGTTGGTAAAAGTGGTTCAAAGAACATTGGAGGAACTGAGATTTTATAGGCACTAGAAAGAATATCAGAATACAATTGCCAGATTAGATATATAACTGGTTAACGTCCTACAGCAACAAATCTATAATCGTTGGAGTTATCTTTTTCACTAGGAAGAAAACATTTGCATCTCTAACAATCAAAACCTACATGTTGAAGAGTCTGGGCCCCATTCAATAATAAATAGTAAGTAAAACAAAGGTACCCCTAGCACTGTACCATCAACAATGGCAGACATTAGCTCATATGGCTATTTAAATTTAAGTTACATTTTTTTTGTTGCTGAAAACACTTTATTGTTTCCATTTGGTCCAACGCATGGGAGAGGGCTCCAGGGTGCCTCGTGGTTTCAGGGAGAGACTCAGGCTGAGGCCGGACTCCAGGGGGTGCAGAGGGACCCCTCTAAGGTCTCTGGACTCCAAAGCTCCTGGTTGTGCTTGAGGGTGAGCCTTTCGAAGAGACACTCGGCCAGCCCAGCCTGGGGGCCGCCAGCCTACGGAGGTGAGTCGGGTGGTCTAAGTCAATTAAAACGAAAGGAAATTTCAAATTCAGTTTCTCAGCAGTCCCGTTTGAAGTGCTCCGGAGCTCGGTGTAGCCAGCGGCGGCTGGACGAGAGGGCAGAGCCGAGAGCCCCTGGCGGGTGAATGCTCTCGGAACCAGCAGTGGAGAAGTCCTGGGTGGGGGCATCAGCTCCCTGTGGGTGCCTACACACAGTCTCACGAATGTAGCGGCTGAAGTCAGCACACGTTTATCATCTCAAGGTTCTGCAAGGCAGAGTGGCTTAGCTCATCGGTCTCTCCGTTCCAGGCTTCCCAAGGCCGAGGTCTGGGCCCGCGCTGGGAGGCTGCGAGGAGACCCCACTCCCAAGGCCTGGGGTCCCCTCCCTCGAGTGGAGGTCTGCGGTCCCTCTCCTCGCTGGCTGTCAGCGGAGGCTGGTCCTGCTCCTAGAAGCTGCTTGCGTTCCTTCTCCTGCTATCCAGGTGGTCCCCTCTGGCAATCCCTCTCACCCCTCAAATGTCTCTGACCCCCCTTCTGTCGTGTCTCAGGGACTAGCAACCACTGGAGATGGTTCTCTGCTCCTGTTAAGGGCTCCAGGGATCAGACTTTGCCCGCCTGGACAATGCAGCGTCGTCTCCCTCTTAAATTCTGTAGTCTGAATTACTTCTGCAAAGTCCTTCTGCCAGGTAACGTCACAAATTCACAAGATGCAGGAATTAGGGTGTGGATATTGTTTGGAGGGGGCATTGTTCTGCCTACCACAGCGGGCATGTTGGACAATGTTGAGTCTGACCTCAAGAGAATAAACAGTCATCTCCTCGTCTTAATTCCAAGCACTGGATACCTTCTCTTGATGGGTTCCTAGCGCCCCGCTCGTGAGGGTTAAAGGTATGAACCCACTGAGGTGCTTGGAACAGGGCCCGGTGTAGAGTAAGCGCCACCTGCCTGTGCCATTCAACTTTCTGTGCCCATCTCCACACCCGCTAGAATCCAGTCGCACCTGTGCCTCCGGTGTGAGGTTACCGTGAGGATGAGAAGCTAACCCCGGTGAAAATTAAGTACAGTGTCCTACACAGGGCCAAGTCCCAGACGCCTCTGGCCTTGGTGGAGGAACAAAGGTGGTGGAGTCAGCAAACACAGCCCTGCTTCCTCGGGGGGGGGGGGCAGTCCCCTTCCCCCCAGCCCTGCCTCTCAGGACGGACAGCCACAGACTCACAGAGGCCCAGTGTGGGCAGCTCAGGGTGAGCAACACCCTCCCTTGATGAGCTGTCTCAGCAGAATGCCCACACTTCCTCCCATGGGGCACAGGGGACGGGGTCTGCGGGCATGCAGGCCGGAGGGGACACGGGGAGTGGAGGCTCCGGGAATAAGGCCTGTGGGTCCCCCCCTCACCAGGAAGCCAGAAGGGCCATTGAGGTTCAAGTCTTCCTCTCTGTAGCCTTCTGTGGTTGAAAATCATGTGCGAAGGGCAGATGTTATTGGCCTTTTGTTAACTGCTGGACTCAAGACCTTCAGATCTTGACCTGGTCTTGCCCGTGAGGCCTTTTCTGCCTCTCCAGTGGGCACTGCCCCTCCCTCTGTCGTGCCCCTGCTGTACCCACAGGGACTCCCAGCGGCAGGATTTCTACCCTTCGTAGGCCTCATCTTTGTTGCAGGTGCAAATCTCAGGAGAGTCCTGGACACGTGTATGTGAGAAATGCACCTGTCTTTCCAGAACTCGATGCCGTTTCTACCTGAGCCCCATTTCCACAGCGAGGCTGTCAGCGATATGGGGTCTCCCACCCCCATCTGCCTGGTGTCTCAGGCACAACTGAGATCAGCAACGAGCCGAGGCTGTTGGGAGGTGCTAGGCTGGGAGGATGGCCCGGCCGCTGCGCCACCTGGGCTGGCGCGTCCCGCGTGCGTGGCGCTCAGCAGCTGGTTCCCGGGACACTCCTGGACCCACCCCGAGTCCTGCCACGAGAGGGACTTACCCCTACGTCTTACTGCCGCGCATACACAGCAGTCCGTAATTAGTTGCTCCGCCGTGCGGGCTCTAGGACCCATCGGAGCCATCCCCGTCCCATCTGCACAGGTACCTGAGAAGCCCCAGCACTTGGCTGGGGAGGCGGCTCTGGAAACCATCTTCCCCAGCACAGGCTCGCAGATGCTCGCAGCCCTCAACACCTCTCTCTTCCCCGGGCAGGGCGCAGCCAGCCAAGCCTGCTTCCCGCCCGGAGAGGCGACTCTCCCAGACTGGTCACATGGATAATCACTTAACACTAATTACTCACTTGTGTCAGAGAGATGGCCCCAAACATCTGGTTCCGATAAGCCCCTCCTCCTCCCCTACCCCAGCCTGAAATGTTCCACCAAATGTTGCAGGAAGAAGCACAAGCTGTAGGGCCTCGCTGCTGGTCAGTGACCAGCTGTACCGCGGCAGGGACCACACCGGCACCGGCCCGGAGGGTCTGATTTCAGTGGGATCGGTTCCCATTCAGGGCTGGATGCTCCCACTCCTCCCTCTCCGGCTCCCCAAGAGAAGCATTTCACCCTGAAATCAGGGGCTGTCACCGAGCTTCGGGTGCAGGCACCGTGCACTCTTCCTTGGTCGCTCCACCTCACCTGCCCCTTCCTTCCCTGGGTTACTCGGTAACCCTTTATCGGAGTTCCCAGGCCCAGGGCACAAAGCGGGCCACATCTCAGACAATGCCCACAAAAGGGAACCCTTGTGCACTGTTAGTGGGACAGCAGATTTGTTCAGCCACCATAAAAACAGTGTGAAGATCCCTCAGAAAACTAAAAATAGGTCTCCATTCCACAAGCATTTCCACTTCTGGGTATTTATCCACAGAAATAATTCAAAAACATATGTGCTCCCCTATGTGCACTGCAGCTTTATTTACAAGGGCCAAGGTAAGGACCCCACCAGAGGTACAGCCATACAATGGAATATTACTCGGCAATAAAAAAGAATACAATCTTGCCATTTGTGACAACATGGGTGGACCTAAAGGATATTATGCTAAGTGGCATAAGTAGACAGAGAAAGACAAATACGGCAGGATTTTGATTACATGTGAAATGTACAAAAACAAAACAAAGGAACAAACAAAACAAAAGCAGGCTTATCAAAACAGAGACCAGAGGGATGGCAACAGGAGGGGCAGGGAGGAGGTACAGGGGGATATGTCACTGACATTGTGATAGATCAGCACAGTAACAATTACTAAAATCAGTGGGGTGATCACACTGTAAGTATAAAAATGCTGAATCAGTATAGTACACACCTGAAACTAATGTCAGTAATATAATATTATATACCAATTATACATAATTTTTGAAAAATAAATTTTAGAGAAAGTTTTCAGTATGACCTATGGCAACCCTCTCTCGAAACAGAGTAGTCCTGGGGACGGGAGGTGACACCCACAGCCACACGAAGACTGCAGCCGCGCAGCCAGACTAGAACCAGCATTGCTGACCTCTCACACCCATGAGGAAACGGAGGCCTGAGACGTACAAGCGCAGCTGGCCGAGGATGTCAGCTGAGACACACAGACTTTCCATCCTCTTCAAAGTTGCCATCGGTCCCCCAAACCAAGGAGAAAACCTTTGTTTTGTGCCGGCTGCTGTTGTTGCCCCAGCAACTGCATTTCTACCAGTAAAGAGATCCTCATTGTTAATCTGGTTGCTAGTCTAAGCAACTTAGAATTTTCCAGAAACTCCAGGGCAGCTACCATGCTAAGACTCGTCGGCTCCTGCCCACCAGGCAGGGCTTGAAAAGTACCTGGATGTTCGAGGTGCCTGTGCCTCCTTCCTTCTTTTTAATTCTCTGTGGCTCCTCTGCGTCTATTCCAGCCCATCTGTCTGCGTCCGTCTCCCCTCCGGACTGGGAGTGCTGGCCCTTCCCGTCCTGGCTCCCATTCACAGCTCCTCTCCTCGCACTACTGCCAAGTTTTCTGGCCAATCTCTCAGCCCCCGTCCACCACTGTCGATGGAGTGTCTATAAAATGCAGACCTCGTCGGGACGTATGCCCCACCCACCCTGCTTCAGTCCTCATGGCTTCCCACAGCTAGAAAGAACCCTGAGAACTTCACTGGCAAGACCTTCCTCGATCCAGCACCAACCGATCTTTCCAGCCTCGCCGGCCAGCAATCCCCATGGCCCACCCTGTCCAATGATCCCATGGAACTAAAGGCCACACTCCTTGCCACAACCACCACCGTCCTGTGTGTCCTCGTTGCTATCATGTTGTACATTGTTTGCTAAACTACTCTGAGAGTCCTTATGGATACAAACTAGGTGTTGTTCATCCTTCATTACTTAGGTTCTCGATCCAATTAGCTTAATAAATCAATGCCAAGACCTTTATGACTTAATCAATGCCAAGATATTTTAAATATCTCTATTTCTGATTCCTAACATGTGTGATGGCATATAATAAACACTCATATTAGGTCTGAGAAAAAAAGAAAGAAAGAAAGGAAGGAAGGAAGGAAGGAAGGAAAGAAGGAAGGAAGGAAGAAAGGAAGGAAGGAAGGAAGGAAGGAAGGAAGGAAGGAAGGAAGGAAGGAAGGAAGGAAAAAGAAAAGAGAAGGAAAGAAAAGAAAGAGAAGAAAAGAAAGAAAAGAAAAGAAAAGGAAAAGAAAAGAGAAGAAAAGAAAGAAGAAGGAAAAGAAGAAAAAGAAAGAAAAGAGAAGGAAAGAAAAGAAGAGAAGAGAAAAGAAAAGAGAAAAGAAAAGAAAAGAAAAGAAAGAGAAGAAAAGAAAAGAGAAGGAAAGAAAAGAGAAGGAAAGAAAAAAAGGCAAACTTGCCTACACTTTCTCCCCTTCATTTTCACCCTCTACGTGCATCTTCTGCTAAACGCCTCCACTTCGCATTCGCTGGGCCATTTCTTAACTTTAGGGTACTCCAGGTGAAGGGGTTGGAGCAATATTTGCTGTGCAAGGCAGAATTTTTTTTCCTACATACACCCATTAAAGCCATCAATAAATTAGATTAGTGGTTTTGACATTTTTCTGCCTACTTGCTGAGCTAAGCCTCTAAATAGAGGCTCTATAGTCCTTTCTTATAGCCCATCTCAGTGTTTATAAGGTGGTAGAGGTTGTGGGACTTACCTGTCGCTGGGCCAAGGTCAGAGGGAGCAAAGAACAGCTTTATTAGACTTTGGAAAAGTTCCCAATGGGAGACTCCTTCTCACATATATCGTTGTAGCTGGTAAAATACCTTCTAGCAGCTTCTAACCCTGCTGAAAGGGTGGGCCGTGGCCAGTAACCCTCACCTAATATATCAACATAAATCTTACTCCTATCACCTTTTATTCCTTACTCTTTCTCTCCGCGGCTGGGCGGCATGAGGTCACTAGGAAATTGTTAGAGTTCCCTTCCCCCAGGACCAAAGAACACACTTCACATTTCAGTTCCTGCTACTCAGATTCATTACAGGAGGGGATTGGGGTTTATGCGAGTGGTATGGCAGAATCCGAGGCTCCTAGAAGCAGGGGAGTGTTAAAAAATCATCTCTCTGAGTTTCTCGTTTTACGCCGGAGGAAGCAGGAGGTCTGGAGGGGATGAGTCCTCTTGGGTCGTAAGCAGAGGTAAACTGGCTAAACAAGCCTTCGGAAACCCACTACCCACATGGCTTGGCTCAGTCTGCGCACCAGATCTTGACTGAAATAGACAATGCTGTGTCTGTAGCTCGGGCGTCTCTGCCGAATGACACCTGTAGGGGTCTTTAAGGCAGGACCCGACAGCGGGGTTTATTCAAAAGCACTTGCTCCCTGCTCTAAAATGAAAACTAGTTATTTTTTTCTCAAGTAACAGATTAAGCTTGTATTCATACAAAATGATCAGCTTCTAGCTCCTCCTGGCTGAGAAACCAAGGAGAGTCCTGTGCTGCAGTCAGAGAGACCCCTGCTGCTGTCTGTTCTTCAAGGCTCATCAGCCCTCCCGGGGCCCCACAGGGTTCTCATTCCCTGGGATCCCCACTTCCTTTCTGAGTCAGGGGCACAGTTTCAGCTCTGGCTTGTGCTTGTTTCTAAGCTTCTTTGCTATGGCAACAAAAGGCCAGTTTCATAGTTGACAACGTATTACAAAAAGGTTCAACGGGGCCCTGGCCGGTTTGGCTCTGCAGTTAGAGCGTCGGCCCTTGGACCAAGGAGTTGCGGATTCGGTTCCGGTCAAGGGCACGTATCTCGGTCGTGGTTCATCCCCAGCCCTGGTCGGGGGCAACCAATCGATGTGCCTCTCTTACATCGATGTTTCTCTCTTTCTCCCCCCTCCCCCACTCCATCTGAAGATAAATGGGAAAATGTCCTTGGGTGAGGATTAAAATAATAATAATAATAGCAATAATAAAAAGGTTCGGTGGGGCACCAGGGTGGAGTCCAATGTACAGGTGGTTTGCTCCATTGGCTGGAAGCAGGGTGACTTGATATTTTCTGTGTGCTATTAATAAATACTCACCGTAAGTGAGGCTAGTCAGGGTTTTTCCTAATTAACCATTTCATGCCTCTTATTCATGGACTGCATTAGCAGGGAGGAAGGATTCCTTGGGGAGTTTTTGTGATTTTTTTTTAATGTAGCTCGATCTGGTTCAATAACTTTCCAGAAAATAATTTACCTAAATTAAAAGAGTGGTTTTTCCCTTTGGACAGTGCTTGATACCTCAACCTACTGAGATCCAGTCCCTTTGAAAAACATTTACTCTGCTAAGTGCTGGACTCACTAAGCTCTGAGCTAAAGACATTACTATTATTTCATTAATTCTCACAACAACCCTATGAGATCGATACTGCTATCATTGCTCTCTCACAGATAATGATGCTAAGGCTTAAAGAGGCTCAGCTGTGCAACAACACACACGTTAGGTGGCAGAATTCGATCCATTTGGCGCTACAGCCAAAGCAGAGCGTTGAGTCCTTGCCCCACAATGCTCAGCACCTGGAGTCTTGGGCGGTGCTGTGCTCCTGTGCTCAGTGCTTAGGAGACCTAGGCTTTAATGGCGAGAAAGGCTGCTCAGAGGGCACTCTTTCCCGACTGCCAGTGCGAGCCGCGTCCTCTCCAGCATGACCTGGAACCTCACGTATCCTTTCTTCTGCCTCTAATCTGTTTGGCTTTAGTCCCCCAGAGCCTCAGCACTGTGGCAGGCTCACCCTTTGGCAAGGCTGGAGATGACAGTAGGGTGTATTAAACTCACAGGTTTACCTGTCAGTGACCGAGGAGGAGTCAGATCCCGATGGAAAAGATTCATGTCAGAAAACTCAACCGAGTGTCTTTAAAGTCTGGGACACAGATATGTGAACCCACTTTGCCCTTTTCGTATACCCTTAAGTTTAGGTGCACCATGGATTTGTGGTTCACACTCTATTCCCAAGCCTAGCTCTGTATACCTTTTCTACCTCATTCCGTACTTCAGATTTATTTTATTCTGCTGTTGCTGGGTGAAATGTTCTGTAGATGTCTGTTAGATCTGCTTAATTTATAGTCTTGTTCAAGTCCTTTTTCTTCATTGGTCTTTTTCCTAGTTGTTCTATTCATTATTCAAAGTCAGGCATTGAAGTCTTCAAATATTATTGTTGAATTGCCTTTATTTTCCTTCAACTAGGTCAGTTTTTGCTTCATGTAATTCGGGGCTGTATTGTTACTTTTACTTTAATTATAGGTTTATAATTGTTATATCTTCTTAACAAATAAACCCTTTCATCTAAATACAATACCCTTATTTGTCTCATATAATAGTTTTTATACTTAAAGTTTACTTTGTCTGATATTAGTATAGACACTCAACTCTCTTTTGGTTACTGCTTGCATGGTATAACTTTTTCAATCCTTTTACTTTCAACCTATTTGTATCTTTGAATGTGTTTCTTTTGTAGACAACATTTAGTTGGATAACATTCTTATCTATTCTGCCCATCTCTGTCTTTTAATTGTAGTATTTAATACATTTATATTTAATGTAATTACTGGTAAGGTAGAGGTTACGTCTGCTATTTTGCTATTTTTTTCTGTATGTCTTATTTCTTTTTTCTTACTCTATCTCTAAACCTTTGCCTTTTCTTGCAATGATTAATAATAGGTATTTATTTTTTTAGTCTCATATTTTAATCCTCTTGTTTCTTTCGCTATTTTTTCAGCCATTTTCTTCATGGTTGTCCTGGAAATTGTAATACGTATGTAATGTATAACAATCTGGTTCAGATTAATACCAACTTAATTTTAATAGGATACAAATTTTGCTCTTGCAGAACACCATTCCCTTACCTCTTCTTTCGTCGTCGTACAAATTATATTTCATATATTTCATGCCATCCACACAGATTTATAATTATTGCTTTATGCAGTTGTCTTTTAAATCAGGCAGGAGGGAAAAAAGTTACAAATAAAATATATATTTATACTGTGTTTTATATGTAGTTACCTTTACTGATGTTCTGTATTTCTCATGCAGGTTTGAGTTACTCTCAGATGTCCTTATGTCAGTCTAAAGGATTACTTTAGTGTTTTTATAAAGTGAATATGCTGGTAAATTTTTCTGGTTTTGTTTATCTTGGGGTGTCTTAATTTTACCTTTTTTTTTTTTTTTTTTTAAGGATAGTTGTGTGAGGTTAAAAAAATTCTTGGTTGATACTACTTTTTTAGTACCTTGAATATGCCATCCCACTGCCTTCTGGGCTCCGTGGTTTCTGTTGATAAATCAGCTATTAATCTTATTAAGGGTCCCTTGTACTCTCTCTTCCTGCTTTCAAGATGCTGATTTTGGTTTTGATTATAATAATGTTGACGTGTATAACTCCTCAACCTTAGCCTATTTGGAGCTCATTACACTTTTTAGATGTGCACATTAAACTTTTTCATTATATTTGAGAAGTGTTTAGCCTTTACTTCTCAAATATTCTTTCTTTTTCCCTATCTCTTCTCCCTACCCTGCCCCACATTTTTGAGACTCCTATTATATGTAAGTTGGTATGCTTAATGCTATCACACAGATCTCTCAGGTGCTGCTAATTTCTCTTAATTCTTTTTTCTTTCTGTTCTTTAGACTGGATAATTTCCATTATTTGTTTTCAAGTTTGTTGATTTTTTTTCTCCTTGCTTGTTTAAATCTAATGTTGATCCCTACAGTAAATTCTTCATGTAGTTATTGTAACTTTCAACTCCAGAATTTCTATTTTGTCTCTTTTTATAATTTTCATCTCTTTATTCATATTATCAATTTGCTACAACATCATTTTCATGCTTTCTTTTAGTTATTTAGACATGTTTTCCTTTAGTTTTTTGAATATTTAAAATAGCCAATATAAAGTCTTTGTCTAGTAAGTCTAACATCTAGGCTTCCTTGGTTTTTGGCAACTGCTTTTTCTCCTCTATAAGAAACATACTTTCTTGCTTCTTTGCATATCTCATAAATGTTTGTCAAAACTGGGTATTTTAAATAATATGGCAATTCTGGATATCAGATTCTTCCCCCATCCTCCAACCAGGGTTTATTGTCATTGCTATTGTTTGTTTAGTGAGTTTACTGAACTAATTCTGTAAAATCTGTATTATTTGACATGTATCAACAATAAAGTCTCTGCTTTGTTAGTTTAGTGGTCAGCTAATTATTAGACAGAGATTTCCTTAAACTATTGGAACCAATAAGTTTCTCAGTTTTGCCAAGGAGTTCTGTGTAATTGCTGATTATGCCTTCAACACTCAGATATTCAGCTAACAACTCTGTCTTAGCTCTAATTTCCCCCTGAGAAGAGCCTCAAAGTCAGCCACAGATGAGAGCTCAGAGCCTTCTCAGTTCTTTCCTCAGCATTCACACAGGCCAAAGCATGCATGTGGGCTTCTAAATTCTCAGGCATATTTCAGAGTTTTTTAAAGCCTCATATGGAATGTTATTCTCCAGCTTTTTCTTTTTTTTTTTCTTTTTCTTTTTCTTTTTTTGGTTAGACTAATGATTTGTCCCAGTTGTTATCCACTCTCTTAGGCAGCCATGATATTAAGCAATTGACCTTCACTGTTTTCAACAAGTGTCCCTAAGAGAAAAACTTTTCACACTAGGTGAGTTCTGAATCAGCTAAATAATGAGTGTCTTCCAGGACACTACCAGACAAATCAAATAAAGGCAATTCTATAGAAACAAGGCTTTGAAAGAGTTCCAGTCCTGTTCTTCTCTCTCTGGTGGATGGCAGGCTACTAGTTTCACTGTGATCATAGGCTGCTAGTGTTCAAGCTTACCATGGAGCTAGAAATAAGAGGGTGGGAATTGAGAACATTAAAACTCCACTGTTCATATCAACTTCTCATACTAATATTCAGCTGTGTTTTTTTAAATAAATGCTCCCTGGATTGCTTCAAGCTTTTGGTTAATTTCCTCTGATTTGAAAGAGTTGGTTCTGACAATTTCTGTAAACGGCCTCATTGTTTTTAGGGGGAGGCTCTTCGGAGGCTCTAATTCCCCCACTGTCACTGAGGGCCGAACCAGACTCATTTCAAGTCAATGTTTCTTGGCTCTGTTTGACCCATTTCAGTTTCTGGCTGCTCTGTTTCTGCTCCTTTCCATTCCAGTTTCCTCATTCCCCATTTTCAATCAAAACATTTTTTTTCCTACCTCAGGTGTTTAAATATTCTTTCATTTCCAATGTCATTGGATTTACTGTGGGGTGTTATCCTCTCTCACCCAAATTACTATAACAGTGTCCAAACTGGTCCCTTTGCAGCATGTCTTATTCTCTTCTAATCCATTCACCACCCCACAGCGAGGTTGACCATTTTATTTATTTATCTATTTATTTATTTATTTATTTATTCATTCATTCATTCATTCATTTATTCATTCATTCATTCATTCATTTATTTTGGTACGTGCCCCTAGCGGGAACTGAACCTGGGACTCTCTGATCCGCAGGCTGACACTCCAACTGCTGAGCCAAACCGGCCAGGGCGAGGTTGACCATTTTAAAACGTAAATCTGGTTGTAGCTCCCATTGCTTAAGCTCTTCCATTGGTCCACATCACCTGAAGGATACAGTCCAGTCATTGCCATGTCAGGGCACACAAGGCCCTCTTGCTTTTACCCTGAATTCCCATTCTGCCCTTGCAGCTCTTACTTACCCCAGCCACACATAAGTGTGGAATTCCATATAAATTCTGTACTCTTTCCTTACTATTCTTGCCCCTTGCTCTCCTAGTGAATTCATTCATGTATCCACTCAAAACATATTTTCTAAACACCTACTATGTGTCAGGCTCTATGGAAGGCCCAGGAGAAAAAAAAGTGAGCAAGACAGGCAACGTCCCTCTCCCTGAGGCTGTCACATCAGAGCAAGACACTAACAATAAACAAGTGAATTAAGCCCTGGCCGGTTTGGCTCAGCGGTTAGAGCGTCGGCCTGCGGTCCGGAGAGACCCGGGTTCGGTTCCCGCTAAGGGCACGTACTTCGGTTGCAGTTTGTCCCCGGCCCTGGTTGGTCGTGCGGGTGGCAGCCACTCGATGTGTCCCTTCACGTCGATGTTTCTCTCTCTCTCTCTCTTCCTCTCTCTCCCTCCCACTCTATCTGTACAAAATATGGAAAAATATCCTCAGGTGAGGATAAAAAAAAAAAAAAAAAAACAAGTGAATTAATAAACAAACTGGATAATTTAGAATGCTGTAACTGCAGTAAGGGGATTAAATGGGGTGATAGTAACAGAAAGAAAAAAAAAAAAAACTTTCATCATCACTTTGAGAAGGAAAGTTCTCCCTAAAAAAGAAATATTTGAGCTGAGACCTAAAGAATGACCAGGAGCCAATAAGGCAGGAGGGGAAAGAGACTCTCAGTGCAAAAGCCCTGCGACCAAAATAAAACCCAGATAGAAATTAAAATAGAGAAAAATTACCCCAGAAACCTCCACGCATTCCAATGAACACACACACATGCGCACACTTAACTTAGGTTCCTCAAGTGAGTAACTGCTGAATGGACCAGCTGACAGATGGGAAATCCTTGCACAGAGCTATGACAAGGGGAAGTCTGTGGGGAAAGGTGGTGTTATTTAGCTGGCCCACCCCTGCTGAGTGAGTTCAAAGTTTCCTTTGGATCCATTCCCACCTGAACTTCCACCCTATGAGCTAAAAAGGCCTTTAACATTCATGTTTTATACAAAGAAAGAGATGAGGATTAAGTAGCAGCTGCTTAGGGTTGGATGTAGAGAAGAAACACATATATGCTTGGTTGTAAAATGACTATATTTTTAAAAGAAACTTAAAACCCTCCATCCATGCCTCTCAGAATTGTGATCCAGTTAAGGAGTGTTGGGTAAGCAAAGTCCTTCAAGGGAAATGGCAAGAGGAATGAGAAAGTGTTCCACAAATAGGGAAAGAGGGGTGTTGAATGAGGAGGTGGTAGGCTCTTGCAACTGAGTATCCAGCCCGCAAACGCAGACGCTGCCGACATGGAGAATTTCGTGTGGAAGTAGAACCACTGCCTGATGGTCCTGGAAAACTCTCCCTGGTGCTAGCCCTCTCTGCATTCACGTAGGTAATAAATGACTATTGGGTGCCTGCAATGTGCCAGCCCCTTCTCTGGGTCAAAAGATACAAGAATGAACAGATAAAGACCCCTTATAGGATTATATTTTAACGTGAAGAAAGTCAGACACTACGTAAATAAATAGGTGACAAGATGTATCCAATGTTAGTGGGTGCTGTGGAGGGGAACCGGGGCAGGAAAGGGAATCAAGAGGGCTGAGAGGTTCTGCTTCTAGACCAGAGGGAGTAACAGGAACCAGCCTTCCCCTTCCATTTAAAACAACTCAGAAATCTGGTCAAAATATCTAGAAAACTGGTTTTCAAGTCATTTGATGTCAGGTGATACATCAGAGACAGGAGACAAGAAACAAACAGAAGTTGGCTTACTGCCTGGAGAGTGTCCAGGCTGGGGTGCAGGGAAGAGGAACACAGGTAGTACGTCCTGACTTAAGAAGATGGAGCTGAGAGTCTGGGGAGACCAACGCAACTAGAGTTTTCAGGAAAAGAGAGCTGTTCAGAGGGAAAACTCTGGAGATCTGCAAAGTATTTAGCGGGAACAAGAACAGCGAGTGGTAAAAGTATGCCTGCAGGGTTCAAGGTAGTCTACTGTGGTTGAGATGGTCCAGGAGAAAGTAGTAAGAGATACTGAGAGGCAATGGGTTGAGGGCAGCTCAGGGAGGGACTTTCAAACCACTGGAAGGTCCCAGCTCATGTGGCTCAGTGGTTGAGCGTCAACCCACGCGCCAAGAGGTCTCTGGTTCGATTCCTGGTCAGGGCACATGCCCAGGTTGTGGGCCAAATCCCAAGTGTGGGGCATGCAGGAGGCGTCCAGCCGATGTTCTCTCTCATCAATGTTTCTATCTCTTTCTCCCTCTCTCTCTCTAAAATCCATAAAGAAAAAAATGTTTTTAATAATATGAAACCACTGGAAGGACTTTGGGTTTTGCTCTGAGTCAGATGGGGGCTGTGGCCGTTTTGGACGAAGAGGTAGCATGATCTGTCTTGTGTTTTACTTTAAGAGGCTCACTCAGGACTGAGTGGGGAATCAATTTCAGGGGCGTGGGCAAAGGCGAGGCAGCCCCCTGGAGGCTCTTCTCAGTCCAGGAGGAGTCCGTGGGGGTGAGGACCACGGCAGAGCAGTGAAGCTGGTGAGAACATAGCATATTCTGAGCGGTTTTGGGGAGAACAACCCGACTGGTTAATGAGTTTATTCCAGAAAGTAAGACTGTCTTTATAACAGGAAATCTTTCAAATAGACTTGACCTCTGTTATTTCTTTTGATCCATCATACATCACATGTCACGAGCTAACTCAGACCTTTCTCCAAGCAAGACCAGCCATAGTCTCTCTTCATCTCTTCTCTTCAGGGGACCAGAGTGTAGAGACCTGAGACTTTGGTTGGGTTTGGCTATAGTGAAATAGGAATAATAATTGCCTTTGCCTACTTTAGTCTGAAGCCAAACTAACTCAGAAAAAACTGGTGTTCTGTGTAGTCCAGGGCTGTCTTTAGAGTTCTTTAAATTGGAACGTGAACTTCCTTGTAATTATTCCTTGTGCATATTCCCCTTTAGACATTTCGTTAGGAGGCGTGGCAAGAGCTGGAGATGGGATTCAGTTATTCCTGGTTCCTCCGACCGATTGCCGTAATATTCTTCCAGACCCACACATGACTTCCACAGGATGTTATTAATATAATTCACATAGCAATGAACTAATTGAATAAAGCCATGTATCAATTTTAACAAATTCTTAAACAATTTACAATAAAATTCAAAAGCCATATATTGTTTATTTTAAATCTTAGTAAAAGTGAATAGAGGACTATTTCTTTAACATGAGAAAGAATCTTGATCTTAAAATTAATGGACAGAATCATCCCTAACTGTGGTATATCAGAGGAATTCCTATGAAAGTCAGGATAAGACAAGGAAAACAGGTACCCCTACCTTATTTACCATCTTTGTGGAATTTCTGGATAATACAATAAGGTAAAAAAAAAATTTTTTTAAGACTTTTGAATGTCTTATAAGTAAAAAAAATAAAAAAATAAAAAACCTTTATTTATTTGGAAGGTATATTGTTGTATATCTAGAAAACACACCAAAAATAATGAATGAAAACTTTTTTTATATATTTTTTTTACTTCATTGATTTTAGAGAGAGAGGGAAAGATAGATAGAAACATCGATGAAAGAGAGTATCGATTGGCTGCCTTCTTTATGCCCCCTACTGGGAATTGAACCTGGGCACATGCCCTGACAGGGAATCAAACCGGTGACCTCTTGGTGCAAGGTCAGTGCTCAACCACTGCGCCACACTGGCCGGGCTGAAAAACTTTTGAAGTAACAAAATAGTTCAATAATGTGACTGGTTGCAAATATGTATTTTTTTAAGTTTTTTCTACATATCTAAAATAATAAATTACAAGATATAAGATCCCTTTATAATTACAAAAGTATTTTAAATTCTGAAAAGCAATGTGCTAGAATCATATCCAGAGCACTTATATGCCATTTATAGAATTTATACTATATTGACATAATGCAGTGTGCAGATTAACACTTTAATCATGGAGAATTCAAAGGAAAAGGGATAATATTAGAGACTGGCAAGTCAGTTGAGAAGCTATTGATAGTTCTAAGAGAGGATAAGGCTCTGAACTGGGAGGGTAGCAGAAGATGCGGTAAAGAGGAGAAAATTTGGCTGATATGTAAGAGTTAGACTTTCACAGGATGGTAACCATTAAATGAGAGGTGCAGAACGGTTCAGGGTATTTCCTAGCCTGATGCAAATCCCTGACTGAGCAGGAACACAGGATGAAGAGCAGCATCTGGACAGGAGAAAGGACAACGATTCAGACATGCTGTATTTGAGGTGCTGTGAAGCATGAACGTAAAATCCAGGTAACTCGATGTTTGCTTCTTGACTTAGAAGAGAAATTAGTCCATTCATTCTATTAATTCAATGTTTATTGAGATTGTGGCCAGAGATGTAGACTTTACAGTCATCGGCCCACAGAACGTTAGGAATAGGAAGAATATATGAAAGGGGACGAGAAAATGGGCAAAGGGCAGAACTCTAAGGGGTCACCAACATTAACATCAAGCAGGAAAGAGGGAACCATAACAGAATAGGAGAGGAGTGCCCAAGAGATAAAACATAAAACCAGACATAAATTATATTGGATTAATCAAGAAAAATGACCCTTTATTTTCTATTTAAGATAACATTACATAATACCCAAAAGCTGCCCACACTGGCTTCTCAGACCTAATGAACATGTCCTGTTATGATACTTTGGGCTGCAAGGAACAGAAAACACCAATTCCACTTGCTTAAATCAGGAATACGTATTATCTCACTTAAAGGAAGCCCAGAGGCGGAGGCCCTCAAGGGTTGGTTAAGTCAGACAATTACAAATACTAAGTTTTACCGGAGCAAGAACCTGGCTTGGGGTCCCTGTGCTGCCCGTGCCTAGGAAGTAAGTTCCATTCCACGTGGGCACTTCAGCAAGATCATTCGGCTGTCACACCCAAGATGTGTCCCCAGCCAGTTTACCAGGAATGAAGATTGTATTTGGACAACTTTCCTGATTCTTGTCTCTACCTCTCAGTCGGGTTATAATCTGGTCAGGGAAGAAAGACATTATTTGTCAACCCTTTTCAAATTCCAGCAGCCATGATGACTATGTGACAAGATAAAATTCTGGCTCAGTAACTAAGGCTTCCCTTCCCTGAGTCAGGCAGTGAGTAATCAGGCATCCATTACCCCAGGAGGTGATCCACGGAGAATAGAATTTCTAAATGAGTATGCATTAATTCGTAGCACAGAAATGGTCTTGAAAGCCAAGGCTTGTGAATGCAGGATCAACACTTGACAGAGGAAAGTTTTATTTTAGTTCCCAAAGTTTAGCTTGGAATATCAAAAGCCGGGCCCTACGGGACTTTGTACACACATTAATACTACAAGCCAGTGTTTTCAAACTGCAGGTTGCCATCCATTAGTGGACTGTGAAGACCACGTAGTAAGATTGCAACTACCTTTTTATAAATGAGAGACCGGAATAGAATTAAATGCCAGAATGTATTATATATACAAGGATAACTATTGTCTCTTGAATTTTTTATTGCACACATGTGTGTGAGCGTGTGTTGGACCTCAATGTAAAAGTCAAAGCTATTTCTTGCCGTGAGCTGTGTCAATGATTTGAAAGACACTGCATAAGTAATAAGTTTGGGAGACACTGAGGAAGAGTCTGCTCGGCCAGCCTCTCAACAGACAAGGTAAATGAGCTCCCCAGGAAGATGTGTTGGATCAGAGGGAAGCAGAGTCATGCCAGGTTGAAGGGAGGGAAGAACTGCGGGAAAATGCAGCCCCCGCGAGTCATGCCCCCTGACTCACTGGGGAGGAGGAGAGCGTGCGGGGAGAGGAGCAGCAGGTGCAAAGACAAGAAGGTGGGGACACAACAGGCTTTCAGAGGATGAGGGAGACGGCCGTGGAGCTGAGGCGATCCAAAGGGAAGTCCACGTAGTCGGGGCGCCGTTTCTGATGGTCAGTCTGGTGTCAGAATATTTTTGCTCTGGCGAATGGCGTACAGATAACAGGGTGCCCTGGAGGACAATGGAACCAAGTGGCCAGAAGAACTTTTAGAAGTCTCTTGAATAGCTCGACCTGAGGGAATAGACAAGATTTGAATGGAGCCACAGAAATAACAAGTACGACGTAGTCTAGGGCGAACGACGGAGAAAGCTCTTGGCATGGGCAGCACGCAAAGGACGAGAGCAGAACGCTGAGCTAAAAGTCTCCATCTCTTGGGCATTGCAAATAAGTCCACTTGTTACTCTTGCTGAGTAACCAAGGCTTCCTCAGTTGGTATCGTCAGTAAGTGTGGTTCTCCTTCATTTCACGTCCAAGGGTTTGCACATTCATTAGTCACCGGATTTTCATGACGACCCTAACAGGCAATGAGGGGGTAACCACTAACTCAGTCTGAAGGTAAGAACACGATACCCCAGAGTTCTCCTGGTTTCCCAAGGTCACGACTCAGTACCGAGCCCAGGCCCACCAGATCTCGCCCCCGGCCCAGCTCGCACATTGCCTTTCTCCAATAATGGCCCATCCATTGGTTAATTAAAATTACTCCAAGAATTGAATTGGCTCCATATTTCAGGGAGAAGGCCCATTAGAAAGGTCACTGTGGCTTGGTGTAAGTTTATTTAATAAATATTTTTCTTATTTGGAGGTTTTAATTTTAAGTATGTGGTTTACTCTTTTTGTATGATTATTTGCTCAAAAAAATTTTTAGTCAGCAACACACCTCATAAAAATTTAATATGTTTCAGAGTTCTTTTTACTGTTTAAAAAAGCACAAATCGGGCATTCTTGCGTTGAGAATGCGGCGCCCCTGTAATTGGGCGCTCTCCGAGGAAGGCCCTTCCAAACCCCGTCGTGAAATTGGTCTTTTGCAAGGAAAACAAGCCTGGAATGGAGGCCTGTCTCAGACCGTTTCTGCTCTCACCAGGAGTCCGGACATCAGCGGCTCAGGGTGTCCTGACTGCCCTGGTCGCCGGCAGAGTTCTTCCTTCGGCGTTGAAAAGGCCTGCCCTCCGGTGTGCCTTTGGCTCTTGGGCAGGAAGCGGGGATGACGCCCAAGACCGACAGCCCTGGTTGAAAGGGCCCCCCTGGCTCCCCTTGGACATGGGACCTCGAACAAGTGAACTCACCCCTCTGAGCATCCCTTTCCACCTGTACCACAAAGTGGTTACAGCTCACGTCACGATTTATTATTGTCTGGATGTAAGATAGCAACTTGGAAACACTGAGCCTGAAGTGAGTCCCCAGTAAATAGGGAAGAGCCTCTGAAAGACAGGGTTCGCCAGGCAAGTGATTGTGGGGTTCACACAGGACTTACCTGGAGAATTAGCTCTGCCACCTCACTCCCTCACTGGCCCAGAGATTCACGCCTCGACCTGGTCATATTCTACAACCCGCTGCTTTGAGCCATAAGCTGGTCATGTGCTTCCAGGTTGGAGGGCAACAGCCTGACCTCAATTCCTTCACTCAAAGAAGTACCTATTGAGCACGTCTGTGGACCAGCCATCATTCCGGGCATTGAGGAGACAGAAATGAAGATGATGGGCAAGATGTCTGTCCTACTGGGGCCGACCCTCTATTGAGGAACACAAACGATAGGTAGACCAGCAAATACACAAGAAGCGATATTCGGGAGCGATGGGAACAATCAAGAAAGTACGTGGCGTGTCGGAATGTCGGGAGGCACGAGAGATGGCGCAGCCCAGGAGGCCTTCCTGAAGGAGGCGCGATCAGCCTGAGAATTCGCTGCGGCAGGGCCGGCCCCCTGACCATCGCGGTGAAGAGGAAAGGCCCACAGTGGAAATCAGCTCTGGTTCTGGAACAGGAAGAGCACAGGGCCGCTGGCATGAGCCTGGGCTGGAGTCCCAGTGGGGAGGGGTGGACGGAGGTGGGCGTGAGGAGAAGGAAAGCAGGTCATGCCGTCCGCGGAGGCTGGGGAGGCGGGTTTTCTTCTAAGAGGATCTGAGCCCAGTCGAGGACGGTAGGCAGACGAGCGTCCTGACTTCCATTCTCCACTGTTGACTCATCCGCTCCTCGGCGGCAAGCACAGGACCCGGACCACTCTCTGAAGGCGTGGCAGAGGTCCAGAAGGAGAACGGGTGATTGGACAGTGGAGGTCATGGTGGAGATGGACAGACCGACACAGAACATACTTCGGAAGTGAAATTGAGGAGATGGGAGGCGGGAGTGGTGGGGAGAGAAACCGAGACAGCCTGGAGCCGGCGCGGTCAGCGGAGAACTGGGTGCTGTGCACTGAGGAGCGGAGCCGGGACGGAGCCAGGGGACGGGGGATGTCAATGCTCTCTGTTGGCTTCATTCAAAGCCTGGGTCTCAGGGCAGGAGTGGGACTAGGACCACAGGGCAGGAGCCGGCACCTCTCCATCCGCAGGCTCAGTGCAGTGCTCACAGCCCGGGGACCTCGGGGACGCGCACTCAGGGGTCAGGGAGAGAAGAGCAGAGCCTGGACAGCCCAGGTCTGTCGCTTCCTCCACAAGCCTCTTCCTTTCTCTGCACTTCGATCTTGTCCTACAACCCGGGAGGACAAGGCTGCCTGTGCCTGTCCCGTGGAATGCCGCCTCAACATTAGATGTGCACGTAAAAGTCATTTGAAACCGTAAGCCACTGGGCAAGCTGAGTTTCACAGAGGGGATTACGACCCCATGTTAGGAGGTGAGCTCCATGAGGACAGGGGCTCGGTCTGCCTTGTTCAGCATCGCCACCCCTAGAATGAAGGTTCTCGATGAGAATATGTTCAGTAAATGAACGAATAACCGCAGAGGCTTACAGAAGGGAGGACCGGAGGTGGTGAACAGTAAGGACCCCCTCACAGTGTAATTACTTCGCTGCACGTCTGCCTGCTGCGTCGCTCCAGAACTGGTCTCATTCCTCTGAGGTCCAGCACACAGCAGGTGTCCACTGAATGCCTCCTGAACTGGATTCTCTGCCACCAGCCTGTGACCCACCAGCAGCCAGCTCACAAGCACCCGGCCTCCCGAGAGGCCACGTCAGCCAGTGCCCTCGGACACCGCCTGCTCCCTGGGGCTGGCGACCTTACGGTTTCCCCTTTCAGAGCTGGGTGCTCGCACAGGGCAGAGTGTGCCAGAGAGAAAAGGAACACAGGAGGCCACAGGTTCAACACGGCGCCTCCGTGACTGGCCAGTTTTACTAGAAGCGTGGAACGGGGAAGACAAGATAGAAATAGCCCACCTCTTAGGTCTGTTTTGGGCATAGTATTTTCTCAAAAGATGCTTCCTGCATGAATGAACAAGTAAATTCATGAATACTATTAAAACACACTTGGAAAGGTTATAAAGCGGAATTCATATCTCTAGAGATTAAACAGGATTCTTAAGAAGAATTTGAAGTTTGAAGGAGACCATGCCTGGTGTGCCCCCTAGGTGCCCATGGTCCGGGGGGCCCACACAGCCTCTGCCCTCTGCACGAATGAAGCGTAAACAAGGGAATGAAACTGGAGGCTAAAGATACAGGTGCACTCGGTTCATGTCCTCTCCTAACTCCCTCTCCAGCCATCCTGCCTGGGCATTTAGGGAATTCACCTTCCAACATAGATGCCCTTTCGCTCAGCACACAATGTGATGAGAAAAAAAATGGGTCATCCTCAAGGGCCCCCGATGTAGTCTGTCTGTCTGGGGCTTGACACGTGTCCCCTCACCTTCACATGGAGAAGTTTCTCTGAAGGGTCAAATGGTTATAATTATATTGGAAAAGCCCTCACATCTTGGAGACGCGCACTGGGATGTGTAAGGGGGGACTGTCGCCATGTCCGTCCTTGAAAATAATGAAGCAGGGAAACAAGTAACAGTGGAAAACTGATCACTGCTACTCGTCTAGATGAGCAGACTATGGAAGTGTGTCATTTCTAGGGTGCTATAGATTTGAAATTTTTTTCTTGATAAAAGTAGAAATAAGTCAAAGTATTATTTAAAAAAGGAATATCTATCTGGGAAGATGATTTAAGCGGACTGAGGGAGACACTACAGATGCAGGGTAGGTGCTCGCTTCCTACGGACCCACTCACGCGTGAGCTCACATGCAGACACGTACTCTTAGCACCTTCTCCTTGGGAAACAGGCAGCAACACTTACTTCTGGGCAACAAGATAAACCATGTTATTTAATCCTGTTTAGAAGCCTTGTGTGGTAGCTTTGTATTCAAGACCTCTTGGGCACAGAGACTGTGACACTCCCCGTGATTGGCCATCCAAGAGTTTTCTGTGGACCATTTCCTTCTGGAAAGAGGGGTGAGGCTGAGATAAGAGCCGTAGCTTTGAAGTTGGAGGGATGGGGGCGCCTCCTCACTCGGCACATAATAAAAGCACAGACTAGGCAAATGGCTGTCTTGGTGGAGCCTCAGGCTTCTTGGCCACGTGACAGGTTTGCGGTGCTGTGGGTGCTGATGCTCTGAGGGCCACAGCTCCTGCACGCGGGGGTGAGTGACGGCCAACGCTGCAGGCCCGCCTGCCCGAGGAGACACACAGAATGAGCAAGGGGCCTTTCGGGGGTGTACTGAAGAGTTTGGACTCAGGCTGGCTGATCGTTGTGCGCATTCATCTTTGGTTAGCATCGACTGTTTTGCTTTCTGTTTTGTATTGGTTTTCTTTTCATTAACATGGACTATGCTTTCAGGAGAAAATGGAGAATGACAAGAAAATCTTATTTCAACAAACAGGTCACTTTTAGAAGGCGTCCTGGAGTAGGACTGATTTAAGCCACAATCAGCATCGAGCCTGTCATCCAGAACAGGTCTCAGGGCCCTCATTTTAGTCAAGGAAACCGTGTCATCAGCTGAACAAGAAGAGGGAGAGAGCAGGCCAAGCCCTGGGGTGCACAGGTGTGCTCTCCCAGAGACAGGGAGAGCAGACAGGACAGGAGAGAGCACCCACCCTCGTTCTGCAGCAGAGAGGTGGCAGCCCCTGGCCAGGAACATTCCTCAGCGTAGACACTGGCGAGGGGGTGGGGGGCCTTTAAAGGGCGCAGAGCAGCTGATTCACGGGGGCAGGAGATCAAGCATCAGCAGCCTCCTGACTGCCCGGAGCAGAACACGAGGATTCCCTGGGATTTGGGAACGTCTGCAACAGGCCTATATTGAGGAAGACCCAGAACACCCTGCAACAGACCTACAGTGAGGAAGACCCGGAATGTCTGCAACAGACCTACAGTGAGGAAGACCCGGAACACCCTGCAACAGACCTACAGTGAGGAAGACCCGAAACATCTGCACCAGACCTACAGTGAGGAAGACCCAGAACACCCTGCACCAGACCTACAGTGAGGAAGACCCAGAACACCCTGCAACAGACCTACAGTGAGGAAGACCCGGAACACCCTGCAACAGACCTACAGCGAGGAAGACAGAACGTCTGCACCAGACCTACAGTGAGGAAGACCCGGAACACCCTGCAACAGACCTACAGCGAGGAAGACGGAACGTCTGCACCAGACCTACAGTGAGGAAGACCCGGAACACCCTGCACCAGACCTACAGTGAGGAAGACCCAGAACGTCTGCACCAGACCTACAGTGAGGAAGACCCAGAACGTCTGCAACAGACCTACAGTGAGGAAGACCCGGAACGTCTGCACCAGACCTACAGTGAGGAAGACCCGGAACGTCTGCACCAGACCTACAGTGAGGAAGACCCGGAACGTCTGCACCAGACCTACAGTGAGGAAGACCCGGAACGTCTGCACCAGACCTACAGTGAGGAAGACCCAGAACGTCTGCAATAGACCTACAGTGAGGAAGACCCGGAACGTCTGCACCAGACCTACAGTGAGGAAGACCCTGAACGTCTGCACCAGACCTACAGTGAGGAAGACCCAGAACGTCTGCACCAGACCTACAGTGAGGAAGACCCGGAACGTCTGCACCAGACCTACAGTGAGGAAGACCCGGAACACCCTGCACCAGACCTACAGTGAGGAAGACCCGGAACACCCTGCACCAGACCTACAGTGAGGAAGACGGAACGTCTGCACCAGACCTACAGTGAGGAAGACCCGGAACACCCTGCAACAGACCTACAGTGAGGAAGACCCGGAACACCCTGCACCAGACCTACAGTGAGGAAGACCCGGAACACCCTGCACCAGACCTACAGTGAGGAAGACCCAGAACGTCTGCACCAGACCTACAGTGAGGAAGACCCAGAACGTCTGCAACAGACCTACAGTGAGGAAGACCCGGAACGTCTGCACCAGACCTACAGTGAGGAAGACCCGGAACGTCTGCACCAGACCTACAGTGAGGAAGACCCTGAACGTCTGCACCAGACCTACAGTGAGGAAGACCCGGAACGTCTGCACCAGACCTACAGTGAGGAAGACCCAGAACGTCTGCAATAGACCTACAGTGAGGAAGACCCGGAACGTCTGCACCAGGACCTACAGTGAGGAAGACCCTGAACGTCTGCACCAGACCTACAGTGAGGAAGACCCAGAACGTCTGCACCAGACCTACAGTGAGGAAGACCCGGAAGTCTGCACCAGACCTACAGTGAGGAAGACCCGGAACCCCTGCACCAGACCTACAGTGAGGAAGACCGGAACACCCTGCACCAGACCTACAGTGAGGAAGACCCGGAACGTCTGCACCAGACCTACAGTGAGGAAGACCCGGAACGTCTGCACCAGACCTACAGTGAGGAAGACCCGGAACACCCTGCACCAGACCTACAGTGAGGAAGACCCGGAACACCCTGCAACAGACCTACAGTGAGGAAGACCCGGAACGTCTGCACCAGACCTACAGTGAGGAAGACCCAGAACGTCTGCAATAGACCTACAGTGAGGAAGACCCGGAACGTCTGCACCAGACCTACAGTGAGGAAGACCCGGAACACCCTGCAACAGACCTACAGTGAGGAAGACCCAGAACGTCTGCACCAGACCTACAGTGAGGAAGACCCGGAACGTCTGCACCAGACCTACAGTGAGGAAGACCCGGAACACCCTGCAACAGACCTACAGTGAGGAAGACCCAGAACGTCTGCACCAGACCTACAGTGAGGAAGACCCGGAACGTCTGCACCAGACCTACAGTGAGGAAGACCCGGAACACCCTGCACCAGACCTACAGTGAGGAAGACCCGGAACACCCTGCACCAGACCTACAGTGAGGAAGACCCGGAACGTCTGCACCAGACCTACAGTGAGGAAGACCCGGAACGTCTGCACCAGACCTACAGTGAGGAAGACCAGGAACACCCTGCAACAGACCTACAGTGAGGAAGACCCAGAACACCCTGCAACAGACCTACAGTGAGGAAGACCCGGAACACCCTGCAACAGACCTACAGTGAGGAAGACCCTGAACGTCTGCAACAGACCTACAGTGAGGAAGACCCGGAACACCCTGCAACAGACCTACAGTGAGGAAGACCCGGAACACCCTGCACCAGACCTACAGTGAGGAAGACCCGGAAGGCCCTGCAACAGATCTACAGTGCGGAACACCCGGAACACCCTGCAACAGACCTACAGTGAGGAAGACCCGGAAGGCCCTGCAACAGACCTACAGTGAGGAAGACCCAGAACACCCTGCAACAGACCTACAGTGAGGAAGACCCGGAACACCCTGCAATAGACCTACAGTGAGGAAGACCCGGAACACCCTGCACCAGACCTACAGTGAGGAAGACCCGGAAGGCCCTGCAACAGACCTACAGTGAGGAACACCCGGAACACCCTGCAACAGACCTACAGTGAGGAAGACCCGGAAGGCCCTGCAACAGACCTACAGTGAGGAAGACCCAGAACACCCTGCAACAGACCTTCAGTGAAGAAGACCCGGAACACCCTGCAATAGACCTACAGTGAGGAAGACCCGGAACACCCTGCAACAGACCTACAGTGAGGAAGACCCGGAACACCCTGCACCAGACCTACAGTGAGGAAGACCCGGAAGGCCCTGCAACAGACCTACAGTGAGGAAGACCCGGAACGCCCTGCAACAGACCTACAGTGAGGAAGACCCGGAAGGCCCTGCAACAGACCTACAGTGAGGAAGACCCGGAAGGCCCTGCAACAGACCTACAGTGAAGAAGACCCGGAACACCCTGCAACAGACCTACAGTGAGGAAGACCCGGAAGGCCCTGCAACAGACCTACAGTGAGGAAGACCCGGAACACCCTGCAACAGACCTACAGTGAAGAAGACCCGGAAGGCCCTGCAACAGACCTACAGTGAGGAAGACCCGGAACACCCTGCAACAGACCTACAGTGAAGAAGACCCGGAAGGCCCTGCAACAGACCTACAGTGAAGAAGACCCTGAACGTCTGCAACAGACCTACAGTGAGGAAGACCCGGAATGTCTGCACCAGACCTACAGTGAGGAAGACCCGGAAGGCCCTGCAACAGACCTACAGTGAGGAAGACCCGGAACACCCTGCAACAGACCTACAGTGAGGAAGACCCGGAATGTCTGCACCAGACCTACAGTGAGGAAGACCCAGAATGCCCTGCAACAGACCTACAGTGAGGAAGACCCAGAACGTCTGCACCAGACCTACAGTGAGGAAGACCCGGAACGTCTGCACCAGACCTACAGTGAGGAAGACCCGGAACAACCCTGCACCAGACCTACAGTGAGGAAGACCCGGAACGTCTGCACCAGACCTACAGTGAGGAAGACCCGGAACGTCTGCACCAGACCTACAGTGAGGAAGACCCGGAACACCCTGCACCAGACCTACAGTGAGGAAGACCCGGAACGTCTGCACCAGACCTACAGTGAGGAAGACCCAGAACGTCTGCAATAGACCTACAGTGAGGAAGACCCGGAACGTCTGCACCAGACCTACAGTGAGGAAGACCCGGAACACCCTGCAACAGACCTACAGTGAGGAAGACCAAGAACGTCTGCACCAGACCTACAGTGAGGAAGACCCGGAACGTCTGCACCAGACCTACAGTGAGGAAGACCCGGAACACCCTGCAACAGACCTACAGTGAGGAAGACCCAGAACGCCCTGCACCAGACCTACAGTGAGGAAGACCCGGAACGTCTGCACCAGACCTACAGTGAGGAAGACCCGGAACACCCTGCACCAGACTACAGTGAGGAAGACCCGGAACACCCTGCACCAGACCTACAGTGAGGAAGACCCGGAACGTCTGCACCAGACCTACAGTGAGGAAGACCCGGAACGTCTGCACCAGACCTACAGTGAGGAAGACCAGGAACACCCTGCAACAGACCTACAGTGAGGAAGACCCAGAACACCCTGCAACAGACCTACAGTGAGGAAGACCCGGAACACCCTGCAACAGACCTACAGTGAGGAAGACCCTGAACGTCTGCAACAGACCTACAGTGAGGAAGACCCGGAACACCCTGCAACAGACCTACAGTGAGGAAGACCCGGAACACCCTGCACCAGACCTACAGTGAGGAAGACCCGGAAGGCCCTGCAACAGATCTACAGTGCGGAACACCCGGAACACCCTGCAACAGACCTACAGTGAGGAAGACCCGGAAGGCCCTGCAACAGACCTACAGTGAGGAAGACCCAGAACACCCTGCAACAGACCTTCAGTGAAGAAGACCCGGAACACCCTGCAATAGACCTACAGTGAGGAAGACCCGGAACACCCTGCACCAGACCTACAGTGAGGAAGACCCGGAAGGCCCTGCAACAGACCTACAGTGCGGAACACCCGGAACACCCTGCAACAGACCTACAGTGAGGAAGACCCGGAAGGCCCTGCAACAGACCTACAGTGAGGAAGACCCAGAACACCCTGCAACAGACCTTCAGTGAAGAAGACCCGGAACACCCTGCAACAGACCTACAGTGAGGAAGACCCGGAACACCCTGCAACAGACCTACAGTGAGGAAGACCCGGAACACCCTGCACCAGACCTACAGTGAGGAAGACCCGGAAGGCCCTGCAACAGACCTACAGTGAGGAAGACCCGGAAGGCCCTGCAACAGACCTACAGTGAGGAAGACCCGGAACACCCTGCACCAGACCTACAGTGAGGAAGACCCGGAAGGCCCTGCAACAGACCTACAGTGAGGAAGACCCGGAACGCCCTGCAACAGACCTACAGTGAGGAAGACCCGGAAGGCCCTGCAACAGACCTACAGTGAGGAAGACCCGGAAGGCCCTGCAACAGACCTTCAGTGAAGAAGACCCGGAACACCCTGCAACAGACCTACAGTGAGGAAGACCCGGAAGGCCCTGCAACAGACCTACAGTGAGGAAGACCCGGAACACCCTGCAACAGACCTACAGTGAAGAAGACCCGGAAGGCCCTGCAACAGACCTACAGTGAGGAAGACCCGGAACACCCTGCAACAGACCTACAGTGAAGAAGACCCGGAAGGCCCTGCAACAGACCTACAGTGAAGAAGACCCTGAACGTCTGCAACAGACCTACAGTGAGGAAGACCCGGAATGTCTGCACCAGACCTACAGTGAGGAAGACCCAGAATGCCCTGCAACAGACCTACAGTGAGGAAGACCCGGAACACCCTGCAACAGACCTACAGTGAGGAAGACCCGGAATGTCTGCACCAGACCTACAGTGAGGAAGACCCAGAATGCCCTGCAACAGACCTACAGTGAGGAAGACCCAGAACGTCTGCACCAGACCTACAGTGAGGAAGACCCGGAACGTCTGCACCAGACCTACAGTGAGGAAGACCCGGAACACCCTGCACCAGACCTACAGTGAGGAAGACCCGGAACACCCTGCACCAGACCTACAGTGAGGAAGACCCGGAACGTCTGCACCAGACCTACAGTGAGGAAGACCCGGAACGTCTGCACCAGACCTACAGTGAGGAAGACCCGGAACACCCTGCAACAGACCTACAGTGAGGAAGACCCAGAACACCCTGCAACAGACCTACAGTGAGGAAGACCCGGAACACCCTGCAACAGACCTACAGTGAGGAAGACCCTGAACGTCTGCAACAGACCTACAGTGAGGAAGACCCGGAACACCCTGCAACAGACCTACAGTGAGGAAGACCCGGAACACCCTGCACCAGACCTACAGTGAGGAAGACCCGGAAGGCCCTGCAACAGACCTACAGTGAGGAACACCCGGAACACCCTGCAACAGACCTACAGTGAGGAAGACCCGGAAGGCCCTGCAACAGACCTACAGTGAGGAAGACCCAGAACACCCTGCAACAGACCTTCAGTGAAGAAGACCCGGAACACCCTGCAATAGACCTACAGTGAGGAAGACCCGGAACACCCTGCAACAGACCTACAGTGAGGAAGACCCGGAACGCCCTGCACCAGACCTACAGTGAGGAAGACCCGGAAGGCCCTGCAACAGACCTACAGTGAGGAAGACCCGGATGGCCCTGCAACAGACCTACAGTGAGGAAGACCCGGAACACCCTGCAACAGACCTACAGTGAGGAAGACCCGGAAGGCCCTGCAACAGACCTACAGTGAGGAAGACCCGGAACACCCTGCAGCAGACCTACAGTGAGGAAGACCCGGAAGGCCCTGCAACAGACCTACAGTGAGGAAGACCCAGAACACCCTGCAACAGACCTTCAGTGAAGAAGACCCGGAACACCCTGCAACAGACCTACAGTGAGGAAGACCCGGAAGGCCCTGCAACAGACCTACAGTGAGGAAGACCCGGAACACCCTGCAACAGACCTACAGTGAAGAAGACCCGGAAGGCCCTGCAACAGACCTACAGTGAGGAAGACCCGGAACACCCTGCAACAGACCTACAGTGAAGAAGACCCGGAAGGCCCTGCAACAGACCTACAGTGAAGAAGACCCTGAACGTCTGCAACAGACCTACAGTGAGGAAGACCCGGAATGTCTGCACCAGACCTACAGTGAGGAAGACCCAGAATGCCCTGCAACAGATCTACAGTGAGGAAGACCCGGAACACCCTGCAACAGACCTACAGTGAGGAAGACCCGGAATGTCTGCACCAGACCTACAGTGAGGAAGACCCAGAATGCCCTGCAACAGACCTACAGTGAAGAAGACCCTGAACGTCTGCAACAGACCTACAGTGAGGAAGACCCAGAACACCCTGCAACAGACCTTCAGTGAAGAAGACCCGAAACACCCTGCAACAGACCTACAGTGAGGAAGACCCGGAACACCCTGCAACAGACCTACAGTGAGGAAGACCCGGAAGGCCCTGCAACAGACCTACAGTGAGGAAGACCCGGAACACCCTGCAACAGACCTACAGTGAAGAAGATCCGGAAGGCCCTGCAACAGACCTACAGTGAAGAAGACCCTGAACGTCTGCAACAGACCTACAGTGAGGAAGACCCGGAATGTCTGCACCAGACCTACAGTGAGGAAGACCCAGAATGCCCTGCAACAGACCTACAGCGAAGAAGACCCTGAACGTCTGCAACAGACCTACAGTGAGGAATACCCGGAAGGCCCTGCAACAGACCTACAGTGAGGAAGACCCGGAACACCCTGCAACAGACCTACAGTGAAGAAGATCCGGAAGGCCCTGCAACAGACCTACAGTGAAGAAGACCCTGAACGTCTGCAACAGACCTACAGTGAGGAAGACCCGGAATGTCTGCACCAGACCTACAGTGAGGAAGACCCAGAATGCCCTGCAACAGACCTACAGTGAGGAAGACCCGGAAGGCCCTGCAACAGACCTACAGTGAGGAAGACCCAGAATGCCCTGCAACAGACCTACAGTGAAGAAGACCCGGAAGGCCCTGCAACAGACCTACAGTGAAGAAGACCCGGAAGGCCCTGCAACAGACCTACAGTGAAGAAGACCCGGAAGGCCCTGCAACAGACCTACAGTGAGGAAGACCCGGAAGGCCCTGCAACAGACCTACTTTGAGGAAGACCTGGAAGGCCCTGCAACAGACCTACAGTGAGGAGACCCGGAACGTCGGCAACAGACCTACAATAAATAACGCCCTAGCCCGTTTTGCTCAGCGGTTAGAGCATTGGTTGCGGACCAGTGAGTCGCAAGTTCAATTCTGGTCAAGGGCACGTACCTCGATGAGGTTTGTCCCCGGCCCTGGTTGGGTCGTGCGGGAGGCCACCAGTCGATGTGGCTCTATCACATCGATGTCTCTCACCCCTCCCTCTCACTCTATCTGATAATAAGTATAAAAATCCTCAGGTGAGGAATAAAAAAATAAAAAAATAAGACCCAGAACGCTCTGCAACAGGCCTACAATAAATAAGACCCAGGGGAGGGGCCTGGAGCACTAAGGTGCTACTTCTCAGAGGGGCAGGCAGGGTGCTGCCGCCAGTGGGGTCGCAGGTGCCCACAGATGGCCCCAAGGACAGTGGGGGTGGGGACGATGTCCTCCTGGGACACCCAAGTCCATTCCAGGTGTCTTTCTGACAGGTGTGTTCCTGCAACACTGCGTGTGCTGAGGACGCGGAGGAGGCTCCGAGCTCAGACACGCGACACAGAACCCGCTCCCGCCTCTGACTCACGGCGGCGCCCACTCACTCACTCACTCACTCATCCTGACAGACAGGCACGGAGCGCTGCTTCGTGGCAGACACCACGCTAAGCCCTGGGGGCTCAGACACTGCAGCTGGTGCCCCCGCAGTCACATGTTCATTCCCATACTCGTCCGATCAGGGACAGGACTGAGCCGCTCTGCACGCTGAGCCCAGGGTCGCAGCAGCGAGCGAGGCTGACCTCATCCCTGACCTCACTGAAAGTCTCATGGAGAGAGGGCTTCTGGGGTCAGTGGCCTCAGGCTGAACTTTCCAAGCCTCGGTTTCTCCACCTGTACAATGGGCATCACCCCCCACACACTGGGTCACTGAGCAGTCCCGAAGTACAAGGTGCAGACGCCCCACTCCGGTCCTCACAGGCCGGTGAGCATTCTCGGGGGGGGGGGGGGGATTCGTCACTTTCCCCAGAGCTATTTATCTACAGACAAAGAGGCACCGAAAAGCTGTATCGAGTTACTCACTCATAAATGGGGGATGGGGAATTTCATAAAGAGACCACTGTGAACGCAGTGACTTATTGAGTGTAGAAGACTGTTAGGGCAGGGCAGAAATCATTTCCACTTACATCTGAAGAGCATTCTGTCGTTCACAAAGGCGGTTTTGTAACACACAGAGTGCCCCCCAGAGTCGGTCTTGCTCAGGTGTGACTGTCGGTGGGCAGAAGCTGCTTGCCCGGTGTGCCCACCCTGGGGGCGAGACACCTCCCTCCAATGTTCCACCGGATCTTTATACTCACAGAACTCGGGAATACGTTGCGAATAACTGATCCGGACGATGGACAAGAGGACGAAATGTAGACCTGTACACACGGGATATAACCTGGCCGTGAGTCCTGACTTTCTCAGACAAGCGAGTCGTGCCCATTGGTAACACGGGAGCCCCCCTTATGCACAGCTTCACCGTCCACAGTCTCAGTCACCTGTGGTCAACTGCAGCCTGAAAATATTCCATGGGCAATTCTAGAAATAAACAATTCACAAGTTTTAAGCTGCACACCTTTCTGAGCCGCACGAGGGACCTTGAGACATCCCTTTGCTGAGCGTCTCCACACTGTCTACTCTCCCTGCCGTTGGCAGCGGCTCGGTTGTCAGATCTACTGTCCCTGTATCAAAGTGCTTCAGGAGACCCTTCTTTTGTTTACTAATGGCCCCACTGCACAAGAGTAGTGACCCCGGGTACATCCAAGGGCAGCGCCTGTGTGCACAGGAAACTCCGTGGTCTAGACCGACACCGACTGTCCTCAGCTTCAGGAACCCCGGGGGGTCTTGGAACACGCCCCCGTGAACAAGCAGGGGCTACTGTCTTTTGTATGTAGTCATTTCAGCTGGTTACTGGTTGAGATGTGGGAAGAAAGGGAGGCGAAGGGATGTCACCAGGGAAACGCTCATTAAAATCTGTCTGGCAGAGGGGTGGGGGGAGAAGGTATTTAACAAAGTCTCTCGACACTTGTCCCCCAAGTGGAGAATCGCGTGGGCTCCCTTTCTCTGCTCGGACCCTGTTCGGTGCCTGGACCGTCTTTACCACCCTGAGATTCCATCTGCAGCCCCCTGTTGCCCATGATGACCTGAGTTTAACCCCGTCTGATAGCTCCTCCGGGGCTGGAATGTCTCCGGGATGAGAATCCTGTGTCTTCATCGGCAATCTCTTTATCCTGGGCTGTATTTCCATGGCTCTCGCTGCTGCTTCACGAACAGCTACAGAGCAGCTTTCTGTAACCCCAAAACTCAGACACCCCTGGTCTTCCCCCGACACCCTGCAGGGCTGCCTGCTGCAGACGGCTGGAAGCTGAGGGTGACTTCTCTCTGCCCCCACGGTGCAGGTGCAGCCGTGGGGAACCTAAAACGGACAGCTCCCATTTTCAACACAGGTCGAAAATGCTCCCTCGCTGTGCACACGTCAACACTTCATGCTCTTTCCTGCACTGGAGAGAGAGAGAGAGAGAGAGAGAGAGAGAGAGAGAGAGATCTGTCTGGAGCACCTTTGCCTTTCCTTCTTGCTGACCATTTCCAGCTCAGCCGTGTGCAGACTTCACAGCAAACACCACATTTGATCCTCAAGATCACACTGCGTCACCAAGACCAGAACACATAGAACTTTATTCATTGTGTGTGTGTGTGTTTTAAGGACAGAACTGGGTCTCATGTAGTTCCAAGCTCCGAGGGCCTCCTCCAGTCAAACACTTCAGCTCTGTCACGAGGCCTCTCTGACCCTCAGTCTCTTCATCTGTAGGTGACCCAGAGGCCTGCTGTATCTTCATCCAGACTGTTCCTGCTTTGACTTTGACTATAGTCTGACGTAGAAATTGGCCTCTGTGCCAGCTTCCGTCAGAAATCCAGTCACAGCGGGAAGTGTGTGACGTTGTAGCCATTGTATCTGAAGACGGGCGCCCAGGAAGAGGGTCAGACCAAGCAGTGCACAGCATTCCCCTAAAGAGCCCACATTCTCCAAAGTTCCCATCAGGGGTTCTGGCTCTCTCCGCATTCCCCTCCCCCATGCAGCCTCCCAGGCCTCCCTCACCCACGAGAGACAGGGACCTCCTCTGTCTTCCTGAAGGCATCTCTGGTCCAGCCATCTTTCCCAGGCCTCATTTAAATGTTTCTGCAAAGGCCGTCCCTTCTGGAAGGGAAAGTCGAGGATACAACTCTGCCTTCCTGTACTCGAAGACTGAGGAGAGTAACACTGTGTCCCTCCCTACCCCAGGCTTTGATGGCATCACAGGAAGGAGTGGGTGTCAACAGTCTCTGTAGAATATAAAGGATTAAGCAAATGTAAGGGATCGTGAAGGTGCTCATAGCAGAAATGCAACATGAGAGATAGGAGAACACTAGCCCAGTGTTTTCCACACGTTTTCAGCTACAATGAACAGTAAGAAACGTATTTGACGTCCAGACCAAGCCCGCGCACGCGCGCGTATACACACACACTCACACACACACAGTTTCACAAAGCAGTATCCACCTTGCTCTGTGCAGTCCACTCTCACTCTCTACTCTGCTCCCTCTGTTGCATTTTCAAATGCTAGATGTAGCCACAAAATTCCTTTCGAACCCACCAGTGAGTCACCAGCCTCCCTTAGAAGAGGCCTGATATAGCCTCTCATTCTCCAGAGCAGAAGCCAAGGCCCACTCATTTTTATACCAACATTTACCGCCAGTCCAGCCACCCACACCACGTGCGGAACTCGGGGGAGGGCAAGTGCATGGCGCCCCCAAGGACTTCCTGGGCCAGCAGAGGGGTGTGAAGAGGTAAGTCTGGGCAGAGACTGGCCAAGGTCACAGCACTCCAGGGAAAGGACTAGAATTCATACTGCACACTTTTTAAAAAATACTTGCCTATAGTTTTTGTTTGTTTTTTATCCTAATCTGAGGACATGCTGAGAAAGAGAGAGAGAGAGAGATGCACTGATGTGAGAGAAACATCGATCGGGGGCCTTTCAGCAGGCACCAAACAGGGGATCCCACCACAATCCACTTACGTGCCCTGACCAGGAATCAAACTGGCAACCTTTCAGTGCATGGATGACACTCAACCAGCTTAGCCATACAATTTTAATTGTATTTTTAAGTATTTCCATTTGCAGCTGACGAAAGCTAAAACTTTCTTGCACGTGTTCATACGTTTCGCTCTGCGTACAAATCTGCTGGGGCCTGAGGACAAAGCAACCCGGCACGCGGGGGACAGCCCGGCCTGGGCAGGGCAGAGAATGCAGTCCCAGCTTTTAAATAAAGGTTTATCACTTACAAACCTCTTCCATATCACACTGCTTATTTCAGTCTCCTCAATAATCCGGTGGCGTTGCTCCCAGTGCGTGGACAGAAAGCTGGCCACAGGCAGTGACTCACCCAGGGTCACTCAGCCAGCGAGGAGCAGGAAGGACACACCCCTGACGGGCTGTGACGGGAAATCAGGCAGCAGCCAGGTCAGGGCTGGATTGAAGGGGGCCTGGTTTCTCCTACAGCAATAGTTACAAGATGCCGCAATCCCTTATACATTTGAAAAATGTCAAATCACTGTGAAAATCACCTCACTTTTCAATGTATCATAAGATGTCCTCAGAAGCTCCACTTTACCGTCCCTGCCCAGGCAGGACTCCTGCTCCCGGGGGAGAGGCCAGGAAGCAGCATTCCCGGACCCTCCAGATTCAAGTCCCACTGCAAGAGCCCCGAGGTTTAAGCCCAAAGTCCACGGCCTCCATCCCCTCCACCCCCTCCTAGGCTCCTCCCAGAGTGAGTTTCCTTCTCCAAACTGTTTATTTATTTCCAGAAATTCTCACAAGGCTAATGACAAAAAACTTGACATTTGTCTAACAGAGCTCCGGCGGGGAGAGAAGGCAAAGCCCCGAAGGCATAGTTGTGTGAGTTGGAGAGACGGGATTTTAAACCCCAGTTGCAAATCGGAGCAAGAGGTCATGGTGAGAACCAGACAGGAGACAAGTTCAACTGTACTTGATCCACACAAGGCCCAGATCCTTGCAGGAAAAACTCCATATAAATAAATAGAACATACACTTCAATATGTCAGGCTCACAGAAGAACTCCTCTCTTTTTTAATTTCCTTTGTCTGTCATTAACACGCACACACTCACACACACACCCCGTGCAGGCAGAATTTCAGATGCACTTCACAAGGATAGTCTACAAGGATATACAGTAGGTCGCAAGGCTGTCTCAAGCCCATTTGTCCATTGCTTTTTGGTTGAGGCAGTTCCGAACATCATTGTTAAAACAGTAAATGCAAGATGATCTCGTGAATGCCAGCCGGGTTCGGCACGGAACGGGAGGGGCGGCTGAAAAGGCGCGATGTGCATCATGGGAAGGAAAGGAGCCTGCCGGAAGTCAGCAGCCACTGAATGGCTGGGCGCAGTGGGAGCTACATGACCCTACTTGCATTGCCGAAGGCGGTCCTTGCAGTCGAGGGTGGATGGGTGGGAAGACAGCAAGACCAGGTGAAGCTTGGCCGGTGAGGCTGATATTGTAATATTCCACACAGAAGTGATTATTGTCTCTGGGCAACTCCAGGAAGGTGAGAGGAGATGCTCAACAAGAAAGATTTTAAAAATCAAAAAAATAAATCAATAATAAAAAGATAGATGGCCAGGTAGATGATACATGGATGGATGGATAGATAGATGGATAGATAGAATGGTAGGTAGAGAGATAGATGTAGCTATAGATGAAGATAGAGAGAGACAAAGAGACAAAATGCAAAAAGCAGATTCCAAGGGTTGCTGTGCATCATGAGAGACCGCCCTCTAGTTCTTTACATTCTCCATGGGCTTCATCCGCGTGCATACCTTGTGAGTGAGGGACTGTCTACCTTCTGTTCCAGGCTCTCTCTTCAAGGGTCTTTGTATCGCCAACAGCCTTGGAAGAGATCGTGTCTCCCTGAAGAACAGAGGGAAGGTTTGCTTACAACTAGAAGATAGACCTGGTGTCTCCCCCACCCGCCCAGAACAAAGAGCAGGCATGCTTCCTGCCCTTGGGTTCCCTGAACTCGGGGTTCCTCCCCTGTAACGCCACTCGCTGGGCGCGCAGCTGTCTGCTGGCTCTCTTGGCCGTCTCCTGCTGGTGCTCCGGCCACTGTGGACGCCACCAGCAGTAGAGGGTCCTTCGTCTCTGACGCCTGAGACTGGTGTCTTCTACCAGCATCCGCAAAACCACCGCGGGCTTGAGTGTTCCTGTGTAAGGAGGGAGCAATCTCTGGCCCTCCGCAGTTCTTGACACTGGGATAGGACTGTTACAGCAGACATGGCGAGAAAAGAATAACTTGAAAGACATCTAGGTTACTTTGGCAGTGAGAGAAGAGAAAATGTTAAATGTGAAATAAGTCCATTCCCCCTCTTCAATACCCTCCCTCCTTTCTAAAGACATGTCTGTGAATGTACTCAGTTCTTCATCTTCTGTGGTACTGGAGGAGATGTGCATTAGAGAGAAGTCTGAGAGGTGCAGGTGATTGTGGGCCTGACTTATATCCAAAGAGTCCAGAGAAGATCATGGAAGAGCAGAGAGAAATGGAAATAAAAGATCCTTGGGTTTGGGGATAGGAGCAGGCTAGATTTGAAGAGTCTGGGAGCTTTTCAAGAAAAAAAAAAAAACCAGAAAAGCAGCTCTTCGGTATAATTAAGATAGATCTGATGCTCTCAACAAGAAAGATTTTAAAAATCAAAAAAATAAATCAATAATAAAAAGATAGCTGGCCAGGTAGATGATACATGGATGGATGGATGGATGGATGGATAGATAGAATGGTAGGTAGAGAGATAGATGTAGCTATAGATGAAGATAGAGACAGACAAAGAGACAAAATGCAAAAAGCAGATTCCAAGGGTTGCTGTGCATCATGAGAGACCGCCCTCTAGTTCTTTACAAGATTCAGTAAAGGTTAAAATCACTTAAAATTTTAGTTTTTGGTTGCCAGACTTCTGGGGTTTTCCCTAAGAAACTAAGCCAAGGCTCAGTTCAAGGCAGACGCCAACGGGCCACAACGTATGCGGGGTGCAGGTGGGAGACTTAGGAGAAGGCAGTCCATCAGATGTGCCGGATTTGAGGGGGAAGGGATCCATGAGAGCAGGCAGGCTACTAGCTCACATAGCTTGTTTTATGGGGTGCCCCTGACCGCCTCAGGTAATGCGGGTGGGGTGAAAGCTACAGGGTTTGGTCTTGAACAAGTTGAGTTGGGAGCACGCAGGTGGAGTGGCCGGGAGTCGGTGGCGATGACAGAGGCTGCCGCCAGGGGTGGCTCCCGGCGCTGAACACAGGGAGGTGACAGGACCAGGCCAGCAGGAGGGAGCAGAGGAATGGCGTCACGAAAGCCAAAGGAAGGCCGCGCATCACGAAAGACCACAGATGTTGCTGTGAGACCGGGCGGAGCTGGGATGGTCTTGGGCTCGCTGTCCTCTAAACAATAGACACAGCAGTAAGAGGTCTCTGCAGAAGACTTAAAGGAAAAGTAACCATATTCCAAAACAAGGGCCTGCCTCCCCGGCCACACTGCAGAGAAACCCCCAGCGAAGAGTAGGAAGGGAAGTGAGGCCTGCGGGGCTCTGGGCCAAACCAGCGGGGCAGCTAGAAGTTCAGGACCGAGTGGGACAGAGACTCATGCAGTGTGATGGGGCACCCCGAAACCCCGAGCTGAGCAGGACCCGTCTACCCTCGAACACAGGCTGAGGACGCCGCCAGCTGCCGGTCCGCTGCTGGCCGGCGGAGCAGAGGCAGCCAGGAGGCCAGCGGGACATGGGCACAGCCGCACAGCGCCCCCTGCAGGGCTGGCCGCCTCGCCCAGGGTTGGATGTATGAAAACTGCGCTTCGGCGTCCTGTCCGGTTTGTGTTGCCTCAGAGGTGAGGGTAGATCTGGTTCCTGTTACCCCACCTCGGCTAGAAACGGAAATTGTTCCTCAGACTGTAAATGCCATCTGTCTGTACGTCGCCGATGCCCATGTTCACACTTCCAACCTCTGCCTGTCCCGCACACTCCAGCTGCCTGCACAGCATCTTCATCCAGATGTGTACCCGTCACCTCCCACGTACACGGCCCGCGCGTGCACCTGCTCCTCCCTCGGCCCAGCTCCGTCTGTAGCAGCCCATCTCCTCACCTATGCAAGGGGTTCCCGGCCCTTCCCGTGGCGCAGCCATCACCCCTACTCATACCCGTGTGCACCATCCAACCAGCTAACAGCTTCTGTCCCTCGCTCACGAACTGCACCCTGCATGTGTCCTCTTCTGCCCGCGGTGTCTGCGCCCAGGTCCAGACGACCAGCAGCATCCTTTGCCTCGAACGCTGCTGTGGCCTCCACACGGGTCGCCCCTGATCCGTCGTGCCCCCTCCACTCTCTTCCACGGAGCAGGCGGAATGGTATTTTGAAATATCCGTCCAGCCGTGTTTCTCCTCTGCAGAGGTCTTTCGCTGCACTGAGTGGAAGCAGAGGCCTGCCCGTGGCCTCCAGGTCCCGCGCGATCGGCCTGGCTCGGCGTCCACCTCCGCCCCTGCCCACCCACTGCCCTGGCTGCCCGGCGGTCTTGACCCGGCCACGCCCACTCCTGCCCCAGGGTCTCCGTGCTGTTTCCTCCACCTGGAAGCCACTTCTCCCCCTGGTCGGAGAGCTGGCTGCCCCACCTCCGCTCTGTTGACAGTCACCTCCGCAGGGAGGTCTGCATCGTCCACCCAGCAACGCAGGCCCGGCCCGTGCCCATTCGGCGTCTCAGCCGTGTCTGTGTCTCCTACAGGTTTTCAGCGCATTGTTTCTACTCCTGTTTGTTCAGTGTCTTGTCTTCCCCACTTGAAGGTCAGTGGCGGGAGGACAGGTACACGGCCCGTCCTGCTCATCATTCCAACCCCAGCACCTAGCACAGTGCCTGGCTCTGTAAGAGTTAAGTCAGTCAGTCCATCAAAACTCAATGGACTGACGAATAAGTAAAAACGTGTACTTACGTCCTGGAGGTAGAGAGCGCTGGCTCTGCTGTGGACCACGGTGGAAGGGGGCAAGCCTGGCGGCACCAGGGATATCCTTTGGGAGACGACGGAAACAGTTCGGGCAAGAGCTGACCGTGGCCGTGGTGACGGCCGGAGTGGGCCAGTCAGAGAGCTGCAGGAGACCTAGACGCAGCGGCGCCCAGCTCCGGCCCACCCGGCTCGGGCCTGCTCCTCCAGGCGGCCTGGAAGCACGGGGGCTCTCCTTCCGTTTCTTCACCTGCTTCCCTACCATCCTTTCGAGCTTCCAGTGTTCGTCATCTTAGCCCCCTGCCACCTCATCGGCCACAAGTGGCATTTTTGTGAAGAGGACGTCGGGAAAAGTTGGAGGCTCAGAGAATCTGAGGGCTTTAGAGCAGAGAAACAGGAAGCCATTCATCTAGTCTAAGGATCCTGGAGCCTGCACCCACCGAATGCTGGCGTCTTGGGACTAGACAGGATGGCCCAGTGGAAAAATCCAACAATCATAAAATCGTCCTATCTTGTGGCTGGGGGGGTTTGATGAAAGGAAGTTAAATAAATACAATGAAAGTCATTTACGTTTCTGAAAACCACTCTTCTCAAACATTTAGGACATCTGCCTCTTCTCTATCTCATTTTAGATGGTATGAGACTTGGCAGGGCATAAGAAACAGGTATTTGCCATGCGAATACATACTGTTTGGGTCCTGCCAGGAATACTGTGACTTCCATGGGCTCTGTCTCCGAAACATGATGGAGAAATGACTCCACCATCCTTGTTTTCCAATACAATACTCAGATGCCCCGGTTCACCACATAGGTTGGTAGCAGTGTCCGAAATGGGGACCCCCCCTCATCAATGCTGCTCCTGTTCCAATCTGCTCTTCCCCCACAGTGCTTTCCCCAACAGGTGTGCTGCCCGTATCACTCAGGAGGGGCTCAGCTGTGCTGCTGTAACAAACAGCACCCAACTCTCAATTTAAACACCCAAACACACGAAGGTTTTATGAGTGTGCACAACTCCAGTTCAGTTAGATGTTGGGGGGCGGGCTCTGTTAATCCTGATCACTCAGTGGTCCAGGTGGGTGGACACTTCAGTTAGATACATGTTTCCAAAAGTGGGAAAGGAATATGGAAAATCGTGCATGGAATTTTTAGTTTCTCCCAGAAGAGACACATGTCACTTCTGTTCAGCTTTCATTGGTCGAAGCCAGTTGCGTACCTGCGGCTGATTCCAGAGCAGCAGGAAGTGCACCGTTACCAGGGGGAGAAGGATCTGGTGAGCAGCCCAGGGGCTGCCGCGCTTCCCTCTAAGGCCACAAGAAGAGGAGGAGGAAATGCAGAAATACGAGGAGAAGAAAGATTGAAAACCCCTTGTGCTATGGGATTAGAAGACTTAAATTTCCTTAAAATGTGTGATCTGGGGTAATTTACTTGATCTCATGAGTCTTAGTTTCCTCACCTGTAAAACAAGACTAAGGCCCTGGCCGGTTTGGCTCGGCAGTTAGAGCATCGGCCCGCCGACCAAAGGGTCAAGGGTTCAATGCTCAATCAAGGGCACATAGGTTGCAGGTTTGATCCCAGGAGACAACCAATCATGTGTCTCTCTCCCGTCAATGTTTCTCTCTCTCTCTCTCTCTCTCTCTTTCCCTCCCTCCCTTCCACTCTCCCTAAAAATCAATGGACAACTGTCCTCAGGTGAGGATTAACAACAACACAACAGGCCAGTTGTACCTGCCCCCTCCGGTGCTGTGGAAAGTTGGTTACATCATCTCTGTAAAGCGTTCCCCCACGCCTGGCACAAAGTGGGCGCTCGGTCTCGCACACAGGGCTGTCAAAGCCCTTTCTGGCCCGTCAGCCCATCTGCACGGTCAGTAGCCGGACGACTCTCACCGGTACTTTGCAGACGCGGCCACGGAGGTTCTAAATGGAGCTGCCCGAGTTGTTACGGGGACGAGGCCAGGCCTTCACCCCGTCCTCGTGCCTGCATGCCCCCCGCTCCCCTTCTCCCTCTTTTCTGGGCTTTTATGTTTTAAAACTCACTTGTGACAGGTGAATATTTAGGCATATATCAAAGTGAATGACTGAAAAATCAGAACGTAAACAGGAGAATTTGGCCCAGGCCAGAAGATAAAACACCTGTGTTAGCAGATGTCAGCGGATGCCTCCGGACATGTTTTTGGAACACGTTTCACATGTGTCCATGAAACACTCACTTGGGCTGCACGCAGAAGACAGACGTGTCCAGGACGCCAGGGGTCCCCGAGTGAGATCATCCCCGCCAAGGCGGAGGCCCAGGAGACGGGGAATGGTGCTGTTCTGGTTTCCATTCGGGGCTGCATGCCTTGTTGCCTTCGGTCAACATTAAACTATCGGCTGCGTACGAATGAGCTGTACCGAAAGCAGCTGGAAACAGACACAGCGCAAACACCTTCGCCCGTGCCTTAGCCTGGGCACAGGCTGGTTCCTAATCCTGAGAGCGGAAGTCAGAGCAAGTCCTGTCTTCTAGCAAAGTGAACACCTGAAGAGAGAGCCCAGGCTTTCCGGAAAGACAACACATGCCCTATTGCCACCTGCGGTCACCCCTGCCAACTGCTGGGTAGGCGAGGGTCTCTAGGTCGGGGCTGAGTAGGAGGCTCAGCTCTTCCTCTCTAGTCGGCGCTTAACTGAAGCAGAGAGGGACGGGGGTGGGTTGGCTGTGGTCCCAGCAACCTGGGCATCTTGAGGAGAAAACTCCACCTCCCTTCCCAGAGCTCTGGAGCGTTCCGGAAACTCATCTCTAGAACTTGGTCTCGCAGCGGCCCCGCCCCGACAGCTCCCACCCACCCTCTTCTCTTCCTTCTGCTCCGGGGACTTCACACTGAGACCTCGGCGCACCTCTGACTGTTGCTCGTGCAGGGGGTTATAGGAAGACCCCGGCCCCTCCATCTCGGATCCGGGAAAGCTGGGCAGGGGTCAGGTTGATCCTCAGAGGAAGGCACCTGGAACTCTGGGTCCCGGGGTGGGGTACACAGCAAGGTGTGGACATGTCTGGGTGAGGGATCCGGAAGACCACAAAGCCTGAGGGGCACCCGACACGGTAGGGAAGAACTGGGTGCTGAGGGACAGAATTCTCCTGCTCTACCCTCAAATCTTTATTCAAGTTACTAAACGTACAGGGTTTACCGATATGAGTAGAATTTTGGGGATACATAAAATGGCGAAGGGGCCAAGGTCTGTCTCCCGACTGGCCCAGAGCCAAGCCCAGATGGTGCACAGAGTTGCAGTAGCAAACAGGAGGAAGAAGGTTAGGAATTTGCAGAACTGCAAGGACCACTCTGGATTCTCACCACCAAAACTTTGGGTCTTCAGACAATTCTACCTAAAGCCCCCCAAAACAGCCGAGTTCCTCTCGTGTGTTTGTATTATTTAGTCTTCCCAACCCCCCCCCCAAGCCTGTCGCGGGTAGACACTGTCCTGTCAGTTACTGCGGCATCACCGCCCCCGTACCCCTGCGCAGAGCTGGGGCTCCAAGCCCGCTGACACCAAGCTCTCTCCACGCTCCAACACCCGGCACAGCTCCCCCAGGCCGTGGAAATGGACCGAAGGAGCCGGACAGTGCGCTTCTCCTCGCTGCTCAGCGGTTGGCCAGCTGCGCCACCCGAACCAGGTGCTTGGCCCCGCCGGGCCTCAGAGTCCTCGGGAAGTGCAATGAGCACTAAAACCGGACGCAGGACCCTTGTATCAGGTACTCGATGGGGCGAGGTGCTGGCGAGACTAACGGGTGCACAACGGATCCACAAACTATGCATGTTTATAAATCCTTCTCTTTCAAATAGTCCGAACACCGGGACTGTACGAGGAAAAAAAGGAGCTTCCGCACAGGCCGAGCAGGTCTGTGACAAGGTTCTGAGCAAAGCCCGCCACCTGGACACAAGCACAGGGCATCTGTCGTGCCTGCCGTGACCCTGCTGCTCACCTTCCTGCCACCTGCTGCGGCGGCTGGGCGGAGCCTTTCATCATCTCTGTCTCTCTGCTCCTCCATCCTGTGCGCTCGGCTGCAAGTACCGCTCCGTGCCTGTCTCCACGCCTCTCTGGTCCTGTTTCCACCATCGTCTCCTGTCTCACTGCCTGTTTTGACCCCTCTGCCTCCCCTCCTTCCCCTCAACTGACACATGGCCTTGTATCTCCTCCCTCGGTTCCTCTGCTCCTGTCTCTGTCTCTGTCTCTCACCGTCTTTCTTCATGTCTCTCCGTCACTCTCTGTCTCTTTCTCTCCTTGTTTCTCTCCTTCGTCTGCTCCTCTGAGTTCCTGCCTCGTCTCTGTCTGGTGGTCTCTCTAGAGGGGTCCATCTTTCCCCTCTCCCATGCTTCATCTGTCAGGCGACCTTTCGCGTCAGCCTCTCTCTCAGCGCCACACGCTGACCGTGACCATTTCTCTTCAGTCCCCGGGGTTGGTATAAATCTCCCTGGTTTTCTTTAGGCAGAAGCCGGGCTTGCGTTCAGCTGCAACAGCCCAGTCCCGAAGGGTGGGCAGCACGTGTCTGGCCTTGACCTGCCCTGGGGGACAGCCCTGGTTCCCCTCCCCACAGGGAAGTCAGTTCAGGGTAGGTCCACACACGGCCACCCTGAGCCCCATGAAACATGTGGACACTTATCTTTCATCAACCTCAAGAATTTGGGGGATATTTTCTGACTGTCCTAATCCCATGAGCTCATGGTAGAAATCTGGACAGGATGAGAAACAGTCAAGATGCAGAAAGAAAAGCTACTCATTGTCCCGCCACCCCGAGGCAGCCACAGTGGTCATTTCGACGTGTTTTCCCCACGCATCTTTGTCCTTTTATCTTTACATAGATCAGATCACACTAGATACAGAATTGTGCGACCTCTTTTCTTATTTTAATATTCTGTCATTTTTATCTTCCTTTGTCCTTGAAAATGTTTTCCAAACACAGAGCCTCTCTTCCTGGGAGAAAAAGAAATCCTCACAGGCTCCCCATTTCTCACCGGAGAAATTCAAGTACTTTACCTGGCTTCCCACCGCAGTCCATCGCTACCTGCCCCAGAACTGCGGGCTGAGCGGCAGCCAGTCAGGGCCCCGCCCTCGGGCAGCTCCCCAGCCTCTCCTCCGGGGAGGACGCAGCGCCTGCTTCTCCTCGGCCTCGGCGTGGGTACCACCCCCTCGGGTTCCAAGTCTCGTTCAGCCAGGCCCTGAATCTCCGAGACACACGGTGGCGCTGTCTGGACTTGAGCTGGACTCCTGCGTCCTCTGAAGGATGGCCCGGCCCCGGACTGGGTGGTAAGACCAGGCACACGCCACCCAGCCCGTACACTGCTCCCACCGAGCCGGCCAGTGTGGGAATGACCCGTCTGACTGCTCACTTTACACTACACCGACGATGATTCTAGAAGTCATCCAGTTTTCCTTGTTCCTGCTCTTTTCCTGTAGCGCGTGACTCTCATCGAGGTCTGCGATGTCGGCCTCACATCGTGTGAAGTGATCGATACCTGTCAGGTGATTCTTCTTCCAAGGGAATTGGTGGAAATGAGGGAAAACATTTGAGCAGATTGAATAAATGATGGTTTCCCTTCTATCAGCCCCTACGCGTGAAGTCCTACTATCTGCCCGGTATGGTGCTACATGTTTTGCGTAGCCATCATTTCAAAGGGTTCTGGTTCCAGGTGAGGAAACTGAGGCCCAAGGTCACCTGATTGCTAGAAGGAAGAGGCGAGACTGTAACAAGGCCCAGTTCCTAAAGTTTGTGCCCTTAAATATTTTGCTATCATTGCCCTTTGGCTGCTTTTATAATACGGCCACTGGATACGTGTTGACAGGTAGCTTCACACTTCAATCAGGACCTCAGGGTCCGACCCCGTGCTTCACAAATGGTGCCGGTGCGGCTGGAGCGCCTACTCGCCGGGCAAGATACCAGGAAGTGGGTATACAGTTCATCAGATTTCCAAATAGGAGCAGAAAATGATGTGTTCATGACCTTGAGCGTCACCCAGAACAGGGACCCCCCAGAGGGAGCCGCTGTCACAGTGAGCAGGGGAGGCTGGAACCTCTGCTCTTTGCTAACGGCGCACCACCTTCTCACTGATACTGTAGCCCGTAAGGACTTGCAAGCAGACCTCCAGGGAAGCCACAGGGCGTTAGGAATCAGGGTCCCTACAGGACTCCAGCTCATCCAGCGGAGCTGGGGCCGGGGTCAGATCTCCTGGACTCCAATCCTGGCCCTGCTGCTTCCAACCTGACCCCAGGGCTCAGTTCCTCAGCGGTAAGAGGTGGTGGCATCAGCGAGCACCTCCTGTGGTGGCTGTAAGGCCCAGGCGACACGTGCCCTACCACCCGAGAGTGCCGTTCACCTAGTCGTCCATCAGTGCGCGCTCGGCCTGGTGGTCGTGTCGCTGGGAAGGGCCATCGTCCTCGGCCTGTGTCCACGCCTGAGTCCGCAGGAGCGCATTCGCGGACGTGGGGCAGTGAAGACGCTGCTCCGAGGATCGCACTGCTTCGGCACGTGACCGCGAGGCCAGGCTGCGGGCGGGGCTGCGGGCGAGCAGAACCCATCCTCTCAGTAACTCTATACTGTGGGTTTGTCAAAACAGCCTATGTCACAGTTGTGCAGGTTTTTTCATCCAACAAAGTAAAAACCAAATGACCACGACTTTGAAAATTAAAACATAAGATCATGATTTCCTTTTCTGCTACATCCCGTGTTCTATAAAGCAGGGGTTCGGGGCCGTGGACAGGCGGGGGTGATCCTCACAAGAGCGAAGGATGAACGCACAGGAAGTGTGCAAATGCACAACAGAGTGAGCTCAGTTGGGGTTGAGACAGGTTATACCTCTTTCAAGATATAGAATCTGCACTGCTGTTTTGCAAAAACAGAAGTAAAAATAAAGTCACAACGATAAGACATTTCCGTATTTCCAACACAGGGCTCTTGTTCCCTCAGTTTCTTTATGATCTGGAGGCTTCCACTGGAAGTGTCCCCACCCCACCCCCTCCTCGCCCTCCTCCGCCCCCTCCCCCTGCAAACAAGCAGATGAGGGAGGGAGCGAGCACACAGCACATGGGAGGCAGAGGACAGAGGTCACCCTGTGAAAAATCATTAATCATCTGGAGGTCACCAGCCCTGAACGCGCTTCCTTCTCAAGCCCGTCCTGTGCGCGATCTGTCTCCTAACAGGTTTTGTATGCTGAGCTGTAAAGCGTTCCTGATGGATTATTGTTGGCACTCAGTCCGAAGGCTGAAGGCTGCGTCCACGAGAAGAAAAAGCAGACCCTCTCCCCTGCGCCTGTTGTCCGTGGGGCCAGCACAGGGCTGCATTGTGGTGCAAGCAGATGGTCTGTGGGCCCCTCATCCCTGCAGCCCCATGTCCAGGAAGGGCCTGGGACAGTTGGGGTTTATCACTGTACTTCAAAACGGGGACATCTGAGGGCAAGTCACACCCTAAACCACGCCCCATCATAGCAAACTTCTGGATAAGGGCAGGATTCATGCTTCTATTTGACAGTTAAAGAAACTGAGGCCTGCCCAGCCAGTGTGGCTCGTTAGTTGAGAGTTGACCCACATGCATCAAGAGGTCGCTGGTTCAATTCCTGGTTACGGCACGTTCCCAGGTTGTTCGCCAAATCCCCTGTAGGGGGCATGCAGGAGGCAGCCAGTGGATGTTCTCTCTCATTGATGTTTTTATCTCTCTCTCCCTCTCCCTTCCTCTCTCTCTAAAATCAATAAAGAAAGAAAGAAACTGAGGCCAGGGTTATGCTATAGAGTACCCAAGGTGACCCAGCTACTTTGTGGCAGAGTTGGGATTAGAACTCAGGTCCCCAAACTGCCGTCCCTTCCCTTCCTGCACCCTGCTTGTACGTGGCTGCATGGCCCTCCAGAGACGTGAGCTGGCCCCCTTCGGACCTCAGCCCTACCCAGCCCGCCATCTTCCTACATTGGGGAGATTGTAAACTCAAAGATCTCTACGGTTCTTTCCAGGGATAATAGTCCAGGGCACTGTTTCTCAAACTGTGTGCTTGGAACCCCAGTGACTGAGGAGAGGTTATAGGCATTCTGTGGAGCCATTTGGGAAACACTGTCCTGCTGTCGGTTTTCAAGACAGGTCCTGCAACCAGGGCAGGTAAGATGTGCCAAGGCCCCGCGCAGTGCAAGCGATGGAAAAGGAATAAAGTCCATCAGCCCCTGCACTGTGCCAAGCATGTGCTGAGTACGTCCCACGTGTCACCCCATTTAACCTTCAAAACCCTAGGAAGCAGGTATTCTTCTTACTTCCATTTGTATTCTTCTTCCTTCCATTTCACAGCTTGGAAATTAAATGAAATCGAGGAAACTTAGATTATGTGTATGGCAGAGGACGGCTGCTCCAGAAAATGACCCCAAGGAACTTGTTTATAAACCTTAGAGGGCTGCAGAAAGCTCAGTTGTTATTTATTTGATTTGCCGTCAACTGCAGGGAGTGGTTGCTTCACTTTCACCTTCACCTTCCTGATCTCAAGCAAGTGCATCTACCAGCTGAACGTAAACTGGGAGACCTAGAACTCTAGCTGCAAGGGAGTCTGGGAAATGTAGTTCTCTTGGCTTTATAGCCTCTGCAGTACAAGATGGCACACCAGAGGAGGGTGGTATTGATGCTGAGTGTCAATGACTATGTTCATCATTCACCCTATGGCGAAGTAGGTTTACCAGAGTCACTCTCCTCCTGGACCTGGGGGCTCTGAGATGTCAGCTGGGTGATTGGAAAGAGGAGAATTAATGCAGAGCTGGATTTAGGGTGGGGAAGGGCAATCACAGGCCAGGATGAGGACACAAAGCTCCTACCCAATGTTGCAGCAGAAGCAAAAGAGAGATGAAGAAAAAGAAAGAAAAATCAAAGTGGCCTTGAGTGGAGGGTTCATTTTCTCAGATTAAAGCGACCTTGAGAGGTTCTACTGCTGGTTCCTCCCATCCTTCCCATGCCAACTTAGGCATCTTCTCTCCTTCTCTGAGAAACACTTCACCTGCCACTTTCTTTTCCCAGCGTTTGAGGACCCAGTGGGTCACAATACCTGGACGTGAACACTGCTGAGAGGTGTACGCACTAGAGACTGCGGCCGTCTCCAGACCAGCAAAGCCAAGCAACTTCACTCACTTATTCTTTGCACTATGCTCATTCTACCTGGGAAGTTCTGAAATGACAGTCACCACTCAGTGTAATTTCCATACAAAGAAGCGGCATGTCCTATCACATTTTACTGTGTAGTGATTTCATTTCTAAAAATGAGTATATTCTACTTTTGCAATGAAAAAAAAAAAGTTAAAAATATAATGTCTTGGAGGGGAAAGGGAACACTGAGTGGGCAGAGCACACAGGATTTCTAGGACTGAAATACTCCGTATGACCCCACAGTGCTGATACCTGCCCCTGCACAGCTGTCCAAACCCACAGAACGTGCAACACCAAGAGCGCCCTGCAATGTACCCTGTGGACTCGGGCTGAGTATGACTTGTCAATGAAGGTGCCTCAATTTCAACAAATGTACTACGCGGGTGGGGAACGTTAATAATGGGGGAGGCTACACATGTGGGGGAAAGTCTAGGAAATCTCTGTAGCTTCCCTTCTATTTTTCTGTGAACCTTAATCTGCTCTAAAAAAAAATAATAAAGTCTTAATTTTAGAAATATGACAAAATAAAACGACAGTACATATACACTCTCTCACACATACACTCTTATACGTCTTTCGCAGTCACCACTGTGACTTCACATTTACAGTTATGTCTGTGGGATCACAGAACGTCTGAGCATTCGGAGGACCCTCGGGATCCACGGAGATATCTCAAGGGCGCTCCGGCAGAGGAAAACGTGGTGAGTGAGACCTTGCTTCCTGCCCGAACCCGAAGGGCTTGGCTTTCACTGATTTCATACTTCGGATTTGCCTTTAAGATTCCATTTTAAAAAGAAATGTCACGCCCTGGCCAGTTTGGCTCAGTGGTTAGAGCGTCGGCCTGCGGTCCAGAGAGACCCGGGTTCGGTTCCCGCTAAGGGCACGTACTTCGGTTGCAGTTTGTCCCCGGCCCTGGTTGGTCGTGCGGGTGGCAGCCACTCGATGTGTCCCTTCACGTCGATGGTTCTCACTCTCTCTCCCTTCCTCTCTCTCCCTCCCATTCTATCTGTACAAAAAATGGAAAAGTGTCCTCGGGTGAGGATAAAAAAAAAAAAAAAGAAATGTCACTGCAACACACCAACACACACACACTCCCGTACAGAACTATGAAAACCGAGGCCTGCGCTCAAAACCGTGTGGCTCCTGCCATTTTCCAGATGAGACAGCTGAGGCCTGAGAGCGCAGAGCCCACCAAGGGTCCCACAGAAGCAGAAAGTGTGGGTCTGGGTCTGCAAACCTGATGAGCATGTTTTCCCTGCGCACCCACGGCGAGAATCCCAGGCTGCGTGGCCCAGACAGACGTGGCTCAGAGCCAAGGGTCAGATCATTGTGGGGCTGTTTGTTTGCACAATGTAGAACATTGTTTAAGGCCTAACGCTCCGAGACATCCCCTGGCAGGACTCTCTGAATTAGAGCCCAGAGGAGAGCGTTTCAAGAGCCTGTGGTCTGGGACGGCGAGGCCGTGCAGAAGACAGCGCGCTCTTCCCGGGGGGCGCGCTCCTGCGCCGCGTCACATCCCTTCGCCGTACTGTAAACACAAGTCCACTGTGTGTTTTTAAAATGTGAGAAGAAGCAGGATCCTGCCCGCGTGTTTTGACATAGCCTGCGGGGAGGGAGAATGGGACGAGGGATCTTGCCCGCGCAGAGTGTAATTGCTCCGCGCCGGGTGGTTAATCTCAGGCCGGCTGGGCCTCCGACAGCCGCCACCGCGCCGCCCGCACCCGCCCCGCAGACACCTGGAAGCCGCCGGCTTTGCCACCAGTGTGCTCTGGGACTTTGAGCCTAGGTTTCCTCACCTGAAAAATGAGTCTGGGCCCGGAGCGCGGTTTTCAAGCTGTCACAGAGAGTCTATTTGGATGGTTTTACAAAGTGGGTGTCCTGGTAAGATTTAGGTTGAAGTTTCTGCTACTAAGAGGAAGTTGGAAATCCAGGGGGCTAGATGTTGCTAATACGTCTTTCGGCTCTGAGATATTGCAATTCCAGATTTTACTTGTCTTTAAGGTGCTAGAAGAAGTTTTATGTCCACCCAAGAGATAGCAAGAAAGGCGTCCTCAGTCCTTGGAAAGTTAGCTGAGGATCTCAGGTCCTGGGTGGCTACCCCTCCTCGCCCCTCCCATCCCCTCTCATACCCACCGGGTTAGTGCTCCCTCCTCCACCCCAGGTCAGCACCCCTGCCTGTACCAGCCACAGCGCCCACCATCGCTGCTCTACTTGCCAGCTTTCCCCGCTCCTCCCCGCCTCCCCATCCTCTGGGAGCCGCCTGAGGCCGGTGGCTGCGTCTCACCCCCCCTGAGGCCCCAGTGCCAGCACAGGCCTGGTATAGGACCGATGCCCAATGAACGGTGTCTGAGTTGAACTGATTCCGAACAACTCACTTCCTTTCAAACTCAGCTAACTTTTCCGTGTATGCAAGTTTAAGAACGATCTTCTTGCCTGGGACAGAGACAGTGTCCATTCAATCAGGAAGCAGACTTCACATCAGCGAGAAGCCAAGCACTACTCGAGGGAGAATGAAACTGACCCCACCTCTGGTGGAAGGTGCTAGAATCACAGATACAGCTGAGTCTATAGTGAGGGTTGGGGCCGGCTCTGCTCTGCCATCATGAGGCACATGGGAAAGCTGGAGCTTAACACGTGAAGGCCTGAAGGGAAAAACAGCCATCAACACCGTCTTGTCACCGAGCAAGGGCCTTCCACAGAGAAGCACTAAGAAACCGAGTGGAACCCAGAAGAGGGCACCTCCGAGGCAAGACATGAAACGAGAGGGACGGACTGTGTGCATCCCTTCCCCAGCTTCCTGTCCCAGACGGCGGCGCGTGGCAGAGCATGGACTCGGACCACGCAGGGTTTCCGTCTGATCACTGTCACTTGTTCGCTGTGTGATGACAGGGAAGTTGCCTTGACCTTTCTGAGAAGGTCTCAGGAGAAAGCCCATGAACTTGTTGGTGATGCGTGGAGTTGGAACTGGCTGTGGGATCCAGCGGTGGGATCCAGGGGGCACATGGACAAGCAAGTGTGCAGTTCTGGGAGGGGTGTGAGCTCGAAAGAGGGATTTCAGCGTTAAGTTCTGTGTGTGTGTGATGACGCCCAGGGAGAAGACGTAGCGAGGAGAATGCAGGGGTGGTGAGGAGCGAGCCAGCCTCCTCCGTGGCCCTCCAGCACCTCGCCCAGGCGGTCACTGGAGCTTCCAAACCCCCTACAGAACCCTTGCTCCCCTCACTATTGTGAACTCTCCGAGGGCAGGGCCAAGATTTAATCATCTGTGCCCCTCCCAGAGCTAGCCCAGTACTTGCTGAATAAATAATTGATGCCTAGAAGCCATGTCCTTTGAGAAACAACGGAAGAATCTGTCGACCTGGGCTGTTATCTTGGAGAAGACGACTCGGGGAACCCACAAAGGCTGACCTGTGGAAAAACGCAGAACACCACTGCGTCCATCATTGGAGGGAGATTGTCTCAGTTCAACACTGGAGCTGCCCAGTGATGGATGGGCCATCTGGTAAAGCAGTGAGGTCTTCAGCATTGGGAGAATGTAAACAGAGACGGATGACATCCTCCCGGGACAAAGGCACTAGGTGGGGCCATAACATGGAAGGTACGCGGCTCAGAGTCTGAGTCCAACGTGGCACCCACGCAACTCCCTCACCTGTCGCCTGGCTTCCGCAGGGAGGGCGGAGCCCATCGGAGCGAAGAAGATGAGATCTCGGTAGGTGTGGGCCTCATTCCATGGAATTTCTAGCCAGCTGACCCAAACTTTCTTTAAGCATTCTGGGCTCCTGCCTGCTTCTGTAGCCTTCTCTCTCATGAGCTCCTCCTAGAGCACACTGCTCCTCTGTTCCACTCCCAGCCCTGGCTGCCTTTGACCGGAAGTCCTTTGAGAGCAGGGACCCAGCCTCGCTGGCGCATCAAGCAGCCGAGTGGCAGTGGGTAAGCGCACGGGTCCAGTCGGGCCGCTTCACTCCCTGGCCCACCTGTACGAGCTGCTCACAGAGCTGTGGTGAGGCTGAACGGGCACAGTGCTTAGGGTGGTTCAACGTAAAGCAACTTCCCAAAGAAGTTTGCTCCTTTTGTTACACTAGTTTGTCCTTAGCCCTGCACCCCGCACCGTACCTGTCAACAAAGGTTTGTTGAATACAAAACAAAATAATAAATTAGCTAGTAAATATTGATGCTGCAATCACTGACTAGTCAACAAACATTTATTAATTTCCGAGAGACACCTAATACTCTGCTGGATACGGAAAAAGACAGAAGTACAAAAATAAATAAATACATGTTTCTTATTTCCAAGGATTTTGCAATCTGATGATAAAGACAAATGTCATTCTTTTTTTAAGTGACTACATTGAACGGAAAGGCCAACACGGGCTATGGAGTAACAGACAGGTCAGGCCCTGCTGGGTTTCGTGTGGGATCTGATGTGATCAAGCCCTAAACGGAGAGGGGCTGCCAATGAACACTGCGGAGAGAAAAACAAAACCACATGGGCTTCCTCGACGAGAAAGTGTTTCACTTTCTTAATTTTCTTAATATTTTACAAGTTGCCCTGAAATATTCCAACAAGGCAATATGGGGAGACGAGGGAAGAGGGCAGAAACCCCGGGCCAGGTGAAGCCCATTGGGTTTATACCCTTGATCATGTTCACTCATTGAATCCCAGCCGTAAGCTATTGAGCAGGTGTGGTCTTTCTCTGGGCGAATCCTGGAGTCAGTCTTCTCTCCTCTCCAGGGTGAGGATGCCCAGAAATGCTTCCCTGGAAGAGGAGAGAACTCGAGGGGTCCTGCCCTCGGGTCTACCAAGGACCCAGAGCAATGGTCAGTCCCGCAGAAAGGCTCCCTTGCAGTCGGTCATGGGATTATGTGTGAATTCACCATCAACGTCCTCACAAAAGAAAACATAAGCACCATTGATTACCTTCTAATAACCATTTTATTACACATTTTATATTTATGAAAGGGCACTGGGAGAGGGCTGTTATTATTTCTCTAATGCAAAGCAGATGGGCCTGACAGAGGTAAATGGGACTTTCTGGGCGTGGTCCTGAAAGTTTGTGTTTTCCCGGAAGGTTTTGAGCCGGGGCCAAACCAGACCCAGAAGTTCCCATCCACCCCTGTCTCGACACATGACTTTCATTAACAAAATTGCATTGCTCTTTTCTGCAGAAAGTGGTACCATTACTCTAGTAAAAACATGTCCATTATGGATCCATTGCCACCTACGTGGTGGTGAGGAGGGCTCAGAAGCGAGAGGGCAGGCGCTGGTGGGAACAAAGAAAGGCTGGTGTTGCAGAGGGTGGCCCAGCCACCGGACACCCTTCCCTGGCCGGCCCGGACAGGAGTGACGGGGATCAAACGTGTACGTGGAGCATGATGACCCTGGGATCAGCCCCTACAGACAGAACCTGGCCCTCAGGGTCTTCTGTCGGTCGTTAGCCAGCCTGCCCGCTGCACGCATGTTGCCCTTGGTGCCAGCGACGGGCCACCAGCGGCTGTCCCTCCAGACCCGCCCACTGTGCTCCTGACCTGACCTTCCTGCTCCATCCCAGCACCTGCCCCTGCAGTTTCCAGCCTCGTGCTCACTTCTTAAATCAACTTGGATTCCTTGGCTTGGCCATGGTCATGGTGTGCTCCATATATTTCCACCTGCTCCTGGTAAGCTCAGGTTGACCCCTGCCTGGCCCTGTCCACTGAGATTCTGAAATGATGTGAACCTTTGAGAACCTAAGATGTGTCCATCTTGATGGAGGTGTTTTTCCCGACACCTATGCCTCTCAAGCTTTTAGGTGCATGAGACTTGGCGGAGGAGATGTAGAAAATATGAGTTCTTGAGCCCTGGCTTTAGAAACCCTAATTCTCCAGGTATACAGCGGGCCACGAATCTGCATTTCTTACGGCAGATGATTCGAACGGAGGAAGACCGGGATGCACGGACGGCACAGCCCTCAGCTGCCCCCAGATCTCCGCTGGCAGTGTCCAGGGGGGACATGCAGCCGCCTTTTGCATCTGTTCAGCACTCACCCCTTTCAAGCACTTTCTGTCCTCTGCGTCCCGCTACCCTTACGGCCACTAGCATGTCCATCTTACAGGAGAGGAAAGCGAGGCTCGGGGTGGTGGCATGAATCCCCCAAATGCTAGTGCTCAGATCCTACCGCAGACGCCTGTCTCCAGCCGAGCCCCTCCTCTGACCCAGGCGCTGGGAACACAACCGCCAGCGCCAGGAACCATGCCCGGCACACCGCAGGCACCCAACAAAGCCCCTGGTGGGTGAGAAAGTTACCGGACAGCCCGGCCCATGGACAGCGTCGTCACCCCTCCCTGCCTGCTGGCCTCTCGAACAAGCGCTGCCCCCTGCAGCACAGCAGAGCCCCCCGAAGGATCTGTCTTGAGCCCGCGACGGTGGGCACTTTGGGACGGAGACATGGGTCAGACTGCTCCGCCTCCTGCGAGGGGACCCATGACGTGCCTGACAACTCTGTGTTGAGGTGCTGCCTGGGGTTTGGAGAAAGCCGTGTGCACTGGTCTGCTTCTCACCCTGAATGGGACCCGCCTCTTGTTGGGAGATTCTGAGCCACAGAGCAGCGGGCATGGCCCCATGGTCATGTGAGAAGCTGCTCGTGCCAGGAGCCCATGGTGAGCCCAGAAGTGTAAGGAGCACTGTGGTCCCAAGGACACAGGCTCTGGAGCCCCGGGCGGTGTGAATCCTCTACCCACGTACCCTCTGGTGGCATTGACAGTCAACTTCCAAGCCTCCGTGTTCGTGTCTGCAACTCGGAAACAATCCTTCCCCACAGGTTCAATGGGAGCATTAAGAGGCCAATTTTTATAAAGATCTAGCTCCTGATAGGCACCCAATGGACAGTAGTTCTATTACGTTTCGGTTTTAAAGGTGGATCTGAAAGTATAATCTAAGTAGAGAAAGGAGACTAACACACAAGAAACATGTGACTCAGAGCTTGGGACTCCCCAGAACAGTGGCAGAAGGTTCGAGCGGAGTCACGACCGGAGAAGCTCTTGGAGGACGTGGCCCTGCCCTGGTCTCAAGGATGAGCATGCAGAGCCGGAGCCCGGGGGGGGGGGGCAGCCTAGCGCAGCAGGACAGTGGCCTGAGAGGCCCCTGGGGGAAGTGGGCCTTCGTTAACCTGCCTGCTTCAAGACAGGAGAGATTTGAAAACGTCAGGACCTGGAAGGCAATCTTTTATCAAATGGAAGTCAAGACCAAGCACAGGAAACAAACTCAGAATATCCAGGTCATAGAGGCTACATCCATTTTTTGAGGCCATAGATCTTAGCCTAAGTGTCCCGGCAACCGTACGGGACAGGAAGCCAGAGGTGGCCCTTTAATTCCTTCTGTCAGAAAGAAAGAGAGAAAAATCACATACTGTTCCTGGGAAGACAGCGTTTTGTCCTAGTGTTGGACTGGAAAGGAATTTCTCATTGGAGTTATTTCAAATGAAGCTTTGTGTCTTGAGCAAGAGTCATCGTCTGTGATGAGGTCTACATGGTCCTGACGTAGGGCCCTGCACGAGGTAAAGCAGCATTCAGAGTCCAGCGGCACGGGGGGGACACAGCCCCGCACGCTTCCTGAGGCTTGGCCTCGGGTCACCCCTCACCCCTGAGCACACGCGGCCTGGGTTCGGAGCGTCCCGTGGCTGCCCACTGTGATGCCAGCCTCCTCGCCACGGCCCACAGCGGCCGGCGGGAGGGGCTCCGGCCGTTCCCCAGGCTTCTCCCTCCCGCCCACTCGGCACCACCACACTCCCCGCGCGGGCCTGCGGAAAGCTGCCCGCCTCTCCACCTCCAACCCCTTCCGCTTGCTCACTCTGTCCAGAGGGCTGCACCCCCAGCGTTTCTCCTGGTGGCTGCGTCCTCGTTCCTCAGGTCCCAGCTCACAGGCACGTCCCCCATGGGCCTGCCTGCCCGCGACTCTGCACTGGCCTCCCCATAACCCTCCGGCTCGCCCCCGATGTCCCCTGCTCAGGGCTGGTCACTCTCCAGCTCGCCCCCGATGTCCCCTGCTCAGGGCTGGTCACTCTCCAGCTCGCCCCCGATGTCCCCTGCTCAGGGCTGGTCACTCTCCAGCTCGCCCCCGATGTCCCCTGCTCAGGGCTGGTCACTCTCCAGCTCGCCCCCGATGTCCCCTGCTCAGGGCTGGTCACTCTCCAGCTCGCCCCCGATGTCCCCTGCACAGTGCTGGTCACTCTCCAGCTCGCCCCCGATGTCCCCTGCTCAGGGCTGGTCACTCTCTAGCTCGCCCCCGATGTCCCCTGCACAGTGCTGGTCACTCTCCAGCTCGCCCCCGATGTCCCCTGCACAGTGCTGGTCACTCTCTAGCTCGCCCCCGATGTCCCTGCACAGTGCTGGTCACTCTCCAGCTCGCCCCCGATGTCCCCTGCACAGTGCTGGTCACTCTCCAGCTCGCCCCCGATGTCCCCTGCACAGTGCTGGTCACTCTCTAGCTCGCCCCCGATCTCCCCTGCTCAGGGCTGGTCACTCTCTAGCTCGCCCCCGATGTCCCCTGCACAGTGCTGGTCACTCTCCAGCTCGCCCCCGATGTCCCCTGCTCAGGGCTGGTCACTCTCTAGCTCGCCCCCGATGTCCCCTGCACAGTGCTGGTCACTCTCCAGCTCGCCCCCGATGTCCCCTGCTCAGGGCTGGTCACTCTCTAGCTCGCCCCCGATGTCCCCTGCTCAGGGCTGGTCACTCTCCAGCTCGCCCCCGATGTCCCCTGCTCAGGGCTGGTCACTCTCTAGCTCGCCCCCGATGTCCCCTGCACAGTGCTGGTCACTCTCCAGCTCGCCCCCGATGTCCCCTGCACAGTGCTGGTCACTCTCTAGCTCGCCCCCGATGTCCCCTGCACAGTGCTGGTCACTCTCCAGCTCGCCCCCGATGTCCCCTGCACAGTGCTGGTCACTCTCCAGCTCGCCCCCAATGTCCCCTGCACAGTGCTGGTCACTCTCTAGCTCGCCCCCGATGTCCCCTGCTCAGGGCTGGTCACTCTCCAGCTCGCCCCCGATGTCCCCTGCACAGTGCTGGTCACTCTCCAGCTCGCCCCCGATGTCCCCTGCACAGTGCTGGTCACTCTCTAGCTCGTCCCCGATGTCCCCTGCTCAGGGCTGGTCACTCTCCAGCTCGCCCCCAATGTCCCCTGCACAGTGCTGGTCACTCTCCAGCTCGCCCCCGATGTCCCCTACACAGGGCTGGTCACTCTCCAGCTCGCCCCCGATGTCCCCTGCACAGTGCTGGTCACTCTCCAGCTCGCCCCCGATGTCCCCCTGCACAGTGCTGGTCACTCTCTAGCTCGCACCCGATGTCCCCCTGCTCAGGGCTGGTCACTCTCCAGCTCGCCCCCGATGTCCCCTGCACAGTGCTGGTCACTCTCTAGCTCGCCCCCGATGTCCCCCTGCTCAGGGCTGGTCACTCTCTAGCTCGCCCCCGATGTCCCCTGCACAGTGCTGGTCACTCTCCAGCTCGCCCCCGATGTCCCCTGCACAGTGCTGGTCACTCTCCAGCTCGCCCCCGATGTCCCCTGCACAGTGCTGGTCACTCTCTAGCTCACCCCCGATGTCCCCTGCACAGTGCTGGTCACTCTCCAGCTCGCTCCCGATGTCCCCTGCACAGGGCTGGTCACTCTCCAGCTCGCCCCCGATGACCCCTGCACAGGGCTGGTCACTCTCCAGCTCGCCCCCGATGTCCCCTGCACAGTGCTGGTCACTCTCCAGCTCGCCCCCGATGTCCCCCTGCACAGTGCTGGTCACTCTCTAGCTCGCCCCCGATGTCCCCCTGCTCAGGGCTGGTCACTCTCCAGCTCGCCCCCGATGTCCCCTGCACAGTGCTGGTCACTCTCTAGCTCGCCCCCGATGTCCCCCTGCTCAGGGCTGGTCACTCTCTAGCTCGCCCCCGATGTCCCCTGCACAGTGCTGGTCACTCTCCAGCTCGCCCCCGATGTCCCTGCACAGTGCTGGTCACTCTCTAGCTCGCCCCCGATGTCCCCTGCACAGTGCTGGTCACTCTCCAGCTCGCCCCCGATGTCCCCTGCACAGTGCTGGTCACTCTCTAGCTCGCCCCCGATGTCCCCTGCACAGTGCTGGTCACTCTCCAGCTCGCCCCCGATGTCCCCTGCACAGGGCTGGTCACTCTCCAGCTCGCCCCCGATGTCCCCTGCACAGTGCTGGTCACTCTCTAGCTCGCCCCCGATGTCCCCTGCACAGTGCTGGTCACTCTCCAGCTCGCCCCCGATGTCCCATGCACAGTGCTGGTCACTCTCCAGCTCGCCCCCGATGTCCCCTGCACAGTGCTGGTCACTCTCTAGCTCGCCCCCGATGTCCCCTGCACAGTGCTGGTCACTCTCCAGCTCGCCCCCGATGTCCCCTGCACAGTGCTGGTCACTCTCTAGCTCGCCCCCGATGTCCCCTGCACAGTGCTGGTCACTCTCCAGCTCGCCCCCGATGTCCCCTGCACAGGGCTGGTCACTCTCCAGCTCGCCCCCGATGTCCCCCTGCACAGTGCTGGTCACTCTCTAGCTCGCCCCCGATGTCCCCCTGCTCAGGGCTGGTCACTCTCCAGCTCGCCCCTGATGTCCCCTGCACAGTGCTGGTCACTCTCTAGCTCGCCCCCGATGTCCCCTGCTCAGGGCTGGTCACTCTCCAGCTCGCCCCCGATGTCCCCTGCACAATGCTGGTCACTCTCCAGCTCGCCCCCCAATGTCCCCTGCACAGTGCTGGTCACTCTCTAGCTCGTCCCCGATGTCCCCTGCTCAGGGCTGGTCACTCTCCAGCTCGCCCCCAATGTCCCCTGCACAGTGCTGGTCACTCTCCAGCTCGCCCCCGATGTCCCCTACACAGGGCTGGTCACTCTCCAGCTCGCCCCCGATGTCCCCTGCACAGTGCTGGTCACTCTCCAGCTCGCCCCCGATGTCCCCCTGCACAGTGCTGGTCACTCTCTAGCTCGCCCCCGATGTCCCCCTGCTCAGGGCTGGTCACTCTCCAGCTCGCCCCCGATGTCCCCTGCACAGTGCTGGTCACTCTCTAGCTCGCCCCCGATGTCCCCCTGCTCAGGGCTGGTCACTCGCTAGCTCGCCCCCCGATGTCCCCTGCACAGTGCTGGTCACTCTCTAGCTCGCCCCCGATGTCCCCTGCACAGTGCTGGTCACTCTCCAGCTCGCCCCCGATGTCCCTGCACAGTGCTGGTCACTCTCTAGCTCACCCCCGATGTCCCCTGCACAGTGCTGGTCACTCTCCAGCTCGCTCCCGATGTCCCCTGCACAGGGCTGGTCACTCTCCAGCTCGCCCCCGATGACCCCTGCACAGGGCTGGTCACTCTCCAGCTCGCCCCCGATGTCCCCCTGCACAGTGCTGGTCACTCTCCAGCTCGCCCCCGATGTCCCCCTGCTCAGGGCTGGTCACTCTCCAGCTCGCCCCCGATGTCCCCTGCACAGGGCTGGTCACTCTCCAGCTCGCCCCCGATGTCCCCCTGCACAGTGCTGGTCACTCTCTAGCTCGCCCCCGATGTCCCCTGCACAGTGCTGGTCACTCTCTAGCTCGCCCCCGATGTCCCCTGCACAGTGCTGGTCACTCTCCAGCTCGCCCCCGATGTCCCCTGCACAGTGCTGGTCACTCTCTAGCTCGCCCCCGATGTCCCCTGCACAGTGCTGGTCACTCTCCAGCTCGCCCCCGATGTCCCCTGCACAGGGCTGGTCACTCTCCAGCTCGCCCCCGATGTCCCCTGCACAGGGCTGGTCACTCTCCAGCTCGCCCCCGATGTCCCCTGCACAGGGCTGGTCACTCTCCAGCTCGCCCCCGATGTCCCCTGCACAGGGCTGGTCACTCTCTAGCTCGCCCCCGATGTCCCCCTGCACAGTGCTGGTCACTCTCTAGCTCGCCCCCGATGTCCCCTGCACAGTGCTGGTCACTCTCTAGCTTGCCCCCGATGTCCCCTGCACAGTGCTGGTCACTCTCCAGCTCACCCCCAATGTCCCATGCACAGTGCTGGTCACTCTCTAGCTCGCCCCCGATGTCCCCTGCACAGTGCTGGTCACTCTCTAGCTCGCCCCCAATGTCCCCTGCACAGTGCTGGTCACTCTCCAGCTCACCCCCAATGTCCCATGCACAGTGCTGGTCACTCTCCAGCTCGCCCCCGATGTCCCCTACACAGGGCTGGTCACTCTCCAGCTCGCCCCCGATGTCCCCCTGCTCAGGGCTGGTCACTCTCTAGCTCGCCCCCGATGTCCCCTGCACAGTGCTGGTCACTCTCTAGCTCGCCCCCGATGTCCCCTGCACAGTGCTGGTCACTCTCCAGCTCGCCCCCGATGTCCCCTGCACAGTGCTGGTCACTCTCCAGCTCACCCCCGATGTCCCCTGCACAGTGCTGGTCACTCTCCAGCTCGCTCCCGATGTCCCCTGCACAGGGCTGGTCACTCTCCAGCTCGCCCCCGATGACCCCTGCACAGGGCTGGTCACTCTCCAGCTCGCCCCCGATGTCCCCTGCACAGTGCTGGTCACTCTCCAGCTCGCCCCCGATGTCCCCCTGCACAGTGCTGGTCACTCTCTAGCTCGCCCCCGATGTCCCCTGCTCAGGGCTGGTCACTCTCCAGCTCGCCCCCGATGTCCCCTGCACAGTGCTGGTCACTCTCTAGCTCGCCCCCGATGTCCCCTGCTCAGGGCTGGTCACTCTCTAGCTCGCCCCCGATGTCCCCTGCACAGTGCTGGTCACTCTCTAGCTCGCCCCCGATGTCCCCTGCACAGTGCTGGTCACTCTCCAGCTCGCCCCCTATGTCCCCTGCACAGTGCTGGTCACTCTCTAGCTCGCCCCCGATGTCCCCTGCACAGTGCTGGTCACTCTCCAGCTCGCCCCCGATGTCCCCTGCACAGTGCTGGTCACTCTCCAGCTCGCCCCCGATGTCCCCTGCACAGGGCTGGTCACTCTCCAGCTCGCCCCCGATGTCCCCTGCACAGTGCTGGTCACTCTCCAGCTCGCCCCCGATGTCCCCTGCACAGGGCTGGTCACTCTCTAGCTCGCCCCCGATGTCCCCCTGCACAGTGCTGGTCACTCTCTAGCTCGCCCCCGATGTCCCCTGCACAGTGCTGGTCACTCTCTAGCTCGCCCCGATGTCCCCTGCACAGGGCTGGTCACTCTCTAGCTCGCCCCCGATGTCCCCCTGCACAGTGCTGGTCACTCTCTAGCTCGCCCCCGATGTCCCCTGCACAGTGCTGGTCACTCTCTAGCTCGCCCCCGATGTCCCCTGCACAGTGCTGGTCACCACCTGCATGAACTTCTCCATCTTTTCTCATGTGCTGGAGGCTCCCACCAAACTGCAGGAGGGGAGGGGCCTTGCCCAGTTTTCCTCCATCACACCCCTAGGGCCAATACCGCATCCGCCCCATACTGGGTGCACAGGAGAGTGGGATTCTCTTTCCTACCCCTTCCAGTCCAGTTCCCAAAGGAAAGTTCCCCCACTGGGATGGAAACATACCTGCAACCCCAAAGCACCCCGAGTGCTACATGGCAGAACAAAATAAAAGGAGACACTGTCTGCGGATGAATTTGAAAAATTCCCTCACTTGGCCCCTTGCTGGTAGCAGGGTCCCTGGCACTCACGGGCAGCCAGGGCAGCGGCCTCTGTTGCCGGGAGGCCCCCGCCCCCCTGCCAGGAGGAGCAGTAACCAGGGCAAGGCCACCCACGGGCGTCAGCGGCCCAGGCTGAACTGAAGGCTTATTATCACCCTGCAGTGCTCTCTGTTCCCTTTGGTTTCCTCCTCCTCCCCACACTCTTCCCGGCTCCAGAAGGGCCCCGGTGCCCCCACCCCTGCTCCCCAGCCCCTGCTCCTCTCAGACGCCTGGAGCTAGGAGCGCGACCCAGGAACGTCCCCAGCTGGGGACCACGGTGGTCAGACCCCTCGCTCCTGCCGGGCCGCTCTTCCTCGCGGTCTGGCCGTCTGCAAACGCACCATCCGCCCTCCCTGACGGAGACCCTCGCGATTTTCACTCCTTCGCATTACCTGCTCTACCGTCTGAAACGGAGTCTCCAATGTTTGCCTTCACACTAACTCTCCAGCTACTCAATAAAGGCATGGGCATGCTGTGTACACTTCTCTCATGTACATTCAGAATACACGGCTGTTTAAAAATGCACCCATCTCCCACGAAAAGACATCCCGTGCTCCATCAGTCGAATCCATGCACACCCCGGGTACCACTGGGTGCGCTCGCTGACCTCTGAGGTCAGTCCCCACGGGTACGAGTCCAAGTATAACTCCAGAACCCAGAGGAGCTGCTCTTCCTTCCTGAGGGCACAGGCGTTGGGCACAGGCGTCACGTCCGTGGCGATGGATCCACTCTCTGGCACCCACGGAATCCCAAAGGCACTGCCGACAGCAACAAGCCCCAAGGGCCAAGGGCCTACTCTTAGCGTGACCTGACTTTCCGAGCGTTTGAGCCCCTGCTACGTCTGATGCTAGATCCTTGTGCAACGGACACAGCAGAAGGCATCGATCCGTCCTCGTGAGGTCTAGCAGGAGACACAGAGCAGGAGACACAGAGCAGGAGACACATGAGAACAGAGGTCCCGCACAGGCCGCACACTTCCGAGAGAGGAGACGGAACATCGCCGACCTGTGATCCTAGCACCTGGCACGCGGCCCCGCCCACTGGAGACCCGACCGGCTCCTCCGTCGAGGTTACACAACGGGACCTTTGCACGTGCCGGGAGGTCACAGACAGAGCCGCGTTATGCAGGGGCAGCACAGAGGCCTCTGCTGAGCAGGCCTTTCTGAATGAAGCGTTCCCAGTGACGAAGTCCTCCGGGGAGACAGAGCAGCCTAAGCAAAGCTCTGGAGGGAGGAGACCCGAGAAGCGCAGACAGCTGCCAGCCACGGAAGAGAGCAGGAGAGTGGGACCGAAGGGCCGAAGGGACACGGTGAGCCGGCCGCGTGGGCGCCATGAGGTGCACGGGCCCTGAGGCCGTGTGCGGGAGCATCACGAAGGGCAGCGAGAGGCCCCTGAGGGGCAGCTTCCGGGAACGGCTCGGCCCAGGCCCACGCACGGCCAGGACGGGGCCTCAGCCCTGTCCACGCGGCTCACAGCCCCCGAGCCAGTTCCCCGGGAAACCAGGAGCTCGTCGTTACTCGAATCTCAATCTACATGTGCAGTCTGTCCTGTTCACAGGCTTGACCTAACTGGTGCTGCCTGTACCCGGTGACCTCAGAATACACTTTCTTTCCAGGTATGAAGGTTCATTAACTAAAACAGGTCATACGCTGGACCACAAAACAAGTCTCACAAATTCAAAAGAAATAAAATAATGAAATCAGAGTATGTACTCTGACTGGATTGGAATTAAATCGGAAATAAATAAGCAAAAAAAAATTCTAGAAAATCCCCCAAATGTTTGTACATTGTTTCTGGATGAGCCACAGATTTCACGAGAAATCGGAGTGAAGTGAAGAACTGTTTCCATCCGAGTCATCATTAGGGGCACGGCTCATCCAGATGTGTCGCGTTTGGCGAAAGCAGTCGTGACGGGAATGTCACCTGCCATCTCTCAGGGTGCAGCAAATCCCCTTTTCACTACTCCTCCCGCTCAGTTCTGCTGAAACCCCGGACACTGGACAGTCCATATAAAACCACAGTCAGAAGACTGAACGATGGAGAGAGGAAGGCAGATTGGCGAGACCTCGGGCCCCAAAGAACAACATGGCAGTGAGGTCCCTGGGCTTCGTCTGCCTTGAACATTCCAGCCTGGCTACCAGATGAAGAAGCCACCAGCCCCAAATTGCAAGAGGTGCAGACGAAAAGCATCCAAGCACCAGGGAAGGTGGAGCCTACCAGGAGAGCAACTCTTAATGCTAATAACTACTCCAGTCCCACCAAACAGAAAAGGCTGTGGCCTCCCTCCTACCCCACCAGCAGAAGCCACGAGGGGTCTAGATCTCACCCTCACCAGTCAGTCACTCACAGCCACGCCTCCACCAGCGGGGTGTCCGAGAAGCAAACTGGGACACATCCCTGCTCGGCTCCAGGGGCCTGAACTTGCACCTGTGTCTGATGGTGAAGAAGCCCCTTCCCCAGCCCTGCGACTTGGTGTCAGCCGTGACCTGGTGGAGGGCAGACGTCCACCACCTCCCATCAGGGACCAGGCTCCTCCCCTGCTGTGGAGGGAGGCCCCTGGGGAGCGGTGAAGCTCCGCCTCTCAGCCAGGTGGGTGCCCACAGGCGGTGGTCACCAGGTGGAGAACCTAGAAGTCCTCCTCCACCTGGGAGTTGGGAGGCGGTGTCCCCCTCCAGGAGGGTGCTGTCAGAGGAAACTGAGGACAACAGAGGTTCAGGCAAGCTCCAGACACTTCTAAGTCCTGAGCTTGTCCAGGTGTTAACCACAAATCACTCATGATTCTCAGAGCCAGGAAAATCTTCCCTTGGAAGAGAAAAGACACCCATACCACCACGACATGGATGATAGAATTATCTGCCCAAGAGTTTAAAGCTGCCATTATAAAAATGCCTCAGTGAGCAAGGACACACCGTCTTCCAACAACTGAAAAAACAGAGTCTCAGAAAAGAAATAAGGAAGAATCCACTGCAAATTTTAGAACCAAAAGATACAGTAGCAGAAATAAAAAAAGAAGGAAGATTCGAAAGCAACGATCCAACCCGAGGTCAGCCCACTGTCCCCTGCTGTCATGGTGTCCCCAGGGGCAGCCACTCTCTTCTGATGGCGCCCTGCCTTCGGCTGCTGGTGCTACGGCGGCGGGCAGGCATTGCAACACTCCTCCCAATCCTAAAATATTTCCTCTCTGCCCCCTGCAGAAAATGTGTGAGCCCTGATCTAAGCCACCACCTCCAGAAACTAGAAAAAGAAGAGCAAGGGAAGCCCAAACAGAAGGAAATAATAAGTGTAATGAAATAGCAAAGGGGCATGACAGAAATTTCAAGAGCGAGGGGGAAGTTCTGTATCTTAACTCGATGGTTTCATGGATTTCACGTTTTTCACAACCTGCTCGGATCTGTGCACCTTACTGCATGGGGACTCTGCCTCCAGAGATGACTGAGTTCACAGCGTGACAGTCTTCTCCCGACTCCCACCGGCTCCCCATTCCACCTAGAGGAAAGACTTCCAGGGGTCTCCCCACACTGCCCACCCATCCCACGATCTCCTGCCTTCCTGACTCTCCATCTTTTCCTTCCTCTCCAACTACTTTGGCCTCCTTTTTTTTTTACTGGAGATGGAGCCCGCACCCGGGCATGTGCCCTGACCAGGAGTTGAACCAGGACCTCTCGGTTCACAGGACGATGCTCTCTGTCCACTGAGCCACACCAGCTGGGCTCCGCTGGCCTCCTTGATATTGCTTGAGTCACTCTCCAGCATCAGGGCCTCTGCATTGGCCGTCCCCTCTGCCTGGAATGCTCTTCCCCCAGATACTCCCGTCATCACCTCCCTCACCTCTTCTAAGCCTTTGCTCAACTGTCATCTTCTCAGTACGTCCCATCCTGATGACCACATTTAAAACTGCACCCCACTCACCGCACTCTGCCGGGAGGGTTCCCGATCACCGTAGCCTGCCCTCCTTTCTCCTTTTCCCACAGCATCACCTCTGTCATACAGACAATTATTCATACCGCGAACCGTCTGTCTCCCACTGTGCCAAGCCCGTGTTCATGGAAACACAGAGGTCAGCATGGTGATGATTCGCTCACTGCTGTCACTACTGCTTAGACCTACACACGACACACGGCACATGCTCAAGAAATATCTGCTGGGTAAGTAAATAAAGAATAGATGAAGGTTGTGAAGACAAGTTAATCGAAGCGAAGTGTATGTAACCTCTGTAAATATGGCAGAGAGACCCACGCTGGTCCTTCACTGTGGCATCCATGCCTTGGTCATTTTCTCTTCCCATCTTGACCTCGTTCTCACAGAGCCCACATCCTCAGAAACGACATTCTCTGATTTTTAAAAAAAGTGCATTGCTGACTATGGGTGCAAAGGTAGTCCTCTTATCACCTGGTCCCCGTCAGGATTCAGGGCGTCCTGAAACGGCAGAGTGACTGCTTCCCGCCAAAAGAATGTGAAGTTGAGGAACGGCTCCATGTAGACCCTGGAGTGGCCTCCACTCTTGCCAGACTTTGACTTGAAAAGCTCCTTTTGCATTGACTACGATTACTATCTCATTAATTTTCAGCACCTTTAAAAACAGGTGGTCAGGAGTATGAGTGATGATCAACCTGCGGAATTCATTTCTACACGTCTTCGGTTCCGTCGCACAAAAGAACCAATCATCTCGGGTCTTGGCGCGGTTCACCGCGAAGTGCCCCGAACTCTTCTCTGGACCTCACGGAATAGCGGGAGCAGTCTTCACCCAGTCAGGGGAAACTGCTGTTTCTGAGGCTGGTGCACATGCCACAGAAGACGAGCCTAAAAGAAGCTGCTGAGCGGAGCAGGAAAGAACAGTTCGAAGCGTTGGCCAGGCAGGTTTACGTCTGTCAGCTCGAGTCACGTCTGGACTCCTGTCTGCGCCGGCTGCAGGCACCAATACCTGTGGGCTCTGCGTTTCTCAACGGGGACCCACGCTCAGTCAACATCGCACGTGACAGCAGCAAGAGTTAACTGTGACTGCCACCCTTCCCGGTCTCTCCCGGTCACAGAGACCTTTTATCTCTGGGAATTCCCCTCCCTACCCGCTGCCCCTGACCACATGTTTACCCATTTGACTCGACATCTCTGGCTGTGGCCACTTGAATCGAAGTGGGTGCCTGACCCGAGCTCCTTGTTTATGAGCTAGATTTCTGGGACCCTCAATGAGTCTTTGCATGTGGTCGCAACTGAGGGGGTATAAACTCGGGTCCTTAACGGCAGTTATCGTGTGCCCATCGCGGGAGCAAGATGTCTGCAGAGAGAGAAAAACAAAACATGTGCAAAGAAGCAGAAATGAGAGGCGAGAGAGGACTGCCTGGGTTTCTGCTATTTTTCAAGTTCTTGGTTCTGCTCCCCCGGAGGCCCCTCTGCTCTCGGACTCCATGAGCCATCTGAGTACCTCTCGTACAATGACTTGTTTGTGCTCGAGCTGGTGACTTGCAACAAATAGAGTTTGAGCTAAGAGTTAAAGGTTCTAATTACTGCTAAGCAAATAAGGCTACACTGGCCTAAATGATTAAAAAAAAAAAACCCTAATTAATTTATTTATGAATTCTATTTCCCTGGTTTGTGTAACAGTCCTAAAAACAGTCCTAAAATTCTTCCTAAGGAATTCTGATTGCAATAGCTTCACAGCTAGCCCTGCAGGCTCCCAACTGCATGCTCTCCAGTTCAGCCTGCCCTCTGCCCTTTCCACTTACCTAGCTATTTCTCAGAGCCAGAGTTTTGACCAGTTCTTCAATGCCTCGAAAAGGAAGTTCGGTTCCTTTACAACAGCATCATCTGACAACCCTCCTCTCTGAGGTCTTTTACTCCCCTTCACTGGGCCCACTTCCCCTAACAAATGCAGGCCTCACACGCCCTGGTGCTCATGACTGTGACCACGAGGCAGGAGCTCCCTAGGGCTACACTGACCCCTACAGCGGCACGAGTCACATGTGGCCACTTCAATTTCAGCTCATTGAAATCAAATCAAATTAGAAGTCCGTTCCCTCCGTCACACTGGCCACAGTTCAAGTGTTCGACGGGCATGCGTGGCTAGTTACACCATATTGGGTGGCACAGACACGCACCAGTCCCGACAGCAGACACGTGTACTGGGCAGTGTGTGCCTAAGTCCCTTCCTGCCTTCTCGGCGCCTGCTCCTCCTTTCCGGTCACAATCCTAAACGCCACCGACTTTCCCATGAACACCATAGAGCCACGTGGTGAAATTCCAGAATCTCTCATTTCCTCTTCTCTTGGTAGTTGCTACAGACTGAAAGTTGGTGTCCCCTAAGAAAATAATTGATATGTTGAAATACTAACCCCAAAGTGGAAGTGGAGCTTTTAAGAGGTGGTTAGGTCCTGAGGGTGGGGCCCTCCTGAATGGGATTAGCGCCCTGATACGAGGTCTGCAAAGCTCCCTGCCCCTTCCACCGCGTGAGGACACAGTGGGAAGACAGCCACCTGCAAGAAGTGAGCCCTCCCCAGACACTGCGTCTGCCAGCGCTTCGATCTCGGACTTCCAGCCTCCAGAACTGTGGGAATACATGTCTGTGGCTTGAGCCACCAGTCTGTGGTGCTCTGTTACAGCAGCCCAAACTAACTAAGCCGGGGTTAGACATTCCGGCTCTGGATCCTGGCTGGAAACTGCTCTACTCCCTACTCACGGTGTGACATGGAGCAAGTCACTTACCTGTGCTCAGTTTCTTCACCTATCAATAGACGTAAGAACAAGATTCCCCTGTTTGCATTAGTATAAATATTAAACATGTTATTAATATATGTATTAATGGCCCAGGCTGGTTTGGCTCAGCAGTAAAGTGTTGGCCTGTGGACCAATGAGTCTCAGGTTTGATGCTGGTCAAAGCCACGTACCTCAATTGCGGTTGGTCCCTGGCCCTGGTTGGGGTCATGCAGGAGGCAACTAGTCAATGTGTCCCTCTCACATCGATCTCTCTCTCTCTCTCCCCCACCCTCTCTCTCCCTTCCTCCCACTCTATCTAAAGATAAATAGAAAAATACCCTCAGGTGAGGATAAGATAGATAGATAGATAGATAGATAGATAGATAGATAGATAGATAGACAGACAGACAGACAGACAGGCAGACACAACACTAATGCATGCCAAGCTCTCCACCAAAGCCTGGCACCAGGTAAGCGCTCACTGAGTGCTAGCAGCAGCGGCAGCAGTGCCAACCTGGTGTCGTTATTTAGGTTCAATTCTCACCTCATCTCCCCCCCAGACTCTCACCGCCTTGAGTGGAGAGTGCGAGTCTAATTCATCACTGCACCTCCCACAGTGCCCAGCACAAATTCTGCCGCTTAGTAGATGTGCATATCTATTTTTTATTGATTTTTAGCAAGAGAGAAAGAGGGAGGAAGGAGAAAGTGAAGCATCAGCTGGCGGCCTCCTGCGTCCCCTCTACCAGGGATCCAGCCCCGGGCAGAGCCTGTGCTCTGACCAGAAACAGAACCATCAACTGAGCCACACCGGCCAGGGCTGCATATCTATTTTGTAATGAATGACTTAGAAAATAAATTCATAAACTAACCCAAAGATGAGGATTTAGACAGGAAGTAAAGGACTGACTCTAGAGGAAGAATGCACAGAAATGATCAAGATACATGTCAAGAATCCAAGGATCATGGAAGTTAAGAGCTCATTGAAAAGCTGGCGTGTGAACAAGTGTTTATTCCAAAGGACCCTTGTTCTTAGCACTGAGCATGCAAGGGACGGTTGTTCTCAAAGTGCAGTCTGAATTTTAATTTCCTACAGCTCCAGGGTTTTGATGAGGTCACCCTTCCACCTGGGGCTGGGGTATAGGGGCATGCTGGGTAAAGAATCTCTATCACACCATTATCTAATTTCATCTTCCATAAATAACAAGTTCTGGCGAGGGTGTGGAGAAAAGGGGACTCTAGTACACTGCTGGTGGGAATGCAGACTAGTGCAGCCACTATGGAAAACAATATGGTGTTACCTCAAAAAATTAAAAATTGAACTGCCATTTGACCCAGTGATCCCACTTCTAGGAATATACCCTAAGAAGCCTGAAACACCAATCAGAAAGAATATATGTACCCCCATGTTTTTATCAGCACTATTTACAATAGCTAAGATCTGGAAACAGCCCAAGTGTCCATCAGTAGACAAATGGATAAAAAAGCAGTGGTACATACACACAATGGAGTACTACGCAGCTGTAAGAAAGAAAGATCTCTTATCCTTTGAGATGACATGGAGGGACCTGGAAAGTATTATCCTCAGTGAAACAAGCCAGAGAAAGACAAGTATCATATGATCTCAATTATTTGTGGAATATAGTAAACATAACAGTCTGAGGAATGGGGTAGTCCCAGAGACGTGGAAGTGGGGTACAGACTGACAATCCCCAGAAGAGGGGCGGGAGATAAACCACAGAACTTATATGCATGTGTGCATGAACAATGGACATGGACAACAAAGCTGGGGACAGGGCGGGGAAGGAGGGGGAGGAGGGAATCAGTGGGGGAGAAGGAGAAACATCTGTAACAAAAATAAATTAATTAATTTAAAAATAAAATAAATAAAATAAAATTTACATAAAATATGTTTATTTAGAGTCAAAAAAAAAAAAATAGACCCTCCAAGTGAAAACACCTACTATTTGCAAAATGATGCTGAGGCTGAAAGAGATGATGTCCATCCAGGGCTCAGTGCCGCCCAGGCATGTGGTAGGACACGACATCTGGTCCTTCTTCAGTATTGTCATTGTACAGAAAAGAACAGAGATGATATATTCCTTGAACTAGGCAAGAGTATACTTTGGTAATAAAAACCCTCACATCTCATTAGCTCTTGTTTCTTCCCATGAAGTCCACTGTGGATTCAGATGACTCCAAGGCAGATGTCGTCCTGTGGAAGCTTCCAGAGGCTCCCTGCCTCATCTTGTGAAACCCCCATTTCACAAGGTGCTTCTCTACCAGGCACACAGGAGGACCTCACCCCGGCAGCTAATGCTTTAGCCTGAAGGTAGCACAACTCTCCTGTGCGCACAAGCCATTGCCAGGATGGACCATGTGACCCACTTACAGACCAGGGGGATACAGAGGGGTGGCTTTCCCATGAACCGAGAACCAGTTATGGGTGACGCTGGAAATCTCTACCACAAATGTCTTTCCCAGGATCACCTGGCTGAGCTGGACACTGACGGGATGGACACCAGGTCTGCCCGACTCCCAAACCCGCACTACCCCACCTCACCCCACTCTGCTACAGAGGGCTCCTTTGCAAAGAAAGAAAACTCCTCTGAGATCCCAAGTAGCTGCTCAGTAAAACCTGAGTCAGAGGCACCTCCAAGGGCAGCACCCACAATCTCTTCAGAGGACGCTCCGAGGAGCATGGCCACCCACAGAGTATCGAAGGAGGGCTTCTCTCCGGGTGAAGACCAAGGTCACTTCTTCAAAGCAAAGACATTGCATGCGATGCTCAGGAAATGCCTCTTCGAAACAGCCTCCTCTGCTTCCTGTCAATAACCCGCCCACAGCTCCTGGGGCTGGGACTGCTGGCAATGGCCACTGCCCTGCTCCCTAATCTCTCATCAGACCGAGTATCTGGCTTGTGTCTCTTTCATGGGACAGCTGCACAGAGCGCCATCACCGCTCTGGTGTCCGACAGCCCAGCAGAGCCCGAGGCCAGCGGTAACCTGTGTGGGGAGAACCGCTTCCGCTCACTTAGATCACCCCCAACGTGACTGCGTTGCTCCCCGCTCCTGAGGCTGGGGAGTCTCTGAACATCACAGGGTCCTTTGTAGCAAGACCCCGGTAGAAACCAGCATCTTGAAAAAAATGGCGGCAGAGTGAACGGAGCTACACAGACCGTCTCCCAGAACCAAACTGGAATCACAACTATAACACAGACAAATCGACGGGAAAAACCAACAGAAAAGCAGCTTGCGAGGACCATACAACGAGGGACACCGACTCGATCCCGGTAGGCTTGCGAAGGCGCGAGACGGGGCTGGGAGCCCACGGTCGGCAGCTCGGCAGCGGCCTTAGCTGGGAGCAGCGCCCTCGGTCACACTCCCAGGCGGCCCCACAGCGCAGCCGGGACAGAGGCTGAAACAGCCACAGCCACTCACCTTGGCTCCGGCGGAGGGAGGGCGGACTGGACTGGAGCTGTGTCGGGACACTCGGGGTTTGGAGGGCGCTCAGAGCTTTGGCTGAGTGCAGCCACTCAGGACGGAGGCCACATTGCTCCTTCCCAGGGCTCTGAGGAGAGGCAGCAGCCCCTCCCTCAGAGACCCAACCCCACCCTGTGGGCCATTGAAGTGCTAATTGAGGCTCACTAACAACCAGCATCTGCCCCACCCTCCTGAAAGCCCCTTGGCTGAGCACCAGAGGGAGTTTTTCAATCAACTGACAACCCAAAACTCATCAAGTAACCTAGACTGCTAGCCTCCAGGCAAAAAGCTAGAGGATAACAGTACCTTTCCTGGGCTGGCAACTTTAACCAGGAAAGTAAGACTTGACAGTGGTGTTCAACGTGGGTCCTCCCTCACTCATCTAAACACAGGAGAGGGAGCCACAAACAGCAGAACACCAACACCCACAGGGAGAACTTGACAGGTCCCAAAGCCCACAGTGATAGCCAAAATGGTGAAACACAGAAACAGAAGCCAAATGAAAGAGCAAGACACCTCCACCGAAGATGAGATCAATGTGGAGCAATTAGGCATGTCAACAGAGCTAGAATTCAGAGCCATGATCTTGAGGAAGCTGAACAGCATGAGTAAGGACATAGAAACACTGAAAATAAGCCAATTGGAAATTAAAAACCAACAAGAAGAGATAAAAAATGACATATCAGAAATGAAAAACACATTGGAAGGTTTAAAAAGCAGAGTAGGGGAAGCTGAGGACCGGATCAGTGAATTAGAAGACGGTAGAAAAAATCAACCAATCAGAAAAACAAAAGGAAAAAACTATTAAAAAACAGGAAGACAGCTTAAGAGAACTATGGGACAACTGGAAACGTAATAATATTCGCATCATAGGAGTCCCCGAAGAAGAAGAAAAGGAGCAAGGGATAGAGAATATATTCAAAAAAATAGTGACAGAAAACTTCCCTAATTTGGTGAAGGAAGAAGGCATTCAAGTTCAAGAAGCACAGAGAGTCCCAAGTAAGAAGAACCCAAACAGGCCCACACCAAGACACATAGTAATTAAAATGCCACAAATTAAAGACAAAGAGAAAATCCTAAAAGCAGCAAGAGATAAGCAACAGGTTACCTACAAAGGGAACCCCTTAAGGCTCTCAGCTGACTTCTCACAAGAAACACTACAGGCCAGAAGGGAATGGCATGAAGTTAATCAAAGTCATAAAAAACAAGAATCTGAATCCAAGACTACTCTACCCAGCAAGGCTATCATTCAAAATAGAAGATCAAATAAAGAGCTTCCCAGACAAAAAAAGACTAAGGGAATACATTAGCACCAAACCAGCACTGCAAGAAATGTTAAAAGGACTGCTGTAATTAGCAGTAGAAATGGGAAGAAAAATAGAACCACACTAAACAAAAATGGCAATAAATAAGTACATATCAATAATCACCTTAAACGTAAATGGATTGAATGCTCCCATAAAGAGACACAGAGTAGCTGGTTGGATAAGAAAGCATGACTCATCTATATGTTGTTTACAAGAGACCCACCTCTCAACAAAAGACTCACCTAGGTTGAAAGTGAAGGGATAGAAAAAAATTTTCCAAGCAAATGTAAAGCAAAAAAAAGCTGGGGTAGCAATTCTTATATCTGATAAAATATATTTCAAAATGAAGACCATAACTAGAGACAAAGATGGCCACTACATAATATTGAAAGGATCTATCCAACAGGAAGATATAACCTTGATAAACATATATGCACCCAATATAGGAGCACCAAAATATATTAAAAATCTTCTGGAAGACTTCCAAGGAGAAATCGACAACAATACAATCATAGCAGGGGACTTCAACACCCCGTTGACAGCACTGGATAGATCCTCTAGGCAAAAAATTAGCAAGGAAACAGAGACTCTAAATGAAACACTAGACCAAATGGATTTAATAAATATCTACAGAGAATTACACCCCAAAACTACAGAATACACATTCTTCTCAAGTGCACATGGGACATGCTCAAAGATAGACCACATGATAGGACACAAACTAAATCTCTACAAGTTCAAGAAGATTGAAATCATATCAAGCATCTTCTCAGATCACAATGGCATGAAACTAGAAATCAATTGCAACAAGAACATGCAAAGACATTTCAACACATGGAGGCTAAATAGCATGTTATTAAACAATGAATGGGTCACTGAGGAGATCAAGGAAGAAATTAAAAACTTCCTGGAAACCAATGAAAATAAAGACACAACAACACAAAATCTATGGGATGCAACGAAAGCAGTTCTGAGAGGGAAGTTCATAGCACTACAGGCCTACCTCAAAAAACAAGAAAAATTTCTAATTGACTGTCTAACCTCACAACTTAAAGAAATAGAAAGCAAACAAAAAGAAAATCCCAGAGCAAGTAGAAGGAAGGAAATAGTAAAGATCAGAGCAGAAATAAATGACATAGAGACCAAAAAAACAATTCAAAGGATCAATGAAACAAAGAGCTGGTTTTTCGAAAAGATAAACAAGATTGATGGACCCTTAGCTAGACTCACCAAGAAACAAAGAGAGAGAACCCAAATATACAAAATCAGAAATGAAAGAGGAGAAGTAACAACCAACACCACGGAAATACAAAAGATCGTTAACAACTATTATGAACAACTATATGGCAACAAATTCGACAATCTAAGCGAAATGGACAAATTTCTAGAAACACACAGTCTCCCAAAACTATTCCCGGAAGAGATAGAAAACTTGAACAGACCAATAACAACTAAGGAAATTGAAGAGGTAATCAAGACTCTCCCAGCAAACAAAAGCCCAGGCCCAGATGGTTTCACGGGGGAGTTTTACCGAACATTCAAAAAAGAACTAACACCCATTCTCCTCAAACTATTTCAAAAAATTCAAGAAGAAGGAAGACTTCCAAACACGTTCTATGAAGCCAGCATAATTCTAATTCCAAAACCAGAAAAAGACACTACGAAGAAAGAAAACTACAGGCCAATATCCCTGATGAACATAGACGCCAAAATCCTGAACAAAATACTAGCAAATCGGATCCAGAAATACATCAAAAAAATTATTCACCATGACCAAGTGGGATTCATTCCAGGGATGCAAGGCTGGTACAATATTCGCAAATCAATAAACGTGATACACCACATAAACAAAATGAAGAATAAAAACCACATGATCATATCAATAGATGCGGAAAAAGCATTCGACAAAATCCAGCATCCATTTCTGATAAAAACGCTCAGCAATGTAGGAATAGAGGGATCATATCTCGACATAATAAAGGCCATATATGAAAGACCTACAGCCAACATCATACTCAATGGACAGAAACTAAAAACATTTCCATTAAGAACAGGAACAAGACAGGGATGTCCACTTTCGCCACTCTTATTTAACATTGTACTGGAAGCCTTAGCCACAGCAATCAGACATGAAGAAAAAATAAAAGGGATCCAAATTGGAAAGGAGGAAGTGAAACTGTCATTATTTGCAGATGACATGATATTGTACATAGAAAACCCTAAAGACTCCATCAAAAATCTATTAGAGTTAATAAATGAATTTTGCAAAGTAGCAGGATACAAAATTAACGTCAAGAAATCGACAGCATTCTTGTACATCAATGATGAACTCACAGAAAGAGAAACTGAAAAAGCAATCCCATTTACCATCGCTCCAAAAAAATTACGATACCTAGGAATAAACTTAAGCAAAGAAGTAAAGGACCTATTTGCAGAAAACTACAGGTCATTGAAAAAAGAAATAGAGGAAGATATAAAAAAGTGGAAGCACATACCCTGTTCATGGATTGGAAGAATTAACATCATTAAAATGTCCATACTACCCAAAGCAATCTATAAATTCAATGCAATCCCCATCAAAATACCAACGACATATTTCATAGAACTAGAACAAATACTTCAAAAGTTCATATGGAACCAAAAAAGACCCCGAATAGCCACAGCAATCTTGAAAAAGAAGAACAAAGTAGGTGGGATCACAATACCAGATATCAGGTTATACTACAAAGTGACTGTAACCAAAACAGCCTGGTACTGGCACAAGAACAGGCATATAGACCAGTGGAACAGAACTGAAAACCCAGAAATGGACCCAAGGCAATACGCTCAATTAATATTTGACAAAGGTGGCAAGAGCATACAGTGGAGTAAAGACAGCCTCTTTAATAAATGGTGTTGGGAAAATTGGACAGCTACATGCAAAAAAATGAAACTAGACCATCAACTTACACCATACACAAAAATAAACTCAAAATGGATAAAAGACTTAAATGTGACCCGTGAATCCATAAAATTCTAGAAGAAAATGTAGGCAACAGAATTTCGGACATCATACGGAGTAGAATTTTCACTGATACATCACCTAAGGCAACAGAAATAAAGGAGAAAATGAACACATGGGACTACATCAAACTAAAAAGCTTCTGCACAGCAAAAGAAACAATCATCAAAATGGAAAGGCAACCCACTGTATGGGAGAACATCATTGCCAATGATATATCAGATAAGGGGTTAATTTCCAATATATATAGAGTGCTCATACAACTCCACAAAAGGAAGACAAAGAACCCAATTAAAAAATGGGCAGAGGAGCTGAATAGACACCTCTCCAAACAGGACATACAAATGGCCAAGAGACATATGAAAAAATGCTCAACATCACTAATCATCAGAGAGATGCAAATTAAAACAACAATGAGGTATCACCTCACACTTGTCAGAATGGCCGCCATCAACAAATCATCAAACAACAAGTGTTGGCAAGGGTGTGGAGAAAAAGGGACTCTAATACACTGCTGGTGGGAATGCAGACTAGTGCAGCCGCTATGGAAAACAATATGGTGCTACCTCAAAAAATTAAAAATTGAACTTCCATTTGACCCAGTGATCCCACTGCTGGGAATATACCCTAAGAAGCCTGAAACACCAATCAGGAAGAATATATGTACCCCCATGTTCATAGCAGCACTATTTATAATAGCTAAGATCTGGAAACAGCCCAAGTGTCCACCAGTAGACGAATGGATAAAAAAGCTGTGGTACATATACACAATGGAGTACTATGCAGCGGTAAGAAAGAAAGATCTCTTATCCTTTGAGACGACATGGAGGGACCTGGAAAGTATTATCCTAAGTGAAAGAAGCCAAGCAGAAAAAGACAAATACCACATGATCTCACTTATATACGGAATATAATGAACATAACAGTCTGAGGAATACAGTAGACCCAGACACATGGAAGTAGGGCACAGACTGACATCCCTCAGAAGAGGGGATGGGGGGTGGGGTGGTGGGAAGAGATAAACCACAGAACTTATATGCATGTGTGCATGACCAATGGACATGGACAACTAAGCCGGGGACAGGGTGGAGGGGGGGTTGGGTGGTGGGTGCCAATGGGGTAAAAAGGTAAAATATCTGTAACAAAAAAATAAATAAAAATTCATAAAATAAAAAATAAAAAGCTACTATATCAAAAACAAAAAAAAAAGAAACCAGCATCTTGACGAACCTCTCAAAGACAACAGTCCTCGACGAGAGGACCCGAAGAGGGTTTCACTGAAACGTTCTCTAGAGTGGGAGCCAGAGCCCAGGAGGACATGCTTTGGGAGAATCACCTGAGTTCACAGCTGCTGAGTAAGAAGAGCCTTTTCTCTTCAGTCCAAGCGGGTCAAGCTACATTCCCTGACCTTCCCCAGGCTGCTTTGAGCCAAGCTGTGGTGGCACAGAGGAAGGTGCCATCACCAGGAACCAGGGTCCTGAGTTCAAGGCCAAATGCCCTGCTCTGGCTGTGTGACCAGAAGGCAGTGGCTGGATCTAGTCGTGTGTAAAATGAGGATGAAAATATTGCTCATGCGAAGTTGAATCAAATGAAATGATACGTATTGAAACACCTAGAACGGTGTCTGGTCCTATGTGAGTTCGATGTGCTGTTCCTGTCTTGTCCGTTATGGTGAGTACCGGCGACTTTTTAAAGAATGTCACGGGCAGTGCTGATGAGGCAGCATCAGAGGGTGACCAGCCTGCTGGTGGCCTCCGCGGAGCACGTCCTTTGGGGATGCATTGCATCCAGGTCTGGTCCTCGGTCTGTGGGGGTTAGAAACTGGCTCAGCACAGCCAGGGTCAGCCTCCTGCTGATAATGGAGAGATCCTACAAGCGCTTCCTTTATTTGCAAAGAAGCCTAGCTCCTGCCTGGGATCCCTTTCACACAGATCAAGGATTAGTTGTCAAAACCATCATTTAATGGGCAAAATGAAAGCACAAGTATAGAAGGGCGGACTCCAGATGTCACCTAGACCACTGTTCTCCAAGGACCACATTTCCATCTGCGTCGCGTCATCTCCTAGATGACGGTCTGAAAGGGGGCAGGGGCACAGTGTGCATCTGCACTACCCTCTGCAGCCACTACGTCTTTAATTCAAATTAATAAGAACTGGACAAATCTGAGAATTCAGCTCTTCAGTCACCAGCCAGGTCTGCCACAGTCCAAGTGCTCGTGGCTGCGTGCTGGGCGCAGGGACTTCTCACACAGAGCTGCTCAGACCGTGTCATAATGCACCGACGTGAGACCTAAGACCGCCGGTCAGGGTGTCTTCACCACTGAAGGAGAGCCGAACAGGACCACTTTGCCCGAGGCGAATGTTCGAAGAAAGCAGGAACTTAGTTGGCGTGATGTGTTCCCACAGCCGCACTGAGAGCTGTCGTGGGAGAGGAGAGCAGGTGGGTGCGGCACGGGCGGCTGTGACAGTATCTGCCGCCACAGGAGCTGGAGCAGCACACGTATCATCTGTGGCTTCGTGGACCAACAGCAAGACAGAGTCCCTGACCACGGTAAGGAACCGGTGCCCGCGGGCTCTGCGGGAGTCCCGGCCTCCTATTCCTCCCGACCCATCGGAAAGTCTCCATGGTGCCCCCCTGCGAACACAGACTGTTGTTCGGAAAGCCGGTCCTCTGGTCCTCCCGGCTGGGGACAGAGCCTGCCGCCTCGTCCTCTGCTGCCAGGCCCCGGCAGGTGGCATCGCCTCCACTCCCTGGGTCGGAAGCAGGAGACCCCTCCGGCCACCTCTCAGCCTACAGACACCTAGGGTAGGAGAAATACCTACCTCTACATGGCTTTGTCTCCTTGGGGGCATCTCTGGGGCTTTTCAATGATGTGCCGTCTTCACTGCATTTCTCTGGTTCATCTTCCTCTTCTCAGGCATCGCCACGAGTCCCGGCAGGAGGCAACCAGAAGACTAGCCCAGCGCCAACTTCCGTGAGACGTGCGGGACTCGCCATCCCTCCACGCCAAAGTCCTTTCAAAAACTGCATGTTCGTTCTCTTTCCCATTGATGCGTATCCCTTCGGGCACAGTGGAAAAAATTTAAATTAAAAAAGAAAAATCTAAGATCCTCTGTCTAAAACTATGGTAATGTAAGAAGGAACGGAAGCAAATAATTTCCCGTGGGTATGTCTGAGTAGTGGCACTCGCCTGGTCAACCACTATCTTGAGAGCCTTCCAGGTGCCAAACGCAACCGGCACAAGAGTGTCGCGGTGACGGCAGCAGACAGCGTGCCCACAGCCATGGAGCTCAGAGCGAGAGACGCACAGGAAACGGGGAAGAGCAGGCGGGTCTCTCGGAGTGGAAGGTGCCGCCAGGCAAGGGGAGCCTCTCGGAGTGGAAGGTGCCGCCAGGCAAGGGGAGCAGGGCCAGGACAGGAAGGCTCGGAAGGCGGAGCTGAGAGCGTGGGAAACGAGATGTCCATTCAGAAGAGGACCCAATGAGCAGATGATGTTTGAGCAAAGACCCCAAAGGGTAAGGGGGTAACCCATGCCCAGGGGAGACTGCAGCGCCTTCCTCGGGGGCCCAGCCCTCTCTCCTTCAAACCCATGAGAATCCCTGCCGTCTTCCCAGGGTCACCACCAACCAAGATTTCCGTTGTGCACTTTCAGGTATTTCCATTCACAAAACAATAGCCCGAGTTGCTTTGCTGGGTTCTCCAGCTCTCCCAACACGAAGTTCCTATTAAATGTGCTCTTTCCATGGAGCAGCCACTGCCGGACATTCCGGTAGATTCTCTGTCCCCAGATAACTAACCGCCTTATGGAGACAATACGTCCAGCAGGTGGTGACCTTCCGAAGCCTGCTTGGCGCTCGTCTTTCTGAGAAATCTAGTTTCTCACATTCTCTCTCACCCACAGACAGTTTTGCATTTGTAGTCCCTTATTAGTAGTGGTCAAAGATTAATCCGAAACAGACACGGAGGTACTTCAAACTGGGAGGGAATCGGTTCTGGCAAAACCTGTGGGAGAGCTGAAGGAGGGGGCTGGGCAGGGCTCCCACCAGCTCCCAGATTCTCTACCAGCTGGTAGGGGACCAGAGAGGTGATTGAGTTGCAGAACCACCACTGATGACATTCACAGGCAGCAAAGAGACAGGTCATCCCTCGAACTCGGACGCCACCCACCGCAAAGCCCCCCATTTGCCCACGCATATGCCCCCCCCCCGGCTGCAGAGGGGCAATAACATTCATTGTGCCTCTGTTCACCGTGTAAATCACACCTTAGTGCCTGCCGTCACTGATGAGACCTCATCTGGAACCTTGCTGCAAGGAGTTCTGGGAGATGCCACCCCAGGTTCCACCCCGGTGGTTTGGGGAGGAGCATGTCATCGTCACCCTCGACGGGTGACAACAGTGCTGCCATAGACGAGAGACGCTTCTGCACAGTGGACTCAGGTGGCTGCACGGGTCAGCGTTCCCTGTGGAATAGTGGCGCCCCTCCCCGCCCATCCGGCTCAGGGCGAGCGCTCCCTTAGGCTCGGGCAGCACCAAGACCACTGTAGCTTCTGGCTCCCTGGTCTCCTGGGCCTCAGGGCGTCTGAGGGACGACAGTGGGTAGCACTTCACGCCCTGGGGAAGAGGCCAGCGGGTGGGCTGTTGACCCTTCACCTTCCCCACAGACAAGAGAGCTGGCCAGTGCTGGAGCCAGGACACTGGACACTGAGGTCCTCTCCTTCCCCTTCCCCGCCTCCTTGCAGACCCAGCACCCAACCCTTCCCACTTCCCCTCCCACACAGACAGCCCTGGGGTCTGCATCCCTCCCGCTGACCCTTGTGATGCCCCGGGAAAGGGCCTTAGTGCAGCATGAAAACAGATCCCCGAGGAGCCACATCAGTTCCCGCCCTTCTCCCCGAGGGCCCCACTCAGGAAACAGTCTCTAGTCTCCGTTCTCCCGAGGAGGTTTGTTCTATCAATCCCAGAAAGACCACTCTCCCCTTTAGAATGACGCAAAATACCAAAGGGAAGATGAACAACCTGCGTGTCCGTGTGATTCTGTGAAGGTCTCGAGCCCTGGTGTGTGCGGTGCAGGAGGGGTCCCTGGGGACTGAGGCCATCGGTGGCTGCGCATTCGGTCTCCCTGGATTAGGACTCTCCTGGGTCCTCACTGACGGACATCGTGCGGGTCCTTCAGGGACGCGCAGGCCGTAATGAAACTGTGTCATGTTGTGCAGACTACATTTCACAGGGAACAGAATGGTTTTCTCCGGCTCCATGTACATGAGCAGTGACCCTGCTGGTAGAGGACGAAGTGAACCCAAACACAGTGTCTCCTCATAACGGACTGAAATGCAAACACGTGTATATCAGAGAACTCCGCACACTTGTGCGGCTGAAGCAAAAGAAAATGTGTTCCCATGTGGGTCAGTAGGCTCTCTGATATGATCTGGTGGGAGGCCCATGTTAGGGCCCTGGCCCCTAGGACCCCTCGGGCTCTTAGCCTTTAGGTCCCAGGCCTTGGAGAACTGTCTGGTGGCCTGTGAGCTCCGCTTTGCCTGCCGGCACCTGCGTGGTGCTCCCCTCCCCCACGGCGCAGGTTCTGCGGGACTGTCCCGAGCAGAGCTCCGGCCGCGGTGACGGTGAGGCCTGTGTGGGGACCGTACGTGACCGAGGCCTTCTCTCCGCTCTTGGTGGTACCGAGCTGGGAAGTGTGAGGGTGGAGTGGCCTTCTGTCCAACCAGCGGAAAGAACCCCAAGTCCGAATGAAGCCAGAGGCAAGCAGCGTGGAGGGACAGGGGTAGGGGACACAGCAGCCATGCTCAGCGCCTCCGGAAGCTGCTCGTGTCCTGGTTATGAGCCCATGGAAAAGAAGCCAATAAATCTCCTTTAGGGTCCAGGTTTCTCTCCCATCCCATCAAGAGTCCAGGACAACAGACCCGCTCCTTAAAGAAAACCCCCGTGCCTACCCCCGCATAGGATAATGCCCACCACTGCCAGGGTTTGCGGCACGTGAGGCTGGAGGCCCGGGTCCTTCCAGAGACCCCGAACCGCCTTGCCCGTCTGATGCTCCAGGGGGCTTTGGCACACAGCCAGTCTCGCCGTCCGAACGGGCTTCTCCCTGCGCGGAGGACGCCACACCTGGACAGGTAAGCGCACGAGCCACGGCGCCCCGGGAAGGCTCCTCCCTGCGCGGAGGACGCCACACCTGGACAGGTAAGCGCACGAGCCACGGCGCCCCGGGAAGGCTCCTCCCTGCGCGGAGGACGCCACACCTGGACAGGTAAGCGCCACGAGCCACGGCGCCTCAGGAAGGCTCCTCCCTGCGCGGAGGACGCCACACCTGGACAGGTAAGCTCACGAGCCACGGCACCTCAGGAAGGCTTCTCCCTGCGCGGAGGACGCCACACCTGGACAGGTAAGCGCCACGAGCCACGGCGCCTCGGGAAGGCTTCTCCCTGCGCAGAGGACACAACACCTGGACAGGTAAGCGCCACGAGCCACGGCGCCTCAGGAAAGCTTCTCCCTGTGCAGAGGACGCCACACCTGGACAGGAGCCACGGCGCCTCGGGAAGGCTCCTCCCTGCGCGGAGGACGCCACACCTGGACAGGTGAGCGCCACGAGCCACGGCGCCCCGGGAAGGCTTCTCCCTGCGCGGAGGACGCCGCACCTGGACAGGTAGGTGCCGCGAGCCACGGTGCCTCAGGAAGGCTTCTCCCTCAGGAAGGCTTCTCCCTGCGCGGAGGACGCCGCACCTGGACAGGTAGGCGCCACGAGCCACGGCGCCTCAGGAAGGCTTCTCCCTGCGCGGGGGACACTACACCTGGACAGGTGAGCGCCACGAGCCACGGCGCCTCGGGAAGAACATGAGCACGCGGTCCGGGGATAAGGACCGTGATGCACAATGACCTGCGTAGAATTCGTCGGGCACAGGTGACGAACAAGGGACATTGGGCGCCGATGATTTGAGTTCAAGCAAGTCGTTTTCTCCCGGGGAGCCGTGTCCCTGTCGCTGCATGACAAATGTGAGCGTGTTTCCAGAGCGCCTTCTGCTCACAGGTGTGTTAAGTGAGCCACGAGCACCTCTTCCACTTCCCAGGGCAACACCACTGAAGCCTCCAGAAGACAAGCGTTCCCTCCACAGGCACGGCACTGCCTTCCGCCGACGGGCGTCCCTGTGTTGCAGGCTAGCTCTGGGGTCTCCTCCCAGCTGTGCATCAGGACACTGCGGGGGGAGGCTGCAAAGTAATACATGCATCACAGTACCCTTTACTTCCAGGAAGACGGAAAACTCAATGAAGTCTCCCTGGGAGGGCTGGGAAATGAATGTGTCCATTCATTCGTGTGTGTGTGTGTGTGTGTACACATTTACAAATCGATGTACAGGCTACTTAAAAATCTTGGGCCCGAAAGAAGGAAGGTGGGAAGCTCTGTTTGCTGGTGAGAGAATATATAGAAGTCACAGTTAACAGTGTCACCTGTCTGTTACCCAGAATCTGTATGTATATATGTAAACATTTTAAGATAAAACGCCAAAATATGTAGGAATAGTTGCACTAGAGGAATAAAATTTAGATCTTGCCATTTGAGACATGGAAGTCCCTTTCTATTAGAATCATCTCAAGAGAAAACTGAGTGGATAAGAAATTATAGCTAAATATGGTGTTTTTCTCTTTAAAAATAGCACGGTGGCATCCTCATCCGAGCCTCACCTGTGCCCATCCTGAGACTCTCACAGTGGGCAATGACAGAGACAGAGTGGCCCCAGAGGGATACATTTTAATTAGGAGGAGAGAGAAGAGTATCCTGGCAGGGAGAAGCTCACCCCAAAGAAAGTGAGTTCCTTCACATCAGCTTGCCCAGAGAGCCCTGTGTTTGCATCAGTGGGGTGGCCCTGGGTACAGCCCAGACAGCCCTTGGGTCCCGTACACAGGGCTATGGACTGATTTGTGGTAGGGAGGCTGCTGCCAAAGAGACATCAGAGAGCAAACCTAAGTTAGAAAAATGGGGAAAACTTGCAGGCAACAGCAAGGGGGCAGGTGGGCACTGCTGGAGGCCCATCCCAGCAACCTGAGGCGGGCACGGACACATTGGCAGCCGGGGACAGCTTTGCCAGGCACTGCCCAGGAGAGTGCTGCTCCAGACATCGGGAGTGGCAGAGGAGCCACGCTGCAGCACACAGCTCCACGGTTCCTAGAGGACACAGCCGCGCCCACCCTTGGGCTCTCAGACCTTTGGGATGCCTGGGAGAACATGGGGGCTGGGAGTTCTTCCCTCATCCCTTGCAGTAAGGCAGAGCTGCCTTATTTTGTATATGCCCTGGCACCAGATGCAGAGCCTCCCCATCGCCCCTCCAGAGGGTGCAGCCTGCGTGGCGAAGTGCCAGGAAGGTAGGCAAAGGCAGCTCCGCCCAGCGGTGGCCAGAAGTGATGGGACGTGGCGATGCCGGGCCGGGTTCTGCCATGTCAGGCCCTAACTGAGACCAGCTGTCGGGTTCCCAATTCTGTAACAGTGCCGCACTGTTCGCGTGAACCCTTTTAACTGAAAGGTGATGAAATGAGATGGAATATTCCAGGCACAAATCGATGTACAGGCTACTTAAAAGTCTCTGGCCCGAAAGGAGGAAGGTGGGAAGCTCTGTTTGCTGGTGAGAGAATATATAGAAGTCGCAGTTAACAGTGTCACCTGTCTGTTACTCAGAATCTGTCCTATGTACAGCACAGCGAAGAATAAACACCTGGCTAAAAAGGGGGACGAAGGCCCTGGCCGGTTTGGCTCAGCAGTTAGAACGTTGGCCCACAGACCGAATAGTCATGGGTTTGATTCTGGTCAAGGGCACGTACCTCGCTTGTGGTTCAGTCCACAGCCCAGGTCAGGGTCATGTGGGAGGCAACCAATCAATGTGTCCCTCTCACATGGATGTTTCTCTCTCTCCCTCCCTCCCTCCCGCTCTATCTGAAGATAAATGGAAAAATATCTTTGGGTGAGGATTAAAAAGGGGGGGCAAAGAACAGGTGTTATAATTTCACCAGAGAAGCTATACCAGGGCCAAAGAGCACGTGCAAAGACGCTCAGCACCACTGGCCTCTCCGGAGCGTACATCCACCCCACAGTGAGGTGCCACTCCCCACCTGACCGGGGCAAACGCAGGAGGGCCCACACATCCCCGGGCTCTGGCCATGGAAAGGAACAACACTGGGACACACAGGCAGCACAGGGGAGCTCAAAGACACTGTCACGTGAAGTGACCCAGCACCGAAGGACATGCTGGGGGTTCCACTCACGTGGGGCACCCAGCGCAGTGGCTTCCCGAGACAGAGCAGGCGGGCAGAACGGCTGCCGGGGGCGGGGAAGGGGGGAGAACCCCGGTGGACAGCGAACATTTTCATTCAGGAGGCTGAACAAGTTCCCAGCGATGGCTGAACAACATGGATAGACTCAATCCACCGAACTGCACACCTAAAATAACTCAAAGGGTGGATGCACGTTGTATGTATGTCACCACATGTCTGCAAGGCACCTGTACTCTCCGCGCTTTTCCCGGGTCTTTGAACAACGGCCACGTGCCCGCGTGGAGCGCGTGTGCTGCTCTGGCCCCGACCCTGTGTGGGGACTGGTGCCCTGGCCCCAGGCCGCGGCTGCTGTCACCCGTGCAGGCCGTCTGCACTGCGAAGGCCCCGTCTGCAGTCAGACGAGGTGGGTTCCCGGGGCCGGATCAGCCGCCCCGGCTCCCTGGAGGCGCTGGCCTCCCGCAGGCCGCACGAAAAGCAGGAGCCACCCGGAAGCCACCGCACCCCGCCGCCCGCAGCCCTGGCACAGGGCCCCAGGGGGTCGCAGCCCTACGTCCCTTCCCTGCAAATCCCCGGCCTCCTCCGACCTCAGCAAGACACAGAGGTGCCCGGTGTTTACCCCGCGGCCTCTCCGCCTGCGGCTTCCCGTCCCGCCCTCGGCTGCCCCTCTGCCCTGGGCTCCGAGAGCCCCGTCCCGCCGTCCTGCACCCCCGTTTCCCAGGTGCCGCTGCTTCACCCAGTGTGCCCCAAAGAGGGGCGAAGCACGTGTCTACAGAACGGGGCGAACAGAGCGAGCAGCGCCCGGAAGAGAGAGGTGGGGAGACCTGGACCATGCAGGGGACCCCGCCGCACTGGCCTCGGAGGGAGCGCTGTCACCTGGCCCAGCGGATGAGAGGTGGGGAGACCTGGACCGTGCAGGGGACCCCGCCGCTCTGGCCTCGGAGGGAGCCGCTGTCACCCGGCCCAGCGGATGAGAGGAGGGGAGACCTGGACCGTGCAGGGGACCCCGCCGCACTGGCCTCAGAGGGAGCCGCTGTCACCCGGCCCAGCGGATGAGAGGAGGGGAGACCTGGACCGTGCAGGGGACCCCGCCGCACGGGCCTCGGAAGGAGCCGCTGTCACCCCGGCCCAGCGGAAGGACACGAAGACGCGGAGCTGTTCCCGCGGGAAACGGCGCTTCTGAGGCCGGACGTGCTGAAACGTCTGGTTCGTGGGAGGGACCCCGAGTGACACAGCGGAACACTGCCAACAGTTCCACGGAATAGGGAACATGTCTACGGAACGACTCTCTGCCTGAACCAGGGACTGTCTTCGCCCAGCAGCCTCTGCGCCTGTGGCTTCCTGGTTCCCGTGCACTGCTCTGCTGTGTCCACAGCGCCAGGCCGGGGACCAGAGGCTCCCCCAACTGCCAGCTTTCCTGGGTCCTGGGCACACGGCAAAGCTGCCATATCCGCACCATGAACTCCTGCCCCGCAGGTAACTGCACTGCTAGGTTAACCACCTGACCGTCAGGTGCCGGCTACCTGAGCCCCACTGCTACCTCTCATGACAGTGTCTGCACAGTAAGAAATGGACAGGACCCCACCCCCCCCCCCGCCCCCCCCGTGTGGCTCAGTGGACTGAGCGCTGTCCCGTGGACTGAGAGGTCCTGGTTTGATTCCTGCTCAGGGCACAGGCCCAGGTTGTGGGTTCCATCCCCAGCAGGGGGCGTGCAGGAGGCGGCCGATTGATGTTTCTCACTTCCTTGTTTCTCTCTCTCTCTCTCCCTTTGTCTCTCTAAAAAATAAAAATAAATAAATAGCATATTTAAAAAAAAGAAATGGACAGAAGAGCCAGTGGTCAATGGGGGATGGGTGGTTCATGGGGTGGGTGAGGGCAGCTGGCTGCCATGCTGCATCCTATTGCCTCCTCCCCGATTTGAAGGGAATCAGGGTTAACCTCTCCTCCACCCTGTGAAAAACACAAACGTGAGCGCAGGAGCTCAGCCCTCTGTGGACTGCATGCCCGGGGACACTGGGGAGCCCAGACAAGCTCACAGAGGAAGAGAGGGCAGAGAGGGCAGGGAGGGGAGGCAAGGAGGTGCGCTTGAGCAAGGACCAGAACCCGCTAACCCACCAGGACCAATTCAGGGCCGGCGTCTGTGCTTTTAAAAGCAATTCCAGTGAGTGGAAGAGCTGACTGCGAGGTGCGAGGTGCGTCACCCTCTGGGCAGACACGGCGGGCGGGCTGAGCCCTGCTCCCTGAGCCTCACCTTCCACATTGCTCTGAAAGCGAACCTTCTCCTGTCCCTGGACTGGGGACAGCCTGTGCCAGCCCAGGTGCCTCAGTGGGAAGCAGGAAACAGCCCCCGGGGAAGGGGCCAGTGGGAGGCAGAATGATGGCCCCGAAGCCGTTCCCGTCCTCAACGCCGCAATGTGTGAAGATCTTTCCTTCTCTGGCCAAAGGGACTCTGCAGATGAGGTTAAGGTAAGGATCGTAAAACGGGGGGATTGCCCTGGATTATCCAGGTAGGCCCAAACTCACCACGGGGTCCTTACCAGTGAATGAGTCCGAGAAGGCGGTGCCGGTGACGTGGGGAGACTCAGGCGCTGGGAGCCCCGAGGGCAGAGGGCTTCACGGGCAGAATGGGCACAGCCTGGAGCTGGAAGAGGCCAGGAGATGATTCCCCTCGGAGCCTCCACACAGCGATGCAGCCTGGCCCACACCTCGGCCTTCGTCCCGGGAGACTCATTTCAGACGCCTGACCTCCACCGTCAGGTATCACACCTGCATGGTTTCAGCCACTGTGGCCTCTGCGTTAAATCTGCTGTGACTGTTACAGCAGCCACTGGAAACTGACACGGCATGTCTTCCCAAATCAACACACATCGTCCTCTCTCTCCCCCCTCCTTGCTCATGGGATGCAGATAGAGTCTTGTACTCGTGTGACAATATCCATGCGGACGAAGGGCTTGTCCTTGGGACAGCGCTGGGTCTCTGGTGGCTCTACCCAGGCACCAGCCCTGAACTGCTTGTCACACGAGACAAATAAAACACTGCATGTTCAAGTCCCTGTTGCAGAACTTGGGGCAGTGGTGTGCTGGAGCAGACCCAGCTGGCTCCTGGGAGGAAGCTGGTCCATTTTTAGGAACTCTGTTAAACAAACGCACCGTTACAAATTAAGGTATGTAATCTCACAATCAAATAAATTGTGCAAGAAAAACAGAGGTAATAAATACTCAAAACTCATCAATTCCTAAACAGTTCACACATGTCACTATGCTCCTGAGGCCGCACACACCTCCTGTGTCCGATGGTGGTGGTGCCCCGCCTCTCCCAACGCCACGCACCATGCTCTACGCGGATGACGTGCGATACATCCTCCCCACTCCCCACTCCGTCCCGGCACCGGGGAGCCTGAAGCCAGCCATGGAGAGAGTACTTCCACCGTGGAAATCAGCAAACACTGCAAATCAGGGTTTTATTTTCCCCCAAGGAGACAACTGTTCATCATTTACTGACCTGCCAACCAGGTTTGTGCTTCTGCAGCAAAACCCGTTTCTCACGGATGCATCCTCCGCGGTGTGCAATGCCGCTTGTAGTGGGAGAAGAGCCACGGTCGTCAGCTCAGGTGATGACCATCAGGAAGTGAATTCTCCTATTTCTTTTTTTTTTTTTCCACATCTTTATTGTTGGATGTAAAATGTATTACAGATGTTCCACATTTTTCCCCCATTGACCCCCTCCTCCCCACTCCCGCCCCCCTCCTACCTTTTCCCAAACTATTGTCCGTGTCCATTGGTTATGCATATAAGTTCTTTGGTTTATTTCTTCCCACCCCCCCCCAACCCCTTTCCCTTTGAGGTTTGTCAGTCTAGCAATGAATTTGTGCTTCTTAATCCCTTCACCTTTTTCATCCATTCCCCCAACCCCTTTCCCAACTGGCAACCAACAAAATGTTCTCTGTATCTATGAGAATGTTCCTGTTCTTCCTGTTCATTTTGTTTGTAGATTCCATTGTTGATAGATATGTATTCATTGCCATTTTGTTTGTTCATACATTTTATCTTTTTCTTTAAAAAGACCCTTCATCATTTCATATAATAACGGTTTGGTAGTGATGAACTCCTTTAACTTTTTCTTGTCTGGGAAAGTTTTTATATGTCCATCGATTCTAAATGACAACTTTGCAGGATAGAGTAATTTTGGTTGTAGGTTCTTGGTTTTCATCACTCTGAATATTTCTTGCCACTCCCTTCTGGCCTGCAAAGTTTCTTTTGAGAAATCAGCTGACAGCCTAATGGGTACTCCCTTGTAGGTAACTAGCTGCCTTTCTCTTGCTGCTTTTAGGATTCTCTCTTTGTCTTGAACCTTTTGCATTTTGATGATGATGTGTCTTGGTGTGGGCCTCTTGGGGTTCATCTTGTTTGGGACTCTCTGTGCTTCCTGGACTTGTATGTCTGTTTCCTTCACCAAGTTAGGAAAGTTTTCTGCCATTATTGTTTCAAACAGGTTTTCGATTTCTTGTTCTCTCTCTTCTCCTTCCGGCACCCCCAAGATGCGAATGTTGGCACGCTTGATGTTGTCCCAGAGGCTCCTTACACTATCCTCATTTTTTTGGATTCTTTTGTCTTTTTGCTGTTCTGATTGGGCATTTTTTGCTTCCTTATATTCCAAATCGATGGTTTGCTCCTTGGATTTACGTACTCTATTATTGAAGCTATGTAAATTATTCTTTATTTCAGTTAAAGCCTCCTTCGTTTCTAACTGTGCAGCGATCATTTCTGACTGGTACTTTTTTATGCTCTTGAGGCCCTCACTGAGTTCATTGAGCATCCTTATAAGCAGTATTTTGAACTCAGCATCTGTTAGGTTGCTTATCTCCATTTTGCTTAGTTCTTTTCTTGGGGTTTTGTTCTGTTCTTTCATTTGGGACCTGTTTCTTTGTATCCTCATTTTGGCTGCCTCCCTGTGTTTGTTTCTGTGTATTACTTAATGAGAGGTATGGGGCTCGCTGAGACCCGATGCTGCTCGTTTGAAAGAATTTAGGAAAAACCTGAAGCAGGATCCAAGACAGGCCAATCCTATGGTTAAGCAAGTAGCAACAGCTTGGGTGGGCTTGAACGTTGTGTGGGGCGGGGCGGGGCGGGGCCTCAGGGAGTCAGCAGGGCGGGGCTACCAGTGTGAGCCAGGTTGCTGGAGTCCCAGATATGGAGACTATCTGCCGCCCCAGGGAAGGGCTCACCAAAGGAACAAAGGCCTCTTACAGCACGTTTGTCCCCGGGAAAGCCCCCTCTCCAGCCCTCGCTCCAGTGCCAAACAGCTCAGTTCTTCCCTGTATGTCTCTGGTGCCCCTCGAGCTGCCTCCCCTCCGAGCTTAGAGGGAGAGAGTCCGATAAGTCCGTGCGCGGGCCCTTTAAGGAGCTGCCTGGGGCTCCAGCCGCTTCAGCCTCCCTGAGCCTCAGTTTCTGCTGGTTTTTCCAGCCAGAAGTGATGGGGATTCTCTTCCTGGCACTGGAACCCTGAGCAGGGCACCTGGTGCGGGACGAGGACCCCTCAGTCCTCAGGAAGGACCTTCCCAGCCGCGGGAGCCTCCTGATTTTTATCCGCCCGCTGCCGCCACCCCTCGCGCTGCCGCCCCTCCTACCGGTCTGGATGTAGCTGCTTTTTTTATTTCTTTTTAATTCCGTAGTTGTAGGACTTCCATTCAGCTTGATTTCAGGCGGTTTTGGATGATGGTTGTTCTGTAGTTTTGTTGTAACTTGGATGTGGTTGTGGGAGAATGAGATACTGCGTTTCCCTACGCCGCCATCTTGACCGGAAGTCTCCTATTTCTTAAAATAAAGATTCCGGTACCAGGCAGGCTCTTTCTTATTCTACCTCACAGAATCCATCCCGTATCCCTGAAAGGTGAAAGGATAACCCCGTTATCCTATTCATGGGTGGGGGGGGGGCTTGCCAGTGATCTGAGATCAGTCAGGGCCCAACACAGGGTGGGGAGCTCCCTTTCCTGTGCTCGTTCTCCAGCAACACAAGGCATTTTGCATATAGTGGGCACTAAATAAATATTTGCTGAGTCAGCGCAACAAATATTAGCTCTTCCCTCCAGACGGGGACCCGCGATGCTGGGCTGGTGTGCGAGGCGCTTCCACGCCCCATGTGCCGGAGACACTGGCACCAGGCTCCTTCTCCCCAACATCAAAGAGAACCCTGAAACACTTATGGTTAGGAGATTGAGTTTCATGAAAGTATTAAATTTATGTTTTTTCGAACAGCATCACGGAGGGAGGGACGGTGGTTACAACTCTCTCATCTTGAAATAGACACAGAGTAATTTCCTCCTTTGCTGGTTGTCAGCCTGGCTCCCAAATCACGTCCCCCAGAGCTGGCAGAATTTCAATGACTCTAAAATTAATCTGCGGGGCAGAGAGCTTGTCCGGTGCCTTGAAATTCTGGGAGCTTTGCTGTGGTCTCAGAGCCTGGGATGGGAAGTTAAGAGGGCAAAGGTGAAATTCTAATTCCTGGCTCGAGTTGGGGAACTTCGGACGATCTGTGGACACATTTCTCCCCCGGCCTGACGAGGAGAAACCCCCCACATCACTCGGAGCTAGTAACTAACATGGACGTGCTGGGCACACAGGTGGGACTTTTAAGACGCATGTGTTCAACCTTTATTTGAATCCCTAAGGAAGAGAGATGTGCGAACAGACAGACAGACAACGGGATGCTTCACTACATGGTGAAAACGAAAAGTACAGGCTGCTGGGATGGCACAGAACCAGGGCCACTAAGCCCGGCGAGATGGGGAGAGAGCTTTTCTGAGATGATGATGCTAAGGCTTAAAGGGAACGGTGAGCCGAGTGGGTGAGAAACTGGGGAAGGGGTTGCTGGCGAAGGGAACACGCGCCTACTGAGCACTTGGGACCGTGCGTACAAGCAGCTGAGTGCCGCAGGCCTGGCCCGTGAGACGCAGCGGGGCCGGAGGACCGCTGGGGGTGAGCGGGGCCCAGGCCACACAGGGAGCCGAGTACCTGGAGTTCGCCCCGCGAGTGAAGGGAGGCCACCAGAAGTCTAACTACAGGGTAGCGTTGCCACGGTTGCGTTTGGGATCCACCCTACAGGCTCTGAGATCCGTGGAGAGGTTACTGAACAAGAATAGGTAGGAGATGAAGCCCAAGGATGGAGTTGTGGTGGGAAGGGAAAGGGTCAGCATACAGATCCAAAGAGATTCCTTAAGAGAGTCGCAGGACACGAAGATGGAGGTTCGAGCTCGTGTGGCGTCGCCCCAGGGTCTGGCTTGGCCCCCCAGCTGGATGGTGACGCCAGGCAGGAGGTGCGGGTGGGAGAGGAGCTTCAGCATGAGCTACGTATAAACTGTGTGTCATCAGCTGGAGATCTCCAGCTGAAGAAGGACATGTGACTTCGGAGACCATTCTGTCCACCTTGGAGTCTAACCTAGAGCGGACCCTGGCGCACACGGAGCTCTCAACGAGCTCTGTGACCCGGAGCCTGAATACAGCCGAGGAGAAGGTGTGGGTGGAAACCGAGGTTTGACCAGGGGGCTGGAGTGGGCACAGCAGCTTGCTGGACGTTGTTAAAACTGAGAATGAATGAAACTCTGGAGAAAGAGGGTCGAGAATGAGACGCTCAAAAGCACCAGCAGGAAAGGAGTGGGCGAGACAGACAGTGCCAGGGATGGGCACCGAGGGCACAGAAAGGTCAGAGGGTGATTCAGAGATGGAGACAGCGACGTCACCCGGGCCGAAGGAATCATGTGGAGAAGCAAGAACTTAAAGATACACCCCGAGCAAGGTCCATGGGAGCCATCAGGGGTGGGGCTGGAACGGAAGAGGCAGAAGCCAGAGGACCCTGAACTATAACACAGGGACCTACATAGGGCAACTGGGGGACTCAAGGCAAAGGGGGTGATGTTTTAGGAGAATTAACACATGGCTGTTAAAGGGCAGAAAATACAGGTGAGAGATGGGACCAGCAAGATCAAGCCCGCATGAGGTGCCCAGGCAGGAGACTGCAAGAGAAATTGAGAGAATGGGTGATGGGGCCTCGATCTGAGGCTGTGAGGGGTGCAGGCTAGGCACAGAGAGTCCGCTGTCACCGGGGATGGGACAGTGCATCATTGACTGTAGAATAGGGCTGGGGAACCCTCTGTGTCCAAAGACAGGCAAATGGTTGTAAAACTCTGTTATACCTACCCAGTGAAATATTTTGCACTCATAATAGACAATGTTATAAAACTATGTGGCCATATGAATAAATGAGTTATAAAATGATGCTAAATGAAAAAGACGGGTGATTACCAATTCAAGAGTTACCATTCCTTTTGAGAGAAACTGCGGAAAAGTTTCTAAGACATGAACACCTACTCTGCTTATTCAAGGTATGAAGGTTTTGTGGGTGCTTCTTAATACTTTGTCTTTGATTTGCAAAAGTTTGCTAAATTTATTCTGAAAATGTAATACAAAAGTTAAAGCAGGACTCATTTGATGATAGCCAAGTTTTTCCACGGACAATATTCTCCTTCTTCTAAGTTAATGTATCCAAAAATCAGAGCCCCCGAGAGCATGTCCCTCTGCCAGAAATCTCCCTCCCATCCTTCCAGTTGCCCATGGCGGGACCGTCCCTGCCTCACAATTCACTCTCTCCTTCTCCTGCAACCCCCCCCCCCCCCCCCCGAAGGAGCTGAAGGCTGCACTGGCCTGAACACCGGCTTCCAGCTGGAACGTCCCAAGAACCGCTTCCAACCCACAGGACAGCTTCTGTCCTCACCACAGGGCAGGTGGCCGAGGTGCCAGCCAGCCCTGGAGTCAGCATACGTTCCATTCAACACTCTCCCGAAGGTCTCATCTGACTCTTAAAAATGTAATTGAGACTGGGATTTTGGGGGGAGAAGCCGGGGGTTGGGATGAGATGGAACTGAGTTAGAACCTCCAAGTCTTCTTATTAGGACAAGACAGTTATTGAAACAGAGCCCAGTCTCTCTACATCTGCGAAACCAGAGTCATGAAACATCCTTTAGCAACTTGTGAGGGTTTTTAAAAAGGCACATGTCTATGTGCCTGTATATCTTAAATCTGTATGTGACAATGGATCTATACATCTGTATTTGCTTCTGTGTTGATTAGAATTTCACAGCTCAGGTTTGCATTTTGATGTGATTATTCACGAACAGGGTGAGACCCTGAGCAAGTTACCGAACTCCCAGTGCCGAGGACAAGATGGAACAGCGGATACGCCTCTGTGCGCGCTGGTGAGGACACACGGTTTAAATGCCACATGGATCCACCTCTAAAAAGCGTGCAGAACTTTTCCATGAGCCTGGGGGATGTCGGCCAGACCGCTCGCTGTGAATGGGGCTTGGGAAAATAAAGGCAGACGTCCTCCACTCGAGTCTGTGCACTGAGCACGACCCGGTAGTGTGCGTGAGCACGAACATGTGGAGTCAGGAGGCAGGACGCTTTCCGACCGGACACTCATTTCGCAAGCCAGCCAGTGGAGTCCAGAGAGAGGACGCAAGTCACCCATGAGCACAGAAAACGAGGGTTGGGGTCTCCGCACCCCCAGGCCCACGCTGCCTCTCCAAGGAGCTGGTTACGGCGCTACCGAAAGCAGAAGGGTGGGAGCTGTGCCCAGGCTGGAGTGGACCGAAGCACGGACATGGGCCCTCTCCCCAAGGTCCAGCGGCTTGAGGACAGGTGGCTGGTGCCTTCGAGTCACTTGTGTCAGGTCTGGCTCGGGCCGTGATGGCCCCGCCCCTCACTGCCCCCCGATGCTTCAGCCCTGTGGCCGCCGCCGTGCGCCCGTGAGAATCTCTGCCAGGCGCCTGTCTTCACCCTGCGATCCAAGTGACATGGGGCGCGCTCTGCTCTACATCACTGTGCTGCCTAGAACCACGTTGGCTGCCAGGGCCTGAACCTGCCTTGGAGGAGCTTGGGCAAGCATGGGAGTTTCTCCTCAGGATGCTGGGTCTCACCCAACGGTACACAGGTGCTCGGACTCCAAGGCATGCTAGAGCCGGGAGTTTGAATGCCATCCAAAAACCTCTGTCTCTGCCTCTCATTTCTAAGCCACTGCTCCACCCCTGCATTCAGGTCCTGGAGAAGAACGTGCTGGTCCGTTTGGGTGGAGAACTCTGCTGACCGCCCGGCTGCAGGGGTGAGTCACAGTGGGAGTTCCTGCCGCTGCCTCCCTTTGAGGAGGGTGAGCGCAGGTAGGTGCCATTGGTTTCAGCATTTATCAAGCGCGGGGCTCCGCACCAGGTTCTGGGAGAGAAGGGCAGGTGGAGAAGAACCAGATCCCTCCCACTCTGGAAGAGAAAGTGACAGGAGACGTCCGAGGCGGGGCCGCCATGCAGGGCAGAGAGAATGGAACCCCACCTTACACAGGGCTTGGCCTCCAACGTCAGCGAGCTGGGCCGGAAAGTCTGTCATCAACTACGATCGCCCTAAATGCCTAAATCGCACCCAGGCACAGAGCCCAGGGGGACCCCAAACTGACCCGGCACTGGGTGCCCCTCCCTCCTTCTCCAGGGGCTGTGCTCATGAACAGCCTGGCAGGCAAAGTCACCCACTGATAGTAGCCTCTCTTCTTGTCATGCACTTTTACCAAGTGTGTGGAGTAACATCTACAGAACTTAAGCACATATAGGATGCGACCCATTAGCTTTCCAAAGCCACACGGCGCTAAGCTTGAGAACCAGGATCCAAGCCAGGGCTGCCTGACGTGTCAGTCGGGGCTCACGCCCCCGTGCCAGGCGTCTCCCGGAGTTCCTTAACCCCCTTCCCGGAGCCCGTGAAAGATGGAGGTCCCCACCTCTCCTCCGGAAACCCTGGGTCCCAGAGTGGGGCCAAGTGAGTTGGGCTGGGTGGGGCTGGACCGCACAGACTCAGGAGGTCAATGGAAAAGCACAGGGGGACGGTGACCCCGGGGCGGCGGGGAGGATGCCATTCATTTTCCCAGGTTGTATATGCTCTAAGGAGCTTATCGAGGAGATGTTTACAAACGGGGAGCCTTGCTGTTTTAACAGATTAACTGTAACATATTGCTTCAGTGACCTGACAACCCATTTCCTTGAACTGTTAGTTTACACTTAACTCTTTTCCTGGACAGTAGGCAGATAAAGAGGCCACCGGGTTGACAGGGAGGAGGCTGGCCATGCCCAGGGCTTCCATTAAGCAGTTAAGCATGGGCTCTGCAGGCTCTGATACACCCTAGAATCCAGCCAGAACTCAGCCTCACTCTTTCCTATATGACCGTCAAAAACCTTCCACCCAACCCTGCCTAGGGCTTCTTTCTGACCGACTCTGAGCTGAGGCTCCCGTCCAAACAATGCAGGAACTCTGCCATCACTGCTCCGGTCAAGTGTTCTGGGCTCCACCACGTCGGATCTGAAGTAGGAAAATCTGACCCCCAGCAACAGTAACTAACCTGTACTGAGCCCTAATGTCAGCTGTTCCCACTTCCTTGATGTCATTTAACCTTAACACTACTCCAAGGAGTAGGTAGTACTTTATTGTTCGGAGAAAGAAACTGAGGCTCAGAGAAACTGATTTCACCAAACGTATGTAATTTACAGGCGGTAGGTAGACCTGGAGTTCTCACTCAGTTCGGTCAAACTTTAACACCGGACCTTTTTGGCTGTCTACCCAATGGCCACACTTCCCCCTCTAGAATTTCACGGGCTCAGATACCCTGTGGTCACGTGCTTCAGTGAACACAAAGATGCTCCCCATCGGAAAGAGTGAAACTTAGAAAGTCTAAACCAATGATTCTCACCCTCAGGTGCTCATCAGAGCTTCTTGGAGTGCATATACACATGTGCACGCACACACGCACGCACAAGGCCCCAACCGAGCCCACATATGTCAATCTCTAAGGGTAGAACCTAGACATCTGTATCTTAAAGTCTCCCTAATTCATTCTCAGCCAGAGCTGAGAATCACTGGCTCTGACCATTTCCCTTACCACCGGACTGGGATGAGCATTTCATAAAATTCTGGCCAAAAAAAGGGCAGAAAAGTCTTCTTGGAAATGGAGCTTTGGGGAAATTTTTCTTCTTTCTTTAAAGGAGACGTAAGGATTGGATAGGCCCTGCTTCCTCTTTCTGACCTTTGGATCCTGTGCTATAAAGATGTGATGCCTGGAGCTATTGCAGCCATGTTGAGATTATGAGGGAAATTGCCTAAGAGCCTGCAGGCTGGAAATGGCAAAAGAAAGGAAAAAATCTGGAAACTCGATGGCATCCTTGAGCAACTGAGTTAGATAAACCTGGACTCACCATGCCGTGAGAGTACTTGTTGTAAGGGATGATCAATATTTTTAATTGTTGAAGACACTTTAAGTTAGATATTGTTACTTGCAGCCAACATACACCCACTAAAGATCTTCACCTGCCTAGTGCCAGACTTACTTCTAAAAGGGGCAGAAGCACATCATCGGGCGAGGCCCACACGGCCTTGCTGCCCAAAGGACCAGTAACTACAGTGAGCCCTGGGCATGTCATAAAATGACCGGCTACCATGAGAACTCTTCCAATAACGACCACGACATTTACTGTGCACTTACTTCATGCCGGGAGCAGTGCAAAGCCAAGGGCTGTAAGCATATCCTCTCCCTCCATCCTGAAAACTACCCGGTGAGACGAGGAGTATTATCTGTGTTTTACACGTGAGGAAAGTGTGACTCGGAGAAGCTAAGGAATCGGAGTGTTTGCATGGCCAGAGCGTGGCAGAGACAGGATGCTAACCCCGATCTGTCAGACCCCCTCAAGGTTTCCCTTCTTTCCAGGAGACCACGCTGTTTCATTTCCCCATGACTTATGATGCTCTGCGTGTTCACACGTTCGCTGGAGTGCTTAACGACGCGAATAAAAGGCATTCATCATTGTAATCCCTAATGGAGATAACAGAAATATTAGCAAGGGCTGAAGTGAAAACAGTTCAAGTGAGGCCTAATTTTTTACAAGGCCAAGGAATGATTTACTTGATCACAGCGAAGAATTTTATTTGACAAATGCATACTTTATCATCTCTGGTCTGCTGAGCATGTAAGTTTACATTTTTCCTAGCCATAAAATTTAAATAATTTTGGCTCCAAAAACTTGAGAGACCTCCTCCTAGGTTCAAGCATCTCGCTGGAACTCTAAATGCTAAATATGGGGCGAGGATAAACACTGTATCCGCCAGGCAGGACCAGCTCTGAGGTCAGAGAGAGCAGGGTTCGGGTCCGAGTTCTGCTTCTTGCTGCCGGTGACGGCGGACACGACATCTCTCCGCCAAGGCTCAGCTTCCTGCTGTGGAGGCCAAGGGCCACAGCTCCCCCCGAGGCCCGGGCAGGACTGAGTGAGATGGCTACAGAAACTGCGCCGCGAGCCGATGTGCTCTGATGCTTGGCTGTCATGAAAAACAAGCGCCTCGCGTGGTACCTGGAGCCGGGGAGCCGACCAAGAAATCCCCGACACCTTCCCTGCCCTGCTCCTCCCCATCCACCTCCCCCAGTGGGCCTCCGGCCAGAGCATCGGAAGCGACCCAGACCAGGTCCCCATGTACGAGGCTGCGGAAGGAGCCATGAGGCAGCACCCGCATCTTGGTTCACTCAACTTCCTGTCAGCTTTTTACAGCATCGTCCCTACACCCTGACCCAAACGCAGGGCGGCTGGCCAATCTGTCAGTGGGCCCCCTGCCAATGTAGAAGACAAATCTGAGAAAGTGTCAGAGGACTGGGGTGAGGGACAAAACAGGGAGTGGAGGAGGGGTAAAAAGAAATGGTCAAGTTGGCCCCAGAGCCAAGGGTGTTGGGGACGTTGGAGAGAGATGGTCCCACCCTGGCTGAGACATAGTGAGGGGATTTCAAAGGACTCTGGGCTGCTGGAGGGAGGAACAAAAGACAGGCCTCAGCAGGGGATTGTCTGCCCATAACAGGGGTGCGGGGCGACCAAAATTGGACTCGTCACACTCAGAAAAGCAGATAAAAGACCAGTAGTTCAAGGGCTTGTTTAAAATTGCTAGAAGATTCTGAGGTCCTTATCCCCGTGATTAGTCTCACCTTAGCCCGCGAAGTTCTCGGGGCAGTCACCATGTGCATCACCCCCATTTACAGATCTGCAAACTGAGGCTTCAGAGCTGGCGATGTTTTTGGTTGCATAAGGAAGAGACAGATACACAGAAAGGTGAGTTTGTCCACATAGCTGGTTAGCGGCTAAGACAGGGTCAGTGCCTGGGTTGACAGTCCCCAGGACAGAGTGCTTCCCAGCTCACCCCACGGGCTGTTTACAGTTAGCCATGACAACCTCCAATAGAGATAGGCTTCAGTCATTCAATAAACCTTTATTGGGTGCCTCTTCGGAGCCAGGCGCCAGGGAGACATACAAACAACAGGGTTCCTGGCCTTTAGCGAGTCCCTGGTCTGAAGGAGTGAGACCCGCAGTCTCTGGGCTGCAGGGGGGGACGGTGGCTGGTGCTCCAAGCTGGGCTGACGGCTTCCGGCCAGGGCTCTCCAGTGAGGCCGTGGTCACATGAAAACTTGGGGAGTCACTTCCATGCACAAGGGCACAAGAGGGCTTAATAAGTTCTACCCAAAAGGTAGGGGGTGCTGGTGGGGAGGATTCTGGCTTCAGAGGAAGGGAGAGAAAAATAAGGAAAACAAAGGCTCCTTATAAGGAAGGTTGGTTACTTTTGTTTTAATAAGCCACTTGTGTGCTGTGACTTTATACAGCTCCAGATAGAATAAACGATTTTGAATGAAAGATTTCTAAGGCTATTTACTGGGTGTATAAGAAACAATTTGATGTTACTAAAATATGTTAAGCCCAAAATAGAGGCACCAGAAAAATGTCCGTGTAGCCACAAGTCTTCATGACCATGAAGAGATCAGACTGGCCTTTGTTCGTGATTGCTGACAAGAGCCATCCCTCATCAGTGCCGTGTGGGGGACCAGCAAGGTCGGTGACCCCGCTTCTGCACCAGACAGACCCGGGCTCCATCACCCCGACTGTGAAACCTTGGGCAGGTTATTCAGCTACTGAGTCTCAGTTTCCTCATCCGTCAGAGAAAATACAAATAACCACTGTATTAGTCACCTATTGCTAGGAAGCAAATTACCCCAAGATCGAGTGGCTTGAACAATAACGGTTTCTCTCTCCCGGTTTCTGTGGGTCAGGAATCTGGGGGCAGTTCAGCTGGGGGCATCTAGCTCGAGGTATCTGGTAAGGCTGCAATCAGATGCAGAGCCGGGGGCTGGGGGTTCACTTCCAAGCTGACCCCATCAGAGGGCTGGCACGTGGATGCTGTCGGCAGGATGTGTTCTCTAGGTGGCCCTCCCCACATTGCTACGTGATAATGCCCCGTGGAACGGTGCCTGGCTTCCCTCAGGAGGGGGATTTGAGGGACAGCGTGGAGGCTGCAATGCCTCTTATAACCTTGCCCTGGAGATCCCCACCTTGTCTGCAGTCCCCATGGGTCACACCGTTAGCCCCGACTCAGTGTGAGCGAGGGCGACCCAGGGTGTGGACACCACGAGGCGAGGCCTGCAGGCTGACTGGCGGCCACACCACCGGGAAGGTGTTTGCAGACAGCTGTGTCCCCGCGCTGCACCCACAGGAAGCATGGTGCTGGTAAGAGCACAGGTAACTGCTCTCCACGCCCGGGCCCCGGACAGAGCCCAGACATCAGGTGGTGGGACTGGTCACCCAGCCCATGGGTTTTTGAGCCAAGAGAAGAAGCAGGTTTTCTAAATGGCCTCCTCAGGGTGCCTGTTGCCCTGGAGGGAATCCCAGCGACGCGAGGTGGGGGACCACTTGCTAGAATGAAGTCGTCGCCAGAGCAGAAGCTAAGCAGACCCCGCAGAAGGGAGGAAGGAAGCAGGGAGGGGATTCTGATCTCCAGGCTGAGAAGGTCACTCTGTTCTGAGGAAAAGGACACGAGGAGCCACGGAGGGGTCTGGAACAAGAGCGACTGAACCCGCCCCGCGGGTCAAGTTCATCTCAGAACTGTGCGAGGGGACGGTGGGTGCCTGAGGGGGCGCGGCGGGAGCAAGCTGGGCAGCAGGGGGCGAGGGCAGCGGGTGGAAGGGACGAGGCCCAAGAGAGAAGGGGGCCTAGGAACCCTACCACGAGCAACCTGTGGACCCAGGGGAGCGAGGGCGAGGAGGCCCCGTCAGCAGCTCCAGCAGGTCCGACTGAGCTGGTACCTGTGCAGTGCCAACGAAATTTGCTTCCCTCAGCCTGACCTCCGGCCCTGAGTCGACTTCAGTCTACAGTGGGGGAGCTTGAGAACACTCAGTATGACTTGGAAGCAGAACGTTAAAACAAATAGTCTGCCTTTCCTCGTTCCCAGCTCTCCGGGTGGAAAGCTGATGCCGAGAAGGGCCAGACCGACGGAACGCCTGAGGTTTCGAGCTCAGCTCCAAGGCCCTGCGCTCCCCAAGGCTCGCTCCCCAGGCCGGGTGCTGGGGGGAGGGAAGTCTCCCTCAGGGCCCAGTCCAGGCTCCTCCCTCAACCGTTGGGGCAGCACCCACACAGTCTGCCAGGACGGATTCTCTCCCGATGCCTAGGATGCATGATGCCTTGCTAACCTAAGGGCAGACACTGTCCCTGGGCACCGTGGGCCCCTAAGGCCTACCTTGAATACTAGGATTCTGCTCTCTGAAAAAAAATGGACAAATCATTTTCTCTAATTTCATCAAAAGCCAGCAGTGTTACTATTGCTTGGAGGCTTGTTATAATGCAGAACCTCACACCTCACCCTGGGTCACTGAATCAAGATTCTCCAGGTGACTTACATGCACAGACCAACTCAGAACAGAATGTTTGCATGAACACAGCACAAGATTACATGAGCAGCTGAAGGCCCTTCTGTTAGCTGGTGACCCTGATTCCAGTTCTCTGAAATCCATGTTTCACACTCACTAAGCCACGTCTTCCTACAGTATAGGTTCACTGAAGCAACTGACAGGCTGATGACGTTGTGCTGAGTTGTACATGTGGCTAGACTAAGATCTTGAGGACAAAACACAGATCATGTTCACCTCTGTCTTCAGTGAAAGCAAAGCCCTGGTACATAATGGTCTTACATAAGAAGTAACAAAACATAAACCAACACTAGCCGAAATGATAAAAAACAACAGCTGAGGCACACTGCCAACCAGGTCCGGGGCAGGGCTTGACCTGGGGTTCAGCGCCAAGGGCCGGATTCCCTCCACTGCTCACCCCTGCTCCTCCGCATCAGCTCTGGGCTTGGGCCGGCTCTTCCTGGGTCCTCACGGTGGCTGCCAGTGTTGCTCAAGGCGTCTTTCTCATTCAAGCCAAGAGTCAGCTGTCTGGACTCCGGGGGAGAGAAGCTATTTTCTTCTTCAGAACCCTTAGCAAATGTCCCCTCCAGTTGCACTAACTCTAATGAAGTGATTCGCTCATTTCTGAGCCCATCACTGAGGCCAGGAGGAAATAATATCCTAATGTGTTTAAACCAATGAGGATCTACTCCTGGTGGCTCCCCAAGATTCCCAAGGGGCTGAGATGGGGGGGGGGGTTCCCACAGGAAGTCAGGAGACTGGCTGGGGGAAGTGGCAACCTGGATGCTGGGCAGGCGGCAGACAGATGTCTGCCACAGTGCTCAGCGGGTCTGCATCTCCATGTCCTTTGAATCTTGCGACTGTTTTTCAGGATGTGCAACAGTACAGCAATCACTAGCATGGGTTATGGCCAGAGGAGTTTTCTATTTTTAAATGACACACAAATTATTATGCTCCGTCACATTGTTTCAGTGATCGACTTTAAAGGGCCCTGGCTTACCTCCTCCTGGAATAATAAAGCGTCACAGTTGGGCCACTCCAAAAACCACTCCGCGGCGGTTTGCCACACATAATAGAGGGTGCACTTGAAAGGCAACGTCCAATGACCAGTTCTGGCTGAAAACTTTTGTGTTTTTCAAAAGTTCAGTAAGCAGCAGAAGTGACCACAATGAGTTTGAAACTTTATAGCATGCGTCTTCAGGAGACAACGTGCCTAAAACTAGATGGAAAGACTTGTAATTTTTTTAATTAAAAACTGTAGGCAGGAGAGGTAACAAAGTAAAATAAGCATGAGTCCCACGTTTCTGTTTCAAAAATAAAACCCGAGGCACGGGGAGCTGCGAGACGGAAGGCAGCGCGGCCCGGCGTCGGCTGCACGGCTGCTCCCTGCGCCTGCTGCCCTGGCACCAGGGCTCCCAGTGACTGCGAGCTCAGCTGAGACAAAACCCGAGGCCCACGGTGGGCAGGAGGGGCAGTTTTCTGTCCTCACCTCGGTGAGGAGAGGCAAACTCACCACCACCAGGCTCTGGACACACTGCTGGCCTCGGTGGCCAGTGGTGGGAGCCGGTGGAGGTCGGCACTGGTCATCACCTCTTCCCAAAGCACAAGGGAACGCCCAGGCCTGGTCGATTCCCTGGAGAGGCCGGGGAGCGGTCTTCACAAGGGAAGGCAGCCTGGTCGGCACCCAGCCTCATTCGTCCAGTCTCAGACCTGGTGTGTGTGGGTCCTGGCTCTACCTCGGACTCCAGGAGTGACTTGGTATTATCACTGCCTCTCAGCTTTGGTGTCCTTGTGTGTAAAATGAGGACAGTGGTACCCCTGTCATAGACTGGAAGGAGAAACAAAAATAGCTCCTGTGACCAGTGCCTGGGAAAGTCCAGCACAGAGCAGTCCTACAAGGGCCGTTCTCCTCCTGTCCCTGGTCAGTTCCATTCAGTGCTCTCCCTTTACCACGGAAGTGGCTGGGTCTGGTCACAGACCCTGTGTAAGTTCGTCCGCCTCCTCCAGTATTCCTGCAGCACTCAACCTGTACAGTCGTGTGTGTGTTACGTTGTACCTTTGAATGCCGCAATAATTGGACTGCAAAAACACCTGAAAATCCTCAAGTTTTCACACAGATGTAAACACAACACAAAATGAGCGGGGCGTCGCCACTTACTGACTATAAAACCTCGGCAGTTTAGTTTGAGAGTAGACGTCAATCAATCTCAGCCTTTGCAGCAACACAACATCAGACACCTCCTACTAGACAGTAGGCCCTCGAGGGTTGAGATCTTTGATTCAACTTTGTACTCTCCAAAAGGATACAGAGAATATAATCCTCCCTAGAAAACTGACCAGCTTATGTTAGGAAGATATTGACAAGAGGATAAATTGAACTACCTTGAAGGAATTCTAACCTTGAAAGGCTTATTAAAAGGATGCTTAATTGCTATACAGTGAAAAGTATGAAAATCAACGTCGAGTAAGATTGAACCCACTGCCTAAGGAGTAGAGCAGTCACAATTTTTTAACTTGCTTAAATTTCAGTCACTCCTGACAAATGTCACCCTGGCCTCGAGAAAGATTTCCCGTGGGGTCTGGTTCTGTGATTCCATGACCTCTGGCAAGTTCTTTTTTTCTCTCCAAACTTCAGTTTCCTTCGCCACCAGGGCGTTGGGTGAGTTTTCTCAGACTCCTGACAGCCGTGAAGTGAGGTGCCCAAAGCTCCTGCGCACACTTGCAAGCTCCCAGCTCCCTGTGACGGGACCCTGCCTGGGCACTCCAGACAGCGGGGATGCCTTTCCACAAGCTCACGACCTAGGAAACAGTAAGACACGAGGACACGCAGGCCCGGGCTTCCCGGGCTTCCTGGGCTTCGGGCAGGAGGGGCGATGGCCAAGCTGCACTCCGGCGGAACTGGTGGCTGTGGAAATGAGGAGACCGTGGAGGGTGGCACTCGTTTCTGATTCGACGTGGCAGATGCAAAGCACCCGCCATGCCAGGCACGGTGCCTCAGCACAGAAACGACACAGCCGTGACCTACAGAGCGTGCCCCCGGTAACTAAAGGCTGGCTGGCAGAGCAGACATTCGGGCAGGAGGGAGCAGTTCCAGGCAGAGGGCCTTGTGCAGAAAGACAGGAGGGCAGAGCATCACATGGCACATAGGAGGGAGCCTATGGCTCTCTCTGCGCAGAGGTAGAAAGGGGGGTGCACTGCCGTGGAGCCCCTGAAATGCCAGGCTACAGCGTCCGGGCATGAATCAGAATATGCTCAACAGTATTACAGCCAAATACATTTTGTTGTCTGTAACTAAAAGGAAGATAGCTAAAAGAAATTCTCCAGAAAAGTAATTTAAATAAATTTATTTGTAGGAGAAAAACATCTGAACATCAGGTACAAGTCTGATCCACAATGATCCAACCACAGTTGTCACTCGTCCTGGGCATCCTTGGACACGGTTTGCAGGAGCAAGTCCTCGTGGGGTGTCAGCTGGACACTGATCAAAGTTCACAACGTGTCGACCTGAGCATTCCACAACTCACAATGACCATGACAGTGATCAAATACACCAGCAAGTACTCGCCACTCTGTGAGTTACAGCGACAGTATAAACAATTTGGTCCTTTGTTAAAAAGTGGGAAAATATATTTCTATTAGCTTTATTTCAAGCATTTTCAGTTAGACACAACTTTACATATTTCCTCTCACAATAGATAACAGAAGGTTGCCTTCTTCAGTGTCTGTGGATAGAACGTACTTCGTGTTTCAGTATCTGCACTCAAGCACACTTAGCCATGTGAGTTCAGATGAGAGAATGAAACTTCGCTGTGGCAAAATCCCCACTAGTGATCGAGACTTGGAGAGTTTCCACATTTGTTCTAAAAAATTGACATCTGGGAAAAAAAGAACTGAGGACATTAAAGAGAACCAACATTATTCTTTTTCAATGAAGCAGCCGAAGCCCAGAGAACGGGCTTTCCATTTTGAACTCAAAGTGTGTGGTCCCGAAGTGGAATTCTTTCCAGTCCGAGGAGCTGCCTGCGGCTGCAAGGAACAGGGACGAGGAAGCGAGCTGGGAGGAAGTGCTACCTGACTGCAGAGACGATCACTGATAACACCAGTCCCCGAGCTCCGCCCAGGCCAGGCGGAGGGCGGCCAGAGCTATCAGCACAGGAAACGACGCTTTCACTGCACAGCACACACGGAGCTTCTAGGAGGGTCGGCAGTTCTTGGCATGAGCTCCTGGTTGTAGTTTACAATGTCTGCCTTCACCACCCTCTGTCATGAAAGAAAACAAGAGTTATTATCAGGACATCAGAACATTTAGAAAGAGCTTCTTACAGTATATTTTTATTTCCTGAACTTTGGTGAACCCCTGATGATAGACATCATAAATGAAGCAGGAGCTGATATTAAAAGAATCAACCAGGACAAATGAATGCAGACCTGGGGTTGGCAGGGAAGGGGTTGGTTTTTGGTGTGTGTTTTTTAAGTACCTAGTAGCAATTCCTTATTGAGTCTCCCTTGGTTTTACGATACAAGCTTGAGGTTATCACCAGTCTAATAAAAAACTGACAAATTAATATGAAAGAGTAAACCCTGGCTATAACTTAAAGCAAAGGAATTAAAATTAATCATTCACATATTTGAACTGACAGGACAAGACTTCGTTATTACAAAGTAAAAATGTCCCATGTATCACTATTCCCTTCAGCCGCTCCCCCCAGCCGTAGCTCTCTGCAGTGTTTACCGCGGTGCGTGAGTTTATGAGAAGAGGTGTGTGAGAGAGGAGTCACATGTAAAGGAGAAATGTATTGAGCAACTAAATATTTAAAACTTTGCCAATTTTTAAAACTTTCCTCCCAAATCCCTAACTTCCAAAAAGCTCACTAATGGCTTATGAATAATGACTAACAAAATATAGAATAAGAAGTTTAGAAAATTACCACATACTCATGTTTTTAAAATAATTTAAACCAAAAGATACTTTTAACTCTTCCTTGCTTCCCTCTAACCTACATTCAAGGATTATCTTAAATGATAAATTTAGCAATATGTCCTAATATTCATCTCTAAGTAATAATTTAAATTAAAAGAAATCCTTTACTGTTTTCAACTCTTTTACCTAGTCTGCACACACAAGCAGACAAAGAAGGGTAATTCAAGGCAAACTTAAAAATACTCTTTCAATTACCAGGCTATTTCAGGAAAAATGGTGAGGAATGAATAATGAAATGACTGCCTCAATTCTCCACTTCACTGCACATGTAATAAACACAACCATAAAGACAAATACGTGTGAAAGTAACTGAAATGTTATTTTAATTTGTTCCCAATTCCTTATTTAATTCGTAAGTCTCCTGGCAAAGGATCAATTTTTCGAAGTTCTAAAACAGGATGTATGCAGTATTAATTCCAATAAGGCCCAATAATCATGTGAACGTGTCCATGCACAGGAGGAACCGGAGCACTGGCCGGGCCCCGCCCCTGCGGCACTGGCCCTCATACCTGCGCTACTGCACTGCGCAGAGCCTGCTCTGAGCAGAGCTGGAGTGTCGACTGTCTTCCTCCGGGTACTTCACTATTTCTGCCCTGACCACACGCTGTCATTTCGTACAACGTAAACAAGATGAAGAAGAAAAGAAAGAAAGAAAAAACGGAAAGTATGTTCAATGACTGAAAATACAAGGAAACACCAAAGTAGAAAAAGAAATATACACATAAATTCAAACATGTCACAGGAGAAAACAGCAGAATATACACATATAAAAGGAAGGAAAGTAAACAAAGATCCAAGAAACATTATTCTTTATAATTCTATTTAATTGTTAAAACAGATATAATTACTGAACCTCCCAGGCAAGTGGTGAGTTCTAGTTTTGATATCACTATTACACATAATATATATAACTCCCAGTATTTCAGAGAACAACCAAGAATTATGGTGCTTTTCTATGCTAAAGTATAGTGAAAGTATTAATTCCATCTCCTTGAGAATCTACTATGTGCCACTCTATAATGGAAATGTATAGACAAATTACACAGGATGTATTTACAAGTTGTTGTGGACCTAATGGGAAGAGAAACACGTACACAGATAATTGTCATACAAGACAAATGCTTTACCAGTAGACTTATATGCTGTGGTAACATGGAGGAAGGAGTAATTAATGCTCTTTGAAGGAAGGGAGAAGATGCATACATATATCAGAGGAAGCCACAGGCATTTACATTTTTTACATTTAATATTATTGATTACTTGACAAAAACCTCTTTTGAAGCTCACTGCCCCATTCCTCACAACACTAACGCCCATGGTTCCATATTTCATATAAAAATAAACAATTTCAAAATGCACTTTTCTGTCATTAAAGAACAAATCCTGACATAGAGTATTTCAGCACAACAGCTGTTCCCTCAAATATCTAAGAGGTTTGCTCAATAACGAGGCAACGCTTCTGTGCTAGGTTTTTGTTCGCAATAACCCTCAGGATGAAAGACCGCATGTGACAACTAAGTATGACAGGGATAACATGCTCTCCAAATGTTTCGACTTGAAACTATCCTTGCTTTTTTTACAATGTCAAATATCTTATATCAGAGAACTCTTGCTTCATAACAGCATCTAATAATGAGTGCACATAGAAAAACATGTTAATAAGGCTGTTGGTCGTGATAACACTTACAAAGACTGAACAAACAACGGAGAGTAAATGAGCAGGAGGCTCCAGTACACTAGCCTCACGTGGGCTCAGCTCGTTCTCCACCAAGCAGTGTTAACTTCTGGACAAGGTCGGGATTTACTAGGCACTCAGCCTGATGCTATCAACAGAAGCATTACCCACTGCAACATGAGGTATGGGGGAGGGGGTATGTCAGTGAGACGTTGAACACCATTATCTGTCCTCCTTGAACTTAATTGTTTCGTGACAAACTGTGGGTTACAATAAAGAAAAGGGATTTCCATAATCAGTAAGCAACCCATTAATCCTAAAAAATGTTGGTTTAAACCTTATCCTATAAACAACCAGGTTACTGACCTCTGGTCAAGACATTTGGTCAAAGTACTGACTAACATAAATGGCTTGGATATTCACCATTAATTTTCCTCAAATTAATGAAGAACTAAAAAGGCAACATCTTTCTCAGAGGCCTTCGCTGTTTGGCAGAAAGCTCTGTACAGTTTCTGAACTGGAAGGCAAAACCGAGGCTTTGCTTTCTATGAGTAGCAAAACAGAATTTCCATGCCATAAACTCCCTGGCAGATGATTTCACAGTAGTCAGCTTGTTTACAAGTCATTCACTGATATTTTCAGAGAAAATGTTACTTACAAAACACCAACTTTTATTTTTGGAGCCACAAGTATACTCTATTCCTCTCTGCTGTTAGTCAGTGGAGTGACCATAATGAAGTGGCCCTAAGAGGAAATAAGCTTTGAGTTTGAACACCAGCTTCACCCTTATTATGTCAGAGAGTGAGTGCAGGTGGGTATGGACTGGAAGTGGTAGCCATCCAGAAGTGAAGCAAGACAGCAACCTAGGAGTTGGGGTAGTTGGGTTCAAGGAGTAGAGATGGACTCTTAGGAAGACGCTAAAGATAAATTTGATCTACTCTGCAATTGCATCTTAAACCATATAGTAGTAACATGTTTATCTTTGCAAAAGTCATAGTTTGTCATGCTCAGGATACAGAATAAAGAAGACTAAAACACTTGTCACTATCATTCATTAAAGCCAATGGCTATTCTAGGTATTGAAGACATTCAGATAAATAATAAATGATCTCTGTTTCTGAGATGCATGAGAGTCCAGCATAGAAAACAGATGTGTAAACTATTAAAGAATATCATGATTGCTATACATCCAAATTGTAACAAGATTACAGATTACCACTTAAAGCATGGATACAGTATCTCTAAAACCACGGTGCTCTGCACACAGCAGGAGCTTAAAGAATGCTATTCTTCTTTGCCTCCCACAGAAGGCACCAGTATGTGCTGCCAGTAACATTCATAACTGTAGGCAAGTTACTCACCTTTTTGGTCTTCATGATCTCCTACTCTATAAAAAACAAGGTTTATCTGCAAGGTCTCTAAGGCCTCACCTACTTTTGAAACTATATGAAAAAAAATAAATGTAAAAGGTGAATAGAAAAAGTAAGATATTATATGGAAACCCTTAAGCAATGTTGAATAGCTGAGGGTCAGAATAGTACAAACAAAGTGGGTAAAAATGTTCTGCTAGGAAGACACAAGTAGTATTTAAGATTAAAAAAGAAAGAAATCCCAGTGCATTTGTAAACATACTGGAGAAAATTATAGAAAGATTAATATTTAGGTAAAAAGAATCTAAGTTCCTGTGGCTCCTTAAAAATGGTCAGTATTCAGATAAAGCAGAAAAGAGAAGGCCCCGAGGATCAGGGGTTAAATAGGCATTTGTGTTGCACAGTTACATGCTAAGACAGACTGAATTAAAAACCTTGAGCATGCCCACACATGCCCTATGCTAGAATCTTTTATATAGAGTATGAAAATATTCAGAGGTCACACAGGAATATTCATTTTTACAAAGTTTAATGAGTATCTCTGACATAAAATTTTTGTTTTTAAGAAACTCATGCATATTTAGTTCAAACCAAACAGAAATTCATAGTTTATTAACTGGCAAGTGAAATTGTCAAGGCTTAAGAATGTATTAAGAATTTATCAAGAACTCTGAACACCAAGTACATATGGCAAAACATCCTTGCAATTCAGACTGGGAACAGTAAGATATAAGACAATGCGTTTTTTGTTTTTTTTCAGACTACCTAATGCATTATTAAAAAGCTGAATGCTGAACATCCTAGGGAATAGCAGTAGTAAATTTACTTTTTCTCTTAAAGGTTTGACTACTTTGAAAACAAAAAAAAATCTGAACAATCTGGGAAACTAATACATTTGTTAACCACCCTTCCCAACTTTTATACTATCTCAGAGGAGAACAGCTGGGGTTGGGGAGAAAAGAGGAGAACAGACAATTAAAATAAAACTATTAACTAAATTGGGAATTGTGAGAAATGCAACTAGAGTATACTTAACAGTTTAAATATTTTCCACCCCATTTGTGCTAGGAGTTTCTGGAGGAGAACTTCCTAACTTACCTGTCTCTGTACCCCCCCGATTCCAATGTGGCCCCTGGTACAAAGCCGCCTTCAGACATGTTTGCTGTGTTCATGAACTGCTTCCCTTTCTTGTCTCCCCCTTCCCCTGTCTCTTCCTTACAAAACTTGCATGATGTGCTGATAAGTCAGTTTATGACTCCCAAACAGAAACTATCTAGGTTAGAACTAAAATAACAGAATCTCTTTAAATAATCCGTGAATGGAACTAAGACTAAAGCCTTATTACAAATATCTGTCACAAACTAAAATACTGTAGCATCAATTTCCACATGACTAGTGAGTCTACCATCTCCTTCTCTATAATAAATAAAAACACTTTCAAACATTACACCAAATCCCCTCAAGAATCTTTTAAACGACACAAACCCACAGAAACCAGGCAGGACTTTCTCACTTGCATGCAAAACGCTGTCTCTCTCTCCCTCTCTTTCTCCCAATCCCACCCTCCCTTCCTTTCTCCCTCTTTTTCTTTCTTCCTTCTTCCCTTCCTCTCTATCTCTCCATATATAGTTTTCATTTTAATATATACCTTGTATATATAAACAAAAAAATAAAATCTGAACTTCTTTTTTTCCCCTAGTCCTTGACATCTTGGACAAGTACGTGGAAAAGAGGCTCCACATCACTAATCATCAGGGAAATGCAAATTAAAAACCATGGTGAGCTGTCCCCTCAAACCTGTTAGAATGACTACCATCAAGAATACACGAGACTTCCGGTCACGATGGCGGGCAGGTCAACACAGTACTCACCTCCACCCACAACCACATCAAAATTACAACTAAACTACAGAGCAACCATCCTTCAGAACCACCTGACACCGAGCTGAATGGTAGTCCTACAACTATGGAATTAGAGCAGCAGCCACGTGGAGACTGGTAGGAGGGGCGGAGGGGACGGGCTGCTCCCACACCCACGTGCAGTGGATAAAAATCAGAAGGACACCTCGGCTGGGAAGGTCCTCCGTGAGGAGAGAGGGGTCCCCGTCCCACACCAGGCCCCCAGCTCAGGGCTTCAGTGCCAGGAAGAGAATCCCCATTACTTCTGCCTGTAAAAGCAGCAGAAAGTGAGGTTGAGGGAGGCTGAGGCTGCAGGAGCCCAGGCAGCTCCTCTTAAAGGGCCTGCACACAGAGGTAACTCGGACCTGCTCCCTCCAAAGATTTAGTACAAAAATATGTTTAACAATGGCCACACTGCTAAAGCAAGTGTTTGGTATCTCAAGATGACAACTTTTAAAGTAGTGATGAAATAAATTCTAATAAAAAACAGAAAACACAAGAGATGTCCTGGCAAGGATGTAGGGAAAAGGGAAACTTTGTGCACTGTTGGTGAGAATGTATAATGGTGCAGCCACTATAAAAAACACCATGAAGATGCTTCTAAAAATTAAATATAGAACTATCACATGATCCAACAGTTCCACTTCTGAGTATTTATCCACAGAAAATGAAGACACTAATTCAAAAAGATATATGCACCACTGTGTTCATAACAGTGTTATTTATAACAGCCAAGATATGGAAACAACCTAAGTGTCCAACAACAGATGAAAGAATGAATAAATAAAATGATAAAATGTGAAACGCACACATGCACACATACATACAGGAGTATTATTCGGCCATGAAAAAGGAGAACATTCTGCCATTTGCGACAACATGGATGGACCTTAAGCACTTTATGCTAAGTGAAAGATAAGTACTTGTTATCTTTACAAGATATGTTATCACTTATAGATGAAATTTTAAAAAGCCAAAACAGAGATTAAAATGGTGTCTACCAGGGAATGAGGGGTGGGAGGACAGGACAGATACTGTTTTAGGGTACAAACTTACAATAAGTAGTAAATAAGCCCTAGAGATATAATGCACAGTACAGTTAATAATCATCAAACCTGCTAAGAGGCTAGAACTTAATTATTCCAACTACTAAAAAGAATAATTATGTTAACATTACAGAGGCACTTATTATCACTACAATGACATTCATATTATAATATATAAATGAATCGAATTAACATGTTCTGTAACTTAAATTTACACAATGTAAGTCAAATATATTTCAATTAAAAAGGAATACTGCTCAATGTGGCTCACAAGTACATTCTCAGAAACACCTTTTTAAGAAATAAACTTTCAAAAATGTTTCCATTACAAAATATTAACTGTGAAATCAATATTTTAATTGGCAAAGGCACCAGATTCACTGGGCTCAGGAAAAATGATTGAGGCTTCTCTGCACAAAGGATTCTGACAAATGTAAGAGAGGAAGTTCTAGCAGTTTGAATTCATCTTCAAATGAATGGATTCAAAGTAAAGACCATCAACAAGCTGAAGACTGAATTAAACCTCACTGCATAGTAAACAAGATGGGGTGCACTAGTAAACAAGGCGGGATGTACAGGAAGGGTTAGAGCTCTATGTAGTTACCATATATGAAACCTCTTCAGTTAAAATATGCCTAGATGCCCGGCCAGTGTGGCTCAGTGGTTGAGTGTCAACCCATGCACCAGGAAGTCGCCAGTTCAATTCCCGGTTGGGGCACATGCCCAGGTTGTGGGCCAAATCCCCAGTGGGGGGCATGCAGGAGGAGACCATCGATGGTCTTTCTCGTCGGTGTTTCTGTCTCTCTCTCCTTTCTCCCTTCCTCTCTCTCTAAAATCAATAAAGAAAAAAAACATATTTTTTTTAAATAATCAAATAAAATATGCCTAGATGGACCTGTACAGGTGGCTTAGTTGGTTGGAGTGTCATCCTGTACACCAAAGGGTTGGGTTTGAGTCCTAAACAGGGCACAGAGCACATCCTAGGTTTCAGTTTGATCCCTAGCTGGGATGTGTACGAGAGGCAACTGATCAATGTTTCTCACATCAATGTTTCTCTTTCTTTCTCTATCTTCCTTCTTCTATCTCTAAGTTTATTCATTGAAGGCAGGAACTACATCTTAAACTCCTTTAAATCATCGTCAGACTCACTGCTATACCACATCATATGACATATAATCAATAAATCATTTATAATTATTTGATAATCATTCATGGACTCTCTAATCAACCAGATATCCTTTTTCAAATACCATTTGAAAATAAAAGCTAAAAAGCAGACAATGTGCTTGGTCTGCCAAGTTCTATGTGATCAAGCAAATAATGGTGATTTCTCCTTCTTGCACAGTGCCTCCTAGGCCAAACACAAGTAACTGCTTGTATGTGTCTGGGAGCAATTTTACATGGCACGAAATATCTTAGCACTGCGGTTGGCTATAATAAGTCCTAAAATAAATGTCTTTTGAATAATGAGAATAAAAGTAGCAGATTTCCAGAGACGCGAGTACTTGAATCAAGTCCTAGAAACAGCAACATCAGCGTAACGGTTTTTAATAAATACTTGTTCTAATTATTTTTAAATACACACACACACACACACACACACACACACAGAGTGCCCATGAAAATAAGCACTGAATTAAAGAAAAATTTAAGGATGAGAAAAGATGATTATACCTTTTAGCTGTATGGGGGGTGGAAATGGAGCAGAAGGTATTCTGGGAAAACGTAATTTATTTGTTGCTTCTAAGCAAACCACTTCTGAAGCTTAACTTCAAACTATAGGCTTTTGCTCTGATTTTTCATTCTATCAAAGATGTAAAATGATGTACTGTAATAGTAGAATTTTTAAATGCTTGCTTATTGGTATTCATGTATATTTCTTTTTTCTTTTTTCTTTTTTTTTTATCCTCGCCTGAGGACATTTTTCCATTTTTTGTACAGATAGAGTGGGAAGGAGAGAGAGGAAGAGAGAGAGAGGGAAACATCGATGTTAAAGGGACACATCGAGTGGCCGCCACCCGCACGACCAACCAGGGCCGGGGACAAACTGCAACCGATGTACATGCCCTTAGCGGGAACCGAACCTGGGTCTCTCCGGACCGCAGGTGGATGCTCTAACCGCTGAGCCAAACCGTCCAGGGCTCATGTATATTTCTTAACCTCAGAAAATTGTCCAGGACTAGTGAAAGAATTAAGAAATCCACAATAATTGATAGCATTATTAAATTAACAATGAAATAACATCAATAATTAATATCATTATAGTGGAGGATGTTTCAGAGTATAGAGTACACACTAAAAAACTGAAAAAATAATGTTTTAGCAAAGCAAACATGGAAGATGCCAAATGGAGAACATTTTTTAAATATCGTACAGTAATCCTGGAAGAACTTAAGTACAAAACAATATGGACAGCACCTTAACCCATTATTTGACCACTAATAAAATTTGTATTTTTTAATCTCATTTTTCCAACAAAAAAATCAAACTGAAGTTTCAAGGGTATCATAATTTGGTAAAAACAGCGACTCAAACACACAATCTATTTCTAAAGTTTTTAGGGATATGTATATAGAATGCATAAATGTGAAAGAATTTAGGGGTGAAAATTAATGTCTTTTTAAAAAGAAATAAATTAGTCTTTATAATATAAAATTCAATATAATCACCTGTGACTGTTCTATTTCTGCTTTGTTTAACTTGATTCCAAGGATTTCAGCAGCAACTTTCTGAAAACACAGGAAGACCTACATACCAAAAATAGGTTTAAATGATTTAAAACAGGCATGCTTAAGTTACCTTCAAATAAATGGAACTTTCTAAACAATGATCAACAGCAAGAATTTCAAAAATATGATGTACCAGGTTATTCCAAAAATAGGTTTATTTGTCCAATAAAGACAAATTTAAGTGTAATAATATTTTTAAATTATTAAATCCATTAATTTGAAAATTCATGAAATTCAGTGAATTGTCTAAACAGAAACATTTATCCCTAAAAACTTACATTTTTAAAGATTTAACATACGATGAATAATTACAGCTACCCCATTAAAAAAAAACAAAAATACTAGCAAAACAAACTTCAAATGTGAAGAAAATGAGACTACATTAATCTATACTATACTATCTGGCTTTCCACTGCCAACTCTACACTGGTCTTTTGACCTGGCCTTAGCCTATACCTTTAATAATCTTTGTGGCTCTCATCAATTCAATAAACTCTCCACATCTTTTGAGCAAAACAACTTAGAAATCCTTGCTATATTTTATCAGTTCAGAGTAAAGGAGCAATATACTCCATTACCAGTAAACAAAAGTCTACAAACACTTTTCTATAAACAGCATAGTCTTTTCATACCCAGTTAGCTTATGCCGAGCCCACTGTGATTCCTAGAGCTCCAGTCCAGAGTTTACCTTTAAGGTACAACTTGTCTTTGCTTCATAAGTGTACTATCATTTTCTTACCCTGCTCAGTTCATAATTACTTCCTGAATATTTATTACAATTATATTAATTAAATTTTGATTTCTAACCAAAAAGAGATACATACTCTGAAAGGCTTCTGTCATTTACACTTCAAAAAGCAACATATATTATAGTTCACTGACGGTCAGTGTTTAAGGATCAACAGGGAAGTTAGTGTGGCAGAATGGGAAGAAGGAGGGGACTGTAAAAGAAAACAAGCCAAGAGATTAAGAAGGTACAAATCATGTAAGATCGCTCTGGTAGGCTACCAGAAGGACTTTGGCTTTTACTCTCAGTGGAATGGAAGCCATGGCAGTGGCCTGATGTGTTCAATCTGGCCGCTATACTGTGACTCACTAGAGAAGATCAAGGGTACAAACTAAAAAAAAAAAGAAAAGAAAAGAAACCAGCAAAGACACTAATGTAAGAGATGAAGGTTTGAAACAAAGTGGTAGCAGTGGAGATGGTAAGAAATAATCACCAGATCCTGGACATATTTTTTAAAGTAGAGACAACAGGACTTGTTGATAAATAAATGTGGGGTGTTAATAAAGACGGGTCAAGGATGACTCCAATATAATTATGGCCTTAGCAATTGATAGAAGAACTGCCGTTTATTGCAGTGGGAAGACTGAGGAATTTGAGGAGGGATACCAGAAGCTCTGGGCCTGAAGTAGACTGGGACTGCCTGTAAGGTACCTAAGCGGAGTGTTAAGGTGGGCAACTGAGCATGGAGTCTGGTGAAACCACAGACTAGATGAGGTCACTAAGGAAATAAGTTCTAAAAAAAAAAATACACAAAGACTGAGCCCAAGGGCACTCCAATATTTAGAAGTCAGAGAGATAAAGAATCAGCAAAGGGGACAGATAAAGGGTACTTAGCAAGGGAGGAGGAAAACCAGGAAGAATAGTATCCTGGAAGCTAAGTGAAGAAAGTATTTCAAAGAGAGAGTAAGCAACTACTGTACATGCTACAAGTCAGTCACGTAAGATGAAAACTAAGAACTGACCACTGAATTCAGCAAAAAGAAAGTCACTGGTGACCTTGATAACAAGTTTGGGTGAAATATTCAGGGCAAAGGTCTGACTGGAACTGTTCAAGAGAAACTCAGAGGAGAGAACTAGAGATAACTCTTTCAAAACATTCCACTGGAAAGTGGGGGAAAGAAGGTAATATGGAAAGAAAGATGTAGGATCAAGAGGGTTTTTTTTGTTGTTTTTAAGTTAAGAGAAGTCATAATATTCTGTATGCTGATAGGATAATCAAATAGAGAAAATGATGGTGCAGGACGAAGAGAGAGATTGCTAAGCAAATGTTCGTTGCTAGGCAAAGAGCTCTAGCTGGGAGCACAGACAGACAGCTCATCCCATAGTAGCCCCAGAAAAGAGACTATCTGGGAGCAGGTGCAAGGTGGGAAGAAGAGTGGCAGTAAATGTGGTAGCAGCAGTACATGGAAGCGTCCTGTGTTTTACATTTATTATAAAATAAGAAACACAGTCACCAGCTGAGAGAATAGACAAAAAGGTCTGCAGACCTAAAGAGAGGAGAGAAGCTATGGACAGGCATCACTTCAATGGGAGAGAATGGTCTAGAAATGTGGAGCACAATGACTGAGCAGCACCGAGGGCCCACTCAGTGATGGTGCATTTTAAGTGACAACTCCAGCATGCCTCTGTGATCTTCCCTGACCATGCTCAAATACATGGGTGCAGCCATAAAAAGGCGGGGGCTTGATTTAAACCAGACTTAGCCAAGTGAGTCTAATAAAGTGAAAGAGGGGAACAGAAATGAGGCTACAGGCATGGCAACGATTTTCACTGGTCATAAGATTTAAGTTAGAGAGAGAGAAAAATGAGGACATGAAAGGAGGTTAAGGACATCTGAAAAGGGTCAGCATCAGTGTTTTGTAGGTCCTGCTGAGGCTGCAGATTGATTGGGTTAGGGCTGTCAAGGGTGTGAGCTAAAAAGTCAGGATGGTGGTCAAGGATTAGGATGCCTGATACAAAGATACCTGGCAACAGAGGGACTGCAGTGATTTGTAAAGACAATGCATGGGACTGAGTGGCTGAGGTGAGGTGAAGGACAAAGATTGAAATCATTCAGTATTATGACAAAGGCAGTATTAGAGAAAAGAATAGTAAGCCCAGAGCTCAACTCCTCAAGCAATGAGGGGAAATAACCTGAAGTTGGAAATGACCAATAATTCTTAAAGTGATTTCACCAAACCATTTCAAAGTTGCATTTAAAAAGAGAACAATGGAAATTTTTCTTCATGGTTCAACGTAAGTACACAAAATTTACTAAGCGCTTAAACACAAGCTAAAATATTGGAAGTTATAATAATTCTAAAATGGCAAAAGACCCCTAGGTAGATTAGTAAGGGTAGAAGCCCAATCCATGAATAGACTTATCAAGGAATACCCATAGCGCATTTTTTAAAATGGCATGTGTGGGTATATGACCAGGTTTGTATTATCTTGGGGGAAAGGGTTCCAAGAGGTCAAATGTTTAAATGTCAGACCCCAAAAAATATTAAATACCCTTTATTTTATTTAATAATTATCCAAAGCATAAAAACCGTAAAGAAAAACATATAGAAAAAACATTTAAAAGATTAAACCACAGAAAAAATTCAAACTTTTCTTGGTTGAAGGTGTCAAGAAAATTAATAAAAATCTGGGCAGTAAAGAATACTTGCAAAACTTATGATAAATGGCTGTTATCCCTGATATAAAAATGGTCATAAAATTTTTTTAAAGCATATTTCAAACAGATAAGAAAAAATAAATAGGTAATGAAATTTTTTAATAGCAATCAAAGAATTTCTAATTTAAATAGCAAAATACCCCTTCTTCTGTCTACCCAATTGACAAACCCTGAATGTTAAAAAAAAAAGAGCATAGTGGTAAGGCAGTCATACAATGCTCAGTTAACATAAATTAACTTAGATTTCTGGCAGCAGTTTGGCAATATGTTTCAATTCCTTTTCAAGGAATCTATGTAAAGGAAATAAACAGGGGGATCATTTTGTAAGTTACATAAATGTCGAACCACTATTGCTGTATACCTGAAACTAATTTAACATTGACTGTAATAAAAATTATTTTTTTAAAAAAAGGAAATCAAACTTCAAAGCTTATGGACAAAGTTTTATATTAAAGTATTAAGTCAAAACTTGAAAATAACCTATATCTCCAACAACAGGGATTTGGTTGAATAAATTTTTAATAGTTATTTAATGGATTATTAAATCTATTTAGTAGTATTAAATGACATGGTAAAATTTTCTACAGATCACATATTAAATAAAGAAGTATAACACAAAATTATTTCTACATTATGATCTTAATTCTTTAAAATAAATATTTAATGTGGTTAATATGGTGAGCCCTGAAGTGTCACTACTTAGGTTTTACAAATTCTATCTCCTACCACTTATTACCTGTGTGACCTAGACCCCATTACATAGCCTGGCTAAGACTCATGCATAAAACAAAGATAATCAGAGCAGCAAGGAGCTGTCACAAAGTGAGCACTCAGTAAATGCAATCTGCTGGCAGTAGCATGAGCATCTGTGAGGATCAGAATATCTAGAAGGAATCATATGAGGTTATGAACGGTTACCTCTGAACGCTGAGATTATGGGTATTTATATTCTTTTTAAAACTCATATTTTAAAATACTCTAAAATAACCATAAATGTGTTAAATTAATTATAAAAGTAATATAAAAAGAATAAACAAGTTATCTCTAATCTAATCTATTTTATGTCTTCAATAAGCATTATTTTGTTGCAAAAGTTAAATAGAAAGTATACTTATGAATATTAATAAATAAAAGTAAAAGCGCACTTATAAGATTCAGTGTTAATTATTTTACTTACAGAGTCTCCTGTCTTTGCTGAGACAAAGTGGCTACTAAAGCCATTTTCCTGGCAAAACCGTAAGTGTTTTTCAGGTTTTACTGTTCGCATGTGCTCCAAATCAACTAGAAAGGTAAACAAAAATAGAGAAAATATTTAATATTAGAGTCAATCAATATATCTTAACATGTTTAAGTTTGACATATTTTCCAACATTATATCCCAGCTTAGACAATTTCCTTAATTTCTTGGACTAGCTGTGTAATCTTGGACAATTTCCTTAATTTCTTTATGTCTCAGTCTCTAAATCTAAAAACTAAGAATCTTATAATATACCTACCTTTTATGGAGTGTTTGAGGATTAATCCACGTATAGTACAAATAACCAGCACCTGATAAGTGCTCAAAAAATGAAAGCTATAATTCTTATTATCTATATAGCTTCAGACAAATTGATGATACTCAAAAAAGATTTACTTAGTATAATGTTTAAACATAGTGATTTATTGAAAGATGCACTTACCCAAGCATATTTAACTGGAATAATTTAATTACTTTAATAATTGGAATAGTTCTGAAATTTTTATAAATATTAATGTTCACAAAAAATACATAATTAATTTTCTGCTAAAAGATATCAATATTTCATTAATTTATTTAAAGCTATGGTTTAATTTCACAAAGACACAGCTCAGCTGCTTTCCAAACCTAAAGTATGCATTTTGAAAGTAAGGGGCAAGCATTTATTTCCTTGAATACTTATAGGTTCTTTAAAGCAAAGCACAGTATTCATATCCAATACTGGTTTTATCCAGCACAGTCTATTTTTTCAAATGTGATCCTTTATTGAACAGTTTCTCTTTTACAACACTAGAAACCCTATAAGGGTGTTGACTCAATGCCGTCAAATTATAAGGCAAATATATTCATAAGATTGAAGGACAACTAGGCTCTTTGAGTCAATATAGGGAAAAAAAGTTAAACTGATTTCCTGAGGAAGGGACCCAACTGACTTGTAAAAACTTGTAAATTTGCAAATCTAGTAAGCCTACATAATAGTGTCAATTGATTATCAACTAAAAAGTGCTCTCATTTTACATAAAAAGTTTTATTTAAAATTATATTGAAGGTCTTTAGTTTGTAGGCTTGAGAGATCTTTCTCTAGGAGATTTTTATTTGGTGAGGGATTCTTGAATCCCATTTATATTGCTTAGCTTGAATAATATGGAGCTTTTTTCTTTTCTGGCCACAAGTTGCTGTTCCTCAAACATCACTGAGACCTTATTTACAAGAACAGGCAAAAAAATGTCCAGATACCACAAGCATCAATTTGTAGATGACTAAAATACTAAGCTATTAGCACTGACATTTATACACCTAGGTTATCATAATATTAAAGCTAAAATACTTTCCTAATTCAACAAGAGTAAGAACAAATCATGTCACTAGGAAAAATCCCCAATGAATCACTAACCAATTTTTTAAAAATAAAATTTGTCATTTTGTGTGTGTATTTGTCTTTTCAAATAAAACAGTCTATCATTGTTCAGCTTTTTTCTTTCTCTTTTTTCCTCTCTCCCCTCCCTAAACTCCCTAATTACCACATAAGTTATCTATAGCATTGACAAATTTACTATCCAAACAAAACTTTATTCCTAATAAAGATATCAATAAAAGACTAATATGTCACTGATCAATTGGGGTGAGGGGACATTTATTGAGTACTCATTATATACCAAATATTGTGCTAGGTAGTAAGTACTCAAAGATGAAAAGGATACAATCCAGGTCCTCAAAAAGTCATCACCAGTATGAACATAAAAGACCATTAAGGATATAAATGTTATTTTAAATAACAGACTCTGACAAATGAGACAGCAGAAATTTTTAACAAGGCCTTCACAGAATTTCACTACAAAGTTTTTTCTGTTGTGTTAGAATTTAGTGGGCAACACTGGAGAGGGCTCAGTTACCAGAGTACTAGTAAAATCTTTTTCTTCTATTTTTAAGATCGTTCTTAAATTATCCAGTCCCTACCTATTAGACATGTGATAACACTCTTACTGCTATAATGATTTAATGTCATATATATATATATCCTCACCCGAAAATATATGGGTTTTTTTTTTTTTCATTGAATTTAGAGAAAAGGAAGGAAGAGAGAAAAACATCGATATGAAAGAGAAACATCCATCGGGTGCCTCCTGCAAGTGCCCCAACCAGGAATCAAACCCACAACCTTTTGATGTATGAGACAATTCTCCAACCAGCTGAGCCACCCAGCCAGGGCTAGGTGTTAATCTTACTTCCCAAACATTCAGAAAAACAATTATGAAAATGACATTTAAAATGCCATTAACTAAAGACAACTAATGTTAATGTTTCGGGGTATATCCTTCCAGTATCTAAGCAATTGAAGGACAAAGGCATTAATATTGTATATATGCCATCTCTTATAACTCCACCATACTACATCCTGCTTAAGCAAGTGCTTAACAATCTCAATGGTTAACCACTTTACTGATCATTCATTCCTTCATTCAACAAATATTTGAGTGCCAGGCACTGTCCTGGATGCTGTAGATATAACAATGAGCTTACATTTTAATGAAGGGGAAAGGACCCACAAGTAAAATATGTAGGATGGCAAATGCTGATAGATTTTATGAAGAAAAATAAAAGGTACATGAGGGGCAGTACTAATTTAAACAGGTAGGTGAAAAACCTTAAAAAGGCTAAGGAGCAGGAAAATCTGGGAGAAAGCCTTCTAAGCAGAGGGAACTGCAAGTACAAAGGCCCTACATGGAGATTATTCTTAGCAGATTCAAGGAAAAGCCAGGAGGCCAGAGTGGTTAAAATCAGTTGGCAAGAGAGGGAAACACTGGGAAATGAGATTTTAAAAACCAGGGCCAGATCACGCAGTGTCTGTAGACCACTCTAGGAGAGATGTGAAGTTACTGGAGGGTTGTGAGAGAAAAAAGTGTTATAATGTGACTTACATTTTAATAGGTTCAGGGCTCTGTATTGAGAACACACTACAGAAAGTCAAATGTAAAGCAGAGAAACCATTGAGGGGGCTATAATCTAAGAAAGAGAGGACAGTAGTTAGTATAAGAGTGGTAGCAACATAGATAGTAAAAAGCGATGCAGATTCTCAAAATATTTTTGGAATAAAAAGTAAATAGGACATGCTAATGGATTAGATGTGGGACTTGAAAAATGCTAAAATATCACTTGAAGACATTTAACCTAGATTTAAAATGAGACACAGTGTATTGGTGGGTTTTGTTCCAGTCACATTCATTTAGCTGCATGGGTGGAGAGAGATTTTTTTTTTCTTTTTTAAAATTTTTATTGCTGAAAATATTACAGGTATCCCTCCCCCCCGCCCCCCCATTGACACGCTTGCATTTAAATAGAGCTAATGTTTTCCCAACCATGTACAATAACAAAAGAAGGATAGGTAAGTTGAAGATAGTTAATGCGATGTAGTGATTACATTCATGAAGCAGGGAATCTAAGTTGATTAGGAAGAGGGTTGAGCCCCCCCTAGGTAGCTCGGCTGGTTAGAGTTGTGCCATAACACCAAGGTTGTGGATTCAATCTCTAGTCAGGGCACATACAAGAAGCGACCAATGAATGCATAACTAAGTGGAACAACAAATCCATGTCTCTCTCTCTCTCAAATAAAAAAGAAAGAAAGAAGAGTGTTAAAGAAAATGAAAAATTGGTAAATCAACTGATTTTAAGGTCTTGTGTGAATTTAAAAATTATTGAAGTTGGGTTATTAAAGGAAGTGAGCTGGAAAGACAGGATAGCAGAGGTTAGGATACATGAAATTGGTATTATGAAGAGGATGAAGAAACTGATATTGACTAAGTCTTCAAAATAACTGTTAGTGTAGATGGGGGGGCACGGCAAGATGATTGGAGGTAGAGAGGTCAGTGAACTGAGATACCAAGGTGTTAGAATAATCTGGATGAACACTGAAATTGCTGGGAATCATGACAGCATAGCAACTGAGTCACTGTGACCAAGGAGCCAAGATCTTCAAGAAATTCAAGGCAGTGATATAGGTGTTGGACAACAAACATAAGTGGCAGAAGGTATAATCATACGGCTTGATAATCAAATCTAAGGGTTTTTAAGGAAGATAAAGGAGAATAATCTGAAAAGAACAATATGGAGCAAGGTCCCCTATCCCACCTTCAGTCCTAGTTAAGGTGCATACGGCAGAAAAAGTCCGCACGTCAAAGGGCTCGGGAGAAGGCAGCACTGTCATGGGAAAGCCCGAGACAGAAGAAGTTCAGAAACTTTGCTCAAGGCAGAGGCTGAGAACACAGGAATTCCGTCGGCATCTGGTGTGAGCCCCCGGAGGCCCAGCGGAAGGGCCCCGAAGTCACAGAACAGAAGCTGGGGCCTGAGGGAGCGCAGAGCTGGAAAGGGTTAGGGTGCGGGAGAAAACCAGTCATGCCGACGTCCTGGCTTTCTTGTGTGTCTAATATAACTAGGGATAGAAAACATGAAGGAAAAAATTCTACAATCTCATTAGAAAGAGCAATAAAACCTATTTTTTTACTGTGTGAAAAATCAAGTGGCTCACACATACTGTTACCTGACTTGAACATTAAAATGTAAAGAAAAAAATTAAGATGCTAAGTCTATCTGCTGTCTTCTTAAAGTCACATGGTAAATAAAAGAGAAGTATTAAGAGGATCCAATTTTAGCTAACAAGAATAATTTTGAAATAACTTAGCTGTCTGAAAGATTGATATGTAAAAATTTAGGTTAATGAATTTAAAAAAAACAAATTACAGTATTTCGTATTTTATACTTCAGGTTTACAGCAAGAGATACCAACAAAAGCACATTTCAGGAATTAATGGAATATAAAAAATCCAGTAAGAAGTGACATTTTCTCAGAAATGTAACTAATCATTATATTTTATAGAATGTTAGGACACCTTTTAAAGGCCTTTTTAATGTTTCATATTAACCTTTGTTAAATCTCACTTCTATGCAAATAAATGCATCTAAAAAAATGAAGTACCTTTCAAATTGGAAAAAGAAAAAATAATAACAGAACAACCAAACACACACACACACACTCACACACACACACACACACTCACACACACACACACACACGGAAACACCCAGTGTTGATAAAAGTTGGTACTACTGGCTCTCAGAAAAGCAATTTGAAAAGGTGCGCTTACAAATATATACTCTCACAACTTGGAAGAGTTTATCTTGAGCAAAACATCAAGGATGTAAAATAAGAAGTAATAATTAAGGTCTTCACCACATAGTTATTTAATAATAAAAATATTGGAAGCAATAAAAATGTCCCAAATTAGAGATACAGTTAACTTATGATACTGGCCATTAAAAATCACAAAACATAAAGAATATTAAGTGAAGTCTTGGCTATGACCTTTTTGGATTTGACAGCAAAAGCAACAAAAACAAAAATAAACAAATGGGATTATATCAAACTAAACAACTTCTGCACAGCAAAGAAAACCATCAACAAAATGAAAAGGCAACCTACAGAATGGGAGAAAATATTTGCAAATCACATACTGATAAGAGCTTAACTTCCAAAGTAGATAAAGAATAGCAGAAAAATAAAACACATTCTAATTTAAGAATGGGCAGAGGAACTAAATAGACATTCTTCCAAAGACATCCAAATGGCCAATAGGTCCATGAAAAGGTGCTCCATATAACTAATCATCGGGGAAATACAAATCAAAACCACAATGAGCTATCACCGCACACCTGTTAGAATTATCAAAAAGATGAGAAATAACAAGTGCTGGTGAGAATGTGGAGAAAACCTGGAGCCCTTGTACACTGTTGGTGGAAATGTAAATTGGTGTAGCCACTACAGAAAACAGTAGAGCAGTTCCTCAATAGATTAAAAGTAGAACTTCCATGTAATCTAGCAATCCCACTTCTGAGTATATATCCTAAGGAACTGAAAACAGGATGGATGAATGAACAGAGAAGATATTACAAACACACAAATATTATTCAGCCATGAAAACAGAAATCCTGCAGTTTGCAACAACATGGATGGAGCTTGAGGGTATTATGAAAAGTGAAATAAGTCAAAGAAAGACAAATACTGTATATCACTCATATGTGGAATCTGAAAAAGCCAAACTCATAGAAACAAAGACTAAAATAGTGGTTAGCAGGGGTGAAGCAGGGAAAACAAGGGAAGGTGTTAGTCAAAGGATACAAACTTCCAGCTATAAGATAAATAAGTTCTAGGGATCTCACTTACAACATAGTGATTATAGTTAATAATACTGTATTATACACTTGAAAGTTGCTGAAAGTGTAAATCTTAAATGTTCGCACCACAAGAAAGAAATGGTAATTCTATGATGCGATGCAGATGTTAGCTAACCCCACAGAGTAATCATTTTGCAGTATGTAAGTATATCAAATCAACACATCGTGTACCTTAAACTTACATAATGTTATGTGTCAATTATATTATATATAATTAAGCTGGGAAAAGATTAGGTGAAATACACAATTGTACAGGATGTTACAAAGTAGAGTACACAATTATGCATACCATAAAATTCTTACTTTGAAAATGCAATTCCAGAAAATGAAAGGAATTTGGGTTCCTGAAAGGGAGATGAGCCACTACTGATAAACATTACCAATAAGCATTACCTGCTTTTGGTCTTTATGTAAATAAGGAAGAAATTTATTTATTTATTTATTTATTTATTTTTTTGGTTAATCCTCACTCAAGGATATTTCCCATTGATTTTGATAGACTGCAAGGGAGGGAGGGGGAGAGAGAGAAAGAAACATCTACATGAAAGAGACACATTGACTGGTTGCCTCCTGCACTACCATGACCAGGGTGGGGATCGAACCTGTGACCCAGGTACATACCCTTGACCAGGAATCGAACCCATGACTCTTTGGTCTGCAGGCCAATGTTCTAACCACTGAGCCAAACCAGCCAGGGCAGAAAGAAATTTCTACTGTGCTAACATATTGAAATTTTAGGGACTGTTTGTCTAGCATCTTGCATTACCTTAACTAACAGAAAAACAATTTTAAAATCCAGATCTATATCCACTTGTTAAAAATGAACCTCTCCCTGTTATATACAGAGTCTTGAGTTTTTAAGTAATAATAACTTGAAGTTATAATTAGCAAGGTAATAAAAATCTAAGCATTATAGTTGTCTCTGTAATTTGTTATGCCATAATGAATCAAACAGTCACAAAATTACATTAAACTTAATTGTAAACTGAGAAGAATCTTTTGCATTTTTACTGACTAGGAAAAAAATGTTTTAAATGTAAATTGTAAAATACTCCTTTTGCTGCCATTAAAAGGCTCCAGTAATACATGAAAAACAGTATAAAAACAAAAATGCATTTTCTCTTTTTAATACATTTTGTTGGAAGATACAAGGAAAGCCGCCTCAACAATCATTAAATCATGACCAATCTTGTTTTATCCACATCCCCACTCACAGATTATTTAAAAGCCAATTGACGCCCAGCGTGTGTGGCTCAGTGGTTGAGCATCAATCCTTGCACCAAGAGGTCCCTGGTTCGATTTCCGGTCAGGGCACATGCCCAGTTTGTGGCCCAATCCCCAGTCGGGGGCATACAGGAGGCGGCCAGTCAACGTTTCTATCTCTCTCCCTCTCCCTTCAACTCTTTCTAAAAATCAGTAAAGAGCCTGGCCGGTGTGGCTCACTGGTCAAGCATCAACCCTTGCACCAGCAGTCGCTGGTTCGATTCCCAGTCACAGCACATGCCCAGGTTGTGGGCCCAATCCCCAGTCGGGGGCATGCAGGAGGCGGCCAGTCGATGTTCTCTCTCATCGATAATTCTATCTCTCCCTCTCCCTTCCTTTCTCTCTAAAATCAATAAAGAAAAAAAGTTAAAAAAAATTGAAATAAATTTAAAAAAACATTTTTTAAGTAAAGCCAAGTGAACAAATTATACAGGGGTGGGCAAGTAGGTCTATAGTTGTGAGTACATAAAACAGAATTCATTCTTGATTTTTTTATTTATTATTCTATTTTTCATATGAACAACTATAAACCTACTTTTGCCAATCCTGTATATCACATCATCAATGTTTTAGTATCGTGTATTTTTAAACAGTTTTTTTTTTAGGCTCATGGCTTTGATTTAGAAGCAACCAATTAGAATTCTGAACCTAAAGCTGTCACTTTTATCCTTCATTTGTTCCTGCTAACTTCACTGAGCACTTAACGCCCTAAATTTGGGTGATGGTTCAAAATGTATTCACTTGGATAACGTCCAGAATAAAGTGGACTAGATAGATTTTGATGAGTAACAAGAAGTGGTGTTTAATAATAACCAATAAACAATTCTGATAAAAATCACATTTTGTCAAATTTCATCATAAAGAAAGTATCATTACAGCAAAATTTTCTTCATATCCTAACAGATGATCTTTGTTACTACTTTATTGATCTACAGTGACGGATTATATACAAGAACCAGTCTCATATAAGAAATAACTCTTCTGAACTTCTCAGTTGTTTGCATTAAGGCAAGTGTGGAAGGCACGACGGTCCCGCAGCTGTCCCCTGACTCGTCTGGAGAGGAAGCAGGACACAGCAGTAAAGAGGGCAGTCTCCAGGGCAAACTGCCTGGGTTTGGTCCCCTGTTCTGTTACCATCTGTGGGAACTTAAGCAAATTACTTAATCTCTCTTGCCTCTGTTTTTTTATCTATAATATGGTGACAATAACAGTACCTACCTCTACATATTACTCTAATCGATAAAGTAAGTAAATACATTTAAATCACATGGAGGAATGTCTGGCACACACTCAATAAGTATTAGTTAATGTTACTGAGGTTCATCTATCCATTCATTTAACTCATGGATTATCTACCTTGTATCTTCTAAGCACTGGGAAAACTAAGAGAAATATATGTAGAAAGATACTAGACAATAAAATTCTGAGACCAAGAGAGCAACAGTGGTCAATATAGGACAAGGTACAATGAGACTATAGAGAAAGAAAAATTTCTAAAACTGCTTAGGGAGACAGGAAAGATCTCACAGATAAGATGATGCTAATGGATGAGGAAAAATTGGTCAAACAATCTTGGAAGTAGAGAGGATGTACGTGCCTTACCAAAGGAATAGCTGCAAAAGCATCTGAAAGAACATGGCTTCAAAGGGCTGGTAAAATCAGCAGGGCTGGGGCATGAGGGTCTGGTATCCTAAGAAGTTTATATATGCACAGGTAACATACACACAGCTACACTTTTCACCCATCTTACCTCACACATTCCAGTCCACCTGAGAAAAATATAAACACAAAAAGGAAATCCTGTGGGTGAAATATATTAGAAAACCTTCAAATTTTACCCTGTTGGAGTCAAAGCACTTCCATGCACTTATACAGTGACAATTCTAAATTAGATACTGTTCAAAAGAAAATTACAAATGATGAAAAATGTTGCATTCATGAATGAATATGACATTGTTTTCTGTTCAGCCATCTTGTGTACATAAATAGTTACCATTATCTATATCATAACTTCAAAAATAGAAGATGGCAAGTTTCACACTTACACATATGCAGCTAATTATTCTTCCTCCCCAGAATCATTACTGTCGGACACATTAATCAAAATTAAAAAGATTCAGATTAACTGGTACAGTGGTCCCTCCTTATCTGTGGGGAATACATACCAAGACCCCCAGTAGGTGCCTGAAATGGCGGATAATACCAAATACCATAATGTATATATAAATGTTTTTTCCTATACATACATACATACCTATAATAAAGTTTAATTTACAAATTAGGCACTGTAAGAGATTAACAACTTTAAATAATAAAATAAAACAATTATAACAATATACTGCAATAAAAAGTTATGTGAATGTGGTCTTTCTCTCTCAAAATACCTTATTGTACTATACTTACCTTTCACTTAAAAAAAGCAAGCAACGGCTTCTCTTTGGCATGTAGGAACTGCCAGCATCACTAGTCTTGTACTTTAGGGCCATTATTAAGCAAGGGTCACTTGAATACAAGCACTGCAATACCACAACAGTCAATCGATAACCAAGACAACTACCAAGTGACTAATGGGCAGGGAATGTACATAGGGTGGGAGACACTGAACAAAGAGATGATTCACATCCTGGATAGGATGGTGTGAGATTTCACCACACTACTCAAGAACGGTGTGCAATTTAAAACTTATAAATTGTTTAATTCTGGAATTTTCCATTTATAATAGAACCTTGCTTCTCGAACTTAATGCATTCCAGAAGGCCGTTCGAGAAGCGATTTGTTCAAAAACCGAATCATTTTTTTCCCATTAGAAATCATGTAAATTGAATTAATCTGTTCCAGACCCACAACTGATTCTGTATTAACCTTTCTTATATATAGTAGATGTCTAATGTACTGTTTAATATATAAACAAACACTTCTTAAAGCTACCTCCTACTAGCCTTGAACAAATCATTCTCAGCACTCATTCCAGGGGTGTCTTTTAGGAGTTCGGTTTGTGGCATCTTCACTTTTTTACATATTATTGCCTCGAAAATGCTACTGAAATTCTATCACAGGCTAACTGCTTTTCATGCATCCAAGTCAACAACAGTTTTGCTACCTCTTCAATTGCCTTGATCATTGTTTCTTTCACACCTTAGAAATTTTAGCACTCTTGATGGTCTCTTTATGTTTTAAAATAGTGCTCCTCTTCTATTTCACCAGCAACAACATTCTGTCTTGTGCTTGTTGCCCGAGAGACGCTTTCTGTCATGGTGAAAGGGTTGTTGGGTTGAAAACCGTTTTGTTCCACAACCAAGACATTTTTTTCCATGAATATGTGAATTATTTGAGATGGGAGATGTTAGAGAACCTATGTTTGACTAGTATTTTCAGACCACAGTTAACAGCAGATAACTGAGACCATGAAAAGAAAAATCGAAGAAAGTGGGAATTGGAGTAGTTACAAAAATAACAGGTAACAAAAATAAATGGATAACTCATCAGTTCTTTAAATGAAGTAAAACAACACCCTAAAATCCATGTGCAAAATAAATATAAGCACCTCTTATGTGTCAATACTGTGCTAAGCACAGCTATAAATTAGAGAATATAGGCACTATCCTTACTGTCATATTAATTAAGGAAAAAGAATGATAGACAAGAAAATGCATAAATAAATAAGGCAATGTAACAATTATCATAATCTGAAATTGGGGAGGGGGAGGGGAGCAGATGGAGAATAACAGAGTGACAGAAACCAGGACAGCAATTATGACAGTTTTATAGAATAGCTACGAAATACTTTTTTGATCTGATCTAAAGGATGAGAATATCCCAGCCAAGTTAAGAAGAGGCTGAGGGAGAAAAATGTTTCAGTTACTAGAACAAGTGGGACACAACCTGAAAGAGGAAACAGATTTAGTAAAATCTCGGAAAACAAATAATAAGCAAGAGTAGGAATTAGCAGTATAACCATGAGGCTATTACTCAACACAGCAATGAGAAACATTGGAAGGTTGTAACCAATAGTACTATGTAAGCTTTAAATTTTGGAAAAATTACTTCGGCTACTAAGAGGAGAAAGGAAATGAACAGGCAACAGCATGGGTGCAGAAACCACTTTAGGAGAATTATAAAGCAATCTCAACTTCTTTTCAAAATTTACAAAACATTTTGGGCCCTTGTAACAATCTCAGCAAATAGGTAAAGCATCTTTCTAATTACACACACACACAAAAAGTGACACTCAGAGTGACTTAATAAAAGTCCCAATGCTAGTCATCTGTAGCAACAGGATTAGAACCTAACCATCTGATTCCAAATCCAGTTGCTGTCTCTCAAAGAAGAAAACTATCAGCTTTGGAGATGATCACTTAATAGTATAATTTTTTTCTGAAAATTGAATTTAAAGAATAAAAAGACAAACTTTAAATGTTCATTATGAAAGGGGAAATTGTATACCTGGTTATTATTTATTAGTACTTTAAAAGTACTCGTTAATAGCCCTGGCCGGTTTGGCTCAGCAGATGGAGCGTTGGCCTGCAAACCAATGAGTCGTGGGTTCAATTCCTGTCAAGGGTATGTACCTCAGTTGCAGTTCATCCCTGGCCCTGGTCGGGGTCATGTGGGAGGCAACCAGTGGATGTGTCCCGTTCACACTGATGTCTCTGTCTCTGTCTCTCTCCCTCTCCCTCCCTCCCTTCCTCCCACTCTATCTGAAGATAAATGGGAAAATATGCTTGGGTGAGAATTAAAAATAAATAAATAAATACATGTATTCATTAAAAACAATAAATTATAAAACTAAGCCCATAAGCCTTATAAAATAAGATACTCTTTGCCTCAGCACTGAGTTTATAAAATCCTTTACACAAAGTACTTGCAGCTTTGCATACAAATTGTGAAATTACAAATACAATTTTTAATATGTTTTTACTGAATTTTTTTAGAGAGGAAGGGAGAGAGAGACAGAAACATCAATATGAGAAACACCAATCAACTGCCTCCTGCACAACCCCACTGTGGATCGAGCCCACAAACCGGACATGTGCCCTGACTGGGAATAGAACTGGGACCTCTCAGTCTATGGAACAATGCTCAATCATCCCATGACTGAGCCACACTGGCCGGGCTAAAATGACATATTTAAAAATGACCAGCATGATTAGCCCAAATATGGCAAGTAAAATACCTTTAATAATTTATTAAATTTGATTTACATGTGCTTAAAATTATGAATAGATTTTGACTTCTAAAACACTAACTTATGCTAATTAGGCAAGTCTATGACAACTTCTCTTTTTTAATTTTCTTTTTCTTTTTTTTTATTTTTTATCCTCACCTGAGGACATTTTTTCCATTTTTTGTTCAGGTAGAGTGGGAGGGAGAGAGAGGAACAGAGAGAGAGAGAGAAACATCGATGTGAAAGGGACACATCGAGTGGCTGCCACCCGCACAACCGACCAGGGCCGGGGACAAACTGCAACCGAGGTACATGCCCTTAGCGGGAACCGAACCCGGGTCTCTCAGGACCACAGGCCAATGCTCTAACCGCTGAGCCAAACCGGCCAGGGCTTAATTTTATTTTTCAATTACAAGTTGCATTGAACATTATTTTGTATTGTATACAGCATAGCAATTAGACAATCATATACTATACAAAGTGTTCATCCCAATATTTCAGGTACCCACCTGGCATATTACCGATAGTTACTATATTATTGACTATATTCTGTGTGCTTTATTTTATATTCCTGTGACTATTTTGTAACGACCAATTGGTACTTCTTAATCCCACCACCTTTTTTCACCCAGCTTCCAAACTCCTCCCCTCTGGCAACCCTCAGTCTGTTCTGTATCTATGAGTCTATTTCTGTTTGTTCATCTTGTTCTTTAGATACCACATATAAGTAAAATCATATGGTATTTGTCTTTCTCTGTTTGGCTTATTTCACTTAAGTGCACAAAACCTTCTAAGTCTACCCATGCTATCTCAAATAGTATATATGTACCAGTATTTTTTCATCCACTTGTCTATTGATTAGCATTTAGGTTGCTTCCATATCTTGACTATTATAAATAATGCTGCAATGAACATAGAGATGCATATATTCTTTCAAATTAGTGTTTTGGGTTTCTTCAGATATATACCCAGAAGTGGAAACACTGCATCATAAATCAGTTCTATTTTTAATTTTTTGAGGGACCTCCACACTGTTTTCTATAGTGGCTGCACCAATCTGCATTCCCACCAGCAGTGCACAAGGTTTCCCACTTCCCCCCATCCCCAGCAACATTTGTTGTTTATTGATATACTGATGATAGCTATCTGGCAGGTGTGAGATGGTATCTCATTGTGGCTTTAATTTGCATTTCTCTGAAGATTAATGACATTAAGCATCTTTTCATATGTCTATTGGCCTTCTGCATGCCCTCTTTGGAGAAGTGTCTATTCAGGTCCTCTGCCCGTTTTTTATTAGTTTTTAGATAGATAGGAAGGGAGAGGGAGAGAGAGATAGAAACATCAATGAGAAAGAACATCAACTGGCTGCCTCTTGCCTGCCCCAGCATTGGGGATCGAGCCCAAAACTGGAGCTTGTGCCCTAACCAGGAACCAAACCAGTGACCTCTTGGTGCATGGGATGATGCTCAATCCACTGAGCCGCAATGGCCAAGCTCTGCCCATTTTTTAATTGAATTGTTTGGGTTTTTTTGGTGTAGTCTGAGTTCTTCATAAATTTTGGATATTAACCCCTTCTTGGATATATCATTGGCAAATAGCTCCCATTTAGCCAGTTGTCTTTTCATTTTGTTGATGGTTTCCTATGACAACTTATCTTTTGTTTTGTTTTTTAAAATCCTCACCGGAGGATATTTATCTTCAGATAGAGAGGGAGGGAAGATGGGAGAGGGAGAAAGACAGAGAAAAACATCAAAGTGAGAGAGACACACAGATTGGTTGTCTCCCACCAGACCCCTACCAGGGCTGGGACTGAACCACAACAGAGGTACATGCCCTTGACTGGAATCAAACCCAAGACTCTGGCCCGCAAGCTGATGTTCTAACCACTGAGTAGTGGAAATGCCTGAATATTGATTATTGACATAATGAACAGAATAGTCTTTAAAAATCTAGTGTCATCTGTAACATGATTTAAAACTAAATATATCAAGGAGAAAAAAATGGCGGCGGAGTGAACGGAGCTACACAGACCGTCTCCCAGAACCAAACTGGAATTACAACTATAACACAGACAAATCGACGGGAAAAACCAAGAGAAAAGCAGCTTGGAGGACCATATAACGAGGGACACGGACTCCATCCCGGTAGGCTTGCGAAGGAGCGAGACGGGGGCTGGGAGCCCACGGCAGCTTGGCAGCGGCCTTAGCTGGGAGCAGCGCCCTCGGGTCACACTCCCAGGCAGCTCCACAGCGCAGCCAGGACAGAGGCTGAAACAGCCACAGCCACTCACCTTGGGCTCCAGCAGAGGGAGGGCAGACTGGACTGGAGCTGTGTCGGGACACTCGGGGTTTGGAGGGCGCTCAGAGCATTTGCTGAGTGCAGCCACTCAGGACGGTGGGCATAGTGCTCCTTCCCAGGGCTCTGGGGAGAGGCAGCAGCCCCTCCCTCGGAGATCCAACTGCACCCTGTGGGCCATTGAAGTGCTAATTGAGGCTCATTAACAACCAGCATCTGCCCCACCCTCGAGAAATCCCCTTGTGCTGAGCACCTGAGGGAGCTTTTCAATCAACTGACAACCCAAAACTCATCAAGTAACCTAGACTGCTAGCCTCCAGGCAAAAAGCTAGAGGATAACAGTACCTTTCCTGGGCTGGCAACTTTAACCAAGAAAGTAAGACTTGACAGTGGTGTTCAACGTGGGTCCTCCCTCGCTCATCTAAACACAGGAGAGGGAGTCACAAACAGCAGAACACCAACACCCACAGGGAAAACTTGACAGGCTCCAAAGCCCACAGTGATAGCCAAAATGGTGAAACACAGAAACAGAAGCCAAATGAAAGAGCAAGAGACCTCCACCGAAGATGAGATCAATGTGGAGCAATTAGGCATGTCAACAGAGCTAGAATTCAGAGCCATGATCTTGAGGAAGTTGAACAGCATGAGTAAGGACATAGAGACACTGAAAATAAGCCAATTGGAAATTAAAAACCAACAAGAAGAGATAAAAAATGACATATCAGAAATGAAAAACACAATGGAAGGTTTAAAAAGCAGAGTAGAGGAAGCTGAGGACCGGATCAGTGAATTAGAAGACAGGGTAGAAAAAAATAAACCGATCAGAAAAACAAAAGGAAAAAACTATTAAAAAAGAGGAAGACAGCTTAAGAGAACTATGGGACAACTGGAAACGTAATAATATTCGCATCATAGGAGTCCCCGAAGAAGAAGAAAATGAGCAAGGGATAGAGAATATATTCAAAAAAATAGTGACGGAAAACTTCCCTAATTTGGTGAAGGAAGAAGGCATTCAAGTTCAAGAAGCACAGAGAGTCCCAAGTAAGAAGAACCCAAACAGGCCCACACCAAGACACATAGTAATTAAAATGCCACAAATTAAAGACAAAGAGAGAATCCTAAAAGCAGCAAGAGATAAGCAACAAGTTACCTACAAAGGGAACCCCATAAGGCTCTTAGCTGACTTCTCACAAGAAACACTACAGGCCAGAAGAGAATGGCATGAAGTAATCAAAGTCATGAAAAACAAGAATCTGAATCCAAGACTACTCTACCCAGAAAGGCTATCATCCAAAATAGAAGATCAAATAAAGAGCTTCCCAGACAAAAAAAAGGCTAAGGGAATACATTAGCACCAAAACAGCACTGCAAGAAATGTTAAAAGGACTGCTGTAATTAGCAGTAGAAATGGGAAGAAAAATAGAACCACACTAAACAACAATGGCAATAAATAAGTACATATCAATAATCACCTTAAACGTAAATGGATTGAATGCTCCCATAAAAAGACACAGAGTAGCTGATTGGATAAGAAAGCATGACTCATCTATATGTTGTTTACAAGAGACCCACCTCTCAACAAAAGACTCACATAGGATGAAAGTGAAGGGATGGAAAAAAATTTTCCAAGCAAATGGAAAGCAAAAAAAAAGCTGGGGTAGCAATTCTCATATCTGATAAAATAGATTTCAAAATGAAGACCATAACTAGAGACAAAGAAGGCCACTATATAATATTGAAAGGATCTATCCAACAGGAAGATATAACCTTGATAAACATATATGCACCCAATATAGGAGCACCAAAATATATTAAAAATCTTCTGGAGGACTTCCAAGGAGAAATCGACAACAATACAATCATAGCAGGGGACTTCAACACCCCGTTGACAACACTGGATAGATCCTCTAGGCAAAAAATTAGCAAGGAAACAGAGACTCTAAATGAAGCACTACATCAAATGGATTTAATAGATATCTACAGAGAATTACACCCCAAAACTACAGAATACACATTCTTCTCAAGTGCACATGGGACATGCTCAAAGATAGACCACATGATAGGACACAAACTAAATCTCTACAAGTTCAAGAAGACTGAAATCATATCAAGCATCTTCTCAGATCACAATGGCATGAAACTAGAAATCAATTGCAACAAGAACATGCAAAGACATTTCAACACATGGAGGCTAAATATCATGTTATTAAACAATGAATGGGTCACCGAGGAGATAAAGGAAGAAATTAAAACTTCCTGGAAACCAATGAAAATGAACACACAACAACACAAAATCTATGGGCTACAGCGAAAGCAGTTCTGAGAGGGAAGTTCATAGCACTACAGGCCTACCTCAAAAAACAAGAAAAATTTCTAACTGACTGTCTAACCTCACAACTTAAAGAATTAGAAAGCAAACAAAAAGAAAACCCCAGAGCAAGTAGAAGGAAGGAAATAGTAAAGATCAGAGCAGAAATAAATGACATAGAGACCAAAAAAACAATTCAAAGGATCAATGAAACAAAGAGCTGGTTTTTCAAAAAGATAAACAAGAATGATGGACCCTTAGCTAGACTCACCAAGAAACAGAGAGAGAACCCAAATACACAAAATCAGAAATGAAAGAGGAGAAGTAACAACCAACACCACGGAAATACAAAAGATCGTTAACAACTACTATGAACAACTATATGGCAACAAATTCGACAATCTAAGCGAAATGGACAAATTTCTAGAAAAACAGTCTCCCAAAACTATTCCCGGAAGAGATAGAAAACTTGAACAGACCAATAACAACTAAGGAAATTGAAGAGGTAATCAAGACTCTCCCAGCAAACAAAAGCCCAGGCCCAGATGGCTTCACGGGGGAGTTTTACCGAACATTCAAAAAAGAACTAACACCCATTCTCCTCAAACTATTTCAAAAAATTCAAGAAGAAGGAAGACTTCCAAACACGTTCTATGAGGCCAGCATAATTCTAATTCCAAAACCAGAAAAAGACACTACGAAGAAAGAAAACTACAGGCCAATATCCCTGATGAACATAGACGCCAAAATCCTGAACAAAATATTAGCAAATCGGATCCAGAAATACATCAAAAAAATTATTCACCATGACCAAGTGGGATTCATTCCAGGGATGCAAGGCTGGTACAATATTCGCAAATCAATAAACGTGATACACCACATAAACAAAATGAAGAATAAAAACCACATGATCATATCAATAGATGCGGAAAAAGCATTCGACAAAATCCAGCATCCATTTCTGATAAAAACGCTCAGCGATGTAGGAATAGAGGGATCATATCTCGACATAATAAAGGCCATATATGAAAGACCTACAGCCAACATCATACTCAATGGACAGAAACTAAAAACATTTCCATTAAGAACAGGAACAAGACAGGGATGTCCACTTTCACCACTCTTATTTAACATTGTACTGGAAGTCTTAGCCACAGCAATCAGACATGAAGAAAAAATAAAAGGGATCCAAATTGGAAAGGAGGAAGTGAAACTGTCATTATTTGCAGATGACATGAGATTATACATAGAAAACCCTAAAGACTCCATCAAAAATCTACTAGACTTAATAAATAAATTTGGCAAAGTAGCAGGATACAAAATTAATGTCAAGAAATCGACGGCATTCTTGTACACCAATGATGAACTCACAGAAAGAGAAACTGAAAAAACAATCCCATTTACCATCGCGCCAAAAAAATTACGATACCTAGGAATAAACTTAACCAAAGAAGTAAAGGACCTATTTGCAGAAAACTAAGGTCATTGAAAAAAGAAATAGAGGAAGATATAAAAAAGTGGAAGCACATACCCTGTTTATGGATTGGAAGAATTAACATCATTAAAATGTCCATACTACCCAAAGCAATCTATAGATTCAATGCAATCCCCATCAAAATACCAACGACATATTTCATAGAACTAGAACAAATACTTCAAAAGTTCATATGGAACCAAAAAAGACCCCGAATAGCCACAGCAATCTTGAAAAAGAAGAACAAAGTAGGTGGGATCACAATACCAGATATCAGGTTATACTACAAAGCGACTGTAACCTAAACAGCCTGGTACTGGCACAAGAACAGGCATATAGACCAGTGGAACAGAACTGAAAACCCAGAAATGGACCCAAGGCAATACGCTCAATTAATATTTGACAAAGGTGGCAAGAGCATACAGTGGAGTAAAGACAGCCTCTTTAATAAATGGTGTTGGGAAAACTGGACAGCTACATGCAAAAAAATGAAACTAGACCATCAACTTACACCATACACAAAAATAAACACAAAATGGATAAAAGACTTAAATGTGACCCGTGAATCCATAAAAATTCTAGAAGAAAATGTAGGCAACAAAATTTCGGACATCATACGGAGCAGAATTTTCACTGATACATCACCTAAGGCAACAGAAATAAAGGAGAAAATGAACACACGGGACTACATCAAACTAAAAAGCTTCTGCACAGCAAAAGAAACAATCATCAAAATGGAAAGGCAACCCACTGTATGGGAGAACATCATTGCCAATGATGTATCAGATAAAGGGTTAATTTCCAATATATATAGAGTGCTCATACAACTCCACAAAAGGAAGACAAAGAACCCAATTAAAAAATGGGCAGAGGAGCTGAATAGATACCTCTCCAAACAGGACATACAAATGGCCAAAAGACATATGAAGAAATGCTCAACATCACTAATCATCAGAGAGATGCAAATTAAAACAACAATAAGGTATCACCTCACACCTGTCAAAATGGCCGCCATCAACAAATCATCAAACAACAAGTGTTGGCGAGGGTGTGGAGAAAAGGGGACTCTAATACACTGCTGGTGGGAATGCAGGCTGGTGCAGCCGCTATGGAAAACAATATGGTGCTACCTCAAAAAATTAAAAATTGAACTTCCATTTGACCCAGTGATCCCACTGCTGGGAATATACCCTAAGAAGCCTGAAACACCAATCAGGAAGAATATATGTACCCCCATGTTCATAGCAGCACTATTTACAATAGCTAAGATCTGGAAACAGCCCAAGTGTCCACCAGTAGACGAATGGATAAAAAAGCTGTGGTACATATACACAATGGAGTACTATGCAGCGGTAAGAAAGAAAGATCTCTTATCCTTTGAGACGACATGGAGGGACCTGGAAAGTATTATCCTAAGTGAAAGAAGCCAAGCAGAAAAAGACAAATACCACATGATCTCACTTATATACGGAATATAATGAACATAACAGTCTGAGGAATACAGTAGACCCAGACACATGGAAGTAGGGCACAGACTGACATCCCTCAGAAGAGGGGGTGGGGGAGGGTGGGAAGAGATAAACCACAGAACTTATATGCATATATGCATGACCAATGAACATGGACAACTAAGCCGGGGATGGTGCGGAGGTGGGGTGGTGGGTGCCAATGGGGTAAAAAGGTAAAATATCTCTTAGAGAAAAATAAATAAATAATTCATAAAAAAAATAAAAATAAATATATCAAATGTACAATAATCCAGGCTACTTATCAGACTGATGTAAAATTCCAAATAAAAGTTAAAATTCTTAAAAGCATTACAACAATATCTATGTTACTTTTTATATTGGCCTGAGACTTTATAATATTCCTATCTTTCTAAATATTAAATTCAACTTGCTATAAAAACATATTCTATATTGAATCTGACTTTTTTATCCACACCAGAATGCATTACTTCCTTTTTTTTAAATGGGAAGTATTATATGATGTTAATTAATTATATCATTGTATATCCTCTGTCAATGAAAAAACACATTAAAAGTATAAATATTTTTGCTCCTCAGTCCACATATGATGTCAGAAACAGAATATTCTCAGTGAAATGATTGTAAAATATGGTACTGTCTAACTTAAAGAAGTAAAAGCAAAATACAAATATAGCACTTGTACTGATTTTCACAGTAATTTTTAGGTTATCAAGGAAACATCTAGAGTGTTGATCTGGTTATACTCAATTCAAACAAACTACTTGTCACATTAACTACCTCCAGGAAGTTACTCCAAACACAAAATAAACTGTTTATGCCCCTACTCAGATAGATAACATGACAGATTGTTATTAGTTGAAGACAGATGAAATACATTAATTTGATCGTGAGCATGTGTTTAATTTTACCCTGCCATGTACACTCTCTAATACTGTCTTTCTATGATGACATAGTAAATCACACTGTATTAGAAGAATTGCTAATGCAAGAAAATAAAAAATTACCAGACCTTAACTTTGACTTTGTAGATTTTTTAACCAACCTTCTTAAAAAAATATAACTGCCTGAAAAAATCACTCGGTCCCACAAAGAGATAAAGAAAAAAAGGTATCATCAAAGAAATGACTTGAATTCGAGTGCAAATGTTAAAACCTCTATGCAGTTTAACATTTTTCCTGCACACTAGTTTTTATATTTCTTTGTGAAATGTCTCTTCTTTCCTTTTCCCATTTTTTACTGTTTTAAGTGTTTATCTTATTAATGTATAGCATAAAGACATTTGCCATATTTGTTCAGAACCTTCCCCTCACGTTAGAATTTTCCTTTTAAATATTTAATATAAAATTAAATATTAAAAACAGAGAAATTAAGATTGCATGAAATCAAATACACTGAGATACTAAGTTCATTATTGTTTAAGCTTTGCTTGTTTGGTTCTTTTGTCACGTGCAGCTAAAAAACAAGAAACAAAAACCACATAATAGCCACTTATAATATTTGCTGAATAAAGAAAAATATTTTTAGGATCTTGGAAAAAAATACAAAATATCAACTGTGTCAAAATAATATATACTCCTTCATTTCACAGGACATAATACCGGACTGAAAATTAATGAACTAGAGTCTCACACCACAATAAGAATATCACAAACATGTGTTGAGCAAAAGCAGCAAGACACAAAGGAATGCTGGTATTCGTATGAAAACTAAAAATAACAAATTTAACATTGCTTAGTGAAGCATGCAGAGATGATGAAACTAAAAAAAAAAAAAAAAAATACTGAGAAAAAGATCAGGACAAAAAGATAACAGTTACCTCTAAAGTTAGAGAGAGGCTTGATAAAGGCACCTGTAGACAGGCCTCTCAGGTGCTTGACTATTCTCTATTTCCTGATTCAGGAATAACTACGCTTTAAACTATACCTATATTTTACATACTGTTCTGTATGTACATCTCACTATATAAAAAAATTCCTATTATGCCTGGCCGGTGTGGCTCGGTGGATTGAGTGTCATCCCATGGACTGAGAGGTTCTGGTTGATTCCTGGTCAGGGCACATGCCTGAGTTTTGGGCTGGTTCCCAAGTAGGGGGCGTGCAGGAGGCAGCTGATCGATGTTTCTCTCATATATTGATGTTTCTCTCTCTCTCTCCCTTCCTCTCTCAATCAATTAATAAAAACATATTTTTAAAAAGTAAATTAAATTAAAATTTTCTATTAAAATTATAGTAATAATTTTACAGTCTTCTCTTAAAACCTATTTTTTTTCATATTATAATAAAGAAGGGTCACAGTTGCAAAAATATTCATGGTTTTCATAATTTTTCCCAAGGGTCTCTATTAATCCTTTAATTATCAAACCATACTCTTTTGACCTATTTACATATGTTATCAACCTTCTGGATTTTCTTTTATTTATCACCTGAGACTGCCAGATCCTCATTTGCTACTTTGATCTTAGTAATTTTCCAACACTTTTGTAGATTCTCCACAATGCTATAAGATTTGCCTAATCACTTTGCATTGCATTTCTATAGCACAGTATTATATACCCACAAATTGATCCATAAGGATTTTGAAGCAATAATGATGAATATTGTCAAATCTGTAGTCACCAAAACACCAACAACAGCCAGTGTCAAGAGGACAGGGAGGGCAGTATGTAAGACCTCATATTATTTCCTCAATTTATTTACTTACAATTAATTAGGTTATGCAAATTTACTCTAGTCATGGATAATAATTACTTTTCCTCTACTTCAGGCTAAAATGAAATAATTGATATAAATGAGGCCCATCGAATAAGTAAATCTTTCTACATTTGTGGCTGTCCATAATTTTTATTGCTTTCTATACCATTAGTGCATAAATCATAAATATTAGCATTTCCCACATGCCAAAAGCACAAAGAAATTGGAAAATTAATAAATGGCCTTTCCTAATTTTATATCATGTTTTGGTCTTTCCCCATAGAAATTCTTATTAGAGAATTTCATACTGTCATAGTATAGATAGGTTTATTTGCAATGTTCTGTGTGACAGATATAACAGGTCCAAGTTCACTTATGCCTTTCATACATAGACTTGCATGAAAAAAATGCATGTGTCTTCCCCAGACACCAGCATATCCTGGGATTTGACAAAGAACAAAGCCATAGTAAAAACTGCCTCAAATGGCAACTATATTATGGCTATTTGATTCTTCTTTGTACTTTCCTCTCTTTTCCAATTGCCCACAATGATCATGTATTAGATAAATAGGAAGAGGAGAATGACAAAAGATAATTTAAAATAACAAAAAGCGGGGCATTGGAGGAATGGAGACATCTGTAATATTGTCAACAATAAAAATAAAGGGAAGCCTTAGCCAGTGTAGCTCAGTTGGTTGAGCGTCATGCCAAGCACCAAGAGTTTGCTCGCCAACTGCATTTCCGATCAGGGCTCATGCACAGGTTACGAGCTTGATCCCTGATAAAAGGGCATGCAGGAGGCAGCAGACTGATGTTTCTCTCTCACCCCCTCTCCCTTCCTCTCTCTAAAATCATTTTTAATAATAAAGAGGAGAGAAGAAATAACAAAAAGTAAACAGTAAAGAGAAAACTGCCCAACAGCAATAAAATTCAGAGTAAAAGTAACATTTATACAGCACCACACTGTTTTATAGTCACTTCACATATATTAAATAATTTAATCCTCACAACCACCATCACATAACAGATGAAAAAACGGAGGCACTGAGAGAATAAGCGACTTATATAAGGACAGACATCTAGTGAGGAGGGCAGCCAGAGCTCAACCCCCTGGCAATCTAGCTGCAGAGTCTGCATTTGTAACTCTCACACATTCTTAACTTTCATACACGTAGTCTCCTGGGATTGTCTTGTTAACAAGGCACTGTTTCATCCATGTCATCCCAAGTAGAATAGTTCACCCACTTTCGTTGTTATATAACATACCTTTGTATTTATACACTTTTTCTTCAGCTGATGGACACTAGAATTCTTCCAATTGTTAGCTAACACCAACAATGAAACGCCATGACTGTTCTGAGTTCACGTCACCTGATACGTATGTGTAGCAGTCTATTTAGCAATCTATGAATGTTCGACTTTACAGAATAAGGCCAAATTATTTTGCAAGTGGTTATACCAATTTATAATCCATCCAGCAGAGAATATGAATTCCCACGGATTCACATTATGTCTCTATTTCTTATTATTCTTAGGCTTCTTGATTTGTACCTTATTACTAACCTGTGATCTTATCTTGCCTTGACTAGTGATGAGAGTGCATTTATTTTTATATGTCTTTGGGTCATTTTATCTTTCTTCTGTAAAATTCCTAAGTTTTATGTCCATTTTTCTACTGAGTTGTTTTTCTCTTGTAGAATGTAGAAGTATAGCAATCTTTTGTCAGTTATTTATTTATACATACCTTCTCCCAGTTTGGGGCTTTACTTTTTTAATTCTTTAATTTGCCACTTCAGTGAAACAAACGTGTTATTCTTATGTGGTTGATATATTAAATACTTAAATTTAGCAACTGCATCTTAAGAAATCCTTCTACACATACAAGGTAGAATAGATATTTTATTTTTGTCTTCTAAAAAGTGTGCCATAACATTTCAGTCTTTACTCCATTTGGAAGTGATTTTTGTGTATGGGGATAATACAGGGATACATTTTTTCTTTTTCTCCATAACAATAAACAGTCCCATGACTAATGAAACATCCTCTTCTTTCTTGAAGCTCTTCAATACCACTTCTGTTATAACATCAAAGTTCCATTTATGTGAGGATCTGTTTCCAGAATCTCTATTCTGTTTTCTTCCGTTAATTCTACATTGCCTTTATTCCAAGCTTCTTATAAAAAGTCTTGATCACTGGCATGGCAAATGCTTCTCACCTTGTAATTTATGAGCACATTGACTATTCTTGGCCTTTTACCTTTTCATATACATTTTAGATTCAGTTTGCTTAAACACCACACACATAAACACCATTGGGCTTTGACTAAAATTATTCTGAAATGATAAATCAGTTTGAGAAGAAATAACATCTTCATAATATTAAGTCTTTGTGTTCTTGAATATGATATATTTGTCTTATATTTGGTTCTTTGTATTGGGTTTTATATTTATATCTTATACTAAAATTATATAATTTTCTCAACACAGAGATTTTCAATGTAGTTAATTACATCATCTGGAAATTTGACTCTTTCAAAATACGTTTTTATTGATTTTTAGATAGAGAGGAAGGGAGAGATAGAAACATCAATGAAAGGGAACATCAATCAGCTGTCTCCTGCACTCCCCTCACTGGGGATTGAGCACAGGGCATGTGCCCTGACTGGGAATAGAACTGGTAACCTCTTGCTACATAAGACCACCCTCAATCTACTGAGCCACATGGGCCAGGCAAAATTTGACTCTTTTATTTCTTCCTTTTTAATCTGTATGGCTTATATATCTCTTATTTTACAATAGCTAGGACCTCAAGAATGATGTTGAATATAGGGATGGTGAGAGTGAACATCCTTGCCTTGTACCTGACCTTAGGAGAAAGAATTCATGCTTTCACTATTAAATATGATATTAACTATAGGATTTTCACAGAAGCCATTTACCTGGTTGAAGAAGTTCCTCTTATTCCTTATTTGCTGAGGTATTTTTTGTTTGTTTGTTTGATTTTTACCATGAATGGATGTTGCATTTCATCAAATGCTTTTTGTGCATCTATTAAGATCATCATATGGCTTCTCTTCTTTAGCCTACTGATATGGTAAATTATATTAATTGATTTTAAATGCCAACCAGACTTGCATTTCTAGGATAAACCCCACTTGGTCATGATACAGTTATCTTCTTTTATATACTGTTTGATTCAATTTGTTAATATTTTGTTAAAGAATCTTTTTGTCTATGTTCATGAGTGATAGTGATCTCTAGTTTTCTTTTCTCAGAGTGTCTTTATTCTGGTCTTAGTAACAGATTAGTGAGTTGGGACGTGCTGCATCCTCTTCCGTTTTCTGGAAGGTCATTTTCATCTACACATGTTTGAAAGAATTCACCAGTAAAACCATCTGGGCCTACAGTTTTCTTTGTGGAAATATTTTAAATTATTTACTCCCCCCCCCCCCAAGTATAACAGTATTCAGGTTACCTAGTTCTTTTAGAGTGAACTCTGATAGTTTGTGTCCATTGTTGAAATTATGAAAGTAAAATTTTTCATTATATTCTCATATTCTCCTCTTAACAACTACAGGATTTGTAGTAAATTCCCCTTTCATTCCTGACCATTGTAGTCTCTGTCTTCTCTCATTTTTCATGGTTAGTTTGGCTAGAAGTTTACCAATTTTATTGACTTTTTCAGATTTTAGTTCATTGATTATGTTATTGTTTTTAATTTCTACTTCTTCCTTTGCTATTTCCTTTCTTCTGCCTATTTTGGGTTTTATTTCCCCTTCATTTTCTATTTTGTTAAGATAAAAGCTTAGGTCACTGATTTTGAGGGGTTTTTTTTTTTCTTTTCTTTTCAAATATACGCATTTAATAATGGTAAATACTTCTCTAAACATCACTTTGGCTGTGTTCAATAAATTCTGATATGTGATGTTTTCATTTTTGTTCAATATATTTAACTTTTGTGACTTCCTCTTTAACCCACTGGTTATTTACAAAGTGTGGTATTTAATATCCAAATATTTGGGAATATTACAAATATCTTTGTTATTAATTTCTGGTTTGATTTCATTATTGTAGAGAACATATTTGATTCTTTTAAATTTGTTAAGACTTTTTTTACGTGCCAGAAAATGGTCTATCTTGTTCCATGGGCACTTGAAAGCAACCTGCAGTCTGCTGTTGTTTCAGGGAATGTTCTATAAATGTCAGTTAAGTCCATGTCTTACGTATCCCTGCTATAAATGTCTACATGTCCAAACAGTATTAAGAGGAGTATTGACGTCTCAGCTGCAATGATGGCTTTGTCTATTTCTCTTTTCTGCTCTATCACTTTTTGCTTTAAGTATTTTGAAGTTCTGTTGGTGGGTTTATACATACTTAGAACTGTATCACCTATTTTGTGAATTGACCTTTTGATCATTAGGTAATGTTCTTCTTTATCCCTGCTAAATTCCTTGTTTCTGGTATTAATATAGTTACTCTAATTTTCTTTTGAGTAGTATTTGCAGAATCTAGCTTTTTCCATCATTTAACATTTAAACTACCTATATATTCATATTTAAAGCATATAGACAGCACATAGCTGGGTCTTGCTTTTCTAGCCATTCTAATTATCTCTATATTTTAACTGGTGTATTTAGAGGGGGTGTTGGCAAATTTTTTCTGTAAAGGGCCAGATAATAAATATTTCAGGCTTTGCAAGTCATATATTCCTCATAACAACTACTCCACTATGCCACTGCAGTGACAAAGCAGCCACAGACAAGATGTAAACAGATGAGTATGGCTTTGGTTCCAATAAAAGTATTTATGGACACTAAAATTCTATTTCCATATAATGTTCAGGTATCACAACTTATCTTTCTTTTGATTTTCTTCCAACCATTTAAAAATATAAAAACCATTCTTAAGATAGCAGGACATAAAAAAGGCCATGCACCGTAGTTTGTTGATCCTTGCTCTATACTACCACTCAAATCACTCTTCTGCTTAAAAACCTTCAGTGGCTTATAGGTCTTTAGAGAAAAAGTGAACTCCTTAAAGCAGTCTCTGATTCTCAACACTTCCACCTTGCATCCTATACTCCCGCTGTGACAATGTTGTAAACTTCCCTTATATTTCTATTTCCTAGCGTCTGTGGATTTATTTATTTTACTTCTTCCTGGACTGCTCCTTCTTCCCTTCTCTATATGGCACATTGTTACATTTCCCTTAAGATTCTGTTAAAGCATTTATTTATGCTATAAAGTTCCCCTTTACATCACTCTAGAACAGTGGTTCTCAACCTTCCTAATGCCACGACCCTTTAATACAGTTCCTCATGTTGTGGTGACCCCCAACCATAAAATTATTTTCACTGCTACTTCATAACTGTAATTTTGCTACTGTTTGAATCGTAATGTAAATATCTGATATGCAGAATATGTTTTCATTGTTACAAATTGAACAGAATTAAAGCATAGTGATTAATCACAAAAACAATATGTAATTATATATTGTGAAATATTTATTTCTAATTACAAATAAATGAAATTTTATCTTAAAGCATGGTGCAACATGGGTAAGTCTTAATATAACAACAGTAAACTACACTGCCACATTTTGTGATAGTATGCGTAAAAAGCCAACATCAGTGCAAAGGTTGAGATTGCTTCTTTCTCACCAGATCAGAAATTCTCAGGGCAGTCTTTGCAAGAGCACAATGGAGATCATCTTCCAAAACAAGTCTACTTCTGTATTTAGACTTAATAACCAACAAGCTGTTTTGTTGGTTTTACAAAGATATGTTGTAAAACCCTGTTTTACAAAGATATGTTGTTGAAAATGGAAGAAGGAGGCACAACACAGTCTCAGACAGAACAGGATATGACTGCAAACATGTGATTGAGAATTTTGTAACTGGCATTGTATAGAAATCAGTTCTCGCTGCATGGCTGTTAATAAGTTCAATGAACTCTTCTTGTGCTGTCTCAGGAACATCTTCAACTTTGACTATGAATGGGCTTCTGGTAAGTGCAAATGGAGTGTCAGGTAGATTCGGAAAGTACAATGAAATTTTGTCTGCAAGCATGTGCAAGTGTTCTTTCACATAAATTATCATGGTAATCCTTTTGTCTGGTTCAATGTCATGTTCCTCAAAGAAAGCAGATAAGGTAGGCAACATGTAAATTTTATTTTCATCCTATTTTTTTGCCAAAACTGAAGTTTCATTTGGAATGATCGGATCTTTTCAGACATATAAAGGCATGTTGCATTTGGTCTTTGCAGTGATAAATTTAACTCATTCAAGATGGCAAAGATGGCAACCAAGTAAGCTATTTTCTGCAGTTCACTTTTATCACTGAAAAGTGCTTCTAACTGCGGTCTTGCTCTCTGATTAAAAAATGTTTTGAGTTCATCACGAAGCTCAAAAACACGTTGTAAAACTTTTCCTGTCAACAACCATCTCACTTCAGTGTGAAATAGCAGAGCATTGTTCAGCACATCCAACTCATTGCACAGTTGCAAAAACAGTCGACTGTTTAAAGTGCTCGCCTTTACAAAACTGACAGAACTTATGACGCTTTTCATTACTTCTTGTAACTCTTGTGGCAGTGTCTTCATTGCTAATATTTGCCAATGAATCATACAGTGAGTTCCGACGACTTTCAGTGACTCATTCAGTACCAAACACTGAAATCCAGATCGACATCCTAGCATAGCTGGAGCACCATCTGTGCAAACACCACAAACCTTTTCCCAAGAGATCTTATGCTCTTTCAGAAATGAACCAATGGTGTCAAATACATCACGTGCAGTAGTTGTCGTTTCAAGAGGTTTGCAAAAAAGAAACTCATCTTTAAAGTTGCCATCATTAATATACCTCACATAAGCCAGTAACTGTGAACAGTTTGCAACGTCTGTAGATTCAACAAGCTGGATGCTAAATATTGGAAGTGGAGCAGATTTAATTTCCTGGATTACCTGATCAAGAATGTCAGCAGACATGTCACCTATTCTTCTGTGAATAGTGTCATTAGATAAGAAAATTGCACTCAATTTTGTAACAAATTCGTCTCTGATCATAACTCAAACAATGTCTTTGGCCGTTAGCAACAGTAAATTCTCAGCAATGGTGTGAGGTTTCATAGCTCTGGCGATTCCGAGTGCCACCAAATATGAAGCTTCAATGGCTGCTAGGTTTTGTTTGTGGTACTTGCCACCAGTGTCAAGTCTGGCTTTCTTGAGTCCATCAGCTTTGCTTCTAAAACAGTTGGTATCCTTGCTGGCAAAGCTCGGATGCTTGCTATCAAAATGGCGTTTTAGTTTGTTTGGCTTCATAGATTCGGCTGATAGAACTTTACAATAAATAACACATTGCGGTTTCTCAATTTCTGCTGTAATTATTGAGGTAAAACCATACTGTAAAAAATCCTTACTATATTTTCTTTTCCTAACGTTCTTCTCTACACAATCCATTGTCATGGGATGGTTTGCTAATGAAAATAATATATAACATTAGCTTTAATAATACAAAAGATGATACATGGCATAGTTTAGTCAATATAGTTCATTAAAGTTTCCTATGATTTACCATTCTGTGTTGTTTTTCTTACATACCTATTACAATCACAAGGGGGCAGTATTCACATCAACCACAGCTGAATATAAAGACCAATCAGCATCCAGATTAAGTTTCCATGGTACAGACATTTTTTTTTTTTTTTTTGCAGTAGTTGATGATTTTACAGTACATGATTTTACATTTACCCAGTAATTATAATTCATGAAGTATCGTTTTACCTCCAATGCTGCTGCTTTCAACACAGTAGCTGCTTTTAATAGAGTACCTGCTTTCTACACAGTAGCTGTTCTCTACACATGTGTGACTGGTCTGTATAAGCACATTATGGTGCCAACCCTGTCACATACACCTGTATTTGTACGAGGTGCATGTGATGGGGTTGACACAATGATGTCATCACGCCAGGTAATCGTATGTGGGCGTATCTGTATGTGGGGATATCTATATGTGGGCATATCTGCATGTGGGTGGACCCACCTGGAGACAGATAGAGGAGCAGTGTCTCGGTTCCTAAGACCATCAGAAATATGTTTTCCAATGGTCTTAGGCGACCCCTGTGAAAGGGTCGTTCAACCCCCAAAGGGGTTGCAACCCACAGGTTGAGAACCGCTGCTCTAGAATAACACTATCATACTGTCCCTCCTACCATTGTGCTTGGTGCAACAAAGGCATGAACGAACAAATGAATGAATGTTTTAAAATAGAAAAGTGAAGGTGTGCAAATGTTCACAATAGTTATCTCAACATAGAGATAATTAAAATAATAAGAATAAAGTCAAATTCTAACATGTAGTTATATTTTCATGGTAATAAAATGCATTTTAACCAAACTGATTTTAGAAAAATAAAAAAATTCTCATAAAACTGAAAGCAGTTTCTTAATTATAAAATATCAGTTAGACTTTAATATTAAACTCTAATGTAACAAACTTCTGAGAAGATATGCTAGCCCAATATGTCCATAGGCCCAAAAATAAATAGTAAGACAACTGTCAAAAATAATATTTCCTCTAAAACAAAGAAGAAGAATGATGGATCAACTTAAAGAAAAGGCACAAGTACTGATAATTCCTAACAGGAAACTTTTCAGAGAAGAAAACTTCATTCCCCAACCCAAGACTTAAATGTAAAGTTTAATCAATTTTTACCAATTCTTATTAAAATACAGAACAGTGATCAGTCATCTTTAATACTTAAAAAAAGAGAGACCCTGAAGAGGGCTAGAAAGCAGTCATCTCCACTGACAAAGAATCTAGTTCATAGTCTCAATGTATTAGCATATCAAATTATAACTCTATGGATATAAATGGCAGTGTTGGGAAAGAAGTTGGGATAAAGAAGGAAACAAAATTATACAACCATCTTTGGTCTTCAGTTTTAAACCAAAAAAATGCTTCTTTACAGAAACTAAAACAGACAAAATTCAGTTGATAAGTTTTAACTATCAACTAGTTTTTTGTTTGTTTTCAGATACCTGCCATTTTGTTTTGTTTTTGTTAAACTAAACTGACCACTCTGTACTTTTTGGCTATTCCCAAACTGCAGAAAATTCTAAAATAGGATGTAATAACCACTCCTGAGAAGATTTTTAAAACTCCACATTTAGGCATTCATTTTCAAAAGATTTGTCTTTCTTGTATAGAAAATCTCTGTCTAATGAAAATGTAAACCCATATTTGAAAAGTAAATAGCTTGTGTTGGAAGATAAACTGAAAATTTTCTGGCTTAGGAAAAAACAAATGCACATAGCCAAAATCCCAAATCTAAGAATATCTGACTTAAAACTAGTAGTCTTTCTTTTACTGGTGTATGTTACTAAATGATACACTTTAACTTTAAAATGCACTCAAATACTGTACATGCTGCTCCTAATTCAAAATTAAAACTCAGAAGTATATCTAATGGGTGCAATATGTTCTATGAAGCTAAAACAATAAACACATGAGTTTATACCCAAAAGAGGTAAAAGAAGGCTGTCAGTCTACATAAAATATATTGCAAGTTCAAGAGACTATAGAAAATCTACTTGAAAACCACAGTTCTTAGATAACTATTTTTATGTTAGTGAATCACCTGGGTCTGAGACTATCAAAAAATAGACTTCTTATATTGACTATTCCAAGAAAAAAACTTTAAATCAGAAAAACTGACACCCTTCCTTCCCATTGTATGTCAAAAATACAATCAGTATCTATGAATAAAATTTTGAGATTTCTTAATGAATATTTTTATTTAATTTATTTTTGTTACAGATGTTTCTCCTTTTTCCATTGACACTCCCCTCCCATTCCCAACCCAGCATTGTTGTCTATGTCCATTGGTTATGTTTATATGAATAAGTTATTTGGTTTATCTCCCCCATCCCCCATTCCCCTCCTCTGAAATTTGTCAGTCTGAACCCTACTTCTATGTCTCTGGGTCTATTTTGTTCATCACCTTATTTTGTCCATTACATTCCACAAATAAGTGAGATCATGCAATACTTGTCTTTCTCTGGCTGGCTTATTTCGCTTAGCATAATACTCTCCAAGTCCCTCCATGTCGTCTCAAAGGGTAAGAGATCTTTCTTTCTTACAGCTGCACAGTATTCCATTGTGTACATGTACTACAGCTTTTTTATCCACTCATCTACTGATGGACACATATTATAATCACGGGGGAGCAATGAAAAGGGAAATTACTGAACTCTGATTCCCCTTCTTTTAAAATACTATTTGAAGAACAGAAAAAGACTACATTATGAGAATTTAGAATAAATAAGCATTATAGCTTTTCAGGTCAGAGCACGAATAAGAATTTTCCACTATTTTAACAGGCAAATCTATCACTTCTCAATTTACTGGGATCTACTATTCATTTAAGTTTGACTGCTGGTTGATTTTTCCCTCTTTATAATACATTGTAAAGTCATGTATTTTTAAATTCAGAAATAATCACAAAGAAATCATAAAAAATGAAAAAATGAGCAGACTATTGGGCATCCAATCAGTAGAAATTTTAGGTAGTTCTTCAAAACAAAGTTTTAAAAAACAGTCTGCATAACAAGAAAAAACATGAGCTAAAAACCTTAAGTGAAAAACACTTGTGTGGAAAAAGACTGAAAGAATGCATACACATTAACAAATGGTTCTATGAGGTAGAACTATGAATGTTTTCTTCTTCTTATGATTTCTGCATTATCCGTATTTTCTAAATTGAATATGTAATGCTCACTTCTTACTTTAAATCCTTAAAAATATCCATTATCTAATTCTAGGATAACTCCCACTATAATAATGTCTTAGAATGCATTACCCAAGTGATGTAATTTTTCAAATTCACCATGCTAATACTTCAATATAAGATATAAATATATAGAAATAAAAGTAACTTTTTAAAACAAGCATATCAATGGTACCTTGAACTCTAAGAGGTGTAAAGTTACACCACTAATATTTAATAATATATTTTATTAAAATTTAGTAATTTTTTTAGATGTCCCCATTAGAAATTAATTCATCAACAATTTTTACTACATTGTTTACTTTATAGATAAGTGTCTCAGAAGGAAATAAAGCTCTGTAACAAAATCTCATTTGGGGTCAATTAACCTGAATGGCTACAAACAATTCTGTCCATTGCCAACAAAGTCAACCCCCAAAATCAAAATATACTATCTCTGATATTAAATACCATGCTGAAAACAAAAGATACACAAACGAATACCAATGTCACTGAACAGGTGTACAAATTTAAAGTTGCCTAAAAGAAAAGTTTGAGACCTTCCTTTATAATTGATCATACCTTATTACATTATTCATCTATAGTATAATGTGAAAATACGTCTGCCTGTTGGTTGTCAAAAACCTCTCACTGTGCCTTTGCCATAGTACTGATTTAAAATGATACTTCTGGGTTTGTTTGTTTTTTTCCCTCTTCAGAGACATTTTATTTGTAAAGTATATATAAAATAACAGATGTACATTTATTTACATTCCTTCTGAGCATACTTTTTCTCCTTAATGTCATCAAATTACTGATTTATTACAGTAGAATTCTTTTTTTTTATTGAACTTATTGAGATGACACTGGTTAAAAAAATTGTATAGGTTTCAAGTGTACAATTCTATAATGCATCATCTGTGTATTGTATCGTGTGTTCACACCCAAAGCCAAGTCTCTTTCTGTCACCATTCATCCCTCTTCTATCTCCTGCTTCCCTCTTAAATCACCATACTGTTGTCTGTGTCCATGAGTTGTTTTTGTTTTGTCTGTTTGCTTAATCCTTTCACCTTCTGTTTCACTCTATGTCATCTAAACATAAAAACTTCTTTGGGTTTTTTGTACACTCTCCAGCTGTTTTGTTACATTGGTCTTGTGGTAAAAAAAAGTCATCTGTTTTTGAAAGATTGTTATGCCTGTTTAAATGTTTTTAAAACTAACATCTAAGCACAATATTTTTTAATCCAAACTATTATTTAAGGTTCAAAATATCACTGATATGCCAGATGAAATATGAAAAATAAGAATACATAGCACTGAAAAAAAAAATAAAGAAAAGGTGCCAAAAGTAGAACACAAACAGCAAATCTAAAATGAACTGGTAGGAACAACTCTCTAAATACAAATCTAATACTAAAAGTTTTGACTATGAACCCTGGAATAGGTAGAGTGGATCAATTATAATTTAATTAAGCAGAAGAACCAGGATGGGCGATAAGGCAGAAGGATTTATTACAGGGGTCAGACCTTACATAACTGTGAGAGCTGTTAGAATGGGAGGTGTAGGCTCTTGTCTCTGCATCCAGTTTTAAATCTGTAGTCACTGTCGGTCAGCTAGACCAGCAGATGAAAGGGAACTGAATGAGGAGAAGCAGTACGAACTGGAACCTGTGAAGATGAGCTAGAACTGATAAAGACAATGAAAATACATGAGAACAAACTTTAATCTGTGAGGACAACAGAAAGTGGCAGTGACAAACTGGAACATCTTTCCCTCACCAACTCCAACCCTAATGCCAATGGGAGAAGCTTGCACCCCTCACTAGGGAGCTGTACATGCACGGCTAGCATTCAGAGAAGGTAAAGGGGGCGATCTGGCAGGAGCCGAAGGAGCTGCTGATCCACGTGCTATCCACATCTACAAGGTGAGCTAGCAAATCAATGACACAATGTGAGACCTGTCACAGGGCCTGGTACTCAGCACTGACCCTCAAAGAGTCAAAAGGCATGCCTGCCACTTCATTTCTTCCTTAAAACCTAATCAAAATGTCTCCTGTGACAAATGCTAACCAAAACAATACAGGAAAGGAAACTTTAGGAAACACATTTCCAGTTTAGCCAAGTTGATCTAGCATAATGCCTCCCCAGAAACAGGTCAGTGCTTTCACATAACCCCAAACCGTGCCAGAGGTATGAAGAAAGAAAGGATAGCTATAAAGAGTAGTATCAATCCAAAGTAATCCTTCCTAACTTCTACAATGGACAGGGGATCTCAGTTACTGCATGTCTATATACCCACATTAGAAGCCTGACTGTCAATATACATCTATACTCTACGGTCAGGGAGAAACACATTGCAGTTTCTGAGGTTGGTCCACACATTCAGGGTAAACACTGCTAACAAAATCCAGTGATGACCTTCACCCTAAATTTAAAAACCCAGCCCTGGCCGGTTTGGCTCAGCGGTTAGAGTGTTGGCCTGCAGTCCTGAGAGACCCGGGTTCGGTTCCCGCTAAGGGCGCGTACCTCGGTTACAGTTTGTCCCCGGCCCTGGTTGGTTGTGCGGGTGACAGCCACTAGATGTGTCCCTTTCACATCGATGTTTCTCTCTCTCTCTCTGTTCCTCTCTCTCCCTCCCACTCTACCTGAACAAAAAATGGAAAACAAAAACAAAAAACCCAGATCAGTTACTAATACTATTCGATTCTATCTTCATATTAAATAGGAATAGGCAAGAGTCTACAGAGCTTAAAGAATTAAAATGTGAGTCCAGCCAGTGTGGCTCAGTGGTTGAGCATCAACCCATGCACCAAGAGGTCGCCGGTTCGATTCCCAGTCAGGACACATGTCCAGGTTGTGAGCCTGATCCCCAGTGGGGGGCATGCAGGAGGCAACCAATCGATGTTCTGTCTCACTGATGTTTCTATCTCTCTCTCCCTTTTACTTCCTCTCTCTAAAATCAATAAAGGGAACAAATTAAAAAAAATATAAAAGTGAATGTACAGCCATAGACCTATTGACCCTCAAGGAAATAGTCCATAAAGAAAATGAAGGACAAAGAAATAAATGCAAGCACCCACTGCCATGTCTCCAGTCCTGGTCTGGCATGGGAGCTGCAGAGGCAGCAACTGCGGCTGATTCTGCTTCTTTCATTTCAGCACCGTGGCCTTGACAATGGCCCCTGCAGGATCTGAAGAGCAGTCAGGAAGGCTGGGGCTCGTCTGCAATGGTACTGTTCATATCTTGATAAGATTATAGGTAATATAGGTGTGTGATTTGTCAACAAATGGTATACTCAAGATTTTTTCGTGTCCCTATAAGTAAATTTTACCACACATACACAAATTGAACTCTAATTAATGACATTGTACAATAGTGTGTTTAGGTGTAAAATGTGCTGTGTACAACTTCTTTTAAAATACATCAAAAACAGATGAACTGCTAGATTGACAGAGGGGTGGATAGATGGACAGGTATGTGAAAAAGCAAACTTAGCAGAATGTTTACTGTAAACTCCAGATGAGGGGTCAGCAAACTATTGCTTGTGAGCCAAATCCGGTCTTCCACCTGTTTTTGTTATGGTTCACGGGCTAAGAACACTTTTTACACTTTTAAAAGACTGACAACTAATTAAAAGATTAACTCATGACATACTAAATATAAAATTCAAATTTCAGTATATATACATAAAGTTTTACTGGAATACAGCCACACCTTTTCATTCAGGTATTTTCCACGGCTGGATTTGTACTCCAAGGGGACAGCTGAATAGTTACAACAGATATTATATGGCCTGGAAAGCCTAAAATATTTAATATCTGGCTCGTTTCACAAAAAGTTTGCTGACCTTCAACCTAAAAATTATACAACCTATAAAATTCTCTCAACTTTATGTTTGAAATTTTTCATAATAGAACATTAAAAAGAATCAGAGCAATAATCGTCACCTGAGTCTACAGTGGACCTATGAGTTCTAAGTGCTGCAGCCAGTTTTTCTAAATTCTACCTGGAAGAAGTCATGTGCTTGAAGTTGCAAAAGGTGAGAAGACTAAAACTGAGATTCTAATAAAAAAGAGATGCTTCCTCCGTTAAAAATAGGCATAGAAACATTCTACCTGCCAGCCAATTAAAGTGAAAAAGAAGGCTGATGTTATATGAAATCTTGGGTCAAAGAAAGTAAAATTTTAAAATATCCATGAGAGCCCGGATGGTGTGGCTCAGTGGATTGAGTGTATTCCCATGGACTGAGATGTCCCAGTTCAATTCCGTCAATTCATCCCTCTCCCTGTCAATTCATCCCTCTCCTATATCAATTTTATTATTTCATTTCATCAGCATACAAATTTCTCCCATCTTAAAAAACAAAAGCAAAAACAATTTTAAAATTCTTAACCCCATTTCCCCCTTCCATTTTGCTTTCTTTATAACAAACTCCTCAGAAGAATCATCTATACTTAATTCTAATCTGTCTTTTGTCCTCACCACTTCACTAAAATTGATCTTATAAATAATTGTTCCTAAATCCATTAGTCAGTTGTTGATCCTCTTCTTACTCACCTATCTGTAGCACTTGATAGGGAAGCCTTTTTGGAACACTCTCTTCAACTACTTCCAGAATATCACATTCAATACTAAAACCAGATTAGTAACATTCTGTGAAATGCTCTAGAGGTACACTGAGATGTTGTTTTTAAGGCATTCTTTCAAATTATATCACTTTTATTGAGACTATCAGCAAGATTGCAAGACACAAGGTTAATATACAAAAGCCAATTGCTTTCCTATATACCAACAATGAACAAGTATAATTTGAAATTAAAACATAATACCATTTACATTAGATTAGTACCCCCAAGATTAAATATTTAGGTATAAAACTTAACAAAGTATGTCCAAGATCTGTATCTTATAGAGGAAATATACATGTAGAAGAAAACTACAAAACTATAACAAAATTAAAGAATTAAATAAATGGTGAGCACTAAATAAATGGAGAGATATTCCATGTTCAATGAATAAAAGACTCAATTCATCAAGATGTCAGTTCTATCTGACTTGATCTATAGAGTCAATGCAATCCCAATCAAAATTCCAACAAGATATTTTGTGGACATTGACAAACTCATTATAAAGTTTATAAGAAAAGGCAAAAGACCCAAAATAGTCAAAACAATGCTTAAAAAGAACAAAGTTAAAGGACTGACACTATCCAACTTCAAGATTTACTACAAAGCTCCAGCAATAAAGACTATGTGTCATTGCAAAAGAATAAACAAACATATCAATCAAACTGAATAGAGAGACCCATATTAATGTAGTTAACTGATCTTTGGCAAAGAAGCAAAGACAATACAATGGAGCAAAGATCGTCCTTTTAACTACTGGTGCTGGAACAATTGTGTATCCACATGCCATGAAAACACAAAACAAAAAACAATTAATCTAGAAATCTACACAAAGACCTCACACTCTTCACAAAAATTAACTCAAAAGTGGATCAACGACCTAAATGTAAAGTGCAAAACTATAAAACTCTTAGAAGATAACAATGGAGAAACCCAGATGTCCTTGGGTATAGGGATGACTTTTTAGATACAACACTAACATATTAAACCATAATGGTTCTGTTATGGGCTCAATTGTGTTACTCCTGCCCCCTGTCCCCTGCCCCCTGCCCCCTGCAAAAAAAAAAAAAAATTCATGTGTTGAAATTCTAATCCCAGTCCCTCAAAATGTACTGTATTTGGAGATAGGCCTTTAAAGAAGCAATTAAGATAGTCCAATTATGACTGGTGTCTTTATAAAAAGAGATTAGGACACAGACATACACAAAGAAAAGACTATGTGCCCTGGCCAGTTTGGCTCAGCAGTTGGAGCATCAGCCTGCAGACCAGAGAGTACCGGGTTTGGTTCCCACTATGGGCACATGCCAAAAAAAAGGAAAGACTATGTGGAGACAAAGAGGGCCATTTACAAACCAATCCTGCTGACACCTTGATCTCAGGCTAGAATGCTAGCCTCCACAACAGTGAGAAAATAAATTTATCTTACTTAATCTACGCAGTCTGAAGTATTTGGTTGTGGCAGCCTAGGAAAACTAATACATGCTATAATATTTTTCTGTTATTCAGGTCCTCTTAGCATGGACACAAACACCAAAATATAGAATTGGAACTCTATTTTCAAGAAACCCTACGATGAGTTCCTAAGAGAAAAAATTGTGTAAAGGGGCTCTACACCTCCTTTCCAATAAGCTGGATCCCTTCCGGTGCCGTGGGACTTCAGGAATAGTAAATCCCACATTCCTAAAGCAAAGGTTAACAACTTCCTACTAGCTTGCTGTGTTATGGTGTATGTATTCACATTTGTATTTTTTTAACTGCAAAAGAGACATTAAATTACAAAAGGAGAGACATCCTTGAATTGGCTCACGACTTACTCATAAGATATAAAGAAGTGAAGGTGCTCTGAAGGAAAACAGCTGGGTTCACAGCTTGGCTCCATCTCCTACCAGCTACTTAACAACAGGCAAATTACCCTCTGAGACTCAGTTTCCTCAGTTTTGCAAAGGTAGATTATTTAGTATTATGCCTGGCACAGAGCAAATGCTTGATAAAAGGGGACATATTTCATCATCAGATTTAAACAACTTAGCATTGGACCAAAAGGACCAGCAAGCTATCTACTTAAGCACTCCTGGGGGGGAAAAATAGCACCAATGTGCCCAGCTGCTATTATCTAATTTTTACTATAGCATACTTTAAATAATAAAGCCCAAATAAATGTTAACACAATACATTATAGTGCTTTTAAAAAACAGTAAATACCTGGCATAGTATATAATTAATCAAATACTTAAAGATTCAAGATTTCTGTCGACCTCTCTAAATACACTTTATCTTAACATGTTACATTTGCCAGAAATTCAGTCCTTCATTTATGTATCCACACCTTACTTTGAAAGACTAAGGATTCTTCGTAATCCTTAGCTGGCAATTTTCCCCCTCCCATTAATACAACAAAGCTAAATTATGTTATCTTCTATACTTTTTGTCCATTACATTAAGCTTACTTCCAGAACAAGACAAGTTTCCTCAAGGCTGTATTCATAATACGTGTGCCTAGGAAGTAGCCATTTATTTATAGGAAGAAAGAATTTATTACTTTATGGATTAAATAGTTATATTAAGTATGCTATTGCCTTCTATGCTGCTTAATTTTAAAATATTTCAAATTAGGGGGAACTAAGAATATGCCTTTAACACATACATAGAATCACACATAGATCTGAAAGCATCCTAAAGAATCACCTAATTAAGCCTAATTAATCATTTAATTCTTTAAAAGTAGTGTTAGATAAAATACAGACCACAATAACAAGTGTTCTTATGTTTTCCCATTGTTCGCAATACATATCTCTTTTACATTATACAACAGTTAATCTCTCCCATTCCCTGAATGATAATGAAAACATATTCTCCTAGTAGCAATTGGTGACATTTCAATAAATCAACGTGCTGCAGTGATACCTAAATAAAAGCTTACTTCACTATAATGATGCTTCCAGGCTTCCCTCAAGTCAGGTGGTTACTTGCAGTTAATGATCTGTGACATACCACACAAGTAGTCCTAAAAAGACTTATTATCCACTGCATGTGCAACAATATTTGCTTTATGGATGGCTAAATGAATGAAGACATTCAATGTAACTGTAAAAGTAAAATCAAAAGAAAACTTACAAGTAACATGTTTTCTTTAAGTAAAAGGGCTGTGACCATTTTCCATTAATACTTAACCTTTTGCTGGAGCAGTGTAACCACATATCCATAAAGCCCAAGAGCTGTTCTGGGTTAATGCTAATTAACTGCTCCCAATCAAAAGAGCAGTAACTTTCCAAAAATATGAGATCATCAGCCTCTATTGTTGATATCAAAGTCACATCACAAAGCTCAGTGAACAATAAAAAAAGACAAATATGTTTTATACACAAGTTGAGAGCATGTATTTTAATCAAATTTATATATACTTAATATAACACAAACATGCCAACAAAAGAATTATTATTCTACACACAAAATTTGCTAATCTCAAACAATACTCTATCTTTCATAGCTGCCAGACAGACTTTGTAAGCATTCATATGTTTATCATTTATAATTTTATTTCATTTACTAGACTCAGCTTTTATCCACCATATGTATGTCCACTGTGGATTAACTATCCCCTTAGGTACAATTAAGGCCTTTCCATTTGTTGTAAGAAGAGCTAAGTATGAAGGACACAGCCAGAAATAACATTTATACCTCAGCCAAAAACAGAAGCACATTCAAACTCAAACGATGGTTTATGCAGCATCTTTTTTTTTTTATTAGACACATGTCTACAGAGCAAAATAAACTTTAGATAAAAATTCATGGCAACTGTAAACCAGCTTTCACCATTCAGAATGAATATCAAAACTATATCAACTCCATTAACTCAAATCAAATAATTTTTCAGAAATATATACTTCTAAACTACAAGTGAAGGTTGGCTTCCAAATATTAATTATAACCAAAATTTCAATCAATATTCATGTATTTCAAAGACATTTAAAAATATTTTTAATGTTTTTTATTTTAAAATCCTTATATTAGAAGTAGACTGACTGACTTAGCAATACCTCCTCTGATTACCCATAACTAAAACACAGGATTTGAAGAGTCAGAAACACAGATAAGAACAATTATCCTAGATACTAGAAATGGTTCTAGGACCTTTACATATATTTAATTCTTACAACAACCTCCCTGTAAGGTAGGTGATATTATTATCCCCACTTTACAAATAATAAAAATGAGGGTGAGTACCTTATCATGGTCACACAACAAGTAAGCTCATATCTGAACCTAAGTGGTCTTACTAAAAAGTTTGCATTCATACTGTCATTCTATACAGAAAACATTAAAGTGTTAAAACAGCCCTGGCCAGTTAGCTCAGTGGTTTAGAGTGTTGTCGTGATACGCCAAGGTTGTAGGTTCACACAAGAAACAACTAATGAATGCATCAATAATTGAAACACTAAGTCAATAAGAATCAATCAATCTCTCTCTCTCTCTCTCCCCCCCTCCTCCTCCCTCTCTCCCCTTCCTCCTTCCCCGCCCTCCTTCTCTCTCTAAAAATCAATAAAGTGTTAGAACATACCATAAAATATCCATAAGAAAAATACAATTTCTCATTAAAATTAAAATTTTGAATGAAAATTAAGAGATAAATTAGGGCTGACTTCCGGTCAAGATGGTGGGTAGGTAAATGCGGTATCGCGTCCTCCCAAAACCACATCAAAGTTACAACTAAACTACAGAACAACCATCATTCAAAACCGCCTGAAATCGAGCTGGATGGAAGTCCTACAACTACGGAATTAAAGCAGCAGCCACATCCAGACTGGGAGGAGGGCGGAGGGGCGAGGGGCGGGGCTGGGACTGCGGCTGCGCGACCAGTCCCACACCCACGTGTGGCGGATAAAAATCAGGGGGACACCTCGGCTGGGAAGGTCCTTCCTGAGGACTGAGGGGTCCCGGTCCCACACCAGGTGCCCTGCTCAGGGTTCCAGTGCCAGGAAGAGAATTTCCATCACTTCTGGCTGGAAAAACCAGCGGAAACTGAGGTTCAGGGAGGCTGAAGCGGCTGGAGCCCCAGGCAGCTCCTTAAAGGGCCCGCGCACGGACTTATCAGACTCTCTCCCTCTAAGCTTGGAGGGGAGGCAGCTCGAGGGGCACCAGGGACATACAGGGAAGAACTGAGCTGTTTGGCACTGGAGCGAGGGCTGGAGAGGGGGCTTTCTCGGGGACAAACGTGCTGTCAGAGGCCTTTGTTCCTTTGGTGAGCCCTTCCCTGGGGCGGCAGACAGAAGCCATATCTGGGACTCGAGCAACCTGGCTCACACTGGTAGCCCCGCCCTGGTGACTCCCTGAGGCCCCGCCCCGCCTCGCCCCACCCAACTTTCAGGCCCACCCAAGCTGTTGCCACTTGCTTAACCATAGGATTGGCTGGTCTTGGATCCTGCTTCAGGTTTTTCCTAAATTCTTTCAAATGAGCAGCATCTGGTCTCAGCTAGCCCCATACCGCTCATTAAGTAATACACAGAAACAAACACAGGGAGGCAGCCAAAATGAGGAGACAAAGAAACAGGTCCCAAATGAAAGAACAGAACAAAACCCCAATAAAAGAACTAAGCGAAATGGAGATAAGCAACCTAACAGATACTGAGTTCAAAATACTGCTTATAAGGATGCTCAATGGACTTAGTGAGAACCTCAGTGAACTTCGGGAGGGCCTCAAGAGCATAAAAAAGGACCAGTTAGAAATCATGGATACACAGTTAGAATTGAAGGAGGCATTAACTGAAATAAAGAATAATTTACACAGCTTCAATAATAGAGTATGTAAATCCAAGGAGCAAACCATCGATTTGGAATATAAGGAAGCAAAAAATCCCCAATCAGAACAGCAAAAAGAAAAAAGAATCCAAAAAAATGAGGATAGTGTAAGGAGCCTCTGGGACAACTTCAAGCGTGCCAACATTCGCATCTTGGGGGTGCCAGAAGGAGAAGAGCGAGAACAAGAAATTGAAAACCTGTTTGAAACAATAATGGCAGAAAACTTTCCTAACTTGGTGAAGGAAACAGACATACAAGTCCAGGAAGCACAGAAAGCCCCAACAAGATGAACCCCAAGAGGCCCACACCAAGACACATCATCATCAAAATGCAAAAGGTTCAAGACAAAGAGAGAATCTTAAAAGCAGCAAGAGAAAGGCAGCTAGTTACCTACAAGGGAGTTCCCTCCCATAAGGCTGTCAGCTGATTTCTCAAAAGAAACTTTGCAGGCCAGAAGGGAGTGGCAAGAAATATTCAGAGTGATGAAAAGCAAGAACCTACAACCAAGATTACTCTATCCTGCAAAGCTGTCATTTAGAATCGATGGCCATATAAAGAGTTTCCCAGACAAGAAAAAGTTAAAGGCGTTCATCACCACCAAACCGTTATTATATGAAATGATGAAGGGTCTTTTTGAAGAAAAAGATAAAATATATGAACAAACAAAATGGCAATGAATACATATTTATCGACAATGGAATTTACAAACAAAATGAACAGGTAGAACAGAAACATTCTCATAGGTACAGAGAACATTTTGTTGGATGCCAGATGGGAGGGGGGTTGGGGGAATGGGTGAAAAAAGGTGAAGGGATTAAGAAGTACAAATTCATTGCTAGACTGACAAACCTCAAAGGGAAAGGGGTTGGGTGTGGGGGGAGGGGAAATAAACCAAAGAACTTATATGCATAACCAATGGACACAGACAATAGTGTGGGAAAAGGCGGGAGGGGGGCGGGAGTGGGGAGGAGGGGGTCAATGGGGAAAAAATGTGGAATATCTGTAATACATTCTACATTCAACAATAAAGATTTAAAAAATAAAAAAATAATTTAAAAAAAGAGATAAATTAGGGCTAAGAGTTTAGTTTTAGTTTTCAAAAGAACTGTGTGTAATGTAAAAGGCTTTTTACATGATCTTATGTGATAGTAACTCACAAGCACCAAATGAGTCTGTTATTAAACTCTTCTTCCAGATAAAAAACCTGGGCTCAGAATTTTTATAAAAGCTGGAAAAAAAAAAAACAGCCTTGTTTTCCCTTTATCATATCAAAAGATCTATAGTTGCATCTTTTACTGAAGTCGAGTTCATTAATAATTGTCCAGCCATGGATAAGTACTTATTGAGCGCTCTCTGTGTGCTAGAGAGTAGAGAGAGAGCTGTGAACAAGACAGGCTCTGCCTTCATGGGGCTTTAATTACACAATACCTGCATACTTCCAAAAGGAAAAAATATTTGTGCTAAAAAAGGTGGCTTTTTCAAAAGAATCCAGTTTAAAAAACAGAAAATAACTAATAATTATTCAATTCAGGTGAGAAACTAACTAACATTATGTCCTTGTCCTTTTCCAGTTGTGCACTTTCCTCAACCCTGTATAGAGTTTAGGAATTGGGAAAGTTCTCACAGATCCCTCACGTTCTACCTTTTTACTTAATCAGAATCAGTGTAATAAACTGAAGAATAAGGAATAAAGATGATCATTCAAAACCATATGTAAAATAGAGCAAGTTCAAAAATTTTTAAAGACATTTTATATTGTCAGGCATTTGTGCGCACACACACACCCACCCCCCAAGTCTCTCTCTCATCCCATGAACATAAAACATGCTGTCAAACCTCCCATCCTTTAAAAACATCAGAGTTCTGACCCACATTCCCTCCAGCTGCTATTCTATTTGTAGACTCCCTTGTACAGGGCATTACATAAATATGTTGCCTCTACTCACTGTCCACAACCCATTTCCTTCCCTTCTCTCTTGAAATCATTCAACTCACCTTTCAACCCACCACTCCAAGAACCTGCTTGCCAAGGTCACCACCAAGTTCTTTGAAGATGTTGATTTTTTTCTCAGGAGCATAAGTCCTGTTCTTTTTTTATTTATTTATTTATTTATTATAGAAAGAGAGTAAGGAAGAGGGAGATAATAGACAGAAACATCGATGAGAGAGAACATCAATTGGCCACCTCCTGCATGCCCCCCACTGGGGATCTGGCCCACAACCTGGGCATGTGCCCTGACCGGGAATCGAAATGACAACCTCGTGGTGCATGGGTTGACGCTCAACCACTGAGCCACACCAGCCAGGCATCAGTTCTTTAATAACATTCTCAGTCCTCATCTGTTGATCACTCCCCTCTCCTTAAAACACCTTTGGCTTCCAGGACGCATCATTCTCATGGTTTTCCACTTACCTTCACTGACCACATTTCAATTCTATTGCTTATCTCTTTTCACTTCCCCAAAATTAAAAAAAAAAAATGGCTATAACCCCAAAATAAATCATTGGGCCTCTTCTCTTTTTAAACTTACTCCTATTTAAAGTTCATCCATTCTCAAAAATTTAAATATCATCATATGCTACTGACTCCCAGACTTTTATCTCTAGACCTCATCTTGCCCCTGAACTCTAGACTCAAATATGCAATTGCCTACTAAATAAACATCTCCACACAGATGTTTAATAAGTACCTCAAACTTAATATCTCCAAAATCAAACTTTTAATCTTCACCCAAAATCTGTTCCTCCCCATTCTTATTCATCTCAGTAAACTGAACTTCAATATTCAAGATGTTTAGGCAAAAAAATCTTGGCTTTATCTTCTCTCCTCTACACCACAACCATTCTATGAGAAAATGCATCACCCCTACCTTCAAACTATATGAAGACGCCAACCTCTTCTCATTATTCCCACTATCACCCTGCTCCGTGCCCCCATTATTTCTCTCCTAGTTTACTCACTATAGTATATTCTCAAAAAAGAACTGTACTGATTCTTTCAAGTTAAACTACTTCACTCTGATCAAAGTCCTCAGTGGCTTTCCATCTCACACAGAGTAAAAGTCAAAGCCCGTACAAAGTTGTTCCTGATATGTCCTCTTCCTAGGTCTATCCCTCCTCATATCTAACTTCACCTCCTAAACTATTCTTTCACTTACCATTCCCTACACTTAGCTATACATACAGCTGTACGTACACACACACACACACACACACACACGCCTCCTCACAGATTACTTCCTGGAGAGAGAGAGTAAAAAAAAAAAAACATAGTACTACCTCGAAGCCTTTGCAGCTTCGTTTCCTGTCTACTTGTATAACTCTTCTTCCAGATATCTATGTGGCACTCTCTCTCTCTCTCTTCCTTGGTGTCTTTGCTCAAATGTCATCTTCTCAGACTTTCCCTGACTACCATATTTAAAATCTTAACACTCCTCCAACACTTTTTCTTCTTCCCCTGCTTTATCTATCTACGCAACACTTATCATCACTTAATAAAGTATATTTTACTTATTTATTTATTGCTTATCTTCCTCTACTGGAAACACAGCAAGATGAGAACAGGGACTTTTGTCTGTCCATTCATTTCCCTACCCCTAACCCCAAGATAGGTATGTGCTCAAGGGCTATTTGTTGAATTAATGTATGAATGAAGACATAAGACAGCAAAGAAAGAAAATACCTGCTGAATCAGTTTATTTATACTGCAAAAACTAGACATTAAGGTTTTAAAAAATGTCACAGAAAATTAAAATTGAATTCTAAGCACAAGAATAATTTTAAGTGAAAAAGAAATGCCATTTTTAGAGCCCCCTAAAAAGCATTGCAAAGTTGGCCATATTTCTAGGGTGTGCCTGACAAACAGTAAAAATTCAATAAATTTTAGCTAGATTTATTATTGTTATTGTTGTTGTTACATATATGCACCTCTCCATGTACATAAAAAATGGACTTTTAATAATCTAACTGAATAATAAAATGAGCCTAAGAAATCATCTCTGCAAAGATAAGACAGGGTTCAAACTAATATAAAGCTAAAATTAAACTCTCTTTAAACTGTATGGCAATAAACATGTTCGATTAAGCAGACTTACTAAACATAATGAGTCATCATATTTTAGGAACAGAGGTACTTATGATTATCTAGTACAATCCCCTCAATTTATACTTGAGGATGATCCTAAGTGATTAAGTAAACTGCCCAAGGTCACGTAGCTAGAGAAAATAACAGCACCAGGACAAAAGCTGAACTTTTTTATCCCCACCCCAGCATTCTTTCATCTATATTGGGTTTGTTCCATAATCACTACAAATACAATTTTTAAAGGAGCTTAGATTAAAATTTCAAATCTCCTTTTCAAAAAGAAATGTTTTATAGCTTTGTTCTTTGAATATTTTAATATTAATTTAATATTTAAAACTTAATTTCTTCTAAAATTTAAAATAAGAGACTCATCATACAAGAAACAAAAGATGGATTATGCTTTTTTTTTTAAACATTTAATAAACTTTCCCTAACATGACAAGGAGAAGATGGACAGAAATCATATAAACAGATTATTATGACTGAAACGTTTACACAATTCCCCAAAACAAACAAAGTGAAACCACAAAAAGCCTTAATACTTCTCAGGCTAAGGAAATTGTAATACTGTCAGAATGACTTGAAGTAGACTATCTAAAAAAAGCAACTATTAAATTACATCTAACACCACTGCAACAACTGCCAGATGAAAAATCGTTTTTAACTAGTATTACGAAAGAGCACTCATTTCACATTTTCTTCCCCAATAATTATCAGTCACAATACTAGTCTAAATGCAAGTTTATAACGTTAAGAAAACTACTCAACCAATTAAACTTGAAATACTATAAACATGCTCTAAAAGTACAGTAGGAGTATGAAGAAGTATCATGTAAGCAAACAGCTTTGAGTGTATACATTAAAATACTCTTTGACTCAGCATAGAGAATACTGATGCTATTAGCACAAGAATAAGATGCTATCAGCATCTTCCAGTAAGTAAATAATCATATTTGCCAAATTTACATGTGAAAAAAGGAAAAGAAAAAAAAAAAAGAAAGCAAAACCAAAATATTAGATTCATCTGAAATAGACACTTGGATATGATACTTTGGGATACCATTCCCAAGCAAAAAGAACCAAAGTATTCAAAGAAATGGACAAGGGGCAGAATGTTTTAATTTAGAATGTATAACAAAATGAATTTTTCAAATCCTCAAAAGATTTGTTTATGCCTTACAAATTATAAATTCTCTTAAGCAAACCGATGACTCACTCATTCACTTTGTTATAATACTGTAGATGATAAATTTTATAGAAGTTAATATGAGTCCTTCAAAGTAAGAATCCAAGTAAATATTACCTACTTTATAGTTTCATATTTCTACTCTCCACATAAAATAAGAATTTTTGAAAACTCAAAAGAGTCACACTATAGACAACTACTTTCATGTAAATTCCAATGAAGTTTTTCAAACTGGATGTATAACCACTTCTTATACTCCTCTATTGTGGAGAATAAAGAACAGTCTTTTAAAAACTTTGTGATAATTTTATTGAGAGCATCAGTAAAATTTTCAACTTGAAATTTACTTGTTTTACTAATACATTTCCACTGAGTTCAGAGAACACAACTTACAAGGTACATTAAAATGTAACCTTTGAACCTGGCAGTGTAAAACTTTACTTCCTGGGCAAAGATAGTACTCCAAGAATAATCAATCACTGTTAAGAAGAATATACACTCAACATTGTTAATTAGTGTTGATGCACTCTTCTCTACGCCCTCATCTGTCATGAAGATTGTTTAAAAATCTGAGTTATTAGTCTTTATTTGGGAAAGGATCTGGTTAATATCTTTAAGAGTAGAAATCATTCATCCATCCACTCTGTCCTGGAGCGTGATAATTCCTACCCCCAATACAAGTTACAGATAACCACCACCCCTCCACTAACTAAGAACCTATAAATCAGTAAGAGGGCAGCTCCTATGCAACCCCTGTTAATTTCTGTTTACAATCTATCCAACTAAGAATGTTAGCTAGTCAGGGGAGAAACTAGCTGATGGATCAGATAGTAGAAAAACATAACAGCTTAAAGACAGAAAATAACAAAATGACAAATTTAAAAGGCATGTAATTATAAAACATGAATTAATTTTAAAATTGCTCTTAAAAAGTGAATATTCTGAATATTCATTTCAATTTGAAACTTTCCTGAAACACTGGGGGAAAAAACTGAAATGGTACTTCAGTAGAGATTGTGATTTTCTTAATTAAACACAAACACACAAAAATTTACAAATTAAAAGTCAAAAGTTCAGGGTTCTACCATTATGGAAAAGTCACATGTTAGGAAAAAGAAGCAAAATTCTTAATTCTTTTATGTTTACTGACCATAAAACCATTTTATCTCAAACATGATCCAGTACAGTATAACTTTAATGGATTTCCTAAACTCTCTCTGACATTATTCACCAGGATGGAATTCAGTAGGCCAATAGGCCCTGAAGGCCATCTAACAGATTCCCTGTATCTACATATGTATTTTTCCTCATTAAGAAAACCATTTTCCCTGAATAACACATCCCAGGTCATAAACACTTCAAATTTCAACAGTCTTCATGAAAAGGCTTTTATTCATTCATTCAGTATTCATTCATTCAGTATTCATTCATTCAGGCACTGTTCTAAGTGATGAGGTCCTTAGCTTTCACAGAGCTTAGATTTTAGTGGGAAAGACAGACAAAAAATAGTATCAGATGGCAATGAGACTACAGCAGATAACCAAATCACAGTGTCCTGACAGAAAGGAACTAGATGGCTCCTTTAGATTGAGTGGATGAGAAAGGCAACTCTGGAGACAAGACATTTAAGATGAGATCCAAATGACCAAATGGAGTCAGCCAAGCAAAGACCAGAAGTAAAAGCAGAGCAAACCCTAAGGTACAAGTTAACTTGCAATATTTCAGGAATGGAAAAAAAGACAACATGCGTTCTGCATATAGTGGGCAAGAGAGCATGTAGTAGACGATAAGATTTGAGATCACCTAGTGCCTGACAAACCTGGATAAGGAGTTTGGATTTCATTCGTAGTGTGGTGAGAATGCACTAGAGGGTTTTAAGCAGAAGAGTCATATATTATGATTTCCCACTTGGGAACTGGATTGTAGAAGAGCAAAGCTAGAATAGAAGAACAGCAAAGGGGCTAACTACTGCAGTAGTTCACGTGACAGGTGGTGCTGGTATGTTAGGCCATGGCCAGGATCCACTTGTAATAATCCACTTGTTTCAGTGGACATAAACTGAAAATCCCTAGGCTCCTCAGTGTAGACTCTGATCAAGTGGGAGTGCTCGAATGCTAAGAGAGCAAGGTCTTCAAGGCCAGGAATCCCAGTATTAGGCCTGGTGGCTTTGGCTCTCTGAATTGCAGAAGTTACCCTAGATAGTAACAGAACTGTTTCTGGGTAGTCATGTGGCTATCAGACATCTCATTCCACCTGGGGCTGTAAACATCATCAAACTTCAACAGAACTTCCCATAAAATACACAGAATAAGTAAATGACTTAACCCTCTTTCTCATTTTGAAACTTACTTACCAGGAATTTATTTTTACCTCACTAGGAAAAAGTAGGGCCTTCTATAAAGATTTGGATATAACTATTATTAATCTCAACAACCAAAGCAAAAAAAAAGGCAGTCAAATTTTTAGAAAACGTAAATATGGTTGAAAAAAGATCAAAATTAAGACCTAGGTTAGCAAATCCAATCACTCCTAAGCACTCTCTGGCTCGACCTTTGTGCAAATTCTCAATGGCTAGCTGTCAAGAATGTTTGCTGAATAAATTGCCCTGTAATTCATGGTCTGAGCTATCAACCTAGAATAAAAACAAGAAATAAGGTGGTGACAAAGGAATTCTCTAGGAACCATTTCCTCCATGCCACTTTTGTAAAACTTCTATTTCAGTTCTAATTTATAATTTGTGATCGTTCAAATTGAAGCTATAGTCAATGCTTTTAAAAGGCTACTATGGTTAAGAATAATACTTACATTAGATAAGACCACATGCTAAGTGTTTTTCATGTAATATCTCATTTAATCTTTAAACCAAATTTGTCAAACAGAAACTATTCCCCTTACATCCAGATGAAGAAATAGAAGCTTAGAGATATACAGTAGCTTGTCTGATGTCACAGTGCTGTAAAGTGAAGAGACTGGGCTTATAAAAAAATCTGTCTAAATTCAAAGTCCTGTGATCTAAACCATTCTCAATATTTCATTTAAAATCTTAATTAGTACAAAGAAAGACCACTAATTTCTTAAAGCTTTTCAGAATAAAATATAGAATAAAACAAGTTCAATAAATTTGCTTTAAACATTATATACTTTCAAGTATCATATACTGAAATAATTTACTAATTACCAATTCTGTCTATCATTAAAGCAAGTCCTTTCCTCTGCTGGCTATTTCATTAACTTATTCTAGTTACTCTTTATATTTAAACATAAATAAAACTCAAATTTTTACAAAAATATACCCATAATTCACCTTTGCCTAAGACTAGCCTCAATCCTCAGCCCAAATTACTGAGATTACTGTATTTTAATAAAAAGCAAATGATTTTATGACTTTCTAATTATAAGCTCTTACTATGAAACAAATTCACACATGCATGCACATACACACTTTGTGTGAAATTTTCTATCCTTCTACTAAACTTTGGCTGAAAGCTGGCTCCTACTGCCAATATATTCACAGCCTACACCCATTTCTTTTCAACATATGCTTTCTATTAAGGTTGCAAAGAATAGGACACAATAATGAATTTTAAATTGCACATTTAGGCAGAAGATGACTTGTGTAGATAATTGGCATAATAATCCAGTTTCAGATATCTTCCCATCATGTTTCTTTCTCTTGCCTCTAACCAGTAGGAAGTCTTTGCTTTTTAATATAATTTCATCCCCCAAAAATAAAATGAATGCATACTCCCATATGAATGTAACATCAATTTAGAAACACAAATTGTAAGATTTTTCATTACATGATCATATGAAATTGAGCCAGTGACAGATTATGCAGTAAATAATATCCAGGAAAATGTTCATCTACAATCTCTCTTTATACAGATAACATTCTGTGTGACTGCACACTCTATTATATGATCTCTTTCTGAAAGAGACTATTATAAACATTAGAAAGGGTTAGAGCTAAGCCAAAAGTGAAAAGAGTCTTTTGACTTTTATGCTATTAAATCTCAAACAAAACACTGCAAACATTTTTTGCATAAATTCATATAACTTATTTAATTTTTTTTTAACCTAGGATTGGCACAGCCAGCACAGTCCAATAGCCCATCTAGTCTGATATCCTGTCTCTGACAGTGACCAATGCTGGATTCCTCACAGGACAGCATAAACACATAATGTATATAATTATGTACTACTGCACCATTACTCCAGATGGTGGTTAGATTATATCCTGAAAGAAATGAAAACAAAGCCCAACCCCATCCCTTCTCTACTCTACAATTTCCTAAAAGGTGATGAGAAACCTCAGATAAAGCACAAATTTAACCATAAAGTAAGCCAATTCTTTGGTAACATAATGACCAAAAAATGATCTCCTAAAATAAAAAGTTCCACTTAAGATATAGTACCTAAGCTTATCAAAACTCATGATCTGTAAAAGGGTGGGGGGGGGGGGTATCTGATTTACTCAATTAGAATCATTTACAAAATAAATGAGCAAAATTTACTGAAGCTTAAAAAATACTGTATCTTTTACCCATGCTATCCATCTTGTGATATATAACACTGTTTTCTAAAAGCAACATAAAATTTGTACTTTTAACTCTTCAGAGAAATGATATTCACACCTGTTTTGTAATGGTTTTAAAATAAGGGTGGGATTTATTAAATGTTCATCTAAGTGTGCAAAACCACATAATGAACAAACCTTGGTTTAGTCCTTCAGGAAGTACTATTTCTTAAACAATTACAGACAAAAAAAAAAGCACTATACTATTAAAGACCTTTGGAGAAGATATTTCTCTTCGGAGTATAGTTGGGTATTGATTTAACAACGCTTGTAGTCAGGAAACAGTTCCTGACCTTAATCCTCCTCAGTATAGTTTGAATTCATTTTCTCTTTTTCTGTCCTTAATAAGTTGTAAAAGATTAGGTCAGAGCATAATATTTTATACATTTTAAAATCCTTAGTAAGGACTCCTTTATCAAATAACTGGATTACAAGATGATAAACCAAGTAACAGTCTTGTAACTGCATTTTTACATAATTTTTGTATGCTGTATATCACAGCCCAAGAGACAGATCTCAAAAATTACTTACCCATCATTTTTACCAAGCACTACCCTTCCCTCATTATTACACATTTTCTCAAAAGAAAAGAAATAATTATCTACATTTCTGAAACTTAAAAATTCAGAAAAGGAACTTTATGAGAGATGGGAGCAAGAAACAATGCACACTAAATTCCACACAGACACTGCTTCCTTCCCTGGAGGATCATTTAATGAAATGTATCTCCCAAAATCTCTGGGGCAGAGTTGAGGCTGCAGTGCAATACCATAAAATCTGCAGCTGTGTTGCTGTTCTTAATAGGCCACACTGCTTTCTTAGACCTCAGGAAGCCAAAACACACAATTTCAGAACAGAACTTACCTTAACAGGAATTGGCCAAAGAAGCAGAGCAGTTACGATAGATCAGGCATCAAAACTGTTACTGAAAAGACTGTACACATCTTTAGGAATTTTCTCCTCAAGCAATTTGCTTACTCTAGGAAAGGTATATCTCATTATGTTTCCAAACATCAAATTTTTTGGAAATAAAAACAATAGGGTAGAGAAAAAACTTCACTATATATAAATAAGCATTAACAACTTACTTTTATTGCCCACCAAGGCAATCAGTGGCTGAGTTTCTGACTCTTCGCTCACTTTCTTCACCACAGTATACCAGTCTTCTAAATTCTCAAAACTCTGATAATTTGTAATGTCATACACCAAGAGGATTCCCTGTCACAAAAGAGTTACAGGATATTTGTAACATACTACTTGAAAATAAAAATAATAATAATAATAATAATAAATTCTCTTAACTAATGTTTTAGATATGCCTAGAATAGTGTAAAAATACAAATGTGGACTGTTTTATATACAAATTGACTTCAATTTAGTTACTAGCAGACAAATAATAATAAATGTCTTCATTCAAGATAAACTCAAATCAAACAAAGCAAGCTAAATAATTTTATCAAATTACAAGTAGTTTCCCAATAAGATATCTGAGAAATGCTTGATAAGTTATAATACATGTAAGAAAAATATCACAGAGATAGAAAAAGCTGCAAGGTCTACAATCCTGTCTGTTACTTTCATGAGGTCAAACATTTAAAACTTTCAATAAAAGACCATCTGCTGCTGCTCTTTTTAAATATTTTCAAAAATGGAGATTCCATGACATCCCTTGATAGTCTATTTCAGTGTTTTAACACAATTTTATTTCAATGAAATAAGTCGATTTCCTCTTTTGGTCCTCTGTGCATTTGGAGAACAACATGTGAGTATCCTCCTTGTAATAACCCTTCATGTACTTGAAGATAGTTAAGAAACTCCTTTACTGTCTCCTTTCCAGAATAAACAAACTCAATTCCTTAAACTTGCCCCAAAGGACCTATTTTCTATCGCTTTAATCATAGTTGTTGGTTCTTCCCAAGACACTCTCCATATAGTTTTTTGACATCCTCTTTAAAATGAGCAATGTAAAACTGGACATGATACTGTAATAAGAGCATGAACAAAGCCAAATATAACAGAGGGACTGCTTCCTGCCTCTTATATATCATATTCCTTTTAATATATCCCATTATTTTGTGTGGGAAGGAGAAGTATGTACACACACAAAAAACAGTACCACATTCTTGATTCTCATCCAGTTTGTGGCCAAACACTTAATATAAAGCTCTGCATATGTTATGAGTCTGGACCCTAATAGGACTTATTTCTACTTCTTCTTAGGTTATAATCATAAATGTTGACTACTTTTTTGCACCTACAATATACTAGACAGATATCTAGATCTTTCATTAATCATCAGAACAAGCACCCAAAGCTGGTGTTATTATCCTCATTTTACTAACAAACAGAGGTTAAAATAACCAAGGTCATACAGCTAGTTAAGTAACTGAGCTAGAATTTGAATCAAAGACTGAATGCATATAAAGTCAACTCATTCATTCCACAAACATTTGTCTGCCAGCTATATGCCTAACACTGTGCTGGGTACTAGGGGTCTATATTCCAAACCTCAAGGAACTCATAGTCTTGCAGCAAAGCCAAACACATAAACAGACAAGTATATAACACAGAAGTCATGGCCAGTAAAATCTTGGTAAATATTAATCAATTGGCTCAGAAGGTGGCAAGACCGCGGATGGGAAGAGTGTCATTTGTAGCATTTGCCAATTTCTGTGGTGTAAAAACTGCCTTGTGGACATTTTCAAGCTATCAAAGTCACTTCACTGATCACAGAGCTGGGTAGGACACCACTATATAGCATCTCCACCACACAGATACACTAAGTGTAAATAATCTCCAAAGCATAGATAACAAAAATACATAGCAAAAAATTAGTAAGTATGCATTTTGAGCATATATTTGTTTTTAATATAATTTATGTTTATATATAATTTTTAATTATAAATGTATTCAACTGGCTCACAAAAACTCCTGATCTTAACAATAACTCTCCCAAACTGGCTCTAGCATACTACTGTAATGATCTTCCAGCACCATATTCTTTTATTAAACTACACTGGCCTCCAAGTCACTTGTTTTCTCTGAGTCTTGGGTTATTTGCCTCTAAAATTAGATCACTGAGTTAAATAGTCTCTAAGATCCCTTTCTGTTTAAATATTCTATGATTAAGCAAAATCACTTGTCTGATTCATTTCCGTAACTTAAACATCTATTTCTGTCTTCCCAAGTGTATTGAAATAATGATCAACACAGAATTATTTGAAATAATGAGCATAATCCCACTTTTCTTATTAAGAATAAGGCTCAGAACTGACCTCTGAAGAAAACTAATCTTCACCCTACTGACTCCATCTCCAGTGCTCACAAGTAGCAATATACTGTGTTAAAAGAGCTCGGCCCTGGAAGTCAAATCGCTGTTGAGTTATAGTACTGGCCCTACTATCTGTTGACCTTGGACAATGCTTCCGTCACCCACCTTTATAATGACTAAGTGATTAAGTGAAGTAATAAAAAAGACATTTAAAAAGTAACATACTTACACAATTGCTGGTAATGTTTTTTATTATCCTAAATGAAAAAGATTCACTATTTCAAAGCAATTTTAAGGTAGTCTATATACTCATAAATTGAGCCTTAAGACCTATGATGACTCTTAAACCTTAAGAGTTTTGGAACCATTCTAATTAATATATGTAAATCTTCATCTCAACACGAGTCAATAGCTCAACATAACAGAACACATGCAAATAAAATATGGCTACCATCTCTTGCTATCAGTACTAGACAGAGCTATGGAATAAAAAAATGCAATACCACTGATCTAGACCAGGAGTTCTAAGTCCACGGGTCAAATCCATATTTTTAAATAAACGTCCATTGAAATACAGTCATACTCATTATTTTAAGTATTAGCAATAACTGCTTTTGTACTACAACTGCAGAACTGAGCAGCTGCAGCAGAGACAGTGTGGCCTGCAGAACCTAAATCATTTTCTATCTGGCTTGGTAAGGGACAGTTTGCCAGTTCCTGATAGAAACCAATGTGTCACCCAGCCAGTGTGGCTCAGTGGTTGAGCATCAACGCATGCACCAAGAGGTCACCAGTTGATTCCCAGTCAGGGCACATGCCCAGGTTTTGGACTGATCCCCAGTGGGGGCTGTGCAGGAGGTGGCCAGTCGGTATTCTCTCTCATCGATGTTTCTCTCTCTCCCCCTCTCCCTTCTTATCTCTCTAAAATCAATAAAGAAAAAAAATTTTTTAAAAGAGAGAGAGAAACCAATGTGTCCTGTATTTCTCAGTCAACGATACCTATAAATCTTCCAGGACTCATAAGAAAAACAGAAGGATAAGCACTTTTTCATTAATCTAGCTATCTGCCAACTCAAAAATCTATCTGTTCATACACCCTATTCTCAACAACATTTAATGTAAAAACTATGACTTTTATCTTTGTTCCTAAGATGACAATTTTTTTACCAGTTTTGACCTTCACCACTATGGTGAAATTTGGGAAACATAAGAAAACCAAAATCACTAAAATATAAAAGAAATTCCAGGTCAGATGGGATACTAAGTTTATCAGGGTAATCACTTCGTAAAGTATATAAATGTCTATCCACTATGTTGTACACCTGAACTAATATAATACTATATATCAACTATAATTGAAAAATAAAACTTAAAAATAAAGGGGAAAAAGGAAATTGCAGGACTTTCAGTTTCACCTCCAACATGAAAAAGCTTGGAAGTCGTCACATCTGTCCTTACAATCAGAAAAAAAGCTAAACAACCCGAAAATAAATTACTTTTCTTGGATATAACAAAGCTGAGTTTGGCAGGCAAATTTCCACCCTGAAATCTGGAAAGAGAGGTAATTCAGAGAGTCATAACCCAAATCTGCTTACCTAGAGCAGAAATCACTAGAGCCAGTAAATTGTAGAAACATTTAAATGATAAATTTGATGAATTGCTGAAGGTTGAGTGTGGTCTAGCTTGAAAATGAGAAATTCCTGGAGACACAGGAGTGACAGAGGGAGTGAGTTTTACCCCCAGTAAGTCCACCAGATCCTCATGGTAAAGAGTCAAGAAAGATTCTTCCTGGCTCTGGCACAGGAAGGGAGAAAATAACCACTGTAAAATATGCACAGAGCATTATCCAAAAAAAAGGCATACTCACAAAGAGAAAAGCTTAATCAGAGTCTTATGTGATGACATAGAGGAATGGCAGTTCCCCCAATTCCAACCCCTCTTATCTATCCTGTCTCACCTAAGTGGGAAGAGCTAAGAAACACCTGTGAAGGTCACTGCCCAGGGTCACAAGTCACTAAAAGACCACAACTTATTCATAAGAGTACAAAATGTTTCCCCTCCCTCATACTTTACCCAAACAGCAGCAGAGTTCCAGTATAATATTAGTGGATTACAGCTAAAAGAGCTGTAAGACGCAACTTCAACTAAGAAAGAATTCTTTGAGATACCCAGAAAAAAAGGAGAAAAAAACTCAAGGACATAGAGGAATTTGATGTCTCTGGCACATACAGCTCCAGGTAACGTTAAATACAGACTAAGTCCTGGCTAAATTAACATAAAATCTTACAATAAAGGCCTATTTGCCTGAGTTCTTATTACTCAATACATCATGTCTAGCCTTCAACAGAAAATTAAAAAGAACACTAAAGAGCAGTTTGAAAAAAAAAAAAAAAAGGAATCATTAGAATCAAACTCAAATATAGTACAGATTTGGAATTATCACACCAAGGATTTAAAATAATTAAGATTAATATGTTAAAGGTTCTAAAGAAAAGGTAGACAACGTGCATGAATAAATGAGTAACATAAGCAAAGAGATGTAAACTCTAAAGAATAATAAAAAGTAGCTCAGTTGGTTGGGCATATTGTCCTGAGCATTGAAAGGTTTCAGGTTTGATTCCTGGTCAGGGCACATGCCTGGGTTGCTGGCTTGATCCCCAGGAGGAGGCGTGTAGGAGGCAGCCAAACAATGTTTTGCTCTCACATGGATGTTTCTCTCTCTCCCTCTCCCTCCTTCTCTCTCTCCCTCTCCCTCCTTCTCTCTCTCCCTCTCCTTCCTTCTCTCTCTCCCTCTCCCTCCTTCTCTCTCTCCCTCTCCCTCCTTCTCTCTCTCCCTCTCACTCCTTCTCTCTCTCCTTCTCCCTCCTTCTCTCTCTCCTTCTCCCTTCTTCTCTCTCTCCCTCTCCCTTCTTCTCTCTCTCCCTCTCCCTTCTTCTCTCTCTAAAAGTAAAATAAATAAATAAATAGATAATAAAAAGAATATACTAAATGTTAAAAACACAGTAACAGAAATGAAGAATGCCATTGATGAGCTCAACTAAAGACTGAGCAGAGCCTAGGAAAGAATCAGCAAACTTGAAAACAAGGTAATAGAAAATTCCGAAACTAAAATGCAAAGAGAAAAAAAGAATAAATAAAACAATATCAAAGAACTATGGGACAATTCTGAACCATGTGTCGCACATATAATTAGAATACCCCAAAAAAAGAAGAGAGAATGGAACTCAAAAAATATTTGAAGTAATAATGACCAAGAAATTGCCAAATTAATTAAAGACACCAAACCACAGATCCAGGAATCTCAGAAAACACCAAACAGGATAAATACACACACACACACACACACACACACTCTCTCTCTCTCTCTCTCTCTCTCTCTCTCTCTCTCTACACTTAGGCATATCATATAGTCAAACTCCATAAAATAAGACATAAAAAAAAAATCTTGAAAGAAGCTTGGTTGGGAGGAAAATACCTTATCTATAGAGAAACAAGGATAAGAATTACAGAGAATTTCTTGTCAGAAACCATGTAAGTAAGAATACATGAAGTAAAATATTTAAGTGTTGGAAACACCAATCTAGAATTCTATATGTAAAATTATCCTTTCATAAGTAAGAGAGAATCAACGACTTTCTCAAAAAACAAAACTAAAGGAATTCTTAACCAGCAGGCCTGCCTGGAAGGAATGTTAAAAGAGGTTCTTCAGAGAGAAAGAAATGATATTATGGGTAAGAAATTCAGTTCTCCATAAAGAAATGTAAAGTATCAGAGATAAAACAAGTGTTCATTGTTTAAACAAATAATAGTAATAATGTAGTCAGTGATTTTAGCATACAGACAAGCAAAATGATGACAGCAATGCAATAAGAAATGGGGGGATGAATTGAGAATACTCTTTTATGAAATATCTTAACTACATGTGAAGTATTATAGTGTTATATAAAAGTAGAGTTAGATGAGTTAAAATTGTAAATTGTAAAATCTAAAGAAATTGCTAAAAAAAAAAAAAAAAAAAGATTAAGTATATTTGACAGACTAAGAGAAAAAAATTTTAAAAAGAAAATTATATATTGAGTTGAACCCAAAAGAAACAAAGAAGAAGAACAAGGAATAGACACCTGGCCAGTGTGGCTCAGTGGATTAAGCATCATCCAATGTACTGAGAGGTCCCGGTTCAATTTCCGGTCAGAGCACATGCCTGGGTTGTGGGCTCCATCCCCAGTTAGGGGCATGGAGGAGGCAGCCAATTGATGTTTCTCACATCAATGTTTCTATCTCTCTCTCTAAAAAAAATCAGTAAAAACATGTTTTGTTTTTTAAAATAACAGGGAATAGAAAATAAACATGATAGGATAGATATTAACCCAACTATATCAATATCACTTTAAATGTGAATGATCTAAATATACCAATTAAAAAACAAAAATTGTAGAACATATGAAAACCAAGATTCAACTATATGTTGCCTACAGGAGACTCACTTTACATATAAAGACACAGGTTAAAAGTAAGGGGATACATAAATTCCATGCTAACACTAAATAAAAGATAGAGTCACTATATTAATTTCAGACAAAGCAGACTTCAGAATAAGGAAAACTGTTTAAAGTATAAAGAATGGCATAATGATACAGTGGTCAAACCTCCAAGAAGTTATAACAAGCTTTCATGTATACACATAACTAACAACAGATCAAAACACGTGAGACCAAAACTGATAGAACTATAAGGAATTCCAAATCCACAGATCCAGTAACATAACTGGAGACTTCAACACCCCTTTTTCGTTAATTGATACATCAAGAAGAAAACCAATAAGCTGAACCAAATAATACTAACAATCAGCTTCATGTAATTGACATTTACAGAATAGTCCATCCAACAACATCAAAATTTACACTCTTCTGAAGTTCACATGAGACACTCACCAAGACAGACTACAGTCTGGGCCATAAAACATACGTTAACAAATTTATACAAATAGAAATCATACAAAGCATGTTAGTAGATAGACTACGATATAATTAAACTAGAAATCAGCAATAGAAAGATAGCTGGAAAAACTCAAAATATTTGGAGATTAAACAACATACTTCAAAATAACACATGGGTCAAAAAAAAAGAAGCCTCAAGAGAAGTTATAAAACATATTAAACTAATGAAAATACAATCTATCAAAACTTTTGAAATACAGCAATAATAGTGCTTAGAGGAAAGTGTATAGCACTGAATGTATATATTAAAAAAGAAGAAATAGCAATAACCTGAGCTTCCATTTTAGAAACTGAGGTAGAAGAGCAATTTGAGCCTAATGCAGGCACACACACACACACACACACACACACACACACACACACATCAATGAAACTGAAAAGAAGAAAACAATTAATAAAATTAACAAAATCAAAAGCTGGTAACTCTCTAGCCAAGTTAACCAAAAGGGGTGGGGAGGTAGGGAGGAGAGAGAGAAGAGACAAATTAATTAAGGGGTCATCAGTACTGATCCCATAGACTTTAAAAGGATAATAAAAGAATAATATAAGCAACTCTATGGCTAAAATTTGACAATTTAAATTCAATGGAACAATCCTTTGAAAGACACAAACTACCAAAACTCATATAGCAGACATTGACTCCCAGGGCTTCTGCTCACCAGCTTCACAACATCAAATCCAGACCTGTAAGTACTCACCTCTTCGGGGATCTTTAATACAAGCATCTCAAAGCCCTGAGTCTCTCACCAAGTACGTCAATCAATCCTGACCTCTCTGACTCCTTCCAGAATTCTATCAGAATTTTCTCAGCCAAAAGAAAACCCAACTTCCTCAGAAATCCAACATATCTTGGCAACAACTAAAGTCTGAAAAGAATCTACTGGGGAGTGCTGGAAATAATTTTCTTGGTAATTTTGTAGACATATAAACCCATCACCATGGCTTATGTCCCTGATACCCTTCTTTTACCACCCATCTATCTGACATTCACCCTTTTCCTATGTCTTTATCCCCATACTACCCCGTGCTTTCTCTTACCAATTTACCCTACAAGTGTTCCTCTTCTTCCCAAATCTTTTGCCATGACTTTTGGAAATCAAATTTCAAGTTTAATAAATTCTTCTATATCTTCAAATTCTTCAACAATAATTTCCTTCATTTCCTAAATCTTAGCAATACTTTTTCCCCTGCAAGTCCCTTCTCTTTGTAAAGTTCAAAACTTTTAGTAAATATTACATAGTTATTTCATATAGTACTTTGTTTTCATACATTTAACTTATCACCATAACTAATAAGCATGATGAGTAAGTAAATCAAATGGATATCATTTTCAAAGGAATAACTAGTAGCAGTTTTGCAGAAACAAACACTGGTGGCAACACAACAGTATTGGAAGGTATTTCATAGATTTGCTTCTAAAATTTAATAAGGCACAGAACACACACAATATAACCTTCCCAAAAATGAAAGGTTCCCTACTCTCAAAATGCAGGTAATGTTTCTCCCTTATTTGTATGACAAATAATCTACCTTTGTTTTTAATTATATATAGAAATAAGTTAAATCATATAGATTATATCATAGTTATAACAACATATACTTTGCTGATTAAGTACAGTCTGTAAGAAACAATAAAGCAAGAGAGGTCTGCAAATATAATTAGTTATAAGTTGGAAAATATCCAACTAAAAACTTCACAGTAAAAGATACCAGAGGGTCTCAGGGAGTCCAGCTTTCAGGTGTGACCTCTCCCCAGTTGTCATACAGACACCAAATCCTTTTGTTGGTGGGTAACAGGCGGGCTCATCTGTGTGGGGCACTGGTACACAACAGTAGTTATGTTCTACCTCACAAATGACTATACTTCATTGAGCTTATGCTCAGTAGGGCAGTGTTTGCAAACCACTTAGATTCCAGGATGGAAAGAGCTACAAAAATGAAACATGCAATCCTTCTCTGAGGTTTGTTATTAGCCTCTGTTAGCCACAGGTTACAGGGCACTAAACACTACGGACTGTGTTTGCTCCTAACCACTATGAAAAATAGCCTATAACATCTTTCTGAAGACTCCTAGAAAAATTTAAGGTAATTTAAAATCTGGGCATTTAACTGGTATATACTTCAATTCTTAGAACTAGTTCATGTCAAAATGTCTCACTAATTCTTTCTTGAGTGGCAATTCAATTTTGTTTCAAACACTATTCAACAGATTATTACTAAAATTTAACGCTACTGGGGTGAAAAGTGAAGAGGGTAAAATAACCAGTTTTATTTGAAACTAAGTTAATTCCCTGACTACAAATAAGCTTCTTCATGGATGTTAAGAAAAGCTTTTTAAAAAACAGATTCACTAGCTTAATAGCCCCAATGGGTTTAAGATCATTCTTTCTATACCCAGTACATAAGCTAGAGAACCTAAAACAAAATCCTAATAATACATTAAACTGCTGTCCTCAAAACAGCTTATCAAAACATTATTTATGGAAGAGCTCTATACTGTAAAATGTGCACTAAAATCCAGTGTTCATGAGACAGGCAACAGACAATCTACAACAACTCTAGAAACGGTACTGATCCACTTTGAAGAATAATTATATGATATAACACAAAGTTGTTAAATATATTAAAATGCTATTAGAATGATTTGAAAGCATTGTTCTTGAAAAGTAACATTTCCCCCATTTATGGTAATGAATCGTGTAGTCAGAGCTTCTCTGGCCTAGATAAAAAAAATTTACACATATTTTAACAAAATAAACTAGTAGTAAATATATTTAATGTTTTACATAGCTTTTAATTTAGAATCTCTGGAAAGCAGAGAAAATTTATTATATTATCATTAATTTATGACAATCCATTTTATCATCTAAAATTACTAGTTTCCTGAGATAATTTCATGAAAATGTTCATGAACTTCTCAGAAATACTGTGCTATACTGTTGTTTAATAAAACATGGTACATGCTTACAACATTCACAGAAATTATAAAATATAAATAAAACACCATCAAAGAGAAAAAAAGACATGTACCTTCAAAATAGAAATCTTATGTGACAAATTCTAAAAAAGAATAAAACATGCTCTTCCTCCCAAGATATGAGGTACATTAAAAGAGAATAGAGAAGTTTTACTAAACTCAAATACTCTCAAAAAGATGGAAATTTCTGAAATTTCTACAAATTTGCCCAGTAATGCCTTCTGATTATAAACAGATATGTAATGACATGAAACATACACTGTACAAAAAATGATTTGAGGGGGTGTCATACAACATTGTGAATATACGAAATGCCAATGATTATATACTTTAAAATGGTTAATTTTATATAATGTGAAGTTCACATTGCTGTTAATTTTTGTATAATACCATAATTTTATAATGTTAGCAAACTTAAAGTAATTTAAATATACCAAACAATAAAATTTTTAATGATTTGACATATGGTAAAATTAAAAGAATCTAATACATGCATGTTGTATTCCCCTAAATTTTAAATGAATTTATTAACTGAATTTTATATTATTTACCCTGAGACTCATAAAATCTTCCTGTTCTCCACTAACTCTAGCTATATCTATAAACCATAAAAAGATATTCTATTTGACACTCAGAATCAAATCATAAGAAGCTTGACTAACCTAATTTCCTTTTTTTTAAAAAATCCAGTATTTGTCCTTGAAGATAGATCTTAACGGAGCTATTGAAAAGGGACTGTTACTTTCAAAACCCATTTTATCAACTACGTGAGTGAAACACGGACTGTTGATTCCCACAAATCTCTGTTCAGCAATTTTTCTTTAGGTTAATATCCACTTTAAACATAATCAGTTTATAACAAGAAATTAAACAACAACAAAGACAGAAACCAAAATCTGAGATGTACCTTGTTAAGAGAAAAATGAACATGTATAAAATATCAAGTCATATGGTCACAAAATAAAATGTTAGGTGAACAGAAACACTTTTCAGGAGACAAAAGACAATGTAGAAGAAAAGGCAAAGAAGAAAGTTCTAAGAAGCCAATCAATGTATCACTAACATAAAAAAAAAAAAAATATGGCCTTTATACATGATTCAAAACCATATGAGCCTCATATATGTTAGAAAATAATTCAGAATCTATTTTCCATCAAAAATTAAAGCAATGGTATTTGACAATCATCAAAATTCATGAAAAAGTGTGTTTAACATCATCTGCCTTCATCTTCTAGATTTATTATTATTTTTTTTTAATCCTCACCCGAGGACATTTTTCCATTTTTTGTTCAGGTAGAGTGGGAGGGAGAGAGAGGAACAGAGAGAGAGAGAGAAACATCGATGTGTTCTCGAGTGGCTGCCACCCGCACAACCGACCAGGGCCGGGGACAAACTGCAACCGAGGTACGCGCCCTTAGCGGGAACCGAACCCGGGTCTCTCAGGACCGCAGGCTGACGCTCTAACCGCTGAACCAAACCGGCCAGGGCTAGATTTATTTTTTATGAGCAACATAGTTCCACATAACCAAGTTATGATTCTCCCACAGAAAACATCAAACTCCTCCCCGCAAATGCCCCATGATGATGTAAAAAAAGACACACTAAATAAAAGTGGAAGAAAAGCAAAAACTAATAGCATGTCCATAATTAACTTTTTGAAGTATACTACTACATGCACATTTCCTACTTGTACAATAATTTAACTTAAAAACATAAATTATGTCTATAGATGCTCATGTTGTCAAATAATTGTTGTTATATAATGTACACATTTTCTTCTGAAAAGACATCATTATCATGTTAATATTGTATGTGCTTCATACATATAATTAGTCATACTTAGTTTTCTGATACAATATATTGACATATCTATTAAATCTGGAGAACTATATTTAGACTAGTTTATAGCACAAAAATATATAGACATATAAATATGCTTTTTGTCCTTATAACTTAAAATGAAAGAAATTTTCCATCTATATTTTTCTTCATTCAGCTTACATATTTTGAAAGTAGTTACTATTATGAAGTCAGCTAATAAATATCAAAGTATCAATTATCACTACATTTATTCAACTGCTGACAATAATATCTTGTAATATAAGTAGCATATGAAAGCTATTAGAGTCACACCAGTTCTTTGACCCAAATCTTTCCAAACATAATTTGGGGAGGATGAAACCAAAGAATTAGCACGTATATAAATTTAGTCTCTCTACATATCAGAAAGAAATCATGTTAGAAAGAATGTGTAACTAGTTACATGCGTTTGTGGGGGAGTATTTTCAGTATCAAAATAATCACAGAATTCATGTCATACCTGTGCTCCATGGATATATTTATCCAACATCTTGCCTCCTATTGTCTGCCCTCCTATATCGCAAATTTGAAGAGTAACATTCAAGTTTCCTAGAACATTAAAAATAAATAAAAATAAGAACACAAAACAGTTAAGTAACAATATAACAACTAAACCCAGTTTCACAAAACATTAAATCACAATCATAAACTCTGAACCTGATTTGTCTTTTATTCTGCAGACTCATATAGTCAGATATTTGGAACTATGAAGTAATGTTATCAAAAAAAAAATCACAGTGGAAATTTAGGTTTATACTTTTACCCCATTTCCATGTTTATAATTACCTTCAAAACAAAAGAAAATAAATAAATTTTTAATTCATGAATTTCTTAAGCCTTAATTTTTTTTTTTCTGAAACAGAAAATAGAACAATAAAGCACATGTACCACAGGTACTAAATATACTTTAAAAATAAAAACTGAACCTTATATATTAACCTACCCTATTGCACATAATGAATTTTGCTGTTAAGATCCATACTCTAAAGGTTCTAAAACCCATAGAATGATAACAGACTACAAAAATGGATCCATAGTTTCAACTCGAATGAATTTTTAAAATCTGAGTGTCAGCTATTACATGTAATAGTAAACATTATATATTTTCAAATTTAACTTATAAACTACAAACACATTTGATTACCCTCTTCAGAAGTGAGGTAGGATACATACTTCATGTATCACTACACTATATATTATGATGCATTATACCTGTTCAAAGCATTTCCATTGAAATAAATTGTATGTTCTTCAAAGCCTTCATAGTGTATCAAGTCTTTTCCCACACACAAGCATTATAAAAACATTCTAAAATACATAACAATCTTTAAAATTTTTGTTAATTTTGCAAATTATTTGGTTGATACAAAATTTTATGAGATAAGCTACTCTCTCCAATAAACACAATCAATGACTAAAAAAAGACCATGTTCAATATGCTTTTTAGTTTAACATTTCAAACTATTTCTCCTAATAAAATTATGCCGTTTTCTCCAAAGACAGACAAAATCTCAGCACCTTCAAAATGAGCTCCCCACCAAAAATGTATCTTCCTGAATGATATGCAAATCAGGAAAATGCAAAACAAAAACTTAGAAACTAAAAACAAAAAAAAAAAGTATGAATTTTTATACCAACACTAAAATCTGAGAAAATTCATCACACCATTCATCTTTGCAAATGAAGGAAAGTACGACACTGGACTAACCAGCCAAGTTTTGCCCTGAACTCTTTTTGTTGGGTGTGCATTACAATCTTTCCATTATTTGGATGTAGGTATGTTCCATCTGCCAACATGCAGAGGATTTACATGAGGAACTTCCATTAGCATTAATGAGAGTTACTGAAGTTTATCACCAGTCATCATTCCCACATACACACTTTCAACACTCAGAGTAATGATAGAAATGTTCCTAAAGCTCTATGAATACGAAAACCAAAATGTCACAGACTAAGACTTGTCCAACAACTTGTATAAACCTAATTTCTTAAAAATCTAAATTTTTCAAGATTCAAAGCTGAAATCATTCCCCTATAATGCTGTCTTAAATTAAGCAGGTGAGATAGGGCTAGCCATCAGTAGAATTATATAAAATGTTTTCAGAAGCCCTTAGATAAATAGGCAATACTCCATTTGTTTTACTTGGAAAACTTTTTCCAATTAGTATTTAACAATATTAACGTTTTTAGAGTAAAATTTTAGGAAACCCTTAATAAAAGGCAACTAATCCCATTATTTTCAAGGACAATAAACCCCATCATACAAAAATATATGAAGCCTTTTTCCTTTAAGTTCTGATATTCAGATCCTATCTGAATTAAGTGTTATGAATACTTCAACTATAATTTTAGGAACATGATCTTCATTACACGGTTTCAAATTCTGACAACAATCATCTTTGAAGACTTGAAATCTTTATTCAATTGTCTCCATCTAAGAGGTTTATATTTATGTGTTGAGGGTATTTTTAAACCCATACCTTTCCAAATAAACACTCTTTGTTGTGCTTGGCTTGTTTTCTTAATATACATATTCTAGTGCCTCAGAAATAAAAACAGTTCTGCATTACTGATAACCCATTAATAGACAATGCTAGCCAAAAAAAACCAAAAACACTTTTAATCATTATAATCTCAACAAATATTAACTTTATAGTTATTTCACATATCTAGAAACATATTTTTAATTTCCACATTTGAATTTGAGGCTTATTAACACATAAAAATAAAAATAAATGAAACCACATAAAGATGAATTCAAATCAACATTCATTTTAGTTTTTGCAGGCGTAAACATGAAGTCTCCCAGTATATTTTCAAAATGACACACTTATAAAGCTATAAGAATATTTAAATAACCAATATTGCAAAATTTTTAAAAATCAAGAATCTCTCTAATTTTTTAACTAATAAAATACATTTAAGAAAACTGTCATCAATCTAATCCCAAATGCAAAATGCTACAAAAGTCCTGCTTCTCTGTAAGAAGTGACATGTAACTAGGAGGAAAAAATAAATAAATGAGGTGACAAAATACAGGTAAGTTGCTTTTGGTATGAATCAAAGCCACAGAGAGGATTCAACAGTGACCTTGTAAAAGTACACTTGGTGCCTTGGTTAACCTTACTTAAAGTGCTGCACAGTCAAGATGGAACTAAAAACACAAGTCTGCCCACTTCTTGTACTAAAGACTTAGAAATCCTTTTCACAGTAGAACGCTGTTTACTGGACTGTACCCACAAGCTTCCTGAAAGTATTTTGACTAAGGCTCTTAAGAAGCTCTATCAGCAGAATCTCTGACTAACAGATACACTATTTTAAGCAGTAAAATCTGCACAGTGGTTGCATCCAGACTATACAGCATACCGGATCATGAAATACACTAGAATGGATGAGTATTTGCAAAGTAATGACCTTGAAAATGTGCAGGAAGAGAATGTGAATAGATGGACAGGAGGATTACACCGCTAACAATCTGAATGAACATAAAAGTTACAAGAATAGTAACAAATATTAGATTTGATTACTATGCTGCTTCACTATAAATCCAAAATGCTACCTGCAATGTTTAAGCAAATACTGATCATCCTACATTTAACAGTTACAATGAATTAAAATTAAGGTAAATAATAGTAAGAATATACTATGAAATGTGTAATTTACTCACTTTATTTCTTAATGTACCTGTTAATTATATAAAATCAAGATACATTAAAAACAATTTTTCCTACTGAAATTTCTACCATAATTTTGAGTCCATTAAGTAGCAGAAAACCAATTGCTTTTTAAAAAAAAAAAAAAATTTTTTTCTGGAACTCTGCCCATCAAAATAAAACTAAATCAGAAAAATTAAAATATACTTTCGCTGAATATATATTTCCTAATATCATGTTTTAACCTAAATACTTTCTAACTCTAAAATATTATACTAAAATTTCAGATTTCAAAAATACCAAATACGTTTTACAAAGCAATCAAAATTTAAAAATTGGTTAGTAATATGCAACAGATCAGAAATCATCACATATATCAAATATATAAAATGTCCAAAATGAGTCTTAAATGTTTTTAATGTCTGAGCAGGTACCTGATCCTTTATTTAAGCCTTTGAACTAAAAAATCAGAAAAATTAAACAATATTAATGTTACAGAACGATGGTATCTTTGCTAATTAGCATCAAAAGAAAACAGTTAATAACTAAGTACATACTGAGGTTCCCTATGTACAACTGGCACCCCTGAAAAAAACTGCTGTAAAAATGTTTTCAGCATGTACATTATATGACAATGCACGTATTCTGCTAGTGACTGCTATAAATATTATGAAGGTAGCAGTAATGTATGCATAAGAGTGAGAATAATGAAAATAAAATGAGATTTTTGGTTTTGAATACATTAAAAGACAAATGAAACTAAATGTGCATATGTTTCTCATTTAAACTTCTTGCTGAACAATAACTCCATAATGGAAAATTAGAATTATTTTCTCATGTTATATCTTCTAATTTATTTTTCATTGGCAGCCAAATAAATACATACTATCACAAAATATAAGAACATATTACCAGTAAGATATGCAGAATACCTTCAATTACCAAGGGTTTTCATTAGCTGCTTTAAAACTTTCATGGAGAGCTATCTGAGAGATGGGGTGTTAGAGAGATTAAAATATTTCAATAATATTATATTTTATTAAAACCCTTTTCACTATCACTCATATCCCAGCATATGATCCTGACACTACACTTGCAACCGTTTTTATTCAAATGGGTTTCCTCAGAGAGGAGAGGGATACATTGGTTTATAAGGTTAATCAAGATAAACTGCTTTTAATAAAATACTTTAAACGTATAATTTAACCATCATAGTGAATGGACAGAGCATTTTAAAGCCCCAATTGTTCAGAAACTAACTTAAAACAGAAACCACTCTTTTTTTGTTATTATTTCCCTGTATTTCCCACAAAATGTGCTGCAACTGGCATCTAAATAGTTTCTTTGCATGGTGAACTGAAACATCTTGAATGCTCAAACTGTATTTTTATGAGTGCCTAGGGACCCTAAATTTTAGTGGTCTATTAAATGCCAGCAATTTCATGCTGCCTTGCATAAAACAGCATTCACATATTAGAGCACAGAAGTTCCATAGCTACATTATACTTCTAGTCCAACTTTCTCTCAAACAAAAAACTGAAGCAGAGGCTAATCAAAATAATATTTTAAAAAAATAATCCTTTCCAGTCTTTCCCATTTAGTTTATACAATATCTGTTGATAATTGTATAGCATTTGATTTTTTTAAAAAACGTTTTAAAATTTTACAAGCAACTATTGTTTATCCTTGAAAAATCTGTAGTAGTAAAAAATACTAGGAGAGTAGAGAAATATTCATATATATAAACTTTATTCTCACACCTATGGACAATGTCTTCATGGTAAATGTTGATGAAAATTAACCTCCCTAAGATAAATTTACTGATTACATATATTTTCATATAGAAGCAGACCCCTAATTTATTTTACACATTTCTGCCTATGTCTCTTATTATAAAATAAGCACAATTTTCTATGTTACACTTTTAGTCTCTTACCTGGCAATGTTATCCTTCTCAAAAAGAAATCCAGTCCTATAGTTTGTTTGTACTGTTTCCCAAAAGTTTCTTGAGCAAAACACGTAGCTAAGGATGTCTAAAAAAATTGATGCATATAATATCAAAATTAATGTCTTTGTCTTAGAGATGTAACATCACATCACTACAAAATCTTATTAAATAATCTTAATATTCATACTCCCATTAATCCAACACATAATTTTAAGCAGTTCTACTCAGTTACAAAGGGAGGAGGGACTTAACACTCTACCAGGTAAATTTCACTTGCCAACAGCTATCAGTGGAGACAACAGGCTAATCAGTTAGATCTCTTTAAATCCCCTGACTGTCAAGTTCCTTCTCCTTGCTGGAAATTAGAATTTGAAATTTATCAGCAGAGAAAACTAAAGCATCATGATAAAAGATCTGAATTTTATATATCCACATAATGTCAGTTCAATTCAAATTTCAGAGAACTCGAAGTTTTATTCCTGAGGTCGAACGTTTGGAGGAGTTTGTGCCCTTGGCCAATAATAAAAAATGATTAAGGAGGGGAAAGCCAGTTTATAGAATTTATTTTCTTTTCCCTTCCGCCATAAGAAAAGTATCATTAAATAACTAATTTTTCTCTATATTAAAGCTGTTAATAAAAATAACTCTATAGAATGACTCTGATAATATATAGCTTTTAAATAAAAGATTGGTATTTTTAAGATTAATATTAAGCAGGCAAATATAAATATATTCCACCCATGAACCTTAAAAGTCATAAGAATATTATAACCAGAACATATCTATACACAGTATCTACATTTTTTTAAAAAACTCAGTTGTATTCAAAACTCTAAGGCTTTCTTTTAGAGTACCATTTCTTATCAAAGCAAAAGAATAATTAATCATTCTGGTAACAAATGAAATAACTCACAGGCTTCTTAAACATCTTAAATGCACTATTTACTCGCAAACTTTCCCAAATAAATGAGAAAGGCAGCTTCATGAAGCTTTTATGCTTTTCAAGACAGACTCCCAAAGTTAAGGAAAAATAGCACTTTTATTTTAAAAGTTAAAATTAGATGTCAACTCCTAAAATACTTAAAATTAAGATAAAATTTCCTAGATAGCTCATTATAATTAATTATAACATAAGTATAGCAGTACAAAAGAAAACTTGACCAAATTTCAATTCCTTCAAACGAAAAGACACAAGAACCATATTTTTCACACAAATGGCAACTTGCATGCCCTAACTCCAAGTCTTTCATAATAGTTAAATATTCTGCATTTATAACAAATGTCTAAGACACTTGGTCAAATATTCATTGAGCACTACAAGAAAGATGTTCTGCTAGACAATGAGAAATAAATTCACTACACCACAACGAAAATTTAGTTGGCTTCCTTGAAGCATATAACAATACTGTAAAAACTGAGAAATCAGAGTAAAAAAAGTACTCCTTTTTGAACACTTTTTTCATTGACTTATTTATGCCATTAAATTTGTTTAACTCAGAACACAATATCATCTGTGAAGAGACTCAGAGTGCTACAGAAAAATAACTATCATCATTACTTCTATAGATATTTCAAAATGTTCAATATATGGATGGCTGACATAGTATTTTAAGTCACAGAAAAACTTGGAGCATATGTAACATCGGCATAATGTCATTTAAGGTAATTTTTCACTTTAAGATTCTCAAAATTCAGTATTTTTATATTAATAAATCTTCAGAAAAATTCTAAGGTTCTTTTCTTGGAAATGTCTATCCTCACTTTTGAGGCACACATAAGCTAGGGTTTCAAGTGAAATGAAGTACAATCTTTCAAAAGAATAGGTCACTGGGTACACAAAATATGAAAAAGAATTCTTATATGATCTCCGGGCACCTTATTATAATTACTATAAAAATTAAACAGGATCAACTGAATCAGTGGAAGGCATTTCCCCTTTAAGTATGTAGCCTTTGTGCTATTTTTCACATCCAATAATTACTCACAGGGCATTGTATAAATATCCTTCTTAAACAATTATAAAGGGAGCAACCATCTACCATATCTGAAACATTTTATCTGATTCTGTGTGTGTATATAAAATACTGTATTATATATATATTTGGTTTGGTGAACTTTGGCTAACAATTTTTAACCATTCTATACTTACTAATACTGAAAAGACACCATAGAGAAAAATCTTTAAAATTATCCAATAAAATCAAAAGTATGAATCAAAACAGGAAAGAAGTAAAAACGTGTGTTACTAGGGGGAGGAGCTAAATTTCTCTTGGAGGAACTGTTAGTGGTCATCTCAATAATCTATTGCTTCTGTCAGTATGCATCAAAATGCCCTGAGTTAGAACTAGCAGGACAAACTAATGCTAGAAAAAATGGTCAGGAGTTACATCAGGATACAAATTAGAATGAAAGAGAAGCTGAATTCATAAAAGAAAAGGGCAGTAAAGGAAATAGAATGGCAATGTTGGTAGCTGCCAATAATTTGAGAGCTGAATAGGATATGGAGAAAAAAAATGTAATACATGAAGAATGATAAAAGGTTCGGTTTCTGATGCTTGTATCTGCAAACTTCTGGCCAAAAAAGTCTTTATGGTTTAAAAACAGATGAGTCAAAATGATGAAGACTAAGTCAAAACACCATAAAGAACATCACTGTTCTCCTTTGAAACAGAATGACAGTCCTTCAGCAATACAGAAGGGGGAAATTTATGCTTTGTCCTACACAGATTTTAGACAGAGATGTAAAACCATAATTATTCATGCTAAATTTACAACAAGAGAAACATAAGTATGACAGGCTAAGGAAAATGAAAAACCTAGATACAGAATTATGAACAAATTTCAACTGAGTAATACACATATGATAACAGATAAATCCTGGCAGAAATAAATAGAAGTTTTAAAGAATTATGATAGAAGGTAGGATAATGGGCAATTTTTGTCTTTTTACAAGTGTCTTAGTGTTATACATTGTCATTATCATTTCAAAAAAAAATAAATGGTTATGATTTGACTGTAAAAATTTAAGAAATGAACAATTATAAGGCATTCAAAACATGAATTATGAGAAAATTAAAAATGTAACTTAAATTTGTATTGAATAAGGGTGTTAGAAACAATGCTGACTGGTTTAAAACAATTTAGACATTCATAGGGTTGTTTTCAGTGTACAAAATTTCATATAGTTCTTTATAAAGAAAAGTGATCCCAAGTTCTCTTCCCCAAAATGCTTAAGGGTAATCAGAGCACATTAAGTTGTTATTCCTCAGCAACAAAAATCAATAGCAAACTATAGGTGAAGGCAAGAAAAAAATTAACAGAATTCTCCAAATTTTATACATGAAAGACACGTTTCCCAAAGGTTCTAGGAACGCAAATCTCAGAACCAAAGACAGGGGCAGCTGTGCTGTGCCACATGCCAGGAAGAGGCAGAGCAATCGTCACCACGGAAACCAGGGTCCAAACTACGCCAGTAACGGAACTGGGAGGCGGAAAACGGGAGACTGGTTATAATAACCTGAAGGCTCCGGCTGGGGAAAGGGAGGGGAGAAGAAAGGAGACAAACTTTAGCAGTGTTCCCAGAAACCGCTTTGGCGCTTTTGGCAGAAGCGACAGGTGTGAAGGCACCCCGGCAGAGGCCCTTCGCTTTATTTGGGCGGTGGGTCACAGACCCCTTTGAGATAGATCCTGCGGACCAAGCTCTCCAAAGAACAAATAGCGGGCAATGCTTATTCCATTTCGGCAGCTCCACACGCCGGGGTCAAAGGCCCCAGTCTCGGACGTCTGGGGCCCGCGGCCGGATATTCCCACGCAATCATTCACCCCCATTCATTCCACCAACCTTCACTGAAAGCTCGACTCCAAGGCGTGGATCCCCTCTGTTATGCTAACAGCTCCACCCCCAGCATCCAGCCCCCTAATAGGAGCTCAACAGATGTTTGTTGAATGAATGCCTGAGCTGACAGGTGCTGTGCGGGAAACAGAGGGACAAGGATGATGCTGTGAAACAGCGACTAACGTTTATTGGGGGCACGCTACGTTCTGCAAGCGTTTGGTGGACTTTCCCATTGACTGTGTATCTGCACACTGCAGGGGCGGAGACGACCCCTATCCGTCCCCCCTTACCGAGGAAGCAGGAGTCGGGGACCCGACCAGGGAGTGATGGGGCCCCAATTCTCACCCAGGGGATCTGCCTCCAGAGCCAAGCTCGTGGGAGTTCCCCGTGAAGTGGAGGCATCAAACACGGCGAAGGAGGGGGAGGGGCAAAGTGTGACCTGGACTAAAGGAAAGAGATGAGGCGCCTTGGCAGGTCCTTGCCAGCCATCGGAGGACGGAAGCTGGACAGCTTCCCGGGGAGGCGATGCTGGCCCGAGTCTTGAAGGGCACGTAGGAGTTCGCGATGCAGTCAGGGAGTTGGGAAGTAACTTTTTCTTTCTTTCTTTCTTTCTTTGAACTAAGGGCGAGGGGGCTGGAGCGCTCTCGCCGGCCTTTACCCAGCGCGGCTCCGTGTCCGCCCCCAGGCCACGACCAGGCGGTCCCGGCCCAGAGGCCCCGGGCGCAGGGCAGAGCGGCGACGCCGGGCGGCGGAGAGGCTGGGGGCGCTGGGCCGCGCCGGGGTTCCTGCACACTCGGACGGCGAGCCCGCTCGAGGACTGACCTTCCCGGAGGTGCCGTCCCCCAGCACGACGATTTTCAGTTGCCGGTCCTGGCTCTCCTCCTCAGAGTCCGACATGCTGTCCCGGGAACCAGGTCTGCCTCCCCCCACCCCCCGAGGTAGAGGGAGGAAGGGAAGGATGGGGCTCCGGGGGCGGGGAGAGGAGGAAGGGCAGCAAGTGGGGGCAGAAACCCCCGCCTGGGTGCCTCAGCGACCGCTGGAGCAATCCGGGACAGATCACTCGCCGGGCGCCATCTTGCCCACCCTGCCTCCCCCTCCGCACGGCCCCGCCCCCTTCGCGCTACGTCGGACGCGCTCCCCCACGCCTGCTCCAACCAGCGCCGACCGCGAGCCTCCCTGATGAGCCGGCCCATTCCCCGGCCTAGGATAGGGGAGACATGCGAGGCGAGCAGCAGAGGCGCGGCGCTACCCTCGCAGGGGCAATAGGCGAGGGGGAAAATTACGTGTATTTTTCAAACTAGGTAGAAAATGGAAGTCTAGTAGCTCTCAGACGTTCTATCAAATTCTCTTTTATCCATATCCCCCTATGAAGATCCCTGAGGCGAATGGTTTGGTCCGAGGGGTGGTTTGACGCCTGGGCTTTTGCGCTGTGGTTGCCATGGAAGCCAAGCGTAGAAGGAGAGGCGGCAGGGCGACCTGTCTCCGGGCGTCAGGGATGCGGTTTGCCTAGGGGAGCGGGTAGGGGCGGGGCCCTGGAGCTGGAACCACAGAATCTGATGGTTCATTCATCAGGCTAGAAGCCTAAAACATAGATGAGTGGATAAAAAAGCGGTGGTACATGTACACAATGGAATACTATGCAGCTGTAAGAAAGATCTCTTATCCTTTGAGATGACATGGAGGGACCTGGAGAGTATTATGCTAAGTGAAATAAGCCAAGCAGAGAAAGACAAATATATGATCTCAAGTATTTGTGGAATATAATGAACATAACAGTCTGAGGAACTGGGTGGACCCAGAAATGTGGGAGTAGGGTACAGACTGACAAACCCCAGAAAAGGGGGTTTGGTGGGGAAAAGATAAACCACAGAACTTTTATGCATATATGCATAACCAACATAGACAACAAAGCTGGGGAAGGGGCTAAGGGGACGGGAAGAGGGTGTCAATCGGGGGAAAGGAGAAACATCTGTAACAAAAACAAATTAATAAAAATAATTTTTTTTAAAAAAGAAGCCTGAAGTAGTAGTCACGGCATGGTCCAGAAGCGCTGGGGGGCTAATTCAGCTATTTTCATTGTAATAGATTTTATTTTTTTTTCTTTTTCCTGTTTATTCTTTCTAAAATATACAGAGAAGTTTTCCAGAGGATGCATGAGATGTATGACATCACTCTGGCAGCTAAGGGAACATGTGCTTATTATTCAGTTTCAAACATTTCTTAGTATCAATATCAAGGCAGCAGTGATAGCTATAACTTGAATAAACAAAAGCTCTTTGGGGTTCACACTAATTCTTAAAATTGTAAGTGTCTCTGAGCCCAAAATTTTGAGAACTGCTATCCAGTAGGATAGGTAGAAGACATTTTTAAAAAATTGTAATAAGATGAGATAAAAAATCTACAATAATAGTTGTGACCTATTATGCTTGTCTCATTGTTAATTATTTGACATGTTCACTCCTCATGGGAACCCTAAAAAATAGGTCGAATTATTCCATTTTACAGATGAAGAAGCTTAAGTCACAAAAAGCTGAGCCCAGAGGCAGTGTCCTTCATAGAATGGGAATTCAAATGGGAAAGCAGAGCAGTGTAAGAAGTGCACAGCCTGAAGACAGCCCTGGGGTTCTAACCACAGACCTGCCCTTCTTGAATAGATGACCTTGAGCCACAGTCTCCTTATCTATAAAACACCTATGGTACTACCTCCTTCACAGGGATAAGAGTTAAAGGTAGTAATCAATGTAAAGTAACACAGCACAATGCCTGGCATATAGTAAGCACTCAGTATTAACCAGTGTGATCACCATCCTCATCATCTGTCCCATGTTAGAACACCACTGCTTTCTAGCCATGTTATCTTAGGTTTCTCATAGAAACTCTCACTCTCTACATCTGTCGATGGAGCTGGTCATGATAGTAGCCACCCAGTTAGTATCAGTTCCCTATCATTCCCTACTCCCCACCACCAACTTTCTACATCACTGGGTGTGTTAATGAGGATTAGGAGAAAAGGCTTTGCAAAGTGCCTTATAAATGTTAGTTTCTGGAATCTGCATGTAATAAGGATAGATTTAACCCCTTTTTGTCCACAAAGGGAGTTAATGTGGTAGAAACTTGCTTTTTCACTCTTCCTTAATGGAAATGGTTATGTGACCCAGTTCTGACCAATGACATAGACGAGAATGTCTTTAGGGAGAAATCTGATATTTTCCTCTCAGATAAGAAAAGAAAGAAAAAGGAGAGATGTAGAAGGAAAGATCTCCCCCTCCCTTCCTTTGCTGTCATTATTTGAATGAGGACATATGTTGAGAACTGCTCAGTCTTAGGCTGACCACCTTCTAGGCTTTTTGTTATGGGGAGTAATACTAAGGCACTTGAGTGATGTATTCCATTAGTTGAAGACAAAGAAAAATTTCCCACTGGCACTATTTTGGCCAAAAACTAGATTTAGTATACTCATTGGACTGATTTTCATGTGTAGTTTCATCTGAAGGGAAATCTAGAGGGAAACTTTGCATTTTCCAATCATTGATTTCCTAAACAACTTCCTTGATGTAGAGACATTATTTGGATATGGGTTCATCCCTATGATAGTGTTGCTATATGAAATAAAAAGCCAATTGCATTAAGTTAGTGACTATATTTTACATATCTGTGGCAAGATTTCACGCTGAAAATTCTATTTGGAAACTTGAAGCCATATTTGTAAATTAAAAAGAAACAAATATTTCTCTTTGTGGAGTACCTTGCTGGCTAGCATTGCCAGCTTCCAGTGCATTGTTTTAGCATGCTAAAGAGAACTAGAGCTGATCCACAGGAAACAAAGATGTCTCTGTGGATCCTCTGTAAAATTCCCAGGCAGGGCCATAAATAAACTAGGGGAATCTTTTCTCATGTTCTTAAAACTAATACATTAGCAAAATGCTTAGAAAATAATTCTAGAAACAAGAATTAGGGTTCTTTACATATGAAGAAGTAAAAGTAATCACACAAGATAAACCTGACTCTTATCTGTCAAACCAGCTTTTCACCTAATTTTAAAATATCTGTTCTGGCATCTGTAACATTGATCATCCAAATTTTGTTGGAATACCTCCAGATTCAAAGAGCTTATTCCCTCATGAAGCAACTTGGACGATGGCCCGGTTATTAGAATAGTCTTTCTGAGATGAGCTGAAGTCTCCCACTGCTAATGGTATTGGGTGTGTTTTCTCGAATACAACAGAACTTTCCCATTCTAAAAGAAGGTTTTCAAAATGATTCATTATATTAATGATTGATTTGACAAATATTAAGTGAATGTCTACTGTGTGCCAAGAATTCTTGTCACAACTCTTCTAAACAATGAGGACATACATACAAGTGAGCAAAACTTACAAGGTCTCTGCTCCCATTGAACTTGCACTTTGGTGGAGAGGTTAGTAGACTAAATAATGACTGCCCCAAAAATATGAGGTCCCAATCCCTGGAATCTGTAAATGTTACCTTATTTGGAAAAAGCATTCTTCAGATGGGATTAAACTCAGGATCTTGAGATGAAGAGATTATCCTGAATTATCATTGTAGGCCCTAAATATAATCACATGTATCCTTAGAGGAAAAAGAGGAGATTTGACCCAATGTGACCAGAGGCAGAGAGAGGAGTGATGTAGCCATAAGCCAAGGGATGCTTGCAGCCACTAGAAGCTGGAAGAGGCAAGGAACATATTTGCTTCCTTGAGCCTCCAGGGAGAACACAGCCCTATCAACATTTGGACTTCAGTCTCATGAACACTGATTTAGGGCTTCTGCCCTCAAAAATTATGAGAGAGAGAGAGAGCTCTGGCCTGTTTGGCTCAGCAGTTAGAGCATCGGCTTGCAGACCAGAGAAAACCAGGTTCAGTTCCCACTAAGGGCACATACCTCAGTTGCAGCCCGGTTGGGGTTGTGTGGGTGGCAGTGAGTCAATGTGTCTCTCTCACATTGATATTTCTCTCTCTCTCTCTTCCTCCCTCTCTCCCTCCCACTTTATCTGAAGATAAATGCAGGGATGTCCTCGGGTGAGAATTTAAAAAAAATAAAATTATGAGAGAATAAATTTATCTTCTGTAAGCCACCAAGTTTATGGTAAGTTGTTACAATAGCCACAGGAAACTGATACAAGGAGAAACACAGAAATTTCATAAATCAAACATAAAAATTTCAGATTCAAATAATAAAAACATGATAGATGGGATAAAGACTAAAAATACCTGAACACTTTTGTTCAGACATTAATTAAATGGAGAGATATCCCATGCCCATGCATAGAAACACAGTATTGTAAGATATAGCAATTCTACCAAAAGATCTACGAAGTCCATGTGATTCTAATAAAATTTTTCATGGAATTTGAAATAACGCACACAGAAAGCAAAGATCCAGGAATAGTGAAGATATTCCAGGAAAAGAAGGACAAAGAACTTGCTTTACCAGAAAGCAAGACTTTGCATAAAGTTATAATAATTAAGATATAGCATATTTATTGTTTCAGGAATAGACAAATGAACCATTATAGTAAAATAGAGAGCCATGATATGGACTCCCACATATGGAACGTTGATGTGTAACAGAGCATATATGATAGTAGGTAGAAGGGGGAAATGATCATAGCTGGAAACTATATAGGGAAAAAAATGAAATTAGAATCCTACATTTCATCATACACACACACACACGAAAAAAATTCCAGTGAAATTACCATTCTAAGATTTAAATTAATTGTGGTGACCATCTTTCTTATCTTAGGATACACAAGGATTTCTTGAACAAAACACAGTTACTCATAAAGGATAATATAAAAAATTGCATTAAAATTAAAAACTACTCCATCAAAAGATACCACAAAAAAAAAAGAGAAGAGGTTGGGGATTACCATAACATCTGTTATTTAAGCCACCCAGTATTTTGTTATGGCAACCCAAGCTAACTAACAGATTTTGAACACAATTCAGTCCATAGCAATCCTAAAAGAAAAATAAGTGTACTTGCCTAATTTTTTAAGTATTGAAAAGAGATTAGAATTTCCAGATTTTTTAAAGTATTATTAAACTACTATAGTTAATACTATGTGGAACAGGCACTGGAATAGACATGGATTCCTTCAAAAACTGTTTTTAAAGAACCTAGTATTTGAAGCAAATAAATATATAGCAAAGATGGTATTTCTAATCAATGTGGGAAAGGTGGTGTTATTCATTGGGTGTTAATTTTTCAAACTGAATGTCTATCTCATTCCTTACTCACATGAAAGTAAAACATATTATTAGATGAAGCCATAACAAACTTTAAAAAAATTGTAAATATTTATAACCTACAGTAGAAACAGTTCATCTAACCATGGAATGAAGTTCAGTCAAAAAATTAAATACTGATCATTTGTATCCATAAAATTTTAAACATTCATGTGGCAAAAAGCACCTCTAGGATATTATAAGCTTCCATCAAAGATAGATTAAACGATTATGACCAATATTCTCATTGAGAAAGCTAGAAAACCTAAACATAATATTTTAAAAATCTGTTTCAAGTTATCAGAGCGTTACCAAATTGGGATATAAGGAATTATGGGGCTAAGAAGAAGGAAGCCCAAAGATTGGAAGGCAGCATTCAGGGCTACTCTACCTGGAACGTATCTGCTGATTCAAGAGTCGAGTTGCGGGACAGAGAGGAGAAGTAGTGGTTTTAATGGTCTCATAGAGCTGAGAGGAGATGGGGCAAACACTGGAGTTGAGGACAATAACAGAGGAGGAGCATTCATAAACCAGCCCTCATTCTACAGATGAAGACTAGAAAGCTATATCTTGGGAGAGATGGTGGGTGAACCAGAAATAGATCACCTCCACAGAAACTGAAGGCAATGTTTGTGTTATCTAGTCCCTCGCTGGAGTAAGCGGAACCAAGGTTGCCAGTGCCCCGGAGTCAACTTCTAAAAGCAAAGCTATATTCTCTCTTAAGGAGTAGCAGATTAACTCTACCATTTTCCATAACCAATATCTGGCACTGGTATATGAGGAACAAGACTTTAGTAACTCATGTAACTAAAAATGAAGAGAAAGTATGGCCAATACACAACAGAGGGCCGGTGTAGCTCAGTGGATTGAGCATGGTCCCATGTACCAAGAGGTCACTGGTTCGATTCTCAGTCAGGGGACAGGCCTAGGTTTTCAGGCTCGATCCCCAGCGAGGGGCATGTAGAAGGAAGCCATTTGATGTTCTCTCTCATCGATATTTCTCGCTCTCTCTTCCTATCTAAAAATCAATAAACACATTTTTTAAAAAAAAGAAACATACCACAGAGATGCAGATATAAACATGGAATTTAAATAGCTGATATGCATAAAATTTTCTATGACAAGATTGAGAATTTTGTGAGGAAAGTTGAAAATATAAAAAAGAACAAAAAAATGTCCAGCCAGTGTGGCTCAGTGGCTGAATGTCGATCCATGCACCAAGACTTTGCCGGTTTGATTCCCAGTCAGGACACATGCCCAGGTTGTGGGCCTGATCCCAGGTGGGGGCATGTAGGAGGCGGCCAATTGATGTTCTCTCTCATTGATGTTTCCATCTCTCTCTCCCTCTCACTTCCTCTTTCTCTAAAATCAGTAAAGAAAAAAAAATTTATTTAAAAGAACCAAATGGAAATTATGAATAAAAAGTATAATAACTGCAATTAGCCCAATGAGTACATTTAATAGCAGGTTAGACACAGTTGAAGAGAGAAATAATAAGGCCGAAGATAAATCGGAAGACAATATCTAGACCGAATTACCCCAAGACAGTTTGATAGAAAATACAGGAAAGACCATAAAAAACATGGCATTTGGTCAATTCAAGGGTGTCCCAAAAAATGTATACAGGGTGTCTGTAGATTCTATTATATTTTGAAAATGAAATGTATTTTAATAAACACTGGTTTTATAATTATTCAAAGTTGTGTATACATTCTTTTTGGAACACCCTATATATAATTGGAGTTCTAAGAGATATACTTTTTATTTCTGTATTGATCACAAAGAGAGCACTCAGGCCCTGTTGGGTTTGCTCAGCAGTTAGAGCATCAGCTTGAGGACTGAAAGGTCTCAGGCTCAATTCTGGTCAAGGGCACATACCTGGGTTGCAGGTTCCTTCCCCGGGGCCATGTACCCGGCCAGGGCAGGTGAAGGTTTCTTAAGGAAGATAGAAAAGAAATCAAACTTTAAGGTTAAAGTTGAATAAATGAGTTACAAAAAAGTGTTTAATTTCTGCTCATCAAAAGACATCTTTAAGAAAATAAAATCCCCACAGTGGAAGAAGATACTTTTAATACATATAACTCACAAGGGACTTGTATTTAGAATTGGAAAATATACCTATTTAAGTAAAAAACAAACACAGTCCAGTAGAATACTGGACATGAGGCTTGAGTGGACATTTCACAAAATAGCCAATAACAAAAAAAAGTTCTTAATCTCATTAATAATTTCATTAGTAATGAGGTAGATGCAAAGGAAAACCACAGTGAGCTACCACTACATCCCTGCCAGAGTGGCTAAAATTACAAAGACTGACATTGCCAAGTGTTGGAGATTTGGAGCATCGAACTTTCCATGCACTGCTGGTGGGAGTATAATTGCTGTAACGACCTCAGCAGCTTGTTTGGCATCATCTACTGGAGCTGGATATATGCTCCATAGTCCAACAATTGCATTTCTTAGTATCCAACCAAGATACATCCAAAGACTTGAACAAAAATGTTGACAGCAGCATTATTCATAACTCTTCAAGATAGAGATCAGTCCAGATGTCCCTCAGCAGTTGAATTGTATAGTCATACAATGGGCTATTATGCAGCAATGAAAATGATTGAATTACTACATGTTACAATAATGGAACAATCTTATCGGTAAAATGTGGAATGAAAGAAGCTAGACACAAATGAGTACATCTTCCATGATTCCATTTATATAAAGTTCCCAAAAAAACCCTCTAGTATTAGAAGTCAAAATGATGGTTACCTCTGAAGAGGAGGAAGAGGCTAGTGATGAAGAGTGGGCACCAGCGGAGCTTTCAAAGCATTGGTATTGTGCTATTTTTTTCACTTGGGTGGTGGTCACATGGTCACATGGGTATATCTCCTTTTTTTTTAATAGGGAATTTTTTTTTCCTTTATTGATTTTTAGAGAGAAAGGAAGGGAGAGGTAGGGAGAAATGGAAACATCAATGAGAGAGAACATCAATTGGCCGCCTCCTACATGCCACCTACTGGGGACTTGGCCCACAACCTGGGCATGTGTCCTGACTGGGAATCGAACCAGCGACCTCTTGCTGCATGGGTCGACGCTCAACCACTGAGCCACACCAGCCAGGCTGGTATATCTACTTTTACTAAGGTATAGTTTTGAGATTAGTGCAATTTTCTGTAAGTATGTTATTCTTAAATTAAAATTATAAGTATATACATATATATTTTGAATATATGTTGATAGAAAACGCATAGTAAAATTAAATCTAGAAGAATATAAACCAAGTTATTAATAGCCATTAATAGCAAGGAGATTATAGAGAACTATCACGTTCTGTGTCATCTATTTCTGCATTGCATAAACTTTTTTACAGTGAGAATGAATGTGTGTTTTAATCAGAAAAAAAAAATACATCAGTAACAACAAAAGACTAAATAATTACCTACAGTCCTTTCTAGAGTGGGCAGATGAGAATTTTATCGTGGGATAAGTAGATTCCACAAATATAGAAAACCTGTTAGTTTCATAATCGTGTAGGAAACTTTGTTTGAAAAGGAAAAAACAACAAAAACTTACTTGTAACAGAACCCCAGGCTGGTGTGTGAGCTACAATTTCCCAGCTGCCCTCAGTTCTGCCTCATTACTTGGGGATGTGTTTCATTGAGTCCTAAAGCATAGCTCCAGACAAAACCAAAAATTTGTAAAGCAGGAGAGTTCTCAGATCACCTCTACAGCTGTGAAAACCAGCTTCCCAGTGAGTCTGGCATGGTTAAATAAGGTAATATGAAATGTTTTGAAAAAATAGAAGTTACGGTACAAATGTAAAATAGTATTTGAAACTTGATTATGGTGCTTTGGGGATGTGAATTTCCCTGACCATTAAGAACCAGCATAGAGAACTCAGTGATTTTAAGAAAACTATGGATTTCCAGGTTCTGTGGCCTGGCGGTGGCACAAATATTCACCAAGACATACTATCCTTTACTGTGACCCCTCTGAAACCTTGTTTTACCCAGCTTTCCTCTGCAGCGTAACTGGTTTGCCTGTGATGGCCCTTAGCTGTGTCATCTGGGTTTCCAGTGGATCTGTGTTGTTAAAGTTAGGTTTGAGACATTCAGACAAGTGCGATGTTATTTTAAAGTGTTACGTTCCCTTTGGGATAGGAGTCCCCGGAAGCAAGTTCTTTGGGATACTAGTCTCATGAATTGCTGTTCAAATAAAGTTTGGAAACAGCTGAAGCTCTCCCCACTTTTGGAAAGTAACAGTGCACCTGAGCATATCACACTGGGGTGGTGAACAATGTCTTTGGCCATTTCTAACCCAAACTTCCCAAGCTTCTTTGACCAAAATAATATTTACTGATATATAGAACTAATGTTGCATAAAACATTTCAGAAACCTACTTCAAAACTAAAGCATTCCAGGAGCCAAATAAATCTTAAAAGCAGTGCAAGAGCTGATTTCCAGTACTTCACCCCTGGTTATAGAAAGGTTCATACGCAGAAGGTCTCCGTTTCTACCTCTGTATATGGAGAGATCAAGCTTATAATCTGCAAGTGTTTTGATTCAGAATGTACTTAAGCTTTCTCAGAGCCTTTGTAATTATTACTGAAATACATTAGTATCGCAAGAACATGAAGAGCTGCTCAGGCACAGTGCTAGGTAAAGCAGCGGCCTAGATGCAAGTAGATGTGATTTTCATCTGTAGTCATGTTGATGACCTTAGGCAAGCAATTTAAATTCTATGAGTTTCCATTTCCTCATCTGCAAAATAGAGGTTGTTATGTATCCTATCAGTAATACATACACAGTGCTTAGCTAACACCAAATCTATGTTAGAGCCTATTATTAAAGGGTCTCACTTTGATATCAAGTAAGCACATTAGAAAATAAATATTCAAGTGAATTTTGCCTAGAAAGGGGTCACCATGGCAAGCTATACAGTTAAGCCAGTGGTGCTAATATTTTTGAAATATCTTTTTTGGAAGATAAATGAAAGGAGAGAGTAAGCTTTCTGTCTAAACATGGATAAATTCAAATTTGGTGTGATGCATGAGAAACGTTTTTCTAAAAAAAAAAATAACTGAATTCAATAAAATGTTTTATATAGGCCCTATGTATGCAAACCTGTGGATTAATACTACATGCTGTATGATGGCTAATTTTCAAAAACTGAAGTTTCCTGGAGAAGAAGAAATTCTATCTCAAGACTGCAACACAGAAATCCTGCCTGAGTTTCCAGCCTGCTGGTCTACCCTTTAAATTTCAGAGGTGCTGGTCTTCCACAATGACAGGAGCCAATTCAATAAAATAAATCTCTCTCTGTCTCTTTCTTTCCCTCTCTCTACACACACACACACACACACATGCACACACTCACATGTGCACATGCAGACACACACACAAGCTAGTGGTTCTGTTTCCCTGGAGATTCCTGATACATACTGGGAGGGATAAAAATATGAATTATGACTTCATTGAACTAGTACTTATATTACTTTTACAAATAAAATAATTTACCAATTCCTCTTTTTTTGTTTGAGTGCCCATTATGAACCAGACATTTTATGAGGAACTTGGACATATATGATCTAATTTCATCCTCATAATAATCCAACAAATTAAAAAGTAGTAGATCTTAAATTATTATAAATTACAATTTATAAATTAGTTTACAGAACAGAACACCCTAAAAATAATGGAGGTAGAAATATTGTAAAAACAAAGCAATAAGTAAGGAAATGTGAAAAAAAATGAGTAGAAATACAGAAATTACTCTGAAATCCATTGTCATTTACTTAGGAAACATTTTGAGTTCTCTTGGGTTAAGCCTAATTAGTTTTTTTTTCCAAAAGTTTAATTTTGATATAGTGAAATAAAGCACCCCTTTCCCTGATTACTCGACCCTCTACTATCCTGTAGCATATACATGAAAATTATTTTTTAAATATGTTTTTATTGATTTTTTTTTAGAGAGAAAGGAAGGGAGAGAGAGATAGAAACATCGATGTGAGAGAAACAGTGACCGGCTGCCTCCTGCATGCCTCCTACTGGAAATAGAGCCCAAAACCCAGGTATGTGCCCTGACCTGGAATTAACTGGGACCTGTCAGTCCATGGGATGACACCCAACCCACTGAGCCACACTGGCTGGGCCTACATGAAAATTATTTAAGGATGAATACTGGGAAAATTATGGAAAATAATGACAGTCATAAAACATGGGTTTAATGTCAGCTGTAATTATTACCTGGAGGCCTTAGGTAAGTCTCTTAGTCTGTTTCGCCACGTAGGAAATAGAAATAAGAGTAAGCAACTCACAAGAGTACTGTGAAGATCAAATTAAATACCATTATTTTAAAGAATTCTGTAAACTATACACGATATGCAAGTACTTGTTTTTGTTCATTAGAGCTTCCTAGATACTACATTTTCTTTTGTGCTACAATATACTTATTATAGCAGAGATAGACTTGAAAACAGACTAAATTTCTGCTACTGGCAGTTTTGTAAACTATATAAAGTCCTCCCAACATAAACTAAAGATTTTCAAAAACTAATACTCTTAGTTTTTAATGGAATTTTTAGAAATGAAAATTACAATCATGGAAATTAGAATCTCTGTGAGTGGGTTAAATAGTACACTTGAAAAAGTTCAGTAATGAAATTACCCAGAATGCAATACATATATCAGGAGTTTTTTGTTTGTTTGTTTTTTTAATGAGAGGAATTAAGAAATATGGAGAATAAGATGAGAAAGTGCAGCATACAACTAGAGTTGGAGGAAGAAGGGCAAGAAAAGATGCAGAAGAAGTGATAATCTGCATGGTAAAGCAAAATAATTTTTTTAAAACTAATGAAAGGAATTAAAAAGCGGGTAGAGAAAACACAGTATTCCAAGTAAAGTAAGAGAAAGTGACACCTAGTTTCATTGTGGTAACACTTCATAACCTGCCAAAGACCAGAAAACTATGTTCTTTGTGTCATATTTGGTATATGCTAATCACAGATTGAAATTAATGTATGGTCTTGTAATCAGGAAAGTGCAAAAGAATAAGCTGCGATGTGATACATTTAACTGTTATTTTTAAAGCATTTGGAGTTTTCTGGTGTTTTGTTTTTCTCCCTCTCTCTGTGTGTATCAGGCCAATTCATTACGTGCTGGAGCTCATACCATGAAGCATGCTGCCAAGTATTTATGTTCTCTCCTTACTTAGGTAAAGTAAATCCCATACTTTCTCAGTGGGGTTAAGGTCAAGACTCGGAGGGAGCCACTCCTTCCTAATTAGTTCCCCAGACTCCTCTCTTTTTTTTCTTTAAATGGCCACCACAGTCTAGGAAAATGTTTGTAGTCATAATCCTCCTGATAAATGAATCCTTGATCAAGCAGCTGGTTTCCAGAAGGGACTCCTTGCTGTGCCGCAATTAGGTTGAAACTGAACTCCAGTAGTTCGGGTCACAGCTGAGTACTGGAAGGGAAAAGACCTGTCTCTGAGCTCCACCGTGGGATGTGCTCACCTGAGACGCCTGCTCCTGCCTTCCTTGGCCCTCACCGGTCATATCAATTTTCTTGTTGGTCAGTGAGAAAATATACTTCTGATGTGAGTGCAACTCCCTAGGGGGGTGAGGGGGGATGCATACTTTCAGAAAGAAGTGGCAACTTAGTACCCATTCTAGGAGTCTTGAAAGTCATTTTCTATTTAGATAATTCACTTAATTTTTGAGCTACTGAATAGTCATCTCTTCGCAGTTAGTGGCACCATTTCTGTTTCAGATTTTGCAGATAAACCCATTCTAAATATTTATAATACAAAGCTATATCTCAGACTAAGAAAAGTAATATATGGGAAATTATACAAGGCTGTATCTTAAATACTATAAACAATGGCACTCTAACACAACACATGCACGCAATTTGTATCTGAGCACATGCTGAATGTAAAGACTTCAGACTTTTCTATAATTCCTTCAGGTTTATTTTCCCTTCTATTCTTTTAGGACAAGAACAACCGTGTCCTCACGCTCCATGAGAAAGTGCAGTCCTTCAGCATTGGGGCTGTCAATAATGTTATGTCAGCTATGACGTTGATTTGTGCTTTTGCCAAGAGACAATGTTAACTTCCCTGCTATGAGTGCCTCTAATAAGAAACATATTTTTCCATGAGATTACTATGACTCCAGCTTTACTTTAATTTCAGGAAAAAGATTTCTATATACACAGAAAATAGTGTCCAAGATAGGAGAGATAATAAAGATTATTTTCAGAATAACAAAAATGATTTAACACCATTAGACCTACTCAAAATTATATTTTAAAGAATACAATTTAGGCAGGAAAAAATGATCCCATATGTACTGACACATAAGACAAGCAAAGAAAGTGATAAATATGTGAATTAGCAATATATGATTATATAATATAATAATAATATCCTGTGGTGTGTATAAGAGTAAAATTAAAATACATGACAATTGCCCTTGCCAGGTTAGGGTTGCACAGGAGGCAACCAATCGATGTGTCTCTCTCACATTGATATTCCTCTCTCTCTCCCCCTCCCTCCCTCCCTTCCACTCTATCTAAAAATCAATGAAAAAATATCCTTGGGTGAGAATTAGCCAAAAACAAAATAATAAAATAAAATACATGACAATAATAAAATATAAGTCAAGGAAAAGAAAGTATAAATGGAGTAGAGTAGCTTAAAGTTATGATAAAGCAAGGTTTGTCCCAGGAATGCAAGGTTGGTTTGACACCATAAAATTAAATAATGCAATATACTACACTTAAAGATTAAAGAAAAAAAATGATGACTATGTCAGTAGATAGAAGAAAAGATAACAACTCAATGGAATTCCACATTTTTTTCCATGCTTTCCAAGAAATCCTCTCAGCAAACTAGAAATTGGAAGGAATTTCCTGATCTGATAAAGAAATTTACAGAACCTACAGCAAATATCATCCACAGTGTTAAAATGTTGGCAGTTTCCCGGCTGAGGCTGGAAGGAGAATCCCCAAATCACTGATTCTATTCATCGAAGCACTGGCAATCCCAGTGAGCACCGTAACTTAAGAAAATGCAGTAATCATAATGATCAAAAGTAAAGATACAAAGCTGTCATTATCTGAAGTTGATATAATGGCATAAGTTGAAAATCTAAAAGAACCATTGATCAATTAACTACTGGGGGCCATCTGCATCCTTTGTCAAGTGGCTCCCTCCATCTTCAAAACCAAAAACCAAGTGTGTCTCTTGGATCAAATCTCTCTCGTACTTCAAATCTTTTTTTATTAAGAAGAGCCCAGTCAGGTTTAAGGGTTCACCTACTTAGGCAAGGCCCACCCAGGATAATCTGTTCTTCAAGTTGATGGTGCCACATATAACCTAACCTCTCATTGGAGTGACTATCCTATCATAGTTACATAAAGAGTGTGTATACCAGGCGGTAGAAATCTTAGGGGCCAATTTAGAATTCTGCCTATTACATCAAATAATTTGCCCCAATTACTTAGAATAAGCTAGAGTGTTGAGCATTCTACTTTTTATATCTATCTATCTATCTATCTATCTATCTATATTTATCCTCACCCGAGGACATTTTTGCATTTATCTTCAGATAGAGCTGGACAAGAGAGTGAGGAAGAGAGAGAGAAACATTGATGTGAGAGAGACACACCGAGTGGTTGTCACCCATATGATCCCAACTGGGGCCAGGGACAAACTGCAACCGAGGTACATGCCCTTAGTGGGAACCAAACCCAGGACTCTCTGGTTCATGGGCTGCTGCTCTAACCACTGAGCAAAACCAGCCAGGGCTTATTTATCTATATTTTAGTGCATATTATGGACTAGACCTTTTATGAGGTGATTATATTAGCTTATTTAATATCTGAACAATGTAACCTACTATGAATTAAGTACTATTATTCTCAGTTTATACATAAAAATATTAAATTTTAGATTCATGACATAATTTCTCTAGGGTCCTCCAGATATAAATGGGAGCAGAGATTCAAACCATGCCCAGTCTACCTTCAGAGTCCTTTTTTTAAAAAAATTGTTTTTAATTTATTGATTTTAGAGAGAGAGGAAGGGAGAGGGAGAGAGAAATCAAAACACCAATGAGAGAGAACATCAAATGGCTGCCTCCTGCATGCCCTCCACTGGGGATTTGGTCCACAACCCAGGCATGTGCCCTGACCAGGAATCGAACTGGCGACCTCTTGGTACATGGGTCAACACTCAACCACCGAGCCACACCAGTCAGGCCAGAGTCCTTCTTAACCGCCAAACTAAACTCTCTCTTTTTTTCTTTTTACCAGTGTTCATATTTGTAGTCTATCAAGAAAGCCTTCCCTTATCCTCAGCTGGCCATGCAAACTGGAGTCTGTTTCCATAATAAATGCCTGTTTCCCTTAGTCTTTTTTTCAGTTGTGGTAAGTTTACTTTCACACGTTTGTCTGAGTTTGTGGATTTCCCTGCACATCTTTCCTTCTAGCTATTTGATTTAAATAATTATATCTTTCTAACAAAACCTTCTGAACCTCAGTGACAGAGTGTGATCACTTCTAATAACAAGTGTATCTTACTTATCATTTTATACAAAAGTGTAAGATATGGAATACAAAACATTTTAATTTTTAGTGCCCCACTAAATTCATTTTACAACCCACTGAGTTGAGACCCACTGTTCCAGTGACTGTTCTTGCCTAGCAAATCACCACAAACCAGTGGCATAAAACAACCACCATTTTATTATGTGCAGGGATTCTGTAGGTCAGGAATTTGGAGCACAGCGGGGGTGACACGTCTCTGTTGTGCAATGTCTGGGCTTCAGCTGCGGAGACTCAAATGATGGAATGATGCAAACGCACTTGGTCTGGAGTAATCCGGAGGCTTCTTCACTCAATGTCTGAATCCACTGCTGGAATGACTTGAAAACTTAGCTCAGTTGGGACTGTGAACAGGAACATCTACCCATGGCCTCCCAATGTGTCTGGGGCTTCTTACAGCATAGTGGCTGTGTTCGCAGAGGGAGTATCCTGAGAAGAAGTGACCAGAAAGAATGCATCATCCAAGACCTAGGCAGAAGCTGCACAGCTCCTTCTGATGAGCCCCATAAGTCATGTGACATACTGCAAAAGAGAATCTGGGATGAGAGACATTGTTGCATCCCTCTTGGAAGAGATGATCTACTACACCCCCCGTTTGAAAAAGATTTCTCTATTGACTTTTAAAACAAGTATTTACATGCAATCTGTTTGGGATTGAATTGTACCCCCCCAAAGATATTTTAAAGTCCTAACCCTCAGCACTTGTGAATGTGACTTTATTTGGAAATAAGCCTTTGCAGATTAATCATGTTAGGATGAGGTCATTGTAGTGGAATGTTAATCCAGTATAGCTGGTACTCTTTTTATTTTTATGTTTTATTTTTATTGATTTTTAAAGAGAGAGGAAAGGAGAGGGAGAGAGAGAGAACATTGCCTCCTGCATGCCCCCCACTAGGGATTTCACCCACAATCTGGGCATGTGCTCTGACTAGGAATCGAACCGCTGACCTCTTGGTGCATGGGTCAACGCTCAACCACTGAGCCACACCAGCCGGGCATAGCTGGTACTCTTAAAAAATAGGAGAGAGACACAGAGAGGAGATGCCACGTGAAGACACAGAGACACACAGAGAAGAAGTAGTGTTCTTCTGTCGATGGCTGGATAAAACTGTGGTACATATATGCAATGGATTACTCCTCAGCCGTAAGAAAAGATGAAATACTACCATTTGTGATGACATAGATGGATCTTGAGAATATCATGCTAAGCAAAATAAGACATAAAAAGTTGAGAACCATATGATTTCACTCATATATGGGATATAAAACTGAAAGCAACAAGTGAACAAGAAAAATAAACAAAAACTCAGACAGAGACAACAGTTTGGTGGTTACCAGAGGGAAGGGAGATGAGGAAGTAAAGGGTAAAGGGGGTCAAATATATGGTGACAGAAGAATATTTTACCTTTGGGTGGTGAACACACAATGCAATAAGCAGATAATATATCATAGAACTGAACACTTGAAACCGATACGTTTTTATTAACCAATATCACCCCAATAAATTAAATTGAAATAAATAAATAGAAACCAATCAACAAACAAAACACTTTTCATGTGCATATGGGATTTGGCTCCTGTGTGCTGAATTAGTTTCATGTTACAAAGGGGTGAGATCAGAGTGAAATAAAGAACAGATATGGAACTAGAGTTCAGGTATCTTTGACTGTTTTAAGTATAAATTTTTCTCTGAGGCCAAACATCCTATCCAAAATTGAAGATTGAAGAAATATATTTATAATAAATGCTCACTGAACTTAAATTCATTAAAGCTTCAAAAGTCATCCTGCCGGGGAGCCCCACCCTCCTTTTTCCCGGGGTGTCTCCCTTTTGTCTCTTTCTTCTAGACAGCACCCAGCCACCCCGGCTTCTTTCCCTGCTTCCCGATTTCCCTGTAACTTCAGACTCCTCTTCCGAGTTCACTCCTCTGTGCTGTTGGTGCCCCAGCCTACGTCTGCATGTTGAGTGTGGCAAGGAGGGTGAGGAGGCTGGGAAATGGGGGAGCATCACACTTACCATTGCTTCATCCCTAAAAGATAGTCCTGTAAGTGAAAGGAAGTCGGCTGAATAAAATTTCTCCATTCTATTACATCGATTTATTTATTTACCCTTGATGTTTGTCCTCTCTCTCCTCAAAATCGATTACACCTTCAGCTTCTCTCCTTCTTCCCCTTCTGCATCTTTTCCTCCAGTAGAGGTCATGTGCAATGGTAACCTTAAATGCTGAGACTCAGTCCTAACACCTACAGGGACTGCGGATCCCTTTGACACTCTCCAGTTCTGAACATCCTTTCTTGCCCTACGTCTGAACCTCCAACTTCACATTTAAGGAAGATAATGGGAAACCATACGGCATCTGGTATGGGGTTTCCTGGAAAGAGACTTTGAGCCAGAGAACTACAGATGTGCCAGCAAGCGCTCCAGCGAGATTGTGTAGGGAAGTCCAGATTGGACGGTGAGAAGCCCACCTTGGAAATGATCGGAAGTGAGGCCTCAGCCCAGCTACAGAGCAGAAGGTTCTTCAGAGTTGTCCCAGTTGGAAATAAAGGAGCTAGGTCTTTGTGTTCCTGGATCAGTGGATTGTTAACCAGGAGACGCTCTCGGAAAGGGGGCATAACCTTGGCCAGAGCCATTTCCTGCAGCCAAGGGCAATCAGTGAGGGACACAGCTTCGAGCAAGCTGATGCCCGGGCCTCTGAGGATGAGAAATTTACCACGAAGACAGGATCTGGCAGAGCATCGGAGCAGCCCTTGTACATGGAATAGCAGCAACCTAAAAAGCAAGAGGCCAGCAACCAAAAACGCAAGAGATTTGGGCTTGGGTCCTGGTTTTGCCAAAGCTGTGTGTCCTTCGACAGGTTAGATTATCTATGGACTCTGGTGGCCTCAATTATAAAATAAGAGGGTAGTTCACAGGTATTGGCTCTAAAGCAATAATCCCATATACACATAAAGAAGGACAAAGGATGTGGTTATAATAACGAAACATTCAATACTTGGAAGATGCTTAATAATGTTGATTTACAAGCCCCAATTTAAAATAACTAAGGCCCAGCTGGTGAGGCTCAGTGGTTGAGTGTTGACTCACACACCAAGAGGTCGCCGGTTCAATTCCCGGTCAGGGCACATACCCAGGTTGTGGGCTCAATCCCCAGTGTGGGGCATGCAGGAGGCAGCCAATTTTCTTTCTCATTGATGTTTCTATCTCTCCTCTTTCTTTCTCTCTCTCTAAAAAATCAATAAAGAAAAAATAATTTTTAATAAAATAAAATAATAAAGTATATCTATATGTACTAATTTGAAAAGCTCTGTGAGTAATATTATAAGGCTGAGGGGAAAGAATGTTGACGAAGAGGTATGTTTGAAATAAATCACACAGAACAAAATGATGTACGAAAATGTCTGGAAGGACCAATACCAAAGCAACATCAGTAATTACCACTGAGAAGGTTCTGGAATTGAGGGGGAACAAGACAGACGAGGAAGGAAAGTGAATTATTTTACATTAAATAACATGTATTTTATTTTTATTTTTTCTTTATTTATTTTAGAGAGAGAGGAAGGAAGAGGGAGAGAGAGATAGAAACATCGATGAGAACATCGATTGGCCGTCTCCTGGACGCCCCTCACTGGAGATAGGGCCCACAACCTGGGCATGTGTCCTGACCGGGAATCGAACCAGCGACCTCTTGGTGCATGGGTCAACACTCAATCACTGAGCCACACTGGCTGGGCATAACATGTATTTTTAATAGTCACATATTACTTTTGGAATTTTAAATAAAAAGAAAACAGTGTGATGTAGATTAATATAAGGTGACTAAATGTGAGCTCTGAAATTTATATTTAATTTAATTTATTTATTTTTAAAATATTTTCTCTTTATTGACTTTTTAGAGGGAGGAAGGGAGAGGGAGACAGAAACATCAAAGAGAGAGAACATGGACTGGCCGCCTCCTGCATGCCCCCCACCGGGGACCTGGCCTACAACCTGGGCATGTGCCCTGACTGGGAATCAAACCAGCGACCTCTTGGTGCATGGGTCGATGCTCAACCACTGAGCCACACCAGCCAGGGTGAAATTTTATATTTTAAAGGCCACCCCTCTATTTTTCTTCTACCTGCCTCACAGCTGTCCACCAAAATACCAGCAAACCTCACAATCCTAACAGGACAGGAGTTGACGTTGGCAGATCAGCTAGCAGTGATAGAGGAAGGGGGAAAACCAGAAACAGAGATTATTAACAGTGACTGCCTCTCAAAAGTAAACGTTTTAGCTAAAGAAACCTTAAAGACTATTTGACTGATGCGTCCTCTAAACTTAACTCTAGTTTTGCTTCAGTAGATATAGCAGTAGCAAGAGGTATTCAAACTGGAAAAAGCTTCAAATACACGTTAGCTGATCCACACAGGTCTTTGAGAAAGAACTTCGACTTTTAATACAGAAAGGTAAGTTAGCCCCCGAAATGTGATTCTTACCTTGGTAATAATAATCTTTAAATATGTGTAAATTCTTGTCATAAGGCATTCTTGATTTCCACCATTTAAAAAATAAGCTGTTAAAACACTGCAGTTAAAATAATTGTTGTACGTCACCCCTAAAGTACCCTAAAAGTGAAATATTTTGAAGAAAGATTCTATGCATGAACCAAGTAATATTTATAATTTATAAATGCTAAAACCCTCTAACACTTAGGCAGGCACAGTGTTGAAATTCACCCTTAACTACTTTGCTAATGTACAGAACAGTGTAACACTCTCCAGAAATTCAGCCAAAGAAGGGATGACTGTCTCCTCTCTTACTGCCAGAATGGGAATGTTTAGGGGAGAAGGCTCCTTAAATTGAAGAAAAGGGTCAGACCCAATTAAAACTGCAAAGGAAACTTCGAAAGAATGAATGCCATTAGCCCAGACTGGAATGTGGCCAAAACACGGGGGTAATACTTCAACTCTTAGAAAAAGTGCCAGGGGGGTATTTAACAGCTGCAGGTGGCCAAATGCTTTCTCCTAAGTCTCATCAGAAAAGTCATTTATTGCAACAATATTCACCGAGGTAAAGTAATATTACTTGACAAACTGTATATTCAATTACTATGTTTAAACTCTGACATTTGTCAGGTATCTATTGAAACTGCTTTTCTATAGGACAATAAATGGAGAAATGAAATGTTTCTGTTATTCAGCAAGCTTAGAGCACAGGTAACAATTGTTATTTAAATCTAGCACTAGACTCTTCTTAAATGAAAAAACAATGATCATTTTGCCTAATAAACAGCCTTGATATGTGCATGTTCTTAATTTTTCTTCTATATTTTAGAAAATCCTTACCAAGATTATATTCCCCACAATATTTTTTCACTATATGCTCATTTTATACTACTTCAATCAGTTTGATAGTCTCAATAATCTCCATGAGAATAAGCCTAACAAGTTTTAAAAAAATACATCAATTCATATTGTGAAGTATTATATAATATACTTTCTTATTTCTTTCTTAATTTATTTTAAATTCAATTTTAATTTTTCTACTTTTTTGAAAGTATTCCAGTTTTATTGAAAAATAATTGACATTCATCACTGTATCGGTTTAATGCACACAGCATAATGGTTCGACTCGCATATATTGTGAAATGATTACCACAATAAGTTCAGTTAGCCTGCACCTTCTCATATAGCTTCAGCAGAAAGGGAAGAAAGACTCCAGCCGGTGTGGCTCAGTGGTTGAGCGTGGACCCATGCACCAAGAGGTCACAGGTCAAGGCACATGCCCAGGTCGTGGGCCAAACCCCCAGTGAGGAGCATGCAGGAGACAGACAACCTATGTTCTCTCTCATCCATGTTTCTATGTCTCTCTCCCTCTCCCTTCCTCTCTTTAAAATCAATAAAGAAAAAAAAAATTTTTTTAAAGGGAAGAAAGAAAAATGTTCTCCTTGAGAACTCAAAGGTTTTACTCTCTTAACCACTTTCTTACATATCATGCAGCTAATAGTCATCCATTGTACAATACATCCCTAGTTCTTATTTATCTTATAACTGGGAGTTTGTCCATTTTGAACACCTTCCTCTAATTTCCCATCTCTCTCCACCCCAGCCCTCTGCCTCTGGTAACCACAGTCTGACCTCACTTGTTTCTATAAGTTTGCTGGTTGTTGTTATTGTTGTTTTAAGATTCCACATATAAGTGAGATCATACAGTACTTGTTTTTCTCTGTCTGACTTATTTCACTTAGCATAATGCCTTTGCGGGCCATCCATGTTGTCACAAATGGTTGGATTTCCTCATTTGTTTTTATTTTAATAACTGAATAATATCCCATTATATATACCACAACTCCTTTATTCACTCATCCACTTAGGTTGGACACTTAGTTTGTTTCCAATGTTTTTATTTTTAACTCTTTCATTTCTTTATTTAGCTCCTTTTAAATTTCTGTTTCTCTCTCTCCCTCCTCCCTCCCTTTCTCCCTCTTTCTCCCCTAGGGTTGTAAGAGAAACACTTTGTGAACTGTGATATAGAGGTGATGGAAAATGCAGGCCTGTTAAGTGACATAACACATCCATTCTTGAACCCTGCAAAGGATATTAGGCGAGCGAATGCACAGAGCGAGACCTGAGAAAGGTTCGTTTTAAATGCTGAATTGCTTGAGAGTTCTGCTTTTACCTGCTGTGATTTAAAAGGCTGGAGGCCTCATTTTGAGCCACTAAAATTCAAAGTGACAGAAACCTACAAATTTTTATTGCTGTGCATTTAATAAAATTTACATTTACAAGCTGTCAGTTTGAAATGTGAAATAACTGGTGCTTTCGCATTCAGAAGAACAGATTTGGTTGTATGGGGGGTTCATTACTACCTACTTACACGTACCTTAAATACTCAGAATAATCCTTCAATCTATGACTTTTGATATCTCTTAATTCAACACTGCACAAAAACACCATTGAGTTTGCAGTAAGGTCAACAAAAGGAATTTATTGTGCTCCCATAAAGCAAGGCGTAATTAAGAGCCCCCTTTCTGCTTGTTTTAATGTGCTAATACGAGAACATTAGAACCAAGGAATGGCCAATTGGTAGGTGTCTGCAAGCAGCTGCCTCGGTTTTTGGTAATTTACTTACTCAATTATGTCGACTCTCTTAAATCCACAACACTGGTGGGTGGTAAGGTAGAGGGATAATAAAAAAACATAGAGTAGGAAACGCCTTTAATGCATGTTTTATGTGCATCTTGGGTAACATTTTCTTGTTTGTTTGCTTTTGAGCACAAGAATTAAAGATTGTAACTTCAGGAAACTCAGCCCAGGACTAAACGTGCATGGGTTTAAGACACCTCTAAAAATTATGACATGTCTAATAATCCTATGATTATATGGTCTGTTCTGAAAAAGAATATTAAACCAAATGTTTGACTCAGTATTACAAAAACAGATTATCTAATGGTTTCCACGGGAGAAATATGAGAAGAACCGTTCATAAAGTTCCTTAATAGTAATAAATTATACGCACTTCCTTCTTACCCACGTAAACGGAAGACAAAGAGACTCTGAGACAGAGGATGTCTCCCTACGACCTGAGAAGGGCCACGTGTCCATAAAATCTCTTCAGATTGTTTGCTATCGATATAAACCTGACATTCTTTTCAAGCAAGCGCCAGAAAAATGCTCATTGCACTGCTAAAAATATCTAATTTTTCTGAACATTTAAAGAAGCTTTGATTGCCAACCTCAAAGTCTCAGTTTTCTTAGAATGCATTTGTTTTGTATGCAAGTCAAAATACAAACTGGGAGGAAAGGCCCAAAGTGTCAGATTCATCCTGATTTACCTTACCATTATTCAAATATAAAAAATTAAATTATTAAACAAAATGCAAATTACTGACTTAACCTTGAAAATCCAAATGACCTCATTTCAGATTTTATTTAAATTATCTCTATAATTGCTGCATTCATAATAGAAAGGCACACTGAAAAACGTTGGTATAAGTTGAGACTTGAAGAAAGAGTTAAGCAATTTTCTTCAAATGTCAGAATCAATGTAGTGTTCATCATCCATTTTCTTTTCGATTGAAGTCCCACAAAATGTCTTTGCTAAATCAAATCATCACCATTTTGTGGCTCAAAAACTGCAAAATGATTTACAAATATCAAACTACAAATTCAATATCCTTAAACTTTCCTCCTTGGAACTTTTTATCCTTAGACGAGGTGACATAATTAAAAAATAATAGAAAGCAAAAAACACCCTACCCTACTTTGTATAATTACTTTTTAGTTACTGTATTTGAAATAATTTTCATATTTTGCCCCAAGGAGAAAATTTTTTCATTTTGGTCTCAAGAGAATTAAAGGTATAAAATATTGCATTATACCCAATTCAGTCCTATGCAATGTTAACGTTCGTTAACACAGGTCCCTTTCTAAGTTTTCAAAAGCAATTTATGCCTCATTTTTTCTTTTTAGTTGCCAGAAGTGAATTAAATAGTTTGGAAGGGAGCCTATGAAATTTTGTTTTTAAAATGAAAAGTGAAACCTGAAAATGGTTGAGAGGCTACAAAATGACCGAAGAATGTGTAAAAGTCATCTTTTCTCCTTTTCTATTTTCCTAATAATGAAGTCACTGAACCGGAGGGACCCTACTGAGTTTTCACTGCAAAGATCATGGACCAGCTTCTCTCTGAATTCTGTATGTTCCTGACATCCAACCCGAGCTACTCGATTCTGTGCAAGTCTATTCCGAAAGAGCACCCCCTGCTCAGAAAATGTAGACAAACATAATATCTGCAACAGAGAAAAATAATGTCCCCTCTCCAGAAAACTGACAATATAATAATGTTATGGCAAACATAGCAGTGATGTAGGGAGGTGACATTCGCCAACGACTCCTCTGCTTTCGAGTGAAGCGAGATCTTTCTCCTTCCTTCATCGGTTCAGAGCAAGCTCGGGCTGACCACGAATGCGTCCACGCTCCCCCTTTCTCCCACACTTAGTTTCAATGTCTGTTTCCGTGCCAGGTTTATTGGTCTAATATATGCTCTGGATAGATCAGGCCTACATTAATTGACTGCCTGCCTTCAAGATAACCGAACTCTAAGTAACTAAAATAACACCAATATTAATATAATTGTATTTACCAGCCTTCCGCTACACCCTCCTGCCTGACATAAGTATTGGAATTACAAGTCAGCCAGGCCTGAACAGCAATCTTCAAGAAAATTGCTTTAAATTGGCCTTCATTAGCGCCCACAGCACTGAAAAACAACTCCAAGTGTATGCCTTATGGAAGGTAAGCCAGTAGCAATAGCTACCTATTAAAAAGGCAGCCCATTAACCTGCTCAACCAGCATGCACCACATTCTATAAATACTATTAAATAAAGAATCTTCAAGCCTGGAATAATCCTGCTGTTTCTAAGTATTGGGACTATTACGACCAAATTTAAAATTCCATCCTTCAGTGGCATGTATGTTAATTCCAGTTTTCTCCAATTGGAGATGGTAATTGAACTTTAATATTTCCTTTACATAATGTTGTTTCTGAGTTATTAAAAATTAGTACCACACAGTAACAGAATAAAGGAACTCCAATTTTCACAGGCAACTCAAACTTATTTAGATACCAACACCAAGAAGAAAATGTACTTCCAAGTGAAGAAAAAATTCTTCTGTTTCATAGCTTTGCTTTGAAGAGCATGCTCTTTCTTGACATCTGCATAGTAAAAGGGAGTTTAATTTCCTTGGTCAACTATCCTTTCTGAAAATCCTGCATTGGCAGACTTGGAAATGGAAGGAATTTTTCCTGGGGATTAATTTGCAGCTCTTCTTAACGCTCAAAATGCTGAATATCTTCAGTACACAAGCCAGGGAATTTGCCCCTTGGAGTTACACTTTTTAGCAAACAAATGTTAAAGAGAGATGTTTTCAACAGAAAACAGCCACATGAAATCTCTCAGACGTATGAAATTGGCTGATATGAAATTGAGATAATGTGAGCTGCCCCCCCCCCTGAGCTCCCTCTGGTTTACAGCTTGAGTGAATGCCAGCATTTCATCCTTTATATTGGCATTTCCATTTCTGAACCTCACCACTGGTTTTGTTCCAAAACATAACATTTCAAAACAGAACAGTAAAGTAAAACATTTTAGGCCTAGCAAGTAAGACCACCTTCTTGGGCGCCAGGTAATTTTTCTCAAAGTCCTAAGTTCATAGCCAATTCTTCCATTTCAACTTGAACCATCTAATTTAGTAAACATTTTTTTTTTTTTTAATACAAGGTTCTGTGAATTCATGTCTGTTCAGTGAGACATAACTATTCGTGTCAATAGAAGGATACAGCTTAGAGTGGTGGCTAAAATTTGGATCTTAAAGTCCATTGATCCCAGTTCCACTCTTTACTATCTACATGGCTGTAGGGAAGTTCCTTATACTCTCGAAGGCTTGATTTAGTGGCGATAATACCAAAGATTTTCATAACAGCAAATGAAATAATGTTTGTAAGTTGTGCGGCATGGTGCCTAGAGAAGCCCTCCATAATGGCAGCTATTATCTCCGTGTTTAATTTGACCATTTAAAAAAAAATTAAATGGAATAGTTTTAGATCAAAACGGCCAGTCACATCTTTTAAAGCTAAAATCAGTGTTCAGTGTCAATGTCAACTGATCTATCATAGACTGCCTATACTCACCAGATAAAATGTAAAAACTTGGACCATTCACAAAACACTGCCCTGCCTCCTCCCACTCCCCCAAAAAGCCAGATTTTTTTTTCTCCAAAATATCTGTTCCTATAAACAGGACATCAAGTGACAAATGGCATTTTTCACTTTTGTTCAAAGTCCTTTGCTCTGTGATAGTTTCCTTCTTATGCCATTTGGTTTATATGTAAATGGCATAAGAAGGAAAATGTCTTTTAAACATTTATTTCGAGATTTATCTTGAAGCTGACTTTAATTTTTTTCCCCAAAATAATCCACTGTCAAGTAGAACTGTCAAGTCTTGCTCTTTATTCTAATTCCAGACTCCAACAAGCTACATTTTTACTTGATAATTAATCTTTTTTTTAAAAAAAGAAGCTATGAAAAAATATATATGGAAAGTGGGTCTACAGTTTTTTCCACTTCTCTTGAATCCGTAAGCAATTTGTTCAATAGAGGTAATATAAATTAATTATTTTACATGTGACACCCTTCAGGACCCAGCATTATTTATTGCTATGCCAATCTACCTGTTCTTTACCCAGATGCCCATTTCTAAGGATCTAATTATCTTACTAAAATTATTTCCAATGTTATGGTTAAGAATAAAGGAGCATAGACATCCAAGATAAAAGCCACAGGTGGCTCGCTCATTGTTTGTGTGGGTGAGAATGATTTCAAACGCATTTGCGCTAAGGGGAGAACTGGGGGCTCTGCTCAGGGACCAGGGCAGCTTTCATTCAGGCTTCATATTTGTGAGTCTAAGTTGAGAGGACAGCCTAGGCTAACCGATGGCAAAAAATACACCTCCAGTATAATGATGGACTCGCCATGTGGTCTGGGAAAAGACTGGTTGAAGAAAGGCAGGAGGAGTCAAGAGCTTCCTTCTGCCCTGGGGCCAGGGCCACTGTGGAATGCAGTTAATGTTAGGCATATAGGACAATGCAGATTTGGCCAGTTTACACTAACAGTGCCATTTTCTCCTTGCCCCCCTCCGTCCATGGAGGTGGGGCCTCTAGAAGTCAATGGGAGTTCAGGGCACGTGAGCATGTGTATAGCAAGCCCATACAGCCCAACCAGGCCCATAAAAGCCAGGAAATGAACAAGTTCAACTTCTCATAGTGTGTTAATGTGCCCACAAATGTACCTACTTTATACATTTAACAGCTCATGTAGTAATGAAAAATGCTATGTACAACATATAGCTGAATGTGCAAGGTGGGGTAATTAATATGCCTATATGTGTTGCTTAATTGTTTCATTCCCTGTATTTTTGGTTAATGTAACACTCTGCAAACTTTTATATAAATAGTTTATATTTTATATGAAATTCCACGTAAAAGAAACCAAGGGGGAATGACGAATAAGGGAAAATTCTAATGGTATTCTTGTTCGATTTCATTAGCTCGATATTCTACCTTTTTCCCCCTATAAACTGCTAATATATTGACACAAAACTTTCAGTCCTAGCGTGGTCACTCAGCAAGTGGATAGCTGGCTGGCTTAGCCAAAGAAAAGGAGCTTCTAAATCGGAGGCGGGAATTAACGTTTTACATTCTCAGTCATTCCTCAGCCAACCCATCTTTGCAAAACAGCCAGATATCAAGTTTGACATTTTGAAGTTCAAACACGTTTGAATTGTCCTTTTGAAAACTGGGGAAGCCCGGGATAAAGAGCTGAATTGGGATAAAGAGCTGAATTTTAAAGTTTTCACTATTACTCGTGAGGTCTGGGTTTGTGCTGTTGTTCGAGGAGAACCCAAAGGCCACTGAAGATGTTTTTTCCATCAGTTTTTCATAAACATTTAAGCTAAAGGGGGGAAAAAAGGTGGCGAGATGGGAGGACATGGTTTTCTTCGGGGGAAGGAAATTAGAAGTCACCGCAAATAATTCACCTGGATAGGTAAAGGTGAACAAACACTGTTTGTAGGTTCCTGACAACTTCTTTGCTCAGCACCCCTGGGAGGGGCTGAGCCTCTCGCTCCTTTTCAGACGCGCAGGGAGCTGGGGAGGAACAAGTTCCAGGTGTGGGTTCGGCTCGGCGCTCGCCAGCGGCCTCCGCAGGTGGCTCTCCTTGGCAGCGAGGCCGGGCGCAAACCGCCTGCTTGGGAAGCCTGACGTGACCCCCGCCGCCGCTGGCAGGAAGCGGTGCCCCGGTTCCCCGCGAGGACATTGTGGCCTCCGTGAGTCGGCTGCCGCCGGGCCCAGTTTGCTCCCGAGCTTCGGGGCAAACCGCCGCAAGACCCGAATTAGGACAAACCCGACCCCCCACAATGTCCAGCTGCGGAACCGCGTCCCACCCACCCACCCACCCCGAAGCTGGCAGGGGCCTCGTCGCCGGACTGGCTGTGGGCACAGACGCTCGCCAGAGCGCTCGGAGCGCCGGCAAAGCCGCGGCGCGTGGCCGCTCTCTCCCCTGCCGGGTCCGGGGCTCCAGTAGCCGCCCGGGACCCGCACGGCGCGCACCGCGAGACTCGACGGGGCGAAAGCTACTCGCAGGCCAAAGGCACCTGGGGGACTGGAGCCCGAGGCGGTGCATTGACCCTGCACACTTCCTCGCTGGACGGCCTCGCTGGAGAAAGTGGCTTCGGTGCAGAGAGCTGGTCCCGGGCCTGGCTCTCCACTGCTAAACTGTCACCTCCACGGGGCAGGTCTTTGGCCACCCCTGTGTCCCCAGTGCCCCTCGAACAGTGGCTCCCAGCACAGGCTGATCCAGCCAAGGCCAGACTCCACTCCCTCTGCCCACCCGCCCCGCAGCCCTCGGCGTCTCCCTGTGAGGTCCTTGCACCACGTGCACCAGGACCACCCGAGGGGTAAAAATGCGGATCCTGGGCCCCACCCTCACCCCACTGAAACCAAGTACACTCCCCACTGAATGTTTACGCGTGCTGAAGTGGAAGGCTTGCTGAGCCCTGACACCAACCGCAGCTTTTTCGTGAGGGAAGCGCCTCCGCCCCTCTTTGGCTTCCCAACGAGGAAGACACCATCGGCCTGTCTTGCAGTAGAAGGCCCTGCAGCACCAGAGGGGTGGAGGTGCCCTAGCCGGGTGCTGGCAGCGGCCCTGTGCGGCTCGGGCTCTATCTACGCAAGCGCAGTGCCCCGCGGGGCCAAGCGCTGCTAAGATTTGGAAGATGCGCCGCTCGGTTCCCGCGTACTTGAACCGACCCCCCTCCACCGGCTCCCCGCACACACACTTTGATTGCTGGGGTTCCAGGAGCAGAGAGAAAGCGCCCTGAATAGAGGGCAGAGGTGTGTTACAGCCAGCTTCACTTACTGCGTGGCTGGTACCCGCGGGTCGGGCCAGGTGACCTCGACTAGGGCCTGGGCTGCGCCCGGCAACCCCCTACCACCCAAACCACGCGGTGCCTGTGGCCCCTCTCCCACCCACCCCACCAGCGCTGGGTACTCCAGCCACCACCCCCAACCGGATACCTGCCTAGTCCTCTGTGCCCGCGGCGCCGACGGGCCACTGCTGCAGCCGGACCCGTCCCCCAGCCACCTTTATACACGCACACCCAGCTCGCACGCCTCAGCCTCCAGCACCCTGGACTGGCTCCGTCTTTGGGGGAGGACGATGAGTCAGTGGTAATGGGGTGACCTTCGGAAGGGAGCGCTCAGGAAATAAAACTAAATCAGCGTCCTCTGCCCGCCGGGACCAGAGCCCCAATTCAAAGACCCTCACTCTCTGCTTGGGACCAAAATACCCAGGCATTTAAGGCAAGGTATATATCAAGTTAGTGGCCTTCTGTGATGCGATATCCATCACCGAGGCCACCTGGGTCTCAGGAAAAGAGACACTCCAACTCGGCCCGTTCCCTTCTCCGCGGGGTTCCAGAAATTCTGTCCGCTCATCATGGGTAACAGGAAGATAAGAACATCTCCCTCTTCACAAATATTGAGTGAAGCCTACCAGATGTCAGACACTGTTGCGGGCCCCAGGGAAGGGGCACAGAGGCGTGGTTAGAGACACGAGCTGTCAAGGTTCAAATCCAGGTACCACCGTTTGGTTAACTGTAGGACCACAGAGAAATGTAGTGTTTGTACCTCAGTCCCCGCCTCCGCAAAGTGGTGGTAACAACGATGTGTCCCACATAGATGGGATGTGACAACTACTCTGACGAGCATAGATAGCTTGTCCCGGTGGCTGGCCCTTACGGAAAACTCAAGAAGTCGTGAGCTGCTCTCTCATTACCCTGCTTCATCGAGCAGCGCGATGTCCACCCTTCCTGCCAACAGCCGTTCCATGCGGATCTGAGGGAAAGGATGCCCGCGTGAAAGACGCAGGCAGGAGCCCCCACGCTGGGCGCTCGGGCGGAGCCCAACCCTCCAACAGGACCCGAAAGCCGAACGCGCAGAGATCCCTGTCGCTCTCCCGGCTTCACCTGGCTGCGCGCGGAGGTGCCCGGGCAGTGTCACGGCCGCGCCGCGCGGGCCAGGCACCGAGGAACGGCCCGCGGACGCGGACGGGGACGCAGGGCGGCGCCTTCCTGCGCACAGGCCCTGGGCACTGCGGCAGCGCCAAGGGACCCCGCCGCACCTTTTCCCGAGTGAACCCCTATGATAGCCTCATAGCTGAGGGAAATTCCAGTAGAAAAAGTTTCTCAGCTTCAGGATGTCCTTCAGTAAAATGGACAAAAGTTGCACCACTGGCCTTTCAAAAGCTCTTCTGGGAAGGCTTAAAAATAAACCTTGCGCCTTCTCGTGACTATGTCCCAGAAGGTCCTGTTTAGGCCCTTTATTTCAGGCATTTATGATCTAACTTAATAATAGGGACTTCCATTTTTTCCAGCACTGTGTGCTAGGCACATTGCCAAACATTTTACACGTCTAATTCTAAGTCTACAAAATAGGTGCTGAGGCCAGTGAACCTTTTAGTGCCTCGAGGGCACACACGCCTTAAATGGTACATAAGATGTTAAGTAGTAAGGATTTCTGATCTGCATTGTCTTCCAGAATTCTGCCCCTGCTGACACTTTATGAAGGACTAAGTAGCAAGTGTCCCGTCAGTCAGACTGTAATGCAGCCCGTTTGCCCCACCCACAGAGCGGAGGAGTTACAGTAGGACCTTTGCAGGGCGCTGTGCCCTTTAGGAGTGGGCGGGGCAGCAAAGGGCAGCTACAGTAGTGGCCTACAGTCTCTCTTCCAGGGGATCATAAGAACACACCCAAGTCAAGAGCCTGCTTGTTCTGCCAGAATAGCTTTAAGACAAACTTCCAGCTGCCCCCAGACCCCAGAGCCCTTCCTATGACGACATGCTGGAGTCTCTGCTGCTAAGTGGAGATTGTTATTCCCCGTGGAGAGGCAGCAGCTGGCTCAAACAGGCTGTGACTGGTGCAAGGCCACCCAACTGCGAGTGATCATGTCATCCTTGAACGCATATCCTCCCTGAAGTCTTTTTCCCTGAGCAAACACACTTACCAGAGCATTTACCAATTATCTCATCTCTCCTATACCGGCCATGCCTGTGAGGGCAGTTTACATACATACTAAGAAGGAATAAGAGCTAACAATATTGAACTCTTACTGAATGTCAGACACTGAAAGAAATGATCTACATTTATCTTTTAAAAATCATCCCCATAAGAAGAAACCAAAGCACAAGCAGATTAAGTATGTATCAGTTCAAGGTCACCTGGCTAGTAAGTGGCAGCGCTGAAATGAACACACAGGTGCCTGACTGGAGAGCTCAGATTCCAAACTGATGTTCTAGGCAACACTTAAAGCATCTCTTTGCAGGACACCATCGGTGTATGGTAGCCTCTATAGATTTGTTTGTTTGTTTGTTTAAATCCTTGTGAGCCAGGGTGTCTTTGAAAAGAGCTACCATGAATTGATCGCTTATGTGCCAGGCACCAGTAATTGACCATTTATTATATGCCGGGCACTCTTCTAAGCCACTGACAAGTTTTAAATCATTTAATGCTCAGCAAAACCTTGTGAGGCAAGTTGTGTTGCTAACCCCAATTTACAGATGAGCCAACTCATGAGGCCTGATACCATGCAAGCAGTAAAAGGCAGACTTAGGTTTGACTCCCAGGCAGTCTGGCTGTAAATGATTCTCTAGTGGATGTGAAATAGAAGACCCCACGTTGCTCAGAGGTCTCTGTGCCAATATCTACCAACTGTTTTCCTCCCAGTTTACTTATAGGGAGGGGTGTCCTTCCTATTGGACAGAGTTTCTTTGCTGAACTAAAGCTTCAAGCAGCCTGAAGAAGATACAGAGTACGCCCATGCTTGGCCTCAGGCTCCAAATCAGTAAAAATGAACAGTCAACTCCAACTCTTGTCAGTTGGAGACTTGTGGAGTGTCCTAGATCCTGAACGATAGGAAGGCCAAAAGGACTCTCCTCCACCTGGGAATGCCCTTATAAGAAGGGTGGGCCAACTACCTCCAAGCTCTTTGCTTACTCTGGTGGTTACAACATGCTTTCACAAGCATCTTTCCATCTGTGCCTTGGACTTAGAATCGCTCCAGTCATTGCCTTCAAGCTGGCTAAGGATATGAGCCAAACAGGCTCCTAGTTTGTCCTAATAGTTAATTGTCTTCAGTTACTCTCCATGGAAGCCTCCAACTTGCTTGGGTCTGAAAAATTTCTAGGACATTTTTTTTTTTAATCAACAAAAGCTGACTTTGGGGATAGGGTGGGGTGGGTGTTACAGAGAAGCCAGCTGCTTTAGCATTTACACTAGTTGGTGCATCTCAGCCTCATCGTCGGGGTCCACCCTTCTTGGGGTGTCATCAAAGATGCTGAGTTGGAAATAATGAGGCTGAGGCAGTGACTGAGTTGGTCCCCAGCAGACCTTGAGTGCAGGGATAGATGGAGACCACCAGGAGGGCATGGGGTGGAGCTGGGTGCGGGGCACCAGGGCCTGAGGACACACAAATAATGCAGACGGTGCCATGTGAAGCAGAGACCTGCACCTGGCTTTCAGACCTTGGCATGTGATTTCTCTTCTCCAGCTCTCAGTTTCCTGGGTGCATGCCTGGTTTCCTTGACCCCTCTGGGTCAAAGCTGTTGCCGCTCAAGAAGAGCATGCTTAGAGCAGAGTTTGTCTGCAAACTCAGGGGACCGCTTAGCAGAATGGACTTCTCAAGGAGCACCCCAGGCTCATCCAAGACCTCCTTTAAACGCTGATGACTTACCCACACCCTCTAGGGAAGATCATGGCTCCTTGCCTGGTTGGGGGGAGTACTGGGTGCACTGGGTGCCTGGACAGGAGGCCTCTACCAATCTCTCAACCATGTTCCCAGGTGGACTGTTTTTTAAGATCCTATAAAAGATGAATCTGAGGTTCAGGGACAGATTGCTAAGGCGAGGTTAGTGAATTCTGAGGGGACACTGGCCAGGCCCAGTGTACCTTCTGGTGCTCCCCAGAACAAATTGCTCCAATGCACACAGGGACCCTTACACCTGTGTGATGCAAGATTGTCACTGTGAACCCTGGTGGAGGGGTGATATCTCTTCACTCCTCTACCCTCAGGGCTTTGCCCAGATCCACTTGAAGTAAGGGTGGCAGGAGGTGTGCAGAGGAAGTGACTCCTGAAGCAAACTGAAGACTTAGCTAGCTTTGGGGTTCGCTGGGTCACCCCCTGCAGTGGACAAGACCTAGGACATGGACATGAGAATCTTGTGTTTGGCTCTCACCTACGGAGCCTCAATTTCCTCACACCTAAAGTGAGGATAATAACCCACCCCTTGCTGGGGTGAGTGCTGAATGTGAAAGGTCAAGGTGAATCGCTTGACCTTAGAAACCTGTTAAATTCATGCGTTTTGGGCTGGACTCCCTTTTCTACCAGCGCTGTGATCTTGCACAAATGACAAATGACTTAACCTCTCTGTGCCTCAACTTCTTCCTTTGCACTTAGCCCACACACGTTGTCCACGTTCTAAGACGCTTTGCCCACCTAATGGTTAAGACTTGCAAATCAAAAAGCAAGCTAGGTCTCCCTTTCCAGGCCCGAGGGACACAATATTCTCACTCCTGGGAATGGCTCTGAGAAAAACCCTCCAATTACCACCCGGGAGATCTCGGACAAGCTGCACTCCCCACTCTGCACCTCTGTGGTCCCTTGGGTAAAACAGGTCCTTGGAAATGCATCATTCTTAGGCCCATTCCAAGGTTTGGTTTTTGTCACTGTTGGCGGGGGACCTTGTGGTGGAGGGAGGAGAGGCCGGCAGACTGAGGAGTCAGCAAAGTCGGATCCACCCCTAGGGTCCCTTGGGGTGGGAGCACCACCGGGCAAGATCGTTTTGCCACTGCCTTTGGGAGGGAGGACTGTGGGGCCCCGAGTTCCCCCTGCCACATATGGTCTGTGGATTTAGGTGTCAAAAACCGGAGAATTAGAAATGGTAATTTTCCGTCATTATGGCTGAAACGCGATCTGTCACAACAACTGGAACATGTCTCCGCGCTAGCGAAAATAATGTTCGTGATTAGGAATCATTACACACGTCAAGCCGAGTCCATTAAGTTGTAGGGAGAAATTAGCCTTGACGGGCAGAATCAAACTACAAATATACAGGCCTCGCCTTCAGGAGGCTGAGCACTGGCCCCAGGGAGGAGGCCAGCCAGAGCCCAGTGTTTTCTTAATACGGAACTGCCCAGAGAATTAATACCCCTTTCTCACTCCCCCTGGGGTTCCTCCTCCTTTCTCCACCACCAAGCCCCGACCCTGGGGGTGGGAGCGGCGCGGAGGTGTCCCAGGCAGTAGCTGGAAGCTTTGAAGCCTACAGGCCCAGGGGCGATCCCCTGCTCCCACTTGCGAGCTGTGTGACCCCGCCCTAGTCACTTGACCCCCCTGCACTTTGCTCCCTCGTCTGTAAAGGAGAGATAATCCCAACCACTTCGTGGGGTCCCCAGAGGATTACATGAGATCAAATACAGTTAGCACAGAACACTAGAGGCGCTTGGAACCCCCCAGACCCCTTTGACTTCCTGGAGCTCCCGTCTGTCCTGGAGACTCTGGGGATGCGTCTGCTGTATGTGTCTGGGGGAGAGGGGGAGACGGAATGTGGTGTTGAGAAGCTCTTGTCAATGAAGGAAGCCAGGATCTCTGGAAATCAGGGAGGGGTGAACTCAGAGCAACCCATGCGCCTTGGCTAGCTAGTCCTTGTGTCCCCCCCCAATCAAAAGGTATGAAAAGGGGCACTGAGTTCTCCACCCTGCCTCCCATGGCCTGCCCAGCCTCCAGCCCACAAGATCCATGATGTCACCAGGAACCACATTGTTAGTCACCAAGAATAGGTAAATGGTAATTGGGGCCTGGTTGAAAAAGCCTTCCTTTACAGGCTGCCGTGGTCAGTCACCCCGAGACGAAAGGCAATTTACTATCCCCTGATGCCTCCCCAGCAGGGCATTTGGGGAAAATCTGCCTTTCCGCAGATGGGAAAAAGACACAGGGTGTGAGTCTGGGAAGGCTGATTCCTGTTCCGTCTGGAACCCTTATCACCTCCTGAGAGCTTGCCAGGCACCAACTCCAAAGGGCTCTGCCCACATCATCCCCTTTTACGTCCCAGCAAACCTATGACTTCATTCTTCTACTGGGGAAACTGAGGGCTAGAGGTTAGGGAACTCACCCAAAAACCACGAAGCTGTGAAGAAGCCAAGTGGGAGCCGAGCCTGGCCCTGCCTCCAAGCCTTACCATTACGCTGCTACTTCGATCTGCACAGCCAACCAACCGTCTGGTACCTGCTCCTCTCTCTTCTTCGCCGCTGGAGCGCAAGTTCCGCCTCTCCGAGAGCTTGTTAACATGAAGGGAGCTAAGGAGCCTAACACATTTAGATGGGCGCCTGACAGAGCTTACACTCTCCGGGACTCATTTTTCTCCTCTGTAGATGGGATCTCCTCTGGCGGCTCTGCGGTGGGGAACCCAGCGGAAATGTGGCCAGCGCTGAGTAGTTTGGAGCCAGACAGTCTAGTTCGAACCCCAGCAATAGCCACAGCCTAGGAGTCGATCCCCAAAGTGGGGTAATAGTAATTGAGCTGCCGGGAGGAATGAATGAAATAATTCACGGAAAGCACTCGGGGAAACAGATTAAACGCTAAATTAGACGCTGGTTACCAGGATGGTGATTGGCCAGCGGAGGCTGGGAGGGCTGCTTGGAGAGAGAACAAGAAGCTGCCCCGGGGCCTCCTTCAAACTTGGCGTTTCCAGCTGCTACCAGCGTAGTCTTGGGGAACGAGGGCGCCTGGGTCCGGGGGCTGCGCCTCTCAGACGCTCCCGCCGGCTCGCCGGAGACTGAGGCCGTTTAAAAGGGCAGGGCAGCCTGGACCTGGTCTGCGCCCCCACGCACATGCAGTGGAGGGAAGGCTCGGAAAGCAACAAAAAGAAAGGGACACAGAGGCACGGACAGCCCGGAATAGACCCGTCGGAATCAGGGAGGTAGCGACAGGGCCCTCGCACTCCGCACGCCGGAAAGTGCTCCTACAAACAGTGGACTGCCCGGTGACCTTCCTTGACTATCCCCACAAATAATCCCCCGCGCTCCTCCCGGTACCCCGAAGCCTGCTTTATTTCCTCCCAGCACTTACATTCCGGTCTCCCACCAGACGGCCAACGCCAGCAGGGCGGGGCCTCTCCCTGCAGACCCCTGGCGCGCAAACTGGGCGCCTAACAGATATTGCTGAATTGTTGAACAAATAAATGAATAAACCAGGAAAGAGAAGGTCAGATAGTGGTTCTACAACAAAAAAGCATTCTCTTAAAACATTAAAAAAAATACTTCTGGGTTTATAACTGGCCTGGAGCTCTCTGGAGGACTTCCCCGGGCGAGCACCTGTGAAGGCCAGGTGGCCAGTTCACCGCGGTCCGGAGTGTGTTCTGCGGTTGCATTGTCCTCCAGGCTGAACTGAAGGCAGAACAGCAGCCTCCCACAAACAGGATCAGCGTGGTGGGGAGTATCTTGCCTCAGGCAGCACTGTGTTAACGATTGTAAAGCTAATAAATGATAGGCACTGTAGGGAAAAAATATTAAAACAAGTTCTTCTGCACGATCTTGTGCACAGAAGGAGTCAACTGGAAAGCCAGGCTCCCACCTTGAAAGTCTATATATTGAATTTATTTTAAACCCCCACTACGGTTGCGAAGAATCTGAGGAACCTGATGCCCCAAAGATTTCCAGTGGGGTTGACTGTTTTCATGGTTTTGGTTGTTTTTACAATTGCTCAACACTCCTTGTCCACCCCCACCATCTTTAGAAATAAAAATATTTTAATGGTAAGTATTCTTAAAATTTTTTTAAATTGATTTTAGAGAGAGAGGAAGGGAGAGGGAGAGGGAGATAGAAACATCCAAGAGAGAACATTGACTGGCCACCTCCTGCATGCCTCCCACTGGGGATGGGCCCATAACCTAGGCATGTGCCATGATGATCCAGCAACCGCTGGTGCATGGGTCGATGCTCAACCAGTGAGCCGCACTGGCCAGGCTCTTCATTGATTTTTAGAGAGAAATGAAGGGAGAGGGAGAGAGATAGGAACATCCATCGATAAGACAGAACATCCATTGGCCGCTTCCTGCATGCTCCCCACTGGGGATTAGGCTCACAACCTGGGCTTGTGCCCTGACCTGTGACCTCTTGGTGCATGGGTCGACGCTCAACCACTGAGCCACACCAGCGAATCAATGCTAAGTATTCTTGTTTAACTTTGCAAAACTTATAGTCAGTTAGGCTGTGAGCACTACTGTCAGGAAGTGGGAGGTTCTTAAACATCTCATCTTTATTGGGGGATAATTATCTATATGTTCAGCACAGCAGCTCCAGCGAGGGCTTCATGAATGGCCTAGTTTCAGATCCATGCTTTGTTCCCAAGGGGTTTTTCAGGAGGAAGCTCTTACTGAGATCTCTCCCGGAGAATCAAAAAGACCCCGCCTGGGTTCAGCTTTCCCAGCAGAGCGCTCCTGGAGGAACCGCCAGCCCCTCCCGCTCCTACGGCCTCTCATGAAACCGGAAGCACTTGCCCTGAGACTCCATGCAAGTGGCCTGAAGAATCCATTCATGAAGCAGAACACGCTGCACAGTAGGAATCTTTCCTCCAAAACCACTTGAGTGCCCACTGTGTGCCAGCCCTCGAGTGAGAATACAGAGAGCTAGGGTGGCCCTGGAAAGCAGCGGACTCAACCAGCAGTGCTGCCCTTCGCCAGAGATCCCGACCCGCACCGCACCTGGGCATGAGCCCGGGCTCACCGCAAGGCTTTCGGGAGGCCGCGTTGTGAGGCCGGCTGAGGCACTGGCGTCCCAAGTGTGGTTCCTCCACCATAACGCCTGCCGGTACCTCTCTTAGGGCGCCCCGCCCATCTGTCCTGCCAGGGTCTCTGCTCTCCGCGGGCCAGCTGGCCCTCTCCAGTCTGTCCAGTGTCAAAACTTGACCATTCAACCCTCCTCCCCTCCACACTCACATACACATACGTTGACCCCAAAACAAACGTTTGTTCAGAGCCCTGCTTTTTATAGCCCTGAGATGGTCGGGTATTATGTGCATTTTAATGGGATCGAGCATGAGATGGTGAGACGTTTGGTGGAGTTTGCTCGCAGCTAAACAGTCTGCGCGGGAGCCAGGAAGAATCCTAAACCCGAGGCCAGAGAGCTTGACCCCAGACAAGCCTGGTCCTCTCACTCAGGCTCTTCCCAGGACCCCGGCCCCGCGGGACAACGAGAACCGCGCGAGGTTCAGCAGGGCTCCGCTAGCCCTCCGCTGGCTTCGCACCGCCCTTGCTCACGAACTCGGAGGCCCGGTGGGAGTAGGGGGAGGTTGTGGAGGGGACAGACTAGGACGAAGTTGAAGGATCCTGGTCGTTATTCATGAGGCTTCCAACAGCATTGCACGTCAGGGAACAGGCTCCGCGCTAGGCACTCGGGCCACTGCCGGAGCAAGCGGTCCGAGCTGTCCTCGCAGAGTCCCTAAGCTCAGACAGCACGAGAGCAGGGCAGAGCTCAGTGTCACTTATCGCTGTGCTGAGGGGCCAGACGGTGGGATTTATCCTGGAGGGACTTTTCATCGCAGCTCCGCGGGAGGATCGCCTCGGAGAAAGCCCGAGACTGTAGGTGGAGACCTACAGGACACGGGGGACTTACGGGAGGTCTCCGTTAGCCCCCCCTTCTCTCACCTGCTGTGTCCTTGCGCGTACCTTCTCCCGTATTCCCCTAGAGTGTGTGCCTCCAGTTCACTTTCCCACAGTGCAGAGGGGCTGAGGTCCCCTGTAAAGTGAAGGAAGGCCGCGTCCTGGGTCTCCTTGGGGATCAGGGACCCTTGGAAATCAGAGAATTCCGCAGGTCACCTGAGTCCAGCACCTGCGCGGTGCAAGCGGGACGCCGGCGGACGCCAGAGGAATACGTGTGACACCTGCGAGGGGCGAATGCCAATTCCATTGACGCCTTTGCTAACTCGTGGTAAAGCTGGACTAACCCTCAGACCTGAGAGTCCTTTGACGCTGTGGGGGACACTTTGGGGCTACACCCGAGGTGGCTGGAGCTCCTGGGCGACCTCTGACCCCAAGCAGCCTTGTATCCTCCGTGGTTGCAGTCTCGAGGACCCCGGGCAGCAAGGTGTGGACGGCGGGACGCGGTGGTCCTGATTTGGCACCGTGGGCGCTGCCCGGCCACCCCCGCCCCTCCAGGCCCCGGGTGCAGAGGGCGGTAGCTCCCTCGCGCGTCTGTGCTTGTAGGTGCGTAAAAACCCCCGCCGGCACAGCTGGGCAGTGCACCGAGGGAGGCCTTGGCGCGCACAAGGGGAGCCATTCAAAAATGTTAATAAGCTTATTAAAATAAGCGGCTTTACTAGCTCTTGTTTTACTGCGTGCTGCCCACCCTCGCTTTCTGGTGGACCACGGGAGAGAACGCGCTGTGGCATTAGTATTTCTTCACCTTCTTCTTTTCCTCCTCCTCCTCCTCCTCCTCCTCCTCCTCCACACGTTTTCATCCAAAAACAAGGGACCCTCCGAAGCTCAATGGGCCACAGAGGCGGGTTAGCTTCAAGCCTCCTCTTTCCCAAGCGCGGCGGGTGAGGAGAAGATGTCGCGGAGGAAAAAGCTGGACTTTCCCAAACAGCTGACCACCCAAGGGAGACAAACAGAGCCCAGGGATAACCTGGAGGAGGCCTGGGGAGGTGGCAACTTAGGGGACCCGAATTCTTTATAAAAACAAAGCACAACAAAACCGCCCCCCAAACCTGCTCACAAAGGATATGGCACATTATTTAAAGCAGAAAAAGGTTTTGTCCTTTACCGCCACTCCAAGCCATTGGTGGTGTGGACTCCAAACACTACCCAGGAGCCTTAAAAGCTGCTCACAACGTTTTTGTGTGTGTTTTAAACAGAGATACGGAGAAGAGAAGTTAATTGCGTAAGATTCAGCAAGTCAGCGGCAGCGCTGCCTCCTGCCACGGATCTATAAGGCGGTTGAACCCGATTGAACCACTTCCCACCCTGGGGTAAGCGCTGGGGCTCAGGACCAAGTCGTAGGCAGCGCTGCTCAGCCCGGAGGCCCAAGTGTGGCGACGGGAGGAGGCCTGGCCAGGGACAGAAAGGACTCTCGGCGAGGCTCCCAGGCCTGCACGGCCTCCGCGCTGCATCCTCACGCCGGAAACTTAAGTTGCAGTTGCAGAAACGGTGGAGTTATGCGGGCGCTCACTGGAGACCGTGTGGCCTGTGCGGGTACCAAGCGCTCTGGACTCCGCGAGGCTCCAGTACCCTAACAGGGACTGTGGGTGGGGGCACCGAAGGAGAAAACCAAGATGCTTGTGGGATGAAGAGTGGATGAGAGCGAGGGCCTGAGGCTGGGACAGCGTATCACTCCCGCACATTCAGGAAAGCTGGAGGAGACGCTTGAGCCTGCGAGCGAGCTTACCTCGCAGGAGGCTCCAGGGAAGGTGATGCCCCAGCTCCCGCAGCTCTTGAGTATTCCCTCTGAACATGACACCCCAACAGGAACAGAGGCTGCTATCCGTGGCCTGGTGCACTCGGTTCAACTCTGGGTCTGCCAGAGAGGCCAGCTCATGCCTTTCCCCGCGCCCTGGTGCAAAAAGCTGCAATAGTAATAGCACCCCAGACGGGGTGCAGGGCCCCTTGCCCAGTTCTCACATTCGGGAATTGCCGCCCCCCCATTGGACTTTCCTTGTTTCCTTCATGGGAGGTACAGCCTCATATACACCCAGTAGGTTTGAAAGAAGTTCACAGTTCAGAATAGCCTGGAACCCCACCGGACCACCCCTGCTTCAGGGCCCTGGGAATCAATCTTCTTTTATAAATGCTTTAATGATTTGAACAACGCAGTTTCTGTTGAATAACTTCTATGTGTAACTACAGAAAAAAACTTTAATTTATTACATGATGTAACAATTTACAATATAACACACTTTTTTTTTTGCAACCCTGCTTTGGCATTTCTTCATTTTAAAAACATATTTATCAAGAAAATTGAAAACTGGTGGAGGCCCAGCTTCTCTACACCTGAGGACTCATTGAGTACAGGCCAGGGCACCTGGAAACCTCTGCCAGAGGCAGGAGTTTAAGGAAGATGGGTTCATCTCAGCTGACTCAGCACTGCCCAGAAGTTCATTATCATCATCATCATCAGCAGCACAGCAACAATAGCAAGTTCATACGGGCTGTACACTGTCAAATGGTTTTCAAACCACACTTGTGATCCAACCACCCCAGAACCAAACCTGGGGGAGGCCAGCTCTGACAGGCAGTCCACCCTTTCACCTCAACTCCTAGGTGTCTGAGCTTTGAGTGACCTTGACTCATCTCCATGGCCTGTGACTTTTGGGCAAGTCACATGCCTTCTTTGAGCTTCAGTTTCCCCATCTTTGAAATGGAGGTCTAGTCCACCGACTCAGGCCACCGCAGGAACTGGTATGGGACAGACTCAGGAAGCGCTTTTTCACATGTAATGCCCCAAATCAATGGAGTTATCCTTGCTGTTACTGTTGTTCTGTATTCTTTGGCTGCTCCTCCAGGCCCTCCTTGGATTAGGAGCCTGTGTTCCTGCTTCCTTCACCGCGGCTGAGGCCTCTGCAGTAGCCACGCACCACCAACCAGTGCAACAACCCACCCCTACAGGCCCTCAGCACTTTCCTACCTACAAGTCGCTTTCAAGGAGCTGAGTGTCTTGCAGTCCCCATGCAGCTCAGTGTGGTTCCCAGCTAAGATTGTTAGCAGGGGGAGGTTGGTGACCTGTCAGATTAAAGCCCCGTGGTGCCTGGACATGGCCTGGGCCATGGTGCCTTTTGGCCTCACTCCCTTGGGCTCGGGAGCTCCTCTAGTTTTTGGGGAACTGTCTAATCCTCCCCGCTGCTCAGGCTCTGTTGGCGATGGCTTCCTCCAGGCAGGGGTTGTTCTGTAAAACCAGGTGAACTCTGTGGACTCACAGGAGACCCAGTTCTACCTTTTCCTGGCAAACCAACAGAATGTGGGTGAGGCGTTGGCCTGGCTGGGACTGAGCTCTGGTGGCTGGTTTGGGAGTTAGAGTCACAGCATCCCCACCCCTTGGGACGTCTGCAGGCCTTGAATGAGGGCCTGCATTGGTGGGATGCTAGCTGTGGCATTATCATCCCTACCAGTGCCCATTCTCCCCGATGCCACCTCTCGCCAGCCTGTCAGAGGCATGGGGACCTGCATTTTAGCCCTCCTTGGACCTTCTCCAAAGAAATCAGATTCACCGCCTCTCTCCTCATTTGCTAGATCGGCCTGGAAGGCATTTATTTTCAGAACGGAACCCATCCTGTACTCTCCTTGCTTGGTCCAACTTTTCCAAGATACTCTGTGGGTCTAGAGCCCCTCAAACCCCGCACTTGCTGGGAGTGAGATTCAGCTCGGTATGGCCAAGGCAAAAACTGAGAGGCTGTGGGGTGGGAAGGGAAGGTTGAGGTACTTACACACACACAAACACACACAAACACACGCACACCAGGGATCTATGGCAGTCCATGGGTCCCAAATCTGCAGCCCATTGGGATCGATTTCATTGTGAGTCACAGCGAGTTCCTCTCTCTTTCCCGGTCATTCCTTCTGCCTTAGTTTACCCTTCTCAGTGTGTGGGTCCCCAGTGGTCCCCAAAGCCAGCTCTGAGATTCGCTAAGGGCCGAAAGGGACTGAGAAAGATGAAGCGTTCAGAAGTGCAAAGGACTCAGGCGGCAGCTGCTCTGCGGAACCAGGCCCGGAGGAGGCCGGCAGGGCTCCGCACAGAACCCGGGAGAAGGGATCCCCTGGGGCGGGGAGCAGGACCAACTGTTTCTCATCTTTTACAAAAAGGGCGCGGATGTAAGTGCAGAAGGGAAAGGAAATGAAAATAGTTACACTGCAAATTTCCAACAGGAGCCCGTTTGCGGCGCGGGGCCCAGTAGAGACACCCGTCTTGGGTGGCGAAATGAGGTGGGAAACCCTCGGAATCCAGGCTGGAGGCAGGAGCCACCTCGGGCGCCCAAACTCGGATCTCAGGGCGCTCGCGCCAACGCCAGCCACGGGGCGGTTCGGAGCGAAACTGCAAGAATCCGGGTCAAATTGAATTCGTTTGAGTCATTCTCCCCGGCTTCTCTAGCCTGCCCAGCAGAATTGGCCTGGGCAGGGAGCAAGAGGGCGCCGCCCGGCCTCCTCGGAAGAAATTCCTCAGTTCTTTTGACTCCACATCCGCAAGGATGGAGCATAAACTGCCCTCCTAGGACGCAGCCACAACCAACCGCCAGTTTCAGAAGGGGAAAAACACCGACCCCCCCCCCCCCCCAAATCAGCAGTGGCGACCTCTGGAGAGAGGAAGGGAGGAGATTCTAGCATTATCGGAAATGTTTTCTAAAAAAAAAAAAAAAGCATTCATGAATAAGAAATTCAAATGGGATTCTTAAGCACGTCAGAAAGAAACAAAATGATTGCAGGAGCCATTTGGAAGGTAGTTGGACTTGGGGACGCGGATGTGCACGTCCCGAGGGCCTGTGTCTTGCCTTCGCGTTCCTGTTTCCAGAGGCGGGAACCGTTTTTTAAAGGCTCATGGGGACTCTCCGCTCCGCCGAGAGGCTGCAGACGCCAGGCCGAGGCCTTTGGGGTACCAAGGCCCGGGGGTCGCGAGGCGGGGTGAGGTCTGGGGCAGAGGAGGAAGGCGGCTCGGCCCTTCCGCTCCGGGTGAAATTGAAAGTAGCCCGGGCCTGGTCTCGGCGTTTCCCGGCCCGGGCAGTGCACCGGGGGCCTTGGCGCCTGCCGTGTGGCGTTAACCCTTCCTCGTTCGCCCGGCCAAAGTGAGAGGAGGGTAACGGAGGGCATTTTGCTCTGGTGGATCCGTGGCACTCTGAAGACTCTTGGGACGCAGGCTAACAACTAACCTTCGCCCTGCCATCCTCTGCTCCCCCTTTGTGCTTCTATGAGGGTCAAATGACGCCGGGCCCTTGAGTGGAAGCGTCATTTGCACCCGGCAGAGGTCAAAGCGCAGGTGACCCTCCCGGGAGACACCTTCTTATCGCCTTGTTCGCCCCCAATCATTCCAGAATCTCAGCGAGAGTGTTAGCTGGCCCGTTCTCCAAACACAATAAAACCAGAATCCCTTAGACAAACACTCGGGAAATGGACAGCGGAGAGGGTGTGGGCAGGTGGAGGGGTCAGCAAGTTAGGGTGAGGCATGGAAATTGTTGCAGGTTCAGTTGTGGACTCTTCCTGGACCCTGAAACCAATGCCCACGAGAAAAGGGGGAGTCCTAGGGATCCACTCCCGATTTGGTGGGATTCATCTTTGGCTCCTGCCAAGTCCCGGGAATCGCGCCTCCCTGAGCGGCGCAGGTTTACACGCCTCCTGCAGGTGGGCAGCAGGGCCGCTTCCGCGAGGGGAAGGCGTGCTGGGTCCGGGGTTGGGAAGAGGTTGGGAAATTGAACCCCAAATATTTCCATGTTACTGGTTACCCCAAAGCCGGGTGGAGAGGGGCTCAGAGAAAACAAGGCGTCCAGAAGGGCATGTTAAACTAAAAGTTTATAAATTAAAGGGGAAAAAATACAGCCAAAAGAGCTTCCAAACTTCACAAATCTTTAAAAAGTTAATAGTTGAGTTGAGTGCACAGTGCCCTTAAGGAGGCGAAAAGCGGCGAGGTTGACACGAGGTTGACAGGATCACCTGCCTTAGGGGCGAGGTCAGGGATGGGAGAGTCCTGGGTCAGGACGCAGCAGTGGCGGAGAGTGGACAGGAGAGACAAGGGCCCGGCGGCCGAACTGCGGAGGACATCCTCGAAAGGCAGGACACGGGTATTCACATTGAACACGAAAATAACCGTCATTTGAATACAAACAACTGAAAAGTGCTACAAGTTTTAACCTCCTTAAAAAAAAAAAAAAAGAGAGAAATAAAGAAAACTGTCTGCTGACTGCCGGGTTTGCTCTCTCCCTGTCCAGGGACTCCCAGGAGCGTCTCCTTGTTGAGGCCCTGGACTTCGAAGAGGAAAGATCAGCGGAGCTGCCCTGTGCTCAGAGGCTTCTTTCCTTACATTCAGCACCCAATAGGGCGCCCTCACCCGAGGTCTGACACCGGGGAGGGATGGGAGGAGGGTCAGGAAACCAAACCCTTCACGGGTCAAACCAACCCCTGGCCTGGGGTTTCTAGGGGCTGCCAGGGTTTCGCAGCCCTTTATTACAAATGCAATTTCCAAAAATAATAGATATGTAGATACACATAGATTGGTAGCATGGATACCATGAACTAGTGTGGCCTAGCGCACGAAGCTCCTGGCAGGCCTGAAATTCAGGGGATTCAGGCTATGTGGTCTCCAGGAGTTCTCTCCACTCCGGGGAAACTTCATCCCCAAGAAGATACAATCCAAATCAACGCTGTCGTGATAATAAATAAAGTCTAAGGGCTTCCAGGCAAGTGGCGGGGAGGGCAGGGCCCCTAGGCCACAGGGTGCCTCTGTTCAAATTGGAAAAAGGCGCCCCCTCCGGGCAAACTCGGTCCCGTCGCCAGGGCGCACGACCTGGATTGCAGAACCAGGACTGGATTTCATCCTCCACTCGCCCCCTCGGCTGGGCGCCCTGTACAAAGCACGACCTGCACAGCCATCAGCGGCCTTCTGGAACTGGGAGCTGGGATCATGCTGCCTCGCCCCAGGCCGGCTCACTGGGTGCCCGCGGCAGCCGCACACGTGGAGAGTGCCCAGCCGGGGAGGCAGTAGTAAGGGTAATAGTAGGAGGGCTGCAGTGGCAGCAGTGAGGGTGGCCGCAGCACCTCGCCGGGCAGGTACTGTCTCTGGTCGTCGCGCACCAGCACCTTCACCGCCACCTTCTTGGCCGCGGGCGCGGAGGCCAGCAGGTCGGCAGCCATCTGCCGGCGCTTGGTCTTGTATCGACGGTTCTGGAACCAGATCTTCACCTGCGTCTCGGTGAGCTTCAGCGACGCTGCCAGGTCGGCGCGCTCTGGCCCCGACAGGTAGCGCTGGTGGTTGAAGCGGCGCTCCAGCTCGAAGACCTGCGCGTGGGAGAAGGCGGCCCGCGAGCGCTTCTTGCGTGGCTTAGGCGCCACGGGCTCCTCCTCCTCCGCGCCGCCCGCCGGCCCAACGCCACTGCTGCCGCCGCCCGCCCCGCTACACAGCGCTGGCACGCGTGCGCCTTCGGGTCCGACACTGTCGTCCTCTGCCCTCGGGCTGCGGTCGCCTTCGGATCCCAGAGGAAACAGAAAGAAGAGATGGTCAGCGCCGCAGAGGAGTGTGATCCGGCCTCAACTGCGTAAGTGGGGGTTGTGAGGGGGGTGGGGAACGGAAATGTCCTTGGGTCCCACCAGAGTGGTGGGGAGTGCCTAGAAGCCCCGGTTTTTGGACAAAGCCTCGGAGCCCTCTTCCACTCACTTTCCCTCATCTAGGCCTGTCGGGTGAGGCCAACCGGCTCAGCCGCTGTACCGACGCTGTGCGGCCCAGGTCCAGCTCTCTGACCTGTCTGGGCCTCAGGCTCCCGTCCGTAACTACCTAACCCGATCATCCTCGAAAGCCTTCTCAGCTCTCGTAGCTGAGCCCTGGGGTTCTAGATTGCGTTTCTGTTTGCCTTTTTGGGTTCACCAGCCTCCCCACTCTCGCACTTACACATACATGTTCTCGCAGCACACATGCGTAAGCTGCACGTAAAGGAAACGTGGAAGGACAGATACTGGAGACAGAGGTATTGGGGGGAGGTCTTCCGCCTCCAACCACCCAGAATTTCTGCGAGAGATGTGCAAAGGGCTGCTCCAAGGCCTTGGGTAGACTTCTTCCTCTCTCTTCGAAAGGAAATTAGACAAAGGCTGGGTGTTGGGGGCGACAAGGGCAGGGTGTCTCTGCCTTGAGTCCTTGGATCCAAATCTGACGCCAACTCCTCGGCCTCTTCCGTGCTCTGGCCACAGCGCCCTAGCATAGAGGTCCAGGGCTCTGGCCGCTGGCAGACACCATTTCTTGGGGCCTGAGTGAGGCCTACAGCGGCGTCCACCCGACCAGGACAGACCTGGGGTTCTTTCTGACCAAATGACTTGCTAGCCTTTGGCTGAGGAGGTCGCTCTCCCTGCTAAGTCTGGGATGGCCTAAATCACAGCCCCCCCTTCCCCCCCTTAGCTGCTGCTGGGTTTGCCTCCAGCTCGTGGGTCCTCAGCCCAGAGCAGTTTTCCAGGCCCTGGGGTCTGGGAAAGCTAAACAAACCCTCTTCTCAAAGTCCAGGCTCAGCAGATCCTCGGCCTCCGGGCCACTGGGAGATGACCCTCATTACCTGTCCTTGAGCTGCGGGCCTGCCCTGGGACCTCCAGACCTGAGCACCTCTGCTCTCTAGGCGAGTGCCAGGGCACTGGGTACCCCAAGTCTCTGGGCCCCTCGCTTCCCCCCCTTAACTGATTTTGGGGATTTGGAGACAGACGGCCGAAGACACTGGCGATGAACTCAAATCCAGGCTGCAGTGTTTCCCTCCCAGCCCCGTCTGGAGGTCGTCTCAGGCCTCGCCCCAGGACGCAAGGCTCGGAGGACTCTCTCACGGTCTTTCAGGCTCAGTTACTGGAGGGTTAGAGCAGCCCGCGCCAGAGCGCAGAGCTTCGGCTCAGGGTTAGTCCCTGGGCCCCAGGGGCAGGGTGCTCTCGACAGGCCCACCCCTCTCCACCAAGTTGACCTCCTTGCCCAGCCCCTCAGCCCGGCCCCCTTCCCCGGGAAGCCTCAGCGAACCTGAGACGCTGGCGGACATCTCGCTGTCGCTCTGGCCCGCGGCTTCCTCGTCCAGGTCCTTGGCGGCGGGCAGCTCGCAGACCGGCTGGATGAGGCCCAGGGTCCCTCCCGCACGGCTGGTCCGACTGGCCCTCGGCGCGTCCGCGCAGCGCCGTCCGCCCTCGTTCTCCTCGCTCAGCGCGGAGTCGGAGTCCCAGCCGCCCGGGCTCTCCGCGGTCCGCCCCGCAGCGGTTCTAGTCCCAGCAGGCGACGCCAGCAGAGAGTCCTCGGCGCCGACCAGCGCGCCCGCGTCTGTCTCCCCAAAGAGCCGCCAGCAGCAGACCGCGGGCGCCCCAGCCACTGCTACCGGTGTGCCCCCGGGTACCGGGCGCCCCTCCGGCACGGGCAGTACGCCTCGCTCCTCTTTCTTGTTGAGGATCGCCTGGATGGAGAAGGGCGTCAAGGTGTTGGCGCCGCGCACAGCCATCTGCGCCGCGGGCAGGAGCGGCCGGCCAGCCGGGCGGCTGGGGCGCCGGGCAGCTCCGAGCTGGACGGAACGCGCGGGCCGCCGCAGCGCGAGTGAGCCCCGCGCGCGAGGCCCCTGAAGCCCACTCCTGCGCGGTCCAGTAGCCCCCGCCCCGCTCTGGCCCGGGATCAGCGCCGACCCTCACCCCTACTTCCGAGGCTCACCCCGCTCGGAGACCCCCTCCCTCCCAACCCAGCGCCAGACGCCCTCCTTTCGCAGCTCCGCTGAATTATCTCATCGCCTAGCGCTCTGAGGGGCGGGCCGGGGTCGGCCCCTGGGAGGACGTTGGGGGAGGATCCGCGGGGGCCCCTCCGCGGCTGCAGTCCCCTCCTTAGCGCCTCCGGAGCGCAAGACCCGAGTCACTTTTTCTTTGCGCCTCCGTCTCTTCCTCGCCTGCAGGATTTAGCTCCTGCCTGGTCCTCTCCCTTCCCTGCTGGGCCCGCTCTTCCGGAGCCCACCCCCGGCGGCGGCGGCGGCGGCGGCCGTTGGATTCCGAGAGACGCGGGGCACCTTTTTTACCCCCTGCCTTGGTTTTATCTGTTTCTTCTCTCTTTCCTTCCCCAGCGTTCCACCGTACCCCCCCTCCCGCTCGGGTGTCATTCCTCACTGCTGAGTGACAGCCGCAGGCCACGCCCCTTCGCTGGGCTGTCCCGGGCGATCCCGGCAGCCCATTGGCTGGCTTCTGCTCTGAGACGTTCACTTTAACAGACAAAACTGAACTCGTTGCGCGGAGAAAGTCAGGGTCTGACTTAACCCCTTTCCTCCCAAGTCCAGCAGCAAGGAGGCCCCAGACACGCTGCCCGAGAAAGACCACGGTTCTGACCTTTGTGGATGTATCCACCTATTACCGCGCTTCTGGGAAAATCCAAGATAACGCAGTTTCATAAATCGCGCTCGTAGCTTCTGCTGTCTAGAAAGGTTCATAAATACAAAGAAAATGCTTCTTTCGTCCCTTTAGAATTTAGCGGCTCTTCACTGCTAATTCTTTTCTCTAAAATAATCAATTAAAATCACGATTATTTTTCTTTTCTCTCCGTGTTTTATTTGATTTGATTTCTGCACAGGAATTGAAAAGAAAAAATATGTTCAACTTAGAACTAAACTCAGGCGAGAAATGGGAAGGCATCTTTAGGAGAATTTCTGGAAATTGCGAGATTATTCCCTGGACTGTCAATACTGAATTTAATTGGAGATAAATTTTGCACCAGGAAGAAAAGAAAAGAAAAAAGAAAAGAAAAAAAAAGCACCTCTTTCAATTTGTTCTTTAAATATTCTGTTACTTGTGAGTTGAATAAGATTTGAAGATATGTAGTTGTTTAAAAGAATTTCTAGGAATTACCATAGTAATGATCCTGAAGTGACATTAAATGCTCCTAAAAAAAAGTAACACATTGTTTTCTGTAAGAGAGGAACCAAGCTAAGAAACACAAATCTTGTGGGTATATCAAAACATTTGTTACTTATTTATGTTGTTTATTTTTAAATAATTTTTTTTCTCCAGTAACATGCTTTATTGTTTTCCATAAATTTTGCCAGAGGTTTAACTTAACACCAAATACACAACTTGAGCCATTAAATAAGTTTAAAGAACTGTGACTTTAATTTAGTAAATTGCGGGGACTGTTGTTTTTGGTGTCACTAAAATAATATTTCCCCTGTTCCTTCCTTTCTGGCGGTTCTTGTTCTGCACCCCACGATGGAGCACACCCACTATTCACAGTTTGCAGGCTCAGTGCGGCTTTGCAACCCCTCGGGCTTCCAGCACGTCAGCCCCACGACGCTTTTTTGCACCCCAAATACACAACAGCGCAGATCCTGTACTGTGTTTGGGGGGAAGGGATTCACTTGAAGAGGTCATTGCCCTTTATAGCTCTTTACAATGACATCAGTTTTTGAGAAAAAGGTGTTTGAATTTGGTGTCAGTATCAGGCAAGTGTAAGAACCAGACGCTCTTCAGGCAGGAGAACAGAACAGAATGTTTACTAGGTTTCAAAAGAAAGCCTGTCCTTTCCTTCCTCTCTGACCTTCATTTATTCTCTAAATCACCCCTCCCCCCCACCCTAAGCAATTTGTTGTTACTCTCTGGGGTCAAGTCGAGGAGGAGGTTGATCCAGGTCGCCCAGATGGTGAGAGATGGGCAGGTGTGCACTGCGTCGCAGACAGCTATCCCTTTGTGGGGTTTGGACTTTGGGTGGACAAATAATAGAGTGAATCAGGACACCGCTGACAGGCAGAGTTGTTTTGGGGTTGAATAACCGAGTATTGGAGTAAGTTTGGGGGTTATCCAAAGACTTGCTAAGTTACCCCCCGTTTTTTTTAAAGAACCCCAAATCAAACTAGGATATAGCCCTTGACATAGGCTCGGGCAGAGGTGTTCAAAGCATGGAAAGTTCTGGTTCGGAGATTTTGCGGGCACGGGGTGCAACAGAGGGCGGCATTCCGAGTCCAGGAGGCGCGCAGCCCGGGAGGCTCGTGCCCTCGCGGGCAGCGGCCGCAGCCGGGCGATCTTGGGGTCTGCTGAACGGCTGCGGGCAGGGCCGGGAATTGGGTGCTGGCCGAGCGTGAACACCAGGGTCTGGAAGCTCCTCCTAAGAGGGGGTTGGGTGGGGATGGAAAGGATTTGGGGGCCGGGGAGCAAAGGTGTGCGGATGCACCGAGATTTCCCCCGGTACGTGCAGATTCAAGGTCGGCGAGTGGGAGGTGTGCGGGCAGGGCTCAGCAGGTCAGCGCGGAACGCAGGTCGGAGGATCGACGGTGACAGGGACGCATCCGCAAGGGCGCGGGGACCCGGCCTCCAGCTCACTGAGGGCGATTGGCTCCGCGGTGGCCGCGAGCTCCTGGAACCCGCGGCTGCCGGACGGCGCCTGGAGATCGGTCGGCGCAGTGCTTCGGCTGCACGGGCCCCGCGAGTCGGCGGAGCCAGGGGGCCCGGACGACCCGCCAGGCTCCGAGTAGGCAACCAGTTCGCTCCGCGCGGTGCCTTCCTCCTCCGACCCTCGCCAGGCTCTTTCCTAGTCTTTTCCCGTCCTCTCTTCCGTCCAGCTCGCGGTCTCCTTTTCTTCCTCCTGCGCGCCCCTTACGTGCCCCCAGAACCACCCGGGGCGGGGTCCGAGGCGCTGGGCGGTGAGGCTTTTCCCGGCCGCGGCTGGAGCGTGGGTCCGAGTGGGAGGGCCGAGGGGACGCACCGGGAGAAACATCGGCTCTCGGGGCGCGCGCCGACAGTTGTCACCGCGCGCTGCGCCCCTGCCGCCCTCCACCTGCGCCTTCGGAGGTCCTTCGTCTTCCAGGGAGGAGCTGCCATCTGTGCTCCAGAGGGCCCGAGGGCGCGCGCCAGGGGCTGCTGCACAGTGGGAGGCGACGCTGGTCTTGTCTCAGGCACTGATGACCTTGACTGAAGACACTGCCTTTTCTGGGCCACAGTTTCCAGTCCTTTAAAACGAAGGCTTGTACCTGGTGCCCTCCCAGACCGCTGCTGAACAGCGCGAGCTGGTGGGCGGGGAGGAGACTACGGTGCAGGCTCTCGGGAGCCAGGTCCGGGCAGAGGCCGCACGGAGGACGGACCATCTGTTCCCATCGGCAGGCTCCGAGGGCGCTCCGAGCATCCCAAGCGCCAAAGGACTTGCCACTTTCCCGCCAGCAGGCACCAACCAGCTCCTGAGTTCCCAGGTCACCCGTTTCCAGACGCCAGGGTTTGTCACACACGTGGTCCGCGTCTGTCAGTCAGACTGCGCAGAGAAGCATTACTATAGGCCGAAGTTGTTTTACATTCAAACAAATGCTGCTCCCAGCAGCGGTCCACGAGCCACAGCCTACTGTTTTATTTAATCTCCACAACCTGGAGGTTGTGGTGAGTGCAAAACTTTATTATCCTCACTGTACAGATGAGGAAACAGAGTCAATCACATGGTTTCAATGACTTGACCGTCAGGAAGTGGCTAAATCAGGATTCAAATCTGTCTAATGTCAGTCCTGTTGGGTTTTCTACTCCAATCGGGTTTTCTCTTAAACCTTCAGGCTTATTCTTATCAAATGTTTCTCCTTGTCTTCCTGACCCATTTCAGTGGACTCATTCATCAGAAAAGGAGCCCAGAACTGAAGGATCTGAACCTAAAGCTTGTTATAGGGAAGGAAAGAAAGACCATTATTATAATCAATAAACTAAACCGTGCATAGAGGGAGGCAGCCAGGTGATGGAAGTTCGTTGGGTTCAGAAGTCTGGGAACCTGGGTTTGCTCGAGGCCCTGGGATGCAGGGATATGACTCACAGAAGACGTCTCCTTTTCCGAACCCCAGTTTTCTCACCTGTGAAAAGCCAGAGCTGAAGATCACTTCTCAGGTTTATAGAGTGAAGTACGGTCTCGCGAACCCGCCTGCGTACAGTGGGGGACGAGCGCCACCTAGCGGGCAGCTTTGTGGGAGGTGTGGCACGCTGATCAAGGGAAGCACCAAAAACAATGTTGGTTTCACAAAACAGAAAGTTTTTGTTGTTAGTTTTATGTCTCCACAGTCTTACGTTATGAGATCTAGTAGCGAAGGTGTTCCTTTGAAAAGACTCATGCAGACACAGTCGGGACTCCCACTGAAAACTCAAGATGGGGCTGGGCAGGGACAGGTAGGGATCAGTTCTAGAACCCAGGTGGCTGCAGTGGCGGGTCCTCCTCTTGGCCTAACACGTCTTTGATTTCTCTGTGCTGGCTCCTTGGCTGCCTTTGTGAGTGATCCACTCAGGAGCCGGCTGGATGCTAATTTAGGGCACAAGCAGGCTGTATGCTTTATTGGAGTTATAGGGAAGTTTTTCAGCTCTTCATTAGACTAATTGGGATATTTCACCCTAAACATCAGAAAGTTCAGGCATCACAAGCAAGCCTGTCTGGTCCCTCAGGTTTTAGCTCATTTGGGTTGTCTGTGGGTGGATGATGGTGCTATTTCTTTTTTTCTTTGCTTTTGTGGGAGGAAGTTAGGAGGAGGAGAAGGTTTCAGTGGATACACAGAAAGATGTTATGTGCAGTAGCTCTTGTTGAGTTTGAGATGCTTGTAAAATTCAAAGCAAGTCTTCTGGATGTTACCTTTCTGAGTCTAAGTAACTATTGAGGGGGCAGTCAAGGTGTTATGCTAAGGTCTCCTTGCAAATTTTCCCAACTAAATTCCCTTCCTCTAGTCTCTCCCTTTCACTCATTTTATCTTCAACCATTTTTTTTCCCTGGGTGCCTACTCTGTCTCAGGTGCTGTTCTAAGCTCTGGGGTTCAGGGCTCCCTAAGGCACTACTCTCCATAACTAACATTGCAGTGGTGGAATGGACAAAACATCAGGCAATGGAGGTGCTACAAAAAATTAAAGCAGAGTGGCTGGCAGAGGAGATTTGGGCTATTTTGATGGAGTGAGATTTAAAGCTGACGGAATATAGAGGAAGAGCTTTTCAGACAGAGCGAAGAACTGGTGCAAAGGGCACAGAGTAGGAACGATTGTAGTGCCATCTGGGACCCAACAGGATGCTCCTGGGACTGGAACATGGTGGGGGAGGGCAGAGTGGCAGGAGTTGGGGTCCAGGAGGCAAGTGGAGGCCAGACTGTGCAGGGTTCCATAAGCCACAGTAAGGAGCATGGACTTCATTCTAAGCTTTATGAGAAGTCACAGGATGTTTTTAAGCAAAGAATTGACTGAATAGGATTTACATCTGAAAAGGATCCCCCTGGCTGTTGTGCAACAGGAAGCTGGTGGCGAAGGCAAAAGGGGAATCATGGAAATCTGTTGGGAGCTACCGAGTCCGAGCCAGAGGTGACGGCAGCTTCTATTGGGTGGTGCTGGGGATGGAGGGAATGGCCAGGTGTGGCATTGATTCTGGTGGTATTTTACATTGTGGTAAAATATACATACCATAAAATGTACTCCTTTAACCACGTTGAGTATGCCGCTCAGTGGCGTCAAGTACATTCACCTTGTTGTGCAACCATCACAACCATCCCTCTCCAGAACTTTTTTCCCCAAAACTGAAAGTCATTGATCTGAACCCACGAAAGCACAACTGCGCTTGCTGGAGTGTGAGCATGAGTGTGAGGGACATTGGCTGGAAAGAGGAGTGGTCATAGGTTTGGGAACTCAGTCAAGACTTCAGAGGTGCTCAGGTTATCAGGGACACCCAGGTCAAGGGTGATGGTGATGGTGGAGGTGCTGATTACTGGAGGTGCTCTTCTGCCCTAGTCTCCCCAATTCATAACACAGAAAAGTGCATTTATGGTGTTCCTGTGAACACCTGCCCCCAAACCCTTGGCCTCCGTTTCTCCACCTACCTGCCGTCCGCACTGTTCTTGACTGTGGAGATCCCACGCGTTCTCACAAAGGACACAGAAACAAGAATCTGTACTATTTTCTTTTTTAATTTTTCTTTATTGATTTTAGAGTGAAAGGGAAGGAGAGGGAGAAAGAGAGAGAAACATCGATGAGAGAGAACATCAATTGGCCGCCTCCTGCATGTCCCCCATTGGGGATCAGGCCCACAACCTGGGCATGTGCCCGGACCGGGAATCAAACCAGCGACCTCTGGGTGCAGGGTCGATGCTCAACCACTGAGCCACAGCAGCTGGGAACATGTACTATTTTTAAAAGATATTTTTCTCCATGGCCAGGCTCAGCTCACGCGTTCCTGTAGTTCTGAGTCCTTCTGGGACTCTCTCCTCCTACCTGCTGTGAACTTTTCTCCCGGAATCCAGGAAGATCAAGGGGAAATCTTTGTTCTTAATTAAACCAATTCCCCTGGGCAAGTTGCCACCTGCTGATGATAAACAAAGATGATTCCAAAGCGTGGCTTTCTTAGCGTAGCGGTTCCTAAATTACAGCCATTGGTAGACCTCTTTGCACACAGTCTTCCATCTTTGTGTGTCCACCTAGATCACTGTTCACTTAACATCTTTATGTAAATGATTATTGTTTGCACTTAAAGAACCATATTTTCAAAAGAACCTTTGGCCCTGGCCGGTTTGGCTCAGCGGTTAGAGCGTCGGCCTGCGGACCAGAGAGTCCCAGCTAAGGGCACGTACCTCGGATGCAGTTTTGTCCCCAGCCCTGGTTGGGGTCGTGTGGACGGCAACTACTCAGGGTGTCTCTCTCACATCCATGATTTTCTCTCTTCTCTCTCCCTCCCACTCTATCTGAAGATAAATGCAAAAAAAAAAAAAAGACCTTCCTATAAAGCACATAAGAATAACATACGTGCATTTACATATGAATGTATAAACAAATGGAGCACCACAGATAATCTTACCACATATGACCTTAAACATATATGTAGTGCTGCTCTGACCAGTTTGGCTCAGCGGTTAGAGCGTCGGCCTGCGGTCCAGAGAGACCTGGGTTCGGTTCCCGCTAAGGGCACGTACCTCGGTTACCTCGGTTGCAGTTTGTCCCCGGCCCTGTTTGGTTGTGTGGGTGGCAACCACTCGATGTGTTCCTTTCACGTTGATCTCTCTCTCCCCCTCCCCCACTCTATCTGAACAAAAAATGGAAAAATGTCCTCAGGTGAGGATAAAAAAAAATTGCTTACATTTAAAAACAAAATATATATAGTGCTGATAAAACAGTGTTAGTAAACTAGCTAGAGGCAGTGGGATACCAAAGGCTGGGGCCTGAAGTTGCTCTGTTCTAAGGACAGATGGACAAGGGCTAGACAGAGTACAGCATGCAGCACTGACCTGAGACTTTCTGACATACCCTGTAAGACCAGAAAGGCGCGGGCCCAGCAGAAATGTGCATACATACAGTTCACCGAAAGACATGCCGGAATGCTCAAAGCTGTGTGTATGTTCTCTTTTCCAAAACCTGGAACCTGTTCCAATGCTCATTCCGAGTAGAATGGGTAAGTCAGGCGTGATCTACTCACAGACTAGGATGCTACACAGCGATGAGAATGAAAGGCCAGATAGCTACATGCAGCCATCTGGATGGATCTCATAAACGATGTAGTTTAAGTGACTCACTGGGTGTCCGCAGCTGCGCATATTTGCCTAGAATGAGCCTGGCGCATGGTACGCTCTCAGCAAATCTTATTGAATGGATGGTCTCGTTTTATCCTCACACCACCCTCTGAGGTCAGTGGCACAGGTACGGGGACTTTCTATCTACAGATGAGGGACCTGAGACATAGAGAGGCCAGTGAGTTATTCAAGGTCACCAGAGCACAGCCACGACACCAGGATGCCTGTCTAACAGCTTGTCCTGTGGACCACGCTGGCCCCCCCTCACCTTCAGGTACACCATGATTCCCTTCGCCTTTTAGCACAAATAACATATTTCAGTTTCTTTTGTTGCTGTTAAATCATTCTGCAAGGCCTAACTTGGAGATGTTTATTTCCGTCATGGGATGTTTTGGACTGGGCTTGGAAAGGGCCAGAAAGCTGTGCTTTCAGAGAAAGGGACTGGGGGGTGGGCTGGGGGGAAGCATACTGGAGAGATTTATGTCCAGGAATTACAGCGACCTGTCATTCTGCCTGAGGAAGTGTGGCTCGGAACCGGAAGGGGGGGGCACAGGATACTGTAGTAGCTCATGGGCTTAATGGAATGTCAAGTGAACAGATGGGACCGACTGTCCTGGGAACTGTCAAGGCAAGAAGCCTGAGGGGTCTTCGGTGAAATCCCGACCCAGACGCAGGTGAGCTGGGGCTGGGACACGTGCTCCTCTAGACTCAGAGAGGGTGCCCAGTGAAACCAAGTCATTTTTCTAGATCAATCTGTGTTTAGGTCAGAAGGAAGTAGAGGTCTGGGGGTTAAGGGTATTATTGAAACATGGATTTCACCTAAAGGCTAGCTTTGCTTTTTAATTTTAAGAATCCAAGATGACCAATTATATCCTTTTAAGCTCCAAGGATGTTTACTGGGGAAAGAATCTTTTTGAAGGACCAGCAGACCCCAGAATGACAGGGATGAAATTAACAACAACGTTTGAGGGTAAACAGAGACCACAAGCCAAAAATAGGAAAAGTTCTTGTTGAACAGTTCCTTTTGGATGAAAAAAAAAAAAGTGAGTTTTACTATTTCGAGTGAGAATCACTGAAAACTGACAAATTGGTTTCCGCAGATAAAAACAACTCGGAGCTTTGATGGTAAACTCATTTCGAAAAGATGACATTTTAAAAAGAGCATGGACCAGATTCTGCAAGTGGTCCCAGGGAAGGCATTTTTCAGACGCTAACGGAGAGACGGATCCTTCAGGAGATATAAACGGAGTGAATGAAGACATGCTATTTCCACAGAGGGTTTGAAAAATGCCTGTGGACTTGCCGTTTTAGAAAGCCTGGCATCATGCACATGCTGGGCGTTACACACTCAAACTGCACACTCAGAGCACACGCTGAGCTGAGGAGGGAAGACGGGAAATCCGCAATCACAGTGGTTCTTGTACGGAAATCTATGTGTGCAGAGGAGGGTGGGATGGATGGGTGCGGGTGGGCAGGCTCGTGGGTTGTGCCCATTATTAAACTGTGATCTCTCCACTCCAGCCCAGACACCTCTGCTCTGCTTGGTGGTGCTCATGGGACCCTGCCAACCCCAGTTCTCCTGAGCGGCTGGCTCTCAGCTTAGGCAGGTGGGCACACTGCAAACGACCAGAGGCTTGAGTTTCAGAAGGGACTTGCTTCCTTTGCTTGTCCACCCTTCCTCCCGTTGGCATCCCCAGCACGGCTCTGCCCCCGCGGTGCCCGCTGCCTGCAGCTGCTGGGGCTCCAGCTCCCCAGCCCTCCAGAACAAGCCACAGTGTCCCGTCCAGGCTGCAGACCCGCAGCACCCTGCCCGGGCCTGGGTCCCCGCTCTGCGCAGTGTCTCCTCCCATCGCCTCCCTACCTCAGGCTTCCGGTGTGTTCCCCAAGCCCAGGTGACGGTTGCTTGCTGAGGTCACTGTGTGTCACATCACATTGCCCTTTATTTTATTTTATTGTTTATTATTTTTTAATTGTTGGAAGTATTACAGATGTCCCTCTTTCTTCCTCGTTGAGTCCCTCCTTCTTGCTCCCACCTCTCCACTCTTCCCAGCCCAGTGTTCGTGTCGCTTGGCTGTGCGTATATGCATGGAAGATCTTCGGTTCATCTCACCCTTTAACAGCAGCTGGGGCCCATTCCCAATATTAAATCATGTGTTAAAATAATTGATGTGTTTTCCAGCAGCTGAGAGCACCATGGCTGAGACAAGGTCACAGTGGCTTCGTGTGACAGAGTAGGAAGAAGATGGTTGGCCACAGGCCTGCCGTCCAGCAGTGAGGGGTGCCCGGCGGAGGCAGAAAGTGACCTGGGCTAGAAATTCTTGTTCACTGTAAAGTTTGGCCTTTAGCAGGAGGTGCCTGGTCTCTCCAGAACTACTTATCGCAACAACACAAGACACAGAGAAAAGCCCTCGGAGTCTATTGATGTATGAGGCGTGGCTACGATGTATGGGGCACAGCTCCCCGGAAACATCACACAGGCTGTGTAACCACCTGAGCAGAAATGGCCCACCCTTGTCAGGCTTCCGTCTGTGTATGGAGCTGTGGGTATTCTTCAGCGGCTTCGTGAGGCAGTCTGAGCATGTGTGTGTGGGTGAGAAAGACCCAGGGAAGCAGGTCGCTGCTCGGAACTCTATGCCGCACTTGGGCCAGCGACTACTTACAGCCTTGGAGTCAGTAGTGAAGCTTGATGCTGGCTGCGATCTCTCATTCATGATTCCTAGCTGTTGCAGAGGCCATTTCTCAGAATGCTGTCGGTGCTTTATTGAAATATGGGAGGAAGCAAGCCAGGGGACAATGTGGGTTACAGGTCTGAAGGGATCCAAAAGGAGAGACGAGACGTGAAGGGTAATCGAGGAGACAGACCCCAGGGTCCTACGGCAGCCAGTCCTGACTGGAGCAGTCTGACTCAACAAGCTGTTTCAGCAACATGCCTTCTGGCCTCAGGTCATCTGTTACAACCTGGTGGTGCCCGGGAGCATTTGGCCTTGGCTTCTTGGGTCATAGCTAATATCCCTCTCACTCTCTTCTCCATGCCACAAACACAGGAGGCACAACGTCAAAACTTTGAGAATATCTATATGATTTAAAGCCAAGACAAGAACTAACTACATCATGAAATGAATATTCAATTACATTAAAATGAGAAACTGTTCACCAAAAAGTACTGTAATGAAAGTGAAAAATAAACTACACATTGTGTATATGTGTGTATGTGTGTGTGTGTGTGTGTGTTGGGGGGGGGTATTCGCAACACATACACACAAAGGTATATTATGCTGAATATATAAAGATATATATTTATAAGTTTATATAAGAATATATAAAGAACTCCTACAAGTTAGCAAAAAAAAAAAAAAAGTCCGGCTGGTGTGGCTCAGTGGTTGAGCATTGACACATGTACCAAGGGGTCACCAGTTCGATTCCTGGTCAGGACACATTCCCAGGTTGTGGGCCAAATCCCCAGTGTGGGGCATGCAGGAGGTGGCCAATTGATGTTCTTTCTTATCGATGTTTCTAACTTTCTCTCCTCCCCGCCTCTCTCTGCAAAATCAATAAAGGAAAAAAAAAAAAAAAACCCACAAAGAACAAAATGGACAGGAGACACAAACAGGCATTTCGCAGAAGAGAAAACAAGGCTGGAAATAAACACATGAAAAGATGTTCAACTTCCTTGTAACTAATGCAAATAAAGTCCATGGTGAGATCTTTTCCACCCACTACATAAGTAAAACTGAAGCAGTCCCATACTACCAAATGTCAAGGAAGAGAAGTACACTGCTGGTAGGACTACAATGTGGTAACAGCATCTGGGAAACAATTTGGCATTATCTTGCAAAGCTGAAAATTTGCCTACCCTAGCAATTAGCAGTTGTACCCTGGAGCAGAAAGGTGGCGTGTGTTGGTGTGGGGGATGGGGCTATATTGAAGCCCTAGCCTTCAAAGTGGCTGGGTGGCCTGGTCCTGTGGTTCACAGGCTGATGGTCTCCTCAGGCAGCTACCAGCCTTGTACTCCTACTTATCTTGATGTGCCAACTAATGTAATTTTCTGTGTGTACAATGATGTAAATAAGTTTGGAAAGGTCTGCCCACAGAATATTTGTAGAATATTCATAGAAGTATTGTTTAACCTGGAATCAACCCAAACACCAGTAACACACAAATCAATACCTTAGAATTGTGATATAGCCTTTAAGTGGAATACTATATAGCACCAAAAAGGAACAAACTGGAACTACATACACTAACCATAGATGAGTTTCAGAACAGTGTACAAGAATAAAGCAGGTCAAATGATCTTTAAAATAGGATTCTATTTATATCAAGTGCAGAAACATTCAAAGCTCAAAATACTGTTTAGAGATACATTAATTATGCAGTAAAATGGTACACCTTCAACTAGAAAGGTGGCAGCCTTGGGGACTTGTGGGAAGCTTCCAAGGCATTGTGGGTAAATGGGATTTTTAAAGAAAAATTCTTTATATCATAATTCTGTATATACACTATATATGTACATATACATACATATAATAGCTCTATTTTTTATAAGAATTATTCTACAAAGTTATATTTTTTAAAAGGGTATAAGAAGGTAGTATATGAAACCTCATTTCTACAAAAAAATGTATCTACATATTTCATGAATTCAAAGGCACACTCCCCCTTCACACATTTCTGAAGTTAGGAAGCATCTTAAAATTGCTGCAGACCCAGTGGCAGGTAGGCTATAGTTGTCATTGTCATGCATAAAGTTGCTCATAACCATTCATATTCTTGTCTCTCAACACCATGTAGAATCTCCTTGAAGACTGCTTTGTGATTCGATGTCAGAACAGAGCTGCTGTGTTCTCAGAAAGTTCAGAAGCTTGGGAGCAGGAAGGATGCTTTGCATCGCGGAGGATGAGACATAGTCAGGGTTGGAGAGAAACTCAGCCATTTGATCTTTTCTTGCAAAGCAACAACCGAGTGCTCTGGGACCTAAGAAAGGAAGATATCCACGAGTGGGTGGTGCTGTGTTGTTCCTGAGATACGTGCGAAGAAGGGTCTAATCCACGCCCAGTCAGCCAGCTAGGGAAACTGAGGAAAGACATTTCAAAGCAACAAACAGATGATGGATTCATTAATTTCTGTCAGTTTTATTTTTTCTTTCTTACTACTATATAAAGAAATAATAGTGCATTTTTATAGCCAGTAGCATCTTAGATTTGATGAAATGTAGAATGAATTCTGCATATATGCAAATAGAAGAAAGTGCTAAGGAATTACAAATCAAAGAGATAAATATCTGACTTGTGAGATTACAGTTGATTCTCCCCCATTGGTTACTGTTACCTTCAATTTTTCTACAACCAAGACAGTACTTGTAGAACAAAAATATCATTACTTAGAAAACATTCAGATTTTATAACATTTGTTAAAAAAAAAAAATCAAGCATATTGCTAAGAGAAAGTGGAGGGAAATGAGCCCACTTTCATCCAAGGTCACATGGATCCCGCCGCCGCTGTCAAAGCAAGTCCAAGTGCAGAAAACCCTCAAGGAGACCCACGGGACTGTGTTCCAGGCCTAGTAACGCGAACACGTGGGTTCTTCGGCCAGGTATGTAACCACTCTGAGCTTCCGTTCCCCCAGCCGTGCAGTGGGGTCCCCACAGGGCGTTAGGAAACCGAGTGCAGTGTTGTTGAAGTCTTGTGCAGCATCAATTCCCATGGCTGATAATTTGCTACCTATCCGTGTGCGCGCACGTGTGTCTATCTTTGGGGGAGGAAGCATCTCTCGGGGCTGGTGCCGCGCGGGATGCGGTGTCAGTTACTCCCTGCACGGCTCTCCTGCAGGATGCGTCTGGAGGGTGGACTTGGTGAGCCCCCGGCGCCGCCTGCAGCCCTTCCCGCGCCTTCAGCTTCCAGGATGCTCTGCTCAAGGGTCTAACCTTGCTTGAAACCCCATCTTATACTAAAATAAAATAAACTCTCCCTTCTTTCTGCCAGGAGTCCTTCGTGGGTCTTCCGCGAGGAAGGTAACTGCGCCCCCTGCCGTGTCCTGGGACTGGTCACCTGTTTGTGCGCCACAAGCTGTCTGCTTCATGTGCTGTGACCCAAGACTCGGGTTCACCCTCGCGTCCCTGGTGTTGGGCGCGGAGCAGGAGCCCGACAGATGTTTCCTCAGAAGGTTCGGTGGAGAACGCTGGCTGCACGACTGCTGTCCTCCCCAGAGACAAGCATCCTTGTCGTGTGTTGTGAAAACTCCTGTTCTTGATTTAACCACAAAGAGGCTGGGCAGCAGTTTTAGGAGATGTAAGTTACTGTCGCATGTAGGATGAACGAGAAATAAAACACATGACAATCAAAGTGAAACAGATAAGGAAGCAGGATGTTTCAGCACTCCTTTGAGTTCGTTATTCCCCACCCTGCCCAAACAGGTTTCATCCGCGGCCGAGGCGTGGGGCAAAACCACCGTGTTCGGTCCCGCGGGCAGCGAGCGGCGGGGGAGCCGGGTGCTCCCCGCTGCGGAGCACCCGGAACGCGGGCCTGGGGCCTTAAGGCAATTCAGTCTCAACTTGGCCAATTCTCGGCGAGATGCTGTGGAAGAGCGATGCCCCCGCCGCCAGCTAACCCTCCTTCTCCCGAGAGGGCGCCTTACTGCCTCACATCTAAATGTGAAAACGGAACAATACATCCAAGACCAATCATTTAAAGAGAAGAAATGGTTTGCATGGGGAGAAATTGCAAAGTTCAGAAAAAAATAAATCTTAACCACTGAAGTTTTGGGAAACATTTTATAATTTATATATAAAATCTCAGTAAGAAACCATGTAAAATGACAGAAATATCCACTTTACATTGAGTCAAAAAAAAAAAAAATACACACACACTGAATGTAAATTTTAATTACAAAACAAGAATATGAATAAAACATTTTAAAATAATCTCAATTATTTGGCAACTCATCACATCATTGCTAGAGACAAATTTGATCGTAAGAAAAGTTTAATCTTATGAAAAACATAAGTTGGACAGTTTGCTCATATGGGAGTTTCAAGGTGTTTAAAAAAGGATCTGGCATAAAGCCAGTTCCCATCCTGCAATAATCATGTAGGAAACAACATAAAGTCCTGACTCATGATAGGAGTGACCTCACCTTCAAAGCGTTCTCTCCACTGAGGATGGTAGGGGAAGAACAGGGCCGAGCCGCGGGGGCGGGGCCACGGGAGGAGGGGCTTCTGCTGCAGCGGGCAGGGCGGCCCTTTCCCTGAACCAGGTCCCGCTCGCTCGCCAGTGGGGCGGTGGTCAAGTCACCGATGGAGTATAATCTAAAACAAGTTACATTCTTAAAAACAGTCACAGCTGCGAATAGAAGAGCGATGGGGCCTTGAGCTAAACTACTTCACTTGAGCACACGGAGAAGGCCCTGTATCCCTGCCAGGTCATATTCAGGCACAGGGCAGGCGTTCCTAAAACACTTCTACTGATGACTGCATAGCATTTAAAACCTTTTTTTTTTTTTAATTAAAAAAATAATAAAATAAAATAAACAGATATATAGTAAAGTTCACAGATAAGTTTTCTTTGTAAAATAAATAAGTGTTCATTGATTAGCATCATACACAGAGTAAAATACAACCTATTTTTACATGTTTATATACTGTACACAGAGGACCAGCAGGCAGCCTGGTGTCTGATGGCTGGAAGGGTTTGCATTCGTGATGTGCCCCAGCGGGAAATCCCAATTTCCAATGTTAAAATATACAGCTACGTTGTTTTGACTTCAGATACAAAGTAAACTTATTTTCCTTTATCTGAAATAAATGTACATAATATCTTCTATGAACAATAGTTTATAAAGCTGTTTAAAACCTAAGGAAAAGCCGGCACCTAGGAACTTAGCACATGCGTGTCCTTTCCCTGGTTTAAAAAAAACAGCCTCTGGCCGGAGGCTCGGGCTTCTTCCCTCCTCTCCAAGTCCGCTCAGGAGCCGCAGCAGTGCGGTTACCGCTTCGCCTTCTTCCCCGGGGCCTCCTCCACTCTTTGCTGGCCCCGCGTGCGCGCCCCGGGCGGGCTGCCCTCCCTCTTGCGCTTGGTGGAAGGGGACAGCTGCGCCTTTGACCTGTAGTGGACAAAAGTCAGGCAGTGGTGAAAGTTAAGAGGAGCTGTGAGTTCCTTAAAAAACGAAAGGTTTTTGAACTTGAGCGCCGAGAAGAGAGACTCCGGGTCAGGTTCACAAAGCAAAGGCGGCGGCCTGGTTGGCTGCGGGCGGCCTCCCACCTAGTGCGGTCAGACGCCTGTGCTCTGGGTCCTGCCCTGCCACACTCCAGGTGTTGACCTTGGTCAAACAGATCTGCCTCTCTGGGCCCCAGCTCCTCTGCCCACGAAATAACCCACAGCTGCCCCCACGCACACTGCCCCAAGCGGCAGCAACAGGCCAGAAGGCCGCAGGATGGCAGGCGGCCGGCGGAAGCGCACAGCCGTTCTCAGAGGTTCTCAGAGCCGCCTGCGCACAACGGCGGGGCGGACCTTGGAAGCGCTCTCATCCCCTCCCTGCCCCTCCCTGCCGACGGCCGGGGCCTGCTCTCCACCTGCCACTGGAATGATCCGTGGGGAGCTCCACTGATCCTGCCATCGTCCTGCTGCCTAGATCTGTGTGCACGTCTCTCTCTCTGGCTCTCGGGTCTGTTAGGATAGTCATCCGGGGAACTCACAAAGTCCTCCGTCACCTACCCCTGACTTCTGCACCATCCTGGCCTACAGCCCTGCCAAAGTATTCCCATCTCAAACACATGATGTGCTTTTCCGTTTTCATGCGACTTTTTTTGTGTGTGTCCCCCCGCACCTCCCATGTGGCAAACCTCATTTATTTCACGGCCAGTTCGGAAGCACCTGCTCTGGGAAGCCACCCTCTGCAAGTCCCTCAGCACCTCCCGTTGTCATTTGGCCACTGGGTTTTAAAGTGCAGGCTAAGGCACTATTTAAAAGCAAAGTACTGCCCTGGCCGGTTTGGCTCAGTGGTTGGAGCGTCGGCCTGCGGTACAGAGAGACCCGGGTTCGGTTCCCGCTAAAAGCAAAGTACTGACAGGGCCCGGCAGGAAACACCCGGGGTCACATCACCACGTCTGGCTCACAGAGGTGTGCTCACAGTCGCAGCAGCACTGCAGAGTATGTTCTTACTGTGGGCTGCTGTCAAAGAGGATTGAAAGTCATGGGCACACATGTCCCCATGAGACAGGAGGCTCCGCCAGGGCAGCTGCTGAGTTTCACACACTCTCATCCCAGTGCCTGGTACAAGGCCGGGTACAAGCCGCACCAGGAAAACTAAAACTGCTGGAGATGGGGAAATGGGACTCGACCCACATGAAGACTTTTTTTGTTCCTCTGACAGCAAAAGTACACAAGCTCACACTGAGTAAACTGTGGTCATACACGATGAGGTCACGGCGCCACAGCCCTCTGCTGGGCTCAGAACGTGTGCAGGAGAGCCATCGGTCACCAGGGAACCTCCTCGCTGGCCGGATGTGTGTCCTGCATGGCGCTGGGCGTGCTCAGCAGAGAACAGGAGCATGGAGTGGGGGTGCTCTCCTCCCTGTGGGAGCCTGGAGCCCCACCAGCCCCCTCTCCACCCAGTGTGGTCTGACCAGCTTGTTACAAATGCAGACTCTCAGGCCTCGCCCAGACCCCCAGACCTAGAGTCTACCTCCTTGCAAGGTCCTCTGTGACTGGGCTGCACATTCTAAGAAATCAGAACAGATCTTTCTGAGAGTCAACTCACATATAAAATAAGGACAAACACGACATTTTACACGATGAGGATCCCAGGGAGAATCTGTGTGCAAGGCACCTGCACCTGTTTCCTTCCCTTCTGTACACAGGGATGACGACGCTCCCATACACGACGAGCAGCTGTGAAGGTCAGTGTGACACGTTACAATGGTTTCGCTACACTGTGCAGAATGTGGCGTTTTCTGATGCTGCAATGTCCAGAGATTAAGACAAGTCCCTGATCTCAAGGAAGAAGCTTCTGCCTCAGAGGGGAAACGAGGCTGATATGCCTAGAGCGACACCATCCACCACTGTCACCTGCACAGCCCGACCAGAGTGCCGCCGGAAGGAGAGATGGGGATGGGCTGAAGCGGGCGGGGCAGGCCTGGCTTACGGGACTGGTGGCAAGGGCGCTCAAGAGAGCATCAGCACGAGCCAAGGCAAGGGCGCAGGGCGCAGCACAGCCTGGGGGAGGCGGCAGAGGGTCAGGCCGTGATGGAAGGTGCCTGGACGGGGAGCTCGGCTGGACCTCACGGCCGCTCCAACGCTCTGCGACGCTCAGGCAGAGACGGTTCTGTGTGGGCACCTGCTCCACCATGCGGGCTGATTTAGCCAGGCATTCAGCTCTGTGACCACTCAGGAAAAAAAATCACACCTTGCCTCCAGCCCTGGTGGACAGGCGCTGGCATGGAAGGCTCACAGGCATCGAGGGCAAGCCTGTGCAGGGGGGCAGTGGGGGGAGGCCCAACTGGCAGGGCCCCGAGACTCCTGTACCCTTCCTATTGCTTTTGGAGTACGTTTCCATTTGGAAAACCAGTGGTCCCCAAAGAATTATCTGGCAAGACAAAAGTCTGCAAGGGGCTTAGGAAGAAAGCATTACTGCATCAAAAGTAGTCTCAGGGGGTTAAAATGACTTGAGGTGTAAGAAAGGACTCCCTCTCCTCATGGGGAGATTCAGCAGCTGGGGCTGGGCTGCCCCGTTTGGATGGGGCTCCAGCAGACAGCTCGCTGTGGTGCTTTCTGAACTAGGGTACGGAAACCCTGGGACTCCAGAAAGGGGACTAAAGGTGGGAGAACGATTGGACTGAAGGAAAGAACGTTGCTAATAAGTAGATCTCATGTCATCTGAGACTAACTCTGCTCTGCTTTTACTGTGTGACACAGTTACAGTGATTTAGAAAAGATAAATCTGCGACACAAACTACACTGGCTGACAAGATAAAGGTCCCCAAAGTGCTCACTAGAGTAGAGTAAGGGGTCAAGGTTAGTGAAGGTACAATCCTGAAGCTGAAGGCTAAGGCCCAGTGACTGGGTCCGTGTGGTCAACAGCACAGGTAGCAGGGGAAGGAAGATCTGAGTCACCAGTAAAAATGGCATGAAAAGGACCTGCTGAGCAAGTGTGCAGGTCAGGTCGGGCGGTCAGGTGAAACGAGGTGGACAGTCCTCCTGCGTGTTCATCAGCGCAGCGGGGGGAGAACACCTTCTTAAACAGGAGACAGATACACCGAGGGCAGGGATGATGATGGTGCAAACGAGAAGCCGTAGCAGCTGCCCTCAGATGTTTAAGGGGAAGCGGACGGAGGCCCAGGGGCAGAGCCGCAGGGAGGCGAGCTCCCACTGAACACCAGGAAGGCAGCCAGGGGGAGGTGGATTTCCTGGCCACTGCGGCACGTGCTGGCACAGTGATGAAGACACGGATCGGTCAGCGGTCCTGACCTGCCGAGACCCCATCCCACCCTGAGAATCAGGGATCATGAAGACGTCAGAGCCCCGTCCATCAAGCCATGCCAAGGAACCTGACCCAAAGAGGAAGGAATCCTTTTGCAAATCACAAGCTTGAAAGCACATAGGGAAGAGCACTGATAACTCAGTGACTGCAGAACTGTAAGTGCCATGTTGCCTTTTGAAGGATGATTTTAAAAGGCAGATATGACAGCCTCTTTCAGACCCTCCCTCAAAGATGCCGAGGAGGCCACGGAACTTCCTCTGAGGTGGGCCTCCTGTGCTGGCTGACCCTCCCATGACTACTGAGGGAGGCGGTGCTGCAGGGAGTTCTGTACCTGAGTGCGGAGTACTGGGCCCAGCACCCCACCCTCTCCGATCAGCAGGGATCTTGACTCAGGGACTTCGCTTCCATTTGTCTGAGCTGCCTCACCTGACAAACAAGTATGAGACCTTCCTTCCGGTCACGGGAGCACCTAGTCATGAATGGTTAGTGATGTGCAGGCTGGAGGAATTAGAAACAGTTGATTTTAAGTCCCTAGGTGAACATAAGATACTACCGTGACAGGTGTTAAGTGATATTCTTGAAATAAATGTTCCTGAACTTTTTCATCTTGGTTAAGGAAATTACAGATGATGACAACAAGATTAACAACTTGTGAGTCACAATAAAAATGGAAAATATTCTCACGTTAGACAATGTTATTAAACTATAAAGTGATGTACTAGTTCAGCGGGGAGAGACGAACTCTGATGTTAGCAGGTATAATGACACCGGTGGGGGTGGGGAGTATAACTGGCAAATGTTTGCTTAGATGAAGCTAAAGGGTTCTCTCCTATAGGACCATGCCAAGCCCTTAATATTTTCATGCACTCTGTGACTTGGAAGGGACTGTGCACTCATGTGACCGTGGTACTACTGGGGAACATGAACTGACCAGTCATGTAAGTTAAAATGGTCACGCGTGGGCAGGCTCACAGGACCGCCTCTTGCACAGCACTGGCTGGGGCACCGTCCAGCCGGGCCGGCTGGCCCCACTCCCCGCAATGAAGCCTGCAGACTGTAGGGCTGTGCTGCACGGATCTGTGCTCTCACCCCGGGGATCAGCATATCAGACACATCTACTCCTGCTCGTAAACACTGTAACGGAATTGCACGGCTCCCCCCAAACAGGTGTCTAAATCCTGGGAAGACTCTGTGATCCTCAGTAATGGTCTAGGATGGAAACCGGTTCTCCAAGAGGAACCGACATGTCGGAAGCTGACAGCACGTGCTTCTCTGCCAAAGACTATGTGGAAGCTGCCCGTTACCTCTGAGCCTCGGACCTCGTGGCGGACCTGGTGGTGGCTCCCGCCGGCTCGTCCTCCTCCTCTTCCTCCTCCTCCTCCTCCGACTCCGGGTCTTTCTTGTCCTCGGCCGCTTCAGAAACGGATTTCTGGCGTTTTCTTTCTGGTTCTGAGGATTCTGTTCAAACAGAAGAGTAACACCTGGACTGTATAATTCCCAAAGGTACTTCCAAAGGCCAGAGTCATGGAGTTCAGACGCAGGGTATTAGGGACTTGAGGCAGAAGTGCTTTTCCATTTCCTTTTTGTTTCAGCACTTGCATTCACAACTGTTTAACTTAGTCTCAAACACACTGGGGAGAGTTTACTTAGCAGTTCACTGAGCATTCACGCAAACTTCACATGTACTCAGAAAAGCGTCTGGGATGTACCACTTCTGACACGAGATTAGGGCCATTTCACACGTATTTATGTAATATTAATACTAGCTGTATCCCACTGGGGTTTTTCCCTGTCCAAAGAAAAACTCTTAAGACGGCGGTTTTGAGAGGAGAAGGCTCCATCGTCAGGCGCCTGCTGGGAACGTACCGGCATCGTCGGAGGAAGTGAGCGAGCGCTTGGGCTTCCTGCCCCGCCGTCGCACGTTTGCTGCCGCTCTTTCTTCACCGTCGTCCTAGAAGCAACCACAGTGAAGTTGGGAGGGCGACCCGCTGAGCATTTGCCGAGTTTACTTCTAAAGGAGATGTTGTCTTGGTAAGAAAACCAACACTTACATTGCTTCCGCTTCTCTCCTGCAGGGCACCTGTTTCTTTGCTGGACTCATCTTTAAGAAAAGGGAAATCTCTGCATTACCGCTTCATCAGTGTGAAATAAATGCCAACAGTCTGGCTTGTGCTGTGAACACACCAGTGCTAGCTAACGGACGCACCGCATACAATTCCTCGTGTTTATTAGCCACGCGGAGTCGGAGTCGGAAGAGCTGGCGCACGGGGACGGTTTGCCATCAATGAGCTACGTGACATGAGCAAATCCCCCAACTCCCTGGGCCTCAGCGTTTCATCGGTAGGGGAGGGAGTTGGGTTAGGCCACCTTTTTGGCCCCTTGTTGCTCAAATGCTCTGAACCCAGAAAGTGAGGAGAAAGGGGACATCAAGGGATCCCCCAAATACACCAGGAACTGTGGTCAAGATTACAGACTCCACTAACATCTCAATGTAGCTCTGTAAATATTTTTTTTTTTTTTTTATCCTCACCCGAGGACATTTTTCCATTTTTTGCACAGATAGAGTGGGAGGGAGAGAGAGGAAGAGAGAGAGAGAAACATCGACGTGAAAGGGACACATCGAGTGGCTGCCACCCGCACGACCAACCAGAGCCGGGGACAAACTGCAACCGAGGTACATGCCCTTAGCGGGAACCGAACCCGGGTCTCTCCGGACCGCAGGCCGATGCTCTAACCGCTGAGCCAAACCGGCCAGGGCAGCTCTGTAAATATTACAATCCCATTTTATAGTTAGGAAAACCGAGGCTCCAGCAACTTGATTGGAGCAATTTGTTCAGTCACAAAACTGAGAAGTGGGTGATAAATGGAATTCTCTGACTCTAAATACTTACATTATGGTAACTAAAAAAACTAAGACTCTGTTAGGTTGTATACGCCTATTCTTTATGTATTTGCTTTCTGCAGGTGTTACAATTTTTTGGGACTGTACCATAGTCAGAAAAATGACGCTCCGTTCAATAACTATCCCCAAATAGCTAAGCCACAGGACCCTCGCAAGCCACGCAGCCAGCAGACTTCCCGCAGACCGCCCTGCAGCAGCTGTCCTCTTCGGCGAGTCCAACATCCGAACGCACATGCAAGAGCCCAATGCAAAACAGGCCAACAAAGAAGAACCCTGTCTTACTTACACAGTCATCTTAACCCAGATTCGAAACTACTACTGAACAACCCCAAACATAATCACAGCATAAACTGGAGTCCCTACAGGGCACTCAAGTGGTAAAAATTCTTGTTATATGGATTTAAAATCTTATATTATAAATAAAAATTGGTTAAAAGCCAAGCATAAGCAGAATCACCTTTTTAAAACAAACAAACCATAGTATTCCAAGAGATAAAAAAAAACGAAAGTATAGATTACACGTTAAATGTGGAAAAACTGTCATTTGCTTGACCTTGGGGACCAGAACACATCCCCTCCTGATCTGACCATGCTATTCATGTGATCCCAAATAGCTGTCACACTCAGCCTTTTGCCTATGTTGGCCCTTTAAAACTCACTAATGGCTCTTCATGCTCTTAAGTAAAAATTATTAAATCACGAAATGAATATATACACATTGTAAAAAGTTCTGGAAAATGCAGGCAACAGTAACAAATAACATGGAATGTTCCCATCACCCCACCATCCAGAGCTAATCATTATCAATATTTGGAATGAGGAAAAAAATACTTGAAACAATTTTCTCTCTCGTGCCCTGGCTTTGTAAGCTGCAGAGGCTGCTTTCAAAATTCTTCTCTTTCTGAGAACAATAGGCTCTTGAGCTGAATTTGTGTTTTCCCGATAACTGTGCCTGGTCCCCGGGCTGGTCTTTCTCCCTGATGCATGTCCAGTGAATCACAGTTTGCACATGGCGAAGTGCCTTCACTCCCCTCTCTGAAGGCTTCCCAGGCTTCTAAAACCAAGAACGGCTCAGATCACGGGAAAAGCCAATAGGCACAGTCTCTCGTGGCTCTAAGGACCCCTGTTCCTACCAAGGAGGCCACCCACTTCAGGAGAAACAATGACACTTGTTAGTAAAAGCCACTCGGACAGCAGGCTCCCGGCCCTCCTCACATCACACACAGCAACGCTGTGGGTACAGACCTGCTTGCATTACTCTCAGTTTGCCGCCAGGTGGAGACTGTTCTACCTAAATTTAAAGAGATAAAACACCAAAGTCAGCAGTTTGTCATCACAGAGAGGTCTATGGCCTCCATTTATTATGCAGGAGAACATGTGGGTCCTACTTTCCACAGAGGATGAAGAACACCAAGTGACAGGGACGCCACGGCCTCCTCCCAGGCCACTCCTGCCCCCAGCACTGGAGGACACGCAGCACAGCCCGGGGAGCCAGCTACGCGCTGGGAGGGGCATTCCCAGGGTCCCTTCGGGTCTGTTGCCTCAGGATAACTCTAAGATGTCCAAGGACATGGCGTCACAGGGTCGTGAGGGAGCGAGTGGCAGTGCCACGGGCCTGGATCCCACGGGCTTTTGTTAGGTCAGGGGCATGTCTGTTCCACGGATGCCATAGGGCACACACGTCAGGGTCAAAGACAAAGAGTGTTTAAGCAGATCAAGTGTCGCTGAGGATCTCACTGCACTGACATCGGCACAACTTATTACAGAAGAGATCCCACAGAAAACAGGAGCGTGGTGAGACACATCAGCAGATCCCGTAAAGCAGCCCCAAGCTAACTACCACATAACACAGCAACTCTCTTTATTTTAATTAAGGGTGAACGGGAGGCCAAGTCGCCAGGACATTTTCACATACCACACTCACAAGTGAGGACGTGGATGGCAGAACTAGCAATGCCTACATTCGGGCATCAGTAATGAGACAGTCTGGGAGGCTAGTTAGCGTTCTATGTAAGCAAGTCTTTTAAAGCTTTTAGAATACTTTAAAAACATAAAGTTGTTCAGAACATCAGACAGCAGTGTGCCCTTTCTCGGTCGAGAGCAGGTAAGTGAAGAGTTCTCGACTTTGCAGTTACTTACAGTGGCAGTGCCGGTGTCTGACTTGCAGTCCTCCTCTAAAAGTGCAAGAAAAAGATACTTCACTTAGAAAACCAGACTGAAAATTTCTAGTGTGAACTAAAAACACACCAAATACCCACTTGTTTTTAATGCTATTTCCACGGGGTGTTTACGAGGTCTTCCTCTTTTCCGTTTAATAATTACCGGCTGGTCTTCCTAAGAGAGAAAGGGAAAACATTTCTTTATCCTCTATGACACACATAATATCTCATTTTCTCAAAATGGACTTCGGAGCTCCTTCCTGAGAGGCCTCCAGCCCGGCTCCATCACTAAACACGTGGCCTTGGGCTCCGGTCTCCCCCCCTCCGGCCCGAGTCCTGAGGTCCGAGAAGATGAGGGAATGCAAGGAAATGCTTTGTGTCAGCTTCGTTTCTGGAACAGAGACGCACACCCACTTAAATTCGGGCCCAGTCCGTCACTTGTGACCACACGTCACCCTTACGAAGAATACAGGAGGCCAGTGAACTTCTCATACAGAAGTATGAGGAAACAGAAAGAAGTGTTAAAAAGACTGGCAAACGTGGCAGTGATTACCTAGAAGGTCTGGCTGGGTCACATGCTGTTTCCCTTGATTTACGGGCCTGTCCCAGGTCACTGTGATTCTGGGCGCCCCCGGGCTCTGTAGACCCACTGGGCCAGGAGCAAGCGGCCCCCAGGAGCCTCGCTCTGCCTCGGGAGCCTGGGTCCCACTTGGGACTCGCGCAGGCCTCCTGGCTCCTGCCGCTGCTCCCTCTCCGCCCTGTGCAGACTCCAGGGGCAGCAGCACCCTGATCCTAAGTGGCTGTGACAGAAGTAGGTCTCATACAAATGTACGGGTGAAGTGGAGATGAAGAGAACCAAATTAATCAGTGACAATGATAAAATGTACTGTATGAGATGGTGCCCCACTGTACTTACAAAAAAGAGCTCTTGCAACTCCTTCAAAAGTACTAAAGAAAACTTGAAGCAACAGCATTATTGCATTTGATTTGTTTCTCATCCTTATGTAAATGTGAACAGATAAGGATGAAAGCCTTCCTTACCTCCTGAGACTTCACGTTGTCATCATCATTCTGCTCCGTCCTTTCGCCAGCAGCTTCACTGCTAGATTCATCTGCAGAAACGGCAGGCAGAACTCAGTCTCAGCGGGGGACCACGGTCAGCCCACTGCCGGGACACCACCACGGCGACCCGCGAAGTCCCCTTGGCACACGCACACGCACTCCACTCGCAGGCCTAGGCCACCAAGTTAACACTCGAGTCTGGTGAACTGGTAAGCGGCGCACTCCGGGTAGAACAGGACCCAAAGCAGAAACGCCGCCACGCCCTATGGACGTCGAGCAGGCGTGCGGCGGGATTGTCGGGGAGCCTGGCCAGGGACGCTGGCTGCCTGAGGGCTCACCTCTCTCTTCCAAGGCCCGCGAGGCAGCCCTGCTGCTGCTGGGACTTGTTTTAGATGATTCTTCCAAATCTCCAGGGCTCTCTTCCTGCAGAGAAGTTGAACAAGACAAGAAGTGTCTTTTTTAAACTGATCCTCCCAGAGTTTTCCTTTCTATGTCAAAACACAATTTCCCAGGGGGTTTTTAGAATAGTTTGTTGCAAACTGTTTTTTAAAAAAGTAACCATTGTTGCTGCTAGTGAAACTATAAAAAAGATACTTTCTTGAAGGCAGAAGAACATGAGATAAGGTTCAACTTAATCAAGGCTGCTATCCCACCCCCCCACCCCCACCCCCCGGCAAAATGGAAATCACTTTTCTCCCTCACATTGGGCTGTGTTTTCAAGAGAAACTCCAGAGGAGGCTGGGAACGTGCAACAGCTTTTTTCTTGCCCTACAGGGAAGGGATAAGGTGGAAGGCGCACAGAAAACTTCTGGGCATCTGGTGGGGCTGATGGACAGCCATGATCTCTCCACAGTTAAATTATTCACTTTGGTTGCAAAAAAGTTTTAAGCATGAAACACCAAAATGTTTATGCTCTACTCATAATTCTGTAAATAAAAATATGTAAATTAAACTTAATCTCAGAGTATTGTTTTATAATATTCAAAATATTACCTATATATGAGTTTTGTTTTGTTTTTTACCGAAAATGATGGGAAAATAAAAAGGTGCTCTTCCATCAGCTTCTCTCCAAACTGAGTATTATCTCCGGACTCTTGTTCTGTGGAGAGCCTGTTTCTTGGCTACAGCTAACTGAAATTCATGGCAATGTGTGACTTTCTCTCTTTAGTTGCTAAAATTTTTTTACTACTTTTTATTTAGTTCATCTGTTATTGAGAGAAAAGGGACTTTGAACTGGCCTTAGTGACTAGAAGTCAGCTGCATATATTTTTATAAGCTGATTTAAACACTTCTGGGACAAGGTGGAAACATAATTAGGGAAGGAAGAGAATGAGGAGATGGGGCCAGTTTGGAACAGACACTGAGACGTGTGGAGTCTCAGAAATGGAAAGACACCCAAGAAGAGGGGTCTCCCAGCAAAAGGAAAAAGCCAGGCCCAGAACAAGAGAAGGCAGGCAGAAACAAAAACGTGTATGTCACTCCCCTGGGTCATAAGATGGAAATTATCCACAGGAAAAGGCAGTGGATATGGCCCATCCTTGCACGACATACATTTTAGGGGCAGGAGCGAAGGTGGAAAGGAGGCAGGACATTAAAGCTAAGAGTAACAGCATCACTGTGTCTCACAGGTTTGGTGTAGGTGTGTCTGGAACAAGGCATACTGCGCTGTGCACGAAAGCACCTAAGAACCTAAGGACGTTAAAATATGACTGAACAAAACCTAAGCGAGGATTACATTAAAACGGTGATAAAATACAATCGTACAGTATAAACTTATACAGAAATTCACACTTGAAATCTACATTCTCATTAACCAATCTCACCCCAATAAATTTTTAAAAAGTGTCTATCTTATAGCAAATATAATAAATGTGATTTTTTTCTGTAAAAAAAATAAAGTGCGGCATTTGTTTCTTTTATGAGCCTCAGAATGTACATCTTTTATAATATGGTGATTACTATTAAAGACATATAAAATAATAGGGATATGAGAATGAAAAGAATGTATAAAGATCCGCAGTGATGTAATTAGGTTGCTGCCCAAGGCTGAACCACGGAAGAAATACCTTGGCACCCGGGGGCTCCGTGGCGGTACACTGCCTCTGTGCCGCTTCCACTCTGGGATCCAGGACATCTGCGTTATCATCTGTGAATCGTTCGGACAGAATCACAAAGGAATAGGAGCTACATGAGAATGAAATGCACAGCTCTATTCTAGGCCAGTCTGCGACTGCTTTCTTAGGCCTGTGATGCAGTGAAGCTAGTTATTCTAAACGTGTGTGCAATGGCAGTGATCTGAGCGCCGAGCACTGGCCTTGGCCTTGGCAAAGACAAAAAAATAAGTAACAATATAAAACCCACAAATGCTCAAATAACACCAAACACCAGCAGTTCTGTGGAAAGGGCTTAGGGCATTTGGAGTCCCAGGGACACGTTAACTTTCTAAAGAAGTTACCTAAGAGGTACAGGTTAGTGGTTAAGGTCATGGGCTGGGCTGAGACTCTCAGGATCTTGTTTTATTTATTAACTGGTGATAACACCTAACACATAGTTATTGTAAATGTGTATCAAGTACCATGGATAATACCTAGCTAGAGTACGAACTCAGTAATCATAAAGTAGTTACATTCCTCAACATAAAAGAAAAGTACTTAACTATCCATTCTTTCTCACATTTTATTTAATAAGTGCTTACTGAATTTGTACTTTGTGTCCAGGTATTAAAGTATAAAAGTCTCTGCACTGCCCTGGTCAGTTTGGCTCAGTGGTTAGAGCATCGACCAGTGGACCAGAGAGTCCCAGGTTCGATTCCCGCTAAAGGTTGCAGTTCATCCCCAGCCCGGGTTGAGTCGTGTGGGTGACAACCAGTCAATGTTTCTCTCTCTCTTCCTCCCTCTCTATCTGAAATTAAATGCAAAAATGTCCTCAAGTGAGAATAAAAAAAAGAGGCTCTGCACTGTCCAATATGGCAGCCACTAGCCACATGGGGCTATTGACATTTAAATGGATTAAAATAGACACAATAAAAAACTCAGTCTTTCATTTACACTGACCACATTCAAGCGGTCAACAGTCACACATGGTTAGTAGCTACTGTACTGGACAAAACAAATACAAGACATTTCCCTTCACTGCAATGAGTCCTACTGGACAGCAGGTCACAGACCAGGAGAACGTCGACAGCACGAGGCACAGAAGGCCACTGGATGCCTTCACCGTACTGCTTCACTAGCTCCGTGGGCATTTGTTCACGCTCTCCAGTAAGGAGCTTGGCGCTGCCTGGCGGGTCCCAGGCCCAGGTTACAGGGGCGGTCTGGGTTTGTGAGTTCCAGGAAACAATCTACTTTCTAGATCAAGTCCAGAAAAGACCTTGGAGGTTTGGTCAAGCTAGTCTGGAAACAAAATGGACTCAAGCGCTGGGAAGTAAACAACTACAATTCACCCTGGAACAACATGGTTTTAAACTGTGTTTAGGGACCAATGTGGTTCAAACCCACGTTCTTTAAGGGGCAACTGTATTTCCAATGTGGGATCTGTGTATGCAGAAGGCTGACCCAACTTACACTCAGCTTTCAACTGAGTGTCATTGTGCAGGCAGTCTGGGCCCCTCCCCTCACGCTGTTCAAGGCTGACTTTACTACCCTCTAGAATGTTCTGTCATTAGCCCACTATTTTGCATGTGAAACTAATAGAATTTCAGAGACGTCTGAAACAAAGACATGTGTATTTCTAAATACCCAGTTCGTCCTCTGAAGAGGGGCACGGCTTCTTCCTCTTCCTTCTGGACGCATGCCTCTCTCTCTCTTCCGCCTGGAACGAGGAACGGCTGGTAAAGGCACTGGAATTTGCATCCTGTCTACTGAAATGGGGGCATTAGACTCTAGCCTTTGGAATACATTTTTATATAAATTTTAAAAGTCTAGAATAGCACTTTTGGCATCTAGATTTGGATTAGATGAAGATTGAGGAGTTTTTTGTTTTTTTTAATTTGAATGTAAATCCATGAAAAATATTCAAATGTGTTTCTGGTTACGTGCTATACTTTGACAGATCTAAAATACATTTAAAAAGTATTTCTCATTTCACCCTCTCCGACTGTCTCACAGTCAAGAGCATGCCATGAGTTAGCCGGTGTGGTTCCTCCTCTCAGGGGCCCATCCAAGGGTGGATGGGAGGCAGTCAGTGAGGGAGGAGGCTTGAGTACATGGCATGGACATGTCCAAGTCACCCTGGGATCTGTCAGATTACCTAGACGTCACACGAGTGTACACAGATTAAAGTGATATGGAGAACTCATGACATTCTGTTTACTTTTAATACATACAAAGAAGAGAAGCCTTTATGCGCAGGTGGAAACACTACGTTTAAAACATGAACCTTGCCCGGCCGGGGTGGCTCAGTGGTTGAGCGTTGACCCCTGCACCAAGAGGTCGCCGGTTCCATTCCCAGTCAGGGCACATGCCCAGGTTGTGGGCCTGATCCTCAGTGAGGGGCATGCAGGAGGTGGCCAATGTTCTCTCTCATCGATGTTTCTCACTCTCCCTTCCTCTCTCTCTAAAATCAATAAAGAAACAAATTAAAAAATAAAATAAAATAAAACATGAACCTTGAGTTTCTTACAAAAACCCACCTCTTCAACATTGTGACCTCTTCCGGCTTCTGTGCTGTCTTTTCTACCACTGGACAGCTCTGAATATAAATAACAAAAAACAAAAAAACCTTACATGATTATTCATCCCGAACCTATTTCAGGGGTGTGTGTGGCAGGGGAAAGGAAATAGGGAAGACGACTCCACAGACTGCAGGAAAACCCAGGAGTCCACCTCTGGGTGCAGTAAGGGGTGTGCAGGGAAGAGGACCCCGGGGCTCTCCACGCACACTTCATGGCCACCTCCACCCAGCTCGGGCAGCAGCACAACGTGAAGACGTGTACGGGAAAATGAGTGGACATCCTTTGGTCACCAGGTCAGCGAGCACCTCAAACCACACGACAGCAGCAAATGTGGGAGAAGGCGTGGGCAACAACTGAAAAGCCACCAGGGACAATGTGGCACACTCAGTGAGGTGGCGCAGGCACCTCCCAGCCCAGTCATTCTGCACCCGGAGTGCCAGGGGCCTCACTGCACACGGACGAGGAAATGGGTAGGGTTGCGTGGGAGCACTCTGTAACGGGGAGCACAGGGAACACTAAAGAGCGACGAGTTACCCACATCATGACAGTATTTCTGAACACAGCTGAATGGACAAATGTGGCGCAGAAAGTCTACTGTGAGACGTCTGTTCCACCAGCACGCACCAACGTGCTCCGTGTTGGGTGTGGGAACACGTATGGCAAGTGCAGAGGGGTGGGTCCCTGCAGAGCAGATAGGAGACTGGGATCAGAGGGCACAGTGTGGATTCAACTGTACCTATGACAATTTAAAAAGCATCTGAAGCAAATGTAGTAAATCTTAAGAAATGCTAAAACTGGGTGATGAGCATGTGGATTTGTAATTATAGCTGCTTGACTTTGGTTTGACATATGGTATAACACGTCATAAAAATAACTGTATCAGCCTGGCCCGGTCAGTGTGGCTCCGTGGACTGAGCGACATCCCATGGACTGAGAGGTCCCGGTTCAATTCCCGGTGAGGGCACATGCCCGGGCTGTGGGCTCCATCCCCGGTAGGGGGCGTGCAGGAGGCAGCTGATCAATGTCTCTCACATCAATGTTTCTATCTCTTTTTCCCTTCTTCTCTCTCTAAAAAAAGTCAATATAAACATATTAAAAAAATAAGTAAAAATAATTGTATCAGAGGTTAAGACCTCTTTCCTCACTCTTGGAATAGAGAATTACAAAACCAGCAGGAACGAACAAGCCTATGTTCCGAGAAGAGATTTATCCCTCTGGAGTTGGCAGCCTTCCGGTGTCGGGACGGGAGGCCTGACCCCTGGGAGGACACAGACATCAGGTGACATCCCTGACCCGTGCCCAACTGAGACTGCAGTCAGAGTGGACCCAGTCGGCACTCCACACGGACCTCTGCCCCGTACAAACCACAGGGGCCGTCCACTGGGGAGTGCACGGGCCTGGCCCACGGCGCGGCTGCTGGCCGGTTCTGGTAGGTCGGGCAAAGGCCCCGCTTACCAGCGGCCACCACTGGGCTTCCCACGCCTCACTTTCGTCACCTCCGCACGTGATGCCGCCAACACTCACCTCACCGGGTCCCTTAGTGAAGTGAGAGGAAATCTAGGAAGTGGTGAACACAGGGCCTGGCACACAGAAGGCAGTTAACAAGCGGCAATTATAACTACTGTTAAAATTACTTCGGGGGATTCGTTAACTCACCTTCTTTGTTACGAGATTTGCTGTGGGCGTCCTCATCCGTTCTCGAGCCTGCATGTCTGACCTAACGTGCGACAGAAATGTTGTTTACAGACGACCTGAGGAGCCTTGAAGGCAGACAGAAGCACAGAGGTGACCCTGACCTGGCCGCGAGGAGCCGGTACAAGCTCTTCAGTTTCACCCAGAACTTCAAGAGCACAGAGCAGCCCCTTCTGAAGAAGCGCCTGTTTGACAGATGATCATCCTACCGTGTGTATGTGGCTTGTCTTTGAAATGGTTATGGCAGAAGAGTAAGAAATGAGAGAAAACATTCCTGAATTCTGTGAATTATCTTCCCATCCAACGATCCCTCAAGATTTTCTTTACTTAAAAATACGAAAAGATTCTGTCATTCTGTCCTAAGATTTCCCTTTGGAAAGCCCTGTCAATTGTACATTTTGTTTCTTTTTTTACTGAGGGAAGTTCAGAAGATCCTACAACGTTCACAATCCAGCCGACTGTGCAAGCCCCCCGCTGCCCGCGGGTGTGTCCGCAGGGCCTGGCAGGCCTCGGACGACAGGGCCCGAACTCGGCCCGAGGGCCTTGGGACAGGGAGTGGCCGCCTGCAGTTTGCGAACATTTTACAAAATGTTCACTCCTGGTGTGACAACAGGTCCCCTACAAGTGCCGTCAGAAGTTTAAAAAATTTTTCTTTCAAACACAAAAGAGATTATGAGAGCTGCTTGTGAAATATATAGATGGCCATCATGGTTTTCTATCTTCAGAAGAGCTTTCCCCAAACATCAAGTCAACTGTAGCTCTCAAAGTGGAATCTGTCGCGCCCACACCACCGCCAGAGAACGTTGCCGTCTGATTTCCAATGCCCTCTGGTCATAACAACAGAGTTCATATTCTTGGACGCATTCCCTTAGCATTTATGCACCAGGTGAGTTTCCTGGTCTGAGCAACCTGGGCCTTCTGCTTCCTTCGTTTTAATTCATGACATTGGCCTAGATTCAGGGCTGCTGAATTCAGAGTGACTTTTGGGGGGGGGGGGGGTGTAAAAAACTATATTTCATGACATCAGTGGATACAGTTGAACGTGGAAAAGGACAAGTAACAATTCTGGGCAGTATGTGGAACTGGAGTGGAGAGCATGCTAAAGTAATGCAGACAACCCCTCCCCCAGGTGCCCTGCCCCATCGCCCTCAAACACTAACCCAACACTACCCCAACAATGACACAAAACTCAGCTGTCACAGGGACTCACCTTCAGTGACTCATTCACTGACAAAGGCTCCCTCTGTAGTTCAGCTGTTCAAAACAAAAATGAGAAATAAAGAAATTGAAAATTGTTTCAGAACCACAGAGAACTTAGAGATGTTTCGGGCAGTTGGGTAGGACTATGATGCTGAGCAGGCCGGCTGCCTCTGTGAATTATAAAATTCTGATCGATTACTTTCTCCAACCCACATCCTGCCTCACTACCAGAAGAGCCAGAGAATGAGTGCGGCCGCCTTGTCCTGCGAGGGCAGGTCCCCGGGTCACCCCGTGCTTTCCGTGCTGGGGCTGCCGCTCCGGAGAAAGGTGGGGCCTTTCCTGACTGTTACCACAGGTAACACCGCTTCATCTGATAATAACGCCATGGAATGAAAAGTTAGATCCCACCCCCTAAACAGCAAAGGTCTATTTACATTCCCTGGAAACTTGGAGTAGAAGGCTCACTGTTTCTCCTCAGCAGTGAGAGCTCACTTTAAACAGCTTCCTTTTGCGTAAGCAGCTCTCATGGAAATACACCTAAACACCGCGGTCTGAAACGTCAACGCGGGGAACAAAGGCCTGCAGAACCTCCAAGACGGCACCTTTCTGACAATTAACACGTGGACGGTCATTATTTGTACTATAACATGTACATACAAATTTTAACGAATGCTCCTGTCTGAGTTTTGGACGCATTAGTCATTGTTGGGACTTTGGTGCGTGGTCTCCCAGGCCTGCCTGACAGATGCTTCTGCCTGTGAGGCTCCCGAGGTCACAGACTTTGAAGGCTGCCGGGACGGTCCCACCCTGACCACGCGTGCCTGGGGGGCTCATACACAGTCCTCACAGGCCGCCTTTCTCTTTGTCCTTCCCACCTAATGCACATCAAATCGTCCTTCAGTATTTGGCTCCAAGAGGGGAAGAGACAAATGCTCATCAAAATTCAAAACTTACATATTCTTGGACCACCCAATTCACTTCTATGGAACTACTTGTGGGAACACATAGTTACCTGCATATGGAAGCTCCCTGGAGCTTATTCTTAACAGTAAAAACGACAAAAACTGGAGACTGCTGAAACAGCTAACACATGGGGAAAGGTGTTAGTTTACCATTGAGGTAAGAGATGAGGTCGATCTGTGCATGCTGACAATGAGCGGCACCCACAACACAAGTCTGGGCACAAACAGGAAATGACCGCACAGTGCCAGCATCATCACGTCACTGTGTTTAAATACATATTGTGTTGAAGGTGGGTTCTCATGAGTGGGACCTTTATTATACATTTCTATATATCTTACTTTCTACAATTAAAGGGGTGGGAGGTGGCAGAGAGAGGTTGGGTCGGCTTAAATCCAGGGCTTCCCCGAGGCCCTACCCAGCAGAGCTGATCCCAAAAGGTACGAATCCACATTTATGACAGTCAGCACCTTCCCCATCTGCACGTCCACTGGGCAAACCCTGAGGGCTGAGACTACGTTCCCCGCCCCATGTCCCTAGTACTTTCCCTGCTCAATGCTCATCATCCCAATGGACACAGGCCATCGAATGAAAAGTTAGATCCCACCCCTACAGGAGATTCTGGCCGCTCTCCTAGCACCTGCCCCAGCCCAGCCTGAGGCCCAGAGATGCCAACTCCACTCTTGCCCCAGGAATAGAGTCCTTGAGTTAAGTCAACACCAAGTTACATTCATCTGGTCACAGTAATTTAGGGTGCACAGCTACCTGAGCGGAATCACAGTAAGTCTTAGGATTTGGGCCAAGAATGATAGCACAAAGATATTTTTCGGAGACCACAGATGAGAAAGCAGTGACCTCTGCTGGGGACAGGGAGAAGACGGGGTGTCTTTGGGGGTACCATTACACTCTTGGATCATGCCTTGCCTTTACTGTTCAGTTTTGTGAATGCTATTAATTGAATGCTTGTGTCCCCTGAAATTCACACATGGAAAATCTAACCCCCGATGCGACAGTATTTGGAGGTGAGTCCGGGAAGGTTTAGACGAGGCCGTAGGGTTCCCACGATGGAATCAGTGTCCTTACAAAGAGACAGACTCTCTCCTCCCACGCACACGGGGAGGCCCTGTGAGCACACAGCCAGGAAGGGGCCCACCAGAAGCCGACCAGGCTGGCACCAGGAACTCAGATTTCCCCACTGCTACACCGTGAGAAATAAGTATTTGTTATTTAAGCCACTTGATCCACAGAATTCTAGCAGACTGAATGAAAAAAATGAGCGAATAAGTTTCATTTAAGCAACTAATTGCAGGGTTTTCTGTTACCTGAAACAAAAATCACCCTGACTGTTCCAACAAACTTGCACAGACATTTCAACGCTATAAAACAAAAAGACACCACAAAAACTAGCTTAAATTTGGTCACGTACTCTAAAGTTCCTACTACTTTTTTCCTAGTTGATGTGTAAATCAAAAGAAAACGTAAAATAATGACTGGAGTATGAACCAGACACAATCTCCACTGTCACAACTCTTCTCATCTCCGTTCCTCCAGCCTTGTGGTCCCCACAGTGTGGTCGAGGGAGCCTGGCAGTTCCTGAGACCTTCCAGTGAGGGGCCCACAAGGCCCCAGGTACAGTCATAATACTCAGATGCTCTCTGCCTTTTAAACTCAGGAGTGTACAATGAGTTTTCCAGAGGTCACATGACGTACCCACAATGATCTGAAAAGACTATTATGACAATCCAATCGTACATGTGTGATGCTGGATTTCCCTCATATTCTTCAACCAAGACAACAGACAGCAACAGACTGAATACAGAAACAGACATGAGAACCAGCTATTTTCCACTGACCTAGATTTAGAAGAGATTTAAAAAAATATAAAACAATGTCACCTTTCTTACTAAATTTTGTTTTGGAAAATCTAGCTATTTTTCATGAAAACCAGGTTATTTATGTTAACTTATAGGGAGTTTATACTGAATTAATGCATATTTTATGACTTTCTCAGTTTTAGTTTCTTATGTGGTAAATGTCAACAGGTATAATCCATACAAGAAAAGCTCTTTGGGGTCCTCAATGAATTCTAAGAGTGTAAAGGGGTCCTGGACCAAAGAGTTTGAGTTGCTGCCCTAATCCTTCCGGACAGTGGGCACTCACTCCCCTAAAAGGACGGCAGTGGCCAGTGACGACTGTGGCGCAGAGACCGGGGGAGGCTCTGCAGGCTGGGAGTAGCTTGGGCGGAGTCACCAGCACTGTGGCCAGAGCCCAGGCTGAGAGGGGGCTGAAGCGGTGGGCACATGGGCTGCACGCAGACTTGCCTTTTGGAAATGAGCTGTGATAACAGCACCTAGACAGGCAGCAAGGCACAGAGACACATTTTAGGAACAGATCAAGGGTCTGCTCAAAGCCACTTTCCTTGTGCTACATGGTTGGGAGCTGTCCCACTTAAACAATTACCTCACATAAAACTGATCGACACTTCCTAAGAAAAGGCGTGTATTAAACATTACGTCAGAGAGTTCCCTCTGACTTAGTTTAAAAGTGAGAGGCAATAAACCAATAATGAACACTCTGAAAGGGAAACTAAAAAAACAATCCCATTTACCATTGCAAAAAAAAAAAAAATTAAGGTGCCCGGGAATAAACTCAACCAACCAAGGAGGTAAAAGACCTGTTCTCAGAAAACTACAGGACATTGAAAAAAGAAATAGAAGAAGATATAAAAAAGTGGAAGCATATACCGTGTTTATGGAATGGAAGAATTAACATCATTTAAATGTCCATACTACACAAAGCAATACATAGATTCAATGCAATCCCTATTAAAGTACCAATGGCATATTTCACAGATCTAGAACAAATACTACAAAAGTTCCTATGGAACCAAGAAAAACCCCAAAGAGACACAGCAATCTTGAAAAAGAAGAACAAAGTTAGAGGGATCACAATACTGGATATCAGGTTATACTACAAAGCGATCACAATCAAAACAACCTGGTACTGGCACAAGAACAGGCATATAGATAAATGGACCAGAACAGAGATCCCAGAAATCAATATAGGACATGGTGCTTAATTAATATTTGGCAAAAAAGGGCAAGAGCATACAATGGAGTAAAGACAATCTCTTCAATAAATGGTGTTCGAAGAACTGAACAGGTATATGCAAAAAAATTAAACTAGACCGCCAACTTACACCATACACAAGAATAAACTCAAAATGGATAAGAGACTTAAATATAAGTCATAAAACCATGAAAACCCTAAATGAAAAGATAGGCAGCAACATCTCAGATATCATATATAGCAGAATTTTTATCAATACATTGCCCAGGGTAAGAGAAACAAAGAAAAAAAATTAATAAATGGAACTATATCAAACTAAAAAGCTTCTGAGTGGCAAAAAAACCAGCATCAAAATGAGAAGGGAACCTACCTTTGGGAGAACATATTTGCCAAAGATATATTGGATAAAGGGTTAATATCCAAAATATATAAATTACTCATACAGCTCAAAAAAGGGAAGATAAACAATCCAATTAAAAAAGGGGTAGAAAAGCTGAATAGACACTTTTCCAAACAGGACATACATATGGCCTGGAGATTTATGAAAAAATGCTCAACATCACTAATCAGAGAGATACAAATTAAAACAACAATCAGCTATCACTTCATACCAGCCAGAATGACCAACATCAACAAATCTTCAAACGAGTGCTGGCGAGGGTGTGGAGAAAAGGGGACTCTAGTACACTGCTGGTGGGAATGCAGACTGGTGCAGCCACTATGGAAAACAATATGGTGTTTCCTCAAAAAACCTAAAAAATGGAACTGCCATTTGACCCAGTGATCCCACCTTTTAGAATATCCCAAACCTAAAACACCAGTCAGAAAGAATATATGGACCCCCATGTTCATAGCAGCACTATATAAATCACTAAAAGCTGGAAACAACCCAAGTGTCCATCAGTAGATGAGTGGATAAAAAAGCAGTGGCACATTGACACAATGGAGTACTATGCAGCTATAAAAAAGATCTCCTACCCTTTGAGAGACATGGAGGGACCTGGAGAGTATTATGCTAAGGGAAATAAGCCAGCCAGAGAGACAAGTATCACATGATCTCACTTATTTATCACATATAATGCACAAAATAAGCTGACTATCAAAATAGATCCAGAAACACAGAAGTAGGGAACAGACTGACAAACCTCAGAGGGAAGGGGGAGGGGTGGGGATTGGAAGAGATAAACCAAAGAACCTATATGTATGTATCATAACTAATGGACACAGACGACAGTGTGGGGAAGGCAGGAGGGGATGAGAGTGGGGAGGAGGGGTCAAGGGGTGAGAAAAGGAGGAACATCTGTAATACTCTCAACAATAAAGATTTAAAAAAAAAAAGTGGGAGGCAATTTCACATAGCCTGTCAGCATATTATTGTGAGTTGGCTATTGATTTTAAGCTGCAATCAAAGGTACAAGCACAGGCAAAGGGAAAAGATGTGAACACCTGCTGAAAGGAGCTTACTTATTCCGGTCGGCTTTCTCCCACGTGGACTTTCTGATGGTGCTGGACTTTCATGATTTTTCTCTTCCTCTGTTGGTACAAATGTCTAAAAAGTCCAAAGAACCATAAAAAATAAGTTAACTGTGGTTTTTATAACAAGAAGGCAAGACTAACCTCAATTAATAAAAACACCACCCAGCATCTTGTAACAATATAAAAGTCTACTTTCAAGTCTGTCCAAAATCTCAAAACGAATATATGTCAGCTTTTAAAAACAAAAAATGAAAAATTAATCTAATTTCACATTTCCTCCATCAACGGCTCTCCTGCTGCTTTAAATTAAAACTCCTACTTAGTACAGCACAGAAGGCCCTTCCCATTCCCTCCAGGGCCTTGAAACCACCACAGCCCGGACTCACCAGCGGGCCCTTCCCTCGTGTCCCGAACATGCTTCTGTGACTGGAAGGCATTCTGTTCTTTCTCTCCTGGTAAACTCCTACTCTACTTACAAAATTCAAATGCAAACTCAGACGTCCTCCCTGGAGCCCTCCTGTCTGCCTAACCACTGCTCCCGTGGGGTGAGCTGAGCTCCCCCACACTGTTCAGCCCCCACGCTTGCTGCTTTCTCATCATGTGTCCCTGGAGGGTGCCACGAGGCAGGCCGGAAAGGGATCCGAAGACTAAATTCTGTAAATCACACGGGCCATGATCAACTAGATTTTTTTCTAAGTACGATGGGAAGCCACTGGAAGTTTTAAGCAGAGTGATGACATGACCTAATCTATGTTTTTCCAGACAGCTCTCAGGGCTGTGTTAATCACAGGCTGGGGGAGGGGCTGGAGGGAAAGAAAGTTCAACAGGGACACCACTGAAGTAGGGGCTTAGACTAGGACAGTGACTGCAGAAACAAACAGATGGACTTAGTCATACTTTGGAAACGGAACCTGTAGGAATTGGCAGTGAATTAAATGTGGGGTGACTCTTAGGTTTCTGGTTGGAGCAAATGGAATTGATGTTTCCACTTAACAGGGATGATTGAGGTTCTCTGTCCCACCTCCCTGCCCCCACCACAGAGTGTAACAATAACAATATTTGAATTGTTTTAAGGACAGTGAAAACTAGAGAGCTACACACTGCTTCTGTGTCTATGTATGCATAAAGTGAAATGGTACGCACACCATTTACAGCTCAGCTCAGCTGATTATCAGCCATACCTCAGTTTTCAAGTTGGCTTTGGAGTCCACTCTTCCCAAAACATTTGATGGAGACTCTTCATTGCCTAATGAAATTCAAAACCACATTAAACCAATAAGAATGTTCTTGCAAAATACATCCTGAACCAAAAGGGAACCAAATGCTCTCCTCTAGCATGCCACGCCCCTCTGCTGTTTTATTCTGCAGTCAGTAGAAAACAAGAAGAAAAGGAAAATGACCTAAGGAAATGCACAGGTCATTTACCTCAGCAGAGGGTGAAACTGGTTCTTGCTGTTGAGGGCCGCCCACAAAAATGACAGTGTTACCTTGGAGACATCTATCTCCAAGTGTTTTTCTATAGTGATCTGTATCTCCTGCCCCTAAAAGGAAATGTTCTGGGCCAGAGGAATAATCTTGGAAAAAAGGTGAGTCTACGTCACTCACTGACACAGTAAAACTGAACATAAAGATAAGAAACCACGAGGTGGACGAAAGAAAATGGAATTTTCTCTGGTGGAGACTCCCGCCTATGCCTGTCTTGGGCATTTCTTTCTTTCTCCCCTATGCTTCTGTGACTTGTGGCTTCCAACTTCTCTCTCCTGCCCACACATCCACCTCCAAGGAAAACCCTTCCTTCTCCAAGAGGCTGCAGGCTTTTCCTTGCTCCTTCTATTTTTGCTAAGGGGGATGGGGAGGAAGGAGTAACAGACTGTAGCAGTGATTAAGTTATAAAATTTGCAGAGCATTCAATTTGCCTCAGGCTAAATTGAATGGAAATTTTTAAAGGTACTTATTTGAACCCTTGGAATATTTCTTAATGTCTCCTGATCAAGTCCCTACAGTGAACAGGACTAACCTACTGGTCTCAGCTTCCTGAGGCGGCACGGGAGGACACTCAGGTCTGTTTGAGTCTGACCTGAGGACCCTACAAATTATACAGCCCTGGTGGGAAAGCAGTCGACGTCCCTGACCTTCTTGTGTCCAGCCCACATCTGTGCTTAACCCGGCCCTCAGCACCTGTCCCGTTCCAGTGTCGCTGCCTACTTACAGCACAGCTGCCTTCCCCTCCTGACTGTTACCTCTGCATCCCCAGAGCCTACACAGTAGGAGTTGGTGTAAGTGTCCGGAGTAGGATGGTATATAGAATGACTCAACTCAAAGCTTACACCTGGAAAGTTATCAACATTTCTAGTAAGACCAGCACTCTCTGAAATCTGTCAGGAGAGAACACATTTCATTTCCTGTCAACAAATTCTAAACCAGAAACTAACTCATTTTACCTGAACAATAAACCTCAGTTTAGAAAAAATGTGTTCCTGATTAAAATAGCCAGTTGGATTGAACTGATCCACACTGCAAATCGATAAGCCTACGACAGGTGAATGATGCTTGTTTTTGTGATTATCCCTTTTATACAACAGATAACTGAGGTTCAGAGGCAATATTTTTTAAAAGGCACCCAAGTATCATGAAAGTTACTTAAATTCTGTGACCCTATCTGCTTATTTCTAAAATGAAGGTGATAAAAAAAAAACACTAACTTCACAGGGCTGTTGTAAGGTACTCATTTGGAAGGACATAAACCTGCAGGTCGGGAGGTTCCCTAACCTGTGGCCATCATGCCGATGGCACATGACTCCCCGATCCTCCGCCTCCGGCCTCTGCCTCCTCATCAGAAATGGGTCTGAGGCTTTTAGATCTTGAACACAAGTTTGACTGGGAGAAGCTTAGCCTTCAAGCTTAATAAGTTACTCCGTGATCTTCTGGAACCAAAACCGTGTTCTGGAAGGTAGCTGTCAATGCACTCTACACACAACCATCTCCGTAACCTGCTGAAGAGTGCAATCAGAGGTTCTCACCTGTGTCGCCCAAACTTTCTTCAGAAGAAACAGTGGCCGCGAGGTCTCCTTCCTTCCGGAGGGATGTCCCCACGCCAGCTCCTGCTTTCTCGGCTGACACCTGCACGGCCCACTTGCCATCGTGGGCACTCTTCATGGTCACGTCCTGCTCACACTTGGCTGCTGGCAGAGCTACACTGCAGGCAGCCGGAAGGACTGAACAGGAAGGAGCAATTTCTGATCCGTGGCCATGAATACCATCAGGGGTGGTTTCCAAGTGGCCCCCAGGCTCCCGCTGGGCGGGAGGAAGAGAGGGCTGCTGGGCCGCAGGGTCTCTGACACTTGGCATGTCACCAGCTGTTTTAGCACCGGAATCGACTGCTGTCAAAGAGGGAGCGCTGATGGAAGGATCCTCAGCCTTCTGCCCAGGCGTTTGCTCTGGTCTCAGATGAACAGATGAGCCGGCTCTGCTCTCCAAGTCCCTCCCTGCTGAGTGACTGGCTGAGGTGCTGTGCCCTGCTGTCCCCGCCTCAGGGCTGGTATCCCGGCTCTGAACGGAGATGGAGGGTACAGGCTTCTCTTCCAGCTGGCCTCCCTCTGCAGAGAGCTCGCTGACGGGAGCCCTGTCGCATCCTTCCCTGGTGCTCACTTCTTTCCCTCCTGGGAGGGTCCCGGGACACTGACAGTTGTTCTCAGCAAAGAGGCTGGGCATAGGAACCTCACACTTGCTCCCCTTTGCAGCGGACAGGTCACCTCTTCCTTCTGGGTTGCTTGCAGTCAGCTGAATGTCTTCGTGCCTCTCCGGGCCAGTGACAACCAGCGCACACTCGGCCGTGCTGGTGGAGATGAGGGCAGCATCACCCAAGTCCTCCACTCTTGCAACAGCAGGCCGGTCTTCGTCCTGCGGGACAGCACCCCTCATGACTGCTTCCCGTCCTTCAGAGGTACTTGTGGAAATCACCGTGGTGTCGCTGACCTCCTCTGCTGGTGTGGCCGAGGGGTGGACGTCCCCCAGAGGGACAGCGCTGGACACCGGGCCCTCACAGTCTTCCACGGAGCTCGTCGAGATGACGGCACTGCCGTCCTTTTCCTCCACGACCGTGACAGACGGCTCGTGGCCACTTTCCGCGACAGCCCCCGACACGGAGGCCTCGCCTTCTTCCGCTATGCTGGTGGAGATGAGCGCGCATTCGTCCTTCTCCTCCTTGCTGGTGGAGGCGAGGGGCCTCTCGACGTCCGTGGGCGCGCTGGGCATCGGCACCTCGAAGTCGTCGGCGCCGACCAGCACGGGGCCTTGGGCTCCTCCTTCGACGGTGGCGACTGGCTGCTGGCCGCCGGCACACAGGATGGTGGTTGCGCTGGACACGGGCACCTCGAAGTCTTCGCCTAAGCTGGTGGAGATCATGGCACACTCGTCTTTGTCCTCGTGTCGCGCAGCACTGAGCTGGCTCTCATCTCCTGACACGGCACTGGGCATGGGGGCCTCGAATTCCTCCGTGTTCGCCCCGGTGCCGTCCACATCGCCTTCGGCTCTCGGAGCACTCGGGTGGCCTTCCGCGTCCACGCTGGTGCTCAGCTGCACCACGTAATTGTGTGTCGTACTGGTGGAAATCACCAAGCCCGCGCCTTGACTCTGGCCGCCAGCGAAGCAAGTCTGGTCGGTCACGTTGTCACTGGCTGTGGCAGCCACAAGGCCGTCACACTCCTCGTGCTCCACAGAGGTGATGACACCTTCGTCTTCTTTCCCGCCCGGTGACGTGTGGCGAGCTTCATACTCTGGGGCTGCACCGGACACCAGTCCCTCGTAACTGCCCCCCACCAGGCCGGTGGAAATAGTGGTGTCTTCAACTTTGTCTTTCCTGGCGAGCTGACTGTCGCTTTGACCTGAAGCTGCAGTCGTGATGGGACCCTCACGACCTTCGAGCCCTGGAACCCCCTTGCCCTTCCCCGCAGCCGCGCTGGTCACGCTGCTCTCCACGACCCCCTTGGCACTGGAGCCGATCTCCGTGTCTTTCGTCTCCTGGTCTGCACCACTCACGCTGTCGACGCTGCTTTCGTGGGCGCTGCCGGCGGTGGCTCCGGCCTCGGCCGCCCCACGCCCCGTGGCAGTCCCGATCTGACCGTCCCCTTCTTCCGCACTCTCACAGAGGGGCGCCCCTTCCCCTTCTTCCAGCCCTGTGCAGGCCGAGGAGCGCCCGACTTCGTTCCCCCTGCCGGTGCTCGTCACCACGCCCTCCCCCTCGTCGTCCTCCTCCTTGGCGCCCGTGCTGGTGACAATGCCTTCGTCGTCACAGGGACCGGCAGCGACCGCTGGGGCGTCAGTGGCCTCCTTGGCTGCTGTGCTGTCCATCGCACTCTGTCCGTTCTCTTCTGAGCCAGAGCTCAGAGCAAAGCCCTCGCTGCTCTCCTCCGACCCCGCGCAGCTGGCCGGCCCCTCGGCGTCCTCCGTGATCCCGGTGCTGGTGACGGCGCTCTCCCCCTCCGCCTCCGCGCCGTCGTTCGCAGACCCGTCCCCCTCTTGGGTGGCGCTCGTTGCCGGAGGCGTGTCCCGGCCCACCAGGGCCACAGCGGCACCTGTGGCCACACGCGCCTCCTGTGGCCCTGCTCCCGTGACCGGGCAGCTTTCACTGCCCCTGGCGGCTCCTGTGCATGTCACAGTCCCCGCGGTTTCTTTTTTGGGGCCCATCCTCATCACATTTCTCTGGAACCCGTCGACCTCTTCACTGCTTAAGGATCCCTCTCGCATTTCTGTCCCAGCACTTGTTACAGCTCCGTCGCTTTCGCCTTCCCCGGTGAAAGTAACAGTCCCCCCGACTCTTGCCGAGTCTCCCCTGGAAGACCCTTCACACTTTCCTTCAGAGCCGGCGCTGGTCACAGCGTCATCCTTCTCTTCCGCCGCAGCGCTGTTGACCTTGGCGTCCACTGCGGCTGCCTGAGCGGCCACCGGGCCTGCGGCGGGCCCCTCGGACCCCGCCAGAGCACAGTCCGCGCTCTCGCCCTCCTTGGTGCTCGTGAGCGCAGTCTCGCTCCCCGCCAGGCCCTCTGTGACCACAGCCCCTTCCTCTGCCGCGGCGAACACGGTGCACCGGCCGCCGTCCACCCCGGCGCGCAGGGGACCGTTCCCGGGGCGCCCGGTCAGGCCTTCGTCCGCCTCGATCCTCGTGCAAGGCAGCACCACCTCCCCGTCTCGTGACTCTGCAGACGTGGTTGTGGCAACCCCAGCTTTCACGGGGTTCGAGGTAACGTCTTTGTCCCCTTCGGAGCTGGTGGCGAGAGAAGTCTTCTCTGCACTGCCAGAGCCGGCCACCACATCCTCCGTCTTCCGAGCCCTTTGGTGTGACCCGGAGGCGGCAGCGGGACCTCCCACGCTGGTGTCGACCTCACTGTGTTCTTTCCTTCTTTCAACATCGACCGACAGGTGCTCTGCTTCGCCCGGGCCTCTACTGTGCCTAAGCTCAGCAGCTCTGGCATCTTTTCTGGCACTCATGCTTACGACGCGGTCGGCAGCGAGGCTGTCCCTTCTGCCACCGTCTGCAGCTCTACCTGCCGGCTTGGAGGGGGGCTCGGTGCTGAAGTCACGTTCTCTCCCGGCCGTGACCATCAAGCCGCCGTCTTTGTTAACGTTCTCATTCTCCAGAATCGTGTCGGTGGACTTGCTGCCCAGAGGCACACTGCCCTTCCCTTGTTTACTGTGCAGCACGGCGGCCTGGGAAGCTTCTGGAATGTGTCTTCTGCTCTCTAGGCTTGCTTTTGCTGGTGTGTCTGCTGGGGCAAGCGCTCTGCCCTCTTGGCTGTGACTCGTTCTCGGGACTTCTGACTCCCTGAGAGTCACGTTTTGGTGCGAGAGGTCAGGGTGGTCCCCCTGGGAGGGGCCGCCTTCTGAAACCGCTCTTCTGGCAGCTCTCGGAGTTACATCGACGTCACGAGACTGTCTCTGAGGTACAGCAGCCACGGAACTGAAGGACGGCGAGGGGTCTGAACTTGTGGAATGTTCGAGAACAGCGTCTCCTTGAACACCACGCACCTCAGCAGGTCTTGTGTGCTTTGCGTTCTTTTGTGCCCTGTCATTTTCTGACTGGGCACGAGGCAACATCCTGTGACCGGCTTCGGAGCCTGCGCTCGTTTCATGGGGTCCCTGCTGGGGGGGCTCCCTCTCGCCGGGGTGCGGTCTGGGCGCAGCGCTCTGGACGTGCGCCTTCTTGGTCACAGTGCTCTTATGGTCGGCGTGCTTTTCCGAATGACTAGCGACCCCGTTCCCACGACCCGATTTACAGGCCAGAGCAGCGGCTTTTGCATCTACTGTGGAAGTTCTTAGCTCGTCCTTCGGAACTGCGGCCGACGCTTTCTGTTTCGTCACATTGTCAGAGCTGATGTCTTGCTGAGCGCCGTGACTGCTGCTCTCGGGGGGTTTCGATACTGCAGGGACACTGTCAACAGCAGGCTCTGCGTCAGTCTCCATGGGCTCCTGCTCAGGGATCAGGGTGGCATCGCCGCCGCCTCTCTTTGGTCTCTGGAGGGAGGCAGCACCGGGAGTGCCCAGGGCGCTGGCTGATCTCTCTTCTCCTCTGGTTGTTTCTTGGGACGAGCTCCCTCTTCGATTTTCACACAACCTCCGGCTTAACTTCTTCTCCACGCCTGAGCTATTCCCTCTGGCCTTCTCATGATTACTGTCAACTTCTTTACTGTCCTTGTCATCAGCCTTGTTTTCTTCCTTCTTTTTCACATCCTTACTACTGTGCTTTAAGCTTCTGCTTTTGTGCCCGTCGGATAACTTTCTCTCCAGTCTGGAGGACCCTGGCTCTTTCTCAACCTTGTGTTTGTCCTTGGCCAAGAGCAGCTTAGCTCTGTGACTGGAGTCCTTCTGGGCACTGTGGGCTGCAGAAGCCGCACTCTCTAATGCAGGCTCAACACCAGCTTCCTCAGATCTGTCCTCGGCTTTACACTTCCGTTGTTTATCTGGGTCATTTTCTTCTGTGTTCTTTTCCTTATCTGGTTTCGAAGTGGTTGCCTGTTTGGTGATACCTTCTTGCAATTCCATTTCAAGGACTTTCAACGGCTTGCCTTGACTTTTTGATTTAGACCTGAACATAAGTCTCTCGTCTAACACGCTTTTTGTTCTTCGCCTCTCCTTGTGAACGGCCTCTTCTGGCTTTGAACTGCTATCTGCACTAGCCGAGTCCGTGTCACACCTCTCCTCCGAGTAGCTTTCACTTCTTCTCTGCAATGTGAGTCCGTGTTGCTTGGAACCCAGTGCATCTTTCTGAATTTTAGAGTCACCCGATCGCCTCGATCTGTGCTCCACTTTAGTCTTATCGGTCGACAGGTGTCGCTCTTTTTTGTTGTTTTCTTTACGAGCATTCTCATCTGATTTTATGATATATTCAGAAACTGGCTTTCCATCTTTGCCTAAAATGGATAATTTCCTTTCATTCCTGTGTTTACTTTTTCGTTCAGCTTTATCATCCAAAGAAGGCTTGGTTTGTTGGCTTTGCTTTTGAACACTCTCCTCTACTTTTAGGCCCTTCTCGGAGGAGTGAAGCTCGGTCTCGTCGCCTGTTTTATGCACACTGTCCCCTTTGTATTTGTGCTTCGTAGACAACTTGTCTTCGGACAGACTTCTCTCTTTTTCGGGCTTCTCCTTAGAGGACTTCATCTCTTTCTTAGGGAGGTTTTTCACATGCGGTGTTTCAGAATCATCTTTCTTTAGATGCTTTTCAGTCTTGAGTGTGTTTTTCTGTTTCTGGGGTTCTTCTGCACCCATTTCTGAGCGTTCCACTGGCCTTTTCCCATCTCGTGCGTCAGTCTGTTCCTGTGCCCCTTCCACCAAGACAGGGGCAGACGTCCGCCTTTTATGTTCTCTTTCTAGTCGGGATTCACTTTTGTTTTCATCAGCTGAATGCAAACACTCCGAGAGTCTGCGGGTAGGTTTGCCTCCTTCACTTTTCGTATGGACATGCTTCAAATCCTTGGAAGAAGACACCTTTTCCTTTTCACAATGCTGTAAGAAAAGGAAGGTTAAAATATGAGAACCATTAAAGTCGAATTCAACACCTGGGCACATTCCCTGCACTGGGTGCGGTCACGTGCCTGTACCCTACCCAGTCTGCCAGCAGCCCGAGGCTGGGACCTTACCCTCACTCGCTGCGCCAGGACACTGAAGCCCAGCGAGACACACTACACTGATGCCCAGGCTATGCGTGCAGGCATCTTCGCAGAGACTAGTAATTTCTTCAGAGAGCTGTCCTTCTGAACTCTCGATCGCTACAGCCCACAAATGCCCAGTAGTCATTAATAAATATAAAATTATAAATGACAAGTCAGTGCTCTTTTCAGTCCAAAACCAGGATGAAGACAATTTAAAATTTTATACTGAAATAAAGTTTTCCAATATTTTAATTTAAACACCAGAAGTGTTTAGGAAAACCTCATGAATTTAGGCTGCTTGTTGGATGTTCTACTTAGGAAGTTTCAAATGCACACAGTAACTCACAGTAACAGCAACCACACCACATACAATGTACGTGTTATGTTTATACATATAGGGGAGATACTCAGAGATACAGCATCTAACCATTCCCCTCTACCCCACAGTGCTGCACAGCACAGGTTATTAGTGTTAATAACTGGTTGCTGACAAAAGACACTTTCATGAAGACTCACTGACTACTAACAATAATTATTCTTATTCAATGGGCTGAAAGTTTTCAGGAGGACCTCGGTGACTCTGTCAACTTACCATGGCATTTCCTTACAATGTAACACGAGGACTGATGTGCCTCTACTACAGGACCAGGATAGGGCAAGATCTTTAAAAGTACTTTACTATTAAATTCCTCAAAGAAAAAACTAAAAGGGATTTCATCAACCTATTTTTACCGCAAGTTCTAACAAATTAATGTGAATAAAATTCTGAGATCATTTGTCAAAGAAATGTATCAACAGCCCTGGCCGGTTTGGCTCAGCAGTTAGAGCGTCAGCCTGCGGTCCACAGAGACCCGGATTCGGTTCCCGCTAAGGGCATGTACCTCGGTTGCAGTTTGTCCCAGGCCCTGGTTGCGTCGTGTGGGTGGCGGCCACTCGATGTGTCCCTTTCACATCAATGTTTCTCTCTCTTCCTCTCTCTCCTTCCCGCTCTGAGTGAAAAATGGAAAAATGTCCTCGGGTGAGGATTAAAAAAAAACAAAAACAAAAACAAAAAAAAAAAGAAATGTATCAACAAATAAAGTTAAATATTTTTAAAAATGACAATAAAGTATCAGGATATACTTAAATATGTTTCTAATTTTTGAATAAAGAAGTAAAAAATATTTACTGGCTATGAATAAATAATCACTAAATTATTAGTTTCCCCCTTGGAAGTGTTAAGACAATTCAGCTATAGAAAAAAAAATTGGCATTATAAATAAGATTTAAAAACCAATGAAAACAAAAAGTTTATCTCAAAAAAGTAATCCAAAAGAGAAAGAAATGTATTCATTGCCCTTATTTTACTATTTAAAATGATCAAATCTTGGAAACAATCTAAGTGCTCAACTATAAGGAAATGCTTATATTATAGTCAATACACATCATGCAATCATTAAACACAATACTTAGGAAGTTTATAAGGTAACATGAAATAAGTAAGATTGGATGTTAAAGACATTTTGCAAGAATGTATCCACACCACAACATCATGTACGTAACGAAAGAGAATGGAAGAGGTGACCTGTTATGGGCGGAGGCACTTAGTCTCCTCCTTTTCTTCTACTTTACTGTCATTGGCAATGTTGTTATTGCCGGTGTAAGAACTAGGGTGGATGGGGGAGGGGGAGCAGAAAAGTAGCTACTATTTTGATAAATGATCACATGAAACAAGTTGCCAAAATGAGAAGTTCAGACCATAATAGAATGTGAGGGATTTTTTCTTTAACTTGGTAAAGATCAAATTGCATTTCTCAGGGTTATCCCAAAGGACCAAATGGCCTATATCTACACCAAGAGCCTTTAAAATGGATTTATTACCTAAGACTTACCTCACTTGTTTTGGGGGTTTCTTTGGAATCCTCTTCAGCTTGCTGTTTCTTTTTAGAATTCTCGTCAACATTCCTACGTGGGGGAAAAGTCAAACATGAACTGTGAATGAAAGGTAAGAAATCTTCAGGAAAGTTAAAGGAAAAGACAAGCCTGGCTTCCCTTTTGTATAAACACTTGATCCATAGAGACTGGTTATGTTTTCCCTTGAAATCCTAGTCTTAGTCAACAGGGAACACAATCCCAAATATGACATAGACTACTCTTGGTGCTACAGGAAAGTATAATGAAAACAAAAATTCCTGAACCGTTGCTTGAAATGGAGTATTTTATGGGCTATAATTACATTTTGAAGGTCTTGCTGTTTTTCAAGTAAACAGGGTAGTCTTATTAATTCAGATCAGTAGGAATGAGGAATGAGAACATTGATAGTTGATTTCTCTCACAGATTTTGGCAAATTATTGATTTAGGTGTCTTGAAGTCATACATTTACATAATTGCATCTCAATGGTATGCAAATTGCAGCCTATGGCTCACATGACTTCAGAGTCACTCTCTCTTTGGCTTTCTAATTATTATGGAATTGACTACAGTAATGCAATATGAAAAGAATTTTCTGCCGGATGTGGTTTAGGGGAGCAGCACGGGATACTGCCTGAGAAGAGGGCAAAATAAACACAATCACTGGAAGTGCTTACTTCCTGAATCCATCTAGAGGGTCCATAATCTCTCTGAAACTCCAGGGACAACTATTTGTTTATTCATGTGTATTTTTCTGGGGAGAAAGTTGAAAGCTTCCATCAGATTGTCAAAAAGGTCTGGGACCCTCCTCCCCCAGAAATTAAGTATTAAAATGAACATATTGTAGATATTAGTCCAATGAACTGATACTGAAAACCAAGTTCTGAGGTCTCTACCACGCACGCGACAACACATGCTCAGGCCTGGCTCTCCACTGCCACCTTCGATGGCTGGCCCTGAAGCAGGCTGGGAGCATGCGACAATGGACAGTGCCAAGTGAAATACGCACCTCGAGTCTTTTTTTCTTTTTTTGCTTAAGGCTACTTTTTTCTCTAAAACTTTCCGCTCTTTAAGGACTTCTTTAATTCTGGGGGCTTTCGGTTCCAAATTCTTTGTTGATGATTCTTCCAGTTCCATACTGTTTTTGCCTAGGAAGGGAAGAATCAATAAACGATTTCACAACAGTTCTAAATGGAGAAATAATCATTTTGATTATTTCGCAACTGGCTTTAACATAAACTTGTGCTAGAACACAAATATTTTAGATGGAGAAGACTTGTCTTTTATTTCAAAGGCTTATTCAGGGGTGGGCAAAAGTAGGTGAGGAATAACAATACGAATAAATAACACAATAATCAATAATAGCACAAGAATAAACTGTTCCGTGTACTCACGACTGTAAACCTACTTTTGCTCCCCCCTGGATATGTGTGTATTTCTGTATGACACAGGATCAGTGTCCAGAGGAAGTTCCGTTTTTTCAGTGAAATACTGCAGACAAGTATCTTAGTTAACACAAAGCACAGATGAACTCTGCCAGCACAACTTGATCTCACTTGTTAACAATCCATTCTGCAGCGATACTTCACCCCACAGAATAAACTGCTCACATGTGAGTCATGTAAGCTGGGACCTGATAGAATGTTTAATTTAGATACAGCAATATAACTTTAAAGAGTTACTAAACACATCAGACTAAAAAGTAAGAAAATCTTCCACATCTGAAAATATAACACTCTACTGAGATAATTCAGATCACTTTATTTTATAATCATATCTCATAAGTAATACAAGTTTCTAGAAACTAATACAGTACATAAGAGCGTTTAAAATATTAAAGTTAACATCTCCTGTACCTTGACTTTTAGCTTTCGAAGACTTTGTCTTTTCTGCTTTCTGTTTTCGTTTTTCTTCAAGTTTTTCTCTATTAATTTGCCTTCTTAAAAGTCTCTCTTCTTTTTCTTTAGCCTAAAACCACAAAATACTCACAATTACTCTGATTATCAGGCAAAAACACAACACCATGAAAAAACAACGTTTTCCCTTCAAATGTTCTTACGAACTAACGGGCTCTGCGGAAACGCACACATGCCGCGCGATTTGCAAGCCCCCAAAGGAGACAGGTGTGCAATCTGCCTTCACTCTTTCAGAACGTCATGTTTAGGGAAGGGAGAGGCACCACTGAGACGTGGTGGTGTGATACACTGGCCGCCCCAGTTACAAGGACACTGTGGGGGTGCCTCAGCAGCAGTGGGCTCAGCAGGTCCCCATGATTTCTGGATGGCCACTAAAGGAGGCAGTTAAAATGCAGACAAGTGACAGGCTAGTCCCCCAGCAAATGCGACTTGTTGGCTCTACTCTCCGGACCCAGGTTTTGGACATGGAACTTTCTGCTGCTGAATCGTAAAGCCAGAGAGCATCCAGTCGCTGTGCTACTCCCACCGCCCTGTCCTGGCCAGAACGCACTGTCTCAAAGCGCCACGGCTGGAACCGCTGATCAAACAAACTTGTCAAGAGTTAAGCCACTAGTAGCATTGAGTGTACAGCCTTCAAATCATCCTTCTATGTAACAATATTTCCTCATTCTAAGATGTGTAATTTTTCGTATTTTAATGTTTCTGAAATTTTAAGTCACCTTAAAACTGATGCACATTTGCCACAAGGTAGTGGTTCTTTTCTTAAGCTGTTGCTAATTCAATGACACGACTTATAACTAGCAGCATGTTGACATCCAGGAAACATGCGGACTGCGCTTCCCTTGCAGTACGATGTCCACAGCTGTGCACCATCCAGCCTTTCCACACCGGGAAGCCTCCAGGCCGCCACCAGTTTTTCACTATTAAGCGCAAGGACATGGACGCCTGTCATGTGTTTGTCTATTCTGAGTAGTTCAATAACGAGGTCCCTGAAGCCAGAACCTGTATGTTGCTGTTTTGGATGCTTGCCAGCGTCCTGTGCTCAGATTAGTCAAGGGTGTCACCCTGACTTAGCATGTGAAAGTAGTGACAGATCAAATCTGACTTACAATCGACTGTCGCCGCTGTTCAACAGTGAGTTCGTCGTCAGAGTCACTGTAGTACTTTGAGTAAAGGTACGGCTTGTGAATGTAAGCATGCCGCACACTTTTAGCTCTTCCTTCACTGGGGTCACAGGTTTGAGTTTTTGTTTTATTCTGTTTGTTCTTCTCTTCATCTGGAAAAAAGTCAACAGAAAGAGGCATAGCCCTGTTTATCAGCAACAGAATCAACATTACGCTTGATCCAACCAAGCAGCAAAGCAGCTACCAATGTAGCTCAAGTGTATTTGTAGATCCAACAGGGGAAATATCAGCATGTGAAAATTCAGAAATTTAGAACTTTTTAAAGGCTGGAATCCATACCCTAACTTATTCCTTAACAAGCAGCTTCTTACACACACAGGAAGACGGTCAGGAAAAAGGAAAGCTCGTGGGTATCGATGTCTTCGGGACAAAGGCGGACTCTGCGGACTCGCCGCATCAGGACCGCTTCGCCACCTCGCAAAGGCACTCGGGCCGCACCCTGGAGCAGCCTGGGATCAGCGACTGCCTGTGTCGCCCGCCTCTGGAGGACGCGGCAGTCAGTGGTGGTCCACACCAAGCAGGCACCGAAGCCCTGCACCTCGGAGGCTGACAGGCTTCTGTGACACAGCCAGAAGGAGACTCTGAAACGAGGTTTTCCTTTCCTGCCACTTGGTGCTCTCAGAATAGCTGTGTGTTTACCTTTTGAATTCCAAAAATATGAAATCTAGCTCTGTCCAGCAAAAGCTTGAAAAGACCTGAAAAGGCATCTAGAATTACAATTTTAGTTAAGCTAAAAATAGATCTGTACTACTAAAAGCTTCTACTTTTTCCTCTCCAGGTCTTCTATCCAAAGGCCAGGATCAAATTCACAAGTTGCTATGTACAGGCAGTTGCAAATAATATTCACTATTTTTGACTTTTAGAAAAGCCAGACACAGAATTAAATCGTGTACAAAGCAGTGTACGGCGCTGGACGGAAGCCCAGACTCAGGTCAGACTCAGGCACGGGGCTCACTAGCTGCATGACCCTGGACATCTCCCCTCGGTGACTGTTTCTTCACCTGGACCTCCTTCCCAGGTTGTGAGGGCTACAGGAATTATTACACAGAACAGAGCAATCACTTAGCACAGGGCCCAGAACACACTAAGTACTTAATAAGGGTGAACTGAAAAACCACCTGGATAGTAAACAGAGGTCCAGGCTTTGCCCTTGGCTTCTGGGCAGTCATCTCAAAGCCTCTGGAAGACCAGGCATGACAGGAGGGCTTCTGTTCACCTAGGGGTCTCGAGTCAGGCCAAACCATCTATGACTGTGATTTAGGGTGGGGCCTTTGGGTCATGGAGTACCAGCCTGACTTTGAGAGGGGCTAGAGAGAGACCAGACATGTGGGTGGTCAAATGTGACTCTGTGATGGAGCCCCAATCAAAACCAGGACAGCAAGACTTGGGTGTGCTTCCCGGCTGACCATCACCCGTGCATGCTGTCAGACACAAGCTGGGAAAGGTGTGCTGTCCAGAGCTCTCCCGCAAGTCTGGGACTTTCCTGGACTCTGGCCTGTGAGTCTCTTCCCTTGGCTGATTCTTAATCGGTGTCCCTTCGCTGTAATAAACTGCAACCATCAGTTCAACAGATTTCAGTGAGTACTGGAGCCCTTTTAACAAATTATCAAACCTAGGGGCGGTCCCGGAAACTCCGAACTCGCAAATGATGCCAGACGTGAGGGGAATCTTGCGGACAGTAGTACTCCCTCAGATGTCACACACACACACACACGCACACAGCGTCTTCACATACATGATCTCATCTCAATCGTGTAACAATCCTAGGGAATGGAGATAAGAGGTGGAGAACCAAGGCTTGTTGAAGTTTAGTAACTTACCAAGCTTGCTCAGATAGAAAACCTCGAAGCTGGGACTCAGAAACCAATCTTCCAACTACAAAGCCCCATGCTCTGGCCACTATACCACACTGTCTTTCACGATATAGCCATCTGAATACACAAACAATGCTCGGCGAGAAGCTTCACAGAGGCATTATTAAGTAAAATGCTTTACCATCTGACGTAATCTCTCCTTCTTCCATGCTATCAGACATTACAACCTCCTCCTCAGTGTCTTCTTCAAAAGATGAGAGGTCACTGGTATGAACAGAGCTAACTGTAATGTCTGTAAGTCCATCCACATCAGATTCTATCACAGAGTTATCTTTAGGGAGACAATAAAACACAGAACATAAATCATCTCATTATAGAAACATACTCAGCACCCAATTCCTAAATCAAAAATTTTTTTGCCTTAAATACGTTTCAAAGAACTTCAACTTGTAACTAATATATCTATTATGTAATATTTTAAAGATTAGGATATACACTACAAACTAAATTGCTTGAAATAATGTATGACAATAAATTATGAGTTAAATTACAAGGTTTAAAGACTCTCTGTTCATTTACCTTGTTAATTTGAATGCTAGTACAGAAAAGAATGTTTATAGCTCTTTTTTTAGCAAAGGGGATATATGTACCCAGGTTTTTGAAAGATAAGAATCGGAGGCTTTATTTCCCTGGCCAGTATGGCTCAGCTGGTTGAGTGTTATGCCATGCACCGGGAGGTTGCCGGTTCCGTTCCTGGGCAGGGTACATGCCCGAGTTATGGGCTCGATCCCCAGCAGGGGGCGTGCAGGAGACAGCCGATTGATGTTTCTCTTATTGGTGTCTCCCTACCTCACTCCCTCTAAAAATAAAAGATATGGTTTAAAAAAAAATAATAATCAAACTTATTAAACTTTGAAGACAAATCTGCTATCCCCTAGTGGACACTCTGCGTGCTTTAAACGGCTGTAGATTTTTGCAAGTTTGTACCTTCTTTTGTCCCTTCCATGGCTTTAGCTTTATTACTGTTCTTTTCTGAAGGAACTTTTGTACACTCTGTTTCTTTATCCTTTGCTTGTTTTTCATCTTTGACCTTTTGTATATCTTCACTCCGTTTTGAGTGATCAAATTTCTTTTCAGTCTTTTCCTTCTTTTCCTTCTTTCTTTCTCCTTTTTCGTTGCTGTCTGGTTTCTTTTCCCCTTTGTCTGCTGATTTATTTTTTTGGTCGCTGCTTTTCTGTGGAGCATCTTTACCGAGCAGAACTGAACTACCACTCTCTTTTGTGTGATTTTTAACTTCTTCAACCGGACAAGGGAGCTCTGTCCATTCCTCAGACCTGGGGGCCGCTTCCTGTCCGCCGCCCCCGGAGTCCGGCACAGCCTTGTCTTTCTCGGTGGTGTCGTCTGAGGGCCTGTCCTTCTCAGCGCTCGCGTCAGCACTCGGCTGGGCCGGGAGCTTTCTGCACCCTCGCTCGCTGGTCTTGGCGTTCGACGCCTCTGTGGAAGCCCTGGCGGCGGTAGCTCCTTGGTTAAGAGAAGTGATGGTTTCCAAGATGGACATGGCATCGTTGGCCACACTGGCACTGGGCCCAGCAGCAGGGGCACCTTGAGGGAGACACAAGTTTCAGGGTAAATTTACGAAGAAGGTCATGCCCGACTGAATCAAGGCCACACACCACTGTCACCTACACGTGATGCGTGTGCCGTGTAGAGCCACACGCCTTCAGACTCCCAGGCACTGTGCGGGTGCCAAGCACACGACTTCTCTGCCACAGCAGGTCAGAAAGGTACCACGCAAACCAGACAACAGTCTCGTCTCGGAAAAACTACGTCTTCTCTATTTAAATTATTCTCTGTTGAAACATACACACACCAATGTGTCATTAAAATGCCTATTATTTTGTATTAAGGTAAAAAAATGCTATGCCAGGTGAGGACTTTGGGTGATACTGGAAATAACACAATTTCACTAGTGTGGCCGAGTAGAGAAATGGTTTAAAGCCCAAATATCCCTGACCCGACACTCAGTCCAAGAGGAAACGCAAGGCACCTTGTGTGCCGACGGCGGAGTCCGGCCTCTCCTCCTCGGGCGCGGCGCTGCCCCCTGCTTCCTCCCGGTGATTCAGCGTGGCCAAAAACTCATGCACAGCTTTCTCCACCTGAGGTCTGAACGTGTGGTTGATCTTTGGATCCACAACCTGAGAAATAATTCGGTCGATACCAGACTCCAACATTCCTGATCTGAAACACAGGATAATTTAGAGTGGTTAAAAAAAGAATATATATAGATGTCATAATAATTGCATTAATTACTGTTAGGTAAGACTGTCTCTCTCCAACCTTAAATTTCCCCAATCCATTCATCTGGGTAGAGAAAGAACAGGTGATGATACGTTTCCCACAACAGTGGCATCTGTCACCGCTGCGTCACCAGAACTACTATAGCAGACCAAACCAAAACCAAAGACAACACTCGGAGAACTAGACACAGCCCACTATCGAGAGCCCAGGCTTACAGATGATGCTTATCGTACTCTAATCCTGCCCATGGAATAGAGGAATAAATAATTACTAAAGCTGCGTTCTGAGTATAAAATAAATCAACGGACTCTGCAGCTTTATCTTTAAACAGAAAAATGTAAGCCTTTTATAAGTTTTAGGCCTCCAGGAAAACTGAAGAATACGCACAAAGTGTAATTTTATCAAACTTTTTTAAAAAAAACAACCCATTTTAGAACAAAAATAAAAAAGATTTCTGGCTTTCTTTTATTATCTTCTTGCTATGAAAAACTGGATGATTTATTCATTCAACAAGTATGTTATGAGCGTCTTCTGCACTAACGGGCACCATGCTGCCCACTGACTGCTGCCAACCAGCCCTGGTCCCTGTTCCAGTGAAGAGACAGACGCAGGCATGTGCGATGCAGGAGGACAGGTGCCAGGATACACACATGGCAGGGAAAGGGTGGGCATGGAATCATCAGATAGATCTGAGATAACTGGGGACGCCTCACACAGGAGAAGACATTTGAGCTGAGTCTTGATTTCCTTAGAAGAGAAGAAAACTTAAAAAAACATCACAGCCCGGCTGGGGTGGCTCAGTGGTTGAGCATCGACCCAGGCACCAAGAGGTCGCTTTTGATTCCCGGTCAGGGCACATGCCCAGGTTGCGGGCCCATCCCAAGTGGGGGGAATGCAGGAGGTGGCCAGTCGATGTTCTCTCTCATCGATGTTTCTATCTCTCTCTCCCTCTCCTTTCCTCTCTCTCTAAAATCAATAAAGAAAAATAATATCACAGACAAGCAGCAGATGAGCAAACAGGGCCACTGAGTCCTGAGTGCGCTGAAAGTCACAAGGGTGTGTGAGCAAAATTAGAGGATGTGAATTAATTTTAAGAAACACACTTAAACCTTGTTTCTTCCTGAAAAAAGAGCCTGAGAAGTTCCTTGATAGTGTTAGACGAGTGGGTGGGCACTAGTCCTTCCCAGCCTCTAGCCCTTAGGCTCTCTCTGCAGAATGCATGGAGTCTATCCTTGAAATTCAAATGCAGTTTTTGAGTGCAGCTCTGTCTGGAGTGGAGAATGAATTTGATTTCCATTTCCTGAGGCACCTTGCAGCCTTGTGATACCATGCTACTTATGTGGGCCACAGAGAAAAATGAGTCAACCCTGCACAAAGTAGGTAACCTGCTTTTTAAAGTTCTAAGATAAAAAAAATGCAAATCCTGCAAACACTGCTATATCTTAGAGGTGTCTTTGAAATGTAGCAGGTGGGAAAGAAACAAGGACAAGCAATCTTAAAAATGTTTTGAGCCCTGGCCGGTATGGCTTAGTTGGTTGGGTGTCATCCATGCACCAAAAGGTTGCTGGTTTGATTCTCAGTCAGGGCGCGTGTCCGGGTTGGGGGTCAGATCCCCAGTGGGGGGCATGCAGGACACAGCTGTGCTCTCACATTGATGTGTCCTCTCTCCCTCTCCCTTCCTCTCTTCAAAAATCAATAAAAAAATCTTTAAAAAAATGTTTTGATTTAAGGCACAAGTATAAAGGCATAAAAAGAAGGCCATGCACCCCAAATCACTGCTTCAGTCTGTGTTTGCCTATATTCTGGCCCGTCGTCAACTGTAGCCCACTCCCACGGTGGTCAGCTCGAATGGTAAACCTGGAGGCGAGTGCGAATGACCCCACGCTCTCAGTGGGCTCACTCTGGTGGGGGCACGGCCACAGAGAGCTGCCTCATCGCAGAGAAGCCACACTCTAGGGTCAAAGCCAAAGCCCAAGTGCTAGCAGTTGGCACTGTCCTGGTTAAAGCTATTTCCTTGTCTTCCTTCCAAATCCTGTTCAGTTAAGATGATTCTTTCTGAGCCATCCAGCATTTTTAGATTTTGCTATACCAATGAACACATAGATAAAACACGATTTCCCTTGTACTGAACCTGCAGGTTAGTTATGAAGCTGAACCACTGAGACTGCTGATATCAGACTGCTGCTGTCCTCCAAAAATGGCACCTGTGGAAGGTCCCATGAACAGGCAGCTGAGTGCTTCTTGAAGTGTAGGGTGTCCCCAAAAATGTACCGACAAAAAAAGCGTAATGACAAAGCCAGTGTTTTTTTAAATACACTTCATTTTCAAAGTGTAATAGAATCTACAGACATCCTGTATACATTTTTTGGGAACACCCATATATGGAAAACAGTTTGAAATCGTATTTATGGGGCCAACACATCCCTATACCGTAGTTAAACACAACTGAACCGTCTCTTTAAGGAAGCGTTAAAATGCTAGCAGTAACATTAACCTTCATTCATAGAATTTAAATAAGAGAACAGTTCATTAAAAATAAACACAGCTACAAGAAAATTTACTTAGGTGCCTGGAGGAGCACTGACTCACGTACCCAGAAACAGCTGCTCCCCCTCGTCCCCAGGCAGTGTCCCAGCACTACCCTCAGTCCCCGGCGCCCCTCCCTGACGCACACCGACCCCTCACCAAGCCCCGCCTCTGAAAACAGTGCCTCACGTTGGTACAAGAGCTCTAAGTGCCTGGTCTCACAGGGCCAGACTGAGTTTAGTTCCCGTAAAAGAACAGGATAAATGGCTGCTTCCCTACTTTACAGGTTTTGTATGCTAAGGAGTAAATGCAATTCCAGGAAATTGGCCTTCCATGGAGCCTCTCAACCTGAAGCAAAAGAAAGAAAAGAACTATGCTTTGAAAGCAATGCCATCATTTGTGAAAGGGAAGCAGCTATGGGAAGGCACTCAGTAATCAATCAGCAAGGCTGTACGTGTGGGTGTGGGGGGGCTGAGGGGGGCTGGGGGAGGCGGACGACACAGCAGGTAAGCCTGCCTCTCTCCCCACCGTGTCCCCTCCTGTTTTGGTATTGTGCTCCTACAGGCCTGGAAATGAGTCCACTTCCAGGCCTGCCATCCCCTTCCAGGAAAGGCCTTGACTTCCCCTGCAGGTATCAGGATGCAGCCTCTAATGGCATCTTTTGATCCCACCTGGACCCTTTACAGGGTCCTCACACACTCTTTAAAACGCAGACAGTGCACTTATTGTTCCATTTTCCTCTCGCCTTCCTCAGCAGGAGCCAAGAGCCGGGCTCCTGGGTTCTAGAATTACCCGTGGCGAAGTGGGTCTTTGATCAGAGTGTGGGCCGTGTTTGCGGGGCTTCCTGTGGGTCACAGCTGTCAGTGGAGTACACACTGGGTGGGCTTGCAAGGGTGCCACGGACAAGAGGGAACTCAGAGGGCACAGGCACACCATCCATCTAGCTGTTGTAAAGCTGCGCTTCACTCTCCAGGCGCACGTGAGCGCAAACATTTGCGGAGGCAGAAGAACAGGCGCTCCTTAGACAACTCCGTCACCTTTCGGGGGGTGAGACCGGGACAGAACGTCCGAATCTTGTCTTGGCAGATGTTTATATTGAAGAACAGGATAATACTGTAAATCTGCTTTTGGGGGAATAATTATGATTTTTTGGTCCTTCTAAATATTCGATTCTTCTCATTCTCATTATGTTCAACCAAAAATGGCCCTGACAGGTCCAAATCAAATGCACTTTTCTTTTTGTGGCAACACTGTCACTAAAAATCACAAAATATGAGAGACGGGGGGGGGCGGGGGGGGGCGCGTAGGCTGTATCAGGAGATAGAAGACACAACCTCGAAAATCAGGGAAAAATATTTTAATTTCAGTGATCTTTATTTATAAAAGAATAACAAAGCCTACTCTTTTTAGGGCCAAGAAAATGGTTGTGAATGTGAACTGTAGAGAATATTCCAGAATCTACAACCCACTAATATTACATCTAGGACTTTTCTGTAAGCCACACTGTCACTCTCTTCCTTCAGCATTTCCAAAAAGCTACCGAGAAATCGACGGTTAAAACCGGTGGGGAGATGCGAGGTGACAGAGCCTTTGTCAAATCGTACTGCGTCATGAAGGCACCACAGTGCACCAAATTCCACAAGGTGAACACACTTCTGCACGACACCTCTGCTCCCAGGCAAAGGAGGCGGTGGCACCCGAGCCGCCTAGGGACTCCGTAATCCTGAGACTTACTTGAGTACTTGTTGTCTAATATTGTTTCTCAGCTGGTTCTTATTGAGGTGGGGACTCCATGTGTGAGTTGCTAAGTGGTTTGCAACAAAGTTGTCAACTCGCTGTCTCAGATTCTGATAAGCAGGCTAGAAAGGAAAAAAAAAAGACACAAATGTTGAAAATCTCCAATGTTATACAATAACAATATTGACAGTTTCAGGATTAGAGTATCTTTAACAGTGCCCACATTTCTTAGATTAGACTAGCAACATGGCAACAAAGTTTTACAGCTTACTTTGGAGGTATAAGGAATACAAAGACAGACTTCTCATTTGTAGACAAGGGACAAGAAAATAAGACACCAATAAGTGTTACAGTGATGCTTTGGAGCAGAGAAGAGAAGAGAAGAAGTAAGCCTTTGCTGAGAATGTGGCATTTGAGCTGAACCTTCAAGATACACAATGGGAATTCGAAGGCCACCCTGTAGGCACAGCCAACAATATCAGCAAAGAGCAAATGGATAAGAAAATGCCACGCTGAGAGCATTTGGCCCCCCACCCCAATTGTTAAATCCAATCTGGTTGGAGAAGGGAATACAAAGAAGCAGAGAAGCGAGGTTGGAGACAGCTTGGAGCCAGGGGCTGGAAGGATTTGGGTACCTGTGGTGTAAGAAGTTTGGAATTACAGGGTAGGGGATGGTAAGCCACTGCACATATGAGCAGAGTGATATGAACTGCGTGAGCTTTCTGATGATCAATCTTCCTACAGTGAAAGAGTACACAGACAAAATATACCTAGGCAAGTATGCAACAGAGTGATGAAGGTCTGTACTGGGTGGTGGAAATGGGCTGAAAGGTACGGATCCAAGAGAAATTATGGAGGGACAACTACTGGAACTAGGCATTACATTTGATGTTAGGCAGTAGCTCTCAACTGGGAGTGATTACCTTCCACCCCCACCCTAGGAGACATTTGGTAATGTCTGGAGAAAAATGGGGGTGCCACTACTGGCATCTCCTGGGCAGGGATACTGTCGAACATGCTACAATGCACAGGGGAACCCCTCACAACAAAGAACCATCCAGCCCCAATGTCAACACTGCTGAGGCCCACAACCCCTGGTATAAGGGGAGCAGGAGAGAGGACACATTTTATGTCATCTCTACTTAAAAGGCTCCTGCCTAGAAGGAATGTCTGGCCACTCAAGCAGGACTACACACTCCGTTCCTAGATGTCCCCACCACTCACATTCTTCCTATCTTTCTTTTAAGTGGCTTTAATGCAGATAGATTTGCGTGTCTCCAAATGATTTTAAATAAAACTGCGCTGCCATCTGCTCCCTTACCCTTCAAAGCTCAAACTCCAGCAGCTAGTTCTCCTGCCTTTGATCTGCACCTACCATTCCCTCTACTTGTCCATTTGGCAAACTTCTCACCTTCAGAGCTCACGCTAATCTGTGCAGTCATCCAGCCCAAGGGCAGGCTCCCATGGGCCGTTTCCGGCTTCCTCCGGTCTCCTGCACATACCACCATCCCAGCAGTTCTGGAATGGCCTTGTACTTGGGGAAGGGGGAAATATTTACCTGCCCACTGAGATAAAAGCCTGTTCCTTCCACTCCCTTAATCTTTGTTTTCAGAAAACGTATCGCACTGCTTGGCAGATGAGCAATTAAACGTAGCTGTTAGATGAGATGACTGGGTAACCATCCCCAACAGGGATGATGAAGGTTTCATCCCCTGGTGATGCCCTTGTATCCCTTCCAGTTTCCAGACTTTTGCTAAGTCCTATTTTCAGTCCTACAAGAAACAGTCTCATAATTATTTCTCATGTTCCTCTCCATTCATCCAAAATCAATGTGAACTAAAAAACTAATCCTTTCTCTCGATCATTTTCGGCAAAACTGTGAAACATAATTCATCTTGCCAGTATTCCCAAATCTCAGAAATATTACGCTAAAAACATCACAAAGCATTTAGCCCTCTAGTTGCTCCATAACAAGCTCAAATTTGAACAACAGATAATTCTCCTTGTTTCTAGTTCCCCTTCCAGTATAAAGCCTGGTGACTGGAGACAGAAGGATTCTATGATTCTTCGGGGAATCTTCCTCTGCCTCTTCTCCCCTTTCCAGAGGGCTCTGGTCAAAAGCCTTGGGGTCATCCTTGACTCCTCCCCCTCTCTTCCACCACAAATCTAACCAGCAGCAAATTCTTTGGGCATGAGCATCACAATACACCCAGAATCCGACCATTTCCTACCCCTTTCCTGCTACCATGTGGGTGTGGTCCCATGCATTCTCATCTTCTGTCTGGATTACAGTAACTTAACTTCCTGTGTCTGCTCTTGCCCACCTTAAGTCTATTTTCCATAGAGCGGCTAATACAAATGTTTTAAAATGAGGGCAACTGTATAATTTATTGTCTAAATTAGATCATGGCTAAACATGAAGAAGACACTGTTAACAATTACACATGGCCAACCCACCTAAAATGGAAGTGACAGGATGTCCTTCTTCTGCACCTCACCTGCCGGTGGCTTCTCAGCTCAGGTGAAAGGCAAACCCTTCCAGCGGCCGCCCAGGCCAGCCGGAGCACTGCTCCCTCACCTCTGGTCCCTTCTCCCCAGCAGTTTCTGCCTGCGGCTTTCTGCACATGCTGAGCCTCTACCGGAACACCCAGCCCCAGATAGCTGTGCGACCCTCCAGCTCCTTCTGGGTCAGATGGCTACTAGAAATCTCCCCTGCAGATCCTCAAAACAAATCAGTCCTTTCCAGCCTCGTCCTGCTCTATTTCTTCCATAGACCCTATCACACACTATTTATTTACTGTCTGTTCTTCTCTGTTCGGAGTAATAAGCTCCATAACAGCAGGGACTTTTGTTCACGGCTGTATCCCTGGCATCTAAAACTGTGCCTGGTACACCGTGAATATCTGTTGGGTGAATACATTTCTATACTTCGGTCTTTGATATTCCTTTCAAATCTGAGGAAAAAAGTTAGAGGATAATCACAGTGACCAGGAGTCATTTACACCTGAGAAAGTATCCACAAATCCGCCTTTATTACCTGGGGAGGGAGGTGCTATATTTGCTGCTTGGGAGCTCCCTGCCTGGGACTGAACGATGGACACTGACTTGCCCTCCTCACACTCTTCAGTCGCTAATCAGTGCACAGGCATCAGAACGGCTCTGTAACCCGCTAGCTTGTTCCAGGGATCTGGGGGTCTGCAGCAGAGGAGCCTCAGCATTAGCGGTTCCTCGAGCTGCCCAAGGTCCTAATTCTTCGGGTGGGAAGGCTGATTTGGTCTGCTGTCCTCAGATCTCTCTCTCCTGGTTGGACCATCTGTGACCCAGGCCAGTTTGAGGGGTTCTAGGGTCTTCTGGAGTGGCCGCAGACTCTGGAACTTCTCACCTTGCTTTAAACACAATGGGCCGGATGATAGCGGTGCTCTTGGAGAGCACCTGGAAGGTGTCAAACATCTTGATCTTGACTATGCATGTGACTGACAATCCAGGTACTGCTAGCAAACCTACCTGCTCCATACCCAGGTCGGAGCTCGGCAAAGTCAGTCTCTGGGGTTCAATTATCAAAAGCACCAGACCAAAAGTGGTCTAAACTCTAAGGTGTTCTTAACAGATGAGACCCAAGGATCCCATAAAAGTGATGCTCCATTGCATGAGTAGGGAATCTTATTTCTACTTTGGCCCACTTGCCACACGAATAGAAATGTTAAGCTCATATAAAAGAAAATTTTGGTTTTTTTTATGTTTTTTGAGACTTTCAAACTTACTCTTTTTGAGGGAGAGGGAGAACACAAGACTGTACTCTATTGGAAGGGGGGTATCATTTCAGTTCCACTCTTTTCTAGCATCAAACATGAAAACAGGGGACATTATTCTGTGGTCCCTGAATACTCCCTGAAACTACGTATTAGGTTGAGCCACATGAAATTGCCAACAGTCAAACATTTCTCAATGGTAAAAACAGCATTTTAATCTGTATGTGTGCATTTTTCTTGGGAGAAGGTCCTACCTTTCATTAGACTATCTAAGAAACTGTGCTTCCCTCCTTCCCCCCAAGAAAGGTTTTAAGGATTCACTTTGGGAGAATCTGGCAGAAATACTACAATGAGCAATAAGATTTAGTGGGGATAAGGTAAAGAAAAAGCTGAGCCTTATATGTGGTACCCATCAGTATATTTAAATTTTCAATCTGCATGCACAATAACAGATCTGTAAGTTTCTGAGAACTGCAAAGTGAGATCTCTACTTGCAGGATACAAACAACCAGCTTTATCTGAGTAACATGTACCTGGCTATGTCTATCTAATCTCCCATTAAACAACAACAATAAAAAGGCAATATGCATGACTTTCAAAAAGGTGGCTGTGCACAGTCCCTAAAACAAAGTGAGAAAACTATACACTTCCCGCAGAGATACACATCCCAAGTAAACTGAATTCCCTGAGGTGCAAAAGCTCCAGTGCCTGAGAAGGCACATTGTACTCTGCTTTACGTTATCTGGACCCGATTAGAAAAGATGTCCCTAAGGCTTAACCAAGGTTTTCCCAGAGGACTGTCTACAGTTCACCGAAAAAGCTGGTGAACATGACGGTGCAGGGAAGAATTAATTTGTGGACACTGCAAACACCCCTTTCTCAAAATATGGGGCCCCTCACAACAGCTGAACATGCTATGAAAAAACCCTCATTCCATTAAAACTATCTGATGGACCCAACCAGATCTAAGCCAAAACCAACCAACCCACCAACCACCCCTTGCCCCCAACACAAACAAACAAACAAAAAAAACCCAAAAAAACAAAAAGCTCAAAAAAACAAAAAAAGCAACAATTTTCCAAATGTTCCCAACTGGAGCCTACTGCTTCACGTGCTTCCAGAATTCCAGATGGTTCTCCATCCATCTCACCAAGATCGCTCCTTCTTGGTGTTCTCTGCTCATTCTCTGCCCAACCAGGTGCGATCACCTGGTTCCTGCCCCCCCCTCCCCCCGCTCTGACACTGGGTACTAAGTCCCTCACCCTTTGAGGTCCACAACTCTTTTTGTACAGGGACCCGCTCTGCAGACCTTTCCCCTCCTCCTCACTCTCCCGAACTCTTCTTTCCTGCCATTCTGCCACTTCATTACCTGCTGGCACCTCTCTTCCATCACTTCCCCACCGAATGGCTCGGCTCTCCCTGCCCCCGCCCGCCTCTCCACCCCCAACCCCCTTCTCACTTTGGAGAAGTGACTGAGCCTAAGTTACCCAAATCAGTCAGTCACTGGTAGACACTCAAGTCCCGAGCTCCCCAACCCACCTTGTCGCTGTCCCGCTCTACCTCCTCACCTTTGCACCCCACCCCATCCCATCCAGCAATACACACTACAAATAATTTAATACGATCATCACTTAACTTCTCCAAAGGACAAAGACATGACCCTTCCCGCCCAGAATCCTTCCACAGAGGAGCATGGATACAAAGCAAACCGCGAAAAAAAATGAACCAGATATGAAAGCGCTGGTTAGCGTCTCCAAACGCGTCTGCATACGTGTCTCCGGGAGAACAGTGACAGAGTCTTGCTCCCCGGGATGCTCCCAGAGCCTGTGCAGCGCAGTAGGGGCTTGGCCCCCGCCGGCTGAACCGCGGCACCGGCGGGCGAATGAATGGACGCCCGGCGCGGCGCTCGGTGCCCGGCCAGCGCGGCAGCGGGAGGGGAAGCGGCCGCCAGGAACTCGGGCAGCGCGCCGAGAGGGGCCCCGGCTGGGGGAGCAGAGGCGCAGCCGGTCCACGAACGCGGGACACCGCCCGGGCAGGCGGCCCTGGGGACCCTCCCCTTGCCCCGCACTCCGCGCGCCCCGAACCTTCGTGTCCACGTCGGCCAGGCAGTCCCGGCGGAACTGGTCGAAGAGCCCCTGGCTCTTGAGATGGTTCACGATCATGGCCACGAGCTGCGGGTCCCCCGCGCCGGCCCCCGCGCCGCCCGTCCCGCCCGCGCCCGGGCCAGTCCCGGGGCCCGGCGGCGGCGGCGGCGGCTGCGGCTGCGGCGGGGGAGGCGGCGGCGCGGGAGGCGGCGGCTGCGGCTGCGGGTTGGTGGCCATGGCGGCCGGGCCGGGAGGGCGCGGGCGCGGGCCCGGGCGGGCGGGCGGGCTGCGCTCCTGAGAGGCGGCGGCTGCACCGGTCCCGCCGCCTGAGGGAGGCCAACGGGATGTTGTTACGGAACCAGCGGATCCAGAGTAACCCCGGAAGTGAAAGGGAACCCGGGGAAGGCAGGAATAGGCGGTGACAATAGCAACGAAAGTGCGGCGACGGAAGCCGCGAGCGGCCAGTTCCGCCCGCCACCCGCGCAGGCGCGCTCGCGGGGCTGGGCTGCGACCGAAGCGGCGGCGGGAAGGCGGAGTGGGCCGCGGGGGCCAGGCGGGGGGCGGGGGTTGGAGTCTGCAGCGGGCGCGCGCTCGGCCCGCGCGACCCCCGGGCCCCGGGCCGACGGCGCGCCTGCTCCGAGCCGGCCCGCGCGGGGGAGCGAGACGCTGGCCCGGCGCCTCGGGGCATTTAGGCCTGACGGTTGGGCTCCTGTTTCTCCGCGCAGTCGCGATCCATACACATTTATAACGCGAACCGTACGTGCAACTGCCTGTTCTAACTTTCCCCAAACCTCGTTCTCCTGATCCAGGCCAGTTTTCCTGCAAGCAGGTAGCTCCAGGGGCCTCCTGTTTCGCCCCCACACATCCCCTTTTTCCTCGGGCCCATCCCTTATTCCAGTGTGCCATCCAGCTAGAACGATCCCTCCACCGTCTTCCTGCCCGTGAAGACGAACCCACAGGCTGTTAGTTTCAAGGGTTTTGCTTTTGATGATTATGATCATAGCAATTCATGCTTGCATAGCATGCATTGTGTGCCAGGGTTGGCGTCGAGAGCTTTTACGTGCATTATCTCGCTCAATCTTTGCAACACTGCTAGGTCCTACCACTACCCTCAAATTCACAAAGCAGGGAACAGAAGCCCAGGGCGATTAACTAAGTGGGCCGAAGGTTCCAGAGAAAGCAACTGGCGTGATTCTGGACTGTTATCTTAAAAATATTAGCACATGATCCAAGCAAAATAAAGATGACCGATTTTCATAACTATTAAGTAGAATGTACAATTTATTGGAAAATGCATCTTGGTGAAATGGCTAGTATTGTTTTAGAGTCCTTACGTCTGTGGATGAATATATCATTGGGAGAACGAGAAGAGTTGCACATCAATTTATTCCTATTTCTAGTTTATATGGCCGTATGCCCTCAGAAACCCCGTTTATATAAACAAGTACTGTACCCGGGAACAGAGTTTCATTGTAGCAATGTCACTGAATTCTTCATCTCAAAAAATTATATTTGATGATCAGAGAGCTGACTATTCAATTAGGCCCTCCAATTTTGTTGAAAGCAAAGAATTGAAAACCCTCTGACTTGCCAAAGGATTTGTTTACCTTGCCTTTATTCTTTCATGGTCCCGCCCCAGTATTTGGGAAATATGCCAAATAGATGTTACCAAGACATCACATGACTTTGAAGCAGACCCCCCCCCTTTTTTTTCTTTTCCCTAATGGGATGTACCATATTTAAACCGATATACTCAAATTTGGGGGAGGAACCTAAAGTTTTGTATAAACTGCTTTTTGTTGTTATTGTTAAGTGGTTCAGTTTTGTTTTTGCCAAAACTTGGCAGCTAATGATACAGCCCATTCAAGGTGAAACTGTCAAGTATGAAGAATGTTTGTCATATAACCTAATTAACATCAAACTAGCCAAATTGGATTTACTTTCCCTCAGAAACAGTTTGACTTAATTGCTTCAATTCCAGTTAAGTGTCATGCATTTTGAGGAGTATAATGAAGACTGCAGAGAGACTGTCATGAGATGAATTTTAAAAGATTTATTACTAAAAGCAGTCAAGATTAAAATGGTATAAAATATAATTATCAATTTTCAAAATTAGTTATGAAAACAAGATGGGAATATGACATATTTTCCCCTATACCTAATTACTAACAATGCAGGATAATATGCTAAATGTATATGTTATTTTTTAAGTATGTAGTATAATAAAAGGCATGGTATTTTTTCCCATGTATATACATGTATCAGATTTATTTGGATTTTTTGGAATAACTAAGAATCACCCATAAACAGTAAAACTCCACAAATTTGATTGGGCATAATGATGAAACTTAAAAAAAATAATGAACAACAAGGTATTTGCTGCTAAAAATGAATTCGTTCCATGACTGCAAAATAATTTTATGTTTGTGAACAGCATATAGAAAATCTTAAGTATTTTAAAATTTTAATAAGGTAAGAATTGGTTATAACTTAAATACATAATTCCCAATTGATTTGATAAAATGTATGTTAACTACCTTATCAAATAACACACTGAGTAGATTAAATGACATAATACCTGTATTCATGAGTTCAAGTTGCACTGGACACACACACACACACTGGATATAGTGTAACGTGAACAATTTTGTAGCCTTAGAAAACATTCTAGTTACATTGAAAAGAATCAGGGTCACTGATCTGTACTGCTTTGACTGTTCAAAGATGCTTTCCTTTCCACTTGAATACAGGTCCTGGGGATGAGTGTTGTGAATACCTGGAGGAAAACAATACACATTTACATCGTTTTTTAAAAAGTAGTTCAAACAGTCATCATTTCCTACCAGTGACATCTTTGCTTGTTCTCTTCTCTGACTGTTTCTATAGAACAAGTAATATGATATTTGACAATAATGATGATATAAAAGAGGCAAAGTCTTCAAAAACAAATGCCATTCCTCCCCTGCCCTACTACATGTATATCTGAATTCAGATCATCTTGACAAGGATCCAATATACTCTTCCTGAACACGATTAAGCTCTTATTTCATTTCCTAAGTCTGCTGCGCCAGGTGACAGTTAACCAAACTTTGCAAACACTCAGGGAATCATGGAACAGTGGTGGGTTCCATTATTATGGCAGTCACTGTGGTATCCATATGTATCCCTGGGCACCGACTCCTTCCAGCCAAATATCTAACTCCCGTGATTTCTTCTCTTCTATAGTCCAGCCTGCCCCACCTCTATCCAATCCAAACCCTGTTTCCTGGGGCCACTCCAGTGAAAGTCAAACACTGGTTTACACTATGATGATCTAACCCCAGGGAACCGGTCTTCATATTAGGCTGTTATTTATTTCCTTTTTCTTATATCCCTAGGGCATCCCCACTCCAAACACCGCATCAGCAAAAGACTGAGGTGCATTATTTCCTAAATGACTCTTTACCAACTCAAAGCCCAGTTCACTTTTTCCATAACAACAGAACACATTCTTAGGTGGGGTTCAAGCCATTCACAGTTTTTGTAAGAGGAGTGGGGAGAGGAAAAGATGTATTATTTGCCTTGGCGAAGCAAACTCCGTGGTCTAGCTATTTCTCTATTTCTATTGCAGAATAAAATAGCTGAATAAAGTCATAACAATTATAGTTATATTTAGTTCATTTAGTCTCATAATCAATTTTTGTTTCTCCTGATTTTTCTTGCCAGTATTTCTGTAGATCCAGATACTCTACAGAGTTCTAGTAATTTTTAACCAGTTAAAGAGGATGATCTGAAAAATCATTCTGAGATGTGTAATTTAAAATAAGCCAGAGTCCTTTCCATGGATCTCTCAGAAGATGTAACATTTTTGCAAATGTATTTTAACAAAACAGTGACTGTCTCTAAGTGACAAAAAGAAATTTAAGATGACAGAGTTGTAGATTTGATTACAATGCAATTGATACAGAATCCTGTCCTTTGTGCAAAACACAACATTGCAGAATAACAATTAGAGTTATGGATGAAAGTATATCAGAATTTGTAGACTTCTGGAGATTTTTAAATAATCTCTAGAACATTTATTTTGATAATATGTGTATACAAGTAGAATATAGTTATTATTTCCTTGTTTGACAAGACTTTCTGTGTATTTTAAGCATATTAAATAGGCCTAATTAGTTTAAAATCTTTTCTTCATAAGGAGAGAGAACAAATCCTTGAGATATTCCAGGGGCCTATTGGAATGACCTAAAGACAATTCTAGGTAAAAAAAAGTCTCTTGAAATTCAAACCCTGGGAAGGTTGGCAAACATATTTGATCAAAAGATCATATATCATTATGAAATAATATTAAATTATTGATTCATCCAAAGTGACAACAAAAGATATTAAACACAAGCATAGGTTAGCAACACTTCAATTCCTAGGACTAAGAAGATGGGTATTTAAGTAATCAAGTACCTGATTAACATAACATAACAACTATTTTAATAATGTATAGAACCTTTGCTTTCTAGACAGATACAGGCAAAACTTTTTTTCCCTTTTCTGTTCCCTTCTTAGGATTTCTTTTCACCTTTTTTACTTTTTCAATTTTTAGAAATCGTAATTTTTAGTGACAACTAAAAGCAAGCAATTAGCATTTTTTTGTTTAGCAAATTTATTAACACATTTCATAACTTTCAGAAATAGGCCCCTTCCATTAGAAAATACATTTACATTTTAAGAGGCATAACAGAGATAACATGACCTTGACAACTCTTAGGAGCCTTGAGAAAAGGCAGGAGGGAAGGGAGAGGTCAGGTCTCACAGCTCATTCCTAGGACCTCAACATCTCCTGGGCCTCCAGTGACTTTAGTGTAAAAGTACCATTTTTTTCTTTACAAGGGGGGACTGGCCAGCCCCCACCCGCACTGGTTTTGCAACCTGTGTAAGGGCACCTCTGCAGCTCCAGCTCTCTAGGAGTAGGACAAAGAGCGTTTAAAAAATTTATCTTCCCATATTTTTCTTTCGGAGTAAAGTTCCTATGATGTAACAACATGAAAGCTTGTACGTAAGAGATCTTATCCCATTTCAAAACAGAAACAAAACAACATTTAAAGCAAACAAATGAGATCTTTCCAAAGGAGGGATTGGGACACTAGTCCTAGACTCTTATCTCATACCAACTGGTACAGCTAATGACCTTCACAAGGTCTAACTGGCACAAAGCCTAAACGGTGGAGACAGAGAATTGCTTGTGTTTATAAGACAGCAAAGAACAAATCAAGTCCCCAAAAGATAAGAAAACAAGCAAAGAACATCTGTAACCTAAGTTTCATTTCAAACAGACAAGAGCTCTCAGAGAGTTCTTAGACAGAACACAACACAACAGACAAACGAGAGCTCTCGAACTGAAACGGACTTCCTTCCGCGGAAGAACTGGAATTGAAGCCACAGAGTTTCATCCCCTGCCAAAACAGTACTGCAGGTGACTCATTGCCGAGTCCCAGATGGATAAAAAGCCCAGACAGTAGTGACAGAGAACTCCTGGGGTGCACACTGGTTTGACTTACCCAGTCAGACTTGGAGTCCGTTGACTCCCCAGAGGCCTGTTGCCCTTCACTGACTAAGCATTTTGGGCAGCTGATACCTTGAGAGAGAAAGCAGGGAGGGTCACTGATATAAAGACCTCTCAGCAGCTGCTGGGATGTTCCTGCAATCCCTGCCGTGTGTTCAGCCGCCACAAGCAGCTGGGGCCCCCAGCTAAGCAGGATATGCTCCCATCTTCAAACAAATTAAACCAAGTAACAGAGACACAAAACAACAATCATCAGAGACACTGGTATACAGACAGACGAGTTCTACAGCTTACTGTTCCTCCTGTCTGTATAACCACAGAAACCAACAGAATGCCCTGCGCCAGGAAGCCACGGAAGTAGAGCAATGTCTTGACCTGGAGCTGGTCAAGAGACTAGGCAAAGAGCATGGAGCGGGGGGCTCTTGCAACCCAGAGCTAATCAGTCTCAACCGAGGCGGGAGGCAGCAGATGCTTCCTGTAGCCATACAAAGAATCACTCAGTTCAACCTAAATGAAATGACGGGTTGCTGGGGCCGAAAGGGGAACTCATTATGGAAATTCTTGGCAGTGCTACAAGTAAGAAAAAGAGTCTCGATTTCAGCCCTGGGATCCCCCGAATCCAGGCAGCCAGTGGGATCTCCTGTCCTTACCTGGGGGGAAAAATCCCACTTGCAGTACTCAGCGGAGTTGCCAGTTTTGATACCAGACACTAAATGGATCTGAGGCTGCCTGACACTACTTGAGCCAAATGAAGAAGAGACAGGATTGAATCATATATGAGCATGTATTCCAATAAAGCTGGCATGTGGAGACAGCAGCAGGTCATCCTGAAAATTCTGCTCTAACATCTCCTATTGGTCGGCTGCTTATGTAGACATAAGTAAGAAAGGGGCTGCGGGCACGTGGGGTGGGGGACAAGGTGAGGGCTGCAGGGTCCACAGCCCATGTGTCTCCTTCCATGGACTTGAACTCCAGTAACAAGACAGTTAATTTTCTATGATGTTAAAAACAGCTCAGAGCATTTCTGGGACCAGAGAATGGTCCGCATTTCTGAGGCAAACTCCCAGAGGAGGTCAGAGTTCAGGCACCGCGACCAAGTCAAAGTGTGTCCTGTCCTTGGTCGGCTATCAAAATGTATTTTGTTTTCTGAGTGATGGACCCATCTGGGCTCTGAGGAGTCTTATCTTTTTCCTCTTGCAACACATCCTCGTTTCTCAGGGTCTGTAAGAAAACCTCTTATCTATAGTTAGGAAGATGAATAATCATTGAACAACTGTGGTTCTATTCCTAGGACGTGCCATGCCCTTCCCCTGTCATAGTCAAGTCCACTGGGTTTAGTTTCCAGTCTATGGCTGCTTTTGCTGCAGAGCCAGAGTTGAGACAGACTGTATGGTTTGCAAAGCTGAAAGTATTTACCGTGTGGCCCTTCACAGAAAACATTTGCCAACCCTGGACTAAAAAGGAGCAGCAGAGGTGTGGTGTGAGACTTTGGAGTGGGGAACTTCTACCATTCAGTAGATCACAGTTGTTTCTCTGAACAGGGGAGCTAATGCCTGGTTCGTACAGTTGTCAGGAGGAAGCCAGGTCATAGAAATGACAATGGTTTATCGCATGTGTGCAGATGAAATGAATTATTAAGAATGGGTGAAGTTTGGGCAACGAGAGGGGAGAAGCCCTGCATGTTGAGGAAAGAGAAGATTAAAGAAAAAGTTCAAGGTCAGATTTTTGCTTTTGTTACAGTCTCTGTACATGCCCCGAATGAGAATAGAATCAAGGCTGAAAACCAGGCCTCTAGTATGGTACTAGGGGCACGTGATGTGTTTAATAAATGCTCGTTTAGTTCAAAAAATGATGAGCTCAGTCTGTTAGAAGTATTCTGTGATGCAGCTCATCAATTCATATTAAGCTGTCCATTAACACTCATGCAGATTGGCTGCATTGTGAAGTAATTGCTCTTGGCTTTGGGAGAAGCACTGGGTATGCTGAGATAGAATTCTAAAGTATGAATTTTCTTACTAGTGTTTAGGGAACTCTGATGACCATTTATGGTTCCGTTAAGTGATTGATTGCTTTTTAGTCATATTTTTGTTGCATGCTTTCTAGTTTGAACATTTTTTTTTTTTCAGAAGAGGATACTTCTTTTATGCAGATAACATTCCTTTTTTAATATTTCTTTGCTGTTGAGATTTAGTCTTTGGTAGTGATCACAATCGGATTAACAAAAGAAAGATACGTATGAAGTTAAGTAGCTGGCAGCTATTCATATGACTGAGTAGCTGGCTGTTTTGGTGATTGGGATGGCAATAAGGCAGATGGCTTGCAATAAAAGATATTCCCTTATAGGCTTCTAAAGGTGGAGAGCAGCTTTAGCTGAGAAGAGTTAGCCTTTAAGAACATTGCTTTTATTGAAAACACACACACACACACACACAAAACTAGACTTAATGTGTGTATGTTTCCTGAATATTCTAGATGGTACATGTACCCTAAAAACTGAAAGTCATCCCTCCCAGAATGGAATTAGGCAAAGTAGAAATGAAAGCAAGATCTGAGGAAATGATGTGATTATCAGAATACCCCAAATCCAGTCCAGGTCATCTGGGTAGGAATTTTGAGAGGGATGAGAAAACAGTGATTATAGCCAGGAAATTGTATACCTAAAGAATTAGAGTACTGTACCTTGGAAAAAGGAATGTTTTTGGAGGGGAGGTGACTGGCACAGCGGCTCTGAAAGGGAGGCACCCAAAGTGTCCAAAATTGGCATCGTCTCTGGGGAGAGCATGCATTTGCTGGGAGGCGCCAGCCACTGAGATCATCTAGCTCATTCCTCTTCAGACTCTGGTTATTAGGCAACCTTTGGGTCACATCTGCATTTGCCTATAGGAAGAAAATGGGCTATTCAGCAAATACAGGGAGCACTCCTCTTGGTGGTGATAGCTCTCTCCATGAAGGGTTTTTACCCACAAGGCTCGAAGAGCTTGGTTGATTGGAAACCACCTGGGGTTCAGATTCATTCTCCTTGTACTGATATTCACCTTCGGACTTGGCAAGACTAAAGGCTGTTCAGTAAAGTGAACAACTGAAGTATAGCCGTGGGGACCAGTCTGGGTGGCCAGCTGGCCTATCGCAGGTAACATCTAACTTTATTGGTTTAAATTGCATTATTTTAAATTCAAATGGCAATAATTACACTGGTAACTAACTTCCTTGTGGAGAACTAGGAAAATACAGAAGTCCATTGACAACAGAGACTGGTCTGGAGAGAAGCCCCTGCTCCAGGTTGCGCCCATTAGGGCCATCATGGTGAGTTTTGAAGATAACTGAGTTCCTATATGGTGACAACCCTCTAAACAGATGTCGGAGGAAGTAGTCAACCACCAGACCCATTGCTCTGTAGACAGAGTCAGTCTGTGGAAGAAAAAAAAAACTCTGCCAATCCAGAGTGAAGCACAGAGAGAGATGGGACAGAAAGGCCCTGTATGCTCCACATCTTCTGAGACCCACGTGTACTTTCCTTACCCATCATTTGATTATGCAAAACAAACTCCATAAACGCATCCTAAGAAAAGCCCTCTTGTTCAATATGGAACTGGCCTGGATATGGTGATGGGAGGGTACTGACAAGGGAAGGGATCGAGAACACGTGTGCACGGGAGTCTAAGGAATATCGGTCATGAGTGTTTGCCCCTTTGTAAACAATCAGAGCCTCGGCCTGACACTTCCTGCCCGTCAACGCTGACACACGCCAACGGTCAATGCAAACCCAACACGCGTCCGGTCAGATGGGTCGCTTTTATCCTGTGAGTGTCTCTGTCTCTCCAGGAGGCTGCAGATTGAGTGGGGGCAACTCTTTCAAAGCAAAAACTTTCTTGCTAGACAGATCAGATGTGAGTGATTTCCACGGAGTTGAACCATAGGTGCCTGAGACATCAGAGTGAGTTGGAAACAGAAATAGCTCACCTCTTGAAAGGAAGCTGCATCGAAATGCTCGTCGGCAGCCAGCATGGCCAGCACCCGCCGGAGTGAGGACGGCGCCCTTCTGGAGCTCAGAGGAGGTGGGGTGCCGGACGTTTCACACCCCTTTCTTTCTGGGACAGGAACGACAGACCACGACCACGAGGTGGGATTCAGGGAACCATGAAAACAAAATAACAGCAGGCTGAGGAATGGCCAAGATGTTTTTGAGTCAATATACATTTGAATTTCTACTATTTTAGGTCATTATAAATACATACTTGGAAGTGGTAAAGACGCTGAACAACTCGCAATGGTGGTTAAACAGGGTGTCTCACAATAAAGAGAGCATCTGTGTTTTCCCCCCCAAATTCAGAACTTTAAACAGGGAGTGAAGAGGGAAGAAAATGCGCTTTTATTTCTACATTCCCATTTTCTGCTCTTAGGCACCCGTGCGGTGTCTGTACCGTCTTGCTGGTCCTGTGCAGGTTTGCCTAGGAAAGGAAGCCCGGTGGGCATGGGCCCCGTCTCCGGAGCCAACGTGCCCCTTGGAAAGACAAACATGCTTCTTAAGCACACAGTGCGTATAAGAGAAAGCAAGAGAAGTTGGGTAATGTAGACGGGGGCAGAGTGGAAGGAAGTGGATGTGGACATGCGTGGAATGAGGCTGGAAGGGGCTGACTCAGTCAGAGGAGCGCTCTGCAGGAAGGTGGCCTCGAACCTGGGTTTGAAAGAGATGCTGGATGCCGGGTGGGCAGAGGGAAGGGAAGGCATGAGCAAGTGGCTCAGCAGCTTAAGATTCAAGGTCAGTCATAGAAAAGATAGATGCTCACAATTACAGGCACAGTCACTCCTGAAGTGGGCATTTTTCTTAATTTTGATTTACATAAAACGGTAGATAGCCCTTTGAGTAATAGGTGTCAGAGGAACTAATTTTAAATTTAAGTCTAAAGCAAGGGCAGATCTATTTTCATTTCCCAGACTAAGTGTGTGAGACGTAAAAGGCGAAGGGTGCGTGAAGATGCTTTTGTAAAGACGGTGGGGGCAGCCGCAGCTGGGTCTGCATTTCAGCTTTGCTGTTCTCCAGCTCCATGCCCACGGGCACACCCACAACCTCTCTGCGCCTTGTTTTCTCATTTGTGAAATAGGCAGAATAAGAGGCCTACCCTATAGGGTTTGGGGGAGGATTGATTGAGATTATGTATTCATTTCACAAATATATTTTAGGCTCCTAATAGCCACCCACAACAGGTGGGAGAGAAAACAGGGGAGCAAGGCAGGCAAACCCTTGCTCTCCCAGGGCCTTCATTCTAGCGGAGTTAGCTGGTCAACAGACAAATGCAGGAATAAAGTGTAAGGCAGAGATAAGTGCTCTGCAGAAAGGTAAGTAGGAAGGTATGATGGAGGGCGACTGGCTGGCAACTTGGATGTCAAGGGAAGTCTTTCTCAGATCTGAGTGTCCCGGGGAAGCCAGCTATGGGACATGAAGAGGAGCTGCCCTGGCAGGGAGAACAGCTAGTGCTAATGTCCTGGGGCAGAAATCAGCTCGACGTGTTTGAGGAGCAGATATCAGGTCATTGCAGCTGAAGAATACTGGGCAAGGAGTGAGTGGTAGCAGATGGAATCAGGTCATGTAGGGCTCTGACAGCAAGGACAGGGAATGTGTTTTGTCTCAAAGGCAACAAAACACTCCTAGAGAATTTGAAACTGGTGGATGACATGATTTCATAGTGGACGTGAAGTGCTCGCCACTGATTCTGGACCAGGATAAACACTCAGTACACGTTCACTGCCGTTATCATTTCATCGAGCCTGCCCAGCAGCCCAAGGTGGTGGCCACTGTCCAAGGGAATCATTCCAAACCGAATCGGGGGCAGAGCTTTGGGGGCTGATGAGATTTCCAGCCCATGCGGGAAGGATCTAGCATTCTTGATAAAGCACTGGTGTGTTTTCCTGGTGGACTTTCATGCAACTGAGGGTCCTTCTGGGAAGTCAGGTGGACTCCATGCTGCTGGCTCCAGTTCACTGATGCGCCCAATAACCTTTAACTAGATAGCAAAGGCGTGGCAGACACCCTGTGTGCCTGACGTTTTCCTAAGAACTTTTTTTTTTTTTTTTATCCTCACCCGAGGACATTTTTCCATTTTTTGTTCAGGTAGAGTGGGAGGGAGAGAGAGGAACAGAGAGAGAGAGAAACATCAATGTGAAAGGAATACATCGAGTGGCTGCCACCCGCACAACCGACCAGGGCCGGGGACAAACTGCAACCGAGGTACGCGCCCTTAGCGGGAACCGAACCCGGGTCTCTCCGGACCGCAGGCCGACGCTCTAACCGATGAGCCAAACTGGCCAGGGCTTCCTAAGAACTTTTAAACCAGGCATTCCTCTTTTAAAACTCTGGCTCAGTAGTATTTATTAAGTCGCATTTGTTTTCCTCCCTAAAGAACATATTTAAATTAGTTTTTTTTTTAATCCTCACCTGAAGATATTTTTTTATTTATCTGCAGATAGAGTGGGAGGGAGATAGAGAAAGGGAGAGAAAGAGAAACATCGAGGTGAGATGGACATATCGACTGGTTGCCTCCCGCACCACCCCGACCAGGGCCGGGGATGAATCACAACTGAGGTACGTGCCCTTGACTGGAATTGAACCTGTGACTCATTGGTCCACGGACCAACATTCTATCGCTGAGTCAAACCCGCCAGGGCTTAAATTAATATTTTTGGAAGTCTTTTTCCTTGTCAACAAGCTTGAATTAAAACATGGATACAAATAAATGAAAAAATAAAATAAAATGTGGGTACATGTTCACACTCAATTCATCTCAGCAACTACTTTGACAACATCATTAGAATCATCTTCTACAGCCAGGGAAACCGGGGCTTAGAAATGTTAAGTAACTTGAGCATTTCCACAGATTCCCACCCAAAGCCTATGCATTTAAACACTCCTCTGTACTTCCCCCAGGAAGACCTGCTCGACCTAACCCAGTGTTCTAGGAAGGAGCAAAGGAAATCTAAACCGGACGGAAGCCTAGGTCTCAGTCATCACATTTCTCTTCCTTCTATTGCAATTCCATTATTATTTGTTTTATTTTATATTGCTGGTTTTTGTTGTTGTTGTTGTTATCCTCACCCAAGGACATTTTTGCATTTATCTTCAGATAGAGCGGGAGGGAGAGAGAGAGGAAGAGAGAGAGAGAAACATTGATGTGAAAGAGATACATTGAGGGGCTGCCACCCACATGACCCCAAACGGGGCCGGGGAAAAACTGCAACCGAGGTACATGCCCTTAGTGGGAACCGATCCCGGGTCTCTCTGATCCACAGGCCAGAGCTCGAACTGCTGACCAAAACCAGACAGGGCTGTATTGCTGTTTAAAGACTGTCATTCTGTAATTCATTGTGACCTACCCTTAAGATATATACAGGTGGGCAAAAGTAGGCTTACAGTTGTTCCTATGGAAAAAGACGTGTTATGATTATTGCAATTAACTCAAAAGAATGTCACTCACAACCGTGAACTTGCTTTTGCCCACCCCAGCCTGTGTGGCTCATCTTCACTCTCATTCTGCTTTTTGATTTCTAAGAGTTCTAATTTATTCATCACTAATTGAACCCAATAGGACGGAGCTTTTCTCTAGTTTGTCAACAGCCATGCAATCAACCCTTCTGGCCTAGGATGTCATTCACCTGAAGAGTCTTCAGTGTTTCAAGTCCAGAGCTGTAATTAAATGACACAACCAGCCTGTGTGTGTCTGCCGAGCAGAGGTCAATTACCCTTGTGAGAAAAGGCCTGAATGAGAGTCTTGAGGGATGCTAAAGCACCCCGGACTATTTGGGGCTGGAGAATGGAGGGAGTCCCCACTTCTAACTAGCAGGCTTTATTTCCTTAGAACAGAAGCGATTCCGTAAGTATGCTGGAGTCACACATGCTCAGGTTAAATTGTCAGGAAATTTATGAAGTAGTTGATGCCAAGTTGGTAGCTTGACATGGGCCACAATGGGAGCACGTGCACCGCAGGAACTGGCACTGCCTCCGATCAGGGCTTCCTCTCCCCCATGGAGCCAGCTGGAAACATGGGGCTCACACCACTGCCGGTGCCCCGTGGCTCACCTTCTTCTCTGCCGAGCTACAGGACAACCCGAGCACCAGGAGAGACAGGGGGACGGTTGCTAGGACAGGGGTTCAGCTGGCATTCAGTTCCCTGCCTGCATTGTCACCTACTCCACCAGGAATTCTGCAGTCAGACTCCATTCCTAGTAGCAAATGAGGATCACTCTAATCTCCCCCTAGGGTTGACCCCCCAACTCCATCACTACTTGCTCTGTGGCTTGGGCTGGTAAATTATCCAAGACCCTGGTCCTGTACCCTCATCCCTGCAATGAGGGGAATGTTGCCAGCCTCACAGTGGGTGGGGGTGGGGGGTGGGGGGTTAGGGGGGTGCCCTTGAAAGGCTTTGCTTAGGACTCAGTGCTCTGTAAACTTCCAGTAAATGAAAACTTCCATTGAAATTATACTATTTGCTAGGTATTCGCAGACCCTCAGAGGGCTCCTGCTCTGGAGTCACTTGTATGGTGTCCGTTCTGTGGTGCCTCATCTCTGTGGTGATGTCGGAAACCCGGGAATCAGCTGGACTTGCACCATCTCCGCCACGAGATGGCGCTGTCTCTCTACCTGTGCTCCAGGGGCGGGGAGTCCTGCACAGGCGGATTCCCAGCTTTCTCCCTTCCCTTCAGTGCCTGCCTCCCGGGGTACCCCACGTGCGCGGAGCTTGACAACAGTTCAGTTAGAAAGGGGGGGGGGGTCTGTCTTAAGATATGTTGATTTGGCCTGGATGGCTTTTCATTAACATGCAAGGAGAGTATTTGGGGTCTCCCTGCAAAATCTCCCTTTTATTCACTTTAAATGTTTTTTTAACAGGAAGCTAAAGTCTTTAGGGGTTTTTCTGTCTTGGTTTCTTTTTCGCCATTCTCCAGAGTCCTCAAGGCAACAGGTAAAATGAAATTAATCGGAAATCTGCAATCAGAGCTAGATTTGACATGATTCTGCTACTTATCCGCTGAATGACCTTGAGCTAGTCACTTGAATTTCTAACCCTCATCTTCCTAACCCATAACATGGGGGCATCTGTCTATCTAACCTAATTTATCTGTCTTGGGTTAGTGGTACTTCACAACCTGGCTACACATTAGACTCACCCAGGGGATTTAAAAAAATAATTGATTCCTTAGCACCACTCAAAAAGATGGACTCAGTTGCACTGAATTTCAGCCCCAGCATCTGTCTGTTTTAGAAGCTCCCCAGTAATTCTCTGTGCAGTGAGGGTAAGAGCTGCTGGGAGCCTCTTATTCAGCCTCTCTGAGCCTCCGGCGGCCCATACGCTCATAACCTGGAGGTCTTGACCTAACAGCTCATACAAATACAAAACGAGCCCCTGCTGACAGCCACTCTGTGCCAGAAACCCTCCACCTGCTCAGGTCAGCCCGCAGTCGCCCCCACCCCACCCTTGTCTCCGGGGCTCTCATGAGATGCCCAAGAACTCCCTTTGGTGCTCTGCAGGTGAGCAGAACTCCTGGAGTCCTGTCTCCCTGCTGAAGCTGTGGTCCGGAGAAGCACCCCTCCCTGGTTCCTCAGAACAGCGGGTGGTGGTCCTTCTCTTGGGTTACCCTTGGTTGAGGATACTCTTCTCTGGGTGGCTGGGGCGCCAGGACCAGGGCCCGTCACGCCAGCACTTCGACTTTGTGCGAGAGCAACTGTGCTTCCTAAGGCGCAGCCCAGCACCCAGCAAGCAGACTCACGAGGTACAGCATCGTCTGCCACTGCCCAGAACCAGCACCTGCTGTGGCCATGTCCACACACTTCCTCTGGATGAGGCTCCTCTTGGGGATCCGCCTATGTCGTCTCACCACCATCCCCCCCGACATCCATCACCACACATAGTTACTTTTTTTCTTGTAATGAGAACATGGAAGATCTACTCTCTTAGCAACTTTCTGAGACACCCTACAAGATTATTCACCATGCTGTACACCACATTCCCGGGACTCGCTTGTTCTGTGACTGGAGGTTTGTACCTTTCCACCACCCTCACAGAGAGCATTTGTCTTCTCTGTCTGACTGTTTCACTTAGCGTGACACCCTGAAGGTTCTTCACTGTTGCTGCAAATGGCAAGATTTTGTTCTTTTTTATGGCTGAATTATATTTATTCCATCATATACATATATATATATGTATAGTCCCCAAAAATGTATACGAGGTGTCTGAAGGTTCTATTACATTTTTAAAATGAAATGTATTTTAATAAACACTGGTTTTATAATTATTTAAGGTGGGTATACATTTTTAGAGGAATATCTATATATACACACACATATATATATGAATATATATATATATAAATATATATAAACAAAATATTTTCTTTATTGGTAGACACTTGGGTTGTTTCCATGTCTTGACCAGTGAACATGGAGGTGCAGTTACCTTTCTGAGTTAGTATTTTTGTTCCCTTTGGATAAATACCCAGAATTGAAATTGGTGGATCACAGGGTAGTTCTGTGTTTAATTTTGCGGGGAACCTCCATACTGTTCCCACAGTGGCTGCACCAATTTACATCCCCACCAATGTGCACAGGCTCCCTTTCCCCCCACATCCTCGCCAGCACTTGCTCTTTTGTGTCTTTTTGATAAAAGCCATTCGAACAGGTGCAAGGTGGCTATGTCACTGCAGTTTTGAATGAATATTTTTAATTTTTGTAGTAACCATGTTTGTTTTACTATCTACATAGGAGAACATAACCAGCACCGTCAGCGTATCATTTTATTGATTTATTGCTTGGGGTGAGGCTATGAAAACGGAATGGGTGTCCTGGCCGGTTTGGCTCAGCAGTTAGAGCATCGGCCCGTGGACGGAGGATTCTCGGGATCAAGGGCATGAACCTCAGTTGCGGTTGGGTCCCCGGCCCTAGTCCGGGTCATGCAGGAGGCAACCAATCAACGTGTCTCTCTCACATGCTGTTTCTCTCTCTCTCTTCTCCTCCCACTCTATCTGAAGATAAATGTAAAAAACTCCGAGGGTGAGGATTAAAATCAAAGCCAGAATGGGTGAGTGGTAGCACAGATGGCACAGGCACACGGCAAACGTGACTGGCATTTGGGAAACTGGGCAAAGGGCAGGGCAGGCCCTTCTGAGGCTGACATTGGCGCCCCTCCCGCCTCACTGTCTTCCCTCGGGTGCCCCTGCCCCCCGGGGAGAGGGCATTACACCTCCCCTCGCAGGCTCAGACAGCAGCCCTGACATGCCGGGACCGTGTCCCCGGGTCCTCTCTGACCTTCGATTCTGCAGACTGCTGATTCTGTCTTCCTCCTTTTTAACCACCACACCTCACTTCTTTTTATTTACCTGTAGGCATAAAAACACGTCCTTTGTTCTCTTTTCAACTCACTCCTAGTGGGATAACGCATGCCTATTTTCCTCGTTCTGGGTTCCGGATAATTCATCCACGGTTATCTAGTGCCTGGTGTGAGACATGCCTTGGGTGCCCCAAATGATGACACGTGGCGTGTCACGGTGGACAGACCTTAGGTGCTGGGGCAAACAGGTCTGGGTTTGAACCTGGCTTGGCTCCCTGTGGTCTGTGGACTGGTGTTCCTAACTTATGCTTTGGTATCACTTTCTTTGACTACTAAAAAGAACTATGCTTCTCTAACAGGATTTTTGGGTAGGGGTTTAAGAGATACCACACACACACACACACAGTCACACACACACACACACACACACACACACACACACTGGCACGAGTATGTTGGGTATAAGATGCTAAGTATAATCAGTTCTTTTATCACTTTCACCAGCTTGACGGATCCTGGTCCTAGAAGCTGCAGACCAGGCAAAGACGAACACGCCTCGGGCGGGGATGGCGCACGGGTTCGATCTCACGTGCCCGCTCTCACAAAGTGCGCAGCTTCAGGGAGAACTGCGTGGAGGCGGTTTTCCTGCCTTGGAAATAAGCGAGGGCATGAAGGCCCGCACGGGCTCCGTATTTCTCCAGGTTTTACAAAGTAGGAAGTGGTGGAAATGGGTTTCGAGCCCAGATTTACCTGATTTCAGAGGTCTTTTGTTGGCAATGCCTAATTTTGTAAACTAAGGTGTTCAAATAGAGTCCTTTTATTTAAAAACAACAACAACTGGGATATAATTAAGTACTTTAAAGTTTGTCGAAGTGCACTAATCTTACGTGTTCAGCTTCATGAATTTTTAATTACACCTGTATGTCCACCAGCCAGATTAAGATACAGAATTTTCTCACCTTTCTAGAAGGCTCCCTCGTGTGCCTTCCGTCAGTAACCTCTCCACAAACAGACAACGACTATGCTGATATATGTCATCACTGATTAACTTTGTTTTTTAACTTCATGCAAATGCCATTGTATAGTATTTCACTTCTGCGTCTTGCTTCTTTGTTCAACACAATGTCTGTGCAGTTCATCCACGTGGTTGCTTTAGTGGTTTGCCTTTTCTTCAGCCATTGCGGGAATACACTACAATTTATCCCTCTACTCTCCTCTTTGCTGACTTTTGGGTTCCTGGCAGTTTTTGTCCACTGTGAATAAAGCTGCTATCAACATCCCTGTAATGTCCTTGGGGGGACATATGGACTGACCCCCTTGTTCTGTTGACTACACACCCATTCGTGGAATTACTGGGCCAAAGGTTAGGCGAATATTTAGCTCCAGTAGACCAGGGCCTTTGTTTTTCCGTGAGAACTCTACTCAGTCAGGGGCTCAGGTCGCCTGGACCCCTGGTGCACCCCACCCTCCGCAGTTCCGGGCTCCCAGTCAGTACTAATGAGTCACTTTTACCCTGCGTCTTGGTCGTTGGCTTTGGGTCGGGGCTGTCATCGTTCAGTGAACAGCGAGGACAGAATCTCTCTTTCCATGCCCAGTGTCCCTTTGAAAACAAGTACTTTATAATGCCTGTTTAATAGTTTGCAGTTCACAAACAATACCTGTCTACAGATGCATTTTTCTTTTTAATCAACATGGTATCCTAACTATTCTTCAAAGGAAGAAAAGTAACGTATAGTAAGGTAACGAGTTCTTCAAATGTTAGAAAGTGCAACGGAATACACAGATACGTGTAACTATACATCTGATCCGTCCAAATCAGATTGGAGAGTGATGTTCTAACTCCCATCATGAGTTGTGTTGTTGCTGGTGATAGAATTTTCCAGAAGACGACCAACTCCTGGTAAAATTTCTTTTTTTTTTAATCTTCACCTGAGGACATTTTTGTTGTTGTTGTTGCTGCATTTATCTTCAGATAGAGTGGGAAGGAGAGAGGGAGGAAGAGAGAGAGAGAGAAACATTGATGTGAGAGAGACACATCAACTGGTTGCCACCCACACGACCCCAACCGGGGCGGGGGACAAACTGCAACCGAGGTACGTGCCCTTATCAGGAACCGAACCAGGGTCTCTCTGGTCCGTGGGCCGATGCTCTAACTGCTGAGCCAAAATGGCCAGGGTGGTAAAATTTCTAATAAAAGTACAATCTTCCCTCAATTGGCTCTGGAAAATTCATTGTATATTAAAACGGTGTAAGAATGATCTATTTTTATGGGGTCTAGGTTCAGGTAGATGTTTCGACTACAGGAATGTTCTGTGGGATAAATCAGAAAACCAGGACTCTGTGCTGTGACGGTCCCTTCTCGAGATCACACAGAGCCAAGACTGAAATCAGGTCTTATAGACATTCTTTTGGTTTGGGTTCTTTATTAATTAATTAATTTATTTATTTATTTTTGTTACAGATATTTCTCTTTTTTCCCCCACTGATTCCCCCCACCCCCTCCCTCCCTGCCCTGTCCCCGGCTTTGTTGTCCATGTCCATTGTTCATGCATATAAGTTCTGTGGTTTATCTCTCCCCCACCACCCCCTCTTCTGGGGATTGTCAGTCTGTACCCCACTTCCATGTCTCTGGGTCTACCCCATTCCTCAGACTGTTATGTTCATTATATTCCACAAATAAGTGAGATCATATGATACTTGTCTTTCTCTGTTTGGCTTGTTTCTCTTAGGATGATACTTTCCAGGTCCCTCCATGTCGTCTCGAAGGATAAGAGATCTTTCTTTCTTACAGCTGCATAGTACTCCATTGTGTATCTGTACCACAGCTTTTTATCCACTTGTCTACTGATGGACACTTGGGCTGTTTCCAGATCTTAGCTATTGTAAATAGTGCTGCTATGAACATGGGGGGACATATATTCTTTCTGGTTGGTGTTTCAGTCTTCTTAGAGTATATTCCCAGAAGTGGGATCACTGGGTCAAATGGCAGTTCAATTTTTAATTTTTTGAGGTAACACCATATTGTTTTCCACAGTGGCTGCACCAGTCTGCATTCTGGTTTGGGTTCTGTAAAAGCAAGCCCTGAGATCAGGATTTGGGTGCAAGTATTTCATACGGGAGGAGTATTTGTTATCAGTTGATTGCCTCTGCTCTGATGCACCCTTCCTCCTGTGCTCAGTGATAAAGGAATTCCTCGAAGTATGTCTCCTTCAATGTGCGCATGATGCTCAGCTTTCTCAGTAGAGGACGCTAGAGGGATATTGCAGGAGGAGGCAGGTCTCCTGCCATTTCTGAGCCAGGTGGGTCTCAACATGGGTGTGAGGACATTTAGTGCAGCCTGCCCCAGCCATGGGCTAAAATGGGGTCCTTCTGCAACTTCGCAGCCTCGGCGATAAGCTCGCACAGCCCCTCAACACAGAAAGCAGTTTGTAGTGGTCCACATTGTCCAGAGGATTCCTCCCGTCAGCCCCTGGACTCTACACCCCAGGACGAGCTGTTGGTTGGCTGCTCTCTCTCACGGGCGCTCTGGAGGGTGGCCTCTTGTCCTTGCAACACCTGCAGACCAGCTCCAACCTGGCCAGAGCGGCAGCCTTGACCTGCAGACAGGTCCAGCCTGGCCAGAGCGGCAGCCTTCTCTGCTAGTCAGCAGGCAGACCACATCTCCAGAGACCTGGACCCGTCCCAGGTGTGTCCTGGCATGGGGCCTCACCCTAAGCCACAGGGTGCGTTATAGAATTTCCCTGTATCTTACAGTTACTCGTCATCATAGTTAATGATTCTTTGCAATAAACTTTTGTTTACATTACTGTGTGGTTTCTGTCTCCAGAATGGACCTCGGCTGTCACAGGAGGTAATCCTAGGAAATGTCCAAAAGCGTGCAGAAGGGGAAAAGCCAGTAAGGAATGGGTTAATGAGTGGGTCACTTCTGTGAGCACCTGAGGCTTGGTTGCAATGGTGTCCCTCTGAGATTCTGGGTGCCACACACTTCATCATTGCTCCAGCAAGAGGGAAGAGGACTGGATATTTATCTACCAGTTCCCGTCTCTCGTTGGTTAAAGGTTGCTCTTGGGACCTTAACTTCTTGGCACGTTTGTCTTGCCCTGAACTGTCCAGGGCATGCTCTGGGGCCAGAGGAAGCCCTCGGGTGGAGAGAAGCAGGTCCTTGATGGTAAGATACCAGCACACATGGCAACGTTACTGACACTGAGGGTGAGCCCAGGGCTGGCCATGGGGGTGCAGGTGGGCCCTGGTGTGTTTGCTGTAGACATGTTGCAGGTGCCGGACGACAGAAGGAAGTCGGTCAGCTGGATGCTGATGAAAGGCTGAACGCCAGGGTGAATTTTCTGGAAAAGTCAGTTGCAGATCAAATGTTTTCCTAACTGGTGTAATTTAATTGTATAGTCAATGTTTACGATGGATAATTGGATTTTTCTTTGACCTTGGCAGACTTACTGTCTTGCTGTCTGCACTAGAAGATGCCTTTTTTTTTTTTTTTTAACTTTTAAATACAATAAGGCAGCCCTGGCCTGTGTGGCTCAGTTGGTTGGAGCATCGTCCATATACTGGTCAGGGCACATACCCAGGTTGTGGGTTCAATTCCTGATGTTGCTCTCTCTCTCTCTCTCTCTTTCTCTCTCCCTTTCTCTCTGTCTCAAATCAATAAAAAAATAAACATAGCTCGGATGGTGTGGCTCAGTAGATTGAACGTCGTCCCATGCACTGAGAGGTTCCTTTTCGAATTCAGATCAGGGCACAGGCCTGGGTTGTCAGCTCCATCCCCAGTGGGGGGCGTGCAGGAGGCAGCCGATTCGTGTTTCTCTCTCATGTTGATGTTTCTATCTCTCCCTTTCTCTCTCTCTAAAAAATCAATAAGGACATATTTGAAAAAAATATCCTCTGGTGAGGCTTAAAAAATACAATAATGGACACAGACAATAATGTGGGGAAGGCAGGAGAGTCATGGGAGTAGGGAAGAGGGGGTCAGTGGGGGGAAGGGGGGAACATCTGCAATACTTCCCACAGTGTGATCACAGACGTGCCACAAGCCAAACCCGACGTCCACCCGAGGCTCTGCGGTCTTCAGGAGCTGCCGATGGCTGGGGCGCCCAACCAGAGCGAGGCGGCCGAGTTTGTGTTTTCCGTTTTGCCCTTTAAAGAACATTTCAGCTGAAGCAAAAGGCTTTTTTCCGTCACCCTGGGTGTTTTAATAGAAATCTCGGTGGCATTAAGCCCTTTTAATTCCGAGAAGCCGCTTCTAAAGTTCAGTGATGACAAAGCACGTTCTGGCACAGAACACAGCGGGTGTCCGGACGAGGCCTTGTAATCAGCGGGAGCACCAGGACGGAACAGGCAGGGACACATTGATTGCACTCGGGCAGGGACAGCGCTGGCGAGCCACGCGGCCGAAGAAGGTTATTTCTACGTTACAGATGTGAAGTCATTCACACCTTGCAACAATTTAACCGGCTTCCCAAACGGGGATCTGTTCCTTCCACAACTAAAATGGTCAACGAAGAAAGAACAAGAAAGCGCGCCCTGTCCTGCACCGGAAAGATCTCTGGTGCCTGGTGTTAAGTCACAAAAGCAGTATGTGGAACAGGGTTGAGTAGCTGACTATTGTATGAGAAAGGAGAACATAAAAAAGAGATTATATCGCGATAGTCACTGTATTTACATGGACATTGAATAACAGTGTCTGGGTAAGAAAGACAGAAACGGGAACAAGGGGGGGTATTTTTTTTTTAACTTACAATTTGTATACCATTTTGATTTTAAACTCATGTCCATGAATTTTCTGCTCAAATAAAGAAAACAACTGCCCAGTGAAAAGTAACCACTGGTGAGCAAGCCTCTGTTCTCTGATCATTTTTACAACCTGTGGAGTTAACTTCATCTGGAAAATGCATTTCGCCAAATTAAAGCGTTTTCGCATGGTGGGTCCTCGGCGGACATTTAGAGGGTGGAGTGGGTTTCTTTGACCGTGGGTATTTTTTCACATCTGTGCTGCTATTCGTCATCCAGGCAGCAGGGGGGAGTGTTTCTCTGTTTTTCTTTGGGTCTTCCCCCACCTCCCCAGCTGCATATGCAAAACCGTCCAAGAATTCAAATCTATGCACAGAATGAGCCGCATCTTCTAGGTTCATGTTGTTTCTCTCTCATCCCCCAAATTTGGGGCGGGGGGAGCTTGAAGCTTTCAGCAGGCTGCTTAATGATTATTCAGAAGGGGCTGATCATTGGGTGTGATGGTGTGAAGTCTTTCTTCCCTCTTGTCATTCCACTCAGTCCTATGAATCGCTTTCCATAATCAAGTCATAGAAAAAAACCCTTAAATGATGAAAATTCACAGCGCTCTCTCTCCTCTCTTACTTTGCAGAGGAGATCAGGTTTGCGAAGGCAATACCAACAATCAAAGAGACAAATAAAGAGAGGGCGGACTTTGGACCTCTATGAGTGGTGCCAAAGTTAAAAAGGGGGGGGGGGCAGGAACTAGTGCTGGGTGTTATTCTGCGTGTCTGGCTGGCACTGCACCTGCTGTAACCCGTTACATTGTTGCAACGTGGAGACGTACATGTCATTAGAGGCATTTTGTGAAGGATGAAAACTCAGGATGAGTAACTCACCCAAGTACATGTTGCTGCAAAATGATAGACTTGGAACTGGAAGCCAGACTGCATCCCAAGCCGAAACCTTTCAACATTTTCCCTCCGCCGTAGTAAATCTACGAAGGCATGCCTTCCTTCCGCTGTCTTTCCGGTCTCCGTGTCTGCCCTCTCACATGTGCCCCACCTGTCCCTACCCACACCGGAAGGAGGGAAAGAACCCCTTACGCATTCAGTGGAAGCTGGTCTGCCTTGCACCTGGGCAGGGGTAGGACAGGCAGTGATGTGGAACATGCCCAGGGTAGAAGATTCCTCAGGCTGTGGACCTGGGTAGGCATCGGGAAGGGACTGAGCTGTGGACGGAATTCTTTGGGAGGCTTTGGGGTGTGGGTGTGTGTGTCTCTGAGTGTTTCTGCCTTTCTTGTCCCGGCTTTCTGGCAATGCCCGCAGGTGAAGGTGACCGTGACGATCCAGAAATGAACCATCTAGAGGTTCGGGTGGACCAGCTGCAACAGTAAACGAAGAACAGCCATGAAGACATTTTACCCAAGTGAAGTTTTGGGGAGTGATTTGGGTGGTGTCCAGCCTCTGTGTTAAATGACTCAACGCCCCTTGGGAGAGAGCTGTGGCCCTTCATTGCCAAGTAGGGCCAGGAGAGTGGCTCCTCCGGCACCAGCCTTGGGCAAATTTCAACAAAGGGGCCAGCAGCGGGCTGTGGGCCTCGGCGGGCAGTCGCACCCAGCGGGCATTTTCTTAGGTGGGTTTACTTTCCTTTCGTTATAATTCTGTCTGTAGCAAATGATGATGATGTTCTGTTTATGGTTGTGACGAGATGCTCCTTTGAGTAAAACAGTCAACTTAAAGAAAAATAGTGGAGTAGATAATGGCATGTGGGGTACGTAGCTGTGGCTGCAAATGAATGGATGTTGTCTTCCATCTCAGGCAGGACTTCCACTCCAGAATCATGGGAGATTAGAACCGTGAAGGGTCACGAGAAGGGTCAATCTAAACCATCCTCCTCATTGTATAGTTGATGAAATGGAGGCTTAGAGGCATGTGACCAGCTCAAGGTCACACACGTTCTCTTGGCTAATAATCTGTGTGTGTGTGTGTGAGTGAGTTTGAGTGTGTGAGTGTGGGTGTGCGTGTGTTGGTGTGAGTGTGTGTGTAAGTGTGTGTACTGCTGGGGTGGGGTGGGCAGAGCAGGGTAATAGCCCAGGTATAGAGTTGGATATAGAGCTACGTTAGGTAATTCAAGTTGTGTTGGAACCATGAAGGAAAAGAGAGAAAAGGCAGGGAGACAATTTTTGAACAAAATGAAAACTCCTAGATAACAAAGGGAAAAAATCCTTACAGTCTAATCTGTTTTGCTTGCTGCAGCCGCAGGGACAGGAGCAGGCTGGTCCCCCGTGATGCGCAGCAGTGGCTCCTTGCGGGGACGTGGTGTTCATCACGATGGGTCAGCCGGAGCTTGGACAAAGTGTGATGGCTGAGTAGGACATGAAGGTAAGTCATGGGCGGCAAGTCCTGACTGTGGTGATGCTTATCAACGCCCTCACCCCGCCAAAATAAACAAAGCCATGCAGCTGGGCTTGCAGGCTGGCGAAACTGGACCCAGATGTCCTTGTCTTGGGGACAGTTTAATTCTGGCTATGACAGTCATCTGTGAGGAAATCAGGTGCCATGACTCAACTGTGCTCCAGATCTGCTCTGGGAGGTGGTGGGGGAGACCGTGGTCTTCCCCTCACTGTGAGCTAAGCTCTGGTTGAGTCTTGCTTTTCCGAGGGCACGCTGACATTATGAAGTGGGATGCAGGCCAGGGTTACAGACTGCTCCCCCTTGTGGATGGGGCTGGAGAACCCGGTGCATGGCCCCTAGCAGGAATTTAACACACGTTTGTGGAATGAATAACCAGAGGGTGAGTACATCCACCCGTGGGCCTTGCGTGGTGCTCGGCATAGAGCCAGCCCCTGCTCACTACATGCCGGGCGGACAAGTCACTCCCCTTTCTCAGGGCCACTATTTCTTCATGCCTAATAGTTAGATAAGAAACTGTGTCCCGCTAATACATTGTTGGGATACACGAGATGAGCCCCATGAGTGTGGTGGATGCCTTTTCACTCATTCACTCATCCATTCATACATCATTCATTTATTCACCCAGCCGGTGTTTATTAAGCATGTAGTGGGGGAGACAGCTTAGGCCGATCCTTGTACAGGTTAAGATAACAACTTCGTCAGTTTTGTAAATAAGTTGAGAACCAAGATGATGCTTTCAGACTATCATGCGTGCTGGAGTGAAATAGTGATTAGAGAAAGACAGCAATAGTAATTGCCAACAGTATTGCTAACAGCTCCCACTTATGAAGTATTTCCTGTGTACCACACTAGTAAACAATAACTCAGATGATGCATTCAATCCTCACCACTGTCCTAAAAGAGGTGTCATCATTATATTTAATTTTATAATGGGAAACTGAGGCTCAGAGCTAGATATTAGTGGGAAGTGATGGGATATTTTATTTTTAAAAATATGTTTTTATTGAATTTTTTTTAGAGAGAGAGGAGAGAAGAGAGAGGTAGAAACATCGATGTGAGAGAGAAACATCAACTGGCTGCTTCCTGCACGCCCCCTACTGGGGATCGAGTCTGCAGCCTGGGCATGTGCCCTGATCGGGAATCAAACCAGAACCTCTCAGTTCATGGGATCATGCTCCATCCACTGAGCCACACTGGCCAGGAGAGATGGAATATTTTAGACAGCATGGTGGAGAAAGATTTCGTGGGAGGTGACATTTAAGCAGCGTCCAGAGTGTGCATTTCTTTGTCGCTAAAATCCACGATTCCCTTTCTACGCACCCACCCCTGCCCACCACTGTTTGGAGAAATCTACCCTGTCTCTCATTGTCACTGCAACTACCTGGTAGCTAGCCTGGCCCTCCTTGTGGCCAGCATGGTGTGACAACGACTGGAAGAGGCAGGCAGCCTGCTGAATGAATTGGGCCCACTTACTGCTCCATTGACCTTTCTAGTGTGTGACTTGCTGGTGTCCTCTGAATCTGACGTTTACAAGGCTCCGGCCCTGGGATTCCACAGTGGGGAACAGCGGCTTGCCACCAGGCACTTACCCCTGGGTGCCCGGGGGTATTTCTCCTCTCCCCGTAAACACTGCTGTGGGAATGGGGTCAGAAAAGAACCCAGTGTTGGGGGCAGCGATCAGAACAATCTCTTCCACACCCCTGCGCAGTGAGGTTCACAGCCTTTCACCCAGGTGCCTCGCAGGTCTCCCGGCGAGCTCGGAGAACAGAGGCTGTTACAACAGTATTGCTAACGGCGTGTTTGTAAGCTCAGAGAAGTGAAGGCTGAGAGGTTTCAGAAGTTCAGCCAAGGTCTCACAGCTGGTGGGGGACAAAGCCGGCGCTCGAGCTTTCCGATAAATAAAAAATCTGTGAGTCATCGGACCACAGGCGACTGGGATGACGTCTTTCGTAGCAACCACCACCATCGATGGTTGTAAATGCGCCCCCTGTGCCAGATTCTGACCCGCGCGCTTTCGGTACGTGAGCCCATGTAATCCTGCCGCACACTGCGGGCAGGGTCCATTCAGATGCTCTGAGTTTGGATAGGGGAAACTGAGGCCCAGAAAGGTTAGGGAGCAGCGGAGCAGAGATGTAAATGCAGGCCATGTCGTCCGGGGTCCGCCTCTTCTCCTTGACGCATGCTGCCTGCCCCAGGGCTGGGTGCGGGGCCTCGGTGCGTGGGGGCAGGGCGCACCGACCTTGACGCTTACTGCAACTGGTCTCTGTAACACTTAGGGTTTCTTCAGGTTTCCGTTTGAATTATCGTTCAAAGCCATTTCAGCCTTGGGTCTTCAGCAGAGATGATGGGGGCTGTGGCCCCTTCTCTGCTTCCCTCTGGAACCCTTTCTTTCCTCTTCCTCCCGAGGGCCCCGGGGCTCTTGGAGGGGTTGGTAGAGTCTGGTCCCCGTCAGTGTGGCTGGATTTGCAATGCAAGCGGTATGGGCGTCCTGCTCTGCCCGATATTCACGCGCAAGTAGAAGTGTCTCGGCCCTCCCTCATCTCCACGCCAGGCCGGTTCGTGTTCACCTTGCCTCCTTCCGACAACTGGCCCCGGGGCGCTGTGCTCAGCCGCACAGAGAGGACACGTGAAGGGGACCCGGACGCTGTCTCCAGGCGGCTGGGTCGTGGCGGAGGACGGACGCCCGCTGGAAGCTTTGGCCCACGGGGCAGTTTCAGCCAAGCTTTTAGGTACATGTGGATTTTGGTAGATGGGGGAGGGAGTCAAGCACATCTGATAAGGGGCTAACATCCATAATATATAATAAACTCAAACAACTCAATAGCAAAAAATACCCCCCAAATAATCCGATTAGAAAACGAAGGAAGGAAAAAAAAATAAAAAAAAAATGGAGCAAGGGGTCTGAGTGGACATTTCTTTAAAGAAAACATACGAATGGCCGACATGTATATGAAAAGGTGGTCAGCCTCACCTCGCACTTGTTACAATGGCCATCATCAGAAAGAAGACAATGAATGCTGGCGGGGTAGCCCTAAATCCAATGACTGGTGTCCTTGGAAGAGGCCATGTGAAGACACGGAGGGACAGAGGGAGAGAAGGTGGCCGCGTGAGGAGGAGGCAGAGGTTGGCACGCTGCCCCCGCAACCCAGGAGCACCGAGGATTGCTGGCAACCTCCAGCCTCCAGCAGCTGGAGAGAGGCCCGCGGCAGGTGGTCCTGCAGAGCCTGGAGGGGGGGGACCCCTTGCACATATCACGGCGTTGCATTCCTAGGGCTGTGAGGCCTTCCGGTTCTGTCCTGTGAAGCACCCAGTCTGTGGAACCGTGTTAAGGCAGCCCCAGGAAACAATCTAGGGAAGAAGGACAAAACACTCAGGAAAATAGCTGCTCTGCATGACAGATAATAAGTGTGACTCAGCGGGAAGAATGGAGATGCGGAATGTGTCTGGGGACTTACAGGCAAGAACCATGCAGAGAATGATGGGAATTATGGTCTCAGAATCTCCATACAAATGAGCACATTATGAGAAATAAAAAAAAAAACCCCTCAGGACAAAGGTGTAGGCGGGATATTTTAGAATCACCGACCCTTGGGGTGGAATTCAATATGGCACATGTTAACACGAGGGGGATACACCTGTTTCACGTGGAAGTAAACTGCATTAGAGAAAAAGACAGACATGCTCCTTATGGAAACCGGAGGGTCTGAGAGGGGAAAACAGGTCGGCAGAGCCTAGGACGAGGACATAAATGCACACACATGGCAGTGCTGTCCCGAAGGGTGGAAGAAGAGCCACGTGAATCCCGGAAGAAAGTGCCCAATGTCCTTCTTGCCCAGGTCACAAGTGAGCTCGGAGGTAGGGTGCTGCAGAGAGCTCATGTCACCTCTCCAGGTACTTGCTGCCAGCTTCGTCTAGCTGACGGGGGCCAGCTGGACTGCTCCTGCCTTGCTTTGTGGATAATTTCATGTCACAGCGGGCGGTGACTAAGGAATTTCCACTGGGGACTTAATGATAAATTACTAATTGGTTGGTGTAGCAGAAGTGATGGAATCTTAAGATGAAGCCAGATGGGATTTCTCCTTTTGGGGTGACCATGGCCTCAGAGAATTTATAAGCTCCAGAGAGAAGATAAGACAAACATAGTCAGCATTGTACCCTAGACCCTGAGAGGAAAGACTAAAAAAATTGGAGAATATTCTCTCTTTATTTCTTATTGGTGGATAATGCAATTTTCAAAGGCTTTTCCTCCCTCTTTTCTGTTTCCTCATCCTCCCACCCTCCCTCCCTCCCTCCCTTTCTCCCTTCTTTCCTCTTTTCCTCTTCACAACTGAATGCCAGTATTTTCACCTTTGAGGGGAGTGATTCAGGGATATTAAATTGTAGCTTTTAGAATTTGAAATTAGCCAGGACTGGGACGTGCAGAAGGCTGGATTTGGTGTTTCGGAGGGACCCGCGGCCGGCGCTCCCAGCATATTCAGGCAGGATGATTAGTTGTTAGGTATCATTGGGGCTGCCTGCTGGTATCATCGGGGCTGTGCTTGTCACATGTTGTTATTCATACTTGTCAAACATAGACGGCAGCTTGTCTGGTTTGATCATTATTAATTTAGATTGTTGTATCCTGTTAGATGAACCTTACAATGTTTTGTTGGCCCTCTTGTGGGAAATGAAAATATTTGCATCAGTTGTATTTTGAAACTAGAGCTCTCTAATAACTGTATTTTAAGATGTGTGTTACTGTGGATTCAAATGTGAAATGGCAACCTGTTATGGTTAAAATAGGGGTAAACATCATCTTCATCATCCTCAACAGAACACGTTTTAGAGCTAACACTGGGGTCAGACTGACTAGTTTGAATCATGATCTCATCAAAGCTGTTTAAACTTCACTTTCTTTATAAATTGGGAATAATAGGACCCACTTCAGTGAGGATTAAGTGACATCATGCATGTATATGATCTAGACAATCTCAATAAAATGGACACTAGTAACTGCCAATGGTTAAAGAGTTGTTAAAATTTGCTAGGCACCGTAGGAAGCCGCAGAAAACTCCAGGAGGTAGGTATTACTATTATCCCTGCTTTGCAGACAAGAAAAACCTTGGGGCGCAGGGCAGTGGGGTAATGTTGAAGATCACAGAATTAGTATGTGGTAGAGTGGGGATTCGCACCCAGAAGGTGTGGTTCTAGACTTATTGCTGGTGACTGCCTTGCTACTTTTGATAACAAGAACACACCATTTCTTTTCCAAATGGGCCGTGCAGTGAGATCAAGGTCAAGTGCATGGTCTGTACTCACTTGCAAACTGTTTATCTCCTCATGTGCTGTGGACATCTGGAAGGGCTGTGTCTTACTTACCCCAGGCCCACAGAATTTAGCTCAGCCCTTGCTCTATGAGTGGCTGAATCAAGACCTTTTTAATCACCCTAGTCTTTGCTGAGGCTGCTCACACAGGCTGTGAAACAATGCTAGCGAAGCACACCGCCTGCATGGGGTCTTCCTGGATTCCACGTGGACTCCAGTGCTCCTCCAGGGCAACTTGTCAAAGTGTCACGAGTTCAAGCTCCCTCCAGGATGGAAGCCATCCAGGTGAGCATCTGGACTATGTCATTTTCCACTAGTACTTCTTAAAATTCATGGAGCTCACTGATGATAGCTTTTTAGTCTTGAAATGGACCTCAGTGAGAGCCTATAAGAGGGAAAATAGGGATCCAAAGGCATGAGGTTATTTCCTGGAGCTTACTCAGACAGTGAGGGGCAGATGCCAGACTGGACCCAGGACTCCTGACACTGTCCAGTGTACCTTTCAACTGGCATTTAGCAGGAGAATCTGGAACATCACGGATTTTACAATACAGGCTTTGCTTATATGTGCCATAACATTTGGATTAAAGCTAAAATAATCCAAACAAATATTCATGTGTTGCTTTTTTCATTCATGGGAACTGTACTTTAAAAGGCCATTTTAACAAAGAACATGCTTAGGACTTACATAAAGACATCTGTAGAATGCTCATGGGCAATAAAGCTATGATGATACTACTTAAGGCGCTCGGTGAGATCTCAGTGAGAATTCTGCACACTTACTGTTTTGTTTTGCACACCATAAATCAAGCAAGTGTACCGCAAAAGGTGAAAGTGATTCAAAGCATTCAAAACTCTATCATTTGTGGAAATTGCTAAACATCCATGAAGCAAACTAGACAGTGCTTTGGACAAACTGAAATGATGCCTCTAAAGGACACTGTAGGAAAGAAAGTTTGAATCAAGACCCATTAAAATATTACATTAACAAATGAGCCATTTGTGAAATTGGATTTTCAAACAAAGGACTCCTCCGTATTTTGAAATGAGTGGCTTACGGTTTTGATGGGAAAAGAAGAGATTTGTGAATTTAGGGGAAATGTATTTTCCTCGTGACTATACCAATAGTGGTCAAAGGTAATAGTGATGGTCAATTAATCAATGCCAGGCGAGTACTAGCTGTTGCTCCTTGCTCAGAGTGGCCTCTGTGCCTTGCACATACTTCTAGTAGGACCATGTGCTTAGCCTTGAAGTGGGTGCTGCCGGTGGGCTCCTAGGGGTAGAAACCCTGCCTCTTTAATTTTCTTTTAAACAGGTGTGTTGAGTTATTTAATGTCACTTATGGACTGAGTGGCAGATTCAGGATTAAGACTCAGATCCTTTGATTCCAAATTCTGTGGACATAAATGGAGATCAATCAAACAAGAAAAGCAGAGGCTATTTTTTCTGAACTTCCTGTAGCAAAGGAGTCAGTCACTGCTGCTTGTGTTTGGACAGAGACTCGTCGACAGGCAGAGGAGTGGAAAGCTTCCCCGTGGAAAAGGAGGCGGCTTCGGGTGAGCCCTGATTGGAGGCTGTTGGCATGCGGGAGCTACGGGCAGGACAGTTTGACTCTGGTGGTCCTGATTTGGAAATGGGGACACAAATTAGGAAAGCTAGCCCTGGCCTGGTAGCTCAGTTGGCTAGAGTGTTGTCCTGATACGCCAAGGTGGTGGGTTTGATCCCTGGTCATGGCACATACAAGACCTACCCAGTGAATGTATGCATAAGTGGAACAACAAATCGATGTTTGTCTTTCTCTTTCTTTCTCTTCCCCTCTCTCTAAAATCAATAAAAAAAATTAGGGAAGCTCACAGTTATTAATCAAGTCCTGCCTATCTTGGGCTGATTGTTATCGGAGTTAACATCGGGGTTCTTGGACCTGTTGTTAGATAGTGATCTCACTTCTTACAAGCCTGACATACAGGGAGCAGGTTGGCTTCTGAGCGGTGTCTACAGGTAGTGAATTGGTTGGTTACACAGGCCCGTGGCTATAGATTGTGGGTCAGGATTCAAATGGGCTCCGGTGAGGCCTTTCTCTCCAAGGAGCGGCCAGTGTTCATTTGTGTACTCGGTCTGTCAGCTGGGCTCTCTTTCTTCTAAATCCGTGCAGCCAGCTTTCTGCAAAGGGCCAGGCAGAAAAGATTTCAGCTTGGTGAGCCGTGAAGTCTCTGCTGCAATTACTCAGCTCTGACATTTTAGCAAAAAGGCAGCCACGGACAATATGTAAACAAGTGGGGTTGGCTGTGTTCCAACAAAACTTTATTTACCAAACCAGGCAGCAGGTTGGATTTTGCCCTGGGGCTGTGGCGTGCAGACCCCTGTTGAACAGTGAAGATTCTGGGCAAAATCAACAAATATGTAAACAACAGCTGCTGCCATAGCATGAGTCATTTCCTCTAGGCTCGTTTCCATGCCAATGAAGCTATGACCATTGTGGTCTAGTTTCTGAGTGGTGTTGTATTCAAAAAGCATAGTTCAACAATCAAAAAATACTTTAAATTCTGTTATTTTTTCTTCCCTCTCAACGGATATTATATGGCATTCATTTAATGACTAAAGTGATCCTCTGTCCTATTCCCCCATGGCCCATGGCCCATACTTTATTTTCAGAACCACTTATTTGTTAAACCCTCTGTCAGGCACAGTGAACCATCTTCTTCTCAACACGTCACCTGTCAGGCAAGAGTAGATGAGAGCAACACAGTTGAATTGGTAAAGGTGATCTGTCCTTAGCCGGGTCTCCTCATGTTGGCAACATGGCTGCCACAGTTCCAGGCATCACAGATAGAAAGTTATCCAGAGGAAGTAGAGGCCATTTCTTCTTTGTATCATCTTAAAAGTGAAGCACCCTCTTCCAGAAACTTCCTAGTGGACTCATCCTCACATCATATTGGTCAGTTGTATCACATGCTCATGCCTAAGTCCAACTGGGAAATGGAACTACCCTGACTGGCTTAGATTAAGCAGTAGTCACCTGCTGAGTTTGGGGGTCATCTTGCATCCTCTGATGCATGTGGTCTTATAAAGGAGGGTGGAAGTGAATGAGTCAAGTTAAGTTCTGTAGGAAGGATGAGGAAGTGGGGTCAATATTGAGAAGCCAACTAGCTGTATCATCAACAAGAAGCTAAGGGGCAGGAAGAGAAATGGTCATAGAGAAAAGCCAGCAGGAGAAAACAGACGACTTATGAAGAATCCATTTCTAGGTTTTTAGTATTCCTCAAAGTAACAATAGTCAGGGATTCCTTTTGTGGAAGACAACATCCTTGAATTTGTTGACATTTGTTGTCTTCTATCTTTCTCCAAATGCATCACATATCAGGCAAGAAGAGGTAACAACATTGTCAATCTGACAATGTCTTTTTCCTCTTCAGCCCAATTTTGGTATCTGCTTTCATTGTTCCCACAAGTCTCCCTCCCTAGTGCACTGAGTACCTTGCAGACTTTACCATGAATGCTTTGGACAGAGGGAACTCTGGATATGGAGATGAAACTACCTGGTATGAATCCTGACTCTGCTACTTACTAGTCCATGACCTTGGGCAAGTTGCTTAACAGCAATGAATATCACTTGTTCTACCTATAGTGAGGGAAGAAGTCTGCCTTCCTTTCTTGTGTAGCTGTTGTGAGAATTAAATGGAATACTTTTTCAGTGCCTGTGGCACACAGACACTAAATACTTATTTTGTTTTTGTTTTTTTCCTTTGGTTGAACCAGACCTATCTATTCATTGTTCTCTGAAGTCATTTATTTGTTTTATGATTCTCTTGCTTCACATGTAGCTCACGACATTGTTTCTTCTTACTCTTTCACCCACTGCACTTGCAAAGCCTTTCCAAGTCCTCTCCACCTTGGACCGTGTCTTCTGTCTGAAGTCTGGCTGAACTCCACATTGACTATGAAGCCCTCTTCTCCATGCCAGACCCATGGTACCATCTTCGGAAGGAGCCATCGGGGCCTGTGGGGTTGAGGATATCACCTGGGAAGTCCTCATGGCATCAGATGGAACTCCAGAAGCTCGTCATTGTCCAGGAGACAAGTGGTCCTCAGCGTCCTTGGAGCAGTGAAACCAAGAGGCAGCCAGCTCCGGGATCAGGGCTTACATGGAGATGGAATAGGAGGCCAGGACAAAACAGAGAGAGAAGTTATACCAGCAACATTTGGCTCATGTCCTGTTTCCTCCATATGTCATTTTGTTGTTGTTTTTCATGGACAAATTATATATGCTGCTTGAGCATCAGTCTTCTCATCTTCCAGTTGGGGCTCATACGTACCTCTTCTTCCTTCCTATTCTCCATGGGAATGTAAACTCTAAAGAGGCAGGGGCTATATATTATTTTTAATTTACCAAGTATATCTAGCTCAGAGTATATTACCTGGCCCCCAGTAGGCACAATACATACTTGTTGAAAAGAAAATGTGTGTAAAATAAGGAAGCATAGATGTAAATGTTTATAAATGTAAGGCATGAGACAAATGTGATGTATTTTATAACCGTCTCCAAGAGCTTATCACAGATTGCTATATATTGTAGTCATGCAGTTCATGTCTAGGTAAGCCACATGTCCCCTGTGGAATGTGGCTCACACTGTGAGGGCATTTAAATCAAAATCTGGAATCTTTTAGAGAAGAGCGCCTCTCTTGTGTCAGATCATCACCCGTGAGTCTTGCCTTCAGGTCGTCTAATGCCTAACGGCAGACAGGTAGGCTGCGTGCCTCAATCCGCCTCCTCCACACTCAGGGAAGACATAGCTTATTGGTCATGATGCTTCCCCATTGGACATGACCTCCACTTTCCTTTATTAAAATTTCCTTTCTTTATTGGTTTTAGAGAGAGAGAAAGGGAGAGGGAGAGAGAGAGAGAAACATCCATGAGAGAGAATCTTGATTGGCCGCCTCCTGCATGCCCCCCACTGGGGATTTGGCCCACAACCTGGGCATGTGCCCCGACCTGGAATTGAACCGGCAACCCCTTGGTGCATGGGTTGACGCTTTACCATTGAGCCACACCGGCTGGACGACCTCTACTTTCTTTTAAAACCATCTTTACAGACAGCTGCTTTCAATGGTTCAGAATTGATCCGAATTTAATTTACCTTGAAGCCTGTTTGCTGTCCTTGGTCTAAATTCAAGTGTATTCTCCTTTCACTTGGCTTGTTTTCCTGCAGGTCTCTATCGACGAAATCAGCCCAGTCTTCTCCTGTGGATCATTTCTTTGTTTTCTTCGTTGGCCTTCAGAAAGTTCTCGTATCCAAATAGAATCCCCTGCTGGAAAAACAAGGGTGTCCTTATCCTTCAACCCAAACAAATACCTCAAAGAAATATGATTTGGTTTTGCTTCAAAGAAATAAGAGAAATATCAAAGGGGCAAATAAATCAACCCGCCTCAATGAGACTCCTGGGGAATTTATTAGAAGCGGCTCCCATGCATGCAGAGGTCACACCTAGAACAGCAGCTTTGCTGTCAGATGCCCCGCCCGGTTTCCGTAATGGGCTGCCCTTACCCACACTTTTTATTTTTTGAAGCACTTTACAGACATTTCCTAATTGATTTATGGCCCGGGAACCCACTTGGAACATGCAACAAGAGTGATTAAAAGGCTAGAAGAACTGATTTATGATGAAAGATTGAGAACGGAATATGATCTGAAACTCGACCAAACAAAGGTGCACGGCAGACATCTCGGCCACCTAGAATTACCTGGCCAGGAGAGAGAGACAGATTATTGCCCTCGGCTATCGGAGGTTTCCAAAGAGAAAGTTGATTTTTTCTTTTTTTTTTTTTAAGTGAAGAAAAACTCCATCAGGCAGATTAATGCTCTTGGGTTAGGGGCTGTCCCAGAAAGCTGCAGACTCAAGGTCGCTGCAGGACCAAGGTCAAGAGCAGAGAATGGCATTCTTCTACATTCAGAAAATATGACCTAAGCCTCCTTCTATCCACCATTCCCATCGTCCCCTCTCCCAGGGTCCATCTGCTTTTCACATATGATTCTGGGAGGCTTTACTCTCTCTGTGTCTCGGGGAATAAACTGAGAACCTACAACACTCAACCTAAGAAAAATGACAGTCTGACCCACTGGGGAGGAGACACTGTGTTAGAAAGACTGTCTACTGGTTATAGGTACCCACACGGGCATTTATGTAATTCATTGTTGCAGGTGTTTTGTTAACAAGGCTTCTCAGGTTTACAAAAGAGGTATAATAATAAAATCAACAAAATAGCTCACAGATTCTTTATTTCAAAAGGGTTAGGGTTTAACTTTTGTTTATTATTTTAAGAATGCATGCCTTTGAACTAAAGGTATATAATGTTTCTTAGCTCCAAATTCTTCATTAATTTATAAATACATTCCCCTGAAGACATGAAATGAGTTCTTTACTTTGTGCACCGTGTGATTTAGCCATTTTGTGGAGACAGAAAGGTTTGAAAGAAACGGAAGGTGTGAGCCTTGTCTGCAAGGAGCTGATGCTGAGACAAAGCGCCAAGGGGTCTTCAGCTCTTTCTATTATGTGGCTCAAGTCTTCTGGTCAGTGAACCGAGGCCTGGGACTCTGGCTTGAGTGGAGTGTGGGGAACTGGGGCTGCCTGTCCTTGTCACATATGGCCCCAGTGGAAATCAGCCACACGGACCCAGGCAAAGCATAGCTTGAGAACTGCTGGAAAAACAACCACTTTCTACTCCCCAAGCACAGGGTCTGCAGAGGGGTTAGTGTGATGGAGTGAATAGATTCAAAAGGATGGGGGGAATCCAGCAGAGAATCTGGGGACTCACAGGCAGGTTGTGATGAAGAACTGTGGTCATGCCCTGGCCGGTTTGGCTCAGCGGCTGGAGCGTCGGCCTGCGGATCAGAGAGTTCCGGTTCGGTTCCCGCGAGGGGAATATACCAAAGAAAAGAGAAGAAGAACTGTGGTCATGGCTTGCTGTGGGGGGCTTGGGGCTTCGGGTGGGAGACAGGTCAGGGAGGACTAAGGTGCAAAGGCTCAGTGTCACCATGTTGCACAGCTCCAGCGAGTCCCGCCCTGTTGTTGTTGTTTTTTTAAATGTTTTTATTGTTTTTGTTTTTATTAGAGAGAGAGAGGAAGGGAGAGATAGAAACATCAATGTGAGAGAGAAATATCGATCAGCTGCCTCCCGCATGCCCCCTACTGGGGATCGAGCCTGCAACCTAAGCAAGTGCCCTGACTGGGAATCGAACCGGGACCTCTCAGTTCATGGGATGATGTTCGAGTCCCCGTCTTATTGTGTTCAGTGTGAATGGTGCCCTGGAGTTGGGGGACGCAGGAACTGAAGAGGCTATGACAGGGGTTACAGGGTGCAGAGGAGGAGGCGTGAACTATTCAGAAGCGTTTGGGAAGAGTTTCAGAGGAAATGACATCTAAGCGAATTCATGATGATGCAGAGTGAACCAGAGAGGAGGAAGCAGCAGCTGCAAAGGTGAGGGGGTCTGGGTGAATGGTGACCATGAGGCGTCCTGGGCATGGCCTGCAGATGGCAGAGGGAACACTGGATGTGTAGGGAGGGGTGTACAGAGGGGCGGGCAGAGGTGACCTACCTGGAGATGGGGACCAGCACGTTGGAGCGTGGACATCATGGGCTGTGGGAAGCCATGGCAGAATTACACCGGAAGCCCTTTGATCACAGAATGATGGCCATAGAGCACCTTGCCAATGGCAGACAGGACAAAGATGGCTGAGACCAGTGACGGGACCAGGCAAGAATCATGAGGGCCTGAAAAACCCACCGCAGCGTGATGGCGAAGCCTGTCTCCAGAGGACTCGGGTGGGGTGTCTTTCACGTGCATGCTGTCGCAGTCCCTGCTGGCGAATACATGAAAATACCTAAGAATGTTTTCTTTTCAATTCGCTTGGGCACACAGATGGACACATATCGAGAACAACAGAACCTGGCGTGTCCTTCGTCATTTGGCAAAATGCCTCTGCCTTATTAATAGTGGGACTGAGAACTCAGTCTTTGTCGCGTTTCTGACAAACATTTCTCCTTTCTCTGGGGCTGATGAACTTGATGAACATTTGGAATAGGATGGAAAGCTGATGGGGAGCCTGTCGTATCTCACGGGCTGAGAAGCAGATGGGTTTTCAGTCGTAGACTAATAATGTGTGATATTATAAGGGACACAGAAAACATAGCAGGTCCCACGCACTGTACCTACCGCCGTCTCCAGGGTTCGCAGCCCTCCCTCCAGATTTCTCGCGTAGAAGATGGCTGCCCAGTGCTATAAAAGGCATTATACAGTCTATTCTGAAAAAGTGGTACTTCAATAAATAAGAGGAGGAACCAGGATATAGGAAACATATAAAAAACCTCAGAAGGTCAGTGAAGCCTGGGGAGATAAAAGTCAATCGTTCAGGGACAAGAAACGAAATGGAGTTTTCTTTGTTTGAGACAGAAAGTTACAAGGTGCTGCTTGAGGTTATAGCTGGAATTGAAATAGTTTCTTGCAAGGGTGTGCTTTAACAAGCCAGCGAGGTACCTGACCCCATCTGCAACAAGGGATCAGATACACTTTTGCTGGCTTTTCTTTTTTTTTATTTTTTATCCTCACTCAAGGACATTTTTGCATTTATCTTCAGATAGAGTGGGAGGGAGAGAGAGGGGAACAGAGAGAGTGAGAGACATCGATGTGAGAGAGACACCCACACGACCCCAACTGGGGCAGGGGGACAAACTGCAACCGAGGTACGTGCCCCTAGCGGGAACTGAACCCGGAACTCTCTGGTTTATGGCCGACGCACTAACCACTGAGCAACCGGCCAGGGCTTTGCTGGCTTTTCACCATGATGAGCAATATTTCGTCAGAAAGGTAACTTCAGAGGGGATGAAAAGTGTGTGTGCCTTGTTTTGGGCGGCGGTTACATTGGGGTGTACACCTGGCAAAACTCATCACGCTGAACACTTAAGATGGGCGCGCTCTACTGAGAGATCAGGACATCAGTAAAAACAAGATAAATACTTTTGGAAAAGAAAAAGAAAAAATATTCTGACACTGTCCTGGTGGCAAATTACCATGAACTGGTCAGTGGGGCAGAGTGAACCCCAGGCAGTCGGGACCTCAGCATCACAAACCAGACCGCTCGCTTGGAGGTGGGGGCCCCACTCACCGAATGCAGGGGGAGGCCGGGCCATCTGTGAGCAGCAGACAGACTGTGTGAAACCAGCCTCTGTGCACTTGGAGCCCAGTGTGTAGAGAACAAACAGGTTCCATCTTATTTGTCCATGAATCACTCATGGAGCCCTGGGCTAATGAGGATCCCAGACCTTACCTGTGCCCGAAGAGGAGAATCAGCACCGATTGGGGTGTCTGCGGGGGGTGTGGCAGGGTGGATTGGAGGTACGCACGCCAAGTACTTACTAACCACTCTTGCTCTACTTCTTAGAAGGAGGAAGGAGGCTGGGGGCTGGGTTCTCAGGGCCACCAGGAAAGCAGTGTCAGTGTGTGTGTGGGGGGGAGGCGATGCTCAGGCACATTGGATCTAGAAATCTAGCTCTGTTTCTTCTAGAAGTTTCCAGAGGTGACGCTAGCTTGAAAGAGCCAAATAGAGAGTGTGACTAAAGTGCTAGTCTGAAGGAGGTGGACAGAAGTGGAGACCAGGCCCATGGAAAGGGGACTGAAGCCGGAGAGAATGGGAACAGAGCAAGTGCATGTGGGCCAGTTCTGGGGGTGGTCTGGCTGGGGGTGTGGCCCAGGAGTTTTGTGGGCGGTGTGCTACCGTGGGGTTTGAGTCATGAATACCAACTATGGATTGCTAAAGTCTGGCTCCCTCCACCTCCTCTCCCTTCCTTGAAGACAGAGGTGGTGCAGGGCCTGGAGTCCAGTGGTCAGAAGAGAGGAAAGGACAGAGGAGCGGATGGCAGGATCCCCAGGGAGCCTGGGAGAGAACACCCCCTCTGGGTGCTCAGGGGTCTGGAGAGAAAGGACCTGTGACTTTTTTGGTGGAGTGGAGTTAATCAGTACCGTCTTTAACGGACTTGTTTTCCACATAAACCCGAGGTTAAAGGTGAAGTGGGCGAGAATTGCTTCATTTCAAGGGTGACTCACTTCCAGCCCAGGGCTGGCTCCAGGTCTCAGTCTGGGGTCATCGCATCCCTCCGGGCACCCTGCTTCGGCGCGGAGGTTAATGTCCATCCCGGTGGGCTGGTGTGGTGAACTCATTAGGCAGGATGTTTAGACGTTTAATAATTGAAGCAGATGAAGATCTGTGAATCATGCACGTTCCACACGGTTCTGACTTTTAAACGCAGGGCCTGGTGAACGGTAGGTGGGGACCTGAACCATCATTCATCTCAAAAACCTTCCGCGTTCCCGTCTGCTTTGCCCGCATTCCCTCACTGCGAAGTGTTCTTTCCTTTCCCTTGACGGCAAACAGACCTCTGCTGGAATTTTCCCTTTGCTCTAACTTGTTGTGGGGTTTCGGGTAAATAATTCATGTAAATCATCTGGGGCTCCGTTTCCTGATCCGTAACTCAGGACTGAGCGTGGGCCCTGGCAGGAGACAGTGCAGCTGCAGGGCGCAGCGCGGAGTCCGGAGTGGGCATCGGTGGCGGGGCGTCATTTACCCGGCCCGCCTGTCGTGCCACATTCAAGGTCGGCATTCACCTCTTCAGTGAATAACAGAAGGCAAACGTTAAAATGATACCTTTGAGACAGTTATTTTCACATGCATGTAACATGAAGCACACTCGGATTTTTAAATTAAGGAATGAGAACCTTCCATGATTGGAGCCCGATGAAGCATGTTACTGCACATATTTATTTTTATTTTTTATCCTCACCTGAGGACATTTTTCCATTTTTTTGTTCAGATAAAGTGGAAGAGAGAAACATCGATATGAAAGGGACACATCGAGTGGTCACCACCCACATGACTCAACCAGGGCCGGGGACAAACTGCAACCGAGGCACGTGCCCTTAGCGGGAACCGAACCGGGTCTCTCCGCACCACAGACCGTCACTCTAACCGCTGAGCCAGACTGGCCAGGGCGTTACTGCACATATTAAAAGGAAGACACTTAACCTTTCCTCCTGCAGATGCTCACAGGCCTGCGTCCCACTCACTAAACTCCCGGGACAGCGGCCCTTTCTGGGAAGCTGCTTCCCGGTCCCAGGCTGTGCCCTCCAGCTGCCCCATGGCTCTGGAAAAGGACTGGGGCTGTCACACTGGACCGACGTGACCTTCGTTCCACACCCGGGGGTGCTGTCTCTGAGCCAGGCCTGCACGTAGCTGCTGCAGAGAGGATGCTCTGTGCTCTGGAGGCCCGTGCGGAGGGGTGTCTGCTCGGTCACAGCCTCTCGGCGAAGGTGACCGGCTCTCCGTGCTGGCCAGTCCGCGGTGTTCCCTCAGGCTGAACGGCAGACGCCGAGTCACCTTCCAGAAGCACCTTGCGGCAATTTGCTGACTATTTTTATGATACTAGGTCAGCAGTAAAGGTGGCCTTCCCGCTTCATTCTTCCTCCACGCCCCGGGACAGGGGACTGGTTTTCAAAGCTGAGTCTGAGTGCCAGCCTGCCGGGAGGGCGGCCCGGAATGCAGGCTGTGTTACTCTGTACCCCCTTTTCTTTGCGTGTCCTTGCCCAGTCCTGGCTTTTGGTCCTTGGCGTCTGAAGGTGCATTCATTTTCTAGGGCTGCCACACCAAAGAGCCGCGCACGGAGTGGCTTAAAACTGTGGACATTGTTCCCTCTCTGTTCGGCAGGCTGGGGTCCAAGATCAAGGTGTCTGCAGGCGGTGCTGCCTCTGAAGGCTGGGGGAGGGGAGAGTGTCTCCCCGCCTTCGTCTTGGCTTCTGGTGTGGCTCCCAGGCTTGATATTCTTTGTTTGCTGTGGTGTCATTCCGGTCTCTGACTGTTGTCACAGGCTGTTTCCTGTGTGAGTCTCTGTGTCTGTGTCTTTCTTTTCTTCTTATATCTAAGGACCTACCCGACTGCACTTTAACTTATTATTTTTAAAATATGTTTTTATTGATTTTAGAGACAGAGAAGGGAGAGGAAGATAGAAATATCGATGAGGAACACTGATCAGCTGCCTCCTGCACGCCCCCTACTGGGGATCGAGCCCACAACCTGTGCCCTGACCGGGAATGAAACCAGGAACCTCTCGGCACATGGGTCGATGCTCAACCACTGAGCCACACGAGCCGGGCGTGCGCTACTGCAGTTTAATCTCATCTTAATGAATGTCTTCCTCAAAGGCCCCATTTCCAAATCAGGTCACATTCTAAGGTACTAGGGTTTAGGATTTCAGCCAATCCTTTTAGGGACACAGTTGTAACAGAAGCTCTCTTAGGGTACCTCATTTATAAAAGTTTGGGGCATCATTTCTAGCTATGCACCAGCTCTGAGACTGGTTAGAGCTGCGTTGTGTTTGCTTTGCAGGTGGGAGGAGGGCTGAGCGCCAAGCGTACCCAGCTGTGTGCACACTTGTGCTTATGAGCATGCGCCCTGTGAGCTCCATTGGTTCGTGTGGGTGAACACAACTCTCAATATTCTAACAAGATCCCAGTATTCCAACAAAGAAAGAAAAAGAGGGTTCCCCCCCTCCTTACCGAGTCACAAGATCCGTAAGCCAGAGGCTCCCTCGTTCCCCGAGCACCTCTTCTGTGACAAAACTTTGTTTCCAGCCTGGAGGAAAAATTTGCAGTCATATTGAAGTTACTACAGAAATGTTAAAACTTGAGAATTACTCATTTCAGAAAAGCCGAACTCTTGCATAAACAGGGCAACTTCGAAACTGAATGAAAACCTTGCAGAACGTAATGAAACGTGGAGTGTTTTATCCCTTTGAGTTGAAAAGTTGGGCATTTCTGTGGTGACTGTCATCTGAAATGTCTCAGTGCCCTGCTAATTTTATAAATTATCTCGTCTGCAGGGCTTCCATATGCTGCCCTGTTTTTTTTCTCAAATTCCAAATTCTGTGCAGGTTCCACCCGAGGTGGGGTCCAGGTGGAAGGGTTCTGTGCAGTAAGGACTATAGCTAAATTGAGGTGTTTGGGGATTTGGGGACTTTCTCACTCCTAATCTATTTGGCGGAGTAGAAAGAAATGTGGATTTGGAACTAGCTGAGGCTCCAGGCCTCAGTTTCCTTGACTGAAAAGTGAAGTATTTGCATTGAGGACTTAGGAGAGTATCCACCCTGTCTGGGTTTCCAGGAGTCTAGGGTTAGTGATCACTTCTCTAAATGGCTTCAGGATGTTGGTCAGGAAGTTAGCCATACTTTCAGGGTACCGTCTGGGACCTGGCGTCCTGCTCAGCCCTGCTGACAAAGATCTGCTCCATGAAGGCTTTCCCTGGTATCTGACCTCCATGTTCTTTGGGCTTGTCGGTGACGCCAGCCCGACAGCCACCTTGCCAAGGAAACAGCCACTCTGCATTCTTTCAGCCTGTAATTTTGCTCCCTCACGCTGTCCCAGGAATTATTGATGAGGGCCGTGGCCCACTGTGATCCCTAATATTTGGGTAGCTCTTCGTACTTTGCACAATAAATGCATGAGCATTCATTTCATGAATCCCCGCTGCCGTCAGGAAGTGAGCAAGGCTGGCGTTATTCTCTTTTGAAGAATGAGGAAGACAGGGGACGTGGAACCTCCATCACCTTAACAAGGTCGCAAAGGAAGTTAAAGGCAGAGGGAGGGCTGGAATACAAATACTCTGGCTTCTCGTTCAAGTTTTCTTTCAACACGTTTGAATTGAACTGTCCAGATGGGGAAGGGAAAAAACTTAGCATCTATACCTACTATGTGCTGAAAACTGTATTAGAAAGGATTCAAACTACCATCTATTTGATTCCAAAGACTAAACTCTTTCCATTACCAAATGTTTCTCTCTTGGTGACCGGAAACAGAACTTAAATGCCAAGTGCCATTACCCAAAGTAGCTCCATTAGTTTGGCTTTATAGGCAGCTTGAGCACTCTCAGCTGTGATGGGCTAGTGTGCTCCGTGATGAAAATAGCCCCCAGGTGGGTTCAGTCTCCTGGTGTCCCAGAGGACATGCTGTTTGTCCCCAGAAGATTCCACTAGAACATGTGAGGACCAAGGAATGTCACTGTACCTTTCCCGAATGGTCGCTGTGCTGTTCAGAGGTACAGAAATTCCTTGTGGACGCCTTTAAGTCCTCCTCTTCCAATGGCTGGGCCCACAAGTACACCTCTAGGGACTGACCTCAAAGAAGAATTTCACATGGCGGCAACACATGCCTGCCTGTTTTGCTCATTGGCGGTTGTGACAATCAAATGAGAGGATGTATGTAATTGTGTTGTGGAAATATAGCCAGCGGGAAACAGTAAGGAAACAACGTAGTTCACAACACAATGAACTTGGGGTGTAGGAGCTGTTCTGTCAATGATTCTGGGTTCTTGGGCAAGTGCCTTATATTGTCGGACCCCAGTTTTCTCATCTGGCCTGATGGAGGCTCTGAGGCTTCAGTAAGATGATCTCTCTCGAATGTCAGGTCCAGCGCCCGGGACTCTTCTTCAGACAGCCCCTGGCAAGAAGCTTCTCTTATGTCTCTTCTGGGTTAGTGACTTGATTCCTGTTAAAATATTCTGGAATAAGAAACATTTTTTTTTGAAGTGGTTTATGTTCCATAAGAAAACAGGATCCGCAAACATAACATTTTTTAGAACAAGTCTTCAAAGTTATTTCCTCACATCAGCTTTATGATACCATGTAGCTTAGTTGTTTCTTTTTTATATTCTCTGCCAGAGAGTGTTTCTTGCTTCTGGGAACTCTCCTCCCTCTCTCCTTATGTTTCTGGTGGGGCTGACAATTGTGTGGCTCTAACTTCCTTGCCACAATGATTGGTCCAGGGATGGACACGTGACCTCAGAAGAGCCAATGATAGTCTCTGCTTGAGTTCACTGTGGTGGCTGGTGGAGAAGGAGCAGCGTGCTTCCCTGAGGACCCTGGCTGTGAGCAGGTGAGCCTGGAGCTGCTGGTGGCTTCTTTAGTGCTTCGTACAAAGAGCCTTCCGAGGACGACGCCCCCGTGACGGAAACCAGCACAAAGGAACACCAGAAAGAAAGTTCCTCACGGCACACCAGAAGCTCGATATCTCAGCATGCTTCAGGTCAGCCTGCCTCCAGTCTGCCTGCTTAGAACCTTTCTCAAAGCAGGCTTAAGCTAGTTCACATTGGCTTCCCGTCATTTTCCATGGACAGAAATGCAGATGAGTGCTTAGAGTGGCTGGGGGAGCCATGTGTCCTGAGTTTCTAAGGAGGCACTAAGGGGTCCCCGTGGAAGGTGGTCAAGGTGTTAAGGCGGATCACCGATGGCCCGCTTTGCCTAGTTCACATGGTCCAGGAGCTGGCTGGCTTTTCAGAACGAACTTACACAGAGAATTCTGGGTGCACAGATTGACTCATGATCTCCAGCACAGCTATAGGAATAATAGCCATGTTTGAGCAGCACGGCCCCAGGCCAGATTCCCATGTGAGCTCTTCCAAGCTAGACCACAGGCGATTACGAGGCTTTACCTGGCAGGCCTCATGGGGGAAAGCCGCTCTCCTTCCACCAGACTTGCATTGCTGTTTGCTGGAGGTTCAGTCAAGGACCAGGACCCTCCGGGCCAAGGCGTACTCGTCCGTGCATGCATTAGTTCCTAGGCAGGCACCTCCATTCAGAGACACTTTTCTCCACTCTGACTGAGCACTTGTTTGCCTGCGGCCTTCCCCTCTATTCCCGGGCCCATACCTTTGTACAGAGGTAGGAGCCTTGCATCCGGGCCTCTCCCATCTGCGCTGCATCTGCCTGACCTTGCCTGGTGACATTCTGTAGAGAAAAATGGAGCCAGCCCCTCTTCTTCTGCCTCTTGCCTGCCTCGTCGCAGTGAATCAATAAAGGCTTGAATGCTACTTCAGTTTGGCTTGTTGTGCTAATTAACCACCTGGACACCTGGAAGCGCCAAGCATTCCACTCATTTCTCCGGATTCCTCTGAACACGATCCTGCGTAATTACCCAGACTGGCCAGGAGCTGAGAGGCATGATGAGAGGGGATCTCAAACTTCAGTGTGGAATTTTCAGCTCCAGCTGTCCATCCTTTTAAACGGACCGACGCTCAGGTCCTATCCCAGACTGGTTATTTCAGAATGTCTGTGGATGGAGCTCGAGCATGGTGTTGTTAAGGCTCTCGGTGAATCTACTATTAGCCAAGGCTGTGAACACTGCTTTAATGGGAGCCCCAAACACTAATCTGGGAAATTATTAGCATAGATTCATGAGCTCTCCTTAACCTACTAAATGAAACATGTAGGGGTGGGTCCTGGGAATCTGGGGAGTCCAGGTGATTCTGAAGCAGGTGGTAACTAATTTGAGGATGGTAGAAAAATATTGGTGTAGCACATGAGTGTGTGTGTGTGTGTGTGTGTGTGTGCATGTGTGTGTGTACTTTCTTGTTGTAGGGGAGAGACCAGGGAAAAAGGAAATAACCCAGATCCAAGGCATAATCTCAAAGAACTGTATATTCATCCATCCATCCATCCATCCATCCATCCATCCATCCATCCATCCATCCAGGTTGGTAACTGTGCAAGTGCAACAGCTAGGAGCAGGGAACCCTATCAGAAACACATCTGAATGTTAGCTGTGCCACTCATTAGATCTGTTTTCTTGGGCAAATTATGTACACTCTCTTGGCCTCAGTTTCTTTTTTTAAAAAAATATGTTTTTTATTGATTTCAGAGGAGAGGAAAGTAGAGGGAGAGAGAGAGAAACATCAATGAGAGAGAGCATCAATTGGTCACCTCTTGCATGCCCCCTGCTGGGGATCAAGCCCGAAACCTGGGCATGTCCCTGACCAGGAACTGAACTAGTGACCACTGAGCTATGTGGGCTGGGCTTGGCCTCAGTTTCTTCATCTGAAAAACGGGGACACATTTCAGGTTGTCATGACATTTAAATAAATTATATTTGTAAAGTATTTTGCAGTGTGCCTGGAACTACACTGTGGAATATGGTGGTCACTAGCCACATTTGGCTACCGACCACTTCTATGTGGCTAGTCTGAACCGAGAGCTGCTGTAGATAGAACATGCACACTAAATTTTGAAGGCTCAGAATAAAAAAAAAAAGAATATAAAATGTCTCATGAAGAATTTTAAAATATTGACATTAGAATGCATTGTATATATTGGTTGAAATGATACTATTTTACATATATTGGGTTAAATACCTTATTGAAATTGGTTTTACCTGTTTCTTTTTATGTTTTGTAATGTAGCTACTGAAACATTTAAAAATAATATTTATGGCCCTCGATGATGTAGCTCAGGTGGTTGGAATATTGTCCTATACACCAAAAGTTGGTGGGTTCAATTCCTGGTCAGGAAACATACCCTGGTTGCAGGTTTTATCTCTGGTTGGGGCATGTGCAGGAGGCAACTGATCGATGTTTCTCTCTCTCTCTGTCCCCCTTGCTCTGTCTAAAAATCAATTAAAAATACTTCTTAAAAAGTAACTTGTAACTTACATTGTATTTCTATTGACAGTGTTGGCCTAGAACATAGTAACTCTCAGAGGATGCTAAGTGTAATAATGTTATTGGTATTATTTTATGCATTTGATTCAAAAGCAGTTAGTGAGCAGTTGCTATGAGGATATAAACATCGATCATTGATCAGATGGAGTGCTTAGAATTTAGTTAAGACAAACCAAGTAATCAGGGGTATGCGGAAATTGATTCATCCAGAACTCTGGGGTGTGCCTGACATAGTCCATGTTTTCACAACCAATCCAAGATGAGATGCAGAATCACCCCTGGGACACCCCAAATTGTGATGATTGCCTCTGGTGTCCCAAAGCATATCCACTGTCTAGTGAGAAGAAGGTGTCTCAGAGAGGACAAAAAGGTTAAAGAACTTTGTAGACTGTTGAGCTACTAAAAGAAACCTGATTCTGAAACCATGAAACTATGTAGCCCATCATCCCTCCCTTTCCTGAGATTACAAAAGAAAGGAATCGGTGAGGGTAGTGGTACTAATAGTGTCCCCTCAAAGCTGAAGTCCACCTGGAAACTTGGAATATGGCCTTATTTTGAAATAGGGTCTTGGAAGATGCAGTAAATTAACGTGAGGTCATATTGGATTAGAGTGGGCTGGAACCCAGTGATCGGCACCCTTGGAAGAAGAGAAAGCAGAGACACAGACACACACATGGGAGAACAGGTGTGAAGATGGAGGCAGAGACTAGAGTCATCCTGCTGTAGACCAAGGACTGCACAGATGCCCGGCAACCACCAGAAGCAGGAGGAGGGAGGGCAGGATTCTCAGCTAGGGTCTTTGGAGGGAATGTGCCCACACCTCGATTTCACATTTCTGATCTCCTGAGCTGTGAGAGAATACATTTCTGTGGTTACAAGCCACTGAATTTGTGGTTATTTGTTATGACCGCTCTAGGAAACTAATACGTTGAGCCAGGCTGGGTCTTCTTACCACATCGTGAGACAAATATTAACATTTTTGGTGGGACTTACCTCTGGGTCCAGGGAGAATCTTCTGGGGATGTATCACACTGAGGGTCTCTGCAAAGGTAGAGACTAGTTCTGGGAGAGACCATTGTATCAAAACAATGTAGCCAGAGAGAGTTTCCAAAATGAGGATGAAGGGGCAAGTGAAAGGTCAAAGCCAGAAAAATAGTGCCAAGGATTGGTATAAGGTGAAAGGAAATAGACCAAAAACTGATTACATTTTGGCCCGGTTGGCAAGCAGAGGGAAGGCGGGTCAGAATGGAGAACTGGGGACAGGCTATCATCAAGGTGAGAGGGGCAGAGCCCTGGTCTGTGCTGACCACGCGTGTGGCAGGGCTCTGGTCTTTAGGACATGAACTTGAGGTCAGCGTTCCTTCCATCGAGATATGGCTACATCTGGACACGTGGAACGTTACACAAAACCACAGCACAAGCGTCGTGCATCTACATCTACCACTGTAAGTATCCAAGCGAACATATGTTCAGGAGTAGAATGCAAAGTTTACAAAGTGCATAATCTAAAAGATGAGATTTCTAAAGATTTCCTTTCGTGGTATTCGCTCTAGGCTATTTTTAGAGCTTCCCAGAAGTATACCGTTTCAGGTACCTCTGCAGCTGGGAAGTTTGAGAAGCATTGACGGAAAAGGCCCAGGAAGGACTGGTCAATAATCTCATAATAAAACATATAAATAAAACACATATAAATAAAACACACCATGCCTATGCCTTTATATAGCAGGCACATCAACCATGTTGCTCTGATAACCAAACTTAGAAAACAGTGATGCATTTCTTGCACAAATTCTGGACTGTGCCTTGGCCCCTGTTTTTATAGAAAGAGGGTATTTTTAGGAGGGGTGGGGAGGCTGCAGAGTAAGGAATGCTTGATGATTCTTAAATGAGCAAACACATTGGGCACATTAGGGCAAGAAGACATTAAACCAAGTGCTGATCCACACCTTCACCTTTATCTACACAAACCTCTCTAATGAAGAAAGACTTGGGGTTTAAGTGGCCTGTGCCTTTTGTGGAGACCTCCTGCTGCCCATCAGGGCTCGGTGTCTATATATTTTCTGCTACAAACCTATGTTCCTAGTCATGTTTCTCTTCTTCTAGTGAATTACGTGGAAGCACCTGCAGTTTCACTGTCTGCACCAGCAAGGGGAAATGACATGTTTGAGGCTGAGTCCTGTGCAGAATCTACTGTTTGTTCTCGCTCAGCAGAGCGATGAGAGGATGAGGGACTCAGTGGAGAAATCTGGGCGTCAGCCTAGATTCTTCCTCCTTCCCTCCAACATCTCATCAATCACAAGTCCAGAATCTACCTCTGCCGAGCTCTCCAGTCCTTGCTCCGCTCTACACCCCTTTCCTTAGGTACGGTGGAGTCTCATCCCAGTGGGAGTGGGGAGAGTGGGAGGAAGCAAAGATTCTAGAATTGACATGTAAGGTGAAGATGATAAAGTTACTCCTGGGAGAAAAATATGGGGAAGAAACTCCTTAAATTATGCTTTATTTGACGCGGACCCATGAAACTCTAAACCACAGAACGAAGTGCTTTTTCTCTTGTTTTCCCAACTGAGGCCATTTTTTGTCTGGACCAAAGTGTGTTTTTGTGACAGGGGTGGGGTGACAAGGTGCATAAGGAAATGTCTCATTTAAACATTTCATCTCATTTCTGCTGAATGAAAGGCTGTGACGGCCTCTTGCATTGGCAGGCTTCTCATCAGCCCTTCCTGGCCAGGCCACCTAAACAAGGGCATTAGCCAAGGAGGGTAATAATGGCTGAAGCATTAGTTCTGGCACAAAGTGCATTTAGGCCCACAGTGTAAAACAACCACATTAGACTCAACTGGCCTGAAACACAACAGGCCAGAACATAGGTCTTTTGAGGGGAGGGTAACTGGGCAATTGATAAAAGACACCCTGGCCTTCTCTGCTCGGGGGTGCTGCCAACTGCTTGCCTCCAAATGTTTGGTCTGGATTTTCCCTCTGTTTTTCTTCACCAAGTGATCAACTGTGGGAAGTTTTTCTGTTGTCCTCATTTTCACTGGCTGTGACAGGTCAGTGGGCGCAGTGTTCCAGACAGGAGTCCTTGACTGAGCCCGGCACAGTTCGGCTGTAGACAGTGAAGGGGAACCAGGTGCAGTGGTTGGAGCATGTTTCAGGGTGGACAAACCCAAGTTCGCATCCTGGTCTACCAGAGAGCTGGACATCTCTGGGGAAGTCACTCAAATAATCTACCCCTTGCTTCCTCTCATCTGTTAAATGGGGACGTTCCTGCCAACTTCACGAGGTTACTGCGAGTTACACATGTACACCCTGGAAGTGCTGAACTTGAGCTTCTTCCTCTTCTCTGGCCAGTTGCGATGGAGGGACTCTCCTGGGGGTCCCCAAAGGAGGCCGTAGCTGGGGGAAGTCTGTTCCCACTGCTCGCTGTGTGTTACTTGCATCAAAGTCACACGAGGGCAAAAAGGACTTTGAAAGTGGCTTAGCTTGAACACCCTTCCATCACAAGCTCATCTCTCGGTCTGTCCTCAGGCACACTCATCCCCACGTGACTGCTGAGCCTTCCCCACTGCTAGGCCTCGGGCCCCGCTCACAGTGGCCGGCCACTCCGGTGGTCCTAGGATGTATACAGGCATCTTCCTGGCTGTCTTGCCTGGCACAGGGAAAGGATGTTCATTTTGTAACCCCTGATTGAAAGGGTATTTCTCAGCCACTTTCAAGTTTATGGTCACCTCTAATAATACCAGGATACACTGAAGAGGGGGAACGCGTCTTCTTTCTCCTTCTGGTGCAGCCACCCTTCAATGCAGCCCCCGTTCACCCCATGCTGGACGTTCCTGCCTCTGGGGAGGCGCATGTTTTAACTTAGAAACCAGCCTGGTCAGCTGGTAGTGGGCACGTGTGGTGCTTCATTGAGAAGGTAACTGAGCTCACATCTGCACTCTGCAGAGAGAGCCACAATTAATTAATTTAAAAAACTTTAAAAATAATTTATTTTTGTTACAGATGTTTCTCCTTTCCCCCCCATAGACACCCTCCTCCCAGTCCCACCCCCCACCCCTCAGTATTGTTGTCTGTGTCCAGGGTTATGCACACATGCATATAAGTTCTGTGGTTTATCTCTTCCCTCCCCTCCCTGACCCCCTCTTCTGAAGTTTATCAGTCTGTACCCTACTTCCATGTCTTTGGGTCTATTTTGTTCATCAGTTTGCTTTGTTCATTATATTCCACAAATAAGTGAGATCATGTGACATTTCTCTTTCACTGAGTGGCTTGTTTTGCTTAGCACAATACTCTCCAGGTCCCTCCAGGTCTCCTCAAAGGATAAGAGATCTTTCTTTTTTACAGCTGCATAGTATTCTATTGTGTACATGTACCACAGCTTTTTATCCACTTGTCTATTGATGGACACTTGGGCTGCTTTAACATCTTAGCAACTGTAAATAGTGCTGCTATGAACATAGGAGTATATAGATACTCTTTCTGATTGGTGTTTAGCCATGATTAATTTATGCTGTCTTCTGTGAGCAGGGGTAGAGGAATGGGACCACATGTTTCCCTTATCTTATCCATCCTTCAGCTTTCTGTCACGGTGCAGAGGCCTCTCTTTACCATCTCCCTTATGAGATATTGGCAGAACACTGGAAGGAAATTCAGGGAAGGGTGACATAGATGAACCATTCCCCTCTGTGTGTGCGTGGGATCTTGTTTATATTTTAACTAGCGCTCTTACTTAACGCAGAGCCAGGGTTTGTCTATGTTGTATATGCCTTTCCACAGCCACTCTGTAGATGCCTTGAGGTTACAGGTCCCTATTCTTCATGCTTGCGTTGTCCTGCCTTGTGCCTCCGACTCCAGAACGTGGTTCAATGCCTGACACACACCAGTCATTCAGTCTTATTGCCCAGTTCAACTTTTTTCATTCTGTTCCTTAAGTCATTCACACTATCACTGGAAATCTCTAAAATATCAATACAAGCTTGTCCCGTTTCTGCCTCAACCCTGCAATGACTCCCATTAGCCACAAGATAAAGTCCAAGTTCTAAACTCTTTGTTTTGACAAAACTAGTCTTTCAAGGTTGTGTTCACACCCGGTTCTCTTCCTTATCCTAGACACCATCTTATTTTGTACGTCTGAGCCTTTGTATCTGGAGGTGATTAAGCCCAGAATGCCCACCTTCCATTGCTCACCCAGGTTCTGCTCTTCGTCTCTCAGAAGTGCATCTTGAAGGGAGGGGACACAGCACAGACGTTAAAGATAGAGGTTGGGCATCAGGCTGCTTAGGCGCAGACCCTTACTCTAGTTTTGTGTCCTTACGCAAATTATGGAATTTTCTTAACTTAGGTTTTCTTATCTGTAAAATGAGGGGCAGTGGTGTGCTTGGTGGGAGAAATCAATGAGCTGATCTACACAAAGTGCTTTGCAGGTGCCTGGCCCACGGTGAGGATCCAGTGAAATGGGTCCCTTCTCTTACCTGGGATTCAGATCAAGGCTAAGTCATGGGGGGGAAACAGAGATGATTGCAATGTATGTGACAGTGATTGTAATTATGGGGTGAGGAGGACACAAAAGGAGCTTAAAGGGCCAGTTCCTGAAAACGCACCAAACCCAGCTGGGGGTGGGGAGTCTGAGGAAAGGTTGCTGAGCAGAGGGGATTCTGCAGCCAAGTTTTAAGGCTGGGCGGGAAGTGTGGCTCTGTGAGGGCCAGGTGATCGTATGCAGCTGGGGCCACATGGACCTATCTGGCCACGTGCAGCTTCGTCAGGGTGAGCAGCAACGAACCAAAAGTGAATGTCCCTTGCTGTGAGGGCTTTTTATTTTTACTTTTTCTTAAACATTCAAAATATTGTATTAGTTTCTGGTGTATAGTGGTTAGACAATCATATACTCCACAAAGTATTTCCCCTGGTATTTTCAGTACCCAACTGGCACCATACATAGTTATTACAATATTAGTGACTATGTTTTCCATGTTGTACTTTTACATCTCCATGACTGTCCTGTAACTACCAGTCTGTGCTTCTCAATCCCTTCACCTTTTTCACTCTGTCTCCCAGCCCCCCTCCCCTTCGGTAACCGTCAGTCTGTCCTCTGTATCTGTGAGTCTCTTTCCAAGCTTTGCGTGTTGAGTATTCCTTCATCGCTTTTCGATGTGGTGATCTCCTGGACAGACCATCAGCCTTGCAGGCACCTTGCCCCTTTGTCACGTGCAGAAGGCAAACTGGGAGGAACAGGGCTCAGGCAGCAGCTGTCCTCCTGGTGGAGAGACAGATGAGAGAAGTATGAGTCTCTCCTGGTGAGCTAAAGTGTGGAAATGTGGTTCCCAGAGAAACTGCTCCTTAGTCTCTTATTGTTGATAGATAGAATAAACAGAGATGGGGTGTGTGGAACAGCTTTCATCCCCTTCTTCATGGAAGGAGTAGTGAAGGTGGGGATACCAGGGCTGGATGGCCCTCTGTGACCAAAGAACAGGAGTTCATCCTTGACATTCCTGGGTAGACCAGTAGCCCGGGGACTGTGATAAGAGCTCACGTGCCATAGTTTCCTTCTTCCTGCCCAAGAGGATCATTTAAAATGAGTCAAAATAATTTTCTCCACTCAATGACAAAAAGGGGAAGCTATTTTTTGTTTTAGATAGAGGGGTCCAAAAAGAGGCCCTGATGGGATTTTTCAGTGAGGCTCATTTAATTGGACAGGAGCCTGACAGTCAGCAGAGTATATGCGGGGTGACATGAAGAGAGGGCACTAAAGACCTGGAAGAAGAAAAGTGTGGCACTACGATATGTTAAAGATTGGAAGAGGCATCATGATTTTTCTCTTTGAAATAGAAATTAGTCCTAAATATCACTTAGTAAAACTCAGGGGGAAAAATCATGTTTGACATGTGAAAAGGCAATATGAATGTCATAAGAGATATTCGTCTGTGAAATTTAATTTCATCAGAAAGAAATGCAAGAGAAAATAAAAAGGAATGTCTTCATGAGTAATTGCCCTGAGGCTGATAGGAATACTGAGTAAAAGATGGGTAGAGGAATAAATGTCCCATAAGACAGACATTTAAGTGAAGTCCCCGAATGGAAAAAGAGCACTCATTCGTTTTTTTTTTTTTAATATCTTCACCCAAGGACATTCTTCTATTTTTTGTTCAGATAGAGCAGCAGGGAGAGAGAGGAAGAAAGAGAGAGAGAGAGAGAGAGAGAGAGAGAGAGAGAGAGAGAGAATCGACGTGAAAGGGACACATGGAGTGGCTGCCACTCACATGACCCAACCAGGGCTGGGGACAAACTGCAACCGAGGTACATGCTCTTAATGGGAACCGAACCAGACCCTTAATGGGTCTCTCTGGACCACAGGCTGACACTCTAACTGCTGAGCCAAACTGGCCAGGGCAAGACCACTCATTCTTTTTTATTCCCGAGTCAGCTTCATTAGGATCTTCTCTCTTTAGCAATTTGATTCAGAAGAGTAGCAACATATTAAAATGTTATCAACCGTGTGGTTAGGAGTCTTGCAGTCTGTGTGCAAACATTTCGGAGGTGCTGGGAAATTGATCAGCCTTCAGACATCTACCTCTCCAAGTGAAGCAGTGGAAAGAAATGGGCTTTTTAGCTGCACATACTGGGTTCAAGTCCCGGCTCTATCTTTATTAGCCATGTGTATAAGGAAGGCAATTTGTGAAAAGGTATGGGTAGCCCTAAAAAAGAAGTTGCCATTATCACTAGTTATTATGTGGGTATGTAAAATGAGGTGATTTTTGACTCGTTGGTGGAAAGAAGTGTGAGTTTATAAAATATGTCTCTGCTACATAAGGGGGTTGGAGATGAATATGTTCTAATCAACACTGATACCATATCTTTTGCAAGAAGGAACAGACAATATAGGAACAGACAATATAATGTTAAATATTCTCATCCAGAGTGTGTGACTAGGTTTTATGGAGTTTAAGAACATTTAACATTTATGTATGTATGTATGTATGTATGTATGTATTTATGTATTTTTATCCTCACCCGAGGACATTTTTTTTTTTTTTTTGCATTTATCTTGAGATAGAGTGGGAGGGAGAGAGGGAGGAAGAGAGAGAGAGAGAAACATTGATGTGAAAGAGACACATTGACTGGTTGCCACCCACACAACCCCAACTGGGGCCAGGGACAAACTGCAACCGAGGTATGTGCCTCTAGCAGGAACCAAACCCGGGACTCTCTGGTCTATGGGCCAATGCTGTAACCACTGAGCCAAACTGGCCAGGGCAGAACATTGAACATTTAGTTGAAAGTGTGTGTGTGTGTGTGTTTGTGTAAAGGTGCACGCACACGTGTGCCTGTGAATATCTGTTTGTGACCTGTCTCCTTCTATATATGTGGGCATGAATATTGGGCTCCTTTGCTTTCTAATTAACACCTAAATTACCTGTGAAATTTTATGGTCATCTTTCACTTTTATTTTAGTAGATAAAACTAATCAAGGACTAAAATTTAAGTGACTCAACTAAACATTATTATTCTGGAGGCTTGAACCTAGCTCTTCTGACCCCAAATTTGTGGGCATTTCTGCTACATTACGCTGATCCTGTGTAGGGACTTAAACATTAAACAGGGCACGGGTCAATCAAGTTGGCTGTGCGAATAGTAAGCCTTTTCAAATTCCTTTTTTGTTATAATGAGAATTTGAAGATGTCATTCTCCCCTAACTGTCACCTACTGGCGTTCTTATCACTTGCCGATGTCCATCTCTCTCTTTGAAGATAAAGACTATATTTTCCCATTCTAGATGCCCACATGGAAATTAAAAAAATAATTCGATACATCATAGTGCACCTCGAGACTGAGACAGTGTGTCCTGAGTTCAGAGAGTGACTAGGTCACTCCCAGGGGGCTTTTGTTTTCATGAGACACTTGCGTGTCATGGGGACATGCCCCGGAAGTTCTCTTGTTTCATTCTGTGGTTCCCAGTGATCAGGTTCAGGACCGATGCTTCCCTGTGAAGGTCAGTGACCGCCGGTTACTTGGTTCCTTGTTTCCTTGTTACGAGTTTGCATTTCAGGGCCCTCTTGCTAGGCCTTGCTCTCCTTGCCTGACTACGAGTTTTACTTCCCCGTGCTCTTCAGAATTGTGTTCCACCATCTCCAACGAGTTGGGATTTCTTTGTTCTCCTTTCCCCCTCTAAAACATACTCTTTAATTTTTTTTCCTTTATTGATTTTAGAGAGAGGAAGGGAGAGGGAGAGAGAGAGAGAAACATCGATGAGAGAGAACATCAACTGGCCGCCTCCTGCATGCCTCCCACTGGGAATCTGGCCCACAACCTGGGCATGTTCCCTGACCTGGAATTGAACTGGTGACTTCATGGTGTATAGGTTGATGCTCAACCACTGAGCCACACCAGCCGGGCACACACTCTTTTTTCATTACTTAAAAATAACCTAATAAAGGAATAAGATAAAACATTTAAACAGTGCTAATGGTACAAAATTCTAAAAGTTAGAATATGAACCTTCTTCTCATTCAAGAAGTGCAGTTTGCATTTCACTGGAGAGGAGGTCACCATTAACATCTGCATCAGTGTATTTTGTATTCCGGAAACTTTCTGTGTAAATTTAAGCAAATGCACGTACATATGGCTTGAAACAAAACTGAAACAGAAAGCTCCATGGTTTCGCACTTTCGTTTTTCAGTTAAAACTATATCTTGGCCCTTTAGTCCAATCAGTGATATAACTCAATAGTTCAGTCTTTTAAATGGGATGATTGACTAATATTTTATCATATCACTGTGGCATAGTTTATTTAATTAACCCCATAGATGAATGTTGTTTTACCCCCGCCAGCCAATGCACACAGTGCTACAGCGAACATGCTTGTGCACGCGTGTTTGCACACACGGGCATGGACAGCTGTAAAATATTTGTAGGTTACATTTTCAGAAGTGGAATCGCTGGGTCAAAGTATCTGTTCAACTTGCTTCATTTTGCAAACTTTATTTCTATATCTGTCCAATAGCATAGTTAATTAATCAACTAGTTAACTAATTGCTTTTTAACTACTTAACTTATTGATAAGCATATACATTTGGTTGAAGGTTTAAAAAAAAACAAAACAGTTAAAGTTTCCTGGTCATTAAATGGACTTATTTTAAATGCCCAGTAAATACAATTTTCTTTTATCTTTAAAACTCCTCCTGGAATTTTTACTGCTTCTGAATTGATATTATCTGCTCCAACTTGAACTTGACTGATAAGAATGTAAGGATCAGATTGCTTCTTTAAAATTTCTGATGTCTCTTGGTCCATGGAATGAGTGAAGTCTTCTCTTGGTTGATTTCTTGGTCTATCCTTGGTCTTACTACCATATAGTCGTTTGGACTCCCTCTTAGTATGTAGACACATAGAGCATTGTTTTATAGTCCAAATCTCTGCTATAAAATCAACACTTTGAAAAGCTGCAATCACTTTCATCCCCCCCCCGCCAGTGATATATGGCATCTCATATGCTCATCGAGGAAGTTGAGAATTTACCCTGGGCTCTGGGATTTGTCCTAATGGAAAAACCCTGTGTTACAGAGTAGGTTTCTATATCAACAAAATCTCCTTTATCCAACATGTTTCACCCACACTCACCTTGATCCAGTAGCCTTGGGACCCAATACTGTACATATGCTCCCCAAAACTGCTGGTCCATGCTGACCATGTCTTGCAGCTCCTTTGGGGCATAGTCACTTTTTTCCCTAGCAGCCCAAGCACTTCCCTGCTGGCTGATATTGTGATTTGACCCTAGTAATTGGTCCATTGGCCAGGCAGGGAGATGGAGACAGCTGGGGTGGGGCATGGGCTCATGCTGTCTTGCAAGACAGAGACCTTTGCATCATTTTTAAGCAAGTGGAGGGGAACAAGACTTTCCTGGGGGAATGGGTCACTTCTCCAGGTCCACAGAGTTCGGAAGAATGTACATATTTAAGATTTCTGAAGACTTCGACACCATCCCGTATCAGACCAGGACTCTGATCAAGGCAGAGCAGACTTGGCAGAATTGAGAATTCAGCCTTCTCCGAATTTTTATCCCTATGTCCCCACTGTCTCTATACTTAAATTCTGGGTCTGACTCTTAGTTTTTCTCTGTGTTCTGTCCTATGTGCTGCCAAGGAGGCCTCTGCGGTTTGCACTTTGCCTTAAATCTGTGACTGAGCATCTTCAGCTTTTTACGCATCTCTGTTACGCATCTCCTGTCAGAAGCCACCCTGTCCACAATCCTTGTAATTATTGCTTTTCCTGAACATCTGCAACACTCAAGATATTGCCCCTGCTCGTTCATTCCCATCCACCGATATTACATCTTAGTTCTCCCCCAGTGAAAACTGTAACACCTGCAGCTACAACATGCCTATGGCTGTTGTACTTCATCTGCACTTGTGATGGAGTCTTCGTTGAGAACCAGCTGGCCAGGGAGCCAGCTTCAAAACCCCATTTCAGAATCTGTTCTTCAGACCACTCCTAGCACTAATTATCTCAGGTTGTTTTCCCCGGGAAATACTCTGAGATAAAGATTTATAGATAACGGGTTTATTGAGGAGTATTTTGGGGATCAACAATAACTAGTGAAGTCAGAGGGAAATGTTAGTGCTTTTGCAATAGAGGTCTCAGATGATTTCATGGGGAGTTTTCTCCCAAACTTAGAAGGCAGCTGGCGTGTGTGTCCCACACCTCCCAGTCTTTGCATGTGGCTGTCCCTGAGAAAGGAGTGTCACCCAGGGCGAGGCAGCTCACTTGTGCTGCAGGTCATGGGGAAAAACTTGCCTGTGAACCATCAGCGGCCACTGCACCAGCAGCTGGGGAACCGCGAGCATCCGATGAGATTCTGCAGAGGACAGTGTTTATGAACAGCTTCATTTCACAAAAGCAGATCACACAGTAGCCAGAGAGAGTAGAAAGAGCAAGGGTTTGACATCAGTCTCTTACCAGCTCTGTCATTTTTAGTTCATTTCTTTTTTCTGAGCCTTGGTTTTCTTTTCTGTGAACTGGGGATAAATGGGTTTCTTGACCATTCCTTTGCTTACCGTTCAAACCCATGTTGGGAGAAAAGTCTTTTGGAAGTGATCTGGAAGAGCTCATCCAATGAGCGACGAGGGTTGGCTCTGCGGGGGCAGAGAGCTCAGCTCTCCCCGCTGGTGACATTGGAATGCTGAGGCCTGAATTTCCCATCAGCGCTCTCGGCCTTCCAAGTAAAAGTCAATGACAATTCACTTGCCAGGGGGAAGATCCAATTGCATCTCAAGAATTAAGATCGATACAATCACTGCAAGTAAGCCACGTCTGACCTTATCCTTTGCAAGAAAAGAACCAACAGGGCCCGAGACGTGTCAGCACTTTTAGTTTTGAGAGGTGAGAAAGGGGAAGCGTTGACGCACTGCTCATCCATCACTGGGCTTCGGGAAGATCATTAACGTTCAGACTGGAGATGAGGAGGTAGCTCTTTATTCTTTTCTGCTGGTGAAAACCTTAACACCAATTCAGTTCAGTTCAATTCAATCCAATTCAGTTCAATTCATTACATTCATTAAGTTCCATCACTGTGCACGGCTCTGTGTTAGCTGCAAAAAACCCCATCTCAGACTGTTCACTAAGTTTATTTCATGCCAGACTTTGCTGGGTGCTGGAAAGGAACACATAGAGGAGGAAGAAGAGTATACAGACAGAAAATACAGGGTGTCCCCCCAAAATGTATACCCACTTAACAGCTGATAGCTCAATTGGTGTTTCTTTCTTTTCAGATTTAACCCATTGGAATTTATAATTATTCAAAGTAAGTATACATTTTTTGGGGGGACACCTTATATATGGTGATAAATACTGAAATATATGGATAAGATATAGTCGAATTACTTTGGAAGGAAACATAAACTATGTATTCATAGAAAAAGAAGGTGATTTTTGAGTTGGAACTTCCAGGATGAGTAGGAATGAGCGCAGAAGGGATTCGTTTAGTTCATTTCAGCAGTTGTTTATTGAGGTGTACCGCGCACTGGACCCCAGGCACTGGTGTCAAGGAGGGGAGCGGAACATCACAGCTGCCCTCAGGAAGCTCCCCAGTGTGATACAGCAAGTGCAGGCAACACTTTGAAACAGGTTGTAACCTGGTAGAAAAGACAAGAGAGTTGACAAGGAAAGGTCTCGTTTGCAACTTTGTTCAACGTATCTGCTTCTAGGACAGGCTTTGGCCTGGTTACGCTGTCATGTTTCGCCCTCATTATGGCAGCAACACTCCCTGACCAATGCCGGGGGAGTGGTCATGAGTAAGGACATGAGCAAGTACCTGGTGTCAGAGGAGTCTGCAGCAGGTATTTGCATCACGGTGCATGTATGTAATGGGACACAGCATAACTGTTCAAGATGGTGCAAATAGAACCTGGAAAGTTATTTGTGGTGTACAGTTGAGTGAAAACTGCAGGTAATGAGAGTTCTGGATGTTGGGTAGGTAAACGCGACATCATGTCCTCCCAAAACCACATCAAAATTACAACAGAACTACAACACAACCATCCTTCAGAACTGCCTGACACCGAGCTGAATGGCAGTCCTACAACTACGGAATTAAAGCAGCAGCCACATGGAGACTGGTAGGAGGCTGGAGGAGGACGGACTGGTCCCACACCCACGTGTGGCAGATAAAAATCAGGAGGACACCTCGGCTGGGAAGGTCCTCCCTGAGGACTGAGGGGTCCCTGTCCCACACCAGGCCCCCAGCTCAGGGTCCCAGTGCCAGGGAGACAAGTCCCCATAACTCCTGGCTGTAAAACCAGCGGGAACTGAGGCGGAGGGAGGCTGTGGTTGCGGAAGACCCAGCAGTTCCTCTTAAAGGGCCCACACACGGATTTACTCAGACCTGCTCCTCTGAGCTCCAAGGGGAGGCAGCTTGAGGGGCATCAGAGAACAGGGAAGAACTGAGCTGTTTGGCCTCCGGACTAGGGCTGGAGGGGAAGCTTTCTTCTGGACAGATGTGCTGGTGGAGGCTGTTTTTCCTTTGGTGAGTCCTTCCCCTACAGGTCAGGCAGACAACAGCTGTATCTGGGACTCCAGCAACCTGACTCACACTGGTTGCCCTGCCCTGGTGATTCCCTGAGGCCCCGCCCCACCCAACTTTCGGGCCCACCCAAGCTGTTTCCAAAGGCTTTACCATAGGATTGACCTGTCTTGGATTCTGCTTCAGAGTTTCCTAAAATCTCTCAAACAAGCAGCATCTGGTACCTGAGCCCACCAGTGCACCTGGCACCATGGGGCCAGTGGACACCCTGGGTCAACACAGACCAGTGCACCGTAGTAGAGCTGTCAAGGTGCCGGTTGCAGAGACTGCAAATGACCGGAGCTCAGCACCATTCCCCGCAGTAGCAGCCTGATCAGAGTAGAGATATACCCCCAGCAACAGAGGCTGGGGAGCAGACATCCATCCCCAGGCAACAGAACAGCATCAGAGAACTATCTCCACCCCCCAAAAAAAACCTACAGCAAAGGCTGAGCAGGAGCTGAGCCCCAATGGGCAGCAGCACTCCCCAGCCACCAGTGGTGGGACCGAGGGCTCTATAGGGCCTTGTGCGACCCAGCAGCCTGCAAGAGCGGTACGGAGTCGGGTCTCGAGAGAAACGAGTCTCAGCGAGCCCATACCTCTCGTTAAGTGGCCTGGCACTAGAAGCAGCCAGCCTTGGTTCACAACTTGGCTTTTCCTGGACACCTCCAAGCCCAGCACAAGAAGCAGCCATCTGCAGATCACTTGGTAGCTTATGCCTCGTGACCCTGGGTAGAACACATGCAGTGGCTGACCTTGCCCCAAAGCCAGCACACCTGGTAGACAGCTTCAGACTACATCAAAACACCACCACCCAACCACCTCCACAAGTGACACAATCAGTGAGTGGACTCAGTGGGTACCAGAGCCCTGCTGAAGTAAGTCTTGCTCTGTGTGGTGGCCCCTACACAGTTGATCCTCCAAGGTAGTGGCTAGTGGGCATAGCCAGTCCTGTAGCTGACCAGCCTGAGTAAACCCCTCCCACTGATGTGCCAACAGTAATCAAAACTCAATTACAAGGGAAGGGTGTACAGTTCATCTAGTGGTGCACCATGAGGGCCCAGCTGGGGTGATCAGGGAGACTGTGCACCTGGATCCTACAGGACACCTACAACAGTAGCCCACCCTACGAAGCCTAGGAGACATAGCAACTCTGCCTAATACATATAAATAATCACAGGGAAGCAGCCAAAATAAGGAGACAAATAAACATGTCCCAAATGAAAGAAAAGAACAAAACTCCAGGAAAAGAACTAAACAAAATGGAGATAAGCAATCTAACAGATGCGGAGTTCAGAACACAGGTTATAAGGTTGCCCAGGGAACTCGGTGAGACCTTCAAGGAACTTAAGGAGACCTCTGAGGAACTTAGTAAGAACATCAACAACATAAAAAAGGGCCGGTCAGAAATTAAGGAGGCACTAACTGAAATAAAGAATAATTTACAGGCAATCAATAGTAGAGTAGGTAAAGCCAAGAAGCAAACCATCGATTTGGAATATAAGGAAGCAGAAAAGACCCAACTAGAACAGCAAAAAGAAAAAAGAATCCAAAAAAAATGAGGATAGTGTAAGGAGCCTCTGGAACAACTTCAAGCGTGCCAATATTTGCATCATAGGGGTGCCTGAAGGAGGAGAGAGAGAGCAGGAAATTGAAAAACTGTTTGAAACAATAATGACAGAAAACTTTCCTAACAGACATACAAGTCCAGGAAGCACAGAGAGTCCCAAACAAGTTGAACCCAAAGAGGTCCACACCAAGATACATCATCATCAAAATACCAAATATTAAATACAAAGAGAGAATCTTAAAAGCAGTGAGAGAAAAGCAGTCCATTACCTACAAAGGAGCTGCCATAAGGCTGTCAGCTGATTTCTCAAAAGAAACTTTGCAGGCCAGAAGGGAGTGGCAAGAGATATTCAAGGTCATGAAAAGCAATGACCTACAACCAAGATTACTGTATCCTGCAAAACTATCATTTGGAATCGATGGCCATATCAAGAGTTTTCCAGACAAAAAAAAAAGCTAAAGGAATTCATCACCACCAAACCAGTATTATATGAAATGTTGAAGGAGAAGAAGAATAAAAATATGAACAATAAATTGGCAATTAATACATATCTATCAACAATGGAATCCACAAACAAAATGAGCAAGCAGAACAGAAACAGACTCATAGATACATTGTTGCTTGCCAGATGGGTGGGGGCTGGGGGGATGGGTGAAAAAGACAAAGGAATTAAGAAGTACAAATTTGTTGTTAGACTGATGAACCTCAAAGGGCAGGGGGAGGGAGAGTGGGATGGGATAAACCACAGAACTCCTGTGCATATTTGCATAACCAATGGACACCGACAATAGTGTGGGGAAGGCAGGAGGGGGCAGGATTGGGGAGGAGGGGTCAATGGGGAATAAAGGGAGATACACCTGTGATACATTCAATAATAAAGATGAGTTTAAAGAAAAAAAATTAAAAACAAACAAAAAACAAAATGCAGGTAACAATATACTGTGTACAATGTGATTCCACTCTTGTAAGTTTCTACTGTACATTCACAAAAAATTTAAAAAGATGCCATAAAATGTTAATAGAAGTTCTCTTCGGATGAAGGAATTGCGAGTGCTTCTCCCCTCCCCATCCACCCCCTCCTGTATTCTCTTCCTCTCCCTCACTCTTTCCCGTTCTTCTTCTCCTTCCCTCCTTCGTATACAGTAGGAACTTGGTTCTCAAACTTAATTTATTTCGAAAGGCTGTTTGAGAAGTGATTTGTTCGAAAACCAAACTATTTTTTCCCACTAAAAATAATATAAATAAAATTAAAACATATTTTTTTCTTTATTGATTTTAGAGGGAGAGGAAGGGAGAGGGAGAGATAGATAGAAGCATCGATGAGAGAGAACATTGATTGGCTGCCTCCGGCACGCCCTACACTGGGGATTTGGCCCACACCCTGGGCATGTGTCCTGACTGGGAATCGAACCAGTGACCTCTTGGTGCATAGGTCAACACTCAAACACTGAGCCACACCTGCTGAGCAATATAAATGAAATGAATTTATTCCAGATCCCCAAATGATTCCTTGTTTAAAATGTTCTTATATACAGTACATGTCTAACGTACTCTTTAATCTATAAATACCTCTTTTCTTAAATTTATCGAGCCACCTCCTACTAGCCTTAAATGAACCACTTTCAGCACTCATTCCACGGGTGTTTTTCAGGAGGTCAGCGTGCAGCAGCTTTGCATATTCTCATATCCCTGCCTTTGAAATGCAGTCATCAGCTACCTGCTCTTTCTTTATCCAAATCAACACCAGTTTTTCTCCCTCTTCAACTGCCTGTGATCATTGTTTCCTTCACACCCTTAGCAACATCAGCAGTCTTGATGGCATCTCTCTATGGTTTAAAATTGTGCTAATTGTCCATTTCGCCAGCAACAAATGCGAACAAACAAACAAAAACCCACAAAAATATTCACAGTACAATTTCCTGAGATGTTAATGGGTTTGGCAGTACAGTGACTCATACTAGTGCATTCTCTCCTTTGTTTGTGGCCTGAGAGACAGTTTTGGTCATGCTGATATACCAGCATGACAGGGTTGTCAGGTGGAGAACCAAAGTGTGGTTCCACAACAGATACATTTTTTTCATGAACAACTTGGTTGAGAACCGAATTGTTTGAGCTGGGAGAGGTGTGAGAACTGAGGTTGGACTGTATTCTTATTCTTCACCTCCCCTTCTGCTTTGGTCCTCTGCTTTCCGCCCAGTGAATCTGAGTCACTGCAGGAATGAAAAATAGGGCAAAGAGAAAGTTAATTTAAAAAAGCCTTTAAACCAGAAAAACATTTCTATACTTATGACAATCCTCATTTTATGACCACTGTTGCTCAGGAGAATCCAATCCTGTTGGAAGGGCTGATATCATTACTCCTATTGCTGTTGTTACGTTTATTTTCATGGACTGCTCATATTTGGAGGTTTGAACTGGTGTGCTTTCCTCATCCCCAGATTAGACAACAAGACACAAAAAAATCTTTTGCAAACCTAGGAACAAAGGCTGCAAACATTTGGATGCATTTTTTTCAGAACCAATTTTCTTATGGGCAAGGATCATGAAAAAAAAAATGATCCCGGGCTGGAGATGGGACTCTACAGACAGGAAGGCGTGAGAGAGAGGAATGGAGAACCTCACTCTGGGAACCCCGCGGGGACACGGAAGCTCAGTGGGTGCTGTCTTAGTGTCCCTGTTGCCATCCATGAAGGGTCATCAAGTCCGCCACCCATCATCCACCAAGCTTCCAGTCTGGAGGGACACTGATCTGAGCCCCGAGATTCCGCTCCATCCCATGCATCTGTGTGGACACTGCCCACCTCTTCATAGAGCAAGCCACCGTCGCAGTCCCATCTCACCGATGAGGGAGTGGAGGTTTGAGGAGGCTGAGCAGCGTGGCGGAAGTCACCAGCGGGGTTGCAACTAGAACCTGAGCCTCACGCATCCCCATTGAACCCTCTTTTCAGCACTGCCTACCACTGCCTCCAATTCGGTGTGTGGATCTCAGTCACTCAAAGCCAGCAGTTCTGCCCCTCATTGCTCCTTGGGTAAGTATTGCTCCTTCCTGTGATGAGAAATCAACAAGAGGGTGCCAGGTTCCCAAAGTTGTTGTGTCATTTCTAACGGGGTGCTTCACTCCTACAGCCAGAGACAGGGTGATTTCTGAGGAAATCCTTCTGTAAAGTTCCCCACTCAATTTTCCTTACAAATGATTTCTAATATGTAATTATGTAATCAAGCACGTCCATAAACAAGCCGGGCCTTGACACAGAGTGATGGGGTGCAGTCACATTTTAAATAAAAGATGATTGCAGAGCTATTTATTTGGAAGTCCAATTTTCAGGGTCGGGAACTATACGTTAATGGCAGTTTAGAGGTTAACAGCAAGCTGAATGTGAAACTATGGGTCGCTGCCTTTGACATAAACAAATGCAGAAAAATAGTATCGTGCAACCGTTTGCAAAGTCTAACAGGGTCACAGGGCTTTCTGCAAAGCAGAGGGTGCCAGAGGACCAGATGCATCAACTTCTGACAGCGACTTTTAAAGGAAGTAATGGTTTTGTCTACAAATAGAAACTGCGAGTAGCTTTCCCGGTCCACCGCGGTCGTCTTTCCGTCTGCTCGGGTTTTAGCATCACGCCGCCTTTGGAAAATTACAACACAGCATATTCTCCTGAATATGGGCGGGCTGTTCTTGAGCTGAATATTCTGGGCCACAAAATGGTGACAACCGTTGAAGAGTTTCCCCGCAAACGTGGTGCAGCCGGCGCAGGCCAACGAGCCGCCCCGACGCTGCGAGGCTCTGGCGGGCGGGTGACACGCTGCGCCGAGTGGAGCACAATTGAGAAAACGTCCACGTCCACTCGAACAGCCACCATCGAACACTTGCAGTGCCTTGGAATAGTGGCTGCTTCTTTCCCCCTCCTTCCTTCATTTTTTCTTCTTCTTACTCTTTCTTTTCCATTTCGGTTCCAAAAATGTATTATCTGGGCGCGAAGTCATGAGGGAGCTGGACAGCTCCTCTGGCCTGTGCTCTGCTCCGGAAAGAATGTCGCTCACTTGCGTCTCCTGGTCCTTGGCTCAGACCCCAGCTCTGGGAGGCGTCCAGGACCTAACTGCGGAATAAATGAATGAAGGATGTGATACCTTTCACAGGATGCCTTCTGCCTATAAAACCTTCGATACTGTGTAACACATTCTCTCTGACACTCTACGCACAACAATGTGTGAGGAGGTCACTGTGTCACTGTGTTAGATCCTTCAAAGGCAGACACTAGAGGAGAGACTGATGATAGAAACTGCCCTGGGGGGAAGTGGGGAAGAACAGTGAAGAATGGGGGAGGGGCATCAGACCACGACGCAGGGTTTTCTCCAGGGGAAAAGAGAGGAAGGGAGTTTGAGCAGCGAGAGGCTTTGATGGGAGTGCATTTCGAGATCTCGTTTCACCGAAGGGGGATTACCGCTGGGCTCCCGAACCCCAAGGCATGTTTGTTTTTCCACAGACATGTCACAGCTTCACTTTCATTGCTACCCCCGTCCCATTTGATTGGGGGTGTTTGGTGGGGAGGGAAGGACATGGGGAAGCCAACACACGGGGTAGGCCAAACACTTGCCGGGGACTCGAGAAGAACCGGAGTGGGGTTTCATCCACTCGTGGTGGGAAGCAGAATGTAAGCCTGGAAGGGGAAGACCAGAAATCTCACCCTAGGGCGGAAGTATTCGACATTCACGCTGCTGTCATTGAAGTATGCCGTATGTAAAGCAAATCCTTTGATAATTAAATAGTAGGCTATGCGCTAGAGCAGCGGTTCTCAACCTGTGGGTCGCGACCCCTTTGGGGGTTGAACGACCCTTTCACAGGGGTCGCCTAAGACCATCAGAAAACACATATTTCCGATGGTCTTAGGAACCGAGACACCGCTCCTCTGTCCGTCTCCAGGCAGGTCCGCCCACATGCAGATGTGCCCACAGACAACAGGATAAACTGTATTAAAGGGTCGCTGCATTAGGAAGGTTGAGAACCACTGCTCTAGAGAATCACAGAAGTTTCCGGAAGGTAAAGATGCTCTCGGCTATTTTTTTCAAGGTTGGTTTTCCAGCACCTTGGCGGTGCTTGGCACAGAGCGTAGTGTAAACACTTGTCTTTGTTGAAAGAATGATGGTAACTTTAGACTTGGAAGGGATCTTAGGAAACATCCAAGGTACTTTGGGAGATAATGAGACGTTGAATGATTGTTAAATCACTTCTCAGAGGAAATGAGACCCTGCAACTCCTAGCCGCCTGCACAGGGGTCTGTCCCTGTCCCACCTGAGGTGAGGGCTCTGCTTTGCCAGCCAAGAGAAAGGAGGCTCACTAATATTGGAATCCCTACATCTGTGACCAAAACAGAGGCTCACGGGTTCATTTCTGGAACTTAAATTTCAATGTGGTGAGTAGATGAAAACCAAATTCTCCGACAAGAATGAGTGGGCAGAGCAGTGAGCCGGGGAGAAAGGTGATGCATGATGAGACCAGTGTTTTGGAGGCATTGTGGGCAACCCCAGGGCCAGACAGCAGCTAGCACACAAGGGGCGGGAGCTGATTTGCATATTAATCGCCCTTGTGTCTCTTGGGAACTACTGGCCTTGAGGGATGCACTTCAGGGCTGGTTGTTGTTCCTCTTATCCTCTTAGAGACTATTTGCCGACCACTGACCCTGCTCCATGCACCATGCCAGGCTCTGGAGATGACGGGAAACACGACCTACTCCTTCCTTAGTGGAAGAGGTAGGCAATAAATGCACAAACACAATAATTCAGGGTAGTTGGAAGTATTGGAGAAACACCCAGAGTACAGGAGGGGAGTAATTCTACAGTGTAGGAGGACTCCGAGGGAGTGAAATCGCCGTGGGACCTGAATGACGAGGAGCTACCTCTGCAAAGATCTGAGGGCAAGGATTACAGGGAGGAAAAGCAGGTACAAAAGCCCCGAGGCCCCCAGCGAGACCCCGAGGGCTTGAGGAGCAGAGAGAAGGCCAGTGTGGACCAGACACGGGCAGGGGGTGGCAGGAGGTGAGACCAGAAGTCGGTAGGACCAGAGTCTGCGGGTCTGTGAGAGCCAGGAATTTAGATCTTATCATAAGTGTGCCACCAGAGGCTCTTGAGTGTCATAATCTGATTTATGTTAAAAAAAAAGAAGTCAGTCTGCAGGAAGGCGAGTGTGGAAGCAGGGAGACCAGCCGAGGCTGTTGCCAGCATCCAGGTGAGAGCCAGTGGTGACTTGAGTTAAGCTGGACGGATCGATGGGAAACAGAAGAGAGGGGGCTCTGGAGAGAGGGATTCCTGGCTGGAGGTAGCATGTGCAAGGCAGACAGGTGTGGGCTCAAGGACATGGACACGCGGGCTCACGTGCGGTTTGCAGCGCCTGTAGCACTGAATGTGCACTGGGTGGCAGGAAGAGATGTACCATGGGGAGGGCAGTGTGTACGTCACAGAGCCGATGAGGGGCTGGCTCAAGAAAACAAGCCTCTCCGTGCCTCAGTTTCCTTCTCAGTGGAATGGGAGTGGCGCTGCTGTGCAACCCCTAAGATCCCTTCCCTTCTGGGATGCCCCCCGCAACCCAGGAGGTGAAACCTGATTGAAATGTCTTGCTGCTGTGGCATCTGCAATGTGGGCGCCCCCCTGCACGGGTGTTTATGGCCCCAGGTGCTGGGGCCATGCTTTCGAGAGGCAGAACAATAAATGAACAATGAAATAGGTATTGAATATCACCAAGCCCTGGTGGCCCTTTTCACGGGCAATATAAGACAGTTCTATCAGCAGACCCCGGCACAGACTTCACTTCTTGTTTCCGGGCCTCGTCAGCGCCGAACCGCTCGTGGATGTGGTAGCTCCTCACTGTCCTGCACACACAGCAACCTCTTCTGCAGAAAACAGCAGTGTCCAAGAGACCACGATGACCAGCTGGTGTTTCTGTTTCAGGAGACTGCTCGGTATTGATAGTGCTTACCATACACCAGACGGGGTTCCAAGCAGTTCATCTGCAGCAGCTCACGTCATCTGCAGCAAGTCTGTGATGTCGGCGATAGTATCGTCCCCATCTTACAGATGGGACAAGTGAGGTTCAGAAAGGGAAGTGATTGCTTGTGGCCACAGGGCCTTTGTACAGTCGCTATCAGTTGGGATGTACTAGAGAGTGTGCTGGACTCCGCCTTTGGGGACCAGGCTGTGCTCTTTGGCAGGGTATGACCTTGACTTTCATCTTACTCATTTTTGCTGAATTTTCTCATCCAGGGGAGAATGATAGCTGCCTTGGGGAGCTGTTGTGAACCTTGAGAGAAACTGTCAAGTAGCTGGTATAGTAAACTTAAGTCCTCTTCACACATCAAGATGCTTCATAAACAACTGTTATAAAAAATTTAATACACACCCCGCCTGCGTATTTCTAGGCAATTAACTTGATTTTGTACAAAAATCACATTTAATGTGACAATATTTGTAGCATGGGAGAATCCTCAGGTTCCCTGGGTTTCTGTAGGTGTGTGGAGGGAGGTGTGGAGGTAGGGTCCCTCTGGAAATTAGAAAGCAGTGAGTCAGAAATTTGAACAAGTTGATAGTCATTTCAGGGAGTATTTCCTTCTGTTATATGAAGTCAACATGGAGGAAATAAACCAAATGTTTATGAAATGCTCAGCCACATTCTAGGCACTTTGGGGGAGGGGGGTGTGTGGCGATGCACCAGGTGTGAGCCCCTCGGGAGCTTGCTGTCCACCGTCTAGTGCAGAGGTTAGAAAGGTGGCCTCCTGCTGGGGGCGCAGGAGGCTCCCACAGCAGAGTGTGTGTGTGTGGGTGTGTGTGTGTGTGTGTGTGTGTGAGAGAGAGAGAGAGAGAGAGAGAGAGAGAGAGATTGCGTTTCTGTTAGTCAAACAAGGTGTTGGGTTAATGAAATTTGAGAAACCTTGGCTGAGACAGAGAGATACATGAGAAAAATGAATCAGTGAGTTTGTGAGAAATCATAACTAGTCTTTATATAGATCATAGTCGTATACAAGTAACCAGACACTAGTCAGGGTGTTTCTGGGCCTAGGTGAAACTGCCCAAAGGCAATGATTCACTACCTTATGAGTTCTTTTTACAACAAATATTTTATAACATGTTCTTCATTTTACTGAAAAGGTAATACAGCCCCATCCACACTGTAATTTCAAAAACAAATCAAGAGAACGCCCCAATATAACAGCAGGAGAGATGAAAAGAAAGTGCTTTAAGATAAAGCAATATGTATAATATTTGAGTATGTACATGCTCAGATGTGACTACACAAGAGAGATTGTGAACTAATCTAATGCTTGTACCTAAAACAGCCGCAAGGATCCTCCCAGGGCCTTGGCGCTGGCCGCTGGCCGGCCCTGCTCTCCGCCACGTGGGTCTCTGCCTGTGGTGTTCCACCATTCAGGGGTTCAGCTCACACTTCTGTACAGGGCCCCTGGCCTCCAATGAGCGAAACAAACGCACCCAGGTTTCCAAACGCCACGCCTCGAGGTCACACAGGCTCACAGCTGCAGACTGTGCATCACACACAGCAAAGTCACAGGGCAGCCTCAACCTTCCAGAGGGGGCCAGTGGGGGGAATAGACCCTACTTACTCTGGGAGGAGGGGCAAAGCCATTTTGCAAATGGCCCTGTGGAATAAAAAGTTATTGCTTCCCTGGCCGGTGTGAATCATTTGATTGGGGCATCATCTCCTACACTGAAAGGTCACGGATCCAATTTCCAGTCAGGGCACATACTCAGGTTGTGGGTTTGATCCCTGGTCAGGGTGTGTATGGTAGGCAATGGAAAGATATTTCTCACACTGATGTTTATTTTTTTCTCTCTCTCCCCCTTCCTTTCTCTCTAAAGTCAATGAAAATGCATGAAAAAAAATATCCCTGTTGCCATTTGTGGAACTAGCCCACCACTGGAGGAGGAGAGCCTTGAACACAAAACATAAAAGTAATTATCTGTATATTGACGTTTTCCTATACTCCTCGCACTATGCTAAGGCTTTGCATGTATTATATGCATTAAAACTGGGTATAGAGTACTGAACAAAAAGTTCCTGGTCTCATGGAACTCATATCCGAGGTGGTGGTGGAGGAACCGAACGTTATATAGTATGTCAACTGGGAATGTTTGCTAAGAAGAAAAATAAAACCAAAGAAGAGGACAGAGCGTGGCAGGGCAGGAGCATTTTGGGCCGGATACCTGGGGCAGCCTCCCTGCTCAAGTCCTTTCGCGCACAGACCTGTGAGCGGTGGAGGGGGAGGCAGGAGGAGGAGATTTCCTGGCCGGCCGGGGAGCAGCCAGGACAAAGCGCTGGAGGTGGGCGTGTGCTTGGACGGATCAGAAACAGCGAGGAGGGTAGTGTGAGGAGCAGAATAAGGGGGAGGGGCTGTTAGGAGGTGAGGTTAGAGACAGAGGGAGCCAGACTGGGACACCACAGCCGTTAGGACCGAGTAAGGACTCCTAATTATATTCTGAGTGATGCAAGAATCTACTGGAGAGTTTTGAGCAGAGGAGAGGAATACTTTGACGGGTGATTTTAAAAGGTCATTCTGGCTTCATGTGGGAAGCAGAGTGTAAGGGGGCAAAGAGGCAAAGAGGAAGCCCAGCTCACTGGCTGAAAGGCTGTTGCAATTATTGTCTAGAAAGGGCTGATGGAGGCTCGAACTAGGGTGGTAATAGGGAAAGTGATGAGGTTTGGTCTGATTTTAGATATTTTTCAAAATCAAGGTCAACAGGATTTGTTGAGAACAAGGGATAAGATGGGAGTGAAGGGTAACTATAACTTCCCAAGCTGAGAAATTGGAAGAATGGAGTTGCCACCTTCTTAGGTGGGAAAGACTATAGCAAGAGCAGGTTGGGAGAAAAAAATAAGGAGCTGAGTTATAGAAATGTAAATTTTGAGACTCCTATGAGACATCTAGATGTGGCTTAAGTAGGAAGTTGAATGTAGGAGTTTAGAATTCAGGGGCTATGTTTCGGCTAGTGATGGATATTTGCATATCATCAGCATACAAGTGCTATTTACAGTCATGGGGTTGGCTGAGTTACCCTGTCCAGGGGAGTAAGCATAGATGAATAAGAAGACATAACCAAGCACTGGGTCTTTGAAAACGCCAAGGTTTAGAAAGGGTGGGTGTCAGTACATGAGCCTGAGGAGTAGCTGTTATGCTTGGAGAAGAACCAAGTTATGTCCTAAAGGTAAACGAATGAAATATTTCAAGGGAAGGCAGAGGTCAATCATGTCAAGTAAAGCTGATGGATGGAGTCTGGTAAGAACGGAGAACTGAGAATTGATTTCGAATGGCAATGTGAGGGCTAATCGTGACCTTCATAGAATTAGTTTTGTTGAGGACATGAGGTTGAAAGCTCTACTGAAGTCTGTTCAAGAGAAAGCGAAGATGGAACGTAGACCACTCTTCTGTGGGTTACGTGCTGTTGAATCAGCTCTGACTATTGGTGACTGAATGAGTGAGATCCACACTGTCCTGTCCTCCACAGCCCTGCTCTTAGGAAGTTTTGTTTGTTTGTTTCTGTAAAAGAAATAAACGGTAGCTGGAAGTGTTGATGGGAGACATTATATTATATTTGCCTGCTGCTGGTGATAATGAAGAAGAAAGGAAATAGTCGAAGATGGACGAGGTGGGGAAGGTTTGCTGGAGCAGTTACCTTGAGTTGGTGAGATGGGATAGGATCGAGTGGACACATCAGGGTGTGCTACCCCCGAGGGTAGCATGCCACTTCATCACTGTATGAGAGGAAATACTCTACGCACAGTCCAGTTAAATAAGGCGCGAGGTCATCAGCTAAGAGTAAGGAAATGGAGACAGATGACAGGCCTTTGGAGAGAGATAAGAAGGGGAGAAACAGACAGCCGGGGAATCGGGAGATGTATTTGACGAGGGGAATGTGACCTATTTCATGAACAGCAGTGAGGACTCTCGGGAGGTTAGTGCTCATGAATTCAAAGTGGAACCACCCATGTGCCCAAATGTTTTCCTCCAGCCATGTCTGCAGGCAGAAAATAGGTGGAGAATTTGGCTTTAAACATAGTTGACTTTTTTTTTTTCTTTTTCTTTCTTTTTCAGGCAAGAGTGAGGGAGAGACATTTGGGAGTAGGTGTAGGGGACATTACAAAGACAGGCTATGGATTTTAACTTGAATAAGAGGAAAGGGTGAAGGACAGTGAAAAGATGGATGGAATTTTAATCTGTGTGAGGTTGAGGAGTTGTCGGAATGTGAGCATAGCAGGAGAGAGCTGGGCACGGTGTCATGGAGGTGTGGGGATCTTAAGGTGCGTGTTACCGAGAGATCGCCGAGTGTGGGAGCCTGGGTGATGACAACGAGTGGCTGACATGGCCTGCAGGACAACATGGTTGTTGCAGAGGAAGAATTGGGAAGCTGGAGTGTTGGATGGATCATCTATGTTGATGCTGAATTTACGAACCGAAGCTATGAATATTGCCACTTACCAGGGTAGTTCCGTTCCTGGGACGCTAACTCCTCAGGGACTGTTTGTTGACTGAGTTGTTGTTCCACACGACAATCACATTTCAATCTGAGACTAGTTTCTGATGCGTGCAGGTGAGGCAGAAACAAGTGGATCCCATTCCAGCGTGAGCCAAGGGGAGGATACTAATCTCTAAAAGTAGAGTGTCGCAAATGGGCTCTTTGGGGGGATTCCTCGGCAATTCTCCCTCCCTGGACCCTGCAAGCGCCTAGCGTCCAGGAGCTTTAACAAAACGAATTCACATCGCATCGACGAGCCTTTTCGTCTTTAAAAATAGGATTTCTGTTCTATGTAATTAGGTCGGAAAGAAGACAAACAGAAATAGAGGGTATTATGTACAGAGAAGGTGATGGACGGGAAAGAGGCAGTAGAATTTGGAATCTCCTCATCATTATAATGGTCCACAGAGTTTCAGATATTTTACTTTTTTTGTTCCAATTAAAAGTGAGGACTTTGGAGCTGACCCTTTCTTAAGAAATAGTGAGTACTATGAGAATATAGTGCTGTATTTACAGTGATAAGAGCATTGTTTCCAGTGTTTGGGGGTTGGTTCCTTTGGAAGGGGGAATATGTTTTCCCTTAGAAACAATCTTGCATTTGAAAGTTAAGTTCCTAGGCAAGTCTATTTAATCACAATGTTCCAGAAGGAAAGATTGTTTGGTTGTAATAAGTAGGGCTATGTTAATAAATAAAACTATGTTAATATAATGGAAGGAGGGGTCATCTCCCTTTGTTTGGAGTGACTTTAGCCCCTAAAATAAGCAATTGCATCAATATTTCTTCCACTTCAAGGAAGAATTAGTGTTCAGGTCAAAGTGTCGAAAGTGATCCCTTAGTATATAGCCTAACATCTGTTTGCTCTAGAAACAGATCTCTGGGAGATTGTGGAGGAAGGACAGGAGTAAACCATTTCATAAGCATATTTTGACCTCGCATCCAAACATCATTCTACAATCCAGCTTTATCAGTAATAAATATTTTAAAAAAATTAAATTCTGAGCTCCTGGGTCTACTTCCCAAAAGGACCAGAATCCTTAGGGGAGAAGAAAGTGATATATTGGCCAAACCCCAACAATATTAAATAGCACTGGACCAAGATAGACCTGGGTGATGAATTTCATGGGTGCGAGTGAAGGTGAAATCTCCCACCAGATTTATCTGATGCCTCCTCCTCCCGCTCCCCCTACTGTTTAAGAGTCTCTCCCTGACACTGTGCCCCCCTCTTCTCTCCTTCCGCATCCGACTCCTGCGCTGATGTCAAGCCTGGAAGGGGATATGTGGTGTGATTTAAAGTGTTGTGGAAATGGCTTCCCTTCTCATTACCATTCAGCCTGTCTGCTATGAATCCACCCATTCCTTTTCGGGGGGCAGTGTGACTTGTGGGAAAGACAGAACTTTGGGGTTGAAAATGTGACTACACGTGGGTTAACGATCCACAGGTTCGGGAACCTTGGGAAACTGAATTAGCTCCGTGTTCCTTTACGTGTACAATGAAGGACGCCAGCTAAGCCCCCTGGACGAAGTGCCGTCTGGATCAGAAGTGCTCACCGAGTTTCTCCTGCGGTGTGTGCCGCGTCTGCATCAGATGTGCTCACCGAGTTTCTCCTGCGGTGTGTGCCGCCTGGATCAGATGTGCTCACCGAGTTTCTCCTGCGGTGTGTGCCGCGTCTGGATCAGATGTGCTCACCGAGTTTCTCCTGCGGTGTGTGCCGCGTCTGCATCAGAAGTGCTCACCGAGTTTCTCCTGCGGTGTGTGCCGCGTCTGCATCAGAAGTGCTCACCGAGTTTCTCCTGCGGTGTGTGCCGCCTGGATCAGATGTGCTCACCGAGTTTCTCCTGCGGTGTGTGCCGCCTGGATCAGATGTGCTCACCGAGTTTCTCCTGCGGTGTGTGCCGTCTGGATCAGAAGTGCTCACCGAGTTTCTCCTGCGGTGTGTGCCGCGTCTGGATCAGATGTGCTCACCGAGTTTCTCCTGCGGTGTGTGCCGCGTCTGCATCAGATGTGCTCACCGAGTTTCTCCTGCGGTGTGTGCCGCCTGGATCAGATGTGCTCACCGAGTTTCTCCTGCGGTGTGTGCCGCGTCTGGATCAGATGTGCTCACCGAGTTTCTCCTGCGGTGTGTGCCGCCTGGATCAGATGTGCTCACCGAGTTTCTCCTGCGGTGTGTGCCGCGTCTGATCAGATGTGCTCACCGAGTTTCTCCTGCGTGTGGTGCCGCGTCTGGATCAGATGTGCTCACCGAGTTTCTCCCGCGGTGTGTGCCGCCTGGATCAGATGTGCTCACCGAGTTTCTCCTGCGGTGTGTGCTGCCTGGATCAGAAGTGCTCACCGAGTTTCTCCTGCGGTGTGTGCCGCGTCTGGATCAGATGTGCTCACCGAGTTTCTCCTGCGGTGTGTGCCGCGTCTGGATCAGATGTGCTCACTGAGTTTCTCCTGCGGTGTGTGCCGCGTCTGCATCAGAAGTGCTCACCGAGTTTCTCCTGCGGTGTGTGCCGCGTCTGCATCAGATGTGCTCACCGAGTTTCTCCTGCGGTGTGTGCCGCGTCTGCATCAGATGTGCTCACCGAGTTTCTCCTGCGGTGTGTGCCGCGTCTGCATCAGAAGTGCTCACCGAGTTTCTCCTGCGGTGTGTGCCGCCTGGATCAGATGTGCTCACTGAGTTTCTCCTGCGGTGTGTGCCGCGTCTGCATCAGATGTGCTCACCGAGTTTCTCCTGCGGTGTGTGCCGCGTCTGCATCAGAAGTGCTCACCGAGTTTCTCCTGCGGTGTGTGCCGCCTGGATCAGATGTGCTCACCGAGTTTTTCCTGCGGTGTGTGCCGCGTCTGCATCAGATGTGCTCACCGAGTTTCTCCTGCGGTGTGTGCCGCGTCTGGATCAGATGTGCTCACCGAGTTTCTCCTGCGGTGTGTGCCGCGTCTGCATCAGATGTGCTCACCGAGTTTCTCCTGCGGTGTGTGCCGCGTCTGCATCAGATGTGCTCACCGAGTTTCTCCTGCGGTGTGTGCCGCGTCTGCATCAGATGTGCTCACCGAGTTTCTCCTGCGGTGTGTGCCGCGTCTGCATCAGAAGTGCTCACCGAGTTTCTCCTGCGGTGTGTGCCGCCTGGATCAGATGTGCTCACCGAGTTTCTCCTGCGGTGTGTGCCGCGTCTGCATCAGAAGTGCTCACCGAGTTTCTCCTGCGGTGTGTGCCGCCTGGATCAGAAGTGCTCACCGAGTTTCTCCTGCGGTGTGTGCCGCGTCTGGATCAGATGTGCTCACCGAGTTTCTCCTGCGGTGTGTGCCGCGTCTGCATCAGATGTGCTCACCGAGTTTCTCCTGCGGTGTGTGCCGCCTGGATCAGATGTGCTCACCGAGTTTTTCCTGCGGTGTGTGCCGCGTCTGCATCAGATGTGCTCACCGAGTTTCTCCTGCGGTGTGTGCCGCGTCTGGATCAGAAGTGCTCACCGAGTTTCTCCTGCGGTGTGTGCCGCGTCTGGATCAGATGTGCTCACCGAGTTTCTCCTGCGGTGTGTGCCGCGTCTGCATCAGATGTGCTCACTGAGTTTCTCCTGCGGTGTGTGCCGCGTCTGGATCAGATGTGCTCACCGAGTTTCTCCTGCGGTGTGTGCCGCGTCTGGATCAGAAGTGCTCACCGAGTTTCTCCTGCGGTGTGTGCCGCGTCTGCATCAGATGTGCTCACCGAGTTTCTCCTGCGGTGTGTGCCGCGTCTGCATCAGAAGTGCTCACCGAGTTCTCCTGCGGTGTGTGCCGCCTGGATCAGATGTGCTCACGAGTTTTTCCTGCGGTGGGTGTGCCGCGTCTGCATCAGATGTGCTCACCGAGTTTCTCCTGCGGTGTGTGCCGCGTCTGCATCGAAGTGCTCACCGAGTTTCTCCTGCGGTGTGTGCCGCCTGGATCAGATGTGCTCACCGAGTTTTTCCTGCGGTGTGTGCTGCCTGGATCAGATGTGCTCACTGAGTTTCTCCTGCGGTGTGTGCCGCGTCTGCATCAGATGTGCTCACCGAGTTTCTTCCTGCGGTGTGTGCCGCGTCTGCATCAGATGTGCTCACCTGATGTTTCTCCTTGCGGTGTGTGCCGCGCTGCATCAGATGTGCCTCACCGAGTTTCTCCTGCGGTGTGTGCCGCGTCTGCATCAGATGTGCTCACCGAGTTTCTCCTGCGGTGTGTGCCGCTCGCTGATCAGAGTCGCTCACCCGGTTTCCTGCGGTAGTGGCCGCGTCTGCATCAGATGTGCTCACCGAGTTCTCCTGCGGTGTGTGCCGCGTCTGCATCAGATGTGCTCACCGAGTTCTTCTCCTGCGGTGTGTGCCGCGTCTGGATCAGATGTGCTCACCGAGTTTCTCCTGCGGTGTGTGCCGCGTCTGGATCAGATGTGCTCACCGAGTTTTTCCTGCGGTGTGTGCCGCGTCTGCATCAGATGTGCTCACCGAGTTTCTCCTGCGGTGTGTGCCGCGTCTGGATCAAGAAGTGCTCACCCGCGTTCTCCTGCGGTGTGGTGCCGCGTCTGCTATCAGAAGTGCTCACCGAGTTTCTCCTGCGGTGTGTGCCGCGTCTGCATCAGATGTGCCACCGAGTTTCTCCTGCGGTGTGTGCGCGTCTGGATCAGATGTGCTCACCGAGTTTCTCCTGCGGTGTTGCGTGCCGCGTCTGCATCAGATGTGCTCACCGAGTTTCTCCTGCGGTGTGTGCCGCGTCTGGATCAGATGTGCTCACCGAGTTTCTCCTGCGGTGTGTGCCGCGTCTGCATCAGATGTGCCTCACCCGAGTTTCTCCTGCGGTGTGTGCCGCGTCTGGATCAGAAGTGCTCAACTGAGTTTCTCCTGCGGTGTGGCCGCGTCTGCATCAGATGTGCTCACCGAGTTTCTCCCTGCGGTGTGTGCCGCGTCTGGCATCAGATGTGCTCACCGAGTTTTTCCTGCGGTGTGTGCCGCGGTCTGCATCAAGATGTGCTCACCGAGTTTCTCATGCGGTGTGTGCCGCGTCTGATCAGATGTGCTCAACCGAGTTTCTCCTGCGGTGTGTGCCGCGTCTGCATCAGAAGTGCTCACCGAGTTTCTCCTGCGTGTGTGTGCCGCGTCTGCATCAGAAGTGCTCACCGAGTTTCTCCGCGGTTGTGTTACGGTGCTCACCGAGTTTCTCCTGCGGTGTGTGCCGCGTCTGCATCAGATGTGCTCACCGAGTTTCTCCTGCGGTGTGTGCCGCGTCTGCATCAGATGTGCTCACCGAGTTTCTCCTGCGGTGTGTGCCGCGTCTGCATCAGATGTGCTCACCGAGTTTCTCCTGCGGTGTGTGCCGTCTGGATCAGATGTGCTCACCGAGTTTCTCCTGCGGTGTGTTCCGCGTCTGCATCAGATGTGCTCACCGAGTTTCTCCTGCGGTGTGTGCCGTCTGGATCAGATGTGCTCACCGAGTTTCTCCTGCGGTGTGTGCCGCGTCTGCATCAGATGTGCTCACCGAGTTTCTCCTGCGGTGTGTGCCGTCTGGATCAGATGTGCTCACCGAGTTTCTCCTGCGGTGTGTGCCGTCTGGATCAGATGTGCTCACCGAGTTTCTCCTGCGGTGTGTGCCGCGTCTGCATCAGATGTGCTCACCGAGTTTCTCCTGCGGTGTGTGCGCGGTTGGGAACCTTAGCGCGATGCCGCCTCCCTCCGGCGAACCTCAGCGGCAGGAGTTCTCTGCGCCGTGTGGAGAGACAGCGAGGCCTGAGAAGGTGAATGAGAGCAGAGCTGGCACTCGTGCCCAGCTGGTCTTACCCCTCACGGGGGCCCTTCCTGCGCCGCAGTGACGGGGTTGCTCGCTGAGGTCGCTGCTGGTGCCGTCCACAGTGCCCCCCGGAACGCCCCTGCAGGCGGAAAGAAGGTGCCCATGAAGGCTGACAAACAGCCAACCTGTTCTAGGTTCATCGCAAGCATAATTTCGACTTTTCGATAACATTTTTTTTTTTTTTAAACAAGAAAGTATGCCATTGTCTTCTTTCCAGAGATATCGCTGGGCTTCATTTAAAGTGGACGTATTTCAGACCATGATTGGAAAAAGCCATACTGGGTAGAACGCCAGATATAAGAACCTTAGCCTGATTAGAAAGACTCTCAAAACCGAAGGTAAGGAAATGGAAACACGTGAGACACCTGATTTAGGTTTTAATCATTGGAAATGAGATAGAACCTAAAGGTAACAGCACGGCCGATCGTAGTTCCTCGTGGAGAAGAGAATATAACATCTTCCAAGGTCCAGCGACCCCAGTAAGAGTCACTTTGTTCTCACACACCCAACACACATCTGCCAATCATAACAAACAAACAAACAAACAAGAGGAATTACTGGGGCTTCAGAAGGTTTTGGGGTTACAGGTTACCATTTGATGAGAAAGTCAGTATTGGGAATATTTCCAGTGTCAAGTTCAAAACGTGGAGCAAATCTCTCCCTCTAAGGAGTAAACTGTCTTCCAAGGATTTATTTTACTTATAGAGAAGAGAAATGGGGAGACAAAATAAGAAAAAGAGAGGACAGAAGCTGTAGCCGGAGACGGTGAGATGGGGGCGCACAGAAGAATGGAGGGACAGGCAGAGAGAAGTGGCATCTTCTACTATGAGAGGAAGACGAAGTCCGAGGGTCTGGTGGCTTCCCGCCAACACCACGGACTTTATTTGCTGTTTTCATCAGAAAGTTTGGGGGCAAACATAATCATTTGTCAACTGAAATGTGATTGCCTTTCAGCGGTGTAGGTAGGCAATAACTCGGATTGCTGCGTTGGTCATGTGGTCCAGTGGTGTCCCTCTGACCCTGCAGCCATCGGCTGGTAATAAGCCTCAGTGTGATTGGCATCTGTGGGCAGAGAGGGCGTGTAATCCACTTCTTTATTTAGGGACCTTTACATGTATTTTCGGTTCTAAGAAGTGGCCTGGCATGAGGGACAGGAATTCACTCTAAGAGCCTTAAGTCCCTAGGAAATAGATATGTTTACACAGGACTGCATTGGAGTTAGAAGCTTCTAGCACCACAGTTCAAGCTTGTGTGACCTTGGGCAAGAACTTAACATCTCCGTGTCCCAGTTTATGAATCCACAACAAAGAGGACAATGCTCCTATAGGATTTTTGTAGAGGGCAAATGCAATTATATTTGTAAAAGGCTTAGCGTAGTATTTGGTACACAGCACGCTGAATCAGTCAGGGTTGACTCAGAAAAGCAACAATCCTTACTCATATTTTAACACCGAATTTAATATAGAGAGTTGGTTAAATAAGGATTGGAGGATGATATTAAAAAAGCCAAACCGAGACAGAACAAAACGCCGAGGCAGCCCTGGACGAGAGCCTGGGGAACGGAGGGAGGAGGTGCGGTTATCAGAACCTGGAATGGCTTGGGGCCCACGCGTCTGGGGAGGGGGCGCGGGCCAGAGCTAGTGTTTCTTTGGAAGCACAATGAGGCCAATCCTGAGAGTGTGGGGAAACAAACTGGGGATGGGAACAAACTGTCGCTGCCCAGGTAAAGGGCTTTGGCTGGTGTGACAGGAACAGAGAGAAAAACAGAAAGGGCCTTGTCCTTTCTTCCTGCCTCAGCCTCTCTCCAGTGTCCCCTTTGGCAGAGCATAAAAGGAAGCCGCTGACACTGTGAAAATGTAGTTTGAGTCTCAGCTCCGGCATCAAAGCAGGAATTAAAAGTGTGGATACGAAGTTGCGAGATAATCGGTAATAACGGGGACATAAGCACTCGATCAACATGGGCCAGTACTCTCCCTTCTTTCCTCCCCTGGCTGCTGCAGCAACCTGGATCCTGTCCCCTGCCCCATATTCTCAGGGAGAAGGAACCAAGGAAGGTAAGGAAACTGAAGGGGTCTTAACAGGAGACACAGACAGAGAGAGAAGCAGCCTCGTGTTCTCCTGGGAGGTAAGAACCTTCAGCTCCAGGATCACATTTCTATTTTGGCAGACGGGTTTCTGGAGCAGCTCTGCGGGACTTTCCCAACAGGGACATTTGCTGACGTCTCGAGTGAAGAACTCCTCTTCTATTAGACAGGAAACTCCTCACGCACAAAAATCAAGGTGATGTCAATGCTGACACAGGCAGCGGAGGACGATGGCGGCCAGTCGAACCTCTCCCAGGAAGAAGGGCAAGAGCACGTGCAGAGATACCTGCTGGACGTGGCTGGAGAGGTCACAAGAGGAGAGGTTGGGGGCCTGGCTGACTCAGCAGCGTGCCCTGACCTTTACTGCAGTAGGCGTGCGCAGGACTCAGAGATGTTAAGACACGATTCTCATTCTCAAAGCGCTCAAGGAAGGAACGGACACCGGAGCCTGAAATCCAGGGTGAGGGTATAGAAACAGTCCTGCGGAGATGGAGCAGCGGTCCTTTCTGCGTCCTTTTTAAATCTTACGGAATTTTCGGACTATGAGAATAGCAAATGGTTCTCTGAGATTTAAGGTCAAAGAGAATTTAAAATGATTAAGACAACTCAGTGAGGATGGAGAAAATGCACAATTCTAGTTTCCAGGTATCATACACCGCTCTACAAAACTGGCGATTTGGGATTCATCGAATTGTCCATCCGTCCACCCGTCCATCCGCTTTCCACCCTGCCTTCACTTCTTGTTTTCCTATCCAGCCTAGAGGGTGCTGTGCCCACCTACAGTATGTTGGACCCGGTACTCCGTGCCGGGACTCTCACAGATGACCATAATGTAGTTTCCACCCTCAAGGAGCTCACAGTCCCACGAGGGAGATACTCAAACCCCAAATTACAACAAAATGTTAAATGCTTTCATAGAAACACGGACAAGGTGCCAATGTCTTAGCCTGATTGTTAGAAACAAATCTAAGACAACAGAAACATAATTTCTAGGCTGTTCAGTATAGCACTCTAACCAAATGGTTAAGAGCCTGGTGTCAGGTCCCGAATCTCGCCATTCCTGGCTCTGATATCACGTGTTTCTTCTACATCTTTGTGCTTTTATTTTTTTCATGTTTAAAATGGGACTGATGGTATTTAGTTCACACAACTGCTGGTAAAATGAAAGGATTAAACATATGTAAAGCACTTAGAATTGTGTCCAGCACATAGAAAACATTAAGAAATATTTGTATATCTTAGAGTTTAAGTTTGTCCTTGCATTTCGCCTTAAAAACCTCTTCCTGTGGAAATAGACAGGGTAGTTATTGGTTTCACACAGGGACAGTGAGGTGCAAGGAGGTCATTTTTTGGGGGAAAGGCACAGAACTGCAGAGCAGCGGGCCTGGACCCTGTCTCTGTGTCTTGTCTATAAGGTTCTTCCTATCATGCTAGGAAGTATCATACATTGACTTGGAAAAGCAAATCCTGTTCCCAAGTGTCATCGCTACTGCCTGCCTGCAGCTGGGCTGACAGAAAACACAGCCAAGTGACACAGGTTGTAGCAGAAACAAGTCACGGCTGCTTTGCCCGCATCTGCCACTCACCACATCACCACAAGGTCCCTGCTGACGAAGGGACAGCAGGCGTGGGTCCGGGAGCTGCCAACACCAAACACGCGTCTTAATCGGTTGCCAGCAGTCACCTCCTCCCAAGTCCTCGAGGGGAAAGTGCTCCCACAGGGTCCACCGCATCAGGAATTCAATGTCCTTTCAAAATCAAAACGCGCGTCGGAGTTCGAAACCACTCAAGAATGAGATGCTTTTGATGGCTATTCCACTCAGAGTGTGGATAGGTTTCCTTGACTGTTTCCTTTGCGCTGGGGTCGGGGCCTGTGAAAATGCAGCAGAACTCTGAGTGCTGAGATCGGTGATGTTCAGAGAGAAATAGGAAAGTGGTTTCCTAGCCAAGGAAGCACAGACCCTGTGTGCGGGGGCCACGGAATGAAGCAGGGGCAGGGCGATTGCAAAAGGGACATGGGCAACCTGGGGTCTGTTCACTGAAGTTCATCTCTTCCATGCCATGTGCTGAGCCCTGGGGCAGCCAGCCCTTACTTCCTAGGAGTTCCTAGGCTAGCTGGGGAGAAGTGTAAACACAGACTTAAATTCCAATGTGATATGGGAAGATACGGCCATCCAGGTAACACAGAAGGAGAAATGATTCATTTTACATCTGGGACTCTGCGAAGGGTTTAGTAAGTAAATGCCATCCGAGCAGGGTTTTCAAGCACGAATAAGAGTTTTCTAGACAGATACTTTTAGGAGGTGCATTGTAAGCAGAAGCGCAGAATATCTAATGACCTGAGTCACGTACATGTTCAGCTTAACACAAATTGGTTTCTTAAAGAGATGAACCAATTACCAACACTTGGTATTCTCAATTTTTGCCAAACCAGTGGATGTAAAATAGGGGCTTAATTTGCATTTTTAAAATTACTCATGAGGTTCAGTATCTCCTCATATATTTGTTGACAATTTACGCGTTCTGTGCAGTAACTGTCATTTCTATTCTGCTGCATTGTGGAGTAAAGGATCTAAGAGGTGCGGACTGATCAGTTATTAGCATTTATTACGTAACGTTGTGTGGACATTTTAATTCATTTGTTAATATGATTGTTTTTAATTGCCTGTTTTTTTAAAAATGAGAAAATTGAGGCCCATAAAGCATATACAACTATCCCATGTTCCTTAGCATTCATGGGGCAGGGGCAGGGTTTAATCATGGTCTCTCTGACTCCAAAGATTATGCTCGTTCTATTTCTGTGTGTTTCTTCTTTACAGTTGCAGGACTGACTGTTGTAGGCAGATGCAGCCCCCCACTCCCCACCCCCTAGTGCTGTTACATGAATAAAATCTCCATGACAATTTGGGGGTCTTGAGGTCCTGTCTGCCTGGTATCAGCCTTTTTTTAGCGTCACTGTCACTGACCACAGAAGTCCCCAAAGCTGCAGACCACAACAGACCCCAGCCGGACGCAATTACAAATTGGAGACAAAAAGTGCTGTTGCTGGTTTTATCCACGGCAATAATACTGGCTCACACTGTTGTGGTGCTTTATGGAGTGCAAGACCCCTGTTCATGTGTCACACTCCTGGGAACTAGGCAAGGCAGGGGTCAGCAAGGGTATGTCCCTCCCTCAGGTGTACCCTGCTGATCAGTGGTCTGGCTGAGTTTGGTCTTTGTGCTCTTTTCCTGTGATAGGTAGAATAATGAAAGACCCTCTCAGTTTAGATTAACCCTGTGTATGCCAACCATAAGCTAACCCAGCAGATACACAGGTCTATAGCCAGGATGAAAATAGTAACAAGGTCATTTCATAACAGTTCTCATTTATTTTCCCTGTTGGGAAGAAAGGATGCCCTTTTCCCCTCTTTCCTCTGTGCTTTGTAAGAAAACCCAACAGTGGGCTGCAGTCTCAAGCCCAGAATGGGGTCCTCTAAGTCTGTTCAATGTCCAGACCATCACAAAGACCAGAGAAGCTTTTCAGACATTTGAAATGGTAACAAATGGACTCTGAGTCAGGCAATTCGCAAGAGATGTGAGCCGTTATGAGACTTGAACCCTCTTGGCTGGCCTCCTGGTGTACCGCACCTGAACCGATGGCCCTTGAGGGCACCTGCAAGCATCTCTTGTTTGTCCTGCCCAAAGAAGCGAAGACACAGTCCACCCCTGAGCGGGCCAGACCCCGGGACACACACACTGGAGCCTCTGCAGGATTCAGGGGCAGCGGTTGCTTTTCCGTCCTCATTCCTTCCCTGAGTTTCATCCTGCCCCAGAGCATCATTCCCTCTGGAGACACACAGGTGGTTCCAGAAGCACACGGTGGGTTCAGCAGCTCAGTGCCTGGGGCCACGGCCCGCCGCTCCTGTCCGAGGCCTTGTCATCGCGGAAGAGTCATTTACTATCCTGCGCCTCACCGTCTTCACCTGGGAAATGGGGACAAGTCCGACTCATTGGGTTGTTGAGGGCGTGAAAGGTAACACTGAGATAACACTAGGCACACAAAATTGATTGTTACTGTTTTAATTATTATGTCTTTCCACACTTACGGCTCTCTCTCTATCTTGAAACGTACCCAGCATTTCCCACAAAATGCTCCTTCCCCAAACTCATTTCAAATTGTATTTGGTCATTCTTTTTGAGGGGCTTGGGTCTGTGTGATGGTTATTCTATGTGTCAACTTGTCTGGGCCGTCATGCCTAGATCTTTGTTCAAACACTATTCTGGATGTGCCCGGAAGGGTATTTTTAGATGACGTTGACATTGAAACCAGTGGACTTCGAGTAAAACAGATCGCGCTCCCTAACGGGAGTGGGCCTCACGTACCCTTGAAGTCCTGAGTGGAACAGGACTGCCCCCCCCCCCCCCCCGAGCAGGAGGGGATGCTGCAGTGACGGCCTTCAGACTGGATGGCAGCACCGACTCTATCCTGGGTCCTAGCCCACACGGCAGACTCTGGATTTACCAGCCTCCATAATCATGTGATCCAACGCCTTAAAATAAACCTCTCTCTGTACATACGCGTGCTCTTGGTTTTGCTTCCCTGGAAAACCCTGACTGATACAGGCTGGTTTGTGACAGCATCCTTCTGGGGCTGTTGCTGCTTGGTCCATCGGGATGCTGGGCTGGGAGGCTGGCACTTGATGACCCTCAGGCTGGTCTTCTGCTGTCAACACAGCTCCAGCGTGAGGGGCACAAGCCCACCAGTCCCAGCACCTCATGCAGGAGAGTCTGGGGCTCTCCCTCTCATTCTGTGATTCCGTCCCCAACAGTTCCAGACACGGTCCTAATGTTTTCAAAGACTGTCCTTCATCTGGATGTTGGTAGGTTCTAGACTTCGTGTCCGTTGACTTTACTTAAAAATCAGCAACACCATGTCACTCCCCTCTGTAGATGCCCCCAGTATTTCACTATTTCTACCACACCAAGTCCCTTTCTTGGCTCTGAGCACCTCACGTCTATCTTCTTTCTGTCCCTTAAATGTGACCTGCTCCCCGCCTCCCCATCACACTCTCCTTGATGGCCACTGCTTCATGCTGGCTGCTTCTCTGAGTTTCAAAGCCCCTGACAAGTCTGTACCACAGAATTTAGCTGCACATTATATACTGGCTGTGGTATTTTTTTTTAAGTGTCAATTTGAGATTCTTAATGGACTTGAGAGCTTTTAAACTCAATCATGTGAGAAATGGTTAATTGAGCAACTACTACTCACTCTATTAGTTGCCAGAGATCAATGTATAAGACATGGCTTTCTATTCTTCAATGGCTCATAGCTAATGGGAGAGGTAGACCAGCAATCAGAACATTAAAATGCAGTGCTGTGAGCGTTATAGCAGACGTGTGCAAGGTCTTTTGGGAAAGAGAAAGTGAGTGTGGAAGGGAACTGTAAAGAGGGAACTGTGGAACCCGTCATGTTTCACGCCTTGTGCTAGACATTTGTATGCACCATTTTATTTAACAGTTATAACAATCCTGCAAGGGGGACCTACAACAGTGTCCCCATCTTCCCAATGAGACCAAGAAAGATGTGACTTGTCATGATTAGAGGGCTTGGTGGGTTCATGGGTCTGCTGGCTCCATAGTCCATGAATTTTTCCATTATCCTCCCTTTTAGGAGGGTTGCTTGGTAACCACTAGCAAGTTCTGCTCTGCTACTGATCTCTAGGACCATTTTTCCTATTTTATTTTTGGTGCTATTTTCTTTTATCTCACGTGAACTTGATTTTACGTGATTACCAAAGTAAGATGACAAACATACAATAACAACAAACAAAATGATGACAGCAACCAACAACAAAACTTTTTCTAGTTCTTAATTTGCTGTTAAAACCTGAATTTGAAGGAATGAGTTTTGAATTTTTTATTAAATTATTGTTTGTTTGGTAGCCGGACACAACCATTAAAAATTCAACATGTTAAGATATTCTATCATATCGAATTATAAAAGAAGATGCTTTTTAAAAAATATGTTTTTATTGATTTTTTTTAGAGAGAGAGGAAGGGAGAGAGAGAAACATCCATGTGAGAGAGAAACATCAATCGGCTGCCTCCTGCACGCCCCCTACTGGGGATCGAGTCCACAATCTGAGCATGTGCCCTGGCTGGGAATCAAACTGGGACCTCTCAGTCCATGGGACGATGGTCAATCCACTGAGCCACACAGGCCAGGCAAGGCGCTCTTTTTTTTTTTTTTATAATGAGTTTCTTATAAAAACTTTGTTATTCAACTGGATTTGTTTTTCCCAAGAAACAACAGACTGAAATATGCTTTTGATATGGAGGAAGAGAAGAAGGAAGAAAGGGAGGAAAGGAAGTAGTAAAGAAGAAAGGTGGATGTGGGGGGGGCGCTGCAAGGCATTCTGGAGGTGACAGTCTACCAGTAGCTCTGGATCCACTGACAGTGGATACCTGCACCCCTTTCCTTGGATATGTTTGAGATTCTGGGTTCACCTCCCAGTAATAGGACTATTTTATCTTGGGCTGCTGTAACAATTACCATAAACTGGGTAGCTTAAACAACAGAAATGTATTTCTCAGAAATCTGGAGGTCAGGAGGTCCAAGGTCAAGGTGCTGGATGATTTGGCTTCTGGGGAGGGCCCAGGTCCTGGCAGAGATGGATGCCTTCTTGCTCTGTCCTCACATGGCAGAGAGAGAGGGAGCTCAGGTTTCTTCACCTCCTTATAAGGGCACCAACCACATCGTGAGCTCTCTACTCCCATGACCTCATCCGAACCAAATTTCTTTCCAAAGATACCACCTTCAAATATCATCACATTGGAAATGAGGGCTTCAACATATAGATTTGGGAGGAATATAAATATTCCATCCGGAATTCAAGAGCTCCTGTAGCTCTATTCTGTGGTCCCAGCACTGTGTGTTCTTATGTTTGCCACTTAAAACGTCCAATGCCATGTGGACTTAATGATCCTGCTGTTGGGAATGAGGTCTTGTCGCTTGACTGATGAACCTTTCTGCCTCTCACCTTTCCCTCAACGTCATCTTTCACAGCACCTCCTCCTAAACCCCACAGTCACCTTAGATTTCAGCTATTCCATGATTCCTGCCCCTCCCTTGGCTTTAGCTGTCCCCTCCTCTAGGGTCAACATCTTTTCAATTCTGCTCTATCAAAACCCACTTTATCAAAGCCCTCTCTCATCTCTCCAATTAGAAGCCCTCTCTCTTCCTCTGTTATTACATTTTATAGGTGGAAGAAATTCAGATGCAAATCCAACTTCTATCACCCACCAGTTGTGTGATTTTGGGCAAGTTCCATAACTTTCTCAGCTTTCTCCTCTATTAAATGAAGAACTTAAACCTTTGTCGTCATCCCTTTGGGACTTCGCATAGGTTATTTTCTCTGCCTAGAACAATCTTTTCCTCTGATGTGCTTGGCTGATTTATTCTTCAAGACTCAGCTGAGAAGTCACTTCTTCCTGGAAGTTTTCTAAATTGGTATTTTATGGCCCCTTTGTGCTCCTGTAGCTGCCTGTACCTCCCTGCTACTACTTCCTGGTACCTGGTAATTATGGGTTTTCTTGTTTGTGTCACTCTCAAGAACGTGTCATCAGGCCCAGAGTAGATGATCAGTAAATATTGCCAAAGCTCAAGGCACATGGTAAGTAGCTACTCAATAAATTAAAGTTCTTTCCTACTTCCTTGTACCTTAGTGTTTCTCATGATGGAGTTAGTGCTATTTGTTTCTGTTTCTGTACTTGATTTTATACATTTAAAGACCTGGATTCCCTTGGTTGTATGGATCTTAAGACCCGGATCCATTACTTAAGTATCTTTGTATTCCTCATAGGATCTAACACACAGCACCTCCCATACAACAGGAACTTGACAAATATTGGTGGAACCGTAATACATATCAGTATGAAATTCCTTAACTTCAAGTCTTCATTTTAGGAAAATGTTTTGTCTGTCTTCAGTGGTGCCATAATGAAGTTTACTTAAAAAGGGGTTGACAGTGTTTGTGGGATGAATGGATGATGAACACACAGGGTTGTTCTTGCATGTGCAGGTGCTGGATGGAAGTCGGTCTTGCCGGGACACAGACCCCCCATCTTCATTCGTCTTGGGCCTTGCATGTGGACTGGTGCTTGAATAAGTATCACTGAACTGAAATGGGGAAGGAGCCCGGTGATTCTACTTTTACCTCAGCATTTGGAGTCTCCTTAGAGCTGCCCAAAAGGTAGCTCCAGGACTCACAGCAGTGCACATTGTGTGGACAGATGGATAGAGAGGAACAAAACGAACAGACATGAATAGTTATTTATCCATTTACTTATTATATTTTATTTATTAAAAATTGTTTTTCTTTATTGATTTTCAGAGAGAGAGGAAGGGAGAGAGAGAGAAACATCAATGAGAGAGAATATTGACTGGCTGCCTCCTGCATGCCCCCCGCACGGGACCTGGCCCACAACCTGGGCATGTGCCCTGACCAGGAATCAAACCGGTGACCTCTTGGTGCATGGGCTGACGTTCAGCCACTGAGCCACACCTGCCAGGCTTATTTTATTTTTTTAAATTCTCCCCTGAGGATATGTTTTTAGTGAATTTTAGAGAGAGAGGGAAGGAAAAGAAACATTGATGTGAGAGAGAAACATTGAATATTGGTTATGCCTCAACTGGGGATAGAACCCTAGATATGTGCCCTGCCCGGGAATCAAGCCTGCAAACCTTTGGTGTATAGGACAATGCTCCAACCAACCGAGCCACCTGTCCAGGGCTGGACATGAATGGATTTTTAAAAGGAAGAAAATCACGTCGGAAATCAGGAATGGAAACTTACTCCCTCATCTCTCTTCTTCGTTGCCCATTTCAGGGACATCCAGAGAAGAACCAGTAAGAGGCTGCAGTTCCTGCAAGAGAGATGAGGGGCCAAAACATCTGCTGGACAGACCGGGATGGGAGGCCAGGGCAGCACAGAACAGTGGCTTCTCGGACTCCGCCCTGCTCCTGCCAGGCCGACCTCGGCTGTGCACCAGCTTCCTCATCCTCCCAGCCCAGCAGGAATGCCAGGCTGCTGAGAGGCAGACGGTGTACAGGCGAGGGCAGCTCCTGAGGGCAGGGGCTGCAGCTGTGACGCCAGGAGCACTCGTGTGCTTCACGTTTGGATTTACAAGTATAATGAGGCTTCGTCTGCTGCCTACCAGCCTGCCATCCATCAACCCCGTTTCACCGGAGGCAGAGCCCGGGTCCTGCTGGGCCTCTGAAACATTGGTTTGTCCTCTTCTCCTGCCTCGGGGTCCTGATAAACAAGGGGAAGGGAGCTACAGATGGCATTTACTTTCTGCGTGTGTGTCTGGGGGCAGACAAGGCTGCGGCTGGTGTCCCTGCCAGGAAACACACCAGCTGGTGATGCTTTTACGTCTGTTCTCCCAGCTCCAGCTCCAATGAGCAGCCAGTTGGAGAACTGCTGGGCTGAGCCTGCCTTCCCTCCACTTGGGTTTGCACTGTTGGCACGGGGCGGCTCCGCGGTAGGTGCTGCCCCTTGTGCTCCTGGAAGTGAGGCTGTGATGACTGGCCCTCTGGGATTCAGGGAGGACGGAGAGAGCTTTCTGAGGATGGCTTTCGGCCCCCGCCCTGCTTGCATTAGGGGTTTTCCCTCTCACCCACCGGGTCGGGGCAACTCACTGCAAATCGACGATTTCTTGCGCGTGGTAGGGTAGAACTGGGTTGGATTCTCTGTTCAGAAGTGGAGTCTCATGAATACTGCTAGTACTGGATCAAGAGGAGACAGCCTTCGTTCCACGATTAGGACCATCCAGCCATCACCTCTGTTACACTGGTTTCCTTAAAGCTATAGACACGAAAAAGTCGTTGGAACATGTGGTTGTGAATTCAGAGGTTTCCTGGATGAGCGAGTTTGGGAAGTTACTTATCTAATCTCTCTAGTCCTCTCAGTGTCCCATTTACAGGATAAAGAATGATGGATAGATGAATAAATGTATCTATCTATCTATCTATCTATCTATCTATCTATCTATCCATCCAGCTATCAGGACAGAGTTTTAATTCCAATCCTCATAAGGTCTCCTACCCCTATGAATGATGCTGATTTGTGTGAAAATCTTACAGGCTTCCAAATCTTATTTTACAAAGAGACTTTTATAATTTGGCTTTCCTAGCATTTCTTTCCCAAACCGAGTGAGTGTGTGTGTGTGTGTGAATATTTGCATGTATTTGCAGGTTCCTAATACCTGATCTTGAGGAGCAAATGGCATCATAATGGTACTCTAAGGTCAAAATGCGCAGGATAAATGTTGGCCCTGCTACTTGCTAGTACATTCACCTAGGACAAGCGGTTTCATTACCAACGAAATAGTATAATGTCTGGAAAATGCTCTGAAATTATCTAGAGCTAGGGAATAGAGGAGATATACATAAAATGAGATTCATCATGTATTGGTGATTGTTGAAAGTTGGCAATAGATACATGTGATTTTGTATTATTCTCTATATTGTTATGTGTTTATAATTTTCCCTAATAAATATTTTAAAACTTAACAAAAAAGCAGTGGTGGAATTTTTATGGAATTTCCTCACAGTCTGCTTCCCAAGTGCTTCCTTGGACCTTGTTACTCTTTTTCCCCAACCTTAGCTTCATTTGCTGGCCGTATGCTCTTCTCCTAGGCCCTACAGCTGGACGACTTAGTTCGAGAAGCTGTGACTTTAATTCCCCTTTGCCATTAAATGCTGTCTCTCCCTTCGTTGTTTGGAAACCAGCCTCCCCTTCATCCCAGGTCATGCCTCATCTCAACAAACACACACACACACACACACACACACACACACACACACACACACGCTTTCAGGAATTTATGATCCCACTGGTCTCCTTTGTCTCAGATATGCACTTATGTGGGTTTGAGAAGTGTCATTTCTGTTTTCTTCTCCTCCAAATAGCCAGGAAGATGTTTCCTTGGAGGTATGACATGATTGGGATGACAAGTAAGACTTCTAAGAGCAGCGAAGAGATTAAGGTGCTAGGGCAGAAACACAAGGAGGGGTAAACAAGCCATTGTCCTGCCCCATCCCCAACTTCCGGTCTACTCTTCCTTCCTCCCTTCCTCCCTTTCTCTCTCTCTCTCTCTCTCTCTCTCTCTCTCTCTCTCTCTTTCTTTCTAAAATATTTTTTTCTTTCTTGATTCTTAGAGAGAGAAGAAGGCAGAGGGAGAGAGAAACATCGATGAGAGCCTGGCCAATGTGGCTCAGTGGATTGAGCATCATCCATGGACTGAGAGGTCCCATTTTAATTCCCGGTCAGGGCACATGCATGGGTTGTGGGCTTGATCCCCAGTCGGGGGTGTGTAGGAGGCAGCCAATCAATGTTTCTCTCTCACATTGATGTTTCTATCTCTCTCTCTCTAAAAAATCAATAAAAACCTATTAAAAAACAAACAAACAAAAAAAAACATTGATGAGAGAGAACATTGATTGGCTGCCTCCTACACACCCCTTACTGGTGATCAAGCCCACAACCCATGCATGTGCCCTGACTGGGAATTGAACCGGCAACCTCTTGGTGCAGGGGTCAGTGCTCAACCACTGAACCACACTAGCCAGGCTCTGCCTCCGCTTTCAAAAGAGAAATGTGGTGGTTGAAAAAGAGGCATTTTAACATGGTACCATCTTTTCTAGAGCGCTTAGTCATAACCAGGCCTAGCTCATATAGAGGGCAAAAAAAAAAAAAAAAAAAAAAAAAAAAAGCCAGCCCAGGAGATAGATGAATGAATGATTTGAATAGGAGGGTGACAAACTGTCCCGGTTTGCCCAGGGCTGTCAGCTGTCCCAGGACACTGGATTTTTAGCCCAAAAAAGGAAAATACCAGGTAAACCAAGGCCAGTTTGTCACCTAGGAGTAAGGTCAATGTTTCCATTTCTTAAGAGGCGTACAGGCCAATCTATGTGGGTAGAGAAATTCTTTTATCATTGGATATATGTGTTTTATTCAGGAGAAAATTAATAATTGCTGTGATAACGTATGTTTGACCTTGAATAATTAACCACACCAGAGCTGTTGGGGAGATTGGACTAGATATAGAACGCCACCATCTTTCCTGGACTCAGGAGACCACCTTTGTGGCTTTCTACTTTAAAGCTAACAGAAACCCAGGCAAAACGGAAACTAGTATGGAGATTCCTCAAAAAATTAAAAATAGAAGTACCAGATGATCTAGCGATCCCACCTCTGGACAAACAGAGCCCAGGAAATCGAAGTCAGAATCCTGAAGCAATGTCTATACTCCCGTGTTCACTGTGACATTATTGTTCACAATCAGCCAGAAGTAGAAACAACCCAAATGTCTATTAACAGATAAAGGGGTGATGAAAATGTGGTGAAATCATGTAATAAAATATCATCCAGCCATAAAGAAGAAAATCCGTTTGTGGCAACACGAATGAAGTGTGAGGGTTTATGGGAGGTGGAAGTCAGCCACCAAGGGGCAGTTACCACATGACCCCACTGTGTGAGTTCAGGGGTGTCTGAAACAGTGATGCCATTGGAAGCGAAGAACAGTGGTTGCTAGGGACTTTGGGGAGAGGAAATAAAGTGTTGCTAGTTAACAGTATAAAGATTCAGTTCTGTGAAATTACTCAGTGTTAGAGCTCTGTTGTGCAACATTGTGTTTATAGATCGCAGTATTGTATTATTTATACATGTAAAAATCCTCACCGGTCCTCACCATGGGACTTTCCCCTCTCCACTCCAATCCCATCTCGTAGAAATTCTTCCAAATCCTCGGACCCATGCTCCACTCCCAAGAGAGGTTCACCACTGGAGACGACCTTCGCACATGGGGGGTTCATTACATGTGCAGCAAACCGTGAGTAAGGCAGCTCACGCTGGTAAGGGGCATACGAACTGCCAACTGCGACAGGCAGAGTGGGGTTTAATTGAAAGGGTACCCACTGCAGCCCCATCCAGGACGTGCAGGTGACAGGCCTTGTTCCCAGCCAATCAGGAGCTCGCCAACTGGTGGGGAATCAGGGTGGACACAGGGCTGAACAGCATACAGGGAGCTCAGAGCAGGGGCCGCCTGATCCCTACACGCAGGTCTGGGGAGCTTAACTTGGAGGGAGGACAAGAAGGCTCACAGGTGGGAGGGTGGACGAAAGAAGAGCTTCTCACCTGGTGGCACAGCCGAAACAGAGTATCTTCACAAATAACAATGATTGAAGTGAAGCAGTGGTTAGGAGACACATCAGTAACACAAATAAATTAATTAAAAAAAAAAAATAGTACAAAGAAAAAAGAAAAGAAAAATCATTGTGAACCTTACTTCTTCAGTGCTAGATACGCAATGAAGCATTTTACAGGACATATTTCATGTAGTTTATTTAGTCCTTAAACAGCCCTGTGAGAAAAGCTGTATTCACACCCCATCATACAGAGTAGGCAATTGAGGCAGTACAGTGTCTTGCCCAAGCTGATAAGTGGGGTCGCTTGGATTTGATCCCAGCTGTCCCTGCTCCTCAGCCATGTTACCGTGGATAAAGAGGTCTGATTGTGAAAAGTGAGGAGCATGAAGCCATGTGAAAGCCAGGGGAGTCACCCTGAGCTTTCCGTGTGGACAGGGCTTCTCACCGGGCACTATGGACAGATCAGGCTGGATACTTCTTTGCCTGCAGGGCTATTCTGTGCGTGTGGGACATTCCACAGCATCCCTGGCCTCTACCCCCTGGATGTTCGTAACACTTCTTCCCCGAGCTGTGACAGCCACAGATGCCTCCAGACACATCTCACCGCCCGGGGGCCGGTTCCCTGGGCTGGGAGCCGCCCTTGCAGGCAGGCTCACTGAAGGCGCAGCTCTGAACACGCAGAGCAGAAGCCCGCGGAAGTCCTCTCTGCCGCGCACACGCTTGTCCCCGGCACACTCTCAGCTTTGAAACTGCTCCTCTCGGCAGCTGGGGTCTTGATTTCCCCAAGGTGACTCACACAGCTTCTTGTCTGTGGGAGTCATCTGGTTATGTGTTCTGACAAGGCCCCTCGCGCGTTGGAAGGAGGTGCGACATCAGTGTCATCCAAGCCCGCGGATGCGCAATGACCCAGTGTGCCCGCCGAAGCCTGCCGATTGCGCGCTTCGATCCAAGGCTGGTTTTGTTACCGCAGCATCGCAAGTTCCGAACCGTAGCCTGGATAGTGACACTGACTGTATATTCCGTTTGCGACAAGCCTTGTGCACCTCTTTTTTATTTTCTGGGCCTGCCTCCATAGACAACACTTACGTCACCTTCTTGATGGCATTTTCCATGATGACTAGGGCTTTCCAGAATAGGTTTGGGTGGTATATCTGCATCCCCCCCTCTCTCCTAGAGCGAAGAGGGACCCTGGATAGCCCCAGCAGGAGTTTTGAGGTTGGGCTTGGAGTAGAGATTGAGGCCTGAGAAGAAGCCAGAAGGGAGGAGCAGTGTGGAAGGCCAGGCGGACAAACTAGAGAAGCAGGCCAAAGGTTTCCCAAACCAGGATACCGAGCCACGCCCTCGGATAGGGGGACGAGAGCAGAAAGCAATGTGGGGTGGCTGTGCGCGGCCCTCGCTGTCCTCGGAGGCGTCTGTTGAATGGACGTTCAATGAGCACCAGCTTCAGGCCAGACACCGTGCGCTGCTCCTCAGCACAGCCGCGTGGGCTGGAACCCGGGGGGGCGGCCTAACTTAGAGAATCAGGTTACGGTGGATGAGAAAATTATTTTAATTATTCTCCTGGGCGCAGAGTCGGGAAGGAGAGGATGAGGCCCTTGGTCAGGATTGCCGAAGCTGAGCAAGGGCTTGTTGGTGTATGTACCACCCGAGGGAGATAGGATCAGATCCTGAACCCCTGAGCCTTGCCTCCTCTCTCTGTCGGGGGCCCTGGGTTGCTAGGGCTGCCTTGACGAAGTGCCACTCCAAGGGTCGTTAAAGGGCAGACGTTTACTGTCTCACACTTCTGGAGGCTGGAAATCCAAGGTTCGAGGTGTCAGCCAGGCTGGCTCCTTTGAGGGCTGTGAGTGAGAATCTTTCCCTGCGTCTCCCCTCACTAACTTCTGGGGTTTGCTGGCAGCCTGTGGTGCTCGGTAGCTTGTAGATGTATCGCCCCGATCTCTGCCTTCATCTTCACAGGGACTTCTCCCTGTGTGTGTGTCTGCCTCTGTGTTCAAATGTCCCCCTTTTTAGGGCAAAACAATCATATCGGATCAGGGCCTAACCTGACGACCTCAACTTTATTATTTGGAAAGCCTTATTTCCAAATAAGGTCACATTCACAGATACTGGGGTTAGGGCATTAATATTTTAGGGGGACACAATTGAACCCATAAGGAGGGCCATCCTGGTTAATGACACAATAATTATTAGCTGGAACTTTAGTCCCAAACCCTTTCGTGAGCTGGGCCGACTATATGAGATCAATGTAAGACTCTGATTAGAGGCCAGCTTGAACAAGTCCCCTGTGTCCCTCTCTGTCCCTGCCCCTCTCCAGTCCTGCATGACCCTTTGGGTATTAGGGAAGGAAGGAAAAAATAGCATTTAGGATCTGGAAGCATGGGGAGAAACAGAGGGAAGAGATTAGTGACAGTTTTACATAGAATTCTTCCTTCTCTCCTCACCATCTTCTCGTCTTCTGTCCCCTTAGTGTGAGCTTAAAACTCCATTTTCTTTTTTTGGCCCGTGTCATGGGGCTTTCTCTTCCCTTCTTTTATCCTCCCACCCTTCTTCCCTCATTTCTTCCTGCCATCCTCTCCTCTCCTCTCCTCTCCTCTCCTCTCCTCTCCTCTCCTCTCCTCTCCTCTCCTCTCCTCTCCTCTCCTCTCCTCTCCTCTCCTCTCCTCTCCTCTCCTCTCCTCTCCTCTCCTCTCCTCTCCTCTTCTTTCTTTTTTTGTCCCCCCCTTTGTGAGGGGGGAGGAGGTATAGTGGAAAGAAGAAGCCACAATCCTCCGCGAGGAGTTATGAGTGTGATGAGTGTAGTTCTACGGGAAGCAGGCAGGAAATCCTCTAACCCTTTCTTCTCATCTGGTGTTACTTTCTCCTCAGCCGGGGGACTGACGGTGTTGCATCCTCAGGTGTAAGAGTCTGGTAATGCGCTGTGAGGACCACAGGGAGGCTGGGGCAGGGAGGGAAGACAGGACAAAGTCGCATCCACTCCTTCCCGGCGGAGCTCGGCTTCCGTGTGAGAACAGACTAACTGTTTAGCTTCGTTTAATTTATTCTGATACATGAATGTCAGATCATCCAGCTCCGCTAGGACATTATACTTCATAAACATACTGTCGTTAGCCACCATCTTTAATTGGCAGATGAAATAATGAAAAGCAGAATCAACGGACGTTTGGAGCATGTGTTATGTATCTATCAGGCACTGCCTTCGGAAATTCTGTTGATACTGTCTTGTCGAATTCACTTAGGTCAGGAAAGTGGGTAAGATTATTTCCATTTTACTGATGAAGATGTTTGTACCATGAGGTGGATACTGTGCCTACGTTTAAGCAATATTGCTGGGTATCATAGCTTTGTCAAAAAATGACTGTATGTCATGTGTTTCTAAACTCATTTACTAACTGAAATAGTTTCAGTGGCTTTCTTAGGATTTTCTATATATACAATCAAATGATCTGTGAATAAACATAGTTTTACTTCTTTTCTAATCTGGATACTTTTTCTTTTTATTGCTTAATTGCTCTGGTGAGAACTCTAGAACAATATTAAAATAAATGTGGCAAAAGTGAACATCCTTGTGACCCTAACTTTGTGGGGACATCTTTGTCTTTCAAAGTTTGTGAGTTTTCCATATATGCCCTTTATCAGGTTGAGAATGTTTCCTCTGATTTCTAGTTCACTGAGGGTTTTTTAAATCAGGAAAGAGTTTGGGATTTTCCCAAATGTTTGTCTTCTTTCTATCTATTAAAATGGTTATGTGGTTTTGTCTTTACTCTATTAATTTAATGTAATACATTGACTGATTTTGATATATTGAACCCACTTTGTATTTCTGGGATGTCATGATATATACTCATTTTTATACTTTATTCAGTTTGCTAGTATTGTGTTGAGTATTTTTATATTCATATTCATAAGGGACATTGGTCCACAGTCTGTATTCTTTGTCTGGTTTTGGTTTTAGGATACAAATGACCTCATAGAATAAATTGGGAACTGTTTTTTTCTTCTTCCGTTTTTGGAAGAGTTTGTAAAAGATTGAAGATTGATATTGATTGACTTGTGCACATTTGTAGAATTCATCAACAAAGTCATCTGGGTGCAGGATGTGTGTGTGTGTATGTGTGTGTGTGTGTATGTGTGAGGTTTTTAAATAACAAATTTAATCTTTTCATTGGTTACAGTTCTGTTAATATTTCTTCACTCAGTTTTAATAGTTTGCATCTTTCTAGGAGTTTGCCCATTTCATCTTGGTCATCTACTTTGTTGGCGTATTTGTTCCCTATGATCTATGGATTTCTATAAGGTAGGTAGTGATGGCCCATCTTTCATTCCTGATATTAGTAATTTGAGGTCTCTCTCTCTCTCTCTCTCTCTCTCTCTCTCTCTCTCTCACTAACTAAAGGTTTGCTAGTTTTGTTGGTCTTTTTAAAGAAACTCTTTTGCTTTTGTTGATTTTCTCTATCGTTTTTCTATTCTCTGTTTCATTTACTTTCTTCCTAGTCTTTATTATTTCCTTTCCCTGCTTGCTTTGGTTTTATCTGTTTTGTTTGTTTGTTTCTCTTTTTTCTTCCAATTTTTATTAATTTATTTTTGTTACAGATATTTCTCCTTTTCCCCGCTAGACACCCTTTTCCCCATCTCCCCCTAGCATTGTTGTCTATGTTCATTGGTTATGAATACACACATATAAGTTCTTTGGTTCATCTCATCCATCCCCCCCAGCCCCCTACTTTGAGGCTTGTCAGTCTGAACCATGCTCCTTTCTATGTCTCTGGGTCTATTTCGTTCATCAGCCCACCTTGTTCATTATATTCCACAAATAAGTGTATATTCCACAAATAAGTGAGATCATGTGGAATTTGTCTTTCTCTGATTGGCTTATATCGCTTAGCATGATACTCTCCAGGTCCCTCCATGTTGTCTCAAAGGATAAGAGATCTTTTTTTCTTACAGCTGCATAATATTCCATTATATATATATATATATATATATATATATATATATATATATATATATATATAGACACTTTGGCAGTTTCCAGATCTTAGCAACTGTAAATAGTGCTGCTATGAACATAGGGGTACATATATTTTTTCTGATTGGTGTTTCAGGCCTCTTAGGATATATTCTTAGAAGAAGATCACTGGATCAAATGGCAGATCAATTTTTAATTCTGAAGGAAACACCACAGTGTTTTTCATAGTGGCTGTACCAGTCTGCATTCCCACCAGCAGTGCACTAGAGTCCCCTTTTCTCCACACCCTCGCCAGCACTTGTTGTGTGATGATTTGTTGATGGCAGCCATTCTGACAGGTGTGAGGTGATACCTCATTGTTGTTTTAATTTGCATCTCTCTAATGATTAGTGATGTTGAGCATTTCTTCAAATGTCTCTTGGCCATTTGTATGTCCTTTTTGGAGAGGTGTACCTTTAGGTCCTCTGCCCATTTTTTAATTGGGTTCTTTGTCTTCCTTTTGTTGAGTTGTATGAGCACTCTATATATTTTGGAAATTAACCCCTTATCTGATGTATCATTGGCAATTATACTCTCTTATACAGTGGGTTCCCTTTCCATTTTGATGGTTGTTTCTTTTGTTGTGCAGAAGCTTTTGAGTTTGATGTAGTCACATGTGTTCATTTTTCCCTTTGTTTCTGTTGCCTTAGGTGATGTATCAGTGAAAATTCTGGTGCATGGGATGTCTGAAGTTTTGTTGCTTATATTTTCTTCTAGAATTTTAATGGATTTACGAGTCACATTTAAGTCTTTTTTCCATTTTGAGTTTATTCTTGTGTATGGTGTAAGTTTATGGTCTAGTTTTCTTTTTTCTGCATGTAGCTATCCAACTTGCACAACTCCATTTATTAAAGAGGCTGTCTTTACTCCATTGTATGCTCTTGCTTCCTTTGTCAAATATTAATTGAGCATAATGTCTTGGGTCAATTTCCAGGTTCTCTTTTATGGTCCATTGATCTATATGCCTGTTCTTGTGCCAGTACCAGGCTATTTTGATTACAGTGGCTTTGTAGTATAACTTGATATCTGGTATTGTGATCCCTCCAACTTTGTTATTCTTATTCAAGATTGCTGTGGCTATTCTGGGTCATTTTTGGTTCCATATGGACTTTTGGAGTATTTGTTCTAGTTCTGTGAAATATGTTGTTGGTATTTTGATTGGGATTGCACTGAATCTATAGATTGCTTTGGGCAGTATGGACATTTTAATGATGTTAATTCTTCCAATTTATGAACAAGATATGTGCTTCCACTTTGTATACCTTTCTGTATTTTTTTTTTCAATGTCCTGTAGTTTTCTGCAAATTAGTCCTATACTTCTTTGGTTAAGTTTGTTCATAGGTATCTTAATTTTTTTGCTGCAATGGTAAATGAAATTGTTTTTTTAGTTTCTCTTTCTGTGAGTTCATCATTGGTGTATAAGAATGTCACTGATTTCTTGATATTAATTTTGTATCCTGCTACTTTGCCAAATTTGTTTATTAAATCTAGCAGATTTTTGATAGAGTCTTTAGGGTTTTCTATGTATGATATTTTGTCATCAGCAAATAATGACAGTTTCACTTCTTCCTTTCCAATTTGAATTTTTGTTACTTTTTCTTCATGTCTGATTGCTGTGGCTAAGACTTCCAATACTATGTTAAATAATAGTGGTGAAAGTGGCCATCCCTGTCTTGTTCCTGTTCTTAAGGAAAATTCATTTAGTTATTGCCCATTGAGTATGATGTTGGCTGTAGGTTTTTCATATATGGCCTTTATTATGTCTAGATATGATCTCTCTATTTCCACATTGCTAAGCGTTTTTTATCAGAAATGGTGCTGGATTTTGTCGAATGCTTTTTTATCATCTATTGATATGATCATATGGTTTTTTTCTTTCATTTTGTTTATGTGGTGTATCACATTAATTGATTTGTGAATATTGTACCAGCCTTGCATCCCTGGGATGAATCACACTTGGTCATGGTGAATAATTATTTTAATGTATTGCTGGATCCAATTTGCTAGTATTTTGTTCAAGATTTTGGCATCTATGTTAATCAGGGATATTGATTTGTAGTTTTCTTTCTTTGTAGTGTCTTTATCTGGTTTTGAAATTAGAATTATGCTGGCCTCATAAAATGAGTTTGGAAGTCTTCCTTCTTCTTGATTCTTCTTTGAATGTTCGGTAATACTCCCCCGGGAAGCCATCCGAGCCTGGGCTTTTGTTTGCTGGGAGAGTCTTGATTACCTCTTCAGTTTCCTTAGTTGTTATTGATCTGTTCAAGTTTTCTCTCTCTTCTGGGTTTAGTTCTGGGAGATTGTGTGTTTCTATAAATTTGTTCATTTCCTTTTGACTGTCTAATTTGTTGCCGTACAACTGTTCATAGTATTTGTTAATGATCCTTTGTATTTCTGTGGTGTCAGTTGGTACTTCTTTTTAATTTCTGATTTTGTTTATTTGGATTCTCTCTCTTTGTTTCTTCGTGAGTCTAGCTAAGAGTCCATCAATCTTGTTTACCTTTTCAAAAACTAGATCTTTGTTTCATTGATCTCTTGAATTGTTTTTTTGGTCTCTATGTTGTATATTTCTGCTCTAATCTTTACTATTTCCTTCCTTCTACTTGCTCTGGGGTTTTCTTTTTGTTTTGTTCTAGTTCTTTAAGTTGTGAGGTTAGGTAGTCAGTTAGAAATTTTTCTTTTTTTCTTGAGGTAGTCCTATAGTGTTATGAACTTCCCTCTCAGAACTGCTTTTGCTGCATCCCATAGATTTTGTGTTGTTGTGTGTTCATTTTCATTGGTTTCCAGAAAATTTTTAATTTCTTCCTTGATCTCCTTGGTAACCCATTCATTGTTTAATAGCATGCTATTTATCTTCCACATGTGATATGATCTCAATCTTCTTAAACTTGTAGAGACTTAGTTTGTGTCACTTAGTTTGTGTCCTAACATGTGATCTATCTTTGAGAAGGTCCTATGTGCACTTGAGAAGAATGTGAATTCTGCATTCACATTCACATTGGGGGTAATTCTCTGTAGATATCTATTAAATCCATTTGATTTAGTGCATCATTTAGAGTCTCTATGTCCTTGTTAATTTTTTGTCCAGAGGATCTATCCAGTGATGTCAGCAGGGTGTTGAACTCCCCTGTTAGGATTGTATTGCTTTCAATTTCTCCTTTGAATTACTCCAGAGATTTTAAATATATTTTGTTGCTTCTATACTGGGTGCATATATGTCTACCAAGGTTATATCTTCCTGTTTGATAGATCCTTTCTTATGAGGTGGCCGTCTTTGTCTCTAGTTATGGCCTTCATTTTGAAATCTATTTTATCAGACATGAGTATTGCTACCCCAGCTTTTTTTTTTTTTTTTCCCATTTGCTTGGAAGATTTTTTTCCATCCCTTCACTTTCAACCTTTGTGAGTCTTTTGTTGTGTTGTGGGTCTCTTGTAAACAATATATGTATGAGTCATGCTTTCTTATCCAATTAGCTACTCTGTGTCTTTTGATCAATCCATTTACATTTAAGGTTATTATTGATATGTACTTTTTTATTGCCATTTTAATTTATTGTGGTTACAATTTTCTTCTTGTTTCTTCTACTAATTACAGCAGTCCTTTTAATATTTCTTTCAATGCTGGTTTGGTGCTAATATATTCCCTTAGCTTTTTTTTTTTTTTCTTTTTTATTTCACTTTCTATTTTGAATGATAGCCTTGCTGGATAGAGGTGTCTTGGATTCAGATCCTTGTTTTTCATGGCGTTGATTACTTCATGCCATTCTCTTCTGGTCTGTAGTGTTTCTGTTGAGAAGTGACATGATAGCCTGATAGGGGTTCCTATGTAGGTAACCTCTTGCTTATCTCTTGCTGCCTTTAGGATTCTCTCTTTGTCTTTAATTTTTGGCATTTTATTTATTATGTGTCTTGGTGTGGGCCTGTTTGAGTTCTTTTCCTTGGGGCTCTTTGTGCTTCTTGAAATTGAATGCCTTCTTTCTTTACCAAGTTAGGAAAGTTTTCTCTCACTATTTCTTTAAATATATTCTCTAACCCTTGCTCATTTTCTTCTTCTTCTGGAACTCCTATGATGCGAATGTTGTTACGTTTCCAGTTGTCGTACAGTTTTTTTAAGCAGTCTTCCTGTTATTCCCTTTTGGTTTTCTGATTGGTTGATTTATCTAACTTGTCTTCTAATTCACTGATCCAGTCCTCAGCTTCCTCTACTCTGCTGGTTATTCTTTCCAATGTGTTCTTAATTTCTGCTATGTCATTCTTCATTTCCACTTGGTTGGTTTTCAGTGTTTCTATATTTTTACTCATGGTGCTGATGTCTTTACTCATGCTGTTGAGCTTCCTCAAGATCATGGCTCTGTACTCTACCTCTGATAACTTGCTTAACTACATTTTGTTAATCTCATTTTCAGCAGAGTTCTCTTGTTCTTTCATTTGAGATTTGTTTCTTTGTTTCACAATTTTTGCTATCTCAGTGGGTTTTGGAGCTTGCCAAATTTTTCCTGTGGGTATTGGTGTTCTGCTGTTTGTGGCGCCCTCTACTGGGTTTGGATGAGTGTTGGAGGTCCCATGTTCAACACTACTGTCAAGTCTTACTTTCCTGGGTAGATTTGCAAGCCCACAAAAGTTTCAGTTATCCTCTAGCTTTTTGCCTGGAGACTATTAGTTTCAGTTACTTGATGAACCTTGTGTTGTAGCCCTCAGCTGAATGAAAAACTCCATGAGGTGTTCAGCATAAGAGGATTTCCAGAGGGTGGGACAGATGTTGGTTGTTAATGAGCCTCAATTTGCATTTCTCTGGCCTAGTCGGTGGGGTCAAATCTTCAAGGGAGCTGCTGCTGTTTCTCCCCAGAGCTCCTGGAAGGGGCTTCGAGAACATGATGGCCACTGTCCTGTGTGGCTATGACTCAGTAAGAACTCTGAGTACCCTCCAAATTTCTGAGTGTCCCCACACAGTTCCAGTCCCGTTCATCCTCTTTTTCCTAGAGCCCAAGGTGAGTGGCTATAGCTAATTTAGTGCTCGGTCCTTGTCCTCTGTGCTGGGGAGCCAGCTTGGGATTTTTAGCCCAAGGGAGCTGCTCACAGCTAAAACAGCTGCTGTCTGTGGGCTCCCAGCCCACCCTCTCGCACCTCCGCAGACCTACCAGGCTCGATTCAGTGACATTTTTTCTTGTCCCTGGTTATATGGGTCATCTCCAACTGCTTTTCTGTTGGTTTTTTTCCCCAAAGATTTGTCTTTATTTTAGTTGTAATTCCAGTTTGGTCCTGGGAGATGATCCGTGTATCTTCCATTCACTCTGCCGCCATTTTGGAATCCTCCTGTTTATTTCTTTCTTAAGGTGGAAAGTTAGCTTACTTCTTTGAAATATTTCTTTAAAAAAATATAGGCATTTGCAGATATAAAATTTTTTCTAACTACTACTTTAGCTGAATTCTATAAACTTGGGTATGTTGTGTTTTTGTTTACATTCATCTCAAGGTATTTTCTTTTCTAAAGTAAATTTTCTTTATTGATTTTAGAGAGAGAGGAAGGGAGAGGGAGAGAGATGGAGACATCGATGAGAGAGAACATCGATTGGCTGCCTCTTGCATACCACCACTAGGGATCAGGCCCACAACCTGGAACTGTGCCCTGACCTGGAATTAAACTGGCGACCTCTTGGTGCATGGGTTGATGCTCACCCACTGAGCCTTACCAGCCAGGCTCAAGGTACTTTCTAATAATCCTTGTGATTTTTTCTCTGACCCATTGGTTGTTTAGGAATGTGTTAAATTATTTCCCTATATTTGTGAATTTCCAAGGTTCCTCTTTGTGATTGAATACTAGTTTCATCCACTGTGGTCAGGGAGCATACTTTGTATGATTTCAATCTTTTTACATTTATTGAGGCTTGTTTTATAGCTTAGCTTATGATTTAGTCTGGAGAATATTTCATTGTATTCTTGAGATGAATGTGTATTCTGCTGTGTTGCATGAAATATTCCATAGATGTAGTTAGGTGTAGAGTTGCTAAGTCTTCCATTTCCCTTTCAGTCTTTTGCCTAATTTGTTCTACATGTTATTGAAAGTGAGATATCAAAGTCTTTACTTATTATTGTTAAATTTTGTGTTTCTTTAATTCTTCACTTTTTTCCTTTATGTATTTTGACGTGCTTTGTTAGGTGCATACATAATTATAATTGTTATACCTTTGTAATGAGTTGACCATTTTTATTATTATAAAATGTCCTTCATTGTCTCTAATAATTTATTTTATGGTCTATTTTGTCCGATCTGAGTAAAGCCGGTCTAAGTCACGCTACCTCATTTTTGGTTATTGATTGCATGGTATATCTTTATATATGTGTGTGTTTTCTTTTTCTTTCTTCTGTCTTTCACATTTAGCCCATGTGTGTCTTTTCTATCTCTATTAAGCTGAGCCTATGGTGTTTCCTCTTTTCTTTTTATATGGTAAATTACATGTATTGATTTTTAAGTGTTACACCAACCTTGCATTCATTAAATAAATCACACTGGTTTATGTTAAATTGTTCTTTCTGGTTATTGATAGATTAAGCATTTTATAAAGGAATGTTGCATCTCTATCCATGAAACAGCAGTTTTTTAATGTCAGCTTCATAAAATGACTTGAAACATATTCTCCTTTATTTTCCAAGTGTTGGTATAACATTAGTATTAATTTTTCTAAAAGTCTGATAAATTCAGCAGTGAAGCAGACATCTGAATTTTGAGGGTTTTTTTTTTTTTTCTTTCTGGGAAGTTTTTAAATTAAAAATTCAAAGCCTTTAAGAGATATACAGCTATTTTATTTTTCTCTTTCTTCTTGTGTCAGGTTTGGTCATTTATGTCTTTCAATAAATGTGTCCATTTAACCCAAGTTGTTAAATTTGTTGGCATGAAGTTATTCATAGTCTATTATTGTTTGTTTGATGTCTAGAGAATGACATTCTATTTTATTTTTGATATAAAAATATTTGTCTTTTTTTCATGATCAGCCTAGCTAGAATTTTATCATTTATATGGATGTTTTTAAACCAGAAGATTATGGTTTCATTGACTTTTCCTTTATTGTTTGTTTTCTATTTCATTGATTTAAAGTTTTTATTATTTTCTTCCTTATACATTGAATTGTAGTTTAGTTTTCTAGCCTCTTAAGGTATAATCTAAGATAACTAATTTTGGATACCCATCAAAATACCAACGACATACTTCACAGAACTAGAGCAAACACTCCAAAAGTTTATATTGAACCAAAAAAGACCCCAAATAGCCATAATAATCTTGAAAAAGACGAACAAAGTAGCAGAGATCACATTACCAGATTTCAGGTTATACTACAAAGCCACTGTAATCAAAACAGCCAGGTACTGGCACAAGAACAGACATATAGACCAGTGAAACAGAACAGAGAACCCAGAAATAGACCCAAGGCAATATGCTCAATTAATATTTGACAAAGGTGGCAAGAGCATACAGTGGAGTAAAGACAGCCTCTTTAATAAATGTTGTTGGGAAAATTGGATAGCTATTTGCAAATAAATGAAGCTAGAACACCAACTTACATCACACACAAGAATAAACTCAAAATGGCTAAAAGACTTCAATGTAACTCATGAATCCATAAAAATTCTAGAAGAAAATGTAGGCAACAAAATCTCAGACATCATATGCAACAGAATATTCACTGATACAATACATAAAGCAACAGAAACAAAGGAGAAAATGAACACGTGGGACTACATCAAGCTCAAAAGCTTTTGCACAACAAAAGAAACAACCATCAAAGTGGAAAGGCAACCCACTGTATGGGACAGCATAATTGCCAACGATACATCAGATAAGGGGTTACTTTCCAAAATACATAGAGTGCTCATACAACTCAACAAAAGGAAGACAAATAACCCAATTAAAAAATGGGCAGAGAAACTAAATAGACACCTCTTCAAAGAGGACATACAAATGGCTAAGAGACATATGAAGAAATGCTCAACATCACTAATCATTAGAGAGATGCAAATTAAAACAACAATGAGGTATCACCTCACACCTGTCAGAATGGCTGCCATCAACAAATCATCAAACAACAAGTGTTGGCGAGGGTGTGGAGAAAAGGGGACTCTAGTACACTGCTGGTGGGAATGCAGACTGGTGCAGTCACTATGGAAAACACTATGGTGTTACCTCAAACAGTTAAAAATTTATCTTCCATTTGACCCAGTGATCCCAATTCTAGGAATATACCCTAAAAATGCAAGTTTTTAATGCAATAAAATTGTTTCTCAGCATTGTTTTATTTGCATTTCACAAATTGTGATATGGTGTGTTTTATTTGGCAATATTTTCTGATTACCTCTGTCATTTGCCTTTGAAAACAGGTTTATTTTAAAGTGTTTCCCCCCCCCCCAGAGAGTTGGGATTTTCCTGATGTTTTTTTCCGTTTTGAATTATATATTAATTTTATTGTAATCAGAGAAAATTGTTTGTATAACTTCTATTCTTTAAAATGTTTTGAGACCTGTTTGGTGGCCCAGCATATGGTATATCTTTGTGGATTTTCTATGTATACTTAAAAATTACCTATGTTCTGTCATTGGTTACTTGTGCTATCGTAAATGTCAATTCGATAAAGTTGGAGGTAAATGTGGTTTAAGTTTTATATCGGATCCAGTTCCATCTAGTTTATCTATCAATTACTAGAAGAAGACAGGTGGAATCTCCAACTATAACTGGGGATCTCCTTCGGCCCTGTCAGTTTTACTGCATGTGTTTTGGAGCTTTGTTCCTGTGCACCCCCACCATTAGGACTGTTAGCACCATTAGGACTGTTAGGTCTACTTGATGAATGGAACTTTTGTTATCATGAAATGTCCCTCTTTCCTACTGCTCATGTTCCTTGTCTTAAAGTCCACTTTGCCTAATGTTGGTATAGTTGCTCAGCATTATGCTCAGTATTATTATTAGTGTCTGCATTGTGTATCACTCAGTATCCTTTACCTACATAATGTTAAGAATCTTACAACAGTGTATTTCTGGTTTCTCCCAGGCATCATACTGTTGTTATAATACAATTTACTTCTACATGTTATTACTTTTATATTTAAACAATTCCCTTAAAAAATTAAAATGAAGAAAAACTTTTTTTCACTACACAGATTGTTATTATTTAAACTGTTCTGAATTCTTTTAAAAATATATGTTTTATTGATTTTTATTTTAGAGAGAGAGACAGAAACATCGATGTGAGAGAGAAACATCCATTGGCTGCCTCCTGAACGCCCCCTACTGGGGATCAAGCCCGCAGCCTGGGTATTGCCCTGACCTGGAATCCAACTGGGGCCTCTCAGTGGATTGAGGATTCCAGGCCTGTTCCGAATTCTTTTGAGTAGATCTAAGTTTCTATATGGTATCATTTTCTTTTTGTCCAAAGAACTTCCTTTAATATTTCTTATAGTGAAGATACCCTCACAATAAATTCTTTTAGTTTTTGCTTATCTGAAAACATTTTAGGTTACTCTTTACTTTTCAAAGATATTTTCACTGGATACAGAATGTCAATTTTTTCATCCTTTAAAGATGTTTTATTTTTATTTTTATTTTGTATCATTGTTTGTAGCATGAGCTCTTCAGTCATTCTTTTTAAAAAAATGTATCTTTATCGTTGAGAGTATTACAAATGTCCCTCCTTTTTCCCCTACTGATCCCCTTTGCTCTGCTTCCGCCGCCCCTCCTTCATTGCACTATTGTCTGTGTCCATTGGTTATGCATATATGTGTATAAGTCCTTTGGTTTATCTCGTTCCGGACCCCCGCCCCCTTCCCTCTGAGGTTTGTCATTCTTACCTTTGTTTTTCTAAATGTAATGTGTCAGTTTTACTCATGGCTTCTTTTAAGTTTTTCTGTGTATCAGTTTGATTATGATGGGCTTTGGTGTGGGTTTCTTTGCTTTTATCTTGCTTCTTGAACTTTTTGACTGTGTGTGTTTATGGTTTTCATCAAATTTGAATAAAATTTCAGCCATTATTTCTGTGAACATTCTCTTCTGCCTTCCTCCTTTTTTCAGACTTCAGTTGCATTTATATTAGACTAATTGATGTTGTCCCTCATGTTATCGGGGCTCTGTTAATTGCTTTTCTGTCTTATCTCTTTGTGCTTAAGTTTGAGTGGCTTCTATTGCTTTGGCTTTTAGATCATACAGATCTTTTTTCTGTTGATGTTTAATCTGTTATTAATTTCATGCAGTAAATTTTTCATTTTAGATAGTGTATTTTTCAGGTTACATTTGGGTTCCTTTCTATTTCTCCAATGTCTTCCCTCATCATTTTTATGTTCTTGTAAATATATACAGGTACTCTGAAGTGCTTGTCTGTGGATTTCCTGATCTATTTACTATCTATCTACTATCTGGATCTACTTTTATTGGCAAAGAGGTCTTTGTGCATGAAATATCTCTACAATTTGCAAAAAACCTTCCTGTATCTCTTAGTTGGTAATAAATTTGGCATGAAGTAGCAGAATAATGGGCTAGGAATAACTTAAATAAATAGAGGTTTTTATATCTCATAAAATACCTGGAGGTAAGCAATTGCTAGCTCTAATTTAACAGCTCAATACTGTAAACATTATTATTTTTTTAGTTGTTTTGCTCATGTTTATAACCTCACTGTTTCAAGAAAACCAAAAACATACAGATATCACAATTATATTTGAAGGAGCAAAAACATCATGCCTCTCAACTCTGTGTCCCCCCCCCCCCCCCGAAAGCTGTAGTTTCCTGGAAATTCAGCCCAGTGGCTTTCCATGTCATTAGCCAGAAATGGGTCACATGACCTTCTATGGAATAAACACTTGTCAAGTGGAACAAAATGACCATTACTGGTTAGAACAATGATATGTCTTCTTGGACTCCAAAGCTAACTGGGGCTCTGATGGAGAAATGGGTGGTGGCGAAGAGACGAGTTATGTTTTTCATACTCTGTAGTGACAAAATATCAAGTTCACTATCAGAATGGCATTTAATCTTAATCTGATAGGGAACTTGATTAGAGAGAGAAAAGTCAAGAGTACTGTGTGTAATCCACTGTAATCTAGCACAATCTAGACCTCAGACAAGTAGAGGTCAAAGCAATTTGTAAGCCTTCTGTGAACTGTTAGGTTCTGTAGTATGTAATGCACAGTGAGGTAGCTGAGTTGCTGAGTTTTGCACCAGATGAAGTGTCTGGTGACACACAAGGGTAGGGAGAGTCACAGTAACTGAAAAAAAAAAAAAGAGACTGGTGATCTGTTGTCTCTTGAAAGCTTTCATTGTGAGCTGTGTGCCCTTGAAGAACTCTTTTAACCCCTATTAAGCTTAAATTTTTTTCATCAAAAACTAGAACTAACTAGCTTTTGTAGGGATTTAGGAGAGATACTGTGTCTAGCTAACTGTAGCAGTTCTCAAAGATTTAGGTATCAGGGCCACTTTATAGCCTTAAAAATTACTGAGGACTCCAAAGAGCATTTGTTTACATTTGTTATAGCTTTTGAACTTGATTATATTAAAAAAAACTTTGAGAATTAAAAAAGGACCTTTATTCATTCATTAAAAATAACAATAAAAATGTATTGCATGTTTAACTCAATAACATTAGAATAAAAACAAAACTATGTATCCAAAACAAAGTATTGGACCGAAAAGGGTGGCATTGCTTTACATTTCTGCAAATCTTTTCTGGTTTAGTAGACGACAGCAAGATTTTTTCTCTGTTTCTGCATCTAATCACATGTCAGGCGGGTTCTGGAAAACCCCATTACCGACTTGTGAGAGCCAAAGGAGTAAAGAACGCTTTCGCATTATTATGAAACCAGTTTTGATCTCACAGACTCTGCGGAAAGTATTTCCAGGGGTTCCTGGACTAATATGAGAAACTCTTAGTTAAGAAAACAGGCTCTTCCTCTCCTGAATAAACATGAGCAAGCGATGAAAGCCATTTGTGCCTCAGTTTTCTTATCTGTAACATAATGCTTTCTATTTCATTAGACTGCTCTGATGATTACACCTGTTCTCATAGAATCCTGTAGGCAATTTAGTAAATGCTCAATGCCAGTTACTATTACTCCTTAGCGAATGCACAGCAAACAGTTTTCATTTCTCTTGTCCTTTGGACAGAAAAGACCTTTGAAACATTTTGTTTGGGAAGTGAAGGAGGTGCCCTGGCTGGTTTGGCTCAGCGGTTAGAGCATCGGCCCGCGGACCAGTGAGTCCCGGGTTCAGTTCCTGATAAGGGCACGTACCTCGGTTGCAGTTTGTCCCGGGCTGTGGTTGGGGTCGTGTGGATGGCAACCAACCGATGTGTCTCTCTCACATTGATGTTTCTCTCTCTCTTCCTTCCTCTCTTCCTTCCTCTCTTCCTCCCGCTCTAGCTGAAGATAAATGCAAAAATGTCTTCCGGTGAGGAAAAAAAAAGAAGTTGGGTGTTATGGATGACACTGTAGTTTTTTTTTTTTTTTTTTTTAATGAGAGAAGTGAAGGAGGAAACCTGTAGATTTATCCAAACCCACCCACAATTTGGATAAACAAGGACCTCTTGAGGAGTAATAATGATGCATGCTATCCACATAATATTAGAAATCATTTCCAAAGCTATCATCTTACTTATTTCTTGCAACAAACTGTGATATGGGTGAAGCATATTTATTGTCCCCATTTTGTACCAGGTGACTGAGGCGCCCTGGTGAACTGACTTGGCCAGTCAGAAATCTCCACGGGAACCTTGACCTCCTGGCTCCCCGTCCGGAGCCTCCGGAGCCCCTCCCTGCCAAGCAGTTCTGCGCTTCTGCGCATCTCGTGCATCTCATGCATCACTCGCATCATGTGCATCACTCGCATCTCATGCATCTCGCGCTTCTGTGCATCTTGTGCATTGCTCGCACCTGCTTCTGGGAGGCAGGTGTGACTGCATCAGCTTTTGAAATTCGTTGTTTTTATTCAGGACGTAAAATTCACTGAATACACAAATGGACTCGCACGTCTTTATATCATTTTGGAAATAGAAAGTGCTGGGTAAGTGTTATCATCCGCAAGCTAGTAATCTGATTTATAAAATAAAAAAAGCAGTAACTCTGCAGAACTAACTCTAAGAAAATGAGATCTGCAAAGGAGGCGGTGACCATCAACTTTGGGGCAGAAGACCTCAGGCTGCTTCAGATTTTGGTTCAGGAAGTTGCTTCAGGCTGAGGGGAGAGCGCCTGCCTGAGCCATTAACACATTCCCCAGCTGACCTCTCTGACCAAGAGTCCGGGAAGGATGTGCAAACTCGATACATTAGCAGAGGAGACAGTGCGCCCACAGCGATTCCTGGGAGAATCTTGTAGGCAGGAAACTAGGGGAGAAAGAGATGCTAATTAAACTTTAAAGGCTTCTTGGAAAGCCTGGTGCTCGGCACTGTTAATAGTCATAGAGGTAGTAACGCTGACAGTGCCTCCATGGTCCGAGCAGGAGCTGTGTGGACGAGGTGGGGGATGCCATGGTCCTGGTGCTTCTTCATGACTACTGACGTCCTGTGCTGCTCCTCTCGCAGAAACATCCCCTGGTTTGACTGAATGGGGAGGAGAGGGCTTCCGAGCAGGAGGTCCTAGCGCTGGGTCATTCCAGCTTTTGTTCAAGCATTTTTATCCATCTGATACAGAGGACAGAGAGTTTCTGTGTGGTGGTGGAGGTTGGGGGTGGGGGGAGTGTTAGGAGGATGATGGAATGGTTGCATCTGGGGGGAAATGGCATAACCTTTCTTCGGACTCTTGTATATTATGTTCTATTATATTACTTTCTATGACTCAGTAGACTCCTGTGTGGTTTAATATAAAAAAATATATAACATATTGCCACATTTTGCAATAACATAAATGGTTCAGGGAGATGCACTGTGCTCTCATTGGGGTTTAATAGGGTCCGGCACATGGAGGGGTTCTCTTTGGCAATTTCCTCGTGTTCATGTCAGTTAGAACTACCATCACTGGTTTTCCAGGGATCTGCAACTCTCATGCTATTTTTTTTTTTTAACTCAGTAACTTGGCAATCGACTCAATTTTAAACCTTTTAGCTCTGTAGTAAATGCTAGTATCCATAAAATGATGAATTCCAAGTCATGTTATTACATTTCTTGTGTTGGTTAAAATGAACACAAAACATTAAGACTGGAGGTTCCAACCATGCACCTGTGTTGTGTAGAAAATGCTTCATTCCTGAATTTGAGAAACAAATTAGTGGCTCTTAGACTTCATCAGACATGGGAATCAAAGGAGCTTGTAAAATGCATTTTCCTGGGCCCCTGACTTCAGAAAGCCTCCTTCAGTAGCCTTAGGAGGGCCCAGAAATAGGCACTTTTTTGTACAGCTACACCCAATGATTGTGGGGCAGGTGGATTCTGGGAAAAATGTAAAGAACACCGACCTAGGGGAAAAGATGGACTATTTGTCTTTCAAATGATCTTCCATATATCTCTCCTCTTCCAGCCAGGTTTTTAACAGTAGCTAAATAGTCAACAATTGAACAAAAAGCAGCATAATTAACATTTTAAAACAATTTGCAAATACCAAACACTATGCTAATGAGGACATGTTACCTCATTTCATACACAAAGCACTCTTAGATGGTAAATACTATTATTTAACCCATCGTATAGATGAGAAAACTGAGGTTCAGAGAGGTTCCCAATGTCTCACCGTTAGTGAGAGGTGGTGTGAAACACCAGCCCAAATGCACTCACCTGTGTACCTCCAGGATTCTTGTTTCTCCATTTCATGGGTGAGACAGACCACATGCTTTAGAGTCCTGGGCACCTGACGATAAAGGTGACCTGTGATAATCAAATTGTGAGTCTAGAGCAGGAGTTAGCGAACTTTCTCTAAAGGGCTGGATAGTCCATCTTGTCAGCTGTGCTGGCCATTCAGTCTCTGCTGCACCTGCTCAGCTCAGCCCAGACAACATGGAGATACAGGAACATAGCTGTGTCAGAAAACTTTATTTACCAAAACAATGCTTTTCCAGTCTTGGATCTAAACACAGCAGGGCTCTGAAGTTTCCAGGCATTTGGGTTTTGGGGGAAATGGAAGCCGGGGGCCAATACCCCTGAGTTCAGGATTCCCTCCTTGAGATCAGCACTTTGGTCCTGCTATGCCCACCTTCCCTCCGGGCGTTCTGTGCGGGCTTGGTTTGTCCTCAGTCGCCTTCACTGATCCACAGCCCAGCGCACATCTCACCTGCTCCCGTTGTCCTGGAACTTCACCCTCCACACATAAGCACCTTAGAGGTGTTCCAAAAGCTAGTGTGACATGGCTTTTCCCAATGAACACCCTTCAGCAGCTTCCCATCATCTGTAGGATGAAGTCGGAGCTCCTTACCCAACATCCGCAAGCTTCCACTGCCCCCCCCCCCCCCCGGCTCCCACCTTGACCTGCTGCCCCAGGAACGAACCGCTTTCAGCACCCAGCATATTTATGCTGTGAGTTCTTCCCCTGGATAAATCTGACTTGCAAGACTTTTCTCCTTTACTTACTGTCTTTATGGGTCTCCATTTACTTATTGCTTATTTTCTCAAAAACCCCCATTTTTGCTTATGGTGGACAAAATTATTTTATCGTTTCATAGTAAGCTCAGTTGGTTCTGGGTTTAAACATGGCTGCTTCAGAATGCCAAGTTGGTTGATTTCGGACTCTTCCTCCTATGCTGTTCTCCGGGGTAATGGAGGTTGCCAGGGTAATGGTGTTTCTCCTCAGCATTGTGGGAGGGCTTCTGCTGAACCCTGTGTCTCATTGCTTTCTGGTGCTTGTCTCCTTCTTTTGCAGGCTCCATCTGCTACCGTCTGTGATCCTGCTCTTGATTTGGGTCCCAGGGTCTACACATGACCTGTCTTTCCCCTCTTACAGTTGGTCGATCTTTAGAGCAGGAAAGTGGTTGTCATTACCTGTCCTTCCTTACTCTTTGGGTTATAGCAAAACGTCTGTGCTCTGTGATATTCTTCTGTTTTTTTTTTTTTCTAGAGAAGAAAAGACACACTTTGGAAATTCCCTCAAACACAATCAGCCAAACAAATCCTGGAAGGGTGGCTTTTCAAGTCTAAAAATTTGACTTCTTGTCTTCAACTCTGTCTCTTCTCCATAAGGCTCATGCATATCGAAGGCTCTTGCTCGTGGCTAGGATCTCTCAAAGTATTAAAGCTCAGCATTTACTATGTCACCTCTTCTATGGAGCCTTCCCTTATCTCCCTAGTTGCGGGTAGGTACCCTTCTTCTGTGCTCCCATAATGCCTTGTGCATATTCCTATCATAGCAGCACTGTATTCTATGACAATGTCCACTTACCATCTTCCAAGCAATGTAGACAAAGGGGATGCTTTTTAATGCTGTGTATATCCAGGGCTTCATAAAGTGCCCTCTATGAATAAAAATATATATTTTTTGTTGATGGAATAACCTTTTCAGCTTCCCTTCCTGTTCACCTTAATGGTCATCTCTTTAGGATCTACACATTGATACTGTTTCCAAGGCTGTGTTTTATCTTTCCAACTAATCATCAAGTCCTTGAGGTCACTGGGGATATTATATAACTTTATTATTCTTTTATTCTTCTACAGTATTCTGTACAGAACTAGGTATACATAAAGATTTCAGTTGATGGCTCAAATGACTTCCCTCGTTTTTGAAGAAAACAAGTCCATGCAATTACAGTAACATTGTGATTTGGCTCTTCGGGTAGGTCATGTTGATGACTCATCATCTACCCTTACTGGTATTTTAGTGATTAGATATTTGTCACATCTCTCAGACTTCTGACCGCATTTATTTTAAGCTCCTGTGCTCTGCACCCCCAACAGCAGTTTGTGCTGGAGGGAAATTTAATAAGCATCGGCTGTTTTCCACCAAATGAGCTCTCCAGCCTTCCCTGGTCTGCCCCTGTGAACTCACCTAAATTACAGAGGACGTGCCATGCATTTCACAATATGTACCCTGCACATCCTATTTGCTCACGGAAATACAGTGTTAAGAAATTATTCTAATTAGCTGAGGAAGATCAAGCTATTACTTTCTTTATTTGGAAACTAGTTTACTCATCTGAAAGAAGAGGGAAGACAGTGTGAACTCTGAGTCCTCTCCATGTTCTGTAAGACTGACTTCAAATCCAGGCACTTGCAGAAGGGGGTGGGCACCAAGTGTGGACAATAGAATGTGCTGCCTCAGTGAGCCAACTGCGCTACTCTGCAGACCAGCTCGGAGTCCAGTGTTGCCAGAGCGCCAACATAGGGGCGAAGCTAAGAGTTCAAGGGCAGTAACACTTAGTGTTCACTCGATGCTGCCCACTTCCACATAGGAACCCTTGCAACAAGCCTAAGAGAGAGAGAGTTTTAAAAATTACTTTTATCATCATTATTTAGAAAACAAGGAAACAGGTATTCCTTGAGGTCAAATAATGTGCACAGTCCCAGAGCCAGAATCTGGAGGACCCGGGATTGGAGCCCTCACTGAACACTGAATTTGTGGCTCTCTCCCCTGCTCTGAGAAATTCCCAGCCCTGGTGACAGCCCTCTGTCTTTATTTAAACAACAGAGTGATTTTAGTGCGTGTCATTAGAAGCGGCTGGGAGCATCATTAACACTTTGGGCCACAAGAGTACCATTTAGGGCAATGAAGCGGATATCTTTTCAGACAAATAATTTATTTGTACCAAAGTTTTCCACTTGAGCACCCAACGTGAATTGCGCTGATGTATTATTTTATACTAATGAGGTGGTTGGAACTTGGTGTGTTGCGTTCATAAAATTTCCGACTAGCTTTTGGACCTATCGTTATTTTCTGGTGGATTTCAACTAAAATGTAACCGACGTGATGCTTATTCATGTGCACATTTTCTCTCGTGGAAGATAGTTGGATGAATTATTAACTGTCCACTGCTTATGTTCTTTTTTTTCAAAGGCCATTTAAAATGCCTTTTAAAGGAAAAGAATGTGTTGATTGTGACGCCAAGAGTAAATGAATTTGAACCATAAACAAGTTTGGAATTTAGGGTAAAGCAGGGAGCTCAAGAGGCTCCAGTCTGCTTCCAACTTTGGCAAATGCTTTCTTTAACCTCCAAGGCAGTTCTACAGGAGCAATCCAGGGAGATAACAGGACTCTAATAGAAATTGTCAAAAAAATTGAAAAGAAAACAACAAAGCTTCTTCTGAGATCCAGAGCTTGAGAGGTCCCTAACTCCAAACAACTGAGGCATAAAACTCCAGAAAGCTTCTAACAGCTTCAATCTGCTGGCATATCTGTCCTTTGATAGCATGTCAAGCCCAGGCCGAGAAGAGGGTGTCAAAGGGCTTCAGTACACTAATTCCAAGATTGCTTTTGCTGCAGGACCTGACTGGCATTCAAAAAAGAATCAGTAGGGCAAGGAAGAGAGCAGGAAAAAAGAAAGAAAAGAGGAAGAATGAGAGAGAGAGAGAGAGAGAGAGAGAGAGATACAGAGATAAAGGGAGGGAGAGAGAGATACAGAGATAAAAGGAGGGAGAGAGAGATACAGAGATAAAGGGAGGGAGAGATGGGGGAAGGGAGGGAGAGAGAGAGAAGAGAGGCGACTAAAGAGAGAAGAGAGGGAGTGAGGCCAGGTGAGCTGTGTTTAGAAACCAAAGACTTGGATTTGCATGCTGGTTTTGCTGTTAACATCTTATAAGATTTCTAGCAGGTCACTTGAACCAGTCTGAATCTTAATTTCCTTATATGTATGAAAGAGATATGGATTTCAGACTTTAGGGAGTAGAATGAATGGAGGTGGTGAGTGTGAGCAATTCCTCAGAGGTCAAGGGCGATGCAAATGCAGAGATGAGCTCTTACTCACCTAACGGTAGGCTCATCACCACCTGTACCCATCCCTCCCCTAAGCCGTCCTGGGGTGCTCCTCTGATCACAGGACATCTTTCCAAGTCTGCTTTAGCTCTCATGCTTAGATCTCATCTCCCGCTGGCTTCACGCCATTGTTTCTTTCTGCATTTCTTCAATTTGTTGTTATATTTTGGATCCTTCTTGGGAGACTTCAAATATCAAGTGTGCTTCTAATTGCCCTCTAGGCATCACCCAACTTTCTTTTCCATTTCATATTCATGATTCTTGAAAGATACATATACAGTGCGGCCAGTGTGGCTCAGTGGTTGAGCGTCAACCCATGAACCAATAGGTCGCTGGTTCAATTCCTGGTCAGGGCACATGCCCAGATTGAGGGCCCGATCCCCAGTGGGGGGCACGCAGGAGGTGGCCAATTGATGTTCTCTCTCATCAATGTTTCTCTCTCTCTTTCTCACTTCCTCTATCTCTAAAATCAATAAAGGAAAAAAAATAAAAGAAAGATACATATACACAAGCTGCCTTCATTTATTTGTCAGATTTCTTCTCAATCCATTCTAACACGTGTGCATCACGTCCCACCCCTCATACTCCCCACATGATTGCCTTTCCCATGTTCTCCCAGTGGTCTCCATAGTGTAGAATCCAAAACACAGTTTGTTGGAGCTTCTGTGACTTCAGACTCCCCACGTGTTCTTACTAGCTCTTTAGAATTTCCCTCTGAATCTTTTTTTGATGGCCCATTCTCATCCTCCCCATCTTTGTATATGGATGATCTCTGGTAGTAGTCCCAAGCCCCCATCCCCCATTTTTTCTGTCCACACTCTCCACCTCCCCAGGCATTAGAGACCTTCTATATACCCAAGACTCCCCAATTCACATGTCTTCCAGCCCCTCTCTTGTCTGGGATCACATTTCAAAGCTGTCTCAGTAGCTCTCCTTGAACACCTCCTGGGCATCTAAACCTGGACATGTTCAAAACGAAGCCCAGATATGCTTCCTTCCTAGGCTTTGCCAGCTCAGTAAATGACCCTTTGCTTAAGTCTGCAACTTGGAGGTTATTCTTGTACCTCTTCTTCCTTGATCACATTACATTTAATACAAAGTCCTATTAATTCATCTTCCAAAACACTTTTGAGTTGGCCCACTTCTACTGATCTACTGATGTTACTCGAGTCCACATCATCACCATTTCTCACCTGGGCTAGGGTGCTGATTTCCAAGCTGGTCTTCCCACTTCCCCTCTGTTGTCCTTGATTCTGTTCTCCACATAGCAACGAGTGAAAGGAGACGTGGTCATACCATTTCCCAATTTTACACCTTGTTTATCCAACATTTTATCACTATCTGCAAGAACCTACATGATATGACCTTCTCCCCCCCACTTCTCTCTCTTTCGAGCTCTCTGTCCAATTATTATTGACCTTCTTATTCACCACTAACAACTTTTACTCTTGACCAACTTTTCAAATATATTTGCATATCAAATAGTCTTGGAAGGTACAGTGTCTTCTTCCCGAGGCCAGGGCAGAGTTGTTTCTTGACCAATATCATAAAGATCACGTCTTTCTCTGAGACAAAGGTTGGGCAGGTTGGCCAGTGGCCTCATTAGAAGACTGTGGTTTCTAAGCTCAGGTTCCTCAACCGTGACACAGGTCCACAGTATACACAGCATCCATGTGGGCCCACCCGTGTCTTCCCTGTGGGATGTGGGAGAGCTAGGGTGTCTGAAGCACACACAAATCTCCTGCCCCTCGAAGTGTTGTGAGTCATAGCGTCCTTTGCTTCTGAGCGGGAGTCTCATATCTCCTGCATCATCCATGTGGGGCAGCGTGACTTATAAACTGATAAGCAGGGAAAAAATCTCAGACTCTTCACAGTTCTTGACAATAATATTCATTCCTACTTTATAATGTTGTTATGAGGAATTAAATGGAAGAATGCCCTATATTTGTCATTACACCCTCCATTTAGGCATTTGCTCACTCATTCACTCGCCAGCTTTAGATTTTTTCTTCAATGTTACCTGCTCCGTGAGATCCATCTGGCTTCCCCTAATTAAAATGACAGCTTCTCCCTATATCACTCAGGCTTCAACCAGAGAAACATTAGGAGTAGAAACTATATATTAAAAGATTTTTTTTGCAAGGAATTGGCTTATGCAATGTTGGGGGCTGGCAAGGCAAGTCTGAAATCCATAGGGCGGGCCATCAGAAAGGGCAGACTGGAACTCTCATCTGAGAATTTCTTCTCCCTTGGACCTGCTCTTTCAACTGATTGGATCAGGCCCATCTGGACTAGCAAGGACAATCTCCTTTAATGAAAGGCAACTGATTACGAATTCTAATCACATCTACAAAATAGCTTCCTGGAAACATCTAGATTACTGCTGATGGAATAATAGAAACCACACTCTAGACAAGTGGACACGTCAAAGGACAATCATACCTCAAATACTCCTATTCCTTGTTCCTGTTTTATTTTTGTCACAGCATCTATTAGCATCTAATTCACTATTTCATTTATTCTGCCGATTGGCTTTCTCCCCTCTCCCGCTTCAGAAATGTAAACTTCACAAGGAGAGGGAATTTTGAGTGTTTTCTGTGTGTTCTCTGCACTTGGTGCTTGGCCCAGAGCAGGAGACGGCCAACGAACACTTGTGGAATGATTGAAGGAATGAAGGTGAAGTGCTTTGACCAGGGCTTCACACATGGGAAGGGTGCACTAATGCTCTCTAAAAACAAATTCTGTGTCTACAAACAGTTTTTGAAGTGTATTCCGTTCATTGCAAATAAATGAGCTTTTTAAAATAAAAAAATAGCCCTCGCCGGTTTGGCTCAGCGGTTAGAGCGTCGGCCTGCGGTCCTGAGAGACCCGGGTTTGGTTCCCGCTAAGGGCGCGTACCTCGGTTGCAGTTTGTCCCCGGCCCTGGTCGGTTGTGCGGGTGGCAGCCACTCGATGTGTCCCTTTCACGTCGATGTTTCTCTCTCTCTCTCTCTCTCTCTCTCTCTCTCTCTCTCTCTCTCTCTCTCTCTCCCTCCCGCTCTACCTGAACAAAAAATGGAAAAATGTCCTCTGGTGAGGATAAAAAAAAAATAATAAAAAAATAAAATAAAAAAATAAAAAGCCACCTATTGAAATAATAAATGTGCACGTAGAACCGATACACATGATTCGCATTAATGGGTCCCCGCATTTTTTCACACTTTCGTTCTTTGATCTCAGACACCTTCTCAGAGGCACTGTCTCCGTCCCCAGCAGAGGCCCGCGGGATCCACCCTTCCCGCCGCAGCCTCCAGCCTCGCTGGAGGTCCTCTCAGCGCACCAGTGCTTCCTCCGCCTGGGATCCGAGGTCCCTCTGCGCTCTCTGCGGCCAGCTGTCCGCTGCGTCGTGAATGCTTCCCGAAGCCTTGTAGTCACCTGGCTTATTTCTAGTCTTCTTGTAGCCCTCAGTCTAGCTGCTGACTGCGGTTCAAAGTTCTTTCGGACCCCCAGGACTGAGTCTCATGCTTGTTCCTTCCCCGTGCTCCGCCCTCAGCGCGGTTCTAACGCGAGCCGACTCCACCATTCCGTTATGGTCCACTGTCTCCCGCGTGCCCTGGCAACAGCGGTGCGGACGAGGTGCTGCGGCCCAGCTCTGCAGCTCCAGGGCACAGCTGGCGTAGAGGGAGGCCACAGAAGTACATTTGGGCCAAATAGGTACTGTTGAATGAGGGTGCCCAGACGGCACGTGAGCAGCTACTTTTCCCAGCATTATCCAAGGATGGTGCTTCTCCACCCTTATTGTGCATGAGAATCACCCTGGGAGAGTTTCAAAAATATACTGCCTGGGCCCGAGCCCCAGAAATCCCAGTCGAGCTAAGCTGCTGTTAGCCTTTCGATAAGTTTGCTTTGCAGCCAGGGCCGAGAACCGCAAGCTTAGGGATAACTCTTGGCAAAGTTTCTGGTTTATTGCTCCACATCTGGCCAGGGAAGCAGGGATGCCCTTTCCGCTCTCATTTGAGAGCAGCTTGTACCCCTGAGCCGCTCTGTACCTGAAGATTTTGCTCCTATTCAGGCACTACTTGGAGTTAATGGTGCACCTGTGTTTCTAGCCTTGCGCAGCCTGGCGATGGATTTGCAGTTTTACTGCATTTTCATCGTTTACTGAAAATAATGTGTTATGTGATCTGGGCAGAGGCTGCAAAGATAATAAAAATGACCCAGAACTCATTATTCAAACTCACATTGTTCTTTAGGAGTGAGGAGGGAGGCGTAGGTGTAAATTGCGAGGGTCTGAGATCCACCTGCCAGGGTTCCTGCATTTCTTTCTTTCTAACTATTTCCCTCTCCATGCTGGTTAAGAGAGAAGACTCTGATGCCAGATGCCCTTGTTCACGTCCCAACTCAGGCACTTAATGACTCAGTAGCCTTGGAACCTCTCTGTGCCTCGGTTTCCTCAGCTGTTACACAGGGAACCACACGAGATCCAGAGGGTTAAATTCGATGATGTGTTTATACCTGGCACGGAGAAGGGGCCCAACGTCAAAGCTGTTACCACTGCGGGTGCCCGTGCCTTCCCCTTCGCCCCGGGCCCCTGCCTCAGAGGGACCCTGCATCGCCCCTCCTCTGTGCAGTTGCCATAGCTTCCTGGCGGGGTTCCCCGGCTCCCCCTGCCTCAGCGCCATCTGGGACATGCTGCCCTGTCACCCCCAGGTGCACTACTTTCACACACTGTTTACCTGTTCAGTCATCCTCAGTGGCTCCCTGTTGCTTGTTACACCAGCTCCAACTTCTCTGGTCTCTCTCCGTCTCCTCAGACGCAGAGCTGCCCAGGCCCTAGCTGGCTGAGGCTGCTTACTGCCATGTAGGACACCCACTCCGCCCTCGCTCCCCCCACTTAACCCGTGTCTGCCCCGCTTTCCCCCCACATGCTTTCCTCTCTCCAGTCTCCATACCTTCGTCAGTGCTGCCCGCCGACCGCGGACACTGGTCTCTTCTCCTGTGTAATGACGTAAATCTCAACTTGACCAGCCTGGTCTTGTCTTCTCGTTAGCTTCATCTTTTGGCGACGTTCAGCCTACAACACTGACTTTTCTATGAACTCCACACCTGTGTAGGGGTCTGTTCATCTGTGCACAAAGCAATCCCCCATTCTCAGGGTTAGCCCTCAACGGTTGTGATCTTACTGGGTCACACCCAATGAGGTCCCTCTTTATCGATCAGGGTGGGGTCCCTGTGTCCCTGGAGTTCCTGAGGATTCAGCTCCTTCCTTGGTGGGAATCTCCCATCTCCCAGGGCTTTGGGTTCTCACCGGATTCTCTGCACGATCGGAGGTGAAGACGGGAGGTCGCGTAGGGACGGGGCTGGAATGAGGTATGCACCCCTCATCCGTGTTTCCTTGTCCAAACTCAGTATCACAGGCCCCCCCCAATGGTGACGGAGGCAGGGGGATGTAGCCTGCCTTTGTGTGCAGCCTCGCCTCTGGCAAAGTCGCCACAGCTCGCTTTAGCAGTTGACATTTCTAGTTGCTTTGCAAATTAATGTCTGTCCTTTAGAATGTGGGTCTTTAGGGTGCTGCTCTGGTCCGATGTGTACCCCCCCAGTCCATATTGAAGGCCTAATGCCCAGTGTGATGGTATTAGGAGGTGCTTGGGACGTAAAGGTGGAGCCCTCATGAACAGGGTTAGTGATGTTTTATTTATTTTAATTTTGTTTCTTTATTGCTTTTAGAGAGAGTGGAAGGGAGAGGGAGAGAGAGATAGAAACATCAATGAGAGAGAACACTGATTGGCTGCCTCCTGCATGCCTTCCACTGGGGATTTGGCCCACAACCTGGGCATGTGCCCTGACCGGGAATCCAACAGGCGACCTCTTGGTGCAGGGGTCGGTGCTCAACCACTGAGCCACACCAGCCGGGCAAGGGTTAGTGATGTTTTAAAAGAGACCTTCCAGAGCTTCCTAGATCCTTCTACCATGTGAGGACCCCACACTCCAGAACTGTAGGAAACACACATTTGTTGATTATAAGCCATCCAGTTTCTGGTATTTGGTTACTGTAGCCCAACCCTCTAAGACAGAGGTTTCTTAAAACGCAGAATTCACTGATACAGTCTTTACAGGGCAGCACTGGCAAAAATGAGACGTGATCAGCTTTTCTTTGCTTGGTTTCCATAGTGACCTTGGTGGGCACACTCCGAGGACACAGAGGTGCAGCCTAGCCACAACAGAAAGTCCCTTCGACATGAGAGAGGGTGTCGCGAGGGAAGTGAGAGATGGATACAATGAGTAAAGAACTTTACCTTTTATCAAGCTCTGGCTACTGGGATCTTTTCCAAACCTATTTACTGAAAAGAGTACGAGTTATTTCCGTATGTGTCTTTCTCTTCTGGCTCGTTGGAGAACACGTTATGGGGAGTTTTGTGGGTTGAATTTTATCTCCCCATAACCACTAATATCTGCGACTATGACTTCATTTGGAAATAGGGTCTTTGTGGACCTATCTGCATTCAGATGAGGCCATACTGGAGTCGGGAGGGCCGTAACCCAGTGCCCAGTGTCTTTATAAGAGGAGAAGCTTGGACCCACACATACAGAGGAGAACACGGTGTGAGGACACAGACACAAGAGAAAGACGGCCCCATGAAGATGGTGGCAGAGACTGGTGTGATGTAACCACAAGCCAAAGAACGCCAGGGTTTGCCAGTAACAGCAGCCGTGGAAGAGACAAGAAGGACCCCCCTCGAAACTGCAGAGGCAGCGCGACCCTCCAACACCGTGATTTCAGATTTCGCACCTCCAAACGGTGAGCATACGCCTCTGTTGTTTTAAGCCCCTGCCCCAGTTTGTGGACTTTGTTCAGGCGACCCCAGGAAATGGGTGCGAGGAAGCTGTGTAGGTTTTACTTGTCCTCCCAGGCCCTGCCCAGTGCCAGCTTGTGGTCCTCTGCCCAGTGCCAGCTTGTGGTCCTCTGCCCAGTGCCAGCTTGTGGTCCTCTGAGATGTTGTCTGAAGAGCGAAGAGACCGTTCCTTAGGGGCAGGGGTTACTCTTTCTTGCTTTTAAATTTTCTTTGCAAAGACCAGGGGAGTATTTGGCACCGAGAACGAGGTTAATCCTGAGAAGTTTCCCTCGATTGCTGATTGAGGTGAGCTGGGACTCGGAAGGAAGGACTTTACAATACTTAAGGGCGCTACTGTTAACCTCTTCCCTTGGGGTGCCCACAGGTCTGAGACCGGCTCTTCTAGGATCCCCGAGGGACTGTGGGGGTGTATTAATCATGCCCTTTTATTCCGTATTATTTCAACTATGAGGGCACCACTGACAAATGTAATACGTGCATTTATTCTGCGTTTTGATGCTTTGACATCTCGGGGCTTTGCTGACCCTGCAGGGACTGCCCCTCCCAGGGCTATCTTCCTAAAGATAGTTGGTCCGTGAGTGTGCTTTTCACATGCCAACCAGCCATCCACAGCCCATACCTCCAACCACCTCTCTACCAGGTAACTGTTCCCCTCCTCTAATTCCGCCAGGCCAGGTCCCAGACCACTAGGGACAGCTGTGTGCCCCGAACCCACGGAAATAACCCACACCGGCCAGTTTGCAGCTCGCTCAGCCTTACCAGTTCCTTCCATGGAAACCACCGTAGGGCCTTTGCCCACAGCCCCTCGCCCCCTGCTCCTGGCTGACTGGGGCGTGGGGTGAGACTGTAGACTTCCTCCTTCGAGACAGCCATTTTTCTGTCTACGTGTCTTACCATCGCCGATCAAAACAAATCTTGGTACTTATAAAACATGAGAGGTTTGGGGTGGGGCTTAGAATTCAGAAAGGATGGAGCCCGAAGGAAGGGGGGGTGTGGTGAGAGGGGGGCTGCTGAGACAGCCAGGGATCAAGTCCCAGAGGACACGGCAGGGGTGAGGGAAGATGCCAGGGGCCACCGGCCACCAGGCAGCTCCACAGACAGAGCCTGGGTGACGAGCCGGAGGCCTGACGAACCACTGTAGGCTCCATCTTGGTGCTCAGGAGGCAGACAGCGCCCTGTGCACATGGTTTGTGGCAGTAACAAGATGTGGGGGGTAAGAGGGGGGCTGAGGAGCCGGGCTCCTCTCCACAAGCAGGTTTTCCCCGAGATAACTCAGAGAGCATGTGGAGGCGGACAGTAGAATTTTGGCGAGGAAAACTGGCCAAGTCCCTTCAGAGCAACAGGAAGCCAGTTTGGGCTTCCTAAGCAGCTCTGGTGGCCGTATCTGTCAAAGGAGCATTTGCAGGGGACCCGGTGCTGCTAGGATGACAGCCAGCGTCCCAGGGCTCAGAGTCCACCCAACTGTGATGAAAGGACTGGCCTGATACCCTCAATCAATTCCCCTTTATCTCTTCTTTCCTGAGGGAGGATAATCTTCTGTTTTGCAGTCTCACCATCCAGCATGTAGCATCCATTGATTTTTGTAGTTGTTTCTGCCAATCAATATCGGTTCTGAAGAAGAATGACCTGTAAATCTGAAGTTCTGAACTTGAGAGGGGATTCAGACTCCTGAAAGTGATGACTTTTGTTGTTTTTTAAAGGGCCAGGTCCTCTAGGATATAGTACACAGGTGCTTTCTGAGCGATGCATAGTTATTCTGAGTTAATTTTTCTATTCCTTTTTTATCGTCTCCAAAATAAAATCCCCTTCTTGATTATCGTTTCATCAGATCACGTGGTGGCACAATCTTCCAGGCTTTTAAGAGAGGAATGTTACAGGCTTTTAAGAGAGGAAAAGAGCAGACATAACAGCGACAAAAGGTCAAATCATAGCATCTCAGGTTTGGAATAGTATTATTTAGGTGTTTGTGGCTCATAAAGCACTTTCTCGTTTATTATTTAGTTCCATCTTTACATAAAGTTATAGTTTTATGCATTAGGAATTTGAGCCTCCAAGAGGACTCTTCTCTTCCTCCTTCCCTCCTTTCCTTCTTTCCTTCCTTCTGCAAAGATCCACTAAGCATCCCCTCTGGGCACAGTGCTAGTTTAGGCACTGGGGATCCAGTGTGACCGAATGAGATATGTTCCCTGTTTCTTGCACTTACTAATATACAACTAGAAATGGACTTGAATCCAATTCTCCTCCGTCAGTGCAACAGGATGGGTTTCCAAGGCTGTGTGGAGTGGAGATTTGCCACTCACCCACTCTGTCATTCTGGGAAAATTCCTCAACTTCTTTGAGTCTCCGTGTATAATTCCATAAAATAAAGATAACGATTGTAGCTGCTGAGAAATTTAGAGATTGTGAAGTTAAACGCCTGGTCCACAGTAAGGACTCCCTATAGGACAGCTGTCCTGACTGTACACCAACAGCTAGAAGGTCAGGAAGTGGGGGAAATCTCTTTCTTCCCATTTGAGGAAGGGAGCAGAGAAAGTTCCTCAGAGAGGGTGGCCTTCACCTGGGCATTGAAAGACAAGTTCTTATTCTTGGGAAACTGTCTTTCCAGGCTGCTACGAGGTATGTGATCGAATCCTGCCTGACCAGTCCTATAGAATGACTTTACTTCCTCACCAGAGTTTGTTTCAAAAATTTTGAGTTTAAGTCAACATATCAATGTCTCAGCGAGAGTGGCAGGTAAGAAGATAAGCTGATCGACGTAATGCAGAAATGCAAATAAGTATGAAATTGGCCTCAGTGCTTCTGTAACCTCCTCTACAGAGACAACTCAAGAGGGTCTCTGAAGTGAAGCGGAGAGCGGGGTTTGAACCGTGTACGAGGGGAGCGCCTCAGCAACGTGCAGCAAACCCTCGGGGTGTACTCATTGATGGGTCAAGAAGAACCACTTCTTTGTTATGGGGTCTGTGGGTCTTAGGAGAGATTATGCTTGTAAAGCACGTAACATGTGCTGGGCTAACAGAGGTGAGCTGAAAAAATAAAATCAATGCACCACGACTGGTCTTTCTTGGCTCATTCACTTTGCTGATTGGCCTGGAGTGGGGGGAGGGGCCGTGCTCTGGCTTCGCTGTCCAGCCCGGGGGCTCCTTGCTCAGGGCTGTCATTGACCCTTCCAAGTTTCCATTATCTTCAATGTAAAAAAAAAAAAAAACATGTTGGCCCTACACTTGGGTTTTGGACTTTTCCTGGAGCCGAGTGGTGATCCTGGAAACCGCTTCAGGTATTTCCAATATTCCAGGATACCTACTGGGTATCTGATTAGGTACACAGCATAGAAAAATGATGCTTTTCTTATCATGCCGTTTCTTGGTTTAAAATCCTTTCTGGTCCTCCACTTCCCCTGGAGCCAAGGCAGTCCTTGCAATGTCCCACGCACCTCTCCGCCATCTCTCCTCAGCGTCTCCCTGGCTGGGTCCTCCTCAGCGTCTCCCTGGCTGGGTCCTCCTCAGCGTCTCCCTGGCTGGGTCCTCCTCAGCGTCTCCCTGGCTGGGTCCTCCGCAGCTCTGCTCCGTCCAGCTGCAGGGGGCGTGGCGGTTGCCCTGCGCTCCAGGACGCTCTGGTGTTCCAGCCTTAGAACCCTCACCCCTTGATGTCCATGTGGCTCCCTCCGATCTCCTTTAGGTGGTGCTTTCTCCATGAATCCTATCCTGACCCTGTCGTTTGAATTACAGCCCGCCTTCCCCACTCCCACCACCCCTTGATCCCCAGGGTGTCTCTTACCTTGCTTTCCTTCCTAATAGCACGCATCACCTTATAACATATGGTATGATTTACCTATTTATGATTTCTTTTGTAAGTTTATTTTGATTTTACTTTCTCACTAGAATTTATGGTATTTGAGGACCTGGATTTAAAAAAAAAAAAATTGTTCACTCTTATTCCAAGTACCCAGACAAAGCCTGGCACAGAGCAGACTCTCATCCGTACATAGTTGTTGAGGGGCCACGTACATTTGGCAGTGATTCTACTGACTCAGTACGAGCACAAAGTCTATAAACTCTTGAAAGAAATTCTCATTGGAAATGTGTATACTAAAAGAGAAACTCGTTATTACTTAATAAATACAGTTTGCTTAATAGAATAATATTTCAAATAGGACATAAGTGAATATTGCTGAAACCACAGACTCTTGGTGGTGAACGTGTGTTATGGGGAGTGTCCAGTGGAGGTCAGAGTTAATGCTTTCTGAGCTGAGCTCATGGCACTGAGAGATGAAGGCTCAGTATTGAACACAGTTCATAGTAGTTGCTCAGTAAGTCTCTGTGGATTTGCTTTGAATCAAGTGCAAGATAGAAATATTGTCTCGAATATTTTTTCTTTTCCTTCCTTCCTTTCTCTTTTATTATTATTTTATTTTACAATAACTCAGCACTTAAGAGGATATTTTTATTATATCATTAGGTTAGAGAAGCCAAGGAGACGGTATTAATACCCTGATTATCTCTCTCCACCAACTTGCTTCTTATCTCCATGGGGAAACTGGAAGCAATAATTAGAGAATTAAACCGCCCTTACTCACTCATGCAGTGCACACGATCACTTGCCACTCAATATTTTTTTTCCAGATGAAGGAGTTTAATTTATTTTGCTTTCTTCCCTTGGGACCCCGACTGCCTGACCTAGAGCAGCCTCTAGGTTTGGCTGAAAGGGGCCTCCGTTTCTATCTTCCCGTGGGCCTCACTCATCTCTGAACGGGTAAAGAAATGCACTAGAGCCCTTAATGAAATGGAGTCCTCACTGGTCTTGGGTAGCCATGATGTGGGAGCTCCCACGGGCGGTGGGGGGCTCTTGCTCATCCCTCAGGCACACCCATCTCTCTGGCCTCTCATTATTGTTGTTGATGACAAAGCTCTCTTCCGAGGTTGTGGATCTTAGTTTGACATGTGTCCAAGGAGGAGCAAAACTCGCTCCTTCATTCCCCAGGGTACACCCGAGGCTGGCAAGAATGGTCGGCAGGACTCCCAGACCACAGAAGGGAATTAATCCCGGATGGCAGCGAGCCCCTTGACATTTTGGTTTACGAGATGCCTGCTGCCTAATAGCAGCCCTGGGCTCCCCACGGGCTGTCTCCCTGCTTTGCTCCCATCCACACACTTTCTCGAGACAATTTCCTCCACCTTCTTTCAAGTAGGTTTAGATACATCAACATCTCAGCAAAAGAGACACAACTCCAGAGAAGATAGCCATTCTTTTCTCCTGGCCATCTACGCCGTACCTGACCAGGCGTGGTTTCCTGACTCTTCTTCGATGTCTAAACTGGGGAAGATGGGCTCTCTCTGGGGCGCTGGTGTTTTTCTTTGTTCGTGGGTGTCACATACCATCTAGCTCCCACGAGCAAGCCCTCCTGAACATAGTATGGCAAACCCAAGCTCCATACAAAGGCTATCTTTCTGTGCTTCAGGTTCTCATACGCAAAATGCAGATGTACTGGTACCATGAGGTTGTTCTGAGGACTAAAGGGAAAATCCACAGGCAAGTGTCAAGCATCTAGTGAATGCTACTGGAATTGTGGCTGGTATTGAGGAAGAGCTCTGAAAATATTTTACTCAGACGTTCAAAACGCAGTTAACTGCATGCTTCCCCTCCCTGGCTTCGCTCCCTGCATGAGGCAGCCTGACGCTCACACACCCTCCCTCGCTGGTGCCCGGGGAGTCTGGGGGGCAGCAGGTGCCTTTGTTCCTCAGACACACGCTTCCACGGGGCGGCTTTTCCTCTGGCCGCCAGCTGATGCCTTCCTCGGCTTTGGCAGGGGTCCAAGCCTTGCTGTTCCCTGGGTGGGGAGGCTGGGCACCGCTCTGTAAATTATGCATCGGCCCCATCAAGGTGGGGGAGCCTGTAGACCCATTTTGTCCACGGGGAGATAAATTATTTAGCAAAAGAAGTGAAGACGATTCGGAGGCGATGATGTGTAGCCCAGCTTTGGAAGAGCCCATCTTGGGAACGTGACTGACCCTGGCAGGCAGTGGACTCAGAACCAGGCAGAGCGGGGCATGTCTGTCTCTGTTCCCTGGATCCTCTGGGGTCCGCGCCTGGCCCATCTTCAGACAAGGTTCCATGTTCATAGTAATCATAGTTTAAAGTCTACGATTTCATCTAGTGCTTGCCTCAACTCTGCAGCTGGGAAGGTTAAAATACTATGGTCTAGTGAAACCAGCTGGGTCTGGACGGTCTTGGGTATGAGCTCTGCTTTATAAACTTCTCTGGACCCCAGGTTTCTCCTCTATGTATTAGGGGTAATAAAAGCAAGTTTGAATGTTTAATATCTCCGTTTGAATACACAATGGAAGGCACTTGGCAAAGACAGATTTTTTTTCATTATTGAATTTCAGAGAGAGAGGAAGGGAGAGAAGAGAGATAGAAACATGGATGAGAGAGAACATCAATTGGCCGCCTCCTGCATGCCCCCTACTAGGGCCCAGGCCCACAACCTGGGCATGTGCCCTGACCAGGCATCAAACCAGTGACCTCCTGGTGCATGGGTCAGTGCTCAACCACTGAGCCACACTGGCCGGGCAAGACAGGTTTCTTAATGTCCCTCTCCACCCCTGCACTGGGGCAGTCTTCTCGGTGGGAAATGGGCGCCCCTCCCCGCAGTCACTCAGAACTGACCCTGCAAGTCACATTTGATTCCCTTTCCTCCTGCCGTCCCCACAGTCAGTCAATTTACGAGTCCCGTCTGCTACCTCCAAAATGCAAACAGAATCGGATCATTCTCCCCCGCTCCTCTGCTGTTCCCACAACTGACCCTTCCGTTATGTCATTGCAAAGCCCCCCCCTTCTCCCTGCCTCACCTTCACTCCTCCAGGCCTATGTCACCCCACCAAGCAGTCGGGGGGCCTTTAAAACCAAGAGAAGGAAATACTGCTGTTTGCAACAGCACGGATGCACCTGGGAACGTTACGCTAAGTGAAATGAGCCAGTGATGGAAGGACAAAGCTGCTTGGTCCCACTTCTATGAGGCACCTAGGAAAGTCGGACTTTGAAGTGAAGGAGAGAAAGGTGATTGCTAGGGGCTTGGGGGTGGGGTGGCTCATGAGCAGGTGGACGTTTGGATCGTGAAAGATGATCAGTGTTGTACGCATTGTGCCTGTAGATAATACTGAACTGTGCACTTAACAATCAAATCAGAGGGTAGATCTCATGTTAACTGTTCTCACCACAATGAAAAGAAAACGAAATAAAAATAAATGAATTGATCCTGTTCATACCCTCTGACGGCCGCCCATTATTCTTAAAATAAAAGCCATGGCCTTTCTTTCACCTACAAACTCAGGTTCATCTTTCTCTCCTCAACAGCAACCACACTGGCCTTGGGATTCCAGAACATTCTCAATAAGTTTCTACCTGAGGGCTTTGGGCTTTTGCCTTGCGGGCTCCTTTGCCTGGCTGTGGCCTCTCCGGGCTTGGCCGGGTCCATTTCAACATCCGGATATCTGACTCCTTCTTGGGGTCCCCTCCCGCCCCCCTGAAGCTGCTTTATGTTCTTCCAGTCACTCATCCTGCTTTGATGACACTGAGCTGCCGCTGGTTCACTCGCTGCGCCCTCCCCTAGGAAGGGGGCTCCCTGAAGGACCAAACCGTTCCCCTTCATTTACCGCGGTGGTCCTAGGTGGGGTCATCCCATAAAATAAAGGACATCCTGTTAAACTTGAATTCCAGGTAAACAACAAATACCATTTTTGATATGAAAATATTTGCACAGGGCATACTTAATCTAGAAAAGAAAGTATCGAATTTTTATTGGCTAAATTCGGTGTCTCAGTCTCAGGGCTGATCCAACGCTGGCACCTCTGTGGGTGTTTTGTCAATTTTTGTTGAAAGGAAGGAATGGTGCGTGAGTGGAAAAGTGGTCAGAAAAGAAACTGCAGACTGAATTTCTCGTGTCCTTCAGCTTCGGTTTATCTAGGGCAATGTGACCTATGACAGGTGTTGAGTGAAAGTACGCTCAGTAAATGGGAAGGATTGGGCCATATAATGCGTTTTGTTCCCTCCATAGCATGTTGTGAGTGTCATTTTGCAGCTGGAGAAAGAGGGTTAGAGAGCATGAGCCCTTTCAAAGCAGGGCAGCAGGGGTGACTTCAGCTGAATACAGCAGACCGGTTGCTGGTTTCAACTGATGGAAGCTTAGTTGCTTCTCCCATAGAGGAAGCTGGTGTTGAGGCAGTCTAGGCCTCTTACCATGACCTGAAGACAAGGCTTTAATTTTTCTCTTCCACAATACTTGGAACTGGCTTCTAGCCTCAAGTTACTGCATGGTCCTAAGATGGCTGCTTGAAACCAGTCATCACATTCACATTCCAGGCAGGAATCAGCCATAAGTAGGTGAGTACAAAAAAATTAAAAAATCACTCATCCCATTCCTTTAAAAATCTTCTTGAAAGTCCCTTATAGCTCGACTCTCTTGCATCTCATTGGTCAGAACTTTGTTTCATGATCACTCTTAGCTATGAGAGAGCTGGAATGTTGTCTTAATTTTGGGTGGTCGTATATGCTTTGCTAAAAATTGGGGATCTGTTCTTAAGAGAAGAGGAGAATGGATGTTGGGGAACAATGACCAACCTCTGCCAGAGCTAGAGAGAGGCAGGGAGATTTCTGGTGTATCCTCCATCTGCTGTACCATAGCTTCTCAGAGCGACCTGTGATAGCCTTCCAAGTGTGGAGACAGAGCTAGACCCTGCCTCCTGGCCATGTGACTCAGAGGGTTCCCTATTCTTTGCTGCTGGGTTTTGTTTTGCATAGGCCAGTGCTTGAGTGGACTGGGTCCGAGTGTGGGCGTGGGCCTTTAGATTCATCTGAGATTTTCTGTGTTGAAGAGGTTGCAAGCTATGCCGTCCAGAGGACACTGGGGAGACCCAGAAGCAGTTTGCTAGGAGTAAAAAGCAGAGATAGAGGTAGAGACAGGATGGTGCTAAGGAGTCAGACAAAAGTTGAGGAATGAGAGGTTCCATGTGTCTGGTCCATTGTTTCAGGATCCTAACAGATCTCAGCAGGCTGAGGCCACAGGGAGCACAATGAGGCAGAACTGAACAGGAATAAATAACCTACACTTGAGTCCGAAAGAAAACCAACAAAATAGACTGATGTGACTTGGCATCAGCAGAAGAAAAAGTCACCAAAGTGCTTTCATTGGCAGCATGAGCCATAACGGGCCAAGGACTATTTAGTTCCTAGCCTGTGTTGGGAGGAGCACAGAATTGAAAAGGCGAGGGGGTGAGGAGGTGTGTGGGGGGGTCATGCTCTGTTATGCACACATTAGACCACACCTGTGATGTTGCTTTCAGGCCTGGGATTTAAACTTCAAAGGGAAAAAGACAAACCAGAGTTTTAAAAGGAGAGTAACCAGGATGAAATTGCAGAACCCCTCTGCCTGTCTATTTAACATTTTTATCAATCACTTGGGTCATGCCAGCTTATCAAATCTGTGGATTGCTCTGGGCTGACGCAGGCAGCAAATACAGTGACTGACAGAATCAGTCAAGAAGAACAATGGGCCCGAGTCAGCCAATGAAATTGAAAATGGATTAAGGTAAACTGAACTTTTGTTAAGCAATCAACTGTGGGAGACAGGGTCCACTGAGGTACCACTGTTTCTCTGTGTGTGTCCAGGGGCCCCTGGGTGGCAGGCTGCCAAGGAGCCTCTGGGTAGCATTTGACATTTGTGACTTTTCCCCAGTCCACAAGTTTGATCTTGGCTTTGTGGGTTCATACACTCAAAGTGTTCCAGAGCCTCATGGACTTGGGGAGGCTGACTCATATTAACAATTTTTACAGAAGACTGAGGAACATGAATACCTGATGCAAAATGTAATGATTTTCAATGTGGAATATTCTTGTTAAACACTCTACACCTCATTAGCACGCGCACACACACACGCGTGTGCATACGTATTCCCTTTCAGGAAACCAACATGAGAAACCAAATAATACTCCTAAGAGTTTCCAAGGAAGACGAAATAAAAAAGAGGGATGTGAGTGGTGTGACTTAAATGCTTGATGACATCACGTTGAAAGCCTTATGCCAGCTCCTTTCTAGCGTGCTCCTCACACTGGAAACATCTTGTAGATGACCTCTAGATATGATATGTCAGGTTGCCGGCAACTTTTATAGGCCAAGTGTTTGATGACTTGGTGGTGTTCTGTTTTGTCCTTTTATTTTTTGATATACTACAGCTCTTAAGCAACAACTTATTTCCCTTTTTCTTTTGACTTGAGGGGTATCAACTTGCCCTTTCCTTTGCTTTGAGGTCCCCAGATGGCGTGGGAAGGGGAGACTGACCTTGAAGGGTTAAGCTCAGTTAGTCTTCATTGTCCTTTATGCCCAGAAAACTCAAAGTCATTGTGCCCGAGGCATTTCTCTGGCAGAAATAAACCTTTCCTGGCCCTTCAAAGCCGTCATCCTTTAGAGGTAGACTCTCAGATACCCTTAGTCAGTGCACTATTCCAGCTTCCTGGTATGCAAACAGTTCCAAAGCATGGCTTTGACTCGTCTGCATGCCCTCTTTCCAGTGGGTGGCCACATGTGTTCATTCATGTGTCCAAAGGGATTCCTCTTTCCATTCTCTGCTGATCATGGACTTGTGATGTCTTCCCTCGGAGTTTTTTATATCACTTGAGGTCCCAGTGAGAAACAGTTGGCATACTCACATTACGGTAATTTGATAAGAATGTATTAAAGGTCCATTAATAAAGGTGGGAGAGAGGTTTAGAGAAACTATAAAAAAAACACTCCAATACTACCGTGCTATGATATCTAGTTGCCATAGCAGGTCTGAAGGAATGGAGAGACGGGGAAGATAATCAGAAGATAGTGAGCAGTACATGCCACACCCTTGCTCATTTCCCTCCTTTTAATCTCCTGCTGGAGCTCGGTTTTGGCCAAATCCAGTTGGAAGCCATTGTGCAAGGGAGCCCAGTGGTATAGTCCGAGGTGTGCAGCCTCCCAGGGTGCAGCAGGGTGGATAAAAGTGGAGAGTGAATTTGAAAGGGCAAATGAAAGAATTCACCAAAACCACCAAAAACCAGATTTTGTTGTCAACTCCTTTATTTTCTTGGTATCCCACCCTGCACTCTACTTGACTATGAGCTTCTTTAGAGTGAGAATCTTATCTTTGACTCCTATATTCCAGGGCCCAGGCCAGTGCCCAAAAGATGCCCCATCAATGTATTTTGGATGACTGGTCAGTGGATGAATAGATGAAGTGAGCTCAGTGAGGATTTGCCCTTATTTTTTGCTCATTGCCATACTACGTGGGGCAGTCACTTCCTTACCTCACCTATAAACCCCTGGGACCAGTTCCCATGATGGAATTTATGTATAACCCTCTACACCTGGGGCTGGCTCTCTAGTAAGGACATGGGATCTCCGCTTCTATCCTGGGAGCATGGACAAGTAGCTCTTGCTTCAGGCCAGCCTCTGCTCTCTCTGTCCCACTTTGCAGATGCTGTCCTTCTGTGTCAGATGCTTAGTTCATTCTGTGCTAGACCCTTAGTTCCTTCCTCTTACCAGGAAGGTTCCGTGAGGAAACCTTCTCTGCTCATTTTAGGCTGATGGGATTGCTTTTTCCTTGCTGTGCTCCCATTTAGATGAACTGTGTAACAAATGTCTATTTCCTCATCTTTCATGTTCCAGGTGCTGTGCTAGGATCTGGGAATGCCGGGTGAATAAGACTTAGTTGGACATAAGGACAAAGAGCTGCAGTCCGGTGGGAGAGAACATAAATAATTATTGCCTGTCGTGATACAAATGTGATGTTGCTGGAAGACAGGGAGTGTAGGAGCATCAAACCCAACTTCTGGAGGGGTTGACCCCTGACCTAATAGGATGGGAAAGAGCTAGGCAATGGAAAGTGAGAAATATGTTCCAAGGCAAGTGAATAGTATGATCAAGATGACAGATGCTTGACATAGCATGGTGTGTGCAGGAAAACACGGACATGTGTGTGTTATTAGTGATAAAAGCTGAGGACAGTGGGCTGAGATGCAGGTGGTGGGAAGGGCAGGTAGGAGTGAGGATGGGGAAGGCGTCATATGCTAAGATTAAGGGCTACTGGACTTAGATAAAGTGAGGCAAATAAGGCATTTACCTCAGATGCCAAAATTGAAAAGACTCCCAAAATTTATGGTGAAAACATACCAAAATTTTAAATAAAGGGCATCCGTATTCTGATTTTTATCTTTTACCTCAGAGTCCTATGTGGTTCTACATGACACTGTTACTGATTCTGTCTTCAGCACATGAAAATATTACTGATCTCTTCTACAAATGCCTCTGGGTTAACTGTATATTCACATGTAAAAAAATGAATTTGGACCCCTACCTCATATCATACACAGAAATTAGCTCAAAGTACATCATAGTCATACATGTAAGAGCTAAAATGACAAAACTCCCAGAAGAAAACACCAGAGTAAATCTTCATGATTATGGGTTAGGCAATGATTTGTTAGATATGACACTAAAACCAGAAACTATAAAAGAGAAGGTAGATAAATTGGACTTGATCAAAGTTAAAAATTTTGGTGCTTTTAAGGATATCATCAATACAGTGAAGAGAAAACTCAAAGACAAGGAGAAGATATATGCAAATCAGATATTTAATAAGGGAATTGTATTCAGAATATATAAAGAACACTTACAATTCAATCATAAAAGATAGATGATCCAATTAAAGAGTGGGGCAGAGGATTTGGGATTTGAGTAGACATTTCTCCAAGAAGATATATGAATGCCTAATAAGCATATAAAAAGTTCTCAACATCCTTAGTCATTAGGGAAATGGGAACCAAAGCTACAATCAGACAATATTTATACTCACTAGAAAGACTAATAAAAACATAGAGCATGGTCAGTATTGGTGAGAACAGGGACAATTGGGAACCCTCCTACATTGCTGGCGGCAATGTAGAATGATGCAACCTCTCTGATAAACAGTGTGGCGGTTCTTCAAAAGTCAAACACGGAGATGTCATAGGACCTAACAATTCCACTCCTAGGTTTCCTCCCAAAAGACATGAAAACATATGTCCACACAAAAGTTGTGCATGAATGTTGACATGAGCATTATTTATAATAGCCAAAAGGTAGAAACAATTCAAAGGAATTTCAGCTGGTGAATGAATAAACAAGATGTGGTATAGTTGTCGCTTTCACAGTCTCAACCACCCTCATCATTTGCTTTTTTTAACTACTAGGGCGACCCCTTTGGAGGTTGAACGACCCTTTCACAGGGGTTACATAAGACCATCGGAAAACACGTATTTCTGATGGTGATTCATAACAGTAGCAAAATTACAGTTATGAAGTAGCAACAAAAACAATTTTATGCTTAGGGGTCACCACAACATGAGGAACTGTATTAAAGGGTTGCGGCATTAGGAAGGTTGAGAACCACTGCACTAGGGTGTAAACTTATGGCATCTTCAGTCTGCTGACATAGGTAAAACCTTGAAGGTAGAAAGCATGCAGAAAGTAATGGTTCTCAAGCATGTCTTTCCATCAGAAGTTGTTTATTTGTTCACATACTCAGGGTTTATTAAGCACCAGGGCTTATTACTTAGTACCAGACACTATTCCTTTGAGATATATCAGTGAACAAGACAGAATAAGATGCTACCCTCCCAGATATGACATCTTTTATAGCACTTTAAATAATATATGTGCCTGCGCCCCATCTGACACCCCAGAAGCCCAGCCACTTTGATGAAGAATGACTCATTATTAAATGGCAAGGTAGGATCATTTGAATCTATTTTTTTACCTACCAATTTGACTATCATTCCAGAGTTGTTTTTTAAAAGACATGCTTCTAAAACATTTGTGGTAAAGAAAAAATTGTTGTTTTTTAACGTTGTAATCCATTGTGCACTGATACTTTTCTAAAATATAAAAAATAAACATAAATTACTAGAAAACTGAAATGTTGCTTGGTTTTCACAACAGTGTCAAATCCCTGTGGTTTCCAAACACTCTCCATTTCTATGCTAACTGCGTCACAGGCATTTCCCAGAGCAGCCCCAGCCCTGGGTCTCTGACTTAGTCTCAGTGTTCTCATCTGTAAAATGGGCAATACTGTTACATAAGAGGCTATGCTTGGATAACAAAAAGCATCAAGGTCATTGTTTGACATAAGTTTATTAATGTCCATAGTTATTATGTTTTAATATTTCTTTTTAAAAAAAATATGTTTTCATTGTTTTTTTAGAGAGAAAGAATGGGAGAGAGGGATAGAAACATCCATGTGGGAAAGAAACATAGATCGGCTGCCTCCCACATGCCCCCTACCAGGAACACAGCCTGAAATCCAGGCATGTGCCCTGACCTGGAATCGAACCAGGATCTCTCGGTCCGTGGGAGGATGCTCAATCCACTGAACCAAACTGATTGGGCTGCTTTAACACTTCTTTAAAAATCCTGTAATATTTAATTTTTGGTGTCATAAAAGTCAAATAGAAGATTCTCCAATTCTTTAGCAGAGAAAGCATGCCTTTAAACACTGTTGATGCATAAAAATCATTGAGAAACTCCACTTGCTATTTAAACACCAGCCAGCTGTTCCCCTGCCCCACTGCAAACCATGTCCACCCTCAGGCCCATTACATAATACGCTGGCTGTCACCAACTGACAAGGTCTGAGGATTGGCTCTTTTTAAATAGCCACAAGGTCACCAGGATTAAACGTTCCTCCAGGGAGACACAGAAAAAGTAGAATGTCAGCATCTCCTTTTTTCCTTGAGGATGGCTCAGTGACATTTTCAGAAAGGAGGGGCAGTTGCTACCTGTCAGCGCTGAATGGGCAGCACAAGGGGAGATGCAGAGTGAGAAGGTTACTCACTACCTGGCGGCTGGCGATGCGGCTGGAATGTCGTCTGAGCAGCAGTGCTGTATGAGAGCTGAACTCTTTGGAGAGCTGGAAAATGGAGACAAGGCCTGGAAATGTGAGGCAACCTGGCAGAAGGGAAAGAGCAGGAGCTTGGGCAGCTGAGAGTTCTGGGTTTGAATCCCGGCCCTGATTTTGCTGATCATGGACATTACTACAGAGCATCTTGGAAATGGTGCCTCCCTATCAGGATCATCATGGGTGTTAATGATACTGGGTATAGTGCCTGGCATACAGTGAGTGACTGGTGGAGTCTGTTCATCTTGTTCTAGCTATGGGGACAGGTCCAGAGAAAACTCTTATAACCTTTAAACCTTTGTACACAAATGATTCCAGTTAATGCCTGTGCATCACAGATGCCAGCTGTTGCCTCAACCACACACTTTTCTATCTCTATGTCTGTGTAAATACAACAATTATGATTCTTTTTAAAAAATATTCTTTCTTTATTGATTTTTAGACAAAGAGAAAGGGAGAGAGAGGTAGAAACATCGATGAGAGAGAACACCAATTGCCCGCCTCCTGCATGCCCCCTGCTGGGGATTGGGCCCACAACCTGGGCATGTGCCCTGACTGGGAATCAAACTGGTGACCTCTTGGTGCATGAGTCAACAATCAATCAGTGAGCCACACCAGCCTGGCAAAAAATTATGATTCTTAACAAGAAATTCGAATATGCCAAGCACTTGAGTGTGTGTGTGTTGTGTGTGTTGTGCTGTGTGCGTGTATGTGTGTGTGTGTGTGGTGTATTTGGGAGTTTCTTGTGCAGCATCATTGAGAAAGGGTCTTATTGTACCAACCTCATTCTGCTAATAATCTTTTATTGGACTATGTTTGTCTCTTAGGCTAAAATGGAAAGAGAAAGCTCAAGTCTCTCCTTCGAGAAGAAAAGTGTGGAATAAAAATCATGTACATTTCCTTAACTAAATGGGAAGAATGGACGACTTTTTTAGAGAGAGGAAATCATATCATTGGACTTGAAGATGTTCATTATAGAAGTGAGGTGCTCTGAATTGCCTTTCTCTGTGGTGAGAAGGGAACAAGAAGATTCAATGTACTTAAGAGCCAGTGAGCGGATCAGCACACATTGTTAGCTGGGTAATCACCTCATGGCACAGACATCAGGTACAATTAAATTTGCCTCCGCTCTATCACATGTTGGAGATCGGATAAGAACTCTCTGAATTCTAAGATGTCAATTCAAACAAAAAACTAACACAATTTGTCTTCACCAGCCTGGAATCTAACACTGTAACACTAAGGGCTGTGTTAATGCCAGTACTTGCCAAACCTGGTTTGGAAAGTTGGTCACTGGCACATCTATTGAAGCGAATGCCATATTCCAAGAACTCTGAGGTGCTACTGATTTCTTCTCCTTAGCTCCAGGAAAGAAAGAAAAAAACAAAAGTTTGCCAATTAATATGAACACATCATCCGTTGAAAGATGAATCCGGACCACAGAGAGATTCAAGTGTGAAACGAATGTGTGTCTTAGAATGGATACATTATGACAATTTATGGACCGCAAACTATAAAATCTTGCCGATCGCTTAAGCTGCGGAAAGACCTCACTAAACTTCCCGTAATTTGGCCGCTCTATGTATTTTGTAGATTTCATTTTAGTTCCTTGGGTCTACGTGTTTTGCTGCAGGCAGATAGAAGCAATGACTCTCCCACTTTATATCTAAACGCTAGAGGAAGTCTCATTCACTGACTTGCCATCGACTCTGGGATCTCGTCCTCTCTCTTCTCCATCCAAGATCAAGCCTCAACCCCTCCTGGGGACTTTCCTTCTCGGTTTTCTTTGGGAAACTCCAATTTCTTAATCCCTTTATTAAGCAGAGCAGTGTCTCCATCCTGGGTCATGTCTCTAGATGTATAGAGCCAAGACAACCAGAAGTTCAACAAAACAAAGTTCCCACAGCCAGAAACACCTGTCTCCTTTAGAAGGCAGCAGAACCAGCATCCATTTTTAGTTGTGCGTGTTCTTGGGGCCTCACTTGTTAACTGAAATATCTCGTCTACTATTTCTTCTAAAACAAAAAGTGCAGGGTCTTTCGCAAGGGAAATTCTTTATTATTACTATATTCTTTATTGATTTTAGAGAGAGGGAGTGAGAAGAGAGAGATAGAAACGTCGATGAGAGAGAACGTTGATTGGCCGCCTCCTGCATGCCCCCCACTGGGGATCGGGCCCACAACCTGGGCATGTGCTCTGACCAAGAATTGAACCGATGACCTTTTGGTGCATGGGTCGATGCTCAACTACTGAGCCACACCGGCTGGGTGTAAGGGAGATTCTTATAATAGCTGCTAAGATAACCCATCGAATGTCATTGTCTGTGAGTGTAATGCTATGTGTAGTATGTGTGCTACGCCATGGTGGAAGAGAGGCAGTCTCTAATCTACCAGGGCTGGGGAGGCGGGGCCCTGGTTCTGGGTGTAGTAGGAGAGTTCTGTCAGAGGAGGGAATGGTTGCTTATTTCAATATCCTGTCTTAAACCAAATAGGTGAGACTTGCCTGGAAGACAGAAATTGCACCATAGTGGGAGGTGCTCGGGTCAGATAGAAGATTGAGTTTTGGGTAATTGTTTTGCCGTGAAATACTACTATGATTAGCACCCCTGGCAGCTAATAGGAATTGAGCACTTTCTGTGTCTGAGGCCCTGTGTTACAGAGATAGAAGCTATTCTAACTCATATGTCTCAGACCTGGAAATAGAGGCTCAAGGTTATAAGTAACTTGCTCAAGGTCACACAGCATGTTGGAGAAAATAATGCTGATGACAATGGCGATAATTTTGGTCTTTGAAGACACTTCTCTTAGAGTAGAGTTTGAGTAGCAAGAAGGCCTGGGACGCCTGGCAGGTGGTTTTGAGACAAATTTTGAACCAATCCTGGAACCACAAAGTTCTTTGGAGCTCTGAGCCACAAATGAAAGCCTGGCCACAGTGGTTGCAGAAGGAAACACTGTCCTGGGTTTCTCCTTTGTCAAGGATTTCTTCTCTGGAGACCTGGGCACTGTGAGGCGAAGAGAATACCATGCACTTTCTCATGACCTCTTTCAACACTTTGAATTTCACTTTCAACTGCACAGACTGACAGAGAACATGCATAAATCCTTCCTTCTCATTCACAACTTTAGCATATCTTATAATTAAGCAACTGTGAAAATGAATAAGTACAATGAACAATGCAGACCAAAAGACAGTGAGTTTAGAACTGGCTATACGTCAACTGGATCTCATTATTAAGGAATATAATGATCCTAATTAATATCCTGGTTTTCTGGCCTCTCCATAAATCAGTGGGCCATAGCGTAGGTCCTTTGCATTCATAGTTTTCTTATCAGGTCTGGCTCAGGGCTAGTTGGAGCCCCGTTAGTTCCTTCTTGACCTTTGTTTGCAGGTTGACGTTAATCAAGGGGTTCAGTGGTGTGGCAGAATGTGAGCAATGGGGTGTGAGTCTCCCCCTCTCCATCCTGGCTGAGTCCCTTTTCTAGACATCCATGTGGCTTGGGGGAAATGATAGGACCTGATGGCCAGGTGGACTCTGGGAGTACAAGTGAGGAGGGTAAAAGTGAAGTCTGACCTGGGAAAATGGGTTTGGATGGGCTTTTGAAGAGGCTACAAGGGATGAGGATCAGGTTTGGGGGCCAATTTCAAAATGATATTTCTGTGCGAGTGGATAATCTGCATTGGACCTTGAGAGAGAGGTTTGGCAGACTCTCGGTGGCAGATGAGGGAGAAAAGATGAATAGAAGGCAGTCTTCATGAAGACCCCCACTGAAGTCCTCTGAAGGAGGCATGCAGAAGCCAAATCATCACTTACAAGGCTGAATGTGTCACCTCTATATCCAGCTTTGCCTGCCAGAAAAGAATAAACTACACAGTCAGCATAATAGGCCTTGTCCCCAAGGATCTACATTAAAAATTAAAAAGTTTTTTTTTTCTTTATTGCTTTCATAGAGAGAGGAAGGGAGAGGGAGAGATAGAAACATTGATGACAGAGAACATTGATCGTCTGCCTTCTGTATGCCACCCACTGGGGATTGAGCCCACAACCTGGGTATGTGTGCCGACTGGGAATCAAACTGGTGACCTCTTGATGCATGGGTCAACGCTCAACCACTGAGCCACACAGGCCGGGCAAAGATCTACATTTTGTATCCCCTCCTTGTCTCCTGTGAGGGAAGATGGTCCATTTGCTTAATAAGGTAATCGGTACCATTCTCTTATTTGCCTACAGCTTTAGCTGAGATGTGGATTTTTCTGCTACTTTCTAAATATGCCCAGCTGTTGGACTGTGTGCTTCTTGAAAATATGTGAGGTAAGATGCTCAGTGTTATAAAGGGCTAACTCAGAGTCCAAAATGAGGAAGAGAAAGCTGCGGTGGTGGATTTAGGATTTGTCTGAGTTGTGTGTTTGACTTAATGCAAACTTCAAATGGCTTCAAGGCGAAAGTGCTTTAGAAAGAAGACAGGATCTGCCTGCCCTCCTCCAGAGCTGCTGGTCTCACAGTTGTTTCCTGCTGACTTCCTGTCCACTGGTAGAGACTTACTATTATTATTATTATTATTTTAGAGTCAGAAAGAGAAACATTGATGTGACAGAGAAGCATTGATCGGTTGTCTCCCAAATGCTCCCTGACTGGGGCTCAAACCTGCAACTTTGGTATGTGCCCTGACTGGGAATCAAACCCATAACCTCTTTGGTATATGGGGTGACACTCCAATCAATTGAGCCACGGGGCCAGGGTGAGATTCACCATCATTATTAAGGTTAATAACTCCTTATCCTTATAAAGCACTTTGCATGATTTTTGTGTTATGCCTCCTATAATAACCTTGGGATGGAGACCCAGAAGGTAATTATTAAGCTCCTTCTACAGATGGGAAACTGAGATCTAGAAAGGTTAACTGCTTTGCTCAGCACATGCATCAATTATTTGCCTGTCACATGGCCATGATCAGGGCCAGAGATCAAACCTGCAATGCAGGTATGTGCCCTTGATTGGGAATTGAACAAGCAACCCTTCGGTCAGGGGGCCAAAGCTTTAACCACTGAGCCAAACTGGCCAGGGCTGCCTCTTTAATTTTTGATGTATACTGCAGTAGAGGCATCTTCCCATAACAAGACTTAAATCATGTGTGTTTTCATTCTTAAAAATCTTTAATGTTTCTCCACAACCGACCAACAAAGGCCCAACATCCTTGCAGAATGCTCAAGGCTTTTGATAATCTGGTCCCAGATGACATACCCTAGACAGTCTAGGAATGCTGGACTAGCCCTCATGGGTCAAATATGCCCCCTACCTTCTCACCTCTCCATGCATTGGCTGTGCTAGTCCTTCAGCGTGGGGCACTTTTCCTTCTTTCTCCTATAATTTAAATCCTGCTCAACCTTGGAAGTTCAGCTCAAATGCCACCTCTTTTATGAAGTCTTCCCTGATCATCCCCTCTCTTCTCTGTCACTATACTTCCTTATCGAACTCCCTTCACTCTGTGTTATGGCTCCCAGTACCCAGGCCTGACCCTCTTGGGGGGAGGTCAGGAATTTTGCCTCACTCTTCCCTCATGTTCATGGTAGATACTCAACAAACATTTATTGAATAAACAAACTTGTTAATAGAACATGGCTATATTCTAGGAAAGTCAACAAGCAAGAAAGCATATTTGGTGTGGTGCCATTTGGGGCTTAGTAGAACAGCGGTTCCACAAATTGCCTGTGACCTACAGTTATCTTCCTGTCTGGCAGAATAAAAATGATCTACACTACTCGTTGAAAATACTGGTTCCTGGGCTTTTATTCCAGAGCTCTTCACCGTGGAGTAGGCACTTCAACAGAGTCTCCAGGTGACTGAGTGCCAAACCACGCTGGAGAGCCACTGGCATACAGTGCCGTGAATCTTGAAGTATGATTTGATCCATAAAATACATCAAGGTGGATGGAGATAGTCTAAATTCATTCATGGGACAGGGACTATGATTTTAGATCCTTTTCTTAGTCATGGATCCCTGAGACTTACACATGGATTCCAGAGAGTTTTGTGTCTCAGCAGGAAGCATGTAAGTGGCTTTTTGACAGGGCAGAAGGATGCTTTGATTTCAGTCTTCCTGCTGTTTTGACTTTTCTCTGTTTTCTGATCCTCCTTTTGATTCCCTGTATCTTGTTGATTTTTCATTCCTGTCATATTTACACATACCTTTTTTTTTTTAAATGCCACCAAACTGCCTGTTTGATGAACACATCTTCCTCCTGTACACAGAATCTTTTTTCACTTTGGTTTTGTATTCTTGTCTTCTCTCTTTGATCCATTATTATACAGATCCTGGCATTTTCTCTGACATGCAAATAGAGTGCAGCTGACTATAAAACCTCATCTAAATGTATTAGAGTGAGATCTGCTGGTAATGTTGATTCCTAACATTAACTATTTTACCTCAAAAGCAGATAAAATAATACATCAGAGTGGATACCTATGGGTGTTTTTAAGCACTCATTAAGATCACCAGAATTATAAATTAGGTTTTCTTGCTGCTAGAGAAAGAATATATCCTTTGCTTTTGTGTACTCAGAATGATTGACAATGGAGGATAATTTGTACTATTAAAAATTCAATAACATTCTCAAGATTCACAACTACTATTATTGGCATTGACATCAGTATTAGTCCTAGTACTACCACTTTTTTTATTCCTACCATCACCGAAATTTATTGAGTGATGACTCTGCTGGGAATATTCACTATGAAGCAGCTATTGGCACATAACATTTATATTTGTAAAAATATTTTTATTTAAGTATCTTGCCCAGGATCACACAAATGTTAAGCAGGGGAGCTAAGACTCAAACCTGGTTCATCTGACTGCAAGACCTATACATTACCCTATTTCTTTCTTTCTTTTTTTTTTTTTTTTACCTTTTCTGGATATAAACAAGACTTCTGTTTTTAGAGATTTTTAAATGATAAAGTTGTATCAGTCAAGGTCTTTATAAAACAACAATTCAATTTGATGACTTAACTGAATGGACTTTAATGAAGGGATGAGTTGTAGAATTATGGGCAAAATTAGGAAAACAACATGAGATATTGAGGTACTTGGAGAGCTCATTATTAACTATAAGACTGCAGGAAGCCAAATAGATAGCATTCAAATCAGCCAATTTTAAAAAACAAAAAACTATGTTCTATTTATTAATTTTTTCCTTTGTTTCTCTTGCCCTAGGGGATGCATCGGTGAAAATTCTGCTATGTGTGATGTCTGAGATTTGATGCCTACATTTTCTTCTAGGATTTTTATGGTTTCATGACTTACATTTAAGTCTTTTATCTATTTTGAGTTTATTCTTCTGTATTGTGTAAGTTGATGGTCTAGTTTAATTTTTAACATGTACCTATCCAGTTTTCCTAACACCATTTATTGAAGAGACTGTCTTGATTCCATTGCATGTTCTTGCTTCCTTTGCTAAATATTAATTGAGCATAATGGCCTAGGTCAATTTCTAGGTTCTGTGTTCTGTTCCATTGATCCATTTGCCTGTTCTTGTGCCAGCACCATGACAGTGGCTTTGTAGTACAATCTGATATCTGGTATTGCGATCCCTCCAACTTTTTTCTTCTTTTTCAAGATTTCTGTAGCTATTCAGGGTCCATATAAACTTTTGGAGTATTTGTTCTAGATCTATGAAATGTAAAAGCTTCTGCATAGCAAAAGAAGCCAGCATTAAAATAAAAAGGGAACCCACTATATGGGAGAACATATTTGCCAATGATACATCAGATGAGGGGTTAATTTCCAAAATACATAAAGGACTCATACAACTCAACAAAAGGAAGACAAACAATCCTACTTAAAAATGGGCAGAGGATTTGAATAGACACTTCTCCAAAGAGGACATACAAATGGTCAAGAGATACAGAAAAAAATGCTCAATGTCACTAATCATCAGAGATGCAAATTAAATTGGCTATGAGGTATCACTTCACACCTGCCAGAATGGCTACCACCAACAAATCATCAAATAACAAGTGCTGGTGAGGGTGTGGAGAAAAGGGGACTCCAGAACACTGCTGGTGGGAATGCAGACTGGTGCAGCCACTATGGAAAACACTATGGTATTTCCTCAAAAAAATTAATGGTTGAACTGCCATTTGACCCCTTGATCCCATTTTTAGGAATATATCCTAAGAAGCCTGAAACACCAATCAGAAATAATATATGCCCCCTATGTTCATAGCATATTTAGAATAGCTAAGATCCATAAACAACCCAAGTGTCCATCAGTAGATGAGTGGACAAAAAAACTGTGGTACATATACATAATGGAGTACTATGCAGCTGTAAGAAAGCAAGGTCTCTTATCCTGGAGAGTATTATGCTAATTGAAATAAGCCAGTCAGAGAAAGACAAGTATCACATGATCTCACTTATTAGTGAAATGTAATAAACAAAATAAGCTGACAAACAAAATAGATCCAGAGACATGGAAGTAAGGAATAGACTGATAAACCTCAGAGGGAAGGGGGTAGGGGGTTGTGGGAGGGGTGGGAAGAGATAAACCAAAGAACTTGTATGCATATATGCACAGCCAATGGACACAGACAGCAGTGTGGGGAGGGGGTCTGGGGAGTGAGCAGGAGAGTGCCAATGGGAAGAAAAGGAAGGACAACTATAATATTTTCAACAATAAAGATAAATTAAAAAAAAGAAAACAAACAAAAATATCTATGTTCTTCGGTGCAGATATGTTCATGACTTATAGCTTTTTGATTTATTGTTTCTTTTAGTAACATTCCTCTTTGTTTCTTCTGATCATTTTTGGTCTTCTGTTCTATTTTATACAGTATTAAAATTATTGTTCTCATTTTCTCTTGGTTTATATTTACCTGATATAATTTATGTATTTATTTATTTTCAAATTTTTAACAGTCCTTAACATGGATCTGTTGTATATTCCAAATTACTGGATCATGTTTTAATTCCATTTATGAGTTTGCATTTTGAGAAGTAAATTTACTCTCTTAATATGCAATGTAGTTATTATACATTATCAAACATCGTTGAGCCATATTTTCTGTTTTTTTTTGTTTTTTTTTTAATTTACTATACTTCCCATATGTTGTAAAGGTTTATTTGATTTGATTCTTTTCTTTAAAAAAATTTTTTTTATTGGATTTTAGTGAGAGAGGAAGAGAGAGGGACAGAGAGATAGAAACATCGATGAGAGAGAACATCGACTGGCCACCTCCTGCATGCCCCCCACTGGGGATTTGGCCCACAAACTGGGCATGTGCCCTGACTAGGAATTGAACCGATGACCTCTTGGTGCATAGGTCAGTGCTCAACTACTGAGCCACACCAGCCGGGTGATTTGTTTCTTTCCTTACAGAGTACTTCTCCAAGTACAGTATATTACAAAGACAGTCTTTGTGTGGTAATCCATGTAAAGTCTTGTATACCTGAAAATACTTTTGCATTCAAATAATAGTTTTAATGGATATAAACTTTTAATTTCAAAGTTTTTTTTGTGTGTGCTCTTTTTGCTGCTGAGATACCAGATACCAATCAGATTCTTGTTTCATTGTAGATGCCCGTTTTCTTTGTAAGCTTTTAAATCTTTTTTTCAACTACTTATTGATGTCAGGTTTTTCTGTTGGTAATGTTCATAAACCTCTCTCAGGTGAGTTAAAGTATAGATAGTTATTCAGGGTGGGGTAAAAATGGATTACAGTTGTCAGTACACAAAACACAGAGTTAATTCTTGTATTATTGTTTATTAATTATTGTATTATTTTCCATATAAACAACTATAAACCTACTTTTGCCGACCCTGCATGTTTGAATGTGCTAAACCTTTTCACCCACAGTTTGTACATGCTTTTTTTTTTTTTTTTTTTTTTTTTATCCTCACCCGAGGACATTTTTTTCCGTTTTTTGCACAGATAGAGTGGGAGGGAGAGAGAGAGAGAGAGAAACATCGACATGAAAGGGACACATCGAGTGGCTGCCACCCGCACGACCAACCAGGGCCGGGGACAAACTGCAACCGAGGTACATGCCCTTAGCGGGAACCGAACCCGGGTCTCTCCGGACCGCAGGCCGATGCTCTAACCGCTGAGCCAAACCGGCCAGGGCTGTACATGCTTTTTAAAGTTGAGAATATATTAGTTATTTATTTTTAAATATTTTTTCTTCATATTTATTTTTTACCTTTTTTTGTTGTTGTTAATCTTTACCTGAGGATATTTTTCCATTGTTTTTTTTTTATTTTTTATTTTTATTTTTTAGATAGAGTGGAAGGGAGGGAGGGGGAGAGAGAGAAAGAGAAAGAGAAACATTGATGTGAGAGGGACACATTGATTGGTTGCCTCCCGCATGACCCGGGCTGGGGCCTGGGATTGAACCTGCAACCCAGGTGCATGCCCTTGACTGAGAATCTAACACGCGGCACTTTGGTCCCTGGGCCGATGCTCTAACCGCTGAGCAAACTGGCCAGGGCTTCCCTCACATATTTTTTATTTCAGCCACAAGTATTATGTTTTTCATACATTATTTGTTTGTTTGCTTATTTAACGACTTTATGCTCTGGCTTCTATTTCTGATATCCTCCTTATTTTGCAGGGGATATTTAATAAATTTGTCTTTACGTTTTATTAGAGTTATCAGTTTTTTTCATCTGGTAGAGATAATTCAGGTTGCTATATTTTCATCAGACAGGCAGTAAAGTATAGTGGTAGAAGCACAGGCTTTGGAGCCAGACTTTCAAAGCCCAACTCTGACAGTGCTGTTTGATCTTGGGCTAATAACTTAACCTCTCTGTGCCTTTTCTTCTTTGTATTTAAAATGGGAATAAGAGAGCAGAAGCGAGGATTGAACCGATGACACTTGTAGCACACAGGACCATGCCCTGCGCACTCAGCCTGCACGCGTTACTGATGCTCCACTTCGGCTGGCGAGAGCCCAGCGGGTGCAGCGAGCTGCCCTGAGCGCCTTCTCCTCGGGGTTGTTGCCTCTCTTACCCCGTCCGGGCCACCTCCAGGGGACCCACCCCCTTTCTCTTGCTTCTTGGGTACCCACAGTTCTTGTGCTAGTTCTTGAGGATGATAACAATGTCCTCCTACCCCTCCTGGATGAAACAGTGTAGGCTGGATTTCACATCCTCCCCACAATTCCCGCAAGGAAGGCAGCCTTAGAGTTTTCTTGCCCAAGGGGCTGCTGAAACCGAGCGGTCAGGTAACTGGCTCAAGGACACAGAGCAGATACTGGCAGAGCTACATGTGAGCCTCCCTGTAAAACCCAGGTCCTCTTTCTCTCTCTCTGCGTGGGGTCCTTGGGTGTGAAAGGCCATGCCCAAAACACAGAGTGCCAGCCCTGCACGGAGCCCGGGCTGGTGACTCCTGTCCTGCGCTCTGCCACCTGCCACACACCTCTTGTCTCCTTTCTCTGCCCCTGAAAGTGGGCCTGTCCTTGGAATGTGGTCTAAGCTACTGAGAGGAAAACTACCATCAGAAAACCAAGCAAGAAGGAAAAAGGTGAACAGGAGAGACAGACCGTCTGTCTTTATCCCTCTTCACTTCATTACAAAAGACCTGCCAAGCTCACACACAAAAAAAATCAACCTGCAAATCATGTTATGGTTAATAAAACAGTAATTTCTGCACCCCTTCCCTCCCCAGCAGTGTCCCGGGGTACTCACAGTGGTCTTCCTGTGTTTTATTTTAGGGCCCAGTACAAAAGGTTTTCACCTTTACGCAATTAACTTTTTTTTTTTTATCATTAAGACTCTAAAATATTGAATTGTGTTGGACACAGGTCACCATAATGAGAATTTAATGGCGACGTATTATAATGCAAGCTAAGCCTTGAATACCTGCTGAAGGCGTCACATTGCTACTGACCTATGCAAATTTCCATCTCAGTGGTCCCATTCCTCCCCCGTGGCACCCGGGGCCCCTCCCTGCTTTCCTCTCATCTCCTTAAACAATGATTCCCTCATTTTCATATTAATTGCATCACTTAACTGAGATAATGTTCCCTCTGAAATGAGCAAAGGGATGAATCACCGAAACGGGCCATTATTCTTTTTGCTTAACCAATTTCACAGGCCCCGCACAAAGCAGGGCCTTCATTTGGCTTCCCGTAATTGCTTATCATTAGGCCCAGCCACCCCATGAAGTATCTTCTTATTTATTTAAGTCTCATCTCTGATGGATGGAAGATGAGTCACTTGCATATCTGAGGAGACCAGACTGTTCCAGGCCAGGGGAGGGTGGAATACCCAGGGGAACTGGGAAGGCAGAACCAAGGAGAAGCCGCGGAGGTGGATGGACCTACCCCTTCCTGCTTGCTCTGGAGATGGGGGCAGAGGACAGCCACAGCCACCAGGTGACCTAGGGGCATACAGCAGCGGCTCAGCAGCTCCCCTGCACTGAGAAGGGGGCTTGGACCGCGGAGGACGGCAGCTCGGTGCCCACAGGGGGTGGTATGAGGCTGCCCAGGGGCCTGCTTCACCAAAGAACACAGTGCCCACCTCCATGACTGGCTTGACCTTCATCTTCTGGCCCCAGCGGAACGACACGGCTACAGGAGCGCTGTGGAAAAGCGCCATTCACTCTCTCTCCCTCCTTCAGGCAGCACAGAACGGGGGACGAGAGGCAGAGAGGAAAGGACATTTTCCAGGGGAAATGATGCCGTTATCAGCAGCAGACACACTCAGAAAAGCATCAGGGGGAGAAGGCTCCTTCGCGCGAAGGGGAAAACTATTAGGCTGTCAGGAGAGCTGGGCTCCTGCATCCCGGGAGGTTTCCTGGGAGCACACCATGGACGTGTGTTCCTGTGGATAAGACGCTGTCTCCGAGCGGAACTAGCTACCGACGGCCTTGCTATCGTCCTGCACAACACTGTTCCTCAGACATCGCTGCTCTGACTCATGCCCCCGTCTGTTTGGTGGCTGCTGTACCCTCACCTGTAGGTCTCACACACCTTTGTGCTCAGCCCTCTCCGGGCTCCTCAGCTTGCACCCCACACCCTCACGTCACCCATCGAGAGCCTGGCAGGGAGCAGATAAGTCCTCGGAGAAAGAAGGGGTTCCCTGACTAGTTCCTTTCGTTCCTTTGTGTGTGTGTCCCTGGGATGATGAATAAGGACTGAAATCCAGCCCACGCTGTCTCTCTCCTTAATGTGGAAGGGAGATGACTTTGCAGTACACCTGAGCACTTTGTTTAGGGTTGGAGTTAGCGCAGGACAATTGTTCTCAAGATGTGGTTCCAAACCAGCAGCGTCAGCCTCACCTGGGAGCTTGTTAGAAACAGTAATTTGGAGGCCCCACCCCAGAACACTGATTCAAACCCTGAGAGTGGGCTCCACCGAGCTGGGTTTCACAAGCCCTCCATGTCACTCCGATCGATGTTAACTAAATAAAAGGTATCAGAGTCTGGGTTGGCTGTTTTGTTTTGTTACAATGCTTTCAAATGCAGCCTGCACTGGAGCGAGGCGGGTGGAGTTAAGCCCATTTGGTTAATGAATGAAAAGGTAAAAGAACAGACCTTACCTAACTTGCTCAGGGTCTCCCCAACCCAGTGGAGCTCAGAGTTGTCCTCCCTCTTTCAGGCCGCTCGAGCTCACTGTGCAAACACAAAAATGGGGAATGACACCCGCACTCAAAGCTGAAAGGGGAAAAGAGGGGTTTTCTGTAATCCTCCAGGTGTGATTGTGACCACATTACAAGTCCACATATTGCCTTAGGGAACAGAGAGACCCAAGGGTGAGATCCAGCGTCACCACCAGCCAGCCGTTCAGAGCACGGGCTTCAGGTCTAAAGGTAGAAAGACGTGGAGGTACATTCTGCCTGTGCTATCTCTTACCAGTGGTTGAGCTTGGCCAAGGTGCCAACCCCTCAGAGCCTTGACTTCTTGATTATATAATAGGGCTGATAATAGAAGCATTTACCTTAGAGATGGTTTTGAGAGTCAAAGAACATAATGCATGAATTCATGAGCATATGCTTGAATCATAGCCAGCAGTTACTAAATGGTTCTATTCTTACTATTAGGAATTGAAAGGAAGGGAGTAAAGATGGGCACATACCCTAACTGTTAAATGTTCCTAACTTCTTTCTTCATGCCCTGGTCTCTCACATTGTGGGGTCCTCTCACAGGTATGGGCCAGGGTGATGATGGGTGAGTCTTGGGAAGCTGTGAGGGCTAGGACCAGGAAGGAGCATTTTCTGGGATGGCCGGAGGTGGCAGAGCTGGGGGAGGCTGCATTGTGTTCAGGAAGAGGCAACAGACATGGAGTTCGGAACAGAGCACCCAGCAGGTACTACCGCACGTTGGATGAGTTCTGATGAATGCATCGGGCGGGTGGAGACCCTGTTTGCAGGGGAGGTTTCTCTACGTCATTTGGGGCCAGCCAGTGAGTTATGGATGGTAAAAGAAGACCATTTATATGTGGGGCTGGCATCCTGGCATGGGGATTGTCTGATGGCTTAAAGGGCTCAGGAGGGTTCTCTGTGATGCTAGATGCTACAACAGAACACATCTTTTATTTTAAAGGATATGGAGAATCACTGTAAGGGAGCCCTCTCCCTGTCTCCTGCAACCACAGGGGCAAGGGAACACAAGGGACATTTGTGGTGCCTCCCCCTTTCCAGGAGAGAAGGCATCACTCACTGGGGTGGTGGTACCTTCCACGGGTCATGCTTGGGGAGCCCACTCCATGAAAAGGACACACATGTTTCTGTCTGTCTTCCAGTTCTGCCTCTGACTAAGTGGTTAAGATGAGTCCTTGGTCTTAGAAATGCAGCTGGTTGGGAAAAGCCATTCCGTTTCCGTTCTCCAGGCTCAGTTCTCACTCTGCTCTCCACTCCACCTATCTCTTTCTCCCTCTTCTTTTGAATAATAGTTTATTGACTTTTAGAAAGCGAGGAAGGGAGAAGAGAGAAACATCGATGTCTCCTGCATGCCCCCTTCTGGGGATGGAGCCAGCAGCCTGGGCATGTGTCCTAACTGGGAACTGAACCAGCGACCTCTCAGTGGACGGGATGATGCCCAACCAGCAGAACCGCACTGGCCAGAATCACCAATCTCTCTTATGATATGCTTTCTGATGGGGGAGGAGCTGGCTTTAGGACTAGCCACATTCTCTAGCCCATATTTTATCAGAACTGTAATAAATTAGTAGCATGGCTATTCATTTTTGAATTGATATTTAATGACTACATATATTTTCAGTGGGGTTCAAAAAAAGTCTCCCCAGAATATGCCACTTTGGCATGAAGGCTGTTTTGAGCTGAAGACAATCAAGACCCAAAACAGCCCTGGCCGGTGTGGCTCAGCGGTTGGAGTGTCGGCCCGTGGACCAGAGAGTCCCAGGTTGGGTTCCTGTGAGGGGCACATACCAAAAAAAAAAAAAAAAAGAAAAAGAAAAAGACCCAAAACATGTACCTCCCCCTTTACTGCCTAAAATAATTTAGATGAAAAGCCTAGTCTGTGAAGAACTATCACCAAACATAACTGCAAAGAGTGCAGGCCAGGATGCCTTCCTCCCCTCCCCAACCCAGGCTCTTAGCTCTCTGCTCAGCATGGCACACGGTTCTCAACTGCCTGACTGCCTGTGAGGCTCATGTTTTGTGAGCCCCCACACATGCATAACTACATTTGTTTCTCTCCTGTTATTTGTGTTATGTTCATTTATCTACTAAGGCAGCAAAAACAACAACAAACAAAAAACTAGAAGGATAGAGAAGCATTTTTTTTCTCCCCAACATAGTTAATACAAATGTGATATACTTATTAATTATGTTTATATCCCTCCAAATTCATTGAAGCCCTAATCCCCAGTGTGACAATATTTGGAGATGGAGCCTTTGGGAGATAACGAGATTGGATGAGTTGCGAGAATGAAGCCCCCACGACGTGATTGGTGACCTTATACGAGCAGAAGCGGGGATCAGAGTTTGCTCTCTCTCGGACATCTGAGGGTACAGCACCTTTATCTTGGACTCCCAGCTTCCATTACTGTGAGAAATAAATGTCTGTTGTTTGAGCCACCCAGTTTATGAGGTTTTGCTATAGCATTGTGTGCTAAATACATGAACCAATGGTTTGCCTCTTGGTTGACAACTGACCCTTTTGGTTGTATCTTATTAATCAGGACTCCAGATGACAGGAAGTATGAGCCTCCCCCAAACCCCCTAACAGGGCAGTTTATTCAAACCTCTCCTGGCTATAGGAACCATCGCTACAACACTTAAAGTATTTTCAACAAACACTTTAGCTTCTGCTTGTGTGGCATTAATAATAGGACACTTACTACTTTTTAGAGCAATGTTCCTTCACGGTCATTTAGACTGTGAAACCTTTTTGGGAAGAAGATAAAGTATCATTGCATCTTTAGTCTGAGTCATGTGTGGCATTTCGCAGAGACTAAACGAGACTTTGTTGAATTAGTGATATGTGGACACAAAGTACATTGATTCAATGTAGAGTTAGATCGTTACAACTCATAATGATGTAGGAACTAAGTGGCAAGGATTTTAGTACCTTTTCCAAAGTTTAATAATATATGAATATATTATTAAAATGAGCAGGCTGACTTTAAAATTGATATATGTCACACAAATTAAACTAGAAAAGAGCTGAGAGTAGAATCCCACTTTCTTGATACCCCGATTCTCCACTGTGGTGTTGCTTAGTGCAAAAATTTTCCCCCCTGTAGGATTTCAAATCCACAATAAACAACACAAGGAAAATGAATGAGACCAAGAAGAGAAGAAAGAAGTGTCCATTGTCTATTTCTGATCTGGAGGGCCATGCATTTCAGAAGTCAAATAATTGATGTGGGCTGGAGCTTTTAGCTGAAGCTTCTTCATGGTGTAGGTAGAATGAACTGACCCTGGAAGGATGAACAAGACTTAGATGGGCAGAGGAGCAGAGATGAGTGAATGTCAGATATTAGCAAAGTTCTTAATATGATGAGATTGGAGAGTGTGAAGTGCAGTAAGGGATGGACAGAGAGTGGTGGGAAGTAAGCTTGAGGGCAAAGTAGAGGCAGATCATGGAGGGGTGTCTTCAAAGCCAGGGTAAAGGACAATAATAAACGATGATAAGTTCTGGAGTTTAACAAAAATAGAATAAATTAGTGTTTTATGAAGAATAATTTAAAAGTGATGTTTGGGATAGATTCAAGTAAGAGAGATTAAAAAATTTTATTATACCTAATAACAATTCAAATTAGCACATTATTATTATTATTAATATTTTATGTTAGCAGGGCTTCCTTCTCCAGTAACGTACTGTAAGTAGCAGACATGCTAAAGGGAAGGGGCTCTCTGGTGCTTCTAAATCATACCATATTACCTCCCTGGGTCTCAGCTCACTTGGCTACAAAAGAGAATTACCCTATTCTGTAAACTGCCTCTTTCTGCAGGGTGTGACTACTTGGTGTCTTACATTGGATCTTGCCCAAACTGGAATAATTGGTGTCAGGGAACACCGAATTTTCTTGATATAGAATTGTCATGATAAAAGCTACAGAGAAATTGTAGGGCGGTAGCACAGATATAGTTTTGTTATTGTGAACATATTATTAAAGTGAACAGGTTGACTTTAAAGTTGACATATGTCACAAAAATTAAACTGGGAGAGAGCTGAGCTTAGAACAATGATCTTGATGAAAAATCATCCTTTTACAGTTTCAGAATACATGATCATTTGTATTAAGATGTATGTACTGAATTGCCACAAGAAAGAAACTATAACGTGCAGTAGCTCAAACACAATGAAAGCTTGTTTTCTTCTCACTGAAGTGTGAAGCAGAAATGGATGTTCCAGGTCAACAGGCATGGTTGGTGGTGGGGAGACAATTTCTGCTCCAGGCAGTCTCTCAGGGACTCAGGCTGACGGTGGACCTGCCATCTTCAATATCCGGCTTTTAAGGCTATCCAAATATCATTATTGGTTTCCAGCCACAGGAAGGAGAAGAACATGAAGGACTTGGGAGATGTTTATGGCCCACATTACCTTCCCTCACATCCATTGGCCTCTACAACATTGCAAGGAAGACTGCACCTAGGAAGTTCTGCACATAGAAAGGAAAGAATATTTTAGTGGATACCTGCAATTATTTTCATAGCAAATCTAGCAAGCACTCCAATCTCTATATGACTGATGAAGACAGCGACATTCTGGTTAAGGGAATCTCTTGGGAAAATATTGGCTTACCCATGCATGGATCAGGACAAAGTTCAAGGTCATTTCATCATGTCTAACCAAATAGTGAGTTATTCATAAAACTAAGGATTTAGAGAACATCTATTATGTGTCTAGTTCTATATCTGTTATATGCTTGGAACACAGTTGTGATCATAGCCTATTGGCTTTCTGACTGAAGAGTAATTTCTGCACATGTTGAATGAAAATGAAGTTCCCTTGGCCTTTAATCTCAAAGTCATGTTTGAAGCTCATAGTCACGTCCTTAATTTCCAAGATGGGTTAAATTTTCTAGATAACATATGTCACATGTTAAGTACCTCTATGAGCTATAAACTGCTCAGTGGGAGAGGGAGTGAAATTTCTTGCTTATGAAACTTTTGTAGCATCTGTCATGGGGTTTATAATTAGACAGCATCGACTGGAAGGGGTTCTACTCTCAGTTCCTCACCTTTCACTTCTTAAGTCATGGTCACCTCCGTGAAAAGAAAAACAATCCACTCGGTCTATTTTGAAACATGGTTGGGATAAACTGAAAGTGATGATGCATGTGAAAGGGGTATGATATTATAAAATTGGGTAGAGATATATAGAATCATCATTATGATAAATCACTGATATCTGAATTCTATTGGGGTACTGAACGTACATTTGCTATCATGAAACATTCAAAATGTTGTTTGTGAAATAGGGCTTTTTATCGCCACTTTGCACAAGAGAGAACTGAAACGCAGACAGGTTAGTGGTACTTCTTGGTCACAGTTGGTTAAGAATGAGATGGGCATTGTGTGCAACATACAAAAAAAACAATGGTCTCTGCAGGCCAAGGGCTTGGATGTGAGGTTCACGTCTAGTAAAGACGAGCTGTGTGGGTTTGGAAAAAACACTTTTACTTTCTGAACCTATATCCTAATCAGAAAGAATAATATTTTTTTCCTCCTTATAATCTCTCAAGGTTATTATGAGGATCATAGAATCAATATATCAAAATTATCTCATTTTTTAAAATGGCTGTAATAAGAATCAGTAATTCTTAGTTCTGTCTCTGAAGTCACTCTGTAGTAGCAAGAGCCATAGAAGTTGATCTTTATGCCGTTGAAGGTTGCTGATCATTTAACTGAGGTCTTGCGTGCATGAGACTCAAGCTTTCCAGGGTGGGTCATTATGTTATAGAGTACTAACACTGGAAGCCTTTAAAATTTAATCTAGTACAATCTGCCATCAAACACAGCATCCTGCTAGATGGTATCTTTGAAAGACTGTCTTCCAGCTTCCACTGTAATAATTCCACAATGGGAACTAACTTATCCACAAGAAGAAATGTTCTGTCTGGGTATTTGTTTTCATCAGCATTTACTGAGGCAGATATGATGCTAGTGAGCTAACACACAGAGGACGGGATTGCCAAATCAGACTTACATGAACCAAATAGATTACCCAGTATCAAGATTTATTATTAACTTCAGGGATACAAGCAATGAAATAGCATAGGTGACGCAGGGAGAGGTCTGGGACAGCTGTATAACTCCCCAGGCCTTTCTGTCCTGCATCAGATATAGACTCTCCGGCCCAGCATAATAGGCAAAGTATCTACACGAGGTTTGCAGGTCACTGTACACAGAAGAGAGTGTTTAGGTTAAGAAACGTCTCCATTCCTACTGCATATAGCTATAGAACTGATGTGATCTGTTCCAGGAAGCCATGCTCCATAGGTTTGTTTACCACACATGATTCTAAACCGAGGACATCATGCTAAGAAAATTCCATACATAATTATTGTCTTCCAGGAAATATCAAGACTCGATTTTCCAGGAGGTCCAGTTATCAGCATGTTTACAGGAGATTAGATTGGTTTTTTCCCTCTGACAACTAAGAAAGAAATAAACCACGGACCAATTACTTTAATTCCTTCCTCTCCTGCTAAGTGGGAGAAATGTCACAGTGAGCATGACATACAAGGTCTCTGACTTTGATCAATTCATTGACTTAGGAGAGAAAAGGAAGTAATCAGACAAGGTTAATAGGAATAGCTAGTCTACCAGTGCTGATCAAGAACATTGCTAACTATGATTAAAAGTTACACTGATGAAAAGCAGCCCAATTACAAATCACAACTGCAATTTGAAGCGTCTATCCCTGTGATGTTTGATTTGGGATTCATAGTTTAAGCCATCGTTGTTTCTCTCTAGCCCCAACTAGAGAGAGGTGCCCTGCACATGCCAGGCCAGCCTCAATCGCCAGTTTGGTTTGTCCGTCTTGTACCTCAGCTTCGGCTGCCCTGGAAGATGACTGTTTGTCTGGGAGTGTCACTAAGGCCCACCTAAGTGACTTTTATGTTTGCTGAATAGTGTGTATTTTAATATAGAGTATTCCCCACAGAGCCCAAATTAGATAAAAATCCATCTAGGTATTTTCAATCATTACATTCACAGATACACTCACAAAAATTTATTTTATGTGTATGTGTGCAGAAGGCCAATGGTAGAGATGCATGTAGAATGTTACAGGAGCTGGTAGGAGGAGCCCAGAGATACACCGGCTGACTCCTAAGGTATAGGCAGAATATAGCCAAATCAGGAAGAGGGGACAAGACATTACAGGCAGAAGCCAGCTACTGAGAAAATAAACAACTTGGCCTGGGCCAAGACTACATGCACTTTGGTCCTCGCTGGACATTAATGCGAGGCAGGGGTGGGAGACGTTGGAGCTGGTGTAGCAGGCCGGAACGAGAAGAGAAACGCGAGGAGCTATTTGGAAGAGATCTCAGACTGTATCCTGTTGACGTGGCCAAGTAGGGTTGAGATACAGTCGCTCTCATGACAGCCTGCTGGACTGCTAGAAAGTGTTTTCTCTTTTTGACATTCAATCTGCCACCCCGTTATTTCATTGTTTTGACTCTGGCCCTTAGAGTTAGGGAGCAAACCTCCAATTCCTCTTCAGACTCCTCACCACCCAGGCGTTCCCCCGAGTCCAGCACCTCTCAAGTGTCAGGATTCAGGGGTTGGTGAGGATACTGCTGTTAGGGCTGAGGGAAGGGAAGCGATTCAGTCTAGGAGGCCAGGAAATTGCATGTTTCATCCCAACGCGTCCTCTGTTCAATTTCGGTGTTCCGCATGAAATGCAGTTTCTTGCTTCTTTCACGTCCAAGTCTGAGTTGATTGGAGCTTCACTGATTCTCAGGAAATGTTCCAAATCTTCCATAAAGTTTCTAGGAGTTGACTTTCCACACCCGTCTCACGGGTCAGGAGTACGTGCGTTGTCACTGAGTGGTTGTGAAAGCCGAGTGCCTAGGACAATGCTTGTTCTCGGCAGGTGCTCAGTACATGGCGTTGAATGAATGGAGAGACCGACATTGGGGAGAAACTCAGCATTTTCATTGGCTGCTCTCTCACTTCAAGTACTGTTTTAAGAGAATGGTCACGACAGAATGTTAAAAAATGGTTAAGGAAGACAATTTAGGTGACGCAAACAAACTTCATTTAACCTTTCATGAAGCTCACAGTCTCTTTACAGAGAACTTCAGAATGGGGCAGAAAGAAGGAAGCTTTGATGGACGAAAGAGTGAAGAACACGGATGAGACAAATGGAAAACTATCCGAGGCTGGGGCCACTTAGCCAGCCTGGTTCGGGCAAGAAGGCCCAGAGCTGGCTTGGCTTTGGGCCGATCGGTAATACCGTGTTTGTGGTCAAGCAGAACATTTACAGGGACACAAAGTCATCTTCATTTTGGTTTATTGACATGGCGACCCAGGCAGGAACAGCCCCATTTCGAATGGGGAAATGTATTTGAACAAGAGAAAGGCTGCAATTTCCTGCACTTCGTTTCTTTCCCTGTGTTCCAAAGTCCTTCCTCCATTGTCCCTTGGAACCACAAATTCTTTTCTTTCTACAATGCTGAACAATTCAGGTCTTCCCCACCACTCTCCATTACATCCACTAAGAACAACGGGCTCCCCGGAAATTCTCACCTGTGGTTGATTTCAAAGGACTAAGGGGAGGTCACTGAACACGGACTTGGGTACAGATATGCTGACCAGCTCGTGAGAGGTCACGGGAAGAGTTCACAAAGCAAAGCGTCCACCTTCCTTAGAGGATGGTAGAGATCACAGTTACTTTTTTCTCTTACTGCATTAAAAAAAACCACACTTTTGCATAAATTAGACTTTCAAAACTAGACTTTCTAGACTTGCAAACTAGCATTCAGCCTTTCGAAGGAGTGGAACTACATGGGCAGAGGTGCTGCCCCCCCAGAGCGCATTTAGAAATTTGGGGGGCTACTTTGGGCTGTAGCAATAGAAGAGATGCTCTAGGCAAATTTGGTGGGCAAAGGTCAGGAATGCTGACTGTTCTGCCACGTGAAAGATAGTCCTGCACAACAGAGAACTATCCCGCCCCCAAAGACTAAGGCACCATCCTTGGAGAAGCCTGCTCTACACCATGTCTGCCACAGGCTGGCTTTCTGCCGGATCGTAGTCCTTTATATTCTGCTAAACTTGTGGGAGACATAATTATACCCTGATGCTTACAGGAAAGGGAAGTCCTATGTTTAGTGACAGATGCTTATTTTATTCCTAAATGATTAAAATAAAATGCATCGAAATGAAACTTTTTTTCCTGTTAACCTTTAGCAGCATTTATAATGACCATGTTAAATCAAACCTCATTACAATGTAATGGAGCCTGACTGAAATACTGCAGGTATGATGCTGAGTAATTTCATAAATTATTAAATGGTAATTGAAAGTAATATGGTAGAATACATTGTACTCCTGAGGGGGAAAATACAGAAGACTTTGGAGGAAAATAAAGTTGGTTAAAATACAGCATATAGGAAAGTCTTGGAAGCAGGGCAGAAAAAGGCAATCGAAGACCTGAACACATTCTTTAATCTTGGCATGGGGTTAAAACATGTAATTTTGATACAAGGGTTATGACACCTTCTTGAAACATTGCAGATTTCTAGACTTCTCTCTCATTTTCTGTGCTCAGACATTCTTTAGGGCAAAAAGATCAAATTCAAATTATTTTTTATACGAAATGTCTCTCGATGTCAAGTCTTTATTTTAATTACATTTCACTTCAAGCGCCCTCTTTCTCAATAGTTTTTCATAAGCTTTATTGAAAAAAATATTTCAATCAGTTAAGTAATTATGCGTATGGTGAAAAAAAATAAAGTAATAAAGAATATAGAGTTGGCGGGGAACTATTATCACTCGCAACCCTTACTCTAGGTGGTATAGTCTTCTGGAGCTCCACCCAGTATGGTTACATTTACTTTTGCATCATAGACTCACTTTATAGAGACAGTTTTACAACTTGCTACTATAGCTTGGGCATCTTTCTATGTCTATGTATGTAGATCTAAACTTCAAAATATTTTTTAAGTTGAAGTATAGTGTGAAATGCACAGAAGCTTAGTGTAGATCTTTATGAAATTTTTCCAAGTAATTATACCCACGTAACCACCACTTAAGATAAAGATTATAAACACCACTCCTGAATTCTCCCTCACACCCTTTCCAGTCATGTTATCCATCCTCCCTGAATATAACTCCTATTCTGAAGTCCACCACTGTAACACTAACTTTCTGTGTCTGGATTCCTTTAATTCTTATGGTTGTGAAATTCTTTCACTATTGCATGGATCAGGAGTTTATTTTTATTTCTGCATAGTATTCTGTGGTACAGCTGTATTATAATTTATTCATTCTGCCTTTGGTAGACTTTTAGATTGTAGTTTTGTGCTACTATGAATAATACTATAACATTACTATAATTATACTATTACCTTTATGCCTTTTGATGAACATGTACATATTCATTTTTCTTGGGCACATACCTAGGAGGGGAATTACTATGACATAAGCACATTCATCAATAGTTGCTAACTGCCAACAGTTTTTCAAAAGTGATTGTAAGAATCTGTATTTCCACGGGCAGTGTAGGAGAGTTCCAGTTGCTCTACATCTTTGCCAATACTTGGTATGGTCATTAAAACAAAACAAAACAAAACAAAACAAAACAAAACAAAACAAAACAGAACAAAACAAAACACCATAAATTTCAGCCAATTTTGTGACTGTCTAGAGGTAATTCACTGTCGTTTTACCTTGCATTTTCCTTAAGACTAAGGATGCTAAACACCTTTACAAATATTTAGTAGCCACTTGGTTAGCTTCTTGGCATAAGTGCCTGGACAATATTTTTGCCTATATTTCATTGGGGGTATTTTTCTCTTTCTTGCAGATGTATAGGGGTTCTTTATATGGGGTAATACAAACACATTATTGGATGCATGTACTGCAAATATCTTCTACCACTCTGTGGTTTGCCTTTTCACTCCTTAAGGCATCTTTTCATAAAGTCCAATCTATGTGTATTTTCTTTTGCAGTTAGTGTTTTCTGTGTTCTGTTTAGGTTATTTTTGCTAACTCCAATGAATCTTTTTTTTTTTTTATCTTCTGTAAGTTCTGCTGTTAACTACCACAATGAGATATATAATACATCTGAAATTGACTTTTGTGTGGTGTGAGAAAGGGGGAAAGTTCAATAACTTAGCATTATTTATTGAAAAGACCATACTATTTCTTCTGCATTTCATGGGTGAATTTTGTGATAAACCAGAAGTTTGTATATGGATGGGTCTGTTTCTGGAGTTTCTACACTATTCCTTTAGTCTATTGTCTTTCTTATCACCACTACCACAGATAGAATTGTAGTTTTATTAGAATTGGTACCTGGTAATGTAAATCATTCAGCTTTGGTCTTCAGGATTGTATTTGCTAATCTTAAACCGACTTATTTTAGAAGTATCTTATCAATGTCCATGAGATTTTTGTTGGAATTGAATCTATAAATCAATTATGACATAATTCATATATTTAATACATGGAATCCTCTGATTCATGAATATGGTATAACATCTATCTATTTAGTTCTTCTTTAAATTTCATTTAGTAATGTTTGTACTTTTTCTATGTAGAGGTATCACCCATTTTAAAAATTAGGTTTATTCCTAGGTATTAATGTATTTTAATGGGAGGTATTGTAAACTGTATTTCTGTAAATTCTATTTCTAATTGTTTATTGCTGGAATGTACAATTAATTTTATTTATTTATTTATTTAATCTTATTTTTGTTACAGATGTTTCTCCTTTTTTACCCCATTGACACCCTCTTCCCCATCCCCCCCCCCCCCGCCACGTTCCCGGCTTTGTTGTCCATGTCCATTGGTTATGCATACATGTATATAAGTTCTGTGGTTTATCTCTTCCCACCCCCTACCACCTCCTCTTCTGAGGGTTGTCAGTCTGTACCCTACTTCCGTGTTTCTGGGTCTACCCTTCCTCAGACTGTTATATTCATTATACTCCATATATAAGTGAGATCATGTGGTATTTGTTTATTTTAGCTTGACTTGTTTCACTTAGGATAATACTTTCCAGGTCCCTCCATGTCGTCTCAAAGGATAAGAGATCTTTCTTTCTTACAGCTGCACAGAACTCCATAGTGTATATGTACCACAGCTTTTTTATCCATTTGTCTACTGATGGACACTTGGGCTGTTTCCAGATCTTAGCTATTGTAAATAGTGCTGCTATGAACATGGGGGTACATATATTCTTTCTGATTGGTGTTTCAGGCTTCTTAGAGTATATTCCCAGAAGTGGGATCACTGAGTCAAATGGAAGTTCAATGTTAAATAAGAGTGGCGAAAGTGGACATCCCTGTCTTGTTCCTGTTCTTAAGGAAAATGTTTTTAGTTTCTGTCCATTGAGTATGATGTTGGCTGTAGGTCTTCATATATGGCCTTTATTATGTCGAGATATGATCCCTCTATTCCCACATTGCTGAGCGTTTTAATTAGAAATGGATGCTGGATTTTGTCGAATGCTTTTTTAGCATCTATTGATATGATCATGTGGTTTCTATTCTTTGTTTTGTTTATGTGGTGTATCACATTTACTGATTTGTGAATATTGTACCAGCCTTGCATCCCTGGGATGAATCCCACTTGGTCATGGTGAATAATTTTTTTGATGTATTGCTGGATACGATTCGCTCGTATTTTGTTCAGGATTTTGGCATCTATGTTCATCAGGGATATTGGCCTGTAGTTTTCTTTCTTTGTAGTGTCTTTTTCTGGTTTTGGAACTTGAATTATGCCGGCTTCATAAAACTAGTTTGGAAGTCTTCCTTCTTCTTGAATTTTTTGAAATAGTTTGAGGAGAATGAGTGTTAGTTCTTTTTTGAATGTTCGGTAAAACTCCCCCGTGAAGTCATCTGGGCCTGGGCTTTTGTTTGCTGGAAGTGTCTTGATTACGTTACCTCTTTAATTTCCTTAGTTGTTATTGGTCTGTTCAAGTTTTCTATCTCTTCCCGGTCCAGTTTTGGGAGACTGTGTGTTTCTAGAAATTTGTCCATTTTGCTTGGATTGTCGAATTTGTTGCCATTTAATTGTTCATAGTAGCTGTTAACAATCTTTTGTATTTCTATGGTGTCAGTTGTTACTTCTCCTCTTTCATTTCTGATTTTGTGCATTTGGGTTCTCCTTGTTTCTTGGTGAGTCTAGCTGAGGGTCCATCAATCTTGTTTATCTTTTCGAAAAACAAGCTCTTTTTTTTTTGTTGATCCTTTGAAATTTTTTTTTTTTTTTTTTTTTTTTGTCTGTATGTCATTTATTTCTGCTCTGATCTTTACTATTTCCTTCCTTCTACTTGCTCTGGGGTTTTTCTTTTTGTTTGCTTTCTAATTCTTTATGTTGTGAGGTTAGACATTCAATTAGAACTTTTTCTTGTTTCTTGAGGTAGGCCTGTAGTGCTATGAACTTCCCTCTCAGAGCTTTTGCTGCATCCCACAGATTTTGTGTTGTTGTGTGTTCATTTGCATTGGTTTCCAGGAAGTTTTAAATTTCTTCCTTGATCACCTTTGTAACCCATTCATTGTTTAATAACTTGCTATTTAGCCTCCATGTGTTCAAATGCCTTTGCATGTTTTTGTTGCAATTGATTTCTAGTTTCATGCCATTGTGATCTGAGAAGATGCTTGATATGATTTTAATCTTCTTGAACTTGTAGAGATTTAGTTTTTGTCCTATCATGTGGTCTATCTTTGAGAATGTCCCATGTGCACTTCAGAAGAATGTGAATTCTGTAGTTTTGGGGTGTAATTCCCTGTAGATAACTATTAAATCCATTTGGTCTAGTGCTTCATTTAGAGTCTCTGTTTCCTTGTTAATTTTTTTGTCTAGAGGATCTATCCAGTGGTATTAACGGGGTGTTGAAATCCCCTGCTATGATTGTATTGCTGTTGATTTCTCCTTTGAAGTCCCCCAAAAGATTTTTAATATATTTTGGTGTTCCTATATTGGGTGCATATATGTTTATCAAGGTTATATCTTCCTATTGGATAGATCCTTTCAATATTATGTAGTGGCCTTCTTTGTCTCTAGTTATGGCCTTCAATTCAAAATCTATTTTATCAGATATGAATATTGCTACCCCAGCTTTTTTTTTTGCTTTCCATTTGCTTGGAAAATTTTTTTCCATCCCTTCAGTTTCAACCTATGTGAGTCTTTTGTTGTGAGGTGAGTCTCTTGTAAGCAACATATAGATGAGTCATGCTTTCTTATCCAATCAGCTACTCTGTGTCTTTTTATTGGAGCATTCAGTCCATTTACATTTAAGGTGATTGTTGATATGTACTTATTTATTGCCATTTTTGTTTAGTTTGGTTATATTTTTCTTCCTATTTCTTCTACTAATTACCGCAGTCCTTTTAACATTTCTTGTAGTGCTGGTTTGGTGCTAATGTATTCCCTTAGCCTTTTGTTTGTCTGGGAAGCTCTTTATTTGACCTTCTATTTTGGATGACAGCCTTGCTGGGTAGAGTAGTCTTGGATTTAGATCCTTGTTTTACATGACCTGATTACTTCATGCCATTCCCTTCTGGCCTGTAGTGTTTCTTGTAAGAAGTCAGCTGAGAGCCTTATGGGGTTTCCTTTGTAGGCAACCTGTTGCTTATCTCTTGCTGCTTTTAGGATTCTCTCTTTGTCTTTAATTGTTGGCATTTTGATTACTATGTGTCTTGGTGTGGGCCTGTTTAGGTTCTTACTTGGGGCTCTCTGTGCTTCTTGAACTTGAATGCCTTCTTCCTTCACCAAATTAGGGAAGTTTTCTGTCACTACTTCTTTGAATATATTCTCTAACCCTTGCTCATTTTCTTCTTCTTCGGGGACTCCTATGATGCAAATATTATTATGTTTCCAGTTGTCCCACAGTTCTCTTAAGCTGTCTTCCTGTTTTTTAATCGTTTTTTCCTTTTGGTTTTCCTCTTGGTTGATTTTTTCTACCCTGTCTTCTAATTTGCTGATCTGGTCCTCAGCTTCCTCTACTCTGCTCTTTAGACCTTCAAATGTGTTCTTTATTTGTGATATGTCACTCTTGATCTCTTTCTGGTGGTTTCTAATTTCTAATTGGTTTATTTTCAGCATCTCTATGTCCTTACTCATGCTGTTGAGCTTCCTCAAGGTCATGGCTCTGAATTCTAGCTCTGTTAACATGCCTAACTACTCCACATTGATATCATCTTCGGTGGAGGTCTCCTGTTCTTTCATTTGGCTTTTGTTTCTGTGTTTTACCATTTTGGCTATCAAAGTGGGCTTTGGAGCCTGCCAAGTTTTCCTTGTGGGTATTGGTGTTCTGCTGTTTGTGGCTCCCTTTCCTGGGTTTAGATGAGTGTGGGAGGACCCACGTAAACACCACTGTCAAGTCTTACTTTCCTGGTTAGAGTTGCTCACCCAGGAATTGTAATGTTATCCTCTAGCTTTTTGCCTGGAGACTAGCAGTCCAGGTTACTTGAAGAGTTTTAGGTTGTCAGTTGATTGAAAAACTCCCTCAGGTGCTCAGCATAAGGGGATTTCCCGAGGGTGGGGCAGATGCTGGTTGTTAATGAGCCTCAATTTGCATTTCAATGGCCTACAGGGTGGGGATGGATCTCCGAGGGAGGGGCTGCTGCCTCTCCCCAGAGCCCTTGGAAGGAGCAATATGGCCACTGTCCTGTGTGGCTGCAACTCAGCAAAAGCTCTGAGCGCCCTCCAAATCCTGACTGTCCCCAGACAGTTCCAATCCAGTCTTCCCTCTCTCTGCCGGAGCCCAAGGTGAGTGGCTGTGGCTGTTTTAGGCTCTGTCCCGGCTTTGCACTGTGGAACCGCTTGAGACTTTAACCCAAGGGTGTCGCTCACAGCTGAGGCCGCTGCTGTCTGTGGGCTCCCAGCCCCGTCTCGCGCCTTCGCAATCCTACCAGGATCGAGTCAGCGTCCCTCGTTGTATGGTCCTCGCAAGCTGCTTTTCTGTTGCTTTTTCCCGTCAATTTGTCTGTGTTTTAGTTGTAATTCCAGTTTTTTCCTGGGAGACTGTCTGTGTAGCTTCCGTTCACTCTGCCGCCATTTGGGAAAATAAAAATCTACAATTAATTTTTGTATGCTGGTTTTGTGATAAAAATTTACCTAATTATGTTCATAATTGTACTTTTCTATTTATGTGGTTATATTTTATAATTAAGAACACTTATTTTTCCTTTCATTCAATTTTTAATTTAATTTTTTATATCATTTTGCACTGGTTAAAACCTCTACATAATAATTAATAAAAGAGGTGATAGCAATGTTAATAAAATAATTATTCATGAATCTTGTTAAAATAGCAAGGCAGACTTTATTAGAACTGTTATGATAGGTGTAGGGACTACTGTAATGAGTTTTTCAGTAGGAGAGAGAGTTTGGGCTCAACTCAAAATACAACAAAGAAAAGTGGGGATTTTTAGGCAAGGAGCAGAGTGATATTAGAGGGTTTGCTGGATAAAAAATTACTAAGAGGTAGGGTAATTCATTGCTAAACTGATCTAGCAGGATTCTTGTTGAAGGCAGGACAGGGCAATTGAATATTACCTGGAAGATGGTAGAAGTTGAGAAATTCGGTCAAACATGGAGGGTGATCAGATATTGAAAAAGGTATTGAAAAAGGTGGGTTCTGGATAGACTGACTTAGCCGAATTCTTATTAAAACTGGACTCTACAAAGATGGAAATGAAAGCCCAAGATTTCTTCTAGTTGAACAGAGAGCTCAGAGAAGGCTGGGTCAAGATTGACCAAGGAGAGAAGCTCAGCAGACTCCTGTTTGTTTTATTACCAATCTCAGAGAGAAAGCTTCTAATATTCCACCATTAAAATGACACTACTGTAGCTTAATTTTATTTTATTTTTATTTTTTTTAAAACCAGATAGTACTCTTTATCATATTATCTATATAGTACTCTACAAAGAGTACCAGATAGTACTGTTTAATTTTAGTTTTCCAGAGGTTATTATTATTATAAATGTATGGTACCTCTTCACATTCTGCTAATGCGGTGAAGTACACTGATTAATTTTTAACAATGTTGAACCAGCCTAGCACTGCTGGAACAAACTGGACATTGTTATAGTGCATTGCCCTTTTATATGTCGCTGCATTTGATTTACTATTATTTTGTTTCAGACTCTTGCATGTGTATTTATTAGAGGGGTTAGTCAGTGATACTTTGTTCTATAATTTTATTTATTTATTTTTTAAACTCATCTTTATTGTTGAATGTATTACAAATGGTTCTACCTTTTTCCCCATTGACCCCCTCCTCCCTAATCCTGCCCCCCTCCTGCCTTCCCCACACTATTGTTGGTGTCCATTGGTTATGCAAATATGCACTGAAGTTCTTTGGTTTATCCCATCCCGCTCTCCCTCTCCCTGCCCTTTGAAATTCATCAGTCTAACAACCAATTTGTACTTCTTAATTCCTTTGTCTTTTTCACCCATCCTCCCAGCCCCCACCCATCTGGCAAGCAACAATGTATCTATGAGTCTGTTTCTGTTCTGCTTGCCCATTTTGTTTGTGGATTCAATTGTTGATAGATATGTATTAATTGCCAATTTATTGTTCATATTTTTGTTCTTCTTTGCCTTCAAGAAGACCCTTCAACATTTCATATAATACTGGTTTGGTGGGGATGGACTCCTTTAGCTTTTTCTTGTCTGGGAAACTCTTGATATGTCCATTGATTATAAATGATAGCTTTGCAGGATACAGTAATCTTGGTTGTAGGTCATTGTTTTTCAGCACCTTGCATATCTCTTGCCACTTCTTTCTGGCCTGCAGTTTCTTTTGAGAAATCAGCTGACAGTCTTATAGGAGCTCCTTTGTAGGTAATGGACTGCTTTTCTCTTGCTACTTTTAAGATTCTCTGTATTTAACCTTTGGCATTTTGATGATGATGTGTCATGGTGTGAACCTCTTTGGGTTCAACTTGTTTGGGACTCTCTGTGCTTCCTGGACTTGTATGTCTATTTCCTTCACCAAGTTAGGGAAGATTTTTGTCATTATTTCAAACAGGTTTTCAATTTCTTGCTCTCTCTTCTCCTTCAGGCACCCCTATGATGCGAATGTTGGCATGCTTGAAGTTATCCCAGGGGCTCCTTACACTATCCTCAGTTTTTTGGATTCTTTTTTCTTTTTGCTGTTCTAGTTGGGTGTCTTCTGCTTTCTTATATTCCAAATTGATGGTTTGCTTCTTGGCTTTACTTACTCTACTATTGATTGCCTGTAAATTATTCTTTATTTCAGTTAGTGCCTCCTTCATTTCTGACTGGTCCTTTTTTATGTTGTTGATGTTCTCACTAAGTTCCTCAGAGGTCTTCTTAAGTTCCTTGAATGTCTCACCAAGTTCCCTGAGCAACCTTATAACCTGTGTTCTGAACTCTGCATCTGTTAGATTGCTTATCTCCATTTTGTTTAGTTCTTTTCCTGGAGTTTTGTTCTTTTCTTTCATTTGGGACATGTTTCTTTGTCTCCTCATTTTGGCTGCTTCCCTGTGATTATTTCTATATATTAGGCAGAGTTGCTATGTCTCCTAGGCTTCATAGGGTGGCCTACTGTTGTAGGTATTCTGTAGGATCCAGGTGCACAGTCTCCCTGATTACTCCAGCTGAGCCCTCAAGGTGCACCCCTAGTGTGGACTGTACACCCTTCTGTTGTAATTGAGTCTTGATTGCTGTTGGCATGTCAATGGGAAGAATTTACTCAGGCTGATTAGCTGCAAGGACTGGCTGTGCCTACTAGCCACTGGCCTCTGTTTACCTTGGAGGATCAGTGGTGTAGGGCCCACCACACAGAGCAAGACTTATTGTACTTCATCAGGGCTCTGGTACCCATTGAGCCCACTTACTGAGTGTGTCACTTGTGAAAGGGGTTGGGTGGTGGTGTTTCAATGTGGTCTGAAGCTGTCCACTGAGTGTGCTGGCTCTGGGACAAGGTCAGCCACTGCCTGTGTTCTATCCAGGGCCACCTGGCATAAGTTACAAAGTGATCTGCGGATGGCTGCTTCTTGTGCTGGGTTTGGAGATGTCCAGAAAAAGCCAAATTGTGAATCAAGGCTGGCTACTTCCAGTACCGGGCCTGGGGCCACTTAATGAGAGGTATGGGGCTCACTGAGACCAGGTACTGCTTGTTTGAGAGATTTTAGGAAACTCTGAAGCAGGATCTAAGACAGGCCAATCCTATGGTAAAGCCTTTGGAAACAGCTTGGCAGGGCCTGAAAGATGGGTGAGGCGGGACTTTAGGGAATCACCAGGGTGGGGCAAACAGTGTGAACCAGGTTACTGGAGTCCCAGATACGGCAGCCATCTGCCACCCTAGGGAAGGGCTCACCAAAGGAACAATGGCCTCTGACAGCACATCTGTTCAGGAGAAAGCTGCCTCTCCAGCCCTCGTCCTGCAGCCAAACAGCTCAATTCTTCACTGTATGTTTCTGGCGCCCCTCAAGCTGCCTCCCAACCGAACTCAGAAGGAGCAAGTCTGAGTAAGTCTGTGCGTGGGCTCTTTAAGGGGAGCTGTCTGGGGCTCCTGCAGCCTCAGCCTCCCTCAGCCTCAGTTCCCGCTGGTTTTATATCCAGAAGTGATGGGGATTCTCTTCCTGGCACTGGAACCTGAGCAGGGCACCTGGTGTGGGACGGGGACCCCTCACTCCTGAGGGAGGACCTTCCCAGTCGAAGTGTCCCTGATTTTTATCTGTCACACGCAGGTGTGGGAACAGCCTGTCCACCTCTGCCCTCCTACCAGTCTCCACGTGGCTGCTGCTTCTATCTCATCGTTGTAGGACTTCCATTCAGCTCGATGTCAGGCAGTTCTGAATGATGGTTGTTCTGTAGTTTAGTAGTAATTTTGATGTGGTTATGGGAGGAGGTGATATACTGTGTTTACCTACGCTATCATCTTGACTGGAAGTCCCTGTTCTATAATTATACTGACAGATTTTGGCATTGAGTTTATGCCAATAAGCCAGTAGGAGATATTACCCTGTCAATTCCTGGGAATTGTTGATATAAGTTTGGCATGATTTGTTACTTTAATATTTGAAATTATTCTCTGGTTAAGCTATCTTACACTGAAGTTTTATTTGTAGGAAGACTTTTACTTTCGGATTAATTTTTTTAATAGATTCAAGATATTCAGATTTTTATTTTATGTCAGTTTTGGTGAACTGTACTTTCAAAAAATTTGTCTGTTTATTCTAAGCCTTCAAATTTATTGGCAAAAGTTTTGATACTACTATTGTCTCTGTAATGACTGTAGATACTGTGATGATGTCTTCTTTTTGGTAATTTGTGTCCTTTCATTTTTACTTTTTCATAGTTAAACTTTCAAGTAGTTCATAAATTTTATTAATGTTTTAAAATAAATAAAATTTTACTTTACTGATTTTTTACATTGTATTTTTTCTGTTTTATTGATTTTTTTATATTTATGACTTTCTTTATTCTATATCTTTTTAATTTTATTTACTATTCATTTTTGTGCTAATTTAGATATCTGTTTGGATCATGTATGGTCTTTTAAAAAATATATGATATGCATTTAAGGCTATATATTTTTCTCTAAACACTGATTTATCTGCTCTCACAAGCTTTGATATAATATAGTTTTATTATAATTCAGTTAAAATATTTTCTCATTTCCATTTTGCCTCCCCTCCTACACTGTTTTATTGATTAATTCTCAAGCATTTGGGGATTTTTCTATTTTTGTTTATGTTATTGATGTCTTACTTAATACATTGATACCACAGAACATATTGTGTGTTAATTATTTGAAATTTGCTTTATAGATCAGCAAATGAGCGATTGATTGGTAAATGTTACATGTGTATTTGGAAAAATGTTATTCTGTGGTTGGGTGTAGTACTCTGTATAAGGGTCTTCTTCAGTTAAATTGGTTTGTTGTGATAGTCAAACATTAGATATCCTTATATTTGGGGAGGGGTGGGGTCTGTTAATTTTATCGTTTACTAAGAAAGCTGAGTTAAAATCTCTAAATTTCTAGATTTTTCTTTTTTTGTTGGTTTTTGGCATCAATATAAATACTATGTTTTTAAATAATCAGAAATTTAGAACTTTAATATATATTTTTGACTTATACTTTTATCATTATTAAAAATTATCTATTTCTAGTAACAATTCTCACCTTAAATCTATATGTAAGGTTAATATACATATATTAGTTTTTTTCAATTATTTTTTTGCCTGGTATATATTTTTCTATCCTTTGGTTTTTTAAATTATTTGTGCACTTATATTTAAGATGTATTTCTTTAATATCTCAGTGAAAATTTTTGTTTTTAAATAAAATACTTATTCTACATACAATTGATGTAACTTGCTGATATTTTAATGATAAATTTGCCTTCTTGTTATTTATTTATTCTATTGTTCTTATTTACTTATTCTATTATTCTTGTATAATTTCTTTTTCTTTCCTGCCTTGCTTCCTTTCAGATTAAGTATATTTTAATACAATATATCTTTCTCTATTAGTTTATTTCATATCTAGTACATAGTATATACACACATATAGTACATAATATAATTTTATTATTCTTTGTGTGAATACCCTAGAGATTACAACATGCATCCTTGACTTATTCAAGTGTATTACATTTAGTATCTTTATCAGTTTGCATATAACACACAAACATGGTAACATTTTAATTTATCTTCTCTACTAATTTCTGTGCTACTGTTATTAAGTATTTTGATTCTCTTCATATTTTAAACACCCAACTATTTTATTATCTTTTTTTGTAGTCAATATTTATTTAGCTTTCCAAACATTTTTCTTTACTGTTATATTTTATTTCTATTAATATACAAAGCTTCTATATGGGATTATTTTCCTATGCCTAAAAAAATTATTTTTAGTGTTTTCTTTCTTACAGATCTGGTTGTCACAAATTCTTTTCATTTTTATTTTTCTGAAAATGTATTTGGCCTTTATTTGAAAAGATGTATTTTTATTTTACTGAGGAAATCATTCTGGATAGGTATGTTGTTTCTAACACCTTAACATTTATTGTGTTGTTTTTGATTTCCACAATTCCTGCTAAAGAGTCAGAAGTCAGAAGATTTTTTTTCTTTCTGCTTTTATGATTTCTACTTTGTCTATGTTTTTCAACAGCTTTTCAGTGATGTTTCTTCAGTGATTTTTTTTTCTTTGTATTCATGTCATTTGGGTTCTGAGGTATGATTCCATCTGTGGTTTGTTGTCTTTCACCAGCTTTGGAAAGTTCTCATCTAATCGATCTTTTATTTTTACTTTTTAAAAATTATGCACACTATTACAGATGTCGCCATACCCTCTTTGCCCACCTCCCCTTGCCCCACCTTCCCCCCCCCCCGTTCTCGCTGATCATCACAACGCTGTTGTCTGTGTCTACGGGTTATGCATACAGCATGTTCTTTGGCTGATCCCTTCACCTTCTTTCATCCAGCCTCCTCCCCACCCCTGCTCCCCAAGTCTGTCTTTAAATATTTTTCTGATCAATTCTTTTTGGTCATCTTTTTCTACAAGTATGTTAGACATTTCTTCCACGTTCCATATATCTTTTTCACTGTTTTTCTCTGTGTTCACCTCTGCACTCAGTCATCACTATGAACTTATTTATTGATGTGTTTCAATTCACTAATTCTCTCTTTAGCTAGCTTTATCTGCCTTTGTAGTCCAATTTCAGTTGGTACAGTTTTTAAAGTTTCTAATTATCTATTTCTTATAGATATTATATTACAGATGGTAAAACTCTCCATCTTATCCAATATTCTACTGAATTCACTAATCACAATTTCTTTAAAATCTGCCCAAAATCCAATTAAGTTTCTTTCTTTTCTTTTTTTTATTATTAAATGCCCAACATTGTGTAGGGAAAATTTTAGAGGCTCTGGGTGACATTACTTTCCTGGAGAGAAAATTTACTTTTCTCCTGGTAGTTATGGAAAGTAGGGGGATTGATCCAATTAATCCTGAGTGTCTGGCTTTATTAGGACTTATCGTTGTATGTATGTACCTGCTTCTTGAGCATAGCCTTGTAATATTCTCAATGGAAAGCCTGAGTTTTCTATCAGGGTCTTCTTCTATGATGACTTGGGACCCCATTTATCTTTTCCCACCACCTCACGACTGCCTGAATCTCTTCTCAGATTTTTAACCTTGTAGCAGCTATTTCCCGCTTGATTTTTTATTATTTAGCTCCATGAACACACAGTTTAGAATTGGGGAGCAATTTTGGGGAAACTGCATGAGTAATTTTGGGCTCACTTTTCTGTGGTGCCCTGTTATCTGTGACATGGACCCTTCTAATCCTGGCTGCCTTAATCACCCTTAATTCCAATATTTGTCTTCCTCGTTCAGTGATACTGCTGCAAACTCTATTTGCTTTCTAATTATCCTCTGTGCCCTTTGCTGTAGACTGACACAGCCCCTAAGAACAAAGTGGCGATGGAGTAAGGCTCATCTTAGAACTTGTTCTCTTTGAAATTCTGACCTCAGTTGTTATCTGCCTTGGCTACTCTCTGATGCCTTCAGAAAATCTTGTTATAAAATGTATTTAGGGGGGTGGGAGGGTGGGAAGAGATAAACCACAGAACTTATATGCATGTATGCATGACCAATGGACATGGACAACTAAGCCGGGGACGGGGCGGAGGTGGGGTAGGGTGGGGGGTGCCAATGGGGTAAAAAGGTAAAATATCTGTACCAAAAAAGTAAATAAAAATTCATAAATAAATAAATAAAAACTAAAAATAAATAAATAAAATGTATTTAATCCAGCTTTTACATTGTTCTCAATAGAAGGGTTAGTATGCTGTAAGCTACTCATAGTATCTGGGACTATTTTATTCATTTTGAAGGCTTCATACAATTCCAAGTTTGGGGTATACCAAATAATTATTTAGTACATGTTGGGCTCTGGTCTTTTTCTAAGTTTTCATTATTATGAACAATATACTGCATGAACAATTTTGTAATATAATTTCATGAACTATACAAGTCATCCTTTAGGATTGGCTGCTACTAGTGGAATGGCTGACAATGGCTTGCATCACTTTGACCCGTCTTCTTCTTTGAAGTCAGTTTCATGGCTTCAAACTAATTTTAGGGTGGACTAGAAAGTTCATGTTTTTTTTTTTTTTTTTTTTTTTTTTTTATGTTCAGGAAGAGGAAATAGTGTGGCAAACACAGAATTATCTTTTCTTCTAACTATTTCCTAAGTAGTGTTTCTGTGTCTAGACGCTTCATGTGTAATTTCTATACAACATTAACACATGACTTAATATCCTTAAATGCCACTGAACAAGAATCACCAGTAGATCCAAATCTTCTAGAGTCTTCCTCTTGCTTAGAGAATGAACTCTTGACCTCTTACAAATGTGTTAAGTGACAGAGCCTCAGAGGAGAAGAGTTTTTGGTTTTTTTGCATTTCTGAATCTACTTCTCTTGCCATCTTACCCTGATACTCTTTCCTTTTCATCAGAAGAGAGACGATGAGAAGATTCAGAGGGGACTGTGGTTCACAGTTGGGTGGAAATGATCATACTGAGCAAGCTCTTCCCAAATATATTGTAGCTGCAAGGGCAGAGGCAAGAGAGACAGAATAAAACATGAGATGAACATTGCTTCTACTACCTCCAGCAATATGACCTTGGGTGAGCTAGTCAATCTTTCTGTGCTTCTGTGTTCCCAGATGTATCAGACCGTCTGACAATGGGAGGAAACTGAAGCTGTTATCGTGATTCACCAGACTCATTTTAAACTATCACCAGAAAGGACGGAAGGACAGGCCTCGACTTTGGGAAAGACAGGAGACTGAGCCATAATGCAACCCTAGCTGTGTGTGTGTGTGTGTGTGTGTGTGTGTGTGTGTGCACTGCTCACACCCCATGTCTCAGCCATGGAAGCTGAGGAAACCTTTGTCTCCAGATCACTTTTATTTATTTGGAGTCATTTAGCTCAATCGTCCCAGAAGCAGCAAACACTTCAGGGACATGACTGTAAGCAGTAAGTGCCTCCTCAGCTTCCCTGCCAGAAGATCCAGGTTCGAGCCTCACAAGTGGGTCTCTTGAGAGTTGTTTGTTTTTAATCTGCAGTGAGAGGAACAGCCTAGGCAGGTGCACTGTAGCCCTTCAACTTCATTCTTTTTTTTAAATTATTTTTTAAAATCTTTATTGTTGAATGTAGAACGTATTACAGAAGTTCCTCATTTTTCCCCCATTAACCCCCTCCTCCCCTCTCCCGCCCCCCTCCCACCTTTTCCCACACTATTGTCTGTGTCCATTGGTTATGCATATAAGTTCTTTGGTTTATTTCCCCTCCCCCCACACCCAACCCCTTTCCCTTTGAGGTTTGTCAGTCTAGCAGTGAATTTGTACTTCTTAATCCCTTCACCTTTTTCACCCATTCCCCCAACCCCCCTCCCATCTGGCAACTAACAAAATGTTCTCTGTATCTATAAGCATGTTTTTGTTCTGCCTGTTCATTTTGTTTGTAGATTCCATTGTTGATAGATATGTATTCATTGCCATTTTGTTTGTTCATATATTTTATCTTTTTCTTCAAAAAGACCCTTCATCATTTCATATAATAATGGCTTGGTGGTGATGAACGCCTTTAACTTTTTCTTGTCTGGGAAACTCTTTATATGGCCATCGATTCTAAATGACAGCTTTGCAGGATAGAGTAATCTTGGTTGTAGGTTCTTGGTTTTCATCACTCTGAATATTTCTTGCCACTCCCTTCTGGCCTGCAAAGTTTCTTTTGAGAAATCAGCTGACAGGCTTATGGGAACTCCCTTGTAGGTAACTAGCTGCCTTTCTCTTGCTGCTTTTAAGATTCTCTCTTTGTCTTGAACATTTTGAATTTTGATGATGATGTGTCTTGGTGTGGGCCTCTTGGGGTTCATCTTGTTTGGGACTCTCTGTGCTTCCTGGACTTGTATGTCTGTTTCCTTCACCAAGTTAGGAAAGTTTTCTGCCATTATTTTTTCAAACAGGTTTTCAATTTCTTGTTCTCTCTCTTCTCCTTCTGGCACCCCCAAGATGCGAATGTTGGTACGCTTGAAGTTGTCCCAGAGGCTCCTTACACTATCCTCATTTTTTTGGATTCTTTTTTCTTTTTGCTGTTCTGATTGGGTGTTTTTTGCTTCCTTATATTCCAAATCAATGGTTTGCTTCTTGGATTTACGTACTCTACTATTGAATCTGTGTAAATCATTCTTTATTTCAGTTAATGCCTCCTTTAATTTGACTGTGCATCCATAATTTCTGACTGGTCCTTTATTATGCTCTTGAGGCCCTCCCTAAGTTCACTGAGGTTCTTACTGAGTTCATTGAGCATCCTTATAAGCAGTATTTTGAACTCAGCATCTGTTAGGTTGCTTATCTCCATTTCGCTTAGTTCTTTTCTTGGAGTTTTGTTCTGTTCTTTCATTTGGGACCTGTTTCGTTGTCTCCGCATTTTGGCTGCCTCCCTGTGTTTGTTTCTGTGTATTACTTAATGAGAGGTATGGGGCTAACTGAGACCAGATGCTGCTCGCTTGAAAGAATTTAGGAAAAACCTGAAGCAGGATCCAAGACAGGCCAATCCTATGGTTAAGCAAGTGGCAACAGCTTGGGTGGGCCTGAAAGTTGGGCGGGGCAGGGCCTCAGGGAGTCACCAGGGCGGGGCTACCAGTGTGAGCCAGGTTGTTCGAGTCCCAGATATGGCTGCTGTCTGCCACCCCAGGGCAGGGCTCACCAAAGGAACAAAGACCTCTGATGGCACGTTTGTCCTCGAGAAAGCCCCCTCTCCAGCCCTCGCTCCAGTGCCAAACAGCTCAGTTCTTCCCTGTATGTCTCTGGTGCCCCTCGAGTAGCCTCCCCTCCGAGCTTAGAGGGAGAGAGTCCAATAAGTCCGTGCGCGGGCCCTTTAAGGAGCTGCCTGGGGCTCCAACCACCTCGGCCTCCCTGAGCCTCAGTTCCCGCTGGTTTTTCCAGCCAGAAGTGATGGGGATTCTCTTCCTGGCACTGGAACCCTGAACGGGGCACCTGGTGTGGGACGGGGACCCCTCAGTCCTCAGGAAGGACCTTCCCAGCCGAGGTGTCCTCCAGATTTTATCCGCCACACGTGGGTGTGGGACCAGCCCATCCCCTCTGCCCTCATACCAGTCTGGATGTGGCTGCTGCTTTAATTCCGTAGTTGTAGGACTTCCATTCAGCTCGATTTCAGGTGGTTTGGAATGATGGTTGTTCTGTAGTTTAGTTGTAACTTGGATGTGGTTGTGGGAGGACGCGATACCGCGTTTACCTACCCGCCATCCTGACCGGAAGTCCTCAGCTTCATTCTTTAGGGAATGGGAGTCCTCAGGTTCGTTCTCTGGTTCTGTTAGGACCAATAGGCAGTCCTTTCACAGATGGGAGGATAATTATCCCAGTCGTAGAACCAGGGTTTGGGCATGACCCCGAGTATCTTTTCTGAAAGAACAAACCAAAATAATAATATAAAAAAATTATTGCTGTGTTCAGCAATCAGACTATTCTTGATTTGAAACTAGACATCAAGAAGCACGTTGCCAGTTAGGATTCCACTTTTGCCTTTTATGAGTTCGGTGACCTGAAGAAAGTTGCTTAAAGTATTCGTGTCTCAGTCTCCTTGTATATAAACTGAGAAGAATATTAGTACCATACCTCCAAGACCTTGTGGGGATTAGATGAGATAGTTTATGAAAAGCAGTATAGCCTGTTATAAATATTATTTATTCCATCATTTAATTTATTCCATCCTTCTAAAGTAGATATTTTAATTTGATCCCCTTTTACATATGAGGAGAGTGAAATAGAATGGTCACACAACTTCTCTGAGATAACCACATTAATCAGTTGTAGAACTGAAATTTAAATCCAGGAAATCTGGATAAACAAGAGCAAATCATGAGAGCAATGTGACATCCCGCCCTGAGCAGAGTTGTATTACAACACAGCAGTTGGGCACCTCAATGTCACCTGATTATGGTTTCTACCTACACCTTCAACTTTATCAAAGTATGGGAGATTGATAAAAAAGTTAGACAGTTATGGGTTGAAACTTTAATTCTGTCTTTCCGTAGCTGTGTGATTTTCAGCAAGTTTCTTAAGCTCCAAAAGCTCAAGTTTCTTGATCTGTGAAATCCTAGTAACACCATTGTATACTGATTCATGAGAACTATGTAGCAAATATCCTGGTATGTTTTAAGTCCTTAGTAAGTTTTGGCTATTGTGGTAGATTCTCAAATGGTCCCAATTCTTGTCCCTTCCTGTGTTGACACCCTTTTTCATGTGACTTTTCAGTGCCTCCACTCTGCATCTGGATTCAGGCACATGACTTGCTTTGAGCGATAGAATTGTGTGGAAATGAGAGTGTGCCAGTTTCAAATCTCTCGTATCTCACTCATCACAATGAGAGCCTGTGTGGGCCGGGTGGTAAGAGACCCGAGGAGCCCAGCCAGTGTGGCTCAGTGGCTGAGCATCGATCCATGTACCAAGAGGTTGCTGGTTTGATTCCTAGTCAGGGCACATGTCCAGGTTGTGGGCCCAATCCCTGGGGTGGGGGTGGGGGACACATGCAGGAGGCCAATTGATGTTCTCTCTCATCCATGTTTCTCTCTCTCTCCTTTCCTCTCTCTCTAAAATCAATAAAGAAAAAAATAAAATAAAAAGAGACCCGTGGAGCCCAGCTGAGTCATGCAGTTTGATGCAGAATCATGATTTGAATCCAGATCAGTCTGACTTGACAACTAGAGCTCTTCTTCACTCTTCTGGTGCATGGTATTAGCATTGCCTCAGCAGAAACTGGGGGGCAGATTGAAGGCAGCCTTTTTTTTTTTTTTCACTTGCATTAGATTAGATTACCAAAGATGATTGCAGAATCAACTGACACTGAACCAAAATGTGATTACAACAATGCGTAAGAACAAGAACGGGAGAAAGAAAATTTGTGCTTAATGAGAGCACAAGTGTTTCCTCATACGCACACAGACAATGCAGAGCGGCCCCCTGGACTGGTGTAATGTGTACCTTCCCTTCGCAATGGATGAGCCCCATTTTTTTAGTTAACCCCCAAGCACTCACACTTTCTAAGTTCACCAGTCTGTTTGTCACCAGGGTACTGGCATTGCGCAACAAGGACTGTGATTGGCCTTTGTCCTAGTTCCTGGGAAGGAGACTCTAATTTCTTGGAATTTTCTTAGAAATGGGAGTGTCTTTGTTTTTCACGAGCCCCTGAGACCCGACCTGAGTGTATGCTAATGAGGTGGCTCAGGATGGGGGTTGGTCTCAGAAAAACGATCCATAGGATTAGGAGGTTGGGGTGTTGAACTGGCTCCCTTCACTTCTGGAAAAGTGGAAATGGGGGTGTTGAAGGTTCAAACATGAGGCCAATGATTCCATCAATTATGCCTACATAATGAATCCCCAGTAAAATCTCTGAACATTGGTGCTCAGTGGAGCGTTCTGATTGGTGGAAACAGCCGTGCACCAGAGGGGTGACTTATCCTGGTCCCACAGGGAGAAAGCGGGAAGCTCTGCATTCAGGACCCTCCCAGACTTTGCCCTGTGTCTCCTTACTTGCCTGGTCCTGATTTGTAGCCTTTATAATGACCTGGGCCCCAAGGATTCCATTCTTATGTAGGCCCCTTGGCTAAGGCGACTAAATAACTCCATTTTTATCATCAATGGACATTCCTTGGTATTTTTCCAATAATAGGTTAATTACCCCTAGAAGAAAAGGAATTTTGCCAAAGGTTATACTTGCCCCCACGTGTTGGGAGGTATTTGCAGGTTCCCTATTGGAAACTGAAAATCATGAGCCCAGTGATTAATGCTAATTTTGACTTCTGTAATCACTGTCACACCCACTATTGTACCGGTCCCCTGAGGGGAAGCCAAAAGGAAATGGGGCTTCTGTCTTTAAAAGCAGACGAACAAAAACAATCGGGACTGAGAATTTGGGGAAGCTGTACACCACCCCCACCAGCCCGCCAGTGTAATAAAGTGGGCTACTTTACAACTTGGCTGTCTTTAAAAGCAGATGAGCAAAAACAATCAGGGCTGAGAATTTGGGGAAGCTGTACACCACCCCCATTGGCCCACCAGTGTAATAAAGTGCGCTCCTTTACAATTCGGCTGTGCATCTCTGGTTATCTCGCTGACTCGTTAAAACAACAATAAAGCTGTAATCATAGGTAGCTCACGCCTGAGTTCTGTGAGTTGTTCTAGCAAATTATCAAACCTGAGGGACATCATGGGAACCCCTGGATTTGTAGCTAATTTGGTAAAAAATGCATGCAGGTGGCCTGATGAACTCCAACTTTTTGGGGGTGGTGTTCAAAGTGAGTGCAGTTTTGTTGGAGATGTGCCTCTTACCTGTGGAGTCTGCCTTTCCTTCAGGGCGGTTAGCATCAGAACTGCATTGCGGTACTGCGGGTGCCCTAGTGACCTTACACACTTTTCCTTGTAGGTTAATATTTTAACTACATAATAACAATGTACAGGCATACCTTGCATCTCTGCGCTTCACTTCATTGTGCTCGGCAGATCCTGTGTTTTCATCAACATGGAGGCAAGACCCAACACCAGCAAAATGATGTGACCTGTGGAAGGCTCAGAGGGTGGTTAGCACATTTTAGAAATATGGTGTTATTAAATTAAGGTATGCACATTGTGGTTATTTTAAAGACATGATGCTATTGCACACTTAATAGATGACAGTATAGTATAAACATAACTTTTATATGCACTAGGAAACCAAGAACATTGTGTGACTTACTTTATTGGGACATTTGTTTACTGCAGTGGTCTGGAAGCAAACCTGAACTATCTCTGAGGTACGCCTGTATTTCTCCTGGACTTTTGTAGATGAGGAGGTCTCCTTTGTCCATCTCTTCCCAAGTCTGATTTCCCATTCTCCCAAGGTGAACCACTCCGTTATGTGGTTATCTAGTTCCTTTTCATACATATATGTCTCTATTGACAAAGTGTTATTGAGTGTTCAGGTTTCATTTGACATGAAAAGTATTGTATTTGTGTATCTATCTAAAGTTTTTTTTTAGTCAACAATATATTTTTTGGAGATCTAATATTAAAAACAAAACTCGACAGAACACTTCTGCCCGTTCATTCCCCTGTTGATGGCCATCTAGGGTGAGTCCTAACATTAGCTCTGCTTCAGATGATAAGTAAGCATCTCTGTGCATGCCTTCTTGGACCCATGTGGGAGTGTTTCTCTGAGCACGGTGTCCTCAGACAGAACTGCAGTGTGCCTTAGAAAATTCTGGTGTCCCTTCAATGACGTGATTTGACTCTCTTGAAAATAGCTTATTTAGTGATGGCTTACTGAGTTAGAACAAATGTGCAACAGCTACAGCGATTATGCACTCGGTGATGAGGAGGAAGAATCTGGTGCTTGATGGCTGGCTGTCAAATAAACACCGGGGACACCAAGGTTTCAATTTGGGCTGGAGGAAACTATTCTCTTTTGGTTGTTTATCATAAGTTGTAAGGAAATTCAGAAAGTAAGGTTTTTTTTAGGGAGTTTAAGTAAATAGTTAATGTGATTTTGCAACTTACAGTCGAATTTGTTTGCATGTTTTATGTATGAGTGTGTGTGCATGCCTATACACACGTGTGTGTCTGTATAGTGGTGCACTTAGAACATGTGAGAGAAGGTTTCTAATTGAAAGATGATGTATGATGTTTCCAAATTTCTTTCCCAACTCTGGCAAGTGCCAATCACACAATAAATGTATTTTAGCTCAGGCTGCTATATGACATACCATAGACTGGTGGCTTCAATGACAGACATTTCTTTCTCCCAGTTCGGGAGGCTGGGCTGTCCAAGTTCAAGGTCAGCTGACTCAGTTGCTGGTGAGAGCTCTCTTCCTGGCTCTCGGGCAGCTACCTCTTGCTGTGTTCCCACATGGGACGCAGATAGTTCTGGTGGGCACTTCTTACAATGGCACTTACGATTTCCTCTTTTTATAAATACACTAATCCCATCATGAAGGTTTCACCCTCATGATCTCAGCTAAACCTAATTATCTCCCAACGACCCCATCCCCAAATACCTTTGTGTTGGAAATTAGGACATCAAAATATGAATTTTGGGGAGATACAAGCATTCAGTCCACAAAAACTGGTGACCTTATTCTATCCCAAGCTCTTTGAAGAATGGCCTCAATATTTCCCGCTATAAATGTGCACATGGATTTTCTTGTCACAGACTTGTACTTAATGATGATTTCTTGCCACAGTTAGTGCTGTATTCATTCTCTCCCACCCACGATGATCACGGAGCTGCATTCTACAACCACCTTGCGATTTCCTTCTTAAGGTGCCAGAATTATTCCATCAGCCAGATGGTCCAAAAATTCTCATGGGATCCTAGGACATTGGTACTTTTATTTCAAAAACAGCTACAAGGGAGAATTAGCCTTGGACACCAGGGCAAATTTGCCTACCCAATCTTTAGGCTCATCACAGACCATAGCATTTCTTTTTAATTCTTTTTCTTTATTGACTTTGTTTAGAGAGAGGAAGGGAGAGAAAGAGAGAAATAGAAACATCAATAAGAGAGAACATCGATTGGCTGCCTCCTGCATGTCCCCTACTGGGGATTGGGCCCACAACCTGGGCATGTACCCTGACTGGGAATCGAACTGGTGACCTCCTGGTGCATGGGTTGATGCTCAACCACTGGGCCACACTGGCCGAGCCCATAAGCATTTCTTACATGAGGATTGTTCTCAGGAGAGGAAGCCCAGAACAATTCTAACCGTTTACTCTTTATCTTACAAAATAATGCTCATTTCTTACCTTCAGGTAATCCTCTCTGCAGACAGTTCTCAAACCTTATATTCACAAAGAAAATGGTCACGTGAAGTGTAGGCTGAGCAGGGAAGAAGCTGTATGAGTCTGAGCAAAGTCTTCCTTGCACGAGGGAGAGGAGTTGGGGTCTGGGTGCCACATGTTTGCCTCCCTGTACAGTTATTCTCTTCCTCCTCTTCTTGATTCTCTGGTTACATCGTTTCTCACCAGGAATTATGGTGACACCAATGACAGTCATTTACACTAATAACTAACATTTCCCAAGTGCCTCTATAGGTACAGGACCTGCGCGTTTACATTTATTCTCTCCCCAATACTAAGAGAGTGGCCCTAACCTTATTCCCATCCTGTCATTGAGAAAACTGAGGCTCAGAAAGGCTATGTGAGTTCCCCCAAATCTCCAGCTCACAAGTGACAGTGCCAAGGTTCGCACCCAAGCAGTCTGACCTGGTTACTATTTTTAGTTACTACCCTGATCTTTAGGAACTGGGCTTTTCCCTTTACATCCAACGTCATTCAATTCTCATAACAGGACTTTGTTGTGGGAATGACAAAACCCACTTTTCAGAAGGAATCACCTGCCTCAGCAAAGCTGGGTTGCCCAAGGTCATCAGCAAGAAAATGGAAGAACTGGCTGACATCGTCCTTTCCATCACGCTGCCTCCACCTAACTTCTTCGTGTTGCCTACAGCTGAGTGGCAGTCCCAACGTCTTCTCCTCCAGGCTAGAAAAGCAACGACTTGAAAAGAATGACTTTCTCTTGCTTTTCTTCTTATTTTTGTGACCTTGCATGTCCATTACCCTCTCTCTCTATAGGATCTGGTTCAACATTGCCCTCTGGCCTCCGCCCCTTGCTTCTGCCTCCAAGCTGCAGCAAGACCAGTGCACAAGTTGTCTCAAGTTATGTTCCAATCTCCAGAGTCCTTGCAGCCTTCAGCAACACAAGATCTAATTTTAAGATGATTTATAGTTGCAATTTGTGCTAATATCATTATAAATCATCAATTTACATAGACTGGAGCTCTGATTAATTCCAATGTATTCATTTATTTTAGATTAATATGCACCCACGGACTAACCTCGGTATTCACTTACACACAAGATTAAAAACATATTATTACATCCAAACAACTACCTACACCAGGCCGCTCGGGAGGAATTGCTCATTTCCAGTCCTGGCGGGGCAGGTAGTGGATTGATTCTGCGACCCTGGAGGGTCAGAGGAAGAAGCCTTGCGTTGGTCATGTCATCACTGCAACAGCCTTTGGGTTCTGACTCATACGCTGCCTCTGCTGCCTGGACCGCCTTTGGGCCCAGCGACACTTTTGTCAGCTTTTGTTTGCAAATCTCTAGAGACTACAGAACACTCAGAGCGCTTGTTACATGCCCAACCATGGACATAGTACCTCTAGGTGCGGACTCATTTCCTCTTTACAATAACCGCGCCAGGCAGGTACTAACAGCATTTTATTTCACACATGGGAGTGGAGAGCTGAGGCTCCGAGATAGTTAGAAGTTGCCCAAGGTCAGACTGGTAAGTGTCAGAGATGGGATTTGAACCCCAAAAGTCTGGCTCATGAGTCCATGCTCTTGGCATACTTTGCTATGTAGCTTTAGTATCAACTAGAATCATGCAAGAATGGAAAGGCTCTTCAGAGATTTCCTGAAAACATTTTGAATGCTAATTAGTGATATAGACACTCCTAGGGCTTAAATCATGTCCAAACACTTCCTTCAAAATCCCAAGTTACCTAGACTAGCTCTGGACTAAAAGCAGTGGCTCAGTAGATGTGAATTTCAATGAGCTATTAATTACTTTCCCTCCATCGTGAAATTACATCTTTAGGATGAAGATACATGATTCACGCTGTAGAACCTTGGAGTTGTAGGATCTGAGCCTGGTTTCCCCTTCCATCAATTCTTAGTTCAGCCAGTGTGCCCACAGCCCCAGGGAAGCCCTCGTTTTCTGCTATCTATTTATTTAAAATATATGTTTATTGATTGATTGATTTTAGAGAGAGAGAGGAAGGGAGATAGAGAGAAACATCAATGAGAGAGAACATCGATTAGCCGCCTCCTGCTTGCCACCCCACTGGGAATTTGGCCCACAACCTGGGCATGTGCCCTGACTGGAAATCGAACCAGCGACTTTTTGGGACATGGGTCAACGCTCAACCACTGAGCCATGCCAGCCGGGCTGTTTTATGCTGTTTAAAGTCATCATCTTGTTTCCTTGACTGGCTTCTTCAGTCTGAGCTATGAATTTCAATGATTCACCAGCCTTTTCCGAGCTGCGGTTTCATGGGCAGACCAGGCTCTCGGTAGCATGGACCTCAGTTGCTGACCTGAGCTGTAGTTTTTTCCCAAGTGCTTGCCCACTGGAGGACAGTGCTGGAAGCTGGTCACCTGTTTTTAATCTGTCAGGGGTTTAGAGGCAAAGGCATCGGGCTGACTGGAAGCACAGTGTATCAGTCATGATCTGAAGAACGAATGGAATGTTGCCCCTGCAAAAATGCCTTTCATAAAGATTTCCACAATGGCCTTTCTTACTTAAGACCTTGAGTTTAGAATTATATTCCTAGGTCCACTTTTTTTTAGCCTAAACGTTTTACCTGGTGGGAGCAGAATGATATTAACAATAATAAATATATCATATTGTAGGAGCAAGTTTCTTTGCAAAGTACTGCACTGTGTCATTGAAACAGCAGTGACATGAGAGACCAAAGTTTGCATCCAAGCTTTGTCTGGAGGAAGCGACCTTAGGCAAGTCACTGTCCTTCCTTGGGCACTGATTGCCCCTCTGATTTTGGACCTGGATTGATTGACCTGAACTCTGATTTTTTTTTTTTTTTTCATACTTTGATACTTTGTTTTATTTAAAGCAGAAGATGTAGCCCTTCATACATTGAAAGGCATATGTTCAGGCCCAACAGAGACTTGACAGACTGAATTAAACATATACTAATGGCTTTAAATCACAGGCTCTGATATTGCTGCTGGAGTTCAAATCCTGACTTAACCATCTACTGCTTGACAAGCTGCTTGATCTGTTTCCCCGTCTGTAAAGTGGAGGTGATAACAGCACCCAGCCATCTCACAGGGCCAGGCAAGGAGTCAATTTCTGTTACCAAATGTATAGGGCAAGAGTAATGCCTGGAACATAGTAAGTGCTCAACAAATGCCAGCTGCTGAAGAATTTGGAACACACAGAATGTAGAACTCTAACATGTACCTCGATTCAGTAAATCCAAACTGGACCGAGATCTGAAGTAGAACCGAACGAGGACAGGACTGGATTCAGGGATCAAAAAAGGAGGTCTCTGGAGACCTGGGAGGTGAGCATGTAGAAAGGGTGAAAAATGTGAAAAATGGGTAAAGATGATGAAGCTTAGGAGCCAGGTTTCACCTAGGGAAGAATGTTCTCCACACTACTCATTCTGATGCTCCCAATGCTCAAATTTATCTTTATAAAGTTGATTGTCTTTTTAAAAAAAATTTAGAGACTATATTTTTAGAACAGTTTTAGATTTACAATATTGAGAGGAAGGTAGAGATTTCCCATATACTCCCACACACTCATAGCCTCTCCTGTTACCAACATCAGTCACCAGAGTGGTACTTCTTTTTTTTCTCCTGAGGATGAACCTACATAAACACATCATAATTACCCAAAGTCCATAGTTTACCTTAGGGTTCACTCTTGGTGTTGTACATTGTATGGGTTTGGACAAATGTATAGGGACATATATGTATTATTATAATATCATACAGGGTATTTTCAGTACCCTAAAAATTCTCTATGCTTTGCCTATTTGTCTCTTCCTCTCCTACCTGCCCCTCCCCAGCACCACTGATCTTTCTGTCTTCATAGTTTTGCCTCTTCTAGAATATCATATAGTTGGAATCATATAATATGCGATATTTTCAGTAATATGCTTTTAAGGTTCACTTAGTAATATACATTAAAGTTTCCTCTTTTCTACAATTTGATAGCTCATTTCTCTTTATTTTTGCATAATAATCCATTATCTGAACATACCACAGTTTATTTATCCATTCATCTACTAAAGCACAGTTTGATTACTTTCAAGTTTTACCAATTATGCATTAAGTTTCTGTAAACCTACCATGTGCAGCTTTGAATGGGCACAACTTTTTAACTCCTTTGGGTAAATATTAAGGAGTGTGACTGCTGGATTGTAAGGTAAGAGTATGTTAAGTTTTGAATTTTTTATTTTTAAAAGCATTTGAGTTCTCTTGTCCAATGTCTTGATTTGTTAGCATTTTGCAAATCTGCAAGGACCTTTCGGTACCCCCTCCCTTATTTTCACTCTCACTCCTTCCCTTGGGAAAAGGTTACACTCTCTCTGTCTGATTAAACCCCACATTCTGTGACCCTTGTTCCAAAAGCATTTTCATTCATCTGGTCCTCTCTGTCTCCCCATTCAGGTCAAGGTCCTTTTGTTTTTCACTGGGACTGTTACTATATAGTAATCTTTTGCCAGGCTGTCTGCCTTTGGGATGGGAGGCCCTCCTGACTGGCTTGTATTCTTAACACCTCCAGGATGAAGTGAGAAGGCACACAGAGCCTTTAATTAATTTGGTTTGTCCAGGTTAATTTTCAGCTTCACCCATATATTCTTCAGGAAGTTACTTAAATTGTCCTACAGTTTTCTTATTTGCAGATAATAATAACATTATCTACCTTACAATCTTCTTGTGAGGATTAAATGCAATGATCTATGTTAAGTGCTTAACACTGACTGATTCATAGTCATCTTCAAAAATCAATATTATGACATTAATTGTAATATAATCACCACCACCACCACTGCCACCACCATCACCATAACCATCACCACCACCACCACCACCTCCATTATCACCACCACCATCACCACCATCACTGCCATCACCATCACCATCACCATCACCACCACCAACAACACCATTGCCACCAGCACCAGCACCACCATCCCCACCACCACCATTATCACCATCACCATCACCACCATCATCATTACCACCATCACTACCACCACCATCACCATCACCATCACCACTACCACCATTATCATCACCACCATCACCACCATCACCACCACTACCATCACCACCACCACCATCACCATCACCACCACTGCCATCAACATCATCATCATCATAGAAAGTGAGGCTGAGGTGTTAGACAAGTTCTAAATATCACTTATGGTGCAGTTCTGGGTGTCAGCCAGTGACTGGTACATCAAACCCTGCCTGTCAAATTATTAAGGCCATGAGGAATTTGAATCTCTAACAAGTAAGAGTTGTCAAGGGAAAAAAGGTGGTTGAGACTGATGAAGGGAGATGCCACATGTTCGTATATTTTCAAACCTGTGGAAGATAAATTAGAAATATTAGTGAAAACGGTGATAACAATAGTTGTGCAATTACTCTAATTGTCGCGACTGTGAGGGCAGGCCTGTGGAAAGCGGTCCGTCTTCAGCTCACCTCTGTGTTTGAAGAGGAAGAGCCGGGGGAGGGGATGAAATGGACACAGCACACGTATCTCTAGCCAGCGTATTCTTCCCAATCGCCCTTCACCACAGTGTTACTATCTCCTTTGATCTCTGAGGATTATGAAGCTTACAGAGTTGAAAATGACAGAGATCAGAACTCTTAGGCATGATGCTCAGTCTCTGGATTTGTGGTCAACACAGGCAGCTCTTTCTAACAATGTCACATGTCCAACAACACAGTGATTGTCTTAAGACACAGGGAGATGTCCATCACAGGAGTTGTTCTAGCTGAAGCTAATGTGTTGAGAGAACTTAAGCATATGACAAAGGTTGGGATGAGATCTTTAAGGTTATTCTGAGGCTGAGAGTCTAACCCTTTGTGAAATGCCGTCCCATGGTTGCCAAACTGGGAGTGTCACAGTTGTTTTTATTTGGGACTGTATTTAAAGAGCTCTCCCTTGCTCTGGCCCAAGTGGCTCAGTGGATGGAGCGTCGGCCCATACATTGAAGGGTTGCAGGTTCAATTCATGGTCAAGGGCACATGCCTGGGTTGCAGGTTCGATCCCTGGCCCTGGTCAGGGCATTGGCGGGAGGCAACCAATCAATGTGTCTCTATCACATTGATGTTTTTCTCTCTCTCCCTTCCTTCCACTCTCTCTAAAAAAATTGTAAAAAAATCAATGAAAAATATATCCTCAGGTAAAGATGAACAAATAATAAAATAAAATAAAGTAAAGTAAAATAAAATAAAATAAAATAAAATAAAAAAGAGCTCTCTTTGCTCATTGGAAACCGAGTGCCACACCTGGAACAGAACCTCCAGTTGGTGAGAGCATGTTTAAAAATGTACTTGATGCAGTTGGTGACCTTCGTCTGATAAACCCCCTCAGTGAAATTCCAGAGCACTAATTGGCCGCGAAACTTCACAGAGGGGCATTTTTCCTAACTACAGCCAGTCAGCATTTTCTAACTTCCTGTAAATATTCACTCAGATGAAGCAGTTAATAGATTTCCTCATGCAGAACATTCTTGGCCACCAATGGAAAATTCTCTGAAAGATGGATTGCTTCCCCGCGGCCGGGACAACTGCTGGTCAGAATCTTCATGCTGCCCAGTTGGTGTCAGGTCCGGAAGTGCTGACTGAGGCCCAGGGGAGGACAGACCCCGAGGAGAGCGCTGAGCTGTTTCACCGGCCTCCCGTTAGCACACGTGACCCTCAGAGCCACCTTGCCCGCCCGTATTCACAGATGCCTCGTTACAGGTGAAGGACCCGAGGCCCAGACAGGCTAGATCCGAGCGGTGGCTGTTTAGGTTTCCATTTACATTAATACAAATGAAAAGACTTAGGAATGCAGTTCCCCAGTCTCCCGGGGCACATTTCAAAGGCTCATTCGCCACCTGTACAGAGAAGCTACCGTGTTGGACGGTGCATATTAGAATATGCCCATCATCTCGGGAAGTCCCTCCGGGCAGTGTTAGCCAGAAAGGTCATTTAAACGGAAATGCAGGGGTTGGGTCACCAAAGGTCTGACTCTCTTTGCACAGCACTGCGCTCCGGAGAAAGCGTGTCGTCCAGGCAGATGCTCTTGGACTCCTGAAGCCGGAGGGACAAAATAGCAGCATCATGGGCTGGCAGTGAGCCCCGCGGGAGGGTGGGGAGTGAGTGATTCACGAGGGCTTTCTGGATGGTCCAGATGTCAACACAGTTCACGCATGGAACTGGTTCACACCTGGGACTAACGCCGTGGTCCTTTCCTTCAGAAAGCTACCTGCTTGTCTGTGTGACTTGGAAACCCAGTGTAATTGAAAGTCATCTTGGCCAGATCACTGCAGACACCCTGCCTGCTGACTGGTGGATGTTTTAAAGTTGCACCCTTGGGATTGTACACTGACCAGTGATCATGTGAGGCCCCGGCAGGGACGCCTCCTGGGCTCGGTTCTGAGCTGCTTTCGACCCTGTGTTTCCTCCTGAGTCAGCAACAGCACGTGGTTCTGCCCGGATCTTCCCCGTAACAAGCCCAGAGCCATCTCCAGACTGCGTAAGGAAAGCAGGCGGAATGTTGAGTGCAGCTGCTGGAGCCGTAAAAGAAAAAAATTAACCAAGCTTATTAGCCTCCCTGTTTCTTTTCTCCCATAAAGGGAGAAATTGGCAATAAATGTCATTCTGCTTTTTAACAGATGAATGGCCCAGTTGTGATGAATCCACCGGCGTTTTCTGGGAGAAATATATTTTTTTCCGACAGTTTTAGTAGTGGGATCATATTTTTCAGAGGTGTGGTGAAGACACGGTAGTGAGGGTTAAACTTTTCAAGCCAGCATGAAGGCTGGGCCCACCCGCGTCCAGCACCCTTGCGGCTGGGTTTCAGAATCGGGGGCAGGGACCATTTCACCGTGGTTCTCCCTGTCTTGCCAGTCCAGTCCCTATTTCCACAACCTCTATATTTTACTTTTTGATTTACACCCCTCCTATCCCAGAATTAGGAACTCCCTTTTTTTTTTTTTTTTTTTTTTTTTAATGTTCCCTTTTTTTTGTAAGGTAAGGGAAGTAGGGCTCAGAATGACCAACTGAATTGCCTGATGCCATACACCTACTGGGCCAGGGGTCCTGGACTTGGACCCTGGAACTTGGTTCTCCTATTCCTTTTCTGCAATTCAGCTCCTGTCCAGCAGAAGGTGAAGAACGTGGCTGGGGGTTAGGAGGTCTGGGTTCTAGCCATGGTTTATCAGAGAGATGACTCTGGCCAAATCATCTTCTTATTTCTTTATTCTCCACAGTGGGTTTTAACTTGCCTGGGACTGAGGAGTTTTCTAGGACATGAGACTTTTAGTTCTAAAACCTGGAAAATCCCAAGAAAATGGGGATAAGGTGGCCACCCCAGGTCTGGTGCTGATCCATTTTTATTCCCTACCATCCCTTCTTTGGTGGTCGCATGTATCCCACTGACTTCAAACACCAGCAAGTGTTTGATCATCCGTGTGTCCTTCCCATCATCTCTCGTTCGCTTCAGTTCCTCTTCCTGGACACCATCACTGAGACGAACCAGGTATTTTCACCTGAGCATGTCGTGTCCAGGGCTCCCTCCCCTGCCTCTGCCACCCACCTCCACTGGCATCCCCTACGGCTGTCAGTGGCACCCCATCAATCCCATTGCCCGCAGAGCAACTAGCCAGTGTCTTAGAATGCTCTACTCCCTACCTCTAGCTTAGAAATCTGCAGGTGTTACCAATCTGTCCTTTCAACTGCTCCTTAAACTTGTCTGCTCGGTCCATCTCCACGATACTTACAACATTCAGACTTAACGACATCTCTTCCTTGGGCTGTCACTCCTGGCCCTGGGCTTCTGGTGTTGTCCCCTACTCCATTAGTTCTACACTGTGCCCTATTCGATCGAGTGACTCCAAGTTTCCTTGAAAGTCTACTTTTGGGGGTGTGGCTTTTAGCTGTGGAGCTGCAAGCGTGGTTCTTTAGTGTCTCCTAACACCCTGCTGGCCGTCGTATCTTCCCGTACATCCCCTTTCTGTCTAAAGAGGCCAGTGTTTGCTTCTGTTCTGGCATCAATGAACCCTGAAGAACACAGTCTGCAGTGACAAGGAGTAAGGTCAGTTCAAAGACGTTTTAATGAAGGGTAACGCTGGGTGTGGGAGAAGGAAGTGGAGCTTGTCATCTGAATGAACATGTGAAGACCAGGACGAGGTATTTACCTGGCACAGCAGTTTCCCCAAAACTTAGCACCTTGCGGAGTGGGGAGTGTCCTCTAGGCAGCTCCAAGCGTCCATGACTGCAGTGCTCAGCCAGCAGACCTGATCCAGGTGAGCCGCTTGCAGAGCTTTGCTCCAGGTGGGTTGAGATTTTACGCTTGTCCAGTTGAACAGCTCTCTGGCAAGTCAACCAGCCTCTCTATCTTTAGTTTCCGAATTTGCACATGAGAAACTGGTATGTATTAAGAACCTGCTCTTTGTGGCATGAAGGAAGAATTCCCATAAAAACCCAGGCTGCAGTCATTCTGGATTTTGGAGGTATAGGAAGGAGACAGTGGTAGAATTTGCGCTTTTTAAGGGACCCTTTGACTATAAAATGGGCCTCTGGACTCCTTTGGGATGGAGATACTGATCAAGGAAACTGAAATGGTCTTATTTAATACAATAAGTAGATTTTCAAGTTCTACTTGGGGATCTTAGGCACTTGGGGGTGGGGATCCAGTGAGGAAGGCGAGGACAATGGATGGCACCTGGTTATAAGGTTGGGAGGAAGGTGGTGGAAGACATACTCTGTTAGGAAAATGCAGGTCTCAGCAAGAGGGCAGGAGGGGCATGCCCAGGAGAGACATGGCTGGGAGGGCTTGACGGAGGGACGTTAGCAGCCGTGATGACGGAGACTACATGTCTGTTCCGTCTCAGTTCAGTTGCTCCCTGTGTTCCTGAGGCTTCAGGAACCTCTGTCGCACAGAGCAGCACTGGGCGAGGGTGCTTTGAGGAATCAAGGGGAGATGGCTCCTTCGGTGCTGGGGTGAGGAGAGGTAGAGAGAACAGCCGTCAGCCAGTGGGGTCACACGTGAGATGCCACGCGGGCTGGAGGCATGTGGGCGGATTCCAGAGAGCAGATGGTGAATAGAGTGTGTCTCTGGGCACGTCCTCAGCACTTGGTAGGCACTCAGTACTGGAGGTGTTATTGTACCAGGAGTGGCAGGGCGAGCACCTTGGCTTCCAAGCAGACAGGTGGAGCTGGAGTCTCAGCTTCTCCAACCTTCCTAGAGTGGCCTCGCTCCGCTCTCTCTCAGCGCCCTGCCAGTTTCCCATCATCTTCTTCGTGGCTCTTGGTGGTCCCGAAATGATCTGATCTATTTGCTTGTTTAGAGTAGGTCTATCAACCTTGGCGCTATGGACACTTTGGGTCCGGTCATTGTGGCTGTGGGGCTGTCCTGTGAGTTGGATCTTTGGCAGTGTCCCTGTCCCTGAATTCTCCTCACCCAACGCCAGCAGCCCCCTCTGGGGCATGAGAAGTACTGATTCAGTCACGTCTTCCAAGGCAGCAAAACATCATCCCCCTACCTCTGCGGCAGAGTTGAGCTTGTGGTTTTGGGGGAACTCAGAGAGAAAGTACCCCATCTCTGCTGAAAAACACCCCAGGAGAGGTAGCTACGAGGAGCTGGCATGTGAGTGAAAGCATGTGGCATGAGCAAGCTTGATGCTGGCCCAGGGAAGGTGGTGGGCATTCTTGGCAGAGGGAGGGCACCTGGCAAACAGGAGGAGGTGGGACGGGGGTGATACTGCTGGGGAGGCTGGAGGACAGAATGACCAGCTAAGAGAGGCGGGAGGGGCAAAAGGGCAAAATCCTAAGAGCCTGGGAGAAGGCAGTGGCAAAAGGATGGAGTTCCACTTTAAGACGTGTGATTAGTGGGAGAAGGTTATTCTGAAATCATTAATATACCTGATTAGACTCTTGATTTGTGCTCCTGGCTGATAGATTAATGCTTGATGAAATGTTGTTACCCTTATAGCTCATATTTCTCTTTTTTTACTGTTACTCAGCAGCCATCACTTCTGATCATTTTTATATTAATTGTACATAACACTGCTTTGCTTTAAATACATTATTTTAAAACATTTTGTTTTACAGTTCACTTCACAGCTTGAGATTCTGTAGACAGTGGTCATAAATCTCTCTTGAAAGAAAATGGAAGTTGTCCGTTTTCATTTCAGATCAATTCCCCTTCGCCTGGGAAGAGGGATGGGAGAGACCCACACAAAAACTTTTCCAGGCACTGGCAATGGTTCGTGTTTGACGAGTGGGTTTGCTGTTTTCAAGTGGACCAGATTCCTTTCAAAGTGTATGTGCCTGAGGTTAGGGTTTGAAGACACGTTCTGAGATAACGTGCAGGATTTTGAACGGAAATAATTTGATTGTGGGATGTGACCGAAAAGGTGACGGTAGTGAGACTGAAGAAGTAGTATGGCTTCTGGGCCAGAGAGATTTTGCTTGGATTTTCGCTCCTGTGCTCACCACCTCTCTGAGCCTGGGCACGTTGCATCAATCTCTGCCAGTCTCTGTTTCTTCATTTATGCAGTGGTGGGGGAATGTAACCAACCACTCCTAGAATTCAGTGCCATAAAAGATCAACAACAATTGGTTATTTTACTCAATCAGTTTTTTTTTGGGGGGGGGGGGGGTAGGGCTCCGTGGGGTTGGCTTGTTTCTGCGTCTATGGCAGTATCTGTGGTGACAGATGAGCTGGGGGAGGACTTCCAAGGTGGCCCTTTTACCCGACCGGTAAGTTGATGTTGACTGTTGGCCAGGAGCTCAACTACGTCTGACAGCTAGAGTGTCTCTATGTGGCCTCCCAGCTTGGCTTGAAATAACTAGGATCCACCAATAGAGGCAGAAAAGGCATTAGTATCTCTTGAGTCACATGACTATGTGCAGGAGAAATGAACCCCTAAATAAATACGGGTTATATTAGAGAGAGCATGGTTATATTAGAGAGAGCATGGTTATATTAGAGAGAGTGTGGTTATGTTAGAGAGAGTGGGGTTATACTAGAGATAATGGGTTCTATAAGAGAGAGTGGGGTTATATTAGAGGCAGTGGGTTATATTAGAGAGAGTTATTATAGAGAGAGTGGGGTTATATTAAGAAGAGTGAGTTATAGTAGAGAGAGCGGATTATATTAGAGAGATCCCTGGAGGCAGCCAATAGAGTCCACTTGAACAGCTGTAAAACTCTCCTTGGCATTTATCCTAGGCGGCACTGTAAAGGATAAACACATGCTATGTGAATGTACAGAAAAATTTTCCATTAGGCAGACCTTACCCCCTGGATTTTAAGAGAATGGCAAGAACCAGCTACTAGAGTTAATAGATCACCATAGGGGTTTTTAGGGGTTTTAAGAGAATGGAAAGAACTAGCTGTTAGAGTTAACAGATAACCACTGCATTGTATAGATAACCATTGCTGTGTGTACACCAAATCTGCTTGCTCTCTCAGACACATGGCTGACCGCAGATACCCGCTTCTGTACGTGTTTGCTCGCAGACCCTCAGCCCAATTCCTTAACAGGGGCTCAGACAACTATATAAGCAACCCTCCCCCTGAGCTCGGGGCTGCTCTCTCCTCTGTAGGATGGGACAGTCGCCGCGCGGCTGATAAACTCTCTTAATTTGAACCCAGTTCAGAGTCTGAGTCTGGTCTGCCTCGTTGGTCTACAACATTTGGAGGCCCCAGCGAGGTAGACAAACGAGGTCCCCCACTTCAGCGAGTTGACCTCCTCAGACTCCAGGTCCATCCTGGGACCTGATGGGCGGTCTAGGGGAAGGCCTCGGAGAGACGTTCCTCCGACCCGGATGCCATTCTGCCCTGGAATTGTCCCCACTCCAAACTCCACCCAGAGAGCATCTGGAAGCCCTGGGCCCAGGTTCGGTTCAGCAGACGGGACGTCCCTCGGTAAGTCTGTTTCTGAAAACTCTGCAGAGTGAGGGGAAGTGGACCTGCTGGACGCAGCACAGAGATCCCGCCCCAAGGCCATAGTGAGACATCGCTCACAGCCCCGGTTCAGTTTGTCTGTCTTATTTGTTTGTCCTTTTGTGTTTTGTGTTTCTGTGTTGTGCCGGCCTGTGTCCTTCAAAATGGTTCAGGGACCTTTAGGACCTAAGACCCCTCCTCAGTGTCTCCTTGATAACTTCTCAGATTTCTCCAAGTGCTCCTCAGGTCATGACGTCACAGTGGACCCTGGGTCCCTGCGCACTCTGTGCACACTAGAGTGGCCCCTTTTCCGGGTCGATTGGCCCTCCCAGGGCACTTTTGACTTAAGCTCTTTGTTTGCAGTTCGAGGTGTCAGCTATGGGACTCCCGGACACCCAGACCAAACTCCTTACGTTGATGTTTGGATTGACATAGCTACTGAAAAACCTAATTATACTAAGAAATGTTCGTGCCCTAATAGGGAGAAGATTTTAATTGCCCAGCTTCCGCGGAAGCCTCAGAAGCCATCGGCTCCTGCTCCCTCCTGAAGGCTTCACCCTGTTCTCTCAGGTCCCCCAGAAGACCCCCTCACTGACCCTGTGGGGCCACCCCCTTATCGGCCTCCGCCACCCGCCACTGCCATTGCTGGAGAGGCTGAAGCCCGTCAGCCGCTCAGTCCTCCCCATACCCGTGGCGGAACCCCTTCTAACCCCTCCGCAGGCGCCAGACTCCTCGGCCGCCATCCTGCCCCTCCGTCAGGTTGGTCCACCACCGGGTGGAGACCAGACTCGGCCCTTCACGGTCTGTGTCCCCTTCTCAACAAGCGATCTGTATAATTGGAAACAACAGAACCCTTCCTCCTCTGATAAACCCCGAGGTTTAATCTCTCCCCTAGAGAAAGTCTTCCACACCCATCAGCCCACCTGGGATGACTGTCAGCAATTGTTGCAGGTCCTGGTCACCTCCGAGGAGAGGGGCAGGGTCTACAGAGAGGCAGCGAAATCTATCCTCGGGCCAGACGGCCACCAACCCCTTACGGATCTGGCCCAAATAGAAGCCTACCTCCCAACCACCTGACCCAATTGGGACCGGGACACTGATCAAGGTAAGGAGGCTTTAGCCCAGTATCACTGATCTCTACTTCAGGGCCTCCGCGGAGCTGTCAAAAAGCCACCTAACCTGTCTAAGGTCAGCGAGACTGTTCACACCGCAGGGGACCCCAGCGGCCTTCCTTGACCGTCTCATGGAGGCTTATCGCCTCTTTACTCCCACAGACCCGGAGGCCCCTGAGAATAGACGGGCAATTAATATTGCTTTTGTCACCCAGTCAACCCCAGACATTAGGAAGAAACTCCAGAAACTAGAAGGGTTCGAAGGAAAGAATCTTAATGAATTAGTTGAAATAGCTCAGAGAGTATTTAATAACCGGAGCGACCCAGAAACGGCCAATGCTAAAAAGGTCACAAGAGTAATCATAGCCGCTCTTCAAGAGAATCAAAAAGGGTAATGGGGAAGTAGGCCTAAAAACATAGGGCCAACCCCACGGAGACCTAAAAACACAGGGCCAACCCCACGGAGACCTAGGCGACGATCTCAGCCACCTCCTGACCCTAACCAATATGCCTACTGCAAAGACTATGGCCATTGGAGGAAAGATTGCCCGAAGAGGGGGGCCCGGCAGAAAACTAAGGACCTCGTCCTCCTGGAAGACACTGAATGAGGGGGTCGGGGCTCCTACAGATTAGGCCCCCGGGAGCCCAAGGTAACATTACAAGTTGGGGGCCGTCCTGTTGAATTTCTAGTTGATACTGGAGCCACCTTTTCTGTTCTAAAGGAGACCACAGGGCCACTCTCATCTGAGAAAACGCCAGTTGTAGGGGCGACAGGGAAGTCCAAATCCGACCCTTGGACTACAGCAAGGATAACTGACCTAGACAAAGGGACTATCATTCATTCCTTCCTAGTCATGCCGGACTGTCCCTACCCCCTCCTTGGCCGAGATCTCCTCCAGAAATTTCAGGCCACCAACTCCTTCAAACAGGAGGGCTCCACCCTAGCCCTTGGGGAACCGACGGTCTCTCTCCTGCTCTCTGTCCCTGTCCGAGGAATACCTCCTACTAGAGGAGCCTTCTAAAGAAACCTCGAATGCTGTCCTCAAAAAATGGAAAAAAGAGATACCGGGGGTTTGGGCAGAGACTAACCCCCTGGCCTAGCTAAGCATCAGGCTCCAGTTAGAGTACAACTAAGCAGCAATGCCTTTCCATTTGGGTCCGCCAATACCCGATCTCCGTAAAGGCCAAGCTAGGAATAACTGCGCATATTAATAGACTCAGAGAAGCTGGCATTTTAGAGCCTTGCCAGTCAGCCTGGAACACTCCCCTCTTGCCGGTTAAGAAGCCTGGGACTGAGGATTTTAGGCCGGTCCAAGACTTAAGGGAAGTAAACACTCGGGTGGGAACCATCCACTTCATGGTTCCGAACCCTTACACGCTTCTGAGCCTGACCCCTCCAACCTAGTTTACTCTACTGTCTTGGACCTCAAGGACACCTTCTTTTCAATTCCCTTATCGCCTCTCAGCCAACCCATCTTTCGCCTTCGAATGGGTTGATCCGGAAGGGGGATTCTCAGGACAACTGACCTGGATCCGACTGCTGCAAGGATTCAAGAACTCTCCCACCATCTTCGAAGAGGACTTGAGCAAGGACCTCCAACTGTTCCGGCAAAGGAACCAACACGTCACCCTGCTACAGTATGTAGATGATTTGCTTCTAGCAGCCGCTTCTCTTCCTGAATGTGAGGAGGCCCGAAGGCACTCCTACTAGAGCTAGAACACCTAGGATACCGGGTCTCAGCCAAGAAAGCTCAATTATGCACCACCACCGCGACCTACCTAGGTTATGAACTCAAGGAAGGAAAACGGTCGCTCCCCAATAGCAGGATAGAGGTGGTCTTGAAAATCCCTACCCCCACGACCAAGAGACAGGTTCGGGAATTTCTTGGGGCTGTAGGGTACTGCCGCCTCTGGCTCCCTAGCTTTGCTGAGATCGCTAAGCCTCTCTATACCAGCACAGGGGGAAAGACAATGCCTTAATCTGGACTGAGATAGAACAACAGGCCTTTGAGAAACTAAAAACGGCCTTAATGTCTGCACCGGCCCTAGCTCTGCCTGATATCGCTAAGCCCTTTCAACTCCGTCTCTGAGACTCGAGGTATTGCAAAGGGGTCCTACCCCAATCATTAGGGCCCTGGAAGAGACCAGTTGCCTACTTATCTAAGAGATTAGACTCGGTAGCCTCCGGCTGGCCCAGCTGCCTGCGGGCCATAGCAGCTACTGCCATTCATAAAGAAGCATCCAAGCTGACTCTAGGGCAAGGCCTCCAGATCATTGGGGCGCACTCTGTTGAGGCTCTCCTCGGGAGCCCTCCGGACCGGTGGATGTCTAACGCCCAGATCACCCAATACCAGGTACTCCTCTTAGACTCCTCCAAATCCAGTTCCTGAAGACCTCTGCCCTCAACCCGGCCACCCTGCTGCCTGACGATGACCCTCAGGCTCCCCTCATGATTGCTCAGTCATTCTTGAGATTCTAACTAACCTGAGGTCTGACCTAACTGACAACCTCTCCCAACTCCAGAGCCTGCTCTCTATACAGAGGGGAGCAGCTTCATCCGGGAAGGGGTCCGATATGCGGGAGCGGCGGTAGTCACGCAAGACAAGGTCATCTGGGCCCAGGCTCTAGGGCACGGGACTTCAGCTCAGAGGACTGAACTAATTGCTCTCACTCAGGCTTGAAGATGGGCGAAAGGCAAGTCAGTAAACATCGACGACGACAGCCGCTATGCCTTCGCCACAGCCCATGTCCACGGGGCCCTCTACCAAGAAAGGGGATTCCTAACCTCAGGAGGGAAACAGATCAAAAATAAAGAAGAAATTCTTGCCCTCCTTGAGGCCATTTGGCTACCAACAAAAGTGGCCATTTTCCACTGCCGGGGCCACCAGAACTCCGACACCCCGAAGCTAAGGGGGACGCCTTCGCCGATCAGACAGCCAAGGAGGCCGCCCTAAGACCAGTGGGGCCACTAGAGATCCTTCCTGTCCTTCCGGGGAAAAGCCTCCCCAAGGAGCCTCCTATACCCAAGAGGAGGAAGAACTCGGACGGAGGCTCAACTGCATCCAGGGGCCCCGCGGCTGGAGGCTTCTCCCCAACGGGAGGATCCTCTTGCCTGCGGCCCTAGGCCGAGAGCTGATCTCTCAGCTGCATCAGGGCACCCACCTGGGCAAGACTACACTCCCCAGTCTCATAGCCCAGGACCTTTATGTCCCGAACCTTAACAGATGGACAGCATCTGAAATAAGGAGATGCCCTGCCTGTGCCCAAGTCAACTCTCACCCTCGGGAAACAACAGACCTCGGGGTCCGAGAACGAGGCACAGCTCCTGGTGACCACTGAGAAGTTGACTTTACTGAGGTCGCCCCTGGCCAATACGGCTATAAATATCTGCTTGTTTTCACAGATGCTACTCCAGCTGGACTGAGGCTTTTCCTACCAAGACTGAAACTGCAACCACGGCAGCCCGGTTACTACTCTCTGAGACAGTCCCCGATTTGGCCTCCCTCTAGCTCTGGGGTCCGACAACAGCCCGGCATTCATTGCTCAAACCACAAAATTGGTAGCTAAAACTTTAGGGATTACTTGGAAATTGCATTGTGCCTGCAGGCTTCAGAGTTCAGGACAGGTAGAGAGAATGAATAGGACATTAAAGGAAACTTTAACTAAGCTCCACCTTGAGACAGGCGACAACTGGGTAAGGCTCCTTCCTTTTGCCCTCCTTCGTGTGCACTGTACCCCTTATTTTAAGGGTTTCACCCCATGAAGTCATGTTTGGCCAACCTCCCGCTATTCTACCCAAAATCGGGGACAAGGTCTTAGCCAACCTGGGAAACCATAACCTCCTCAGCTCTTTGCAGGCAATCCAGAGGCTGAGAGAACAGACCCGACAGCCCACCAAGGACACCAGACCCCAAACGGGGACACCCCAGATACCACCGCACGACTTCGCCCTCGGTGACTGGGTCTGGGTCAAGACACATCAGCCTGCTTCCCTTGAGCCTCGCTGGACTGGCCCTTCTCCTGTTATCCTGACCACGCCCACCGCTCTGAAGGTAGCAGGACGGAAACTTTCGATGCACCACACTCGGTAAAGAAAGCACACCCTGAGCAAATCCCTGAGCAATGGCCTTACGGGGACGAGGATCCCCTGAAGGTGAAGCTCCCCAGGGTTTCCTCCTAGTCTCCTTCTTGACTGATTGCAGGTAAGGCGCCTGCCCCATTTAGAGGGACTCTTACCCACACCACAGAGGGAACTCTCATCGCTACTAACCTGACTTATGCTGCGCCCTCATTCACCTTTGATCTTTGCTCCCTCTTCGGCCCTCAACCCCCGGGAGGTTGCTCAATATATGGGTGTTATGGATGCGGGGAGCCATCCTATGAGTAAGGCCTCTGGCACACCCAGCACTACATATGCCCAGGCCGAGGGAAGACCCCCTGCGGTTCCCCTTCGGATGACTACTGTGCCCAAGGGGATGCGAAACCTCGGCTCCCTGGGACGGACATCCTGGGGCTGACCCGCACACCTCCTTCCACAGGCTTACCACTCCCGGCCCCCCGGCCTGTAACAGGACCACAATTGGCTCCTGTAACCCCACTCAGTTTATGGTTAAGATGATTACTGACCCTTCCTGGCTTACGGGAAAAACATGGGGACTCTGGCTCTACGTCACCAGGCCAGACCTGGGAACCGCCTTTACTATCCAAAAGTCCGCAGTTAGAACACCCAGCTTGCCTGTGGGTCCGAACGCAATCCTCAACCATCTGTTACCCAAGCCCACTCCTCCCCCTGGGACGTCTCCCACTTCCTCCCCGGAGGGCATCACTCACTCACGGGCTGGACGCACCCGAAAGCCCAAGATGGAAAATCCCCTCCTAACTACCCTCGATGCAGTGTTTTCCTTTGCCAATCCAACTAACCCCAATCAAACTCAGGACTGTTGGTTCTGCTTGAACCCTTCACCACCCTATTACATAGGCATTGGTACTAATAGGACCTTAGGAAACTCCCAACAGGACATCAGAAACCCATCATTGCAAGACGCACTCAAAGAGCCTCTGCCATCCCGGTCCAAGCCCCCACCTAACTCTCGGGGACCTACAAGGGCAGGGGACAAGCTTCATCATTGGCAATTATGGCCTGGGCTCCTCCCCTTAGAGAGACGCACGCGGGGATTTTACCACCCTTGCCCCATTAGACTCCGCATCACAAGAGACTTGGGCCCTTACCGCACCCTCTGAGAATTGGTTTGCTTGTGCCTCAGGACTGACTACCTGCATTTTCCCCAAAGACTCCAAAGACTTACGTATTCTCACTCACGTTATTCCACAGGCTTATTTCTTCTCGGGAGAAGCTGGGAGAGAACATTTTTTTTATTTTTTTTATCCTCACCGGAGGACATTTTTCCTTTTTTTTTTTTTTTGTTCAGATAGAGTGGGAGGGAGAGAGAGGAAGAGAGAGAGAGAGAGAAACATCGACGTGAAGGGACACATCGAGTGGCTGCCACCCGCACGACCAACCAGGGCCGGGGACAAACTGCAACCGAGGTACGTGCCCTTAGCGGGAACCGAACCCGGGTCTCTACAACCGCTGAGCCAAACCGGCCAGGGTGGGAGAGAACATTTTGAATCTACTAATCTCGGGCATCACTTTCTTAAGAGAGCCCCGATCCTAGTTCCTCTCTTAGTTGGACTAGGCATTGCAGGATCGACAGCAGTAGGAACAGCGGCCCCTTTACAGGGCCATTTAAGCCTTACCAGCCCGTCAGCTCAAGTCACCCAAGACCTGTATGACCTCGAAAACCAGGTATCTCACTTAGAAAAAGCCCTTGGCTCCCTTGCCGAGGTGGTCCTTCAGAACCGGCGAGGACTGGACCTACTATTCCTTAAACAAGGAGGTCTTTGTGTAGGAGAAACCTGTTGCTTTTATGTAACCACTCTGGTATTATTAGAGAAAGCATAAAATTAGTTAGAAGGCGACTAGATGAACGAGAGGAGGCTCTATCAAACTCCAGAAATTGGTATGAGAACCTCTTTAATTGGTCCCCGTGGTTCACTACTCTTATCACTGGCCTTGGGGCCCCTTAATCCTCCTCCTATTAATATTAGCTTGTGGCCCAATCCTGATTCATCGCTTAATGCAATTTTTTAGAGAAAAAATACAGGCTGTTTAGCTCATGGTCCTTAGCACTCCCTATCAGAGGCTAGCCACAATAGAAGGAATTGAAGACACGTTAGAATCAAAGATTTGACTTAACCCCAAGACCAGTGGGGAATGTAAAGGATAAACACATGCTATGTGAATGTACAGAAAAATTTTCCATTAGGCAGACCTTACCCCCTGGATTTTAAGAGAATGGCAAGAACTAGCTACTAGAGTTAATAGATAACAACTGCATTGTGTAGGTAACCATAGGGGTTTTTAGGGATTTTAAGAGAATGGCAAGAACTAGCCGTTAGAGTTAACAGATAACCACTGCATTGTATAGATAACCATTGCTTTGTGTACACCAAATCTGTTTGCTCTCTCAGGCATAATGGCTGACCGCAAATATCTGCTTCTGTACGTGCTTGCTGGCAGACCCTTCACCCAAATTCCTTAACAGGGGCTAAGACAACTATATAAGCAAACCTCCCCCTGAGCTCGGGCTGCTCTCTCCTCTGTGTAGGATGGGACAGTCGCCGCGCGGCTAATAAAGCTCTCTTAATTTGAACCCAGTTCAGAGTCTGAGTCTGGTCTGTCTTGTTGGTCTACAACAGCACCAAAAACATTTTTTTCACTTGTGATAAAATACACATAATGTAAAATGTACCATCTTAACTATTCTGTGTCCATGTCATGGCACCGAGTACATTCACATTGTTGTGCAACCATCACCAGCACTGAACCATCTGTCCAACTCCTTGCATCTCACAAAACTGAAACTCTGTATCTATTAAACAATGAGTCCCCATTCCCTGCCCCCACCCCTAGCCTCTGGCAACCACTGTACTTTCTGTCTTATGCACTTGGCTGTTCTAGAGACCTCCTATAAGTGGACTCACATGGTGTCTGTCCTTTTATGAATGGCTTATTTCACTTAGTAAAATGTGCCCTAGGTTCGTCCATGTTGTAGCAGGTGTCAGAATTTTCTTGCCTTCCTTTTTTAAGGCTGAATAATATTCCATTGCATGCATTTACCACGTTTTGTTTGAACATTCGTCTACTGATGAACACTAGGGTTGCTTTTACCTTTTGGCTATTGAGCAGGATGCTGATATAAAGTTAGGTTGTTGTTTAGATTTTCATGAGCATCTCTGATGTATGATCTGTCTCCCCAGGTCTCCCCATGATCTGAGTTCCCTCAGTACTATCTTGTTAGAACGCAGGACAATGTCCAGTGGAGAGTAGGTACTCACATATTTATTGACTAAATGAATGAACACATTTAATTTGGGATAACCTGAAAATTATCTTAGTTCTGCGTGGTTACATGTTCTTTTCTTTAAAACCTCATCATTATGTAAAACTACATGCGAATGTATAACTGGGAACATACCTGGGGAGAATAAAAAGTTTTGTTACTTCAAAATACAAAAGTGTTATTTACTATTTTTGTTCATTTGGGGGCAATTATACATTGATTTTCATGGTAAAGTAGGGTCATACAGTTCAGGTATTTATAATAAAATCTGAAGAGCCTTTTTAACTTAGAATGTATTGAGATGATACAAGGACTTGCACAAAAGTTATACATTTCATTATACTGGCTTCTCCACTTTGGGCTAAGGTCAATGGTATTTTAATCTAACACTCTTCATTCTGAGGTTGGTTAGTATTTAAAAATTACTATGGAAAATTACAAACATATAAAAAAGTAGATGTCTGAAATTTTGTTGCCTACATTTTCTTCTGGGATTTTTATGAATTCACAAGTCACATTTAAGTCTTTTATCCATTTTGAGTTTATTCTTGTGTATGGTATAAGCCTGTGGTCTATTTTCATTTTTTTTTACATGTAGCTGTCCAACTTTCCCAACACCATTTATTAAAAAGGCTGTCTTTATTTCATTGTATGCTCTTGCCACCTTTGTCAAATATTAATTGAGCATAATATCTTGGGTCAATTTCTGGGTTCTTTGTTCTGTTCCATTGATCTATATGCCTGTTCTTGTGCCAGTACCAGGCTGTTTTGATTACAGTGACTTTGTAGTATAACCGAAATCCGGCATTGTGATCCCACCTACTTGTTCTTCTTTTTCAAGATTGCTGTGGCTATTCGGGGTCTTTTATTGTTCCATATAAACTTTTGGAGTATTTGTTCCAGTTCCATAAAATATGTCATTGGTATTTTAAAGGGGATTGCATTGAATCTATAGATTGCTTCAGGTAGTATGGACATTTTAATGATGTAATTTTTCCAATCTATGAACAAGGTCCATCGATAAATGAGTGGACAAAAAAAGCTATGGTACACATACACAATGGAATACTATGCAGCTGTAAGAAAGATCTCTTATCCTTTGAGATGACATGGAGGGACCTGGAGAATATTATCCTAAGTGAAACAAGCCAATCAGAGAAAGATAAATACCACATGATCTCACTTATTTGTAAAATATAATGAACAAAATAAGCTGATGAACAAACTAGACCCAGAGATATAGAAAGAAGTAGGGTTCAGACTGACAAATCAAAGAGGAGGGGGTGGGAGAGAGGAAATGGATACACCAAAAAACTTATATGCATATATGCATTACCAATGGACATAGACAACAATGCTGTGAGCTGGTGGGGGGTGGGGGGGCGAGGCGAGAGCAGGACAAGGGTATCTATGGGGGAAAAAGAGAAACATCTGTAACAAAAATTAATTAATCAAAAATAAAAGTAAAAGAATAAAAATAAAACAGTAAAGAGCATAGTATAATAAATCACTCCATGTATTCATAATGCAATTTCAGCCATCAACTCATAGCCAATATTATTTTATCCATGCTTCCATCTACTTCTCCCTGACCCCTGAATTATTTTGGAGCAAATCCCAGACATTATATGATTTAATCCACATGGATTTCAGCATGCATTTATTACGTAAGTACTCTTTAAGGAAACATAACAACAATACTATTTTTACATCTATATCATTCAATATAAGTAATTATAATAGTGAAGTAGTGTTCAAATTTTTCCAATTATTTTATATTCTTTTTATAGTTATTTTTTTTCTATCAGTTGTCAAATGTTTTCATACATTGCAATGGCTGGATATGCCTCAAGTCTTTTAAAATCTCTTCTCTCTCCTCCCCTAGTCTTTTTTCCCCTTGTGGTTTATTTGTTGAAAAACTACTTGTTTGGTCTGTAACCTTCCTGTGGTCTGGATTTTCCTGATTGGATCCCTGTGGCATCATTTCACATGTTTCTCTGCGCCTCTGTTTCCTGCAAAGTGATAGTTAGATCTGAAGTTTGATAGATTCAGCTTGGAGTTTGGGGCAAGAATACCACAATCTTTAGACAACTGTGTATTTTCCGAAAAGATGGGATGATGGGATCTCTTTCTGTGATGTTAGCAGCCTGTGGTCATTGCCTAGATCTACTGTTTCATCAGGGTTAACAAATGTGCGTTTCTAATTTGATCATTCTTCATTTTTTTTTTTTTAGCTGGAATACTGCTATAAAAAGAATCCACTCATTAAGTCTTTGAATACCCTCAGATACGTTTTGTCCAGAAAAAGCAGAATATATGCTTGATTACTTTTACTGAACAATTTTCAAAACAGAGAAAGTGATCAATGAGATTTTCTCATTACCTTTCTCCCTTTATTCCTTCTTCACTCTGCCTCCTCTGCCACCTCTGCCCCCTCCCCTCCCCTCCCCTCCCCTCCCCTCCCCTCCCCTCCCCTCCCCTCCCCTCCCTCCCCCTTCCCTTCTCATCTTTCTTTCCTCCCTTCCTTTCCCATTATTAACTTATTTGAACATATCGTTAACTATGTTTATAATTAAAGCATCTTAACTATTTTTTAACACATTTTATATGTTTCAATGCGATTTGTTGCTTTTTAATTTTGGAGTATTTCTGTTTGAAGACAATCTTTATATTTACATCCTTTCTCTAAATGTCAATTCTTTGTCAATTGATTATTATCCAGACTCCCCCTGCAAATGACAATGAAGATACCTGAGCAGAAATCTACTGAATGAGACTTCCAAATAAGCTAATGTTTTCCTGATAAAAACAGACAGATTCAGTTGGTGCATCATTTCTGCCCTCCTCTTCCTCCCCGGGAGGTGGCTGCAATGGCCGGAAGGGTAACAGCGATCACACCACCAAGAGGGTGACTTCACATGCGTTCTTGACGAGGAGCAGACAATGAACTGGAACTCAGCTCCTCAGTGATGCCCTCAAGGAACTGCTTCATTCCGAGGTAACTATGACTAACTTCTTGTTATATGAGAAAAACAACCTCCAGTTTTGTAAGCCACCATTTACTGGCATTTTTGATATTCGCAGCTGTGTGTCTTCTGGGATACATTTGTCCAAAGTCACTTACATAATAAGCGAGAGAGCTGGGTTTCAAATCCAGGTTTGTTCATGTCTAAAGCTGGGTTCTCCTTTTCAATAATGCAAAGATCGTGGGCAAGGAATAGAGCTGAATACGTGTATGGGTAGGTCTCTTCATTAACTATTTGCTAACTCGCATGCAGCTTTGCAGAGAAAACGCAGGATACGTGTTTGATTTGTGAACCAGCTTCCTCTTGCATCAGGGCATGTAGTTCTCTGCAGAAGAGCCCTGAATAAAAACATATTTTCAGCATCTTCTCAGGCAGGGGATCAGATGCTTGGGGCCCCATGTAATGAGCTGAGGAAACACACAAGTTTTTTCTTGCATCTTGTCAAATGGTTTCCTACCTTCCCACACCAAACAGGCCCTTTTTACGAACTCCCTGCAAAGCACAACATGTTTGAAAAGATTTTGTCAAGAAAACGGCATTTAATAATAAATATTTGATTCACTTCTTCATTTAAATTTAATCAAACACACATATAACCTCGAATCATAGTTGCTGATGTACATGATCAGTGTTACCAACCTGAGTTGGTTCTAATTTCAGTAAAAACAAGAGTGCCTTAGTTAGCCTGAAGAGCCTTAAATTCTGTGAGGATTTTAAGAATAATAAATGTCCTGTGAACCCCCTGGTCACCTTTGAAGACTCCTGTGGGTCTGGGGACTCTGCTGGTGGTGCCGACTGTGGTCCTTGCGGCAGAGTCTGGTGCTCCGGCTGCCAGGAGGTGGGCTGGTTCCGCCGTGACTAAAGGAACAGGGGCAGCTTCAGCGGGGAGATGGATCTGCTCCAGCCTCAGGTTCTTCTTGGTGCCACATACTGCTTCTGAGGTGGCTGACCCCGGGTCACCCCTATTGTCTTATTCCCATGCAGTTCCTGATGTTACCACCTCTACCTGGTCCAGGGGTTCCTGAAAAGCAATCATGAAGCATTTGGGGAGCCCCCCACCACCAGGGTAAGGGGCATCTGGAATGGGTCTTGCTCAGGTATCCAGCCTGCCTGCTTGGTGCCTACAGATTGTTCTGGAGCTCTTCTCCTCCGGCCTTTATCATGCTTATTATGTTTCTCATGGATCCGTGTTATCTGAGAAACCTGTGCTGAGCCCCTTCCACGAGATGGCAGAGTACTGGATGCCAGGTCACCAGGAGATCAGACCCTGTGGTTATGACTGCGCTTCTGCCTTGATTTCTGACCAATAACCAGTTTTTTTGTCCTCATCTAAAACTTCACTTAAATCCCAACAGGGTTTTGTGAGACAGTTTGTAGGTCATGCCTATCTCCCCTACCTTCTCCTGGCGTTGGCCCCCTCTGATGGGGCCCGTGGATGGGGTCCTGCTGTAGCTCAGATGGGTTCTCCACCACCTCTACACGCAGGTCTTGCCTTTCTGCTGAGAGGCCCTGTTGCTGAGTCACTTCCCCCAGACTGGGGTCCTACGTGTCCTTCTTCTGTGTGACTCCCTCCCATTAGCCCATCAGCTCCTCAAGGGCCCGGACCGGGTACTTCAGTATCCCCAGCTCCACGCTGGCTCAGAGTAACTGGTAGATGCCAGTTGCTATTTGTGAATGGTGAGTGGGACTGGGTGCAGCATTGGGCAAGAGGGACTGTGAGACGAAGGGACACAGACTGGAGAAGTCTGGTGATCGTAGAGGCTGGCCATTGTCAACACTGCGGTCCCCTGGGGTGGTATAAGGTGAAGGGGGGCTGTGGGCCAGACACCACCCTCACCGTCAGACCATCATTTAGACCACTGGCAGAATGAAGAGCAGCCAGGTGGTAGTTAAGGACAGGCTGGCGGGGGCCGAGGTTGGAGTAGCTGGAGCACGTGAGCCTCAGACGGAGAGGACTTTGATATCACAGTGTGGGCAGCAAGGATGGCACGAAGCCAGTGTGCCGACCACAACTCTGAGGAACGCGGCGGGATGTGCTAGGAATGGGCACATTCCATCTGAATGGCCGGAGGAGAGCTGATTCTCAGTTAAGGCAAGGACACAGTGGGGACACTCAGGGAAAGCATGGCTGGCTAACCACACTGCAGACACTGCCTAGATGAGCACCTGAGCTCGACGGGTCTGCAGGATGGCCGCCTGTCTCATCTTATGGCCTCTCCTCCCTCCGCCACCAAGGTCTCCGCATGCTTCATGGGAGTGCTGACGTCTTTGGCTTGGCCCCAACTTCCTGCATCTTCTCAGATTGTCTTCAGCTTTGGCCATGAGTTTGTCCTTGACAACGGCCTCATCACTCTTGTCCTGGCCTTCTGCCTGTCCTCCCTCCCCGGGGAGACCAGATCTAACAGTGCCGTTTCTGCAGCAATCCACCCCGGTTATCTCCCCAGCCAGAACTTCTGCCTAATTTGCTTACTGACATTTCACACTGATACGGGGAGAATCATCAGTCAAGTTTTAATGACTCACATGTTTTTGAAGAATGTGTGGAGGAGAAAGGAAAAAAATAAACCAAGGGAAAACGAGAGCAAGAGCATTTCAGTCCTGTAAGCCATGGAAGAGCAGAAGGGGCTTGCTTTGCTCGTGTTTGTTTTAGAAAATGACTGGAGGCCTTAATGTTTGAACTTTTCCATTGTCAAGTCTGCTGAGAATTCCAGCAAGGCCGACCCCAGGAGACTTTTTTTTTTCCTCAGTTCTTCAGATGGAAGGAATGAAAGTCTGAATCTTATTAAGCAGATCCACAGGACTCGGATTGAAAGAAATATGAAAACACAGTTTTGTCTTCGATCCTGGGAAGAAAAAATAACTTCAGAGTGAGCCAGACATACTCTGTGACTCCTTCGACAACTCCTCAGCATGTGTGTGCATGCATGTGCGTGTGTGTGCATGTGCATATGCATGTGTGCATGCATGCATGTGTGTGTGCATGTGCGTGTGTGTATGTGCATGCATGCACACGTGTGCATAGGCATGTGTGCGCACGCATTGCTTGTGTGTGCATGTGCACATGCATGTGTGCGCATAGGCATGTGCGTGTGTGCGTATGCATGTGTGTATGCGTAGGCACGTGTGTGTGTGTGTGTGTGTGATCTTCTGACTCAAACTGGTTCTAAAATTTGCACAAGGAGGCAGTTTTTTGTTACTATATTGGCTGGAAGATGACATTTCCAGATACAACTTACTTTTTATGAAATGGGTTGCTTTTTGACACCTTTGCTCACCCGCACCTGTGCCAGGAGAGCCCCCTTTCCCCCCAGTTCCCAACCTTGCACAGTTCAGGGTACAGCCAGGAGGTCCTCCCTGATCCCTCCATCACACAGCTCGCCCTCCCTTTTCCAAGCCCCCTTAGCCCTTGTCATCTGTGTCATTTAATCAAACACAAACGCTCTACCTTCCGGGGGTTCTGAGTATTTTCAGGTTGCCTCTGGTTTTCTCAAATCTGCCTTTCCCCGGAGCTGTGACCCCCTCCCTGTTGCTTTTCCTGAAGTACAAGTTAGGTCTGTCCTTGAACCCTCTGTCGCACTGTTTTATAAACATCACGGGGGCCCTGTGAAGGGAGAAGGGAATTACAGCGCAGGCGAATATTCCTAGGGGTGGTTGCTGCTGGAGGTCCCAGCTCAAGTCCCTCCACAGAGGGCCCTCCGTGGCTGCTGCGTTCTCCTTGCCCGACCTGTCTCCATGTTGCCACGTCCAGCTCACCACCCTGGCTGGAGTGCCCCGAATAGGTGATCTCCCCAACCCAGGGCAGCGCTCAGCCCTCTGGGGGCCTTGCGGGAGAGTCACCGAGGCTCCCTCTAGTCCCTTGGCCCCGTAACACGTCCCACAGATGAGAGCGGTTTCTTGTTGCTTAGGGTCTTTCCATTTCAGAAGGTTAGGATCGTCCTTTACCTTTGTCTACTTAAAATGCCTTGTGTTCTATCCCTAAACCGAGGCGCCATCGTCCCTCAGAGAGGAATTTGAGCCTCCACCTCTGAAGAAGCAGAGCTGCTGGCAGCTTGTGAATTTCCGGGACATGATCCCAGCTGTGAAGATTTCAAAACACACGCATGCAGTTTCAGCCGCAGCGCCTAGAGCCCGCGAACCACCTGCCCCTCCCCTGCCTCTGCACCGAGTCCTGTAATTAACATCCTGCGTCCGGAGGCACATTTGTTACATCTGACGAACCAGTATTGATGCATTTTAATAACTGGAGTTCATCGTTTATATTCGGATTTACTCTCGGTGGCGTATACTTCATGGGTTTCGAAAAATGCATATTGTCACGTATCCACCATTACAGTATCATACATGTCCTATCATATATCACATCATACATGATATATCCACCACGAGGGTATCAGCACTCTGAAAATTCCCCGTGGTCCACCAATACATCCCTTTCCCCTTCCCTTGGAATCTCTGGCAGCCACTGACCTTTCTACTGTCTCCATAGTTTTGCCTTTTCTAGAATGTAACAGAGTTGGAATTGCATGGTCCATAGCCTTTCCTGACTGCCTTTGATTACTTAGCAATATGTATTTGCATTTCCTCCTTATCTTTTTTTCTGGATAGACAGTTTATTTATTTTTAGTGCCGAATATTATTTTACTATATGGAATATTATTTTACTATATTTACTATATACAGTTTGTCCCTTTGCCTTTTGCAGACATCTTGGTTGCTTCCATTTTTGACAGTTATGAAAAAGCTGCTATGAACATTTATATGCAGTTTTTGTTTGTGTTTAGTGGACAGAACTTTTCAACTTATTTAGGTAAATACCTAAAAACATGATTACTAGATTATATGGTAAATCCATGATTAGCTTTTCAAAAACTTCCAAACTGCCTTCCAAAGTAGCTGGGTCACCTTTCACCCCCCTCAGCAATGGATGAGAGTTCTTGCTCCACTTTCTGGCCAGCATTTTGTGTTCTCAGTATTTTAGATTGTAGTCATTCTAATAGGTGTATGGTGATGTTTTATATGATTGCCCTTGCATTTTAGTTTATGAATCTCTAAAAAAATATGCTTATTTGCTGTATGTCTACCTCTCGTGCTGAGGTTTCTGTTCAGATCTCTTGTCTATTTTTAAATTGAGTGGTTTGTTTCCTCATTTTTGAGGTTTAAGTGTTCTTTGTATGTCTGGCTAGAAGTCTTTTATCAGATTTGTATTTGGTAAACATACTCTCAGTATGTAGCTAGTTTTAAAAAATTATCTTTACAGTGTCTTTCACAGAGTAGAGTTGTTTATTGAAATGAGATCCACATTGTCAGTTTGTTCTTTCATGGATTATTCTATTAGTGTCCATTCTGAAAAGTCACCACCAGACCCAGCGTCATCTACATCTTCTTCTATGTTATCATCTATAGTTTTAGATGTTATATTTAGATCTATGACTCATCTTGTGTTAATTTAAAAAATATGTAAGTTCTGTATATGCACGTATGCTTAACCAATGGACATAGGCAATAATGCTGGGGTGGGGGGAGGTGGGGTGTGATGAGGGTGTCTGGGGGAAAAAGGAGAAACATCTGTAACAAAAATAAATTTATAAAAATTGCAAAAATAAATAAATAAAATGTCCTAATAGCTCACATTACACACACACACACACACACACACACACACACACGTGTATATATGAGTTCTGTATCTATATTTATTTATTTTTTGCTCTAGCATCATTTGTTGAAAAGATGGTCTTTTCTCCTCTGAATTGCTTTTTCTCCTTTGTCAAAGGTTAGTTGAGTATATTTATTTGGTTTCTGGGCTGTCTATTCTGTTCTATTAGCCTCTTTGTCAATCCTTTTGCTAAAGTCACATTGTCTTTGTTACTGTAGCTTTATATTAAGTCTTGAAGTTAAGTAGTGTCATTCCTTCAACTTTGTAATCCCTCAACATTTTGTTGGCTATTATGAGTCTTTTGTTTTCTACATGAAGTTTAGAATCAGTTTGTCAATACCTACAAAATTACTTGCTGGGATTTTGATTGGGATTGTGCTGAATCCATAAATCAAGTTGGGAAGAACTGACACCTTAACAATATTGAGTCTCCCTATCCATGAACATGGAACACCTCTCCATTTAGTTAATTTTTAATGAGAGTTTTGTAATATTTCTCATATGGATCTTGTACATACTTTGTATTTAAGAATTTCATATTTTTTGATGTTAATATAAATGGTATTATTTATAAATGGTATTAAATTCCTATTTGTCATGGCTGATTTATAGATTTTTTTTTTATAGAAAAAAAATCTAAACAAGTTCAAACAAGTCTCCACATAGTCACAGGGCAAATCACATCTCATAGGAGATGGACTATAACTTCTCATCCAAAGCCTGTTTCCTATAATCCTACCAGGTGCTCATTTGTCCTACGCTTGAATATTGTCTATAACGGGCAGCTCACTATCTCTTAAAGCAACTCATTGTCTCTTAGACAACTTTGCTTTCAGACAGTTTTTCCTTGTACTGTGTATATATATATATATATATATATATATATATATATATATATTTGGATGAATTACAGTTTAATTCTAAAATAACAAAAGCATGTGTGATTCAAGTTAACCATTTCATCTCCTTGGGATAACTGCTAAGTCAGGGCTCTCCGAGTGGGGGTGAAGCAGGGGTATCCTGTGTGCTGTGAGACTATGTGGTGCAGTCAGACCCTAGGGGACTAACTGGGAACTAAACACCTGACTTCAAGTCTGTGTTTGTCACTTGTGGGATGAGCAACTTCGGGCAAGCCCCATCGTTTTCTGATTTCTTGATGTTTAAAAATGGGAAAATTAGTACACTCGCAGGGCTGTCATAAGAAAGAATCAAGATAATGAACATGAAAGCAGTTTTAAACCACAGTGTTCAGTGGAAGCATTATTTTAAGTTATCCTTCACATCATGGTCACCAACCAGATTTATAAATGAACACGTGGAACAGGAGGAAAGCAGAGAGGAGCAAAGCTGGGATGCTCACCGTAAACCCCTTTAGAGACATGACTTCCAACGTTGGATGTCATGAATGCAGCAAATGGAGATGTAATCTGGTTGAACTCTCTCATTTTATAGGTGAGAAAACTGAGCCCTAAAGAAGGAAGTGACTTGCCTAAATTTCTGAGCCAGGCCATTTAGCTGCTAAACTAAGAAAGGATCCAGGCTGAGTCTAAACCAGTGCTCTTTCTCCTAATTTACTTGACAAAAGAAGTCTCTGAAACTTCCTGTCCAGACTCTGCTTCCTGTCTCTTCCCAGATCACAGAGCTTGTGGTTTTCCAGTCCAAGCACTCATGAGGAATTTGGGGGATGGATTACACACTGGGCATTCCTTCTCCAAGAAAAACAACTGGCTGGGGCATTTGTTTAGCTCAAGCAAGCTAAGAGGAACAAAAGACCATGACTTATATGTTAATTTCTATGGAGTGAAGGAACCAAGTTCCATTTAGGTGTGAAAAGAAGGCTATCATGATGGTGAAGCTGATAAAAGAGAAATGTATGCTTTGCAGAAATTAAACTTCAAATGTCCTCTTGAAGGTTGACAAAAGATTTTTTAGGAGGGAGGGGCCAGTATCTTCCTGTAATAAGCAGTCACCAAACATTTTTTTCTATCCCTGGGATGATATTGGGTGATGGGTTCACAAAAATGAGTTCGATGTGGTTTTTGAACTTGAGTTGCTCACAGTCTGGCGGTAGACACCGCATTGCATAAACATCTACCACCAAGAGCTGTGCAACCTTGGGCTTGATGACTCAGTTCATCATCTCTATGGTATGGGATAAATGAGATGACATCTGTAAAGCCCACAGCACAGAACCTTGCAGAATATAAGCAATGGTGCCATAGCAGATGTTCAAATGAAGGTCTGAACCTTCATTTGGAAGGTTATGGAATCAGACACCACGTGGGACCATGGACAAGTATAACATGCACCATTGGTTGTTTGCTCTTCCTAGATGTTTGCTCCTTCCTTCCTTCTTCTTTAAGTGCTTTGGGGGACATCATGTTTCTGTCTTAGGCTCCAGGGTGTGTCCTGATTGGTCTAAGCTGACCATGTGGTCCCAATTTCTCTGGGCGGTGATTGCTTGCGGATTGGGCATATGATGCAGTTCTGAACAATGAGATAGAAGTGTTAATTAGGAGTCTTTCAGGAAAAGTTTTATAGCTTTTAAAATAAGATACTGCTACAGTTTGAATTTTGTGCTCCAAAATCCTAAGCCCCCATACCTGGGAATGTGACCTTACCTGGAAATAGGGACTTTGCAGATGTAGTCAAGTTAAAATGAGGTCGTAGTGAGCAAGGTGGGCCATAAATCCAACGTGATCAGTGTCCTTATAAGACAAGAAGAAGAGGCAGAGGGACAGACACAGGGAACACAATCTCCCAGAGGCAGAGATTGGAGCAGTGCAGCTACAAACCAAGGCATGCCAAGGATTGCTAGCAACCACCAGAAGCTACGAAGAGGTAAGAAAAACATCCTTTTTCCAGAGCTTTCAGAGGAAGCATGACCCTGACACATTGATTTCAGATATTTAGTTTCCAGAACAGTGAGAGAATATATTTGTTTCTGTTGCTTACAGTCACCTAATTTGTGGTAGTGGCACAGACATAAGAAAAGATGTATCCTCCCTCTCCTCCTGTGGATTACTGGGTGTGGATGAATCTGTTGAAGCTTCTGTAACCTTGTTGCAATTCCGATGAGACCCGGGCCTGAGGACTAAGGGGCTGGCAGAGTGACAGGTAGGAAGTAACTCATGCGTGAGGTTTCTGAATCCACCAAGGCTGGAGCTGCCTCCCTGTTTCCCTGTTGAGTTAGACAATATATTTCTCTCATTGTTTAAGCCTCAGAGTTGATTTTTTTGTTATTTTTAGTTGAAACTATCCTAAACTGATTCAGAAAGTCATTCACACTCTCTGCCCCTCATTTCTAAGTGGCATTTCTAAAATCCGCACCTCATAGGATTTTTGTGAGCTAGAGAATGAGTCAGATTTTGTTTACTCTTGATTTAATGTTGTTAAAGGCAAGACTGATTTCAACACATGCCAGCTACTGCAATTACTACTATAATTATTATTCTGTGTATCTTCATTCCCTAACATGTAGTAAACATTCAATAGCTATGCACTTTGAATGAATGAATGAATGAATGAGGTTACTCTAAATAAGAGGAACAGGGAGTGATACAAGGGGCAAAGCAAATTGCTGGAAGAGATGGAGAGATTCAGTGGATCCTGGCTTGAAATAAAAAATTGGAGGCCATGCCCTGGCCGGTTTGGCTCAGCAGTTGGAGAGTCGGCCTGTGGACCAGACTGTCCCGGGTTCGGTTCCCGCTAAGGGCATGTACCAAAAAAAAAAAAAAAAGAAAAAAAAGAATTGGAGGCCACATTTGACCTGTGTCAGGTTGGCAAGGACTCGCATCTGGGAAGTCTGGTGTTTTTATGCAGAGAGCTTTGAGTTAAAGAATGGCTATAGGGGTTTGCAGATAACTGGGTGCGGGAGGGGCAGGAGGAAGTGAGGCTCAGAGGCTGCCTTGGAAAGGCCCCTAGGGTGCAGCCTGGCGCAGTGCGCAGTGAGTGAGGATTAAGGCAGAAGTTGGGAGCTTTGTTAGGCCTCAGAGTTAAGGGAAAAGGTTTTCATTTTGCCTGAGGGAGAGCGACTGACTGTTTCTCCCAAAGACCTTGTTTGAAATTAAGGTCTTGGAACACTGGGTTCAATTAACTACCAGTTTAGGAACCTTGGGGAATCTAACTTGCTGTGTGCTTCATTTTCCCTTACAAATTACCTCCTGCTTTCTCACCTTCATATTTTTCTCACCTACAGACAATTTGTACTTGGAATTGTGTCCAGACCAGCTTCCTTCTTACTGGATTAAAGGTAAAGTCTAGTGGACAGACTTTGCCTTCATAGTCAATGTGCTGTCAACTTGGCCTAGAATCAAGGTCTTGTATATGTGTGTGTGCATGTGTATGTATACATATGCGTATATATGCAGATATTCCTGTATGCATGCATCTATCTAAATAGCAGTTGGAAGATACTTGAGTGTTGGATTTGATACAACATACATTTTTAAAAAACAGACTGTTTTAGTCTCTATTATGGGAATATGCAGAATCACAAATGAATTATTAGACAAAATCTTTGCTTTATAGCTCACAGCTAGTGGAGGCAGACTGACCACTGCCTCAATATCTGTAGATACCATAAAATAATCATAGTCCTGACGTCGATAGGAAATCTGAGGGGAGACGAGGGTGGCTGGGATGGGAGAGCAGAAAGGGCACCATTCAATCAGTCTGAGCAGGAGTTTGGCAGGCTCAGATCTGGATAAAGACACAGGGCAGCTAACCGGGGCCTTACTCCATGAGGGCCACAGAGCATCTCTAGAATAAATTGGAATAAAGTGCCGGTTGACTTCGGATTCCACGAGTGGTTCCTACTATGTTTGAAGGAATGAAACTCTCTCTTATTTGGTGCGCATAATGAAACACTTACTTTGAATTTAATATATTATACAAATTAGAATCTCTTTTTGCTAGTTATAAACACAACGTTTATTCTTAATGTAGCAGCTTTTGATCCTTGAGGATAGAATTAAGAAGTAGGGGGAAAGCACACTTGGGGGTAGAGGATGGACAGAATGTGTTGTTCTGAGAGAGAAAGAGAGAGAGAGAGAGAGGAGCCAGGGGTGCTGCTGTAGTGGGGATGGGGACCAGGGGAAGAGCTGGGAGAAGACCCAGTGTGGCTGAGAAAATAGTGGCCGAGAAAATAGTCTGTAAGAAAAAAAGTGTAGAATGCTGTTATTTTTTCTAAATGTCCCTGGTACTTTGTTCTGAACCTCTCTTAAAGCACTTACATGTCTTAGCTCTCCTGTATCCAAGTCCCTTGAGGCCAAGGTATAGATCTTAACATCTGGCAATGTTAAGAGAGGCAATACAACATGAAGTCAAAGGCAAGAGTTCTAGGCCGGGCTCCTGGATACACACTGGGCTCCGGAACTAACCAGCTGTGTGATCTCAGCCAATTCCTGGAGTATCATCATCACCCAGAAAACGTCAGCATTTACTGTTTATATTCCTCATAACACACAGAGCAGTACGTGGTATCCGTTCTGTGCTAGGCAACTATTAATTGAATGAATAAATGAAAAAGCAAATGAAAAATAGTTTGTTGTTGAGTGTTTGTTGAACGAATGAATAATTGAAAAGGTTTGGAAGAAAATGTGTCAAGCAGACTGCTTTGCCCTGAACCAAAGGCTGCTGTACAAATGCTATGCTCTGGGTTTCTTGTCAAACCATTGTTTCCTTAAGCATACCTCCCTTAGATTCATCTACCAATGAGATCACAGGACATGTACACTATATTATTTGCATTTGTTTTGAGAGTGACTACTTTATGCTAAAGAGCTGGCTCAAGGTTTTGCAGATTGAAGGAGAATTTCTTTGCTCGCCTGTGGATAAGGCTGGTTTCTCCGTGACAGCTGAGCTGAAGAACCTTAGCCACTAGGATCACCACGGGTTTTCCGAGCACAGGAGACGCAGAGGAACTTCAGCAAGGTCCCTAGGCATCCTGCCTCTCCTTTCAAAGAGATCGCTGAGGCTGCTCACCCTGCACTGGATGGGACACCCCACTCTCTCCTGTTCTCACCAAACGAGAGAAGTCACACAAACTGAGGAGCCGCGGAGTGTGGGTTCTGCTGTCCCCGGGACCCATCTCTCATCTGAATTGTGCTTATTCAGCTGTGAGGCTGCACGGGTATCTAGTTGATGTCTAAAGAAGTGCACAGGCCCATTTAAAAACACACCCAAATCCTCCCTTGGAGAGAGGGGCCTGATGCGGGAGTGGGCAGAGGGGAGAGGAGGCAACTCTCGGCTCATTTTCCTCTGCTCTTTGCTTCGTGTGCAGATGCTTCAGTGAGGCCTGTGGGCAGTTTTCCAAAGCCTCTTTCTGATCAAGACGATGCAGCTCTTCCCCTGTGCAGGAAGAATGTTCTCTTTCTCTCTTCTTATTTTTACCAGCATCTTAATTGGTGCCTTCTTATGGAGACAAGCTATTTAATATCATGCTGCCACAGTCCTTATCTTCTAGGGTCTGCCACCCCCCTCAGAGGGATCTGGTGATCCAAGAAGTGTGATTTCCATGTGCTGGGTGCTTAGGTAGGTGCAGGTCTGGATAGAACAGATAGGAGAAAACAAACAAAAATAATAATTAGCATTAACATATATATATATATATATACATATATATATATATATACATATATATATATATATATATATATTTGTGTCTACTATGTGCCAGGAACTTGGCATAGATACTTTTGTGTAATGCTAATAAGCAAAATCAAGGTAGAAATTGTTGTTTTCATTTTATAGAAATATGGAAACAAACACTTCAAGAAGTAAGATAAGTTGCCTTAGATCACTGAGGAGGGTGGAAGGTGTTTAGGCTGAGCTTTTTGATATTGGCCGCCAGAGTCATGGTGTAAAAGAGGGAAGGCATTTGGGACGAGGACTTGGTATGACAGAGGCGGGGGAACAGGAAAGCCAGGTCAGGTGCTGCAGAGTTGTGCATTATTGTTTTTTGGGTCATAATGAGAGAGAAGTTTGGATTGGGAGGTAAGCTTGATAAGAAGAAGCTGTGCTAGTAGGTTCATTTGGTTTAAATTTTATTTTTCGATTACCGTTGGCATTCAATATTATTTTGGAGCAGTTTCAGCTGTAACAGCATAGTGACTAAACAATCATGTAATTCACAAAACCATCCCCCCGACGTGGGACTCATTGTTCAACACTCAGGTTACTGCTGTCACTAAATGTACGTGAATCTCTAACATGGAAAACAGATCCTAATAGATTAGAATAGATTCTAATCTATTAGAATCCCCTAATAGTTTCCCCCTAGTTTTAAGTGTCTTTCAGGAGGTAATAGCAGGCCTCCTCAGAGTGCTCCAGAGATCACCAGATCACGCGGGATCAGACTGGTCCCAGAAACTTGGACAGCACAGTTAACAACAAAATAACCCTAAATTGACCTGGAGAGGACTGTGGAACCAAGACTCATGGAACTCAAGTAACCAAGGTGTCTCTTTTACACTTCAGAACCCATTAAGAAGTCGGGGTTCGTCAATAAAGAAGACCCAGTGCGGGACCACACTTGGCCAGGCTGAGTCAAACTCAGCCAGGTTGGCAATTCGTATCCCCTCTTGCTGCTTCTGCGTTCCTGACCTTAGATGGCTTACTGCCGAGACTACCCAATCAGAGCCCCGGAATTCGAATAAAAGATGTGTATAACCTCTCTTACCCTCACCTATTAAAACTGGCCCCAAGCCTTTGTTTGGGGAGATTAATTTGAGTTTGTCTCTGGTCTCTTTGTTTAGAGATGAGTGACTCTCTTTGTTTCCTGCAAAAACCAGTCTTCTCAAATTTTTGGTTTCTTTGTGCATGATGGGCATTGAACTCGCTGCCTTTGTCCTGTGGATTAATTCTAGGTAGAACTAAGTTAATAAGGATAATGAAATAATCCATCAGTGATTTTGATTGTTTTTTTTTTCCCCTCCATTATAAGAACATTATGTGCTTCTTAAAACCATGTTGGAAAATGCACACAAAAAAGGGACCTTTAAATCACTTTCCAAAGCAACCACCAGGCATAGTAGGGTGTTGAGTCACTTCCTGTTAGTTTTTTTCTCCTTTCCTTCAAAAAATTGGGTGGTTTGGTTTACATAACTATCATTATACTGTACATAAAATTTGGTACTATTTCCTACTTGATGTCACCAGGTAGCTCTTTAATATGCCAGAAAGCCTTTAAGACCATGCATTTTAATAATTAGAACCCACTAATTGAATATACCACACTTTACATAAAGAAGACCTTAGAACTAGACACATAGATTTCTGTGCTTTGACCCTGCTAAGTAACATTTTGATGAGCATCTTTGTGCTTAAAGAGTTTGTGAGACTTCAACGGTTTCTAGAGGATGCATTTTCAGGAGTGGTGCAGAATCGAGTCCCCTGCTCTTCCAGGCTCTTCTGTCATAAAGCCAACCTCAATGCTTTTTGGGGGCCTCCTTACCCATTTATATGCCTGTTGTGTTTTCCTCTCCTATCTCTTTCATACGCATAGCATCTCTGATAAATGTCAAGTAAACATAGTTGAGATGGAACTCCTGTGTCCCAAAGGAGACTTAAAACTGCTTGGAGTATCTTGTCTTGCTGGAAAGGTAATTTTTTGGAAGCAGATGAAGAACTCCTGTTTATTCTGCTGAATGACTTTAAAAAATTAATTTCTTTATTGATTTTAGAGAGGAAGGGAGAGGGAGAGACAGAGACATCAGTTGGCTGCCTCTTGTACGCTCCCACTGGGGATTGGCCTGAAACCCGATCATGTGCCCTGACCAGGAATCGAACCAGCAACCTCTTGGTACATCGGTCAATGCTCAACCACTGAGCCACACCGGCTGGGCTGAATGACTTCTTAATACCATTAAACAAAAGGGTTCTATCTCTTCATAAGAACAATGCATAGCTCCTGCCGAGTGTGTCTGGAGCTACTCTCTGCTCCATGGAGTCTGAGACACTGGGGTTGTTTAAGGATTGTGTAGGTGGCTTGAGGCCCTACCTAGAGATTTAGGAATTTTTCATCTATAATACTTATTGAATGACTAAGCCACCAGCATCTCAAGGCTCAACGATGACTAATAATTATTCTTATTTTGCAGTGTGTGGTTTGTCAAATAAAGTACACAAGGCCTCTGCCCTTTTGTTCTGTGATTCACTCCTGTGAAATACTCAGTGGTAAGGCCAAGGGAGCACCCGAAATACCAGATGAAACTCCTGCTCACTCTATTCTCATCCCTCGCCCACTGTCCAGGCCCGCGGAGGCTGCATTCTGCAGATTTGAGGAGAGGCTGTGCTGTGCGCCGGCTAAGACGCAGACTTTGGATTTAAAATGGCAGCTTTGCATCCAGGCTCCCTGGTTCCCTAGATGTGTGACCTTAGGCAAATGACTTGACTTCTCTGAGCTCCAGTGGTTCTCATATCTTAGGTAGAGCCCACCAGAAAGGATATATGTACCCCTCTGTTCATGGCAGTGCTATTTACAATAGCTAAGGTCTGGAAAGAGCCCAAATGTCCATTGGTAGATGAGTGGGTGAAAAAGCTGTGGTACATGTACACAATGGAGTTCTATGCATCCGTAAAAAAAACAAAGACCTCTTACCCTTTGAGACAGCATGGAGGGACCTGAAGAGTATTATGTTGAGCAAAATAAGCCAGTCAGAGAAACACAAGTACACATGATCTCACTTACTTGTGGAATCTAATGAACAAAATAAATCGACGAACAAAAAAGATCAAGAGACATGGAGGTAGGGAACAGACTGAAAAACATCACAGGCAAGGGGGGCAGAAAGAGATAAACCAAAGAACTTATATGCATATATATATGCACAACCAATGGACACAGACAATAGTGTGGGGAAGGTTGGGTGGGGGGTGTGGAAAGGAGGGGGTCAATGGGAGAAAACCAAGAAGAGACGTCTGTAATACTTTCAACAATAAAGACGTATATGTAAAGAACTAGGTTGTAGACTTGTCATGGGAGCTAGTGGATATGCAGTCCTCCCTGCAGTGCCGAGGTACAAGGTGAGAGCCCATGAACAGTGATCATTACTAAGATTAGCTGCAAGTTTCTACCAGGCCATCAGTGAGTAGTGAAATATTTGTATGATTTGGGGACTTCTTTAAAGAAATCTGTTTTTTTGTTTATTCATCTCAGAAACCACTGATCATTTCCGCTCGCCGTCCGGCAGGGAAGGAGCACTGTGTGCCGAAGGGTTTGGCACAGTGCACGTCTGTCATCGCTCCTTCCTTTCCATCCACGGCTGACTGAGGAGTGCTTTGGTGTCTTCCACCTCTTGAAACAGCTTTTCGAGGTCTTCAGGGTGGAAAGTGTTAGTTCTTAAGTACCAGCCCCAGAAGAATGAGTCCCCAGCGCTGGCTTACACACTGGCGCTGGGTATTTCTGTGACTTGGAGCTGGAAAGAGTTGCAGGACTTTTGGAAGTGGCAGAGGCCCGAGCCCTGTTCAGTGTATGACCCTGGGAGGATGTGACCAGTGACAAACCTAAGGAGATAAGGAGGCTCGCCACTGGGCGGCATAGTCAGGGGTGTCATACAGAGTGAGGATAGAGGGCCTGCCCCACACGGTCGGACCAGCAGCTGTGCACAACGCTAGAGAAGAACGCCCCACGATAATGACCGCACTGAGCTTCCTACCGCTCTGTTCATCAGGGCCACACAGGGAGACTGATTGAGGAAATACAGTGAGATGGCATTTCTTGTGTGCTAGTGCGGGACACATTCACATTGCACCCATGTAGATGCACCAAACACCAAGCAAAAAGGAGCATGATCAGCAGGGCTGCCTGAAGGACAGCTGGTATTGCTTTTATTCTCCCTGACAGCAAGACGGGGGTTGAGGCATGAAACTTCGTTAAGAGCATGAGTCCTGGCGTTGGCAAGAGCGGGCTCCATCACTTACCACCTGGAGACCCTGGGCAAGTCATGAAACCCTTCTAATCCTATTCTTTCACTGATGAGGTACAGGTGTTAAGAGTTCCTCTCATACAATACTGCTGGTCATAATGAAATGACAGAACCATGTCTATCTAGCTTGCCTAACAATCAGTCATTGGTAGCTGTTGTTAACATTCACCATGATTGTGTAGTAGGTGTTGGAGAGAGCCTTGTGCTTCCCCTGTCTTCATGCCTAAAGATCAGCGTAGAAAGGTAAACAGTTGAGACCATGCATTCCACAAACTTTATTCTAATTACTGTTTACTCCAGAGGGTTCTGAGATGCTTTATGGCCAATTACATGTAGGCTTAGAAAAAGTCCTTTGAGAATAGCCACGCATTTTCTTATAGATACTTCTGAACCTGAAGAATTCTCTACCATTGGAGAAAACCAAAAGATAAGAAAATAAGACATTTGGGAAAACTTTAAAACAAGTGTTTTTTTTCAGTGGATTTAACAGAATAAAAATTTTGGGAAGTTGAAAATGTGACATCTTTGTTTACAATGCCCTTCCAAGATCTAAATGTATTTTGAACTTCTAGCAAAATAAACCAATTGTCATATAACGTTCACTTTTTTCACCTTTGGGGATCTAATTCTGTGAGGTATGCCGTTGGTATTTTGATGGGGATTGCGTTGAATCTATAGATTGCTTTGGGTAATATGGACATTTTAATGATGTCAATTCTCCCAATCCATGAACAGGGTATGTGCTTCCACTTTTTTATATCTTCATATATTTCTTTTTTCAATGACCTGTAGTTTTCTGCGAATAGGTCCTTTATTTCTTTGGTTAAGTTTATTCCTAGGTATCTTAATTTTTTTGCCACAATGGTAAATGGGATTGTTTTCTTAGTTTCTCTTTCTGTGATTTCATCATACCTTTGGAGATATAAAATCTTGGTCTGGAGGTAGGGAGATAAACTTCTAGTCACTGGAAGACTTTTTCCTTCATTGCTTTTGTTCTTTGATTGAGATATTTTTACATGTCATTTAAAAAGTCTGTTCCCAGTGATGCTGTGTTAGATATCTCTTACCACCAAGTAGTAGATTCCATAATTTCCTATTCACTTTAGTTATAACAAGTTATTTCAGTTTAAAAGAGTGACTCATCTTCTCCTCTCCCTCCAGTGCTATCCAGGCTTGAGGCTGAACCTGGTCCTAGTCCTTGCCTGGGGACAGTCCTCTTTGCTCCCTCACGTAGGTGGCAGGGCTTCTGTGGTGTCTGGGAGAGCAGGAGACAGAGGGCAAGGTCAAGCTTTGCTTATTGAACTGGCCACTGTAGCAGTTAATTTGGTTCGACTGTCAACTGTCGTCGTTTATTTGGTTCCCGCTGATGGACCTCAGGGCTCTCTCCGAGGCTCTCTCCTAGTGGGGGTATTGTCAACTTTCTTAGGTTCCTCTGTAGGGACCTCCAGGCTGCAGAAGATCCAACTCTGGTTGATGACTTGCAGCTCTCCTTCAGATAACGCCTTGGAAGTTCACCCGTGGCCTGCTGCTTTTCACGTCCTCTGTGGCAACCCCCCCACTTATGTGGAGAGTGAGAAGGAAGGGTCAAGACTGTCTTCTACAGTGTCCTCTCGACCTTCAGAAAGTTGATGCAACTTTGCCATGGCAACGGAAGGAACAGGCTGCTCGAGGGTTGCCCACTCTCTGCCCGGCTCGCTCTCTCAAGCTCTGTCTTCCTACGTAGGCAAGAACAGAGCAAATCAACAAGGAGCTTCTCATCAGGTGGCCATCCGGGGAATGTGGTGTCGGGATTTCCTTCTTGCAAGCGTTCTCGATATTTATGAGTTCTGTTCTCGGAAAGCCCCTTCTGTCTTTCATAGACCCCGTTCAGCTCTCGGGTGTGCTATAGCCCAGCATCCCCTGAAGGGCACACAGATGCCCCTCGTTTTCCTCCTCAGTCTTCTTTCACGGATGCAAGGGTGGTGCGGGGGGTGCTGGGTCCTGGGCGCAGGCAGCTGCGCCCGTTGACTTATTTCCTGGGGCTTGAGGAAGGCGCTTCAGTTCAGTTAGAGTGTGTGGCGCTTATTAATGCCAGTGTTCATGTTTTTTTATTTGCTAATTTGGAGTAGCAGGAAAAGTCCATTTACTTTTTGTATATTTACAAAACACACATATGAAGGCATGCGCGTGCACACACACACACACACACACACACACACACACACCCGTACCCTACAGGGAGGGGTTGAGGGAGAGTAGGTTCTCCACTGACATGTGAACAGCAGCTCTCACTGGGTGGTGATTAAGATTCGGCATTATTTTTGTTTTCTTTTCTGGTCTTGACTGCATGCTCCACATTTTCTCCGAGGAAAGTGTATCATTCTTGACATCAGATGAAGTACAATAAACATAATTCAAAAAATATTTCTAAGCTGCCACCTCTTTCAACAGATGGGCCAGATGTGAGGGGCAGGGTCCTGGGCTGTCTGACCTCCCAGGGTGCTCTGCAGGCTCATGGCTTTATGAAGGCTCAGCTGTTCCGAATTCCGACCGCACCTGCCACAACAAAAGGAGCCCTTTGCTGAGCACACTAACGCCGCACATGCCTTCCTAGAACAAAGGAACCCACATGAGGGGGTCATGCAGCCTCCCTTCGGGGGTAGCAGTCACCTGCGAGGGAAGACGCCTGTCCCGTGAGTTCCCGCCACCTCCCTCTGTCCTCTCTGCTGGCCTCCTCCCTCCATTCTCTGGTTCGCTCCCTCCCACTGGGCTCACTTCTCAGCTCTCACTAAGGAGCACTTAGCATCTGCTGCCCCGATGACGCCCTGCATTCTCCCATGGACCCCCTCCGTCCCCCACATCACGCCGTGCTGAAGACAGGTCGGCTCCCCGGGAGACCGAGGCTGCAGAGAACGGACGGCCCCCCAATCCTTCCCGCTTCTCTCTGCCCACATCCTCACATGCCCTGCTGTTTGTCTTTGTTCGTTATTTTGACTAGTCTTCAAAGTTAGCCGCTCTCCACTTGGCTTCATGGAGAGAGGCAAGCAGATGTCCATTTCTTGGTACTGTAATAGCTTTTCCAAGATTAGGTGACGTCTGTCCATTTCCCCATACGGGGACTGCTAAGGAACGGCAGTCCTCACCCCCCACTCGCTCTTTCTCAAGGGGAGAGCAGTGGCTAGTGGTTGGTCCTGGCTCAACACTAGGGACACGTTTACTAGTCGATGAGGTCGCTGTGCCTTACAGACAGGGTTCCCATCTCGCTCTTCCTTGGGTTTGGGCGTGGTAGGGGCTCCTCTGCCTTCTTCTTTAACGTGGTGAGTGCCCCTTGTGGAAAATTCCGTCTTTCTCCCAGCCCAGAACTCCCTGCGCGGCGGAGGGAGGCAGGCCTGTGGGGCGCAGCCACGCCGCTGGCTGGCTCAGTGCACAACGGAGCTGGTTGTCGACCAGTGAGCTGTCGCTCTTTCTTCTCCAGTGTCCTGAGCTCGTTCCTCTCAAGGCTTAAACCCAGGACACGATCTTGAAGCCAGCTTCCAGCAGGGTTCCGAAAGGGTTAGTAATGTTTTAAAAGGTAAAAGGAAAGGTTTGCAAAAGGTGGGTACTGTGGAAATTGTGTGGCTTGCATGACCTTTGCTCAGCCTGCTGCTGAGTACGGAGAGGATTATCTGGATCATCTGCAAGGCAGTGGATAACCCAGCAGACGTCGGAGGAGATACCAGACCAGTCCTACTGCAAAGTGGACAATGAGCCAAAGTACATCAGCAGGAACTGCCGGAAGCTAGAAGTAGGGTATCTAACCAGCGCCCCAACCCTGACTCGAGGCTGAACCCTTCTCGGCTCAGCCCGCCTGCACCCAGGCACAGGCAATAAAGCCATTTTGCTCTACATTGGCCTCGTGTTGTGGACGTGATCTCCCGCTGGCTCCGACCTTTTAGGTCCTACCCTGGAACCATCACAAGCCTGGAAACCTATGGGTCAAGTGGGAGGTTCCCATGTTTCTACTGTTCTTCAGGTGTAACTGTCAAGTGGAGGACAGAAGGGAGGTTGAACGCACCTGTAGAGGGGGGGTTGGACACAGTCCACCCGTGAGGACTCAGTGCCCTGCCACAGCTCAATGGCGGTGAGCTGCCACGCACTCCCCTGACCACGCTCTCCCACTTGTTTACACCAAGGTGCTTCTGTGAAAAGTCAGTTCTTTGGAAACAATGGGGACGAGACTCTCATACTTTCCTTCTGCTCCAGACTCAGCCTTCTTCCCGACCAACAACAGGAAATTACACAGAGTTATTGGTGCTTGTGTGGGTGAGCAAATCACACCACGCGTCATGCTAATTCCAACCAGCCCGAAGAAGAATGGAGTCTACGGTCGCGTTTGCAGCCCTCTGACGAACACAGCCTGGGATGTTCTGGTGGGAGCGAGTGGAAATTATACAGAATGGAAAGTCTAACAACCTGCTCCGCTCGTCCCCCGACCCCTTGTCCCTGGGGGAAAGTAACCCAAGATGCTGTGTGAACTTGTCTCCTCCCTTCCCGCTGTCTGAGAAGAAGAGACAGGGCATCTTTTTCACTGCCCTCCCCTCAAGGACCACATGGTCTCACTTATTTATGGAACATAATGAACAAAATAAGCTGTTAACCAAAAGAGATCCAGAGTCATGGAGGTAGGGAGCAGACTGACAAACCTCAGAGGGATGGGGGTGGGAGGGTGGGAAGAGATAAACCAAAGAACTTATACGCATAGATGCACAACCCGTGGACACAGACATTAGGCTGGGGAGAGCAGGAGGGGGGTGGGAGCAGGAAAGAGGGGGTCCATGGGGAAAAAAGGGGAACATCTGCAATACTTTCAACAATGAAAAAGAAGAGACAGGGCAGAAGATTGTGGGCTGTTTGCTTTAAGAATGTGGTGATTCTTTACCGAGGGAGGTGTCACGGTTTAGTGAAGGGGACGCTCTGGGTTCAGGGAAGGGGACGTACATAGTGCTTAGGAACATGGGCTCTGAGTCGGATAAAAACCTGACTTGCTTACTTACCAGCTGCCAAACCTTGGACAAGTGACTTAATCTCTCTTAGTATTCCTCCTTTTTTTTTCCCCCAGTGGATGAGCACAGTGGTAAAATGAGGAATAATTACAAGTAACTGAGGATCGTTGTAAGGATTAAATGAGTGACGTGTGCAAAGTCCTTTAGCACAGGGCCTGGGGCGTGTGAGCCCTCAAGACATTGGAGCTAAGATTCTGTCTGTTATTTAACTATAAGCGCATCTGTCTCCTCAGGCGATGGGTTCAGAAGGGAGCAACAGGAAATGGCGACAGACAGAAGCGGGAATCCCAGGCGGGTGGCACCCTCGGCGGGCCCAGGTGAGCCTCGGGGACGAGGGCAGGAGGACGCTCAAGGCACACTGACCATTTCCAGACACACACCTACTTTCGTCCTGAACTTCTCGGGGCCTGTTCGCAGCCTGCGTCGAAGGTGCCTGGCTGCTCCTGGAAAGGACGCTACCCCTCACTTCGGAGGTCGTTGCGGTCACGGATGTTGGCTAATTCGCCGGGAGCCGGTGAAATACTGCCGCGGTGGCTCCGTTCTTCACCCTTGGAGCCTTGCCCTGTGCTCTGTGACTCCCTCTCCCTAAAGATGGGCTCTCACCCCTTGAGTCTGGCTGCCCCTCCGATTTCTTTCAGCCGGTGGAGTCCATGGGAAGTAACGGTTGCTCAGTTCCAACCCTAGACCTCCAAGGCCTGTGTGTTTCCACGTGGAGCAAAGCTGAGTCACCCCACTGGTCTCCGCCGAGGCTGACCTGGGCCGTGGACAGACGGCCACCTCCCCGCTGTGACAGAGCCAAGCCCCCATGAGCAGAGCCGTCCAGACGACCAGCCCGAAGGCAGGGGCCATAATGGTCAGTGGTGGATGCGGTTTTCTGTGGCTCCTCTTACGCAGCATTACCGTGAAGACAGGCGTGAAAAGTGACCTTGGTTGGGACATAACCTCACTGCATTCTTCACCTCGGATTCACTCGTTCATTCCACGGACACCGAGTGTCTGCCAAGGTCCATCTGCAGCGAGCGTTGTTGGTGGACAAAGGCGGCGGCAGCATCGTCTGCCCCAGGATCGCATTGGTGAAAACAAGGACACGTTATGAGAGCAGGGGTTCTGTCCAGCGTGGTCACCAATGTGTCCCTGTCACCTAGAACAATAAGCGGGCACTTAGTAGATGGGTGATAAACATTGTTTTGTCTCATGTAGGGGTGTGTGTGTGAGTGTGTGTATGTGTGAGAGTGTGTGTACCAGATAACTAACTAAATATGTCATAAAAGTACACAGGCCCATTTCTCGTGCCCTCTTTAGACTGGCAGAATGACTGCCCCATACTTGTCTCTCGTCTTTTTTCTTCTTCTCCTGACGACGTCAGCAGCAGGAACCGCAGCGTGCTGTAAACTTACCCCCTTAATAGAAAGTAGACGCATAAATCAGAACAGCTCCTAACGGGTTGTCTGCAGTAATAAATGCTATGGAGGCAGCCCGAGCGCTGGTGTAAGGAGAGATTATACGAACCGCCGCCTGGAGAAAACACGGCATCATGAATAAACTCAGCCTTGAATTATTTACATATTTTAGGTGTTCTTTTCTCTCCTCCATCCCGCAAAGCCTGCGACTGATTTTCACCGAGAGCTGATTTGGGCTGTAAAGGAAACACAGTTGCAGTTTATCTGAAGCCGGGTTTCAGGGTGAGGATTGCGTTGTGTTCCGTGGGGAGCAGAGAGGGTGCGGAGCTGTCTGCTTGAAGATCTGCTTAGAATTCAGGACAGGTGCTCCTCATTCCAGCAAGCTGTGTCCCCAGCCCTGGCAGGGTTTGGGAAGCACCTTGGAGCTCAGAGGCTGGGGGGAGACCCCCGGGCCCGCCTTCCTCGTCTCCACTGGGGGACCGCTTCGTTCTCCTGTAGGCAGTCAGCTTCAACTTGAGATTTGGTTGTGGCTGAAAAATGGTTTGACCGTAAGAGACGACGTTTGGAACGACTGGCGTGGATGATCTGGGAGACTCAGAAGCGGCCCTCCACTTCTGCTGCCCGTGAGGGTCCCTGGGGGGTTTTGAAAAAGTGTTTATGAGTTGTTCTTTGTTTGTCTGGTTGGTTCATCCATTGTGGTCTGTTTTATATCCCACATGCAAGTGAAATCATACGGTTCTTGACTTTTTCCGTCTGAATTATTTGGCTTAGCGTGATATTCTCAAGATCCTTCTGTGTTGTCGGAACATGGCAGTTTTCCACAAAAACTCATAGACGCGGGTAACAGTTTGGAGGTTACCGGAGGGAAATGGGGCTGAAGGGAGAAAAGGGTAAGGGCGTGAAACATAGGGGTACACATTGCTATATACAGATATACAGATGACGCATTATAGAGTTGTACGCTGGGAGCCTATATAACCTTGTCAACGCAAGTCACCCCAAGAAATGCACTAAAATAAAAGTTAAAAAAACTGTTCATACCAGAGCTTTCCTTTTGATCAGTTAAATCAGAGTTTCTGGAGATGAGGCAGGACGTCAAGATTTTTATAAGTTTCCAGGTGACTCTGATGGGCACCAGGGTTGAGAAGCACTGCTCTGAGCACCTGATTCCTCCGGCAGGGTGTGTTCCAAGCCCCTGCTCTAAGCCCCGGGTTCAGCAAGGAACTGGGCCCAGAGTGACGGACGGGATGAGCTCCCACAGGAGTTACAGTACTGCCCGCATGTGCATAAGCTTGCAAAGTGTTGTAAGTGGGAAAGACTAAGAGATGACACTTTTACCTGGAACTGTGCAAATAGGCGCAATGACAGCGGATGACATGGGCCCATGCTTTGCCACATCTGATGTGAGAATCCAGTTCTTCTGACGTCCCACTGAGGGCCCTTCACCCGACCTCTCCGCGACTCCGCTCGCACGCCGTGTTCTCTTTACAGTCCTGTGCTTCCAGGACAGGTCCACCAGTGTCATCAAACACATTTTCATCTGCAGACGTAGAACAGGGTCACCCGATCGGGAGGTGATTCGTCCTGCAAGCACCTCAGTCAACCTAGCCCTCGCCCCCAGTTTTCAATGCCACATTTTCTTCTGTAAGCAAGCCGTGTGCTTCAGTAGGTGAGGGGGAGTTGGTCATGAGACTATTATAACTCTTCTTACTTGTTTAGAGTTTGTGCTTTTCACAGCTTCTTAACAACCGTCATCTCATATAACCCTCTGTGTCTTCAGTACATAGAAAAGTTGTTGACTCATTTTGCAGGTGAATTGAGTTAGATTCAGGAGTGGCCTCCCCCAAGGGACCTTGGTGAGAGAACAACCCATGCTGTTGGTGAACCTCAGTGACCCGCTCACTTGCCCTCACAAACTGTCTTGACCAGTTGCATCTGCATTAGCTCCATCCGCGCTCCTACCATGATCCCCAGATCCAGCTCCTACCACGATCCCCAGATCCACCTTCATTCCAAGTCATGAGGCTGGCTGACATCTTCCAGACCCCAGAGATCCAAATAACCGGGAGGCTTGAACTAGAAAGAGCTGTGTGTGTGTGTGTAGCTATTTACTGACTTTCCATGAGCACTTTAGGGTATTTGGACCTGCCACTTTCTTACTGATATCTGAACACTTCTCCCAATAGATAAAAATGCACTTTTTAGCTCTTTCTTTTTTTTTTGTTTGTTTGTTTTTTATCCTCACCCAAGGACATTTTTCCATTTTTTATTCAGATAGAGCAGGAAGGAGAAAGAGGAAGAGAGAGAAACATCGATGTGAAAGGGACACATCAAGTGGCCGCCACCCACACCACCCAACCAGGGCCGGGGACAAACTGCAGTCAAGGTACATGCCCTTAGTGGGAATCGAACCTGGGTCTCTGTGGACCGCAGGCTGACGCTCTAACCGCTGAGCCAAACTGGCCAGGGCTTTTCAGCTCTTTCTTAAGGTTGATTTGCAAACATCCCCACCCAATTTTCCTCTTTTTTTCCCTTTCCATTTTGATTCTCTGTTCTTCTAACCATCACCAAATTTAGCCAAGATAATATCAAACATGCCCCTAAAGTCCGGCCCTGTGAGTTCTCTTGAAGGCTCACGCGCCTTTGAAGACCTACAAGGGGCAATGAGCGGAGACCTTGATTCTGAGCAGTTCCCTGAGCTTCCCTGGCTGCACGGACGACACCCACGGGAACAAAAGGTCAGCAAAGACTGGCTTCTTGAGTAAATGGTTACTTAAAGAAATGCGGAATGCAGAGATATCCTGCCTTGGGGCAGGCGATGGCAGAGCAGATTATAACAAAATTGACGCCATGCAAAAAGTCTCCCACACAAGGGGGCCTCTGGAGAACCCCTGGGTGAGAGAAAGCTGATCTCCCAGGATTCCATTTCTGTCCAGTCAGGGCAGGACTCCGAGCTCCAGAGTCAGGATGGGAGCAGGGGGAGCCATCTCACTCAGCAGTTACCACACTCAGCGGGGTCACGTCGAGAGAGCTCATCAGAGGGAACTTCGGGGCTTGGGCCAAGTGGGGGCTTTCCAGGAGGCCTGTTGGGACGAAAACATGTCAGGCTGTCCGGAGAGTCAGCAAATACAGAGACCCAAGGTCAGTGCCGGCGGCAAGAGCGCAAGGACTCAGGCTGATTAGCAGCAACGGGCCCGGAACCAGGTAGGTTCGAACAACGCTCTGTGTCCTGTGGACCTCGACTCCTTAAGTGGAAAAACATTCTAAGTATGTGGTCTTGGGCAACACCGCTGGTGGGATTGCAGTCCACCCATTGCAAAGATGGGGTTTTATGGAGAATATTAACTCAGGAGCAATGTGAACTAATGAAGGAAATTCTGACACAAGGTTCTCCTAGCTTTATAGACTTTGGTAGGAAGAGGACAGAGCAGGACACCTTTGAGGTTGCAGTTCCCACCGCCTGGCAGGACCCTTTCCATCTCCATCCCTCCCCTCCCCAGACTTTTTCTAGCAAACCTGCAAGATGCCCGACCTGGTGCTGGGTAGCATGGATTTAAAGACACAAAGGGACTGTTGCTGCCGTGAAGGTCCCAGTCTAGTGGGACAGGGTCCTTGGAAAGGAGGACTTTGGGAACAATTCCCCCCTTTGGGAGGAAGGGTGTGGAAACCCTCTGTCACATCCATGTGACGATTTTCCTCTCTCCTGAAAAGTTGATGAGATTAACAGGCTATGATGATTACTTATTGTCCTTAAGCAGAGAATAAGCTATTTCTGCAACTACATAAGTGAGCATGGGATGTCTGAATTGCCCTGTAGTATTGTGAACTATGTCTACTTTTTTCAAAATATACCTTTACAAGGAGATTAGGGAGAAAGCTACCGCTCAGTGTCCCACGGGAGGGAATTGAATCGTGCCCATCATTTCTGATCGTCCTCGGCTCTCACCTATTGTCTGGTGCAGGAAGCCCGGGGGGCCTGCAGATCTCGTCCAGCATCCCTTGAATGCTGAGGCCCAGAATTGTTTGCATGATTGAAAAGCCTTATCTCCAGGCAGAGATCTGGGAACAGTGCAAATAATAACTGGATGTTATTTGGCTCTTTTGGAAAGGAATAAAAGATGTACAGCCCTCTCTGTGGGTGTCCTGATATTTTTATTTCACTGTGCTGAAGAAAGAATCAAATGCTCTATCCGTTTGCTAGGCCTGCCGTATTAAATTACCATAAGCTCAATGACTTAAAAACAATAGAAATGTATCCTCACAATAATGGATGCTAGAAGTCCGAGGTTCTGGTGTCAGCAGGGCCATGCTCCCTCTGAAGGCTCCAGGGAAGATCCTTCCAGGCCTCTCTCCCGGCTTCTGGTGGCTGCCAGAAATCCTTGATGTCTCTTAGATTTTAGACAGATCACTCTGATCTCTGCCTCTGTCATCACATGGTGTTCTTCCCTGTGTCTCTATGTGCTCGTGTGTGAACTCTCCTCTTCCTGCAAGAACACCTGCATTGCATTGAGGCTCCCCTTAATCCAGTACGACCTCCTCTGAACTGGATTATGTCTACAAAGCCCCTACTTCCAAATGAGGTCCCATTCACAGGTACTAAGAGTTAAGAATGGAATATTTCTCTCAGGGGACACAATTTTACTCACAATCGGTGTACTCTGTACTAGACAGAGGAGGAAGTCTCTATTTTGGCAGACCCTAGATAGCTATTAGGTGTGTAGTCATTCAACATTATTCCATTTATCAAGTACCATTTTAAATATTTCTTATGCATGGGCTGGGCACAAGGATAGAAAATGTATCCAGTGATTCTCCAGACACTGGCCTCCTTTGTCCTGTGGCTGGTTTTCTGTTTGTCTGAGGCAGGCAGCCTCTGTCTGCCTCCAGGGCTTTGCACCGGATGGGCTACCACCTCAGTGCTCTTCCTCGTCAGTGTTGGATGCCGGGAGAAAGCAGCCCTCTCTCTTCTGTTCTGCATCTGGGGGCAGGTTAGGGCCTCAGAGGACAGGATCTGGGGCCTGGCTGGCTCATCTAGGTCTTCCCATCTTTCTGCGGAGGCACAGCAGACTCCAGGGGCCAAAGACAGCTATCTTCTCATCGGAGAGACCAGCTGTCTCAGCTCTCTTGGAGGGAGCTGTTGGAAGGGTCACTTCGGCCCTGGTTCGCTTTTCCAGAGGAGAGTATTCTGGTTTGTATCCATTCCTTTAGGGCTCTTGGCACACCCAGAATATTGGGACATCGCCCTGTCTGTTTTACCTGCAGCTGTATCAAGCCCAGGCAAGGGTCCTGTGTGTTGGTCTCATGATTGCAACCTCTAGAGGGCACTCAAAGCCTGTTTCCATCGCCTACAATCTCTACTCCAAGAAGGAGATGCTTTGACAGATTGAATGATAAACACTGAAAAACCACAGTGCTCGGTGGATGGGAATATTTAGTGGGAGGGGGAAAGGAAGGGTTACATTTTTTTGAGCGGGGAGGAGCTAGTGGTTCACTCTTTATCTGTGATTCCAGTGGAGATAAGATAGGGCGTGGGGTCTATCTTGTTTGGCAGGCACTTTTGTCTCTGGACCTCTAAGTAGGCTGTGGTCCATGGGAAGTGGGATTGGAGAGGACAGTTGAGGCCAGTTCTCTTCTATGTTGATGGTGATGGTCAGGGAGAAGTTTCTGCTGTGTTCTCCTTTGGAGTGGGAAGATCTGAGGACCCATGCTCTTGAGCTAAAGAGATGAAAGGACCCACTAAAACTCGAATTATGAGTCCGGTGCAGGAGAAACTTGGGCCTAAAGTCTAAATTAGTAGTATTGATCAGAATTTGTTGGGCCAGCCTGCCCCCCTGTCACTAATGCCTCTGGTGTTGTAGAAGTTGGATAGGATTCAAGATGCTGACCACCTCTCACCCCTATTGAAAACAGAGACATGGGGCTGTGGCAAAGGACCAGCTCTTTCTGCTGCAGTGGTATGATATTGGATAAGTCCCTTACTGTCCCCAAAACCTGATTCTTCCTACTGTAAAATGGGGGTAATGCCTGCTGAATGAGCTATCATGAGATTTAGAAGTAAAACGTAAGATATAAAAACAACTATCATAGTACATGGTAGGTGTTCAACAGTTGACAGCTATTATGACAGACACAGTTCTGCCTTCTTCATGACAATGACTGGCATCAGTGAGCCCTCAGGAACAGGCAGACGTAAACACTTTGTGGTATCTCATTCAAGCTCATCGGCATGTGGTTATTACCACCCTCAGTCTCCAGATGCTGATCCTGAAGCCTAGGGAGGCTCCGTAACTTGCCCAGGGTCGCACAGCTAGTACCTGTCAGAGCTGGGATTTGATGCAGGTTGGGCTGACATGCCGTGCCAGTTTTTAAATGATCTCTCAAAAAGCGATCTAGAGTCAACCGGTGGCGAACTCTAAGCCCGCGTGCTCTCCAAGTCCGTGCATTAAAGTGCTGTGAGTAGGTCCGGAAGGGGGTGGCCAGCCCCAGCTCCCGGGGATTCGAGACTCTGAAGGGGGCACTAGCTGTGAGATACCCTCTCCTCTTCGAATCCGAGGAAGCTGATACATCCGAGTGCCACTTTTTCATCAAGGAGACCATCCATCTCCCGCTGTCATGTGATCTCCCTTGAAACAACAGCCACAAATCTCCAGGCAACAGACATGACGCAGATAAAATGAAAACGGGGAAGGTGCATCTTTCTCTCATTAATGGAAAAGGAGAAAACACATGGCTTCCGCCTTGAGTGTTTTGGGACGTGTTATTTTTAGAAAAGAACATTTCGTGATTTTTAGTTGTTTGATTTCTGAGGAGACTTTCTTTTTTTTTAATGTTTTAGTGAGTTGCTGAATCAGAAAAGATTAGTTGATAGAGCGGTACTAATTCATCAGTAAAAGTATATTGAGCTCTTCTATGTTCAAGGCAGAGAGGTAGAGATAAAGAAATTATAAGACTTTATCCCTGCCTTTTAGATGCGTAGACCCTATTAAGAAAGATTGTATAGCTCTATGTATGTGTGGGGATCAGAATATAAATAAATCTGATCTATTGTAGTTCACAGGAGACAGATAACTGCAGAGGTAAAAATTGTCAAGCCCTGAAGAATGGATGGAGTCATTCATTCATTTGTTCAGTCAATGAATATGTATTAAACACCTTCTTTGTGTGTCGCAGGCACTGGGAAAAGAAAGCTGCCTTGGACCTTGACACTACCCTTGAAAAGTTTGTGGTCTAGTGGCAGTCACAGAATTAGAATGATAAACCAAGAAATGCTCTGAAATAAGTAACAGGAATTTGTACAGATGACATGAGGTCATGGTCAAATTTACCTAGAAGAGAGAGTGATCAGAACAACTTTATGGAAGACAGAATACCCAAGGTGGGTATTGAAGGATAGGGACTAATTGACCAGAAAAAAGATGAAAAAAGGTCCAGGCAAAAAAAGCGATAGAGGCAAAACACTTTTGAGTGAAGCTGTGTTTAGAGCTGGGAATGGTACGAGCTTTGGGGGGTGTGGAGAGATGAGGCTAGAGAGTAGCTGGGTGTGCCCACATCTGGAGGCAATGAAGGGATTTATAAAGGATTAGATAAAATGGGGTAAATTGGTCAAATATTTATTTCGAAACAAGGATCACACAGTTGAGTTAGAGCACAAATAAGCCCATGTAATAAATTCTGTCATGGACTGAACGTTCGTAGCCTCCTTCACATTCACCTGTTGAAATTCTAAGTCCTCGTGTGATGGTGTAAGAGGTGGCCCTGGAAGGTAATTAGGTCATGAGAGTGGAGCCCCAGGAGTAGACAGTGACCCCCGGGCGCTCACCTGCTCTCTCTGCCAGGTGAGGACCCAGCTCTCTCTGCCAGGTGAGGACCCAGCAAGAAGACCACGTCCATGAACCAGGAAGCAGATCTCAGCAGACACCAGATCTGCCTCTGCCTTAATCTTGGACTTTTCAGCCTCCAAAACTGTGAGAAATACATGTTTGTTGTTCGAGCCACTCAGTCTGTAGGATCTTTGTTATAGCAGCCTGCGTTGACTGAAACAGCATCGTGGTGGGAGTAGTTAGGGTTCCTATTGGAACTCAAAGGAAAATCACCTCATTCAGACTGGGCTTGTTGGCAGAAGACTTCTTGGAAGAAGTGGACTATGCAGACATTAGCATAATGGAAGTTGGGGTAATTTAGAGGAATGCAGTTCTCCAAGAAACAGGGAGAGAGTCTGGGGCACAGCAAACCGCTCTGTGTGGCTGGAAGATTAGGTGAGATGTGTGTAGAGAGAGGGGACTCTAGGCAGGGATGGGTGAATCTGTACAGTGGTACCCGAACGGTCTCTTCAGCAAGCTATTGAGCCTTGAAGGGCTTTAAGCAGGGTATGGCTTGATCTGATTTTCCTTGTAGAGAAAACTTTCTTACTGTTGGGTAGGCAGTCTATTGAGAGATAAAAATGTGGAGGAAGGGACACCTGTTACAGTGGTGTTTTATATTGATCAAGGGAAGAGATGTTGGGGACCTAGGCCTAGGTGGTGTCAGTAGACATTTAGGAAAGTTCATTAAATGAGCAGATACTTAGGAGCTGAAAAGGATGGGACCTGGATGTTGTTTGGATAGCCTGAGATGCTGAGGAGAAGTAGAAAGCCAGTGATAGAGAAGCAGAATTTATGGAAAACTGGGAGAATGGTTGGGACATTCACCAAGATATAGGACACAGGAGGACAAAATGTTTGGGGTAAAAGAGATTGATAATGGAAGGCAGATAAGAATTCAACATGTGTTGCCTGGGGGCAGGGGGCGTGTGGAGTACTGGGTCAGGTGGAGTGCAAGGAAGGAGGAAATGTTATTTATCAATTCAACAAGCATTTATTGAGTTGCCAATGTGCCTCAGGCTCTGGGTGATACACTGGGCTCAAACCCATAGAGAGAATTTTCTCAAGAAATTTTGCAGTCGCGTGAGAGATGAAGGTGGGCACTAGATAGTTCCAGTGCAAAGCGTCGTGGCTGACAGGCCCATGCACAGAACTGGACAGGTGTCGATGAGCATCTACTCGTGCCAGGATGGTGCTGGTGCTGCAGACATGGCAGTGTCCCTCCTCCAAGGAGACAATGTTTCATTGAAATTAACTAGCCAACTCACAAACAGACCAACTAGCCAGCTAACTAACAAACAGAACAACCAGCCAACTGACCAACAAACAGACACAATGACTCACTAACACAGACACAGACTCAGTGAAGAACGTTTGCATTAGTGCGGGCTTTCGGGGAAGCAGGTCAGAGTGGACCTGAGAGGGAACGTGGGAAGTGTGCAGAAGGGGACGGGAGGAGCTGTTAGACATGATGTTGGTCTGACTCTGTGGAGGGGGAGGGAGAGAAGGGAAGAGGGAAGGTGGCTGGGAAACACTTTTAGATTGCTATTCAGTCCAAGAAAGTTTAAGCAAAGCTGATGGTGGATCCCCAAGCCAACGTCGCTGGTCAGAGACCACGTCTTGCAGGCACACACTGCTTTGGGGTCCCTGCCCTGCTCAGCCACTGGCTGGGAGCACCCCAGGGGAAGTGTAATGGCTTCAGAGCAAGCTCTGGGTAGATTTCAGACACCAGCAGCTGAGGCCCCTAGACAGCTGTACTCCAGAATTTGCAGGTCTGCAAGGAGATTATTATAGTGACCATAACTACAAAGTAAGCATCCAGATGCTGAGAAGGAATTACCTGGGAAAGTGAGCTTTTAGATGATCGGGGATACATACATTAAATGTCATCTCTCTAGGGAGATGGCATTTTATCTAAGACCCCAAGCATGAGAAAGATTCAGTTGTGTGAAGAGACTAGGAGGAGCGTCGTCAAGTAGAAGGAACAGCACATTCAAAGGCACTGTGGGTATCCGAGGGACCACAGAAGGCCAATGTGACTGAACTGTTATCAGAAAAAGTGAGGGGTAGCAGCAGTTGCAGACAGGATCAGATAATGAAGGGTTTTGTAAATCATTTTAAGGAGTCCAGATTTTATTCTAACTGCTAAAGAAAGCCAGTGGAGAATTGAAGTTGGGCAGTGGTATGATCTGACTTGGATTTTAAGAAGGCCACCCTGGCTGCTACCTGGGGCATGAGTTATAGTTTTTCAAGAGAGAAAATGAATGAGATGGTGGCAGATGGTGATGATTTACACAGCTGAGGGGCAGCGACCCAACCTGGAGCTGCAGGGGACGCTGGTGCGGTGAGAATCGGCTTCGGGGGCGAGGTCGTCTGAGCTGAGCCTCAGAGGGGTGGATTTTAGGGCCAGTTGCTGAAAGGAACTGACATTTAAGGTGAACTCCGCTGGCTCTCCGAAGGGAGGAGAAATCTTACAGCACTTCTAAAATGTTCACTAACCCAGAGCCAAAGCAGTCTTTAATTTAGTGCCTTTTATGGGACAGAATGCAGCCGAGGAGTAGCCAAGGACATCCACAGGTGAAAAGTACTTAAATCAGAGAGACAGCTTAGTTAGGGAAAGGAGACCAACCATTTCCTTTTTTATGGCAGAGAACATTAACTGAATACCTCGGAGGCTGGAGCAAAGACACAGAGAACCTAGTCCCTCCCAGCTCCGCTCCGAGTTCGAGCTGGGGCCGGCGTGCGCCGCTTTGAATCTGGAGGGCTCAGGGGGAGCCGGCTTCGGATGGCATTGAGAGCCGCTCTTTCAGAACCCACTCCTATTTCTTTTTTCTGTGTGAAGAACAACAGTGACAACAAGACTAAATCACAGACCAGAGTCCACACATCTGGACGGATGGCTCCTGTTAACCTTGGTGGCTTTCCTCTAGAGTCTACGTTCTGATGGTCAGTTATCTCCCTTCTTTTGATTCCTTGCTGGCCCTGCCTTAAGTCAATACTTTTGAAATAGATTCCTGATGGTTTTCCCTGCCTTCAGAGTCTCACACTGCACACAGGTCAAGTGATAATATCATGGCTTAGTGGTTAAAAGCATGCCACGGATGCATTTTCCCTTTCTTTCTTTCTTTCTTTCTTTCTTTCTTTCTTTCTTTCTTTCTTTCTTTCTTTCTTTCTTTCTTTCTCTCTCTCTCTCTCTCTCTCTCTCTCTCTCTCTCTCTCTCTCTCTTTCTTGTCTAAAGCACCATTAGGAATAAGACATACTCATTGAAAATCAAATAATTTTTGCATAAAAACCCACACTTCCAGTTTTTCTTAAAAATTCGAACCATCTGACTCCACTGATCCATGTCGAACACCAGCTGGGTGAAGATCAATAGTGGCCATTCCTTTTAGCTCAGGCATCAGATTTCTCTCCAGTTTATCACAAGCTCTGTTGTTTTATACCTTTCTTTTTTGCATTCTGCCTAAACCTGGGGGGGGGGGGGATATTTAAGTTCAAAGGCATTACTTTACAGACATATTTTTCTAAAACACAGTTCTGATCACGCCACACTCTTGTTCTAAAAACCTTCACCAGCCTGCTTCTCAGGCAAATTAAGTTCAAAGTCTTCACCCTAGCATGGAAGGACCTTCATATCCTGACCTCAACCTCTTCGTGGATCTCCTTAACCCACGCCCTTCTGAAGCCACGTGGAAAAGCTGCGCCATGTGGTACGCCCACTAATTTCCTCCTTTTGGCTGGAAAGCTCCTTTTTTCTTACCCACCTGGGGAACATCTGTTCTTTATCCTCAGTTCAAACATGAATCCTCTTCTCATTTCCTCTCTGCTTTCTTAGCACTTCATTACCTGCTTCTTCTCTGCTTTCTTAGCATCCCGGGCACACCTCAGTGGCAACCTTACCAGTACTGTCCAGCCAATTCCGTCTGCTCCTCCAGAAGGTACGGCCCTCGGTTCTGCGCCATTGCCTCTGGGTGTCTAGTGGAAGACAGGTGAGTGGTGTTCAATGAATGACCGTGCCCAGTGGGAACGTGTGAGTTTCCATGTCGTTATTATTAAAATGAAATAATAATACCTACACTTCTTATATCAGAGGATTATTGTGGGAACCAAATGACATACTGTCCTTTGTAAAAGCATTTCAAAACTGCAAAGTAATGTGTGATGAATGAAGTTCACATAGAAAACGGTGCGTTCTCAACTTGCTTCAAGTGATTTAACTGTGTTTTCTTTGCAGAGACCAATAACCTAGAAGGCAGGAGCCCTGGATTATAGTTCCAATTTTATTTCCAGTAAGCTGGGTGACTTAGGTAAAGTCCTTTTTACCCATCTGGACCTCAGTTGCTAGAGCTGAGCTTTGGAAATGTTAAGGTTCTTGTTCTTTCTTTTATGTTTTTTTTTTTCCCCCTTCTTCTGCAGTCTTTATAGGAGTAAGGCATTTTTCTTGTTCTTAAAGGATTTTATTCCTCCATACTTGGCAGGATATATGAACCATAATAAAATAATACATACACAGTAATTAGTTTTTTTCATCAAATATACAAATCAATGATAATAGCTATTGTGTGGAGCTGATTACTAACATTTTCCTAACCTGGTATTGTTTTCATTATTTAATCAACATTCACAAACGAAAGCCGCAGAACTCAGAACTTGCAGATCTCAGCAGCTGTACTACGAAGTCGCACTCAGTCTCATGTCGTCCTCTGCTCTCTACGTGCACGGCAACCCCAGCCTTCTTCCCATGTTAGTCACCAAGGTGACAGATGCATAGGGAAGGGGAACTGGGAGTGGGGGGAACTTGCAGGGAACCAAGAGTGTGCTTGAAGGAGAAAAAGCGTTGTCCTTTCCTTGTTTTCTAAACGGCCTCTTACAAAGTTGACTCACTGACTGCCGGTTGAAAACGGAGTCTGCTCACGGTCCCCGGTGCAGCTTCCCTGTGATGCGCAGTAAAATCCGCAGGAGAGCTCTAAGGAGATGCAAACTCCAAACACAGCCATCAACTCGGATCGGCAGTCAAACAAAAGGCTGGAGCCTGCAGGATCACGTTCCCAACGTGAAGGTCTGTGGAACTGGGAGGAAAGTGCACTCCACGGGCTTGGGTGTGCTGCCGGAGGTTGTTCTGTAGGCGAGGTGGAGGGACTCTTCTTCATTTTCAGCTATGTATCCCCTTGATGTCTCTGAATGTATCCCCTGGTGGAAACTTATATCTACCCCCAAACTCAGAATGACACCTTATTTCAAAATAGGACCTCTGCAGATGTAACTAAGGTAAGGACCCAGATGAGATCATACTTGATTCAGGTAGGCTCTAAATCTGATTAGAGGGTTCTTGTAAGGGACGCAAAGGACATGGGAAGACACAGAACAAGGACAACCATGTGAAGACTGAGGCAGAGACTGGAGTCATGTGACCATAAATCCAGAGTGTCGGGGCCACCAGAAGTTAGAAGAAGCAACAAAATTTCTCCTCTGGGTCCCTCACAGGCAGCCTGGTGTGCTTGATTCTCAACTTCGGATCCCCACAACTATAACAGAATACATTTCGGTTGTGCTAAGCCAACACATTTTTGGTAATTTGTTATGGCAGCTCTAGGAAACTAATACAGTGGGGAACTCACGTTTATACCAGGCTTTGAACATTCAAATACATTAGGTAACAAATATGAGTGGGTGGACTAGGGAGAAACTGAGGCAAGCAGGAGAAGATAGTCTTTATGTGCATCCAATTATTGATCTTGTAAGAACACAGACACAGATTTACTAAATCTTTCCCTAGTTCAAGGGAAACTGGAAATATAGATTTTAGTTTTATGCTCTTATTTATTTATTTATTTATTAGAATTACACCAACTTTTTTTTTTTTTTTTTTTTTTTTTTAATGGTGCTGACCGTTTCAAATATGTCTGAGAGAGTCGGTTCCTCCCAGGGTGGCCAGTTTGCCACTCCTGTCTGTTTTTTGTAGTGATCCTATCCTGTGTGTCTCTTCCAATTTATGAGACAAGTTCTGGTATCTCTCCCTTCTCATCTTTTATTTTACTAGTAGAGATATGGGCATTTCTTAAAGGCAGAGGGCTGGGGGGCAGGAAGAGGGCTTGGATTGCAGTGGTGCTCCGCCTCCTGAGATAGACAGATACAATCCTCGTGCTTTGGGTGGTGGGCGAGGGGCCGAATGAGAAGACCCTGATGTGGTATGCAGCAAGGCAAGGCTGATGGCTATTGTCATATTCAGTAACTGTGTCATTATAAATCCAGAAAGAACTTGGGCAGAATTCCGTTTCCGTCTCTCAGAGCCATAGTTAACAAAGCCTATGCGAATGTGGAGCCTATCTAGGATCTGTGAGCACTCAACGGGTGGCTTTGAATACCTTCCAAAAGGATACTTGACCAGAAGGAAGTGGGATCATGGAGAACTTGTCCTCGAGGTCCTCAGCCAACACTGGGCTGTGATTCATCTTTAATTTAAGGATGAAAAACTATCAAACATGAACAATAAGAGCCTCAGCAATGACAGCAATAACCCTGCAGAAACTGTGAGCAATGATTATCAAAGATTATCACGAAAACTCAGAGGAAAAACAAACCCTGACAGAGATCTGCTACAGGAAGTAAATTTTCTTGTTTCAGAAAATTATTTGGCATCCTCAGATGAGATGGAAGAAATGATAGCCTCTTAAAAATGAGACAAATGTCATGAAGGAAGAACAATAGAATGACATAGGAAAGGAGCTACACGTGATGAGGAAGAATTTCTAGGGAACAGAAGTTCATCAGGAGATTTCCAGTTAGCGTAATGGAGCAGTTAAGAACATAACCGAGATTACAGAAAATTAAATTGTGTTATAAGAGGCAAATTGTAGAACTCCTGGAGTATTGAACACAAAGTGTCTTTTACTAAAATTGCATCTGCAAATTTTAGATAGAAAAAAAAAATATGAACTGTAATATGGTTCTCCAGAGAACCAATGTGTGTGTGTGTGTATGTGTGTGTGTGTGTGTGTGTGTGTGCCTATATCTGTGATTTATTCTAAGGAATAGTGTCACATCATTATGGAGACTGAGAAGTCCCGCAATGTGCCCTGTGCAAACTGGAGTCCCCTGGAAGCCTGCGGTGTAGTTCTGAAAACTTAAGGACAAAGAGTGAAGGTCCAATTCCAGGTCAGGAGAAGACGCGGGTTCCAGCTCCAGGAGCCACAGAGAGAGGCATCGCCCTTCTTCTGTCTTTTACTGCTATTCAGATGGTCTTCAACAGACTGCTGATGCCCACCCACACGGTGGGGAGCAATCTGCTTTGCTCAGTCCACCCCTTCAAATACCAGTGTCATCCGGAAAGGCCCTCACAGACATGTCCGGAGATAATGCTTGACCTGGCCCCTCATGGCCCAGCCCAGCTGACACACTGGTCAACTTGGCACTCATATGCCTCTGCTGAATCCATACTTAATTTCCAAATGAAAACAATAACAAGGTCATAATTCTGCCCAAAATGAAACAACTATATTGAGTACAACCAAAAATACAGTAACTTTTTCTCCAGAGAAGGAAGTCAAATCCTTGACTAATATTTACTCTTCCCTTGATATCCTGCAACTGAAATACTATGCTGTAACTATAGTCAGATACTAACTACATAGTTAGAGACTAACGAAGAGCCCAAAGCAGCCGGCTGGCAGTGCCAGCTTCCCTATCAGTGGGGCCACCTTCGTGTCTCCTGGTGGAAGCATCCTCCCTCTTGGAACTAAGATGCCCAGGCCAGCAGAGCTCAAGGTCAGGAGCAGGAAGCACACATTTTGCGAGCTGGCCACAGGAAGTGACAATGGCGGTGCTCTCCCTTTCACACTCTTAGATTTCCGGACCCGTGAATCTTGGATATGGGAGAAGCAGCCACATACTGGATGCTAATGATTCAGCGTGCACACAGCCTCCTGGGGAACCTGGCCCAGGCTCTGCAGGGTATTGCCACCTCCCTGGTGTTGCAACGGAGTCTTCAAGGCCATTCCAGTGTCGTTGAGGCCAGCTCCTTCAGGACGGCGAGGAGCATGGTCAGAGCGGTTAGTCCCTTGAGCATGACTCCGTGTCCATGATTGTTGCCCATTTTACACAACAATTTCTGCTACTTTGTTGAAGCACTTGGCACATACCACTGAAATCCTGAAATATTTGAAACACCTCTGAGGAGATTTATAAACAACAAAAGATCAGTTTCACCTCTGTAGAAGTACAGTTGCAGAGAGTAACACATATATGACCACTTTCAGCATAGTACTGAATAGTGGTTTCTGCATCTTCAACATTTATTTGAAGAGCCTGAGTTTTTGGAAAGAAATATACCGCCCACTGACTGGTATTATCTGTCATTACGCCGTTTTTATTGTCTCTTTCACTTAGGAACCATGAACATGTCTGAGTTCTTTATGCTTAAAAGCAGTATGAATAACATTATTTCCAGCACATTAAAATACACAGGAAAAGAGGAATACAGAAACAAAAGCAGCTATTTCTGGTTATCAGTAGTTATATACTTGATTATTATTTTTAAAAAGTCGCCCTGTGTGTCGTATTCTTTCTTTGCACTTAAAAAAATTTCAAATTTTCAGCAAAAAGAAATTTGTTCCCTTAAAATAAAAAGAAAACAGACAGCATCACAGATAATTATGTTAGTTTTAATATGTTATAATCTTAAAACGCACACCATTTAAACTAGAAGAAAATACTGTAAACTGTCACCAGTGGTTATATCTAGATAGTGAAAATGGGTGTTTTTTTCGTCATATGTTATTAAGAAATTTACTGTTTTTAATTGTGAAGAAGAATTTAAAAAGTTAAATATAAAGCGTGCCTTAGGCAAGAATTTTGTGACAACCTACTGTGTGACAGGATTGTTGGAATTATACACGTGAATGATTATACACGTGAATGATTATACATGTGAATGATTATCACGTGATGCATCTTATCCCAGGAATTCCTATCTTGTGAATTCCTGTTTCCTTAGTTGTCCACATAAAAAAATAAAGAAAGAGAAGAATCACTTCTCACTGATGGAGAATGTCTGTGTGATTTTTTTTTTTTTTTGGTTATTCTGAATTGGCTTGGAATAATATTCAATCTTTTAAACATATCCTGACAAGGAACATATGATCTATGAAGTCAAACCCAAATGGGATTGAATTATTTTCATTCCAGGTGAGCCACATGAACCAGGCATTGCATTACCTGGGCCTCAGTTTCCCTAACTTTATTTTTTATTTTTTTTATTTTATTTTTTTTATCCTCACCCGAGGACATTTTTCCATTTTTTGCTCAGGTAGAGTGGGAGGGAGAGAGAGGAACAGAGAGAGAGAGAGAAACATCGATGTGAAAGGGACACATCGAGTGGCTGCCACCCGCACAACCGACCAGGGCCGGGGCCAAACTACAACCGAGGTACACGCCCTTAGCGGAAACCGAACCCGGGTCTCTCAGGACCGCAGGCCGACGCTTTAACCGCTGAGCCAAACTGGCCAGGGCTTCCCTAACTTTAAAATGCCTCAGAGACTAATGCGGAATTGTCTCAGTCACAGTGAATCAGGTAAAGGATGAGAAAGGGCACATTACAACAACTGCCTGGGGGTCCTGCTACCTGGAAATTGCTTCTCTCTCTGCTCGTATCTGCAGGATTAAAATTTTACATTGAAGATGACGTCCCTCACATGTGGTACAGTACTGTAAGGTCTGCAACCCAATCTTACACACTCTGTTCTTATTTCTCACATTCCTCAGGTCTCAGGAGCATGTCAAGAAGTTTGATGAGATCAAATGCTAGCACAGAAGGGTACAGAGTAGCTCCCAAGGGCTCATTCTCAGGGGTCAATGGGGCATGTTGAACTGTACAGGGAGCAAGGTTGGGATTGATGACCAAGAGTCAACCAGGAGGTGGTGGAGGAAGACGGCAGGGAAAATTAGCTTGCCTCTCCTAAAAGTAGGAAAAGGGACCTCACATTTGTTGAAAGCCTCTGTGCTAGCAAGGCAGTCAGAGAATGTCTCCTAATACTTTAGCTAATCCTCACAATCACTCTTCCGTTTAACAACTGAGGAAACAGACCTAGGGGGGTGACAAGTTCCGGATCATTCTGATGAGAAAGGAAGAGTCTAAAGCTTGTACTGAAGGGCATCTGACTCCTTCTCATATCTACCTCCTCCCAGGAGTAGAAAGGCATCTTCATGGCTTGGGATTGAAAATGTCAAGCAACTGGATTTGTAGGATCAGGGTTTAGTCTGTAGAGAGGAACCTGACACAGGTAAGTAGGTTTCAGGACTTGAGCTGGTAGAGGCCTTAGGTCCATTCATGGTGACCAGTGCCAAATCCTTCAACCTGCGTATGTGTGAAGGAGCCACTGAGAACGTGTTCAGCTGGTGGCTCCCAGCAGGAAGACCTCACTCTGAGGTTCGGAGACGCTTCAGAATCCAGGTTGGAGAATTGCCATTATCCACACCGTGGGGGCTGGGGTGAGCGCAGCGGTGATTAAGGCAGAAGGAGCAGGAAGTTTTCTTATTTCACTGAGGAGGAACTGAGACCCCCAAAGGCCCTGGAGACCCAACCTGAGGCAGAGCCAAGCAGGCCTGGCTTCCTTTGAATTTTGATAACTATCATTTTTTTTTTCTTTTTACTTCTCCATGCTTTTGCTGTTGATGAGTTAGACCAATAGACAAAATGAATGCAACACTTTTTATTCAACAGCTGTTAAGTGAGTTTATTTTCAGGTATTTTCGAAGCCCTGGGCATTCAGAAGTAAGTGTAGCTGAAAAATATTTTAGCCGCAGGAAGCTTACACCTGAAGGAGGACGATGAAATAAACGAGGCGTAGACGATGGAGCGTGAAAGGAAGTAATAATGGCTCTGGAAGGAAAAGAGGAGGGTGCAGGAAGAGGCCTCACCGGAGACGTGACATGCGAGGAGAGACCTGACAGAGGGTGGGAGCCAGCCATGTGGACTTCGAGGAGGAATGTCCCAGGCCGGGGACGAGGCAGCTCAGAGCCCTGAGACAGGAACGTGTGGGAGGTGCCAGAAGTTTCGGGAGCAGCAAGAGGCCCTTGTGATTGACATGGTGTGAGGACAGGGTGCAGGAGGCAGCGGGGTGCCAGCTCACGTGTGTCCTCAACTTCCCCTCGGGGACTCGGGTCTTATTCTGGGTGAGATGGAGGTCCGCGAGACGGTGCTGAGCAAGGGGTGATCAGACGGGGCTCACATGTCAACAACGTCACTGAGGAAGTGTGATGCCATCTTCACTACACATGTGGACACAGCAAGTCCTCCGCGTCCCTCAGCTTCAGGCCAGATCAGATGACCCTGGGCGTAGGCCTCTGGAGGGACAGAGGGGTTCAGGGAAGAAAAACCTCAGTAACTGGGACATGACAACACCTCCAGGAAAGATCCTCGATTTCATGGGAAGTCTCTCGTGGGACATTTAATTAATTAATTTATTTATTTATTTATTTATTATTTTTTAAAACATTTAAAAAATATTGTTTCTTTATTGATTTTAGAGAGAGGAAAGGATATATATAGAGAGAAACATCGATGAGAGAGAACATTGATTGGCCCCCTCCTGCATGCCCCCACTGGGGATCGGGCCCACAACCTGGGCATGTGTCCTGACCGGGAATCAAACCGGCGACATCTTGGTGCAGGGGTCGACGCTCAACCACGAGCCACACCGGCTGGGCTACAGCATGCTTTTATAACTGCGTGTCCACGATGCTTCAGATGTTCTGAGAAGCAACATTGAACTCCATCATGAGGGGTTAAGAAAGGGTTTCCAGAGACACTTAGAAATAGAAGTTTTTACTTCAGGGGGAATATAAGCCTGTCATATTTAAAAGTATTTTTTTCTCACTCCCTCATTCCCTCTCCTTTTCTCTTTTCCTTCTTGCCCCGTCTTCCTTCCTTTAAGAACTACTTACTGAATTTCAAATGAATAATATGAAAAACCTTTGAGATCGAATACATGGTCCGCCTCTCAGAAAGCTTATGTCTGAGCCAGATAGAAGAGTATTATTTGGGAAAGTGCAAGAATACATTTTTTTGGCTGGGTATTGGTATCTGCGTAAGTTAGTTTTCCAGATAAAAAGCAGAACCTTTAGTTCAATTTAAATTTCAGATAAACAAAGAATATGTTTTAATATAAGTGCATAAGTTCATTTACATATTGCATGAAACATACATATACCAAAAAGTGATTAAGTGGTGTCATTTTTTTTTTCTTTTTGCCAAGTTTAGCAGCCCTGCATGTAAGGAGTATTAAGAAAAGAGATGAGAAATATAGGCAGGGACCATAAAACGTCATAAACCACCCCAAGGAGTTTGACTGTCTTGCTGCCTAGCAGAAGCCGCTGGAAGATGCTCAGCAGGAAGCGAGATCAGATTTGAAATGTATGAAGGTAACTCCGGCCACAGTGAGAGGCAGGTGTGGGAGACGCGCAGGACCAGAGGCACAGGACCACACTCGCTGCAGTAGGGGCTGGAGAGACGGCATTAACACCCCACTTGGCCGACACTGAGAGGAGACCTGTGCAAGGTGAGCCAGAAGAGGGGCTTCAAAATGCCCCACCCCCAAACCGTTTCTGGTTTGAGGAGTCACTGCCATTCTCCATGCTGCTGTTCCAGGAGAAGGACGTATTGCTAGACATAACTTTCTTTTTTTTCTTAATAATTTGAGACTAGGAATCTTTCCCAAGCTGTTCGCCTTGCACCTTACCCTTAGACGAGAGACCTCTCCTCCTAGGTGGTCCCTAATCTCATGCAGTGATAGTGTGGAGAGAAGAGAAGATAGACTGCAATTGTTTTTTTGTTTTGTTCTGTTTTCTGTTTTTGTAAACATAACCATTTCGTTGAGGTTGGCTCGTCTCCGATCTGTTTTAGTCCTTCTTGGCATAACCGCCATTCTTAAGAGTTCAGTGGACTCTTGACACCCACTCCAGATCGTTCTGAGTCCCTGCGTGAGTTGCCGAATGTCTAAAATGAAATGTTTAGTCAAGTAATCTGTGTCCCGGTGGAGCGATTCTCTTTGGTGCATCAGACCTTCAGCCCCGCGGGTTCAAATTCATGTTTGTATGTGGAATCAGCCTTGAAGATGACATCCTCAGACATCAAGCTTTTGACACACGTTGTAAAGGAAACAGGGAAGGCAGAACGTGCTAAACACAGGTCGTATTTGATCTGCTTTAGCAAATGGATAAGAAGCATTTGGAATTAAAAGCACCAAGCGAGTGCAGGTGGGTAGGCTTCCCATCAAGCCTTAAACGTTTGCGATTTCGAGCACACTGCTGGTGGGAATGCAGACTGGGGCAGCCACTGTGGAAAACAACATGGTGTTACCTCAAAAAATTAAAAATTGAACTTCCATTTGACCCAGTGATCCCACTCGTAGGAATACACCCTAAGAAGCCTGAAACACCAATCAGAAAGAATATATGTACCCCCATGTTCATAGCAGCACTATTTACAATAGCTAAGATCTGGAAACAGCCCAAATGTCCATCAGTAGATGAATAGATAAAAAAGCTGTGGTACATATACACAATGGAGTACTATGAATCTGTGAGAAAGAAAGATCTCTTATCCTTTGAGATGACATTGAGGGATCTGGAAAGTGTCATCCTAAGTGAAACAAGCCAAACAGAGAAAGACAAGTATCGTATGATCTCACTTATTTGTGGAATATAATGAACATAACAGTCTGAGGAATGGGGTAGTCCCAGAGATGTGGAAGTGGGGTACAGACTGACAATCCCCAGAAGAGAGGGTGGTGGGGGAGAGATAAACCACAGAACTTATACGCATGTGTGCATGAACAGTGGACATGGACAACAAAGCTGGGATCAGGGCAGGAGAGGGAGGGAGAAGGGGAATCAGTGGGGGAAAAAGGAGAAACATCTGTAACAAAAATAAATTAATTTAAAAAAAAGTTTGCGATTTCTAAAATATGTTTTTGCATTTATCTAAAATCTTGTTCGCTGATAATTTATTTTCCAAACAAGTCTTAGAAAAGGAGAAAGAGATATAGGTGTGCATGCACATACACTGCACCGAGGCTTTTGCATGGATTGCTACAGCTATATAAAGAAAGGAACAGTTGCAAACAGCTTGATGACTTAAAGCAGTGTGACAGGCTAAGATGAGAGTGACTGAGACATTTTGGGAGAGTGCTATTATTAGAACAATCATATTCGAAAAGAATTGACTCCTGACTTTGCAGCAAGTGGAGAGAATAGTAGGAGGGGCAGAACCCTGTGTAACAATTCGAGGTAAAATGGTACATTAGCAAAGAGATTAAGATACAGTAGGCATGAGACCAATGGTATAATTTCACATCTGGGAAGGAGTGATAAAAGTCTCATTTAATTAGCCGGGGAAATGGATGGTCTGGCTGAGAGCAGTGGAAAGGTCTTATTTTACGTGTTATTGGGGAAAAGAAATGAGAAAGCAAAGAATGACATTTATGGAGCCTCTGCTTTGCATCATCAACTCTGCTAAAAACACGTATTAGCTCAGACGCCCTGCTCATTGGAACCTCTCAACCAGTTGCACCCTCTAAGGACAGGTTTGAGCATCTGGACTTCACAGATGAAGAAATGGAGGCTTAACAGGATTAAGAAACTTTGACCTCATCACAAGTGATGTGAGAGAAACGAGATTTGAATTTGGATCTTGGTCTTCAAAGTCCATGCTGTTTCTTTTTCATCTAATCGCTGCCTACAGTTTATATTGGAACACAAAACCGTTTCAGGAAAACTAAGAAAATTGCTTTTTGTCTTGATGAAGCACTTCCTACCCTGGATCTCTGAAGGCCCTAGAGAAACACTTTTTATTCTATCATTGTTACTGTCTCGGGTTTGGCGCGATGGCTTAGTGACTTAAACAAGGTCACCGGTGAGCCAAGCCATTCCCTGGTCTGGGGGTCTCTCCTCGCCATTAGACAGCGGTCCCACCTTCTGAGGCTCAGTTTGGATTAAGGCTTCCAATTCATGTAGAAACAGCCCTGTAACCTCACACTAGACATTGCTGAAGTCAAACCCAAATGTTCTGGAACCAAGTTTATTTAAAGAAGGAGGGTTGAATGCTGTCTTATACAGGAACTATATTGGCACCAATATCAGAAATAACCTACTATGCGCATTGTACTTTACAATTTATTTTTCAGCTTAAATTCATTTTATCTACTGTACTTTGAAACTTTCATCTACTATATTTTGTTTTTAATTTAAGTTAGGTTGAATACAGTCATAGGTTTGCATGGTCTTTTTTTTTTTTAATCCTCATCCAAGGACATTTTTCCATTTTTTGCACAGGTAGAGTGGGAGGGAGAGAGAGGAAGAGAGAGAGAGAGGGAAACATCGATGTGAAAGGGACACATCGAGTGGCTGCCACCCTCACGACCAACCAGGGCCGGGGACAAACTGCAACCGGGGTATGCGCCCTTAGCGGGAACCGAACCCGGGTCTCTCCGGACCGCAGGCGGATGCTCTAACCGCTGAACCAAACCGGCCAGGGCGGTTTGCATGGTCTTTACAGGCATACCTCAGAGATACTGCAGGTTTGGTTCCAAACCCCCACAGTAAAACAAATGTTGCAATAAAGTGAGCCAGACAAATCCTTTCATTTCTCAGTGCATAGCAAAGTTATGCTTACACTATCCTGTGGTCTATTACGTATGCCATAGCATTATGTATTAAAAAAACGTACATACCTTAATTAAAAAACACTTCATTGCTAAAAATTGCTTACCATCATCTGAGCCTTTAGTGAGTTGTATTCTTTTTGCTGGTGGTTGCAGCAAACCTTCAATTTGTTAAGTACAAAATGCAGTAAAGCAAAGCACAATAAAACGGTGCAGGGGTCTATGCAGTCTACCTGGCCTTGGGCCAGCACAACCCAGCACCTATTTCTGTGAATACAGTGTCCCCGGGACACAGCTGCCTACACCTGTTCCTTTAGAACTCCCTTGGCCACCTTGGCTCTATGTGGCCGAGTCCAGCAGCTGTGACCACACGGTGTGGCTGACAAAGCTGAAAATATTAGCTATTTGACCTTCTCAATAAATGTTTGCTGACTCTTGGTCTGTGACAGCAGGAGATTCTTCAGTCTTCCCTTTCCACTTAGACTCTGTACATGGCATTGCACCCTGCTTCTTTCAAGAGAAACCATAAAATGCCATCTTATTTGATAGCATCTAACTTTGCTTAGGCATTTCTTCATCACAAAATACTCATGTAACTCTACAGAAAATTATATATATTTTTAAAGAGGAAACACTTCTTTAAAATACTGTGCTCATTAAAATACTGTGATGTAGCTGTTATAGCTCTTTTAGAAAGAAAATATGTTTAGGCATAAAACAATGTTTTTTTTTCTTTTCTTTTTTATTAATTAATTTTTGTTACAGATGTTTCTCCTTTTTCTCCCATTGATTCCCCCTCCCCCCCCGCCCATTCCCCAGATTGTTGTCCATGTCCACTGTTCATGCATACATGCATATAAGTTCTGTGGTTTATCTCTCCCCCACCACCCCCCTCTTTAGGGGATTGTCAGTCTGTACCCCACTTCCGCGTCTCTGGGACTACTCCATTCCTCAGACTGTTATGTTCATTATATTCCACAAATAAGTGAGATCATATGAAACTTGTCTTTCTCTGTTGGCTTGTTTCACTTAGGATGATACTTTCAAGGTCCCTCCATGTCGTCTCAAAGGATAAGAGATCTTTCTTTCTTACAGCTGCATAGTACTCCATTGTGTATATGTACTACAGCTTTTTATCCATTCGTCTACTGATGAACACTTGGGCTGTTCCCAGATCTTAGCGATTGTAAATAGTGCTGCTACAAACATGGGGGTACATATATTCTTTCTGATTGGTGTTTCAGGCTTCTGAGGGTATATTCCTAGAAGTCTGGGTGCCATTATGATATTAAGTTCTGAGCTAGGTGATAGGGATGGAAAGGGAGCAGAGAAGACAGAATCCCTACAGTAATTAAAATAGTACGGTACTGGCATTAGCATAGACACACAAACCAATGGAAGAAGCTAGAGCCCAGAAATAAACTCTCACATACATGCTCAGCTAATATTTGACAGGGGAGCCAAGAGCGCTCACTAGAAAAATAATTTACAAGAAATAAATGTGAGGGGAAAACTGGATAATCACATGCAAAAGAATGAACTTGGATCCTTATTTACACCACTCACAAAAATTAACTTGAAATGTATTAAAGATTTAAATGTAAGACCTAGAAGAACAAAACTCCTAGAAGAAAACAGGGGAAAATCTCCTGAGCATTAGCATTGGCAATGACACTTTGGGTATGACACCAAACTAAAAGCAGCACAGAAAATAATGATCAGTGAGATATCAAACTAAAAGCTTCTGTACACCAGAAGACTCAATCAACAAAATGGAAAAAATATTTTTAAGAAACATATATATAATACCCTTATTACTAAATACTATTTTAATACTAAAAATATAAAGAACTCATATAACTCAATAACAAAAACAAAACAAAACAAAATCTGATTTATAAATGGGCAGAGGAACTGAATAGACTTTTTTTCCCAAAGAAGACATAGAAATGGCCAACAGGGACTTGAAAAGATGCTCCATATCACTAATCATCAGGGAAATGCAAATTAAAACCACAGTGAGATAGCACCTCACACCTGTCAGAATGGCTGTCATCGAAAAGACAAGAGCTGACAAGTGTTGGTGAGGATGTGAAGACAGGGAGCCCTTGTGCTCTGTTGGTGGGAATGTAAATTGGTGCAGCCACTATGGAAAACAACGTGGAGGTTCTTAAAAACATTAAAAATAGAGCTACCATAAAACTCAGTAATCCCACTTCTGGGTGTATTTCCAAAGGAAACAAAAACAGAATATCAAAGACGTATCTGCTGTCCCATGTTTATTGCAGCATTGTGCACAGTAGCCAAGGTGTGGAAACAATCTAACCTAAGTGTCTGTTAACAGGAAAATGGATAAAGTAGATGTGTACACACACACACACACACACTGTATATGTTTTTATACATGTATATATGTATGTCTATGTATACATATACATATACACATATGTACACAGTGAGGTATTCAGCCATGATGAAGAACATCTACCATGTGTGACAGCATGCATGAAACTATAAAACTTGAGGACATGTATTCACTTTGCCAGCACATATACTAAAACTGAAATGATACAGAGAAGATTAGCATGGCCCCTGCAAAAGGATGACACATAAATTCTTGAAGCATTCCATATTTAAAAAATAAAAGTACAACAACAACAAGAAAAGCTTGAGGGCATTATGTTAGTGTAGTAAATATGACAGAGAAAGACAATTATTGTGTGATATTACTTATATGGGGAATCAAAAAAATATGTTCATAGATACAGAGACCAGGGGCTGGGGGTTGGGAGAAATGGGGAGATATTGGTCAAACAGTACAAACTTCCAGTTGTAATGATACTGTTGTAATTAGCTAGTTATTAATAATATGAAAGGAACAGAAGAGAGGCCAGACCTTATAGGCATGGCCATCTGGGCTGCCTTGCCAGAGAACACCTCCCTTGGTCATTGTGTTGCTAGTGCCATAGCCAGGCAGCCCTGGTCGATTTTAGCTTACATTGCAGACACAATTGCTGTGTATTTTGGCTCGTGCACACACTGCTACTTGTCATTAATGCTTCTTCCACAGGTATAACTAATATAGAAAAGCCTCAAATGTATAGGTGCTCAAGGAAGTGAAAGGTTTTTATTACCTAATCTTGGAGACTTACTGCTAACAGAATTTAACCCCAGGGCCCACGTGCTAAATCTCTGTCTTGCCCAGTTAACAGGGTATGCTCTTTCTCCCCGTCTCAGGCCCAGTTAAAGGTTAGAATTTTTCTACCCAAGACAGAGGGAAAAAACATTCAGCAAGGTCAGAGGCCATCGGTATCCCATGTGTGGAGTTAAATAAACCCAACTAAACAGTGCCTGCTAAAGAGTCACTGTTGGTAAGACTCCACATCTGGAAAGTTGTACTACTATTTTGGGAAGATCTCAGACTCTGGCATGGGAGGGGTGAGGAATGAGTCTTAGGACACTGAGCCTGGCAGTGGGGGTTGTGTACCCATCCTCGGCTCTGGCAACACAACAGTGGAGCTAGGAAAAGTTGGGGACACTCACATTTTCCCTCAGCTACCAAATCTCTCCCTCTTTGAAGAGGATGAAATGTTTTTCTCCCTCTCTCATGAGGACGAAAGGTTTAGATTTTCCTCCCTGTAGTCAATAGGTAACACAATCTCCATTCATGGTGTCTCAGAGTGCATACTCTGGATAAGAGTTTTACTCTAAGTTTTTCAAGGAAAGGACTATCTGAGCCATCTTTTGGAATACAGATTCTGAAAAGTAGATCCTATTCGAGCCTAAATTGTTTGAGACAATCACTGTAACTTAGTTCACCTGTAATCTTCTAAATAAATGACTTTTGCTCTATAATACCTGTCTCATTGAGGTATATCTCTTAAAATGTCAGTGTGTTTGGCAGTAAAAGAGCCTATATTTCTACAAGTTATGGAATGTGTTTGCCAACCTCAGAAGTGCGAATTGCTTACTTTTAGCTTTTCCTCTCCATCTGATGCCCCAGAATATGACAATTGTTGATGGTGAGTCACAGCAATATATTTCTTTGCATAAATCCAATAAGACCAGGCTTCATTTGTGGTCTTATTAACTAAGACTTTGACTGGAACACTGTGTTTAAGAGACACATGCCTGGCCTTGGCCGGTTTGGCTGAGCGGTTAGAGCGTCGGCCTGTGGTCCAGAGAGACCCAGGTTCAGTTCCCGCTAAGGGCATGTACCTCGGTTGCAGTTGCCCCCAGCCCTGGTTGGGTTGTGCGGGTGGCAACCACTTGATGTGTCCCTTTCACGTCGATGTTTCTCTCTTTCTCTCCCCCTCCCACTCTATCTGAACAAAATATGGAAAAATGTCCTCGGACGAGGATAAAAAAATATGAGAGAGAGACATGCCTGGACTTTGAATACCACTAAAAGCCATAAAGAATTAAGATTGACTTTCGGAGCTGATCAAAGACCACTGCAGAAATGGCCTAGGACCTTGCTTGGTCACATGGTTCATGGTAGTCTTTCCAAATAAGGAATGACGATTGCTTTCCTGAAAGATGGCAATGAAGGGAACTCAAGACACCTTGAGAGACCTCACGAACTTGAGAATTTACTAGAACCTACATGTATTGAAGGCAAAGCCTGATGCCAATGATGGCTTGCCTTCTTTGCACTGAAGGGCTGACCATGACTCAGTCTAAAGATTCCTTGTGAAAGTTCCAGCAAAGCAGATTTGAAAAGCCTGCTTGACCTATTTGATCAGTTACTATTCTTGTTGTGCTTATGCAAATAATCAAGCCTAATTAAAACTGGACTTCATGCAGTCTCTTTGAAAATGAAGATAATCTAAGAAAGAAAAATTGTATTTCATTAGAAAATTACAATGCCCAATTGTGGATATTGGACTCCAGTGCAGTTAACTGTCTTCAAAGTTTTGTTTTTAAGGCTGTGTCTGTGTGTGCCATATAAAATTAAGCACCTGATAACATCACAGGAGATTTTTAGCTGCAGAAAAATCTATCAGATTGGTACTGCTAGCTTTCATCCCAGCAAAAACCTTGCATCTGGAAGTCTTCTTAACTGTTTTATAATTTGCTGTGTGCATTAACCTTTGTGTTTTGTGTTCTTTATTCTATTTTTACAGACTGTATGCCTATTTTCCTATTTCCCTGATCACTTGTTCACACAGTATAAACCTCACTTTGGAAGCCATCCGCATCACCATCTCCTGAAATTGGACTTAACAATTTGAACTTGTGGTTGAGTCAATGAAGCATGGATGGTATATTGGCTTTGCTTGAAAGTGCTTTCCCTTTTCTGCCCAAATGGTTCAGAGAGAAAAGGCCCACAGTTCCTGATAGGGGAAATCTCAGAGTATCCCCTAGCTTAACTTGAGTTAAGTAGAGTGGACAAAAGGGCTTCAACCAGGTGTGCCGCACCTGCCTCCGGGGAAGCCACGCCTCCAGCCTAGTCTGGTACACTGTGAAGTAAGTCTTTCCCTTTATCACATGGGCTTTTACCTCTCAACAGACCTTTAGTTGCTCTAAGTCTCCTCACTTTTGAATTATGCCTTTTAGCCTTCTTGTCAAGTTTGTCACTTCTAGAATACAGCAAGGAAGCCAGCTTGTCCAACGCACCATCCTCTGATATCACCTATGCCATCTTCCCGGAACATTAGACTGTCTTGAGCTTTGCAGAATCCCTCTGCCCTGCACGAAGACTCCCTTATTGCTCCTCCTTCCTCTGTCAGACAGGGAGAACCTCTGAGCCTTGGGATAACAGGACTACGCCCCTCTGACAGCATGAAGTATTTACAAGAAGATGGAAACTTTTGCCCATTTACCCTTTGTAAAATTATAAAGAGGTCAGTTTTCTCTAAAGGGAGAATTGAAACCATTGTAATTAGCTAGTTATTAATAATAGAAAAGGAGCAAAAGGGAGGCCAGACAGTATAAGCATGTCATTTCCAGCAGCTTCACCATGAAGCTGCAATTTTGCACTCCCCAGAAAACCACTGGTACACTCCCCGCAAACCACTGGGGGGAGGGGCCCAACAAAGGGTAAGACAGATGAATGCACAGTAAACTTGGGGTGATGTAGGGAAGATATTTCCCTGTCAATCTAGCCTGGGGAACCATGGATTGGCTAGAGGGGGTAGAGCCAATGAAAACCCACAGAAATGTGAGGATCCATAATCTCAAGAGAAAGAAACTCATTCTCTGGGTGTGCTTGGCTCTTAGCACTCCTGGCTTGGGGCTCTTGGGGGCTCTTGGGGCTCTCTTGCATTTGCCCGTGTTCCCTCCAAGCCGTGTGGCCCTTCTGACCCCACATGCAATGGACTAACGAATTGCATGAGGGAACACAAACTAGGCTAGCCTGATGCCAGATTGGACTGTGTCCCAACATGGAACAGAAACTCTAGGCAATAGTTCTAATCCTAGTTCTGCTAAAACCAAAACGGGACTTCTTCCTTGGTGGGGCAAAGGGAAATGGACCTTGGAAACGCAGGGGTATAATTCCAATATCTCACCCTCCTGTGTAAGTCTCAAAATATTCTTTTTGTTTTGTTTTGTTTTGTTTTGTTTTTGCTACATCGCAAGAGACCCACTCCTTCCAGCAACCAATGGAGAGGAGGACAACTCCCCGCTGGTAACAGTAAAAGGAACAGTTTGGAAATCTAATGTACAGCATGATGCATACAGTTCCCTGTACTATATTCTATACTAGAATGTTGTTACGAGAACAGGTCTTAGATTGACATGATGAAGGTGTTAGCTAGCACTATGGTGGTAATAATTTTGCAAATATATGTATATCAAGTAGCACAATGTACACCTTGAAATCACAAAATGTTGCACGTCAATTGTATCTCCGTGACACTGGAAAGTAAGAGGAGCCTGGGCCTTGCAGAGCTCAGTCTGGATTACATACGTTGCCCCGAGTCCGACACGTAATAAATAACGGTGTCAGGTCTTAAACTCAGGTCTGAATTCTTCCAAAGCTCTTTTTACATTAACTCATACTTTCCAAGCTGAGAAAGGTGCAGCCCCACCCCTAACACGCCCATGTAGCACGAGCCAAGAATATACAAAGATACAGAATTACATGGCTTTGATTTTACTAGACAGTAAATAGCTTTAAACAAATTTTTATATTATAACAAGCCTGACTCTTTGAAGCAGAAGAATGCAAATTTCAAATGAATATTTAAGATAAAAGACTTCCCATAGATTAAGGCTTGCAGTACCTCAGCCCCTAAGGATGGAATAGTGTCTTTGGAATACTTTTATTCACAGTAAGAAGAAAAGAGAAAAAGAAATCAGTCTTGGGGGACAATGCATAAAAGGAAGCCTCATAACAGCTAAGATTAAACTGAACGAAGAAAAAGAGAAAAAGTTTGAAGGAGAAGAGAGCCCTCAGAAGCTAACTTGAAAATGACTTTCACGGAGTGTCATGGGTCAACCTGCCACAGAGTAGCCTAATTAAGACATCTGCTAGGAGTTGCCAATTGACGGTGGTCTCACTGTCACACCATTTTAATTGACATGCTGTGATTTTGTTCCAGATTAACTTCATAAGTGGTGCTCCTAATAGAAAGATCACTTAAATTAAAAGTGGGCTGCAAATAGGGATTTGTGATGTTAATAGGCCAGTATAATCTCTGTGTCATTTACATACATTTCCATTTTCCCCAATACATATTTGCATATATAGGAGGATGTCACTGAAGGCTTCTCAGGGGCAGCATTAGTATGCTAATGAGCATGCAACTGGCACAGTGTCCAGAGTCATTTTTTGACCTCCCATCAACACTAATTTTGGAGCTGCCTTTGAGCCTCCAGTATTAGTAACATAAAACCCATGTTCCGGGGGAAAAAAAACATGTTTAGCCTATTCACCCAAATGCAATAAATCTTTGAAAGACTGAATGGAACTGATGCAAAGAGACTTCATAACATCTGAAGAGAGACTTTATAACATCTGAAGAGTTCCTTAGTACTTGAACAATTCAGTATGTCAGTGATGCTACAAAACCCTCTAAGAATATTGGCTCAGTGTGCTGGCCCATCAACCTAGCTCAATGTGGTAGCCCAGAACAGCGTGTCTGCCAATCTGGGTAAACCAGAGCAGAGGCCAACTCAAACAGAACGAAGCTGACTCGGTTCTCCAGGGTGAGAAGTGATTCAAAGATTGAGGATAGACTCTCTGTCCAAGGGGAAAGGAACTCACACACATTGTTATTTTCATTGTTGTTTTAATACCAACACCATCACCTCCATGCCCGGTGACTATCAGTCAATGAGAAGCTTCTAGACATGTGTTCACTTATTTAATCTTTTCCGTGGCACACAAAGAACCCCCGATAGTATTAAGATTCCAATACATAGAAGGAAAATGAAAGTCTCAGGCAGTTCAGAAATGTGCTGAGGACACGTAGCAAAAGCGAATCTGAGGTCTGTGTGACGGCCAAGTGCAGTCTCTCTTCCCATTCTGCCCACTGCAAGAGCAAATGTGTGAAGAGTGGCGAGGGGAAAGTGGACCATCTGCGCTATGAAATCCGAGACGGGGGTCTATCAACAGTCACACCCTGAGAAAGCCGAGGACTGACATGTTACTTGTGCTTCCTTGTCCCCTAGATGAGGGAATTGGTGTAGAAAGAAGGGCCTGGGCTTAGGGAGTCGTTTGGCTGCCAAGGGGGCAAATAGCGGCACAGCCCTGGACGAGAGTGGGGGACATTCATTTCCAGACTCTGTTGGAGCTGGACACCAGCTCTGCCAGGCCTAAGAGATGTGTCAATGAGTCAACTACGTGACCCTTCACAGAGCGAAGCCTATTATTTGGCCCTTCTATTGGCCTTTTAAAAATTTTTTATCTTCACCAGAAGACATTTTTTGCATTCATCTTCAGACAGAGCAGGAGGGAGAGAGGGAGAAAGAGAGAGAGAGAGAGAAACATTGACTGGTTGCCACTCACACGACCCCAACTGGGGCCGGGGACAAACTGCAACCAAGGTACGTGCCCTTAGTGGGAACCGAACCTGGGTCTCTCTGGTCCACGGGCTAATGCTCTTACTGCTGAGCCAAACCGGCCAGGGCCCTACAGGCTTTTATAAAAGCCCTTGATGGGCACAGTGGGGACAAAATAATGAATGTCCACATACTGGGTGCCTCCTGAAAAATGAAGAGTTGGTCTGAGAGACTTCAGAGTAAAAAAGTAGTGGGTTTGTTCACAATACAACATATAGATGATATATTATAGTACTGTACAACTGGTAAAAAAAGTTTTCTTTGTTGATTTGATTTTAGAGAGAGAGATAGAAACATCAATGAGAGAGAACATCGATTGGCCGCCTCCTTCCTGCATGCTCCCCATTGGGGATCAGGCCCACAACCTGTGCATATACCCTGATCGGGAGTCGAACCTGCGACCACTGAGCCACACCAGCCGGGCTGAAACCTGTATAATTTTATTAACCAATGTCAACCCAGTAAATTCAATTAATAGAAAATAAGCACTCAATAAAAAAAGTAGTGGGTTTGGCGCCGAGGAACACTAAGTGTTACAGGAAAATGGGGCATGATGTGTCCCATACTGTCACCAGTTCCGGCGTAGGGCTGGCCAGGGCAGGGTCACACACTCTTCCACCAGGAGCCAGGAGCCCCTGAACTCAGCATAGTTCGTTTCTGGGGTGTCAGGAAGCCAGTCTCCCATGGAAGAGGCTGAGATGGACCATCTCCCGGGGGCATTGCGAGATGAGATGGGAGGGTCGTCACACTAAGCTCACACCTGGTCCAGAAGCAGAGGACTGGGGGACTAGGCTCCTGGTTCTCTACCTGGAGCAATTATACCTCTTCCAGAAAACTTCTGGAACTTTCCAGACACATTTTTCATAGTGAGACAAGAGATAAGGGTGGGGGAGCTACTGGCATCTTATAGATAGAAGTCGGGGATGTTGCTAAACATCCTACAATGCACAGGACAGCCCCCTTACCACCACAGTAAAGAATAAACTGGTCCCAAATGTCAAGGGTGCTGAAGGTAAGAAACCCTAGTTTAGGGGTACCAGGAACTAGGTCAGGAACTATGTGCAGCCCAAACTGAGCTTATGGATGTAGTGCAGCCCCTTGTTTTGCAGCTCAAGGAATAAAGACTCAGAGAGGGAAAGCAACTTGCCCAAAGCCACACAGCTATTGCTGGAGGAGCTATAATTAAAATGTGGTTTCTTGACCATGGTCTGGGGTGTTTTCTTCTACCCACACTCTCTTCTTGAAGTTTGTATGGGGAACAGCATAACAGGGAACCTGGTCAAAACACCGGGCTTGGCTTTTATTACTGAGTTTGTCCAGTGATGAGTATTTTGTGCCTCTAATTAATCTAATAGCTAACAGTGGCTGTTATTGGTTTTATAACTGAGACAGCATGGGGTCTTCGAAATGAGCGGCAGAGGGGAAAGGGGACCTAATGTGCACACTGCAGCTTCTAGAAGCCAAAATTGTTCTAGGAGCTTTATTGTGCTTGCTTAATTTATTTTCACAATAACCCAGGGAGGTAGGTATGATGATCTCCATTTCAAAATGATGAAACAGGCTCAGCTGGGTTTGGTCAGGTGCCCAGGGTCTCAAAGTGGATAAGTGATTTTTGCTCAGTTCATAACTTTCCAAAGCTGACATTCTACCTCTACTAAAATATAAGTTTCAGAGAGATAAGGACTGTCAAAGTATGTTTGTTTGTTGACTGTTTTTTCCCAAATGCCCACAATGCTGATGCACATAGTAGAAGCTCAATAAAAATGGGTTGCTCCAGTGAATTAATACCACTGAACTATATAGTTCTGAAGCCTTGAAGACCAGGGATTTTTGAGTTTCAATGAAATATAAAACATCAAAGAAAAATCTTCCTCTTTTAAATTTAGGAATCCAGCAGCTTTCAACACATCTGCAAGGGAGCCGAGTATTTAAAACACCTCTTCCACGTTGTCTGAGGCCGAGTGTTGAAGTGACAGCCACATCCTAAGCGTATCAGAGGAGGGGTGTGTGTGTGCAGCTGTTACGTTCTTTAGAGTGTCTTTAAACAAAAGCTGTGGCTGAGAGAAAAAACATTACTGTGTCATAGATTGTTCCAGCACACTGGGCCCAACACTGAGGTGTTTCCTTAGTGAGAGGTGCTGACTGTGGGAGTTGGGAAAGTTTGGGGACTTTGCTTCTCATCTCCTTGGACCTGAGCTAATCTGTATGTTAACAAACCCAGCCATCCATGGCTTCCCAAAGATCACAACTTGCCCAGAAATACAGCCTTTCATCCCTGCATCCCAGGACTTGTTACATACAGTCAATCAATGCTTGTTGAGGGAAATGATAGTTGTGTTTCTATAGAGATGGTATTTCTCTTGGTTGACTCGTGTGTCCTGGGAAGTGCAATTTCAATGACTTTCCCTCAAGAAAGTTCATTTTGCATTGGGGCAGGATGTAACTAATTTCACTACTTCTATAATTTATAACATCCTGTTGACACTTAACCTCATATTGTTTTCCCTAGTCATTCATGTGAGACGTCATATCCAGGTTACAAGTGAATTAAGGGAGGCTTAGAAGCTTGAGGAATCTTTCCGAGGCCTTTCAGCCAGAAAGTTATGACATCAGTGTGCAAACTCTCTCTACTGAGCTCCTGATGGGGCTGGTTCTGCCCAGGAAAGAACTGACCTTGCCCAAAGGAAGGTCTGGCCTCTGAGTGGCTCCTGGGAGATGACCTCTGAGTCCTTGGAATGTTCTCTCTGTTTACTTCGAGATCTTGGGCCACACAGGACAATCTATGCTAACAGTAGGAATTTTGGGACATGTAGGATGAGCTTGACCTTTTGGAGAGGCTGAAGACTAAGGTCATCCACGTGGGCAGCCAGCCACATCTGTGACCAGCTCCTAATAAACATGCTTGACATGCAGGCTCAGGCGATCTTCCTCGATCTCCAGGTGAGCTGCCGCACACTGGTGCTGGGGGAAGTGGGCTCTGTGCGCACTGGGAAGCTCGCACCTGGAGTCTCCGGGGCCCTGTTCTGTGCCTCTTCCTGTGGGAGACTTGAATCTGCATCCTTGTGCTGTAATATGCCGTAACGGGAGTGCAGCAGGCTTGCTGGGTTCTGCTTGTCTCAGCAAGTTATTGGACCTGAAGGTGGTCTTGGGACCTCCCGGACTCCCAAGTTCCTACCGTTTCTCTCTGCAACCCTGGGGATTAACGAGGAACGGGCATTGCTCCCCAAAGACCAAAGTAGACAGACTGAGGGGCTGCAGACTGATCAGATGACATCCTAAGAGGAAAGGGAACTTGGGCCCAGTGGCCAGCACATCCAGCTCCTTTTCCTTGTCCCATTGGTAGTATGGGATCCCCTGAGGTACCTTCCCACCATGTGTCCCTGAGAATCAATCCTAATGCATCCGACCCAACATGCTTTCTGTTGTGGCTCATGCTGGAAGCCGAAGAGGGTTTTCTGCCAAGTAACAGCCTTGGCCTCCTCGTCCTCTCTCCCCTCTCTCCCCTCTCTCCCCTCTCCTTTCGTCTTTTAGCTTTCCGTTCTCCTCAGCTCTCTCGACCTCCACCTTTTAGTGCTACGTGCCAGGCATTGTGCCAGGTTCCTCAACGACAAAAAGCACAGCAGAAATAACATGGTGGGTGGTTAGTTCTGAGTTTAACTCCCTGGCTTTGGGTCTTGCCTCGGGCCCCTCCTAGGTCAGTCCAGGATGCGGGCAAGGCAAAGAAGGCACTCTGGTCCCAGCCCTGCCTTGTCTGGAACACGGGATTCAGTTCCTACCTTCTGAGGTTACGAGAATTACAGTTACTCCACCCCTCATGCTCAGCCCCTTCCAACACAGAGTAAGCACTGTGAAAGTGCTAGCTCTTGTTGTCAACGCTTTTGTACATGTTAGCGCAATGTAGTATGTATATGGACTCTACTCTGATGCAGCTAGTGTAGTTTCACAGGGTTGAATGGAGCCTCCATCTCTCCTAGGGGAATTTGGCCCTCTCTATAACTGAGACACTTGGATTTTCTCCAGAAAATGAATTCCTTGGTCACCCATCTGCTACCCGCCTGGCAGCATGACATGACACAACCTTACACAGGTGTTTGTCATCTAAAATGTGCAGGTGCTGCAGACAGGACTGCCTCGGATTCCCATGGTGGGGCGGGCAACATAGTTCTCCAGGATGGCATTAGGAGCCCTTCTTGGCCTGAATCAGGGCCGTGGGTTTTAGCCCTGACTGCACATTAGCATCCCCAGGGGAGGTTTTGCAAAGTCTTGATGCTCAGCTCCACCACCGCCATTTCTGATTGATTATTCTTGACAATGCTGACATGGCAGTTCCTATAAGCTCCTCCAGGGCTCCAACCTGCACCAGTGTTTAACAACAACTTGCAGCTTCATCGTGTGCCCTCCCCTGACACATGCCTCTTTCTGTCTGCAGACTTTGCTCCGTTGGTCCCACTACCTGGTGTGTTCTCCTTTCTTTGTCTGCCTGGTGAGTTCCAATTCACCCTTTATGATCTCACTCAAGCATGACCTTCCTGAACATGTCTAGGATGCTTGATGCCAGGCAGAGGTAATTCCAGCTTCATCTGGTTCCCATAACACTTTCTAGACATTTCTTACTACCGCACTCACAGAGAAAGGCAGGAGTTTTGCATACCAACTTGTTCCCTTGAGAATCAGGATCTTGTTTATGTCGTCTGTGTCTCCCTGACACCCAGCGGAGTCAGAGCCTCCTGTACTTGGCGAATATTTAGTTGGATTAAATTGAAACATTCAAAACTGCTATCATGTCATTGAGGCCAAAATATCTATTCTTGATGATGCTGGTCTCTTTGTCTTGCTGTTTCTATTACTGGTTGGCATACCAGTGTGCCTCGTTTGTGCAAACAGTATTCCCGCAGGAGTGTTGAAGTACTTTGCTAATTGCAAGGTTGTTTGTGGCCACAGTGTACTGTTCCTTGATGTCTAGTCACAGTTGAAAACTAAGAACTCAAGGGTCACAGTTAGTGGTCTGTAGCGAGTCTGAGCAAACACAAATGCTGAAATGTCTGTGGGTACTCTACAGGTAGAAATAAAACTCTGGAGGAGATACTCCATCTTGTACTCCATTTAACATCACACACTTTTGGATTTTTAATTAAGGATGACATCCATCTTCTAATTATAAGGTCACCTTTTTCTCTGTTTATAGGAAATCTCTACCACAGTGTTTGCGCTATGGAGAGAGCTGGGTGCTAAAGAATTGAGCAGGCCAGGAACAGAAGAGATCTTTACCAAGAATCAGCAGGTGTGCTGATGACCACGTTGCTGCTTAGGAAGTGGGCTTAGGTGGTTGGTTTGAGAGGTGTCCATTCTAATTGCTCATTGCCTGGACCTTCCCCATCATATTTTCACTCTTATTCCTGGTATCCAGACTTTGGAGGATCCATTATTAGGTACACAAGAAGATGAGGAAAACAGTGTTAATCAACAAAGTTGTTAAGCTCCTTCCCTCTGGGGAATCTGAGAGAGGTTTGGTGGCAAATGTGGGTTAGACGGAGAGTAGGCAACAACCTCAGGGTGGCTCATGACTTCCTGGAGGGCAGGAAGATGAGAAATCATAGCGCAAGGAATGGAGGTATTACCAGTGCTGAGCATATCTGAGAGATGATTGTGGGCCTGAGTCCGAGAGGGTGTATTACGTAACATTCTCGTTTCCGGCTATAATCCAGCCACACCAGATAAAAGGTCTTTCTCTCTTAGGTAACAGTATAAGCAATCCACCAACTCAAGTCAAGCTGACATGGACTTAAAAAAAATTTTTTTTTTCTTTATTGGTTTCAGAGAGAGAGGAAGTGAGAGGGAGAGAAAGATAGAAACATCAATGAGAGAGGACATCGATTGGCCACCTCCTGCATGCCCCCCACTGGAGATTGAGCCCACAACCTGAGCAGTGTCCTGACTGGGAATTAAACCTTCGACCTCTTGCTACATGGGTTGACGGTCAACCACTGAGCCACACCAGCTGGACTGATATGGACTTTCTTATTGCTCTGTCATCCTCAACATGTAGTTTTGACCTCATAATCTAAGATGGCTGCTGGAGCACCCACTGTCACATCCACATTCCACCCAACAAGAAGTGGAGAAAAGAAGGAAGGATATGATCCTGTATGTTCAAAACCTGACCCAGAAGTTACAACTCAGCACTTCCATTCACAAACTATTGACCGGAATATAGTCACATGACTACACTTAGCTTCAAGGAAAATTGGGAAATACACTCCTTAGCTAGATGGCCCTGTGCCCAGCTAAAATCTTTATTATTCAGGAGAATGGAAAAATAAATACTGAGGAAAGAGCCAGCCATCTTTGTCTCATAGGAGGCATTTTCCTGGCTGCTGCCCAAGTGCAGCAAAATACAGTCAAGTTTCAAAGTGCTGGGAGGGTGAATTCAGAAGGAGGCACATCTCAGTGTTCTAAATGCCACCTCAGAACAAGAAATCAATGGCTTAGGTTAAACATATTAGCCCTTGGAGGTTGCCTAGAAAATCTCAGCATCTAAAAACAACCCTTCTTATTTGATGCATATGCCATACTGTTATCAGTAAAAGTGGGGGGGTCCTTTTCTCCACTGAGTGCTGGGGCTAGGGTCTTTATGATATCTTGGGAAAAAGAATTTTCTGAGACTTACACAGGAGGATGAGTGATCTTTATTTGTGTGGAATTACATCCCTGGGTTTTCAAAGTCCCATTTCCCTTAATCCAGTCCTGGAAAAAGCGCAGCTGGGGATTCAGTAGAGCTAGAAGCAGAGCCAGTGTCCAGAGTTTCTGTTCCATGTTGGAACTGGGTCCTGTTTAGCATTAGGCTAATTTCACTCCATAATTTATTGTGTGGGGTTCACATGGCTGTGGGCCATGTGGGCAAATTCAAGGCAGCCAAGAGAGAGTGAACCAAGCACACAAGAGAGCAAACTCCTTTGAGAGGGAGAGAAAGGCATTGATGTGAGAGAGAAACATTGATCAGCTGCTGGCAGTATGTGCCCTGACTGGGGATAGAACCCACCACTCTTTGGTACATGGGACAATGCTCCAATCAACTGAGTCACACAAGCTAGGGCTAATTTAACTTCTTAATATAATTTTTGATTATATTAATTTCGAGAAAGTTTACCCAATATCCCCAAGAGAACTGTGACTATAGTGTTTACGGGGAGGAGTGCAAGCAGGAGGCCAGGATTGCAAATTTTCATAAAATTAATTACCTAGAAGGAAATATAAAAATTGCATAAATTGAGGTGCTTTGTGTATAATTAACAGTTTCTATTTTGAAAAAGGCATTGTGATTTTGTGTGTCTATTAATGGTGCATATATATATGTGATGTATATGTGTGCATACACATATACTTAATGTGACCTTCAATGTAGAAAGTGTTATTGTCATTTTATAGAAATTTGGTGATTAGATCTTGGGCCTGATGCAATAATAAATAAAACTGCTTGGAAAAGGGAAATATTTCAGGAGAAGGTGAAGGTAATTTTCACGTGACAGGAATGTGAAATTGTGCAGCTAGAGGCTGGACTAGGGTAATTTTTACAACAGTTCTGCAAATTCTTTGACATTTCTCTCATTGAGGGGTAAAGTCTGATTCTGTTCTCCTTGAATATGGGCTGAACTCAGTGACTTCATCCAATAAACAAAATGTAGGGGCAATGACCCTCCATGGCTTCTAGTATTAGATCCTGAAAGGCTATGTAGTCTTTGCCTGGCTATCTTTGGGACGCAGCTGACATGTTGGGAGGAAGCCCTGGCTACCTGGAGAGGCTCAAATGTGTGTTTTATCCCCATTCATCCTTTGTACTCCCTCTTCTTTCTTTCCAGCTCAAAAGAAAGCTCACTCCTAAGTTCTTGGAAAGGGTCAGAGATACTAGATAAGAGTTTTTTATTGTTCCATTCCAAAGATAAGATGCACTGGGGCTCTTCTGTAAAAGACAACACAGTCATTGTTCTAGCTAATGACCTAACTAGCTGTGCTCAAGTCATTCTTCCTGGTCTCAAACACTGCTCTTCCAGAAACCTCAAGATATTGGATTGCAACTTTCTATCCTTTTCAGGAGGATAGAGTTGCATACAATCAGAGGTGTATAATGCAATGACTTTAGGCCAGTTGCGCCCATCCTTTTTAATAATTTCACATAGGTTATTGTTTTCTAACCTGTTAATAATCTACTTATACCCACTCTAGGATATAATGTGCTGAGATCTCTTAAAACCTGTGTATATCACTCGAAACATTTGGCACGTGGCATGTGCTTAATTAAATGCTCAGCCAATTGAAGTGAAGTCTGACAAGCACAGGGGAAAACAGGACTGACACTTTCTCATTTTGGATACTTCTGTTAATGCTTTCCCAAATTCCATCAATTGTTTAGATGTGATATCTTACTTCTGATATGTTGACTGTACATTTGTAGCTTCAAAAAAAACCTAATTACTTTACATGCCTTGATGTCAGTTGCTTGAGATTATGATGATGTCTGTGTATGCATCATGTAATTCTATCATCTGATATAGAAGAATGGACAAGACCCCCCCCCCCCCCCCTTCTTTGGTGAAAGAACCTTGCTTTTTATTTGGGTTAATTCTTTTTCTCATTGTTTATGGACCTGTTCATGGTGGGGTTGTTCATTAAGGTTTTTTACAAGACCTCCTTTTTCCTCTCCCCCTCCAACACTGGCCAAGGGAGTGGGTACTTCATCTACGCTAGGGCAGTCAGACTGTCCAATGGAATTGAAAAGAGCAGAGAGCCTCTCATGAAAGATCTAGCAGCCATATCCTGAAAATGTGTCCATTAATTTTTGGAACCACATCTTAGACTTCATCTACACTACATTTTAAGCACCTTGAGCAAATTCCAGGTAAAGTAGGTGTTCAAAACTATGTGTGGAATGAACGGATGAATGCACTCTCAGAGAATCCCTGATTCATATATTACCCAAAGCCTGATGATTCAAAGCTTCATTTGATTCTTTGAGCAACTGGAATGCTTCCATTAAATTGGGCAGAGTCAATTCCCCATTTATAGCCACAGTACCCTAAGTCATACAAGCGCAAATCATTGACCTGCTTATTGACAGGGCATCGCTTTTAAATACAAAAGCAGGTGTAGCCTGCCTATATTTACTATTTGTTAGAGCCTTTGTACCCCCTCTCCCTATTATGCTTACTCTCCTTTGTCCACCTCAGTTGTATTTTCCATCATTGTACCTTATCACACATGGATGTTGCATACTAAACCATCCTAAGGACATCAAAGTCAACATGAAAAAACTGAAAAAGAAAATTCCACTGGTTCCCAGTTGATGTCGGCCAGGAAGCACAATGCTTTACTCCACATTTTTAATAGGAGGTCATGGGGGTCTGCCAATATTGGCATTTGAATTTGCTACTTCTACCCCTAGAGGTAGAGATGGAAACCAAACCAAAGCAGAGTGCTGGTATACCATAAGATGATCTAATTCACTATTTAATGAAAAATCAAGTACATATTCTAAATACAAAATCTACATTGGGGCTCAGTCTGGAGCAGGTGGAGACAATGGGAAGCAAATGAGTGCTGGAGGCGATTGTAGAGAGGGTTGCAGGGGCAGGGAGCTGGGCATTCTTTTTGGAGGGGATCTTGAGAAGTCATCTGTCTACTTGGCCTTTAGATGGTTTGAACTAAAACTATGTTAAAAAATCTGGTGGTGATCAGCCCACTACCAAATGTCTCTCCAGCCAAACTGAACTCCTCCATATCTCCCAAGATATGTATTCATAATTTATTCATGCTGTGATCTGTTTTTGAAATGGTTTTCTTTATAGTTTCTTCCTTTCTTGGTCTTTCAGAATACAGCCAAAATATGGATTTAATGGCTCCCCTATTCTCTGATTTCTGAGAAGAAATGCCAGATAGTGTATCGCAATTGACAGAGGCCTTGGTTCAGATGCAAGTGGCTGTGAGCCTATGCTGTAGAGACATCACTTAACTTTCCTGAGCCTCAGTTATCCCTTCCCTAAAATGAGGATGATGTTGATGATGATAATAATAATAACACCTTGCAGGTGGTTGTCAGAATTAGAGATGTGTCTAGCAGCTGCCACATCCTAAGACATTGACAATTGATGGCTCTTTTATATCCGTACTTCGGTCTAGTGTAGTTTTGCTCCAAGAGATTTCTGTAATGGCATCATATACAGTCATTGACATTTAGCCTTTGACAAACTGACCTCTCTTTATTTCTATTTTCTACCTAATGTCATAGATGTAGCTATACCTTTATATGTCTTAATTTTCCAATGCCTAGAAAGCATACATTGAGCTTCATAGCTGTTGTGCAAAGTTACTCAATGCCAATCAAAATAAAATGAAAGACCATTTAAAAATGATTTTAACTAGACTATGTTTGTATATTTTAAGGTTGTAGAAGATAAATCATATCCTATTTTCATGGTTATTATTTTACTTCTCTAGAGCACAATAGGTTTTCTATGACATCTAATTAAGAAATTATATGCAAAACTATTACCTTGTTTGATCTCGTGGATTCCCCTTTAATTTCAAATCAACATTTCTGATTAAAGTTAGTGAAGTGAGAGGTGATGTGGCTTACTCAGGTTTGCCCAGCTTGGACAGCAAGCCTGTGTCCACCCCTCTCCGGTGCTGGGCCGATGGCACCGACAACGTCCTAGAAGATAATGAATGTGAAAATCCTTCACAGACTCCAGAGTGTAATATGAATGTAGGGGATTATTGCTATTATTTCTGGGGCTGGCGAGCTATAACCTCGTGTGGGATCATCTATCAACCAGGAAACCCTGTTGCTGCTCACTGAATCTTACCCTTGTGACCCAAAAGATAATGTATTTCCCAGTGTACTTAACTTAATACTCTGGGCTGACCTGTACCTTGAACTGAGCTGGGTGTGTAATATTTAAATGCTGAGCCTGACAGCTTATAACCCGGGGCAGCTGACTTCCCCCTTTGGCAAGCTGCCAAACCAGGGAGAGACGAAGAGTGGAATGTGGGATTGAATAAGATTCGGGTGGGATGGTGTTTCTCCAAAAACAACCCATGGCTGAGATTTATTTCTGATACCCGACGAAAGGAACATCTTTGTTCATTTTCATTATCAGGCGTGCTCTCTGGCCACCTCCCACAGCCACCCTTGGATTGGCAATTTCAGCTGCCCTCGCAGTGGGTCAGAACCATTTCATGTTGATTTAAAAACCCAGTGGGGGATCATCTGGCTGGAGTTTGATATCATGGTTCAACAGCCTGCAGATCTGCGAGGGCCTGCACAAAGGAAAATGCTAGCTGGACACTTCTGTAGGTCAGAGTCAGTGCGGAGGGTGTGAGTGGGGTGGTCCTGCCTCCACCTCTCAATACTGTGCTGAGACTATGATGGGACGATAGAGTGAAGAGGCTGTTTGAAACAGGCGGGAGCTTAGACATCAATGCAAAGACCCAACTTTTATTTTATTATTTAAAATTAAAAAAAATTTTATTTACAGTTGACATTCAATATTATAGTAGCTTCAGGTGTACAGCATAGTGGTTAAACATTTATATAACTTATGAAGTGATCACTCTGCTAAGCAAAGACCCTCATTTCACAAATAAGGATGTGGAGACTCAAAAGTGAGAAATTGCCAAGCGATTCAATGCTTAAATTCACCAAATTCAGATGAATGTCTCATTTAAATCAAATAGATGAGGCATTTCTTATCTCCAGCTGTCCATTCTTTTAACCTTATCATGCTGCAAGCTATCAAGAGTGACATCTGTCCAAGTCAAGAAGGACCCACTGGGGCAGTGTTTAGAAAGTCATTTTCTTTTCTTATTGTGACAATAATCGGTCAGTCAACAAACAAGCTAGAGCACTCCTCTGCACCTGACAACAGCTTTCCGAGCTTTGAGGGGGACTTGCAAGGTTCTCAGTGAGATCCAACTTCAAATTATGCCAGGACAGTGGGGACTTGCACGCAGCATTGTTGAATAAAGGGCCTTACACAGATCCTCACCTAATGGAACACACTGTGTAATTTGGGGATCAAATTTTGATTGTTTCTTTATATTATTCAAGGTTGACACAAAACAAAACAAAAAAATAATCTAAGCGTATCTACATGTTTGGATTGAGTTTGAGGTTGCTAATTAATCACTGTCTCTCCTATTCAGATTTTGAACCAATTGAAAAATAGCCTCAGGAGCCAGATAATGATTAAGAAGTCAACTTTATTGCAGGTAAAACTGGAATTGGACAACACAGCTTGACTCAAGTGGTTGAAATGAACTAAGCCACCCAGGGCAAGGCCTCAAACACCATATCCCATAATGCAGGATGTAGGAAATAGAACAAGTGTGACCCAGAGGAAGAGGCAGAGACATCAGGGATCTGGAGGGACGGAGAGAGGGGAGGGGACGAGACCCATTGCCTTGTTCCTCCAGTAAGAGAGGCCTCCCCTCCTGGTGCGAGGGACTAGAAGCAACTGGAGATGAGGAATATTACTGTTTCACAGGCCAAGGAAGAATCACGCAGAGAGAAAGAAGAGATTCAGTTTAAGAAATAGGAGTGGGTACGAGGAAGAGGCAAACTCGTGAAACCATTGACGAGATGGTGGGACCAGGCTGCAGAAAGGAGCAGAATACATGGGTCCCTTAGTTTTTGTTCTTAATTTTACCTTTAATCGTGGTCACATACATATAACATGTGATTAACCAACTCAACCATTTTTAAGTGCACTGTTCATTCGTGTTAAGTGTGTTTCCATTGCTGGACAACCAATCTCCAGAACATTTTTTTTTTTTATCCTCACCCGAGGACATTTTTTTCCATTTTTTGTTCAGATAGAGTGGGAGGGAGGGAGAGAGAGAGAGAGAAACATCGACGTGAAAGGGACACATCAAGTGGCTGCCACCCACACGACCCAACCAGGGCCGGGGACAAACTGCAACCGAGGTATGTGCCCTTAGCGGAACCGAACCCGGGTCTCTCTGGACCGCAGGCCGACGCTCTAACCGCTGAGCCAAACCGGCCAGGGCTCCAGAACATTTTAATCTTGCCAAACTGAGATCATACACCCACTACACATGAACTCCCATCCCCCCGTTTCCTCAGACCCTGGTAACCACCATTCCACTCTCTGTCTTTACGCATTTGACTACTTCAGGCATCTCATGCAAGTAAAATCATACAGTATTTATTTTGTGGGGTATGACTGGTTTATTTCATTTAGCATGATGTTCCCAAAGTTTATTCATATTGTCGCATGTATCCGAATTCCCTTCCTTTTGAATGTTGAATGATACTCCTTTGTATGGCTAGACCACCTTTTGTTTATCCATTCACTTGGAGATGGACATTTGGGCCACCTCTACCTTTTCGCTTTTGTAAATGATACTGCCCTGAACATGTGTCATGAACAGGTGCAACTGTCTCTGATTCTTGCTTTCAATTCTTTGCTAAGTACCGGGCAGCGGCAATGCTGACTCAGGGCCTTTCGGGTCTGACAAAGGAACGCTTGGTGCTGCTGAGACTCCGAGGAGTCCGAGACCAGAAATCTGCAGATGGAAAGGATGCACGGAGCAAAGGTATCTTCCCGGGCTGGTGGGAGAGAGGCGTGGCCCTCCCAGAGGGTGAGACACAGTACTAAGCTTTTGAACAGCAATGAGGAAGAGTTACGGGGAGGCAGCGAGGTCCTTGTTTTGGGGTAGCCTCCAGAGCGAGGGAAAGAATCTGGGGCTTGGCCGGAGGTGACAGCAGGACAGAGAAAGCTGCCTGCCTCTCCCCAGATGGAAAGGGACACAGTGTGGCGAGCACTCGGTTTGTACCCAGGGGCGTGCTGTGCTCTTGGTTCTTATTCCTAGTGAAGTATCCATTTGCTTGTAGATCAGCAGTAAGGAGACATATATATGAGATCTTTTGTTTAATGCAAAGCGAGGAGGAGCCAAGTCATGTCTAGTTCACATGGAAAACCAGAGTCTACACACACGTATTAGAAATAAGACATTCCCATCCTGCATTCGACCTGTGACAGGATCGAGCGGCCCAAAGAGGAGGCCTGGTCTGAGCAAGAGGTTCACTTTTTTCCCCAGGCTGGTCGCACATCCTTATCCTGATTCTATGTTGGGAAAAGGCCAGTAATAACACTCAGCATTTGTTTAGCTCAGTGGTTCTCAACCAGGGACATTGTTGCACCCTCACCCCCAGGGGACTTTTGGCAATGTCTGGGACATTTTTGGTGGTCACAACTGGGGTGCTGCTAAATACCCTACTTTGCCCCCACAACAAAGACTTTTCTAGCCCAAAATGTCAGTAGTGCTGAGGTTGACAAATGGGGTGTCTTATATCTTTTTCTCAAGGGACAGTCAAATTTTATCCCCACAGATGCATGCTAACACACCGATTCTTTTTTTTTATCCTCACTCAAGGACATTGTTTGCATTTATCTTCAGGCAGAGCGGGAGGAAGAGAGGGGTGAAGAGAGAGAGAAACATCGACGTGAGAGAGACACATCGAGTGGTCGCCACCCACACAACTCCAACTGGGGCCGGGGACAAACCGCAACTGAGGTTCGTGTCACTTAGCGCGAACTGAACCCAGGACTCTCTGGTCTGCAGGCCGATGCTCTAACTGCTGAGCCAAACTGGCCAGGGCAACATACTGATTCTTGCTTCATTTCAGTGAGTAGGGATGTAAGAGGTGAATACGAGCCATTTAACTGCCCAGAGATTCAGTATTACAGTCAGGTCCTGGCTCCTAATACCACTTCTCTTTGTTCATTCCTTACGGGGTCAGAGAAGAAGCTGTCTCTGAGGGTGGAAGTAACCAATAAAAAAGCCGGCCGAGGAACGAGCATTCGTCCAGTGTCCGCTGTGCTGCAGGGTTAGCTGTGTTTGTGACCCGGGTCACACTACAGCCCTTCACTGGAGTTGGCGTGTGGCCGTTCAGGAAAGCCAGGAGTCTGCAGAAGATCACATGCACCTAGGTCTATGCTCAACTTGGCTCTTCCCTTTAAAATCCACTGCTCCTTGATTAGAGTATGTGTAAATAAAAATAGTTCAAAATCTTTCATAATGAGACACTAATGTCTAGACACTGCTGATTCTACTCATTCACTTAAGATAATTTTTTGAGTGACTGCTCTGTACTAAGCACTGTGCTGGGGGCTGGACAGAGGCGGACTTTCTGGACATGGTATCAGACCAGGGAGGCCAAGTGGGGCCAAGCGTGAGCGTGTGTGTGCACGCGTGTGTGTGCTTGGGTGTGTGTGTGTGTGCATGCGTGTGTGTGTGTGTGTCTGTGTGTGCTTGTGTGTGTGAAGACAGATCCCTCTTGTTTTCATGATCAGGGACTTTTTGTTTACTTCCTTCAATTGTTAATCTGTAACCTTTTGAAAAATTATTAAATTTATTCGGCTGACATTGGTTAAGACTATTATACATGTGCCATTCTATGATACATCATGTACATGTTGCGTTGTATATTCACCACCCAAAGTCAAATCTCCTTTTCTACCTCCTCCACCCCCCTTTCCTCTGGGAACCCCCATATTGTTGTCTGTGTTGCTTGTTTGTCTTGTTTGTTCACTTGTGGCTTTCAGGGTTACATCCCATATAAGATGGAAATTGTTTGGTTCTTGACTTTCTGTCTGACTTACTCGCTTAGCATGATATTCTCAAGATCCACCCACGTTGTTGCTAATTGCAGTAGTTCATTTTTTCTTATGGCTGATTCTTCACAGTGGCCACGACATGGGAACAAATGATGTGTCCCTGGATAGATGGTTTGGTAAAGAAGATGTGGAATGTGTATATCTGCAACTTTTTCCCCAGGCACTTTGGCCCAGGTCCGTGGGGATGGGCGAGGGGCACGTCTGTGATGTGACCAAGGTGAGAGAGATGCTGTCGCTGGGCAAAGCTCTGGGCATCTTCTCTCTGAGGCCAACTGCTTTCCCTTGGGGGGCAGGGTGAATGCAGTTAATCGCATGGGCTCTGCTGTCCCATAAGTCTAGGTTCAAATCTCCCTTCTACCACATACTACCATAAAGATTTGAGCAAATGGCTTCACCTGCTGTGCCTCAGCTTCTTCACAGAGATGCTCAGAGTGGGGCCATCACGGGAGGCCTGAATGACGTGATGGAAGGGGGAGCAGGATTCACTCCATTGCAGAGTAACACTGAGGGCATGGGGGGAGCTCCAACAGATGGGGTCCGGGCCAGTAGGAGTGGCAGTACCCTTAGCAGTGGCTGCCTTCTCCTGGCCAGCAGGGTGCGGGCTGATGAAGCCAGCTTTGGGCCATGAGAGGAGAAAGTAAAATATCTCTGGGCCAGTCAAGGACAGCAGAGGTGTTGGATGCAGGAGGCTTAGTCACCCTCCCGGGACTGCAGGGAGTATAGGAGAGACACTTTAAATCCTGTCTTTCAGCCTGGTGAGTGAGCCAGAAAAACAGTGGTGTCTATTTTTACCCCCCAAGGCAGTAAAACCACAGGAAACATGGACCACAAAAGTTATGGCTGAATAAAAGCCACCAGTAGCAATTTAGGAGAGACCCAATGTCATAAATCGACCCGAGTCTATTTCAGAAGCCTCAGAATAACAGTGGGAGAAAATATACCCAAGACTGATGGGCAACAGCTCAAGATCTCTGGTTCATCACTTATTTGGAGGGTCCCCAGATTTCTCTGAGCCTCAGTTTCCTCATCTGTAAATCAGAGAAAATACCAGTTCACACGGGAGCTGTGGATCTTTAATAGACTCACGTCAACAGAAGCACTGCAAACTGTCGAGCCCTGCACAGGTCTGAGAGGTTGCTATGTTATTTTCAACTCATCAGTGATACTGTGGATTTTAGTCAGGGGGAAAAAAAATTCTAGTTTATGTTCTATGTGGTAGAATCTTTGAACCTCCTGTTCTCACTCATCAAACACCTTAAAATATGGAGGCACCTAGAATGGCAGGAACAGAAACATCTATCATGAAATTCAAAGCATCCTGCTACTGCAGCTCACCGGAAAGGGGAGAGCAGGCCTTTTATTAAGCTTGTTTAATTCAAGAGGGAGAAGGAGAGTTGCAAATGAGAAATGCAAATCTAAAAAGATATCCCACAACGTGCCTGGCTTTCATAATGGCTCAAATAAGAAAATCCAGTCTCTCTCTCCTCTCCTCCTCGCGTGCACGCCCATCCACGCTCACAATATTTTAGGGTCACATTTTTAGGGTTCCAGGTTTCAAATAAATGTTAGTGTCAAAGAATCATCTCAGACCTACTGTCCTATCTTACCCTAACCTAACCTATCACACCTCTCTGTTTATTTCCTTCATCACATTCATCACTATTTGAAACGATCTTATTGTTTGATTTATGTGTATGGTTAGTGGCGTGTTTTTCCCAGGTGATAACCTCCTTGAGGGCAGATCTTAATCACCTCAGTATCTCCAATGCCTAGCTCAGTGTCTGGCTCATAACAGAAACTCAATAAATATTTCTTGGATGAATGAATGAATGAATGCCCCAATCCCAGAGTCAGTGGTCATGGGGACACTGTTTGGGAGAAGTGGCCGCTGAGGCGGAGATGGAGGCAGTGGGAAGTGGCAGAGTAGCCTGGACAGGAGGGGCAACTCGGCAGGGGGCCCTTTATGACGGGGGCGGAGGCTCCTGCCCAGGACCCCCAGCGGCACCACCGCAAGCCTCCAGGACCAGCGTGCCCAGCGGCCATCGCGCTGCAAGCTCTAACAAGCGGAACAGTGTTGCTGGAGGTGAGGTGCGGGGTTGCCAGGGGAAGGGAAGAGTCGGAGGGATGCTGGAGGCTGCTCAATGGCCAGTTTAGGAGGAAATGACCAAGACACTTAGGCGGTCCTTTTCTAGACCGGTGCCCTGGGAAACAGCTCTCATTCAGAGAATGGAAAACAAAAATCTTAAAACACAGATAAAATCTTTAGCTGCAAATCTCCTTAAAACAGCGAACATTTGTCACATGTGTGTGTGTTTATGAAGCAGGCTTGGGATCATCACTTTATCCACATCATCTCATGTGGCCCTTGCAACAGGTGCTTCTGTAGCCCCATTTCACGGATGGAAAAACTGAGGTTCAGAACATGGAACTGACTTAGGCTAATACGTGGTGGACCTGGGATTGGAAACCAGTCAGTCTAACACCAGACTTGTTGTTTTTAAACCATCTTTGACCATTGCATATGCATTGTCTAACTTTGATGAAAACATTTGAGAACCATACAAAAATGTTGGAGCTCTCAGGGTTCTGTCTTGAGTCCATTTTAATATTCTCACCCTAGACAGTTTCCAGGGATTGGTCTCGTCATTTCCTTTGCAACAATCTCACGTCAGTGGTTCTGACCTTCAGATCTCTGTGTCCAGCCACCTGCTGGCATCTCAGCTGGCTGTCCTGCAGAAGACACCTCTCTACATGTCCATCACGGAACTCACCATCACCAAGCCTTCTTTCCCTGTCCTAGTTAAGTGACACACTCATCCAGCTCGCTGTCCCAGAGAGAATCTGGCAATTATTCCTAACGCCTCCCTCCCTCCCCTCATCTTCCCCTCGGGCTCGCTCCAATGTGTTCAGGCCACCCCGGATGACACAGCCTCAGTTCATTATTATTGACGACCACAGCTCCTTTTAACTGGTCTTCTTATCTCTAGTATTGCCTGTCATAAATCCACCTTATTTAATGTTACAGGAGTAAGTTAAGATTAATACTAAAATGAAAACCTAGTCCTATTAGTCTTCTGTCATCTCCTCCTACTCTGAATTCCTGTAACCCATCAGGCCTTGGCAGTATTTCCCTATTTTACAGGTTTTAAAAAATGCCACCTGTGCCCTGGCCGGTTTGGCTCAGCAGTTAGAGTGTTGGCCCACAGACCAGAGAGTCCTGGGTTCGGTTCCCGCTAAGGGCACCTCAGTTGTGGTTCGTCCCCGGTCCCAGTTGGGGTTGCGCGGGTGGCAACTAGTTGATGTGTCTCTCTCACATCAATGTTTCTCTCTCTCTCTTCCTCCTTCTCTCCCTCTTGCTCTGTCTGAAGATAAATGCAAAAGTGTCCTCGGGTGAGGATTAAAAAAAAGAGAAAAAATGCCACTGGTGTGTATCTTACCTCTTCTCTGCTTCCTTTCCTCCCTCACATCTTTCCTTCCTCCCATGAATTTTCTTAAGCTTCTTCTTTATGCCAGACACCAAAACAAACATTATTATTAGAAGGTGAACAATCTAAAAACAAAAACACAAAAACATTGATTTATCCCAACACTGTTGATAGGCGGGCAGACTTATCTCCATCTTCAAAGTGGAGATGTGGTCGAAAATAGGTCAAGTGCGGGCCCAAATCCACAGAACCGGGGAGCGCCACAACTTGTCCCGGGTCCTCGGCTGTCAGGTCCCATCATTGTCTTACTTGGTAGCACTGTTCTTCGAAGGCTGGTATCTCGCAGCTGTCTGTACCAGTCCAACCCACCGTAAGACAGTGTCAATACGTAGAGATCTTCGATTCAATGCAATCAGGGTGAGTAGTGTTCAGTCAAAAGCTGGTGGAGGCGGGTGACGTAGACAGGTATCGGCTGGTTGCAAACATTCAACGCGCCCTAGGAATCAGTGGAGATACTTTCCACTGTGCTGGTGACTGGCCACGCGGAAGGCAGTGGCCAGAGTTTCTCCTGTAGCTGCTGGTGACTGTCTGACTCGCCAGACTGTGAGCTCCACAAAAGCAAACACTGCACCTCATTTCTCTCCGTGTCTTGACTTCCCAATGCAGACGTGGTTGTTCAATAGCTTTATCTATCATATGGATCGAGACTTCGGGATTTAGAGATGGGAGGGAACTGAGCGAGCATCGTTCCGGCCCCCAGTCTCCCAAACCCCGGTTGTCTGTGACATCGGCCTGCACAATAGATTCTTGAAACCGTTTGCCTGTGTTTTGCGACATTTGAGTCTTGCCTGTATTCTCATTTCTTATTTATTTACTTTTTATTATTTGTTTACTAGTGTTCACTTGTCTAATTTTACAGGTAAACCACTGAAGCTTAATGTGACAGGAGACACGCTCCAGCTCGGGGATGGGTACCAGAGCGGAGTCTGAATGTGAGCACTCGGGCCCCGGATTCCGGGTGCACAGCCAGCCCGGAGCCTGCGTGTCTCAGGCTCTCTGTGCTGTTTGCGCGAAGGAGTCGTGCTGTAAGGAGGCGGACGGTGGGGAGGTGACCGGGCACCTGCAGCCATCCGTGAGGGGAATGCAAGAAGCCTCGTGGGGAAACGGCCTTTGCTCTCCCTGGAGAGGAGGACGAGCTCAGGAGAGGGAGAAATTAGAGGACTCTCCTGTGAGCTGAGCTGGGCAGGATGGGGGCGCCCAGGACAGGAAGGGAAGCAGGCAGATTGCTCTCTGAACTGAGCTGAGAATGCGCATTCGCCGTACATTGCAAGCCTACATTTTGGAAGGAAAACATGTAATGCCCTCTTGAAACCGTTCTCCCGTCCTTTCCAAAATGAAGGTCAGCAGGGGAGAGCCGGGGCCTCGGAGATGCAAATGAAGGAAGACCCAGGGGACTGCAGAAGCAATTTAAAGATTTGCCCGGATTTGTTTTGGCCCCAGTGGCTCTGCCTTCTGCTTGCAATTCCTCCTCAGCCGTCTGGATGGGGAGATAAATACATTTTTAAAAAGTCCAACATCCAGGCACTTTTGAAACTAGGGAAAGCGGAACCTGGGAGGCTTAAAATATTAATCATGTATCCAGGCTGGCCAGAGAAAAGAGGATGGTGTTGTGCAGGTGTAATGCAGAGAGAAAATCCCCCCAGGAACCAGTGATAGGGCGGTGGATTTCACTCGTGTGTGCACCAGACACCACGGAGAGCGCGCTCCATTCTTAATGCAGACCTAGATGCAAAGGCCCCTCCTTAAAGGGACAGCTGCAGGCCAGAAGCCTTCCTGTAGGAAACGCCGAGACCTCATTAAACTATCATTAAACAGCCAACAGGTTCTCCACGGCAGCTGGCTGAGTCCAGAAATACAGATGAAGGGCTTTGGAATGTTGGATTAGAAACCAAAGCTCAGATGTTCAGAGGAAGGTGTTTATAGCAGGATCCCTGAATCCCCAGCCAGGAGCCTGGGCGAGGACTTAGCCACTGTTCATCCCCAGGGCTTCCTCTCAAGCCAGATGACCCCCTGTGCTCACCTGGGTTTCTTATCATAGGCTCCAGAGACTCGGTTTTTTCCTGACCTTCTTCAACATGGCCACCGCCACGCTCCGGTTGCATTCAAAATCAAAGTCTGTTTAGCTCCCTGTTTTGGTGCTGCCAAGTATAAGCTCATGGGAGCTTTTTTGAATTAAGGAATTTAATCCCACTTTCTACAAGAAAGGGGGTGGAAAGAACGAGACTCCCAACAGTCGGGAAGCAAGTAGGTTTCCAGAATGTTAGGGTTCTTAGAGCTTGGTTCTTGATCTTTAGATCCCGTCTTCCTTCTGAGTTGTCCCCAAGGACTCCATGTTCTGTTTTTAGTTCTGAAGCTGGGCCTAATATCCTGCTTCATCACTCCTGAGATGTACCCCTTGTTCTTTAAGCAGAATAGGCAGCTTGACCTTGCTCACTACCTATTTCAAACCTATACACCTCTATTTGCTTTGGGTGTTTGTGTCTGGAACCCGGATTTGTCTGTTGGAGAAGCTCTCCATTCTCTCGCATTGCTCCCCCCTGCGGAGGACCTGTAGGCATCTGTCACGGTGCTTACCTCCACCTCAGAGACGTTCTAGTCCTCAGGACTGGGATTGAACAGTTGGGGCCTAACATGACATTTGGCGTACAGTAGGTGCTACTTTGAAAAGAGCAAGTGGACTATGTCTTTGTATATCGTTCCGGTCTTCTTCTGACTGCAACATGACTTTATGTGGTAGAAGCAACATGAGCCCTGGGACTCAGTGTGAGTTTCCCATCTGTCATCTGGCAGAGTGGCAGTGATGATTCCCTGAGCTGTCCGAGCTCCAGTTTGTTTGCTCACTTATGAAGCGGGGTCAATAACTTCTACTTTATAGTTTGTTTTATTTTTAACTAGACATCCCCTTTCTCCAATAAAAACATTTCCAGAACAAATAGAGAGTTAATTTGGTTGGGGCTGGGGGAGGAGGGGTGCTTCTGGAAACTGTATCTATTTGTGTAAGTTCTAAGACCAGGTGTGGTCTTTATTTACTTCTTTAAAAATTTTTTTCTTTATTGATTTTAGAGAGAGAAGAAGGGAAAGGGAGAGATAGAAACATCGATGAGAGAGGGCATTGATTAGCCGCCTCCTGCATGTCCCCCACTGGGAATTTGGCCCACAACCTGGGCATGTGTCCCGACTGGGAATCAAACCAGAGATCTCTTGGTGCATAGGTCAACACTCAATCACTGAGCTACACCAGACAGGCCAGGTGTGGTCTTTAGTTGATGAGGAGAAGACTATAGGGTGGTAGTGTTATTCCCAGAGACTGGACAGCAGCTGGGAGGATGACTGTTCATCACCTAAGTGTTGAACTTGCACTGTGCAAGATCAGAGTCCTGATCTGTTTGAATGCTGAGTAGGGGAAGAGAAGGGTACATGAGATGCCAATTCATTTGTAACGAGTGTAAAGGTCTTTGTTTTCTCAGAGTGTTTGCATCACCATCTATTTTTGATCTTCAGATTATTAGAATTGACTTAAGATTTACCCAATAGATGATTTCATTTGGTTAGCTCCTTACTCAGACTCCCAGGGTCCTTTAGAGAAGGGTGATTATATTCCTCCTGCACCAAATTGACCACAGGTGCTTTGGACTTTGGCTCCCAAGATGGGCCCTCAGGGCCATTCTTCTCCACTCCCCACTTCCTCAGAGGCTAGAATGAGAACTACCCTTACTCTTCTCTAAATCTCAAGGTATCCACCAGAAGTCCAACCATATTTTTCTCCTACCTCTGTCTTCCCCCCACCTCCCTTAATTTAGACTAGCAAAACACACATTCCATATTCTTCACATTTCTCCAGGTGGTACAAATAGAACCAGGTGAATATTAGAAAGGGCCCAGAGCTGGTAAGCAAAAGTACCTCATCCTTTCCTTCTATTCTTCCCTGATGCAAAGACTCACATACCTGCCCTTCCCATCCTCGTGAGTGTTCAAAGAGGCATTTTGCTACAGCACTAAAGATATAGACAGACAAATAAAGAAGCACAAGGTAGCCAGGCTGATGTGGCTCAGTGGTTGAGTGTTGACCCGTGCACCAAGAGGTTGCTGGTTTGATTCCCAGTCAGGGCACATACCCAGGTTGTGGGCCAGATCCCCAGTGGGGGGTGGGCAGGAGGTGGCCAATCCATGTTCTTTCTCATTCATCAATGTCTCTATCTCTCTCCTTCTCCCTTCCTCTGTCTCTAAAATCAATAAAGAAAAATTATTTTAAAAAAAGAAGCACAAGTTAAATACTTAATGTCATTTGTATTATATATTGATTGATAGTGAGGAGTATAATGGATATAGGAAGACAGAAAGTTCAGGTCCACATTTCTAACTCTCGCTTTCTCTTGTAGACCTACGTGAAAAGCCAGGTCATAGTCAGAACCTTGCTTTGTGACAATGCCCTTGGAACAAAAGACATTTACTGGATTTGAGAGTGTAGTAACATCATAGCCTGATATCTCCATTTTCTATTTGTAATGTTTCTGCCAAATTGGAATGGAACAGTTATTGCTTTATTTTTCTCAAGGATTCATGATTTGGTAAAACTCAGTTGGTAAGATCAAGGTCTCAGAAAAAGAGGGGTTGGAAAAAAATAAAACTTTTGCTAAATACATGCAAATAACAGAGTGAATAAATATTCTGAAAAGATACTCAGTTGCTTCAGCAAGCCAGATTCATGACAATAAAACCCTGCTCCAATAAATAAGATTCTTCTGGATGGTTTTCTCCTTGCTCAGGATATATTACTGCAGCATTGCCATTCATGAGACTAGATATTTCACCAGTTTTATGTTGTGCAGAGTGTATCTCTCTTTCAACTTTTTAAAGCAGCTCTTCCTGGCATGACATTTGTTGTGTTTTGCACTTGATTTTTTTTTGAATTATTTTTATAGGTCTCAGAACACTGTCTGACCATTTTACAAGTTATACATATGTTGTTGGGCCCTGATTCTCTATTGAATGGACTTTAGACAGGGTGGTGAGAAAAGACTTCCCTGTGGAGTTAAATTTAAGCAACCAAATGAGGGAGGGAGCCACACAAGATTTGGGAAAAGAGAATCTCAGGCCAAGAGAACAGCCATCGAATGAGTATCAAGAAGGCCAGGGTGAGAGTGGATTGACTGAGGTGGGGGATGAGATGTGCTGGGACTAAATCATGTCGAGTCATGTGAGGAGTCATCAGGATTTGTGACAGATTTCAGTTCATTGGATAGGCTGCATGACCTTGGCCATGGCTTGAATCACACTTCACCTATTATCTCTGTGGTTCTCTTTTTCTGTGTTTTCGTTCTGATCCATTTCCTTCTGACCAAAATCAATTTTCTGCAGTTACTTCAATATCTTCATTGAGGTTAGCCCTCATCCTGCTGGCCTGGGACCCACTCTGTCTTTGGACAATGACTTTGCATATCTCAACTTAACTGCACTGACTTTCTGGTTTAACTCTTGGAAGGTCAGTCTCTTTGCCACACTTCCTAGTTCTTAGGGAGCATGCTACCTTTCCACCCGTGTACCAAGAACACAATCATGCACACAGGTGCGTTAGGGAAGCAGGCCAACAACAACAGCAGCAAAATATTTAAAAAGAATGCTGCTTTGAGTCCTGGTGTGTTGGGAGCTCTAAAAACAGAAGCCAGACTGAAAACACTCAGCATTCTCAGAGAGGGAGAGTTAGAAATAAACACTGACGTCATCCCTTTCCTCTCCTGCACTGATGCGGTCTAGACAGATGATGGCCCAGCATTCTGGATGTGTCTGGCTTCCTCATTAATTCTTCTCTCATTGCTGCTTGTATTATCTACAATGACAAGTGCGCACTATCCCTAGGCAGCTTCTAAAGTCATCTGTCATTAGGACAATAAAGACTCACAACTTTCTGCAGAGCAAACAAATTAAGCTGCTCCTTGGTGTCTAAACCTCTTGATCAAAGTATCATTGTCATTGATTACTACTGTCCTTTGCAAACCTACTGCGTGCCAAGGATATTTAGTTGTTATACACACAAAATTTTGTTTAATCTTTATAACACTTGCATGCTAAGACTCATTGGTCTGATATGCAGAAGAGGAAATGAGATGCAGGGTGATGAAGTACTTGCCTTGATCAAAGTCAAGAGTAGCCAACTCATAGACCCACAGACTTTCTAAGTCAGCCCTGCACACCCATACATCCACGGTACTTTGTGTTTCCCTGCTACTATATACTATTCTTGACTTTTCCCCGTAACGTTCCTCTTCACTGAGGTCCATACATGCTCACCTTAGCTTTCTGTCCTTAGAGAATGTCTTCAGAATCTTGAGGGGACCCACTTTTCCCTCTGTTGTGTCACTCTAATTCCTAGAGTCACAGGCTGCTGGGGACCTTGGAGAGTATTTTCTCTGGAGGTTTCCAATCTTGAGTCCCCACATGGCAGACCACAAGCCAGTTTCAGTACTTGGAAATTTCTAGTTAAATCACAGTACTGTTGCTTGGTATATACTACCGAAATTTGTCTAATAGATAAAAAAATTTCACAAGATTGGGTCCTTCTTGGTGTAAGTGGGAGGAAATAGTTTATAAAAAGAGATTGTTGATGAAAACTTTCAGAAAAATCACCAATTTGTCTTGTGCTCTTTTCTATAGACCACTTGATGGATGTCCACTGGGAGGAAGAGTGAACACAAACTAAGCTACACTGGTGTGGAAGAGGCTTTAAAGCTTACATGGTCCAACTCGGGTACATTTCTAGCAAGTGGTAGACCAACCATTGATGGAGAATTTACTGCTACCCTAGGCATTCTCTCTCAACTTAATAGCAGTGACTGTTCAAAGTCTCCCCTTTTCTGTAATTTATGCCCTCGGAGCAAGTCCTCTGGAGCACCGCACAATGGTTCTATCACGCTTGCAGGGATGTCCTTCCCCCATAGGGATATGACCATTGCGGACACACTGCCAGGCATGCTGGCATCAGGCCAAGCGACCATGGCCTCTCTCAGCTCCCATGCAGACCATTATGGAAAGTCAATTGTTACTTAACGAGGCCTATACAGCATTTTGTCGTTTGAATCTCTGTTCCCTGCTTTAGCCACATGCCTTAAAATGGCAGATATACTTAACTATCTCATCTTTTGCTTATGCTTAGTACTCCTTCTTTCTAGAATATTCTCCTTCCTACTCTCTTCCTTAGAGTCACCTCCTCTGGAAAGCACTCCCTGTCCTAAAAGGACTGGGTAAGCCCTCTAAGATCTGCTTCCCATGCACCTTAAGGGTTTCCTTGACTTTAACATTTGGTTGCAATTAATGTTTCCATGTTTTCTCCATCTTTTAATCAGGACGTTTGGATTCTAGTAGAATGCCCCTAGTGGTATTCTACTCTCCAAGCTCCAAGCCCAGCAACTTGGGTGCTCAGTCAAATGAGTGAGTGAATTTCACGATTAACCAAACCTCAACCCCTTTCTCCCTTCCCCCATGTTCTCCTATAAAGGTTTGCATGGTATCGTATGGGCCCTTCCGGTGTCTTGTCCAAGCCCACTCACCAACTCAACTTCCATTCTCTCCTCATCATGGCAATAGGAAAATGGGGAATTGAGAAGAAGGGGAATGCGATGAGGGAGCAAGTGAGAGGAAAGAGACCAGGGGAGACAGAACACGTCAGAATCTAAAACTCCATTTTACAGACGAGGAAACCGAGTCTCTGAGAGAAACACAACTTCCCTAAGTTCCTGTTTCTTGGCCTCTGGCCCCGGACCTTTTCTCTCTATTATAATGTTTGTAGCAAGTATGTCTTTCGAAAGATGACAGCCTCTTCAAGAGGACGAAGGGGGTCATTGGTTGAAATAAAATAAAATGAAAATCCCGATTTGAAAACCCAGCCTCGCGCTTGGAACAGAGACTCACGCTAACTTTGCGGGCGGTGTCTTCCCTCTGATACGTCTCATCCGATCTGCTGTCTTGTCCCCGAGCTTGCATGAGGGTAACGATGAATTCTGTGACTGCCTCCCAACTTCTTGAGGCCCAACATAATCACTGTTCTGTTCTCCATGGGAGATGAAGATATATATTAGGATTTTAACAATCTTTGAACATCCACTTTAAGAACAGGAGGCACCCATGGCAGGTGGGGCTTGCCAATGACATTTCTAATCAGATGTTCATCCAGAAAGCAATTAACTTGAGGCAAGTGTCTTCTCTGTAAGGCCCCAGAGGCTTCTAAAGAGGCTTCCTCACTCTCGGGTCTCTCTGAACAGGCTTTGCGTTGCCTCCCCCACGTTCCAGAGCCCAGAGGGAATATGAGAGGCAGGTTCTGAGGATTAGGATGCGATCACACTTCGGTGACTCAGAGCTGTGCGGCCGGAAGCCTTTCTCCTGCCTGTCCTCCCATCACTCCAAGCCCAGCACCCTCGGAATTGTTTCTCTCCTGCTTTAAATATGTTTTTAATTGATTTTTTTAGAGGGAGAGGAAGGGGAAGAGAGAGAAAGAGAGAGAAAGAGAGAGAGAGAAAAACGTTGATGTGAGAAAGAAACATTGATTGGCTGCCTCCTGCATGCCCACTACTGGGATCGAGCCCACAGCCCGGCATGTGCCCTGACCAGGGATTGTACCAGTGATCTTTTGGTGCATGGGATGGCACTCAACCAATGGAGCCACACCAGCCAGGGCAATGTTTTGTAATGTTTTATAAATTGCTTGGAGCCCTGTCAGGCTCTTCAGTTTTATCTGACCCACTTCCTTGCTTCCTCATCATTCCTATTAGGAAATTCAAAGAGGAAAAGCAAATCTGTGTTCAGAAGTCAGATAGTCATGAGTTCAAACTCTGGGTCTGCCACCCCCAGCTGTGTACTTACGGGTGGGTGAGCTGCAGACTCTTCCTGAATCTCAGTTTCTCACCTGTGACTGCATTATTACCAGATTGTTGAGATGATTCACTGAAAATGTCCCAAGAAAAGTATTCAGGTTTGTGGCATTCCTAGAAGTTCCTTAGCTGAGTATTCATATTCTACTTTATCTCCAGCCTGGTTTTTTTTTTGGGGGGGGGGCTGGAAAATTAGCTTCCTGGGATTGTCGTAACAATGTCCTACAAAATGGGTATTTTTAAACAACAGACATTGATTATCTCGTGGTTCTGGAGATCAGAAGTCCTAAATCAAGGTGTTATAGGGTCTTGTTCCTCTTTGAAACTTGCAGGGGAATCCTTTCTGGCCTCATCCTAGCTTCTGGTGGTTTGCATCTACATAACTACAGTCTTTGTTTTTATCATCACGTGACATTCTCTCTGTCTTCACATGACAATCTTCCTATAAGGGCCTTAATCATATTGAATTAGGGGGTCCATGCTATGCCAATCTGACTTTATCCTAACTAATTACATCTGCAACAACCTTATTGCTGAATAAGGTTACATTCTGAGATACTATAATACAGACTTCTGTTTTGATTAGATTAGATTAGATTCATGTGAGAAATCTAATCTTAGATTGCAGTCTTAGAGCTAAAAGAAGATATGTTATTTCTTTCACATTTTTTCCTCTTTATTCCCCATTTCCCAGTCTTTTCTCTCTATTCTAAGTCTCTGAGCCATCATCTCACCATCTCTAATCCATTGTCCACCCAGGAGCTGGGTTCTCTTTCTATCACCCTCTCCTTTCTCGTACAGTCATGGGACCATATTAGTCATCTTGGTCTTTAATAGGATGAAGGTCAAGTTCCTCAATTTAGCACAAACTGTCTTTCATCACCTGACTCCCACCTGCCTTGGGCTGGCTAACTATCTCAGTTCGTTCTAAGTGGTTCCAGGTTTAGCCCTGAGATTTTTGCATCCTGAGAACCCCTCAGTCCTGGACAATTCGGGGAAGTTGATCCTTCTACTATCTCCTTATGGGTTTAGGTACTCTCTAGCTATTACGGATTTAGTTATGTCTTGGTAATTGTGTATTTCTCTGGCATTAGCTGTTTACCCACCAGGCTCTACTGCTCAATGATACGTTTCTGAAGGATTTTAGATCCAGATGAATCTAGATTTGAATTTCAACTCTGTTGACCTTAGTCACTGCATATCTTATTAAGCATCAATTTTCTCAAAAGCAAAAGGGGCACATGAGATCTCTTTCATTTGCTGTGAGAGTAAATGAGATATTATGAGTGAAGACCTGGCAGAGCGTCTGATATATGCTAGATGTTGTAGGTGGTTTTTCATTGGTGGGTATGTTTGTGTAGTCCACAGTTCCTGTGTTTTATAAATGGTTTTGAGGAAAAGCTCACGGCTACAAAGCCCGAATCTCTGACACATGCTCTTTCTGTCCTGTCATTTTCTCTCTCTGACTTAAAAACAAATCCATTCTTTCAGAGGTAAGCCTGACTAAGAACTTGGCTCAAAACCTTGTTTTTCTCAAGTAATGTGGAATATGACAGATGTATTTCCTACGGACCTTTTACTATTGGAATTTTCCATGTGTCAATATATTTCTACCCTCCAGTGATTTTGAGTGTGCTGGATTCAGCAACTGGTCCTCGAAGGGAAAACAAAATACTTGAAGAGACCTTGAACCTTTTCTTGTGCTTCAGTTCTTATGAATTTTAAAGATGAACTCATTTTAAGATGGTGTGATATCATCAGCTGAATGGAGGGTCCTTTAAAACCTTTTCCTCCATATCAGCCCCCCCCCCAAGGATTAGTCATGTTTTATTCAACCTGATGGCATTGAGTTATGTGTATGAGGAAGCTGAGAATGAGTGAGGGTGTCCCTCACCCCAGAGGGGAACAGGGAAAATCCTAATTATGGTCAAAAGGGTATCACTGGTTCTTGGTTTTCTCTAAGATCCTCACTGTGGAGGCCACTGGTTCTTTTTATCTAGTGGGTATTTGATGTCATGATGAGATGAATAATTCAGAGAGTCTGGGCAGTACTTTTCCACTGAGGGCTATGTACAGAGCAGAGCAGAAGGTGCTGGCGAAAGCCAGAGGGTTCCTGACAAGGTCGATGCTTTACGCTTCAGCAAGTGTTTTGAATCTCCAGTAACCCCTTCCTTGCTGTGACTGACACAAAGAAGCAAGGATGCTAAAGGATTTTTAGCTTTGTTGACTGGGATTAAAATGAGTTCAGTCAACTAGACCTCCAAGAGATGGCATGTCAACAACAACGACACTGTCAGGATGTAAATAAAAATCTAATTATCAGTTCCAAACAGTAATTCAAAAGATGTTGTAAAGTTATGCATGATGAATGCTATAGGCAATGAGAGAATTAGTAGTAGCAGTGGGAAGAGGAGGCATGATCTGTTATTATTACTACTGTTAGTGCTTATTTTGATTACTCTTATGGGTCATTTTTAAGTTCCAGATACTCTATATTGCATCCATGTTCTAATTCTGTGAGATAGAAAACCTTGTCCTCATCTTGTAAATAAAGAAACCAAGACTCAGAAAATCAACCAAGCTTTTCTGAGGCGTCAAGATGGTCAGAAGTAGAGGTGGTGTTTGACCCTGGGGTGGTGGTCTCTAGACACTGCTTTTTACATATGGTATAACACCTTCCATACTGAGTAATGACTAATGATCATGGAGAGGACTCCTAGCATTTTGCAGGGACTTAAGTTTGCAAGACCATTTACATCTTCTTTTCTACTGTCTTCTCATAGCATCCCTGTGCACGTCTTCATGTCACCTAGCTCTGGCCATTCGCCTTCTTAAAAAATCGGTAGACTGTCAAAGTATCACCTATCTTTTTCATACTTTAGCTAAACCATTACTTAGTAATACTTTAGCTAAGTATTTCATGCAATTAGTAAAAAATGGCTCTTGAAACTCTGCAGAAGGTTGGTTTCAGATTCACCCCAGGGAGAAGAGGAGAGCACAATGAACATGAAGAAAGAGAAAGATGGGTTTTGGGGAATCTTTGTCTGGGCTGGTCTGGAGTTCCTTGATCAATCACTTAATTTCTTCTTTCTTTCTTTCTTTCTTTCTTTCTTTCTTTCTTTCTTTCTTTCTTTCTTTCTTTCTTTCTTTCTTTCTTTCTTTCTTTCTTCTTTCTCTCTTTCTCTCTTTCTCTCTTTCTCTCTTTCTCTCTTTCTCTCTTTCTCTCTTTCTTTCTCTCTCTCTTTCTTCTTTCTTCTCTCTCTCCTTTTTTTCTTTCTTTTCTATTTTCTTGTTATTTTCCCCATTTCTTATTCTCTGTCTTTTTATTTTTATTCACACTCTTTTGTTCTTTCTCCAAGCAAAAGATGAGTGAGGGATATTTGGTTCTACTGGACTCTAAACATTAATTTGACCTCCTTTGGCCTTGAGTTTGTTCTGGGCTATTTCTTATGCTAACACAAGTATCCCCTCATTTAATCTCCTGAAACCTTTTGTAAGGAGATATTATGATGTCCCTATTACAAGAGGGATGGGGAAGGGGAGAGAAATGAGTTTAGAGCATGATGGGACTTACTCATGGCAGGGTGGCTCCTAAGCATTTCTCTCATCTTCCCCATGAGGTTGCAAGCATCAGCTGAAAGACAGCACAACTCAGATATGAGCACATCCAATGAGGAAAGAGAAGGCTTTTGGGAGCACTTGTTCTGCTACTTGCCAACTGAGTGTTCCAGACAAGTTATCCAAACTCTAAGTCCTAGACACTCTGATGGGAGTGCTGGAGTGTGAAGATTGGACGCTCAGTGGAAGGCAACTAGAATAGAAGCTCTTTACTTGAAATGTTTCCTCTGCCCTTGTTAAGTTTGCTTCCTCAGAGCATTCCTCCTGAGAGATCCTTGGGAGCTGTGAGATGTAGCTTCCTGTCCCCACATGTAGAGATGACTGAGTCCTAGTGGGTTTGTGCCACCAGCCAGGTGGCCTCTTCATGTTAGGAAGATATGCCACTAGAACACCTAATTCTCTTTTTATGAAAGCTCAAGTTTCCCACTGCTGTTTCTGAATGATCACAACCTCATACAGGAGGTTGGAGGACCCATAACAAAGTTGGATGGGAGCTGGAGTATGGTACAATCACAATAGTGATCTTCAATTTTGCCTATAACTTATGAGGTCTGGGGGTCAAGGGCACACCTCTGCCACAGGATGATCATTCACTACTTTGTGGGACTTTCAGATACATCACATGTACTCTATGTTATCAGATGCAGTTGGGGGTCAATTCTTGGTTGTGCTACTTACTCATCGGTGTTCTTGGACAGCTTACTTAACCATTCTATACCTCAGTTTCTTCTTCCAAACTGAAGATAATAGTTCTTGAACCATCATCTTGGGTGTGGTTGTGATGATTAAAAGAGAAGATCCTTGTGGAGCAGTTAGCTCTGTGCCCGACACTGACTGAGCATTCAATAAATACATTTAGTTCCTACGTTACAGTGGTTGAGAATAAATAGCAATATAATTTTCCACTGCTTGGTGTTTTTTTTCTGTCATTGATTAAGGTGGCATAACACATGGGTAAGATGCCCTGGAAATTTTTTTTTAGAGTAAAATTGGCAAATTCGCTGGCCTGAATCAAGCTTCTATATTAAGGGACTCAACTGGCAGGAATAAGAGTTTGTTTTATATACTATCTTCACTAAAAATATAAAGTTACCATTGAGTTTTCAACCTAATAAATACTGAGTCATAGACAACCTCTTCTTCTGTTATTTTTAAAACTGATTTGTCATGTGCTGTAGAGTTTGGAAGAGTGCAGAGAAGGAACAGAAGAAGGTACGATGTTTGAGAGGTATTTTACAGTGTACTCAAAATGAGTAATACTCATTTTAAAACTCACCAGCTTCTTGTGTGGCAGTTGCGTTCCCCTGGTGAGAGTACAATTTCTATAAAGATACCAAAAACTGTGTTTGACCTCTGTCTGCGCTTTGTACATGCACACAAACACCATGGAAAATGTCCCTTCAGACTATCCATACTGTGCCACCAGCATCCTTTCCCAGTTCATGCCTCTGAACCTTTGTGCGCATTGTCTCCTTTGCCTGGAACCCAGTTCCCACACTTGTCTGGCTGCATAACTCATTGCTCCAGTCTAAGCTTAAATGTCGCCACCTCTGGAAGGGAGTTGCTTGGCCATGGAGAGCTTGTTACAGTTGACTTCTTCATCCTTTTGGGATTCCTTGGACAGAAAGTAACTGGTCATTGGGACGGCATCAGCTAGGCAGCAGTAGATGCTCAGATAATTTGGACACAGCCGGCATGAACAACACCATCATCAGTCCTCACAGATCAAAGGTCTCTGGACATTTTTAAGCTATTCATTTGCCCAAATCATCTTGATCCTATTCCTAAAGATACTAGAACATTGATGTTTTGGATGTCTTGTTACCTGAAGGGGACTTGTATGGCTTTTGAAGCAGAGGATTTGGATCTTGGTTTATGCTATGTATTAGCTGTGTGAAAATGGAATCTCAATTTTATCATTTTTTTTAGAACGAGTCTAATGATAGCTACTTTGACACATGATTAACTATGATAATCTAGGTCAAGTATAAAGCATGCCCTTGGGATCCAGAAAACATTCAAGAACAGTAGTTATCACAAGGTTGTCTGTCCTTATATGACATCATGAGGCTCCTTTCTAAGAAACCTCAGGTCACCCCCATTACACACACATAAAACCTCTTTCTACAAAATGATCCTAAATGTAGCTCTTTGTAGAAATAACCCATCTGCACATGCCACTCCATCTTTCTGGGGTTCAGAGTGACGAGAATTGCCAGTCACGAGAATCACATTCCTGGCAAATGTTATTCTTGGTAAAGATTGCTGCTAGTGAAATCCAAGTATAACAAAAAATATGGGTTTAAGGAATAAGCAATAAAAGTGGTATTGCATGTATTTTCAAAGCAAATCAGTATTATAGAGAGCATCTAACTTCAAAACACACTTGGTTTGCCAGGATTAAATTCTTGCTATTTCCTCTGCAGGCATTGCTGTGATCACAATCAAATGGATGAGACTTAGACAAGTGACATGTAATGTCCATTACTAGTTTTACTTCCTTCTTGGCATCTATAAATAGCAATTTGGGTGAACAATTTGAATGACTGCTTACTGTTGTTTTTATTATGAGCTGTCCAAGAAATCAACATTAGTGTTTGCTGTTGTTTTGTTAGTATCATGACCAAAGGCAGCCATACTTCTAGAAGACACATGCAAGGTACAAGAGCAGAATGGAATTCAAAGTAGCATGCACTTTAAAAAAATTTATATTTTGAACTAATTTTAGACTTAAAGTTGCAAAAACAGTATGAAATTTATATGCCTTACCTGCTCCCCCCTAAAACTAACAGTATTAACATCTTGCATAACTATAGTGCAATGATCAAAACCAGTGAGTTAGCACTGATACAATATTATTAACTAAATGACAAACTTTAAAAAATCTGCCAACTTTTCCAATTAACATTTTTTCTTTTAAAATCTAATTCAAGATCCTGCATCTCATTTTAGTTGTGATATCTCTTCAGTGCCTTTAGTCTGTAACAGTTTCTCATCTTTCCTTGTCTTTCATGACCTTGCATTCCTAAAAAGTGCTGATCAATTATTGTGTAGACTCTATCTCAGTTTGGATTTGTGTAATGTTTTCTTATCATTGAAGTGGTTATGTATCTTTTGCTGAGAATGCCACAAAAATGATGTAGTGTCCTCCATATGTCATACCAAGGGGTTTATGATATTTATGTCTCAACGCTGGTTGTGCTTACCTTGACCACTTGGTTAATCTGGCATCTGTCAAGTTCCTTCATTGTAAAATTATCTTTTCTTTCATTGTTGACAAATACTTTGGATGAGATATTTTGACATTAAACAAATCCTGTTTGTCCTCAAATCCTCTACCTCTAAGTTGTGGATCTTGTCTGAAATGCATTTTACTACGGTGTTTGCCTGCTGATGACTCTAGATTTCTTTGTTTCCTCTACGTTTATTACTGGAATTTTACTGTGAGGAAGAACTCTATCTATCTATCTATCTATCTATCTATCTATCTATCTATCTATCATCTATCTATCTATCTAATTTTGTTATGTCAATTAGAACAGATAGATATTTGTGCAAGAGTATGGATAAAATCAAATACTACCACTATTTGTTTTGGTGAAGCAGTATCCTCTCTTTAGAGTTACTCTGGAAACATTGAAGAGAACATGGGGAAAGATTATTGGGGGTTCAGGGTAAGTTCAAGGCCTAACCTAAACCTTCTGCTCCATTATGCACTAACATATTTATATCAACATATTCTTGTCTGCTTGTAGATACTGAGATAGAGCATAGAGCACAGGAACATGAGAGAGAGAGAGAGAGAGAGAGAGAGAGAGACCACATGGAACCGGAAAAAGAGAACAGGGTCAGCCCTGTCTAGAGCAGCTTACTGAATAGAGGCAGGCATCAGAGACCCTGTATCTATCTTGGAGTGGTTAGGATGAGAAATTACTTCTTCACCCTGAAAAAGATTGCTTAGACCTTCAGCAAAATTGGTGCTATATAAAAATGAGCAATAATAGAATTTTCTCTTACAATGATATCTATTGTGGTCAAATGGACCTCTTATAGGTTTTGTCTTCTTCAAAATATATAGAATATGGAGCTGGCCAGCAACTCTGACTGGCTGAATCTCTTAGTGAGCCTGTAAAAAAGAGAGGGATTAAAAAAAAATAAGACATGTGATGTTTAAGAGAGACATATTTCATGTAGAACAATGAGAGGAGGAAAATAAAACACAACACAAAATGTTGCATTAGTGACTAGAAATTCAGATGCTAGTCTTGACGGGTGGTTTCCTCATTTGAAAAATAACCTTATTATTTTGATGGTCTCTGAAATTCTTCTTTTTCATCTCTCACACCTTGCTCTACTCTCCCTAATGTGTTTGTTTAATGTTGGTAAAAATGGGTTTGTTGTTTTAACTGATGAAGAATTTCTAGAGAGTTTAATGCATTTTGAGCCCCAGAGCCTATGAACTGAGATGTGCCCCAAGGAGGACCAAGGCAAGCTGGCAGGAGTTACAATGGCTAGAAGGGCCCTGGGAATTCCTGAAGGCGAATGCACGGAACCGTTCTGGGCTTGACGTTCCCCTGCGACTGTTCGCACTCAGTTGCTGTTTGGCACATATGCTGCAGAGTTGGGTTTCAAGATGAGCATATGGTAGCTTTGGAACAGAGTTTGGATTCTTGTTAAGATTCTTGGCTCATATGTCTTCTCAGTTTTAGCAAATGACAGAAGAGAGTAGAACAAGAAAACTATTCTGGTTAGGGGCATTATATAAGTGAAGTCTGCTTTTCTCCACCTGTGGAGGGAGCTGACATTTCACGTTCATCATGTTATTAATAACATAGAGCTTGCATAATGTCATTTGCTTTTCTTTGTATCTGTCTGTTTTTGCATCTTTGTTTTGGACTTCCTTTTTTGTGTCTCCCTTCCTTCCTTCCTTCCTTCCTTCCTTCCTTCCTGCCTTCCTTCCTTCCTGCCTTCCTGCCTTCCTGCCTTCCTGCCTTCCTGCCTTCCTGCCTTCCTGCCTTCCTGCCTTCCTGCCTTCCTTCCTTCTGCCTTCCTTTTATTTTGCTAATGAGTTCCCTGGACTAATCTGTGACCCAAAGGTGAAGAGATATTTTCTATGAAACAATTTCTATTTACTGGAAAGTCTTAGGAAGAAGAGACGCCAGGGCAGGGTGGCTCCCTGTCGCCAGGCCAGAGCCTGCTCTCAGCTGACACAGGCCCCCTCCTAGGACTCACCTTCCAGATAAAGAAGAGAAGAGATTCATTTTGCTCAGCGGAGCCCAAGTCCTCTGAGCTTTGCATCTGTGAATTCCTCTAATAAGAAACTGGAGCCAGAAGAGACAAGACAGTTTTTTAAAACATATTTTACTTTGTTTATTTAAAGTTAAAAAAATATATTTTTATTAGGGTGACATTGGTTAATAAAATTGGGTTCAGGTGTAAAATTCTATAATACATCATCCATATACTGTATTGTGTGTTCACCACCCCAAGTCAAGTCTCCGTCCATCACCAATTATTCCTCCTTTACCCTCATCCACTTCCCTCACCCCCCCTTCCTCTGGTAATCACCATACTGTTGTCTGCGTCTATGAATTTTTTATTTTTGCTTAATTCCGACCTTACAGATTTTTTACTTCAGTGATTTTCTAAATTGTGCGTCAAGGTGAACTAGGTTATTGGAGGCACCTCAAGGTTGTCGAGCCCTTGAGCTGCTCTCAGTAATGTCTGAGTCCTCCAATCCCACTTTAACTAATGTAGTTGTTAGTTCAGAGCATGAGTCGTGGAACTGGGTCCCAGTTCCTTGTCTGTAAAATCGGAATAATAATACAACTTGCCTCATAGGGTTTTGTCAGAAGTAAATGAGTTAATACTTTTAAAGTGCTTAGAATTGTGGAAGGCATTATGATAAGTGCTATGTAAGTTTTTGTTTATTAATCATAGTGTCTATGTCATTCATCATTACTGATATTCTCCACATTAGTTCAGCCAATAAAAAGATTTAGCTGTTAAGAAAATACTACACACACACACACACACACATACACACACACACACACACTAGCAATTTTCTAACTTTATCTAGAGAAAAGCAACCTTATTATGTAGTCAGCTGAACTCTGTTTGAACATGCCTGGTGATAAAGAGCTACTTCACCAACTCATGAGGCTACTTTCTTGCTAATAGGCTCTTGCTAATGAGATAACATCTATTGCCTTGTGGCTTCAACTTCCCTCCTCTCTGGAATGGTGCTGGAGTTGTGTTTACTTACATATGACAGCTAGTCTTCCAGCTGGCTCCCAGATTAGCTCAACATTGAGGGGAGCCGGTCTTCTTGCTTGCATTCTTCCAATGCGAGTGCGTTCCCTACCTCCTGAGGCAGCTTGTCTCATCGTTGGTCAACTTCGATGACAAGAAATTCTTTCTGTAGCCAAAGTGACTGGCCTTTCCTTATAATTGCAGCCACTGGTATCTCTCAAGTTGCTTAAAGTTCCAACTCCCTTTTTCCAAAAGGGTTTTAATATAATAAAAGAGAGGCATCCCTTGTGCCTTCTGCAAACCAGTGGTTCTTTTAACTGCTCCTTAAGTGGAGAAATTCTTTAGGATTCATTTCATGGCCTGTCCAAATAAAGCCAAAGTCATAGTGATGACAGTTTCTCTGCCTCATTCCCACCTCTGCGTTCCTGGTGCACCCAAGAGTGTTGGTGTCACGTGAGCTCTCCGGCTCTTCCTTCATCGTTCATCTGCTCTGGCTGTCCCTCATCAATGCCTACTGCGGAGAAAGCCCCAGGGACCCATCGCCTTTGACAGGTGAGAGCAGACACCGAGGCTCTGTGCGTCTCTGTGAAGGCTGGTGCTTCTGCAGAAGCTGTCAGCATTGCAGGGTCAATGGGGCGTGTGCCCTCTCCTCAGAACCTCAGGAAGCTTTGAGCTGTTTGTGGAGAACTTGCTCCCCCACGTCACATCTCCTAGGCACCAAAGCAGTGATGCTGTGTCCCTGTGTCTCAGGGCTAAGTGGAGGTGGCTTCCCTCTTTGCACGGTTGAAACATCCATAGGGTTGGGGGACACGTGATTGCAAAAACATCCCTTCTTGCCTCCATTTTCCACATATGTATATGCCAAAATGTTTTCCTTGTTTTGTGCATAGGGGTATCTTCTTTTTTTTGTGTGTGGTACGTGCCCCTAGCAGGAACCGAATCTAGGACTCTCTGTCTGCAGGCCAATGCTCAACCACTGAGCCAAACTGGCTGGGCTTGGGGTTGCTTCTTGATGCGCACTCCCCTGCTCATGTTTATCTGGCCCAGTCTGAGATCAAGTTGGGATTCCTACTACACTACACAGGACCAGCTTCCCAGGCCTGTCCATCACCTTTTCTCACCTTTACTTGAACGAAAATTTGAAACAGATGAATCAAATGATGATGCAAATGTAGATATTGGGTCCACACAGAGGTGGCAACAGGAAGTGATGCAGAAGAGAACTTGAGTGAAGATGGGCAGGGGTTGTCCACGAAAGGGTGGAGTGTGATCTGAGGAGGCTCCTGTCGCCGAGGTGAGGAGCTGCAATCTCTGCGCCTGTCTAGGTTCCTGGTGGCATGTGTAGGTGCATATGCTCAGTATCTCCTGGGACATACGATAGAATATAATGTGGTTGCCTCGGGGAATACTTAAACTAATTAGATTTAAATTAAAACAATTGACTTGGAAGGCTATTTTTTCATAATGATCGACTCCAATAGAAGCACAAATAAATAAATAAATAAATAATCAATATTATTTACATAATGCAATACCATTCAAATTGGTATATTTAGTTAGCATTTACACCTTACCAGGGCTGACAATAATTGTTTATTTGTCTATAACGGTCAAGCTGAAACAAGGCAATCTGAAATCAAAATTAAATTCTTTGTTTCAACATTTTTCAATTGCATTCATTGTTTTTCTATAATTGGATCCGGTGCACATTCTAAATCTTAGCTTTTCAAAGTCATGTTTGAACTTGTTTATGACTTAAAATTTTCTTATCTCCAAACATAACTATTTTTTGCCTGTGAGATCTCTTTTCAATCTCATTCACTTATTCACTCATTGAGTCAGAAAAATATTTATTAAACATATAACGGGGGCGGGTCAGTACTGCTGACTGCAAGGAGGAGCACAGTGAAATGAACTAGATGTCATCTTGGCTCTCAAAACACAGATGGAGCACCCTTTGTCGCATATTAACCCCAGACTCCGAATCATCAGTATTAGGGTGGTGACACAAGCCGGGAACAGTGGGATAAGTAGGAGGGAGTCACAGTCTTTTAACTGGGGTACTGGGAAGACTTCAATACAAGGTTTTCTACAGGAGAAAAATCTCAGGAAAGAATCTTCAAGGAATAAAGTAAGACATGAGCGAAGACTTGAAAGGTTGAAAGTCCAGTGCACATTGCAAAAGGAGCGGGTGTTCTGCTGCTGCTGAAGAAGGTAGTACTTGGGAAGAGCCTGGGCTGACCACGTAGCTTCTAGATTATAGAGACATTAGGAGGCAGGCTTGGAGGAACTTGTCCCCTGCCCCGACCCACTGAAGGCACTCTGAGGAGGGACATGATCAGAGCCCAGCTTCTGCACCCCTCTTTTGCATCTCTAGTTGTGTAATGTTCATTCCAAGTTCACCCCAAACCACCTGATATTGTAGACTTTCTAGAACCCTCACTTTGCTGATCAACAAACTGAGGCACAGAGATGCAGACTGAGTAGCTAAACTCATTCTCTGTGCTAAAGATGAGTGCCTGGGAGAGACCCCCACCTTTTCTTCAGCAGCATCTCAGTCTCTCTCCTTTCATTAGGTCCCCAGCCTTCTGGGAGGAGGAAAGATAAAGAAGAGAAAGAGACATTTGCAGGGGCTTTGAGATGTGATGAGTGTTTTATATATATAAAATACACACACACACACACACAGTAGGTTTACAGTTGTGAGTAGGCAAAACACAGAGTTTATTCTTGTAATATTATTTATTAATTACTGTATGATTTTCCAGACAAACAATTACTGTATGATTACTGTATGATTTTCCAGACAGTTTGAATTAAATAATATATTAAATAAGAATATATGTGTATTCTTGTTTAATTCTCACATGACCCTAATATAAATGGCCTTTCTTTGGGTGTGAGGCCATGGAGTCTCAGGACGGTGTTGGAGGAGAGGGAGCGGAAAGGGAGAAAATAGGGGAGGGAAAAATGATGGAAGTTTCCTGTGTGCTGGGCCTTGTGCTGAGACCTTTTGCACACATTTTTCTCTGCAATTTTCACAGCCCTAGGAGGTTGATGTAATGCTTACTCCCTTTACAGATGAAGAAATTGAGGCTGAGAATAGTTATATAACATCAATGCACATGCTTACTGCACACTCACTATTCTAAGCACCTTTTGGATCTAAACCATTAAATCCTCATAATAGCTTTAGAGATGGGTAAATTATTATGCTATTTTATAGATAAAGCAATGGAGCAGAAGAGTCTAAGAAACTTGACTAATGTGAAATAAACAGTAAACGGATGAGCTGGGAGTTAAACCCAAGTAACCTGGCCCTATAGTGTACTTGCTTCATCACTATGCCAAACTTGGCATACATTGACCAGTAGGCACAGAACTGATACGTGATGAAATATCCCAGACACAGAGCTCCCGCACCTTCCACTACTCCATGGAGCTCAAACATTTTCAAGTAATTTAATCGAATTCAATTTAAAACATTTCTTGATTGCCTGATTTATGCCAGACTTTGTTATAGGTGTTGGAGATACACCAACACACACACGCACGTGTATGCAACTGTAGATAGACACACACACACACACACACACACAATCACATACCCTGCCCAGTGGGAGGCCATCGCTGAGCTGGTGGAAAAAAGATTTACATTTATAATGTCAGCCTAGTTACTCGAGCCACAGAAGCCAGTGAGAGGTGCCAGCAGGAGACCAGAGACCAGGAGGAGACGAGGCTAAGACCTTGTCCTTCCTGCTTTCTCCCTGCGTCGGAGTGGTTTTGGCAAGGGCCTGTGCTTCTACAGCCGCAGCTGTACAGGGGGGCCTCTGTCCCACACCCCTTCCGCTGTCCCCTGCAGGACCAGGGCCTGAAGGACTTCGGGTCAATGTTAGTCTCCAGGTCTATCAGCAACCAGTTTGAATGTTCCCTTAATCTGACAAACACATCTGTAAACAGTATCATCCTGACAAAGTCTCTTCCAAGACCCAGCAAAGGGTTCGCTGTCCTGCCAGGACCTTGACTGATATGTCCAGTTTTAAGTGCTTCTTTTTGTCATTTACTAGGTGCGTGACCATTATATGTGACTACAAGTCATATAACTATTCTGAACTTAACATCTTCACCTACAGAGTAGAATTGTAGGGGAACCTCGCATGTATCGCGCATCTGCTGTACGCTAGGAACTTCATGTACGTTCACTCACTTACACTTGATATTAATTTTTCGAATGTACCTTTTTCTCACTGGATCCCCACATCTAGACAGGTACCTGGAACGTGGTAGATGCTCAGTACGTGCTTTTTGAATGAAGGATGTAGGCGGGAGATTGGTGTCATTATCTTACCTATAAGAAATTGATGCTGGGACATTTCGAGCCACCAGGTAAAGGTCACAGAGCTAATAAATGGCACTGCTGGAAGTGGAGGCTAGGTTGCTTAATTTTAAAATGTTTGCTCTTTTCAGGGAACAATCATGTTTATTCACCTAACCAACCCTTACCAGCCTGTTGTGAGATCTAAAGGAAATGAAAACAGGTTATGAATTTTGAAATCTACTTGAGCCTACTGCAACACCATTATCTTTATGAACATTTTTTAGACCGTTTTTACCACTTTCCAGTCCAGACTACCATGCAGTCATTAAAGGCAAACTCATTCTCTGGGAAGTGTTAGCCAAACGTAAATATAAAGTTTGCTTGCTAGGGAAATGAAAAAGAAAAGAAAATTAATTTGGAGGTTTTCTGCTCTTTCATATTATTTTCTCGGTTAGATCCTTCTAATAACATGGCTAATTAGGAAATAATTTTTCAAGTTTCAAAGTTTAACCTTAGGAGGTATTTAAAGAAAGTATTTAGGTTTTGGATCTGCATGTATCAGGAAACTATTCTGAGAGTATAAATTTAGAAAGAACATCAGCTTGGTTTTCTGATTCCTCCAGTAAATGGAAGTCAAGAGAAATGGTTCCTGGGACCTTGGTAAGAATTGAGGTTTTGAACCTTAGGACACATTATTGACTGTTTCCATGATGAAACGTAGGTCTCCTGGGGAGTCTGCAAGATTGGCTAGACCCCAAAGGCAATGGGCTCTCTGATGAGGAGATGGTTGTAAGAGATTTATAAAAGTTATATACAGCATGGTATCCATGCAATTTCCCCCTTTGTTGCTTCTACATCACTTTAGAAAGTTCAAAGCTCATAATGACACGGAAATAATGATGAGATATGTAAACTGAAGGCAATGTTTTTGGCTGTGGAAGGCCCTCCCTTTGCTTATCAGAGTCTAAACCCTAGTGTTCTGTGGCTCTATAATTTTGTACATCTCAGATTCTGTTACTACCTGCATAGTAGTTAAAACAAAACAAACTCACAGAGAGGAACGTGTCTAAAGAATGAAACTGGTTCTAGTAAACACAAGTATCCAAATCAATGTACTTCTTCCAGACGGTTGCCAGGGAAACCAAAGTCTTACCAGTGATGACAACTTTGTTGAACTGCATTCAAATCAGAAATATATAAAGTCATAAAGACAACTGAAGATTATCAGTCTTTTTTCTAAATCCAAAATTTTATGTTTCTAAGATCTCAGCCTTAGACAAAAAAATTGTTTTTGTTGAGAGAAACATTGATGTGAAAGAGAAACATTGATCTGCTGTCCCCTGCATGCCCCCTACTGGGGTCAAGCCCACGACCTGAGCATGTGCCCTGAACAGGAATTGAACAGGGACCTCTCAGTCCATGGAATGACGCTCAATCCACTGAGCCACACTGGTCAGGGACAGCCTTAATAACTTTTAATGTTTTCTTTCATTTGCACAAGCAACAAATATTTATTTGGAATGTACTAACGTGTTAGGCATGAATCCCAACACTATGACTTGAACATAAATGTCACAGTCCAGTCTGAAGGAGCTCACAGGTTAGCAGAACAGACAAGTAAACATCAATAATAAAGGATAAAAAATGTGTACAGAGGGGTAAGCCCAAGGTCCTCTGGAAAACAGAGGAGGGACACATTAGCATTTTGGAAAGTCATGGAAGTGTAAAAAGAAGAGAGGTTGAATTTTGAAGGATACTTGGTTGTAATCCAGGTAAAAAGATTCAAAACTCAAGATCAGCATAAACAAAGAAATCTGGGCGAGAGAAGATGGTTTATTCATTAAGCAAGTTCCTTATGGCCAGGGCATAAGTCAGGTACCGGAGTGTCTGGGGGAAAAGGCAGGAAATACAGGTCAAGGGCATCATCATGCAAGAGACACGTATGAGCCAACCTTTCCTAGAGTCAGTTTCCTAAGACAAGAACAGACTGCAAAGGGCTTATAGACAGTATTGCTTTTCTACTTGCCTACAATACAGCTTCGGGAGGGGACTGCCACTGTCTCCGATTTTAATGGTCAACAGCCCACGATGGGAATTCAAGGCAACATTCTTGTGCTTCCCTAACTCCCTGAGCTTCTTGAGATTATTTGTTTTCCACATGCACCCTCCCTTAGCCTGTTGACTTTGGTTGTTTACTGACCACTGATGGTGTCTGGTCCTCCACCTGCATTTTGATGTTTAGAGTCATTGTTACTAAAAGTAATTTTCCTTCACCCCCAACCTTAACTTCAGATGGTTACCCTAAGGTGCCAGCGCTGGTTGAGATGGGGACTTGAGGTTGCTTTACGTCTCCAGGACTTGATGGTGTGACTTTCCTGTCACTCAGACCCTCTTATCCTGGACTTCGGCTCATTCTCCCTCCTTGTCCAGACCCCCAGCATGTACCAGAGGTCACGTCATCTGGCCCAGGGCTCCAAGGACAGAGTCTTGACTTCAGAGAGTCCTTGGTAACTACTTGTTTTTACTTCCATACTAGCAATCAGTGCAGGTAACTTGAATTTGGGGTCAAGGGGCCAGTATCAAATCGAGTTGTGAACTTTTCTATTAGCATTAATATTTGACAAGTCCTACCCCCAACCCCCTTGGGCCATTTGAAAACTGAGAATAGGGAAAGACTTGCATAACCTGTTTTGGGTAACGAATAGCTGTCTCTTCAAGGGAAGAAGAGTGGAAGAAGGTCCCTCCTCTCAAGGTCATGAATCTGCCAAACAGCCCTCCAGACGGGTGCGGCCGTTTCACTGCCTGCTCAGGTTGTTGCTGCGTTGACCACAGCGCCTCCACCGTCCTGTGGAATCAAGTGGTTGCCGCTGCGCTGAGGGCTTTTCCCTTGTGAAGTCCAGCAGTGTCCGGGCCACGGCTGTGCTGTCAGGGTCTGCAACCTCGGGCACTCCCTGGAAGCTCTCTCAGCATCACACTGACTGAGCCGTTCATTAAGAAACATTTAGGCTGTCCAAAGTCTTCCCATCATCACAGCAGGGTTGCTGAGCTTGGTGGTGACTGCCAAGTGGCTCCTGCTTCTCGCCAGGGAAGCTGAGAGCACGCCATAGAAATGGTTTCTATCTCGCTTTCTGTGTTAGGTGGAGCAGGCAGCCAGCACTGTATAAATATCCTCTGTCTTGTTCTATTGGCCTGTGAGCTCCTTGCGGGCAAAGACCAGCTATGTTTTTATGCAAAAGGTATTTATTGAGGAGCTACTATATACTTCCTGAACGGATCTTTTGGGCACTTTGCTCAGGGATAGGCCCCAAGGCAATGCTTAAGAACATAGCTAGGAGCACGCACAGAGGGCCTTCCCTTCCCAGACGTCCTCACGCTTCCAGCTTGTCATTGTGGGCACCATGCTCACTGTTCCTCGTGCAGCTACAGTGGTCTAGCCTCTGACTCTGCGGTGTTGATGCCTGTGCATTGCTTCCTGCACACATTGCTGCACACATTTTAGAGATGATCTTCAGACTTAAGGCAAAAAGAAAAAAGAAAAAAAAGAAAAAGAATCCCCGAGTCTCTGAAAAGAGAAGCAGAACTACCAGCCTGTTCTCTCCATACGAGTCCGTCTCTATGTTGCTCATTAGTTCAGTTTGTTCATTAGATTCCACATATGAGCGAGATCATATGGTGCTTGTCTTCCTCTGAGCGGCTTATTTCTGGGAGGGGGTGGGGGGGATTAAGCAAAAGAGAAAAAAAGGAGAAAGAGCTCATAGACATGGACTACAGTGTGGTAATTGTTGGGGAAGGCATGTAGGGGGAGGTGGAGGAGGGTATGGAGGGATGAATGGTGATGGAAAAAAGAAAAATTATGTATTAATAAAATAAAGAATAAAAATAGAAAACAATAACAAACAAACAAAGAGAGAGAGAGAGAGAGAGAGAGAGAACCAGAGGGAAAACTGCTGTTGCAGGATGTTGATGACCTGGGTTTCCTTCACTTGAATCCAGGTCCTGTGGCATACCTGGCAGTCTGGATTATCAGCGCTCCTTTTAGCATTGACCCTGGGTGTTTACACTAATTCTGTTGCTTTTCTTTTTCTCCTTCCAGTTGCTGAGCCCTGGCCCCACCTGGCTTATTCTTGTACCCATCCTCTGTCTTTCCAGCCACATCTGACCAGACCTGATGCCCCAGTCTGCCCACACGTGGTTTGATCTTGCTACATGGAGTGCCGAGTGTAGCTCCAACAAGCCTGGGTTATGTTATTTACCCAGATGCCCTGTGCTTACTGACTTGCCTCATCTCTCCCCACCCTCTCAGCCTGGATCTGAGATCTCTAAGCTTTCGAATCTGAATGCTTGAAGTTCCCTTGCTCTTGTGCTCCTTGGAACTTTGGATAATGACATTTCTTTCTGTTGCCTCAATACCAAGGGAGGGAGAGAGGTCAGCCAGGTTTTTCACAGCCTCTTTACCCTTTCTGCCATCCCCATGTCTGGCATCCCTCTTGTGGGACAAGAATTGGACTTGTCTGATGACAGGCTGGGACCATTAGCGATGAGTACTAGAAGGGACCACCTTTTCCTTATCTGTTTACCCATGACTCCACTTCATCCATCTCTATAGGGCGGTAAAATGCATTACTTTGATAATTATGTCTAAAATCTCCAGCTGTACAGGAAACATCAACGTGAAATCACCGATGACGATGTTTTAGACACATTTTAGGCAGAGCAAATGTGGAACAAGCTCCAGTGTTCTGTTTTAAACCAGTGGTTTGGGAAAGGTTGGTACAGCTTCAGTTGGCTCATTGCTTCTCCCAAATGCATCACTCCATGCTCTGGCTGGTCGAACAGACCTTTGTGTATCGCTGCTCTGGAGTTGATCCATATCACACGGAAAATAAGATTTTAAAGTATTACAATGTAGGCAATGTTCAAAATTTGCCTCTTCAAGGGCATGTGCTTACAGGAAAAATGAAAATGATTGCTATGAATATATGTCCCGCCATGCCGCATTTCTAACCCTAATTTAGCATCTCTTTTTCAGGGTTGCAGAAGGAACCCTTAGCACACGGACAAAGGAAAAGCCCCTTGAAGTTCCCTAAGGACTTAAAAAAAGGATGAATCATATACTGTTCTATTTCTAAAATATGGATTTCCCCCCTTAATTTAAGTAATAGCACTTTTGTCAATCCACTAATAAATACAAAACAGCCACGAAAACACAGTTAAATGAATGATCATTTTCGGAGTTTCAACGTAATAGAAGAAGCGAGGGAAAGATCCATGGAGTTAACTTGGAAATGTTATTTCTTGATGTGCATATTTGTCAACTGTGTTTTAGTCACTGGGTAAGGGCTAAAGATCCAGAAATAGAAGACAAGTGTTTACCTTGGGTGATCGTCTTTAGCAGTGGTTGCTAACTATTTCCAGGTGTCCTCTTTCCAAGGACTTCTTGGCTGCTGTGTGTTTGGGTGGGTCGTATGTCTAGTTATGGACAATGAAGTGTGAGCAAAAGTACTTGTATCACTTGCAGGCTAGAGTGTTCCACTGTTAGTACGAAACTCATTTCTCTGCCATGATGATGGGCTGTGCTGCAGACAGAGGTTGCACCTTTGAGTGTGGGAGAAATCTGTGGCCTGACGGAGCATCACTCCTGTGAGACATTCCTGATCGCTCGACTTCGAGTTACTCAAAATGAAGCTTCTCCTGGGTGAGCCTGGCCTAATGAGGTGAATGTTTTCAAAGAAAGTTAAGCACCAAAGATACAGTCTCATGCTAGCCTGAAAGCAAACAAAATTAGGAGGATATCAGCCATTCAACTGCAAGAGTTTATTTCTGCCAAAATACTTAAAGGAACTTGGAAGAGGGACCTAAGTCTTGGATGAGATTGTAGCCATGATCAACACCTGGATTTCAACCCTGTGAGTTTCTGACCAAAGTACCAGCTAACCCATGCCCATTGGGAACTCTGAAGTAGTCATTTGGTGCTGTTTTAACCTAAAGTTTGCTGTAGTCTATTGCACAGCAACAGAACTCAGATACAGCCAAGGGAGGCTTCCTAGGACTAATGCCTTCTGACTATGAGGATGGGTGTTCAAGGAATAAGTGGAATGAACCAGGTGGAAAATGATGTCAGCCTGGGTCAGGATGAGGAGAAAGAGTGCCAAGGCTTAGAAGCATGACAGATTATGAAGTGCATTGGGATCTAAAAACAACTTGGTTCTTGTAAACAGAGATGGTAGTAAAAATATTTAACAACCCACACAACCTACCTTGTGGCAGGGTGGGTTCTCAAGAAGATGCTGAGACAGAGTTAGGTGTTCCAAAGGGTTATTAGGTGTTGACTTGTGGCAGGAAAAGGGAGGAAGAAAATTGGAGCAGGAGGAGATTTTACACCAAGACCCAGGTCTAGCAAAACTTTAGCCAATCCCACAGGGAGGTCTTGAGAAAGTATTGCCAATCAGAAAAGTCCCCACTGAGCTGAAATGGCCAGGCCCTTACACCCCATTTTGCTCATTTCTTTGACATGGAAAAGCATGACTCTGGTTTTCTGCAACCAAAGCAAACCCTGGGTAATGTCTGCTGGCTGAATCCTTGCAGAGGAATGGTAAATCCTTCACTGAAGAAGGATCTGGGCAACTCATCTCTGTCTGTCACCAACCCAAACAACTAGAACAGAACCACCAAAGGCAGACATCGTACAGGTCCAGGAGCTGTCCACCAGATCTAGGAAATCACTCTAGTTAATGGATCTTGGGAAATGCTGGGGAATCTTAAGGGTAGAATGAGCCAGGTGGTGGGGACACTTCGAGAGTGCGGTCTATGAATATTTAGCGAATAGTATAGAGTGTTTCAACATTCTGTCAACTGGTATGGCTGAGGCAATGGATTATATCATCTTAATATTTGCTTCACATGGAGACGTAGGAACGAGCAAGGACCAGACAAATACGAGCTCATGTCATGATCTGAGGTGGGTTCACATTGCATGTCCTCTCCACACTGAATCAGAATGAGCACTGCCTCTCCTTTCCACCACTAACAGTGTTGTCGTTGAGCAAAGAACTTACCGAGGCTGCAAGGAGAGGCAACATGGTCACCAAAAATGACCATGGAAAGCAGCAATATAGGTTTCAGCATGCAGAGCTGCTGAGCTCATGGTTAATTTAATTCTCTGCACAACTATGTCTTCATCTATAACAGCGTTCTCCTTTAAGCTGCTGCTTACCATTCCCATGATTTCACCAGTCGTGGTCACAAGTGTCCCTCAAATCCACAACATCAAAGCCACTCTGTCCCTTTCATGCCCTCATTTATAACACTCATCCCAAGACTCATCCATTTTCCATGACACGGTGTGTCATTAATAGATTCATATTGCTCCCTGCTCTCCAGTCCTTCGTCTGAGAACTGCTGCAGTGCCCTTAAGCTCCGCTGTTGCTGAATCGGAACTCAGCCATCAGTCACTGCTGGCCCCCTTCAGCTGGCCTGCTCACTTGCCAGGGAGGGTCTGAGCCCTCATCCCAGGTGGAGTGGGGGCACCCAGCTGTCCCGAGAAACCTCACGTCTCCTCCAGAGCCATATGGAAGACAAAAGGGAAGGTGACATTAGGGAAGGTGGGCAGAAGCCCAAGGGAGCTATCAACGATTTTATCTTCTGGGAAGGAAGAGCATACTGAATTTTATATAGAGAAAAGAATCTAAAAGACCAATTTCCCAAATTCTCCAATTTATATAAAAGGACAAGTGACCTAGAAGGGTGACTGGCTTATTCTAGGTCACCTAGCATACCGGTGACATTTGCTAAGTAGTTTTGTGCGTTGACAATCTCAGGGGCAGTGAGGGGTGGAAGATGCTGTCCCCCCCCCACACACTCAGTGCAAAGGAGAGAGGATGGGGAGCAGAAGGGACAGGGGCAGAGGGAGGCAAAATAAGGAAGGACACAGAGAGAATAGAGAGAACAACAGAGAGACAGCAAAGCCAATAAATAAATAAACAAACAAACAAACAAACAAACAGGGTAATTAAGCCGTATTCTAGATCTGCAAGAATTAAAAAAATACCTTTTCCTTCTAGCTATCTTGACTGTGAAGTTTCGAAGGATGGAGAAGATGAATGGTTTTACTGCACTGGGACACCAGACCTGGAAGGAGACTAAGGGGTATGAGTTTCCAGCTCCAACTAGGTAAAGAGATTGACCAAGTTAATACAGTGAGTTCAGCACATGGACTTATTGTAAATGACGGGGACCTTGCCCTGGGTTCTGGCTTTTGGAGACCCCTGCCACAATTGTCCCTGCTCCACCTCGTATGGTCAGATAGCATGGCGATCAAGACGACAGACTGCACGAGAGGGTCCTGGCGGGATCCCAGTCCTACCTTCCCAGCTGTGTGTTTTCTGACAAATGCCTGTACCCCAGTGCTTTCTGGATGGCTCATGTCTTGAGCCAGCATTTTCAGATCTGGAGATGTGCTGACGTTTAAAGGCCCTTGCTCAAATTCAGTGGACTTATAGGGAGAAGTACTGAGACTTGATTGAACTTCCCTGTCTCCACCCCATCACAGCCAAACAATGGGTGTGAAATCCTACGCAGTATATTTTTTCCTCGATTGTGACTCAATACATCAATTCTTTTCATAAAAACCTTGAGATGGCTTGCAAGTAAATCCTGTGTTGTCCACCCAGGACAATTAGAAGAGAGATCTGGCCTCAGCCATGCTCCTGCGATCAGGGATGTGGGCTTTGTCCCACACTGGTGTCCCTGGGGGAGGTGCCACAGGGGAACAAGGCGCTTAGATCTGGGTCTTACTGCAGTGACCCTGGTACAGGAGGGTGAGGGCTGGGTTGGGAGGCGAGTTAGAGGTTATGCAGACAGGATCTCCCTGCTTCATAGCCAGACATGGAGAGGGCCATGCTCTACTCCACCAGGGGGGGCCGCAGAGTTGAGGGCTGGGACACACCCCGCAGCCCTCCTCTGACTCGCACTTGGATACAGGCTGCTTCGAGAAGTGGGTTTGATTTACATCCGCAGGTACTGTAGCTAGACTCTCAGAGTTGGGAGAGAAAGGCCCAGGTCACTCTTGTGATGCTCCCTTGAAATAGAAAAAATGAAGAAATGTGATAATAGGGTTACAAAATTTGTATATTTATTTTAAGTGTTTATATTGAAATATTTAAGCCTTTTTTTTTTCCTGCATGTGTAAAGGTACAAATTAAGACAATAACTTAAAAAAATAACTTGTAGTGTGCTAGGAGGGGATATACAGGTTTAAGATAAAATAATGAATATTTTTCTCCAACCCAGATGTTCTCTCGCTGGGCCTGTGTGAGTTACACAAGTAGCCCCTTCTAGAGCAGACGAGGACCTTGCTGAAGTCGAGGCCCAGGCTGGGTCTCAGAGATGCTTCTTGCCTCCCACCTTGTCTCCCCTGGTCCCCCCCCGCCCCCCCAGCATGGGCTGTGGCTTTGATCCTGGTGCGAAAGGACTGGCTTGAAGCAGCTGACTTGCCGTTGGGGTTCAGCTACCTCGGCAGGGGGTAGGGTGGCAAATTAGCTCTTTAGATGAGCCCACACTTGAAAGGTGTCTTATCTGATGAATGTCAACCCAATGATAAATGCTAATGCCTGGTACGTCCTGCCTGGCTGACTCTTGACAAGATATTCCTTTTCCTGCCCCAACAGTTTCCTAATGACTCGTCTATAAAACACATGTAACTAATAGTTCACCTATCTAAGAGAGAGACATGGATTTAATGACCCCTTAGAATCCCTTTAGCTGTAAGGTCGAGGTGTCTGAGCAGGAGGAAGGTAGCATGGTGGAGAGAGTATTTTTCAAAGTGGGGTTTCCTGACCAGCAGCATCAGCAAGCCCTGGAAAGGGCTTGGAAATACACATTCTTGGGCTCCACCCCAGACTTCTTGAATCATAAACTCTGAAGTGAGGCCCAGCAGTCTGTGTTTCAATAAGCCCCACAGGGATGCCCAGGTTTGAGAATCTCTAGCAGAGAACATTGAGCAAAAGCTCTTCCTTATGGGAGGACTGAGTCTGCTCAACTCTTTGGGCCCCAGTTTCTCAACCCACAAAAATGGAGTAACTCTACCTCCTTCAAATCATTGTCACAAGTTATAAATGACCTAAAGCTCCTAAGACATTGCACATGCTCAGTAAATGTTAGCTGAATTCAAAGGACTAGAAAGGCTGAAGACTAATAAAAGACAAGAACGAGAACTGAGTCTTCATTTTTCCTTATATAACAGCGTTAGCATTATATAATTTGCAATTTGCATGCAAAACACCCCACCCTGGGGCATCATAGAAGGCTTGAAAAGTCCAATATTATGCAGACAGCCAGAAATTCTGGCTGCCAAACCAGGCTTAACAACTAATTTTCCCTCTTTAAGGGAGTGACATTTGCGCATTCGACACAGAGGCATTACATTTAGGCCTTCCTACCGCCCCCTGCTGTACACGAGGTTATCATTTTTATCAATAGCAAAGCTATTTCTTTTGGAGTGTCTGCAGCTGTTTTAAATCTCCCCTTCTGCCCACCTTGCAGTTATCAGCAGAATAAACAGCTCATCAGGAGAACAGTGACGGCAAAAACCTAAAACCATTTTTAATGGTAGAAATGTGATTAGAGCATTTAATTAAACTCCAGAAAGTACCTTTTCCATTAATAATTCGAAATACACATTCTGTCAATTAAAAAAGGATTAACAATGAAGGCTTGGAAATTTGGATGTAGACGGAGCCTGAATTTTGAGGTTGTAATCAGCAGGCTACGCCGAGGGAAGTGTTCAGGACACATAAGAGCAACGCTGAGTCTCTGTAGGAGCTTTCCAGATATTTAGAAGGCCTCTTCATCCTCCCAGAGGGGACACTGCTGGCCTCCTTGGACAGTGTAAAGGACTGACCTCTGAGCCTCAGGTATGAGTTTAAAAGAACTGAAGGGGTTGCCAGTAGGTGGAATGGAAAGTTGATCAGGTGACTTCAATGCTATCCCTTCCCTGTGGGGCCAGCCCTCTGACTCCTTCTCCTCCCACCCTTCTAACACCCTAGAGGCAGAGTGTTTCCATTTAAAGATCTGGTACTGTGGTCAAACTCCCCCCAAAAACTCACAGTGATGTCGGTGAGATCAGAGGGTAAGTACTGTCCATGTCCAATGCACATTGAAGGTCATGAAAAGGGTAGGAAACTTATCTGTCCTCTAGGCCAAAAACACAATCTGGCTTAAAATGGAAGACAAAACTGTACAACCAGAAGTCAGGTAGGTTTTGCAATGGAGAGGTAAGCAAGACCGTTTTGTTACCCAGATTTTAGATGAAATTGAGATCCCTCAAGTAGCAAATGGGTAGAACCCGGAGGTTATCTCAGCTGTCCAATCAGTTCCCATGATCTTTTCATTTTGCTTTAGGTGGTCCCAGAATGATTCAGCTCCTCCTGGGGTGCACCCAAAAAATCCAAAGAAGAGTTTTTATTTTCCCGTTTCCTGTGGGAAGCCCGGGGCATGAATTTGACTCATTGGCCATACGTTGCAAGGAACAGTGATAAAATGCAGGTCAAGCTCATTACTTCATTCAAAATAGTGGAGCAGGCGCCATAGAGATGCCACGAGTACTCTATGGCGTGGAATGCATAACATAATATCACTAGGTCAAAGCATGACAGTGCACATAGAATGATGCAATCCATGCTTGGAGCTGTGGTGTAATTTTCTTTCCTAATCCCCATGTAAAGGTGAGTGGATGCCTGAAGGGGATGGAGAAACTGGGAACTAGGATGAGGCTATAAAGGCAGATAAGGAAAAGTGGGGTCATGTGTGGGCTGATGTTCATGCTGAACACAACCTGAAGACAATGACTGGATGGAGGTACTGTGCAAACTATGAGCCCCTGGAGTCCAGAAAAGCAGAGATGAATGAAGAGCTAGACTCTGCAGAAAACACGCAAGCCAATACATACCCGCAGTAAGTGGGCTTCTCACTGGGTCCCTGGCTTTATAGTTTAAGCAAATTCTTTCTTAGGCGCTCAGCCTGGGAACAGGGCTGCCTTGGAGACAGGGAGGGATGTGTGCGGTGCAGCACTGGTGAGCCTGGTACGCTGAAGTTGCAAAGCCGAGAATCGAAGTGGGAACGCACTCCCACTCTCGGCTCTCCCGTGGTTTCGGAAGGGTGGCTGGTAGCCCCTGCTGCTCTGGCCTCGGGGGACTCTCTCCTGCACACATCTCCCAAGGAACATCGTGTTCTAGCATGTTGTAAATGAAGGCAAGAGCGTGTTTAACAGAACTCAAATAACTTGTCTTTGTGTATAAGCAGAACACTGGAGGAGGTGATGAGGAGAAAGATGAGAGGAACCCCCTCCCCGCCCCAATGTACCTGAGAAAGAAAGTCTTGGTAATGGAGACCATTTAAAATATTATAAAAGTACATGTGCTTCCCCCCTTTTCTCTCCCTGGAAGTCTCTCAGTGGCCCTGTCTCCTGAACTCTTCTGTTTCATTTGTCTTGATCTCGGAATCTGTTTCTTTCTATGATTCTTTCCTGTGCCTCTCTCTTTGCTTCTACCTCTTTCCGAGTCCACCTTTCGCTTTCTCTTTTTTGTCTTCCTTGCTGTTCCTGTCTGTCTCTGTGTGTGTCTCCCTGACTCTCTGGGGCCTTCATGGCTCAGCTCTTGGTCTTCACCAGCTGCTCAGAGCGCAGCGTCTGGTAGCCTGGCCAGATGCTTTGGTGAAACGTGCTGGGTTGATGGTCCTGCTAAACAAAGGTGCAGACAAAAAAGACATTGTCCCCGGGGACAAGGGTTCCCGTCTAGGTGGTTCTGCCATAAGAAGAGATGTTGTTTTCATTGACTGGAGCCGCAGGGTTCTTCCCTGGAGAAATCTACGTCCTTAACGTAAGACCAGCTGCGGTACGTGACACTGCGCCTTCCCCGTTGTCGCTGCAGACGCGTGGTGAGGACACTGGAAACACGGTGAGCTCACACAGCGTCTGCTGATGTCGCTGGGACTGGAATCCACATGTGGGGTCTAAGTCGCCACCATGCGGTCACAACAAATGCATTCCTAATAAAGCAGCTGGCCAGTGCCACAGGACGGGCTGAGTGCAGAATGAAAGAGTGTAATTCTGCTCACGTGGACCCGGCGATCTGCGTGTGGACGCGCTCCCGGTGCGAGTGGCTGTGAATGCGGACACTGAAGGAGCTTGTGTGCACGCGTGTGCGTGTGCATGTGTGTGCTTGCGTGCGTGTGTGTGTGCGTGTGTGTGCTTGTGTGCGCGTGTGTGCATGTGTGTGCTTGCGTGTGTGTGCTTGTGTGTGCTTGCGTGTGTGCATGTGTGCGCTTGCGTGTGTGTGCTTGTGTGCGCGTGTGTGCATGTGTGTGCTTGCGTGTGTGTGCTTGTGTGTGCTTGCGTGTGTGCATGTGTGCGCTTGCGTGTGTGTGCTTGTGTGCATGCGCGTGTGCGTGTGTGTGCACGTGTGCGTGTGTGTGCATGTGTGTGTGTAGGTTGTGCACACGTGCTCAGCAGACGTGTGAGTGGGTGAAGGTGATTTGATTTAATTATATGCCTCATTCGCTCAGAGAGAAGCAAATAGAAATTAACTTCTGTTATCTCGCCAATTCTCCCCCTCAGTGGGAATCTCCACAGTGATGTCTTTGAATATAGACCTTTTCTCTCCAGTAATTTCAGGGGCTTCCCTGAGAATCCAGGTTAGGGTAGTGTTCACAAAATGCTCCTTTGCCAATCACTGTGTTTCAGAAAGCAGCAACAATCACCAGGATGGCGGCCACCAAGTTTTCTCTCCACAAATGCGGGTTCGCCCCCTAAAAAGTCGACGGAAAGAGCGCATAGCCTCTTTTGGGTGTTAGGACACAGAAGCGTGGACCTCCTGAAGGAGCTTTGATCCTGCAGAGTTCGGATCTCTATCTGCTGACCAGTCAATCATTCAAACCCTGGCTGGGCGGAGCCCGCGCCTGCGCGGTGAAAGGAGGCACGCCTAGGGGAGGGGAGGTCTGGGTGCTCAGCTCATTTTCACTCTCCTCCAAACCCACTTTGTGCCTCTCGATGGCCACGCCCCCGCTCACCCTCTTTTCCTGCCAGCATCCCTCCTCATTTCAGTCTGGGTCTCACACACCTAGCTGTCCTTGACATCTCCGAGACTCCCTCCCTCACAGGTGATTTTGTTGACCATGTGCAGGTTTTTTAACCTCTCTGTGTCTGTTTTATGTTTGCAAAACGGGGAAAACAAGGAAAACTGGGTTGTGCAAGGATTACACGAGTTAATGCATGTCACATAGTAAGTGTTTTATAACTATGAGTAGCTGTTGTTTTGGTTGTTATTGCTTATTTGACAGGGGGGTAAAAAGAACAGAGAAGGGGGGAGACAGAGAACGCTGGAGGGAGTCAGAGTCAGTGGTGCTGGGGACTAAACTGCGCCTCTTAAACTTTATTATTGAAGACCTAACCTCCAGGGTGATGGATCTGGGGACACGGCTTGTGAGAGGTACTTAGACTTGGAGGAGGTCATGAGGGTGGGGTCCTCATGTTGGGGTTCGTGCCATGTAAGAAGAGACCAGAGAGCTCGCTCTCCTTCTCTGTCCTGTGAGCACCAGGGAAGAGGACAGCCGGCTCCAGGCAGGAAGAGGGCTTTCGCCCAGATGTGGTCGTGCTAGCTCCCTGCCCGTGGGCCTTCCAGCCTCCGGAAGCTGAGAAATAAAGGTCTGCTGTTGCAGCCACCCAGCCCTTGCCTGTTGTCATAGCAGCAGGAGCGTACAGAGCAGGGTGGGGCCGGGTTCTTGGCACCTCGGACTCTTCCCAGGGACTGCTGATGGCTGGCAATGTGGGCTGTTGATTTGCTCTTCATTCGCTCTGCCTCCCATCTTAGTATTAGCCAGTGGGGGTGAGAACGTAAGAAAACACATTCAGCTCTTTTATATACAACCTCCCTCCCCACATCTCTCAGAAACCACACCTGAGTGGGGTGGGGTGCAAGACCTTTCAAAGTTCAAGGTCATGTCTTTGCTCACTTGCCCCTTGGGGTCCTGGGTGTTAACCTGAACGTGGAATCCCAGGGACCCGTCAAGATCCCGATTAGAGGCTTTGGGATTTACCACCACATTCCTGAGAAGCCTGGAGGGAGGAGAGGGGCCACGCTGTGTGTCTGTAAAGCTACGAGGAAAGCAGGATGTGATTGCTCCTTGGCAGTCGAGTCTCGTGTGTGCACAGCACCCTCGGCTGAGATCCCCAAATTCCTACCTCTTACAAAGAGGACTGGGAGTCCCTTTTCCTGCGTATGCAGAGTAGTGGATGAATTCACTAGGCGCCAGGGACCAGAGCAAACCACTTGCGGTTCCCCAGTGAGACAGACTGGCTCCTGTGGCTGGAACAATTTCTACCTCTTCTTTCTCTGACTCTTGCTCATCTTTCAGCTTAGATGTTAATACCTCTGGAGTTTACCCTCCCTGACCCTTCAAGACCTGGTTCTGTCGTCCCAACTCCCCTGCCACAGCTTCTGTTCGCTCAGGACACTGTCTGTGATGTGCCACAGTGGATGGCACCCATCTGTTTGCTTCCTGGGGACCCATTGAATTTGAGCCCCTTGTTTGCTGGTCTGGTCTTGGGAGCTGCTGGCCACCGGCACTGAATACGGGGCCGGCGCATCGTGAGGGTTCAACTGCGCAGTGATTGTGTGTAGGTGAGATCAGAGAGATGAAAAGAACCCAGTTTGGAGAAAATCTGAGGAGGCAAAGTGTGGAAGGCAAGGGGGGAGCCAGCGCAAAGGTTCTCGGGTGAAGTCACTGGGGGAAGAAGAAGGAAGCTGGAGCATGGGGCACCCAAGGTAAGAAGGAAAGAGAGACGTCCGGAGAGAGAGAGATGAAGACCAGGTCGGTCAGGTGGGTACCATGGGCCACGGTAAGGAGCCTGGACTCTGTTATAAGTGCAGCGGAAGCCTCTGGGACGTCTCCTCAGGACCTAGAACAATCTGAGTTATGTTTAAGGTCACTGTGGCTTCGGAGTCCAAGCTTTTGGAGGAGGGCGGGTGGGTGATGGGAGGCTGCTGTAATTCTCAGTTTCCGCTTGGAGTCCTGGAATTGGTGTGCTTCTATTAATTTAAATAACATCAACAACAAGAAGAATTTTTAATATAACATGTTTTATTTCCAGCCATCTGTTTATGAGGCTTTTTTGGAAAACCCTTTGGTTGTTCTCTTTAAAACTGAAAATTATGGCACATTACACATTTTTTTTTTTTTTTCAGAGCAGGGTGTAATTTTCTTTTATTACAAAACCAATATTAAACAAACAAAAAAGAAACAGACACAAGAAAGAACACAATTCACCTCTCCATCTCAGAAAAAAATCGAGGTGCTTTTCGTTTTTAAATTGTCTTCCAGTCCCCGGCCATGAACATAAAGAGGATGGTTAGCGTTACAGTGAAGACGGATTTCTATGGTATTGGATTCTGTTTCGTTCTCATAGTGGATGCCACAGTCTCCCCTCACGCTCTGTATACGTCTTCAGCTCCATGTCGACATGTAATCAGTAATAAATGTTAAAACCTCAACTTTTCTTCACTCCCCCTCTATTTCTAGTTTTGTGTTGGACTATAGTCTTCATAGTGATTATTTTAAAACTTTCAAGCCATTTCATCAAGTGAACAACTCATTTAAGATTTGTTCTACTTTAGTGGATAGTCAACTTTCATTTTTTTCAATCTTATGCAAGTTATTGCTTCATTAAGATAAATTGAATTTATAACCTTGTTTCTTTTGGATTATTGCCTTTGAATATGTTTCCACAGGATACATTTAAAAAAAATTATTGATTTCTTTTTAGAGCGAGGAAGGGAGAAAGAGAGAGAAATATCAGTGTGAGAAACATTGGTTGCCTCCCCCACACACCCTAACCAGGGATGGAACCTGCAATCTGATTATATGCCCACCCCAGGAATCAAACCCTCAACCTAGGTATGTGCCCTGACTGGGAATGGAACCTGCCACTTTTTGGTGTGTGGACGACAGTCCAACTCTCTGAGCCACCGCTGGCCAGGGCTCCACAGAACACATTTTTAACTTTGGAAGAATAGTTTTTTTTCCCCCCAAACATCTCACAGCCTTAATATATACAATGAGCCTCTTAAAGGGCACTGGCCCACCCTCGGCGAGGTGACCCCAGCGTTTCCCAGGAAAGTGAAATCCCTGCTTTAGGAGAATAACTAGGAGAAAAACTGTAACTAGTTCCTGAGATCTCTGTGTAACTCACCACTGGTCTGTTTTTCAAAGGACTGAAGTCTTTGCCTTGCCCCCAGAAAGTATAAACGGACAAGTTTCCCAACGACACTGCCAGCAGCGGGTACTGTCACTTTAATCAACTGTGTTAATGCAGTCAGTATCAAGGACATCTTGTTAGTGCTTACATTTACCTATCGCCAGATGTAAATTTATTATTTTAAAGAAAAACAAAAAGCTAGAATTTATTGGGCATTTACTACGTTCTTCTAGGGAGTTAGTCACGGGTTTAGCATGAATTTTTATAATCCTCACCCTACCTTTCTTCTAAAGATACTCTGGTTGGATCTATTTTATGGTTGGTGAAACTGAGGCCGAGAGAAATGCAATAACTTTGTAAAGTCAGAGAGCGAAGGTGGACCAGGTCTGGAACTCAGCTCTCGGGACCTCACTGCTGGCTGCTTGCCCTCTAGCAGGAGGTGACCATGCACTGCCTGCTTATTTATTGTAAACTTGAAGTGTCCCTCACGAATCTGAATTTGCTCCGGATATGCAGTAGGTATGAATTCATTTTCTTGGCATATTTAATGCAAATATTTTTTCCCCAAGCACTTTTAAAAGAGCTATTTAGCAGGAAATATTTAAGCTGAGGGAGTCATACGTTGAGCTAAGTTAAGGTCTAATTTTATTAGTGCACTAGGTCTGTGATGGAAAGAAACAGAAGTAGACATTTTTACAATGTTTACTTATAAAATTCCCCATCCTTTCAAAAAGTGAATGAAACTGAGGAAAAACCTCGCAATAACTCCGATGGCCGAGAGGTCCCCTGTTGATTGCTTTAGGCCGTAATAAAAGTTCCCATGACTCACATTCCTCATGTCCTCTTCCTCTTCCCTTCAAGGTGGGGATGGTAAATACTGTTTCCCAGATGAGGAAAAAGAGACAAATATGGAAATAACTTTTCTAACATCAGAGAGATGTCAAGTAGCAGAGAGGGATTGGACAGATGTCTGAGGAGGTTGAAACACCTGCTCTTTCTGCAATACCATATCCAAAGATGCCCAAGGAGGTGCGTGTTCGGAGGAAATCCTAGGTGTGAGACAGAGTCCAGTAAGCAAGCCATGGATCGCTCAATAAGAAGAGACTGACCGGAAGACTAGATGTGCCCACCGTGGTGGTCAGTGATGGGAGGGAGGACAGGGACAGTCAACGATTCATGCTCTTTTCTTTCCTTCCTTTGTCCCTTCCTCCATTTCTCATTCTCTCTCTCCCCTCCTTCCATCTATCCATCTTTCATTTATCTACTAAAATTAGACAAAATGCATTGTCGTAGGCATGGAGGACACAGGGGACTGGCACTTAGCTTCTGCCATTTAGGGACCAGCACATAAATAGATGTGTGTCAACAGTGTGGTATTATTTAATGACTGACATGCACAGAACCCCATGAGAACTTAGGGTTCATCTGTTGATGGGGGACAACCCACTGTGTGTTGAGTAAAGGTGAAGTTCTGAGATGGGGCACCAGAAGCTGAGTGGGAAGGGAGTGGCCAAAAAAACTTCTTGGCGAAGAGATCACAGTTGAGTTGAGTATTATTTGGAAGGTCACGTAGATGTTCATCAGCCGAAGGGGGCGGGCTGTGCACATGGCGAGGGACTCTCGAGCAGGGACACTTGGAGAGGTGCAGTAGGTATAAATACGTGAGAAACTGCAGTCTTTTCAAAAGGCGGGTGTGAAAGGGAGAGGTCGGAGGTGGGGTCAGCAATATTGCAAAGTTTGGATGAAGACTAGGCTCAACTCGCCAGTACTGGGAGAAATTTCCATCTCCAAAGAGAAATTGGACTCTGGAGGTCTCACTTATTTTTATTTTTTGACTCACTTCCGGTGTCATGCCTAAGATTGTCTCCCATGGATACACATTCCCCTCCAGGCCAGAGCCCCCTGCTGTGTGAAAGGTCGTCTGACCTTGGCCTTCACCAATTGGAATCAGTAATTTATGGCCACGTCCAGGGGAAAACAGGCTTGGAGAGAGAAACCTACGGTTTTCAAGGCTGGAGTGGAGAGTTGATTTATGGCTCTCAAGGAGTCTGCTGGGGAGGAGAAGTCCAGTGTCCTACCTGCTGTCCTTCAGCTTGTGCTAACTTTTCACGTGGTTAATTTCCCAGGTTATTTCAGCTGTGGTTCTAGTTCAATGGACATGTGAGGCTCAGCCAGAGGCTTGTCTGATGTATATTTTGTGAGAAATATGCAGGCTATAATAGGTATACATCGATGGACAGTTCCCACATGCCGGCATCTGTGCCAAACTATAAACCTTCCTAAACACATTGGCTTCTCACAGTATCCAGGTGAGGTAGGGCTCTCACCCTCATCCTCATTTCCGAAAGGCCCTCCCGGTGACGCGCAGTCAACGCTCCAGGGGGCTGCGGCGTGTGTGCCACACTAGACTTCTCTCTCTCGGTGGCACGTAGCTGAAAGCGATCGGTGATGTTTCCGTCTTCAGCACTGACTCTTCTCTCTGCCTGGACGGCCCCTGCCACGGTTTCCTCTTGGCGAAATACCGTGTCCATTTCACGCCTGCTCTCGCTGCTGTTCTCTTCCACAAGCGTTTTCCTGAGCCCTTCCCTCCTCTCCAAGTCAGCTGTTCCTCCTCTCTTGTCCTATTTGTGTTTGTATAAGCCTGTATTATTGTCCTCACCCCACTGTGATTTCTGGGTTCGCCCACTGGGCTGGGAGCTCCTGGAGAGCATCTCTTGTTTGAATCCCCAGTGCTCTTCCAGGGCTTCAGAGAGTGTTGAATGCACAAATGAATAAGAACCACTTCAAATGTCTTCACTAGGTAAGTTACTTCTCCTATTCATGACAGATCTCAGGTCTGCACATTTGAGTCTTTTTAAACACTAGTATTTTTTTTAAAAATTATCTTTATTGTTGGAAGTATTACAGATGTCTCCCCTTCTTCCCCCAGGGTCCCCTCCACCCCACTCCTGCCCTCCCCAGGCCTTCGGCACCCTACTGCCTGTGTTAAGCGTACAGTTCAGCAGATCAAGTACATTCACGTTGTTGTGAAATCGTCATCACCATTCATCACCAGAGCCCCTTCCATCCTGCAAAACAGAAACTCTATACCCATTAAATAATAACCCTTATGCCTCTGCTCCCCAGCCCTTGGTAACCAACCTTCTACACTATGTCTCTATGGTTTTGACTACTCTAAAAACCTCATAAAAATGGAATCATTCAGTGTTTGTTTTTTTGTGATGGCAATCTCACTTAGCACTGAAATGTATATATTCAGCCTTATGTATAGTATATATACCATATTCCACGTGTATACATACTTATATTTTGCTTATCCATTAATCTGTTGATGGACACTTGGGTTACTTCTACATTTTACATCACCTGAATAATGTTGCTGTAAATTTGGGTGTATAAATATCTCTTTGAGACCTGCTTTCAACTCTTTTCAGTTTATTTCCCAAAGTGGAATTACTGATCAAATGGTAATTCTATTCTTACAAAATGCTTTTATTGATTTTTTTAGAGAAAGAGGAAGGGAAAGAGAGATAGAAACATCGATGTGAGAGAGAAATATCGATTGCACGCCCCCTACAGGAGATTTAGCCCGCAACCCTGGGCATGCGCCCTGACGGGGAATTGAACTATGACCTCTCCATCCATGGGACAACGTTCAATCCACTGAGCCGGCTAGTTTTAACTTTTTGAGGAATTCCCACTGTACCTCACTCATCTCTCCTCTTGAGGCAGTGAAAGGAGCATGATCTTCAGATATTGAGAGAGATAGATCTTAGTCCTCCTACCCAGTGCGCTGTGTGTGACTTTTCTGTGCACAATCTCCTCTAACTCAGTAACACTGCCCTCAAAGCGTTGTTGTGAATTTTAAATGAGTTAATATATATGAAAGGACGTTGTGAACTATATTAGCCTTCTGTTGCTTTATTAGAATACTGTAGTATTTGTTCTCTTCTCTCCCTTTCTTATTCTTGAAAGGCTGCCAATCCTTAGAAGAATGTGAAGGGCTGCCAACTCCTGGGAAGAGTGAAATCTCTTAAGACTAATTTTAATAATATCGTCATGGTCAGATCATAGTACTTGTTTGCTTGATCTTGCTTAACAAGAACAGGTTAAGGTCACATCTTTTGGCTTAATTGTATCCTCCAGAACAAATATTTAGTTTCCTTGACTATAGTCTTTGAAGAAAGTATGAAGGAAGAGAAAATCTCATTTATTGAAAAGCAACTTTCTTTTAAAAAAAAATTAATTTGTTTTTCAGTACAGTGGACATACAATATTATATTAGTTTCAATTATGTAACATGGTAATTAGACATTTACATAACCTATGAAATGAGTACTCCAATAGTCTCGTACCCTTCTGACACCACAAATAGCTATTACAATATTACTGACTATATTCTCCATGGAAAAGCAACTTTTAAGATAAAAAACAAAACAAAAACATAAGTTAGATGTTGTAATTATTTTCTAATTATATTATCTTTTCTTGGCCATAAATAAGGCCATTCTGGTACAGGATAGATCACCACTTTTCATATACCTTTTCTTGTACAACAACAGCAACAACAACAACAACCACCACCACACCTTGTTTTGCCTTTTGTTTTTCATCAGTAAGTATGGCCTTTGACATACCATCCTGCAAATTTATCCACCCACTTCAGCTTGAGGAGTTTGTTAAAACTGAGTGAGACAACACTATCTCTACACGTTTCTTCAAAGGACAATTTAAAGAAAAACCACGAAAGTAGTCCGAGAGACACAGGAGCTGTGGAGAAGAGAGCAAACAGGCTGCAGAATCACTGTCTGTTGGAAAAGGAAGAGAGGCACTTCCCCTTCAGACAGCCCAGTGTCAGAACCTTATAGGAGAGTGACACTTCTAGCTCTCAGCAGAGTAAGAATGAGGACAATATACTTGTGATGACTTAGAAAGAGATTTGTAATTTCTTCCCAAGCCCTCTTTGTTTAAGCAAATGGCATCATTCCTAGTCACTTAGTAGCTTGAGCCACAACCTGGGAGAAATTATTGATTCTTCTTTTTCCTTCAACACCCAAACCAGTCCTCCTCCAATCCAACACTGGTAGGGCTGAGAGGTTCTAATTTGTCCTACTAAGAAGCAGCCACCATCGTTGGTGGCTCTTAGATAGAAGAAGGGTATATCCTAGAGAGGACTAACCCAGCATAACAAGACGCGTTCAGCCTCCATCATGAGTAGACACTTCCTCTTCTTCTATGATGTATATCTTCATCAACCATGATACATTTTTTTATGAAACCCCATTTCATATTGATAATAACAATACTGTGGGACAAGTAGGGATTCCAGGGTGGAAGCATTGTAGGAGATGTCTCCGTTCCCTTGGCATTTGAGTTTGAGAAGGAGCTGAGGACGAGAATCAGCCTCTCCGTTTCTCCACCGAAATGCCATGATCTCAATCTTGTCACCTGTACTCTGCAGTGATGAGTCCTGTGTGGGCCTGAGGCTCATTCAAAGACAGCATTAAGTCTCATGTATAAAAATCTGTTTGATTGCTTTCAATTATGTCATTGCAGTGTACTTTGTAATGGGTGACACTCATCTGTCCTCTCTCTGCAAAACATAAAAATTCATTTCAGGCAATGAAATTCAATTTGTCTCGAAAGTGATTCTGCGAAAAATAATAATCCGTGCAGGACTCTAATCTCCTTCTATGATGTTCTCTCGAGTCCGGGCAGTGTTATCTGGCATTGTCCTGGTGTTATAAAAGGATAAATGGAAAATGAATGCTTCTGGTAAGGCAACTATTAATGATAATGGAAAGTAATTAAAAGCCCAAAGTAGAACCTAGAGGAAATTTGCTCCCATCTAGAGCAAATCAAAATGATTTTTGGCTTAACTTGCGGTGATAGATGGTATTATTTCACAATTATTCTTTCCTTTCTCGCCCTTGCTCTGAGTTTTCAGTCCTGGTTGGTTGATTTGCCCAGTTAGAACAAAAGTTGTATATGGGGGGTATCGGTGGATCATACAATGTTCTTGTCCTTTATTCCTCTGTGTACCAGTGGCCCTACCTCCTTACGATGGGCAGGACCCAGTACCCACACCACTGTGAAGTTTCCTTCTTTGCTTGCTATATACACGGGATTAGAAACCAAGATGACAAGGGACTGTATGTTGGGTGGGATATTTCCTGTGCACACTGTGAAAGCCTTACCTCTTTGGGGCAAGACACTTTATACTTATAGAGTCAAATGTTTGAGGAGAGGAAGAGTAAATTCTCAAACTGAGTCACTGGGAATACTGATGAAACCACCCCTTACAGGTCTGGGTTCCTAGACCGCTGTATTCCACCTCCTGGAGAACACAGCACTGTATCCTGTAGATTTAAGGTACATGCTGTATCTTTTCAGGAGTTCCTTTTTAAGCTGATACATCAGCTTCACCCCATCATTGCATCAGGTTAGCAGCTTCAGTGAAGGGACTAAAGGACCTTGTTCTCATGGCTGCATCCCATCTAAAGGAGGTTCCTTGGTTCTTAAAAAAGGTCACATGTCAATATATCAGTCACTCTGTGAACCCCCAGACAACTGTGTGGGGTTTATGTGAGCAATTACACTTTCTGCCATGAAGTCTAATACTACTTACAGTGAGCAGGTTCTCTCCTTACCACGTGGTTACACTTGAATGACAACCAGTGGCAATCTATCTCTCTTCTCCCGATCCTTTCCAGTCCCCAAATAACCCTTCCAAGGACAGCACGCAGGGCACTTGCTGGTGAAATGACGTGTTTGGAGGGATGCTGGTAGTGACAGCTAATTTGTTCTTTTCCGTGGAGGGGGGAGAAAAGTATCTGTGCTGGTTCTCATGCCAGCCATTGGTTTGCCTGTCAGCAGGGTCAGTGGAGGACAGGAAATTAGAGGCTACACGTTACCTAATACCATCAGGCTGCAGAGACCCAGTAGCTCCGTCACAGAGCATCTAGAGAGTAATTTGACTCCCTTGCCACAGTGGCTTTGTCATTTATTTGTTTGTTTTGCAAGAAATTTTTTTTTTTTTTTTGCTGGCAATGAGCTCAAAAAGCAAAGTGCATGTTTGATGAGAATTAAGCACGTGTTTACTTCTCCAGAAAGCTGATGAGGATTGTAAAACCTGCTCAGAACAGTTTTTGACATTTAACCATCCACCAGGATGGCCACAGTGATGTCACTCACTGCAGAATCTGCCTAGACATGAAAATTCAACATTCACAGCTGCAGATGGTGCCCAACATGGCTTTTTATGTATACAACTGAGTATTGTTCTAAATTTATTTTACTTGTTTTTTATTTCATTTTTTGTATGCACAACCCCCCCTCCCCCCGCCAAGAACATAGTTGTTAATGTGTTTACTCCATTAGAAGAAAAAGATCTTTGCAAAGAGCAGTTGAATGATATCATTTGATCTGTCAAGTAAAACAAAAATCAGATAACATCATCTCAATTATTGATCAATTGTTCATTTATAAAGTAACTCAGGGTAAAGCTTTGGGAATTTTATTCTGTCAAAGATGAGAAATCTGACACTTTCATAAATGCTACTAAAAATACAATGAAAAGAGAAAATATTTTGTAGTGATAATAAGAATTCAAATATTAGTGGGAATATAGCATTATGTGTGTGCAAGAGATCTGTGGATTGAGACAAGGCGGCATGGAACAGACTGAGGAACCTCAGAGGGGGTGGGGGAGACAGGAAGAGATTAACCAAAGAACTTATATGCATATGTGCAAACACACGGACACAGAGAATAGTGGGGTGAAGCCAGGGCTGGAACAGGGGTAGGGTGGAGGGCATCAATGGGGAAAAACAGGGGGGGGGGGCATCTATAATACTTTCAACAATAAAGAGAAGTTAAGAAAAAAAGAGATCTATGGATCAAGATAAAAACAGATTGTCTGTGGGTACATATAATCTTAATGCATCCAAACAGTATATTGTACTGCAATGGGCTTAATGTTGTGTCCCCATCAAAATTTACTTGTTGCAATCCTAACCCCCAATGTGATGGTATAGGGGAGAGGACTTTGGGAGATCATTAGGTCACGATGGTGGAGCCCTCACGAATGGGGTTAGTGCCCTTATAAAAGGACTGTAAGAACTCTCTTGCCTTCTTTCCACCATCTGAAGATACAGAGAGAGGTGGCAGTTTGGAACCCAGAAAAAGGTTCCAACAAGAGCCTGACCACAGTGACTTCCTGATCTTGGACTCTAGGACTATGCAAAGTAAGTGTCTGTTGTTTATAAACCATTAAGCTTATGGTAATTGGTTATTGCAGTCCAACTGACTAAGACCTCTACCAATCAAAATAAAAGCTCTAGTTGTTAAAATTTAAAATAGACATAAAGGTTACATTTAGAGTTACTAGATTACAACTTTGTTTTCAGGACAAAGCTGATAGTGAATACAAAGAAGATGTCAGCATCACAGTGCAAACAGTTTTGCTCTTTGTTGTGCACCCACAACTGAGTTTTAGATGTTGGGCTTTGGGAAAAAAAATGCAAATGACTCTGAGTGCCCTCATGGATTTGCTCTTCCTTCAATCAGTTCTGTTTCCATCTTTCCCCTTACAGTGTAACTTACTATAACAAGTGTGATTCTAAGATTTATCATTATTGTTTCGTCAAATATATTCCCTAAAGTTAGCAAACTACCTTACATTGTGCTTGGGTAGTTCTGCAGAGTACTTGGGACTGTCTCTGATTTTCATCTTACCCAGTGATTTTGATAAATAATCTCTTCACAAATACAAGTGTTATATAAGTTAATAATTTTATAAGGCAGTGTTACAAAATGGACCAGCTTAACATCAGGGAGTGTAAGGCTTATTGAGTGCAAAGCACATGTGAATAAATAAGCTCAATGGGTGTTCGTGTGAACACTCGTCTGGGTTTCTGAGTGAAAACAGTGAGAAAATGGGGGAGTTGCTGATGATGGACAAGGGCAGCAGAGGGATGTTTGTTAAGGTCAATGGCAGACCATCCATCCAATGGGAGGGCACTCTTGCTGAACAGTTGTGCTTTCCCAGCATGTGGTGATAAATTTGAACTGAAGCAATCATAGCAACAAATGAGGTCCTTTGCTAGAAAAAAATGACTCACAAGATGTTAGGCTAGGGTTTCTTTGAATGGGAGTTCCTTCGGTTTGTTTCTTAAAATATTTGGTTTAATGGTCATTTAAACAAACAAACAAACAAACAAACAAACAAACAAACAAACAAACTCTAAGACATGGCAATGATTGTAGGAAACAATGTGTGAGAGGAAAGACCATGCATGGGGTTTGCGTTTCACTAGTGGCCAAGTACCATTTACTGCTGCATGTGATTAGTCTGGAAATGGAAGACCGACCTGTCTATTCTTCTGTGTGGTGGAAATAGCACACATTTGGGTGGGAGAGGCCTGGGTGAGCTGTCTGAGTCCAGTTTGTAATTTACCAGCATCTCTCTCTCTCTAGGAATCGTTTGTTCCAATTGTTTTCCAACACACATGTACATATGCACACACACTGCACAATAATCACACCGTTCACACTTGTGCATTTTCCTTAGTCACTTTCTATTCAATAAATAGCTCCATATTAGTCCATATACACTTATCCCCTCTGATCACAGTACAGACTTCTATTGCATGAGTAAATAAATTGGTCCTCTGAGGACAGACATCAAAATTGTTGCCAGCTTCTTGCTGAAGCAGACATTCTAGGTGGTTCACATGATCATGTTTACATGTATATTTGTAGGGTAAATTTCTAGAAGTGGAATTATTTAGTAAACAGAAAAGTCCACCTTACTTTTGTAAATTATGGCACAGTTATCTTCCCAGTTCTGTCAAAGGTGTGGACCAAGTAGACATGACCATGCACGGAGGATGGGAATGTTAGTGGGAAATTCCAGTGGGGTAACTCCAGTTGCTATACATCACAATTCCCCCAGTAAACTGCCTTATGGAGTTACCTATTTGTATATCCTCTAAACAGTTCATCTTGAACTGTCCTTAAAAAAATTGAATAGCCCAAATTTATATACTCGGCTGGCGGGTTTCTAAAGTGTTTTTATTTTATTTATTTATTTTTATTAAATGCATTGGAGTGACATTGGTAAACAACATTATATAGGTTTCCAGTGTACAATTCCATGATGCATCATCTTTCTATGCATTGTGTGCCCACACCCAAAGTCTAGTCTCCTTCAGTCACCATCTTCTGGAGGTTTTTTTTTTTTGTTTGTTTTTGTTTTTAATTTATCTTTATTGTTGAATGAATTACAGGTGTTCCTCATTTTTCCCCTATTGACCACTTCCTCCCCACTCCCACCTCCCTCCTGCCTTTCCCCACACTGTTGTCTGTGTCCATTGATTATGCATATATACATATAAGTTTTTTGGTTTATCTTTTCCCCACCCCCCCCTTCCATTTGAAGTGTGTCAGTCTAACAACCAATTTGTACTTCTTAATCCCTTCACCTTTTTCACCCATCCTTTCAAACCCCCTCCCATCTGGCAACCAACAAAATTTCTCTCTATCTTTGAGAATGCTTCTGTTCTGCCTGTTCATTTTGTTTGTAGATTCAATTGTCAAGAGATATGTATTCATTGCCGTTTTGTTTGTTCATATTTTTTATCTTTTTCTTCAAGAAGACCCTTCAACATTTCATATAATAATGGGTTGGTGGTGATTAACTCCTTTAGCTTTTTCTTGTCTGGGGAACTCTTTATATGGCCATCAATTCTAAATGACAGCTTTGCAGGATAGAGTAATCTTGGTTGTAGTTTCTTGCTTTTTATCACTCTGAATATTTCTTGCCACTCCCTTCTGGCCTGCAAAGTTTCTTTTGAAAAATCAGCTGACAGTCTTATGAGAACTCCCTTGTAGGTAACTAACTGCTTTTCTCTTGCTGCTTTTACAATTCTCTCATTGTCTTGAACCTTTTGCATTTTGATGATGTTGTGTCTTGGTGTGGGCCTCTTGGGGTTTGTCTTGTTTGAGACTCTCTGTGCTTCCTGGACTTGTATGTCTGTTTCCTTCACCAAGTTAACAGAAAAATTTTCTGCCGTTATTATTTCAAATAGGTTTTCAAGTTCTTGCTCTCTCTCTTCTCCTTCTGGCACCCCCAAGATGCAAATGTTGGTACGCTTGAAGTTGTCCCAGAGGCTCCTTACACTATCCTCATTTCTTTGGATACATTTTTTTTTTTTTTTCACTGTTCTGATTGGGTGTTTTTTGCTTCCTTGTATTCGAAAACAATAGTTTACTTCTTGGCTTTACCTACTCTACTATTGAATCTATGTAAATTATTCTTTATTTCAGTTAGTGCCTCCTTCATTCCTGGCTGTGCATCCTTCATTTCTGACTGCTCCTTTTTTATGCTTTTGAGGCCCCCACTAAGTTCATTGAGCATTCTTATAAGCAGTATTTTGAACTCTGCATCTGTTAGGTTGCTTATCTCCATTTTGCTTAGTTCTTTTCCTGGAGTTTTGTTCTGTTCTTTCATTTGGAACCTGTTTCTTTGTCTCCTCATTTTGGCTGCCTCCCTGTGTTTGTTTCCATGTATTACTTAACGAGAGGTATGGGGCTAGCTGAGACCAGATGCTGCTCGTTTGAAAGAATTTAAAAAAAACCTGAAGCAGGATCCAAGACAGGCCAATCCTATGGTTAAGCAAGTGGCAACAGCTTGGGTGGGCCTGAAAGTTGGGTGGGGCAGGGCTTTAGGGAATCACCGGGGCAGGGAAAACAGTGTGAGCCAGGTTGCTGGAGTCCCAGATATGGTGGCTGTCTGCCGCCCCAGGAAAGGGCTCACCAAAGGAGCAAAAGCCTCTGATAGCATGTCTGTCCAGGAGAAAGTTGCTTCTCCAGCCCTCACTCCAATACCAGACAACTCAATTCTTCCCCATAGATCTCTGGTGCCTTTCAAGCTGCTTCCCCCATGCTGGAGCCTGGAGGGTGCAAGTCTGAGTAAGTTTGTGCACTGGCCCTTTAGGAAGAGCTGCCTGGGGCTCCAATCACCTCAGCCTCCCTCAGCCTCAGTTCCTGCTGTTTTTTCCAGCCAGAAGTGATAGGGACTTCTCTTCCTGGCACTGGAACTCTGAGCTGGGTGCCTGGTATGGGAGGGGGACCCCTCAGTCCTCAGGGAGGACCTCCCCAGCTGAGGTGTCCTTCTAATTTTTTTCTGCCACATGTGGGTGTGGGACAAGCCCATCTACCTCCACCCCTGTAACCAATCTCAATGTGGCTGTTTCTTTAATTCCGTAGTTGTAGGACTTCCATTCAACTCAGTGCCAGGCGGTTTTGAATGATGGTTGTTCTGTAGTTTAGTTGTAACTTTGATGTGGTTGTGGGAGGACGTGATACCGCATTTACCTATGCCCCCATCTTGACCAGAAGTCTCCTGGAGTGTTTTTATTTTTATTTTTATTTATTTGTTTTTGTTACAGATGTTTCTCCTTTTTCTTCCATTGACACCCTCCTCCTCATGCCCCTCACCTCTTCCCCAGCTTTTTGTCTATGTCCATTGGTCATGCATACATGCATATAAGTTCAGTGGTTTATCTCTTCCCTCCCCCCATCCCATCTTCTGAGGATTGTCAATCTGTACCCTACTCCCACACCTCTGAGTCTACCCTGTTCCTCATACTGTTATGTTCATTATATTTCACAAATAAGTGAGATCATGTAATATTTGTCTTTCTCTGCTTGGTTTGTTTTGCTTAGCATAATACTCTCCAGGTCCCTTCATGTTATCTCAAATGATAAGCGATCTTTCTTTCTTTCTTTTATTTTCTAGTGCTCTTTTTTTTTTTTTTTTTAATTTTAATTTTGTTACAGATGTTTCTCCTTTTTTACCCCATTGACACTCTCTTCCCCATCCCCTCCACCCCATTCCTGGCTTTGTTGTCCATGTCCATTGGTTATGCGTACATGCATATAAGTTCTGTGGTTTATCTCTTCCATTCCCCCAAACCCCCTCTTCTGAGGGTTTTCAATCTGTACCCTACTTCCATGTCTCTGGGTCTACCCTATTCCTCAGACTGTTATGTTCATTATATTCCACAAATAAGTGAGATGATGTGGTATTTGCCCATTTTGATGGTTGTTTCTTTTGCTGTGCAGAAGCTTTTGAGTTTGATGTAGTCCCATGGGTTTATTTTTTTCCCTTTGCTTCTGTTGCCTTAGGTGATGTATCAGTGAAAATTCTGCTGCGTATGATGTCTGAAATTTTGTTGCCTACATTTTCTTCTAGGATTTTTATGAATTCATGAGTTACATTTAAGTCTTTTATCCATTTTGAATTTATTCTTGTGTATGGTGTAAGTTGGTGGTCTAGCTTTATTTTTTTGCAAGTAGCTATTTGATTTTTTCAACACCATTTATTGAAGAGACTGTCTTGACTCCACTGTATGCTCTTGCCACTCTTGTCAAATATTAATTGGACATATTGTCTTGGGTCAATTTCTGGGTTCTCTGTTCTGTTTTATTGATCTATCTGTCTGTTCTCGTGCCAGTACCAAGCTGTTTTGATTACAGTGGCTTTGTAGTATAACCTGAAATCTGGTAATGTGATCCCTCCTACTTTGTTCTTTTTTATCTCTCAAGATTTCTGTGGCTATTTAGAGTCTTTTTTGGTTCCATATGAACTTTCGAACTATTTGTTCTAGTTCTGTGAAGTATGTCATTTGTATTTTGATGGGGATTGCATTGAATCTATAGATTGCTTTGGGTAGTATGGACATTTTAATGATGTGAATTCTTCCAATCCACGAACAAGGTATGTGCTTCCACTTTTTTATATCTTTCTCTATTTATTTTTTCAATGACCTGTAGTTTTTTGTGAAGAAGTCCTTTTCTTCTTTGGTTAAGTTTATTCCTAAGTATCTTTATTTTTTTGCTGCAATGGTAAATGGAATTGTTTTTTTAGTTTGTCTTTCTGTGAGTTCATCATTGGTATATAAGAATGCAGTCAATTTCTTTCTTTCTTTCTTTTTTTTCTGGTATGTGCCCCTAGCAGGAACCAAACTCAGGATTCTCTGGTCCGCAGGCCAACACTCCAACTGCTCAGCCAAAACAGCCAGGGCTGCAGTCAATTTCTTGATGTCAATTTTGTATCCTGCTACTTTGCCAAATTTACTTATTAAGTCTAGTAGATTTTTTTATGGAGTCTTTGGGGTTTTCTATGTACAATATCATGTCATCTGTAAATAATGACGGTTTCACTTCCTCCTTTCCAATTTGGATCATTTTTATTTTTTTCTTCATGTTTAATTGCTGTGGCTAAGACTTCCAGTACTATGTTGAATAAAAGTGGCAAAAGTGGGTATCTCTGTCTTGCTCCCGTTCTTAAGGAGAGTGCTTTTAGTTTTTGCCCATTGAGTATGATGTTGGCTGTAGGTTTTTCATATATGGCTTTTATTATGTTGAGATATTATCCCTCTATTCCCAGATTGCTGAGCGTTTTTATCAGAAATGGGTGCTGGATTTTGTTGAATGCTTTTTCAGCATCTATTGATATGATCATATGGTTTTTATCTTTCATTTTGTTTATGTGGTGTATCACATTTATTGATTCACAAATATTGGACCGTCTTTGCAACCCTGGGATGAATCCTACCTGATCATGATGAATCATTTTTTCATTGTATTGCTGGATTTGATTTGCTAATATTTTGCTAAGAATTTTGGCATCTGTGTTAATCAGGGATATTGGCCTGTAGTTTTCCTTAGTTTATAGTGTGTTCATGTGGTTTGAGAATTAGGATTATGCTGGCCTCAGAAAGTGTGTTTGGAAGTGTTTCGTCTTCTTGGATTTTTTGGAGTAGTTTGAGGAAAATAAGTATTAGATCTTCTTTGAATTTTTGGTAAAACTCCCCCGTGAAGCCATCCAGGCCTGGACTTTTGTTTGCTGGGAGTTTCTTTGTTTTTTTTTTTATCCTCACCCGAGGACATTTTTTTCATTTTTTGTTCAGATAGAGTGGGAGGGAGAGAGAGGAAGAGAAAGAGAGAGAGAAACATCGACGTGAAAGGAACACATTGAGTGGCTGCCACCCACAGGACCCAACCAGGGACGGGGACAAACTGCAACTGAGATACGTGCCCTTAGCAGGAACCAAAACCGGGTCTCTCGGGACCGCAGGCCAACGCTCTAACTGCTGAGCCAAACCAACCAGGGCTTCTGGGGGTTTCTTTATTACATCTTCAATTTTCTTTGTTGTTATTAGTCTGTTCGAGTTTTCCATTTCTTCAGTAGTGAGAGGCTGTGTGTATCTAGAAATTTGTCCATTTCTCCAAGATTGTCCAACTTATTGGCGTATAATTGTTCATAGTATGTTTTGATGATTCTTTGTATTTCTGTGGTGTCAGTTGATACTTCTCCTCTTTTGTTTCTGGTTTTGTTTATTTGGTTTCTCCCTTTTTGTCTCTTTGTGAGTCTGGCTAAAGATCCATTGATCTTGTTTATCTTTTCAAAGAACCAGTTTTTTGTTTCATTGATCTTTTGAATTGTTTTTTTGTTCTCTATGTCATTTATTTCTGCTCTGACCTTTACTATTTCTTTCCTCTTATTAGCTCTGGGTTTTTCTTTTTGTTTATTTTCTAGTGTTTTAAGTTGTAGAGTTAGAAAGTCAATTAGGAATTATTCTTATTTCTTGAGGTAGGCCTGTAGTGCTATGACTTTCCATCTCAAGACTGCTTTTGCTGTGTCCCATAGATTTTGTGTTGTTATGTGTTCATTTTCATTGGTTTCCAGGAAGTTTAAAATTTCTTCCTTGATCTTGTTAGGAACCCATTTGTTTTTTAATAACACACTATATAGCCTCCAAGTGTTTGAATGTTTTTGTGTGTTTTTATTGTAATTGAGTTCTAGTTTCATGTCACTGTGATCTGTGAAGATGCTTGATATGATTTCAGTCTTCTTGAATTTGTAGAGACTTGCTTTGTGTCCTAACATGTGGTCTATCTTTGAGAATGTCCTGTGTGCACTTGAGAAGAATGCATATTCTGCAGCTTTGGGGGAAATGTTCTGTAAATATCATTGAAGCCCAACTGATCTAGTTCGTCTTGTAAGGACTTTATGTCCTCGTTAATTTTTTGTCTAGAAGATCTATCCAGTGGTGTCAGTGGGTATTAAAGTCACCCACTATGATCATATTGCTGTTGATCTCTCTTGAAGTCCTCCAGAAGTTTTTAAATATATTTTGGTGCTCCTGTATTTGGTGTGTATATGTTTACCAGGGTTATGTCCTCTTGTTGGATTTCTCCTTTTAATATTATTTAGTGACCTTCTCCGTCTCTTATTATGGCCCTCGTTTTGAAGTCTATCTTGTCAGATATGAATATTGCCACACCAGCTTTTTTAAAATTTCCAGTTGATTGGAAAATTTTATTTTATTCCTTTACTTTCATCCTGTGTGAGTCTTTTGTTGTGAGGTGGATCTCTTGTAGACAGCATATATATGGGTCATGTTTTCATCTACCCTATGTTTTTTGATTAGAGCATTTAAGCCATTTACATTTAAGGTAATTATTGATAGATAGTTATTAGTTGCCATTTTAATTTTATGCCTGTGCTCCTCTCTCTCTCTCTCTCTCTCACTGTTTCTTCTTCTTCTTCCAACAGTCCCTTCAGCATTTCTTGCAGTGCTGGTTTGGTAGTGGTAAATTACTTTAACTTTTTTTTTTTTTTTTTTTATATCTATGAAGCTCTTTATTTCTCCTTTTGAATGATAGCCTTGCTGGATAGAGTAATCTTGGATTCAGACCCTTGCCTTGCATTACTTTGTACACTTCATGCCACTCCCTTCTGGCCTGTATCGCTTCTATTGAGAAATCAGCTGACAGTCTAATGGGAGCTCCCTTGTAGGTAACTTTCTGTCTCTCTCTTGCTTCCTTTAAGATTCATTCTTTGTCTTTAATGTTTGTCATTTTTATTATGATGTGTCTAGCTGTGGGTCTTCTAGGGTTCATCTTGCTTGGGATCCTCTGTGTTTTCTGGACTTGTGTGGCTTTTTCTTTTACCAGTTCATGAAAGTTTCTGTCATTATTTCTTCAAACAGGTTCTCTATTTCTTTCTCTCATTCTTCTCCTTCCAGTACCCCTATAATGCAAATGTTGTTACATTTTGTATTATCCCACAGCTCCCTTAAACTCTCCTCCTGCTTTTTAAACTTTTTTGCATTTGCTGCTCTATTTGGGTGTTTTTCTCTACCTTTTCTTCTAAGGCACTGATTCAGTCTTCAGCTTCTTTTAATCTACTATTGTACCCTTCAAAGGTATTTTTCATAACTGCTATGTCATTCTTTATTTCCTCTTGATTTTTATGCATAGCTTCTACCTCTTTTTTTAAGCTGAAGTAGTTCTCAGTGAGCTCTTCATAATTCTTATTAAATTGCTTGTAGTTCTCACCAAATTGTTTGAGCACCCTTAAAATCATTGCTTTGAATTCTTTATCTGACAAGTTGCTTTCTTCCATTTTCTGTAGTTCGTTTTCCAGTGATTCCTCTTTTTCTTGCCTTTGGGTGTTTTTCTTTGTCTCTCCATTTCAGCTGTCTGGTAGCTCTATACCTGATGAGGAATGTTTGGATGTGTAAGCAGCTCACTGTATATTATTCATATAAATATGGCTTCTGTACCTCCCACACTGCTTTGTGTGTCACCTCTTGCCTGCTGTGGATCCTGGAAGACTGACTATTGGGGGCTGGTATTTTTGTGTCCTGGTAGGTGCTGCTGCTGGATTGCATGGGCCCTTCTGAAACTGTGTTCTTTGCTGGTCACTGATGCCACCTGTAGCTGTATAGCTCAGGCCCTGCTGGAGCTGCACTTCCTGACAGCACCTTGGGTGGCTGGGTTGCACGAGTCCCTCTGGATCCCCTGTTCTGCACCATTCTTGTGGGCCATTGGGTCACACAGGTTTGTCTGGCACCCCGGCTCTGTACTGCTCTTGTGGGCCGCTGGGTCACACAGGTCCCTCTGGATCCCCAGCTCTGCACCACTCTTGTGGGCTACTGGGTTGCACACATCCGCTAGATCCCCGGCTTCCCACTGCTTTTGTGGGCAGCAGTGTTTCACAGGCCCCAATGGAGCCCCAGGTCCCACTGCTGGTGGCTGAGGAGTGCTGCTGCTCAGCGGGGCTCAGCTCCTGCTCAACCTTTGCTGTAGCTTTTGGGGATGGTTCTCTGCTGCTGGTCTGTGCTTCTGTTGCCTGGAGATGGATGTCTGCTCCCCAGCCTCTGTTGCTGGGGGTATATCTCGACTCTGATCAGGCTGCTACTGTGGGGAATGGTGCTGGGCTCCGGCCATTCATCCATTCGAGGTTTCCGCAACCAGCACCTTGACAGCTTCATTACTGTGTGCTGGGCTGTGTTGACACAGAGTCCACTGGTCCAATGGTGCTAGATGCACTGGTGGGCTCAGGTTGCTGGGCCCTAGCCGCTTCCACTGCCTCCCCCCAGGGAAGACCTGGGATTTTCCAAAATGGTGGGACCTCCCCGTGGCGCAGGGAGAAGCGCCCCAAAGGACCGCTACTGCAGTAGCTGGCTGCTCCGTCCACAGCACAGGAACCTTCTGCTCGGCATCTCTGCACTGCACAAGTTTGTTCGTCCACCTTCATGTCCACTCACACACCAGCTCACTTTCTCACGCACTCACCCTCCCTCCAGTCCTGCCCGCTGCCATCTTTTTGGACTCTGGAGTGTTTTTACAGCTGTTTTGTCTAGATGGGCATCTACTTAGCTGTGACTTTTGTTCAGCAATGTAGAGAGAGTGGAACTTGGGGTACTGTCTTAACTCAGCATATATTCTTAATAAACAGATTAAAAAGAATCTTCTCAATGAATCTGCCTCCAGGCCAGTTCTTCCTCATTTTGCTTCCTCACCTCAGCTATTGGGGGAAATGGGACATTCAGGCACTTATTCTAATCTGTCTCTCAATAGCTCATTTCCCTGCTCTTGGCTTGCTGGTGTCTCAGGCACACAGTTCTGTGTGCTGTAGAAAACATGGAGAAATTGAACTCAAGGCATCTCACCAGGAGAAACTATACCAGACTGCTCCCTGCTCCAAGTTCATGCAATGATTGAACCAAGAGCAATGGTTTTCAGGGAGGATTGTTTGAGATACACCAGCCCATTCACTTTTGGTATTCTTAAATATACACCTGGATCACGCAGAATGAGCAGAGAACCTTGTCCGGGACCTTGCCTGGAAGAGTGTTTTTCCAACTGAATTCGATTTTGCTATAATATGTGTTCAGACTATTTTGATATAAGAAACAACTTTCAAAAATCTTAATTGTGTTTGAGTCACTGTATTCGCTGTATCACAAGGCTTCCTTTTCTTTCTTTCTAAAATCAGAACCCCAGGAGAAATTCCTGTGAATCTTAGTATCAAAGAACGTTTCAGTTCTCCCAAGCCATGGGCCTATTTTTGTTTTATGAATATTTTGAATCTTATAACTGAGAAATTTTCTACTTTTGTGTTGTGTGCTCGAAAGCTTAGAGCTAAATTTGTGGTTCGTTCACTGTAGGTCTTATTTATTGAGTGGATTCTTCCAAGGTCCATCTTTCCCTGTTTCATAGAGTTACTTGTTGTAAAGCCTGTCATGTTGTGAATGTTTATAATAACCTTGTTCTTTAACCCCTCACCTCCCCAAGGGCCATGGGAGAAGCATGACTGTGCTTCCAGATTTTAATCACTCATGTTGAGATAAGCATATCTGGCTCCAATCCCAAATCCCCCCACCCCCCTTTTTCTTGGTCCCTCTTACAACTCAACTCAGCTTTGCTCAGGGTGGTTTGTGCCACAGAACTGCCTACTTCAGGCTTGAAGAAAAGTTCCCATGTCTAGTTAAGGTGAGCAGTTCTTTGGGTCATCAGCTAATCTTGACTCAGAAACAACTTCAGCAGAATTTGGTTTTCTTCCAAGTCTGACAAATAATCAGATGTTAATTTTTTTTTAATTCTATCTCATAGACAGCATTTTTGTTGCTTTTGCAGTAAATCTGTTTTCTCCCAAATCAGTTCCTCTTTTCCTAAAGAATTATAAATTGAACAGATGAATATTTTTTTTTTTTCTGTTTTACCCCCACGGTTATGTAAGCTGTTATGAAATGCTTTCTTGTGCTTTTAGTGTCTTTACTTTGTCCCTGCCCTTGTTTGCCAACTTTATTTATCCTTACTTTTAATTTCTGCCACTTTGTCAGCTCTTAAGATTGCTTATAAGTTGCCCCAAAACCTTTCTGGGTGTTTGTGGGACTAAAGATAAGCACACAACCAATGTTTATTTTGGTCCATAAGAAGTCAGCACATGAATGAATAATATTTTCCAGAGATACAGTAAATCTTTATTTGAACAAATGTTAGTCTAAATTTCTCACAAAAATTTTTTAGAAATTCTGAAAGACTGCAACATTCTGTGTTCTGAGAACACGTGATACATTGAGGTAATACAATTTTAAATCCTTCAAGAATAATTTCAAGTCAAAAGTTACACAATTAAAACAGGTTCTATTTGGGGAAGAGCCACTTAATCTTGTCTTGTTATATTTGGGACAAAATCAATTAATTAAGAAAAATAGCATTGTTGTGATGTTCATATTAAACATGTAAACAGGCTTTTTACCTTTAGTCATGTGCTACATACTGATCGTAAGAAACTTTAGACCAGGTTGAAAGCAACCCATAAAAAGGTGATAGTCAACGAGGCTTTATTTCACTATGATCTGCACATTGAACTTGTCGCTGATAAACGTAAACGAAGATAGAAAGAAGGCCCTGGTCCTAATGCAAGTTTTTAAATCTTCATTTGTAGCACTATTCAAAGTAACCTTGTACATGAGCTTGAATGTTTATGATCAATTGTTATTTGTAGCACCTGAAGGTTTTGTGTGTGTTTGAGACAGGAGACTCTACCAAGTGAAAAAAAAAGAAAAAAAAAAAAGACAGATAATTAACACATGTTCGTCACGTTGACCACAGATCACCCAAATTCCAGAGTTTCTTTGTAGTATGACTGATTGTAAACTAGAGGGAGTATTCAACAAAATGATCAAGTTTCATGGAGCAGACACATGGAAAGATGAAACATGGTGAAACAGAGAGCAAACCCATTCCTCCACCATAATGAAGACTTTCCTCCAATGCCGGGGAAAACTGGTCACTGCAGTTTTGTCTGCATGATGCTGTAAACTCAATTCTATCCAGAGTATTTAAAACTTGTGACTACATCTATCTTCCCCAGTAGACTATGAGTGCCTTGATGGTGCTAAAGGTCCCTATTGCTGCTCCGCCCAGATCTGCCCTAACCCTTCTTACCCCTTCTCTATGTAACCGCCTCTGCTTCTGTGCTTTTGCTTCTAGGGACCTACATTTGAGACTTTAGGTCACTGGAGGTGGTTTGTTTGCAGCAGAGAGATCTTGAAGTCCCTGGGAGTGCCCAGCGTCTTGATTGGCTTGTACATGAAGGACCAACTCCCTTGTTCTACCTGGGGGATCAGCTTTAGAACTTCACTTAGTTGGGCTCCAGAGCTCTGCAGGACCAGCTGTAACTATCTTCAGTGGGATTGCCTGAAATACACCTTGCTTGACTTAATCGCCTTCTCTTCCCTGCTTCTTCTACTCCCTTACTGGTTTCTCCCGGAGCACTTCTTAAGAATCATGCAGACAGGAATCCTGTCTCAAGGTCTGCTCCTAAAGAATCTGACAATGATCAACTTTTTAACATTTATTTTGGTTTATCCAGGCACCTTTGGAACTTAGCAAATGCTTGTGGAATGAACAAACAAGAAACTCAGAACGTATTCAGATGTAGAAACTTGGCAAATAACCAAGTGCCTGCCTTTACTAGGGGAAGATCTGATTTACACCAAGTTCTAATCTGGGTCCCTCATGAGCAGTCTGATGGACAGGAGCATTGCTCTTGTTCTGTTCAGGTGACCTGCCTGACTAATGTGCTACAGGTATAAGAAGGATGCTCCAGACTGTCTTTTTACAGTCAGGTGGCACAGGTTGCTTCTTCACTCAGTGTGAAAGTCCTCTCTGATTAGGCTGATGAATATGAGCAGATGATACTTAACACAGAGGGGGTGTTAAAGAAATGATTTCTAAACAGCAATGTTCTTGAAAATAAATCCACACACATGTAGTAAAGGAGTGAATGGGAAGGAGCTGATCTATGTCCTTCCTTGTCTAGGTTAGTTCTGCTTGATTCTCTTTAAGGGTTTCACAGTCCTTGGGGTTCTTGAAGTCCACAATCCTGAGCATGGCACTCAAGGTCCCAACAATGTGGGCCTAGCATGCCAACATCATTTCCATCACTCTTTCCTTTGTGTTTATCCTTCATACTATCTAGTGCTGGATAATTCCTACTTGTATTATACTCTTTCTTTCTTTCTTTCTTTCTTTCTTTCTTTCTTTCTTTCTTTCTTTCTTTCTTTCTTTCTTTCTTTCTTCCTTCCTTCCTTCCTTCCTTCCTTCCTTCCTTCCTTCCTTCCTTCCTTCCTTCTTTTCTTTCTTTCTTTCTTTCTTTCTTTCTTTCTTTCTTTCTTTCTTTCTTTCTTTCTTTCTTTCTTTTTTTGTGACAGCTATACTATGCATTCATTTAATTTTCACATATTTAACATACTTTTATGAACACAATGTGCTAGCCTCTAGATATGTAAGCCTGAATAAGATAAAGATTCTCGCCTGCCCTTAGCATTGGCTAAGAGAGATGGACAGGGGGTGAAACAATCAAAATATAATGCGATTCATCTCAGGATGGGTTCAAAATAGGGTATAGCTGGAGTATGAAGAAGAGGAGCATCTCACCCTGTGAAGAAGGTCAAGGACGGCTTCCTCTGAGCAGATCTCATCCACAATCGGTCTTACAAAACAAAAGTGTCAGGTCGGTGAAGAAAAAAACTGAGAGTGGAGAGAAAACTTTAGGCAGACACAAGAGCATATTTTCTAGAGGTTAAACCTGTGAGTAAAAGACGGCATAACATTTTTACCCTACATGAATTGAGAGGACAGAGCTTTCATTGGTATTACACTATTTCTTATCTTTGTCTTTGCTCATGCTCTTTTCTCTCTCTAGAATGGACCACTAACAAAGCTGCCTTTAAGATCCATCTTGCTTTCCATTTCCCTTCTGGATTGGATGTCTTTGTGTAGGTTCTCAAAGCACCCTGTGCAAACATCTGTCATTGCACGTACTGTTTATGAGTCTTTCTCTCCAGATTGAGAGCCATTTAACATTGTATCTTATTATTCCTTGAGTCCCCACTATCGAAGCCAGGAATAGAGCACACTCAGTGACATATTGGTTGAATGAATGATTTAATTATATTAATTTTTATCTCTGTTATCATATAATTTTTCTAAAATTATTACAAATCAAGTTATACAAAGTTACTATTTCCATATCACATCAAAAGTGTAAAGGTGACTGGGATGAATAATAGACCAGGAAAGTGTTTTACACCCTACAGGGATCTGAAGAAAATTGGAGTACACAAAAAGTACTCATCCATAGGCAAGGTATGTGAAGTATATTAACAGACATTTCTTACAGAAGTTTCTATCTCAGAACTATGGAAGAGGAAGTAGACAGAAGTCAAGACTTAAATGGCAACAGTGATAATAAGAGCAGGAGGAGGAGCCTAGATAGTCATCAAAACAGAAGGTTCATGGTGATCAGAGCCGAGGCTGGTCAAATCCAACAGGAGAAAAACCAAGAGCAAATTGTGACATCTGTGGAAATTAGAGTGTTTGGTGAACTAAGATTCAGAAGAAGGCATAGGGAGGAATAGAGAAAATATTTTATACAATATTGAGAATTATCCTAGACACGATCTTACCAAAGGGGAGCTATCCAAAAATCTGATTGGCTTGAGTCCAAACTGAAGACACTGCCCTCGAGAGCTGGTTGGGAACAGAAGCTCTGTTGGTGATTTTAAAAATGACTGGAGGGTATAGAAAATATAACAATAAAAATGGTATTGATGGGATGACAGGGCAGTTGGAAGATTTGCATTTCTTTTTAGGTTACTTAATTTCATTTTAATTTTGATTTAAAAATTTTAAAGAGAAAGTTCTTCCTTTCATTGAGCCAAAATCAACCTCTTCCCCCCCCCCATTATCTTTTATTTTCTGACTCTGATTCTGCCCTTTAAAATTATACAAAACAAGTCAACTTGAAGTATTAAATATATATATATATATATATATATATATATATATATACACACACACACATATGTGTGTGTGTGTGTGTGTGTGTGTGTGTGTAATTCAGAATCAAAGTTTATGTAGATTGTGAAAACTGGAATGGTCGATAGGCTCATTTGTTGATGTCAGAGCCATGAGGTAGAGGAAGCCTCGATCCTTCAGTTATCACATTCAGAAGAGTGTCTATTGATCTAAACAAGAAATAAATTTCTGTTCTGTTAAATCAATGAGATGTCAAGTTAATTTGTTACTACAGCAGGTATGTCCTATTCTAACTAAAATGGACCAACTATTAGGCCACTAATTAAATCTCTCTCTCTCTCTCCCTCTCTCTCTCTCTCTCTCTCTCCCCACATACACACATACACACACACACATATATGTATACAGTAAAATTAGAAATAAATACTGTAAATAGAGTTTTAAAATCCAAAAATTGTGCAAAAGAAGTGAAACCACTGAATAATTTTGGATTATAAAGAAAATTACAAAAATTATAAAATACTTAGAAACAACTGGTAATAAAGCAGCACATGTCAAAAGCTATGGGGCACAGCTAATGAATATCTAAATTGTTTTATAGTATGAATGATTTAAATTTATCAGACACATTGATACATAAGGGGAAAGGGCATATAATGAAAGTGGGAATTGCAGTAACACACTGGAAAGAGAAGAAAGTTTTTTCATCCCTTTTCTTTTGTATCAGGATGTGCACCAATGCTAAAGGGAGATGTTGCCTTCCAACCAGCTTGGCTGTGGTTGTGATGTACCTGTTCAGGTGTTCACTTGCTTTGCCTCTAAAGAGTTCACTCATTCATTCAGCAAACATTTATCAAGATCCTATGATGTACCAGGCACTAGTGTATATTTTCTGCTCTAGAAAGCTGCAGTATAAGTGTTTTTGTGTGGAGCAAGGACCGGTAAATAAACAAAGAAGAACATATCAAATAACATTAAGCTTAATGCAAAGAATTACTACCAGGCAAAGAATGATGGACATGGAAACTACGTAGAGTGGTCAGGGTAGATATATTTGAGAAAGATACATTTGAAAGGAGACATTTGAAAGATACATTTGAATGATAAGAAGGAACCATCCATGCAAATATAAGAGGACAGCTTTCCAGTCTGATGGAACAGCTACTACAATCCTGTGGTGGGAACAAGGACAATATTGTCAGAGTAGCATCGTGAAAGGGCTGGGCATTTAGAGAGGAAGGTAAGGGAACAAAGTTTTATAGGTTTTGTGGACCATGGGAAGGAGTGGAGACTATATTCCAGGAAGAAAAATGGGAATAAAAATATTTTTAGATGAATAATTATCTTTGTGATCCCCCAACACCAGAATGAATAGACACTGATTGATTGTTCTTTTAAATCTATGTGCAAATATGACATTGTGTACTGGAGAATAATGTGCTATACTCACTATGATGATTAACTGCTTGCCACACTGACTGGGAAGTGGGGTGCCTAGATATTTGATTAAACATTATTGGGTGTGTGTCTGTGAGGGTGTTTCTAGATGAGATTAACATTTGAATTGGTAGACTAAGCAGATTGCTTTCCTCAACTTGGTTGAATCTTATTTAACCCATTGAAGATCTGAATAAAACAAACAGAACAAAAAGTGAAATAAGGAAGAGTTCACTCTCTCTGCTTGACTATTCTTATGCTGGGATATCAGTTTTGTTCTGCACTCAACCTGGAATTCATACCTTTAGTTCTCCTGACTCTCAGATCTTTGGACTTGGACTGGAACTATACCATTGTCTCTCCTGGGTCTCTAGTTTGCAGATTGTAGATTGTGGGATTTCTTAACCTCCATAATTATGTGAACCAACCCCTTATAATAAATATATCTATCTTTCTATCTATTATCTATGTATCTGTCTATCATCTATATTTATCTATCTATATATCCATCCATCCATCTTATTGGCTCTGTTTCTCTGGAGAACCTCAACCAATACCCTCCCTCATTTTCCTAAAACACTACTTTGCACAGTCTCCATTATATGCTCCCTTAAAGTCCTTTCAATTTGTCCCAAAGTGATGACCCAACTCCAGCAGTCCGACTTCTATTCTTTGTAACCAATGTTAATCTCCAGTGAACCCCTGAAATTTTCTGCCTTCCAGTCTCTCCATCTGTAAGCTGTGTCTGACTTCACCTTCCAGCCTCTCCCATGACGTGACTGTGTGTCCTCGATTTTTCAGTCCCACCTTCTTCTGTCACTTGGTCAAGTTTCTGGTCTTGCTTCTAAAATTTGGAATTACAGACAGTGAAGAAATGCTGATGTTTGGGTTTGCTTAGGGCCACATCAACTTTCTAGCATATGACTTTATGACTCATATAAGAATTTGGAAAACAATCTGTGTGCACCTTTCTTATTTTAAAGACTTCCATCCATCCTGGTTTTGTCTGATGTCTGTGGAAAATGAGAGGATTTTTGCCTCTTGCATTTTCCCATTTGATTACGATAGAATAAAACTTTCTCTGCTTTAAGAATTGTTTCCAAAATGAAAGATTCTCTTCTCTATTGCCTTTGACATGTGCTGCTATCAGATCCCACTTTTTTTTTTTTTATATGTATAAACTGCTTATTTGATTTGGCCTGCTTCTGAATCAAAATTCAGAAGGGTTTCTCTGCCTTTGGAAATTATATTGAATGAGAGAATTATGCTAACACATGCTGAAACTTAAAACTGCACCTTTGCATCAGCATGGAGGGACCCGGACAGCATGAGGCTGAGTGAAATAAGCCAGTCAGAGATGACAAGTACCTTATGATTTCACTCATGTGTGGAATCTAACGAATAAAATAAACTAACAAACAAAATAGAAACAGACTCCTAGATACAAAAAACAGACTGACAGCTGTCAGAGGAGAGGGTATTGGGGGGCTCGATGCAAAGAGGGATTAAGCAAAGAAAACCCAAAAACTCATGGACAGAGACAAAATATGGTGATTACCAGAGGGAAGGGGGGATGGGGGAAATAGAAGAGGGTAAAGGGCGTATAAATGGCGATAAAAGGAGACTTCACCTGGGGTGGTGAACACACAATACAATATACAGATGCTGTATTATAGAAATGCACACCTGAAACCTATATAATTTTATTAATCAATGTCACCCCAATAAATTTAATAAAAAAGAACTGCAAAGGCAGGGTAGAAAATGGTCTTGCAGGTACTTTCCTCAATTACACGAGACTTTATTCTAATAAAATGCAGTGTGTCTGCAGCTGGGGCTGGTGCTGGGGCAAACTCGAGAAAATTAGGAGAAGTTGACATTAAAAGTGCAGTATAACAGATGGGTGAAACAATGAATTTTTATCAAGATGCTTCATTAGTGTTGTGCAGGCAGAGGAGAACAATGACCCAGAAGAAACCAAGAAGAATGATGTTTGACTTTGCTTGTTCTAAAGTGTGAGCCATATTTATAATCTTTAGTTAAAAATGCATTTGCTTCTGTTGATTAGATACATTTTCCACCTATTGTTATTTATTTATTTATTTATTTATTTATTTATTTATTTATTTATTCTGTGAGTTGGAGAGGTGGGCGATAGAGGTGGTTTGGTTCATCACATTAGATTTAATAAACAGAGAGAGAAAAGCTCGGTGGAGAGAAGTTCTGACTAAAGATGGAGTTCTTTGCAAAGGAGAAAAGTTAATCTCCAAGTTAGGGAGAGTGAGCAGCTCCATTGTTAACTATTAACCTCAGATAACCTTGGTTAAGATAGGCATCGAGATTTCAAAGCAGGTCTAGTGTAGACCGTGTACTTAATCTTAAATTCTCTCTGTTTCCTAACTGTTGGCTTCATGCCTACTCTTTCATTGATCTCTGAAATGAGTAAGAACGTATTTTTTAATGTGCAGAAAGAAGAAAGGAGAAACTGCAAACAGAATAGCCTCAATGCTTCTTGATAAACTAGGCTGAGAATGCAAGCCACTGGGGGTACCATGCCAAGTCACTGGGGAAAACTTGGAGTTGTACTGCTGATGAATCGCTAGGTTGCTTGCCTCACTGACAAGGAGTCAGTAGCTTGAGATAATTCATTTGCCGGGTCTGTTGCTTGTACCAATCACTTCCTTGCCTCTGGCTGATGTTAATAATTATTAGTCTGGGAGGTGAAGGGGGGAGGAGAGAGGGGAGTTCCCTCTGCTGTCACTTAGACTCTTCTAGAATCAGCACAGTTGTAGCCCAGGGATGTATGCTTGGATTAAAACCCCAGCCTATCAATCTTGATCAAATTCCCCTAAGAATTCATCTGTGAACAAAGCATAGTCGAGGAGCTGCAAGAAGGAAGGAACAAGAAATGGCTAAGGACATCGTAATGACATTTGAAACATGACAGGAAACCTTAGAGATGACCCAGTTCAACCAAGACCTATATGGACTTTGACAAGCGCAAGAGAGTTGAGCTCAGCTGGGCTACTACCAAGTGCCAGGTGATGGGCTCAGCTTTTATTCTAACTTATTCTATATGTCAGCATTTCAAGGGAGATTATTACTATGCCCCCTCCCTATTTTTGGATAAAAAAGCGAGTCTCGGGTGTTTTAACAGCTTGCCCATGTTTTCTCAGCTACTCAAGGATGGAGTCCAGATCAGAACCCATGGAAGTTGCATCCCATTGTCCAGACATAGATGTCTCCTATGCTCAGGCCAGAATGCCTTTCCCAGATGACTGTGGAGGTGACAGCAAAATAAGAAAATATTTCTAAAAATATATTTTCCCCACAAAGTTCTAAATTGCAAGATATTATTTACACAGTTATTTCTGCATATAGAGGAAAGAGCAGGAACTCTGGAGCTAGAACAATTGAACTGATTCTAAGCCCTCACATGAGTGTGCATATGTGTGTCATATTCTCTGAGCCTCAGCTTCTTCTAATCTCTAAAACAGAAACACTACTTTTACATGTGTGACCTCACGTCCAGTGTGAGCAGAGCACAGCTCCTCGTGTCGGTGGTGGGATTAGGAGGGTAGGGTCGCCGTGGTGAGTGGAGCATGAATGTTAGGGCATGAGGAAGGGGGGATTGGCTGTACCCGACAACAGGTGTCCCTGTGCGACAAGGTGCACGGTATGATCATGCCGCAGGGGTGCCGCGGAGAGGAGAGAGACCTTGTTTACCATCTCTTGCATTCCAGGCCAGGTCAGGACAGGGTGCAGGAGGGGCCACGTCCGCATGCCATGCATGAATATACGTTCCAACTCCTGCACCCATCAAGAAGAGTTGTGCTATTTTAGGTCAAGACTTAGTCTGAATGCAAGGTGGGACCAACCTTGGATTATGGGTACATGCTCAGTCTTCTTTAGTATAAAGGTGTCCTAGTTTAATACTGGTTATCAGGAAGGAAGGACGAAGGAGCAGCAAGGAATCAGAGGGGGTGAGGGATGTTTTCTGCATGTACTTGGCTCCGCGTAGGGAATCCTTTCAAAGTGCTCTTCAGAGCCTGTTTAGGTGCAGGCGGTTGGGACTGGAAATCCATATTTCCTGAGCAGCCTCCACCCCAGCCTTGCTCATCCTAATAACAATATTGCTGGTGAAGGAACAATACTTATTAGTAAGCAGAGATCTCAGTGATTGAACTCGGAGACTTCTAAAGAATGCGTATAATCCTCTTATTCGAGAAAGCAGGTTCTTAATATTTGTAACTAATCCTGATTCTGAACACAGAGAAGAATATTAGATTCCGATGTGTGAACAGGTTGCTTAACATGCTTCACGTAAAACCTTCAGGAGAACGTGGCGGTGCGGCCCCCTGGAGGCAGACAGCCGGTTTCCTCGTGGCGCCTCCCTGTGCTGCGTGCTGCTGGGGGATCACCAGCATGCAGCAGGCTCTGAGCCACGTGGACCGCAAGCCACGTCTCCGTCGTCTGCGTGTGCGCCTGGGAACCTGCCAGGCCTCCACCCGGGTTCGTGCGGACAGATGCCGCCACAGACTGGGCGCTAGGTTCCTTCCAGGTAGGCAGAAATGCAAGGTGTCCGGCGGGGTCTTGAGGTCGCAGGAAGCAATTATTAAGGGGCCCTGTCCACGAAATCTTCTTCCTCTGTGATTCAGCTCTCCCGGCTCCCTGTTACTGAAGAGTGTTAAAAGCATCTTTCTTGTCACTTGGCATTTCAGCCCTTTTTCCCCTCCGTGTCCCCAGCGCAGCTGGACACCAGGGCTCCGCTCTGGAGGAGGGGGGCTCACAGCGTCGGAGCCCCCGGAGCCCACACCGCGGTTCAAAGCCAACATTTCCACTTCAGTCACAGCCAGTGGGTGTTTTAAGAGGGAAAAAAAAGAAAGAAAGAGAAAGTCTATTAAAAATATAAATGTCAAACTCCTTGGGGTTTTTGATCTATCCGTTTCATGTTCCTGGCAGAGCTCGGACCTCACTGAGTGGATGAGGGTGTTCGGCTCCTACATTGTGAGACAGGCAGAAGATGTCCTCAGGGAGCCAGCTGGCCAGGCTGGGGGAGGGGCCGGAGGGAGAGAGGGGTGTTCCTGGGCATGTGGTCCTGGCCAGGAACAAAACAGCAGAGCGAGAAGGGTGGGTCCTGCCCTGCTCCCCACTTTATTCAGTCTCTGACCACAGAAGAGGAAACTTCTAATGTGTCTTTCTATTTTCCCCGCCTTTGCCTCCAACTCTTCCTACACAAGGGCAAGGTGACTCATCGGATGGTTCAGAATGAAGACTTATCCAGCCCTCCCTCGACTGCCGGGCAGGGCGTCATGCTTTACAAGACACGTGGGCTCACGTTGCTCCCCGCTTTGCCTCTGTGGGCATATGTGCTTTGGGCAAGATCTCAGCTCCAGTCCAGGTTAGGCACCACTTGTCCTGCGCGCAGAAGCCAGCCTCCCGGTTTCTCCATCCCGGCTCCTGGTCCGTGGGTGGTGGCTTGTATCAGAGGACGCAGAGTCCACCACGCAGATCCAAACTTCGAGATGTGGAAGTGGAGAAAACCCACTCCCAAGTCTTGTAGAATGTGTCCCTAAATTTCTAGGTTGAGATCCTGCCTCCCAGGACCTCAGAATGTGACGGTATAGAGATATAGGGCCATTAAAGGGATATAGTGATAGGACAGTTAAAATTAAGGTAAAATGAAGTGACTGGGATGAACCCTAATCCACTCTGACTAGTGTCAGAGGAGATCAGGACACAGACATGGACATGGACAGACACAGCAAGAAGGTGGTCATCTGCAAGCCAAAAAGAGGGCCCTCAGAAGAAGCCAACCCTGCCGACACATTAACCGTGCCTTCCATTCCCCAGAGCTGTGATGGGACATATCCACATTGTTTTAAAGCCCCCGGTGTGTGAGACTTCGTGATGGCAGCCCTAGCCAACCTTGTTTTGTGGTTTCCATTTACTCTAGTAGCCCTCCAACAAGCTTAATCATCGATTGCGTGCCCCTTTCTGAGGAGGCTTGAGCTTGTATCTTTTGTCGCAGGGAAACCTGGAAGTAGGGAAAATGATGGGGTTGAGGCTCCAAGGTTTTGCTCCAAAACCCACCTATCACCTGCTATTGGAAATGACACATGATTATGCCAAAATATCAGGAAAGGTCTCGAAATTGCTACTGGGAAAGGAAGATGCCGAAGTTCACAAGAAATAGCTTAGCCTTGGAAGAGGGGGAGTTACCTAAGCAACAGGTGGTAAGTAGCGGGGTTGAGTGACAACTCAGAACAAAAGCACATGCCTCTTCCCCACCTGCAGGCTGCTACCTACTCCCCAGCACCTCAGCTTTCCTGGGCACTGACCTCATGCCCTCCTGGGGTCATGTGTCTTGACCATGAGCTACAATGGGTTGGCTCATCTCTCACATAGTGCTTGCTGATTATACTTACATACTTAAATCTCTCCCATCCACTGCAATTTGGAACAATCATAGCTACAACTATGAACGAATTCATTTTGATATCTCCTAGTATGTAAGTCTCAATGAATGTTTGTCACATTAGACTGAGGAAGGCAGGGATAACTGAGAACTGGAGCATATTAATGCAGAGAAGAAACTCCACAGCCCTCACACCTTTCTTTAATTTTTAATCTAGAAGTTTCTTTAGAAGCAGAGTGTGGTACATAGAACCGCTGGCCCTGAGAAACACCGATGGGGTCACTCTCCTAACTACTCACACTGGTAAGAAGGCTAGTGTTTCTTGACAACCCAGATTTGAAACAGTGGACCGAACAAAGACTTCTGTTTCCACAAAGAGTGATATGGAGCCAAACATGGGTTAACTTTGCTGTTCAGGAACTTGCCAACTGAATCGTTGTGGACAAGGTCTGGGCATCTTCTGAGGTTTGGTTTATTTTTCACAAAATGGAAGATAATGTTGAATTCACAGAAGTGTTGAAAGTCTAAATACACAAATGTGACCAGACCATATAGAATCACACCCAGACTCACAGCCTGCAGCATCCGGCCCAGGAAACGGATCTCCTATTCATAGAATAACCCGCCCTGGAGGCCAGCGTGCTGGAGGGCATCCGTATGGGAAGTCAGATGGCTCTCTCGAGTAACAATCCAGCAGGCAAAACAATAATCCCTGTGACAATCACCCAGAGTGACCAAGACTCCATCAATGACCGACAGTTTCCTTAATTTTCACTCCTGCTTCCAACCCAGAGCCATCAGAAGAAAGCCAGCTATCACCACCCACCTGTCACACAGGCTGCCTGCGTCCAGCTGTCCTGCCCGCAGCATCCCTGGCCACAGCCCCACTCAGCACGCACCTGACGCTCCCCTTTCTCACCACAGAGCCCAGTCCTCTGCCTGCCGAGTCTCCGCCAAAACACCAGTGACAGTGGCCGACCCCCTCACTCTAGGCAGCGCGGAAGAAACCGGCTTTCTGTTCTCACTTGCACGCTCTTCATTTATTTCCACCATATAAACCCCTAGAACGGGGACTGGTACATGGCAGGTGCTCAAGGATGAGCATTTCTATGTTATTTCTTTATTTTGCTACTTTCCAACCCTTTTTACATACAAATGTTGCACAACTTTATTATTTTTCATCTTTTTCCCATCCTGTTTTTAATTTTAATTTTTGAGAAGATCAGAAAAATTAGTTATAACCGAGGGGATGCTAGAGGCAGGAGAGAGTACACAGTGTAGACTCAGATAGTTCTTCTTGGGATCTCTGAAACTCACCCGAAAATTGGTTTGGATGACTGTACCGGCCCATGGACAACAGGGTTATTGGAAAATAATTTATGTTGCCTTCTTGTTAGAGAAATTAAAATTATATTCCTAAATCCTACAAGATGAGCTGATCTGAAACGAAGCTGTTTTGGTTATACTCTACTTTTCACTTGGCTTATAAAGAAAAGGATAAAGTGCTACCTAGAAACATTTCCCTCTTGCCATTCTTGTCCTGAAAGATTCTTCGGTCCTGTGCAGCCCAGTCCTGGGGAAGAGCATCTCTTTTACAGTAATATTTTGAAGTATATGTTCAAAGAAAGACAACAGTGGCATGGCTTTCTTTTTCATTTGTTTTTTCTGTAGGATATAACGTTTTGATAGACATTTAGGAAGCATTTATTATAATTTGTGAAACCTTTCTGGAAAATTCACTGAATGAAAACTTAAGAGATTGCTATAAATTCTCCAAGTATGTACAACATATTTAAGAGTTAAACAATTGCAAAAATTTGTTACTGCAGTATTCTGAATATTGTGTTTTCCAGTTCTTTAAATGCATAGTCGAGTACTAACGGCAATGATGGAACTCACATACCTAATGAATGAGCATCATTATAGTGTCCCCTCTCCCCCATTGCTCCCCTTCCAGCCCTTCCCCCACTTCCCTCCCCTCCCCCATTTCCTCCTTTTAAAAAATTGCAGTGAGTGGGAATGTATGAATCATGTTATAGGCTTCCTCCAGGCAAATGTGCTTCATTTACAAAGTTCAGAGAAGAAAGAAACTAGGAAAGTATTTATTTGACTCTATCAACAGAGGATGGCTGTTGCCAGAGGGGCCTCACTTTGCATTTCACAGAACATCTAATAACAACCCACTATAAACCCCATGAGGTCACAGGAATGTGAAAATCAGAAGCAACAGAGCTGCTGTAACTCACCACCACAGGCAAGTTACCTGCCTCAGAAAAACCAAAGGGGGGCCAGACTCAAGCCGGACTGTGTGCTCACCTGGAGATGGTGTTGGCTCAGAGGATCCTGTTGTTAGGATGCAAAATAACCCCTTTAAAGGGAGGCTCCACATGGTATAAGAATATGCTTTTTAGCCCTTCAGCCTCCAGTCTTCTGTTCCAGCCCCCCCCCACCCCTTTTTAAAAGCAGGACCTCGAACCTAAGCCATCTCAGTTACACTTCGCTTTGGTGAGCTATCAGCTTTAATCCTCAGTAATCAGTATTGGTGATGTTTTCTTCCTAATAAAAATAATTCTGGAAGGAGAGCTCTCTCTCGGAAGCTAACTGGGCTAAAACAAGTATGAGTTAATGGCAACTAAAGTAGTTGACCGAAGAGGATGGCAAAGTACAAGTAACTAAATTCTGTCTGACAGCAAAGTTAGTTTCACATTTAGCACTTAGAGTTTCCTAGCTCTTCCATTTGTACAAGCATAACAGGAATAGAAAACTAAGAATAGGTGGGGGTTAAAATAAATTATAAACACCCTGAAGCCCAATACCTGTGACCAAAATGAACTCTCTAGGACACCGAAAGAATTCGTTAGCGTGCGTCTCTCTCTCCTGGCCTGGGAGCGATTCAAGGTCATGGACTCCGTCTTGCTATCATTGTTTTCTCAATGACCAGTGATATGCTATGACATTTCATGTCAGTTTCTTATGAAATAGTAGTCAATTTGGAACAAACCCAGCACTCACTTTATGTTAGTCATTTTATGATGGAAATGATTGGTTAAATGTTCTATTTCTACAGCATCTTCCATTATATCAGAATATAAATAGTATCTTCTATACCTCACATGTGCATTTAATTCAAAGTGTGACTTAACCCTGGGCAGTTTTTCTCAGTGGTTAGTGTTGGCCTACAGACCAATGGATTGCGGGTTTGATGCCAGTTAAGGACACGTATCTCAGTTGCAGTTTGTCCCCAGCCCTGGACGGGGTCGTGCTTGAGACACCCAGTCAATGTGTCCCTCTTGCATTGATGTTTCTCTCTCTTTCTCCCTCCCTCCCACTCTATCTGAAGATAAATGGAAAAATATACTTGGTTGAGGATTAAAAACAAAACAGTATGACTTATAAAATCCTTTTGTCTTTTTAAAAATTTTATTTTGTTGTGGTAAGAACACCTACCATGAGATCTACCTCTTCACAAATGTGTAAGTGTGCAGTATGATATTGTTAACTGTAGGTACAACATTGTAAAGCAGATTTCTAGACCTTACACATCTAGCTTCACTGAAACGTTATGACTATTGATTAGCAATTCTTCATCCCCTTCTCTCTGGCCCCTGCCAATCACCATCCCACTCTGACTTGTATGAAGGTGCCCTCTCTATCCGAGAAAATCCTATAATAGGGAGGTCAGTGGTTGGCCTACAGAGTCATTTGCTGTAGTCATTGTTGGCATCAGAAGTGGTCCCTTGGTCCATTCTAAACCCCTCGCGCCCTCAGCAACCACCTCTGCTGGCCTTGGTGGCTCACCTGTGTGTATGACGGAAACCCTCCTTACCCCGCGTCTCCGATCTTGGTAATCATTCCCTTCTTGGTCCAGGATCCCTCCACTTCTCCAACCACAGCCACCACTTGTTAAGGGAGTAGCAAGAGGTGCCCAAGTGGACCCCCCAAGGTCAACAAGTGTTCCTCTCTGCCTCTGTCATGTCACAGCTGTCACCCTGCAGATCAGGGTCAATTATCTTTGACAAGATGGAGAACCCATTTTTGCTGGATGAGTCCTGGACACAAGGAACCCAAAGTGGAGAAAGGCCAGTGTAGCCTGGAGTTCACTGTGATCCTTGTACCTCTGGAGAAGAGGGCTTCTGATGCTGCAGATCCCAGAGCTGGGGATCAAGTACTACTTCCCCTGGTGAGGTTTTGGGGACAATGATATTATGTGGGACCACCCCTGCCTCCACCTCTTGTCTTCTGGGTCCACGTACTCTTCCTACTGGGGACGTAGACCATAGTAAAGGTCTCTGATTCAATGTGTATACAGAAAACAGGAGGACTGCATCCTATCCTCACAGGTGTGTCTCTCAGTGGGCACATCAGCTGTGCCCTTAGCACTAGTCCAACACTCTCAGGCCATGAACATCTGAATGACAGAACCGGCAGATCCCATGATCCTGGACCTGGTCCCAGATCTCTTTCCCTGTAGAGTGGTGACAGGGCCTGGTCAGATACTATTTTGTAGGGGATTTTAGGTCTATGAATGAGGCATTTTATGATTTAACCAGTACTGAAAAATATAGCGATCATACTTTCTCATTTTTAGAATTTCAATATTAGATGCAATGTATTGTATGCACGCACGCTGTAACCCATGTCCTGAACAGAGAACGTCATTATTCATCCTCACAATGAAAGTATTAAGAACAAGAATATCAAAATGAGAAAGCCTTACCTTCCAGGCATAAATCTTCCTCCTAGTCACAGTTTGACTTTGGGCAAGTTACTTAACACTCTGAACCTCAGTTTTCTTATATTTTGTGAGGCGTACCCTCTCATACACCCAGGACTAGGCCCACATGTGAGCCAGGGCTGAGAAGTTAAAAACTTGGGGCTCACTCCCAGCTTTGACTCACCGGCTTTGTGATCTAAGGAAAAACCCCTGTATCTCACTGTGGCGACACCGAGCTCATTAATTCCTAAGGCCCCTTTCGGCGTCAGGGTTTTATGACTTTCTTTGATAGGCAGTTTCTTAAATTTTCCCCCTAGGGTGAGAGGTTTCATTATTAAAATTATGTATTTGGTTTGCCAGAATTACCTCCCTGATTTTCAACTTGCATTCAAAATGTGTTTGAAGTACACATCTGATCCAAATGGATTCTGACATACCAGTTGCCTCGCTGTTGACAAAGAAGCTTGCTTTTTTATACCACTCAGAGATTTCTCCTACATGTCAGGAAACAGGCTGTTCGGGACTCTGATTTCAGTAGGACAAGGTCGAATGGGCACACTTTAACACCTGAGGTTGGAGTCCTCAGCCGGGAGATGGACTTTCCTTTAAAATCAGCGCTGCCTTAATTCAGAAGAATGGTGTGCCCGACTTATCCATCTTGGTAGGCTCGCTCGATTCCCTGCAGATGTTTCTTGTTTCAGTTTCCAGAAACGTTGCTGGTGATTTATTGGTTGAAATGCATGACCACTCACTTGTTTTCCTGCTGATAAATGATTTATTACAATCCATTATGCACAAGAGACGGCGTTGTTTTACTCTTCCATTATTTTTGTTTTTATTTGCTATTAGCAGGTACACAGCAGAGAAGTTAGAAAACAGATCTCTGTGGTGACGGATGTGTGGCCGTATGTCTGGGTTCGTGCAAAGTCAAAAGACCCATTTTTTCTGCCAATGATATTGTAGCGTATGTCTTTTCCTGGACCTGCTTGCAGGCACTGGGACAAAGAAGTGGAATATGGGGTCGTGTTCACAGTTGACACCTTCACTTTGTAGCTGTGCATTCACAATAACAAATGTTCCTATAGGATCCACTCTGTGCCAGGCCTGCTTCCAAATACTTAACCTACATTGTTTCATGCACTTGTCAACTCAATATGTTCATGTAATGCATGTTCATTTAATGCACTCATCAACTTTGTGAGGTCGGTACAATTATCATTCTAATTTTATGGATGAGAAAACTGAGTCGCAGAGTGTAAGTAATTGTCCTAACACCACACAGCAGAAAAGTAATTGATACCAGGTCTTCTGACACCCAAATCCAGCCTCTTACCCATTGTTCTCAGATGCACAGGATGTGAGACTGGAAAGCATCTTAGGTTTGTAATGCCAACGCTTCTCTTTGTTCACCTTATTGTTCTTTCTGGACATGCATTTTCTCATCCTGTGGGCTTCTCTAAGTGCTAGCCTTAATTTAGTTTGTATCTGTGTGCAAAGCATGTCCACATACATCTGCATGCGTGCACGCACTCATTCTACACCTGCCAGCTGCCGTATGAGTACACAGAGAGCATATCCTTCAGACACTTAGCAGCTTAACACAACACTTATTTATTATTTTACAGTGTCTCTGGGTTAGGAGTTTGGGGACAACTGAGGGTCCTTTGCCCCAGGGTCTCACCAACTTCATACCAAGGTGTCAGCCTAGCTTGTGTTTTCATCCGGAGACTTTATCAGGGAAGAATCTGTTTCAAATTCATTTCCTTGGGGCTGTCTGACTAAAGGCCAGTCAGCCAGTCAGTCCCTGGCTGAGGGCTAGAGACCACTGTCAGCTCCTAAGACTGTCTACAGAGCCTGCCATGGGTCCCTCCAGAGGAGCTCACTACATGGCCGTGTGCTTCTCCCAGGCGCGCAGGGGTATCTTCTTACCTCCAGTTTGGTAATGCAGAGTCTTAGACAACACAACTTAATCACAGAAATGACATTCATCACCTTTGCCATAGTCTATTGATTATAAGCAAGCCACAGGTATGGATTAGAAGCTGTGGGCAATAGTTAAGGGCATGATTCATTGAGGGTCATTTTGGGGTATGTCTGCTACACTCATTTCACTGAGCAGTCAGACTGGTATTTGCTGAGTAATCATGGACTCCAAGAAATGAGAGTGAGATGATGATAATGGCCAATGCCGTCGAGCTTTGAAGTCTGAAGCATTCTTCTTCCCGTCCTAGGTCCCTTATTGTCAAATGTCCTTGCCCAGATGTCTTTTTCTCTGAAAGAAACATATCCAGCTTTTCTTTTGTGTTATTTGTGCTGAAATCCCAATTATGCTAACTATTCGATGGGGGATCTTAGGCTAGTGTCTTAAACTCGCTAAGCTTCTGCTTTCTATAAAATGAAAATCATGGGACCTCCTTCAGTGAATTCTTGAGCGGGTGTGTTGAGTGGGTGTGTTCAAGGTCCTACTTAATAGATGCTTTATCAGTTTCAATTCTGCTCCCTCACTTCTCGTCTTTGTGCTGAACCTTCCTTCTCCATTGGCTCCTTTGTTAATTCACAGACAGAATTTTCCCTCGGTGAGGTTTAAGTTTTCCCAGGGACAACCGTGTTTCTCCAAGTCTCCATCTGAGACTCCCTGAATCTCCTGGGGAACCTGGTTGTTAAGAGTGTGTTACTTGTAGAGATGGCCCCATACTTTGTAATTTCCCAACTTTGATATCAAAGGGTGACATAAACATTCGGAAGATGACAGAACTGTCGCCCCTCTGTGTCAGATACACAGTTCTAATCGTCTGTGTGTCTGTGTGCCTAAGGCACTTTGCCAATATTGGCTGCGGTACTCCCCACACATTCATGAAAAAGCAGACTTGAACACAATTACTTGTTCTAAGATCTTCCTCCTGGAGAGATGTAATTTATTATTTTTTGCATTGTTTTTTTTCACACTAAGCACCTTCCCTTACTTAATACTTAGGGCCATAACACCTACTGAATTATTTTGGATTAGTCTGTATTTGGAGTGTACAGAGGTCAGGGAAGGTCTCCTGCACTTTCTTCTTCTTAATCAATGGTGCAATAGATGATGAATTTAATCCAGAGGATCTGAGATTAAATAAAATGATCATTATGTGTGAAGCACATTTTGTTCATCTCCAAATAATTTTTCTTAGGATGGATATAAGCAAGAGGCTTGTGAAGGCCCTGGGAGCAGGCTCGCGACCATTTGGGAGTGGAATTCCAGGTTCCTGGAACCCAGGATGTGGTCGACAAGGGAGCATCCAGGCAGGGTACCCACATGCCCAGAACAGGAACCGATTTACTTGTGATGTTCATGCTCCTGATGTTTTCTCCTCCTAGGAGGTTTATAATTGGCACAAGGCGGCCTCCCAGCATCACTCTGCTGAATCCTTTTGCTAGTAATTTCATCTACCTGCCTGGCCCAAGGCTAAGTAAAGAGGGGGGTGGCTTCTACTGACCTTGCTTCCCTTGGGTTGAGGACTCTACTTTTCTGGAGCTCAGTCCTCTGCTGCTTGTATGAAACATTCATCTCCATTTTAGTTTAGTTTGAGCATCATACTTCTTGAGCTTGGCACGTATCATAACCCCCTGACTCCATATTTTATTTATGTTCTACTCTCCTATTCTCTGTTCCTGTGTTAAATAGGCATAATCCAGAAGTGGACATAATTTATACCGAGCTTGAAAGAGCGCCAAATAATGTTCATTCTCCTTGAGAGTTGTTTCAGGGAGCTACATTTTCTTACTCAGACAGATGCTTTCTTTTGAGCATGATTTGAGTTGTACTTATTCTATTTAAAACAAAACAATAAAGTTTGTATTTCTTCTGCTCCATAGATCCTCCACTGCTTCCCTGGACATGTCTTTGAATTGTAAAAGCATCTTCTCTTCTAGAATCGGAATTTTCTTTCTCTCCCAAGAATGCTTAAAATAACCCTTTTTCATGGCACATTCATCAAATTGTGTCCTCCCTAAAGGTTAAAATTGACTACACAATGCATTTCTGAGAAGTTCATTTTAAGTTCCCTTAGAGTGGCCAAATCTTCCGTAATTAACTGGAAACCATATACACACCACACACATGGCCACCTGCTCCCTCTTAGGTCTGAACTTGGAACACCATGCTCTCTTCTCTGAGACATCCTCTCTCTGCCTATCCTACCTTCTTCACTTGACTAACCCCCTGCATTGTTGGTTCCAGCTCAGATTCTACTTCATCTGCCACTTTCCCTACCAACCCTAGGAGTAAACCCAATACCACCACCCCCCTGGCCCCTCAAATGTATTCCAGACTTTGCTGTACTTAGTGCAATAGGAGAACTGATAGCCCTGCCCTGTGAGTTTCTGGCCTGTTGCCTTGTTTGTCTAACAGACTGTGAATCCTCCTCAAAAAAGAGACCATGAATTATTCACATTCTCTATGCTCTCAATAGAGTTATGTTGAATGAGTGAACGCATCCCCATTATATAGACAAAAATGCTGAGAATTAGAAAATTCAAGTGAAGTTCCCATCATCACATGGTTGTAAAACGTCAGGACAGGATATACATTTATATTTAATGGCTATAGAGCTGAATTTCCTACTGCAATGTGCTATCCATGTTTTTGTTTATATATTTGCGGCAGATTGAATATATCCATCCCCCTCAAATCCGTATGTGGAAGTCTAATCCCCAGTGCGGTGGTATCAGAAGGTGGGGTGTTTGGGAGATGATCAGTTCATGGAAGAAGAGTCCTCCTGAGTGTATTAGGGTTCTTATAAAAGAGACCCTAGAGAGCTCTTTTGCCCGCCCCCTCCCCCTTATAGCATTGTGAGCTCACAGCGAGAAGAACCATCTGTGATCCAGAAAGTGACCATCTATGAACTGATCTGCTGGTACCTTGATCTTGGGCTTTCTGCTTCCAGAAATGTGGGAAGCAAATGTCTGTTGTTTGTAAACCACCAGTCTGTGGCATTCTGTTACCGCAGCCTGAATAAACTGAGGCATTATTGTGTAATAATCACAAAATTTAGTGGCTAAAAATAACCATTCCTTTGGCTTATAATTTTGTGTGTCAGATGGTTGGGAAAGACTGGGCTGGGCAGCTTTGCTCTGCCCCACATGCACCCGCTGGGGCAGTTAAGCTGGAGGGTTCACTTCCAGAATAGCGTCTTACTCTCATGCCTGGTGCCTTGGTGCTCCTTGATTACCTCTTTCCACGTGTCACCTCATCCTCCAGGTTGTCTCCACGTGACTTGGGCTTATCAAAACAGAGTGGTAACTCTTTTTCCATTGCAATGGCTTTCAAGGCAGAGCACGGGCCAGTTAAGAGCTGTGCTCAGACACTGCACGGTGGCATTTCTGCTGTATTCTACCGGTCAAAGCAGTCATAGGGCTCATTCAGATTCAAGGGGTTGGAGGAATAGACTCTATCTTTTGATGGCAGCATGGCAAAGGTACTTTGCAGAAGAACATATGAAAGGGAAAATGCTGTTATAGCCAATTTTGAAAATATAATCCACCAGAAATTATAAAGGGACAGCTGAATGTATGAAGAGAAAGAACAATGCCTTTCGTCACTCACTCAAGACATTTTCTTTATACACCTGCTATCATGCATGCATTAGACAAGTGATCAAGCCAGACTTCCTGATTTTAAGGTACTAACATTCTGGCAGGAGAGGCACACAAAGTGGTTTATCAGTCCAGTTGTGCTATATAACAGACCACCTCAAAATTTGGTGGCTTACAAACAACTGTTTCTTTGGCTCATGATTCTGTGAAATGGTCACTAGGCTGGGATCTGCTGGGATGTTCTAGTTTTGGTCTTGCTCACTTATACGTCAAGTAGGTGGCTTTGCCGATCTTGGCTGTGCTTTCTCCCTTGTTTTGGGGTTGGATAGCTGTGGGCTAATCTAGAATAATCTTGGCCGGGGCATCTGGGCTCTTCTCCATCTGATCCCTCATTTACCAGCAGGATGACCTTAACTTGTTTTCACAGAAAAGAGAAGTCCAGGAGGATAAGAGAAGCTGTGCAAGCCCATTGAGGTCCAGCCTTGGAGCTGACACAAAGTCACTTCTGTCGTATTCTACTGGACAAAGCAAGTCATAAGCCAGTTGAGATTCCAAAGGTCAGGAAATAACTCTTAAGCTTTGATGGTTGACGGTGCAAAGCTACACTACAAAGGACAGGGATACAGAACAACCATTATTTTTGGCTGCTGGGCAATCCATCAATCAACTAAGCCAAACAATGCCAATGTAGTATGCCAAGTGTAGTGGAATATGGGGTGCAAAAGAAAGATACCTTACAACCCTGGGCATCCAGAAGTGACAGGCTGTGGGCAACATCATGAGAAGGGATCAGGAAAAGCTTCACTGGGCTGTGGATCCTGAGGATGGGTGGGCTTCTGGTCTTGTATGAAGAACAGAGGTAAATGACGGCTCTTTTACCGAAGTGGTTCTACTTCGAAACTTACAAAGTATTCGAGATTGTCATCTTTTATTTCTGGTTAGGTGTCAAGGGACTTTCAGGCAAGCTACACGGCCACCCTGATGCAAAAGCTAAGAAAACTGGAACCAGTAGTGATCCTGGAGATCTATGAGTTCAGTCTTCCTATTTCACAGATTTGATGAATGGGAATGAGATTGGTTTGCCTCATACAGGAAAACACTGTTGACTGGTGGCTTAAAGAACACATTTATTTTCTCACAGTTATGGAGGCGAGAAGCTCAAGGTCAGAGTCTCAGTGGGTTGTGTTTCTTATGGGGCCTCTCTCCCTGGCTTGTAGATGACTGTCTTCTTACTGTGACCTCACACAGTCTTTCCTCTGTGCTTATTCGTGTCCTAATCCTCTCTTTTCACAAAGACACCCGTTGGATTGATTAAGGCCCATCTATGTGACTTCATTTTAAATTAATGACCTCTCAAAAGGCCCTATCTCTAAATGTAGTCACATTCTGTGGGTGTTAAGGGGTCAGAGTTTCAACACACACATTTTTGGGAGGGTTACAATTTACTCCAGCACTTCATGGTCACAATCAGAGCTGAATCTGGGAGCTCGAGTTTTTCTCCATAGATCACGTAGCCTGTTGGCTTTCAGCTGAAAATTTCTTCCCTTCTGCTTCCCAGATGACTGTTGCTTCTAAAAAGAATACTTGCATCTAGTCGCATCTCTTGCCATGATTCTTCACATCTCCTCCCTTGGAGGTGCCTCCAAAGTCAATAAAAAGCCAGAGAAAATTCAGACAAAGCCCAGAGGTAACAGACGACCTGATGCACAAACACCCTTGTTAGCCGTTGGCACATGTGCGGGGTATTATCTTTAAATTAGTTGGGGAAAATTAATATTTCTCACTTGCTATGCTCACCGTTATTGTCTGCTCTGAGAATCAGCAGGGCCAGAGCCACTGTAGATAATATTTTTTAATTAAAAGGAAAATAACTTCTTGTGATTAATCTGCTTCTTTGGGGACTTGATGCAGAATCTCATAAATCTAAAATGGAGGCATTTTCTGGTTCACTGAAACCTCCTCCCCCTCAGCCAGCTCAGGAGCAGAGTAGGAGAGGAAGCTTCCAGAACAAGATGAACCCCGTTAGGGTGGACTTAAGCCAGGAGGTGAGAGGTCAGACTCTGCAGAGAAGACACTGGGATCTTAGCTGGGGCAGATTTCTTGGCAGGAAGGTCTTCTCCCAGAGTTCAAGAGCACAGGGTGGGTGGCAGATCTTGGGTGAAAGTCCAGAGTCTACCACTTATTTGAGACCTTAGCAGAATGTCTCAAACTCAGTTTTCATACCTGTAAAATGGGGCTAGATAAATATTTATGTCAAAGGAAGCATTTATGCAAAAAGAGCTCTGAGCTCTGGAGCCAGATTGCTTGGTTTTGAATTTGGAAGATTTCACCATTTTGTTATTTTAAGCCTATTATTTCCTTCTGTGGGATAGGGGTAAGAGGGCTGTTGTGGATGGCTTTTTTTCTCCCTGTGTCTTCACCTGGTCTTCCTTCTGGGTATGTCTGTCTTCTAATGTCTTCTTCTTATAAAGACACCAGTTAGAATGGCTTAGGGTCCATCCTAATGACTTTATTTTAACTTTATTACCTCTTTAAATACCCTTTCTCCAAATAAGTCACATTCTAAAGTACTGGGGTACCAAAGACTTATTTTCCTAATACCATTACACTGGGGGTTAGAACTTTATTATATAAATTTGGGGGGGATACAGTCAGTCTATAACAAGAACCTTCTTTGGAAATATCTTTGCTGCAGGTATTTGGGGACAGTTTAAAATGTGTATTAATTTTTGCCTTCCAGAGTAGGAAATCTCATTTGAACAGGGTGTTTGAGAAGCAAATGCTTTCTCTCTTTACTTTCAAGTTCCAGTTGTCTTGGAAAGTAGACTTCCCAAGTAGCAAGTGAAAGCTAGTATATCAGCACCCAGAATAACTGAGTTGCACTATCTAAATGGGAGGTGCCTCCTCCCTCTTCTGTGGTCATAATGTGGACCTGCTCAACAGAGTAATTTTCATAGTAAATTTCTGTCTAAAAGAGAGGCTTACCTTCTTACAGTTCAGAGTGTCACAAGGAGGACTAGAACAAGATCTTTGTCCATGGTGCGTTCGGGTGATCCATTCCACTTTGTTCTCAGGTGAGGCCAAGCCAAGGATCAGGAAATAGAGAAGGTATCAAGGTGAAAGGTAGACTGAAGTGTGGCGCTTTTCTAGAATCCCACTAACTGTCAGTGGAGGCAGAAAGCAGGCAGAGAGACTTAAATATCCTTCTCTATCTTTTCAACATAGTTCCACAGTTGGCAAAATCTAGAGATATTATTTGAGTTTAATTTACATACTTACATTGGGGAATGATGAAATACCTTGAGTTGTTCTTAAGATCTCATTTGTATTTGTGCCCCTAAGCTAACAGATATGACAAATGAAGAGGGATTTGAGACGACTGCTATCTCCTTGTGAATCTTGATTTGAACATGGATGACCTGGTGTGATGGTTTGCAACAGAATGTCCCCTTTGTTGAGTGGGCATGAAACATGAGTACCATGAGCTCAGTTCAGCACTGGCCGAGGCTGTACTTTGTTGAATGGACTCTCCTGAGCCCTAGAACTTTAAGAATGACTCACGTAGCTCTGTTCTGAAGAAACTCATGGTTTTGTGAAGAAGATGGACACAGCAGGGAAGCATGATGTAAGCTAGAGACTGCAGTGATAGAAACCTAAATAGAGAAGTATGGCCAGAGACAGAATCTAACCAGTATCAGAGGAACTTGGAAGGCTTCCTTGAGAAATGATACCAAACTGAGTCTCAAGGGTCATGAGGAGATAAGCAAAAGCTTTACAAACAGAGACTGCAGGTAAGCACAGACAGGAAGGTGTTCTAGGCTGTAACAGGGCGAGGGAATGAGGTAGACGATGGAACGAGCTGGGGCCATGGTGAGGAGATAACAATCCTCACCTTCTTCAATAGCACAGAGAAGTGAGCATTATTAAGCTTGGGAATTACATGAAGAGATTCAAGTTGGGAAATAATGATTCTGATGCCCTGAGTAGAGGATGGGTTGGAAAGGAAGAGACCACAGACAGCAAGTTCGGTTGAAAAGCTGAAGATCTTAATGAAGTCAGAGGTCACAAGGGATGGAGAAGAAAGGAACAAATTGACTTATATTCCTGGAGTAGTATCTGCTCATTCTCAGCTCAAGGAGAATTGGAGGAGTTATTTCCTGCTCCAACACTTAGGAAGAAACTGGGGGCAGCAGCAGACACACAACTCTGAAGTGACTGAGAGAAGAGGAGTCTGGTTCTTTAAAGCAACTCTGAGACCATCAATGTGAGTTGATTAAAGGACCCAAAAAACTGTTCTCTAGGGATGATGTTTCTAAGAAACTATGTGAACTGGCTTGTCCCTAGAGAAGCTAACTTCCCCCTCCCCTAGATTCTAGGGCCTAGAAGGTAAGCATAACCCCAGAAAAGGCACATCCCAAAAGACCCTCTAATGCAGAACCTTCTGGGAGATTAGGCCAGAAGGAGCTTCTGCAGAGAGGCATCTACACAGCAAGAGGGGAGTAGCCACTGGGACCTGTGGCTGCTTCTCAGAAAAACAAAAAACTGCCTTGAGGGGGTTCAGATGCTCAGGATGGAGGGAGGAGTACTGAACCAATGTGCTGTCTTGGTGAAGAGTGTGGGATGTTACTCAGAGTCCTGGCCTCAAAGCTAAGCTGTGATGCACAGAGCATCTCTAACCACAATTGCTTTCTTTGTTATATTCAGCTCTTTTGTGGGCTCAATAGTCCAACCTCTCAAAATTTGTATGTTGATGCCTCACCCCCAATACCTCAAAATATTACTATATGTGGAGATAGAATCCTTTCAATGATCACTGAAAGGTGGATTTATTAGGAAAAGCATCCTCTAATAGGTGTGGTTTAGATACTATTCTAATTAGTTAGTTATTAATAATAGGAAAGAAGTAAAAGAGAGGCCAGACGTTATAGGCTTGTCATGTGGGCCGCTTCACCAGGAGGCTGCAACTATGCACCCCAGGAAATCACCCCAGGAAATCACCCCAGGAAATCACCCCAGGAAATCACCGGTCTATTCCCTGCAAGGCACTGGGGAAAGAGGACTGGACGAAGGGAAGATGGATGCATGCCCAGTAAAGTTGGGGTGACATAGGAAGGCACTTGCCTCTTAATCACACCTGGGAACAGAGATAATTTGCCAGAATGGGCGTGGCCATTGCAAGTATGCAAAAGTTTGGGAATAATCCCCTAAACAAAGGAACTCACTGTCTCATTGCTCTTGGCATGCTTCATTCATGACTCTGTAACTCTGGGCTCTCTTGCATTCTCCCCTATGGCCCAAGATCATGGGAAGCACATGCAATGGACTAACAGACCACATGGGGAAAAAACAAGCTAAGCTAAACTGATGCTGAGCTGGACCCGGCTCCAATATGGAAAGGAAACTGGACGCTGACTCTGATGTTAGCTCTACTGAAGCCCCAGCCACACTTCTTCTGTGCCTGGACTAAGGAAGGGGGGCGGTAGGACTTCGGAACCCAGGGGTGTAATTCCACTGAAATAAAGCCTTCTACCATCCTCATTTTCCTGTGGGGGCTTCCAGAAATTCTTATTCCAGTGGTACCCCAAGAACCCCACCCCCGTGGGCAATCAGAGGGAATGAGTCCCTCTCCTATCCAATAACAGTTTGACTTGTATTATGACTTGATCCTTCTACATACCTAACAGAATCTTAGGGTCAAATTCTTCTCCTGAGCAGATACTTGTTATATTGCTTATTTACTCTTTTGTTTCTTCAACAAGCATCTATTGAGCATCCGATAGATGATGTGGGTACAAAGGTGATGAAGATGAGGTCTCGGCCCTGGGGAAGTTTGCAGCTCAGGGAAGGGTTTGGTGATTCATGTTTCCTATGGTCCCTTTTGCACAAAACAGCAAAGTTGAGAAGCTGTAACAGGGACTTCATAGCCACGTGATCTGGACTTAACAGAAACACATTAGATTTCCAAGCACTGGTCTTTTGGAAGGTAGATCCTTGTGGAAGAACAGGGAACACTCCCTCCTATTTTTTCCATTCCTCTCAGTAAATTCTCACTCAACTGGATTTCTCACTTCCAATATTACCACTTTTGAGTAGCCTTCTTTGCATTAATCCAGGTCTCACAGACCCATGTGCCTTTCTTTCACAGTCCAGTTTACAGTTTACATAATTATTCCTCTTCTTAGTAATCATTTGATCAGTATCTGTTTTCCCCACTAATGCCGCCCTGATTATGTCCCAGCAGTATTCTGAACACTTTACACACATTAACTCATTTAATTCTCCCAATAACCCCATGAGGTAGGTACTATTATTATTTCTGTTTTACCGATGAGAAACGGAGACCCAGGGAGGTTAAATAACCTGCCCAAAGTCGCTGGGAAATAAGGGATGGAGTCCGGTTGTGAGCCTGAAACTGTGTGGTTCTAGAGGCAGCACCTAGGATGCAGCAGTGCACACGTGGTCCTCCAACACGAGTTTTCTGGGTGATGGATGACTCAGCCAGCCCTCGAAGTCAATGCCATTCGAGGCAAATCAAGTAAGCACTGTGCAGGCAGCAAAGAGTGTGCACAGTTATAGCTGTCTGTGGGCTGCAGCAAAGGAAACCACACATATGACCTTCATCTTCTCAGTTTGACTCAAGGCCTTAGACTAAGACACAGGAGAGCAGACACCTTTTCTTCTCCATTGTCATTTACTGCAGCAAAGGAGTGGTCCTCCTGCCACCCCCGCGTGTCATCCCTGAGCGAAGATCATGCCTCCCCAGTTGTCCTTCCTGTTTTTCTGATCTGTGCATTTACAACCAGCTGCTCAAAGCAATTCCTTTTTTCCTCCAACTCCCTTCCTCCTCCCCCAGACTCTATCAAGCTTCAGGAAGCATAAAAGCAGCGAAGCCATTACCCGAACTGAACTTGAACTCTAGACCTCAGGAGATTCACCCATCACTGAGCTGCAAGTCTCCCTCGGCCTCCAGCTGCAGCAGTTTTGTGAAGTCAGCACAGGGTGCCCACGGGGGCACCATATTTTATTTTTCAATCAAGCATGCTACTGTCAAGTATTGCTTAAGTGGCTCAGTATCAGCACTTTTCCCCCCAAATAACTTATGAGCTTGATGTGCATGAAGTTTCCCTGTGTGAAATTGTCAGTTATTCAGATTTTCCAAAGTCCTGTTTTCTTTTTCGGAGTGACTTCAGGAGTTTCCTCCAACAGTGCTCCCCTGGGCCCTGTTCTGCTGGCGGTCAGCCTGTGCACTTTAGCTATAAATGTGTTCTACTGATTCAAGTTTGAAGCGGCCAGGATCGACCCCCAGGACCAGGCTGGGGTGGGGATGGTCTCAGGTGTTCGGTGGAGCATGCTCAGAATTGTGTGCCGCTTTCAGACCGACCAGTCTGTGTGGTGCTGGCTGCTCAGAGTCAGGGAGTATTTCCCTTAAGTTGCCACTCTGGCTGGCTTTTCAAAAGGGTGCTGCTTCTGGTGGGAAGTTCCTTATTTCTACCACGAGCCCTTAGCCTGTAAAGGAATCTCTTTTCGACAGTGAATATTTCTTATCTTTCAGAACCCTAATGTCGGTAAGGAGACAGCAGCAGCTTGAGCATCTGCATAAGCTGATCCCGGCAGTCATCCATCACAGCTGGAGAGACCCTGAACCTGGGGGTGCTCCTCACACACCCTGTGGACTTCATTCCTGGTAGGGTGAGTGTGATATATGACACCCCGGAGATCACGGCCTGCAAGAGAGAAAGGGGACTTCATGCAGCCATTGCCTGAGCCTGTCACCTGCTCAGTGACATATCAACCAGGACCTGGAGATTTATCATCTTTTAATTCTACAACGCCAACAGTATAATCCCACTAAACCCTCATTACTTTTATTTGAAGTCGGAGGCTCTCGGCCCTTTTGCTCAGATCTCAGCCCCAAGATGTTAGGGGAGGGCCAGATAGAAGCATTTGGTAAACTACAATTGCACACGCATCGTCGCTCTTATAGGTGAGTGGGTCGTAAACCGAGAAGCACTGTACATGTTTGAGACACCATCATTTAGATTATATCTAGGTTATTTTTACCTAGATGATTATATTATTTAGATATGCATGCTAATGACATCAATAATAGGAACAGATAGCATATATAGGAGACTAGGCTCCATAAGTATAATAATTTATCTTAATTGATTTTTTCTGTCTCCCCGAAAGGCAGGCCAGAAGGTTTCCAGACGTCATTCAGGATGTGTATTTGGGGCTCTCAGTACGTGTCGCTGTTGTAGCTTTGCCTCGGTTCATGTTTCCCATCATGAGAAGCAGTTCCACGAGAGAGGACGATACCTGATTGGCTCACTGCTCTAGCAGAGAACAGGTGTACGCCAGGTATTCGTGGGATGAGTGTGTGAGATGAAACGTGATTATGTATAGTTGTCACAGAATCTGCTTCTCTAGAGGTTTGTGAAGGAAGACTGTCCTCCATGGCATCCAAAGTGTGACAACTTCAGTCTCCTTAAGAATGTCCTCAGATCTTCACAGTCAATAAATGACTGTTTTCCAATACAATCAAACTGCTAAATGTTCAAAGCTCACCGTGTCTAGCACAACATTCCACCCAACTTTGGGAGGTAGGGTTGTGAAATGTAGGTTTTATTATTATTCAGGTAGAAGGAGGCCCACAGGGCAGGAGACCCCGCCTCTGGAAGGGTAGCTGTCACTCACAGTGCTGGGGGAGGGGGCCCATCCCACCGTGGGAACCGCACAGGGGAGCCCCGGGGCGGCCAGGAAGCAGAGGGACTGAGGGACAAATGGGCAAGAGCCTGTACTGAGGTTTCTGTGGAACAAACAAGGCAGAGCAAACATGTTTTGGACTAGCTAGTTTGAATAAGTTCTGGGAATTCTGGGGAATCACTGGTTGCCTGATATTCGGCCCTGGGGCGATTAGGGCAGGAAGACGGTGGCCCGGAAGGTGAGCTTCTGGTCACTAGAGGAGGTGGTTGTGGGTATGAACTCTGGACCGGTGGTTTGCATGTAAAGTCCCACTCCCACTCCAGCCCTTTATGATCTCCAGGAATTGGCTAGCCCTGGGTGGGGTGGCCTTTCCAGGGTCATCGAGGCCCCAAGATGTAAAATCATCACACAAAAAAATAATTACAGAAAATAGAAAGACATGATTACTACAGGAAGATACTCATTCATATTTTTCTGTGCAGGTAAATATCCTAAGAGTTACATGGTTTGATGAGGCTCAGACCCCTGGAAAGAAGGGAAGTGGTAAGCTTCAGGCAGCGGGAGTCTTTCCAGGCCCTTTGCTTAGTATGAAGAACATGTCTTGCCCAAGAACGACTCAATAAAACACTCTCTTTAGCTGCAAGACAGAAAACCCAACCTTGATTTACTTGAAACGGATAGCCACTGACTGACCTCCGTACTGGGAAGGGCCGGGTTGGGGAGCAGAGGCTGTAACGGGAGCTCCCTCTCCCGCTCACCTTTGCTTCTCTCTTCACCTGGCTCCGATCTTTCCTCTTGCAGACTTTCTTCCCCACAAAGCTGGACTCACAGCTACTTGGAGTTTTAAGAAGTTTCTCATATTTTCACCACCTGAGAGCAAAGAAACTCTTCCTTACCCTGGGAGGACTGTGAGTGGTCTAAGTTGGGTCTGTTCCATGGACCAATTCTTGTTACTTGGAAAGAAAAGTGCTATCATTACCCCATCTTGGGACATGTGACCATTTGGGGGCAGAAGGAGAGAGGAGCAGGGAATTCTGTCACCAGAATAAGAAAGCAAGGGGGTAGTGGTCAGACTAAAATATGAGCTGTCCTCAAAGGAATATTTGGTAAAAATTCAAAGTGGGAGTCTCAGCTGCTCACTGTCATAAAAATCTTGGATGATTTATTGGTTAATCTGGGGCATATTTGCCAGAGGAAATCCCAGGGACATTTCAGCAGTCATAAAATAAATAGGAAGAAAAATTAATCTATTTTATTACACAATGGAAAAGTAAAGTTAAAAAATGCAGCACAGTTGTGCGTGGAGGCTGAATTCTGTTTCGAATATACACGGAAGGCAAAGGGGGGTGGAAGAGGCCGGCAGCTCGTGGCAGCGTGTTCCTGGGGCGATGCAGCCCCGGCAGTCTGGGTCTGGGGACAGGAACTGAGGCTCAGAGTCATAAAGTCCTTTTTTTTAATTTTTTTTTAGGACACCAAGATTTCTTTAATTATTTGGGGGGGAGTGGGAAGGGACATCACACTTCTATTCAATTAAGAGAAACATTTTTTATCAGTACACTTACCACGCCATGACTTCATAGCGATGGGCTCCAGCAGCTCGGGCTCCTTCCCAGTGGTGCTCAGAGTGAGCTTCTCTGGGCGGAGCCGGCTGCCTCCGCTGAACCCAGGTCCCTTTCCCTTTGGCTCCCTTCTTTTCCTGATCATTTTCCTTCACAGGTTTCAGGAAGCTATCTCGGCTCTTAGGGTGCTTAATGTACTCAATACGTACATTAATTCTCTTGGCCAGATCTTGCCCTTGTCTTGTTTGTTCACAGTGCCCACCGCATGCTGGGTGACACTGTAGACTTCCAGTTTTGCCATGGTAACATTTGTGGGGCATTCCTTTTTGAACAGTGCCCATTCCCTTTATGTCCACAACATCACCTTTCTTATAGATGCGCACGTATGTGGCCAAAGGAGCAACTCCATGTTTTCTAAAAGGCCTCGAGAACATACAGCGGGTGCCCCTCCCCTTTCCCTTTGTGTTCGTCATTTTGGCAAATTGCTGGAAGGTGGAGGTTCCGGCCGAAAATAAGTAATTTTTTATTTATTAATTTGTTTTTGTTACAGATGTTTCTCATTTTTCCCCCATTGACACCCTCCTCCCCTCTCCCGCCACCCCATCCGCAGCTTTGTTGTCTTTGTCCATTGGTTATGCATACATGCATATAAGTTCTATGACTTATCTCTTCACCCACAAATGCCCCCTCCTCTGAGGCTTGTCAGCCTGTACTCCACCTCCATGTCGCTGAGTTTGTTTTGTTCAGCAGTTTGTTTAGTTCATTATATTCCACAAATAAGTGAGATCATGTGATAGTTGTCTTTCTCTGTTTGGCTTGTTTCGCTTAGGATGATACTCTCCAGGTCCCTCCATGCCACCTCAAGAGATCTTTCTTTCTTACAGCTACATAGTGTTTCATTCTGTATATGTACCACAGCTTTTTAACCCACTCATCTACTGATGGGCACTTGGTTGTTTCCAAATCTTAGCTCTTGTAAATAGTGCTGCTATGAACATAGGGGTACATATATTCTTTCTGATTGGTGTTTCAGGCTTCTTAGGGTATATTCCTAGAAGTGGGATCACTGGGTCAAATGGAAGTTCAATTTTTAACTTTTTGAGGTAACAGCATAGTGTTTTCCACAGTGGCTGCAACAGTCTACATTCCCACCAGCAGTGTACTAGAGTCCCCTTTTCTCCACACCCTCACCACACCTGTTGTCTGATGATTTGTTGATGGGGGCCATTCTGACAAGTGTGAGGTGATACCTCACAGTTGTTTTAATTTGCATCTCTCTGATGATTAGTGATTGTTGAGCATTTCTTCATATGTCTCTTGGCCATTTGTATGTCCTGCTTGGAGAGGTGTCTATTCAGCTCCTTTGCCCATTTTTTAATTGAGTTTTTTGTCTTCCTTTTGTTGAGTTGTATGAGCATTCACTATATTTTGGAAATTAACCCCTTATCTGATGCATCATTAAAAATTATGGTCTCCCATATAGTGGAATCCTTTTCCATTTTGATGGTTGTTTCTTTTGCTGTGCAGAAGCTTTTTATTTTGATGTAGTCCCATGTGTTCATTTTTTCCTTTGTTTCTGTTGCCTTAGATGTTGTATTGGTGAAAATTTTGCTGCATATGATGTCTAAGATTTTGTTGCTTACATTTTCTTCTAGAATTTTTATGGATTCACGAGTATTGGTATATAAGAATTCCATTGGTATATAAGAATGCTGTCAATTACTTGACATTAATTTTGTATCCTGCTACATTGCCAAATTGATTTATTAAGTCTAGTAGATTTTTGATGGAGTCTTTAGGGTTTTCTATGTACAATATCATGTCATCTGCAAATAACGACAATTTCACTTTCTCCTTTCCAATTTGGGTCCCCTTTATTTTTTCTTCATATCTAATTGCTGTGGCTAAGACTTCCAGTACTATGTTAAATAAGAGTGGTGAAAGTGGGCATTCCTGTCTTGTTCCTAATCTTAAGAAAAATGCTTTTAGTTTTTGCCCATTGAGAATGATGTTGGCTGTAGGTTTTTCATATATAGCCTTTATTATGTTGAGATATGATCTCTCTATTCCCACATTGCTGAGTGTTTTGATAAAAAATGGGTGCTGGATTTTGTCGTAAGCTTTTTCAGCATCTATTGATATGATCATATGGTTTTTATCTCTCCTTTGTTTATGTGGTGTATCACATTTATTGATTTGCAAATATTGTACCATCCTTGCATGCCTGGGATGAAACCCACTTGATCATAATGAATAATTTTTTTTGATATATTGCAATATTTGATTTGCTAATACTTTGTTAAGAATTTTGGCATCTGTGTTAATCAGGGATATTGGCCTGTAGTTTTCTTTCTTTGTAGTGTCTTTATCCGGTTTTGGAATTAGGATTATGCTGACCTCATAAAATAAGTTTGGACATGTTCTGTCTTTTTGGATATTTTGGAATAGTTTGAGGAGAATGGGTATTAGATGTTCTTTGAATGTTCGGTAAAACTCCCCCGTGAAGCCATCTGGGCCTCAGCTTTTGTTTGCTGGGAGTTTCTTGATTACATCTTCAATTTCCTTTGTTGTTATTGGTCTGTTCATGTTTTCTCTCTCTTTCTGGTTCAGTTTTTTGGAGGCTTTGTGTTTCTAGAAATTTGTCCATTTCTCTTAGATTGTCCAATTTGTTGACTTATAAGTGTTCATAGTATGTTTCGATGATCCTTTGTATTTCTGTGGTGTCAGTTGTTACTTCTCTTCTTTCATTTCTGATTTTGTTTATTTGGTTTCTCTTCTTTTATTTTTTTTTTTTTTTGTTTCTTGGTGAGTCTGACTAAAGGTCCATCAATCTTATTTATCTTTTCAAAGAATGAGCTTTTTGTTTCATTAATTTTTTGAACTGTTTTCTTGGTCTCTATGTCATTTATTTCTGCTCTGACCTTTACTATTTCCTTCCTCCTACTAGGTCTGGGTTTTACTTTTTGTTTACTTTCTAGTTCTTTAAGTTGTAGGGTTAGAAAGTCAATTAGAAATTTTTCTTGTTTCTTGAGTTAGGCCTGTAGTGCTATGAACTTCCCTCTCAGGACTGCTTTCACTGTGTCCCATAGATTTTGTGTTGTTGTGTGTTCATTTTTATTGTTTTCCAGGAAGTTTAAAATTTCTTCCTTGATCTCGTTAGGAACCCATTCATTGTTTAAAAGCATGCTATTTAGCCTCCAAGTGTTTGAATGTTTTTGTGTGTTTTTATTGTAATTAAATTCTAGTTTCATGCTACTGTGATCTGAGAAGATGCTTGATATGATTTAAATTTTCTTGAATTTGTAGAGACTTGCTTTGTGTCCTAAGATGTAGTCTATGTTTGAGAATGACCCATGTGTACTTGAAAAGAATGTATATTCTGCAGCTTTAGGGTGAAATGTTCTGTAAATGTCACTGAAGTCCAACTGATCTAGTTTGTCTTGTAAGGACTGTATGTCCTTGTTAATTTTTTGTCTAGAAGATATATCCAGTGGTGTCAGTGGTGTATTAAAGTCACCCATTATGATCATGTTGCTATTGATCTCTCTCTCTTGAAGTCCTCCAGAAGTATTTAAATACATTTTGGTGCTCCCGTATTTCATAGATATATGTTTACCAGGGTTATATCCTCTTGTTGGATTGCTCCTTTTAATATTATGTAGTGACCTTCTCTATTATTATGGCCCTTGTTTTGAAGTTTATCTTATCAGATGTGAGTATTGCTACACTAGCTTTTTTTTCCATTTCCATTTGCTTGGAAAAATTTCTCCATCCCTTCACTTTCATCCTGTGTTAGTCTTTTGTTGTGAGGTGGGTCTCTTGTAGACAGTGTATACATGGTTCATGTTTTCTTATCCAATCAGTTACCCTATGTCTTTTGATTGGAGCATTTAAGCCATTTACATTTAAGGTAATTATTGATAGATAGTTATTAGTTGCAATTTTAATTGTATGCCTGTGCTTCTCTCTCTCTCTCTCTCTCTCTCTCTCTCTCTCTCTCTCTCTGTTTCTTCTTCTTCTTCTTCCAACAGTCCCTTCAGAATTTCTTGCAGTGCTGGTTTGGTGGTGGTAAATTCCTTTAGCTTTTTCTTTTATCCATGAAGCTCTTTATTTGTCCTTTTGAATGATAGCCTTGCTGGATAGAGTAGTCTTAGATTCAGACCCTTTCCTTGCATTACTTTGTACACTTCATGCCACTCCCTTCTGACCTGCATCTTTTCTATTGAGAAATCAGCTGACAGTCTAATGGGAGCTCCCTTGTAGGTAACTTTCTGTCCCTCTCTTGCTTCCTTTAAGATTCATTCTTTGTCTTTAATGTTTGCCATTTTTAATATGATGTGTCTAGCTGTGGGTCTTCTGGGGTTCATCTTGCATGGGACTCTATGTTTCCTGGACTTGTGTGACTTTTTTCTTGACCAATTTAGGGAAGTTTTCTGTCATTATTTTTTCAAACAGTTTCTCTATTCCTTTCTCTGATTCTTCTCCTTCCAGTATCTCTATAATGCGAATGTTGTTACGTTTTGCATTGCCCCACAGCTCCCTTGAAGTTTCCTCCTGCTTTAAAATTTTTTTTTTTTTCATTTGCTGCTCTGTTTGAGTGTTTTTCTCTACCTTGTTTTCTAAGTCACTGATTCAGGCTTCAGCTTCTTCTAATCTACTATTAAACCCCTCTAAGGTATTTTTCATAACAGCTATGTCATTCTTTATTTCCTTTTGATTTTTATGCATAGCTTCTACCTCTTTATGTGTAGCGTCTATCTCTTTTTTTTAAGCTGAACTAATTCCCAGTGAGCTCTTCATAATTCTTATTAAGTTGCTTGTAGTTCTCACCAAATTCTTTGAGCACCCTTAAAATCATTGCTTTGAATTCTTTATCTGACAAGTTGCTGTCTTCCATTTCCTGTAGTTCCTTTTCTGGTGATTCCTCTTTTTCTTTTCTTTGGGTGTTGTTTCTTTGTCTCCCCATTTTAGCCGTCTGGTAGCTCTAGACCTGCTGTGGGATGTTTGGATGTGTATGCAACTCACTATGTGTCAAATAAGGCTACTGTGCCCCCCAGACTGATTTGTTGCATTTTGCCTCTTGCCTGCTGTGGATCCCTGAGGACTGACTACTGGGGGCTGGTATTGGTGTGTCCTGGTAGGTGCTGCTGCTGGATCATGTGGACCCCTCTAGAGCTGTGTTTCCAGCTGGTAGCTGGTGCCACCTGTAGCTGTATAGCTCAGGCCCTGCTGGAGCCCCACTCCCTGTCTGTACAGTGGGCAGCTGGATGGCACAGTTCCTTTTAAGACCTGGCTATACATCTATCTTGTGGGTATCTGGGTCATACAGGCTCTATGCTGCCTCAGCACCCGGCACGTCCTGCAGGTAACTGTATCGCACAGTCCCTTTGGAGACCCGACTCTATGCCAGTCTTGTGGGCTGCTGGGTCGCATAGGCCTCTCTGGTGCCCCTGCACCCTGATGGCCCCGTGGATCGCACCAGTCCCTCTCAGCTCCAGCTTCCCACCGCTCTTGTGGGCTACTGGGTTGCACAGGCATCTTTGGAGCCCCAGGTCCTGCTGCTGGCGGCTGGGGAGTGCTGCTGCCCTGTGGGGCTCAACTCCTGCTCAGCTTTTCCTGTAGATTTTGGGGATGGGTCTCAGCTGCTTGTCTGTTCTTCTATTGTCTGGGGGTGGATTCTGCTCCCCAGCCTTTGTTACAGGGGGTATATTTCGACTCTGATCAGGCTGCTACTGTGGGGGATGGTGCTGGGCTCTGGGCTGTCTGCGGCCTCCACATCCGGCACCTTGGCAGCTCCAGTACTGTGCACTGGTCTGTGTTGACACAGGGTGTTCACTAGTCCGATGGTACCGGTGTGCCGGTGGCTCAGGTTGCTGGGCCCTAGCCACTGCCTCCTCCCAGGGAAGACCCGGGATCTTCCAAAATGGTGGGACCTCCCTGAGGTGCAGGGAGAAGCGCCCTGAAGGGCCACTTACTGTGGTAGCCGGCTGCTCCGTCCACAGCACAGGGACCTTCTGCTCCGTGTCTCTGCACTGCTCAGATTTGGTCGTCCACCCTCACGTCCACTCACACTCTCTCACACACTCACCCTCCCTCCGGTCCTGCCTGCCTCCGTCTTCAGTCTCATAAAGTCCTTTAACAAGGCAAATCAGGCTTTGGAGATTGTTTTTAGACATTGGTCAGTGCCAGAGAAAAGAAAGCCGGTTTCCTCTGCTGACTAGATTCCTCCACCTTCATGTTTCCTGGGGGTTAAGATCTTTCTGCATCTGTGGGCGATCAGGATAAATGCAATCTTCGCCTGATTTGGCATCAAAGAATCACCCATTTCACTGGGAAAAAACCACATGGAGTGTTTTGTCCTTCTGTCTCTATCAAAGGTAAGTAACATCTCTTCCCCACTGACTCCCACCACCTGTGATTCACCTTAGTAGTTTAAGCCCCAGGTTTCATAAAGCAGGGTTGTTTTAAGTTTGAGACTCAAAGTGGGGCATGGTGGGCTTTGATTAGAAGCTCCCCATCTGAGATCCTCATTCCCTTTAATATCAGTAACAGGATCTCTGAAGATTTGCTAACCACTAACTGCATGACAGTCACGCAGAAATCAGATGTTATCCAGCACCAAACTTGCAATGGGCAGTGAACATAATGGTTGCCTCAGCTTATGGTTGGAACTGTAGCAACTTCTAGCAGATTAGAATTTCTGAAAGACAGTGACATGGGCCATTGATTAATATGACTAGTAATCAAGACATTGAATACCATCCCTTAAAATATGCATTGTGAGTGATAAGAAAAATCTTTCAGAATATGAATCTCATGGCAAGATTTATTTTTGAAAGGGAATCCAATAGAAAAGGTATTTGGAACTATTAATGGAAGTTGCAGGCCCAGCTGGGATGGTGGTGGTGCTGGTGATGGTGATGGAGGTGGTGTGTATCTAGGGTTCAGCACAGTTGGAAATGCTGTATCTCTGTCGAGTAGAGGAGTCGGTTTTCATGGCCTTGGATCCTTGGTGTCAGACAGTGAGAGCTGGGTGGGAAGGGGTTTGTGGAAAGACCGGGGAGTTCTGTAGGGAGAAGAATAGAACCAAACTCCCCTCCCCAGTGAAACCCTGGGACCCAGCAGGGCAAGGGCGTGGAAGAACTGGCTGTTTCTCCTGAAGAATCAGGGAGTCATCTAGACTGCAAGGTGGGTGAAGCTTCAGAAATACAACATGTCCAACTCCCTCATTTTTCAGAGGAAAACATCTAAAGTGTGGGGTGGGGGAATTGGGGAAGTGAAACAACCTACTTGTGGTCAAGGGCTCATAGCACAAGGGAGAAGCAAATCTAAGCGTAAACTTGTAACTTCTGAGTGACATCAGTATCTTTACCATCACACATGGAGGGAGGTTTATCTTAAACACAGGAGTTCTCCCTTATTTGTGGGAGCTACATTTCAAGACCTCCAGTAGATGCCTAAAACTGTAGACAGTACCAAACCTTATATACCTATGTTTTTCACCTATACATACATAATACCTATGATAAAGTTTAATTTACTAATTAGGCATAGTAAGATGAACAGTGACTACTAATAAAATAAGACAATTCTAAAAACATACTGTAATAAAAGTTATGTAAATGTGGCCTCTCTCTCTCGAAAATATTTTATCATACTGTACTCCCACATCACATTTGTGATGCTTATGTGAGATGATAAAATACTTGCATGATGAGATGAAGAGAGGTGATGTGATGCAGGCATTGTATCATAGCATCAGGCTACTATTGACCTCTGACAGTAAGTCGGAAGGACAGTCATCTGCTTAGGGTGATCATGGAAATTGTGCCATGATCATGTTGATGGTTGGATGTCAAGAGCAGACAATGTCAATGGATGGGGCATTTTAATATTTTCAAACCACAGTTGACCATGGGTACCTAAAACAGTGGAAAGCAAATGTCATGCTTGAGACAGAACTGAGATTTTAGGGCTGAGATAAAATGAAACATTTGAAAATACAGGTTTCTTATCAATGGACCAGTGAATTATATGTGAATACGTTCTATTCCTCCTCCATATATTGAAGCTCAATACAGTGTTATTTTGGGTTAAGTAGGGAATACTATATTTTAAAGGCTTGTGTAAATTTGTTCCATCTGATGGCAGAAAGGACCAAAGGATGGAAGTTATAAATGAGAAAATTCGGCTCATAAAAATAAACATTAGAATTATTATAAAGATAGAGTGGGTCAGCATATTGTTGATCAAAATTTAGCAAGCATAATTCTGGGGAGCTAATGAATTTTCCCTCACTGCTTACCATTGTAGGAAAATCAGAAAAGTTTCCCCAGCATCAGCTCACTAAGTTACTGGAAGAAACTTGAGAATCATAGATTCTTAATGGGTTTGTGCAGAGGTTGGGAATAGTGGCCAACTCGTAGCAGGACTAGGCCTTTTTCTGTCTCTTTACTGCTCCAGGTAGCCTTCCACAATAAGTTTACTCATCCTCAGGATTCATAAAACCTTGTGACAATTCTCACTCCTTACACCTTGTCCAATGGGTTAGTGCAGAAGACTGGGGAGAGGTGCGTTCCTGAACACCTCACATAGTTCAAATCCAAATTCACCCAAGACTATTTTTTATTTTTTATCCTCACCTGAGGACATGTTTGCATTTATCTTCAGATAGAGTGGGAGGGAGAGAGGGAAGAAGAGAGAGAGAGAAACATCGATGTGAGAGAGACACATCGACTTGTCGCCACCCACACAAACCCAACTGGGCCTGGGGACAAACTGCAACTGAGGTATGTGCCTCAGCAGGTCTCGAACCTGGGACTCTCTGGTCCATGGGCCAATGCTCTAACTGCTGAGCCAAACTGGCCATGGCCCAAGACTATTCTTGAATAAAGATGGCAGGCATTAAGAAGTCAGTAAATATTCATTATTGAATATTGTCATCAATTGGCCTTTCATTAGCTATCGGATGATAAAACATAACTACTGAAGATGCACTGTGATATAATGAAAACACATGGGCTTTGGAATCAGTCAAAATGAATTTTGAGTCTTGGCTCAAACATGTAATAATAACTCAAAGACTTAAAGAGAAAGGCTTAACCTTCTCAAGTCTCTTTTTCATCTGTGTGAGAGAGTACCTGACCACCAGAATTGGCACCCTTTCTCTAGAGTCCGTTGTTGAACACCTATGGTTGTTGTAAACTGTTTTTTGGCCCTGTTGAATAGTATTTGTTTACTTAACTTCCACTTCCACCAACGGATCCTGAATACAACACTTATTTTGCCCACTGTGCAATAGAGATGATATTTCTGCCTCAAGCTCTCATTTAGACTCCTTATGTCAGTGGGGTATAAAAAACTGATTCTTGACCATGTCTGAGAATGAACATTGAGGCCCTTTTACTTTGTATTTCTAGTGGTGACAGGTACTTGATAAATACAAAGGAGTGTTACATTCTATTGCAGAGATGAATACTGGTCGGTGGTACAAATGAATATCTTCTACATTGCATTTCTCCAATTTGAGAATCGCAATGCAATGCATTATAAAAAGATCAATCATTTTGTCATTATGGTCTTCTTTGGCTTCAAACCAGTTTATTGGATTCCTTTAGTTTCAAGTAACAATAAAATAAATTGCCTCTTATATTGAAAGGGAAAATATCATGTTTGAGACAGGATTGAGATTTTATGGCTGAGATAAAATGAAGCCATTGAAAATACAGGTTTCTTATCAATGGACCAGTGAATTATATGTGGATAAGTTCTATTCCTCTTCCATATATTGAAGCTCGATACAGTGTTATTTGGGGCTTGATATTTCAGAACGAAACCTCAGCATTTTAATTCAAATAGTTCTTGCATTTTAGAGTTAAACAGAGTAAAACAGATCATCTGTTCAAATGCCCTTGATTTCTAGATAGAGGTCCAAGTCTACCCCTTGAAAGGACTTCTGCATACAAGTCAGTAAGCCAGAGAGTTTCTCCTCTAACTAGACTCAACAGTCACCATACAGACTGATAAAGTTTTAAAGTTAGCCTGCAGTTTGATGATATCTGGTCATCCTCATGCAGATGATGAATCAAAGAGGTCAAAGACTCTTCAAGGTCACATGGAAATTTACCTGCAGATTTGGAGGCAAGAGTCTGCTAGTCAAGGACTTTTCTAGATTATCTCATTTCCTCCCATGACGTGCTAACCCTGTGCTCTGAAATATGAACAAACGCAGCAGAGAAGTGAAATATTGTCCTTGTCCTGGAAGAAGTTATGATCGCAGAAGACAAGATGTCTTAGGAGACAAGATTGTCTCCAGGCACAACGTATCTTAGAGAGACTAATATCCTGTGTTCCCTCCCTTGTTCCCCAGTTAGACATTTGTCTTCCATGTCCTCAGAGATTCCTCATCTCAGCTCCAGCCTCTATATCCCAGAATTGGAGAGTTGTTCAGCTAACTTTTCTGTTTATCATTTGTTTTTATATCTTTTCCATTTGGCAAGTCAGTGCCTCAGGCTTTCCAATCTTATGCTTCAGGATCTGAAGCTACTAGAAATACAGAAATGTCAGAAATTCAGAAGGCTTTGAGGAGAAGGAAATGAAGAAGCCGCCTGCTTACACAGCTGGATGCTAACACGCCCTTCTCACCCTGGCCTCTCCCTCCCCCTCCTTCTCTCTTAAATTTGTGATGGCATTTTAATTAAAAAGTTGATAGAAATCAAACATAATAAGTCCAGGAACATTTAACATTTGTAGACAGAGGCTGCATTGGACTCAGATGGAATCTCCCGGCTTGCATGAATCATTTGTAGGAGTCATAGGCGGGAGTTGCTGGAGAACAAAATCTTATCTGAAAATGATGACTGAAGTCACCCTTTGCAGAGAATAAGAGTTGCAGCTGAGGTGAGGGACAGCCTGCTCCTCACCTCAGCAAGTGCCCTGTGAGTGAGCACAGAAGGGGGGGGGGGGGCGGAGTCAGTGACATTGGTAGATAAAAGGAGCCATTCATTCCCATCTCAGCACCAGCTTGACCTTGTTGGGATAAACCAAAAGTATCAGTCTTGAGCATGTGTTAGGAAGACCTGCCTACATTAGCAGTAGCCAAGGCAGCAGGAGCAGAAAAAGGGCTGCCAACAGGGGCTTCAGGATAGAATGGTTCTTGGCACTTATGGCTGCAGCAGGAAACCAACAGACCCATCACAAAGACATTTAAACAAACATCCAGGAGTTCACTGAGAAAGGGAGACAACACATGGGGAGGGCGGCAGCATGGGTCCCAGAGATTTTGCTGCAGGGGGTGAGGAAGGACTCAGAGTGAATGGATGTGTGTGATCCTTGTGATTGTCCCCCACTCCTCTGACCATCTCTTGAGTTTATGTGTCCAGGAGACTCAAGAGTTACAGAGAGAGGAAGTGATCCAGGAAATGAGGAGACAGAAGGAAGGAAGGAAGTATGGGTCATTGTGGGGAACCTCCAACTACAGAACACTGATTGCTTAAAACAAAACTGCACAGAAAATGTGTCACACATCTCTATTCCAGGCACTTAGGGGACAAAGGAATGCAGAGATGGTGGGCAAAGCCATATGAGGGTGTGCTCACCTTCTTCTTGCTGTTATCCTGTATCATAGTGGTCTATTTGCCCACCTGTCAAACAAGACTGAATTCCCTGGAGAAAAGGGGCTTCCTTTTACAGCCTCTCCTTTCCTGCTGTCCAGAGATCTGTGGGATTGGAGGACAAGCTCTGTTTTCTCAACTTTGCAGACAAGAAAATTTTCCAGGGGACTCAGTGACGTCCCCCAAATCACTCGACTGGTTAGTGACAGAAATAGGACTTTCAACTTAATCTTCCCAATTCTGTGTTCTGTTATTTGTGACCTGACAGGACAAGGTAGGTAGTAGCACACTGTCCTACAGGTCACCAGCTGGGTTTGAGCTCTGAGTAGGGGTCAGTAGCTGAATTTGAAGGGCCTAGTCACCTCGAGGATCATTGGCAAGGTTGACGTCCATGACAGCTTTTAAGAAATGGGCATAGATTTGGGGAGGAGGGTGTTGGGGGTGTGCTGAGCAGGTGCTGTGACACACAGAAAAGGGTGGGTGAAGAAACAGCTTCAGACAGATAAGGTTGATTCTTTTGCCATCTCTAAGTGAGTATGCATGGAACAGTAGGTAGGATGTGAACCCAAGTCAACCAGCTAAACACACATTTTAGAGTTTGCAAAGTGAAATCATATACCTGACCTGATGTGGACCTTGCAAAGCACTCTCTGATGTTTGAATTATTATTAATTATTATTATTATTATTTTACAGGTCAGGAAAGTGTAAGAGTCAGAGTGGAGATTTTGTTAGTGGTCATGTTCCAAGGTTGACTAGCAGAGAGAGAATAGGCATAAGACTCTAGACCTGAAATTCTTTTAGCTTGTTTACCACACCAGCTCTGGTTTTAGTCCTTGTTCTCTCATCTTGGGCAAGACCTGAACTCACCTGTGTCACTAATGGGGATGATAGTGGGCCATCCTACATACCGATGGCATTGCTTGTGACATCAATATTGACGGCGATCATGGAAGTACTTTGTAAAACCCAATGGAATATACAGAACTCAGAGTATTAACAGGTTTCCCCTTCTGCTGCTGAGCTCCTCCATCCCTCATGGCGGCGCCCTTTTCTCTGCCGGCGCAGGAGGCTGGGGAATGAGTGCGCCGAGCCTGCTCCCCCGTGAGCACACTGCGCCCTCCATTCCTGCACAGAGCTCTGGCTGGTGGCAGGGCTGTTCTCGGACCAGACATGTCAGAATGTCAGTGTGGAAAGTCAGATCTCACGGGTCGAGCTCTTCTGCTGGCAGGGAAGGGCACACAGGTCAGGAGTGGCAAAATGCAACCTGCCCAAGGTCACGCAGATGGTTAATGGAAAAGCCATTTCTAATAAACCATCTGTGTTTTTCTTTTCGAGACCTTTAGCCTCTCCTTAGGATGCTTGTGTCCACATCACTGTATTCAAACAAAGAAAAAAAAAAAAGGATACTCAGACGCCTTGTTTCAAACCCTCCACTTGCTGCCCTGTTGTTCAGGTCCAGGTTCAGGCAGGCTGTGTCAGGGAGAGAACACTGGTTAATCATATCACTGCTTGGAAAGTACATTAGCTGAGGATGTGTTCTGTTCTGTTAGTATCAGCGTTTTGGCAAATGTAACAGGCTTCTGGTTGCTTCCAGGAAAGGAGAACACTTGAGAGAGGAAAGATAAAGGCGATAATCAGGAAGCTGATGGCATACAGGCAGAGGCGGACCTGATCACAACAATAAATAACATTTGTTGAACACTTAGTTGTGTCTCGGTGTGTGTTTTACAGCATCTTAGCTAATCCTTGTGAAAACCCTACGAGGCGTTATTATCATTATCTGTATGGAAAGAGCTTCGCCTGAGTGAGGTTGGGTGACCTTGGGTCGCATGACAGAGCAGTAAAGAAAAAGGTGGGATTTGAACTTGGGCCATCCAGTGCCAGATCTTTGGGGCCTATGTATTACATATATTGAGGGTGGGGGGAAGGGAAAAGCATTTCTGTTGGGATGCCGGAATTTTCAGATAACCAAGACATCCATGATATTAGCACCTTTTAGGGGTAGAAGCGATCCTGTAGAAGATGATCCAGAGGCCCCAGTGACTCACTCCAACTTTCAGTCGACAGGTACCATCCTATGGGTTAGAGATTTTAACCCGTACTGCTCCCACCTGTATTTGACTTTTCTTGATCTTTGGCTTTTTGTTAGCTATGGCAGCAGAATTCTAAGATGACCCCAGCGACCTTCACCTTTGTTTAGTCTCCTCTCCTTTAAATATGGGTAGAACCTGCAAATACAATGAGCATAAGGTTAGAGATACTGACTTCTCTTAAGAGTCTTGACTGTGGCAAAAGGGGAAGACAAAGGATGGTGACTGGGAGGGAGTGCCAGACACAGCATGTATCTGGACCTACAGAAGGCAGAAGAAACTGGATGAAACAAAATCCTTGATGAAGATGGGAGACTTCGGACATGGCCTGAGAGTAGAGAGGAGATTGTCCATGAACCAAAGCCAGACTGCTCTGTCTGCCTCCTCACCACGAAGTATGATTGAAACTGGGAAGACTGTTGTCCAACCCCAAAGAAGGAGACTTTGCAAGACATTCAGCCTTGTTATAAGCTGCGGGCTAAGTGCTGATGTGTCTGTTCCTATCTTTCTGCCCATTAGCCTCCAGTAGAACCTTAGCTCAAGGGTGACCGCCTCCTGCTGGATATTTAGCCTCCTTGGTGCTGTCCTTTTCCTCCCGGGCACGTGCGAGGCTGGATCTCCCTTCTTCCCTTGCAGTAGGCACGGCTGTGTGACCTGCATAGGCCAGTGAGATGTCAGTGTATCACCTCTGGGGGGGGCACTTCAGAACTAGTCCTCACAATGGCTACATCACCCTCCCTCTTGCTCTGACCGGCTGGGCTTTGGGTTGGAACCACGCAGAAACGTCTCCAGCTAATCTATGGGGGGCATGTACTGTGAAGGAAAGACACGTCTTTGTTGTGTTAACCTGTTGTGACTTGGGGATTGTTTGTTGCTGCAGCACAATCTTGATCATCCTGGTGAATGTTATATCACATGAGTAGTTTTGGGCTCCCCATTAGTGAGACAACCCCACCTAGTTGAAGGACACCATGCTCAGGGTGAAGGGCCTTTAAAAGAACAGCAACAAAAACAGAAACAAGGCAAGAACAGCAGCAGCAGCCCCAGGAGCAGCGAAGACAACTGCAGCCCCTCGGCTCCTTCTGGGAGGAGGAGTTACAGTCACTGGGAGGGTTGCGCTGGCTTTTCCAAGAACCCACTGTTCTCTGAAGGCAGGGACCGTCTCCCCACATCTGCCATCCATTCTCTACAGCGGGTCTTTAGGGTGGAAGGACCGACCCTCCGTTGGCGGGTTTATGATGTTCTGCCTCACTCCCTCTGCCCTGAAGTGAAGTTGAACTATAAAATAGGGCAGCCATGCAACCATGGTGTCTGGAGAGTGTTGAAATATGTTTTGTGGCTTTAGGAAAAGTTTTCAAGTCTACAATCTGTGATCATTGTGCAACGATCCCTGATAATCCTTCAGGAGTCACTGAAGGTTAACGGGGGAAGAAAAAAAGAAACAACCTTGCATTTGGGTGCCTCAGTCTAGCTAGTAAACAGGCAAACACTGAGAAAACATTCTGTGGACTCAGTAAGGATAACGACTGTAATTATAACTATATATCCTATGTACTATTAATAATTAGCGTGGTCATATGTAGTTGTATGTATTCACATATACCAGGGCTTGGAGTCATTTAGTAGATCACTACCTGGTGTCTGAAGACCTGGATTTAGGGTCAGCTCACCATAAACCAGGCAGGAAATCTCGGTCAAGTAGCTTAGCTTTCCTGACATTTCTCTAACTCAGAGAGGATTCTAGAGAGCGCCATCTGACGGTTCACCCTTACAATGGGATGCCCCTTTGCCCATTTCCACCAAATCCTGCTGAAGTCAGAGGCAAGGGAATGGCTACTTCAGTGGGTGACTCTGGCCACAGCCCAAAGTGACCCTTTGTGTGTTAATGACCCACTGCTGTGTAATAAATGGCACCAATAATGAACCTTCATTATCTCCCGGTTTCCGTGGGGCTGAAATCTGGTAGAGCTTAGCTTGGATCTTCTGCGCGCTCTCAATCAGTGGGTCAGCCAGGGTGTCACACAGATACGCTTCTAAACTTATTCGTGTGATCAGCAGGGTTCTGTTCCTCATCAGAGGTACGACCGAGAACTTGAGTCCTTGCTGGCCCTTCTTTGTCATGTGGACATCTCAATGAGGCAGCTGGCAATATGGCTTCATCGGAGTGATTAAGTGAGGAGAGACAGAGACCCAGAGACAGAAAAAGAAAGTCAGTTTTTTATAACCCAGTCTCAGAAATTTCACCCCATCACTATCGCTGTATTTTTCTCTATAGGGAAGTCAGTAGGTCTATCGTATCATTCAGGGGAGAAGACTGCGTGAGAAGTTGAATAACGGGGTGGAGATCATGGAAGGCCACCTTAGAAGTTTGCCTATCACAGCTGGCAAGCCAGATATGTCTCTGAAGCTTTGTGTTTTATCTTTAAAATGCAGGCACATTTGCATTGATGTCTTTGTTTAATTTAACAGAACAGTAATAGTTTGAATTACTTATGATGAGAAAAATAGCTCTTTTTAGAAACATGCTCCTTGTTTATCCCACAACTATCAGTGTGTGGCTTGAGGCATAGAAACTGATTAGAGGAGCATGGCCTTGGGTCATTTTCTTATATCTTCAATTCCAATCTCATCATTTATACAGAGGAGGAAACTAAGGCCAAAAGGAGGCAGTGACCTGCTCAAGGTCACCACTCACTCCTCAAGAAAATGACAGAGTTGGGGCCAGATCATGGGTCACTGGAGTTTGGTCCAGAGTAATGTCTTCAAGACTGTGCTTTCCTTGGGTCTCCACCATATGCTCCAGCATTTAGCATCTGCTGTTCTCAGCATGCGCCACGGTGTCTGCAACGTGGCTTACTCTCCCTGTGATGCTGTGAGGTCTCAAATGCAGGAACCAAGTCCCCTTAGTTTCAGCACATTGCTGGTCACGTAAGGAATGTGCAGAGTCCATTACGCGTATTTTATTTTTCTTGATGTAGGAAGTATTTTTGTTAAAATGTTTTTATTGATTGCAGAGTGAAGAAGGGACAGGAAGAGAGAGAGAGAAACATTGATAAGTGAGAAACATTGATCGGCTGCCTCCCGCACACCCCCTATGAGGATCGAGTCTGAAACCCAGGCATGTGCCCTGATCCAGAATCAAACCTGTGACTTCCTAGTGCACAGGACAGCACAGTGCTTAACCAGTTGAGCCACACTGGCAGGGCAATGTGGGAAGTCTTGATCGTGAGGTTCCAGTTATCCATCAGAAAACATCCTTTCTCATTTTAGTTCCTTAAGGAGACCTCACAGTCTCCTCCCATGGCCTCGCCCAGGTCCTCAGTTTTGCTGTCTTGATTTATAGTAACAGTCTCCAGACAAATCCCTTGACTCCAAGATCTTTTCCACTTCAGTACCTTTTCTTCCCTGTAGCCTGGGTAAGGTTTTTAAAGGAGATCTGATTCCCATTTTCTTGAAATGGGTCCACTTCCTTAGTTAGACCAGCAGGGTCTTCATGACAGGGTCCCTTGCTTGGCAGCTTCATCTCGTTCCTCCATTTGACACAAACCCTACTTTTCAGCCGAGCTGCACACCTTGACCATTCCCCAAAAAGCAGAGCCGTTTTCAGCTTCCAGGCCTACATCCACGCTGTGCCCTCAGCTCTGAGCCACCTTCGCTCGCTGACTCACCCATCAAGATTCATCTCAAGCATCATGTGCCTGGAAGCCTATCTGTGCCCTCCTCTTCCAGACTGAACGTGTTAGCAATTATCTACAGTCCCCCTTCACCTACCGTCCTCACTCCTCGTACCTTCTGTCTCACACCAGAGCATGCACCAACAACCACACAAGTCTCAACAACAAAAAAACCACACAGCAGTGAGCTTTTTGGATATCATTTACTGAGCGATCACGACACCTGCAACCCTGTTGAGTATAGTATTCATTATCCTGTTTTTCTCAGAAAACCTGTAAGGGGTGGGTGTGTGTGCACATTATGAGGACAGTGATGTTCGGAGCCGGTTAGGTACATGAGGTCTCACAGTCAGTCCTAGGTCGGGGGAAGTCTAGGTCTGTCTTGTGTTCTCTTAATTAATGAGTAAGTCTGGGCTTTAGAAGGCTGAGGCAAATTATCAGGCAACACTGAATCAGCATGACCTTTATTTAGGATGTTGTCTCCACAATATTCTCATGTATACCCTTATGACTGATTTAATTTGTGCTACATTTGCTAAAAACCAAAACTTTTCCTAACTAAATTTGAGGATTAATTTGATTGGCTCCAGAAGGGAGGGTACCAGCACCATGATGTGACTATCACAGAGCGATTCTGCCTGTCTCTTTATACTCGCCTTGGAAATCCTCAGCAACCTGGTCTCTACCTTGGGATTTGGGGTTGTGGCTGTTTACAAGTGGTTCTCAAACATTAGCATGGACCTGCAGTGCTTGTTAGAGTACAGATTACTGAACTCGAGGTTTCAAATTTAGTGATCTAAGATGTGGTCTGATACTTTGAACATCTAACATGTTTCTTGGTGCTGCTGCTGCTACTGGCCCACAGACCATGGAAAACCAAAGGGAGCCCAACCCATGGTCCCATCCACAGGAGTTCGCGCAGACCCTGCTCCTCCCAGTAGAGAAGGTAGCAAGCCCTCTCCATACCCTCACCCCAGCTGGCCTGTTTTCTTGGCAACTCAGAGGGAGTTTTAGGCTTATTTGCAGGTAATTCTATTCATTGCTTTATACTATTATTATCCAAATCTGCATAATACTTCTTTAAAAAAATTTTTTTTCTTTATTGATTTTAGAGAGAGAGAAAGGGAGAGGGAGAGGGAGAGAGATAGAAACATCGATGAGAGAGAACATCGATTGGCCGCCTCCTGCATGCCCCCCACTGGGGATCTGGCCCACAACCTGGGCATGTGCCGTGACCGGGAATCAAACCGGCGACCTCTTGGTGCAGGGGTCAATGCCCAACCACTGAACCATGCTAGCCAGGCTGGGTAATATTTTTTTAAATGAGAAAATAAATATGCTTAACTCAAATTTACTTGGGGCGTCTGTTAAAATGCCCTACGTGATATGACCACCTGGACATGAGCTTCCGAAAAGTCCTGTTTCATTCTCCATTCTCTGTTCACCGGAGCCGTGACTACACTCGTCTCCCTCTGTCTAAGATGGGTGTTGGGGTTCCCTTCCCTCCAGCCTCTTTGACGTTCTTATTCCATCAGCTGAGCACTTCAACTCCCATCCTATCAGCCTCTCCTTCCTTACGCTGCCCCCTTCAGCATGTAGACATGCTCACGTTTCTCTCGGTCTTAAACTGAAATCCTGAAGATGCTCTTCTCGGCCACTTCAACTGCAAGACTGAAGACGCATTTTGACAACCAAACTCTCCACAGCCCAGGAATGGTGACACTGCTGAGGGGACGCACAGGGACTGAGAGCAGCCACAGTACTTTAGACACAGCAATATTGGCCTCCTTGTCCTGGGATGAAACAGAAAAGGGGCCAGCCCAGCTATGGCGGAGACATAGACGGAAGCTCGCTGTTGCTCACATGATCTGCGGTATGTACAGAACATGCTTAACGATACTGGCAGGGGTTTCAAGAAAAGAACGAGGTCTATCTATGTTCACTTTCCCTTTGTAGAACCAATTCAAGCAGGAGTCTTGCATCAATCCAAGATGTCTTTGGTTGTAAAAATAAACAAACAGAAATGCGTGTGCAGGAGTTGCTGAAGGCCAGGCAGTGCTTGTGCGTTTCCAGGCGTAGACGGTTCAGGTGCTTCCTGAAGGGCATGTGAGGGGCTGTGAGCGAACACGCAGGGGCTTCTGTCCCAGGAGCTATGCCGGTCTCCCCCGCCTCCCTCCCCGCTCTTCGGCTATCAGAGAGGGGCGGCAACGTCCTGCCTCCAGTTCTTGATGTCTGGTTTTGAATCGGCGACCCTGGATTCTCTACCCACAAGGGCAGCACTGACAGGCTCGGGATAATTCAGAAATAACCCTGCTTTCCAGATTCAGTAGATTTACGTCGGCTCTTCGTTTTACCTAATTGACTGATTCCACGCAACATCTTTGACTATTCTCTGCTTCAGAAAATGACCCTTTTTCTTTGCCTCTTCTCCTTTGACCTTGGCCCTGCTGCTTCTGTCTGTCTGTGTGGTCTGCTTCTCCTCCCTTCCCGCCGTTCACATGTCTGGCTTTCACTGGACTTTGTCCCTGGCCCCGTATTGCTCTAGATGAACTTCCTGGACAAACCCCTGTGGCTTTCTCTCCACCAGTAAACTTTGTCCCAGTGCTGATCACTCTCTAGGTCAACGGTTTACCCTAAAGACATTTTGAAAAGTTGTGGGGATAATTCTAATTCTCCTGATGAATGAGGGAAGAGAGGTACCAGTGTTAGGAAGGCAGGGAGCAGGGAAGCTAGACATCCTACAATGCATTGGATAGTCCCTCCCACACAATAAAGAATTGTTCTATAACCTGAGTGATTTTGAAAGCCCATTCTGACATTCATGTAAGTAAAAAACTTGTCATTGCATGGACCCAGAATGTATGCAAGTTTCCATAAGAGTCCAACATAATTTTTGTTAAGTTTCTTTATATCTTGGGTTTCCAGGGATGCAATAAATGTGCAAATCAGTAAGTAATTGTACTTTTCATGTTTCAGGACATTACTAAGAGTAGTTGATCAGATCACCATTTTGAAAAATTACATTAATGATGGTAATATTATTTATATGATTTGAGTGTCTGGTATAACACCCACATTAGTCTGCATTCAGAGGGATTCTACTTATTTATACCAGTGTGTCTCTATCCCTCATTTCACAATGCTACATATAAAAATTAATATTCAGCTGGAAATTATATTAACTTCTTCCCCTTAGCCTATTATTCTTGCTTTTCTCCCACATGGCTAGCCCTGGACAATAGCAGAGGGGAGATACATAATAAAAATTAGTAAGTGTTAGCGACACCTAAATAGTACTCATTAATTACCAGACATTGTTTCAAGGAGCTGGTCTATTTTAACATGATCTTCATGCTAACTTTAAAAATAGTCATTATCATTTTTCCCATTCTATACTTATACACAACACAGAGATTAAGTATGTCTCAAGGGAAAATAGCTAGTGGGTGTAGATCTGTGATTTGAGAGTCTGCGTCCTTACATCATCATGCTGCGCTAATTTCCAGAAAGGAGCTGAGATTACAGAGGATTAGTGAAAGTGCGGGAGAGGGCACATGTCAGCATTCTAGGGACTCCTGGAGAAATAACCTCACATCAAGGAAGGGCCTATAAAGTCAACGTATCCAAGTGGCAGGTGGATATTCATTGAGAGCCAGGGTATTACTAATAATTACTATGTGAAACTAAAGTCCAACTGGGCAGAACTTCTTACCACACAGCCGAGAGCTTGGTCTAATATAAAATGTGCCTAGTGCCCTGGACGGTTTGGCTCAGCGGTTAGAGCGTCGTCGGCCTGTGGTCCAGAGAGACCCAGGTTCAGTTCCCACTAAGGGCACGTACCTCGGTTGCAGTTTGTCCCCGGCCCTGGTTGGGTTGTGCAGGTGGCAACCACTCGATGTATCCCTTTCACGTTGATGTTTCTCTCTCTCTCTCTCTCTCTCTATTTCTCTCTCTCCCTCCCACTCTATCTGAACAAAAAATGAAAAAATGTCCTCGGGTGAGGATAAATAAATAAATAAATAAATAAATAAAATGTGCCTAGTGCTATGCTTCATGACCTCAAGGATTCTCTCCAGCACCTTCCACTCAGCCTCCATGTTGAATCCTTTGTTTTGATACATTATCCCCAATCCTGTCCACGACTTAGCTTCTCTTTCCCAGCTCCTGAGGATGGAGAACTGGTTACGAGTTTACGAAAGTTGGTTTTTCTTTTAAGCTCTGCCCGCTATAGTCCCAAGGCCTGTCCTTCCGAATCCAGACCTCCAGGACCCTAGTGGAACCTCTTGACTTCCTTTCACCTGGGATGAGGCAAAGAATACCACCAGCATTTTCTCTACGTCTAACAGAATGAGAAATGCTGGAGTGGGTGTCTCTTAAGATTTTTTTCTTATTCTAATGATGAACACTTTATTTTTTTTTCTGTTTGTAAATGGCCCCATAACTTAATTTTATAGTGTTTATGACAATATGTAATAAATACCATAAAAAAGTGTAAGTTGTTCTGCATGCGTTAGCTCGTTATAATGAATGCTTGCTAGATTTCCGAGCAGACGTTGGAAATGCGGCGCTAACTCATGTAAATTGCCATGACAAATGTGCTTCAGGACCAATAAAGTGTGTCCTGATTCATTAATAGTCAGATCCAACATCTCCCTGTTGGTTCCTAAGGAAAGTCGAGTGGAGATCGATGAAAGAAGAGTCGCTCCCGGCATCCTGCCAACCTGCAGGCATTCTGCTGAGCCTGTGTGGCGTGGTGGCTCTTCTGTGACGCTTCGCACCTGCCATGTGGCCCTAGTGTGTTTGATCCTGCAAGCTCGCTGAGGCCTCGGAGCTCAGTGTGTTCTTTCTGCCAATGACTGATGTGGCGTCTTTAGATTTAGGCAGACTCCCCAGCCTCCTTCTGGCTCAAAACAAGCTTTCCTGGGCTCAGAAAGGGGCTGCCAGACCGAGCTCGGCACAGGTGAGCAGCGGTGGAGTCAGTCCAAACAGTAAACAAGCGTATCTCCTGCCTCCCAAGCACACTGGAGCCGCAGGCATAAATATGCAATAAAGCTTCGCTGAGGGGAGGCAAGCTCATGTTTTATAATGTATTTATGTCCTCTGCAGCCTCTGAGATTGCAGGCACTGTCCAGATTGTGGCTGATGAGAGGAAAAGGCACCACTCCCATTACTTAGTAAAAATGTGATTTGGTGTCGTGGGAGTGACTTTTCGAGAGGTTAGATACGTTAAACTATATCTTTGTTATTCGTTTTGCTTCCAGATTTTGCTGTTTAATTTTACTGTATACAGAGTGCTCCAGAAAGCATAGACTGAGCGGATTGTTCAGCCAGACCATATCGTCCTGGGAGATCATGTCTCTAAGACCTCCGTCGTCTGTGGAAAGTCTCTTACCTTTTAATACTTTTACAGTTCACAAATTGCACTCTCCTTATGGCACCCGATGCGGATGTTGACTAGATCTGTGTAGCAGTTTAGAGCCTAACACAGAAGCTTGGGAGCACTCTTTGATTAAATTCTTATAAAAAACAAAACACCGAGAAGGCATACTGCCCGGTTTACAAGGGAGAGAAATGATACTCAGAGAACAGCTGAGGAGAGTGCCCACTTCACAGAGCAAGCAGGTAACAGACACGGACACTAACTGATGTCCCCTTGTTTTATATTACATGCTTGTGTCTTTCCCTTCAAATGCCATTTGGCAAGGAGAGGAGAGTGTCCTTTCTGTTGGTACTTCCCCTGTGCATTTCCCCCTCTCCTTGGGCATAAACTGGATGAGCAGAATCTGTCCACCTTGAGACTGGCTCATAGCATTCTGTCTGAAGAAGTCAGTCAGGTATATGTCAGATAACAGTCAACAAGCAGCCAACTTTGCTGCCTATTTGGTGCATAATTTACCATATATCTGGCAGGCTAAAGGGATTTTAACACTGAGTTATTCAAGATACTCTATTGAATGCCTACTATGTTTTAGCTATTAGGATTACTGGAGCAAACAGACTTTTATAAATATATAAATACATCCACCATCTACCTCCCTATTCTATGATTTATCCACTCACCCTACTACCCATTCCATTTTCCATCCATCCATTAATCTATTTATCCAATCATTAATTAATTTAATAAGTGCTAAATCATATGTAATAGAGCCCCCTCCAAAGAAAGAAAATAAAGGAGGATAAAAAAACAAAACACTAAAATAAAACCCCTTTGGGATAAATATATTCAAATTAAGACTAAGAGTTACCATTTTGAGTAACCATATTTCCCCCGTTCACGTTATCTCTGTACAGTAGGGGCCAACTACTCATATCCTGTAACCGCTCTATATGTTGAGCTTGTATAGTGACTGCCGCTAGAATTGCCTTGGCATGCTGGACTACTTTTCTTATTTTATTATATCCTGTATGTCATGCCAATGGATACAGCTGCCCTGCACTATCCTGCTCCAAGTTGTCTTTCCTTTTCTTCGGAAGATGCAGGAAATACTTCAACAGCCTTTTTGAAAGCTTTTTAAAATCTGCTGCTATTTCTAGTTATGACACAGCTCTCAGCCTGTCTACCTATTCAGCATAATTGAAGGCTTAACAAAAATAAAATATGCCTCATAAAATACAGGTGTAAAATCAATTGCAGCAAGCCAAGTTTAAAAAAAGAACTCCACCAAGATTTATTGACATCGATTTAATTCAATTTATTTTATTTTCATTAGATTTATACTTCAATTTCACCATGTCAATTTTTTGTCAAAGATTGCATAAAAAATAAGTCTTTAGGCAAATGTCCTGGTTAAGAAAGGAATAAGCACAATTCTGTGAGTGCATTGTTGGAAAAAATGAACCATTTACCCAAAATCTAGGAGACAAGTAGAAATATCTAGTATTAGTGAGTTCTTACTAAGTACCAGGCAGGAAGTACATATGCAGTATTAGTTCATTTATCTTCATAACTGTTCTTTCAGTTGAGCAACACTGTAACTACCTTGCAGTCCAGCAGCTGCTGCACATGTAAATTGTCATCCATGTGAGGGAACTAGTCAGTCCGTGGCAGAGCAGGAATCAAAACCTGGTTGTTTGAATCCAACTACTGTTATTCTCATCAAGGAATCTTAGACCCATCAAAACTCACTCTTCACCTAATATGAAAAAATAAAAGCTTCCTTTTCCCCTTTCTCCTACCTTCTTTCCTCAGCCAGAAAAGAGACATTCAGGGTGGATTAAAGCACATTAGATATCGAAGTAAGCTACCTGCTTCCCTGAGTCTAGAAATGTGTTAAAACAGTCATTTCAAGGAGTGAGTGAAATAGGAGAATTGGTGGGATCCTAGACATGCCATCTGGAAGGGCAAACAGAAAAGAACACAATGAATTCTTGGCTACAGTGGTAGCCCATTCGCCCTTAGAGTAACCTGACAGTGGATTGTAGGAGGTAGACAAAGTGTGGTGGAGAGTCCGGAAAGGGACAGGGATAGGGCCCAGAGTGGGTCGGCCTCCGGACAGCCTGTAGCATGTGGGTTCTTGACTTCGTGCATGAAATATTTCATAATATGAGTCCAAGTGATTTTGAGAGTATGTTTATTAAAGCTGGGCACAGTGAAGCAAGGAAGGGCTTGGGGTAGAAGAAGGAACAGGAGCTGTGCTTTAGTTCCCTAGAAACATTATAGGAAAGAGGTGAGCCACTTCTTTCCAGTTAGCTCAGGGAGTAAGCTTAGGACCAGCTGCTGCTGCCCGCTGCTCCCCTGGTTGCAAGACTTGTGGGACTCCTTAGAGTTTAGGAGAAAGAAAGTAAAAAGTTCATGCCCGATAAAAGGTACGGGTGTGCTGCAGAGAGAGTTTGTGCTGGGTATGTGTCTGAGGCTTTTCTCTCTCTCTCTTTTTGGGCTGGAATCCTAGGGGAGGTCTCAGGGGAGTGTCTTAACAGGATATTCATTAGTTTTGCAGGTGTGCCCTTCAATACGTTGATTCATCAAAATTAGCGTATAGGGGAGTTTGGGACCATTCATTGGTCAGCTTCACTACTTTACTCTCATTTTGGGTCTGTCTGGCTCTAATAAGGTTTTTGTTCTTGTTCCCCTGACTTTATCTGTCCTTGGGTTTGGCTGGCACAAATAGCAGTAATTTTGCCTCTGTCCTCCATCTCCGTGACCAGGGTGATTTAAGCTATTTATTCTCTGGTTAGGGAGGAGAGGCATAAACCATTTGCTCTCAAGTGTCCTTGGTTAGGGAAGATAAGGTTCTGCTATTCATTAGCTGTCTGTAAATTGTTCGAATTGTTTGGCCTTATTTAATTATCATGTCTCAGTTTCCCCATTCCACTTGCCAAGGACTTTTCCTAACTTCTTACTATGACTGCTGTGACTGAAAGGTTAAAGAAAAGAAAGGGGTTGAATCTCACTACACAGTGTTTGTTTCAAGGTGACCCTTCAGACAGGAGTGAAATAAAGGCAAAAACAGGCAAGGAAACCAACAAACCTGGTTTTCCCCAGCAGTCAGTGGACAGAGCCCAATCTCAGCTCATGTTCGAGTCCCATCTCAGCTCTTGTTCTTCACCCTGATGCGATGGTGACCATCAGCTCTTCCTAATGGGTGAGCTGTGAAAGGCAACCACATACCCCCAAACAGGAAATTTCTAAGCATGGCACCATTTAGTTTCAATCACAAGGAGATTTTAAGCAATTCATCAAAGCACAGTATAAATACAGTGACCGAAAACAAGTGGACAAAGTAGGGTGAGGTATCAGATGATAAGCGGCTTACCAAATATGTACACAGGTGATAGATAACAGGTATGTAAACTCAAAAAAAGACAAAAAAATGAAGACTAGTTGAGGAATGATGAAGACAAGAGGCTATAGAAACAAGAGGGACTTCTGGAGGAAGCTATTTGTGGGTGGCATCAGGCTTGGCTCCCCTGAGAACCACCTGAAGGTCATAAAGAAGCAGATTTCAAAGTCCCATAACATGTGTCACAGATCAAAGACATTCCCAGCAATCCCAGTTCCAAAAGTCAGTTCTTTCTACTCACTCTTTTGTCCAGCCTTGAGGAACGGTCAACATGAAGCCGAATCGATTCACCTGGAAGGTGCAAAAAACATACAGTCCCTACTGCTCAAGAACAGGTGAACTTACCTTTCTGCAAGGAATCAGAGATTTTGGTCTGAACAATACAAGCTGAGCCTAATTATTACAGGAGAATCTACAGTGAAAGAGAAGGTTTATGAAATGATTGTGAGTTCTAGAAATGCACTGGTGGACTGTGTTTCTCTTACCCCATACATCAGGAGAGTTAAAGCTCTGAATTGTGTAAGTCTAGTTCATTGCAAGTTTTAATGGAAGAAATGATTAAAACTGCGTTTTCTGCATGCTTAGACCTATGCATTTGAAAAAAAGTTGAAACAATTGTGGTTATTTAATATAGACAGATGAACAAATTAGAAAAAATAATTGGAAGAGATTTATTGATCTGCCTTTTTGGATTAAGAAGTTTAGGGAATCTGATAACTTTGAACAATCCAAATATTTCAACCTTCAATCACATTTTTACATTGCTATGGCACAGATACACATTCACCAACTAGAGGCTGTAAAATGAAACTATGTATTTCAACTCTGATTTGTTGAGGAGGTACGGGCAGTCAGGAGCTAACTGGACATGTGGAGGGAGCAGATGGAGACTTGCAGCTGCACCTAATTCCCATTGCTAAACTATCCTGAAGTCATTGGAATCCCAGCTGTCAAAGAGTTGTAGAGCAATTCAGAGAAAATGAAAACCCAATTTCACAAGACAATTCATAGGTTTGATGGACATGAATCACGTCTTATGTTCCTGTGTCTGCCTTTAGACTCCAACTCTCAGGATGTCTCTCAGTCATTTAGCATCTGCCTCATCTTTGAGGTTGAGGTTGGAGAAAATCTCATTGGACCAAAAGCAAAATATGGCTGCCAAGGAGATGGCATAGCACAGGAATTTGGGAAATGGGTACAAAAATCCCAGAGATAATGCAACAACTTGTAGTTATGTGAATAGATTCTGGAATGTTGGGTATATTGGGCTTTGTGAGAATGAACTTTCTTTCATGAAATGGCTGGAATTGGGACCTCGAGCCACCTTCAATAATACCGGCTTAGAATTAACATGGAGACAGTGTCTCACAAAACATCACTTTCAACAATTGTAGCCTGATTGACTCTATCCAAATTGGTCAATTATTATTATCCCACCTCCAGAAGCACACTTTTAAAAAGAATAAAATTGATTAGGTTTATTTAGACTTTGTATCACTGTGACAAAATCCATTTGTTTAAGTAGCTAAGAGACTAATACTTTCCATTGTTATTGATCAAAATTCCATGGGCATTTTTGATCAAAAGAGCTACCACTGAGAAAAGAATGCACATTTGTGGCAAATTGCTATCATTTTGTTGAACAGCCAAGACTTCTAGCCATCACTACTGAGGCAGTTGTAATGCTGACGGCTCTCTATCTGAACTTTCTCATATTGCCATCTCTTGAGCACCTTTGGGCTACCTAGATGCTCTACCCCTTCCTTCTGAGCTCTGACTCTGTTTCTTTTTTCTTTCTTTTGTCTTTGTTTGCTTTTCATCTCAGAGAGAGCTCTATTTCCTATCTAGTTTAGTTTTAGCTTCCTTAGTCAGAGACCTGACAAAATTTACTCAATTTTCTAGAGAGTTCAAAACAAAGACCTTTCAGAGGCCATCGTCAGAATCTTAGTCACTGTGAAGTAGTCACTGCGTTGCCATGGAAATGTGGCATCTTAGTGTGGAAGAACAACCTGGATGTCATAGACTGCTTTTTTCTTTGATCAGGAATATTGTTTTAACTACAATGGTGCCAGATGGGTGAACTATGGCATCTTACATAATCTAAGCATCTTTCTTCTTCTCCTTCCAAGTTGGGGAAGCCATTGATCACATTTTGTGTCTGGCACCTAGTGAGATTTAAATTACATGAGGAGGAAAAATGTATTACTCCTAATGATGAAGATTGTTGGAGGTAGAGAGTGATTATTCAGAATCAGCTTTAAGGACAGTCAGAACTGAGACACAGGGAGATAAAATTCTAAGCCCCTGATGTGTTCTGAAATGTTAAATAGCTGACTTTCATCCATCGGTGCCATTTCGAGAGGGTACAGGATAGATGACTGAGGAACATAAAAATCGAAATCTCTGTTAAAATTAACACGGGACCTCCTGGACAGTGTGGCTCAGTGGTTGAGCATCGACCCTACACCAAGAGGTCACTGGTTTGATTCCCGATTGGGGCACATGCCCAGGTTGTGGGCCAAATCCCCAGTGGGGGGCATGCAGGAAGCGGCCAATTGATGTTCTCTCTCATCGATGTTTCTATCTCTCTCTCCTGCTCCTTTCTTCTCTCTCTGAAATCAATAAAGGGAAAAAAATTAAAATTAACACAGGACTGAACTGTAAAAAAAAGAAAAAAATAAGAAGCAAGAGATATATACTAATGAATATTGAAACCAGACCAGAAAGTAGATTCCTTATTTACTGCAGGGTGTTACTGATTATTGTGTCAAAATGGTCACAGATTTGAGTACAGATAGATGATATTTTTTGTTAAATGGGGAAGGCGCATGAGACAGGTAGATACATAGAAAATGTCATGTGAAACTCAAGTCCATTAGAGCTTGAAATTAATAACTATGTTCTACGTCTCTGTAACTATAATTAACCTGTTCTAAAACTCAGCTTCTTATTGGAAGAACACAGACATGCTTTACAGAGTTGTTCAACACTCAAGCCATGGGCACAAGATGGGCACAGGTGGAACAAGGCAGGGCCCTCATCTCTGGCTGCCTTTTCTCTCTTTGCAGCTGATCCAGAATCATGGTTGTTGACAATACTCGAGTTCATCTATTTTCAAGCAATGACCTGGATTCCTTGCATCAAAGAGCTAAAAATGTTGGGCCAGGGCTCTGATGGACTTGGTCTGTGTTAGATACCTACTCCTGGATTAATCACTGGGGCCAAAGGCTAGGTATTCTGAAAAAGAGAATGTTCATTTCAATGTTACATTTCAATGGTTACCTTGTGGTGAACAATAGTATGTCCAGAAACCTGGTGTTAGAGGCAACCCTTTGGGTAGCAAACTCTCCAGTTCAACATGTAATTGAAGATGATTTCCTCTCTTCTTTGATTGCTATTGAGATCAGTGCACACTTGCCTCCTGCCTGTAGCAAACTTTGTAGAACCCCGTGGTGTGCTGTTTGTGTGCTCTGTGAAGTTCATGAAGCGGGAACCCTGCCTGTCTTGTTCATCATTAAAAATCCCCACCTAGAATAGAGGTAGACACTGGGGAGCCTCAAGAAGCACATTTTGAATGAGTAAGTAGATAACGAGCTGGCTGTAATTTATTTTTCTACGATTTTCTTCTTTCTTCTTTCTCTCCTTACCAGTGCTTTATCTTGCTGTTTTGTGTATAATTTTGAAATCCACCTCAGTTCAAAGGACAAGGAAAGGCATTGTTGGGATTTTAGGTGACTATAAAGAATGCACCTCTTCACATCCTTAACCTAGGTCATTAGAGTGAGATGCAGGAGACAGTCTGAGGTGGACTGTGACTTCAGGCTTACAGCCAAATTACCTTGTTTATATTTCCCCTCAGAGTGTTGCAAACCTCTCAGCCTGGCCATTGGTTGCCACAGACGGGCCACCACGGGCGTCCTGGGAAGGGCTGAGCAAGCCTTCTCAATTTCTTCTTTCCTGTTCACCACTCAGATAACTCACTCTTGTTCTCCCAGAAGCAGTGAGAGTCAGAAGAAAGATCAACATTCTTTGTCTAGTACAAGTTCCGTTATATGGAAACCAAGGCTTACAGGGGGTGGAGATGTCTCCCTAAGAGGTCTAGAGAAAGAAGTGGAGAAAATAGAAAAACTTCTGGAAAAAATAATGAAGCCACACCAAGTTTGGATCTTGTTACTCTTTTGAGGTAGTTAGCAGGAACCATAAGCCTCTTCCTCCCCAAGCCCACCCCTAATCCCACTCCATTTCAGTAACTACTTTATTCTCTATTTTGGCTCTGAGTTTCTGACTCAGGGTCTTACTATCCTTGCTCTCTTTCTGGGGTAAGTGACATTTAAAAATTATAACAAATTGGCAGAGATATCAAATCTGTCATTTCCAATGTAAACATTCATTATCCTAATATAGCAATAATTACTAAATAGTTTCAAGAACACTGAGATGAGAGGGAATCCATCCTGTGTATTTGAGAATCACCAAACCCTTTTCCTCTTTTCTGACATTTACAGTGGGGAGAGTAGTTAAGAAATGAGAATTAACGTCAACTCAATCAGCAGATATTCATTGACTTTCTACCACGTAGAGAACATTTTACCTCAAACAGAGCAACATTAAGTTAGACTCATATACATATTTTCAAAATGAGATTTAAGAGCACAAGATAAGACCATCAGAAGATGACCCAGGATCAGTTGCCAGATGACCAATGTATGAGGATGGAAAATGGAGCTAAAAATACCAACTTCTTTGTATGTACAAAAATTTCACCTGTTGCAAAATAAGCATGAACAGGAGCATACACTGAAATTTATGAGCTGTTAAGATGACCCATTAAAGACCCCATTATTTTCCAAACTCTAAAAAGTTAAATATTTTCCCTGAAAGGCAGAAGAAAAGGTACATATGAATCCATCAGGAACATGAACAAATATTTAACAAATGCTGTTCTCTCACAGACTTCAAAGTCCATGAACACATGTATTGCTAAGTAGTAGGGGAGTAAAATAAAGGGTCAGTTAAGCAAGAAATGGAAATAGCTGCAAGTTGGGTATACAAAGTACTAAATGATAGATACAAGAGTTTTGTTCTAAATTTTACTTCAGATTTCTTTCCCTGAAAATATAAACACATATCTCTTGGATTAAAATGTCATAATTTTAATAAAAATAATGTTATCTGTAAAAGCCGGTATTGAGTACTAAGTTCTCTGAGATTCAGTAGTCCACACCTGGAAAGTAGAAATGAGTAAAGCAATCCCTAAGGGCCCTTAAAAATTTCAGGCAATAATGTCAACTAACCTCTAGAGGGCTCCCTATCAACCAGATGTATACATGAAGTGATAGCAGATATCAGCGAAAATCACTTTTTCTTTTTTAGTTGTTAAAACAGATTAAAAATATTTTTATTTGGAGAAATGTATGCCTAACTTTCTTTTGCAAATGACACAAGAATTATCACCGATCTGGCATTATTTGTGACATTCCAAATCCTAATTTAGGTTATCTGGCCTCTCTGCCGTGTGTCCCAGGGTGCCCGCTGACCCTGGCACTCAGAACCAAGCACACTGCCGTTCACAGAAGTACATGACCAAGAAATGTGTGTTGATTTGAATTAATCCTATCTTTTAGTTCAAATGGTGTTTGGAAAATAAGCTCACATACTTCCTTGCGTATTAACTTACTGAAGCCTTAAAATATTAACAAATCAGGTTTTATTTTCATTTGCATAGTTGAGATAACTAAATCTAAGGGACTTGCTGTATAAAATGGAGATTCAAATTGAGCTCTTTGGATTTCAATCTCAGTGACCTTTTCATTGACTCATTGCTGCTTCTGATTATCCAGATAATGAAGAGACAAATTGGTAACTTTTTTTTTTTCATTGAATGTTTTGGGGTCACATTGGTTCACAAAACCATACAGGTTTTGAATATACTACTCAACACAACATTATCTGCACAGTGCATTGGGCACCCACACCTCAGGAGACAGCGTCACAGAACCTTAGCAGGGAGAGAAGGCATCAGACCTGATCTCAGCTAATTGCCCAGAACCTTGGGAAGGTGGTTGACTTCTGAAGGGAAGGAGGCTGTGGGCCCCCTGATGCCAGCTCCTGAAGACTGGGGGCCTCCAGCCAAATCCTTCTACTAAACAGGTGTCAGGAGGAGAGATCAGAGCCAGAAAGGAGAGCCATTTTCTCAGCCAACAAACCAAGAGAGGTAAACATACTGCTAGGATGACATCCAAGTCAGGATGAACCAGGAGAGAATTAAGTATCAAGTCTGAACGAGAAATCCTGGGTGATCACAGGAAGTGGTCAAGATGGGATCTGGTGGGCCCACATGGGCTTGACCCCCCAGGGGACTGGATCAAACTGCACCGTCCTCGTTAACTCTGCGCACACTGTCTTAATCTTAGTGATGCAGTGCTTAAGACAGGAAGAGGAAAAAGGATAGAAATTGTCAGTCTAATAAAAAGATCCATTTTCTTTCTATTTATCGACTGATAACTGGCAGTGAACTTGGAGAATCGTGACCCAGACCAATGTATACCTTGGAAAGTGGCATCTCTCTCTATTTGATCATAAGCACAGTTCGGTGGGGCTGTTTCTCAGATCAAGTCCTGAGAGTGATGAGGGATATTAGGGCTGAAATAAGCAAAAGGTGACAGAGAAGAGAGTCTGATGGCAAGTGATGCCAACCTTGCAATCTTGCCCCATAGCAGTAAAAGGACAACAAAATACCATGGTCCAGAGCCTAGAATGCCTGGCTTTGAGCCTCGTCTCTATCACTCAATACTAGCTCTGTGCTTTGAAAAAATATTGTGAAATTACCCCAATTGAGATCATATATAGTACCTACTTCACAGGTCTTTATTATATATATATATAAAGTTTGAGCTTAAAGTAGGACATTTTAAACTTCAAAAAAAATCCTAGTTTAAATTTTAAAATAATTATATTATATATGTGATTTATTTAGACCAGGAACCCCCCCAAATTTAAGTTATTTTTATGGCAGAGGGACTGGGGTGAATGAAGCAATCTGAGAAAGTGTGGTCACTTCCCCAGCAGAAAAAGCAGGTCACACTCTTAGGATACGAATATCTTTCTCTTCTGGGTCTACAGAAAAAATCTGGGCTTTTTAGCACGACTTTAAGATTACAATATAGTAGTGAATCTTCTACCCATGTCCTTTGTTTACCTCCCCAACTTACTGTCCCAAAGGGAAGGCTGGCGCAGTTTTAGTTCATCCATTCATTCAATAGTCGGGAATTGGTCCAATCCTTGAGATCCAGTAGACGGAATTCCCTGTCCCCAGGTGCTTCCATTCTAACGATTCACCTGAGTGTTCACTTTCGTGTTTCCTGGCTGTTGTGGAACTACTGGAGGATAGAGAAAGGTTTTATTTTCCTCTCTCTGAGTGGTGAGGTCTCTAAGCCTTTCCAGACACTTTGCATGTTTTCCGGGAAAGCTGAGCTTCAGCCTGGTCCCTGCTCCCCATCCAGCTGCCAGGAAGGACACTTGGCAGGGGGTCCAGCTTCCTAAGTCCACAAGTGAGCTGAGCACAGGACACTGCCCTTTCCCGGCTGGGGGCCACTTACCCCTGCGCTGAGTCCTGCTCTTGGTTTCCTGTGCGCCCCCTCCCCCACTGAAAATGCCCATTCAGTAATAACACAGACTATGGTGGCCCTTCCTCAGGCCCCATGGAACTGTCTGCACCTGGACCCCACTGTGCTCTCTCAAAATGACTGTCTCCTTGAGTTCCTCATGGGATGTCACAGAACCTGCTGTTCTTTTCTTCTTCTAAATTTTTTTCTTTATTGATTTTAGACAGAGAAAGTAAGAGGGAGAGAGAGATAGAAACATCGATGAGAGGGAACATCAATTAGCCACGACCTGCATGCCCCCCACTGGGGATTGGGCCCACAACCTGAGCATGTGCCCTGACCGGGAATTGAACCGGCGACCTCTTGGTGCATGGGTCTATGCTCAACCACTGAACCACACTGGCGGGGCTATTAATCATTATTATAATAAATATCACCTTGTCAACTCCTACTTCATATTCTAAGCACCATTAAATGGAGGGCCCACACTACTGCTTTATTCCCAAGGAAGTACATAAGAGCTGGGGCAGGCCCCAGGGCGCAGGTGGATCCCACCTGCAGACATGCTGAGGGGAACCTGGGACATGGAGGTAGGCATTGCACAAGACCAAGGAGAAACTGAGGCCTGGGCCGACGTTCTGTGGCTCAGCAAATGAGCCGTCTCGTAGGCAGTGCAATGAGAAGACTAGAACCTCTTCCGATATCTCCAAGACTACCCTGCCATGCCAATTTATTTTCACTGATCAATTTCATTCTTTAAAAAATGACCTGGCCTTCCTGAATCTTATATAGACAAGTACTCAATCCATATTCAATGCTAAGACATTGTGCAGAGCAATGAAGAGACTACAGATAAATAAGATAAAGTTTTGTTTAATCATAAAACCTGAAGTTGATTAGTCGTTACATTGCATTTGAACCTGATCTAAACTAGGCAGCGTATGTATACCATATACGTTTTTCTCTTCTAGAAATCTCTCGTTGCCATCCACGGAACAGTTAAATACAGATATTTTGTTTTTATGGCCTTTATTTCTGAAACATAAAAGGTTTTATGTTTGTAATCCCTAGACAATTTTTCATGATATTTCTGTTTATCCTGCATTCTGCTTTCAAGCCCTGTTTAGGAGGAACAAACTACAATGATTTCAGGAAAGCCGGAAGTGTTTTTCAATTACTGTGCGTGAATTCTGGGACTCAAGGCCTCGTTCAGCTCCTCTGAACTTAGACAATCGCTCAGCGTGACAGCACTTACTCTGCTTGGGATTTCACCCTCTGGGTTGCTTTTGAATTCTCTGTGCTTGCTTTCATTTCCTTTTGCATTTCTTTATTGTTTATTGCAGTGAGTTTCAGTAGAGTTTACCTAGACCGATTTTGTAGCAATGAAGAGTTGTTTGGTTGAAGTTTTCCCAACATCAGGGTTTCATTATGCAGAAAAGCAACAACCTCATAGTCACGTGTAATGACCTTAGGATGGATTTGGACAAAGAGCTTGGAGGAGATGAAACAGGGAGTATATTTTATGTATATCCCTCCATAGGCCAGGGGGCTTCTGGGTATGCAGCATGTACAGTCACAAAGGTGTCCACACTTAGAAGAGCCCCGTCCTTCATTTGAGAAGAGCCTCTGTTGTCATAATCTTGAAATTCTTAATAATTTTTAAGAATCCCTCATGGGTTATTGAGTCATGGACTGCCCTACACCAAGCTTGATGCCACCCGATACTCCCTCTGCTGTAATGTCACCACTTGCTTCTTCCCTTCCTGGCGAACCCTTCAGAGCTCAGGGGTCATTCTCTCTACACAACTTTCTCTCTCTTCTCCAGGCAGAGTTAGTCACTCAGTGTCTTCATGTTCCCATGGCAACTCACCCACACTTCTGGAATTGCACTTTTGATTCTGCGACACATGTGCCCATGTGACTTTGTATCCATCTCCACCATGAGCTCCAGGGCAGGGATCAGGTCGGATCTGATCCTTCTGTTCCTCTGAAAAGTTCCTGAACTTGGTAGGGCTCCTTCACTGTGTCACAACGAGGAAAGTTTCAGTAAGCACTCGCACTCCGCTGTGGGACATGAAGCTGTTGTTGCCCCTGTGCAAGGCTCTCTCTGCCCATGCAGGCCCCTTTTCATCATGTAGTGCTCAAAGAAAGGCCCCTTCTTCTGGGGAGCCCTCCTGGGATGTAAACGGAAGAGGAAATCACTTCCCCTCTGTGCTCTCGCAGCACTTACCTCATTGCATGGTGAGTGTTGGACAATGTCTGTTTCCCCCACCTGACTGAGCATTCTTTGAAGCTCACGTTTTATTTGACTTTGCATTCCAAACTCTTGCATGAGAACCAGGCCAAAATAAAACCAAATAGGAATGAAACAGACAAATAAAAAGGAAGCAAACAAGGGAAGCAAAAGAAACAAATCATATAGCTGCATGATACCCAAATGATAACATGATAGATGGAGATTCCAACTGGGCCATTTGATTTTATTATCTGACATGGCATGGGTTACGCAAGTGCCTTTTCCCTATCCTCCAGGGAGCAGAAGAGGAACAGGAGACCTCTATGCTAGTCACTTATTTAGTGAAAACTTAAATTGTCTGACTGTATCGGTTTTATAGCTCCAGCTGAACTAGAACCCTCACGTTTTTTTCCATGTAGAGGATAGAAGTTTTAAACTGTAAGGTAAAGAAGTAGTTCCCTTAAAGTCTAACAGGTGCACTGCTTGTATATTCTTGACGCCTCGTTGGAGGTCAGTTGACCACATATGTGGGTTTATTTGTAAGCTCTACTGTGCTCCCTTGGTCTGTGTGCCTGTTTTCATGCCAGTACCATACTGTTTGGGTGACTATAGCTTTTTCACACATTTCAAAATTAGAAATCATGATGACCCTCACTTTGTTCTTCTTGTTCCCAATTCCTTTGGCTCTTCGGGGTCTTTTGTGATTCCATATGAATTTTAGGGGTGTTTTTTTCTATTTCTTTAAAAATGCCATTAAAGTGTTTTTCTTTTAAAATGTTACTTCACATGCTTCCTCCAATAACCCTGCTTAGTAGGCACCACTATTGTCATTTTCCCGGTAAGGAACTGAACTTTGAAAAGCTGAAGGTTGTGTTCAGTGATATTTGGCTGATAAACAAGGTTAGAACTAAAAAAAATGTCATTGTGTCCCAATACACATGTTTGTGTTTGGCCAGGACATGAGGTGGAGTGTTACACAAATAGGTGGAACTCATTCCATTTTAGAGATTCAGAAGGCGCAAAACCCTTCTCCGTTAACGGGCGCAAACGAAATTCTGAAAATAATCCTTTACAAGCCCCTGCTTGCTAGAGAGTGTTAACTGTTTAGTAGCAGTCATTTTTAACAAGCCCATAACATTGCCATTACATGAATTATACATGGCTTATAAAATGATTATTTAGTCAGTGGAAAATTAAGTCCGTCAGTGTTTTCCAAATCTGAGTTAGGACATTCATCAGAGGAACTGTTAAATTTTTAATCAACTGGACCGCGGTTGACGCAGCCATAAGCCGAAATTGCTCTATCTATGCCTTTCTCCTTGCTGCAGAGTACAGTGCAGAATTACCAGCTCTATGATGCTAATTGATTGTTTCTCACAGAGGTCTGAGGCAGTGGCATGACATCCAGCTCTCAAATAAAAACGCTGCATGAACTTCAAAGACTCACATCCCATATGCTGAGCAGCGATGTACTGTTTTAGATTTTCCTCCCTCTGACCCAACCCCCCCAACTGCAGTCCGCCTCAGATGGAGATCACACTCTAAAACTAAGCAGTTATATGGTGTGTTAAGTGACATTACATGTTATGAAAACAAAAAATTGTGTAAGAAAGAGGGACCTCCACTTGCATGTTCAATCATACAGCTCAATGCAAGGGCGGATTCTCCAAATGCACAAGAGGAACCAATGCTCCAGACAGATAGATAATTCCTGTATCCATAACGTGATTTAGATAGTGTCTCACTTTCTTTATAAATCCCCTTTAAAAAAAAATCTACTTTAAGTTCTTCTGGTGACAATCAAGGGAAATCTTTATGTCATTCTTCAGGGAAATTAATGTATTTACTGGTAGAATCTTTCAAACTTCTCTTTGCATCCATTTAAAGAAGTATCTTCCCAGGTAGACAGAGGCAAACAAGGGGAGGCGGGGCTCCGAGAGCCCAGCGCAGGTGGGAGCGGGACTCGGAGGGTCCAGCGCCCACCCCAGGCCCGAGCTGGCCTCACCCTGTGGTTTCTGCACAGGTCCAGGCTCCCTGGCTTTCTCAGGCATGACTTGTCGTTGGCATGAACGTGTTCTCTAGACCAGCGTTATCAGATTCAAACGTGCGAGCAGCTCCCCGGGGGTCTTGTTCAAATACAGCTGCTGATTCGCTTGGTCTGCGGTGCAGCTGGAACAGCTGCATTTCTGACACAGTCCCAGGCGATGTTGCTGCTCCAGGAGCCACACTTTGAGAAGCAAGGGTCTGTGACAAGCATCTGGAATGGACCGTGTAAGAGGAAGATCTTGGCAGAGTCCTGGTCTGGACCACCGCCGCGCCTGGGGCACTGGGCTTCCAGCAGGCACGCCTCAGCCAGAGCACCTGTGGACGCAGGACGTGCCCAGAACGCATGCGGTAAGGAGGTGGCAGAGGTGGGGTAGGGGGCGGGCAAGGAGGTAAGACATGCCTCCCTCTGCTCTAGGGGCAGCTCGTGCTGACATCGGGAAGGAGGACGAGAGGTGATCATTTCAACTTTTCCTTCCGGTGTGCTCTGGTATGGGGGCAGAGGGTGCCTTTTGCTCATGGTGGGGTCACCATGTGAGATAGAGATGCTCTTGGCCAGGACCCCGCACAGTCTGTTCCCAACATTTTTGCTCCCACCGTAGTCTGGCGATAAACATCCCCTGTTTTCCTGACACGCTCTGTGCTTAGAAATTTCTGTGCATTTGCAATCCCTGTCCCCTCTAACTGGAACGTTGTTCTCTGTTTCCTGCCTGATGAGAGCTCATTTCTACCTAGGACTCCAATAAGAAGCGTGCTCTGTCCCCTGCGTGGCCCCTCCCCACCGGGACAGAAGGAACATTCCCTCCAGTAGCTTGGCGTTGCTGTGGTAACATCTTCACGGTTCTTCCAGCTTCAGTTCTCACCAATTCCCTCCACAATCCATTCTGAAGTTTGAAAAATGAAAATCAGAGTATAAGCTCCACCCCCAAATACCGCCTGCCTCACAGTGGCCACTGAAACACACCTTAAAAAATGTCAGTTTCCCCGTCTTGGTTTACAAGTGCCCATGTGGCGTGACCTTGCCAGCTCTGGACCCCTTACTATACTCGGATCCCCTCCCACACAGAGACCCTGGTTCCCCGTCTTCCATAGGAAACTGTAAGGGGATGAGCTCGCTCCCAGCCCAGCCATATGCTGTTCCTTCTTCCCCAGGAGCTTACCTGGCCTCGGCTCTTCTCATTCCAACCTCAGCTCATTCCACCAAACCTCAAGCAAAGTGGCCACTGGCATCTCTGTGTATTGTCCTGTATTGCACTTATCACAACCTTTAAGATGACCTGCTGCTTTCTTAGGGGTTTACTGTCTGTCTCCTTCCACCAGAATTCCTAGCCCTGTGAGGAGGGGACTGTGCCTTCTCTGTGGGACGCTTTCTTCCCAGCATCTAAACAGTGCTAGGTGCCTGGAAGGCTTTCAGCGAATATTGTTTGAATCAACCAATGCTGAAAGCATTTTAAAACGTGGCGTCCCCTTTAGACAGAAGGATCTGGGTTTGAGAGCCAGCTCCGTCCTGTGCTAGTTACACACAGACTCTAAGCCTCAGTGTTCTATCTTAGAAGGTGGGGGTAATAGGAGTCTCACCCTCAGAGCTGCTGTGAGAAGTAACACCCGATAAGACACATAACATGGGTGGGAGCACAGCGTACCCTGAGCAGCGAGCTCCTCAACACAGCTACAATTTTCATGGCGACCAACATCCGTTTATTTACGTAAGAGGAGCCGTCGGGGCTGGAGGGAATCGGGGGCAGTGTGAAGGCACATGCGTGGACCACAGGGGAACCACCGCCAACTCTCCTAGCCTGGGAGATGGCACTAGAGGGGGATGTTGATTTAGCGAATGGGCTTGAAAGTTAGTAATTATCTGATTAATGACCATCCCACAAAGGGCTTCTGTGCCAAGATGATGGGTGTAAGTGGCTCTGGACTCAGGGGAAGAGTCCAAGCTGCTGTTATGTGAATAGCAAAATATTTAAAACCGGATGTATGGAGCGGGGAGGTGATTATGTGTGTGGCAAACATATGGCAGAGGCTACATTTCTCCCGCTGAAAGAAACAAGTCCAAACAGATTACGTCCACACATTCTCTTTCCTATAGATACACAGGCTGGGTGATGCTGAAGCAACATTTTGTTAAGTACCAGAACCCCGGAGACAGTGCTCGGAGCGGCCATCCGAGGAGCAGATGGTGGTGCCCTCCGGGTCTGAAGGTATTTCCGCGGTCACGTGGTCGTTCCATAAATAACCCCACCAGAGGCAATGGAAGGTAAGCAGCAGTGAGCCCTCACTACAAAGGAACGTGAAGAATGGCTATTTTGAAAAGGACTCTGTCACAGAACCCGAGGGCTGGAAGCAGCCTTGGAAAACCGTCAGGACCAGCTGCTCTTTCTAGGTGAAGCCTCATTAGATTAGGTTCAGCTGGACTTTCGAAGCCCCTCAGAGGACGACTCCAAGATGCGACTGTGACATGCGTGGCTTTGTTCAAAAATGCCGACCTCGTGGACTCTGCCCACTCTGATCCTCCTCCCTGAGCTTCTTCGCCCCCAGCCCACGCCCGTGAGGCTAGTTTCAGGTGAGGCAAGCCCCAGCCGAGTCCGTGTGCCCGCCGGTTCTGCCCTGGCCTGGGTGGGGGCCTGTGCAGGGGGGTCCTGTTCACCCGGTGCCATTTATTTCTGGGCCATTTGCATTGAATAGGTTTTTGCTCTTACAACTGTATGAGCATGCTTATTGTTTTTATTTTATGATGAGGCTTTGAAGGCTGAGATGTCAGCTATTTAACCACCGTCACCAAGGTAGTAACTGTAAATAACTGTAGTCTCTGCCTCTTGGTCACTTAATCAGAGCTGTGCCGATATCTTACCCTTTCTTTCTAATTCTTTGTGCTTAGTACCTCCATACGAGGCTTGTGCCCAGAACCAAAGGACAACCATCTACTCTCTAAAGCAGAACAAAAAACTCAGTCAGGCGTGGGAAAAGTGCCTCTAGAATGTCCTTCCATTCACTCACTCACTCATTTCTTGTCCTTCAACATGATAATGAAAGAACCTACGACCTACTTTCTCAAGCCAGAAAGCACTTGTCACTCTTGAAATATCTGTATCTTTACCTTCACCCAATCTTGTCTACTTACTTAAGCTTCTGAACTACAGTTTCCAGGCCTGTAAAACAGAGAAATGACCTGTCATCGAGGGTGGTCGTGATGATAACGAAGTGCTATCTCTGAAGTGCTTGGATTTTTAGTCCTCGCTGGTACCTTTCCTTTCGTGTCAAGAATAAGGTTGGACGAGGGCTCTTCTGACATTACAACCCTCTCTCAGTGAAAAAGGAACATGTGCCTATTTTCCAAATCCCTGGGCTGGGTCTGTAAGAATTTCTTACGCTTTAAGCTCTGTTGGGCTCAGTCACTGATGTGTGCTCAGAACCAGAACGGGAGCGGGGACAGTTAGAACAGGTGTTTAATGGGTTTTTGTTGAATTCACATATCGATCAAGGGATACTGAAAGCGATACAACTTTTTTTCATAACGTTATCTACTCATTTCGGTTTTTAGAAAATAGATTTTTTTCTTTCTGAAATATCGATTATATCTTTATCCTTTATTTTGTATTTCTATGCCCTGTCGTTCACATTTGCTCTGGAGACATGGACTCGGGGGGGAGAAAAATCTTAGGGTCTTACCCGAGAGAAGGAGCCACAGGCCAGGGGAAGAAGCCCTCTGGGTTTCTGGGTTCCCTAGCTGTAAATTGTCATAGTGAATAACTCATTCCTATGTTTTCCTACCATTCATAAAAAAAAAAAAAAATGCCCCTCTTTTTATCTATTAAAATAATCTATGATCCTGGTAGACAAAGAAGAGACTGCAGGAAAAATAACTCTTCTGAAATGACCAGCTTTCTATTGCTACATGCTCACGTATGTAGGAGTATGCATGATGTGTGTAGATCCTCACAACCACACACATCCCTACAAAGGCAAGTGTGATTTATTATAAATGCTTGGGAAGCCCTTGAACTAATCAGAATAAACATCTCTACCCTATTCTTAGCGGTTCCTGCTGTCTTTGACAATCTTTTATTTTTATTTTTGGAAATAATTACTGAATCACAGAAAACGGCACAGATAGCACAGAGAGGTACTGTGTACCCATCCCACACCCCAGGGCTATAGCTGAGAAGACTTGGCCCTCATCACACACAACCTATAACCCTGTACAACCCCACGGCACGCAGACGGCAGCTCCGCACTGCTAACGCCCGTCCGAGGAGAAGCAAAGGCGCTCACTACATTGCAGCATGTCTGTGTACCCCTTTTTGTCTTTCGCTTCACCAAGAATTTCATCCAGTCAGATTCCAGTTTCCCAAAGTTGTTTAGGCTGGTTCTTTGCCTCCCCAGCCCCTTCAATGTGGTTTTGTTATTTGTTGGGAGTCCATGAAGTTCATTCGGTGTTGCTTCTGTTCTACCCTGGGTTCCTCTGCCTTCTGGTGGATTTTAACTATTTACTTCTGGGGTTTGTGACATGCTCCTGCGATTCTAAGTGAGAGTTATACCGAGAGGTCATCCTTGCACCTGTTCCCGTCTGTGCTTCCATCCAGCCTCTTCCCTGCTGTCCTCTTTAGCTTTCGGTTTACCCTTCCTGTGTGCTTTCTTACACTTTCTTCTTTCTCACACGAAGGGCATCCTACTGTACATACTCTTTTCCATTTTGCTGTTTCACTTAACTGTATTCTGAAAATCACATTGTAGTAGTTAAAAAAAATCTTTTTGTTTTGTTGTTGTTGTTGTTGTTATAGCTGCACATTATTCCCTTGTGTGGATGTCACCTAGTTTTTCAATAATGACATATGTGCATTAAGTCATTTGTAGTATTTTGTAATAAACAACGCTGCCTTGAAAAACCTTGTATGGATCAGTGTTTCACCCTGGGAGTGGAACTGCAGGGTCTAAGGACACGTGCGCGGGAGCTTTGTTGGGTCTCGCCAAATTCCTCCCCGGAAGTGTTGCATTAGTTTGCGGGTCTGCCAGTAACGTTTAAGGAGAATGTGTTATCTCTCAGGTTTGCTAACAAGACATGTTGTCCTCCTCCTCCTCCTTCTTCTTCTTTTAAACGGTCTTTTTAAAGATTAGTTTTAGGTTCACAGAGAAGGTGAGTGAACAGCAGGGTGTTCCCATAGACACCCCCTCTCCCCCTCTCCCCCCCTTCCCGCACAGCCTCCCTCTCATCAACAGTCCCCACCGGAGAGGTACATTTGGTGCAGTGGGTGAACCTACATAGACACATCATGCTCGTTTCTGTTAGGTATACCCTTGGTCTTGTGCATTTTATGGGTTTTGGCAGATGTAAAGGGGCATGTGTTCAACATTACAGTATCATGTAGAATGGCTTCCCTGCTGCTGGGCACCCTGCCCCTTTCCTTTTGCTGTCTCCATAGTCTGCCTTTTCCAGAATGGCATATGGTTGGAATCATCCAGGGGGTAGCCTTTCCAGATTGGCTCCTTTCGCTTGGTAATGTGCATTTAATTAATTCGAGTCTTCCTTGACTTGATAGCTCCCTTCTTTGTAGCACTGAATACTATTCCATTGTCTGGATGTACCACAGTCCACCCATCTACCTACGGAAGGATGCAGGCCATTTCTCCTTCCAAAGTTCGCAATTATGAATGAAGCTGCTATAAACATCTGTGCCTAGGTTGTTGTGTGGATATATGTTTTCAGTTACTCTGGGTAGGTGCAAGGAGTGGGTTTGCTGGATTGTAGGGTAAGAGCATGTTGACTGCCAAACTTCTTCCAAAGTGGCTGTGCTGTTCTGCATTCCCACCAGTAATGAGGGAGAGCTTCTCTGCTCCACACCTCACTTGTCAGCATTTGGTGTTTGCCGTGTTTTGGATCTTAGCCATTTTAATAACTGAATAGTGGTGTCTCGCTGTTTTAATTTGCAATTCCCTAATAACACATGCTATTGAAAATCTTTCCATGTGCTTATTTGCCATCTGTATATCTTCTTTGATGAGATGTCTGTTCAGGTTGTTTGCTCATTTTTAAATCAGGTTGTTTATTTTCTTATTTAAGAGTTTTTTGAATATTTTGAATAACAGCCCTTCACCTGATATTTATTTTGCAAATATTTCTTCCCAGTCTGTGGCTTGTCTTCTCATTCTCTTGACAGTCTTTCACGAACAGGCCTTTTTTATATATATATAAAAAAAAAGACTTCAATGAAGTCCAGTTTATCAATCATTTCTTTAACGAATCATGTCTTTGGCATTATATCTGAAAAGTCATCACCATAATTCAAGGCCAAGTAAATTTTCTCCTATGTTACATCTATAAGTTTTATAGTTTTGCATTTTATATTTATGTTTATGATATATATATTTTTTTAATTCTTTTTTCTTTATTGATTTTTTTAGAGAGAGGAAGAGACAGAGACATGGATTGGCCGCCTCCTGCAGGCCCCCCACTGGGGATCGGGCTCACAACCTGGGCATGTGCCCTGACCAGGAATCAAACCAGTGACCTCTTGGTGCGGGGGTCGATTCTCAACCACTGAGCCACACCGGCCGGGCTGTTTATGATAGGTCTTGATTTAATTTTTGTGAAGGGTGTAGTCTGTCTGGAGTTAGTTTTTTCACGTGGATGGGCAGTTCATCGCAGTGCCCTCAGTCTCCCTACTTTACCTTGTTGTCAGTTTGAGAGGTGTGGTTAGAACCACAGTGTTGTTATCATGTGCAGGTAATCAATGAGGAGTCCATACATCTTCATGCTGAGAGCCACTTTTATATACTTTTGTGAACTGTCTCTCTATATAGCTTTCCTATTTTTATATTATTGTCTGTCCTTTGTTCCTGTATTTAAAAAATTCTTTTTGTATTAGAAATCAGTTTTTATCGACTGTATTAGGGTGACATTGTGTAATAAAAGTATATAGGTTTCAGGTAGACAATTCTGTGATACATCATCTGTATACGGCATTGTGTGCTCACTCCAAGTCAAGTCTCCTCGACCCTCCTGTGCCTCCCCACCCCTTACCTCTGGTAACCCCCATACTGTTGTCTGTGTCTAGGAGCGTCTTTCTTTTCCTTTGCTTAAATCCCTTCGCCTTTTCCACCCAGCCTTCAACCCCCGTCCCCTCTGACAGCTGTCAGTCTCCTAAAACCTTTGTAAATGGTACACATGACAAATATTTTCTCCATATTGTTCAGTTGTCTTTTTGTTTTGTTTATGGCATTTTATGTTATGCATTTTTATAACATCTTCTGTAGTCAACCTTATTAATCTTTTCTTTATTCCCTCTGGTGTCTGAGTCATAGTTAAAAAGTCTTTTCCTATTCTGAAGTTAAAGAGGAATTCACCCATGTATTATATGTATGGTTTCATTTTTAAATATTTCGACGCTTAATTCATTGAGAATTTATTCTTGTGTGTGGTGTGAGATAGGAATCTAATTTAATGTTTTCCAAATGACTACCCAGTTCTCCCAGCTCCAGATATTTAAAAAGCCATCTTTGCCGGAGTTTGTCGCACTCATTGTATTCTGGGATGTCCGCTTTCTGCTGTAGAGTTTTCATTCTTAATAGAGTGAGAGCTTGGATTTTGTTTTTGTATTTGCTCGAAGAACTCTGTCATAGTACAGAGCTCCTATAATTTGATTGAGCCGAACTCTTCTTTCTCCTTAACATGTCACATGAAATAGCAGCTTATTAAATGGAATGCTGTCCAATGCTCAGCTCTGTCTACACGTCACAGCTTGCTACTTGGCGACTAAGCACAGTGATGGGACTGGGTGTCTTAAATGGCCTTTTGCAGAACATTCTCTCCTGTTCATAGTGGACTTTAAATCTTCACTCTCATACTAGGACGACAAGACCCTTCTTGTATAACCTTTACCACCTCCTCACCCCCAGAAGTAGCTTACAGATTGTAGGCAATGGGCAATAGATATATTGTCTACCTTAATGAGTATAGCTTCAGGATCCAGTACAGTGCCTCCTGCACAGTAAGCAGTAAATTAAATCTTGCTTAAAGACGATGAGAATGAAACAATAAATAAATGAATGGTGTATTATTCTTAAATCATTTCAAGTCCAGTGCTGGAGTAGCTATCCTATCAGGTTACTAGACATGAAATACCCATTTAAAAATATATTTAAATTAGCCCTGGCCGGTTTGGCTCAGCGGTTAGAGCGTCGGCCTGCGGTCCGGAGAGACCCGGGTTCGGTTCCCGCTAAGGGCATGTGCCTCGGTTGCAGTTTTTCCCCGGCCCTGGTTGGTCGTGCGGGTGGCAGCCACTCGATGTGTCCCTTCACGTCGATGTTTCTCTCTCTCTCTCCCTTCCTCTCTCTCCCTCCCACTCTATCTGTACAAAAAATGGAAAAATATCCTCGGGTGAGGATAAAAAAAATAAAAATAAATAAAAAAAATATATTTAAATTAAAAAAATGATATTTGTGCATGTATGTTCCCACTATGGATCAATTATCTGTTTCTACTAAGGATCATGTTATTATACCAAGATATTTCACTATTAACTCAGTTCATTTTCATCACAACCCCAGTGGGTCAGGGGAATTCAGAAAGTTTCAATGATTTGCAAAAGAGGAATCAACTATAAAGTTAAGTAAGGTCTTTGGGCTTCCTATGCACTCATCTTTATCAACAATGTATTGAGAAGTGTTAGGATTTTGTTTTTCCCCAAATGCAGAACCTAGGAGAGATAATGGTGGTTGCTCCCGTCCATGACCACCTCTTGCAATGGTTGATGTATGCTAATTTGCCGGTATTTACAAACTATTTCTTGATAAGGTTTCAGAAATCTGCTGCATCTCACATTATTACGAGCATAGCCTGATCTGTAGCAGGTAATAAATAATTCAGACTGAATTTGGCAAGAGCAAATGTTTGTTTTTTCCCACTTTCTGTTGGCTTGGGAGGAAATTATTTTCCCTCTTTGATTGTTTACTGAACAAAAATGCATTTACATTGTTTTCTAAGCCAGCGGTATGGTCTGGCCTGTTTTCCCCGATTGCTTCGATGAATAAATTGTGCAAAATCTACTTGCTCCGGTAACAGGAGACCCTGCTAGGAAAATGTTCCGTTAGAAGCCTATGATACAGCACAGCAATCTGACGTCTGTGTCAGATTTAAGAAATCCATTCTCTCCTGCTTCAAAAGAAATGTTTTTATCTGGAAGAGAAACTATCATTTACAAGTTGGAAAATGAAAATCTTCATTCAGAAACACTCTGGGTTTGCTGATGCGTCCACAGTGGTATTTAATATATGTAAGGATAGGTCAAAGACAGTTTCAAATGAATGATGATAGCATTTTCTTAGCCAGGGCTCACTGAGCTCATCGTCACAGCAACATGAAAAAAATACATTGCATTTGTCTAGAGCATTTTATTGTCGGCACAATGGGATCCTGCCTTTGGAGGCAGCTGTGATGCAGAGAAAGAAAGACCGAATTAAATTTGGAGTCAGACCTCTTAGGTTCAATTTTCAACTGTAGGACATAGTCACTAACTGAACCAAGGGTCTTACACTCTCTGAAGCTGGGAGATGTTGAGATTTCAACGAAATTTGCATACAAAACCCCTCTATGTGATCTAAAACACCAGGCAAAATGCAACACTTTTTATTCCTATCATTTTTCTTGTTTTGTTTTGTTTTGTATTGACTTTGTAAGGTGGGTGAAGATAGTCACACCTACAGAGTCTAACTGGAGACATGAGCCTGGGGAGGCTTCTGGTCTGTGTCGTTTGTAAGGATGAAGCTGCAGTTGGAAAGTGAAGGAGCTAAGATGGCCCTGGCCAGCCTTGCAGTAAGTTTGTAACGCGTACATCTGGCGCTCAGTCCCCTTCTGGGTGCCGGGAAGAAGTGGGAAGGGACCACCCTCAGCCAGTTTACCGCGATGTGGTGCTGCCTGGTTCAGGAACTAGAAACAGAGTAAACCCTAGCGGCTCCCTGCAAGGCGCTCACAGTGGATTGGGAGGGAAACTTGCGCACAACAAAACGATTGTTGCTGATCTGACCCTGGGGCTTCCGGAACCAGGGACACTGTATTTCTTCTGTTTTTCAGATTCTCTCCGGAGTTCTTCTTCTTCCCCTATACCAACTGGCCAAGAATGATGGGGTCAACTTCATTTTCATAAAACAGAGAGTGACGCGAAATGATCCATTTCCTCGGGGTGCGCCGTGTGGGTGGTGCGCCCTCCACTGTTCGCGGCGTCATCCTCAGGACCCTGTGCGTCCCCGCGGTGGGGCAGGTAGCACTTCTGTCGCGGCTGTGGCTCTCTGGCTCACAGGACTGCCATGCCCACCACGATGCTAAAGCACAGCAACCTGTGAGAGCAGGTGCTCCGAGGGCGCTTCTTGCCTTCGGCCGGTGAACCTCCAGACCTGCACCGGCCACTGTGGCGAAATGTCCAAACTGAGGCGCCTTGTCGTTGGAACATACACCCTTGATTTCAAAGATTTAATACACAGAAAAGAATATAAAATATCTCGTCAGTAATTTGTATATTAATTAGTTCTTGAGATGATAATATTTTGGATATGTTAGGTTAAATAAAATGTAGTAGTATTAAAATTATGTTTTTTAATGTTTTTTACATTTTTAAGCATGGCAACCAAAATAAATACAATTACACATGTGATTTGCAATATCTTTCTATTGGAAACTCTAGCTTAGTCTTGGGTGTTTTCAGATGACTTGTGAAACCCCTTCTTTCCCTAACGATTTCCCCTGAGTGGCCTTTGGGGTTCTCCACTGCTAGTAACCTTCAATTCAGACCGTCCTCATTCATCAGAGACACGCTCATGTATTGGCCCCTGAAAGAGAAGGGGGTCAGCCTCCAGATCCTTGTCCTCCCAGAAGGTTTCTTGGCTAATATGCAAATTTACTGACCCCACCTCGATGCCTCAATGTGAGCTAGCTGTGCACATCAGAGGGGACTTGGAGCCTTTACCTGTCTTCCATTCAGAAAATTTGGAATTACTCTAGTAATTCAGAGAGAAGACCAAGAAACAAGTTGGAGCCTCGACCCAGACTGGGGTGATGCTGGTAGTGCTTTAAGGGCATCATTTATCATGCAACATGGCAAGCCACTAATTTGCTTTATTCTTTCCATCTGTAAAGTGGACATAGCACACCATGCCTGTTTTGGTAACCAAGTCCAGAAAGTGGTGGGTTGAGAAATCATGTAACATTGGGTCCTCCCCACTCAAAAAAAAAACCCAAACAACAACAACAAAATGAGAGATGAAATAATAAAGTGTGTTTAAATGGTGTCCTCTGCACATCAGCGCATCTCAGAGGGAAAACAAAGACAATCAGCGGGTAGGGTAAAATCAGCCAGAGACGAGGCACCCAGAGGAATAGGAAGTGTGTGAGAGCTTCGGGTATAACTCGTTACCCAGTGTCCAGCGCTGACGACATGCTACTGCCCTAGAGGCCGAAACCTGTGCTCTGGTGACCCCGCAGCCAGACCTCACCCTCCCGTGAAGCATCCCCTGTGCAGTAAAATGCCCGAGTCTTCAGAACAATCCTCGTGTGGGTTACAGCAAACGTCTCGGTGCATCTTTCTCAGCACGGCTTCTGGAGCTCCACGGGTGAATTTGAAATATGGTCTCATTACCATATTCTTTCCCACGGCTCAGGAAAATGCAGGGGTCTCAGCTCCCTCCTTGAACGTGAAAGGTGGAGACAGATTCTTTTTCACTGAGTGCAGAACACATGCGAAATGGTGCCGCATGGAGCGCAGAGTCACTGCCCCGAGGACTTCTGGGCTCCTCGGGTGACTTCCTGAAGCAATCACTCCGGAAGCGTGAGGTCACTTTACACTGTAAGCAGAGACGTTGGCATTCTCCTCCCCCTCAGCAACTACCAAGGGTTGCGATGTTGAAAGGGGTCCTGATGCTGTTGATGGGAGGGGCAATAAGGAAGGGCCCAAGCCTTTATTACAGTTTGCTGTGTACCAGGAGACCTGGAATGTAAGGTGGACCTTCAATGGGTATTTTTTTCTTTAATTCCTCACCCGAGGATACTTTTCTATTTATCATCAGACAGAGTGGGAGGGAGGGAGAGAGAGACAGAGAGAAACATCAATGTGATATAAGCACATCAACTGGTTGCCTCCCTCACTACCCGACCAGGGCCGGGGATGAACCACAACTGAGGTGTGTACCCTTGACCGAAATCGAACCCGAGACTCATTGCTCTGCAGGCTGATGCTCTAACCACTGAGCCAAGCCGGCCAGGGCACCTTCAGTGAGTATTAAACATTGTAATGGGTAGTGGTGGGGGGCGGCGTTCAAAACCCTGGCTGAGATGACCCAGGGGCTCAAGGTGAATAAAAGGCCCTTCTGCTCAGAATGCTCTCCCACTGCAGCCTGTTTCAAAGGGGGTCAGCAGGTGAATCCGTGACTAGCAATCCTAACACCAAACTCAAAATACGGGTCCACAAACAGATATGTAAAGAATACTTATTCGTTAAAGCTTTATTTATAGTTGACAAAAATCAACAACAACAACAAAAACCTCCAAAGCACAACAATAAAATAAATGTTCGCCAACAGGTCAATGGATACAAAGGCGTGGCACAGTCATTCAGTGGAACATCACTGAGTCATGAAACGTAACAAACTACTGATAAATATAGTCATGTGGATGAATCTAGAAAACCTTTCATTTGGGGCAAAAGAAGTCAGAAAATTATGTCTTGTATTATTCTGTTTATATAAAGTTCTAGAAGAGCAGAAACTGTCCAGGGACAGGTATGAGAGAGGCACTGGCAGAAGGTCTGGGGTGATGAGAAGGCTCTGCATTGTCATTGTGCTGTTGTTGGCACAAATGTATCCATTTGTCAAAACCCCTGAATAGGTACATAAAGTATGCATGTTATTGAATAAAGTGTACTCCTATTCTTTAAGAGATAGAAGAAAAAAAATTTTTTTTCAAGTTTTTAAATGCACTTTCTTTATATCCCAGCCATTGTGAGCCTATGCGTCGAATCTGACTTCAGGATTTAGCCATACGGGCAGCTTTCTCTTCTGCACAGCTTTTTATGGAATTTCTGTCCTTCACTATTTTCCTAAAAGTGGAGAGAAAAAGAAAAGTAGCCCGAACATGAGTGGGCTTTTCTAACCAGAGAAAGGGTTTTCCTTTAAAGAAGAGAGAACAAAGCTTCCATTAGATAGCTATATTCAGAGACTGTTTTACTGATAATTGGTCTATAATGGTTCCCTTAGCAACTAGCCACTAATATCTGAAATAAAATGTGGAGTTTGAGAAAGAAGAATCTTGGATTATTTTGGTCATTTTTTTTTTTCCAAAGGGGAAAAATGCATCTTTCATTTCAAACAGAATAAAGTTTCAGTTAACATAGGTTTAAAACAGGAAGATAAACTGATTTCAACACATACATTCCTATTTCCTTGAGAGGTGGTCAGCAAAGTTGAATCTAGCCTCCGGCTTGGGTGTGTTTATTAATCACATTTAAATAGGTGCATAGTGACTAAATCAATCTGGATATGGACATCAAAAGCAAATTACGTGCCACATGCTTTATGATTTCTCAAATTCTGAGAAAAGCAAGCAATCTTGTCTCATAAAAGTGGTCTCAAACACCAAAGGAGCATGGGAATCCTAATGATATTGATCAATAATAGCACGTACACTTCAGTGTCCTGGCTTGGATGGTTTCTCCTCTTTCCGACTTGCAGTCCTAAGAGGATGCTGATGATGATAATGATGAGGATGCTGAAGATGGTGGTGGGGGTGGTGATACACGTGCTTCTGAGAATGTCAGCTGTCAAGGAGAGTGTGGGCAGTAAATTTATAGCCCACAATAATGTCACACCAGGACTTCCCCCTTGTGCCTGGACTTTTCTTCACTCTTCTGCTCATCCCGTCTAGGCCCTCAGGACTATGTTCTCTGCCTAATTTACAAGCTCAGCCCATCTTGTCTCCTACAGCTCCTGGAAAGGTTGCCTTCCCACCATCACACACTCAATACGTGCTTATTCTGATCATAGGAGGGTCCTGCCTGGCATGCAAATACACGCTCCTGATTGTAAAGGAACCATGGAGTATCTTCATGCGTGTTCCTTTCTCTTCTCCAATGTTAACTGAGTGCATTCAACACACAAGACACTTCAACACAAGATACCTTCAACAGATGTAAAAGAACACACTCAGTAAATAATTCTGATCCATTTATGTATATGAAATGGATAGATCGATGTGATAAAGTTATAGAAAAACTGTAACATCCTGAGCAACAGAATTTCCTACAATAGCTGTGTTATTGGATATTGGTTTTCAGAAGCTCAAAAGACTGCAGTGGACGTTTTTATTTTAAGAGCAATCATTGAAAGAACCCACTGACCTTGCTCTTCTCCGTCTCAAGTCAGAAGACAAACAGTGAAAGTGTATCTTAGTGGTTTGCAAGCGACTCAGAGGAGGGTGCTCAGCTATTAGAAAGCCATCGATTGGGCTGGAGGAAATGAGCTGGCTGCAGCCTGAGATATAAGCCAATGCCCAGGATTGGGAGGTCTGGGAAGGGTGCCAAGGGGCACTGCATTTCTTGGCAGAAATCCAAACTTCATTCTAAAGGCTGCTCTTACTTGGAATCCAGGCTTTCCAGCCTTATCAGAAGTCTTCCCTTGATATTCAACATTTTTCATTCAAGCTTTCCATCTTTCAAGATTCTTGGTAGTTGCTATGAAACCTTCCTCGATTATAGTCTCCAAACCCACATTTTTGGGTTAAAATCCATTCATTGCTCTGACACTGACTATTATTCCTTTAGAGTGATGATCAACACTATTCAGAAGCCCTGTTTTCAGAAATACCTCTCACTCTAAAGAATAAACAAGTTTTCCAAGAGTGTTACCCCGAACAAAATCTTAATAGTTCAAGACTATCAAAACCATCAGCCACTCACACCGGACTGCTTCCAATAAAGTGTATTGAGAAGGGTCGTGGTTGAACGGGAAAACAGCAGACATCAGTTCTATTCTGGGCCTGACTTATGTGTGACCTTGAGCAATTCACTCAATTTTTCTGCAGTTCAGTTTGCTCAGGTTTCAGAGAATTGTAATGATAATACCAGGATGTTGTAGAGAGTCATCAGATTAGCAAGATGCTTCGGACTCCGGAGACATAGCTAATGTAGAAACAGAGTTTCCAAGGCTTGTCTCAGAGCAATGCACCTTACATTCTGTGCCTGAATTCTTCTTTCTTTTCCTTGCTGCCTTAAAGTCCCATGAATTATTCTTTTCAAACACTGTACTGTTCTATTTGAATTGTTGCTCGGTTACAAATGATGAGATAAATGTACACTCTACTAAAATTACTTCATTTCAATGCAACACAAGAAAGATTGATGGGGTACTTATAGAAAGTAAGTGATTAGTTTGATGATAATTCATAATTTTCCTAATATTAAAAGGGTCTCTTGGCTTCTGTTCCTTTTTCTAACCATACAGAGCCTAAAGTTGTTTAACTAACACCGCCTTCTATCTGCCAAGTGATTACTAGCTGCTAGGCATTTTGCTTGCATTACCTCATTTAGCTCTCACAAGTCCACAAGGTGTGTTTTTTTTTTTTTTCCTTTTTTTTTTTTTTTTATCCTCACCCGAGGACATTTTTCCATTTTTTGTACAGATAGAGTGGGAGGGAGAGAGAGGAAGAGACAGAGAGAGAGAAACATCGACGTGAAGGGACACATCGAGTGGCTGCCACCGCACGACCAACCAGGGCCGGGGACAAACTGCAACCGAAGTACTTGCCCTTAGCGGGAACCGAACCCGGGTCTCCGGACCGCAGGCCAATGCTCTAACCGCTGAGCCAAACCGGCCAGGGCTCACACAAGGTGTGTTTTTATTACTGTCCTCGTTTTACAGACCAGAAAACTGAGTGAGGATTCGCAGAAAATCAGAGTCACTTCAGTTGTCAAGAGCATCACTGTCCTTCAACCTTGGGTCTCTCGGCTTCTTGCCACTGGCTTATACCTTCCCCAAGTGAGTGATTGCCCAACATGAGGACGCTTTGGAATATTTGCCATGCTGTTAAAGATGCTGCTTCCTGAGACCCACAACAGATAGTCCTGGTGCTATGGCTGGTTCGTTGCACATTAGAGACACATCCAGGAATGGAAAGTGGGGGCTCTGCTGTGGACTCAGCAAGGAATGGGGATCAGAATGAAGACTTTATGGAAAGCCCATAGAGGGACCTCCTGTTGCCAGGCTGAGATATTTGGCTGGGTACAGCAAATCTTATGACACTCAGTTATTGGGTGATGAAGCAAGTATGACTAGAGATTGACAAAATGCAATTGTGCTTATATCCCTCAGGAGCAATTGTTACCTGAGAGACCACTTAACCACAACCCAGCCTTCATTCCCACTGGCCAGCGACTGCCATGGGAGACTGCGGTAAGAGTCATTTTAAGTCAAGGTTTCTGAATCTCAGCACTGTCGACATCTGGGGCTAGGGAATGTTTTCGTGTGTGTCAGGGGAGATTGTCCTGTACATTGTGGGATGTTCAGCAGTATCCATGGCTTCCAATTACTAGTAAAGAGTAGTCTGTCTTCTCTAGATGTGAACATTTTAAAAAAAGAAAAATGTCTCTAGACTTTGCAAATGTCACTTGAGCAAATCACCCTCTCCGGAGAACCAGTCTATCGGATGACTCAAGACCCTGGGGAGGTCCTATTGTGGAAGCATTTTCCTCGTGACACTTCCTACTTAAAAAGGACCTGTACGAATCCAGAGTTCCACAAGGCTTGCTCTTTGTTCTTCAGACATCTCGATTCTATTAGAGAAAATACCACATCAGCATGGATAACAGCGATGGCAAGTGTTAACGGCTGTAAAACAGGTTCCAAGGAACCGTGTGGCCCCAGTGACGAGTGCCCACTGTGGACACCGAGAAGCCCTGCATTTGGGGGCTGGGGTTAAAAAGCAATCGAACCAACAAGAGAGAGAAGATCGATCAGAAACAAAGCCTGAGAACCAGTTTGAAAGCTGTGCAGGTCAAGCAGCAGGTTTGAGGGCTATGAGTCGGCCCACAGGGCGACGTGGTGCACAGAGCGGGAGGCGGGATGTGGGGCAGCCAGGAGCCTGAGGGACACGCCTCAGTGACGGTCCCCGGAGCACGTTGAGCTGAGGGGCGACCCAGTGAGAAGTGGTGGGAGACGAGGAAGCGAAGGCAGGAGGGAGAACCGCTTCGGGAAAGCGTTATTTAGGAAGAAGGAAAGTCGGTGCAGACGAAAAGGAAAATCTGAGCTGACGTGTTTGTTCACAGGAAGGTTCCAGAACTGGACAGGCTGGGTGAGAACAGAGTAGAGGTGCAACAAGCTACGTGGCTTCTGTAATTAAAGGGCCTTTGAAGCTTTCACACAACTCAGGGGCCTTCGGAGGAGACTGGCCGGAACTCTGGGGCTCTGGTTTGGGTTTTTTTTTTTTAAAGGTTCTAAAAGAAAAATAGTCACAGGGATGGATCTCCTCTTTCTGGCTGGAATTTCCTTGAGAAATCACAGAAACAAGAGGCCTTTCTCTCAAGGCTTCTAAGAGCCCGGTGGCTCTTTAAAACATTGACCTGTCCCAGGACTACAGGTGTTGCTGTTCTCGAGAAAGTGAGCCCACTGCCTCCCTGGGGCAAAGCCAAGCCAAGCAGACCGAAGCGCTCAGAGGTGCAGCGTGTGCTGATTTCAGGGATGCGGATACTTGCCCATCACTCATTCTTTCAATTAAAGTTATTGGGGTGACATTGGTTAAACAGTTTATATGGGTTTCAATGGTGCATTTCCATGATGCATGATCTGTATATTGCATTGTGTGCCCACCACCCGAAGTCGAGTCTCTGTCACCATACACTCAACCCCCTCTCTAACCCCGCACCTTGTCCTCTATTAACCACCGTACTATTGTCTGTGTCTGAACTTTGTTTGTTCATTTGTTGCTTTCAGGTTTATATCACATTTGAGTGAAATCATATGGTTCTTACCTTTTTCTGTCTGACTTATTCTGCTTAGCATGATACACTCAAGGTCCATCCATGGTGTTGCAAATGGCAGTATTTCATCTTTTCTTACGGCTGGGTAGTGATCCATTGTATATAGGCACCTCATCTTCTATATCCAATCATCTATTAAAGGACACGTTGGTCATTTCTATGTCTTGGCCACCGTGAATAGCTGTTCAGTTTAAAAGGCCATGAAAGCCACTGAACAAGGGATTGGGACGGGGTGAGCGCCAGGGTTCTTGCTCGCTGGTGTGAGCCCATGTGGACTGGCTTCAGCACACAGGTGTGGCCTCAGTCCCCTCTAAGTCACGCTTCCCGGAATGCCACCTGCCGGCGTGCATGCCTTGACTAACGTCTGGGCAGGACTAGAACTTCCAGGTGACGCGCTCTTCACGTGCGCACTTGGCTCCAGGTAACAGTTTCCATGTTGGGGGCTCTCCATCTGCCGCTCCTCTTACAATGTACAGGAACAGTACATCCAGCCAGCACCACGCCAACTCGGCACTTGTAGGACACGCCTGATCCACCAAAGAGTCTTAGAACAGAAAATGAACTAACAGGAAAAAAAGTGATAGAAATCAATGGCTCATGTGAGTAGAATTTAAATTGGTCGCTTTGCGGCTTGGTTCCGGGAGGAGACTTCGGTTCCGGGCCTTGGGACAGACAGTTGCCGCAGTGCTTGTCTGTGCTGTTGTCAAGCTGTGGCCATGGGACAGGCAGGGACAGTCCTGGCCCAGAGACGCCTGCAATCCTGACAACGGCCGGAGGCAGGACAGTTTTGAGTCCCTGAGCAGGGCAGCGGGAAAGGCCGGGGCTCACTGTCACTAGAAGTTCTCGCGTTTAATTTCACTGAAGTTACAGCATGAGACGGGGCATGGTGTAGCTTCCGACATAAGGAGACTTGTCTTGGGGGGACCATCATGTGCCTTTGTCTTCTGCGTCTTGTTCATTACAGGGATTCCAGGAATAAATCTGTCTGCTCACCAGTGTCACTAATTTAAGATCCAAGTAGCCACACACAAATCCTCTGATTCCTCTGATTACCCACTAAAACGTTTTGGGGGAATATTTTTTTAAATAATATATTTTCATATTATCAAAATATGTAAAAAAATGTAACAGGGAAAGATGGGGAAAATAAAATCTGAAATCTCAGAGGCATCCGTGTCATTTTGTCTTTTTATTTCTAGCTTTTTTTTTTCTGTTAGTTTTCTACTATATCATCTTATCCCCAAGGTGTTTAGAACAAGGACATGTGTTTCCAGTTAGTATCCTACTTTTCTCTTTCTTTCTTTCTTTCTTTCTTTCTTTCTTTCTTTCTTTCTTTCTTTCTTTCTCTCTTTCTTTCTTTCTTTCTTTCTCTCTTTCTCTCTTTCTCTCTCTCTATCTTCTCTTCTCTTCTCTCTCCTTCCTTCCTTCCTTCCTTCCTTCCTTCCTTCCTTCCTTCCTTCCTTCCTTCCTTCCTTCCTTCCTTCCTTCCTTCCTTCCTTCCTTCCTTCCCCTCCCTCCCTCTCTCATTCTTTCTTTAGCAATTTTATAACTTTATTCAACAATCAACAGTCAGTTCTCATCCACATTAACTGTTTGTAAATTTTTGAAAGTGGCAACATGTACATTGGTGACCAACGTATAGAGCTTTTTGGTGAGTCTTCATCCTCATTACGTTTTCTGGACAACCGCACCCGGATACGGTAGGCACATTCCTTACTCCTTTGGCCCAGACCAGCCTGGTGTCAATGTGCACATCTGGAGTCCCATCTCCTTCATGGCAAATTCCCGGATCTCCTCGAGGGGCACACTTCTTGAAACCCACTCCATGGGTGCGCTTGTGAATGCTGATGGTGTGCTCTCTGGTCACCACCTCGTTGATGGCAGAACAGCCCTTCTTCTCCCCACCTTTCTTTGCGGAGCCTTTATGCCGGCCCGAGTTGGGAAGGAACAGCATCTCACATTTTACTTTTACAAAGAAGCATTCGTAGGTAGATGCCGATGAGAGACATGAACTCCTCAGTGTATCCCACGTTCTGCCTTTTCTAGCCCCAACTCTATAAATCACAGATGTGAATACAGGCTGGTGTAAAAGTCAGAATATTGAATTCCCTGACGTCACCTCAAGGAAGGTGTGTGGGTTGGAGAGTTCCCGGGGAAAGAGAGCAGCAGACTTTGTTTGTTTAATCACTGGATGATGTTGCCTCTACCTCGTCAGGCCCATGCAGGTTGAACGACGCTTTGCTGAGGGTGCATTGAAAGGCCCCTGCAGAGGGCCAAAGGTGGCTTTCCTGGAGGATTGCTGAGGCATTTGTAACTTCTCTATAATTGCCCTATTTGGGTATGAGTTTCTTTGACTCGCACAGGCCTTTACTTGAACGTTTGCATTTTCAGTCTGTCATCATCCCTCTTGCACAACTCTGGATTTTTCTTGCTGTTGTCCCCAAGCATCTGCCTACACACAGCTGGGGACTCTGGCTTTTCATGTGTTTACCCCTTACAGCACCTGCCCCCGTGACCAGAATTGGTGACACTCTCTGGCATTTTCACAGATGTGTGCTCAGTCCATCATCACATCCCGGGGAGGCAGCAGGAGAGGGTTCTCCCGGGAAGGGTGACACGGAGGGACAGCAAGCATTCGGAACAATATTCCGCAGCAGTTTGCAGGTAAAGGTCAATCAGCTGCTGTCTTGAACTTTTCTCAACATTGTGCTTTTCTTTCCTCTCTTGTTTGTCTGGAAAGAAGCCGTTATCTACTCGGACAAGACCTTTTTTCATAGCAGGCTTCAAGGCTGGCTTTTGTAGCTGTGGTTTTGCAGGACAAAGCTGGAATTGTTTTGTGTGTCATCTGTGCAAGTATCTCCTACGCATCTTGGTGCTTTCCTCGCTGTTGACGCCAGATGACGGGTCAGGTGTTCATGGCTCCACATCACATCCCTAGTGCCATGATGCTCTGCGTGGCCTAATCCCAAAGGAAGGAGGCTTCTAAGGACTGTCCCATCTAAAAGCTCAGACAAGAAGGTGAGCTCAACAGGTAAGTCCTTTGGAAGAAAAGGTCTCTGAGTTTGAGCTGGAAGTCCCATTTCTACGCGACTCCTCTCATCTCTGACGCTAGCAGTGAGCAGGTGTGCTGCGAGGGGGTTAGGACTGGAGCAAGCTAAAACAGAACTGGGTTGGAAAAGGATTTTAATGGACCATGGGATTTATAAATTTTCATTAGATAGAACAAGTAACTTTCTCCCGTGGGTGGAGTCAGAGACATTGCAGCTTCTGCTCCCGGGATCCATTCAGATATCAGAATGTCAACATTTTTTCTAATCTCCCACAAGACACTCACTGTCTCTTCCCTGACAAATCTAGGAAGACTGGACTGCAAGTTGAGTGTGTCGGGGAGGGGAGAGGGGGCTGAGGGATTCAGGTAATAGTAATGATGTTACTACCCCACCACAAATGATGCTCAGAATAAGTGTCCTAATGTTCACAAGGGTTCAAAGTAAAGGTGGAATTTCAGTCCATTTCTTCTGATAGCAGGCTTCCTATCCCAGAATCCAATTTTAAGCCCCCTCCATTGCGGCTGCAGCCTGCAGAGAGAGTGTCCAATAGAGCCTCGCTGAATGGACCTGGAGGCCAAGCGGAGACCAGGTCTGCCTTCCCGATACAGACAATTTCCTCTGGGCCAGAGCCTCCGCCTTCTGTTCTGCCTCTGAGTTCATTTGATAAGAGACTAGATCTGGGCTTGTTTCAGCAGATAAGTTCAGTTAATATTTGTTTTAGGAGCGTGGGGCTGGCGACGATAGGCGGGGAATGAATTATACATGCTCTGCGCCACGGACAGCGGTCAGAAACGGTGCTGCTGCCAGAGGCTTCCGGGGGAGCCGCACACGCGGAGGGCTGGGGGTGCCTCCAGGTCTTCGGGTCTCTATTTGGGGGGTCACTCTGGAAGGGGTAAACTGGGACGATGTGGTTCTTAATTCAAACGAAAGAGAACTTTTAAAAAGAGAAAGTGATACCTCTCTCTGTGAATATGGAGAAGGTAGTCGTGCTGGCGGACAGTGTGGACAGAGGGAGGGAGAACTCCAGGGGCCGAGTTGCATCTTTTGTTGAGTCCATACGTGGCGGAAGCCAAGAAGACCAGGCATGAGGTCAGAAGAACCAACTCAACTGGAGAAACAGACCCTGGCAGGAGCAGCCATTCTAATGCGGAGTCCAAACGTGTACCCTTCTCAGGTAGCATTTTAAATCATGCTGGCACTGAAAGTTTAGAGGAACAGAAAATCTCCCGTACAATGCAACTTGAGGTTGAGATTGGGCAGTAATAAGAGCAGATAGACATCTTTCATCCTGCAGTCCCTCGAGCCAGGCCCTGCGCTAAGTGCTGTGCACGAATTAGCATGTTAAATCCCCATGATCCTGTGTTCCAGGGGCAATGATACCAAATTTACAAATGGAGAAATACTCAAAACCTTTGATTTCTTTGTCCCAGTGTATAAGCCCAAGGTAGAGAATTCAAATGACCTCACAGTGCATTATGAGCTTCTTGGGAAAGGAAACCAGACGGCAAGCATGCATATTGCTGGAAGTGTTCTACGGGATAGGGATTTGAAGCACTAAGATTGGGACTCGTAGGGGTTTCCAGAGTCCTTTTCTATCATAGGGAAAACAATGTTTGGAAGAGGAATATCCATCCCTCATCGGCTGATGGGGCTGAGGTATAGCATGGTCTCCTTTCTCTATTTAGGACTGACCGACACAAAAGCAGGGCAAACATGGCCAGTAGGTGGGGTGGACCAGGTGTTCCAGTGAGAGTGCTGCTATGAAAAGGCCCAGCAGATGGAAGCTTGTCGGCTGTTACTCATTATGATGTGTCCTCCTGGTTCTGTTTGGAGTGGAGGAGCCTGGCAGTGTACTCAGGACACTGACGTACAGAAACAGGATCTTTCTGGGTTAGGCTGGTGCCCAGCTGGAGGGCACCTTCTGTGTAACTGTTGACTCCATGCTTCCTCCCAGTAATAAGTGCTGCTTCCAAATTAAAAAAGAAGGGACTGCAGCCCTGAGGTCCTCACAGACTTAGATGAGACCTAAGTTTGGCAGCCAGGACCCTGCCCGGACTCAGTGTCCGAGGGAGTGCGGTGCTCTAGTGTGTCTTCAACACATCCTGTGCCTCAAGTTTTATCTTCTGATTCATCCTCACAAAATATACCCTCGTCTCCATTTTTAGATGAAGACACCGGGTTCAGGAACGTAAGACAGGGTAGGTCACGAGCTGGTAAATAATGGATCACCGCTACCTAAGCCCAGAACTCACACCCTCACCATGGCAACAAGCTCACACCCTAAGACTGGGCCAAAGAATAGATGGAACACACTCCCAGGTGCTTTCCCAAAACTCGTAGTAGGAGAGAGTCTGAGGGGCCCGACAACGTGTGAGACCGATGGGTTCTGCTTCGGTCCTTGGTTCTCGTCTTGCATCCCCATCCTGTTCCCTCCTTATCACCAGCTCCATATGTCTGCGTGGTGCACAGGAGTCTGGGAAGATGCCAGGCCCTGGCGGGCAATGCTTATTTTACAGCCAAGCACACCTGCTTTCTGAAGCTTGCCAGACCCTTTAGCTCCTGGCTGTTGGGATGGATGATTATCTGTCTTCCTTAGACCCCAGGTCTGCATTTCTCTTGCATGAAAGAAATAACTCCTCTCTCGCTTCATCTACTCCCCCACCCCCTACCCTCCCCCCATCTCCTCTCTTTTCTCTCCCTCTCTCCTGTCCTTCCCTCTTTATTTTTGATTGGACTTTGTTCTCATTTTACAAAGATTAAAAAAAAAAAAATCAAAACCTCATCTGATTGCTTTGGCTGACACTTGAGACAGGACCCGTTTCGGGCCAAGGCCTGTGCCTCTGGCCGCCACCCCTTCACCCTTCATTTGGTAGCCCCACCCTCTGTTTTCCTTCACGCCTTTTTCTTCTGAAGGGTTTCCCCAAGTCCTAAGCATAGGTGTTCGTTCTGACGGAAGCTCTGCTGTTTATCATGCAAACAGGATTGTACTTGAAACATGATTTTAATGTAATGGATGTTCTGGCTGTTTGTCAGGCCAGCAAGATCTTGCAAGCAGAACAGTTTATCCAGCTCTGGTAGCTCCCACATTCCCACCCTTCCTTGAGCCATTTGGTCTGGTTACATACAAACCAGGGTTAGGGGAACTAAAACCACTTTGATTATATCCATTAAATTCATAATCACCCATGACATTTTTCCATACCCCATGAATGCATGCTTATCATGGATTTTTTAAATGACTAAAAACAGCGATGACTTTTCAATGTTTTTAAAAAAAATCTACATATGTGCACGCATACATTCATATATGTGTACATGTGTAATGCATATATACATACATACCTACAATGCTATACTCTTGAAATTATTTTTTATTTATGTTCATTAAAATAATGACTTATGTTGTTCATTTGAAAAACAAATGGGATCTAGATCCTGGTGCTGAGTTTCGATGCTGAGAAGAACACCAATAGCAAAGGCCCAGGAGGCCACACGCCGGATGGAAGGGCGCAAGGAGCCCGCAAGCAGATGCAATGCAGGGGCAGCAGGAGTAGGGACATGCAGAGGATGTTAGGGGTCAGCCCCGGGGAGCAGAGGGGGAGGACCTCATCACCTCAGGATTCATAGGGAGGTAAGACCACTTAGAGGGAATCCACAAACATGAAGATATACATTTTGGAGAAAATAGTAAAAGCAAATTTAATTGGGATCATGTAGGATAAATGAAACTGATAAGTTCTTTCTGTGATATCTTTAAAAATTTAAGCTAAAATGCACTAATGATCTAATTGTTAGAATGGATCAAGTTGGTTTCATTGTTTTGAAGGTGGATAGACTTTTTTTATAAACGTATGTGATCAGGATAAAATGTTCTTTACTTTTCCACAGTTTTTCATACCATGACCTTAAAGAAAGGACTGTTTTAGAATGTGTTTAATACTTTAATCACTGTTCCAAAAGTCCTTCTTAATCTTCTGATAATTAGATTAGCCTGTCTTGAAATACTTTAAGGTTATCTTTATAGTTTGTCCTTTCTTCATTTGTTAACTGATTAAACTCTGCCATCTTCTTATCCATCAATGGTTTTACAGAGGAATTGGGACCTTCTTCAAGATCACTCTTTCTTTTTTTCTTTTAATTCTCACTAAAGATATGTTTTTATTGATTTGAGAGGGGGGGGGGAGAGAGAGAACATCTATGTGAGAGAGAAACATTGATTGGGTGCCTCCCATACACACCCCAACCGGAGATCAAACATGCAACCTGGGTATGTGCCCTGTCCAATAATCGAACCCACAACTTTTTGATGTACAGGATGACACTCCAACCAACTGAGCCGCACTGGCCAGCGCTCCAAGATCATTGTTAATATTTTGTATTGTATTCCTCAAGTTGGAAATACCGTCCCAAAACAACAGACACATTAGTAACACCTGCCAGTCACAGGGAGTCTAGGCACTGACCCAGTACACCAAGGTGAATGCCAGCGTCAAAGGGAGGTGTGAAAGTAGCGACTCATTTTATATGTGACCATTGCACTAGGGAATATTTTTTTCTATTGTTTTGACTTTAGCTTTCCTTGAAACTGTCTGACTGTGGGAGCAGAAACAGGAACAATTGAATCAACAATAAGATTTTTCTTTTTGGTCAGGAGTCACGTTTATGGGCTGCTTGGTGGATTGGCAGCAAGAGGAAAAAGCATATTCAGAATCCAAAGACGCAGGAAGTAGACCACAAAGCAGAATGTCAGGGGAATGGGCTGATTGCACAGGCCCTGGGAGAGGCTTAACATTTCTGAACTAGCTTCCATCTGGGGGCTGAATTAGAAACGATGGACGCCCTGGGATTATAAAGCTCTCATAGATTCGCATGCAGGCATGCTCTTGGGGTCCACACCTCTGACAGGTGAAGAGAAGATGCAGAATTTGGCAGAGGGAGACAAGTGGTAACAGTCTCATCAGAAGCCTCCGCCAACCTTCCGAGGCTGGGATGACCCTTCAGAGTTGTCCCGCGCTGAGGGTGAGGGATCCGATTGTACCCTCACACGGAGCAGTAGAGCCCAGGAAGGTGATCCTCTTTGGCGGAGACCATCACTATAGGGTGCTGATGACTGTCTGTCAGGACAGTCCCTGAAGCTTGGGATAATAACAACTTCTATTTATTGAAAGCTTACTATTTACTAGGCGTGTGTAGTCATGATTTAAGGTACTTTACTTGAGTTATTATCTTTTTTAAAATATAACAAACTTATAAGAAAGACACTATCCTATCCTCATGTTAAAGATGGTGAAACTGAAGTTTAAGTAGTAAATGGAGTATCACCCAACCTACTGTTTACAGCCTAATGCTCTGCCCAATTCATCCCTGTTGATCCAACCACCCCCACAGAAAGTCTTGCTCATCACCAAGCACGGCACGTGAGCTGTCCTTCAAGTCACACGTCCCTCAGCCAGCACTTTGCCACACCATTTTTTCACTTCTAAAGTTAAGTGTGAATGCACAGCACACTTCTTCTCTGTAGTTTCCTAAAGAAAGGCTAGCCATCGCTCCAGATTACAGAAGGAAAAAAGAGATCCATTTCTTCACTCATTTATTATGCCAAAAAGTAGGTAATCAGCATTACTGTGAAACCGAAAAGGTGCAAAGTTTTGGGAGTGTCAGTGACGAACGAGTCCAACCAAGTAACTTCTCTTCACGAGCTAATCGTCCAACTACTTACAGAGGTTGGATGACTCCCAGAGTCACAGATGTAACGCCTGGCAAAATTGGGGCTGGCACTTTGACCCGTAGACTCCGGGATCCTCATGCTTGCCCCTAGGCCACCTGCATCTTGGGTCTTTATTGACCCCCTCTGTTCACCTGGACAAAAAGGGAGGGGCTGCTCCAGGGAAACCTGCCTGGATCTCCCCAGTCCCCACACTGAAGGCCTTACAAGGCCACCCACTCCTCCGTTCTTCTGACCAAAAGGTCTTCTCCTTACTGCTTCAAGCATCGGCGCTTATAGCCTCATCTATAACAAGCCTGGAAAATATGATTTGGATTTTGAACAGGTGGCTTCAGTGCCATGCTTGCCCCCACGCAGGAGCATGAACCAAAATACCTTCCGCATTTCCAGTCAACCTGGGTGCCATCTCTCCTTCAGAAAACAGAGGACCCACTGAAGGGGGGGAAGCCAAGGATGAATGGAGGGGATACAGATGTTTGGAAAGACCTGAAGTAAGTGGATGCAGAATGGGTTCCCACAGTCACGGCTGTGCTCACTGGGTGCCCTACCATGAAGCCTTTTCTACCTTCTTTCCTGTTTGAGGTTCTCTTGGTTGATGCAAGTCAAGTGGCTCAATAAGTAGTTTTCTTAACCTCTATGGATACATTTCAGCCATGACGACTGTATAAATCTTTCCTTCTCAACTACCTGAGCTAAATATATAAAAACCATCAATACTTACATAGCAACCGCAAGACTATAGATATCCTGGGTCAGGAAGATGGGAAGTAACCACTGAATCTAATACATTGTGTAAGTGTGGCTCCCTCTTCACTTCTGGGTGCCTTGTGTTAATGCTTCATATTAATCATTTTCACATACATGAAGGATTTTAAAAATAATAGCATAAAGGATGAGTTCTGCCTTTCCTGGGTTCACTACTATGTGCAAAGGATTATGTAAAGCACTTTTACAAATTTTTCATTCTTCTAAACCTAAATCCAATTCGAGTTACTCAAGGACATTTAGATTTTGGAGGTTGTCCCCCAGTTGCACAGGCTCACCATGACCCCTGTCGGTGTGCCGGTAGTCAAAGCATTGTCATGTGTATGCGTGTCTCCTTGCTCTTCTTGAGAGCGGGGCAGGGCTCTCTAAGGCTGGTTGGTAACAATCATGTCTTGAGCTTTCACCATTGTCAGGCATTGGACTTGTCACTGGGAAGGAAAAATAAAAGAGATACAGACCCTGCCTGCAAGAGGTTTATAATTTGTAAGGAAAGAGCACTTTACCATTTACAAGTGCTATGGCAAAAATATATATGCAAAAATATAGCTCATATTATTGAATTTTATCATCCCAACCACCTTGTGAAGTAGACCAGAGCAGTTTTATCCCCTATTTTGGAATCTGAGCTTCCTCATTTGTCAAATGGATTCCCAGTTGATACAGTGTCTGATAATAGCATTGCCAAGTGCTATTTGTAAGTAAATAGCAGACTTCACTTCTGGTCCAGTGAAATCTCATGCATACGTATGCAAAAATTGCTATCAGTTAAAAGTACAAGAAAAATGTAGCTAAAGTGCTGTGGCAGTTGGAGGAAAGTTAAGGAACAAAGGAAGGGATGAAGAAAAATGATACAATTTTGTAGCAGCTCTTCTATGCAGGAAGCATTTTGTATATTTCAGTTTCTCAGAGAGAAAGAGAAATAAACCATTTTGTTCAAAATTTCATAGCTATTAAGTGATAGAGCCAGGAATGAAATCCAAGACCTTTTAACACCCAGACCTGGCTTCATTTTACCACACAAAACACCCAGTCCCAGAGAAGGACATTCAGCTAAAGGGAAGACTACTTCTGGGCCTCAGGGAGTACTGTAGTTCTTAGGACAAATACTAAATCCCTCATTTCGTCTTAGATGCATGTCATTGTGCAGATGGATAGCAGGCAGCAGTGAAAATCAAGGGATTAGCTTCACATAATTATAAAAGCTCTGGCCTTTTTCTTTTTGGTTCTGCTGATATCATTGATAATTGGATCAGACTCTGGACAGAATAAAAAATAAAGACAACTGTTCTAGCGGAGATGACTTGTATCTGTTGCTAAATATGAATGTTAACAAAGAAACACCACTTCCTTTCCTGTGGGGAATCAGCATTTGCCACAAGAAGGCTTCAGTACATTTCAAAGTCGAGGCTTATTTATAGGTAAAAAATGGAGTTTCTAAAAGCAAAGCACAGAAGTTGTGGTATTCTCTAGTTTTATTTTCTGGTATTTCTGTCTCCCTTCTTCTTGGGCCTATGGAAGGAGAGACTCTCTAATGCCTTTAAAGTGAAATAGAGATGCATGAGTACTTCTGGCTGATAGATTGTGCGCAGAGGTGAGGAGGAACAAGCAGTCATTACTAACGTGAGCGTCTTAGTTCTATCCTTCCACTTGATGTGCTGACTGTTGCTTCCTGCACCTCCAGTCCAGGTCTCTGGACGACTACAGAGAGAAAAGCTCCCACCTACACCCCCTGTCTTTGCTGACGTACAATGAGCATGTAGTGGACCTGAGAAATGCGTGTTTGTTATTTTAATTATTGAGCTTCTGAGCTCATTTGTTCTGCCAACCTATCCTGGTCTAGCCTGACTGATACAAGAATAGTCATGGAACATACTCAGGGAAGAAGTTGGTATTCTTTCCCACAGTCCTCTTCAATACCAGCCTTTGTTGGGAATTGGTAAGGGTGTTTCTTGAATTCAAAAATAGCAATTCCTGCAGTTGGAGAGTATTCCTCTTTTATTTTAGTCAGATAATCTCTATATTTGTTTCTGACACAACGTTAGAAACAGAGTAATACATCTAAAGCATTATTTGAGAATGTTTGACTTTGGATTTTGGATTATGTATGGAGATAAAACCTGTATTTCTATTGTGTGTGGAAAGCATGCCAGTCAAAGGTGCCACTTAACACATGATCAATTTGAGATTTTTATTTCTGATGGAATCACATGGGTGAAAAACTACATCAGTCAGTGAAATTACTATGTACTCGTGAGTTTCAAATATTATTGAATAGCTTTGTTAATTCTGGATTTTGCCATCCTTGGAAGCATAATAAAGCATGATGACCTTAGATTCACCTTTAAAAAAATAAAAATAGACTACAAAGCTCTGGTTTTATATAATTAAAAACCAATAGTTCAAAACTTAAAAGAGAATTTACATAAAACAGAAATAAGTCCAAGCAAACAGTTCAACATAAACATACACACACACTCACACACAAACACACACACACGAAAACATTGCATTCTTATCACACACATCTCAGGAACAAGGGGGGAAAAGCTTCATCTTCAACAACTTCTAAGTCTTTACAAAAAACATATCAGATATATATCTGTGTATCAACCACTTAGCTGTTAACAAACAGAGGTAATAGCCACCAGGGATTGAAAAGCTAGACTGAGAGCCCTTCTGAGAAATGAAATCCTAAGGTAATGACTCACAGGAGAAGCAATTCTTTAAAAAGAAACCTTGGCAAACTTCAGGATTTGAAAATAACTTTTCTTAGATCAAGGAAAGCAATATTCAAGACTGATGGAAAACTGAAAAAATATCTGCTAAGGTTATCTGTTCAGCACCATTTATTTGCAGACACTTTTAGATGGATAATTCCTCAGAATGCACAACCACATATATAAATAACTGTATAAACTCTCTTTGTTTCTCTCTCTGTCTCTCTTTTTTCTTAACCCATCCTAACTCTTAACTTTTTATTTGTATTATCCTTTGTTTTAAATTTCTATTTATTACTGAAAGATATCTAATATATTCATTATTATAAACTTTATTCTAAATTTTTATTTAATAATCTTTGCTTTCCTATTATATTTTTTTATATAGGTACTTAAGGTTTTTTGCATATAAAATGCACACCGGTACACTTCCAAATAGATATGCATATGTATATTTAATCTTAAATAATTTATAATAATTTTTCTTTATACTTTGAATGTTATTGATATCTTTGCACTTATTCCCTAATTTTGTTAAGATCATCTGCAAATTGGTTATAAGACTTTGTTCCAAATGAGAAACATTAGACCTGGAACATTAGTTTTCTTTTCTGGCCACTGCAGGTATCCTGAGACCAAAAAAATAGAATTTTGAGCTGTCCTATTGTGCTTTTTGAGTCATGTTGAGTTTTCAATCTTTGGAAACTTATTTTCTTTCTCATTTGAAAAATAGAGATTGTACCCAATTCATAAAATTGTTTAGTTTTAAAAATGTGTCTAGAAAACATGAGGGTTCAATACATGTTGGTTGTAATAAACGTCCTCCTCCTCCTCCTCCTCCTCCTTTTCCTTCTCCTTTTCATCATCTGTAATCTTTACATAGTTGGTTCTTTCATATTGTATCGATTCTCTAAGGAAGAGAGAGACATATTCTTCTCAAAGTAGTCCTCCCCACCCTCTATTGTCTACCATTTATGAGCTCTCCTGTTATCTCACTAGGAAGTTCTGGACAGAAGTTACTTGTTTCCAAAGTTTAAAACACTGTCAGCACCATGGACAGCACCACCATCCACAACATTTGGTAGTGTTAGATCTATTCACTTCATTCTTCCATTTATCATTTCTCTTTGCTCTATATTTCCTCTGGCACAAATTTTCTCAAGTTTGCCTCATTGAGACTACTACATATAGCTTAATTTTATATCTAATCAATTTAATTGCACTTGTTTGGTTTTACTGTTTATATTCTATAATTTTAAGCACTTATTTTGTTGGATCATGACTTCTCAGATTAAAAAAAAATGTACACTTTTTTTTTTTTGCAGAAACACTAAATAAATGAGTATTGATAAAGGTTATTTAATTCAAAAAATAGATGTTATTGAGCCCTTAACTTGTGTTAAGTTCTACGAAAGATGCTGAGGGAGGAGGAGGAGGAGGAGGAGGAGGAGGAGGAGGAGGAGGAGGAGGAGGAGGAGGAGGAGAGGAGAGCAGAAGAAAGGGGAAAAGAAGATGTAGAAAAATAGAAATGAAGGGAGCCAAGGAGGGAGGGAAGGAAGGAGAGAGCAGGGAAGAGAAATAAAAGATACAATTTTCACTGACAGCAGCAACCTTTATTATAAAGAGATGATTGACATCTGTGGAATTATCTGTCATAGTGGACAGTCTGTGATTAGTGCTATGATATAAAAGCAATGATATTGCTAAATAAGAACCTTTCACAATTGTACATAATTTTAAAACTTACAGCTTATTTTAACATGCACTTAAAACTTAATTTTATAATGCTTATAACAGCTTTTTAAGATCAATATCTCAGATAACATACCCTATTCTATGAATAAGATTTGGTCCACAAGTCTAAGTCTTACTATCAATATTTCCCAGTAAATGCCTTCTTTTTATTATGTCTCCCTTCTATAATAGTTTATCCTTATTTTAGCTTCAATATTTTTGCTTATTAATTTATTATCAACAATGTCCCCTGCCAAGAACTGGAGAATAGTGTTGATCTTAGCTTGTAAATATTTGTATAATAAAATCTGTGTTAAAAACAAACAACCAACCAACCAAACAAGCAAAAAGTGTTTACCTTCCAAGACCACATAATTTAATAGACACACTTTTAACTAGTGTCTACAATGTGCTAGGAACTCTAATAAGCACAAGAATACTGAGTGGAACAGGAGAGAGCTCCTTATCTTTCAGAGCTCAAATAAGCATGAGAAGACAAATAATATTACCTATCTTCTATTACAGAAGTAAGCACAGGGCATGCATCAGGAAAGACACAGCAGAAATCGTAATTCAACACAGATGGCTCTATGCCATTGTATAACCCTGAGAATGAGTGGTTTTTTGATTTTGTGTCCCAGGGACCTCACTTATCTCAACCTAGTCCTGGCTCTGCTGGCAGTGATGCCAATTCTGTTATATTGCCACTTGGAATATAAGTGTATATGAATCATAGACAGCAGTTTTCAAAAAAAAAGAAGGTAATGGGGGTGCTATTTTAGAATGGGGGCAGGCAGAGAGAGCCTTCTTAAAGAAATTACACAGGAAAGAAGCCAAGTAAGGCTAAAGGTCGAAACTTTCTGAGCTACAGAAAAGTGAGCATGTTCAGAAACTAGAAAAATTGGAGAGAAGAAAGGGAGGTAGAAATAGGGTAATCTTCCCTTCCTCTGGAATGACCCACCCCAACCACTATCTTTGCCTCCACACCCGTTCACCATCCTGACTTCTAACAGGAACACAGATGATGAATCCGCCTAGAATCAACCATCCTTCCTCTCTAGGGGAGTTTGAAAGATACTTCTGCATGGCTTCCTATATCTTGGGTTCCAATCATAATGCAAGGTAACAGTTTTTATTTGTTTGTTTGTTTTTTAGTTTTTTATCCTCATCTGAGGACATTTTTGCATTTATCTTCAGATAGAGCAGAAGGGAGAGAGGGAGGAAGAGAAAGAGAAACATCAATGTGAGAGAGACACACCGAGTGGTTGCCACCCACACGACCACATCTGGGACCAGGGAACACACTGCAACCGAGGTACGTGCCCTTAGCGGGAACCGAACCCGGGACTCTCTGGTCCACGGGCCAACGCTCTAACCGCTGAGCCAAACCGGCCAGGGCCATAACCGTTTTGTATTTTGTCTCTATTTCCTGGTTGGCGAACCTCCCTCTTCCACCAGACAGAGGACCTCCAGAGTCCGAGGCAGTCTTCAGTGCCTACTGAATCCGGGCCGGTGAGTGTTCAATGAGAGACGAATAGCTGCTTGGAGGATGTGCAGACACAGAGAGCTGGCAGCGCAGAACCCCATTTCCTGGCTCTGATCCTGGTGTCGGCGGCTGAAGAGCCCAGTTCACCTCCAGGTACCTCATTCAGTAGAATGAGAAGCAAACCATGTTTCCTATGCTTTCTCTCCCTAATCAGGCATTAGCCAATTTTATAAAAATCCAAGAATTCCATTAAAATGCAAAATGTGGGCTGCAAATCATGCACCCAGGCAGCTCCCATTCTCAAGCTGACGCTGCAAGCCGGGTTCAGGCAGAGGGGCTGCGGCATCTCAGCCTTCACACTCCCGGAAGCCTCTGTCTCGGGCACTTGCCATTTCACTCGCTTGACTCAGCAACAGTTTTCATTTTTTTTAATTGATTTTTTAAAGAGAAAGAGAGAGAGAAACATTGATGTGAGAGAGGAACATCGATTGGCTGCCTCCTGCACTCCCTTTACTGAGGATGGAACCAGCAACCCGGGCACGTGCCCTGACCCGGAATTGAACCGGGACCTCTCAGTTTATGGGATGACACTCAGTCCACTGAGCCACACTGGCCAGGTGACTCAGCAACATTTTAAAATGTTGGATTAAGTTCATGAAGTGTTTTGAAATATATATTTTTTCTAAACATTAACAAGTCAGTCCAAGTTCCAGGGCAGTAGCATCCCATGTTAAATTAACTTATACTTTCCTTATTTATTAATATTTACTTATATTTATTTGTTAAATGTCCTCTACCTACTGGGCATTGAGCTACCTCCAGGGACTGCAGTGAGTTAAGACAGAGTCTCTCTCTCTCCTTCTAAAGAGCTTTGAGCCTGAGGGTTATGAAGCCTACAAAAACAAGTCACATTTGTAATATGACACTCACTGTGGTGAGAACTGTTCTTGAGAGCATTGATGGCCAAGGGCGTGGGGTAAAGTGGGAGCCCACCCTACTACAGGAATGAAGAAGGAACTCTCTGCTCAGAGGACCAGATAAGGTAAGAGTGAGAATCTACCGTGATCAAATGTTAAGGCTAAAACGGTAAGACTTTACCACAATTAATTATTCTTGTTCAGAAGAGGGTCCTAAAGAAGTAGATTTTGCCCTGGCTAGTTTGGCTCAGCGGTTGGAGCGTCGGCCTGCGGTACAGAGAGACCCGGGTTCGGTTCCCGCTAAGGGCACGTACCTCGGTTGCAGTTTGTCCCCGGCCCTGGTTGGTCGTGCGGGTGGCAGCCACTCGATGTGTCCCTTCACATCGATGTTTCTCTCTCTCTCTCTCTTCCTCTCTCTCCCTCCCGCTCCACCTGAACAAAAAATGGAAAAATGTCCTGGGGTAAGGATAAAAAACAAACAAACAAACAAAAGAAGTAGATTTTGCTCAACCTCTCCCATCTTGGAAGTTCAAAATCAATCGTAAAACATCCATTGCAATCAAACAAGAAGGAAAGTAGCTTTATTGTTGGTTAAGGTCGGTGAGAGAATGTGGCTCTGACCTGCAGTCTCAATCAGGCTTTGTGTTCTTCCCCCCGAGTCCCAGCTGTAGGAGAAGTCGGGTTTGCAGATCATTTGCTGCCCTGCCTCCTGTATGGGAGTCATGAACTGCCCACTCCCATGGGCCCAGACAGGCTGAAAGTGGTCACAGAGGGGAGCCTCCTGATCTGCCTTTAGAAGGTTTCCTTGGGGCCTTAATCATGTGAACCTCCAATGTGGATGAAGGGCTGGAAGGGCAAAAAGCCTCTATTCTATGGGTTCATCAGACAAAAAAAGTGACCCCAGAGGGGCTGCCACAAGCGTTCTTGCTCTTCTATCCCAACCTTGGCCCCCACTCACTGCATGGCAGGGCCAGAGGGGAGGGAGGTCGTGAGTCTCCCAAATAGGTGTCTTGTACCCTGGAGAATTGAAATCTGGATTCACTGGAGATAAGGGTCGCTCCTTGCACTCTCTTCAGTCATTTATATTCATTCATTTATCAAATACGTACATACCTCCCAGAATACATAGGACCTGTTGTGGGCATAGGGATATAAAAATGAGTGAGATGCATTCCCTCTGTGGGGAGAGAATAGACCCTGATGTTGATTGCAGTGAAAGAAGACCTTCAAGGAGGAATCAATATGGCTATTTGTTAAAAAAAAAATCCAGAAGAGATAGATGATGGACACAGTCTGCCTCCATCTTGAAGCTACTTTAATTTAATAAGGGGAAGCATAGGTTATTTGTGGGGGTCTTGACCCAGACAACCTGGGTTCAAAGTCCAGTACCACCCTCTCTAAATGGGTTACCATGGGTAAGACACTATCTTGCCTGTTCCCTGACCACTGAATAAAAAAAGAAAAGTAACATTAATATTTTTCATAAGGTTGTTTAAACATCAAATATGATAGGACATAAAAGATACTTGGCAAAGACCTTGTATGTAACATACACTCAATGCAGGTATGATTTTAAAATATAAATGAATAACATGGAAGAGAAAGTCAAAGTAAGTTCTATTTACTGTCTTACAGTGAGGATTGACCACTGCGCACAGGCACTTGGCCTGGACACTGTGCTTCTCCATATTTGCCATTCTTACAGTGTGCTGTGTCCTTCCTGTAATGGTTACTGTGAAAAGGCAGGGGTGATGGATTTGTATTTAGGGACAGTAAGGCAAGTGACAGCTGAGGTTGAGGCACCTTATTCTGCAGTGAGCTTTGGGAAGGTTGACTCCCTAGGTCCAGAGCAAGTGTAGAAATAGAGGCCTATGCATTCACTCATCTCAACCAGCAATTATGTCTTAATTAGCAAAGATTGCGATGTTGCATTGATTTCATCTGACCTGTTCACACTGTAGATTTGGTGAGAGCAATTTTCATGCTCATTTTCATTGTTTTGATTAATAATTAAACCCTTTGTACATCAAAAACTTGTAATGCAATAGTCACTAATTATATGTGATTTGTATCAGATTAGTTTTTCTCACCTTTATTAATTTTAGTTCTAAACATACTATTTTTGAAATTTTTTTCTTTTTTCCTTTATTTTCAGCTTTCTTCTTGTCTGAGCTAAATTTGCATCTCTTTGGATTGTATTGCAATTTCAATTTGTACTCATTGTAAATGATTTCAAAGGTTGAAAATAAAATATAATGGACTCAAAAGCTACAAAAACTTTAAAATGTTAATCAAAATGTAAATTAAAGTAAATGTAAAAAATTAAAAGATAAAAATGATATCTTTTATTTTTATTTTTTTAATATTGATTGTTGAAAGTATTACAGATGTTCCCCCTTTTTCCCTCCACTGACCTCCTCCTCCCCACTCTCACCCCCTCCTGCCTGCCCCACACTATTGTCTGTGTCCTTTGGTTATGCACATATGCATATAAGGTCTTTGGTTTATCCCTTACCACCTTGCACCCTCTGTTCTTTCTAAGGTTTGTCAGTCTGTTCCCTACTTTCATGCCTCTGGATCTATTTTACTTGTCAGTTTATTTTGTTCATTATATTTCATAAACAAGTGAGATCATGTGGTGCTTATCTTTCTCTGACTGGTTTATTTCACTTAGCATAATACTCTCCAGGTCTCTTCATTTCATCTTAATGGGTAAGAGATCTTTCTTTTTTACAGCTGCAGATTATTCTACTGTGTATATGTACCACAGTTTTTTAATCCACTCATCTACTGATGGGCACTTGGGCTGTTTCCAGATCTTAGCTATTGTAAGTAGTGCTGCTATGAACATAGGGGCACATATATTCTTTCCGATTGGTGTTTCAGGCTTCTTAGGATATGTTCTGAGAAGTGGCCCTGACCGGTTTGGCTCAGCGGTTAGAGTGTCGGCCTGCGGTCCAGAGAGACCTGGGTTCGGTTCCCGCTAAGGGCACGTACCTCGGTTGCAGTTTGTCCCCGGCCCTGGTCGGTCGTGCGGGTGGTGGCCACTCGATGTGTTCCTTTCACGTCGACGTTTCTCCCTCTCTCTGTTCCTCTCTCTCGCTCCCACTCTACCTGAACAAAAAATGGAAAAATGTCCTCGGGTGAGGATTAAAAAAAAAAAAAAAGTAGAAGTGGATTCACTGAGTCAAATGGCAGTTCCATTTTTAATTTTTTGAGGAAACACCATATTGTTTTCCACAGTGGCTGCACCAGTCTGTATTCCCACCAGCAGTGTACTAGAGTCCCCTTTTCTCCACACCCTCGCCAGCACTTGTTGTTTGATGATTTGTTGATGGCGGCCATTCAGGCAGGTGTGAGGTGATACCTCATTGTTGTTTTTATTTGCATCTCTCATATGATTAGTGACACTGAGCATTTTTTGTATGTCTTTTAGACGTTTGAATGTCCTGTTTGAAGAAGTGTCTATTCAGGTCCTCTGCCTATTTTTTAATTGGATTGTTTGTCTTCCTTTGGTTGAGCTGTATGAGTACTTTATATATTTTGGGTATTAACCCCTTATCTGATGTATCATTGGTAAATATGTTTTTCCAAAGAGTGGGTTCCCTTTCATTTTGATGCTGGTTTCTTTTGCCATGCAGAAACTTTTTACTTTGATGTTGTCCCATTTATTAATTTTTTCCTTTGTTTCTCTTGCCTTTTTTGTTTATTTTATTTTATTTTTTTAATTTATCTTTATTGTGGAAAGTATTACAAGTATTACAGATGTCTTCCCCCCCACCATTGACCCCTTCTCTTCCCACTCCCACCCTGCTCTTGTTTTCCCCACACTCTTGTCTGTGTGCATTGGTTATGCATATATGCATATAAGTTCTGTGGTTTATCTCTTCCTGCCCCCTCCCCCTTTCCTTTGAGGTTCAGAAATCTAACAACCAATTTGTACTTCTTAATCCCTTCATCTTTATCACTCAAAGCCCCTCCCTCTGGCAACCATCAAAAAGTTCTCTATATCCATGAGTCTGTTTATGTTCTGCTTGTTCATTTTGTTTGTAGATTAAATTGTTGATAGATATGTATTTATGCCATTTCATTATTTATATTTCTTCTTCAAGAAGACCCTTAAGTATTTCATGTAATACAGGTTTGGTGGTGATGAACTCATTTAGCTTTTTCTTGTCTGGGAAACTCTTTGTATGTCCGTCTATTCTAAATGATAACTTTGTAGGATAGAGTAATCTTGGTTACAGGTCCTTGCTTTTCATCACTTTGAATATTTCTTGCCACTCCCTTGTGGCCTGCAAAGTTTCTTTTGAGAAATCAGCTGACAGTATTATGAACTCCATTGTAAGTAACTAAGTGCTTTCCTCTTGCTGCTTTTAAGATTCTCTCTTTGTCTTTAACTTTTTGCATTTTGATGATGATGTGTCTGGGTATGGCCCTCTTTGGGTTCATCTTCTCTGGGATGCTTTGTGCTTCTTGGACTTGTATGTCTGTTTCCTTCAAAATAAGCAATCCAACAGATGCAGAGTTCAAAACACTGGTTATAAAGATGCTCAAGGAACTTAGTGAGAATTTCAAGGAACTTAGTGAGGACCTCAAGAGCATAAAAAAGGACCAGTCAGAAATGAAGGATGCACTAAATGAAATAAAGAATAATTTGCAGGGAATTAATTGTAGAGTAGGTGAAGCCAAGAAGCAAACCATTGATTTGGAATATAAGAAAGCAAAAAACACTCAATCAGAACAACAAAAAGAAAAAAGAATTAAAAAAAAAAAAAATGAGGCTAGTGTAAGGAGCCTCTGGGACAACTTCAAACGTGCCAACATTCCCATCATGAGGGTGCCAGAAGGAGAAAAGAGAGAGCAAGAAATTGAAAACCTATTTGACAAAATAATGACAGAAAACTATACTAACATTTTTGTTTATTTTTAAAAGTTTTATACACAGAATACTGCTCAGCCATAAGAAAACACAAGCTAACTTCGTCCCTTGTGGCTCAGTTGGTGCACCAAGAGGTCAAGATCACAGGTAGATTCCTGGTCAGGGCACAGGCCTGGTTGTGGGCTCAATCCCCAGTAGGGGGTGTGTAGGAGGCAGACAATAGATGTTTCTCTCTCACTGATGTTTCTCTCTCTCCCTTCCTTTCTCTCTAAAATCAATAAAACATATTTTAAAAAAGATAAAATACAGCCATTCACAGCAACATGGTTGGACCTTGAGAATATTTTGCTAAGCAAAATAAGTCACTCAGAAAAAGCTAAGAACCATATGCTTTCACTCATATGTGGGATATAAAACCGAAACCCGTGGACACAGAGAACTATGTAGTGGTTACCAGAGGGAAAGGGGTGGTGGTGTGGTAGGGGGTGGAGAGGGCATAATATATGGTGACAGAAGATGGTTTTACTTTGAATGGTGGGCACACAGTGCAATATATAGATCTGGCATCATAGAAACCTATATAATCCTATTAACCAATGTCACACCAGTAAATATAATAAAAAACTAACTTAAAAATTTAAATTATAATTACTTTATATCAAAATGTTAAGCATTGTTTAAATATTTAGATAAATCTAAAATATTTTATTTGATTATTTGCAAATTTTTATTAAATTTTACTCATATTTTAAGCTATACTCTATTATGCTCATATGTAATGTTCATGCTAATTACCAATGTAAAGAATCAGTATCATGCTTCATGCCTGTTATATCGCAAACTAACATAAAACGGTCAGAACAAGATGAATTATTAAAAGAATTATATTTCCCTTTATTCATTTTAGAGAGAGAGGAAGTGAGAGGGAGACAGAGATAGAAACATTGACAAGAGAGAACATCGATTGGCCGCCTCCTGCATGCCCCCCACTGGGGACCAGGCCCACCGCTTGGGCATGATCCCTGACTGGGAATCGAACTAACGACCTCTTGGTGCATGGGTCGATGCTCAACCACTGAGCCACACAGGCTGAACAAGATGAATTATTGAATGCAGGAAAACTTTCCTTAGCTGTCGTGGGGAACTGACACGAAAGCTCGCCAGCTCACGTCTCCCTCTGGGACCAGAGATGGAACATGAACACACAGCAAGAAAATAGGTGCTTTGTACTACTTCATCGTGCACAAATCTACTGCATTTGTACTATCTGCAAAGAAGGATTCATAAGCTAATTACTCTCTTCTCTTGCCCAAGTTGCTCCTACTGCTCAAGTCCCACAGGGTCCAGCTCTGACAAGAGCACGCCTATAAACCTTCAGGGCGCTCACATGCATTTACCTTTGGTTGTGGGGACTCAGGGCCAGAGGTCTGGGAAGCATGTTCCTGGTCTTGGGCACTCCAAGGGGTGGTGGTTCCGGGTTGGGGATCAAGCTGAGTGTTGGACGCTGAGAAGTGGAGGTGATGCATAGTCTTTCATACATGCACTTTCTAATGTTTGTAATATGTAGCAGCTTCTGAAACATGGGGCTCAGGATAGAGGCCCTTGTGCCTAGTTTTAAGGGTAGCACTTAGGGACAGGAAAATGAAATTGAAGATGATCACCTAGGAACAGGAAGTAAGGAAGAAACACTGGGGCCAAAATGGCCCCAGTGATATTTGACATGAGTATCAAAAAGCCATAGTTTCATGACTCCACTTAACTGAGGATTCTGGCAAAATAATGCCACAAGCCCTGGTAGTGTTGCTCAGTGGATTGAGTGTTGTCCCAGGACTCAGAGGTCCTGGTTCAATTTCCGGTCAGGGCACAGGCCCAGGTTGCTGGTTTGATCTTCAGTAGGGGTCTTGCAGGAGGCAGCTGATCAGTGTTGATGTTTCTCTCCCATCGATGTTTCTAGCTTTCTCTCTACCTTCCTCTCTCTCTGAAATCAATAAACACATATTAAAAAACATAATGCCACAGAAGCTACCCTTGCCCCAAACTCTCTCTCTCTCTCTCTCTCTCTCTCTCTCTCACACACACACACACACACACACACACACACACACACACTGCAGGATTCACAGGCTTGCCTTGTCTGTGAATGGGTTATATATAGTCTGCTGCATGAAAGGCAGGAAAACTACACCTTATTCTCTTGCACTCAGATCTAACTGAAACACACAAGTACCTGCAAAAAGCCCATCCAAAACCAATCACTGACATCCCCTTGGAGACTGCTTGAGTCCGCATTTTCCCAGAATCACCATATTCTGGAGACCTGCAGTTTTCAGAATTTGAGGCTGATTTGCCAAGTCATTAAGGTAATGCTTGGAGTTGCGGAACAATATGAGCACTTGCCTTTGCCACGGAGAACTCTCCAGTCAGATTGTTCAGGCTGCTCCTAGGAAACAAACTAGTTTGGCTCTGGGCCCAGGGGTCTTTTACCCAGGACTACAGTTCATGCCTTCCAGCCAGAGGGGCCACCCCTGCCCCATGAGGGTCACTGGTCAATCAGAGAAGACATCCTGATCATGACCCTTTTGCTCATGTGTCTCTCCACCCTGTGAGGACACAATGAGAAGGCAGCCCTCTGAAAATCAGGAAGAGAACCCTCACAAGAACCCGACCATGCCGGCATCCTGGTCTCGAACTTTCAACATCCATATCTCGGATAAAATAAATTCCTGTGGTTCAAACCACTCAGTCCATGAAGTTTTGTTGTGCAGGCTGGGCTGTTTAAGACAATATGTACCATGTATAACATATAGCACAGTTATATATGGTGTCCTATACACTGTACTCGATTACCTCTATTTTCTGCTAGCGCCGTTGTTGCTTTTGTCTGCTTGCTTCATCATTTAGCTCCAGAAACTTGCATGTTACCTAAGCACAGAGTATTAGCTAGGTGCTATAATATTTGGTAGATGTATAAAGACACGAATGAATCTAATTTGGGGGGCAGGGAATAACTACCACGGTCCTTAAAAAGATTCCCAGCCTGACTCCAGTCTGCCTGAGCAATGTCTCCAGGGAGGCTTCCCTCAGGTCCAGTGGAAGGTCCAACCCATTAGCTCCTCTGTCCTGCCATTCAGCCCATCAACCTTTTCTCGGTTAATCCCAGGTCTGGGGCTACCTTACCGAGGGACCTTGAACAAGTCATTTCCTACCCTTGAGTGTCAGCTGCCTCATCAACACTGAGAGCAACTCTGCACCTCAGCATCTGTGACAAATGCAGATTCCAAAGATCATCATCTGAAACAAAATGACAACTGCTAAGAGAAAGATACATTGCAAAAGCCTTCCAAGTCTTAATTCTTTCTGGGAACAAAGTAGTCATTCTCTGTGTCGGGAGCTGGGGGAATGGGGACAGAGGGGGCGTGACTGCCTCCCGTGGCTGAGCTCCAAGTCTGGGAAACCTGTCAAACCCGGGGCTGTGTTTTGTCATCCTTTTCAACCGGCTGCTGGTACAGGGGCGCTGCTGATCGATTTGTGGTGGGAAAGGGCCTGTCCCTTTCCGGAGGGGCAGTGCCCTGAATATTTAACAAGGCAGGTAATAGTCCTAAATGAGGGTGGAATTGAGTTGGGTGGTTTGGGTCAACCACAGCCTGGATTATGAAACCGAAAAGAGGCCGAACACTTTTTATTGATTCGGTGCGAATTTTTTCTCACTTTATTTGCTGCTTTAAATCTATGTACTTTGCTCCCAACAGCATCCTGTCTGGATAATAGAAAATATTTTCTGTAAGTGGTTAACTTGACAGGCTTCCATTTGTACCTGGGTTGCCATGGGCCACTCGTGACCCCTGGATGTTTACATGTTATCTGTGTATTTAGGATTCATTTGTCCATTCATCGTTCATTCATTCATTCATTCATTCAACCAGCTTTGACTAGTTCTTTCCACGGGCCTGGAAAGAGGCTTGCTGTTTGTGAGAAAGATGAGCATGAGGGTTTGCGCTCTGAGCAAGTGCTCAGTGTAATGGAGTGGGCGTGTGAGGCAGGATTACATTGGCCAGAGAATGTCACGGTGAGTGACATGCAGAGCCCTGGAAAGAACAGACACAACTCAGCCTGGCTTAGATGATCTGTCAAAGAAGAAATTGTAGCACATGTGTCTCTGGTTGACTGTGCTCTTTAGCTCAACACTCAATATTTAAGAAAGCAAATCACTGAATATCTTGGGGATTTTGTTTCCCAAAATGAGTTGGTGAGACCAGGTTTTAACAAATTCCTCAGCATCCATACGAAAGTGTCTTCTAGGCGTCCAGGTGTTTTTTGGTTTGTCTGTTTTTGCTTGATTTTTTGCCTGGGAAGCAGTGGTTCAGAGTGGTTAAGAAAGTGTCTTTGGAGTCAAACAGCTAGGATTCAAATTCTAGGTGTGCTTTTCACTGTTTCTGTCCCATAGGAAGACTGTTTAAACTTTATAAGCCTAAATTTCCTATCTGTGAAATGGTGTTTGTAGCAGGAACGCCTTCATAAGGCTCCTGGAAAACAGCATTTAATCAATAGTATCTATGACTGTGGAAAAGTATTAGAAGCTCCATGAAAATCTATTTCATCTGTAAGAAGAGACTATCAATGTGTATAAAATACATCAGCCAAAATACAGAATTAGGTCAATGATTCTCAACCACGGGAGATTTTGCTCCAGCAGGGACATTTAGCCTCATCAGGAGACATTTGGGGTTTTCCAAGTTCAGGGAGTGGGGTGCTAGTGACCCAGGAGGTGGAAGCCAGTAACCTGACGCACAACCCACAACACAGGGCAGCCTCGCAACAGGCATTCGGCTCAAAATGTTAACAGAGTTGAGGCTGAGAACCCCTGCATTAGCTAAAGCCATCTGCTTAAGACGACAGGAGACATTTAGCAAGGAGAGCTACTTTGCCTCAGAGCATAGTTGGCAGATATCTGGTCCTTGACTCAGTACTTAGTTATTTAATAAAGATTGAGAACATCCTCCTGGCCTTCCCTGGGTTCTCAGGAAACGGAGGCTGCAGCCCGTGAAAGAATAATTTGTGGGTACCCGAAATGAGACGGGAGCTTGAAGACACTATCTTTGAGTTATTTCAAGGGGGGCGGGTAAAGACCTCACCTGGAGTCAGAGGACTTCCACCAGAAGTTGGGAAAGCTAAAAGTGGATATGGCAGCAGGACAGGTAGGACTAGAGATTCTATGGTCTTTGTGATCTAGGGGAGCTTATGGGAAGCTTCTATGACTTGGCTCCACCTCTAGTTTGACCTGAGCAGTACTCAGCTGCTCCCGTGTACCCCACGTTCAGCCGTAATGAACCCCTTCCCCAGTTCTAACGTGCCACAGGCTCAGCTGCTGCTGCTCTCTCCACCTGACACACCACATTAGAGGGAGGCATTTTGCAGTGTGTCACACCTGTACCATGTCACCTACCTCCCCCACAGAGCAAACCCATGACTGTATCTCCCCTGTATTACCTCCAGAATAGACACCCAGCCTGTCCCTGAGCCCTGTGCTAAGCAATGTGACCTGCTTACTGTTGTTCACCATGCTGTGAGCCACCTAAGAGCAGGACCTTTGTCATCTGTCATCTTTGTTTCTCAGATGCTGAACAGAGTTCTGGCATGAACTGGATGCTCTGTAAATATTTGTTGAATAAATTAAAGTTACAGAAGCCATTTCTGCTTCTGCAATTGTGTCTTTTGCAAGCACGGAGAACCCTGTTGGTAGGGAACATCCGATGAAACAGGAATGCACTAAAATGGATGTATCTTTACAGGTACACATCCACTCACACATTGGATATTATTTCCCTCGTCACATGGGGGACCTCCAAGGTCCCTGTGGTGGCTGTTAGGTTCATGTTGTTTAACAAAATCGTTGAAGGCTATACTCACATGGAAATGTATATTCATTGGCTGTTCATTCATTCGTCAGATAGTTATAGCCTCCTGTGCAGGCACGGTGAGGGGGATGTTATGAAACATGAAGCAGAGAACACACCTGGGGAAGGTGGGTACGATGCACCACTGGTTTGATTCTGTACTGAAGGCAGCGAAGGCAAAGGGCCGAGGGCTGTGATATGATGGCTCTGCGGTGACCCAGCTCGGGAACCGTGCTGCAGTTCCCAGAATCCCTCCTGCTGGACCATCCAGTGTGGCGGGGCTACAAGGACTATTCTCTCAGCGCAGTGGAGATTGGGAACGAGCCAGCGACCAGTTCGTAGCAACACGCCCTTTCCCCAGTGATTCAAACACTAATCTGAGTGCTTCTGGGAGGGATTTGATCAAAGTAATATACATTTCCAAACTGACTGTTTTAGTTAATCAGGACAGAGACTGTTCTGGGTGGGTGGGACTTCATCAGGCGGAAGTCCCTTGTAAAGAGACTGGGACCTTCCGGATAGTCAGACACTCCCAGCACCACGCGGGCCTGAAGCTGCTTTTTATTCCCTCAGGAGCTTTCCCCCCCCGACTCCCTGCTCGGGCTGGCTTAGCCAGTCCCTACAGCCCTGTCAACAATTCTGTGTGTGCGTGTGTGTGTGTGTGCGTGTGCGTGTACAGATATACACACAAATGTGACATGTGTGCATGCGTACGTGTATATGTGTGCGTATACATAACGTATATATCTGGCTCTTCTCCTCTGGTTAAAGTTTGCCAAGTACCCATCAACCTACATTGTAGTTCTGTGGTTCAGGGAAGGCCTTCTGGAGGAAGCGAGTTGACCTATGAAGGAAGAATAGAAAGAAATGAATTAGAAGAGAACACTGTCTGCAGTCTGAGGCCAGAGCAGGGGTGTCTAGAGATGGAACGGGAGGAAGTGAGGTGGAAGATTTTGACAGGGGCAAAACATAGTGATCTGTGTCGACAGAGCCCCAAATTGCAGTGGTTCCTTTGTTGGGTTAAGGCTGTCCATGACATTAAGACAGACAGGAAGTAATTCCAGCAACTGTGCCACACGGTACCACAAAGAACTGGCATCAGGATACAACGGCCATTCTAATGGTCTAATATATACAGTTCAGCCCCTCCATTGCTGCTACTCCTTACCTGCTACTCTGCCTGGTGAGCTACTCTTCTCCGTAACCGAAACTTCAGCTCTTGTGCTTCTGTAGGCATTTATTTCTCTGCAGCTTCCTGTTTGCCCTATAGAGCTTAACAGGGAATCGAATTTCTGATCATTTTCTGTCCGTCTCTATTGGGTTTAAGACGATTTTGGTTAAGAACCCTATTTCGGGGATCTGCCTTGCAACTTACCAAGTTATGCGGACAGTGTTGCTGAGAGTAGTTGGGAGATGCACGCAGCCGACCTAGAGACCATCGTTGAAGCAGACTGGCCAACGCCATGGCAGGTCTCGCCTGGCTCAGTATGAGTTCATTGCCACCATCGGATGTCAGCCCTGCTGAACCACAAATGCTTGGTCACGACCCGCCTCCACGCCGACCCGTAGATCACATCTCCACGCAGACAAGAACACGTTCCCGTGCTGCAACGCCGACCAGTGTTCTGGGTCACAGTTTGTTGTCACGGTGTTCAGCAGAAATAAAATGTTTCAGAAGAAACTGTGCAGGATGGGCTACTTATGCGCCTTTATTGCATCTGGGTGAAATATTAATGATTCACTCAGAACTACTCTGTATAACCATCAATAATAAAATCTTGAGCTTTTTGCCCGGTGATTCAACACGAAGGCTTTTGTTGAACACATATGCACTCTGGAAAGAGAATGTTACAGATATTTCTATGTGATTCGTTAATAGTCAATATGCAATCGTAAGTGTTAACCAATGGAAACATCTAGTTTTTCCTTAAAAACCCGTTATCAAGGCTTTCCCCTTGTGTTGCACCGTCCGCCGCTCCCTTTCTGGGAGGGGGAGGCTTCCGGTTTGCCCGGCGTGTTTCTTAGGAAAGGCGTTTAACCCTTGCAGTGTGTGCAGAATGCTCCAGCTGCCCTGTTCCAGAGGCCTTCTCGCTAACCACTGCTTTCCCGGCGCCCTCGGCAAGTGCAGGCCCCGTTTGACGTCCCTGAGGACCGGGCCTGTCCTTGTTCGCCTTTCCCTTGATGCCGTGACTGCATGAAAGTTCTAGGCCCTTTTCAGGAAAGCGTCCTCTCCCCGTGGCCGTCAGGCTGAAAGTCGGGCCTCATATCCTTCGGGTCTGACACCACTGAAGACGCTCAGGCTGCAGGGAGCCCACAGTTCTGACTCTTTGTGTATCATACCGTACAGTGGGACTACGATTCCCCTGTGACAGCCGGCTCAGCCCGGCTCCACCGATGAAGCTTGCCTCGGGTCACGTGATCTCACAGAAGAGGACATGGGTACGGTCAGATCTGTGCAGCTCCGTTAGGGGTTATTCAAGGGTCGTCGGGGCCATTCAGGGACCTTCAATCGTTGCCTTCCCTCCACTTTGTCCATATTTGATCCTTGTGGGCGTGAGGGTGGGGAGAAGAGCAATCTCATTTGTGAGACTGCTCATTCGTAAGATCAGTGATTTGCAGTTACTAATGACAAAAGTGAAAGCTAATGTTAGTGTCTGAATGTCACTGATGATCCAGCCGCCAACCACTGGCAGAAAAGGAAGGACTGTCAGTTCTGCTGAAGATCATTAAAAGGTGCCTATTTAAGACTCAGAGGCTCACATTAAAACCAAACAAACAAAGAACAAATGCAGGGCTACTGACTCAGGCTCCAGAAGCCTCAGTACTTCAGTAGCAGTAATAGCATCGGAATCTCAAGGTGGTCACCAGATGCCCAGTCCGGGTTCCCAAGGCTTTGCAGCACATGTTTGCACACTGGATGGATCATAAAAGCTCCCAGGAACTCTATGCAAGCAGAGTGGCAGCATCGTGTAGGCTGGGACACGCAGTCACCCTTAGAGCTGAAGGGGGGAAGTGACTTGCCTACTCTCTCGTTGGTATGAATTCGGGAACTTCACCTGGCCTCTGGAAGCCTGGCCTCTGTAAAAGGGGCCTATGGAAACCCGCCTTGAAGGTCATGATGAGAAGTAAAGGAAACTGTAGGTTAATAAAGTTCGTATGTATGGGTGGAGGCGGCTCGGAGCAGGACTGCTCGTGTTGACCATTCCTGTAGTTTCTGAGTCCCGGTACTCTGAGCTGAGAGCCTTTGTTATCTCTGGAGGGACTGGCTCTCTAGGGTTGGCCAAGTCCTAGAGATAGCAAACAGCCTGCCCACTGCGCATGCTTCCCTGATGCCAGTCAATCCATGGAGTCACAGCCAAACGCCGCCGTTATGGGCTCTCACACACTGGGCCATCACCTTCCTGCTCTGGTTACTCCGGGCAGCAGACCAGGGAGCTCCCTCACGGACCACGGCCTCTGCCATTGTTCAAACCACCCAGTCCGGAGCCTGCTTGCCCTGCCCGCTCTTTCCTACCAAAACCACGGTGAAGGCCTTTGTCCAGTTTCCCCTCCGCTGCCTCCTGACCAAACCCGATGCTTCCTCATGGGGGTCCGCCTCCCGCGGCACCGCATGCCCCCTCCTCTTGTGATCTGTGAATATAAAAGTCATTTTTAATGGCAGTCACCTCATTCTCTGTTGACATTACCACGCCTAAATGATAAGAAAACCCACATTAAAATACTGCTCAGTCCCTCTGTGTCTCAATACCCAGCATCACAGCACTACAGGAAGCCCAGTCTGAAGCCACGACGAGAGTGCCCGGTGCTGGGCACAGGCAGCGACCCAGTCAGGCCAGGACACGGGGGAGGGACTGTATTCCTTGCATTTTTTCCTCCCGGCTCGCCAGAATCCCTGTGGCTCATGGAATCTCTTCCTCTTCACCTTTCTCTTCATTCCCGCTTTTATTCCCATTGGGCTTCTTTCGACAGGCCAAGATCTCTTGCTGTAAAACCGTTTTCCTCTGGCCATTTCGTCTGTAACTCGGCAGGTGCCAAGGTGAAACAGCGGCTGTGACAGAGGCACACTGCTCACCTCTCCCGACGTCCTGCCCGCCAGAGCGATCCCTGCGGACGACTCTTCTGAAAGAGCTCATTTAATGCGAGCTGACAGTCCGGCCTGCCGTGCAGAGGGACACCGCAGTAAGAGGCTGGCAGGACGTATGGAGCAAACGGCCAGCTTTGTTGACCTTTCTTATCAATTGCTTCCCTTCTGTCCCTGGCACAGAGTACTTTACAAAAATCAGTCATTCACTTTAGTAAGCAACGCTTCTGTGCCAGGCACTGTGCCCAGTTCTCAAGATACCGATACAAATAAATTACAACCCTTGCAATTCAGACCGGTGAAATGAATAGCTGTGTACACAAACACGCCCCTATTTAATGACGGAACATCAAGACCAGTATTTGGTACTGAAGGGGGAGAGCGTTAGACCATATGCAAGGTCATTCACTGTCCAGAAGGGGAAAAGTACACACAGCCTATGATATGAGGTAGGAGGTAGGTGCCAGGAGAAAAATAAAAGCTAAGTAGAATGGATATTTGAAAAAAGAGAGCATGTTTAACCAGGAGGCATGGGCTATGAAGAGAAATAGACTTCATGAAGAGGGTTGTATTGAGCAACTGATTTAGTCATAAAAGGAAAATGGAGAAAAGAAGTTTCTGAAACAGTGAAGAGGAAACAAGAGATGGTATTAAGGTTTGGCCTGTGCCCCCTCCCCAAATCTACATGTTGCAGGCCTATTGCTCAGACTGGGACCTTATCTGAAGGCACGATCTTTACAGAGGTAATCAAGTTAAAGTGAATTCTCTGGTGTGAACCCTAATCCAGTATGACTTGCATCTTTGTAAAAAGGGAAAACTTTGACATCTATTTGAATGCTGACTTAAGTCAACTATAAAAATAAAAGTATTTTGTATTATTTCCCTGACTAGGTCAGTTTTAATTATTTATTTTATGTTTCTGTTCACCAACTCAGTTTCATTTCCATTGTATCTTCCTGTTCCCACTGGATATGTGATCCCTATTCTATCTAAACCACCTCCTTTTTTTGCAGACTCATAGGTACAGGACTTGAGTTTTCAAAACACTCTAAGGAACATCAAGTCAGAAATTGTATCTGTTTGGTTCATTGCTCGTCCTTGCTGCCTAGAATATTATCTAGGACTTAGTAGCTAATCAATTAATACACGTTGAATGAATGAACAAAGGAGCCATGTTTAGAGAAGTGTAGAGCTGGGATTTGTCCTCATGTTTTCTGATCTTTAACTCAGCGTAATCGTCACCTCGGCAACAGAGAATGTTACCGACATCCTGCCCCATACACCCGTGGCCTCCTTGAGTTTGCCCATCAAACAGCTTTCGGCGTGCTGCATGCTCACAGCCTCCACCTCAAGAACCCACGTCTCTCTCCCCTGCCTGACGGTGTTCTTCTGTGGGCAAGGAGGCACAGCCCAGATGTGCGCCGCCAGCCAATGTCCCAGGAGCTAATGGGGGAGGGACGTTAGTGGTTACATTCTTCAGCCTTTCCACCTTCTGGTGGTGGCTCAGAGGATCCTGAGGGACAGCTGTATCCAATTTTCCACAATAGTTACACGTGTAGAAAAGTTCTAGGGAAACTTAAAATATCATACTTATGCCTTATCCCCAAAACATGTGTGATCACAAATTTCTAGAGTAGAAAGACATAGCCGTTACGGAGTCTTTGTATACATCTCAGCCTCACAGTCTTTGTGAAGCAGGGCTTATGTTCTTCATTTAGATATGATGTAACTGAAGCTCAGAGAGGTTAATAATTCATTCAGTAGAAGACCTGCAAATAGTGTAGTGCCGGGATTTCCACCCAGCTGTGTCAAAACACAGATACTGTCTGCTTTCAACTACAAAGGGGTACCTTCCTGCATTTCTGGGCTAGGTATTCAAAAGAGCTAAATAAATTCTTGGTTCAATAGTTGATTTAAGAATCTCAGTTTCATCCAGTTTATTATTAGCAAGCGTGTTATATTTCAGCATTCTGGTGCCTGCACTAAAGAAAAGCTTCATATCCTATAAATCACTGCTTCTTATCTATTTACCATTTCTCTTGTGTTCTTAAGGGGCAAGATGATGGGGAAAAAAATGGGGAGAAGAAATAGAGAAATGTCAAATCAGGTATTTCCATTTTCAAACCTCAAAGCTATTTTGAAGATAAATGGCATACCAAAGGGATCAAGTTAACCTTGGACTTAAAACAAGCCTCTGGTGGGGGTTTCTACTTGTTTGTTACACTTATTCAATTTTGGCCTGACAATGTTTTGCACCATCAGACACAGTTTCAAATCTATGATCATTTCCTGGCATTCACCACATGGGTGTTTTGTTGTTGTAGAGTAATGGTAAACAAGAGAAGAAAACACGAGCGTGATGACCAGGGACCCCGATGAACTTCTTCAGAAGTGACTGAGGACGGGGAAGGTGGCAGCGAGCCTGGGGGAGCACTTTCTCCAGGCGAAGATGTAAGAAGTTCTGGGTCTGTATGTGTGGTGCAGAGATGATCGCGGAGGCTAGGTTCCACCAGCCAGGCTTGGAGCCAATGGTGAGTCACACCAAGGCTCTTTGGGACCAGGGAGCATATCTCAGGCACATGTTATACCTATCACTGCGAGACGCAGTGAAGTTAAGTGACCCTCGGAAATCCACTCAGTCCAGAAGTCGGAGAGCTGGGACCCAGACCCCGGCAGTCTTGTGGAGCTTGGACTTAACCGCTAGACAACATTCCTTAGCACCTGTGTGAGCGCAACACTTGCGCTGGTGCCTGTGATACTTAACTCCAACTAATGAGGGAGGCCTCAGTTGCCAATGGAACAGAGACATTCCCAACTTTCCTTTTCTTCTCTTTAATGACAGGAGACAGATGGTTGCCAGTTACCGTGCTGTGTACTCTCGTTCACTTTCCCCTTGGACTTCCCACTCCCCGTCTCGAGATCTTCTCTCTGACTTCGATACGAGAACCACTGTCCTAGTGACTCCACAGAACGAATGCATGTCTGGGTGGGCATTTCCAGCCCTTCTGTCAGAGTCTACTGTGAGTTCTGATGATTTGTCAGGGGTGTTGATACATTTATGGAGTATGTTTAGGCCAGCATCCGGGGATGGCAAGGGCAATTCTCAATAGCTACTATTTCCTGCAGTTCGTAGAATTTTCCAAGTTTCACAAAAAAACTGGGTTTCTCAGTGGAAGCAGCTTTTTTAATTATTGGAGGATTTGCATTAACGACATGACTCTCCAGCTGTGGCGAAAACGTGCAGTCTCCAGTGACCAGCTCTAGGACTAAGCCCTGGCTCCCAGAGAGCCAAGGTCTACATACGGCCATCACTGCGCCGTTGCTTGGCAACAGCGGTCCTGGCTTGTTCCACTTGCAAGATGGGAAAGAGACAAATGGATAACCGGGAAAACCCCAGCCTTGTAATTTCTCACACCATCGTGGAAGGCACAAAGTGAGCGCTCAGCCTTAATGCTATCTCAAAATTGCGGCCTGAAGATATTTCTGTTACAAGAAAGGAACTACTCGCATCCACCACACTTAAAATGAGCCCTTAAAGCTGCAATGGTTCAGGTAGCGACCTGTATTTATAATCCTGATTATGTTGCTAACTACTAAGGAGATACGCTTGGTAAATGATCTAATAGTTAAGCTGCAGGTAAATTGTTGTAGGGAAATCAATCAATCACTCATGCAAACTTTATTGAGGACTTATTAGGAACACTAATAGCTATCATTTAATGAGTACTTTCAATGCGTGTGGCGTCATGCTAAATGGTCTCTATACATCACCTTGTTTAATGCTCACGACACCCTTGTGAGATAGGATCTATTATTCTTGCCTTGGAGTTAAGGAAATTACTGCTCAAGCAGGTTAAATAAATTGTTCAGTGTCATGCGGAGTGTAGCTAGGAACCTAGGGCTGTTTGACTCCACAGTCTCTGAACCTCAGAGATCATTTGTCTACTCACTTGCTACTCACCAACCCCTGTGCCAGTCTCTGAGATGGTTTACAACGCCAGCCACTTGAGAAGTTCTTATCATGTAGCTTCTACATGGAAACTCACAGCGGATGGACTGAAGCCATCTGTCTGTTTTGTTATTTCTATTCCTCTCCTTTAGCTTCTTGATGCCTTCTTTGATAGTTTGAAAGTCAGGTAGAGATATAGTTCAAATATTGACTCTACGATGTATAAGTTTGTGTGAACATTGATGAATCAAATTATATGGTCCAGGATTATCTGCCCATAATTACTTTGTTAGCTGTATTTGTGAAGAACTGTGAAGGACCTGAGGTTTTGTTTTTCATTTGCAAGCTAACAAATGACTTTGCCACCCATGGATGCTGGCAGAGATATGAGACTCCCGGGTCAGTAGCAAGGGTCTTATTTATTGTACAGCAGACAATATGAGCTTCGTGTTCAGATTGGTTTTCCTTGTCCCTGAGTCCCACGGGGTGATGTGAAGTAGCCCACGCAGATGCTGTGTAGTCAGCGAGCCTGCGTCCCAGATGAGGAAACAGAAGCTTCGAAACCCGTTCTTTTCATAGGACCGCTAGCAGATGCGCCCAGCAGCTGCTCCAGGGGGTGACTCTCTTCACCATGCGAGCCAGGGAAAGGAACTCCCCTGTTCTCTGGACGCTGTGCAAACATCCCTGCAAAGTTAATCAAGAGCAACAGCTGATATAAGACACAGAAACAAGAGATATTCACGGAGAATGATCTCCCAACAGTATTATCAAACTATCTAAAATTTTATGAGTAAATTGCCTGCATAGTGTCTACCATAGAGCACCAAAATGTGTCTCTTGAATCAATGAATAAATGAATGAATTCAAGCAATTAACTGATATTGGGATCCAAATGAATGGGACTGGGGAACAGCAAACTAAAAAACAAAACAAAACAAAAAAAAACACATGCACTTGAGAATCAAAAATACCTCAATTTCATAGTTGGCTCCATCGTTTTCATCTATGGCAGCTGAATAAGTTACATAACTTTTACAAGTCTCATATTTCTCATCTGTGAAATGAAAATCATAATAAAAATGCTTCAGAGTTACGGTGAAAATTACATGAGACCTTCTGTGTGTGTATAGATATTACCTGTCACATGGAAAGCAAATAATATATTATTATGAACTCTGACTTTGGTGTAATAAAAAATAAATTCAAACAAAGTTAAGCAGACAAGAGCAGGGAGGCACCCGGTGTCTGCCTCGTGGAACCCAAGGGCACCAGGCTCCCCAGCTCCCAGGGGAGGGAAGGCCCTAGAAGACTATGAGCATCCCTTCTGCTTCTCATGCCTGTTGTTTTTCATTGTTCCTTTGTTTTTGTTTTCTGGGTGAGAACTTACTTCTTTTCTTATTTTTTAGATTGTCTTTCTCTATTCCTGACACACACGGCAGATGCTATGGCTTCTCCACCACACTGGACCCAGCCAAACAAAAAGACATTTGTTCCTAAAGCTAACACCTCAGGGAAGAGATAGCACTGAGCACATTGGGTTAGATTCTCACCTTGGAGGGCATCACATTTGGAACACATGGCTCCATGAGCCCGTGCCTGTGGAAGGGGGATGGGAGCAGGAAACTTAAGAAGAGGGGGGGACAGAAACGCCAACACAGTGTGACTCATTTTGTTCTTACACCATGATTGGGATTTCGATCACTTAAACCAAAGAGTATTGACTAGTGTGCAGAGTTAGCAGCCAGGAGCCAGGTCACACAGACAGCGGGAGAATCTGTTTCACCTTGAAACCACCGAATGGCTGTCCTCAGCCATGATCACACGAGAACTTCAGAAAATGACATCCTGGCTATGGGACAGAGGACGGCTGAAAGGGAGACAGACGGGAGACAGGAAAGCCAGTTAGGAGTCACTGTGGGTGAGCGGTAACGGTCACCTGGGCCAGCAGGGCGGCGGCAGTGAGGTTTAGGAGTAGCTGGACTTCCCACTGGTTGGAGGCAGGTTCAGCGTGGCTTTGGTAATGGATCAGAGTGAGGGAAAGGAGCAAAGAAAGCCATGAGGACGGTGCCCAGTTTCAATCTGTAGTCAAGAACAAATGCAGAAATTCAGGAGGAGGAAGTTGGGGTCAGGGCTGATGAGCTGACTCACAGGTGAGCAGATAGTAACATACAAATGGAGATGACCCGTTGGCAAGTCTAAATCTCAAACGTGCTTATTAACACTCTCAAAGTGAAGATCGAGACATGCAACACATATAAAGTGTAAGAAAGTAGAGGAGAAAAAGCCAAAAATGTGAAATGGGGATTGAGGCTTCATAAACAGAGTATCAAAATGTAAGGGATGGATTTGCCTCTTATTTCTGCTGCTTTGTAACTAGAAAGACACCTCTGAAAATGCAAAGTGAAGGATCAGGTTAGAACTGAGGCAATTGGTATAAATGAATTACTGATACACGTTAACTCTAGGTGACCATACTGGCGAGCCTTGGTTTTACCTATCAGGGCCACCATCCCTGGGACCTAGGTGGATGACAGTAGACTTTTCCATATGGCCACTTGTTATTTCCAGTGTCCCTTAACTTTTCCACCCTCAGTGGGCAGGACAGAATATTTTGAGAGTGCCCTGCCTGTCTTGCTTGTTGGGAAGGATGCTTCTACCTTCCTCGTTGTGGTCTGGGTTTGCTATTGTACCAGCAGAATGCAATGTGTACAATAAGGCTGCAAGCTGAAGTCTGGCTCACGGATCACGTGGTCTTTCTTCTCTACAATGCATGGTCACACTGTCTACGATGCCGCAAGAGCATTGCTCGCAGAGCACAGGAGGACTTCAGGGAGAGGGCTGAGGTGGCCCCATGGGGACAGCTGTATTATGGGTGTGACAGTCACCAAGGCTGAAGTCCCACTTGCCCCAAAAAGTACTGCAGAAGTCAAGGCCCATTTGAAGTGTTCTAGAACACACATATTCTGGGCAAATTCACATGAAGCTCACTTAATCTTCCACTAGTTCAAAAGAACAAATACAATAAAATAACAAAGTAAAACAGTTCCTCTTGATACAGAGTGATTCTCAGGAAAATACACTGGGGTGAAAGGGAGGCTGAGGCCATACTTCTGCCAAAGCCATGAACTAGCCCTGTGAGTTTTCTGTGGCTGGAATCCAGTGTTTACTCATTTTAATAAAAAATAAATGATACGCCTGGCCAGTGTGCCTCAGTGGTTGATTACTGACCCATGCACCAAGAGGTCACCGGTTTGATTCCCAGTCAGGGCACATGCCCAGGTTGGGGGTCAGATCCCCGGTGGGGGGCGTGCAGGAGGCGGCCAGTCGATATTCTCTCTCATCGATGTTTCTCTTTCTCTCTCCCTCTCAAGTCCTCTCTCTCTAAAATCAATAAAAAGAAAAAAAATTTTAAATAAAAATCAATAAAGAAAAACAAAACAAACGAATAAACAAAGACAAACAACAACAACAACTGGCACAATAGCCAGGCTAAACCTTCATAGGATTTCTGCAGGTAGAAGAGAACGTTTTAGAATATGATTGCTGATGCTCCTTCTCAGTGGCATCATCCCGGGGAAGTGATTCAAAAGATACCGTTTTATTTACCTTCATAATCAAGATGTTAACACACACCTTGGATTGATTTCTCTACAGAGACATGTCAGACACGTAGTGATCAGGGCTCAGTGAAGGTTAGCGATGAATATTATTATCTTTCCATTATACATGAGAGAGTGGACATTTAGAGCATTTAAGAAACGTTTTAAGCTCTCACAGTAGTAAGTGGAAACGCTAGGGTTTAGAGCCAGATCTGTCACAGGTCTTGCCCACGCGAGGCAGTGTGCCTTCGGATCCCACCCAGGGCACACAGGCGAGGTCCCCCAGGGGACGCTGGGCAGTTAGAAGGCGCTCACGATTAGTCCCTGCACCCTCTGTCTCCTTGGCACTTTTATTTATCTTGTGTTCATCAAGTATAGAAAAAAAATATGCTATTAATTAACAGCAGTTATAAATTCAGTTCAGAGGCATCAAAGTGGGAATAATTTATTTATCGGCTAAAGGAAAAGCAGTTTGAACACTGTCACTGGCTTTTATTTATGGGAGATAAAATGGAAATTTGTGATTACCTAATGCATACTTTGTGTACCCAAAAAACCAGGCAGTCATTTGGATCAAGTACACAGAAAATAAGTTGGCCTCAACCTGATGGCAATGATTATTCATGATGCGCACAAAATGGGTTATTGGGGCAATGGGAAAATGTCACCCATTAGAGTGTGTTCAGAATTCAAGGGAGATCTTTCTTCCAAGGGAGAAAAGTGGGTTCTCTCCCAGGCTTTGCTTGTCCACGGACTGTAACTGCATTATGTTTAAGCAGGGGTGGTTCGGTGCCAAGAGCATCCAAGTAGGCATAGGGACACCCGGATCTTCAACTTGGTTCTTGTGTGGCCTTGGACAAATCCTATTTGTTCTGTGTGCTTCAGTTTCACTTGGCATAAAATAAGGATGATGGACTAGATGGGAGGACTTCAAACTTCTCCCTCACAGATCAGACACTTTTGGTGCTTTCAGTAAATGATACTGACTAATACACCGTTAACTGAGTCTACATTATTATTCATTAGGTATAAATAAAAAAAGGCCACTTGGACTTCTGATCCTATTGAAATAGCCCATGTTGTTGAATTTATTATTATTTTTTAATCATCTGGGCAAGCAAAGCAATTCCATGTTGAGATAGCCCAGGAGTCCTTAGGGTGTGCAAACAGAAGAACCCTGCAGGTTGACCACCTCTTCCTCACTGGACACAGCCTGCCCAAGGGCCTGCCATTAAGATCTTGAGTCAAGGCATTCATTTCAAAAGACATCCATCTTGAATAAGCATGTAGCCAGCAGGAGGTTATTTCCACGTGCAAATATCTAGGTAAGAAAGTAGGTTGCACCCACCCCTGAAGGTCCCCTTTCAGAAAGCCCTGTGGGACCTGGATGACTCACCACGTGAGTGACCCCACTGCTCCTTTCCATGTCTGAATTCCCACTCTGAGGTTTAAATTAGCCAGTGAAGAGCGAACCCGTTCCAGCCCCGACGCCCCACCCTCAGGTTCTCATGAAGGCAGCGCACCTGGCTGTGTGCCCCTTGGGGTGCTGTGTGCCCTCCAGGGTCTGTGAATCACAAATCTAGTTTCTCAAAGTTCCCTGCTGGTTTTTGCTGAAGTGTGTCCTGCATTGTGATAAGAACTGTGAGGGCTGGTCTGGCCACAGCCTTGACCCCAGAGGGGGATGTCTTCCGAGCGTGACCTAGTTCAGGTGAGTGCCAGCATCCTCGCCGGAGCATCACTGTCCACGAACTTGGAGACGCCTCGGCCTCTTTCTATACCTCCCAACTTCGCTGCTGCTGCTCTCCCTTCACCCACTGACCCAGAACGACACGGGCTTCCTTTTGGCTCTTTGGTCATCAAGCCCTTTCTTGTCACGAGACTCCACTTACATTGTTTTCTCTGCTTAACTGCTCTTCCTCCAGCTTGGGTTCAACTGTCACCTGCGCAGGGAAGCCCCTGTGACCACGTTCTCCAAGTCCATTTCCCTTGCTGATTTCTATGGCCTGATGCAACTTTTCCCCTTTATTATTGTTATAATAGTTTATGTCTATGCATTTCTTTGTTAATTTACTTATCTGTTGCCTGTCTTCCTAATGCGTGTGACAAATCAATAAAGACAGGACCATGTTTGTTCTTTCTTCAGCATATTTACTGTAACCAGCGCGGTGCCTGGCATGGAGCTAACAATAACCATTTGCTGGATAGATGAAGACTTTAACATAAAAGTCTTTGTAAAGCATGGGGAGAAGTTTGGGTGTCTTGTCTGTGAGTTTTAAGAACCTCTAAGATTGGAGGAAACCACGGAATTAGTTGGCCTTAAGGTCCATTGAACCTCAGATAATCTAAGACACAGTTCTTCAACCTGCTTATTATTGACTGTCTGAACCAGATAATTCATGGTCATGGAGGTTGGCCTGTGTGTTGTGGGATGTTTAGTAGCATCCTTGACTTCTGTTCATTAGATGACAATAGCAAACTTAATCAAATGTCCCTGGGGGCACAAAACTGTGAAACACTGATGACAAATTAAAGCAAACATGTCACAAGTCACATTGATATTGAAGGCTATATTATTTCTTTTGCCTATTTTATGAACAGATTTTACTTATTTTATTTATTTTTTTTATCCTCACCCAAGGACATTTTTTTTTTTTTTTTTTGCATTTATCTTCAGATAGAGTGGGAGGGAGAGAGAGAGAGAGAGAGAGAGAGAGAAACTTCTATGTGAGAGAGACATATCAAGTGGTCACCACCTACAGGACCCCAACCAGGGCCGGGGACAAACTGCAGCAGAGATACGTGCCCTTAGCGGGAACCGAACCCGGGACTCTGGTCTGTGGGCCAACATTGTAACCTCTGAGCCGAACCGGCCAGAGATGAACAGATTTTAGTAACAACAATATTTATAATCATTGTTTTAAGAATTTCTCTTATCTTGTCATGCAAGCAAGAAAGTTTTTCTTTCACTGATGTAAGAAGAAAACTTTATTTAAAGACTTAGGACATTATATAAAAAAATTAAAATTTTTTCTTTATTGATTTTAGAGAGAAAGAAAGGATGAGGAAGAGAGAAAGAAACATCAATGAGACACAACATTGACTGGCCACCTTCAGCATGACCCCCACTGGGGACTGGGCCCACAACCTGAGCATGTACCCTGACTGGGAATCGAACCGGCGACTTCTTAGTGCATGGGTAGATGTTCAACCACTGAGCCACACCAGCTGAGATGAAATTATAGAATTAGCAAGAAGGTTGGAGAACTAGGGGTAGAAAATAATTCAGAACAAGCAAGGTTAGGCCTCAGAAACCCAGTCAAGCCCATGCCCAGTATGATTTCACCAGGCATCCTGCTCTGCCTATGGATGCTGGATGGGTCAGCCTCCGTCCCTCCTGTGGCCATGTTGGGTACTGCTGCCCCCACATGTGGACATTGCTACCACCCCTGCCCTGCCCCAGAATGCATTCTCTGCGGCCCCAGCGTCTCTGTGGTCCTTCTTCCCAATTCAGAGTTGTGCTTAGAGGTGTGCCCAGATGCAAGAGCGGCTAGAAAAATAAGAGCTGGGCTTTTGGCTTCTAAGGTGACAGGCAGGTTCTGCTTTTCACCAGGACCCTGTGAATGCACTAAGTATAGAAAAAGGGTTTAGATCACAAAAACTCCAAAACAATTCATATGCACGCACTAATCAAGAGACAAACAACAGCAATGATCAAGCATGCTCACAGTGGATGGGGCCAGGTGCACAGCCTCCTCCTCTGTTGGAGGACTAACCATTTGATTTGCTGCAGCGTGTTTATGACTTTCCTCAAGAGGCACTTTGCAGCCTTTTTCTCTGGGAAGTGGCATGTCACAAATTGAGTTCCACTGCCTTTCCTGCCCTTGGCTATATCTGAGCAGGCACGGTGTGGCACCAAGTCCAGCCATTCTGTGAATCAGCAGTAAGCCTTGAATGTGCACCGCTGGGCTCATTTCCTTGATGCTCTTCCCCCGAGGGGCATGGAAATGGCTCCTGAACCTGGTCAGGCACATGATGTTCCAGCCGTGCTTGCTGCCTCTCCAATGTGACCTCATTGAATTTCAATGTGCAGACTTGTCCTCTGTGGGCCAGGCTGCATGACGAACAGACAGAACCTTCGTGGATAATTCATGCTCCAGTAGCTTCTCAGCTCAGATGGAACAGCACCAGCTTCGCCAGAGTGGAAAACAGATTATAAACCACAAACACATTTGTTCTACAAATGTTTGCTGTACTTCCAGAGAGCCGTTATCCATAATTTTCTTCATTCCCTTCTAGAGTCAAATTGGCTCTCTTTGAACGTTTCTTAGTAAAATAGATCCAGTGAATGTTAGAGCTGGAGATGATAAGAGAACTGTGCTTTGCATGCACCGAGAGGGGGCCTAACTTTGCTATGCCTCATCATTCATTTGTCATACATTGACTGCAGTCTATTCAGAATTAGCTAGGTGATGCTGGAGTAACTTATTAACCCACAAATTTCCATAATTTAACACCGTAATAGGTGACTTCTCACTCATATGGCATGTTCACGATGCTTTGCCAGAATTCTGATCCACACAATTCAGTCACCGATATTTATCTATATGGCATTATATGAGCCTGAGGGCTGGTGCTGTCAACTGGGCAGGGATATAAAGACTTACTAAAGAAGATGAAGCCTGAGACAAGACTGTAAGGGTGAGAAGTGATGAGCTAGGGTTTGCTTAACTTAATTACAGTGTCAGAGCAAGAAAAAATAGGGTGTGTGCAGAATACTAATATTACTAATTAAGATGATAGAAATACAGAAAAGCAAGAGAATCAACAAGGAAGGGGTCTAGCTATAGAAGGTCCAAGTCATCTTTTTTTTAAACATTTTTTTTCTTTATTGATTTTTAGAGAAAAAGGAAGGGAGGGAGAAAGAGAGTGAGTCAGAAACATAGATGAGAGAGAATATCAACTAGCTGCCTTCTGCATGCCCCCACTGGGGACTGGACCCACAACCTGGGCATGTGTCCTGACCGGGAACCTAACCAGTGACCTCTTGGTGCATGGGTTGATGCTTAACCACTGAGCTACACCGGCTGGGCCCAAGTCATCTTAAAGTATTTAGACTTATACACAATGGGGTCATCTCTGAAGGGGTTTCCACCAAAGTGTGAAATGGTCAGACTGTTGCTTCTGGAAGAGTTAGTTTGGCTGGTGCAGAGAATGGATTTAGCTGGGAGGGACCAGGTGGCATGGAGGTTGACTGGAGACTTTTCATTGTCTAAGGTGGAGAAACAAGGAGGGGATGGAGAGTAGAGGAAGGATACAAGAGCTATTTGGAGGTAAAAAGGCAGGACATACGTAATGACTGATAGGATGGAGCTGGTAAGGGAAAAGGAAGAGGGCGTCTCGGTTTTTAGTTTGACAGCTGGATGGACAATGACCCTGAAATACAGAGTGAGGGAGGTGAGCCCTCTTGGGGGGTCACAGATTCACAGTTGGACAGGTCGAGTCTGTGATGCCAGTAAGACATTTTGATGATGACGTGGAGCAGGCAGTTTGACCCCAAGTGTTGTAACTCAAGAAAGCAGGCTAGGGTTAAGATATATTTTTGAAGGCATCTACATACAGGTGGCAATAGAAATCTTAAAAGTGGTTACATAATCCTTTCAGCAATATGAACACTGAGGAGATCAGCAGCCCAAGAATAAACCTCCAGGGGGCGCCTCCGTGGGAGGGGTAGTAGCGGAATGTGAAGTAGACACTCGGTCAACAGACTGAAACAGACACGTTACAGATGTAGGAAGACAACTAAGAGTTTAATGGGTCATGGACATCAAGAAGTTAGATTGTTTTAAAGAACGTAGGTCACCCAGTGGTGTGACATGCGTCCGAATAATCCAAGAACGTAAAGATAAAAATATAGTCATTTGATTTAATAATCATAATGTAATTGATCACTTGATTGCTCATCAGTGGCAGTGGCTTGAATCACCAAATATTTCTGAGGCAGCTACTGTGTATCAAGATCCCGGGCTTAGCGCTGAGAATCAGGGTAAATAAAAAAGCTTGTCAGGTCCGTGCAGAGCCTGAAGTCAAGCAATAGAGAGTCACACACGAGTATATAATTAAATGTTGATGAGTAATATGAAGACAAATACTCAAAAATAAATGAAATGGTAGTGTATAGTATTCTTCCAAGACTGTGTGATGAAGGCTAACCATAGAGACTGAACAGTGATTGAAGGCAGACCACAATCCGAGTGTCAAGAAAGGGTTTTCAGGTTGGAAAATATTTCAAAAACTTACTACAAAAACAAAAGACACAGAAGTAAAGATATAGGAAAGAGAGGCAATGATGAATAAACCAAGGTCTGGAAGAAGCAAAGGATCTCAATGCTTCCTATCTAGGGTGTGACAGGGAGAATGACAAGCTGAAAAAGAGTGAAGAACTCGTCTGGTGAGGTTGATGTTCATAATGAAGTAGGAAGCAAGTCTATTTCGTAAGGATGGTGAAGAATGAATTTCAGTAAAAGAAGAGTTTGGGAAAAAATAGAAAAATGAGATGATATTTAAAAGCAAATGGGCTATGAGCATTATCTCAATCCCTTGAGGTCCTGCTTCCCAGTATTTGTCCATAGTGTGGTTCAAATAAATTCATAAAATTCTTCACAGCTTTGAGTGTTTCTTATGACATTACTTGGCAGGATTCCAAAGATGCTCACCTAGGACCACCCTATGGACTGGACCTGGTGCTGGGATCCAGCGAGGGGCACATTGAGCTCCGCGGGCTGCCCACTGCATCAGGTGAACTTGGGCACCGGAGTGGGAATGGGCATCTACTCCTGTCTCTGACATGCACCTCCATCTACAGCAGAGATCAAAGATTTTACAAGGACAAGAAACTTCCAACAACAGAGACAGACAACTATCCCAAGACACCAACGAGGCCTCTACATGGAAAGTGAACATGATGCCTTGAGGCTCAGAAGCCATTTGTAATCATGAAGATGAAAGCCACAAAGGACAACAGATCTGAATGATGGAAGGAGCCATGACATCAGCCTTGGATGGTCCACTGCGGATGTGTTACATAAGAAAGATAAACCTCTTGCCTACTGGAGTCATTCCTGTTTTGTTTTCTTTTTTTAATATGTTGTTATTGATTTTTTAGAGAGGAAGGGAGAGAGATAGAAACATCTATGTGAGAGAGAAACATTGATGGGCTGCCTCCTGCCCGCCCCCTAGTGGGGATCGAGCTCACAACCCGGGCATGTGCCCTGACTGGAATCAAACTGGGACTTCAGTAGATGGGACAGCACTTATCACTGAGCGACAGCAACTGGGCTGGGGTCATTTTTATTTGAAGCTAAATGCCATCTCAGCTAGTGGATTAAGTATTCAATTCTTTAAAACTAGGAAAAGAAGTACAATTCAAACATAAAGAGAGTAAGAGGAAGCAAATGACAGAAATTAAGAAAATGGAGAAAAAATAAGGATGCACATAAAACATTTAAAAATGAGGACAGTAAAATAAGTAAATATCAAGCAAGCTTTACTTTTTTACAAAATGATAGTAAAACTAAACTGTCTGAATCCTTAAAACTCGAAGTAACTAATGCAGTAGATCATATTACTAGATCATAGATGGTCTCTGAGACTCTCTTTTATTATCCACATGAGAAGGCAAGTTCTGAGCCGAAACTCCACACCTCCTGATTGGTGAGTTAAAAGGTTGGTGGCATCCACTGGTGACTCTGGGTGGCTCATACATGTTGGTTTCTAACTTACTAATTGTGTTATGTTAACTTTAATTAAATTGCCTAAATTATTTCCATAAAGCTGTGGAGCATAAACTGTTGTGTAATCATTATCACTATCTATTTTCAGAACTTTTTCATTGTTCAAACAGAAATTTTATACCCGTTAAGCACTAAGCCCCCATTCCCCCTTCTCCTAGCCCATGGTAACCTATTCTACTTCCTGTGTTTATGAATTTGCCTATTCTAGGTACATCATATAAATGGAATTACACAATATTTGTCCTTCTTTGCTTATTTTGCTTAGCATAATGTTCTCAAGTGTCATTCATGCTATAGCACATATCAGAACTTCCTTTTAATGGCTGAATAATATTCCATTGTATGTATACACCACATTTTGTTCATCGATTCATCTGTTTATAAACACATGAATTATTTTCATCTTCTATTGTGAATAATGCAGGTGTGAACATTGGTGTACAAGTATCTGAGTTTATGTTTTCAGTTCTTTTGGATGTGTACCTAGGGGTGGAATTGTTAGATCATATGGTAATTTTATGCATAACTTTTTGAGGAATTGTCAAAATGTTTTCCATGACAGCTTTACCATTTTCATTCCCACTAGTAAAGTACAAAGTTTTCATTGTCTCCATATTCTCCTCAACACTAATTTTCCATGTTTTATTTTAAAACCTCGACCATCCTAATGTGTGCAAAATAATCTCACTGTGAAGAAATGTCTATTCAAGTTCTTTGCCCATTTTTCAATTGGGTTATTTTGTTGTAGATGAGTTGTCTGAGTATTTTATATATTCTGAATATTTATTAATCTCTTATCAGATATAAGATTTGCAAATATTTCCTCTCATTACATGGGTTGTCTTTTTTACTCTCTTGATAGTGTCCTTTGATGCACAAAGCTTTTCAATTTTAATCTAGTCCAATTTATCTAATTTTTCTATTGTTCCTTGCACATTTGGTATTATGCACTTTTAAAAAAAGAATTGCCAAATCTAAGTTCATGAAGATTGATCCTTATGTTTTCTTTGAAGAATTTTATAATTTTAGATATTAAAATTAGGTCTTTGATACATTGAAAGTTAATTTGTATATGACATAATGTAAGGTCCCAACTTTATTCTTTGGCATGTGAATATCCAGTTTTCCCAGTCACTGACATTTGTTGAAAAGACTGTCGTTTACCCTCTGAATGAATGGTCTTGGAACCTTTGTTAAAAATCATCTAACTACCTATGTGAGGATTCATTTCTGATCTTTCTATTCTGTTACATGGCCTGTCTATTCTCATGCCAGTAACATGGTTTGAAAGACTGTAGGTTTATAGGAAGATTTGAAACGGGGAAGTGGGAGACCTTCAACGTTGTTGTTTTTCAAGACTGTTTTGCCTATTCAGAGTCACTTGAAATTCCATGTGAATTTTAGAATGGATTTTTCTATTTTTGCAAAAAAAAAATGTCATTGGGTATTTAATAGGATTGCGTTGAATCTGTACATTGCTTTGTGTAGTATTGTCATCTTTAAAATATTAAGCCTTCCAATTCATGAATACAGGGCATTTTCCCATTTATTTAGATCATCTTTATTTTTGTTCAATTATGATTTGTAATTTTAGGTATACATGTCTTTACTCCCCTTGGTTAAATTTGTCCATAAGAACTTAAAAAAAAATTTTGATACAATTCTAAATGGAATTGTTAATTTCCATTTTATATTATTCATTGATAATTGTGCAGAAATACAACTGACTTTTGTGTGTTGAATTTGTATCCTGAAATTTTGCAGCCTGGTCTGAAAAGCAGGAGAGTGCATACCCCTGCCACCTGTTATTGCTGGAAATACACTGTAATTGCATTTGAGTCCAAATGGTGAGACTCTAGAGCCCATGCTTTTAATGTCTACGGGATAGTGTCTCCCAAAATACATTCTCCTCGTCCAGGAAATAAATGCTTTTCTACTCTCTAAGATCTCATTTAATATCCTTCAAATGAATAGTATATGTTTTCTTTATAGATGATTTGTTTCTGTCTTAATAAATTTACTCTATTTCATAATGTGAAAAAATAAATAAAAGCAAACTGGCTATTATTTTTTTAAATAAGCAGATAGCTTGCAGGTGTGTCTGAATGTTTTGTGATCTCTGATTCAGAGGCAAGGCCATGTGTTCATCACATTTGGGCCCACGGCAAGGCAGCATGTGCCAGTACCTCTGAGAGTTGAGTTGGGACTATGTAACTGTGACCAGGTGAATGGAAGGTGCACAAAAGCAACGTAAGATACTTCCAGGCTTGGCCTCTAAGTGCACTACATGAATTTCTAACCCTTGGAAAAAACAAGTTCCAGAATGATATTTGGTCCCTGAGTCATCACCTGGAAGAGAGCCACCAAGGAAAGCTACAATTACTCAGGTTACCTGTGGTGGGAGTGAGAAACCAACTCTTGTTTTGGCTTGAAACACTGAGACTTCTTGGTATGTTTGTTGCTGTCACATAATCTAGTTTATCCTGACAATTATAACCACTATTAAGATATTATATTAATTTAATCATAATACATTCATCAAATTATTACTATATGATCAATTGTTTTGTAGTTTTTTATTCTGTTGTTTAAAGCAGACACATGTTTAACAAGAGATACTGTTGTGCTTATTACGTGAATGTTTTGACTTAGTTTTGAAGCATAAGATTTGGACAAAGATAGAACATCTTGTTAAATATTTTTTATTGACTTTTTTTTTTTTTTTTTAGTGAGAAAAAAAGAGAGACGGAGCGAGAGATAGAAACATTCATGAGAGAGGAGAACATCGATTGGCTGTCTCCCACACGTCCCCTACTGGGGATCGAGACTGCAACCCAGGCATGTGCCCTGACCAGGAATTGAACTTGCGACCTCCTGGTGGGTGGGATGATGTTCAACAAACTGGGCCACATGGGCTGGGGCAAAGATAGCATTTTTTTTTTAACCTTTTTTTTTATCCTCACTGGAGGACTTTTTTTTTTTTTTTTTTGCATTTATCTTCGGATAGAGTGGGAGGGAGAGAAGGAGGAAGAGAGAGAGAGAGAAACATCGATGCGAGAGAGACATATCAAGTGGTTGCCACCTGCAGGACCCCAACCGAGGCTGGGGACAGACTGCAACCGAGGTACGTGCCCTTAGCGGGACCCAAACCAGGGACTCTCTGGTCCACGGGCCGACACTCTAACTGCTGAGCCAAACTGGCCAGGGCAAAGATAGCATATCTTAAGAGCATAATTTGTCCTATTGATAGGATCTTACACTCAACTACTTGGACCCATTTCCGAACCTATTTCTTTGCTTTCAGGATCAAATTTCTCCTCTCCACATGTTCCTCAGAGCATAGGTCTCCTCAAAGAGGCAAGTATTGACTGGCAAAGAGAAAATACATCTGTTTCTTGCAATAAATAACTATATCCTCCAATTATTTTAGACAGAATAGAACGTGTAATGTGAGGCCTTTCAGAATCCTAGAGTGCAAGACTACAGAACGTAGAGGCCATCTACTTTAGCTCTTATTTTCTTTGCATACAAGGGCCTCCCCTCCCCAGTTCTTCTTTCTTTTGCATAAAAGCTTCAAAATTCTCCACCTTTCCTTCACCACAGTTGGAGTTTTTCTGCTATTCTCAGTGCACATAAAAGCTCACTGCCAGGCATGTAACAGAACAGTTGTGGTCAGACAAAGGAGGTTTTGAAATCTGTTTCTGATCTTTTCTTTCTCTGTGGTATTGAAAACATTCCTAAAAGTAAGAGCTTCTAATCTTTTTAAACTTGGGGGTAATTACTGAACCTCTTTGAATCTTTGTTTTCTCACCTATAGAATGGGAGTGAAAACTACATTAAATAATACATGTAATGTACTCATACAGGTTTTGGCACATATTCTTAAAGATGGGTTATAATGAATGAAAAGCTAACTATCATCTAGGAGTACATAATGGATACTAGGCACTGTTTTTTAACAGATTATCTCTCATCCTTGGAGGAGTGCTGTCAAACTCTTTGTAACGACAGAAATGTTGTATATTCGTACTCTGTCAGCATGTGTGGGCACTGAGCAGGTCAAATGTGGGTAGCCCAACTGATGACTTTATTTTTAATATCTGATTTAAACTAATTTAAATGTCAAAAGCCATACATGGTTAGTGGCTATCATAGTGGCCAACAAAACCTTAGAATAGCCATCAAACCAGATATAAATCATCTTACCTTTACAAAGTAGAAAATAGTGTCAGAAATGTTAGGTTAAGTTGTTTATGGTCATTCAGTTAACAAAGAAATGAACTAGGATGCAAGTCTATTCATCCCTTGGTCATGTTTTTTTTCTTTTCTCCCTGTTGCTTTTGAGAATATTCACATTTACGAAGCCTCGGTTTCCTCAAGTGGAACAGTTTTGCTTTTATTTTAAGTAGCTTTTCTTCTCTGAGACTACAATCATGGAATCTAGGAAAAGAGGTATGAACTAACTTAGTTCAACTTCTTTCTCTCTAACTCAAGGATTCTGTGTATTTACCCAAGAGTGATCTCCCAACCCCTTCTCAAATATTCTCCGTGTCTGGGGGATCATGGCCTCACAGTAATACCCTGCACTGTTACTATAACTTGTTTTTTTTTCTTTTCTTTTCTGTACTAAACTTCAACTTGATTCCATATGTTGTGAGACAAGTGGATGAAATCAGATGAAACTGCTAGAACAGCATCTCCTTAGCTCATCAAAGTCATTGTCCAGCCATCGAAGGCAGACAAACGCCCATCTGACATTGTGGACTTTGGGAACATACACTAAGGAAATGGTGATGAGCGGAGGGAGGTCAGATCCCCTGGCCAGCCAGCCCAGGAAACTTGTTATGATGGTTTGTGCTGATCCTAGGATATTTTGTCAGAGAAGAATTCACTCACTCATCTGAATGTTCCTGTTATGACTAACACATTTGGCAGAGAGCGGAGTCACAGGCTTACAGGAATAGAGAGTGTCGGAGTGAGCAGAGGAGGTTAAGGCTGGAAGATGATTGTAGACCAGATATGAGAACCAGCACATTCAGCTTTATAGACAAGAGTACTGTTTCCTCTTAATTTGGAAGGTGCAGCTTCCATCGTGATGCTGCTGGAGACCACTCAGGAGGCACAATAGTTCAGCGGCAGGAGTTCAGGCACAAGAGTCAGAAAATTCAGCTCTGCCGGGCACTTCTAAGTTTCCATGCTTAGTTCTTTCTTCACAGCAGCTATTTCAAACCTTCCTGGGTCTTCTGAAGTTTTGGAGCTTTGTCAATTCATCACACGTACCGGATGCTATTTTCTCTACTTGAGAGATTAGAAGCTCTTGAAACTACTAGAAGTTCTTCAAGTGTCTATCACTAAACTCAGCCCTTCCTTTTGTTAAAGTGATGGTGCTTAGCTCTTTCCTCATAAGAATAATCTCTCCTGCCTTCTCAGGGCCCTCACTGTGTTGATTTGACATTTCCCTTTTTATAGACACATTCCACCAGGTTTTGAAACTGGTGGAATGTGTCTTTCTCATTTGAAATACACTCACACACACACACACACACACACACACACACACACAACACAAACACCCATTTTCCTCCAGCTCTCACCTCAATGTTAATCAACTCACAGGCATTGCTCAGACTGGCTGCCTCCATATCCTAATTCCACACTCTTCCTTCAACCCACTGCAGTTCACATTTAACACCGCCATTCTGTTGAACCTGCTCTCACTGAAGTCACCAAGTGCCAGTATTATTTTTAAAAAGATTTTTTGAAGTCTTATTTTCTGAATAAACTCTCAGAGGTGTGTACCCTACTTATTACCTCTGTCCCCAGGAAATGCTCTCCTCTGTGACCCCACACACTCTTACCATTGCTCTTGGGGCTGCTCCCCTTTGTTCCGCTTTGGGAAGTCCTACTTATCTAGCCATACCCAGCATCAGCACCCGCAGAGGTCTTGGGTCAAAAAGCCATAAAAGCGCTGTTGTTGCATGGGACCCTGTCTCCCCCCACTCCCTTTTACCTGTACTTAAGGCTTCGATTGCTATTCCAAGCTTTCTGTGTCAACATCCTTTACATGTCTCCATCCAATCCAGTCTCTATCAAGTTCCAGGTCCAAAAGTACAATTGTTAGTGGACATCATCTCTTAAAGTTTAAATGTCTGAAAAGTAAAGTCATCATCTTTTGAACCATCATAAAATAGTTCCACTTTTTACCCAGTGGCCCAAGCTTAAACTTGGGAATTATTTTGGTCTTCACTTTCTTTTTCATTGGTCTACATTCAACCAGACACCACATTTTCTTCATTCTCTCTCGTAGACATTCCATAATTTCCTTTCCATTTCCTGTTTCAACTGCAACTTTGGTCTAAACTACTCTAATCATTTCTCCTCTGTATTATGGCAACCGTCTGTCACCTTTTTTAGTTGTCTTCACTATCTTTCTCTCTTCCAGTCCATTCTCCACATTGTCTTTAGGGTGATTTTTTAAAGCAACATTGAGTATGTCATTCTTTTCAAAAATAATACTTAAATGGCTTCCATTGTCTATCCTACAATGAAGATTTGTTGGCCAGTCTTAAATGGCATTCTTCCCCTGCCTTTTGTCTACATGGATGCTAATTGTTGGGCATCCAAATATCTTTAAGTCCTTCTCTCACAGGTTAATTTTAATCTCCTGAGTTCCAGTCATTTCTAGGAGAAGACCAGTCTTAATGCAACAGATGCTTTTTAAAGCAGGTCTATGAAAGGACTTAGTAATACTAGATTCGTACTTGTGAAGAAAGCATCTCAATTGGCATCATTCCCCTGGTTTCACTGATGCAGTTGATGAAGCCCGGTGTTCCTCCTCTGAAATCAAACAGAGAAAGAAACTCAGAGTCTGATGCTCTGTCGCTGGGGTAACATAGAGATATTGTTGACCCTGCCAACACCTATCAGCTTCTCAGCAGCAATTTTATAGTTTTGGCAGAATAAGAAGGTTTCACTCAAAACGGCGCCTGGACACTTACTTATTGGACAAGCTAAGAACGGAGCGATTGAATGCTAGCTAGAAAAGAGAAGGTGGTGATGCTGTTGTCTGGGTTTCAGACAGGAGGTTAAAATCTGGCTTTGTCTACTGATATTACCATTGGCCATGGCAGCGGGCATAGGGAAGAGGACATTTAGATGACCAAAGGGAAGTAAGGACTAGGAGACAATACATTGCTGACTATTATCTGTGGCCGGGCTATTCTCTCATCTCTTCATCATTTCCACAGTAATCAAGGCAGTGTGATTACGGCCTTGTGGGGCAGGGTTGGGTCTTTCCATCACCTTACACCATTCCCCATTAGATAAGGATCTAAAGGTGGAGAACCTTTTTTCTGCCAGTGGCCATTTAGATATTTATAACATCATTCACAGGCCATACAAAATTATCAACTTAAACATTAGCCTGCTATATTTATTCAGGCTAGTTTGATGAGGTGTGTGGTGTTAGCTGGTATTGATTTCGTGGGTCTTATATGGCCTGCGGGCCGGATGTTCCCCACCCCTGGCAACTGTTTCTTCCCCTTGCATCTACAAGAATTGATTTTGGCAGGGATAATGGAAAAGCTTAGAAAACAGTGTAGGTACAGCAAATATAAAGCCAGTTGAAATACACTAGCATTATAAAAAGAAGGTCCTTATATTCCGTAATCTGTGCCTTCTGGGAGATTGTAAGCAATTTAAATATGTATAACTAAGAAGCAAGGTGTATCTGAAGAATGGTGTGTACAAAATTCCTCTCAGAAGCCTAAACACACTGTAATTTAAACATGTTCATGTTTGTCATGGAAACTGAGGGATGGGATCTCAGGAGGTGTTTGTATTTGAAGGAAGGAACTTTAGCAGAAGCTTGAAGATGGAGAGAATGACAAGCCTGGTGGATGCCTCTGCTCTGCCTGTATCCCACGAGCTATCCCCGAGGTGTCTGCAAAGGCAGCAATATCCCAGCGTTATAAACGGGAGCTCTGCAGGCAGCCTGCCCAAGTATCAGATGCAACCCAGCTGTTCGCTGCTTGTGAGACCCAGGGAAAAAAGCCCACTTCTTCTGATATTTGTTTCTTATCCATTAAATGGGAGTAAAATACAAGAGGCATTGCAAGCTAAAAAAAAAAGTATTGCATATTTAGAATGTAGCAGAGCTTGACACAGAGTATGTTCATAATGCATTTTAGAGTTTAGAATGAGGGATTGTAGAGAGAGAAGCTTCAAGCACGAACTGAGGAACTGGTTTCTGAGAGAGTCCCTAAGAAACAGAAGTATGGGTGGCTTCTGTACGAAGCATGGCATTTTGTGGGATGAGGGTTTTCAGCCCCTCCGTCCAGAAATGTAGCTAGATCCTGGCATCACAGGGGGAGCCACCAGGAGATGCCCCTGCTCTGGGGTAGAACTTGGTGTTGTCTCTAGAGCCCTGTACACATTGGCAGTACTGAGCACTCCAAAGTATTCGTGGGCAAATAGCACTAAAGGGAAGGGCAGGAGGAGTCAGATGACTGCAGGCATTCTCTCTCCACAACCTGGTGGATTTGGAGTCATTAAGATCCTGGGTAAGCCACCGTGGCGGGAACCAAAGGAATTTGAGTTATTATTGAAGTGACTCTGTTTATCCCTATCAGGGAAATGTTTTCCCCAATACAGGGGTACATATTTTAGCATGATCCACTATCTTCTCTCCCAGATGGTCTAGTGTCTCCAGACAAATTTAAAAATCGGAAGTCTGCTTAGTGCCCCGCATCAAAACCTCCACGGACAGATGATCACCAGAATTAGTGGGGTGATCACATTGTAAGGTATGAAAATGTTGAGTTACTCTATTGTACACCTGCACTTGAATAAAAAAAAATAAATTTAAAAATAATCCAACACAGTTTAACACACACGTTCTTCTCCATCTAACCCTAACCCACCTTTATAGCTTTATATTCTGGCAATTCTTCCTCTCCAATCTATGATCTAGTCACATATACACAAAATACAGTTCTCAGAAAGTGTCTCGCTTTTTGCCTCTCTCTCTAAGGCCTCTGCATATGCTATGTGCTCTTTGTGGAGATTTAATTTCTCCCTACACCCTGGGCTTCAATGCAGAAAAGATTTCGCTGAAAACAATTCTTTCTGCCAACTCACTTGATCTTCACTCCAATGCAGCAGGATCAGGGGTGCCCTCCTTTGTCTCCATTTGTGACAAGTACAAAGTATGTCGTACTTGGAACTTACCTCCTTGTGAACAAATTATTTACATGCCTTAGCTGTTTCTTTTACTTGAATGATATGACTGTCTTCTTCTCACCATGCAGATCTATTGTTACTATTAGAGACAGGTCCTTCATGATTTCAAATAGAGCAGTCCTGCCTTATGCCTAGTTACTCCTGATCACTCTCTCTCACATTATTTTATCTGTACCTGATATTCTCTAATGCATTTGGCTACCAATTTACTTGCGACCAGAAATAAAGCGACTTGAAGACATGGTTTGCCAGTTGTATTAATGGCTGCATCTCCAGGACCTTGACCATGCCTGACGCATAGTAACTGCTCAATAAACACCTGTTGACTGCCTGACTGACACCTCGCCAGACCGTGAACCTTGAGAATGAAATCTGTGCCTTGACATGCTCAGCACCTAGCACGTCTGGCAGATGCTCTGTGCTAAAATATGTATTGATCAGATGCATGACATTTTTAATGAGCCAGTCAAGAACTGGTTATTCATTGGGAGGTCAAGAAGGCAAACAATTACTGGGGAGAGTGTCCTAGAGCAACGGGCCGGAAGACAGCAAAGAATTGATGGAGATACCAAAGAAAGGAAACCACTTCTTTGCACATAGCACAAACTCAACATATGTTTATAAATAACAGTAACTTAACAAAATATGTTTCATACTTCAACACTAATTCACTTAAAAAAAAAAAAAAAACACTTTCTGGAACCTGCCACAGAATCACCTGCTGCTTCATTCAAAGGGGGGTGAGTTGCTCTCTGACAACACGCTAATAGCCAAGTCTATTGAATGCACAGTGTTAACTTTCAGGAACGCTTTCCTTTTCTTTCCCGCCCTACCCCCCTTCATAAAAAGAATGCCACTCTCCTGAGAATATCACAATAGCGGTCCGCAAATGCACCCCATTCCTTTGAGAGAGACTAACTGTAGGGGAAAAGATAATTACTTAGAGCCTTTATCTCTAAATTATTTGTAATAGAATCTGAAATCACACCACAAGGTCTTTCATGAGGATGTCATAAATTAAGATGCATTGGCGTATCTAGTGCATCTGTTCCATTTCGGGGCCCTTTGTCTTCAGCAAAGAGCACACCAACCTCAATACCCACCAGACAGCATTTACGCAAATGATGTCGTGGTCTATAGCATTAATATTCAGTGATTGTCTGTCATAGACACCTTACTGTACATCTGTTATGCAAATGTATGTTAATTCTGACTCCCTGACAGCTGCCTAGCTTCCCTCCCTAAAATGATCTTTTCCATTTTGAAGTTTGCAATCTGTTCCCAAAAATGTTAATCCAACAATTAGCTGAAATTGCTAAACAGAAATTGTACATGTTCCGTCTAAAATAGAAGGTAGCATTTAAAAATAGATGGTGAACCTTCTTCCCACGTTGTTTATTTTATACATGTTTCTGTATAGTGTAAACATTGATCTCGGCACAGCTTGGCTTGGGGCAAGTGATGGATTTGCCTACCCCAGTCCTCGGAGTTTGACAAGTCATTCAAGGGACTTTGTCCTTAAAGATGCTTTTAGTGATACTCCGTTTCTCTCCATGCCTGAAACAGCTTTGTTTTCCCCACCAAAATAATTAGTATCAAGCACTTGGATATTAATAAATGATAACATGGCAGCATAAAATGATGAATGATTGTGGAAAGAGATCTAAGAGAACATCTCGTGAGACACAGAACACTGTAGGCAGTCTTTCTACATGTTTGATGGATGTTCAATGGAGGACGCGCCCATGTTTCCTACCTATATTTATTTTGAGGAATAGGTAAAGGTCTTTGGAACAATAATAGAACTATCCATTAAGACCTTTAAAGGGATTTTAGTGCTTGAGAGAATAAAAGACAGTAAGTTAAATTAAACATCTAGTGAAAATCTACTAAGACCAAACAAGCTTTTTTGTCCAACCTATGAGGTACTAGTCACAATATTGGCCACATGAGTTAAATCTTCACAACGTGCTTGTGAGATGACTATCGTATATAGCCACTTTTAACAGTAGGATCAAGGTGAGGAGTGACTTCCGAAAACCCAGAGAGCTGCCATGATCCTCATCTAGTATGTTCTCCAGGTTTCTGTCCTGAGGAAGAACACGGACTGATGGAGGACCCCAGAACGCACGCATGAAGGAGGTCACTGGCTCTCCTTTAAGGGGGCTCTTTCCGACTCCGTTCTCTGCTTCTGACTCTGAATATCTGACGTTTGGCCTTCTACAAAATCTAAAGCCCAACTAAGAGAAATGAACTTGAATCTGCTCTGCTCCAGCAATTTCGAGGACTCAGCTTCCTCAAGAATGATAATAGATGGGGTTCCTCTGTCACCAGTCCATTTCCAAAATGATCCTCAAGGTTCGACTTCAGTCTAAAAAATGGTTTTGCAATTTATTTCTGCATTAGTAATAAGACAATAAATGAGTTAAATATATTAAAAATATCTTGGATATATGATATAGCACTTTCACAAATTTTTGTTGTCGCTATCATTAAGATGGATACGATAACAAGCGTTCATTAGTTTTTACAGGAATCTTTTTTTCTTTTCATTATTTTAAGATATTCCAAGATTTTCAAATGTTATACTTACATTTTATTTGCACTTCAGTCAAATAAATTTGATCTTAGATTCTATAATAAGTTGTTAAAATTTCTTACTTAAATGCTATCATTTGAGTGGGATAGGATAGCAGAATTTTATAAGTTATTCTGAGGGATCAAATACAGCTTTATGTAATTTTACCTGGATACTGTATATATTTAAGTTAGCATGTAAAGAGAACTCACTATGAGGCACTAATTAATTTCTAGTGTTATATATATGAAAACAGGGACAAAAAGTAGTTAAATATTTTGTTCAAGTTCATAGTTTATAAGCAGGATTGCTGAGATTTGACCTTAGACTGACTCTCTTACTTTTTGTATTGCTAGTCCATGCACTATCTTCTTAATTATTTTTTAAAGAAGAGAAAATTATAATAAATTGCCACATGTAGTCTCTAAATATTAGGTGGTATGATATAGTTTTTCTTGTGTTTTTTGCTATCTTGACCTAGTTTGGAAGTTCTGTCTAGAAGCTGGTCGGTTCTCCTAACTGAACAGCCAATTAGGATCCTCCTCATGCTCTTCTTTTATCAGGATCTCCGACCTCAGGCCATGACATTTGTGCTTTATTTGTCCCAGGGCCAGGGACTGGGCAGCCACAGACAGCCTCTGTGCCCCGAAGTCAGCAGAAATAGTCACATTAGTCAATCCATCCTAAGTCTGCTTGCCCTGTCTTGCCCATTCCTTCCTACGGAAACCACAATACAAATGCTTGCACACAGTTCCTCTCTCTTTGCCTTGCCACTGACCCAGGTGCATTCCCATGTGGCCAGTGCGGCCCCCGTGCTCTCTCTAGGGAATGGCAAGCTCTCTAAAACTGGAAAATTTTTGATTTTTCTCTCTTGGTCTGCGTCCGGCCTCATCATACCTCACTCAAGGTAATATGGTTAAAACAGGTGGTGAGAAGCGTAGTGATAACAATGCACCAACTTTCCTCACTGTAGCTCAGTCAATAGCTCTAAAAGATGACCCCATCTGGCCTCCTGACCACGATAGACCATCACTCTAAGGCTTATGTGTTTATGTGGCTGATTTGTAAAGAGATGGCAACAATTTCCATCCCATAAAAGTTGGGGTGAGGTTCCAGTGAAGGAATAGATGCTACAAAAGCTTAGCACGATGCTTGACTCATATTAGTGCTCAGAAGCTTACCTAAAGAGAGGGCCATGTACCTGTCTCAAAATGGAGAATTATATGTATAGTCATATGAAAAATAATACAATAACTAATAAATAATAATACAAGAATAAACTCTGTTCTGAATATTCACAACTTGTGTGTGTATTTCTTTTTCTTTTTTTATGTTTTCATTATTTTTTAGAGAGAGAGGAAGGGAGAGAGGGATAGAAACATCGATATGAGAGAGAAACATCCATTGATTGCCTCCTGCACACCCCACACTGGGAATCGAGCCCACCGCCTGAGCATGTGCCCTAAATAGAACTGGGACCCCTCAGTTAATGAAATGATGCTCAGTCTACTGAGCTACACCCATTGGGTTTATGTCTGTATTTCTGTTTGATACTTTACAGAAATTTTTTCTAGTTATTGTCCCCCGTGTTCTCCCAAACACCCAGCTGATGTGGAAGAACTGCTCCAATGAACTCCATTTTATTTATTTATTTATTTATTATCCTCACCTGAGGACATTTTTGCATTTATCTTCAGATAAAGTAAGAGGGAGAGAGGGAGGAAGAGAGAGAGAGAAACATCCATGTGAGAGAGACACATCGACTGGCTGCCATCCACATGACCCCAACTGGGACTGGGGACAAACTGCAACCGAGGTATGTGCCCTTAGCGGGAACCGAACCCAGGACTCTCCAGCCAGGGCATCAACTCCATTTTAAAGACAGAAAAACTGCGGCAAAAAGATAATTGATTGCGTTGTCTGAGATTTCTTGCTTGAACTGAGCAGAAAAATATTGCTGGAAAGAAAGCTTCGTGGCCATGGATCTCAGCCCAGTTGTGTTTTTGGTGGAAGTGAGCAGCACTGATTAGCAGGTACAACTGTTCAGGAGTCAAGAAGACAAGGCCAAGATCACATTTCTGCGTTTTTGTGAGAAACTGATGTCTCCTCCTTTACCCTTTGCAAGCATTGATGACACTCAGGTGGTTCAGTCCATCATTTGTACCTTTTATTTGGTTTTGTATTGGATAAATTATTTCATAGGACACACATCCTCTGATCTTTCCTGTTAAGGATTTAGAGTGATATTTTGTTTCTTACCATATAACCCTTTATTCTCTGGGGTTCTAACCAAAGCTGTTATACAAACCATGAATCGTCAGATAAGAAATAAAGTGCCCAGTACTCATAGCTGGACTTTCACGATTCAAGGCTCCATCGATAATGGAGTATAAGGATGGGATTGGAGCTGGAAAACATTCCCTTATACCTACTCCTCAATGGGTAGTGAAGCTAGAGCCTCAAATTCGGCCCCACAGACCTGCCCTCACAAGGAGGAAAAGCCCAAGTCAAGCCAGTGTGAAGACCACACGTAGACACTGATGCTTACGGCCCTCTAGGCAAAGGTGCCACAGTTAATACTTCACATTTACAAATGGGCACACTCACCTCACTTCGAAGAAGCTGCAAATGGAAGAGTGCAGAGCAGCCAGCGCACGGGGCGAAGCGCAGAACGCTCCCTGCAGAAGACATGCAAGGAACTTCTCTGTTCCCTGTATTCACAAGAAACTTCTGAACCGGGCATGGTAGAAACTATTACCCACACTGTCATAGATCCAGGAAATCTAGACCCAGCACAATTGTACGACCTGATTAGAATATTCCTATTGTAAAGAGTCACTGCGAAGCCTCAAAGCCAAGCTTTCCGACTCCCACTTTCCAGGTTCTTCCCTCTTCCCCAGATGGTGTCTGTGGGTTTGGCGCTCACCTTTGAGCGTCACTAAGCCGGGGGATGGATGGGGATTTGCTCCGGGCATCTGAGCCCAGGCCGAGGGGCAGGTACCTGACTCACTGTGACTCCATCCACTCTTGCTGCCGTTCAACAGAGACTCCACCCTTGCTCTGGGAGCTGCATGCATAGGATTATGACTCATCCCAGAGACCAAGAACAAGAAGGACCCTTCTCTGGGAGCTGCTCTCAGTGGGCAGGGTCCTCTGCACATGGCTGACACAGCCTCTGGGCTGACAGCAGCTGGACAGAGGACCCAGAGGGAGGTGCAGCCTCACCCAAACTTGGCAGGATACCTGTCCCCACTGCAGATTTGACCTCCCCCCTCTCTTTTAGTGCCCACGTTGGAGCCGTTTTTAGTTTGTTTGTTATACTACATTGCAGTAGCCAGCCCCTTCTCTGATGCCATGGAAGCCAGTCGCTGGCTGGCTATCCAGAAAGGTCAGTTAAACGGCAGAGTCGAGAGAAATGAGGCATGACTCCTTAAATATTTTATTCAAACTTAACAGAATAGTGTGCATGCATTCAGCAATGTTTTGATGTAAAGGCAAGATGTGTGATTTAAATACAGGTCTTCTGATTGGATTGCCACATTAATTTTCCTGTGTACACTTCATTCCTAATGAATTCGCTATGACTTCCAGTTTCATTTTCTTTAAAGTGAAGTAAGATTTAAAGACATTTGTGAGGTAATAGAGATTCAGACTCTTTCTAAATTAAAGCTGTTTCTTTTTCACTTGTTTATTGAGTCTTGCCACAATTTAATCTGATACGATTTAGCACTATCCATTCTATGCAAAGCATTAAGTTAAATTGGTTTTTATAGGGGAAAAAAAATAGAATTAGAACAAATGTGTTCCAGAGAGAAGAATGTGGGGTGGGGTGTATGTCTTTGGTGGAGTTGGTTTCATCACTTTCCAGCAGAGGATGGCTCATCAAAGTACCTTATCTCACCGAACCTTAGTTTCTGGAGACAAGAACAGTGATGAGTAACTTCCTTGCAAAGCTATTGTGCAGTTCCAATGAGTTGATGCTTGTGAAAGATTAAAAAAATATATAACAGGATGTGGGAGAGAAGGAGGACATTACAGGAAGCTACAAATGGGGCCCGAGGATGACTGTCCCTTTCTGCAGAAATCCCTCTTGCCACCAGAGGCCAGACCTAAAGACATGGAAGGTCTAACAGCCGTCTCATTAGAGTATATGCTGAATATCAGTAAGTGCTGCAGAGGGTCAATGCCTGAGACCTCAATATCAATAAGTCTTAGACCACTGGACAGACTGAGGTCAGGATGCTCTGTGAGGAGCCAGTTTCTTCATTTAGGTTATATCAGGATGGGGAATGAGTACCACTGATTGAAAAAAATTGGTAGATACTTCCTAAAAGAGAGGGTTCTTGACTGGTCAGGAAGCATAGGCAGATATGGCTGAGTTTCAGGGGCTGGTGGTAGTGCTTTAGGCAACAGTAGAAGCCGAATGAGACAGCTAGAGCACACGTCTCGTGGGGAACCACAAAACAAGGCTATGACAGTGCTCCCGAGAAGTTGTTCCTTCCTCCATCCTTTCTGAACAAAGTCAGCTTTGATGTAATCTGCTTATCCCCAAGCTCTCCATGGGGCATAAACAAACATGAGTCTGACTCAAAGGGCTGTTTGTTTTTCTAGCACAAGAGACTTCTGTGGAGAATAAAAGGAATTCAGGAACACTTATAGAACTGGGGAGAGGTGTCATTGGCATTTTAGAGTTTTCATGCAAATTAGCAAGGGCTTAATTCATTCCTTTTTTTATTTTTTTAATTTTCTTCTCTCAAAAACACAGCTTGCTATTAAGGAGGCAGAATAAATGAACTAAAAAAAAAATATCCAGCTTTCTCTCTTATTGTCTAGTTGTAGAGCTCTATAAACAAGAAAGGGAAGACGCCCAAATCTACCCGGTGACCCTGTGTCTCACCATCTGACCCAGGAAGGGCAGGTTCTTGATGAATACGATCACTAATCCAAGAAGTAGAAAGATGTCTTCAGAGATCGTTCCCAGAGGTCCAGGTTCTGAGGAGCTGAGTCATTTTTATGTTCCAAAATTATCCATAGTTTTAAGTAAACCACAGTAGCAACCCAGGAGCCTACAGGAAATTGTGGAATTAATAGAACTCAGCTTGGAGGCTTCATGCTGCATGTTTCATTAATTTGCCCTCGCACTCATGTCACCTCTGTGCCTCCGGAAGCCACTTCTACCCCTTTCCTCCTACAAAACGGGGCTCTCATAAAAAGAAATATTTCAGTGACCTTGCTATTTTTTTTTCTTTCTTTTTTTAAGGATGTTTTAATTTGACTGTGACACCTAAGGTATTTTGGGGAAGGTATTTTGTCAGGGAAGGTTGATGATCATTCCAGGTATCCTAATGCCACAGTGTTTACCCCACTAGCTCTTCTGGGAAAAATATTTGTTTGGTTTTGCACAAAGCATGTATGTAAATTATACAATTAAGGGGCAATATTTACAGCTAGGTGTGTGTTCAAAGGTTATTAGCCGGGGAGTTGTGAAGAGATAGCATGCTAATATTCATGAGAATTGTTGGCAGGACTGATTACCTTCTCTGTAATACATACATGCATCACTTATGCAAGCCTTTCCCAAAATATGCTCTGAAGACAGTAGTAGATATTACTAGACAGTCTTTACCCTGGAGACTCTCTGCCCATATTTCACTATGATTACTCTTTTCCTCTTCGTCACAAAGCAACTTGGGAGTTTTTCTCAGTTCTTCACTGTTAGAACCTGTTGGGATTCCTGGGGGGTAAAATCCAGAAAATTGTGAATGTCCCCCTAAGTCTGTGGCCCCCAAGAGTTTCTCTCTCATATTGATTTCCACTCGGCCTACAGAAATTAGTTAAAAACACTATGTAAGGGTTTTTTTGTTTAGTTTTTTTCCTTTTTCTTTTATACCACCATGGCTTCAGTAGCTTCTGATCTAGGTAAGCAGATATCAGCTGTGACTCTCTGGACTGGTCATCTGTCCAGATTTTAGAGTAGAAATGTGCCATGTGACTTTAATTCAGTGATGGATTCAAAGAAGCGTCATTGACATTCAGTTTGTTCAGTGTGGTATTGTTGTAAAGATGGAAGCAACAATTTCCAAAGTTTGTCACATGTTGGCGTTAAAACCAAAACTTATTTCCATAAAGTTTTGATGATATTTCCAATGAATATAGAATTCAGAGCTGACTTTTTCTTTCTTTCAGCATTTTAAATATTTTATTCAATCGCCTTCCTGCTTCATGATTTCTGATGAGAGTCCACTGTGATTCTTACAGTGTGTCTCTCCATAATGTTTTCTTCTGATACCTTCAAGATTTTCTCTTTGTTTTTGGATTTCAGCAATAAGATTATAATAGTACTAGGTGCAGTTTTACTGTACTTATTCTGCTTTGTGTTCTCTGACCTTGGATCTGTGGTTAGTATCTGCTCCTAGTTTTGGAAAATTTGCAGTTGTTTTTTAAAAATTTCTTCTATTGTCCATCTGTTATTTTAATTCTACATGTTAGACTATTTTATATTGTCCGTCATTTCTCTGATTCTCTACTTTTTTTTCCTTTTTTTTTCCTCTTTGTAATTCAACTTGGGAAATTTTTGGTTAATCATATTTGAACTCACAAATTCTTTCCTTGACTGTGCTAAGTGTATTGGTAAGCCCATTATAGGCAATTTTTATACCTGTTACTGTGTTTATTGGTTTTTATTTTTAACATCACAATTTTTTATGTGATTTTTATCTTGCTGCATTACTTATCTGACCTTGTATTTTGTCCTCTATTTTTTTTTTTTTTTTAGCATTTGCTTTAACATCGTAATCATATTTATTTTCAATTTCTCTTCTAATAATTTCAACATCTGTGACTATATGAATCTGGTTACAATGTTTGCTTTGTCTCTTCAGATTATGTTTATTCAGCTTCTTTGTATATCTCATAATTTGTTTTGTTAAAAGCACGGCATATTTTGTAAGACAGGAGGTACTGACACTAATAGTTTTATGCTTGAAGATAAATATTTCTTTTCTTCTTCTAGTTTTTTAATGTGGTGATCTGTGCTAATATACTCAGGCTTGAACTAGGTTTAAAGTTTTCTCCTACTTTGCTTTTGGGTCTCTCCACATGCCCCTGGTCATTTACTTACCCGGAGAAAAATCTGTCTCCTGCAGCTCTTCTTAATGTATTCCAATGTTTATTTTACTCAGTGCTTGTTAGTGTCTGAGAGAGGGTCCTGGGGCATTTCCTGGTGTTTTAATTACACCTTAGTCTTAGTCTTAGGCATTGTGCGGGCTGGGGTTTTATTTCTTGTTCATTTTCCCCAGATGTTGTGAGTTTCCACCAATGCCTTCAGGCTAAAGTTTGGTTATTTTGCTTTATGCAGGTCAAGTGCTTTGTTTAATAGGGGACATGGTGGATTGGGGACTGGGAAGAGAGTCAACAATAACTGCTGTTCCTCTCCCCTCGCCAGTACACAGTAAACACTTCTCGGGAGTCTCTCCACATCATTGTTGGGAGCAACTGGGGCAAAGCCTGGAAGATCACGTGAACATCTTTATGCCTGTGGCCCTACGAGCTTCACAATCTCATCTGCGCTCATCCTTTCGTAATTCACTAAAATTCTTTAGTTGATTCTTCTTATTGATGCATGTGACTCAGGAGCAATGGTTCAGGCAAGTACATGCTTAAGTCCTGTTTTTCATTACTAATGCCTGTCTCTCTCCATATTTTAGGTTAACTATTTTTCCTGGTGACTATAGTTTTCTGATAAAACAAACAAGGAACAAACAACAATGAAACCTGTTGGCCTGCAGTTTTCTTGTTGGAAGGGTGGGAAAAATGATCATTCTCGTTGTCTTTGAACTGAAATTGCTGACCACCCATATTTGACTTAAACATTTGACTTTCCTTTATGCAATCTACCAAGTTTTATTCCTTTTCCCATATAATGACTAGCAATTTCCCGACTTCAGACCTTTGGTTGCCCATTTGCCTAAGCTTATCTCCAAAGCAGAGTGAAGACACCCAGATTTTCTGAAGATCTGCTTTTTGGGGCATCTATTCTTTATATAATATTTCCATTGCTGCTCTTGCCTTCTGGGTTACAAATTCATAATTCTGTAAACTTTGTATAGCTATTATCTTCTAGGAATCAATGTGAGCCAGAATGCAGCAATCATCAATTAAGTTGACACCATTCTTCCCCTGAAGAGGCAACATTCTAACAATAATATAATGTATGCATACACCTGAGACATATAACTTAGCATGTAAGGTTTAAATGAGAGAAACCAGGAGTGTTATAGGAACCCAGGTTTATAAGTATATAACAAAATGTGTGCTTTAAAAATAGGTACGCAGCCCTGGCCAGTTTGGCTCAGCGGTTAGAGCATCAGCCTGCGGTCTAGAGAGACCCGGGTTCTGTTCCCGCTAAGGGCATCTACCTCTGTTGCAGTTTGTCCCCGGCCCAGGATGGGTCGTGTGGGTGGCAGCCACTCAATGTGTCCCTTTCAGATGTGTCCCTTTCACATCGATGTTTCTCTCTCTCTCTCTCTTTTCCCCTCCCACTCTATCTGAACAAAAAATGGAAAAATGCCCTTGGGTGAGGATAAAAAAAAAATAGGTATGCATTTTATATTCTAAGCAAATATACAGAACATATATTAATGTAAAATATAATAATACAGAATGTTATGCATTTGTTTGAAATTGTTTGAAATTGTTTCAAATGTGCATATATGGTCATGTTTCTGTGATTTAAAAAATTTGTTCCATGTATAGTGTTAGCAAGGATATCTGAGATTAGCTTAGTAGAAAAATCCAAACCAGAAACAAACTAGAATCTGTATGCTTAGAGCAGTCATTTTGAAACATCTGTGATTTGAGAAACTCAAAGACCACTGGACTTTGAACGACTGGCTTGAAAGTATGCTCTAGAATTATTTTAATTTTTATGAGGGCGCAAGTGAAATGGGAGAAAGAACAGGCAGTGCAGTGGTCACTTTTAATGTCTCAGCAAAGACTTTTAATTTTCTAAAGAAATCCTTTCAAAGAGGGGAGAACATTTCTGGCAGTCTCGTTCATGTAGGAGAGACTCTTCTTGGGAATGCCTTTAGAGCCACACTAGAGAGATTGTTGTCAGGAAGAATGATGCAGCAATAACTGGTAAAGTTTAAAGATGTTCAAGGACATCTATATCCATCAGAATGTACTAACACCTGTATGTCCTGCACGTGACTACAAGGCATCCTCAGAATAAGTCTTCTTTCTGGGAACACCCTACCTTCAGAGTAATGGTTATATCTGGAGAAAGGGAGCGAATGGGTTCAAGGAGGGACAAACAAGAACAACAACAAAAAAACAGTTGCAACTAAACAGAATCACATTAACAGAAAGGAATAAAATAAACATAGCAAAATCATCACAGGTTAAGTCTCCTTGTAGGGTATATCGTTACATCATCCTGTAGAGTTCTCTGTATGATTGAAATATTTTATAATAAATACATGAGGAATCGGGAGCTATTTCCAGTCGCTGATCCTGCTTGTATGTGGAGCACCTGTTTTCTGTGGGCTGTGCATTGGCACGAGGAAAACACATGCTCATACAAGCACATGTACAAACACACAGGAGCCTGCTTATATTAAATATCCATGCTAATTGGCTGGAAATCCAAACCCCCTCAGCAGTGAGGTGGCCACACAGGGCAAGAGCAGATGGGGCACAAATTCAGCATGGTTTCCCTGGGTCCTCAGAATCCCTCTTGGATTCTCAGGGCTGCCTATCACTCTCCTTGCAAGAGTGGGTATTAGAAGATGGATGAAGTTCAATTTTTGCCAAACCATTGTCAACATTATATGTGACCTTATAGCATGATTCTAGAAATTCTTCCAATAACACTGCAGGTGCTTTTTAAAAGAAATGTTCTCTCATGTGAAGTCTTCCTCTTGCTAGACCGAGCTCTGAGTCTGCAAGGTACATCCTGACTCCAGAGAGGGAACTGTCCACTGTCCCAGAATCACTGTTTCCCTGGGTTTTTAGCCATCAGAAAACTCCTTTCTTTCACAACCTTTTAGACTGAAGACTTTTCCCTAAGAATTTTGAACCTCTACGTTGTTTTATAGAAGTATATCAGCAGTATGAATCTTTAAACATAATTAACATACGGTATGATTCTAGTTTGTCAAAAAATGTGTGTGTTTGGTATAAGACTGGAAAAGTATCCAAATGAACATATTAACAGCATTAAGTCTTTGTGGTGAATTTATCAATATATTTTCATTGACCATTTTGCATTTTCTAAAATCATTAAAGAATTGTATGTTTTATGATAAAACTATATTATTTTGTAGAAACATATATACAATATAGGTATTTAATATAATGTAAAAATTTCTGAAAAACAAAAGTCTGTATTGCAGATATGTTCTGTAAGTATATAGAATTTAATAAAATAAAAATTAAGTGTCTGATGAATTGATTTAGAGATTAAGGAAGGGGTTAGCAACAGAAAGGTCTGTTGTGCACATTTTATTATAAACAATGGCACGTTTACATTTGAGCCTTGCCTTTTTCGATTCTCTGTATTCTCTTTTCAGAAAGGCAATATTAAAAAATTCAGCACTCATTATCTCCTTTGTCTCCAAGACGGACGTTCTATGAAACCAATTTCCTGTGGAGGGCCTCGCTGGAGGGCCCTGCATGTGGCTGGGGGATGGAAGAAGCATCCCGGCTGTGCCACCAAGCGCGGCGCCATCTGGATGGGACCGGGGCTGCTCTGCGGACCACGGTTGTCAGTCACCCTTCGCCACAGATCCACACCTGACAGACTGATACAAACAGCCACCTGGAAGCAGAACTCTGCCCAAGCCCAGCTGCACTTTGATTCTGTGGCTTGATTCTCTTGTATTTCTACGTCCCGCGGCTCTTGTCCTGAGGCCAGCCTCTGAACCCCCTGACTTCCTTGGGAAGGGGAGCAGCCTCGGAGGACCCCACCCCCGCGGCCCCCGGGGCGCTGCAGCCTCCCGGGTCCCTCGCTGCTCCTCGCTGCTCATCGCTTTGCCATTTCTTCCCTCCGAGCCCCATTGATTTCCAGCCTCCTTCCTCCATCCCTTCTCGTTTCTCAGTATTTAAACTCCCAAGTATATTTACATTTAAATGGAGTGCGGAGGCCTTTTGGTATTTGAGAAAGCTTTTGAGATTTTTAATGAACTTCTAAAAGGTTCTCGAATTGACGCTTTGCCAAGAGCCGGTCTATTCGGAACAAGGGGAAGCTGGGGTTTAATTTAGTCCCACCTAGTCCTCAGTCCAGGACGAGAGCCGGCGGAAACCCGCTGCTGTTCCCCCTCCTCAGCCTCCCACTCTGCCGCCGTCAAGCTCAGCTCCCAGGGGCAGAAGCCAGGGGTCAGCCTGCTCCTCCCGCATGACCTCCCGTTTCCCTTATCATTGCCCTGCCTCGCACTTTCCCTTAGCCTGGGACTTCCTTCTCCTATCAACAGCCTTTCCAACAGGCATGGGTTAAGTTCAATATCAACTCTCCCATGAAAACTCTATTTTGCCTGTAGAAGACATAAGGAAAAGTACATACATTAGTCCCCCAAATGCCTGATTGGGTGTTTTACACGAACCCTCAGAAGCCACAGAACCAAGGCATAGGTAATACAACTTCATGGTCATAAGATAAAGCTTGCAATTTCTTTCATGTGCCAATCGTGTAAACAAAGTCATGTTCACAAAGCTTTTGTGCTGTGATCAGCATCTCCATAGCTCTGGAAGTTAGGGAAAGCTACCGGCTCTCTCTGCCCCAGAGATCCTACCTGAGTCACAGGTTTGGTAACAGGCATTCCTATTAGTGGGGCAATTAATTGAGGAAATCTATGTAAAATCTTAGAACACTATTAGGCAAATAACAACAGTTCCCAAAAAAAAGTCATTATTTAAAAAACAGTTTTGTTTTGTTTTTTTTCTTTATTGGTTTTAGAGAGAAAGGGAGAGGGAGAGAGAGATAGAAACATCGATGAGAGAAAACATCTATTGGCTGCCTCCTACATGCACCCCACTGGGGATGGGGCCCACAACCTGGGCATGTGCCCTGACTGGGAATGGGTTGACGCTCAACCACTGAGCCACACCGGCCGGACAAAAACTTCATTATTTTTATTAACAAATATTCTCTTCCCTTCTCCATCCTAATTTGAATAAGCTCTGTATAGCATTGCATTGCACCTGTGTAGGTTCTTTGCCTTCCCTAAACATTATGTATTTCTTGATAACAAAGATCATATTACAAGGCCAAAGGCCAGACATGGTACATTATAAACTTTCAATACACTATTGATTCAAAACAATAAAATTAAATATAGAAAATGTATTAGTATTGATCTATTTTGAATGGCTCCATACTTGCTGTTATTTTAAAACTTTGAGGACACACAAAACCACTAAGAAAATGTGAATGACAAAGTTTGACATTGAAATGCAAATGGCTGCCACCTACTTCCGGGCTATATAACTTCTTTAGGGAAATGGAAAGAGCCCCCCACCTAACATGCTGGTCCCTTTAACTTGGGGCTGTTTCATTTTTGTTGGGAAGGCAGACCACAATAAGGTGTGTGTTATGGACAGATGACATTTCTTTTTTTAATGTAGATGAAAGAACTATGAAATATTGGTATTTGGTAGAACATACTGAGCTGTTCCAAGCTAAGACGTTTGATCCTGAGAGTGGACCTGCCAGGACTTTGTATTCCAGATTGATAGATGATATTGTCGGCATCATATTTTCATTAGTTTTTGTTCTGTTCTATGTGCCAAACCACCATGAAATCACAGATCCTAAATGTTGAATAAAGTAAAACGTCTATGAATGAGAAATGAGTTCTTTTCTTTTTTATTCACTTCTCTCATTCCACGATCCATTTTTTTTCATCATTCATCTGGTTTTCTCAATCTCTCATATCTTTCTTTTTGATCTTTTCCTAGGTCCCTTTCATTTGAAAGCAGACAGGATAGGAAAACAAAATGGCTTTGAGCCAAGAACCAAAAAACAAACGGGCCTTCGACTCTGATTTGCTTTGTGACCTTGAGGACCTGTTTTTTTCTCACCTTGAAATGAACAAAGTGCATCCCATTGTCTCTGAATTCCTTGCAACTCCAATTCTATTACTTCTGATTTTTATCTGGAGATTTGCCCCCTTGATACTCTACTCTGAAAAAATGAATCCTTTCTTTTTATTTGACAAGTATTTTTATTATGTCTCTTTCTTCTTTATCTTCTCCCCCGGATTGTTTTAAAGATTAATGAACTAATCTGCATTAAATATTGTAGCGTAATCTCCCTTCTTTTCAGAAATTTGTTTTATTCTGCCTTTTCCCCTTTCTCTATACCATCTTTGTTTTTTATCATTCTTTCCATTCTAAAGCCCTCTTTGAATCTCCCATTATTTCATAACCTCCCATTTAATTCATTAGTAAGATTTTTCATAAATTAATTCAACAGGTGTATAGCTACACTGGACCAGGCACTGGACTATTTTGTTGCTTTGAAGAGCTCAATAAATAAAATTTCCATTATGAGCTGGAAACTAGGTGAGAAATAGACTAAAGGAACCAAGAGATGAAAATAAAAATATTTTGATAAAGCTGTTGGAAGATGTTACCTTTAGCCTGTTAGCCAAGTGATCAAAGGGGAAAAGTGATATTTCCCCAAATCCTTCCCCCAAATTTATCCATCAGCTGAGTTTCTTCTCTGCCCCAGGAGAGATTAAAGGTAAGAGTGGAGTTCGGGAGGGGGTAAGAAAGAGACCAGAGTGTCACTGACGCAGGTCCTGCCCCAGAGCAACATGAGGGGGGGATGGGGGAGTTCTAGTGACCACTACCAAAAGGGACTGAAGACATCACAGTGAATAAGACAGCCAGAGCATCATTCCTATGCTGTTTAGAAATTTTGAAGAAGATAGGGCTTGAAATGTCGTTAGAATCGGGCTGGTATGTAATGCAGAAATAGGGCATTTCATAAGAATGGAAGACAGGGAAGCTTACTTCCTCTGGTGAGTTCAAGAAGGTTTCTCCTAGGAAGTGATGCATCACCAGAGGTCTAGTGATGAGAAAGACAGGACAAAGAGCTAGCTGGTGAGATGAGAAGCATCTTCGAGGATGTGGGAAAAGCACGGGAAAGCTGTGGTCCATTTGGAGAGCTGAAGTATGGCCAGAGACTAGACGATGAGGTGAACGGCACCAGATGAAGTGAAAGGGCAAGACAGAGCCCAGACCCTATAAGCTGGAGCTTAGACTCTGCCCTAATGATAACGACAGGGTGCTGAGGGGTTTAAAGCATCTGTAAGACACCCAAGTGAAGATGTCCACTCAACAACTGGGCCTGGACATCTGAAGAGAAGACTAAGTAGGGCATACACACTTGAAAACCACTGGCAAAGAGTTATTGTCAAAGCTCAGAAAATGAATATAATTGCCTACTGAGTAAGCATTGTGAGACCAGAGGAGAGTCTTTCAGTGATCTCTGAGAATCTCCAACATGTAATGGCTGGGTAGAGGAAGCTAGAGAGCTAGAAGCAAATCAGGAAGCCAGAGAACAGAGTGTCTGGAGATGGGAGACTCCTCACTGGTCAATAGGGTGAAGACGGAAAAAACTGCACAAACCCACCTTCAGCTGCACCCATTTTACTTCCAGCCCATACCAGGAAAGAAGAGATACTATTTCCTTCCTCACCTACATTTCATTTCTTTATTCTTCATTTAAGGATTTATCCTAAGCTATTTTGGGTGAAAATTTTGTTCCAGAAACATTCTTAAACCCAGTGCAACTTTGGCTTCCTCGTGACCACTGCTCTATTGAAACTGATTCTGCCCATGCCACCAGCAACATTTATTAAGGTGGGTTTGTGAACTGATGACAAAAAGTGATCTCTATTAAGAGTGAGAGGATATGGGGTGGATCTGACTTGACCATAATTGGAAGAGCAGGACAACTGGAAATACACGATATGATATTTCTGGGAAGCGTTTAAATTCTAACTGAGATTAGGCTCAATTATTTTATAGTGGCAAAATTTATCTTGTTGGGGGCTCCATAGATCACAAGAATGTGGAGAAATGAGGGGAGCTCAATTTTATGATGATGAATGGAAACTAGACTTTTGGTGGTGAGCATGAGGTAGTAAATAGAGATGTTGACTTATAATGGTATACATCTGAAACTTATATGATTTATAAAACAATCTTAAATCAATAAAAATAAATTTTATAAAACTAATTATTGCCTGGCCAGTGTGGCTCAGTGGTTCTGCATTGACCCATGCACCAAGAGGTCGCTGGTTTGATACCCGGTCAGGGCACATGCTCAGGTTGTGGGCTCAATCCCCAGCAGAGGGCATGCAGGAGGCCGTCAGTCAATGTTTCTCTGTTATCAATGTTTTTATCTCTCCCTTCCTTTCTCTCTAAAACCAATAAAGAAAAATATTTATTATTAAAAAAAATTTATTCATTTTCAAAAATTTCCAAAAAAATATAGAATAAAGAAAAAAATGCCAGACACATATATGTAAAATTCAATGAAGATATGGATATATTTTGTTCAGATAGAGTGGGAGGGGGAGAGAGAAAGAGAGAGAGAGAGAGAAACATCGACGTGAAAGGGACACATCGAGTGGTCGCCACCCACACGACCCAACCAGGGCCGGGGACAAACTACAACTGAGGTACGTGACCTTAGTGGGAACTGAACCCGGGTCTCTCCAGACCCATGCCGACGCTTCAACTGCTGAGCCAAACCGGCCAGGGCCAGATAGGATATAAAAAGACCGGCCTTAAAATATAACCTGGATGAAGAGCATAGTAAGTGTAGTTCCCTGTGGGTTTGAAGGCATCGATACTCTGATGAGGTAAAACATTACCTGTAGGTTAGCAGGTACACAGTAAGGTTAGTGGATTTTGAAGAGCAAGCAGGGGGCTGTGTTTGCAAGTTCAGAGGCAGAGGGTTTCCAAGGCACCGTGCTGTCAGATGACCCTGGTGGGGAGGGTGATATTTAAGAAGGGATGGAAGGGAAGGTGAAACAGAGATGTATGAAGGGACTTTCATGTTGATATTCTTCTATGCCCTTTAGTTTTATGGCAGAGTGGGAGTTAGGTGAAATATTGCAAAGTCTTCAATGTAGGGAGTTATATCCTTCCCCACGGTCCTCTCTCCATCCTGTGTCAGTAAATCCTCTGTCTCTCTCCATAAAGAGAGCTCTAATGGGAGGGCAAAGGGGCCCCTACCTCATCAAATATCTGTCAGGAAGGGGCAAACAGCTTTGGTCATTGTCGTGGAGATGGTGATTCCTCTTTCATCACCATTGCAGAAGACAAATTCGATATCCCCGTCTCTGAATTCTAAATCTCTCACCTTAGCAGTGGGAACTTTCAGGGATGTTATCAGCAGGGTGAATTAGGGTGAATGCAGCTGATAACAACAAGTATGAGGTGTGTGGCTGAGACCACAGGGGTAAGGCAGAGGTACTGTGGATTCTGCCAGACAGCTTTGGGGAGCACACGGGGTGCAGGAGGTAAGGTGTTCCTCGGAGTCTCTGGGGCACAGAGAAGGCTAGTTGCTGACAATACGACTATGAAAACCCAGTGAAGTCCCCAGTTCATCTCTTTACTGATAGGTATATCCAGCTAATGTTTTAGTTTGGGGGCTGTGTGGTGAGCATCATGCATGTAATTATAGTAATTAACGAATTGGTTAAACAAATAAAATAGAGTCAAAGAGAGCCATGAAAAGTTTAACGATAATAACTGCACTATGAACCAAAAATTGTAACTCAATTATGTAAACTTGATGTCTGAAAATATAAATCACCGAACAAAGATGCTGTTCTTCACCTGCAAGACTGGCAAGGAGCCAAGAGTCGGGGGCTGTTTATGCAGTGATAATGAACTTGCAGGTGCATTTTAAGTGCAGCGCAAAAGAATATGATAGCATGCATGCATAACATGTAACATTTACATAAAAATGGCGAAGAAAGGATATAAAGACGTTTGTATATTTATAATATCTCAGAAAGAATAAAGACACATATAGAATTTGGTTGCACTAATTACCTCCATCTGGCCATCTCTTTTAAATATTGAAATATGTTGATACCATTGATTAAAAAAGAAATAATACCTGGTCAGTGAAGTGAGAGAAAGCTCCAATAAAAGTCAGCTTTATGTATTGAAGAGTTGTTTTTTTTTCTCTCCATCTCTAGTACCTTTCTCTCTCCTCCCTCCCTCCCTCCCTCCCTCTCTCCCTCCCTCCCTCCCTCCCTTTCTTCCTTCCTTTCTTCCTCCTCTTTTCTTGTTCTTTATTCTGCTTTCTTTTGTCCTGTGTTCCCTTTTCCCACTTTCTTTCTTCCTCCATTTCCCTCCATTACTTTCCAACATCATAGCTGGCAGATTAGGAGGTATTACCATAGACTTGGGCTGCAGCCCAATTGCCCTGATTTTAAGGAGTTGTTTTCTGGAAGGTTGCTGGGGCTCGGAACCCTTGGCCTTGAAGGATGCACCTACTGGGACCTTTGCAGCTGCCATTTTCCCCAGGTCACTGCTGTGTCCCTGGAACTGCCTCTCTGTTGTTTCTGTTGACACAGGTTACTTGGCGAGCTGGGCTCAGTCTCACCATTGCATCATCTCTCTTTGAATCTTCTTTCCTCTTTTCTAACAAGTTTTTCTTCTAATTATCCTTCTTGGTCCTCTATCATGCTTTCCCCCTCTGCCATCTTCTCTATGTTAATAACCAGAACCATATTCAGTACTATTCAGTACTTTTTATACATTTGTAATCTGAAACAAAGATGGTTCATGTATATTTAATGTTTTCACCCTCAAGTCAGACACGGGAAAACCAGTTATTTATTGGAAGCCTCCTCTGACTCAGACCATGTGTTGTGCAGTAGAGTGACAGAGACCAATAGGACATGAACCTTGACTTTATTATTATTATTTAAAACATTTTTTTCCTTTATTGGTTTTAGAGAGAGAGGAAGTAAGAGGGAGAGAGAGATAGAAACATCGATGAGAGAGAACATTGATTGGCTGCCTCCTGCATGCCCCCCCCCCCCCCGCCCTGGGGATTTGGCCCACAAGCTGGACATGTGTCCTGACAGGGAATTGAACCAGCAACCTCCTGGTGCTTGAGTTAATGCTCAACCACTGAGCCACACTGGCCAGACATGAGCCTTGTCTTTAGTGAGAGCATGATATGAGTGTGTGCAGGGGCAGGGGGTAAACATGCAGGATCTTATAAATGCAGAATTGGGAAATCCACTGTACAGTGGGGGTGGCACGAGAAAGCTCCTTTTAGCACTACTTGGAAGCATCAAAGAAGGCTTCACAGAGAAGACCCTTTATTTGGATATTGAGGCGTGGGTGAATGTTTTAGAGAGGGATGGGAAGACTCCTAGGCAGAGGGTCTGGCATGTGCAAAGTCACGGAGACACAATATGCAATGGTACATTTGGGGTAGGGGGATTTAAGTTTTCAAATACGGATGCTATTTAAAATCTCTCTCATTTACATCCACCAGTTGTTCTCAATGCTCCCCTCCCCCTTAAATCTCCTTGTTTTAACTTCATATCTTCATTCCTCTCTCCATGACTGCATCTGTTTTTCTCTTCGGACAACTCCTAAAATCCGGAATTTTTCTGTAGCTCTGAAGCAGGTGATTCCATGATCACTGTGTCACATGGCATATTTTGCCTATGTCTTCAAAGGTACCTAGTAAGGTGAGCTTTTCATATAAAAGACTTTTCTCCCCCCTGAGAAAATTCTGAAATCAGCCTTAAAAGTTTTTTTTTTCCCTCTTGGATCTCTTCTCATGGTCTTAGCCTCCTTTATCCCTCATTTACCATCTCTTTTTATTATACATACGACCGTGTAAATAAATGTGTTGTTAGGAATAATTGAATGATGTCTTTGGGTAGCCACCTTGCGATTGCGCTTCATTTCTTTCTACTGTTCCATCCATAAAGTTGGGCTTTAAGGCCTGGGGCTGAACCAAAGACCTCAAGTCAGTGTAAAAATAGGCTTATTAGAGTCACAAAACGCCATGTAAACTGTAGTACAGTCAAGCCAATGTGACTCACCCGTCATGTTTATACACCAGGCTGGGAATGGTTCTTTTCTCTGGACTCATGGTGTTGCAGATAACAATCACAGGAACATTATAATTGTCAGGAAATGTCAGCCTTCACCCTATTCACCTGTGTCTTTGGTCTTCCTGCCTTTGAGTCCTTTCTGCTCTTGGACACGAGGTAAGTCCTTCTCAGTACAACTGTGATTTTCCTACTTCTGAATTCCAGAACTTTTCATAACTTTTCCAATGAACACGGAGCCTGAAGACTTGACATTACACCTTGTCTCCTTCACTCAAAATCCACGTGACCTTGGGCAGTTTACTTAGATGTCTGTAAAATGAGCATGTCCCCTGAGTATCTTACAGACTCACTATGAAGATATACTTTCAAAGTATGTTCAATAGCTTGTAAACTCTAGTATGATATTCAACGTAAGTTGTAATCTTTTTTATATGATGAAACTCAGCCCTCTAGTCTGTTGTTCAAAGCCTCATTTAGGTTCCTACTTATATCTTCAACTTTTTATCTTCTTACATCCAAAGGAAAAATCTTTGTGCAGAGGGCAGAATATTACTGTCATTTACAATGACCCATCAGTGGACCCTGTCATTCAGAAGTTATATGAGTTTGGAAGAGTGGACCAACCCAGATGGGCATCCATCTCAACACCAAAAGTGCTCTTACTCTTATAAACATACCTAATTTCCAGTGTTCTTTCTTTTTTTAAATTTGTTTCTTTATTGATTTTTAGAGAGAGGGAGAGAGAGATAGAAACATTGATGAGAGAGAACAAAAACTGGCTGCGTCCTGCATGCCCCCCACTGGGGATTGGACCCATAACCTGTGCATGAGCCTTGACAGGGAATTGAACCAGCAACCTCTTGGTGCATGGGTTGACGCTCAACCACTGAGCCACACCTGCCGGGTCCAGTGTTATTTCTTAAATTATTCAAAATAGTTACAAATAATAAAAATCTAAAAACAAAAACAAAAATATGCTTTGTATTCTTTAGAGGTTTCCATTGTGCCTTGGAAAGTCTTGGGTATGTAGTAACTTCTCAAGCTCAGTACATCCACAGCAAGAATTCACTCTTTTCTTGCCAAGCCACTATTATATTCTCAATTTCAGCAAATAGTCTCAGTGTCCTAACGCTAGAAACATTTATAGTGTTTTTCCATCTTTCCACTCTTCCCTCTCCTTCCCCACATCCTGTCAATCACCAGATTCTGTTGATTCTACTGACTAAACTTTGAAATCTTTATGTTCCTTTCTGCTACTCTCTCTCTCTCTCTCTCTCTCTCTCTCTCACTCTCTCACTCTCTCTCTGTCTCCCCTCCCCTCTCTTTAATTTAGGCCGTCAAAATTTCTTTTCTAGATGATTGCCTCAGTCTCCTTTCTGGTCTTCTCATTTCAATTTCTCTCCATTGTGTTATTCTATCTGTCACCCAGTGACCAGAATGAGTATTCTCACCCGGAATTCTAAAATGACTTTTTCTTACTTTAAGGTGAACTACACTGTAAGCATGAATCTGGGATCAAACTGTCTGAGACAGACTTTCACAATGTTTATCTCTGCTACCTCAGTGAAATCATCTCCGTTCCTCAGCTTCCTCACATGGTGACCATGAGGATGCACCTCTCAGATCTCCAGCTGTAAGGAGAATAAATGGACTAGGGGTCCCAGATGTTGCACTCGGACACATACCCCTACATTTATGTGGAGGCTGTGCATCCCTGGGCTCCATGGGCTCCGCCAAGAAATGACTGAAACTAGGGAAGGAAAAATGGCAGCAGAGTGAATGGAAGCTACACAGACTGTCTCCCAGGACCAACCTGGAATTACAGCTAAAATAAAGATGAGGCATCTGGAAAAACGAACTGAAGAGCAGCTGGTGACAACCCTTATAACCGGGGATGTAAAGAGGACACCAGATTCAGCCTGGTAAGAGCTGTGGAGGTGTGAGAGGGCTGGCTGGGTGCCCCTGGCAGCAGCTGAGGGCTGTCTTAGCTGTGAGCAGTTTCCTCGGAGAGTTTGGGGGTTGAGACCCCAAGCCTGCATCCCAGTACAGAGTGGCAGAGCAGGGAAAGGCTCCCACGTAACACTTGGCTGAGAAAATTACCAGAGCAGAAGAGCTGGGAACACTGCAACTCCTTGAAGGGCCCGTGCACTGAATCAGCTACAGCCACTCACCTTGGGCACCAGCAGAGGGAGGGCGGACTGGACTGGAGCTGTGTGAAATGAGTTGGGGATTTGTGGCACTAGGGAGGAGTTTTATGTGAATCACTCCTTCACAGGACAATAGCCATATTATTCAAAGAGCCCCTTCCCAGAGCCCTGGGGAGAAGCAAGGGCCTGTGCCTCAGGAATTTAACACCACCACCAGGCTGGAGAAAAAACGACTGAAAATAATAGAGTGACTGTGGCATCCCCTTCCTGGAGCGCAGGGCTCCTCTGATAACTTCTCTGTTTTGGGTCCAAGGACTCCTCTTGGCTATTGAAACTTCCTCAGACTCTAGTATTAAAGTGTTAAACTCTTTCACTCAATATCCCTTCCTTTCTTCCTTCTTACCTTCACGAAGGTTAGACCTGCACTGTGGTTTGATGGCTCACCTGGCCTTTTTTGATCCTCCTCTGTTGTCCTTCATGGGTATTTTCCTTAATTAATATCTTGCATGTTTAGCTTTGTCTTGACATTTGCTTCTCCAATGATCTAGACTATTCCACTTCATCTTTAAAATAGATATAATAATAAAACCTAGTTTATAGAATTACTTGGAGAATCAAATATTGTATAGATATAAAACACAACAGTCTGTAGCATGGTGCATAAAAGTTTGCTGTTATCATCATTATTAATTTGTTACTTACTCAACATAGCACACTCTTTCATGGATCAATAAATTGATCCATGAAAAAGTGTGCATTGATCCATATAACAATATGTTCTGTCTTCTGCCAAAAAAAAAGAAAAAGAAAAGTTTTCTTTTTTTTCCCAACCATGCAAAGTAATATTTATCTCTGGGGGTCCAACTCTGAAATTATTATCTATGCAATGCCTTTAACTTACCTGCTATTTTTTTTCTCCTAGATCACCATGTACTTCACTGTTCTACCACCTAAATTAGCACTAATTCTACTTTTGGGTTACTGATTATTTATCTTTTGCTACCACTAGAACGTACATTCTATAATGACTCATACTTTGTCACATCCGTTTTTGGTGTCTGTGGACTTTGAAGAATATCAGACACATTTTAGAAGTCAACACTGTAGGTGTTTTAGAGGGCATCAAGTAACTAAATGTTTGTCCATACACATTATGTTGATTGGGTAGCTATACAGGAACATAAGAAGCCACTGGGACATCCAAACTTCCTTTGCTTGACTAGAATCTGTAACATTTGGAACTTCTTAAATTGTTCAGTATCAACCAAGTTGAAATGCTGTCCTTGGTTTTAGTGTGAAGGTATCCCTAATGAAAAATACATGCTATTCTTTCATAAATCACTTTGTCGTTCTACAAGGCTGTAACAGGCTGTATTTCTAAGCCAAAGTCAAGCAGATGCTACCAAATAGTCAACGTTGCTCTTAATTTCTTATTTTTATCTTAATTCTTCCACAAGACATTTAATGAGCAAAGTCTTGAGATGCTAAGGCTGAGGCAGGATAGTTCCTTCACATTTGTCTGAATCTTGTGCCCATATTCCTGTCCAGCTGATCCTACTTTTAATCTGTGTACCTAAAGACCTAATTATACCTTCTTATACCAGCACTGGCACCTGAGTAATGATACTTCTAATAAAACTTTCCATTTTTGTTTATCCATTAAACAAATAGTTACTGAGCACCTACCAGGAAGAGTCCTAAGCACCTGGTAAACAGTAATAACAAAACAGACTGCAACAAAACAAAACAAACACCCAAACTAAAATGCAGTTACCTGCATGGAACTTACATGCTGTTCAGGCAGACTGACAATCAATAAAATAAATGCATAGGGTGTAAGATGATCCGTACTATGGAGAAGACTAGAAAAGCAAAACAGGACAGGCATACAATTTCTTAAGAGCCCAGGGAATGTGATCACTTGAAAATATAGTGAGGAAGGAAAGAGGGAAGAGGACATTTAAACAAATGCCTGAAAGAGTTTAAATAAGTGAACCAGTAGGTGTCATGGGGATGACATACTAGACAGAACAAAAATCAACTGTTGAACCTATGAGATAGAAACATATCTGGAATAATTCAGTGACATCAGAAAATCGTGGTTGTTAGAAGAGGAATACCAAAAAGGGGAACTGGTAGAAGATAAGGGCAGAGAGATAACAGAGGTAAACTGAAGACACGCTAAGGATTCTAGATTGTGCCCTGAATGAGATGAGGAGACACTGGAGATTTTTGAATATATTTTCAAAGGTTTGTGTGTATACACCTAGAATCAAAGACCTTTATTTTTAATTCTAATTAATTTATTAATTAATTTTTGTTACAGATGTTTCTGCTTTTCCCCCCACTGATTTCCCCCTCCTCCTCCCTCCCTGCCCTGTCCCCAGCTTTGTTGTCCATGTCCACTGTTCATGCACACATGCATATAAGTTCTGTGGTTTATCTCTCCCCCACCATCCCCTCTTCTGGGGTTTGTCAGTTTGTACCCCACTTCCACGTCTCTGGGACTGCCCCATTCCTCAGACTATTATGTTCATTATATTCCACAAATAAGTGAGATCATATGATACTTGTCCTTCTCTGTTTGGCTTGCCTCACTCAGGATGATACTCTCCAGATCCCTCCATGTCGTCTCAAAGGACAAGAGATCTTTCTTTCTTACAGCTGCATAGTACTCCATTGTGTATATGTACCACAGCTTTTTTATCCATTCATCCACAGATGGACACTTGGGCTGTTTCCAGATCTTAGCTATTGTAAATAGTGCTGCTACAAACATGGGGGTACATATATTCTTTCTGATTGGTGTTTCAGGCTTCTTAGGGTATATTCCTAGAAGTGGGATCATTGGGTCAAATGGAAGTTCAATTTTTAATTTTTTGAGGTAACACCATATTGTTTTCCATAGTGGCTGCACCAGTCTGCATTCCCACCAGCAGTGTACTAGAGTCCTCTTTTCTCCACACCTTTGCCAATACTTGTTGTTTGATGATTTGTTGATGGTGGCCATTCTGACAGGTGTGAGGTGATACTTCATTGTTGTTTTAATTTGCATCTCTCTGATGATGAGTGATGTTGAGCATTTCTTCATATGTCTTTTAGCCATTTGTATGTCCTGTTTGGAGAGGTGTCTATTTAGTTCCTATGCCCATTTTTTAATTGGGTTCTTTGTCTTCCTTTTGTGGAGTTGTATGAGCGTTCTATATATGTTGGAAATTAACCCCTTTTCTGATATATCATTGGCAATTATGCTCTCCCATACAGTGGGTAGCCTTTCCGTTTTGATGATTGTATCTTTCGTTGTGCAGAAGCTTTTGAGTTTGATGTAGTCCCTTGTGTTCATTTTCTCCTCTGTTTCTATTGCCTTAGGTGATGTATCAGTGAAAATTCTGCTGCGTATGATGTCTGAGATTTTGTTGCCTACATTTTCTTCTAGGATTTTTATGGATTCATGAGTCACATTTAAATCTTTTATCCATTTTGAGTTTATTCTTGTATAGGGTGTAAGTTGATGGTCTAGTTTCTTTTTTCTGCATGTAGCTGTCCAATTTTCCCAGCACCATTTAATAAAGAGGCTGTTTTTACTCCACTGTATGCTCTTGCCACCTTTGTCAAATATTAAAAGATCTTTATATTATAGCATGTCCTCAGTAGGAACAGCACATGGGTCTAGGGTCCAAGGGGTGCAAACAGGTATGGCACTCTGAGCATCACTCCAAGTGATCCACCTGGAGAATTTGTTTTCTATTCCTGCAGCTGTAGGCTCTACATCATTGCGGCTCCTAATTCCCAGAGGGAAACACTTCCATAAAGGGACAAAATAAAAGTTGTACACTGAGCTATGGTTCGGCCTGAGCACTTGAGGTTTCTTGTGTTCTGGGACCAGCAGGCATGGAGCGGAATTACTGTCTTTACAGAGATCATCGATCCTGGTCATGAGGAGGAAGTAGGGCTTCTTTTACACAATGGAGCTAAGTAGGACTACGTTTGGTGTCTGGGTGATCCATTACCCAATGGTGATGATACATGGATATGAGAAGAAAATTTGACCTGGCAAGGGCAGAGTCACCAGGGGCTCATATCCCCCAGAGGATGGTTTTATTTTACCATAAGGTAAACCTCCAAGCCCAGCAGAGGTGGTAGTTGAAGGTAGAGGTGATACAGTGTGGATAATGGAGAATGGAGATGATGACAATCTGTATGGCCCGAGACTAACTGCTGTGGAAAGAGTTGCAACTTATCTCACTAATATTCTTCTTTTAAGTTATCTCTCAAGAATTCTGGACAGGTTACTGCTCAAATAAATAGGATATGAGTAACATAGAGGATGGAGTTTGGAAAACACAGTGATGCACCATCCAGATATCTCTTCAAAAAGGATCTATTTCCTCAGCTTCTGGGTGTGCTATGAGCAGAAAGCCTTCAGGGTCAGAACCTTGAGGTCTTGCTCAAGATATCCATCTTGCTCAAAGCCATGCTCTTCCCAGGAAATGGGTATTAGATGGCTGATTGAGGATCGAGTACAAAGGTGCAGCTATTTCAGCCCAGTGTGCAACTGCTCTAACAGGCAATTTTGCCCCCAGAGCTCCCGTGGGCTGAGTTGAGTGGATCAAGCCTGCACCTCAGCTCTGTGTCTCCCTCTGCCTGATCCAGCTTCCTTGCCCCCCATTCCACAGGTATTGATTGCAAGAGCCGCCTGTAATAAATGTTCTGCTTGATAAACTTGGAGTCTGAAACCCAAGCTGCGACAGATAGTGGAGGCTTCTGTTCCATGAGTGTTTCATTTTGCTGGCTACTCAGATTGCTTCCAGTATTTAAATCCTAGAGGTGTATGGGCCAGTTGGAACTGGAAATAGCTCAAGTGGTTCAGGTTTAGAAAGTGTGGGATATCCTGGGGCTAATTTTAGAGGGCAAAATGGGAGATCGAGGAAGGAGAGGTAAATTAGACAATGGTATGAGACTGGGAATACGTGGCGTGAAATAAGCCACTCAACAAATTGTGGCGACCTGGTCAAAGGAATGGTTTGTAGTAACAAGGGTGTCTGACATGAAATCTTACACTGTTTGTTTAATCTTAGATAAATTGTTTTTCTTTTTTGTTTTTGGTACATACCTTTAGCCACCAGGGCCTAGCGGGAACTGAACCAGTGACTCTCTGGTCCGCAGGCCGACGCTCCAACCACTGAGCCAAACCGGCCAGGGCACGTAAATTGTTTTTCATCTTTAATATCCGGTAAAGTCGCCCTGGCCGGTTTGGCTCAGCGGTTAGAGCGTTGGCCTGTGGTCCAGAGAGACCCGGGTTCGGTTCCCGCTAAGGGCAAGTACCCCGGTTGCAGTTTGTCCCCAGCCCTGGTTGGGTCGTGCGGGAGGCAGCCACTCGATGTGTCCCTTTCACATTGATATTTCTCTCTCTCTCTCTGTCTCTCTTTCCTTTCCACTCTATCTGAAGAACAACAACAAAAAAATAAAAAGAAAAAAAGAAAAATGTCCTCGGGTGAAGGGAAAAAAAAGAAGAAAAATAAATCCAGTAAAGTCTGTGATATGCAGAAGCCTCATGATAAATATTTTTTTAAAAAAGATCCTATCTATATTAATAAAATATAGGACAGGTAGCAAGCTGATCCATTCATGAATCCCAGTCATTGAAGTCAGGAGCTGAGAGTCGTAGTTGATCATGGTAATAAGCCCCAGTGAAGGTGCTGAAATTTAATCTTATCTAAATCTTAAACAGTATTGGGATTATATCTGTTTACTCGCTTGTTTTATCCTCTAGATTGTGCTTCCTTATGGACAGGGACAGTGCCCTTCATGTAACACAATGCCATGTCATTGATTTTTTTTTCCCCATAATTTTTTTCATCTCTTTAACTTAAATGTTTGTGGAATAAAAGTATATGGGCATACACGAATATATTTAGTTGTACAGACATCTGCCTCCCCACTGAAATCTTTCCTTAACAACAGCCTTCATTTTTTGGGTGTGCGGCGGGAAAACAGAAGACTGACTTGATAAAGACAAGATGGTATTTTTCTATACATTAAAAAAAACAAGCAGGCTACGTAAGCATAGAATGGTGTCTTGGGTATGGGTAAACCCTTTGTCCCTGGGCTGCTTAAACACAAAAGAAATCACCATGTGGATTCAAACATTGAATAAAATTTGGACCAGCATAGATGGTCTTCAAGAGCCATTCATTCATGAGAATTTGCAATTTTAGGATTCCATAATATGATGTTTGCTATCTTATCAAATAATCAAAATGTCCCTGTGGGAAGAGAAGTGTTTTGAATTGAGATAAATTCCTACCGAACTCCACACAAACGTGTGCTTGGCCAGATGGGTCTCCTTTTCATTTTCTATTTAGGTGGCATTTTCAAATATAGAAAACAATTTTGTAAACTCCCTGCCGTTTCTGTTCTGCTTGGGCTCTGTGAGGCCCAAATAATTTATGGAAAAACAGCACCTGTGTTTTCACCAGGAATGACTTTCACAACATTGATGAATTTCAAATGAAGGGGCAGCTACCTCATTAAAGTTAAATGAAAAGAAAATTCTCTCTCCATTTCCAGAAATTGATTGCAAAATATACTCAAAAACTATTTTCTTGTTCCCTAGAAACACTAAGCCAGATGTAAACATTTCATACCAGGCTCTACCCTTTGAGCAAAAGGAAGATGGTAGGATCAGTGTTATCAGAGAAAGAAATGTTAAGGTTCAAGTTTTCTGAGGATTTATCCAACTGGATTGATTCACTAATACAACAAATTCTTGTGGTGTACTCATTCACTCATTAAACAACTATTAATTCATCAGTACCTATTATGTCAGAAATCGTCATAATACAAAGATATATTTTACTGGGGGTGCAAAATGCATTTTTAGTTCAACATGTAAGGTAAAACACATGTTTATATCTGTTTTCATCTAAATTGGTCATTGACCAACTATGGCCTGTGGACAGACCACTTAGTTTTCTAAAGAAAGTTTTATTGAAATGCAGCGACAACCATTTATTTAGATATTGTCTTGTAGTGCTGTGTATTATTCTGTGTGAGTGTTTTTTTTTGCTTCTGTATTTCGTTTTGGAGAGTTTCTAATGTTAAGTCTTCATGTTTACTAATCTTTCCTTCTGTAATATTTAATTTGATATTGGTCACATTCATTGATTTTTTTTTTTTTCATTTCACACACAACTTTTTTCATCTCTTGAATTTCGATTTAGATGTTTGTATATCTCCTGTGTCTCCACTTAACTGATTTAGTGTCCTTCTCTCTAGGGCCCTTCTGCTTGCTTTAGAATTTCATCTTTTCTGGGTCAGTTTAAATTGATTGGCCTTGTTTCTTTATTATGGGTCTTATTTTCTTGCTTCTTAGCATTCTTGGTAAGTTTTAACTGGGTAACAAAAATTGTAAGTTTTATCTTATTGGACAATGAGTATTTTTGTATTCCTTATAAATATTATTGAGGTTTGCTCTCGGATTCACTTAAACTATCTGAGGCCAGAAAAATAAAATTATGAGGAAGAGGATTAGAGAGAATATTACCTAACACCCATTATCCAGGGCCTGGATTTTCCCTTCTGCCCCTCCCCACAAAGAAGACGAAATATATGAGGTAATGGTTTTAAAGACACTGGACATGAAGAAGGTGGTTTTGGATGATGACTGGGTTACTGCAAAAGAGCCCGGATGCCACACTAAGGATTTGGCACCTTCTTCAGTCCACAGTTTCCCATCTCATGTACCAAAATGTTGACAGCCCCCTCTGGCCACAAGAAAATATATCTGTTTATCCCTGAATGTCATACTGATATTATCATTTCTTTAAGAGAAAAATGGAGTGAAAAGGTTAAGAAAGAACTTTTTTAAACTTTACTGTTCCAAAGACGGTTTTTAAGACAAGCGACAGAAACACACCTATATAAAGAGGATACTCTATACACGTACTTGAAAGCTGTTAAGCGAGTTGATCTTATAGTTCTAACAAAAAAAGAAATTTGTAACTATGTGAGGTGATAGATGTTAACTAGATTTATTGTGGTGGTCATTTAGCAATATATATAATTATTATGTTGTACACCTAATGCTAATATAATGTTATATGCCAATTATATCTAAATATCAATCAATCAATCAGTCAGTAAACCGATCATACTTGCAGTGGAGTGGAAAGGGGATTTGAGAGGGAAAGAAAGACAAAGGGAAACTTATGAAATGCCTAAGAGACCATTTTTGGGCTTCTGAATAGGTGATCAGAAAAGGAAAAACCTTGGAAACTTTTCATTTTCCAAAAATTTTTAATGAATTCTATCTGCACAATGTGTTATTTTTGAGGTGTGTAGACAACATACCCAAAGGGATAGCCGATTTTATTTTGCACATGAAAGTCAATAGCCAAGAAGGGTTCATCAGGCTCCTTAAAGCCCTGGGAATGATCATCCCTAAGGAATACCTGCTAGCTCTTGGAAAGCCAGATTTACTTTTTTGGGAAATCCTCAGCAGTTGTGCAGAGATCTGCCAGCTCATTATCACCTCTACTAGCTCCTAACTAAACTGTTTTAGTAAAACTGTGGAATTAAAAAAGATCACCAATGCATAATAACACCTATTATGCATGTACATATATTGTGCACAGAGAATGCTGAAGCTGTACACACCTGCTCTATAGCTTGCTGGCCTGTCTCCAGCATAGGCACCAGCAAGTCCCTCTGGAAGAAACCCCTGAGACTCGAGATTGTTTGGTATGAATAAGCATCCTGCTTCTGGCAATATGCAAACAGGGTAATGAGAGGTTCTGGATGACTCTGTCCAAGTGTCTACATAAAAGAAAACCTCTAGAACTTCCTCTCAGTATAATTTTTTGTGTTTCTGATAATCTGGGCAGATATTTAGAGACATCAAAAACAAGCAAACAAGCAAATGTAATTCCATGTTATGTTTGCCTAGTGTCTTGTAATTTAAAATGGAAGTCCATGTGATTCATTTGCTGAATCATCAATAAATTATTGAGCTTCTATTATACACCTGTCACTGTGTTCCAGATCACTGACCTCACAAATCTCAGACCCCAGTGGAGAGGAAAGAGACCTGAGTACTATGAGCTAAACACAGTCATTGCATTTTGTTTCCCCAGCAGCCTTTTCAGGATGGCGTAGTGAGTGTTCACCACACTGTGAGATGCAGGGACCCCAACATGTCAGTGTTTGGCCAATGTCCCAAAGTCTATAAGCAGCCAAATCTGGGCTAGAACAGTTATTTGGGAGCCTCCTCTGGTTCTCTTTCTTCAACAACCCTGTGTTCATCAGGATGTTGTCCTGCCTTTCTGCAGAAGTTTCAAGAACACAGCCCTTAGGTCCAGATTCATGAGGAATATAGCAGCTGGCATTTCCTATTGAGGGAACTTGAAATAATCCCCGTGACTTATTTACTTGCTTTAAAACTATTGTGCCTATTGGTAGATGAGTGGATAAAAAAGCTGTGGTACGTCTACACAATGGAATACTATGCAGCTGTTATAAAAAAGGATCTCTTACCCTTTGAGATGACATGAAGGGACCTGGAGAGTATTATGCTAAGTGAAATAAACAGAGAAAGACAAGTATCGCATGATTTTACTTATATGTAGAATCTAATGAACAAAATAAACTGACAAACAAAATAAATCCAGAGACATGGAAGCAGGGAATAGACTGACAAACCTCAGAGGAAAAGTGGGGAGGTGGGGGAGGTGAGCGGTGGGAAGAGATAAACCAAAGAACATATATGCATATATGCATTGCCCATGAACACAGACAATAGTGTGGTGAAGACAAGGGAGTGGGAGCAGAGAGGAGGGGATGGGGCGGGGGGGCGGAACATCTGTAATACTTTCAACAATAAAGATACATTTTTAAAAATCTGTTGTAATCCAGACTAAAGAGCAGGCACAATTTTCTCTCCTTAATGAATCCAGTCTTTCATGAGTAGGCGATAAGACTGTGTGTAATTGCTAGGACCTTGAAGACCAAAAAGGAGCCCTGGCCAGTTTTGCTCAGTCGTTAGAGCGTCGGCCTGCGGTCCAGAGAGACCCGGGTTCGGTTCCCGCTAAGGGCATGTACCTCTGTTGCAGTTTGTCCCCGGCCCTGGTTGGTTGTGCGGGTGGCAGCCATTCGATGTGTCCCTTTCATGTTGATGTTTTTTTCTCTCTCTCTCTTCCTCTCTCTCCCACTCTATCTGAACAAAAAAATGGAAAAAAATGTCCTCGGGTGAGAATGAAAAAAAAAGACCGAAAGGGAATAGAAACACAGGACTGGGGAGGATTCTGGAGGCCCTGCTTCCAAAGAAAGGGAAGGAAAATAAGTTCAAACACCTTTTGTGTGTGTGTGAAATGAATCAGCCCTCAGGCATGACTACGGTTTACTAATTTTCCTGGCTGTGCTTTCTTAATTTTTTTTTTTCCTGGATAAAATTGAGAAGTAAAAGAAGCAGATATTCTTGGCCTTCAGTAGAATGGACTCAGCGTGAGTTGTAGATAGCCTCGAGCCGGCTCAAAATACCAGTCGTTGGGCACTTTCATTATTCCCGTGTGCTGTACACTGCGATCATGGTCAATACCTGTATTTATATTTGTACGTATCCTGTGTGCACGTGTGTAAGAATCAATCAGGGTTATATTATATATACACACACTCCTATTTACCATTTATCATGTGACATAGTAACATAAGAAAAAGTACGACTAATAACATATCCCAGCGTTTACATATGTTCTGCTTTACAGCAAAGAAAAATGACATCGTTACACAACTGTCATAAAATAGCTAATTATTACATGCAGGACTCTGTATAACAGACTCTGTTCTAAAATTTTTTTTTAATACTAACTCGTTAAACAAAACAAACAAACACAGAAGTCACAGGAACAGAAACAAAACTATGAGGTAGGTACTACTAAAATCATTCCAGATGGAAAAATGAGGAAATCTCAGCATAGACCTGTTGACCCTGCCCCGGCTGGCCCTCAGTGCACGTGTCTGGGCGGAGGCCTGGCAAGGGAGGAGGGTGCGTACTGCCCCCTCTGATCGTCCTTGCGCAGGGGGCTCGTTTCTGGGTGCTGCTGTAACACGTTGTTATAAGCTCAGTGGCTTAAAACAACCACAAGTCTTGTCTTACAGTTCTGAAGATCAAAAGCCTGAAATGGTCAGGCTAAAGTCGAGGTGTCAACAGGGCTGAATTTCTTTCTGGGAGGTTCAAGGGGAGAATCCATCTCCTTAGTGTTGCCAGCGTCCAGAGCCTGCTCTCGTTTTCTGCGAGGTGACTTTCTGCTCCCAAGGCAGCACCCGCCGGGGGTCCTTCTCGTGTGGCACCCCTCTGCCGCTGATCTCCCTCCTTTCTCTGCGCCTCGTCACTGTATCGAGCCCATCAAGATAGTGCAAGGTAAGTCTTCCATCTCAGGATTTTAGTTTTTCTATTTTTATTTATTTATTTTTTTGGTACGTGCCCCTAGCGGGAACCGAACCCGGGACTCTGGTCCGCAGGCCGACCCTCCAACCGCTGAGCCAAATCGGCCAGGGCCCATCTCAAGATTTTAAACTGAGGTATCGATTTGTCAACAGATTTCAAAATTTAAAATGTGTGTATTTTAATTCAGCAGTTCCAGTTCTGGGCCAGTTCTGGGCCCGCAGGGATATTTAACACATGCCCATCACGATGTTTACCAAGAAGTGAACTGCAGCATTAACTGTGTATGTACTTGTTTCCACAGTTACTATTCATCTGTCTCTGCTAAAATGTAAATTCCTTAAAGGAGGGAATTTTGCTACATAGATCATTGTTTTATCTGGAGCTCCTTGGATAGTGCCTAAATTTACTAAGAACATAACGAATAAATATTTGCTGAATGGGTGAATGAGTGAATAGAGTCATTAAAAAGAATGAAGTGTGTCTAAGTACACTGAGATGAAAAGATGTCTAAGATGGATTGTTATATAATGAGAGGGAAAGATGAATGTGTAAATACATTATTTCTTGAATAACAATTCATAATGCAATATGTTTTATCTCTGTATATACATGTCTATACACAAATACACTCATGGGGGCCTATACATTATTGCAATTATATACAAAAACATCTAGAAAGATAAATGCAATAATATTAGCTGTGGTTTATTTTTTACTTTTGTTATGTTATATTTGAATTAAAATTAACAATAATTTTACTGTAATGGAAAATTTTCTTAATTTTTTTAAATCACCATGTTATATAATTCAGCAAGTCCATTACTAATTATGTAGGCAAAAGAAATGAATAAATATACCCACAAATTTTTTTTGCAAAATTGTCCAAGTCTTGCCAGTCATAATTGCGAAAAGATGGAAACCACCCAAATGTCCATTAAGAGGGAAATGGGTAAACATACTGGAGAACATTTATACAATGGAATATCAATATAAAACAAATCACTAATACATATAACGGTATGGATGATCTCAAAGGCATATTGAGTGAAAGAAGACAGACTCAAAAGAATACCTATTGTATAATGCCATTTATATAAAGTTCAAGAACAAGCAAAACTAGTAATGATTGAAATCAGAATAATGATTGCTTTTTCGGGGAATTAAGTGAAAAGGGCAGACAGAAACTTTTGGACTACAGTTCTGGATCTTAGCCAGGTGGGGTTACCCTGGCGTATGCATTTGGAAAAACGCATTAAGCTGTGCAATTATGATTATGTGTTTCAGTGCAGATAAATTATGCCTCAATAAATTGCTGTGAGAATTAAAAAAAAAAAAATTGCTGTGGCAGAAAAATTAAGCCATACTGATTTTCTCATTTCAGTATTTATGAATAAAATAGTCAACAGTCTTTGCCTCTCTTTTCGCCTGGCATTTCCCCTGCTGTGTTCCAATCCTGGTCCCTTTACACTCCTCCTCCTGAAGAAAAAGAACAACTTGTTTGTCATGACCCAACAGCAAATTCCTCCACACACATAAACCTTGCAGGAAATCTCTGGAATTACACAAGTTTGAACAAGAGAGCATTTTGGTCTAATGTATGCAATTCAATATAATACAATGCCTCGTGTCTAGGGAATATATTAGCAAAAATTACTTTTTATTACAAAACATGAGGCCTTCAAGACATTCTTTATAATTCACTAAAGTGGTAACACAGTGTGCTATATTTTGTTGTTGTTGCTGTATTTCCCAGAAACCACACACCTTACATTGACTGAATCTATAATTGTTGGGCAATTTCTTTTTTTTCCAGTTGAACAGCACTTTTGAGACTATATTTTCCTGAGAGGTCGTGAAAAGAAAATTGGAAATATCACATATCTGCTGACATGGCATAGAAGGGTCCTTTCTTTTGCATTTTCCTTTTACCTCTGAATAAAGGCAAAAGGCTCTTTAAAGACCAAAATGCTTCCTTTGGGTTCTCTCCTCTGAATGGAAACCATTTATCCCATAATTTGAGGCAATGTGTCTTACAAATAAAGGATGAGGTCAGAGGTAGCTGTTTTGTTATTTTGTGAACATGAGAAGTCTATTGAGTTCTTCTATACATCAAATACATGTCTTGAAAACACTAAATATTTTACTTTTACATTCTCTTACTATATTATCACTTTCGAAGAGAAATAGTTGAAGGAAATTCCTCCCACTTTTTTGCTCTTTCATCTCAAATAGGGGCATTTGCTCCGATCCTTTTCTTTGAGTTGAGTTTTTGCCCTACAGGCCATTGACATATGAAGCTTCTCTCAACCTTCAGAAGAACTGCATCACACGGTCATCATCTTTGTGGGTTTAGTGCTGGAGTTATTGTCCAAATGGCGAGCCTCTCTTATGACCTTGCACCCAGCAGGCATCTTTTCTCTTTCTCATTGTTTGGGACCCTAGATTTTATTAGACCTAGTGAACAAATTAAAGTTTAACAAAAGCAGGGTCCGGACACAGTAACAATCTTTCAATTTTAATTAGTTCCTAAGATGCCTTGCTTTATTTCAGGAGGAGCTCAATGCCCTTTAATGCAAATGGAAATCCCATAATGAACTAATCGGGAATTCTCTTTGTGGAAGTACCTATTACCTCATGTATACTGGGGAATCTTTCTCCTTTCCTTTCCCCTTACAATTCCTAAGTCATATCACTCACGACCAACTTCCTGGAGTATTCCTGCTCACACTGATCCTTTTCTCTTCAAAATAGCTGTATGTACAATTTACTGTGATATTTATTTGTAATAGTTTATGAGTCTATATTTTTATCATATCTATAACTTCATCTATATAATACATTGTGATCAAAGGTTATGAGGGAAATAAACATTTTGTTTTAGAAATTAGAGTTAAATCACAAAACACCTGAGAAGAAAGTAAGAGAGAAAAATGATAAAGCACATAAATCACATATAAATAAGTAAAATTGGAAAAAAAAATCGAAATGACTATTAGAAATAAGATATGTACAAACACGTATATGAAATTTCATGGACATGGATTTGAATTTATAGAGCAAACTGATGTTTTCTACCAAAATATAAACTACCAATATTCAAAAAAATGTAGAAAATATAAACAGTCCAGAAAAATAGATAAAAATATTCTAATTAAAAAATAATCATGCTCTAATTCTTTGTTAAATTTTTATCTGACCTTTAAATAGAAGATACTTCCAAAGTTTATTCAAGGTTCTTCATGGTATACGAAACTTTCCCACCTTATTTGAGAAATAAAGCATAAGCTTGATATTAAAATTTTATAAACATAACATTAAGAAATTGAAGCACATTAATTTTACCTGCATATATAAATGTTAAATATTGAAAAAAATAGCAAATGGAATCCAAAAAAAGTACTTAAAAAATAATATACCATTACCAAGATTACAGAAACATTCAGTGTCAGAAAATCAACGTTAATAATTCATCATGATGTCTGGCCGGTGTGGCTCAGTGGATTGAGTGTTGTGCCGTGGACTGAGAGGTCCTGGTTTAATTCCTGGTCAGGGCACATCCTGGGTTGCAGGCTCGATCCCCAGTAGGGGGCATGCAGAAGTCAACTGATTGATGTTTCTCACATCGAGGTTTCTATCTCTCTCTCCCTTCCTCTTTCTCTGAAAAATCAATAAAAACATTAAAAAAATAGTCACTTGTCATGACAAAAAATATCAAAGGAGAAAAAAATGTATGACTCTATTAATAAAGCATTCATCATTGACACAAAACCATTGCATAAAATAGAAATAGAAGAAAACCATTTACTACAAGAAAAACTGTTTTCCAATAGAAAACATCAAATTAAATGGGGATATGCTCAAAGGGATCTCAGATATTACATTGTTTTGGAGGTTTTAGCTAATATTGTTTGATTGAAGGCTTTAGAAAGTAAATAAAGGAGGAAGAAAGGAAGGAAGGAAGGGAGGGAGGAAGAAAAGAAGGAAGAAAGGAAGGAAGGAAGGGAGGGAGGAAGAAAAGAAGGAAGGCCCTTGAAAAACAGAATCAAGTATTAGAATTAATAAAGTAAGTTGATAAGGTGCCTGAATCCAGTATAAATATACAAAATTAATTTTTCCATGATACCAGTAATATCCAATTTAAAAAGAAAATGACAGAAGTACCATTTACAATAGATATAACCTACAAGCAACAAAGAATAAATTTAAGAATAAAATTACAAAATCTATATAAAAGCAACCCAAATATTTTTGTTAGATGTTAACTGAGACCCAAACTAATAGAATCTTTGTTCCTCTGTGGGAATAACTAATATCATATAAATGTTAATCATCCCCCAAATTAATGAGCGTATGCAATTTTAATTAGAATGCTATTTCAACTTGATTATAATAGTTTTAAATATACATATATATTATTATTATTATTATTGAATTTTTAGACAGAGGGGAAGAGGGAGAGAGATAGATACCAATGTGAGAAACATCGATTGGCTGCCTCCTGCACCCCCCTCCCCACCGCTGGGGGGATCGAGCCTGTAACCCTGGGCATATGCCTTGACCAGGAATCAAACCAGGACCTCTCAGCCCATGGGACAATGCTCAATCCACTGAGCCACACTGGCCAGGCTGATTATAATAATTTTAAAATTAATATAGCAATAAATATCTTCAAATGAAAAAAGACAAAGTAGACTAGTAAAGACAGCATGCTTTCTCCTTTCCTAGGTATTAGAACTTTGTATAAAGCCATGTAATTAAAACCATATGGTTATATGCCAAGAATAACCAAAATAATCAAAGAATGAGACTATATAAAATTCAGAAATTGGTGGGACCTTATATTTATGTTAAAATATCATTTCAATTCTGAAGACAGATAATATGTTATTAACAAATACTGCAAGAATAACTGATTATTCATATGGAAGGAAGCACAATTAAGGTATACAAAACATTCCAAATAGGTTAATGTTTAAATATTTAAAAAATCTCAACTATTAGAAGAGAAGTTTAGAGAATATTTATAGGCCTTTCAGTGAAAGAAAAGACCTAAGAAATTCTTAAGAAATCAAACACAAAATTTGACTATAATGAATTTATTTATTTTAAAGTTTATGCATTTTAAAACCATAATCTGGAAATATTTTATGGTTTCTATTTAGGGAAATATTTTATCATCTCTCTGTTTACTAATTGAGATTTTATTCTTTCTGTAATCTATCCCAACTTTTTTTTTTATTAATTAATTTTGTTACAGATGTTTCTCCTTTTTCCCCCACTGATTACCCCCTCCTCCTCCCTCCCCGCCCTGTCCCCAGGTTGTTGTCCATGTCCACTGTTCATGCATACATGCATATAAGTTCTGTGGTTTGTCTCTCCCCCACCATCCCCTCTTCTGGGGATTGTCAGTCTATACCCCACTTCCATGTCTCTGGGACTACCCCATTCCTCAGACTGTTATGTTCATTATATTCCACAAATAAGTGAGATCATATGATACTTGTCCTTCTCTGTTTGGCTTGCCTCACTCAGGATGATACTCTCCAGGTCCCTCCATGTCGTCTCAAAGGATAAGAGATCTGTCTTTCTTACAGCTGCGTAGTACTCCATTGTGTATTTGTACCACAGCTTTTTTATCCATTCGTCTACTGATGGACACTTGGGATGTTTCCAGATCTTAGCTATTGTAAATAGTGCTGCTGCAAGCATGGGAGTACATATATTCTTTCTGATTGGTGTTTCAGGCTTCTTAGGGTATATTCCTAGAAGTGGGATCACTGGGTCAAATGGCAGTTCAATTTTTAATTTTTTGAGGTAACACCATATTGTTTTCCATAGTGGCTGCACCAGTCTGCATTCCCACCAGCAATGCACTAGAGTCCCCTTTTCTCCACACCTTTGCCAACACTTGTTGTTTGATGATTTGTTGATGGCGGCCATTCTGACAGATGTGAGGTGATTCTTCATTGTTGTTTTAATTTGCATCTCTCTGATGATGAGTGATGTTGAGCATTTCTTCATATGTCTCTTAGCCATTTGTATTTCCTGTTTGGAGAGGTGTCTATTTAGTTCCTCTGCCCATTTTTTACTTGGGTTCTTTGTCATCCTTTTGTGGAGTTGTATGAGCACTCTCTATATATTGGAAATTAACCCCTTTTCTGATATATCATTGGCAATTATGCTCTCTCATACAGTGGGTAGCCTTTCCGTTTTGATGATTGTATCTTTCGCTGTGCAGAAGCTTTTGAGTTTGATGTAGTCCCATGTGTTCATTTTCTCCTTTGTTTCTATTGCCTTAGGTGATGTATCAGTGAAAATTCTGCTGTGTATGATGTCTGAAATTTTGTTGCCTACATTTTCTCCTAGGATTTTTATGGATTCATGAGTCACATTTAAGTCTTTTATCCTTTTTGAGTTTATTCTTGTGTAGAGTGTAAGTTGATGGTCTAGTTTCATTTTTCTGCATGTAGCTGTCCAATTTTCCCAGCACCATTTATTAAAGAGGCTGTCCTTACTCCACTGTATGCTCTTGACGCCTTTGTCAAATATTAATTCAGCATGTTGCCTTGGGTCCATCTCTGGGTTCTCTGTTCTGTTCCACTGGTCTATATGCCTGTTCTTGTGCCAGTACCAGGCTGTTTTGATTACGGTGGCTTTGTAGTATAACCTGAAATCTGGTAATGTGATCCCTCCAACTTTGTTCTTCCTTTTCAAGATTGCTGTGGCTATTTGAGGTCTTTTTTGGTTTCATATGAACTTTTGAAGTACTTGTTCTAATTCTGTGAAGTATGCCGTTGGTATTTTGATGGGGATTGCATTGAATCTATAGGTTGCTTTGGGTAATATGGACATTTTAATGATGTTAATTCTCCCAATCCATGAACTGGATATGTGCTTCCACTTTTTTATATCTTCCTCTATTTCTTTTTTCAATGACCTGTAGTTTTCTGAGAATAGGTCCTTTATTTATTTGGTTAAGTTTATTCTTAGATGTCTTAATTTTTTTGCTGCAATGGTAAATGGGATATCTATCCCAACTTTTACACTCAGAGTAAGTTTTCCCTTTTCAGGGAAAATATGCTATTTTTTAAATCTATCTTTTCTCCAAATATATGTAAATTGCACACTGTGCCTTCCCAGTTCAGGGTATCAACGTTGAGTCTTTCTGAGAGTCCCACTGCCTTGTTCACTACCACTTCCCTCTGAGAACAGGACCCAGGGTGTTGCTTCTATTTGATGGAAAAGGAAAATGATGCTCCATCAACTTTTTAAAACACAAAGATTGGAGGAGAGCAGGCAAAGTTTCAGCACAGGACATTTGTTTGTTTGTTTGTTTGTTTTAATTAGGCTCTTTGACTCACCACTGCATAGGGCATGCGATTCCGTTTGCAGAAGCTTGGTTTGCAAAGCCTTTCGGAAACACACTTTTTCAGAGCATGAGGCAGAACTACGGAGACACTTTCAGTAACTCAAGAAGCAAGTAACCAACATAGCGAACATTGATTCCCTCCCTCCCCCTTTTGGCAAATTTTCTACTCATTAGTCACTTCCTCCCAAGGATGAATAAGATCAGAAGGAAGATCAAGCTGAAATCAGTCAATTACATCTACTTGTCAGCAACTGAAACAGAAGGATGAGGGTCTGGCGGGCAAGGATTCAGAGACAACTTGAAGGATTATCTGTGAACTTCAATTACCCTAGTACTTCCTCTCTCTATTAGCAGGCATAATTGAGAATCAAGGAAAAACTTATAAATGCTGGAGCTCAGTGGCACCTTGAGAATAATCTTGCCGAACCTGTTCTCTTTATAGATGAAGAACTATAGATTTAGGATCAGTGCATCATTGGTCTGCCCAGCGACACACAGCTTGCTAAGGTCAGACCTGGTGACTCAGATATTCAGTTTCCTCTAACTTGTTCCACCAAACAAATCTCGTTAGCACCAGTACTATATCATTTAAAATAATCTAGTGGGTTGCTATATTATGTTATTTTCAAAATAGATAAAGTCCCATAAAAAGCAGTGTATGATGGGAAAATCCCCAGGCATCAGAAGGTCTAGGTCTATTACGGCTTAATGGGCTAGAGCTCTGTGATCCTGGGCAAACGCCTTAACTGCTTTGGGCTTTCGTCTTCTCAAAGACAAGAAAGGGACCATTATCTCTGCTTTGACTATCTCACCGGGTTCTGGAGAGGGTCAGAGAATATAAATATAATAATAAATTATTGGTAATAGCTAGGGAGCTGTCTAAATATCAGACAGAATGCTCAACGCTCAACATACATCATCTCTTAATCCTCATGACAGCTTTACAACTCAGGTAATGCTGAGGATTTAGAAATGAAAGTTCAGAGAGGTTACATAACATGTACAAGATTACAGGGATAATCACATGGGAAATAATTTATTAACTCTAAAGTAGACTACTATTTCCAGTGTGTGTGTGTGTGTGATCTTCCTCCATCCATGCAAAGACAAGGTGTGTTCACTACCCTGAACCCTACATTCACTGTGAGTTCTAGATTCTGAAGGACCTGAAGCAGAGGCAGGTCTGAGAGAAGCTGGTAAGGCTATGCCTTTGCAAGATAAATGGGTCAGGAACGTGTGGACGATCTGCAAGGCTAAGTTGATGCTTTTGGACTTTAGCCTGAGGAAACAGCTAACTGTGCAAGAATTTTGGGAAGAGGGATCTTATCCGAGGTGCCGTTTATGAAACATCAATCAGCTATCTGAAACTAAGGTGAATGGACATGTGGGAGGGATGTATATAAATAAGGTTTTTGAAAGCCTTAAAAAATGTTGGAACCCGTGGCATGATTCTTTGGCTGCCTTTGTGAGGCATTAGAAATGGATAAAGGAAGCTAGGATGGAATCTTCTTTGTCTATGTAACTGTTTGTCAATAGCATTTTTCTTGGAAATGATTCACATGTTATAGAATGTCAGAAGTGGGAAAGACTTTAGAAAAATGAAGCTCTATAATCAGTTGCTATTGTAAGATTTAAAAAAATCTTTATTGATGTTCCCCCCCCCCCATTGATCCCCTGCTCTCATTCTGTTCCTTCCTTCCCCACATTATTGTCTGTGTCCATTGGATGAGATTATCTTTCTTTAACTTTTCTTTTTTTATTGATTTTAGATGGAGAGGAAGGGAGAGGGAGAGATAGAAACATCGATGAGCGAGAACATCGATTGGCCGCCTCCTGCATGCCCCACACTGAGGATCTGGCCCACAACCTGGGCATGTGCCCCGACCGGGAATCGAACTGGCGACCTCTTGGTGCAGTGGTCGATGCTCAACCACTGAGTCACACCGGTTGGGCTGGATGAGATTCTTAAATGGTTCCTTCCCATGTTACCCAGCCTGCTTCTTAAACTCACAGCCAAGAAGCCCTTTCTGAGAAGAACGCAGCCTTGTAACAGGATTTACGATTGCTTACTCCCGCCCTTATATGCATTCCCTCAGGTGTTGCCTCACCAAGTTCTCTGAGTACCAGTTGATGTCAGGCACTTTGCTGGGAATGGACATCACTGAGGGTGAGTAAGACATACTCTCTGCCTTCAAGGGGTTCTATCTAGTGTGGAAATGGACATGTACACACACAATTGCAATCTAGTGTGGAAACCTGCCTGAGAGGTAAATCTGAAATGTTGCCTGGATTTGTAAGTAAAATTTCAATGGAACACAATCATACCCATTTGTTTACATAACGTCTATGTCTACTTTCAAGTGGTGGCAAGGTCGTCGAGAGGTTGTGCCAGGGTATGACCTGCTTGCTCTGGAGGTCTATCTATACTAGTGGCTCTGACACACAGGCTCCCCAGCAGAATCATCTAAAGAGTTTTTAAAACATATTGATGCTTCATCTCTCCAGAAATATTTGAATTCAATGGGGAGGATGAGGTGTGCTATTTTGTTTAATGTCCCTAAGGTAATGCACCCTTAGGATGCCAACATGCAACCAGGGTAGAGAAAGACTCTTCTAGAGAAAGTGATGTCTTGGATGACACCTGATGTGAGAATAGTATGTACCAGGCACAGAAAATGGGGGTGAGTGTTTTCTGGAGAGAGAGAGAGGAATATGTGTGCCGATCTGGAGCAGGGCGAGCATTTGGCCCATCTGGAGAACTTCAGTTAGTTCTAGAGAGGGAAGCTGGCCAGGCGATGGTGAGGCAGAAGAGGGAGCAGGGACAAGATCATGAAAGTCCTTGCATATCCTGTTAAAACTGTTGGAGTGTATCCTAGAAAGGAAAGCATAAAAGGTGTGTAACAAAAGGTTTATAAGTGGGGAGAGCAACATGGTTGCATTTGCATGATAACAATGTGAGTAGCCATATGAGATACAGATTGCAGGTGTGGGGGGAGGGCAGGGGCAGCCCTAGTGACGTGTTGCAAGGACTCAGAAGCAGGGGACAAAGTGAAGGGGACAGTGTCTGACTCCATTAAGACCTTTACCCTTCATGCAAGTCAGGCTTTAGGAGCCGGTACCCTGACTCTGTTTGCACTGTTTGCAACAGTGATGTGGACCTGCCAGAGTTCCCCAAATTCTTGCTTTTGCTCCCTGCTCTCATTTGAGCAAATGTCACGCTCCCACTCGGTGCTGAGCTGCTCGAGAGGCAGTCCAGGTTCGGGCCACCTTGTTCTTTCTTTCCCTTTGCGTGCCCAGCACAGCACTCTGCACATAAGAGGTGCTGAAGAAAAATCTGTTAAATAAGAAAGCTCTTTTCCAAGTAAGGAAAGTGAAAGGCACACGAACATGTGGCCACCAGTCAGAGTTTGGAGCAGCATCAGTGTGGTCTGATCAGAGACATTGTCCAGGTGTCAGGGAAGCTGTTTACCTTAGTTAACACGCGGGCCAGGATGCCAGGGTTCGGATCCAGCCTCTGCCACCTACCCCTGCGCAGTCGCCACCACCACTTACCTCACGAGAAGAACATCTATGCGGTTGTGCATTTAAACTGGGCAGTGCCAATGTCAGCACAGTGTCAAGCCAGCTGGCGCCCCCTGATGCTCACCTCTCTCTGGGACCAACTTAGCACAACTTCTCAGCAAGTCCCTTTAATTCCATTTTCTCCTTTCTCTACTAGCTCTTGTTTCCCGACATTATCATTTCCATTTGTGTCTCAGTAACAACATCTGAGCTGAAGAACTTCTTGTCTTACCGAGCATTTCACATCTTCCTTCCAGTGACGATGCATGTAATAGGTTTGTGTTTGAACAAATAATTGTACTTGTCTATTATGAGCCCTCATTTCCTGGTACTAGTGCCTGGGTGAGGAAAACAGAATTATTTGGGCTATTTTTAAAGAAAGGAGCTAGATTTCCTCTCTTCTTTTTCACTAGAAGGAGCTTCAAACCCTGCAAACTGCGGCTGGTTCAACGGGGGCCGAGCAGTCTTTCCTCCAGCCCCTGCGCACAGTGTTTAATTTAGAGTCCTTCGAAAGCAAGGGGGCGACGGTGCGAAGTCCGTGCTGTTAGGACTGCTCACGCGCTTGGAGACACATGTAGCCACAGAAGGCTGAACAGATCGCAGGAGCTTAAAGCGCTGGGAGATAAAAGGGACAGCTTTGCTGATCTGAACCCCAGAGACAGCTGGCCGCCTGCACACACGCAGCTCTCTCTCTCCTTCCTTCCTTCTCTCTCTCCTCCTTCATTTCTTTTCTTTTTTGTTTTTTTTTTTTTCATTTTCTTAGTAAAACTCACATGAATGTAAGGCAGGAGATGGAAATGGGGGATGGGAAGACGTCTTGAGTCAAACCTCATAGATGTAGCTATCATTTCACATACTTGGTGCATGAAGCTAACAGATCCTCTTCGTCATGATGTTAACACAGACGGTCATAAAAACCAAAGGCACATGTGGACACAGGCTGACCTGTGGTTTTGTGAAAGAACTGACCCCCTGAATCTGCAGGCCGACCTAGGTGCCTGGCTCCGGCCCTTCCGTCGCTGTGGGCATTGGACTTTCTGTTTTCTGCATCTCAGCGGATAATGACCCCTAATTTGGGGATTTCTGAAAGATTAAATAACATCATAAAGCTTACATTCCAAATGCACTTATGCATTTGTATAAATGGGTGCTGAAAAACCTACTTCTCTTATAATTTTAATTTACCATTGCACAAGCTCAGGAAAGTCATTTAAGCAGCCTGATCCTCACCTTTAGAGAGGGCTAAGGATGTGCACATGACAAGACATTTAAAAGGGCTAAATGAGGTCACAATTTAAGTTTCCTGTCCTTTGTAAGGTGCAAACGGCCTGTGACACATAGGGTTGTGGCACTTTGTCTACATAGTTTCTATCATTAAGCCACAGAAAAGCACCTTTGTGGACAGAATGTCCGCTCTGTGTCAGACACTGTACTAGGAATTTTACAAACATATGTGCCCTGATTACTACCACCACGCTTGTAGGAGGTAAAATCATTTTTATTGAATGGACAGTGGAACTGGGTCATCAGTTCTGAGTGAGATGGCAGCTGACATTTATTCCGCACTTACTATGGGCTGGCCCCTGTTCTAAACGCTTTAGATGTGTGAGCTTATTCAATTCTCTCAGCAACCCTGCAGCATAAATGCAATTATCCTCACAGCTGAGGAGACTGAGGTGCAGAGGGACTAAGTCACCGGTCCAAGGCCATATAGCCAGCACCTGGTAAAATAGGTCAGAAGCTAAGCCTTCTGCTTCTACAGCCTGCAGTCTTCTCCATAACATCATATGGCAAAGCAATAACTTGGTTACACGTTTACCCCTTGAGCTCACAGCTGCTGTCCTCATTTGAAATGAACTCATGAGAATATTTCATAAGATACAATATCATTTCTTTATTCACTGCATTGTTTCCAAAGACAGTGAATATATGATTTGTTCAAATAAATGTTGTTAAAAAAAATAGTCCTGTTAGCACGAAGAAAACCCACTTGCCACCACTAGGAGAAATTGCTCTTGAATTGTATCTGCAATCTGGGTGTGTGTACTTATGCATCTACTTATTAATATATATGCCCTCCCATTAAACAGGACTGGTGCTTAATGAGTACTCTCTGCAGGATGCAGCCACTAGAAGACATTCCAGTCCAAAATCTAGAAATAATTAAAAAGTGAGGTTAAATCATTCCTGCTGTGGGTTTGCACTCATAGTCTCCGAAAGTCTCTAAAACTCTAAGAACACAGATAGCTAGCTTCCAGCTTTCTCGCCCTTGTGCTTCCCAAGATATATTATGCTTCTTCAGCAAGTATCCCCTAGCCTTTAACAGTATACATTTATCTTATCTCTGTGTTCTCTACCCAGCATCTCATCATTGCAATAGTTGCTGAAGAACCAGCACACTAGAACTAAACACAAAGAAATGCTTAGCTCAGATGTGTGTACGGATGTGTGTGTGTGTGTACACACACCCTTTCGTATATATACATAAACTTTATATATGTGTGCAATATATATGCATCCATAAACCAATCCATATACTCATGCACATACAATTTAGAATTAGCGTCACATGTAAGAAGGTAAAAATATATATTTGTCACAATTATCTAATAGATGAAAAAAACCAAGGTTTTTCCCTGGCTAGTGTGGCTTGGTTGACTGAGTGTGGTCCCATGTTCCGAAAGGTGGCTTCTTTGATCCCAAGTCAGGGCAAGTGCAGGAGGCAACTGATCGATGTTTCTCTCTCTTTCTCTCTCCTCTCCCTTCCTCTCTCTCTAAAATCAATAAAAATATTTTTTTAAAAAACCAAGGTTTTATTATATTTAATATTATATGATCTAACCAGAGAGAACTCCCCCTTTGTAGAAACTACATTTTATTTACTTATTTTGTCCATCACAGCTGAGTCGTTCTTGAGGATCATTTCTGTATGTTTGCTGTCAGGCAGAGTCAGCGAGAGGAACAGGCCCGCCCCTCGGTTTGATGGAAACCTCCGTCCTTTGCCAGCAGCAAATGGGGAGGCCCGGGCTGTCTAATTGAGAAATCCTGTGTCAGCGAAGAATTACATAAAGCCAGTGGGACACATTTTGTTCTGCTTTTCACTTTTAGCTACTTCTCCCCCTTTTCCTAGAACAGATTTTCCTCTGGCTTTGAAAGATGCTAATGGAGCGTTATTAGTCCAGGAAGAAAATTGCCCTGGAGAATCGTAATGACTTCACTGCGGTGTGACATCAAACCAGACCATTTAAGAATAATGGGGTTTTAGTTCCTGTAGAGAGTCGGATTGGGGAGATAAATAGCAAGTGAAAGTCCCATGACATGTAAGAGAGAACAGGAAGACAGCTCTGGGATTTCTCTGGTTGCTGAACTCGTGTGGGGCCACTCCAAACGCCACTTGACATCTGAGCTTTGAAGAAGGAGATGAAATATTTAAGGCTATTGTAGCTCTTTCTTCAGGCTCCTCTCCCACTGGCTCAAGGAGGTAAAAGACTTCACAGAAACAAACAAACAGAACACTTCTCTATAAACCAAATGCTTTTATTCTCATAACCATTTTTTCTAGAAATCTTTAAACTGGCTATGCTTTCTACTTTAATAAAACAAAGGCGAAAAAAAATCCAGTTGTAGAAGGCTTGTTTGGTATCCAAAATGTGATTATTTTTATATCCTTAAGAAAAGCATATTTGAAATTCTTAAGCCTTTCTTAGTCTGACCTATTACACAACCGGTGAACTAACGTGTGCCACTCTTAGGGCACAATGAGAGTGAAGATTTGGTGCACGGTTACGATCTTTTCCCCATAGGAATTCTAAGATGAAAAGGTGCTGAGTAATATCTTGGTTGATATGGACAGGAGCAAGATAAATATTTCAGATCAATGGTACAAGTCCTCCAGAAAAAGAGAGAGCTAGTGGGGGGGAAGAGAGAGAGAGACAGAGAGAGAGAGAGAGGAGGAAGAGGAAGAGGAGGAGGAGGAGGAGAGGGAGGGAGGGAAGGAGGGACAGAGGGAGGGAAAGGGGAGAAAGAAGGAGGAGGAGGAGGAAGAGAGAAGGGGGACAGAATGACTATAAAAAATGGCTTTGGAATAAGGCGAACTTGGGTTTGTATTTAAGACACTATCTCTTCTGCACATTTGGTGTGGGAGGTAGTGATCTTTGAAGTTCCACAGACCACTTCACTTGGAATTTCTGGTGATGTATTAACTGTATGATTTTGGTCAAGTTATAGAATATCTCTGATGTACCTTTTTTTTTTTTTTTTAAACTTGTCAATCTCAGAGAATCTATGTGAGGGTTAAAAAAGATGATGTTTAATATAGCATTTGGCATTTAGCTATAAATACTGAGATCTGGCATAGACACTCAGTTTTTTTAACTGAATGAATCCTATTAAATCCTTTGATATCCATAAACCCCTCCCATTCCCCCACACATAAAAATATGTGAGGTTAGAATTCAACCCTACAGCTGTTTGACTTCAAAGTTCAAGTTCTTCTTACCTACAGATGCTTAGTTTGAGTCCCAGACCCACAATTTTCACTTTCTGACCTTTACAAGTATTGCAATTTTGTGGAGTAACTTCTTTTCTGTAAATAGAAAAGTAAAAAAAAAAAAAAAACATCTTTCTTTGTTGAGGAGTGTTTGATCAATCTGTCAAATTTTATCTCCTAATAACTCTCCATTTTGCTAAGCCTCTATGTTGACCATCTCGCTTGATAACACATTTTATCCTAAAACAACAACAAAAAATAATAATAAAATGCTAAAGTACACAACAGGAAAAGAAGCTACAACAGACCCTTACGTCGTTAACATCCAGTTCTCATATTTTAATTGAGTCAGCATTGATTGTGAACACGCTGAGGACTAGAATTATGGACAGGGACCAAAGAGACAAATAATCCTGCTCTTTTGGGGTTTGTATTTGACAAATACATACTAATGTGCTCTATTTGCTTCAGGTATTTTTAAAGAAATGATCTGACAGCTATTGCAGGAGTCCATCCCAAGTTCTCTCCCCTGACCCCTGCGAGCCTCTTCAGGTAGGTGTGAATCCCTAATTGATTCTGAGTCAGTTGGGGGCCAAGACAATCCTCCCTCCTTGAACTTGGTAGGCATTCTTCCTTCTCCATGGACTTTCTAAGACTTGTAAACAACCAGGAATGTTGCAAATGAAACTCTGGGAGTTCAGGAAGTGCCCCCTGGTTTACTCCAGTAGAAGTTGTAAGACTCGAAGGAGATGACGCATCTGAGAGATTTTATCCACTGTACAATATTCCATACTTGCTATGTATCTTTCTTCATTGGTCATCTCTTGGTTGGTACCACATATTATCAGGACCATCCCTAACACAAGAGCCTCATTGTTTTTCCTACTACAATGTACACCTTGACCAGCTCTCAGAAAGCTCTAGACAGTTCCCCACGGCAGGTCATGACCAGGAGTCCTTGGCTCCTCACACCGCACTTGGCTGCAAGTAGAGCACATGTCTCAGGGCAGAGCAGGGGATCTGGCTTTCCAGATGTCACTGCCCAGTGCTTGAGGCACAAAGCCACCCATTGTCATTGGGGTTGAGCCACCCCTTCCGCAGCGTACTCTTTCTTCAGATGGGGATGCATTCATTGTATCGTCCAGGGATGCACGGCAGAGTGCTAGTGGGAGTCGGGGTTGAATTCTCTGGGAGGCCGACAATAACCAGTGTGGGACAGGAAACTGTGTGGAGGATTAATTTCTGGCTTCCATGCAGGCTTGTCCGCAAGTGTCCCTCGTGCCGAGCGCGGGCTGTGCTGCTTCTTGGAGTGGGGCCAGCAGGTATTTGCTTCCCATCCTTTCCAGCTTCACTTTTGGTCCCCCTGTCTGTACGCCCTGTGGTTACACCTCCTAAAGGAAACATCAGCGTGCTTGCCTCGCCTTCGGCTTCTCCCGAGGAAACCGGGGCTAATCATTCTTCTTCCCTACATCTGCTTCTTCATCTCTGTGGGTGACTTGCCCCCAGAGTGGGAGAAAGTCAATTAGGCTCCAAAACCACTCCAGTAAGGGGGCCACTTATTCCCAAACTCCCTCACATGCCCGATGGTGTTTCCAACAGAAATGCAATGAATGCATCCCCATCTGAAGAAAGAGTACGCTGCGGAAGGGACGATACAGAGGGACTAACTAAGACAGCTTCCCCCTTTCTTGTTCATATTCTACCCAGAAGAAGAATGTGCGCTGAATGGGGTTTACTAAGGTGAAGGGGTGAAAACCTCTTGTTCTCTGTCATTAATGCACTGGTTCCTGTTCATAGCTGTCCTTGGTGAACAGCACTAAGGGTTCCTTACTGGAATGCTTTATTCCTGCTCTGCAGCTGCCCTCCCCCTAGTCCTGATGGTAACTGGCTTTCTCCTGCACAACGTGGCACCTCTCATACTGGTTTCCTGTTGCCTCCTGGCCCTGACCCCCATCACACTGCAGCCAGGGTGTACTGGTCCACTCAGACTGACATAACGGAGTGTCATATGTTGGGGGGATAAAAAACAGATACTTAATTCTCATAGTTTTGGAGGCTGAGAATTCCAAGACCAATATGCAGGCTGATTAGGTTCCTGGAGAGGCTCTGTTCCTGGCTTGCAGACAGCTGCCTTCACGCTGCTTGCTCACATGGCCTGACTTCGCACATGTGCAGAGAGGAGGGACTCACGAGTGTGTCTTTTTCTGTGGACACTGATTGTATTGAATCAGAGTTCTACACTTAGAACTGCATTTAACTCTCATGCCTTCTACCGATTCCCTTTCTTCAAATCTAGCCACACTGAGAGTTAAAGCTTTAACATAAGAATCTAGTTCATTACATTTTATCTATGGACCCCTAAAATCCACGTCCTTCTTACATGCAAAACACATTAATTCCATTACAGCAGCCCTTAAAGTCTTAAATCCTCTCCTTATCAATTCTAAAGTCTGAAGTCCAAAGTCCCATCTAAATATCATCTAAATTAGATGTGGATGAGATTCAGGGTAGGATGCAACCTGAAGCAAAGTTTCTCTTCAGCTATGAACGTGTGAAACCAGAACAGTTATGTGCTTCCAATAAGAACACTGGGCATGAGATAACACATTCTAAGTGGGAGACATTGGAAGAAAGAAAGAAAGAAAGGGTCCCAAGCAAGTTCAAAACATAATGGCAAATTCAATTGGGTCGTAAGGCTTCAAAATAATCCTCTTTGGTTTGATACTATGCCCTCCAGGCCCACTGGGGTGGCATCATCCCCTCTACAGCTCACAGGGATGCCCTCACCTTTGTCTCGGAGGGGTGGCTCAACCCCAATGACAATGGGTGGCTTTGTGCCTCAAGCACTGGGCAGTGACATCTAGGCCCTTGAAAGGGAGGAGACCTTACCCTTTGAAACCAATGAGAAACTAGCTATACCCACTGAATCTGTCATGGAGTGGCAGCTCTGTAGATCTCTGAATCACTTTCCGGGGTTTTCTTTCCTCTCATGAAGGATAATTAAGACTGGCAGTCGGGTAGCTGCCTTCTCTCGTTCTACAGAATCCCAGAAGTCAGATAGCCCTCTTTCATTTCATCTGAATGACTTCTGTTCCCTTTAGTTCTAGCTGGCATCGTGTCTACTATATAATTCTGTCTTTACTACTGACTTCTGCTGAGGTGGCTGATCAAATCTGTGGATCATACCCATGCGAAACTCCTTATCAAATAGTTGCTGAGCCACATCTGTAGTGTTCTCTTTGGAACAAGCATTCTTGTTTTCTGCAATATGGTAGGCGGAGAATTTTCAAAATCTTCAAGTTCTGGTACTTTTTTGTTCGCAATTTATTCACGTTATCTCTTTCATTTTACATTTTACTGTAACCAATCATGAGGAACCGAGGCATATTTTCAACAGATTTCATTACTCACAAGTTCTACCTTTTACAAAACACTCAACCTCAATTCAGCCAAGTTTCATTTTTTTGTCACTTTATAATAGGAACCATCTTTTCTCCTTTCTCCAATAACCTGTTCTTCATTTCCACTTGAGACCTCGCCAGAGTGGCTTTTAACATCTGCATTTCCACCAGAAGTGTCCTCAAAAATATGGGCCTTTTCTAGCATGCATTTCAAAACTGTTCCCATCAACCAGTACCAAAGCCACTTTTATATTTATCACAATTGTACATGCATGTGTGTGTGTGTGTGTGTGTGTGTGTGTGTTTTGTGTGTGAGAGGAAGAATGAGAGAGACATAGTATAAAAATTAAGAGAACTGGCTCATGCAGGGATGGATGCTGACAAGTCACAAGATCTCCATTGGCAATCTGAGACCCAGGAGAACTGATAGAACATTCCAGTCTGAAGGCCAGCAGGTTTGAGGCCCAGAAAGAACAATATTTCAGTTCTAGTCTAAAGGCTGAAAAATACCAATGTCCCAGCTGAAAGGTGGGCAGACTGAAGACATTCTCTCTTATTCAGCTTTTTTATTCTATTCGGGTCCTCAACCGATTGGGTGAGTCCCACCCATGTTAGAGCGAGAAATCTGCTTTACTCGGGCTAGTAATTCATACATCAATCTCACCCAGTAACACCCTAGCTGATACACGCAGACTATTTGACTGGATATCTGCGCATCCCTTGGCCTAACCGAGTTAACACATTAAATTAACCATCACACTGAGTGACCTTTCAAACACAACTATGATATCTATTCTCTGACGTTAAGAGAATTGGGTTCTTCCAAAAAGATATGTTGTAGTCTTAAACCCCTCGTATCTCAGAACATGATCTTATATGGAAATAAAGCTGTTGCTGATACAATTATTTCAGATGAGTTCATATTGGAGTAGGGTGGTTCCCTCTTTTGCTATGACTAATTTTCTTATCTAAAAATAAAAGAAAAGAAAAAAAATTCATGTAAGGAGACGAAGACATAGGGAGAAAGCCATGTGAAGACAGAGAGTTGGAGTGCCGATGCATCTACAAGCTAGGAAACACCAACGATGACTGTCAACCTACCAGAAATTAGGAAGAGGCAAGGAAGGCTGTCCCTACCACTTTTCAGAGAGAGCATGGCCCTGCTGAACCCTTCATTTCAGACTTCCAGCCTCCAGAAATTTGGAATAATAAATTTTTCTTGTTTCAGGGCACATAGATTTTGGTGCTTTGTTACAGTAGCTTTAGGAAAGTGAAACACTTGTGTACTAATGCTTAATGTCTCTCCATGTTGACATAGTATAACCTTCAAGGCCTCATCACCACCAGACACGGTTCTCCATTTGAAGTTTTCTGTCTCCAGGCCCAGCTGCAGTGGGCAATTCACTGTTGCTGAAATGGGCCCCATATTTTCACAGCATCACACTTGATCCCACATGTCAATTCACAAAAATTCTATTTTTGTCTCCTCCTCTCTTAGGTCAGGATGGCTCACCATTCAAAATATCATTTATTCTCAGTGGTTGAGGTTGAGTAATCTCCCCTTTAGGAAGAGTTTCCTGCTGCCTTCAGTTGAATTAACATGGAGTACAACTGCCATAAACAGTCCAGGGAACACACACACATAACTCTTAAAGGACCAGAAGTACAAATTGGTAGTTAGAAAATAGTCACAGGGATGCAGAGGAAAGCACAGGGCACATTGTCAACAATATTGTAATGACTGTGCACGGTGCCAGGTGGGTACCTGCAATATCGGGAGAACACTGTAAGAAGATGACTGTCTAGCCGCTATGCTGTACACCTGAAATTAATATAGTTAATTCATATCATAGAATGTAAACTTTAATTGAAAAATAAAATAAAAAAGACGCCTACAACTCACGAGACTAAAGCAAGATAACGGGATATGTTAGACAGGTGTCTAATTCATGATGTGTTACAAATGGAATCAGGCCTGGGTTTAAAAGTTTTGAATCTGCTGGGCTTTGCCTGTCTACCGGTGTCCCCTCCCAAGCCTCATCGCTAGACATTCTCCCTAGCCCCCCACCGCCTTTTCCTCTATTCATACGACAGCTGTCTTGACCTACATCTCTGGGGAGCCCACAGCCTTTCTGGATTCCAGGCCGACTCTGACTTTCCAGAAAGCTCAGAGCACCCGCACCCCCCGCCACACGTCCAGGATCCCGTCTGAAATGTGCACCAGGTGTCACACACTGACTCCTGGCATTCCGAACCAGGAGGAGAGAAAGCACATTTCACCCAGAGAAACGCAGAACCCATTCTCCCGCCCCCATCCAATCAGGCAATCACAGCACCGGGCCAGGATTTTCTCCCGCATTTTGTACATGAAACATAATTCTGCCGCCAGCTGCTCACCAACACTTTGTTGTCTCCTCAACAGACAACAAAATGGCAAAACAGATCAGCAGAGGGTGATCTGCCAGCGTCGCCAATGAGCTGCAACCCCCTCCGCCAGCCTGTCATCAGGAAGCTGCTTTCTGCTCCTAAAATAAGCCATCTGCAATCACTGCCTTCCTGCACCTGTGCTTCTGCCTCGCTCCCCACTCGGAGTGCCGGGTTTGTGGGAGGAAGGAGACCGAGGGGCGCGTGGACCCGCAGGGGGCGTGGGGGCAGTGTCCGGGCTCGGAGAGCAGAGGGGTCTGTGCTTCCCGTACTCACAGGATACGAAATACTAACACGTAGGCATTAGGAGTGTTTAGGAATATGGTTGCCGGGCCTGGGAATCCACCTCTTTTCCATCAGTGCTGTACCTGTTCCTCAGTCTGACCCACGTGCCTTGGGACCTGACCGTCCCCTCCATCCGCATCATCCCGTCCGTCTGCCCCCTCACCTCCAGTGCTCAGTAAGAGCTCACCAAGCGAAAGATGCTTTCCATGTGGGAAGGAGGGCTAGGAAGGAGGTGGTATTTCAAACCCAAACCGGCGGTGGCTGCTTCTGCCCTGCAGGAAGGAGGCATCGTAGTAACAGCGCAAATCTCACCACTTCCTTAGCCAGCTGGGCAGGGTGTGGAGGGCAGAAGAAAAGGGAAGGCAACGTGCGCTCTGCCAGGTCCACAGGTCTCTGAAGGGCAAGCCCAGCGCAAGGTGGTGCCTCCCATCCAGGCCCACATTAGTGAGAGGAAACATTTAGCTTAAAAAATTTTTTTTTTAAAAATTTCTTTAATTACATGTATCGGGGAGACCCTGGTTAATAAGATTATATAGGTCTCACGTATGCAATTCTATGAACCCTGTTATTAAATAAAAGGAAGGAGCAAAGGGAAGGTCGAACGGAATAGACGAGATATTTGGGCAGCTTTGCCAGGAAGCTGCACGTTCGACGCAGGCCCAGTAAAATCCGGGTGATACAGAGAAGGTACCTGCTTGTCAGTCCACCTAGGAGCAGGTCACTGGCCAGAGCAGGTGTGGCCTCTCAAGCAAGGGAAGGTTTCAGATATTCGATCTCCTGAACAAAGGGTTCCCGTTCTTGTTGCCCTCACCCTTTTGGTTCATTCCTTGCCTCTTGTGCCCCTAACTGCAGGGCTTTCCTGCCCCCGAGTTTGCAGCCACAGGGACATGCACGATGGACTAATGGACTGCAACTAGGTTAATGCTGAAGCAGACCCAGCTCCACCACGGAACAAACACGTAGGACGCTCGCTTCGCTTCTAGCTCTGCTGAATCCCCAGCTGCACTTTCTCCAGGACTGGATTAAGGGGAATGGGACTGTGGAAACCCAGGGACATAACTCCACACAGATAAAGCTTTCTACCACATATCCCCCTGAGGAGGCCTCCAGAAATGCTAATTCCAGCAATACCCCAAGAATCCCACTCCCACTGGCAAAGGAGAAAAGTCGTCCACTCATTCCTCTGATAACACATCATCTGCGTATTGCATTGTGTCCTCACCACCCAAAGTCCAATTTTCCATCACCATATATTTGACTCTTACCCTTGACTACTCCTTCATCCCCCTTCCCTCTGGTGACTACCACTCTGTTGTCTGTGTCTGTGAAATATATACAATGGAATAAATACTTCTCAGCCATAAGAAAAGAGGAAATACTGCCATCTGTGACGACATGGATGGATCTTGAGGATATCATGCTAAGCAAAGTGAGTTAGACGGGAAAAGTTAAGAACCAAATGATTTCACTCCCATGTGGGATATAAAACTGAAAGCAACAAATGAACAAACAAGAAAAACAAACAAGCAGAATGAAGCTCCTTGTGGTCCTGGGTGCTGACAGGGAGGGAGACTGAAAATCGGAGGCCGAGTGTCTTTGCAGACAGTACCTGGAGCATTAGGCTCTGCTGCTCCCGAGTTCGGTCAAGTCAGCAACAGGCCCACAAACATTATTGAGTAAGAGATTGTCAGGGAAGGGGGGTCAAGGAAAAAGGATTGGGTTTTAGATGGAAGATGAAACAGTGTAGAAAGGAACAAGCAGATCATGGGTTGGTCCAGAAATGCTTTTTGCAGCAATACCCCCAAGAACCCCACTCCCACTAGCAAAGGAGAAAGGCCATTAATGAGGTTTAGGAATAAAGGTAACCAGGAAAGCATTTGCCTCTATACCTTCACTGCACCCCACAAAAGTCCCAGAGTGGTTAAATCACGTGTGGAAGGGTGTCTCACAGTGCATGACAGAGTTCAAGGAAATTTCATCTGAAGATTTAATGATTGGATAGTTCATCTGGTGGCCATGCATATTCACAAATCTCCACAGCATATATTCTAATCTCCATTTGATAGCTGAAACAAGAGATGTTATGTCATTTTCTCAAGGTCACGTAAGTAAAGCAAAGTTATAGTGAAGCCAAGTATTTTCTTTTACTCCAATGCCAGAAATCATTAAGCATTTCTAAATAACAAACATTTTGTGGGTTTTTTAAATTTACATTATCATTATTACACCACATAACTAGTTTCATTTTATAGGTGAAGAAAAAGGTAAGTGCGGTTAAGCGCTTTGCTCAAGGCTACACATTTTACTATGATTTCAATTCATTTTCTTCTCATTGCCAAACCCCTGCATACTCTGACATGAGAGTAACTATTGTTCTGCTCTGGTTGTCTGGGGTCCATTGAAGGAGGACATTTAAAGGAGGTGACAAGGTTTTAAAATAAAGAAGACAGGTAAAATGAACTCCACTCCAAGAGACAGAGAAGGAAAATAGGACTCCAAGCTGGGGTCACTAATAATCTCCAAAGCAAGTCAGGGACATCAGAGAGAAAACATGGCAGAGAGGACTTGGTCATTTTTTTAGCCTTTGGAATCACTCTTCTGTGATTATAAAGTCTATATGCCTGCTTGCATGATTGAAAGTCTTTGTAAGAAAGTGGAAACGGTCCACGTAGTTGTCTTAAGGAGTGGCAAGAAACATTAAAGTCTTTACGACCTGTTCTGTGGTTACCCCGCAAGGCTCAGAGGGAGAACTCACACACATGAGACACGTGAGGACAGCTTAAAAGAAAAAAAAGACAGACAAAGAAAAGCTCTGGAATTGTACCATAGGAGAAAGGATAATACAGACGGGAGAGGGTAGCCTGGGCGATTAAGGAAGAACTATATACAGTTTCCTGATATGAATATTGATCCCCTGCCCCTAGTTTTCCTGTGAGTCAATATATAAGCAAAACTGGTAACACTGCGTCATCCTCAGAAGTTCCCTTTACAAGGAGAACACCTTTGTTTAGAAAAGTCGTTGATGGTCAACCATTTACATGTGAATATATATGATGTATCATAGAATTGGACACTTGGAAACTATATAATCTTATTAAACAATGTCACCCCAATAAATTTAATTTAAAAATATAAGTAAAAAAACATAGTATCAAAAATAGCCCTCAGAACAAAGAAGAGACAAATTGTGATGCCTAAGAAAATGGCCCCGACTTGAAATGCTGGATCCCTAGAGGACAGGTGGCAAGAAGGACCAGGAAACACAAGATCTGGGGAGCAGCATCGGGTGGTACAGCTGAGATATGGAAATAACTGCATCACGAAGACCTAGATGTCTCCCCTGGGCTGTCAGGAAAGAAGCAGTCCTAGCACTCAAAGAATACTCTGATGCTGGCTTATGAATCCCTCTCTCTTGCCAAAGTTCCAGGAGAGCGGGCTACAGACACAGATGTCTTGTGAAAGTCATTGGAGTTGTTGGGAGCTACTAATATCCAGAATCAAACCTGCATTCCCTACCTAGGAAACTTAATAGAGAATAAATAAAGCACATTCAAGATGGTGAGAAGATACACAAGTGACAGCCTTCGGGAAGAGTTATGAACTTGAGAAGTTCAGCGCCCTGCGAATTTGCAGGCATTTGTTGGGGGTGGGCCTTGGACTTCCTGCATGCCAACAGAATGTTTGAGGCCAACTGTGCTTAAGATCCTAGGAGACTAGGTCACTCCAGCTGACACTAGGGTTATATAAGTTTGAAGCTTCTTAATTTATTTCACTGGTAATTTTAAAATGTAAAATGTATGTGACTTTCTTAAGAAAGGAAGTGAGTGTACAAAAAAGGGGTATTATTAAAATAAATTCTGACATACTTACAGGATGGAGTGCCATTAAAATACAGGAAAGACGTTGCTGTGATCTTCCCCAAGCTGTCTTAGCTCATGGCCAAGCAGGAGCAGGGCCAGCCGTGTCAGGGGATCAGCCCAGGTTTGGCTGCTCCATGTGGAGTCCTTGGCTCACTGCGTCAGCTCACCTGGAGCTTTATGCCTGGAGGTGGTGAGAAAGCCCCCAGGTCCTCCTTGAGCACCTGGGCCAGGTGGGGAGGGCCTAGCACCAAGCATACTCAGATGCCGAGCTAGAACAGAGTTTATGCAGCCCCTACTATGTAAAGATAACAATGCATTTATCAATTTATCTAAAATATTTCCTATTAGTAGTGGGCTTTGAAATGATTTTTTTTTCTGGCTACTTTACATTACTAGTTCTTCTATATGATTGTTTACTTCCATGTTGTAAAATGTATGGGCATATATTATTTTTTGTTTGGGGGCTCTGGTGTGTAAGAAGGTGACCATTGAATTCTGGGGGAAACTGGAAACATGGTTGGGTGGTGGAATGACATCAATGTATGTGCCCCTGTTACCTGCCTACTACTTTTGGCATTTGTCAAACAGAGCCAAGTATCCAAACACTTCTTGAAATATTGTTATTCCAAGACAGACAGATCTGCTGCCAGAAAATCGCAGTTGCATTTTCATTTCTGCAAAGAGAGAAGAAATTTTATGCTGAAATGTTCGGGTTGGGCATACCAAAGGAAGCCCAGCAAATGAATTATGAGCCATTCTCCATGATACAATACAACATGAATCTCCTGGAATATACAGACTTCAGCATTACTTGTGAGTTATATGGTCACTTGCAACTCACAGAAATAAATAGTTTCATTCCAATGTCTATATTACTGCACTCTCTCCTTTATATAGCTGGCCAGTTTAGCTATAAAATTTGACAGTCAATACATTTCTAAAGATTATATGGCTTCCAAGATTTGTTTTGAGCACATATTTAGCATTTCTTCCTCCGCCCCCTCTTCAGGTAGAGTCAAAGAAGGTGTCACATTTTTTAAAAAAATGGAGACTCAAATGAAAACAAATAACTGAGAAATCATCAACACATTCACCCATCCACTCATCCATCCATCCATCCATCCACCCCGTCCATCCATCTAGTCACCCATCCACTCATTGAGGAATACATCTGATTATGAATTCTACCTCTTCAATTTACTTATATATGACCTAAAGCACTTTAGGTAAACCATCTAAAACTATGGGAGTGATAAGTCCTATGTCACATAGTGTTAGAAAGGTCAAATGACGTTGTATATATTGAGTGCTTCTGACCATTCCTTTTTCCTATCTAGTTAAAGGAAAAACTAAAAAAGCTATTTTTGATTGCCAAAAAAATTAAAATTTCTAGAATGTTTCAATTATGTGTAGGACACCTGAAGAGAGCTATGATTGTTCAGGTTAGTCTTAAGTGGAATGTCCCCAAAGCTTCAAAAAAAGTCTGGAGTGTCATGTCACTGTAGCTTTCTTTATTGTATTGAAAACACTCTTTGCATAGGTATGGCCCTGCATTTTGGAAGGGAAGCTAAATTATTTCAACTCTCTGTAGCCTTTGTCATCCCACAAAGAGGTGAGTCAGATTTTTTCCCAACAGCAGGTGAATCCAATACTACACTTGTCCTCTACTGGGAATTTGGCTGCAAATAGCCACCCTACAAAGTACAGCAACCCCAGGGGTTCCTTGATGCTATTCATATCCCAACATGCATCAGGTTATACGTTTTTTTAAAAATTGTTTGTATCTTTAAAGTGCTCTTAGGAGAAGCCCTGTCTCCTGTTACTCAAAGAAATTTGAACCCCTACAGCTACTTAGGTTTCTCATAATCCCATTTTCCACCACACAGATTTTGTTTTTCATGTTGTTGATTGAATGATTTGTAGTCAGTCCGCCAAGGTAAATGAACATCCAGTCTACTCATGAATATTTTGAACCCGAAGATTCATTTTGGTCTTGGTGACCAGTACTGGATTTCCATGGAAATCATTAGGAAATCTGTGAATCTGGTGCAATGATTCCTAGCTCTGGCTGCAACCCTGGAGACCACATTCTGCAACCTTGGGTTCACCTGCATCTGAACCTTTCTATTGTCTCCAAAGTGTTGAACAAAATGAGAGGCATTTGGAATCAGAGAGACAGGGTTTGAATTTCGACATTTAGCGACTTATATCTGCCATGAGTTGTGACCTTGAGCAGGCTAGTATCTCTGAGGCTCAGTCTCCACATTTGTAAAATGGGAACGATAACAATTTTCACCACATAGGCTGTGATAAAGATTAAATGAGTTAGTAAATGTAACACCCTTGTAACAGAGCCTACACCTAATAGGCACTCAGTAAATGTAAACTATATAAAATGGGATTATTGTAAGGGATAAAAGAGTCTCCCATCTACGGGATGCTTGCTGAATGGCTGCTGTAGTGCTGAGAGCTGTATGTATATTTATTCACTTTAATAACAACCTTGAGATAGCTGCTAATACTGTCTTCATTTTATAGTTGAGGAAATCAGAGCACAGAAAAATGATGTAACTTGACCAAGTTTACCGCTCTAACGAATTCTCAGTCTGTCTTAATCAGCTCAGGAAACCATAACAAAATGCCATGAACTGGGTGGCTCAGACACAGACATTTATTTCTCACACTTCTGGAGGCTAGAAAGTTTAAGGTCAAAGTGCCAACCCATTCTGTTCCTGGGGAGAGCTTGATTCCTGGCTTGTAGACAGTGGTTTTCTTGCTATATTTTCTTTTTTAATGTTTTTTATTGATTTTTTAGAGAAAGAGGAAGGGAGAGAGAGAGACAGAAACATCAATATGAGAGAGAAATATAGATTGGCTGCCTCCTGCATGCCCCCTACTGGGGACCGAGCCCACAACGCGGGCATGTGCCTGACTGGGAATCCAACTGGGACCTCTCAGTCCATGGGACATGTTCAATCCACTGAGCCACATGGCCCGGGCATCTCACTATATCTTCAAATGGCAATACTACTACTAGTACTACTACTACTACTACTACTAAAACAGGTCTGGTCTCTCTCTTCATATAGAAACACTAATCTCATCATGGGGCCCTACTCTCAGGACCTCATCCAAACCTAATTACTTCGCAAAGGCCCCAATTTCAAATACTACCACACTAGGGTTAGGACTTCAACATACGGATTTTGGGTAAACGCATTCAGTCTATAAAAATCTGCCTTCAGAATACACCAGCCATCCAACAAGCATCCACTAGATGGGAGACTCTTTTATTCCTTACAATAATCCCATTTTATATAGTTTACATTTACTGAGTGCTTATTAGGTGTAGGCTCTGTTATAAGGGTGTTACATTTACCAACTTATTTCATCTTTATCACAGCCCATCACTGCCTTCAGAATGCACACAGAAATGCTGCATTCATTGAAAATACACCACAGTACCCATGGAAAATACTTTTTAAAGAAGCTCTAAAAAGTCAGCATTGTGTATCCTCTCTGGTTAAGAAAAATATTGGTTAAAAGCACGCCTAGGAAAAAATAAAAAGGAGACACTGAGAAACAAAACAAAACAGAAGAGAGATTATTAGAGTATTCAAGTTTCTTTTCTTTCTTTTTAGTCTGTAATTAAGATTTGCTGCAATATTATATTACTTCCATAAGATAAAAATAAACTTCAGTCTAATAACTTTATAGGCCCCTTCTGTGCACACACATTTTTGCACAGAAGACACGTGTTTATTACATGAGTAAATGAGTGAGAACACGCCACATTTCTGTGGAAGCTTTTATGTTTGATCACGTGCTACGTGAGGTGTTGTCTCTTTGAATGTAAGGAGGGCACGATCCCCGCATCTGGTAAACCAGATGACTGCCACAGCCAGTAATTTTTTTGACTTAGGAAGAGTCATATTCTGGACAGTTGTGGAAACAGAACACAGGCCCTAGGTTTCTAATGGTTCAATAGGTCGGTGCTTTTCTCAGACTCTTTCTACTCCCAAGAACCTGGAAAAGAGAGAACAGTGAAAGAAGAGGGATTGTGTGAACACTGACAGGCACGCCCAGAGTACAATGGACGAATTCGGCACTCAGGCATTTGTCTAGTCGGAAGCTGCCCAGGAAGGCGAGATAGGACAGAGTTAAGGAGAGGGAAGGTGGGCGTGAACACGGATGCTCAGACGGACCCCCCAGGACCCTGCTACACCGCCACCTCCCAGACGCGCGCTGATGGAGACGTAGGAGCTGGGGGCGGAGAGTGAGCTTGGTGGTTCCAGGTGACTCAGGAGGGTGAGTGGTCCCAGGTCCACATGTCTCCAGTTTCTGCTCTGTCCTTTGCTGTATGGAAATGCTCTCCAGAACAGGGGTCACAGCATCGAAATCCCAAGCCTGGTCTTAAAACAAAGTAGAGATCGAAGTGTTGGGCGAGAAACTTGACGTTCTAATGCCAAAAGAACATCAGGTCGTCACTAGAAAGAACGGCTTCTCATCAGAGAATCGATTTGAGAACTAAACAGATCTTTTGGGATGAAAATAAAAACTCTGAAAAAAATTTGTAATTTTCTTAACTGATTTGATAGCTCCTCTGACCTGACCTGAACCTAAAGGGAATTCATGAGATTGTAAAGCCTCTGGGTTTTACGTGTCCTGTAAACATGCGTGAGTTTCACTGTAGAAATATCCATGTGTTTGTTTATGTGTTAATGCCTCAGGTCCCACGGAGGGAGTTGCATGTTGTTGGGGATCATAAAATTGGAGAAACCCTAATGCCTATTTAACTCCTCAGGCTCTAGGTAAAGGGTTCAGGATGCTCACTGATACACCATTTCTTTCTCTCTCTGGCCATGGGCACAGGTGGTCAGGTTTTCTCTTTATTTATTAAAACTGTTTTTGACTATGATATTTAACAGGGGGTTATTCAGTGAATGCTGTTTGTCCATATCCAGAGAATATTCTTGTCCCCCAAGGACAGAGAAGGGAGAGAAGAATGCTTGACTCTCCATCCAGATCCGTGATTTAAATGATGATTTTCAGTTGCTTTACGTGATTACAACTATCTTCAGAGAAACTAGGCATGAGAAGACATAAAGTAAAAAATTCTAGAGCTAAAAAACCACGAACAGACACAACCCTGGGAATTAAAGAAGGGCACGAGACTTGGGCTCAAAACCTAGTTCTGCTCTTTGTTTTGGGGGGAAAACGTATACAGCATCTCTGATTTTGTTTCCTTAGGTGTTAAATGGGGATAGTAATATAACTCTCAAAAGGATTAAATAAAATAAATGAGTCTTGCCCTGGCTGGTTTGACTCAGCAGCTAGAACATCGGCTCTTGAACCGAAGTGTCACGGGTTTGATTCCCAGTCAAAGGCAGGTACCTGGGTTGCAGGTTCAATCCCTGGTCCTGATCAGGGTCATGCGGAGACAATAATTGATGCCTCTCTTGCATCAATGTTTCTCTCTTGCTCTCTCTCCCTTCCACTTTTTCTAAAAAAAGGAATGGAAAAACATCTTGCCGGAGGATTAACAAAACATAAAAATAAATAAATAATAAAAACAATACTCAGTATATATTTTTTTAAAAAAAGAATAAATGAGTCTTAGAATTGCGCCCAGCATTTTAACTACCTGCAAAAATAGACATCGTTTTAATTACGTGCAGATGTTGATACTGTGTTTCCTCTGCTGTCTTGTTGCCACTGGCTGTTGGTGGCAATCGTGACCCTCACCTATAAAGTCAGTTGCTGTCTCCTGCTGCTAGTGGCTGGAAATGTGACAGCTGTGATTTTAGAACGTCTTGGGCTGGAGAGTCAGAGCTTCTCATTTATTTTGCAATATTTTGTCACACCTCAAGCATCACCGGAGAATCTTCCCTGAAGATCTCTGAGTGATCAGCTGCTGGGATAGTGATTCATAGCTACAGGTTTGGCCCCGATGACTCAGTGAGATGAGATTATGGCTGTTCTGTAAGCAAACAGCACCTGTAATGAGACTGCTGAGCCAGGAGACCGTTTACCTCCCTAAGCTCACAGTTGCTGAGCTCGGGAGTCATGCTGTGTTTGGAAGGTCCTTCCTCCTCCTACTCCTTTTTTTTCTTTTAATGGGCCCTTATTACAGAGGCAGAAGGCCTATTAACCCAGGACCTAGCTCCTGCTACCGTAAATTCCCCATGAAATCCTGTTGACATTGGTTGACTGTCAGGGATGTAAAACTGTCAGTGGCCACATTTTAAATTATAAAGAACATTTACCCTGAGCATGTCAGGACTTCCACATCATAGCTCATGTGTGGGAATCCGCCCCGTCTCAGACACAGTGGTAACCTGTCTTCCTTCACATGGTGAGCTCGGGGTTTGAAGTCCACGCCATGCTCCCAACCCCCTTGGATGTTAACACCGGGGAAGAAGATGTTCTCTGGTGCGTCCCAGCCATGGCCCGGGCTCCCCTCCGCTGCAGCCTGTCAGAGTGCAGCATGGGAGTTGTCGTTTTGTCAGTCCCCCCACTAGCCCTTGGACGGCCTGAGCTGCGGATATTAACTGCTCAGTCTTCAGAATCTAGAAGAGCACCTTTTATACACGTGATGTTCTGTAAATATCCGCATCCATGACCTGGGCACGGAAGACCATCTCGCTGAGTGTGCCTCTGTGCCGGCACCAGGCTCCATCCCCAGGACACTCAGCTGCTAAGCAGAGGGCATAGAAGGGGCGCCCTGCATGCCACTGTCCCGAGCCCAGCACCAAACGCCCGGCGCGGCTGAAGCAGACACCAGCACTCAAGGTGCCGCCTTCCCAACGTGCTTGGGCCCCTTGCCAAAGACGCTTTTCTGCCCGACTGAATTCTCTCTCCTGCAGGCTGTCAAACATACCCCCGGCAGATGAATTTCTTGACACAGACAGATGTGTCCTGCTAAGAACCTGATGCAAAAGTTGATTTCTCAAAAAGTAGGTGAAAGTCCTTCCTGCCCGCATTGGAGACCCATTATTTCATCGTTCCGTGCAGTTCCGATGTGGTTTCCAACACGTGCGCACAGTGAGGCAGGCTTGCAGCTTCGCCGAGGCTGTGCTAACTCCCAGCTCTGGGGAGGCACACAGGTCTTGGTTGGACTGTATACTCTGCCACTTTCTAACCACCTAACCTCGGAGAAATTAGGGAATCTCAGTGAGCCTCGGTTTCCTCATCTGTCCAATAGGTATGCTACCCCAAAGTCTAAGGGATCATGGTGTAAAATAAATGCTGGTTCTCTCATAACTACTCTCGCATATTAGTTTTTCAACCTACTATCCTTCATTAAAAGTTTGGGCACACGGATCTGTCGTTTCAAAGTGATTTTTGTGTACATGATGCCATTTGGTCTGTATCCACACTGTGAGGCTGGTGACAGAGGCATTGCCACCACAGAAGACACGCCTGAAGAAGTTGAGCCCCGAAAAGATAAGGGATCTTGCAGTGTGATAGATAATGCCTTAAGCTTCAGCACTAAATGCAAAGACGTGTTTATGAATCAAAATTCTTCATTTCTCAAGGCTCAGCCTTTTCGAGCAAGATCCACTTCTGGGCACAATTGGTTGCCCTTTTTGCTGTCTTTCCACATTCCTATGCAGGGATCCCCTTCCTTTTAATTGGATCCGACTCTTCACCTACACCCCCATTTTTACAGACGGGTTCTCTCAAACTTGTTCAAAATCTTCTATGTCAATAGTCAGCGATTCTGATTTTCAAAGGAGACATTGGAAGTTCCATAATGTCAAACCCCAAATGTTACAGTGTCATATTTTGTGGTGTAGTGGCAATAAAAAAAATTAAACATGGAGTGAAGATGTCAGCTGCATAGCCATTGAAGGACTCTGCTCGCTTCTCAAAGAAATGCACTCACTTTGCCCTCTTGTAAGATGTCCTTCCTTTTACAGGTATGTGACTCACTCTGATAACTTCCTGCAGCCTTTAAAGAGTTGCATCTTCTAAGCAGTTAAGTATTTTGAGCATACCTCCCCAGTAGATGCATGCTTATTTATTTATAAATTGTGCATATGTTCTAAAATACTAATATAATTTGTGTGTTATGAAAGTGGGTGTTAAATGGAGTTGATAAAGTTGACAGGAATAATATGTTAAATGTTTTTTTCTAATTGTGATGTCACTATAGCAACCATATAAATCTTGAACTTCTTACATATCTTTTCTGTTTCTCATTGCTGAATGTGGTAATTGTATATATTCACTTTATGGGATGTGCATATAGTTTATGGGATGTCTATAGCCTACGAGCATAGAATTTTAGCAGTATAATGCAACACGTAGAATGATAGATGTGTAATAATGTACACACCCCACTGCTAACTTTGCATTTTGCCTTAAATGCGTCTTATCCTACAGGGTATTAGCTGATGCTAATGGTGGTGGTCATGAATCTGTTTTAAATGCTCTCCCAAATAATTTCAAGGCTTGCTTGTTTGTTTTTTGTCTTGCGGTGTGTCCGACTGTTTATTTGGTCTGGCATTATTTTAATTCATCAAGGTGACCACCTAAGACCGTGGAGCAGGACTGTCAGGTCTGCGTGGTCTTGTACCCAGGTGGGGTCTCAGCATTCAATTCAGTCATTGCTTTGTAGAAACCCTGCTGAACTACTATTTACTCCCCGAGTGTTAGCACAGTTGACGTGAGCTCCTGCATCCAGTAAATATAATTACCCGGGAACACATAAGCCACAGCGCATCATAATCCACGGCACGGAGACTGCTGGCCTCCCCTGGATGTCCGTGATCGCCCATCAGAAGACGCAAGCGTGTGCTGAGCGAGAAGACTGCAGATCCTGGTCTTCCATGCAGCTAATTTGATCATTTTACAAGGTTCCGGCCAGTGGAATACAAGCAAACGGATGAGTGCTGCCTAAATAGAAAAGGAACACGCCCTCCCATCTCTTCTTCTCCACTTTCTGCGAAAGCCGAGGCAGCCATCCTGGCTCACGGAGGGAGCCTCATGCTCACAGTGGCAGGGAACACTCTGGTGAGCTCACGGGTGTTCCACACACGGGCTTGCCACGCTGTCACGGTAGTTTGAAGAAAACTTGTTTTACTAAGTCATTAATATTGTGTCTGTTTTAGCAATAACACTAGTATCTTAACTAATAAAATGTGCTAAAACTGAATACATTATCAGTCCCCGTGTGTTATATAAGTCTGTTTCCCCGACCCCGCAGAATAGCTTGTTGGCCATACCAATAACGTCTACACAGCTTCATTTATTCCTTATCATTTAGAATAAACATATAACAGGGGTTTCATGTTATTTCTTCCCATGCCCCAGTGGATGCTATGTTAGGATGATGGTGTTCCAGCAGGCCTCTGATTACTTGTCTTGATTATCAAACTTTTGTGTTTTTTCCTTCTACTTTTTCTTGTTCCATATACTGGTCTGAACCCAGGGTAGCTGCAACCCTTTTTAAGGCAAGGCTGTTCTGTACATGCATCTATTTGTATATATCAGTGGTCCTCAAAATGGGGCTCCTCAAATTAGCAGCACCTGGGAATTTGCTAGAAACCCAAACCCTCAGCCTCCACCCAGACTTGCTGAATCACAGACTCCAGGGTGGGCCCCAGGAATGGGTGATTTATCAAGTCCTCTAGAGGCCAGTATGAAAATCACGACGACTGTGCCAATCACTCTTAAACCCCCAAGAGTGTCAAGAGGAGCAGCCTTCTGAGCTACAGTTAGAGGTAGGAGGTGTAGGGATGGGGTACTTAAAGTTGTGCTAAACAGGAAGTTCTGTGGGGGTCCCCAAAAGAAGGGGTATTGAGATGTCCCCCAATGAAGGACGGAATGTGTCCAACAAAGGATTTAACAGCACTGCCACTCGTTGTCATAGAGAGAGGGCTGAGCCTGGCGGGCACAGGGCGGCATCCTTCCTGAGGGAGTGTCAGGTGTTATTGGGAGGCAGAGGTGGGGAGCGGACTGCTTGCTGGGTTTATTGTTGGGCTTCACAAGGAAGAAGGCTGAGCAGCTTTCCTCCCAGCAGGCACACCTAGGTGAGCATGATCAGAACTGGTGAAGCCGGGGGCCTCCAAGGATGAACTAGTCCCATGAGAGGATACAAAGAGGTTTGTAGGGAAGACACAGATTCTATGAGCAAAGAATTTGGTAATTGCTGGGCTCAAGAGAGTTAAACATTTTCTGGACTGCATTACTTTCCAGAGTCTTTCATACGCTAAGGAACCTTTTAATTCTCCAAGAAGGGATTATAGTTGGCAGCACTGTCCAAAATTTTTTAACCACCTCACCCCAGGGAAGTTCGTGGATCAAATAGTCTTTGAAACACATTATGCTGTTAAGGACAATATGTGTACACACTTCAACTCATGAGCTTTGAGTGGAGGAAAGAAATTGTGTGAAGATTGAACTCAAAGAAGGGGATTGCTGGGTAATTTCTTCTAAATGCCAGTGAGCAGAGCTCACCTCTGTGACATGGTGAGGGTAGAGCGCAGCCCATTCTCAAATTCTGCAATGTGATTGCTAATCACTGGATTTTCACGGTCGGTGTTTTCTACGCTGGATTCTGTTGACCCTTGTCTCTTCTGATGTCGTTGTATGTCCTCTTGCAAAAAGGTCCGTGACGTAGGCTGGTTGTGGTGGGTAAATGTGGCATCAGGCCTATCTTTGAAATAAAAAACATAACTGCAGAGTTAAGATAATGTAGGATGCAATCTGTGACTAAAGGTATTGAAAGGATCTTGGCCAGAATTAGCCATCAAATCAGAAGAATGGCAAAAGCGAAGGTGGTTCCAGATGGAACACAGACCAGCAGGGAAACGTAGGTGCAGATGGGAAGACTAAATAGAAACCTAGAGGGGAAATGGCAGAGATCTGGGTCTCCCGGGGAAATAGTTGTGGTTCGAGGGCAAATATGTTCAACCCAGGCACCCCAGAGACACTATTTGGGGATGCAAAACTAGCCACAGCAGACTACATTGTCGGACGACTCAGCCATCTCTCTTCTGGGAAAAGTAAACTTTAGGGTTGGGGAAAAACAAGAAAATTAAAATGCATGCATTTGATTTTTCCTAAAATATTATTATTGCCCATGCAAAAGTGTCTGGTTTAAAAATGTGATAAGCAAATCCCAGCTATTATTATTTTAAGTCCAGTTTAAAAGAAGATTGGCTGAGACACTGGATGAGGCTGTATCTGTAAGTGACACATCTCTATGAATACCGCTGAGAGAAAAGTTAGGGTAACTCAGAAAGTTTATAATTTTCCTATGTTCCCCTGTTTACATGAGGGGCATCTGGGACCATGGCTTTCCACTCTGCAGAGCCCAGTCTAGGCTGGGATGGGCTAAAAAGGCAGTCAACTCAGATACAACACTTAAGGAACACCACACTAACTTGGTAATCAAAATAAGTAACATATAATATTTTAAAAAGTTAAAAGTAGTGCAAAAGCTCCCTGATAAGCAAAATCTCAAACATTTACTTAAAGACTTGATATACTAACCTGTCCTGCAGCACGAGACAAAAGGAAAAATCCACAATGTGAATCTTGTCTGGGTTTAAAATGTTGACATTTTGTTCATTCTGGATGCTCAGGTCTAATTTTTGATTGTTCAAATATCGCATTAAAACATGATTTGTCTTGATGACTGATTTTTGGTATCTCACGTTGTGTGTCCAAGATGGGTGCCTTGCTTCACCCTTGTTTAGGCATTTCGCTGAATCCTTTCCCACGATAAGTACAGGAATTCTTGCCTCTAAGTAATCGTGTTTGGTGTAAACTAAGTCTCCTAAGGAAGCTGTTCCAGTCTTCAAGTCAAGGGGAGAAAAGGAGAAGGAATGAACCTTCTCAGGTGCTGGTTTTTTTAAGAACACTCCAAGTAAGATTTGGGGACAGATTCATATTGTTTCTTGGGATTTCAGACAGCTCAGCTAGGTGGGTGCCCATTCTTGATCAAAAGCAAAGAAGAAAATGCAGCTCTTTCTAGTGTCTCCCATTCCGTGTAGTAAAAACCTAACAGTCATGACTGATCTCTTCCTGTTTTCACTGTTGTGAACTAAATGCAGCCTCATAAGTTGTAACAGAGTTATAAATTAATGGCTGGAGCCACCAGGCGATTCATTGCAAGTCTATAATCTTTGAGCTCTGCTGTAGGAGGAGTTCAGGGTTGGAAGACAAGGTGTTGCTTTTCAGCTCCAATGTGGGGGACCTGGAAAGTGGGCAAAAATGATAAGAATCAGAAAGTAATTGCAGGTCCCCTTGTAATTGAAATTACGTCCACTGATTGTTAGCTCAACACTTAAACACTGCCTAAGGCTGAAGTTCCCACAGGCTGGCCATGCTAATTACCGCTGCTCAGGCAGTGAGTCTGAGAATGAATTGACGCCCTGAGAGCTGGTTCATTTGAGAGCATGACTCAGAAGCACAGATTGGCGTCAGTTACCCTCCCGGGTCCAGGCAGAAACACAGAGAATAAGGGGAACTTGGAGGAGGCCGCAGAGGCATGACTTCTCAGCTACTGTTTGGAACACTGTTTTATTTTCACATGTGTGTATGTGTTTATTTATTCAGCACACATTTGCTCAGAGCTTGCTCTCTTCCAGGCACTGCGCAGAATACTAAGTATGTGATGATGTTCAGCAAAGATCCACAAAAGCCTTGCCTTCATCAAGCCTATAAATCTATTAGAAAAGCAAATGATAGTAAACTAATCCCAAACAGTAGAAGAAAAATCGCAAAACACAGGTGCTATGAGGAAAGCATGCAATGTCCTGAGATGTGATGTACCCCTGATTGAGGCCAGAGGGTCAGGAAACACTTCTCAGACGTGTTATTTGAGTGACATACATGATAAGAAGATGGCAGAAAGTGGGGTCCTTTCTGAGCAAAAGGACAAGATGCCCCTACCATGGTGAATGACAATAGACATGCTACGTGGGTAACATTAGACCATTTCAGGAAGAAGGGAAGTTAAGCAGCGAGATCAAATAGTTCTCTGATGTTTGGTTAGTCAGTGGTACAGTTCTGTTTCAATTCTTGGTTGCTTCATTCAAAAGCTGGTACTTCCTCCTTGGCTCCTCCTTACGAACAATGGCTTTATTTATAACGTCTGTAAAAGCCACAGAGAAAACCCTGCCTCCCCAGCTGGTTCCCCAATATCCAGTACGGTTGGCATACTGAACCTCTCCCTCCTACTTGACTCTACAAAGGTGAAACAAGATAATGTTCTTCCGTGTCGACATCAACAGTTTTGGTTTCAAAATGAGGTGCGTTTTGTAACTCAAAATGATCTCCACCTGCTTTACCCCCTGGCCTCAGACTCACCCCTGCATCTGCATCTCTGCTTTGTCCACTGCTCAGTGATTTTCTGGATTTGTCTCCTGGAACTTACTTGTGTATGGAATGCACATTTCTGGGTGCAGATCACAAGTGTCACCTTGAATCTATTTTTTCAGCTCCTTTTTGGGAACTGCTGAGCTTCCCATGTAATAAGTAGGGAGCACTTGCTTTCACACTAAAATCGTTTGTTAATGGGGTTCACATTAGATGTTTAAAGCAAGTGGTGGAGAAAATGGCTCTAATGTAAACAGAAAAGATGCAGGTTAGCATAGTATGGTGGGGTAGAAATGAGTTAGCTCTAAGGCCCACATACTTGACCTAAAATTCTAGGCTTCCCTTCCTTCCTTCCTTCCTTCCTTCCTTCCTTCCTTCCTTCCTTCCTTCCTTCCTTCCTTCCTTCCTTCCTTCCTTCCTTCCTTCCTTCCTCTTTTATTGATTCAATAAAGATTTATCAAAACCCTATTTCACACCAGGTGCTCTCATAAGCACTGGAGATACAGTGGGGAATGAAAGAGATAAAAATATCTGCTTTTATAAAGCGTATATTCTGATGCAGAGATAGAAAACAAACAAATAAATGCATGTGTGTATAATGTGTATCAATTAGATGGTGATGCAGAGGTGCATCATGATGTAATCTTTTAACTCCATAGCATTGGTACTATTATTTCCTTGATGTACTGGTGAGAGAGAAACTAAGTCCCCCAAAATAACATGGATGAGACAATTATTCCCCTTAGAATGCTGAGGTGGCCAGAGAGTGACTCACAGAGAAGTCACCATTTCATCAAGGTCCTGAAGGGTAGTAGAGAGACTTCTGGTAGCTTTTAAGGGGAGGGGAGAATAATATTTTTGAGGAAGAGAAAAGAGCAGAAAGAAATCAGCTGACAGAATTCCAGAAGGGGCAGAAGGTCACTTCTTATTGTCCTTTCACAATCCAAATTTCTTACTAATGAGTTCTCATTAATGGTATAAAAATATCTCTTTTGGATGAAGTCTTTTATTAACTATAGACATTAAATTAAATGTACTCATTAATGTCACTAGGAGTATGAAGATATTCCTCATACTAAATTTGTATGGATCTGGGACAGAAAGGGCATAAGTTTAGGATAAATGAAGGTAAAGGGTGACATTAATCCCCAAACCCCAAAACTAAATGATAATTTATCTTGTAAACGATGTAATATCCAATTAATAAGATGAATTAATTTCGTTCAGGCCTGGCATACAGTCTTCAGTTGCACTTAATGCGGGACACAGGCAAGCCAGAGTCCCCTCAGAAAATCAAGTGGGATTTGAAAATATTGGAGTTCAGTGGCTGTCTGTCCCATTCAGTGTTACGTCCCTGGTGTCCAGCACATTGTCCAGCACATAGTGGATAAACAATAGATAAAATCCACTGAATGAAAGGCACTTAAAGTCTTTTCAAATAGGAGGAATCAAATATGTTGAGAAAATTGTTTTTAGTAAGATTCAGAGAGAACATGGTTAATGACCTTCAAATATCCAAAGTGCTAGCCTTCAAGAAAGGGATCATTTATGTCAGTCAAAATTTACTCAAGAAATGTTTTAACAAGACCTTTAATGTGAGAAACATTGTGGTTGGTGATTATATATATATGCATATATATATATATATATATGCATATATATCTATATACACAAATATAAATAAAAGTAAGTATATATATATATTTTTTGTTCTAATATATAATATGTAGTCATATTTTATTCAATGATATATAAATAAATACATATATATTTATAACATCATATATATTTTACCAACCAGTGTTTGTCATATGAAATTAATATGGTATGTGAAAATTTAAATTTTATTTATATGCATATATTTATATAAAATATATTCTTTAAATGAACAGTGTTCTTTGCCTTCTAGAGATACTGAAGGGTATGTTAGACTTTGCCTGGTTTATTTCAACAAGTGGAACCAAGATTAATGAGTAGATGATGCAGAAAATGAGGTGTTGACTATATGAAAAAATAAACATTGTCATTTTCTCTAACTTTCTTCCATTTGCCTAAAAACCTCTTCATGGTCATCTTTTTCCCTCAAATGAGTCATCTTTCATTAGCCTGTCTGGCAAAATGCTGCTTCGCCTTCAAGACTCAGCTTAATGCTTACCTCTTCTGCAAAGCCTGCTCTGACTTTCCAGAAAGGCCTCCAAGAAAAACCTCGTAGTATTTTACATTTTTTCTCAAACCATTGTGTCATAAGTGTTTGTGTGTTTGCCAGAGCTTTGGGACCTGGCACTTCCTGATCCTGTTAAGGTGCTGTTTTAAGATGATGCTCAAGAATATATCTCTTGCTCTGGCCGGTTTGGCTCAGCGGTCAGAGCGTCAGCCTGCGGTCTGGAGAGACCCGGGTTCGGTTCCCGCTAAGGGCATGTGCCTTGGTTGCAGTTTGTCCCTTGCCCTGGTTGGGTTGTGCGGGTGGCAGCCACTCGATGTGTCCCTTGCATGTCGCTGTTTCTTTCTGTCTCTCGACCTCTCTCTCCCTCCCACTCTGTCTGAACAAAAGATGGAGAAATGTCCTCGGGTGAGGATTAAATATATATATATCGCCTAAATGATAACAAAATGATAACCACTTGAAAGAGACACTGATGAAAAGTTGAAAGGAGGGTGTGTGTAGGATGGGGCACGGGATGGGTTATTGACTCCAAGGTTTCTTAGCACCAATCCTTGGCTGTCACACATGGCCACATCGACCTGTGATTTGCATTCTAGTGCTCAAAATCTAGTCACAGGACTAGCTGGACCCCACAGGAGAGGACCATATAAGAGTGTGACTACAGGGAGGCATGAATCACTGGGGGCCCCTCTTTGAAAACAAGTGAACAGAATTTTGTCATGTGCAATTGAGATAATCATAATAGATTCTCTGATTGTATTTTTTCTTACTCCAAAAGTTATCTTGGTTAAATTATTCAGAGGATTATGATATTTTTTACTTTAATCTTATATAGATGACCTGCCATTTCTCTATCTTAAAAAAAAAAGACCAAAAACATTTAGTCCTGGAGTCAGCAAACTTATTTTGTAAAGGGTCAGGTAGACAGTAATAAATATATTAGATTTTGTGGGCCATAGGGTCAATGTTGCAATTTCTCAGCTTTGTACCCGTAGCACGAAAGCAGCCACAGACAATATATACACGAATGGACATGCTGTACTCCAATACAACTCCATGTACAAAATATGTGGAGGGCTGGATCTGGCCCACGGGCTGTAGTTGCCAATCTCTGAAATAGTCCAACATGTAGTAACTTCCACTCAAATGCCAGGACATATGTGTCTGTACCTGTCACAACAACAATGACAAAATATTAAGAGCAGATAAAGAAAAAGAAAACTTGCCCAATGCCAAATGATGACAATTCACTCTTTGAAAATATGACTTTAATATACAAAATCTAAACGGTGATGAGCACCCAGGCAAAGACACTGCAGATAATGGGTATTTTGTGCTGAGCAGCACTATAAATAATGGTATAATGATGGCATTACTTCACAGTATTCCTCCAGTATTTCTATTTCTAATTTATCTTCCATAAGATTTGAAGACAGAACCAAAGCCTCATCCGGAAGTGACGCGATGGAAGGTGTGTTGCCCAGCACCACAGAAAGCTGTTAGTGCCTCCTGAGCAACTAGGGACCCCAGAGTTAGAGGGGAAATAGAAGAGTTGTTTTTTATGGAATAAGGGCTCTACACACTATGAATCAGTTTTAGTGAAATATACCTTTGTTTCTTCAGGTTGCAATCTTGAAATTGGTTCAAGGGGAAGATAGATTGAATACACCCAGCAACACAAGGGCAGTGTGACGTTTTTTCCAGTGGAATTTCTCCTGGAGCTTGACGACCTGAAGAATTTTGTATTTCTTCTCCCTTTTGTGTTGCCTGAGTAGGCCCTGCACACTCAGACTTGAACAACCTGCAGTGCAAGTCCATGATTTTCTGAGCACATTTGCAAGGTCATAAGTATTTTGTAACATCAGGTGTCTATGGGCACATAAAGAAGTTGATACACTTTTCTAAAAAATGGTCCTATAACCTGATATATCTAATACTTGAGAGGATATTTTGCTTATTTTCAATCTTGACAACACAGAGTTAAGGGAACTTAACTTATTGGATTTTGGAGGGACTGAATTAGCTATCTTCATTTATTTGTCGCAAAACATCATGTGTAAAGTTATTTATATTTTTCATCTTTCTGAACGATCATGCTTGCCTACTCCACTAGATTCAGTATGTAGGAAGTTTTAGGCCTTGATGCCTACAGATACCACACAGGCAGCAAACAAAACAAAGGAAAACGAAAAATGATGGAACAACTCCACAAAAATAGAAATATATAAAGATAAATAATACTAATCTTCACGTTCACCGAGAACATAGGAAATGACAGAACTGTGAATCTGGAGAGCTCAGGTCCATCCGGGAGGAAAAGGGCAGCCAGTGGTCCCTTAGGGAAGTGCTGAGCCAGTGATTCCATTTCTTCTGAGTGTGAAAAAGACGCTCTACCCTCCAATGTAAATGTTAAAACTCAAAATTTTAAATCAATATTTTAAAAAACAACTTGTGGACCAAATATATGTATATAGGCCATCAGTTTTGTACTATGGGCCATTAATTTTGAACCTTTTTTGAAGCTTCATGAGGAAACGTGTCTCATCTGGTGTTTTGCTTGTTGGTTGGTTGAACTACTGCACCACTGCACAGCAATTGTCATAGTGACTGGAACATGGGAGATGCTTAATAAGTATTTGTTGAATGAGGAAACAAGCAAGTGGATTGTGATTGTGAAAAGACATCAATATAAAACTAGATCTTAAGTGGAGTTGGAATATTAACTTCTATGTCAGTTAGTATTTTCTGCATAACAAAACATCCCCAAACATGGTGGTTTATAACAATAATCAATTATTGGTTCATAATTCTGTAGGGTGACAAATTAGGTACAGATCAGCTAGGACAGTTTATTTTAGCTCCATGTGGCATTTGTTGGGATAGTTAATCAATTTGTCATCAGGAGGTTTGTTGCCTGAAAACAGGCTACTCCTGAGTGCCCTCACTCACATGGCTGGGGCTGTCAGCTGCATACATGTGGCCTCCCCAAAATAGCAGAACTTCTTTACATGGTGACTGGGTCCCAAAAAACACATCCCAAATTCTCCTATCATGTATCAATCATGCCCCAAGCTCCTATTTGTGTTTTATCTGTGGCTTTCCCCACGAACCAAAGCAAATCATGGGACTAAGCGCTGAATCAATATGGGAGAGGATTGCACAATGTGGGGATACCAGGAAATGTGATTAATTTGAGATACAATCCACTATAGTATGTAAGGTTGTTTTTTAAAAAGACACATACTTCTATGTGTACAATAAATGAAGTGTTTTGAGGAAATAGGAGCACAGTCTCTGCCTAGGCTAAATAGAAACACAACTTCCAAGTCCACTTCCTGTCTTCCTGAGATGACCCAACTCCATTAACCAGAAAACAGTATTTGGTCTGTACGCTTCTCTCCTGCCAACAGGGTGTCAGTACTTCTCTTCTATTCAGGTGGTCATATGACACCACGCTTGGTGTGATGCTGGTGTCCATGCTGTTTTTCACTGGATCTAAGACATTGTCCTCTATATGAGGAAATAAGACCTCCAGCTCATTTTACACAGATCGCTGAACAAGCATCAGATAGTCATGACTCATCACTGACCTCATTACAGACGATTGGAACCGATGAATTACAGGTGAAGCATTCTCTATCCCCTTAGTTTGGGGACAGTTTATTTCTCTTGGGAAAGACTTATGGTATAAAGAACGTGTCACTTCATATCAGCCACATTAAATACATGTACTTTTTTTATATAAAAGCAAACAGAAGACTATAAGTACTACCTTTTCCCCAGTATATTGAAGAACATACCAGGGCAAGGGAGTTATGAAAGGCAAGGATTCCAATTGTGACATATTTCAGTCTGGTCAGTCATTCAAATCAGGCTGATTGACTGCACTGAATTCTAATAAGACATAAAAATAAGTGCTTGGTTTACATCCTCACGTGTGTGGAATCTATAGTTACATAAAGAGGCATCCATAGAAAGGGAGGTAACTACTCTGGGGTTGGGGCCTGGGTTCTGTTACAGGTTTCTTCAATAAATCACTATTTGACCTTGATGCATTAATTTCACTTTTTGAGAACTCTGGTTTCTTCACCTGCAAAGGCCATTTATTGAATGTCGATCATATTTTTCATATGTCCTAAATCATTTTTCACAATATTTCTACAATAATGGCAGTTTTATTTCTGCCTTATAAATAAGTAAACTGATGTTCAGAAATTAAAATTTGATAGGATAGCATTCAGCTAGTGAGTAGCAAAGCTGGTATTTGAAACCAGGTTTGATGTGGCTCTGGTACCTGTCTATGGTTCATTATACCACCCTGTCCCTTCTTACTGGTTTAAGATCTTTTTCCGATACTACTATGTCTAATTTAGTCCCATCTGCCCTGAAACTTATTCAGAGATCAGCATGAATGGCCCTGCCTGCTCTAGCCCTGCTTTGGCATCATTGTTCCTGTACAAAAGATAATGGGATGAGAGATTCCTCATTTCATGTTATAGCACAATGTCAGCTAGTTTCAGCTAGATAATGCTACAGTGACGTTAATCCCTTCCCCATAATCACAGTGTCTTACACTACACAAGCTGATTTTTTTTTTTTTGCTCATATTACATGATTCACATGGATTGGTGATAGCTTCTGATTAAAAAATTGCAAAAGTTCCACCATCTCATCATGGCCTCATAGAAAAACCACAGCTTTCTCATTCAGAAAACGAGACTAGAGAATAATGCAAGAGCTTTGCTAGGTCTCTGCCCAGAAGTGACGCATGCTGTTTATGATCAGATTTTATTAAAACAGTTCTCACATTCTAACATGCTGCAGGGTAGCCTGAAATGATAACCCTCTGTGTGCTCAGAAAGGGGAAAGTAATAAATGCTGGTAAATACTAGTTATGCTTACCCTCCAAAAAATCCAAAGCATAACAAAGCAAAAATAGCATTTTCTTTTTATTTTACTATAAAACTAGAAACATTATTTGGTTAGGGTGGAATCTTGGTCTTTCTGGGTTACCGTAGTGCTGATCAATCCTGTTAAAGTTCTAGTTCATTAGCTCTTTTGAGAAAGTTACTTTAACAGGACTGAGGGCTCTATGAGGGGACATCATGCTCCCCATTGACTTCCTGTCCAATCATGATTTATTTCTCTTCCCAGCAGAGGAGTCCTGGAAACAGAACCCTGCTTTGTGCACCTACCTTTCTTACAAACTAGAGTCACTTCTATAAACCATGTCCTGACACTCTCTTCACTCTGTGTTATAATCGGTGATCTGAAGAACTGAAGCCTACTTCCCCTTTAACATCATGAGAGTGAATCCCAATTAAGACTCCTTGGTTGACGGTGACAGGTTATAAGGCTGACTTTTAAAAAAATGATATGTTTTAGCTTACAATAGCTGAAGGGTAGGCGACATCAAGTGTAGTTGGATAAAGGGACTGGAATAATGTAATTCTGGATTTGTTACCATCTCTCCATTTTTAAACTTTATTTCCATCTGAGGTTGCAAGATGACCACCAAAAGCACTTAGGGTTGTGTGCTTCTAAATCCAGCCCCAATGGGAAATAGAGAAATTCTCAGGGTGCTCCTGTGAAGATACTAAAATTGACTCTCTTGGACTGAGAAAGGCACCCGGCTTGGCATGCCAGCCTCCATGCTAATCCTTTGATCCATGTCTTTCTCTACAACAGAGGCTGGGAAACAAAATTACTTTCTGCATGCATTGGATGTATAAAACTAGCACCCAGTATCATTCTCTCCTCCTTCCATTGTGTCTTTTTCCTTTTAATTCCATAGACTGAAACAGTAAAAACTACATTTCCAAAATGCCCTCTGAGCTGGGATTCCAAAGGCAAATGAGAGCTTTCCCCATGACCTGTGCCTACTAACATTTGGTAGGCAGAAGTAAATTCAGACAACTTTGCTGCTGCTCGAGGCTGTTTTCTGGACGCGTGTTTCTCCACTGCTGCCAGACTGTTGTTTTCTTGCTTTGGGTCTATTCGAGGCGGTAGCCAGACTTCTCCCTCTGATGCGCCCTGACCAGTTCTGTGCGTGTAAGAAGGCCACTGTGATGCTATGATGGCCACTGATACTGGAATTCTGGCCTCTGCATTGTGACTAGGGAGATCTGTGCTTTAACTGATAGTTCCAGTGGACACGGGAAATTCTGCGTGGGCCGATCTGTATGGACACAGGTAACAGCAAACACATAAATTCCAAAATGGCTCTGCAGAGGAAGGGCAGTGCTTCCTCATGTGGTATAGTGATCACAGCCCGTAAGCTTATTAACACATATTCAAGTTCAAATCCCAGGTCCACATCAAGTTGTATAAGTGTGGTCAAGTGATTGATATATTATCAATTTTAGTTTCCTTTTTTGAAAAATGTGTATAGCACTATAATCGTTGGGAATTCCTAGAAAATATGAAATGCAATGCATGCAATATACTGCCTTCTCCATCAACTGAAAAACAAACAGACGAAAACTGACTCGTGTCCTGTTGCCCGACTGCCTAGATGCTTTCTGCCTGCTCACCTGCGGCCAGGTACTGATCTCAGCTGGAAGGCAGGGCTTAGCCTTGCTGTCCTGGGTCGCTGTCCTGGGTCGCTGTCCTGGGTGGCTGCCCCACTCTGTGATGGTCCCTTTCCTCTTTATTCCCATCTTCATGCTTTCCCAGAGTCTCATTCAGACAACATTTTTTTTTTTTTTTTCTGCAAACACTCATGAAATCAAAAAATGCCTTTCTTTTACGTGACCTTTTCAGGAACATAATCACCAAGAGGTGTTGGGCCCATAATTTAGACACTCCTATAATTTGGAGCTATTGACTGGCCTTCAGGGAATGGTGTACTATTTTCAGAGAAGGTTATTTTCAGAAGGAAAAACCTGCTTATCCCCATGATTTGAGAGCACACTGGCTTGTTCTTTCTCAGAATAATTCTTTCCTGGTCAGTTCATCTCCAGCCTTTAGCTGTGAGCAAGGCAATCACATCCTGTCGCCTTTAACCACTGGGAAGCTTCTTGCTATTTCAATTTATTTGAACCTATTTAAGCAACAGTAAAAAGGAAGAGTCTTCCATATAAATTTAATTCCAATTACTCTGTGTACTTTGCCATCTTATGGTTATAATTTAAAGGTTTTTTTGTTTTTGTTTGTTCAAACTGGCATGTTTAAAAGGCGATAATTCACTCCACAGCTGGAGAAACTGGGATCATTAAAGAGAGAAATAATTAACATGATTTTTAATGCCACCTAGTCCTTCCCTGTGTTTTCGGGATGCTAACGGTGCTTTGACATTTTGCAGCTTCCCTTTCTTACTGCCTGGCTAAGAATTCAATTTCTTTGTTCATTTATTCAGTAAATAGTCACTAGACATCTGCTACCTCCCAGGCCCCATGCTACGTCTTGGGGACAAAAATACGAGTCAGACATGGTCTCGCCTCTCTTCTCTCTCCTTGTGACCAGGTTAGATGCAAGAAACCAGAAGGAAAGGATGAAAGGAGGGGAAAGAGAAGTTGTGGAATTGTAAGGAGAGAACCAGAAAGAGGGAATGGCAAAAGAACAAGGAGAGGATTGCAGGGGATTGGAGAGGGAGAGAAGAAGAAAATGAGTCAAAGAAGTGGTAGCAGAAAAAGATAGATACATTTAAAAAATGTGGTAGTAGGGCGATTCATAAACTGTTACTCTCACATGCATGCTTGTACATTTCTGTGTGTTCTATACCTCAGACAACTTGCGGATAAACTCTTCAGTTGACTTATGTCAGTAAAAAAAAAAATGTTAATCTTGTCATTTTAAGGTTATCTGTTTCTCCCAGTTTAAATCATTGATTCTCTTCAGGTAAGTTCAGTCTATTCTTAACTTTTTCCACTTCCTTTATCCCAGCAGGAAGTTTATATGGTGTCATGGATACAGATCTCTAGCCTGAACCCCTGTTTCAGGGTCCCTGCGTATCCCCATGCTTCTGCTGGTGGTATAAGTGGTCACTTGTGTCCTTGTAATGGCCCCTAGCCTTCAAGTCCTCTATGGTAGACAGGACAAGGACCCCTGGAAGATGGCCACATCCTGCCCTAGAACTTGTGACTATGCTATTTATGTAAGCAGGAGTTAAGATGCAGATGGAATTAAGGAGGCTAATCAGTTGACCTTGAGATGGAAGATTATCCTGAATTATTTGGGGGAGCCCATTATGATCACAAGTGTTCTTAAAATGGAAGACTAGGGAGAAGAAGAGTCTGAGGGCGATGTGATTATGGAAGAGGGGTAAAGTAGGCCATGGTGCTGGCTTTGAAGCTGGGAGGAGGTGTCCATGAAGCAAGGAACATGGGAGGCCCATAGAAGCTGAAGGGCAAGCCAGGGAAATCAGAAAAAGAAACTCAGACTTCTTCCTGTCCAATCAAGTCATTGCAACATGTCAACTTTCGTGAGGCTGCTCCAGAGGAGCACAGGGCATCCTACAAAGTGTACCCTGAAATCCCCACAGGGGAGAGGTCAGAATCCCACTCTCCTTTGAGGCACTCTCTCAAATTAAGGCTACCCGATGCCTTGGAAGAGGCTCTGAGCTTAGCGGTGGGAGGTTCACCCCAGGTCAGCAGCACCTTGCCTCCAGCCGGGCACCTCCAACTCTGCAAGCACATTCCCCAAGCCCAGGATGGCGTCACACTTCTGCATGCGGGACTGGCCGTAGCTCTGTCTCCCCGCTTCCCTTCCTGCGGCTCCCGGTAAGACTCTGCCATCTTCATGGGCCAGTTTGTTTTCCTGAGCGTCAGAAGAAAGCTTTTGAATTTTAGAAAACTCGGTTGCTTCTCAAAAGAGTCTGAACTCTTCTAAGCAAAAACCTTTGCCTGCCCAGGGTTGGTACTTACATGCATTTCCAGAGCCTATTTTTAAAAGCAACACATGAAATAACGTTCCCATGTCCTCATCTTTGTTGTCTGCTTCCCCTGAAGCGACAGTCGCCTCCGTTTCGATGGATGAGGACTGAGCACAGTGAGTCCCCCTAAGGCTAAAAGTCACAGGGAACCGGTTTCAAATAGGACTGTACCGTGAAGGGGGAAAAAAGGAAGGAAGAAGAGTGTGAACAAGGAGAAGAAACAAACAGAAGCACAAAGTAAACAAAATCAAGGTAAAGGGGAAGGACAGAGAGATGAGGCAACCATGCTTCCGCTCACTCGGAAAACAGCAGACGGAATTGATCTTCCTGAAGTTTCTGTGCAGAACAGCTCACTGGACTCTGAAAGTGGTGGGGACCTCAGCCATGCCAGAGACACGGAGCTGTTTGTCCCTCAAGACTCGGCTCTCTCCTGGGCTAGGAAGTCCTTTCCACCTCTTTCCCTTAGGTGACCCGAGCAGGCAGCCCACGTGAGCACCTCCCAGTCCCTGCGACGGTCACGAGGTTCCTCAATGTCCTGCTAACAGCTAACTCACTTGCCTTCCTTGAAACTCAGGTTTTCCATCCACAAAATGGGTTGAAGATAAATGTCTGATTACAGATGAGCCTGCAGATGTCCACTCTACCGCGCGCATCTCACTACTCATTTGAGAACCGAGGGTGCCTAAGCCTTCTGCATACGACAGTGGGGTTCACACTGCCTTCTGTCCTGGCTGCAGAACTTGAGCTCTGCCTGCTCGGCTCGCTCCCGCTCTCCCTGTGCAATCACTCCGAGTAAAAAAGTGAAAACCCCCAAATCGAAAAACAGTCACTACACTGTCCACAGTTAATAGCACTCCAGAGTTAATGGGGCAAAGTGATTAACTGCCAAAGAGAATTGCACAATCGTATTCTCCTTCTTCTTTCTCCTTCTGAAGTTCCACTAAAGTAATTTCACACAACTTTGCACCAAGCATGCAATGTGCACACACACACACACACACACACACTTCTCAGCTAACTCTCCGACACTCTATTACCTACCACTTCCTTTTTTTCTTTTTCTTGGCGAAATAGATTTGCACCTATGCTAAAGCCTCACCTTTATCTCCTCTCCCCCTTTCCATTTCTTCTGTAAGCATTTTCTTCTGCTCCGACCCTGCTTCATGGTTGGGGCTCACTGTGAACGGTGTGTCAGGCGTGGTGATGGTGTGCTGCATATGTAAGCAGTTGGAGGCTGACATTTTGACACCTGCAACTGTGCAGTCTGGATTTTATCCTGGGGGTGAAGGGGGGGGGGTGTCTATAAACGGAGGAGGATATCAATCAGATTTGAATTCTGTAAAATCATTGTATCTGCCAAAAGGCTCTTGAAATGAAGTGAAGATGTTATGAGATCAAGGTTGAGACAAGAATGATGATGACCTATTTCAAGTATGGCTGGGAGCTGCAGAGAGGGGGCGGCAGTTACGGGACTGAGGTAGGGGGCCATAGTAGAGATCATCATCTCTGCTCCACCATGATGGCTGAGTCAGACACAATCGCTGTGTGAGCACGGGCAGTATATACTTCTAAGTATGAGAAATTTGCTCTAAGTGTTCAGTGTTTCTAGGACTTCAGTAGGTTGGCTTCGTAGGATGATGGCTGTAAGGCTGATAGTTAGGTGTGTGTATGCAATAAACCTGTACATGGGAAAGGACGATGATGGATTTTGAACTCGGATTTTCAATCTGGCTGTGAAGAGTTTTATTATGTTTTTCCTTACATCAGACTCAAACTATTTATTATTCTAAAGATAAAAGGCATCCCATCAGTGTGTTGTGAATTGTCTCCCTGAGAATTCTGGAACATTCTTAGACAAAGCTTCTCTAGATCAACTAAATATGCACAGTAACTTTATGAGACAGAAGAGTCCAGATACAGGAAAAGTGAAGGTCTTATTATTTAAGGCTCATAGAAACAATTGACATAAAAATTCTCACCAAGCTAACAGGTGGACACCTCTAAATTCAGATGCTGGCCTACCGGGATGTTTTTGTAGAAGAAGAGAAAACAGGTATTTCACCTCCTAAATAATAGGGTAGACACTTCCCAGCAACGTTCTGCCTGGAAGATTACTTTGGTCCCCATACGACAAGAAAGGACATAAGTATCACACCCACCCAGAATGGGGAATCTTTGGAGAAGATGGGGAGGAGCAGTTCTTACCTTTCCAACCTCTCTATTTTGCACGAGTTTACATGACAACACTGAGGAGTACAAATAGAACAATGGATGCTGAGGTTATAGGTTTGGGCAGTGGAATTAGTAAAACCCTGTGTGTTTCGAGCAGAACCCTCTGGGAAGCAGCACACACACCAGGAGCTCTGGGCATGACAGAACCTGCCTGAGGAACCAAGGCAAGGTCTCAGACGAGATGGTAAATGTCCCCCATTCCGGGCCCTGACTAATATTCCCAGGGCCTGGGTGAGGAGGGGTCAGGAGGTAAGCAGGACTCCCTGACTGTAGTTACACATGTGGGGGATTAGTATGTCATCTGAGACGTGAATTTAAGGAAAACGTGATTTTCGCACCTTTGTATTGTGGATATTGCTCAAATACACGCAGGCTAAGTGCCAGGTCAGAACAGCATGCTAGCAGCAGTGGGTGTGGCCTTCGTGCTCTGGAAAGAGCTTGTTGTGTGTATTTCTTTCCAACTTTATGTTGGGAGAAGTCAAATGGGTAGCTTGACCTTGGCCATGATGGAAGTATTTCGCCATTAAAATCTGCAAGTTGTGTGACTTGGCCTTTTGTTTTGTTTTGTTTTATTTTGTTTTGTTTTGTTTTGTTTTGTAGTACTAGTTGTTAAACACTTACCAGCATATTGATGTTTTTCAAAATAGCAATCTCTCAATTCCTTACGCCTAAGACAAAGCCAGTCTGAAGCACATCTATTGACTAGATGAATGGGAAAGGGGAGAGGAAATGCGGAAGAGCAAACGAAGGCTCTGACGAAAATGTTTACGGAGAGAAACCTGGGTTGTGAGGCATGCAGAGAAGAAGGCATCGATGGGCATAGGAGGGGAGAAAGATCTTCCAGCGAGAAAACAAGCTGTGTTCAGACTAATGAAAAACACAAGGCATTAGAAGAATAAAAAAATAGTGAAAAATCACCTGATAACAAAATGCATGTGGACAGTGTCAGTCAGTGAAGACAAGGGATTCGATGATGGAAACATCTGAGAAAGCTGTCCCAGCTCCGGTCAGTGCCCTGGACTAGCAAAGACGAACAGACAGGAAGTTACATGAGAAGTCTCTGCTCCGCACGACGCTCTCAGATGCCAGCCTGTGTCTGGGCAATCACCCCTCATGCATATTTATGTGTTTTTCTAATCCTCAACCAAGGATATAATTTTTTAATTGTTTTTAGAGAGCAAGGAAGGAAGAGACAGAGAAACATCAATGTGAGAGACAAACACTGATCAGTTGCCTCCCGTTCATGTCCTGACTTGGGATTGAACCCGCAACCTTTTGGTGTACTGGTGGATGCTCCGACCAAGTAAGCTTAACTTATTTATTTGTTTTTTAGTTTTATTGAGGTAAAATTGCTATATGAAAAATGAACACCATATATATATATATATACAGGTGTGTATATATATATGTATGTGTATATGTGTATATATACATTGCTGAGTTTGGACATATACATGTATCCATGAAACTATCAACATAACCTACCCATCACCTCTAAAGTGTCCTTGTGTTCTTTTGTGTGTGTGTGTGTTAAGAATTCTTTCCATGAACTTTTTCCTCTTAATGTATTTTAAGTGTGCAATATTGTATTATTAACTATAAGCACTATTTGTGCAGCAGATCTCTAGAATGTATTCACCTTGCATATCTGAAACTTTATACCCATTAAGCAACAATTTCCCATTTCCTCCTCCCCTCAGCCACTGGAAACCATAATTCTGCTCTCTGCTTCTATGCATTGGACTATTCTAGGTGCCTCATCTGATTGGAGTCATGCAGTGTTTGTCCTTCTGTGACTGGCTTTTTTCACTTAGTCTATGTCCTCCACCTCCATCCATGTTGTCTATTGTGAAACCTGCTGTAATGATCATGGGGTGCAGATATCTCCACTAGATTATAATTTCTATTCTTCTGAAGATAATTTTGTGAGACCAGAATCATGAAGACCAATTTCAGAAGTCTTCTGTTTAGGAGTCACAGAGTAACTTGGTGCTATTGAGTCTTGTGAGCTATAAAGACCCAGTGAACACTGTTTCTCATTTTCTGGGTTTTCAGGTGAGCAACTCTGAGGACAATGCCCAGAGACTAACAGCTGACCTGCAGCCACGCTGAGACACATGACCAGATGGAAGCATGCCCTTGCTATCTAGTGTTTCAGTCAAGATCTATGGAAGCCATGCCAGCTTCTGTTAAACTGTTAAAGAAAATGGCACACTGGGCACATTTCCCCCCCAAAAAATACAAATGATGAAATCTCTAGGGGATGAGAATGAAAAGAAACATTTCAGTCCAATACAACATTATAGTCCAATGCAGTGTTCACTAGAGATCTTATTTCACAGCACCTACCCCGTTGTATATAATGGAGGAAAATAAGAATCAAAAGGTAATTCCATTGGAATCATTTTCTAAATTGAGCTCTCCTGAACCCCCTCCTCCAGCTCCCAGTTCTGATTCTGTCCTTTGCACCTGGAATGAGGTAAAGTGAAATAAACGGAATAGTGTTTAATGATGGCCTTTGAAGTCATAATTACCTGAATCTTAGCATCCACTCCACGTCCTAGCTGGTGACACTCTAGACATATTATTATGTTGCTGAACCTAAGTCCCCTGATTTATAACATAAAAGGGATTATTTAACAATATTGTATGAGAATTAAATACGATTAATTGGCAGAATATTTCTGTAGTCTAGGGCATGGGTTGAAAACTCAGTGTGTGCTAATTATTATTTTTGATGCTGTAAGATATGATGATGATTTTATTTTAATTTAATTTTTGGATAATGATGTTTTAACAGTTGAAATGTTTTGGCAATTGATAAGGGTTTTTAAAAATATATTTGCAATGCATATAATTTATAAGATCACAGGATATAATGTGTTCTTGATTTGTTTCAACTGATGTCTGAGAGTCTACACTAAGCTATTAGCTTTTCACTGAAGAAGTACTACGTTTTGATGAATAGCTTATTATTTTTAATCAGGTCAGCTCGATCATTGGACCCAGGTGAAGTTTTATGGGAGGGTATGGAGCAGAGCATTGCAATAAAATCTAACAGTACCAGCTGACAATTAAACAAATTAATCACTTAGCCCATCAATGCAGTTGACCACCATGACTATAGATAATTGAGACTTAGCAGTTCATGATTAAGAGTCAGCTGAGTCATAAAAATAAGTGTCTATGAATATCTCAAAGAAGACTCACTTAGCTTAGTATTATGAAACTTCCCAAGGGTTCTGAAATTCAGTGGGTCATCACTTGCTTTTCATAAATTGTAGGAAGCAGCCACCACAAAGGAGATGCAAATCTCCAAGTGTCCCAAAGAAACCATGTGAATGACTCATGTCTTGTGATGTCAAGTCCCAGATCTTGGGGTTGGTATTAACACCCTATACCCGGTCTCCTTGATTCCACTTTTGGGTACCTCCAATCCATTCTTCACACTGAGGCCAGAGTGGTCTTTTAAAAATGTGACTGTGTTTTGTTACTAAGTTGCTTGAAGTCATCTGATGAACTTCCATTATGCTTTACAGCGCAGCTGAATCTTTTATGCTAGCCTTCAAAGCTCAGCCTGACTTGCCTCTGCTCACCTCTCCAGCCTCATCTCAGACCTCCCCACCCTTATCTCTGCCCTCCAGACATAGCTCATTCTTTCAGAACCTCAGACACCACTCCCTCTGTTCTACCTTCAAAGCTCAACAGCCTTTGTCCGAGATGCCCTGCTCTGCTCTGCCTCTTTGTGTGACTGGCTCCTGCTCAGCCTTCAGATCTCAGCTTAAATGTCATGCTCTCATTGAGCCTTAGTTGACTGTCCCCTTGGTATTTTTTTATTCCCGTTTCTTTGCTTCATAACAACTCACATTTTCAAAAGATTTCTTCCATCATGTGTTTGTTTCTTCATTACCTGCTTATGACAGCTCTCCCAGGAAGAGACTTAGTCTGTTCTGCTTGTCACCATACGAGAGAACTTAAAATTAGTTATCATTAGTCCTAACGCTGGATTAAAATGCATTGAACATTTGCAGTGACACAGGTACTGAGCTAATCACTGTTAAAGGATGTTCTCATTTATTCTTCACACCAAGCCCATGAAGACATTAACATCACACATATTTATTAATGAGGCGTCTGAGACAAAGGGTGTTTAGGTAGTTAATCTGAGGTCACAGAGCCAGTGATACCAGAACAATATTCAAACTCAGGCAGAGTTTAGAATCTCAGTCTACACCTTGGGAATGAATGCGTGAATGCAAGGCTCTGGTGCACATCTGTTCACCTGACTCGCTCTCTGGGGCTGTGAGATTTTGCTCAAATATCAGTCATTCAGGGAGACCCCTCCCCTCAGAAGTGGTGCCTCTGTTTGTCACTTGGAGAGCATCTATCACACTCTTTTGATATTGAATGTTTGCCTGCCTCCCCGGAACATCTAGAGAACTCCTTCGTGATGGGGACATCACTAATTCTTTTCCCGCCATTCGTCCTCCATACAATCAATAAATATTGAGCATACATTCTATCCTGATTTTATTTTAGAGACTGGAAATATGACAATAAACACAAGCTATAACTTCCCTACCTATGGAGCTTATGATTTGTGGGGGAAGAAGGCAGACACTAGTCATGTAAAACATGTAACAAATAAAATTATTTCAGGTAATGATAAATTTTATAAGAATAATGAATAAAAAAAAACAATCAAAAACAAAACAGTGCAATGGTACAAGGAGGAGCCAGGAGAGAAGCGCTACTTTAGAAAGGTGGGTCAGGGAAGGACTTTCTGAGGAAGTGACCTTTGAGCTAAGACTCAAGGAAGAGAAGATCTAGGGGGAAAGTGTTCCCACAAGAGGACACTAGTGTCCTATGTGTAGGGCACAGCAGAGAAGTTCTAAGCTGAGAATGAGCTAGGCCTGTTCCAAAAACACAAACAGATATACTAAACCCAGGCTGTGAATTACCCCAGATCTGTTCATCCTGAATTGTCTCTAGGTGTGACGGTTAATTCTACGTGTCAACTTGATGAAGCCATAAAACACTCAGATATCTGATTGAACATTAGTTCTAGGTATATCTGGAAGGGTATTTCCAGAAGAGATTAGCATTTGAATTAAGGGACTGAGGAAAACTGATGTGGGTGGGCATCACCGCATCCTTTGCAGGTTTGAATAGCAGAAGAAACTGAGGAAATGTGAAGCTGCTTTCTCCTGGTTTGAGCTGGGATCTTGATCGTCTCTTGTCCTCAGGACTCCTGTTTTCCAGAACTTCAGACTTGGACTGGGATCTGTACCATCAGCTCTCTGGCTTTTAGTCATCCAAAAGGCACCACTGCCCTTCCTGGTCACCAGCTCACAGAGGGCACACTGTGGGACTTCTTGTTGCCTAAGAAGTGTGAGCCAACACCTTATAACAAACCTCTTCCTGGACTTATCGGTCCTGTTTCTCTGGAGAACCTCAATGGATACATCAAGCTTCATGTAGCTCTGTGTCTAGCTGGGTCACATACCATCTTGAGTTGCTCTCCCTCCTCCTCCATGTCATCTCCCATGTTTTTCTCCCTCTTACTTGCATGAATGGTACAATGAAATGAAGCATTGCTACATAGGATTTTCCCTGACTTTGTTTTCTAAGGAGGTGGAACTAAGACAGAAAACCAGCCTGGTAGGAGCCTAGTGAAGGAGGGTATGAGAGGCAGGAGATGAAGCTGGAAATATGCATAAATTGAATGTTATAGAGTCTTGAGGCCCTGGTCGGGGGATTTAGACTTTATTCTGATTGCAATCTATAGAAACAGGGATTGCATGACCCTATTTACATAAAAATACCACTTTGGTCACTTTATGGGTAATAGTCTTTCATTAGCAGAGTTCATGCTATGCATAAGGCACCCAAGCCATGCATGTCGTCTATACTAGGTTTTGTTTTCTTAGTTTGGGTCAAACTAGTTATCTCATGCATAGACCCACCCATTAATAAACGTCTGTGATGACGGCTCAAAGAGCATATACACAATTTTACTTTACCTAATAGATTTTTTCTTTCATCTTATAAACTTTCTTCTCTCTGATAATCTGCCTCCTCAAGCCCTCTTTTTTTATTGAGCAAAATTTTTTATTAAATTTTGGCCAAGAGCCTGCACTATTCATTTTTTTTTTTTTTTTATCCTCACCCGAGGACATTTTTCCATTTTTTGTTCAGATAGAGTGGGAGGGAGAGAGAGGAAGAGAGAGAGAGAGAAACATCGATGTGAAGGGACACATCGAGCGGCTGCCACCCGCACGACCAACCAGGGCCGGGGACAAACTGCAACCGAGGCACGTGCCCTTAGCGGGAACCGAACCCAGGTCTCTCTGTACCACAGGCCGACACTCTAACCGCTGAGCCAAACCGGCTAGGGCTGCACTGTTTATTTTAATTTAAGTTATTCAAGGGGTGATTTAGTAAAGTTAGCGTTTCTGAAACTGTTCTGTAGCTGAATTGAGAAAAGGGAATGTTCTTTTTGTCAAGTAATTAAGCTTTGACTATTTTGTGGGGTCGTCTCTTACACTATCTCTGCCCACATGTGCTGTGAAGTAGAATCGTGGTCACTTATAATGTGAGAGCTAAGAATTTAAGCCGGTCCAGATATGCGTCCAGACCTTTTCCTTCCATTGAATATAATTGCGGTGCTGGAAATTGTCCATCTCAAATCAGGGTATTATTCATCTTCTACGAGAGCCAATGATCAGCTGTGGCCTGGTGGGATTGAGAAGGGTGACCAGCAAATAGAATGCAGGACACAAACTGCCCCTCCCGCACAAAGGCTGTAGGATTCCCCATATTCTATTCTATTCTATTTATTTATTTATTTATTTATTTATTTATTTATTTATTTACTTACTTACTTACTTACTTATTTTTATCCTCACCCAAGGACATTTTTGCATTTATCCTCAGATAAGCTAGAGAGAGAAAAGGAGGGAGAGAGAGAGAGAGAGAGAGAAACTTTGATGTGAAAGAGACACATCAACTGGCTGCCACCCACACAACCCCAACCAGGGCCCGGGACCAACTGCAACCAAGGTACCACGTGCCCTTAGCGGGAACTGAACCCGGGGACTCTCTGGTCTGCGAGACGACACTCTAACCACTGAGCAAAACTGGCCAGGACAAATTCCCCATATTCTTAGTGAAGTCTTTTATAAATATCCAGAGCCAAAACAGAAAGAATGAACAAGTTTGTCAACTTTATATTGTTATGATCTTTAGTTGATTATTCATAAGATCCTTAATAATTTTGATATAGTCTGTCTACCCTATTTTTCCTTCCACCTGTATCAACCTCCCTCTACTCCTCCTTTAATATTGAGAGATGAGTCGGGCCAGACAGGAAGGGGCTCATCGTTAGAAACTGCAGTGTCTGCTAGCGTCCTCTTTAAATCAAAGCTAAGCCAAACCAGTCTGAATGGAAGCCAAAAGGCAGTAGCTGAAGGGACCAGAAGCAAATCCCAAGACTAAAGTCTTGAAAAGAGGAATGTAAATGTAAGAAGATGAGAGATAGGAGCCAGGGATGAAATGAACCCAAATCAGCTTAGGCAGAGACTCCAGTGGTGAGTTAGCATGATTGCTTCCAACACCTTTGGGGCACCCAGGTCTTGCCTGATTAGTCACCAGGCTCCTGGTGTGTGCATTTGTTGGGATGAATTGAAATGAAGATTTTTGTTTATTCATTTTTACAGGGCTAGATCAAATACTCTCAAATTATTTATTTTTTTATCCTTCAACAGTGCATGGCTCTAGCTCTCAACCACTAATCCATGTGTCATTAGAGGGAGGTGCAGGTAATAACCATCATCACTGTAACCCTAAATGAACTGGTGACTCCTCAATGGCCTCTGGTCCAGATGGCATGCTTCTTTTAGTGGGTAGTTCAAGGTGACAATTGATTTAAAACAAGCAGAACTCTTCTTAGACTTACTAATCATGTTTTTATATCCATGCATATGGAAAAAATATTAACAGTAAATTAAATAGAATGAAAGTATCATTATCAATCATCCAATCTAACAGTTTCCCCTTTTTTTGATTGTGTACAGAAGATGTTGGCATTCATGCCAGATTCGTTAAAATACTAAGTATAGATAATCTGGATATCTCTGTAAAAATAGAAAAAATTAAAAGGATTGTTTATACCTTTTCAATTCTTTTAACAAGGATGAAATAATGATAAAATTTACCTTTATGCTATAAGTAGATGTCAAGAGGGTTAATATATTGATCAGTGGACACACTTGTCAAAAGAGAGATAAAATAAGTTACCTCATTGGACCTAATGCAAGCAACTATAACAAGAGTAAGTATTTATTGGTATGTTCTTTGTGTACGGCTATGATGTAGTAACTGCACATATATTTCTCTAATCTCTCACTCATGCTGCAAAGTAAGAATTTAGCTCACTCTAAATATAAGAAAATCAAACCTCAGAAAGCCCCGCTCACTCACCCAAGATCACACCCTCTAGCAAACCAAGAAGGCTCCAGGCCTCTTTGTTGACTTCAAAGTCAACGTTCTTTCCACAGATTGGTGCCTCTGTACCAGATAGGTTTACAGCCCAGTTGACACGACCATCATAAAGAAAACCAGAACCAAACAAACAAACACAACAAAGTACTGCTTATCTAATGAGATATTCTCATTTGACAGAGGGACAAGATGAAGTCTGTAGAAAGTACCAGACGTTTGTACGGCAGGTTAGTTAGTCCTAGAGCTAAAATGGGAATGCATGTGTCTGCGTTCCCAGTCTGGGCTTTCCCTTGCCCACCTGTCTCTCGTTTATGACATGTACAGTCCTAGCTGATTTCCTGCACATCACACCTGGGGCATTGTTAATCCCATGTTTTCTTCAGTGGTTCCCTTTTCTCATTCCAAAGCTCCTAAGGCTAAGGAGAGGAGACAGAAAGCCTCCAAATGTGGGAAAGAGGGAAATTGGACAGAGACCCTAGAGAACACAGCTCTGGCTCAGCTCTCCAGCCATCTGAGTGGCCCTGGGCAAGCACACAGGCCCCCTGAGGTCTACACCTTCTCGATTATTCAGGAAGACATACCACTCTTGCTTAATGCCCAGGGGTATTTCAGAGATCAAGTGAGGTGATGAGTGAGAAAGTGTTTTCCCATTCCTGAAGCACTGCATGAAAAGTGATGGTCCATTGGTCCAGGACCCCGAGCAATGAAATGAGATGCAAAGTGCGTCTCACACAGTCTATGCCCTCCCAAACCGTCCCCTTGGCTCATACAATAAAGCTCTGTGGGCATCTCAGTGCTGTACCAACCTCTCAATCTCTGCTTTTCTTTTTTTTTTTGCTGGAGTTTTCTCCAAGGTCTGGAGTGCTTCTTACCCCAGGAACAGCTTCAGCTTGGCAATCCAAGGGTAGTCATCGCCCACACCTGTTGTGAACAAAGTGGAAGAACAAATACATACCTCAGTGTTCCAGGCTTCCGTGAGACAATTCTGAGACTTTCTACAAGATTCCTAGATGGATCCTGGGAGGTCAAATCCCAGGTCCTCACCTCAGGTTTAGCTCAACACCCCACCTTTATTGCTGGCTCGTCTACCATCTCGCTTGCTCTCTCCCTACCTCTGCTTCATGGGACACCCCCTGTGATGGTTAATTTAATGTGTCAACGTGCCTAGGCTGCAGGGTGCCCAGGCATTTGGTTAAATGATTCTGGGTGTGTCTGTGAGAGATTCTGCGTGAGGTTAAGGTTTGAGTGGATATGCAGAGTACAGCAGGTTGGCCTTCCCAATGTGGGTTGGCCTTCTCAAGTCTGTTGAAGGCCTGAGTAAAACCAAAGTCTGAACAATAACAAATCTCTCCATCTAACTGTCTTCAAACTGGGACATCGTGTTCTCTTGCCTTTGAACTTGGACTCAGACTGGAACTTATATTTGCTGGTTCTCAGGTCTTTGCACTCATATTGGAATTATATTATCCACTTTCCTGAATCTCCAGGTTACTGACTGACGATCTGGACTTCTCAACCTCCATAATCACTCCAGCCAGCCAGTTCCTTATAGTAAATATCTATCTATCTATCTATCTATCTATCTATCTATCTATCTATCTATCCATCCATCCATCCATCCTTCTATTGGTTCTGTTTCTCTGGACAACGCAGAGTAATATGTCAACCAAATTAAAAATCCATACTCAAATCATTGTCTCAGGCTCTGCCTCTTTAGGGAGATGCAGAGCAAACAAAGATGAGTTTGATTCCTGTCCCCCCTGTAAAAGTTTATCACATTTCTACCATGTGCCAGGCACTGGGCTGGGGTGTAGGGGATAGGACGTGACCCTGCCCTTGAGGAACGTGCAGGCTAATAGAAACACGGCCACGGAGATGGAAGACTGCCATGTGAAGTGGTGAGGACCAGACGAAGGTCAGCATCCCTGCATCCTGGCCTCATCCCTCAGTCTCTGGATCAGCGTCTATGTTTGGTTACAGCTCCGTTCATTGGATTTCTGGTCATGCTTCCTCAGTCCAGCACCCTTCTCCAGGCTTGGCACAGACTCCAGGCCACGACGTCTCCCCTAATGATATTTCTGGGCCTGTGCATTGACGCAATGACGGCTGTGAAGAATTTTCCATCCCAGAAAGGTCAGAGGACTACGTCATCCACAGACTGGCTGCCACTCCGCACAAAGCCTGCTGCTGAAACACAGGTTTTAACCTTTCAATCTTGTTAAAGAAGTCTTCAGCTCCTGCGCCCTGCCCGGGCTGGCACCGATGGGGGCGGGGGCGGAATTCCTCACCGGGAGCCCCCGACGGACTCCCCATCCCGCCCTGCCTATCTCTGCAGACGCCGCATCGGGTGCCCGTGCTGGGGCTTCTCGGACAGCCGATGTCTGATAGAAGTGGCCACGCTGCAGCTCCCACTGCGCCGGACACAACAATGTGCAGCCCGGAGAGGCCAGCACGTTTCCCAGGAGGCCGGTGCGCGGAGGACCGGATTCAGCTGCAGGGGCCTGGCCTCGCAGGGCTGCGAGCCCTCTCCTTTCGGCTCTTTCATCGGCGAAGCACCTGCTCCGAGCCAGACACGGGCTGGCAGAGGTCTGACGGCTATGAGGCCGCATCCCTGTCTGCTCCCGGAGGCCCGCAGGAGAGGGGGATCCACGCAGGGCTGAACGCCCCAGGCCTTCCTCCCACACTTCCTCGGGACGCGTGGGTGACAAGGTTAGTGTGCGGGTCCGGCATTCCTGGGTTCGAATCCCAGCTGCCCCACTCACCAGCTTCCGAGTGTGGGTGAGTGACTTCACCTCTCTGAGCTTCCCGCTCCTCTTCCGAATACGGGACAACAGCCTTAAATGATGTCTCCTGTCCCCACCTGCCCCACCCGCCAAGGAAGGATCATTATGTGACACGATACAGGTGCAAACATGTGCGCACCATCCCTGCAACAGCATCAGATTACAATAGTAATGTGTCAGATCAACATATTGGACACCTTAAATTTGCACATCGTTATATGTCAAAGATATTTCAAGACATTTGTGAATTTAGAATGAGAATGGGAATACAACATAGCTCTACTGTGCCGCTGCGGGAACACCCCGTGCCAGGAGCCTGCGGGGTTGTAGCCTGCAGGGCGGTGCTGTCCCCGCAGCGAACTATCTGCGGTGCCCAGAGTCTCTCTGTCCTTTCCTGTGCTTCACTGATCTACCTGTGACACTCGGTTCTGCCATCTCCACGCAAGTTCGTGATCTGCAACAGAGGTTAATTATGTCATTTAAACCAGCCTGAGTCTGTTTTCTGTTTGTAAATGGGAATAAAGTAACGCCACCAGGTCCACTAATCTCATTGAATTGTTGAGTGCCAAAGGAGGCAGCGGTGGTGACATTGCTCTGTAAACTAAGAGTCCCTCCCGGTCCTGCTCCTTACCAGGGAAGAGACACTCGCCAGAAAAGCAGAAATGCTGGGGGAATTTCCCTGGGTTGTATGTACAGTCGTGCCCTCCTACCTGAGTTACATATATTTTGGTGTATTTTATATGTTTTGTTTTAACACACTTTTCCTTATTTTAAAAGCAATACATCCTCACAGCATTTTATTTAGAAACACAAGAAAAATGTTGAGAAGAAAGCAAAAATCACTTTTAAGCCCACTCTGCACACCTCGTCTTGTTAACGGCTCTGTATGTTTCCTTCCATGGTTCCGGCTTGGTTTTCCAGATGAGTAGCCCTCTCCTTGTCTGCCCGGGACAGCGGGAAACCAGCTGAGAGAGGTCAGGCCGGCGTGAAGTCGGAGAAGGGAAAGGGTGGACACACGGCTCCTGATCTTTAGTGAGGGTGACTGATACTTCCGTGTGAGTCCGTGACCTAAATATTAGGGGAGGCACCCCAAAAGGGAGAAGGCATGTTTCATTCCCCCTTGTGTTTGCAAACAGATCAGAACAGGGCTCCAGGCTTCCAGCTCAAGTGTCTAAACAATCTTTTCACCAGGTACCAAGTCTGTGCCCAGAACAGAAGCCCGGCACAGAACGAGAGGCTGGCGTGCTGGGGTGTGCGTGTGTGTGTGTGTGTGTGTGTGTATGATTTTTTTCTGGGACTTCAGGAGAACACAGTGAAAAAATCACAGCGGACCTCAGGGATAAAAGAGGGAGGGCATCTTTATCTGCAGGAAGATTCGGGGGAAAAAAAGAGAAAAGCAGGAAAGGTTAGAAAGGTCCCAGGGGCGGCTTGGAAGAGGGTTCAAGGCAAAGAACGCCCCGAGCGGAGGTTGACTCCAGGAGCCCGGGGAGTCCATAAACGTGAACGCTGCTTCCTTCTCCTTAGTGCAGGGGCCTTAGCCTGAGGGCCAGGAGACTCCACAGGCCCCAGATCTTGATCAAACAGGAGAAGCTGTGGCTTGGTCCCCAACAGAAACCACGGATCTTTTCATCACACTATAGTTCTTCAAACCGTAAACTATCACTACAGTTATACTATAGGATTTATGAAATCTGCCATGAGGTAATACTATTTAATATAATAATAAAGATGCACATACATGATTATCACAGTTTTCTTATCTTATTTATTTTTTTATCCTCACCCAAGGACATTTTTACATTTATCTTCAGACAGAGCGGGAGGGAGAGGGGGGAAGAGAAAGAGAGAAACATCGATGTGAGAGAGACACATTGACTGATTGCCACCCACACAATCCCGACCGGGGCTGGGGAAAAGCTGCAACCGAAATAGGCACCCTTAGCAGGAACCGAACTCAGGACTCTCTGGTCCGTGGGCCGACGCTCTAACTGCGGAGCCAAACCGGCCAGGGCAGTTTTGTTACTTTTAGTGCTTTGATATCTAGAGTTCAATATCATTGGTTTCACTTCTAATTCTTTTAGTAGATTTAATGCAGAAAAATTATTATTCTTCGAAAGAGTCCAAAAAATAAACCATAGTTCGAAAAGGACCCATGGAGTAGAAGGTGAAGTACCCTCCCTCAGTGGCTGCAGGACTGGAGAGATGCTCGGAGGGGCTTCCACAGGCCGAGCAGAACCGTCTGCACCCTTTGGCTACCGGAAATAGAGAACCAGTCTCTGGTTTAGCAACAAAGGTACATATTATCTCAAATGACTTTAACCCAAAGGTAGGGCTGGCTTCAGGTGGGTGAGCTCAGCAGATCACAGTGACCCGAGTGTCCCAGGTTCTGTTGGTGTCTCCACTTTGCCACCCACGGTATCAGCTTGGTGCCATGATGGTCCCTTCACAGTCAGGACTTGGCTGCATCGTCTTTGCTCACATCTAGTGTGAGACAGAGAAACCTCTATTCTCTCACTTTCTCTCTCAAGTGAGAGAAAAATGTTCAAATCTCCAGCGAGTTCTCCTGAGGACTCATTGGCCAGAATTTGGTTACATGCCTATCCATCAACCAATAACAAACAAGACTGATGTGATGAGCAGAGATGGCTGGGCAATCAGAAGTACTCCGATGCCCTCCTTCCCCCCAGGTCTATAGTCAAGTCCCAACACTTCACAAAGTGGGTACACAATGGAGAGAGAGGAATGCATCTTGTGTGGTCCCCCACGGTGTCCGTGGGCTTTGCAATCACGGTGCCCATAGTCTACTGATGAACGTGTTGGAGATGTTGGGTTGTAGTTTCAACCTCCACAACGGCATTCTGCTAAGAGTCTTGCACCCAGGAGCCCAGGAAGGGCGATGGGTGGATGAGCAGGGGAAGTACTATGTGGTACTTTTCTCAGAGAAGCAGAACAGTCCCTGCCCTTTTCCAGTTGATAGGTTACAGGTGAGCAGAGACATTGAGCACCCAAACATCAAGACCACGGACAGCTGATGTCCCGGGACAACTGCCTGCGGCCCAGAGCAGACTGCTCCGTTTCCCGCAGCATGCCTAGCAACCGTTCATAGCACTTTGTGTGCGTGCCCAGAAAAAGGCAGGGAGGCACCGGCTCACTCCGCGCGATCTTACCGAGAGGCCACCACACTGCTGCGTTCACCGAGAGCAAAGACCCCAGAACATTCTGCTTCGGATGAAATTTGAGCTCCACCAGCCAGTGTAGCTTCCCCATATTTCAGTTTCCTCGTTTGTAAAATGGAACTTAGAACAGCAGTGATCTTCTCACTGGGTGGAGGTGGGTTTTCAACTACTCATTCCATGTGTTTACAGGGCCCGACATATATAATGCATTAAGTACATATTATTATTTTTAGATATCTGCCAGCATCCTCCTTCCTCTAACTAGGGGACTAAAGCAAAGCTGGACCAGTTCTTCAGAAATGCTTTTCTTTTCAGAACCCATTACAAAAACCCACGAAGTAGCTCAACCCAGGCTTCTTAGTGGTGGAGTGGGCAGTTGTGCTGTGTAGACATACAAATCACCGTGAGTTGCAGGCTGAACTTGAGGCCATAATCTCTACTCTGTGGGTGCACATGCAAACATACACACCCCAAATAAAACAAACAGAGAGACAAAACCCACCGCCAACATCAGGGCAGCACAAATAATGACGGCCGAGCTGATTCTCGGCCCCGCAGCTGGTGGGGTGAAAAGGAGGTTGCATGTTGTTACAAGCTGACCGTAGAACATCCGTCTACTGCCCCTGCCCTCTCCTCCACTGACTATACCAGGTGACCCCCGCACTAGCAGGGGGCTCTCACACACCCCTAAGGGATGTCCACATCCCACTCCCCGGCTCTCAGGGCGGGTTCTCCCCAAGTCACTGTGCTTCCTTCTGAGCATCTGCACGGCTGCTGTCTCCCCAGGAACCCCTCCTAGGATAATTGGCCCGAGAGCTGCACAGCTGTGGAGGGTGCAGATAGCGCTGCACTTGCTTGTGACCCCGTGTCACAGAGAAGGCCCTTCTCCACATTTTGTCACCCCTTGTTGCCTGGGCTCTGAGATGGCCCAGCTCGTCTCTGAGCATCATAAGGCCTACATGGCCCCTTCGTATTCTTTCAGCACATCCTGTATCTCTAAGGGAACAGACACCGTTCCCATTTCTGTGTCAATCTCCAGACCCCCCCTCTTTCTCACGCACACACACACCACACATGCACAGATCCATATTTATTCCTGAAAATAAAATTAATAATGGATGGCCTGAAGGCGCAGCCTGGCCCTTCACACCAACGTCCACACTGTCCAGCCCCCTGTGCTCACTGTTCTCTGCTCCCGGTTCTCTGCTGAGACGTCAATAACTAACCACAGCGAGGTGGGAGGCAAGGTGGTGGTTGGAGGAGAACTTCACAAAGGCATTTGCATCAGGAATTGATGCAAGAAGAGTAGTCACAGGAGAAACCACCTTGTTTCCCGCTAGGCGTGCTGAGGGTATGGGGAATAAATTGGCAAGTGTTGACAGATTAACGATGGCAGCATCTGCTAGGAACAGGTGGTAAGTCACAGCAGCCATGGCCAGGAAGATGCTCCTGGAATTAAGAAAGCCGCCCCCACCCACCCTGCACACACTTGGGCTGCTACTTTTTCTCCTCTTTAGAGTCTGTGAGGTTAGGATGCTCTCTGTAACTCAAAGTGGAATGAGCTGAGTGTGGGGTTGACCTTGACATGCTTTGTCTCTGCTTCTTCAAGCTTGCTCTGTCCCTTACTTTCCTGGATGATGATCATCCTTGTAGGAGGCAGGAGAGAAGGACCAGCCTGTTCTGTGTAGCACCTATTTCTCAGAGTGTGAAGGAAGTGTCAGATAATCTAATATGTTCTGAAGCTAATAGCCTGGGAAGGTCAGGCAAGGTGAAGGCAAGGATGGAAGCCCTCGGACTCCAGCAGACGGCTGTGCTGTTGATGGATAGTTATTAAGAAAGCACAATGACAGTTTGGAATACTTTTCTTCCCTTCTCCCTGGAAGATAAGCTTCCTAGGAGGGTGAAAAAAAAATCCCTGATGAGTATGACTAGATATGAATTCTGGGCTAAATCTGCTATTGAGTGAAATGTGGAAGGAAGTGACCCATCTGTTTATCGAGACTTTAAGGAAGGTGAGGGCATTACGCAGGACTTGGGGATCAGCTGAGAAATGGTGTCCGTCTGTGCGGATGGGTTAACATGCATCACTTCAGTATCATCCCAAATCCATCCCTAACACAGGGACGGCCCCTCACCATTTTCTGTGTAGGTCCCAGCCTCATCCATCACGCTGCAGCATCCACTGCTGATACCCTGCACGGGTCCTCTGACCTCCTAAGCACACTGTCCTGTCCTGTGGCCACCGCCTACGCCACCAGCCCTTGGGGCAGTGGAAGAGAGTGCTAACATCTCCACTCACGACAACCTTCAGAAGTTAAGTAAGTCTCTTAGGCCTGTGTCTCCTCGCCTGGGCCACAGGAAATATTAGTAGGCCACGTTTACTGAGCACCCACTCTCTGAGGCCACCTTCCAAACATTTGGCAAGTGTTGACTCCTGTACCTCCGCTCTTGTACCACCGCTAACAGAGGTGGGTGCTTAGGATGTCGGGTGGAGCATTGTCAGTGCTCCAGAAATGCTCCTGCTGCAGGGATATGGCAGCTCCATGGTTGATGGTCTTACTGGTTTCCTGGAGCTGCTATGGCAGAGTATAGGAGCCCCCATTGTCCGTGGTTTCCCTCGTCAGGGTTTCAGTTACCTGTGGTCAATTGTGATATGAGTATATTAAATGGAAAATTCCAGAACGAAAAAATTCATAAGTTGTACGATGTGGACGTTCTCAGTAACACGATGAAATCTCACAGGCCCGGCTCCGCCAGCCCAGGGCGGTATCATCTCTTTGTCCACGGTTGTCTAAGCTGCAGTTCGTCTCTGAGTAGCCTTGTTGCTGGTAGGCCCACAGTCACCTGACATGATGTCACAACGCCCACATCGTCACATCACTTCCTCTCATCGCGTGGGCATCGCGCCACCTCACATCCTCACAAGCAGAGGGAGCACAGCGCAAGGAGATACTTGGGGAGTGTCACCCTCACCGAACTCCAATTAGAGTATGTTATTATGATCGTTCCATTTTATTATTAGCTATTGTGGTTAACCTTTCGCTGCGCCTGATTTGTAAATTCAACTTTACCGACGGTATGTATGCATAGGACAAACAATACGGATAAGGGTCTGGTACTTTCTATAGTTTCTCACATCCGGTGGGAGTCTTGGAATATATCCCTCACCGATAAGGGGGTGCTACTGTGCCCTAGACTGGATAGCTTCAACAACAGAAATTTATTTTCTCACAATTCTGGAGGTTAGGACTTTGAGATCGAGGTATCAGCAGGGCTGATTTCTTCTGGGGTCTCTGTCCTTGGAGATGTCTGCTCCCTCACATGGTCTCCCTACGTGTGTGTCTGCACTCAGATCTCCTTTTCTTACAAGGACACCAGTCATGCTGAATTAAGCCCACCCACATGACCTCGCTTTAACTTTAAAAGCCCTGTCTCAAATACACTCACATTCTGAAGTCCTGGGATCAGGACTTTGCCATATGAATTCAGGGAGGACACAACTCAGCCCGTAACAGTTGCAGTCAGTACATGCCTTTAAATTACTATGGTGAAACTCTGCAGATGACTTCACAATAAACCAGTGACCGCTGAGAGTAAAAACAATAGAGAGATAAAGGAAAAAACTATAGAAAGTGATTTAAAACTGCAGCTGGATGATGATGGGGGTTAGCATCATCAGGTCACCTTCGGGGGTCTGTAAAGGCTGACGTCATAGGAAGGTGGACCTGCTGCCACCTCCTCTTCCTCAGACAGGTTGGTTCCAATGACAATCCTATTCTGACCCAAATCCATAAGGCCACAGAGAAGAAAGGAAGTAATCCTTTCTCGTGCTATTCCAAAGTCATCTTCTCTGGTTCTGATTTCTTGACTCAGGACAAGCAATTTCCCAGGATGATAGAGAGGATGAATGTCCATTTCATTCCTAAAAAATTCCATCTTCACAGCTTCTGGTATTTGGCCCTGAAAATTCAATTGTAGTAAAACTTAACAGGCTGTTCTGAATCACTCTGTAAAAGGCATTGTCAATGAGAAACATGTTCCAAAATTTATTTCAGATTTTTTTTATCTTTTGTCAACTTGTTTGAGATTATCTCTTCTATTTTCTATACGGGAATTTCTTCAAGCCTATTCTCCTGTCCCTGGCTATGTTCTCGGTCATGTTTATTTAATGGTGTTAGTGTTGCCGTTTTTATTTTAAATATAACTGTACACCCTGCAGTGGTCTCATTTTTCTGGTCCATTATTAGTTTTTCTTTTTTTCTGATCTAGTCTCACTCCCCAACCTCCTCCTGTTGCATTATCAGTTTTTTCTTTTGATCTGTAGGATTTATCCTTTGAAATGTTTTTCAGAGAAACTGTGCTTACTGGTGATTCTGCTGTATTTTCTTTCCTTACATTCCTCTCATCGACATTATTATTGCTTTAATTTTGGAATGCATGCAGCAGGCCCGAGCCAGGCCTTGGACGGCGTGCACCTGTCCTGGAGAGGAGAGCTCCCAGCCAGTCCCGAGCCAGTCATTGGCTCCCACACGCTGGGGAAGCTGGCAGAGCTAGGGCTGAGGAAGCCAACACCTAACCTTGCGATTGGTCTCCGTCATTCTCCAGTCAATGTCCTCTGTCCTGAGGGAGTGCATTCCCCTGGTTTGAGTGTGCTTACAGTCAAGATCTGGAAGTCTCAGCTTCTCTGTGTTATCTGCTTCTCCTTCCTCTTCCAGATCACCCCTTCCATGGCTGCTGCAGTAATATCATTGCTAATAAAGTTGCATGGTCCAGGCGGTGTGACTCACTGGTTGAGTGTCGACCCATGCACCAAGAGGTCACCGGTTCGATTCCCAGTGAGGATCCATGCCCAGGTTGTGGGCCAAATCCCCAGTGAGGGGCGTGCAGGAGGCAGCCAATCTATGGTCTTTCTCATCGATGTTTCTCTCTTCCCTCTCACTTCCTCTCTCGCTAAAATTATTAAAGAGAAAAAAAATTTTTTTAAATAAATAAATAAAGTTGCATGGCTTTATGGTTCTTCCTTCTGATCCATGTCCCCAGCTGCGCCGAGGTCTTTGTAAGGATAGAATCTCTTCTAGCCATTTGAACCCCTGATGACCTGTCATCGTGTGTTCACTAAAGGATCGGTGGAGGGGTCTTCCCACACCAGCGTGATTATTGAGAGAACTTTATTTACATCTATCCATAAATTTGAACACACGTTCATTGTCTCCATTTTAAAATACTTTATTTCTGACTCTTTTTTTTATTTATATTTTGTAATTTGTTTGGCTAACCACCCATCCTCTTGTATTATTGAAGATGGGATTTTATTCCTGTTTTTATTTTTTCTAACATTTTCATGGTTTGAAGAGAGAAGAGTTGATAGAATTTTTTAATTATCCTAACTGCTATTTATTCTTAATCTATAAATATATAAAATCAATACAGTCTGTCGAACACCTTAAACCGACACAATATGGTATGTCAAATATATCTCAAGAAAGGAATCTACTATTTTAAAGGGGCACTGTAGTATTCTGAAAGGTGAAAATTCAGAGTAAAAATAACCTCCAAGGATATACTTTGAGAGATGTAGCAAAAGAAACAACTAACAACACTCCTTCCAGGCCTTTGCCTTATTTCTCCAGCATCCCTTCCATCGAAATGAGCTGCATGAATGTCTGTTGTTCCTACGAGGACTGAGACGGTCGTGTGTAGGACAAAGCTGTGAACCGTGTGGGTAGAGATACCAGCATGAAGACGGTGGCTGTGAGGGACATATGCAAGTATGTGTCGGAGACTCCCAGCGTCATGTCTCAAGATGCTGAGCCAGGACTGCAGGCTTGAGGGAGAGTTAGAAAAAGTACTGAGGCAGCTGGACACAGGAAATCAAGTAGAAGATGAAGGCCTTACGACAGAAGCCAGTGAACGGGGTTATTGCCCTACAACATTCACACATCCAAAGGCAGAGAGGAAGTGGAATTTTTTTTAATTAAATTTATTGGGGTGACACTGGTTAATAAAATTATACAGGGTTCAAGGGTACAATTCTATGATGCATTATCTATACATTGCATTGTGTGCCCACCACGCAAAGTGAAATCTTCCGTCACCGTACATTCGACCCCTGGTAACCCTCACTATCCACCAAACTCCCTTCTCTCTGGGAATGACCATAGTGTTGTCTGTGTCTATGAGTTTTTGTTTGTTTATTTGTTGCTTTCAGTTTTATATCCCACAGGTGAGTGAAATCATATGGTTCTTGACTTTTTCTGTCTGACTGGTTTTGCTCAGCATGATATCCTCAGTGTTCATCCATGCTGTTGCATTTTTGTGTCAAATTTTTTTCCAGCATTAAAATGTTTATTTAGTTTTTATTATAACTATAATCTGTTTATTATAGAGCATTTAAAAAGTAAATTGGAGAAGGAAAAGTTTGTTCATAATCCAATGATTCACCATTATCATTTAAATGTGTTTCTTTCTAGTCTTTTCCCAGATATAATGTTATTTTGTAACTTTGGTAAACATAACTATAATTATACTTGTATGTTTTTTTTTCTCATTTAACATCATAATTTAAGCATTTTGTGAAATTACTCTCTACTCTGCACAACCATTTTAATGTCTGAAAAATATTACATTGAAGTATATTAATCCAATTTCATATAACTATTCTCATCTTAAGAATTCTATTTTCTATGTTCGTAATATTAAGTAATGACTATTATCTCTACTTAAAGCTTTATTTGTTTTATATCTTGTAATATTTTCTTAGATGAGGTTCCCAGGCGTGAAATTACTAAGAACAAGGTTCTTAGTAATTGTAGGCATCTTGACACCTTACTGAAGCTTCTCTGAAGAAAGGCTGTCACCGTCCGCCATCCCCAGGGGAGGTGGAAGTCCCAAGCTCGTGTCCGGAGTCCTGACTGCATCAGACCAGGGGCTGCTACACTCTGTTGTTCATAAAAGTCATTGAAGCAGCTTATTGTATCCAGGCTCCAGAGATTACTTATTTTATTTGATCCTCACCCGAGGACATTTATCCATTTTGTTGTTGTTGTTGTTGTTCAGATAGAGTGGGAGGGAGAGAGAAACATCAATGTGAAAGGGACACATCGAGTGGCTGCCTCCCGCACAACCCCAACCAGCCCAGAGACGAACCACAACCGAGGTACGTGCCCTTGACCAGAATTGAACCCATGACTCATTGGTCCACTGGCTGATACTCTAACCACTGAGCAAAACTGGCCAAGGCAGAGATCACTTATAAATATCCTAATTCAGCAGGTCTGAAATCTACATGTATTCCATGAAAATAATCCTTGAAAATAGCATTTGGAGATATCCCTGGGGGAGCTTTTTTTTTGGTAGAATTTATGTAGCTAAATGAGATGTCATAAATTTGGAAATTTCCAGTCTTCAATAAAACATGACAACTAGATCATTCTGACAATTCTACCTGTGTCTCCCACTTAACTTTTTCTCAGTGAGCTCAAACCAGGTGAGCCTTGATGAAATGCTAATTTCATGACATTAAGTAGAAATACGTCTCTCATATTTACATGACTAGCCAAACAAAAATGCTAGTGAAGCCAGGTTGTCAAAAGCCACCAATTTTTGGTAGAAAAGATATTTATAGGAAAAAAAAAAAAAAAAAGATCCATGAGGCATATGGGACTTTGAACTGCTCTGCATCTGAAAATCATGTCTTCCCCAATGTGCCTCCTGTTCCCTCTCCCAGCCTGATTCAATTCTAGTGCCCTTGGGTACCGAAGGAGGAGCTATGTGGCTAGTGGCAAGTCATGTGTCCTGCTACACTGTGGAAAGTCCTCTCTTGTTCTCTTGCCTTGGCTTTGGGTTGCTGGTTCAGGGGAGATATGGGACGGTAGCAGGCCACCTAGGGTCCTTCTTGGCGGTTTCGAATCTAAGACTCTGAGTTCCACGTTATTCCATTGCATCAGGAAGCTCTTCGTCTTTGGAAGCTGTCTGCGGTCCTGTCTGGGGTGAAGGAGAATGAAGCTGGCCAGGAGACCAGAGAAAGTAGATCTAGCAGCCAAAGAAGCAGCTCTAATTGTGTGTAAGTTTCTATCCCTTAGATGGTATTTTATCTACTGTCCCCATGTCCCTTCCACAGCCTAACTGTTCTGTAGGGTACTCCGCTGTATATGAGTACATATACAGTACTCATAAGCTAATTTGAATTGGGTTTTTATCACTTGCAGGTATAATAATTTTAACCTCTGCATAAACACAGCATTGTGTGCTTCTTGAACCTTCTCACAACACCTTTGGGCTTTGTAGGAGGAGAGAGTGAGGTGGGGGGTAAAAAAAATATTTAAAAATATTTTTTAAAATATTAAAACCTTTTAAATAGTTACCATTTTTATTTTATTAAATTTATTGGGGTGACATTGGTTAATAAAATTTTATAGATTTCAAGTTTATGATTCTATAATACATCATCTGTATATTGCATAAACTTTTAAAAAATTCCATCCAATATAAATTTAATCTTTATTTGCCTACCTCTTAAATGCGTGGCTTTGACTGAGCGTGAACCTCTCTAAGCCTCTTTGCCCTTTATGTGCAAAGTTGGGACACTTGCCTCACATAATGATGGGGCTTTGGTGAGACTGTACAAAAAGTGCCTAAGGGGGAGCCTTGTGCAAGTGTTTCCCACTCTGGTTACAGCTGGAGCATCTGCCTTCAAATTGAGAGGTTTGTTTCTTCTTCTTCTTCTTTATTGATTTTAGAGAGAGAGAAAGGGAGAGGGAGAGAGAGACAGAAACATTGATGAGAGAGAACATCGATTGGCCACCTCCTGCATGCCCCCCACTGGGGGATTTGGCCCATAACCTGGCATGTGCCCTGACTGGGAATCGAACCAGTAACCTCTTGGTGCATGGGTCGATGCTCAACCACTGAGCCACACTGGCCGGGCTCAAATTAAGAGCTTTGAAAACTGTGTTTCTTCTGGTTTAGAAATGCTGCCTCATCCAGGTCTCTGACGCCAAACGTCATCTCTTCTCTCTAATAACCAGGATCAGGAGTTACTGGGGTAAAGGATGGAGTGGTCCAGCTTTTGAAATGATTTGGGGAAAATTTCCCAATCATCGTTGCCCTTGGATGTGACTCCCTCAGACAAGTCAAATGCATAAGATAACCCAAGAGAAAGGATCTCCAGTCTCGCACCACATTTTAATTTCAAACACTTTCTCGTGCCTTATGTCACCCAAATTTCATGACATCCCTCAGAGAGAGTTAGTGCAAATATCATCCTCATAAGGGAAGTTGAAACTAAGGCTCTCTCAGTTTTAAACTCATTGGGCCAGCCCTGGCCGGTCCTGCTCAGTGGTTAGAGCATCGGCCTGCAGACCAAAGAGTCCTGGGTTCGATTCTGGTCAAGGGCATGTACCTCAGTTGCAGTTCAGTCCCTGGCCCTGGTTAGAGTCATGCAGGAGGCAGTCAATGGGTGTCTCTCACATCAATGTTCCTCTCCCTATTTCTCTCTTCCTCCTACTCTATCTGAAGATAAATGGAAAATATTCTTGGGTGAGGATTTAAAACAAACTCACTGGGCCAGGCATCATACTGGGTGCTGGGATGGACGGAGAGAGCAGTAAGATGCGCTCTCAGCCAGGTGGAGGGCAGAAAACCAACAGAAGGCATAACCAGACCGGCTAGAGGAGCCGGAGGCACACCGAGGGCCCACACCGCGGTGAGCAGGAAAACCAGGTCTCAAGGAAGCGAATTTGCTTTAGAACCAGAGCAAAAGCTAAAGGTAAAAAGTGGCTCTTTCCGATATTCAAAAATTGTTGTCATGAAAGACAGATTAGATGCTGTGTATTCTGTGAATCTAATATTTCACATAACTGTGAATTCTGCCTATACTGACAATAGACTAAACTTCTTGAAAACAGAAAAAAAATAATAATAAGCCACTCTTGATTATAGCCTTCGGAGATGTTGCTCCAAACCTCAATCCATGTCATAGTAGAAACTAGAAAGCCTGCAGGGTGTGGTGATTAAAAGTGAGGGCTGTGAAGTCGTCCTACCTGTGGTGACACCCCTGCTCTGCAGCGCACCAGGAGAAATTGCTTCACCCCGTGTGTCTCGGTTTTCTCATTTCTAATGGAAGTAGTGAAAACGCCTGCCTCACGGGATCTTTGTGAGCATGAAGATTGCCCTCACCAGAGAGCCTGGCACATGGCAGGAACTCGATGTCTCAGTGCTAGATGATGTGATCATTCAGGATGGGAGGGGGCTCCCCCTCTGGCCCAGGACAGAGTGGTCCTAGGCTGCTGACCATTCTTCCTGGAACCTTTGTTTCTATCCTTTCAAGGGCGAGAAAGAGCCTGGTTGGTGTGGCTCAGTGGTTGAGTGTCGACCTATGCACCAAGAAGTCGCCAGTTCAATTCCCAGTCAGGGCACATGTCCAGGTTGGGCCCGATTCCCAGTGGAGGGCGTGCAGGAGGTAGCCAATCTATGTTCTCTTTCATCGATGTTTCTATCTCTTTCTCCCTCTCCCTTCCTCTTTCTCTAAAATCAATAAAGAAGCAAAAAACAAAAACCAGGGGTGAGGAAGAGTCACAGATCTGGATACTATACTGGTGAAACAATCCCTTCTGTCCCTGCCATCTTCTTTCCATAAAGGCTCTCTGGCCCCAAGACTGAGCATTTAGCCTCTCTAAGTCCTCAGTGATTCAGATGTGGTTTCAGAGGACTTCATTAAATCCTTGTCTCCTTAAGAATGGATAACCAGCTACGCCAGTGTGGCTAAGTGGTTGAGCGTCAACCCATGCACCAAGAAGTCGCCAGTTCGATTCCCAGTCAGGGCACATGCCCAGGTTGTGGGCCCAATCCCCAGTGGGGGGCATGCAGGAGGCGGCCAATCAATGTTCTCTCTCATCATTGATGTTTCTCTCTCTCCCTCTTACTTCTCTAAAATCATAAAGGGAAAAAAAGTTAAAAAAAGAAAAAAAGAGAATGAATAACCAGGTAGCCCACCAACAAGTTTGAAACACCTTCTAGGTTGATTTATTACTCATTTTGATGTGTAACTTAATTTAAGAGTCAACACATTCACATTCATTGCTCTCAGATAATTAGTTAGTAGGACTGATTAACAGGCAAATTTAATGACCTAAGATGAGACAGCTAAATTTAGTTTATTTTGAGATAGAGATAGACTAAATGACTCATATACATCTTGAAAAAATCTCATTATTCCTTACAAATCTACCTTATTTATACAAGTACCCATTTTAATGCTATCTTCATTATTTAACTTCATAAAGGCTAGAAGTACAAAATCTTCTCATGGAACTCTTTCCCACACACCGTGATGTTTATCTTAGAGGATTCAAGACCACAAAAATCTACTTCAATCCTAATTATCAAACTAATAGCAATTGGAGGTACTTGAAAATTTTCAGGTTCAATTTATCATTTAGAGAAAGAAGTAGAACATGTTACATTTATTTTCTAATTTAACTTTTCATATAAAATTCATTTCAACTATTTTGTTCAGTTTTCAGAAAATTGTTTTCTTTACAGATACATAGCATTCTCTTTACTGGAAAACATATTATGGAACATGAATTCTCAATTAAAATTATTTCCCCTGAACAACAAGTTAGAAGATCACTTTTCCTTATACTCATGGCTTTATGGGGAAGCTAAGCTTGCATGGTTTTAGTTCCCGATAAAATATTTATAAAGGGAAGAGATTCCCTTATCTACCAAATTATATATTCTCATTCAGCACATGCTTTATCTTCTGGAACATGAGTTTAATTGGCAAATACGAGCCTGGGCAATTCTCGAAAGATTACTTCAGATTAATATCTCTGAGGATTTGCTCTTATGCCAATCTCTGCAGGAAGGGAAAAAAAATCTGTTCTAACTTTCCCCAAAGTGTTTTGATTTGTTGCAAACTCTATAACAAATGTTTTATTTAAATTGATGCAAATTTGAAAAACCCTTGACATTTTCCCTTAACCAGGCATTAAAAAAAAAAAAAAAATCTAAGTAGCAGGTGTTGATTTTTATGCAACCACCATCAAATAAGCTTCTTATTTTTTCTGTCTTAAGTTTCCAGCACACTCTGAATCCACTTTACAGTCTGGAGAAATAGGCCATTGATCCAGCAGCACATAAAACCAACTACGTTTTGCCCTGAAGTAGAGTGCTTGGCAGGTGTTTCGAGGCTGTCTGAGGAGCATCCTAAAACAGACTGTGAAGGAGACTTGGGGAACAAGGACAGCAGTAAATCAAGTCCTTCCCTCTCTCTCTCTCTCCTGACAGCCTTCGTCTATTAGCTGTGAAATAATGACGACCAAATCTTTTCGGAGGATACCAGCAGTGCCAGGAGGGCTCACATTTACTGCGAATCCTGTAAAACTCCAACCTTGAGTTTAACAAGGTGGGAGGAGCAGAGTGGAGAGAAGTCCCACCAAGTTAAGAGTTTATGGAATTCATTACTAGAAAGCTTCCCTGTGTGAAGTTTATAGGACTTGAAATTTGACACCTGGTGACTTTAAGTGCCCGAGTTTTCTATTAATTTTTTGGTGTGTGTGGTATTGCTGATTTTGTAGGGGTTTTTTTGTGAGTGTGTGTGATATTTCAAATCTAAGACTGTCATTTACTTTCTGCCTTGCCTTGTAATTGAAGGTCGAAGTGTGACTGACTTCTCATTGTCCAGGGCAATCTCTTTGAAAACTCCTGACTATCCTTTCTTGTCCTGGTCCTTGAAGGTTTGGGAAGGCCAACAATCTGGTTAGAGGAGATGCTATTTGCTTTGGATTGACATTTTGTAGCATGCCATCTTTTTTCAGGCTCAGAAATCACTCTACCTTCTCTCAAACATTGGAGTCCAACCAAAAACCAACCTCTGAGATCCTGACAGTACTTTTCTCCCCCCTTTTTGTTTAGTTCCCAATGCACTTTATGTATGCATCTTTTTAACCCTTCCATCATCGGTGCCATGACTATTTGGAAGGCAGTCTCAGGTGGTGGGTGAGAGTCTGGAATTTGGTATCAAAGCAGAACCATTTTTATTTCATGAGGATCACAACATCCCCACTAAGTAGGTGTTTAATACTCACCCTTTAATATTGTAGAAGCATGACAGTCATAGAGTAATAATAGCACCAGCTTTGTGGTTCTTGTGAGAACTAATGAAAAGTCACCATAAAATACCACAAATAATATGCGTTAGCTGAATGCTCACTGTTAGCTGAGCTCTTGTTTATCTTCTCAGATAAACCAAAGTTCCTCCAGAATACAGACAGCATCTTAAACTTTCTATACTATCAGCCCAGAAGAGCAGCTTGCATAGAGTGCACACTCAGCAAAGAGCTGTTGAGTGAATAAATGACCGACCCAAAATCCGACTCTCAACTGCTTGACTCAGGAACACAATGCCTGTGTTTACACACACACACCGTCGTCTTCACGTGGCGTTCTGCCCGTCCAAGACCCGTCGCCCCAGATCAACCGCCCCAACACGTCATCTGCCATGACTGGTTTTACTTCTGGACGTCACAGTCCTTTGTGTACTGCCCATGATATTTTAGATCTGTTTCTTGACAAAAAAAAGTGTAGTTCTTCAGCTCAGAAGACTTCACGGGGACCTCCTTGTCATCAGGATGGAGTCCACAGATCTCACTGTGGGAGGCAAGGCCTCCCCATCCTCCGACCACGGACCTCTTCTCTAGTGTCTCACCTGTCATGGTATTCCAACACTTTTATATATATATATATATATATATATATATATATATATATATATATATATATTTAATTCAAATTCCTTTTCTTCCCTTTTCTGTAGTACTTGCACATAATTTTAACTGCTGACTTATTTTTCTCATGTTGCCACGACAGTGAGAACCAACCTTTTGTTTCTGGTTGCAAACCCAATTCCTGGTACATAGGAAGGTATTTTTTAAAAAGGTGACTGAATAAACAATTAGTATATCTTTGGAATGCCATTTCCTATACATAAAAGACCTTTCTACCCTGTGCCCCCTAATATAAATATTAATGTTTAAAAATCTGCTCCGTTGTCATCTTCATTGCCAAGATTTCTTGACAACACCCAGAGGAAATGATTCATACTCTCACTTTGTACATTTTAATTGCATGCTTTGCCCTGAATTGTCAGTGTTTATATGTGTGTTTTGCTCCACTTGGCCACCAGCTCCTGGTGGGCAGTGACAGTATGAAATACCCACCGTGGCCCCGACACCACAAAAGGTGTGGTTCCTCAGAGATGCTCAGCCAGTGTTGATTCATTGCTCTCATTCCCAAATAGTGGCAGGTTTCCTATGCATCCGTCAAACCAAGCTCCAGCAATTCCACAGCACTGTAAAGGGAAATCTGATCATCGTTTAGATTCAAGCTCTTATTGAGCAATTCATAAAAATGTGTTGATTAACAAGCCACCAAACTGGAGGAGATGGCTAGTCGTGACTCCCTTGTTAGGGAGTGAATTTTACAGCCCGGTGGCCTAGCCGAAATGTGTGTGGAATATCTGAGAAGGACAGAGACTCTTTGAAAGTGTGGATGATGGCATGACAAGTGTTGGGAATGAGCTCAGCGTTGCTTTGAAAGATAAAAGTACAGCTGAAAATTGGCACTGACTGAGCAGAACACACACTGCTCAACGAGGCTAGCAGCGGATCTGGGGCGGCCAACTATTCCATGGGGAAATCGTGAATGGAAAATGTCCTGGGACTGGGAAGAGGGACTTTTCTAAGGCAGCGGTGTGTAGTAGAAGAAGGAACACTGACCCCGCTGTGATGCTGACAAGCTGTGTGATCTTGGGCAAGTTTGCTGACTATTCTGGGCTCCAACTTCTTCATTTGTGACACAGGGAATGAAGGCTGTTGGCAGTTTTCAAATATCTGTTGAAACAAAAGCTGTATATGAACGTCAACATAAAAAATGATTAGCAGTGGTGTTTGACAGATGCTGAAATGGGGTCTGGAAACCCTGTCCGAGATGCTTCCCCCTGTAGAAATGGAAGTGGCCCTTGAAACATCCCTAAGGAACCCGGGCCACCTGGGAACACAGTTTGCCAACCAGTTTTCTCATTAAGTCAAGGTCACATGTGCCCCTAACATTCTAAGATTCTGTGACTCTGTCATTTAATGCCATATTTCTGTAACAGTAATTATACTAGTAATAATAACTACATGCACATGCACACCTGTATACATACAAATGCCACACAGTTTACAAAATCATTTACATTCCTTACTGCCTTCAGTTGTCCTTTGCCAGGGCGGAAGGCACGGCAGGGGCTTACATGCTTATTTCACAAAAGGAGATGCAGCAATGGATTGGAGTTCAATAAGAAGATGGTGATCATGGGGCTTCTGATAAGCATGAAGCGGATGGCAATTTGGGGGAGTCCCATAATATTAGGCATCTAAGGCATGTTGGGGCTATGGTGGGCACTGGGAATATAATTAGAGTCCTTGGCGTTGAGACATTTAAGATCTAATGGGAGGTACATGCACGTAGTCAAATGTCCAGCTAACAGTCGTTTTAAGATCCAATTCTGCGTAGGGTGCCACAGAGAGAAAGAAGGGGACATAGAGCAGAGTGTGGGTAAAGGAGTTGCTTTCTGGAGTAGATGCTGCCTGGTGCGAGTGCAAGAGACTAAAGAAAATGATTCCAAGCAGAGGGAACACCATGGGCCGAGCCCAAAGCGATGTGGCCACCGGAGAGTGAGAGACTCGAGAGGGCGGAGGTGGAGACCGGAGCGGGCGAGCGAGACCAGAAGCTGCCATCCCGAGGCCATGCTCCGAGCTTACACCTAAAGCTGAGGGGAAGGGTTTTAACCGGAAAGTTAAAAAATCAGATTTTTGTTTTGGAAAGATGACCTTGTCTTCGATGTACAGAGGAGACTGCAGTCGGAGAAAGCCAGGAGGTGAGAAAACAAAACTGGGAGGTAGTTGTGATAACCCAGGAGAGAACCGATAGGGGACGAGGAGACAGCAGTGACTGTGCCTTAATCAAACCAAACAAACACAAGCCTCATACCAGGTCCCAGGAGTGACACAGGCTGAGTCACTGGTACTTCTTTCCTTGTATGCCGGCTCCAGCCCCTGCTCCCCCACCTCAGCTCCTCCCCGATACCCAAGCGCGACATTGAGGTAAAACAACGAAGCGATCTGGGGATGAGTGTCTTAGTAACTCTCGGGAAGATCGCAAAGCAGACTTATAAAGGGTGTGAATACATGCTTATTCCAATTGTCACCATGTGCAAAATTAAAATGAAACAACCTCATAAAGTGTTTGCCATAAAAGTGTAAAATGAAGATATCATTAATGTCCAAATGGCTCCTACAAATCGATTAGAAAAGCACTTAACTTCAAGAAGTCCGACGGCCGAAGAACTTACACAGAACGTTACAGAAAAGGAAAGAAACGGCTAATCAATATAAGAACGCTATCCCATCTTACCAGTGTAACACAAATGAAAAGTGAAGAAACTGGAAAAAAAAAAATGTGTCCACATCAAATTGCTAGAACTGTTTTTAAAGTCTATTGTCCTCTACAGATGACGGAGAAGGGAGATAGCGTACTTCCACAGTGGGCTCGAGGAGACAGAGAAGGATATTAGGACAATAGTTCTGGACAATAGTTCTGTCTGTCTGTCTGTCTGTCTGTCGATCTAGGTATAGAAAGAGACTTTTAAATAGTTACACCTTTTGAGCCATTAATTTTATTATCAGGAACCTATCCTAAGGGAATTCTACACATGCAATAAATATCCTCCACAACAATACATCCCGATACCATTGTCAGTGTCCCAAATCTGGCACATTTAAAATATCTAACAATTGCCCTGGCCATGGCCAGTTTGGCTCAGCGGTTAGAGCGTCAACCTGTGGTCCGGAGAGACCCGGGTTTGGTTCCCGCTAAGGGCACGTACCTCGGTTGCAGTTTGTCCCCAGCCCTGGTTGGTTGTGCGGGTGGCAGCCACTCGATGTGTCCCTTCACGTCGATGTTTCTCACTCTCTCTCCCTTCCTCTCTCTCCCTCCCACTCTATCTGTACAAAAAATGGAAAAATATCCGTGGGTGAGGATAAAAAAAATAAATAAATAAAAAATAAAAATAAAAAAAATAAAATATCTAACAATTAAAGGTCATACAAATGACCCTTATGCAGTTTTTAAAACTTTAGCATTTGAATAATTATATCAAGAAAATCATCCTGCTGTAGTAGCAAAGGGAAAAAAATGATACAAAATTGCACACTTACTATGCGTGCATACCTGTATGTGTGTGTGTATGTTTATAATCTGTATAAATGGTGGTAATATTTGTTGATATGTGAACCCCAAGATCATATCACATGCTTATTTGTAATGTTGCTGAAAAATGACTTAGAATCATGAGTTTTGCACAGGTTATTAAACCTAGGCAACATTTCTGATTCCACATCACAAGGGTTTGCTGTTGTCAACTTATTGCTCAAGGCAGCAACTTTTGAAAAGTAATAACTTCATTTCTCTGCATAAAAGAGTCATCCTCCAGTGAGACACAAAAGTCCAGTAAAACATAAACACGTGGCTAGACTTCTTATGAGAATTCTGTGAAATGTGTGACCTTTGGCAGAAACCTGATTGTGGAAAACCCCGATAACCTTTATTGAAGAATTTGGTGTCTACTGATCATGCATATTAAATAAACTGAAGTAAAAGCACCAATGTGCTAACAGCAGTGATATATGGATTGGCAGAGAGCATCTATTTTTTTTTTTTTTTTTTTTTACTGTTGCAATCCTGTTCTCTTGGAGCATGCTCTGCCTTGAAAACAGGAAAAGAACACAGTGCCAAAGTTGTACGAATTAAAGTCACACTCCACTGACTTGTTCGCACCTCCAGCCTCTCCCAGGAGCCGAGAGAAAATCAGGCACACGCGATTTGGCTCACACTGTGGTTTGGTTTTACTGTCTAGGCTGTACCGTTTGAAAGCTTGGAAGAGATTTCATTTTCAGACAGAGAGAGCACAGCAAGTGATTTTTCCTCCCATTAAACACTTTCCGTTCCCTGCTACTACCTCCCCCAGTGCCTCCCAATCCTAAATAACTTCCCATACAGCCCCTCAGTCATGACTCCAGCCACCCCAAGATTCACCTTCCGGAAACTGATCATCCCCCAGGTCCCCGGAGCAGGAGCAGTGCGGGTCTGACGCGCGGCTCGAATTGAACAAGCTCGCCTGGCGCTGTGTCTCTGTCTGCAGACCCTGATCAGAGGGCCCCTCGTGAATAATCAGCCAGGGTGTCCCTGCAGTCTCCTGGCCTGCCCGTGATATTCTTGATCCTTCTTCACAGCAAGTCTGCAAAGTTTCTAACTGGCAAGCGATCATCCGGAAGCCAAGGTGAGCTGAGGACGTCCAGCCTCCAGGATCGCTGGGAGAACTGAGAAACGTCCTCCCCATACAGATCAGAGAATACCTCCCGGAAAAGGAAAATCAGTCATGGATTCATATGGGTGAAAAGCCTACAGTGTAGCAGTTACTAACTCTATGACTGTGCTAAATAGAAATGATGCTATTCAATTATCCTAACGACAGAGTGGACTAGGGACAACCAGGCCCTGCCCTCCTGATTGCAAATGCATGTTTTGCTCCAGGTAGTCAAGTTCTACAGCCACCGAGCAAGGCCCTGGGTTCGTGGAAGAGAGTTGAAGTTGATGAAAAGGAATCAAAGGCTCTCCAAGGGCAGCGAATGGTCTTCTGCATCAGATGCTAAAAGAGATGTGGAGACAGAGAGGAAGTCAGGGAAGCATGCTGGCACTGTGGGGTCACTAGGCTGGATGTCACAGGACTGCTCCTCTTTTGTTTCCAGGTGAGCTTGGGTGAGTCGGTTTCCCTGGGTCCCAGTATTTGTCACAATGTCCAGCTCAAGTGGTTGCAGATGTGCTCCTATTTTCTTCCTTCTCATCTAACATGCTATGGAGTAGGGGTCTGCAGAAGCTCAAGAACCCACAGGGCTGATGAACTCTCCAAATACATTCCAGTTCCAACTCCCTTTCAGTCTCTCATTGCTTCAACTTGGACTCAAACCACCATCCTTTGCCTGGATTGTCATGATGGTTCTTATCTGGTCTCTCTCCTTCTACCCTTACATCCCTGGAGCCCATTCTTACCTCAAACCAGGTGATCTTTGAGAAAAGTACGTTAGACCAGGTAATCCCTCTGCAGCAGCTCCCACTTCCGACGGAGCAGAAAGCTCTTGTGTGGCTTGGAAGGCTCTGTATCAGGGGCTGCAAACCTTGTCTGCAAAGGGCCAGGAAGTAGATGATTTAGACCTTGGAGGCCATATGTTCTCTATTACAACTACTCAACTGTAACATTTTAGTGTGAAATCAGCCATAAACAAAATATAAACAAATGGGTTTAATGGCCTTCCCATTAAACTTTATTTACAAAGGCAGGTGGTAGTACAGATTGGGCCCAAGGGGCTGTAGTTGCTGATCCCTATCCGACAGGATCTAGGCCCGGTGTTCTCATTCCTGTTCTTGACCTTCTTTCCTATGACTCCCCCTCTTGTTCAAGGCCCTCCAATCAAACGTGCCATGCGGTATCTTGGCCCTGCCTTCCTTCTCTGTCCAGTACTCCAGATACCCAGACATCTCCATGACTAACTCTCTCACTTCCTCCGATCTTGAACAAATCTTAACCTTCTCAGTGAAATCTCATCTAGCCATTTCTGTCTTACCACCCAATACCCCTTACACTGCTCTAGTTTTCCTCCCCCCCCCCCACAACATCTATCACCCTTAAACAAACTGCAACTTGTTTACTTACTTAGTATTGGTATTATTCACGGTCTTTCTCCCCCACTATCATGTAGTCTCCAGATGGGGAGAGTTGATATGTTTTATTCACTTACATAATCCAAGTTCCTAGAAGAGCGTCTGTCACATGAAAGATGCTCAGCGCACATTTGTGGTGTCCCATCTAAAGCTGGAGAAGTACCAAAAAGGTGCAGAACTGCTTTGCTAAGGACACCTAACCTCCCTCTCAGCTTGTCTGAGCGGAACACTAGGAATGCAAGGAGACTGTATTAGACCAAGGAGTTGCTCTTAGAGAAAAACGGTGGCAATTTTTCTCCTTTCACTGTGTTTACCTCATTAAAAAAACAAACAAACAACAAAACAAACAAGTTCAAGAAACTACTAGTAGGAACTGATAGATGTGGTCAAATTATTGCAAAAATGGCCCAGTTTATCTTACTGTTCCATTAATTCATGTCCTTTGTCCTTTGCAAAGTGACTGAGCAGTCCCATCAACGGGGGAAGACTCACCCCAGCCCTTAAATCTGGGCTGGCCTTGTGATTAGCTTTGGCCAAGAGACTCAGATGGAATGGCATTATGACAGGTTTCTAAAGGCTTTGTAGTCTTCCATGTTCTCACGAGGTGCATTTCCAGAATTACAAGTTAGTCCATGGGAGGATGAGGCACACAGGACAGAGCTAAGTCAGCCCAGTGTCTCAGCAAGGCATGTGGGAAATCCTAGACAAATCAACAAAACCTTCAACCTACCCATAAACCTCAGATGTATAAGGGGGTTCAGAGAGTAGCAGAGAAACTGCCTAAGCGAGTCCATGTAAAATTGCCTACCTGAAGAATTATGCATTAAATCAATATTTAAGTAAGTCACTAAATGTTGGGGTTGCTTGTTTCATAGCAGTAGCCAACTGACAATGTGTCAGGAAGAAAGAGATACTGGCTGGCATCTTGGTTGGTTGAACACAAGCAGAGATGAAGAAAAAATTAGCCAAGGTGTTACTGTTGAAAACGTCACAATAAGCAAGCTTTTGCGTATGCATAACACATGACCCAGTAGTTTAGGAGTAAGATTTGGAAACTGGATGAGAAAACTGTTATGTGGATAATAAAAGCACTGGCTTAGGAGTAGAGGAAAATTTGTTTAAAAGGAGTTGAAGATTAAGACTATGGCTATGAGGATTCCTTCGATCACCTAGAGGTATTCAGTCAATAAGTGACACAGAAAGCACTAACTGTTGGTGCCAGAAATGCTGAAGGAAGATCCTAGAGGATAAGAGAGAGAATGGGGTGGACATCTGTATAGAGGGGTCAGGGGTGCACAGCAGAAGGGACATCCATGCATGAGCCAAAGGAGAGAGAGAAAAGATGCAGAGATCAGCAGGTGATTGTGAACTTCAGTGTGTAGGGGGTAAAGGAGAAAGAGACCGAGGTCAGTTATGTTTGAGGCTTTACAATTTCAATGAACTGTGGGGAGGACAATTCTACCTGGGGCTGGTGGTTATTGACTGAGTCAAAATTCAAGAAAATCATAATGATTTGGAAGAGTTGCTGAGAGTGGAACTTGACCACTAGCTGGAAGAAAATGATTATAGGTGAGACAGGACCTGGATGCATTGGAGTATCATGACCATTGTGTTGTTTTCACCATTATGCTTCTTTGTATGCTCTTAGCGTTTCTTTCCATTGACAAAACTTAAGGAGAAGAAGAAATATTCTGGGGGAAATGCAGACTTGGGATGCTGCTAGGCAAGGGTGGCAGAAGACAGGGATGTCATGGATTTGAGGTTGCTAAAAATAAGAGCAATTTAGATGGCCAAACACAAGGTCCAGCTCAGTGATGGAGTTCCCTAAGATTATCCGGTCCTGCAGACTGAATAAAGTGAGAGATAAAAGGTTAAAGGACTATTTGAGTCGAGGAACAGAAGTAATGGGATAAGAAAGTCAGAAAGTCAGAAAGCAAGAAGACCAAGCAAAGTTTTAATACCATATCAAATTTCAGAAGTGGAGCAGGGCTGGATCTTAACATAACTTGAGGTGTGATCATAGGAGTGACTCTTTGAAGGGAATTTAGAACAAAAGTCCACTTGACTTGAGACGGTCAAGATACTCAAATTCCAGAGTGTTCAGATAGAAGTCTCATGGACTGACAGGCAAATAAGAGAAATGGAGATTGTAATGTGCTGTTCTTGGGATCCTGATAACATTCTCAGCTGCTGGATTGCAGGCAACAACCTAACATCACTGGCACATGAAAACTTTCCTATGAACACATGTCAGATGGCTGCAGGCGGCATCTTTTGCTCTTCTCAGCTTCGCAGTGGCAACAGAGCTTAATGAAGTAGATGTCTGGTTAATGGGAAGGAGAAAATGGGCAAGCCACGAGAGTTGAGGTACCTCAAAAAACCTCAGGAGAACAGGCAACGACACAGAAACTGCTGGGCAGGAGTCTGCCCATTTCTGAATAAACTCTAAGAAAACTTCTTCTTTTCTGCCCCTCTCAGTTCCTGACTGCCCCCAAGTTCTAGGGGCATTCTTAATCCACTTCCTCAGACCCTGTAAGGGGGTTTTCAGTGCAAATAAACATTCCACAGAGTGATCTGTGTAGGGCTGAGGCAGAACAATAGTCTATTTCATTCTTTATTAAAAGCATTTAAATATCTGAGCATAAATGGTCTAACCTATTCTCATTCTGAAGATGAGGAAACAGAAGGACTAAGCTCTGTAGTCAGATAGGGGGTGAGCCCCAGCTCTGATGGGTAGTGGCTACAGACCATGGTTGTCACTTGCTTTTTCTAGCTTCAGTATCCTCTTCTGCAAACTTCATGAAAATAATGCAATCAGGCTCACAGCCATGTTGAGTTTTAAATGCGGTAAAGCCGAGGACATAGTTAGGACCCAACTGGTATTAGTTATGCATTAATATCAATATATCATTAGCACTAAGAACATTTTCCTTGGCTCTACAGACTGTAAAGGGACAGGAGCTAGACCCTTCGCATTCAGAATAGCCACCCCTCTGACCCCTGAGAAGTTGGGAAATGTCATCTCGTGATTTCCAATGATTGTGCAACATAGAGGCAACACAAGCGCAATCTGATGTTAAAGCCTAACCACGTTCAACTCCATAATTCCTCTTCCCAAACAGAAAACCAATCAGTCCCTAAAAGGATCTGGTAATTGCTCTAATATAGAATCTAAGTTTCTGACTCTATATAGCCAGCAGCATATGTTATATTTTTATCTTCCTACACATGTGTTCAGGGTACCAGTTATTTAAATATGTGGTACCTCCTTTAAGGAGAACTTTGCCAATGTCATGAGGTGGTGAAATAGCTATGCCTCCATCAAAACCAGTCTCGGGGTTGGGTTCCACTGGCACCCCGACATACATGCCATCAGTACAGTAAAGCTTCATCATGTTCATGTTCCTTTGCTGTGTTGTCACAATTTTAAGAAGTTGATTAATAAATGTTACCCATTGTGATTTCTGCGTATTCCCATGGACCGCGTAGCCTCAGAAAAACATTAAATCAGCACGATCAGTGCTAGGGACTCATCAATTTTCCTTTTATTTTATTCTGAAGGAACTGAGAAGAAAGCAGAGGGAGCGAGGAGGGACCTTCTGTCAAACTAGAAATGTGGCACCCACCTCAATCAAGACTGTCACATTGAGTCCAGGGAGAGACATTATCACTTAGCTGTGAGGGTGGATCTCAGAGGAGGCACAATAGCTTATAAATTGACAAATGGTACCTCCCAGAATAAACATGAGCCTGTGCACCTAATCGCTTACACATCAAAAGCTCCAGTTAATGGAAAATGATGTTACAACTCCTAGAGACAGCGGTGTGACCCAGTTGTGTGACTCTTAAAGTTTCTGAGACTTAATTTCCTTGTCGATAAAATGAGGTTGACCATACCTATTTGGAACAATTGAAAAGGCACTGGAGGATAGAACATATATAGAAGTGTTTAGCGGTGTGCCTGAAACATGAGTATTTTGAAAAATGATAATTCCTGAATGAGAAGTACAGAGAAACACACCCCGCGTGTTTTACGCAGCGAAGCCACACTCCCTGGCCTTCCCTAGACCTGGCAGCGACGACATGGCTGAGATCTAGCCCCGTTCAGGAGCCACATCAAATCAGGCACCTGAGATGCATTAGCTCAGTTAATTTCCACAATTCACCTATGAAATCCGTGTCAGCCGCACCTTGAAAATGACAAATCTGAGTCTCCCCAGAATTAAATAATTTAAGAAGGTATCAAATCCATGCCCATGGGGGTGAGAAATTGATCTTAATACTAACAAATTACAGTACTTGATGACAGACATGGAAAATCAAAAGAATGGATAGACCATGCACTAAATTCAAAGAGTTAGCAACATTGCTGCAATGCCCCTAAATGCCAAGACAGTTGGAGAAACAATACTATTTTCAACAGCAACATACACTATAAAGTGTCGAGAAATTAAGTTAAGACAATGTGTGAAATTTTTGTAAAAAAAAAAAGTGAAAACATTGATATAAAATAAACAATGAATTTGTTTTTGAGCAGTCTAAGCTGAACACACATTGAAGTTTAAGAGAGAAAAATAAGAGCTAGCAAGAGACAGAGAGGCAGAGAGAGGTGGAGAGGAAGGCAGAAAGGCGGTCTCTGTGAGTGTGCAATACGGTCATCAGGTCAGTTACTGAAAGGCTCTCGGGCGGGAAGAGGGGTGAGAACAGAGTTCAGGGCACCTGTTATCAAGATTACTATGTTGCTGCTACTTAGACTGCAAGGGCCCTTTTCAGAACCCAGGAGAGCAGTAAGCAGTTCATGAGAGCAAGGCCCAGTGTCTGTGCCAGGAGTGGGCGCCGAGCCCGTGACTCCTCTATACCCAGCGCTCTTGCAATGTAATTGGCACATGGACAGACCCCAGGCCCCGATGTCCCCAGACCATTGTCAGAGAGGAGGCCTTGGCCCTCCAGCCACAGCCCACCCTCCATGCAGGTTCTTTTCCTGGGGAAATAAACTTGTTTTTTGAATAAACCATGGAGACCAGGCCAGAGAGAACAGAAGAGGGTGGATTGAGGCTGTGGAGAGAGCATCTAACTAAGGGACAAGTGTCTCCTCTGCAAGAAACAAGATGGTCCTCTGCACCATTGTGGCTTCTGTGTTCCCCTGAGGCTGTGTGTATACATTTCCCTGAAAGGCTCTTCATGCACACAGAACCTCCCGGGGGTGACATTCATGAGTCCTGCTGAGGTCTAGGGTTGACACGTGGACTCGCTGTGTTCAGAAGCATTAGGTCGAAAGCATGCCTAATCGGCTTCCCCAAGGAGTCCAGCGGCCACCACCATGCCTCCCTCCCCAGGGCTTCAATATCATGCTGTGGCCAGAGTGATGCCCTCACCCAGAGAGACGACTTCTACTCCTGAACTCTTGGGCCGTCACCCTGATTTAGAAGAAGGATGTGCATGTGGCCCCATGGGCCTTGCAAGGTTCCGGGAGCAGAAGGCCCTGGATTCACTCCCCAGCTTTGCCCCTCACTGGCTGGTACCGGAAGGGAAGCTGCCTAATTCTTACAGCATCAACGTCTTTAATAAAGGGACTGATTGGCCTCATCTCAAACTCTTGTCAAAAGGAAAGAAATACTGTGTATGAAAGGGTCACATCATACAGCTGTACTTTCTAATACTTGGGGTGTTTGCTCATCATACAGCTGTACTTTCTAATACTTGGGGTGTTGGCTCTGGTTTCAGGTATTTCATTCCGGGTCCTTCAGCAAGCCAGGTTACTCTCTGAGCCCATTCATCTGAATAAATAGAAAATGTGAAGGATTAAAAAATGAACAGCATTTCTGCCAGTGTTTGATTATGGATTTATTCACTTCCCTCCCTGATAACCCAGTCATATTCCAGACCCATATAAAACAGTCAAAAAAAGTAAAGTTGTCCCATCTCTAACCTTGAATTTTGGAAAAAACTACAAATGAGAGAGAAACTGAGAGATTGCAGCCTGGAAATTTCTTTCAAACTTTTACAAGAAAAGTCTGGTGTTTTCCAACTTTCTTAGATGAAATACAGCAAGGTCAGCCCTTAAAAAATTAAAACTTTTCCTCTGGCTTCTTCACAATGGAGAGGCTGTAATGAAACCTGACTAAATTGCTTTTTAATTGGCAAAGCAATAAATCAGTGAAAATGTATTCTTTCTGGATTACAGAGACACTGTATTGGATTTGGACATGAATCATTTTGTGTGGCATTGTTTTGTCTTTTCTTTATTGGCATTCTTCTTTTCTACAAATTTATAGAGATAGAAACACTAAAGGCGAAGAAAATACAAAGTTACGTGAGTCCTGGAATAATGATTTGACCTTTAGGTCAGAGGAAAAAAATCCCTGAGCTTTCATTTAACCCAGGATTGAAGCATTTCAGACATAATTTTCAATATCCTAAGAAGATTATTACAAGACCTGATGGTATTTTGGTAATAGCTGAATGCCTCAAAGGGCCAATGAAGGATTACAAACAGTTTTGGATTAAGAGGAACAAAAATGACAATGGCAAGATGATGTCCTAATCACTCTGAACATTTATATAGCACTTTATATCTCGCAAGTCACCTTCACCTTACTATTCATTACATAGTCTGATTCTTTCAACAACCCTGGGAGGTAGACAGAAAAATAGTGCCACTCTATTTTTACAGGTAAGGAAACTTAGCATCAGATAATTTTCATGACGTGCTCAAGTATATACAGCCTAGAAAAATAGCACAATGAAGATTGAAATTAAGTTCTGGCCGACTCCCAAGTTCAAGGGAGAAAACGAATGTTACGTTCTTCCATTTTGCAAAAAGAAGTTGTGCACAGGACCGCTCAGGGGTGAATTGCATGGGATATTTCAAAAGGCAGTTCAATTTTCCAAAATGGAGCATAATAACATCAAACTTCAAGACTCAACAGGAAGAAAACCATACCCAAATAGTCACCAGGATAAAAAAAACAAAAACAGGATAAAAAAAAAATCAGCAAAGAACCAACACTTTGCGCCAGCATAAAACATTTCAAGAACAAACTGGTTGGGCTCCAGAAGAGAACACATCGTCACTAATGCATAGATTCTGCAAGATGGCAGCAAAGACAGGCTCAAGAATCGACTGCATGCGATTTATGCACATTACTTAAATGAGGACAATTAACTTCTACCTCATCTGCACAGTAAGAACACCAGCTTCTAGCTTAGAGAGTTGCTGTGAGGGTATATGAGATAATATGCACTTGCACTTATGATTAGGACCGTTGTCACAATCTTCAAGGATCACACATATGAAGCGAGCCTGATGAACCATCTTGTCTCTTCAGCATATGACTTGTGAAGCCCTGCTTCTCAATGTGTCCAAGTGACCGAGAGCAGTGCCGTTTGCCTCCACACAGGTGAGAGGACTATAGCCGTCAGAGTTGAAGGCACCTTACCTGGAATACGAGGAGACCAGTTGGATGGGACAGTTGAATGAACCATGGTGGAGCTCTTGGTGCCAGAACCAGAACTTGGGCTCTACAGGAGCCATCAAAGTTTTGGAGTAAGAAGTTTACTTGCTCCATGTTGTGTTTCAAGAAGATCCATTGGGCAACCACCTTTGGAGGTAGAGGGGCCCATTGCAAAATTGCTGAAGGACTCCGCCTAATGGAGGGAGGGAGAAGTCAACCATAAAGACAGAATCATCACTCAGAGAGGCAAAGAGGGGCCACGAGCCACTTTATAGTTGGATGCCCCTCGGAACTGGATGCACTTTTAAAACGTTATTCGCTCTTAAGAATTTGTTGGTGGTGCCGCCCGTCTGACCAAGTGCTGTACACAATCAGCCGCCTCACACATGTTTATGGTTGCTTCTAAATATTGATTTGCAATATTTTCTCTTGTTTTTTGCGTCCATCTGCAGGTGATTAAAGTCCTATCTGGTTTCGCCTGGACTCCAGTATCAATGGCTTATCAAGGCCAAGGTCCTCGGGCTCTTTCACAGACCTTGTCCCCCTTTCGTGTGCGAGGAGCCCTGCTATGGGCCCCGTCTCTCATCAGCCCTGCACACGCCACGGCCATATCCACGCTTCCACTCTCCTCGCTGAAGAGCCGTCTTTTTGTACCCTATCTGGCTTTCTTGCTATTACTTGATTTGTTTTCTATACGCTCCTCCGTGTTCATGTTGGCCTTTTCTTTTTTCTTTCTCCCCTGCACAGTTCTCTCTTGATGCATCCTCCCCTCTGGGCACAGCACCATTCATCCAGCCTCCTTCCTCCCTGCTGCAGTTCCCTGGGCCTTGCCGCTGTTTCTCCGGACTCGGCTCTGCTGCAGTCTGACTGGCCCCTGTGCTTCTGCTCAGCAGGCTGTTACTTATGGCGTGGAGAAGGGAGAGAGCTTGTCATGTGGACGGGACGCAGGCGATGTCGCTGGGACAGAAGTGGAAGGAAGGCGGGGCCGCAGGCAGCAGAGCGCAGAGGTTCTGCTGATTTCCGGTGAAAGTGAGTTGCAGGGAGGATGTGGGGTGGGGAGCGGGGCTGAGCAGGGGCAGGTATCCCCCCGGCCGGAGGGCGAGAGAGGACAAGAGTTGCTGACCATGGGCTCCGCGCCGAGGACCGTGGAATCCTGTGAATGACGGGTCCTCTTCCTTGACCTCTGCTCTAGACGGCGAAGCAGCATTAGCCCTGCCGTATAAGTAAAGAAACAGGCTCGGAGGGGCAGTTACTCATCTGGAGAAGAGTCTCTCGCCCACCCAAGGGTTATGAAGATGTAAACATTCATAGGCCGTGAACTGGCTATATCTCAAGAGGGTTAACTGTCTATGTCTTTTAATGCAGTATTCTTAGGTCAGGGGCTCCATCCTAAGGAAATAGGCGGAGGTCCAGGCAAGGATTCAGGCATTAATAGTTCTTAGGGTAAAATTGCTATTTGCAATAGTGAAAATGTGGTCACAGCTATAGAGGAAGGGAGAACATCCATAGAAACACTGTATGAAGCTCTTTAAATGGCACTTTAATGTTTTTAGTTACAATGAGAAAATCCTTAGTAAAAGCACTAAAACCATAAAAATTAGACATGCATAAGGATTTATAATTAAATAAAGATAAATAATAACAAATAAAATATTAATAGTTTTCATCTCCTATTTTCTTCTGTGAGCTATACTAAGCAAAACATTTCTCCTCATTTTAAAGTAATACATACTAATCTTGGGAACTTGGAAAAGACATCGAAGGGAAAGAGTGGATGAAAAATAACAGTCTAACCTGTGTTACAATTTAACTTTTTAAAATGTTTATGAGAAAAATGTTTATATGTATACTTTTTAAATTCTCTGGTTCTTAGTTTGAACATTTTGGAAAATATATTCAAAGAAGAGAAAGAAACAAATATTTCTCACAGTTTTACCATGCTGAGATGACCTCCATTCGTCTTTCAGAATGTTCCTTATCACTCTTTATTGCATCATGTTCCAAGGTAGAGAGCTGGCTCCCTGTAACAATATTTGAGCTAAAGAAAATAAACTCAACACAGGATTTGTCACAGGAAACTGGTGCTCTCAAGGCATTGTGCTTAACCCTAACAATGTATTCTTGTCACGATTGGCAATGTATATTTATCTACATCACCCACTAGATTATAAAGTCCCTGACGTAGACATCAGACCTGTTTTGCTCACAGATGTAGTCCCATTGTCTGGAATAATACTTGCCTTTCTTTATTAGGCAGTCAAAACATACAGTGAAAGACTAAATGATATGGGAGAATCTGCCCCTATATGATTTATTTCTCTTCCAATTATGAAAATCACTTCATGACCTGGCCGATTTGGCTCAGTAGTTAGAGCGTTGGCCCGCAGACCAGAGGGACCCGGGTTCGGTTCCCGCTAAGGGCATGTACCTCGGTTGCAGCTTGTCTCCGGCCTTGGTTGGGGTCATGTGGGTGGCAGCCACTCGGTGTGTCTCTCTCTTCCCCTCTCTCTCCCTCCCTCTCTATCTGAAGATAAATGCAAAAATGTCCTTGGGTGAGGATAAAAAAAAAATCACTTCATTAATTCAAATGTGTCTCGTAGTTGAAGAAAAAAAATTTATTTCCTTAATTATAAAAATGGCCATATGTAACTCAATGCAACATGCTTTAGCAAGAGAGGAAAGCAAAAATAAAACATAACTTATTTGACAATTTTTTTTTTGCCTTGTGTTCCAAACATTGGCCGTAGCTAAAATGGTCAAACATAACAGTATCAGTAATTGTCTTAAACAATACGAAATACTTCAAGAGCAAGGCTTGCTTATTAAGGAGAACATTTGCTAATATTGTCAATAGCAAAAAGAAAACAAGGGCCAACTGTTTCTCCAAGAAAGAGAATTATAGAATTTAAGGTATATATGAAGCCAGAGAAGACCACACATTTTTTATAACCACAACTTTTCCATTATGCTGTTTCTAAATTTTTTCAGCTTTATTGATCCAAAATTGGTAGATAAAATTAAATTATAAAATATTTAAAGTTTAATGATTTGTGTATACATTGTGAAAGGATTCCCCCATTGACTTAATGACCACATCCATCACTTCATGTATTTATCTTTATTTTTTTGTGAGAATGTTTAAGATCTACTCTCTCAGCAATTTTTTTTGTTAATCTTCACCAGAGGAGATTTTATATATATATATATATATATAATATATATATATAATAAATATATATATAATAAATATATATACACACACATATATATATTTATTTTAGTAAGAGCAGAAGAGAGAGGTGGGGGAGGGGAGGGGAGAGAGAGATACTTATAGAGAGAAACATCAATGTTAAAGAGATACATCCATTGGTTGCTTCCTGCACCCACCCTGACCAGGACAGGGCTCAAACCTGCAACCCATGTATGTGCCTTTGACTAGGAATTGAACCCATGACCCTTTGGTGTGTGGGGCCGATGCTCTAACCAGTGAACCACATTGGCCAGGGCTCAACAAATTTTCAATTATACAGTAGTGTTATCAACTTTAGTCACCTTGTTATACATTAGATCCTCAGGCCTCATTGATATTTTCACTTAAAATATTCAGCAAGTGAATAGCATCGAGTACACTGTATGCTCTTTCGTGTGTATTCATCTCTTAGTCGGTCACGCCACAGTGCTACAGCCTGGGTGGCTGAAAACACAGACATGGCTCTGGAGGCTGGAGGCCCATGGTCAAGGTGCCAGCAAATTAGGGTTCTGTGAGATTGCTAGTCCTTACCTGCAGACGTCCGACTTGCTGAGTCCTCACATGGCCTTGGTCTGTGCTCATGTGAAAGGAGGGTGATCTCAAGGGTTATTCTCTCTTCTTTTAAGGACACTAATCGTTAGCTTTATCAGGGCCCCACTCTTTTGATTTTAATTTACCTAAATTACCTCCCTACAGGCCATCTCTCCAAATATAGTCATATTGGGGGTAGACTTTCAACATATGACTATTAGGGGATGTGATGCAGTCTGTAACTTTGCAATATTAATTTACTTTGAAATCATTGTGCTGAACAAGTTCTACTAGGTAAGCATTCTGCCTAATCTTGTGTAAGTGAACATAAATTTTCTCAGACATAATCTGAATTAATGTTTTTTCTTGAGTCCATAAATACTGTGACCAAAGAACACATTCTTAAAGAGTCAGATACATAATAAAAGACATCCTCTTTCCTTTGCCAGCTCTTGTATTCAAAGTAAAAGAATCAGATAGTGAATCTCATAAATTTATGATGATCATAATAATGAAGTGTTTCAGTAATTTTCAATAAAATTTGACAAGTAATTTTTATTAACTATTGGCAACCAGTTGCCAATAAATAAGGCATACTTTTACCCTAAAGACAACATATTAAAGAACCATAACACATTTATATAAATGATTTTAACACAACAATTATTATTATATGTAATACAATACAAGAGTGCCTAAGAAGTTTTGGGGTCTAAGAAATAAATTTTTCAGCATCTAATACAATGACTTATACAGACTAGGCACTCAATATCTATGGACTAAAAGCACAGAGAATGAGTTAAGTGGATAAATAAAAAACAATAGAGTATAATTTTTACAGACATGATCCCTTGAATGTGACATCTAGGAACATCACGCTTTCTAATAGTGTGGGACACTTGCCATCGCCTCAGACAAGGTATCCTGTGTAGGGACAGAAAAGGAAAAAAACCCTCCCCCAACTCCTGATCAAAATGGAATTAACAAATGCTGAGAATTTCTTAAAGGGCTGTTACATAATGTCCCTTTGCAGGCGAAAGGACCAGGGAAGTCATTTATGCCAGTCACTGCTGAGTGAGCCAGAGGAAGATAATGAGAACTTGGTTGAAAATAAAGATCTATAGCTAATGAGGAAGTTTTAAAGATGTAGATCCTGGTTTTATCTACACAAAAGTAACAATGAAAACATTGCGAGGATGGCCAAATGAGAGGAGAGGGGGAGACAGAGGTATTGAGACTCAAGAACGTAGGCAAATGAATATGAGAGCATGCCATGGGAAAGAACAAAGAAATGAAGAAACACATTTGGCAAAGATTAAGAAGAAATGCTTTAAAATGTAGGAAGAAAATCAGAAAAGAACAAATATCAGGAAAGCCAAAGAAAGGAATAGCTTCAGGAGCTTGTCAAACTGGGAAATAACTGGTTTGGCAGGAGAAATTAAGATTTTCTTTATAATACATGGCAAAAAAAAAAAAGGCCACATAAGTTCAGAAATGTGTGAGCACGCTGAGGCAATAAGTCTCAATCACTTTTCTGAAAAGTTTATGAATGAGGAGCAGACATCCATCCCCAGGCATCACAGACCATCCAGCATCACAGACCAACAGCTGAGACCCATCCCCAAAATCTACAGCAAAAGCTGAGCAGGAATTGAGCCCCTCCAGCTGTAGGACCTGGGGCTCCACAGAGGCCTGTGCGTCCAGTAACCCACAAGAGCAGTGGGAAGCCAGAGCCAGAGAGAGACTGGTGCGATTCAGCTGCCTGCCCACAGGAACTGCAGGGTGCTGAAGCACCAGAGAGGACTGTGCAACCCAGCAGGGACTGCAAGATATAGTTACCCACAGGGTCTGTGGGGTGCAGAACACCAGAGAAGCCCACACGACCCAGCAGGGACTGTGCCATCCAGTTACTCACGGGACCTGCGGGGTGCTAAAGCACCAGAGAGGCCTGTGCCAGCCAGCAGCCCATAACATAGGCATAGAGCCCAGTCCACAAAGGGACTGTGCAATCCAGTTACCTGCAGGACCTGCAGGGTGCGGGGGCACCAGAAAAGCCTGTGTGACCCAGCTGCGCACAAGATAGGCGTAGAGGATGTGAAAATGGAGGTGGAATGAATAGAAGCTACACAAATGATCTCCCAGGACCAAACAGAAATTACAGGACCAAAAGGGAATTACTATTAAAATAAAGACAAATCCTGGGATAAAAGCAACAGAAAAGCAGCAGGACAGGACCATATAACCAGGGACACTGGTAGGATCTGTGGAGGCACAAGAGGGTGGTGGGCTGAAAGCCCACAGACAGCAGCAGTCTTAGCTGTGAGCAGCGCCATTGGGGAATAAAGACCAAGCCCACTCCACAGCCCAGAGAGCCAAGAAAGAGAACTAAAATAGCCATAGCCACTCATCTGGGGGCTACAGCAGAGGGAGGGAAGACTGGGCTGAAATTGTGTGGGGGTACCCGGGATTTGGAGGGCACTCAGAGTTTTTGCTGAGTTGTGGCCACAATGGATGGTGGGCAGTGTGCTCCTTCCCCAAGCTGTGGGGAAATCCCCCTTTCCCTGGGGATTCAGCCTTTCCTGGGTGAGGCAAAGAAATAAAAATTGAGGCTCATTAACAGCCAGCATCTATCCCACCTTCTGGAAATCCTCTTAGGCAGAACACCAGGGCTACATTACAAGGCACTGAGTAACTGAGACTACTAGCCTCCAGGAAAAAGCTAGAGGATAACTGAACCTTTCCTGGGCTTGCAAATCTACCCAGGAAAGTAAGACTTGACAGTGGTGTTTAATGTGGGCCCACCCAGCCTAATCCAAACCCAGTAGAAGGAGCCACAAACAGCAGAACACCAACACCCACAGGGAAAATTTGGCAGGCTCCAAAACCCACTGAGATAACCAAAACGGTGAAACAAAGAAACAAATCCAAAATGAAAGAAAAAGAGAACTCTATCGAAGATGAGATCAATGAAATGCAGCTAAGCAAATTATCAGAGGTGGAGTTCAGAGCCATAATCTTGAGGAAGCTCAATAGCATGAGTAAGGACATCAGCACCATGAGTAAAGATATAGAAACATTGAAAACCAACCAAGTGGAAATGAAGAATGACATAGCAGAAATTAAGAACACATTGGGAGGACTAACCAACAGAGTAGAGGAAGCCGAGGACCAGATCAGTGAATTAGAAGACAGGGTAGAAAAAATCAACCAAGCAGAAAACCAAAAGGAAAAAAACAATTAAAAATCAGGAAGACAGCTTAAGAGAACTGTGGGAAACTGAAAATGTAATAACATTCACTTCATAGGAGTCCCTGAAGAGGAAGAAAATGGACAAGGGTTAGAGAATATATTTGAAGAAATAGTGACAGAAAACTTTCCTAACTTGGTGAAGGAAGAAGGCATTCAAGTTCAAGAAGCACAGAGAGCCCCAAGTAAGAAGAACCCAAACAGGCCCACACCAAGACACAGAGTAATCAAAATGACAAAAATTAAAGTCAAAGAGAGAATCCTAAAGGCAGCAAGAGATAAGCAACAGGTTACCTACAAAGGAAACACCATACAGCTGTCAGCTGACTTCTCAACAGAAACACTACAAGCCAGAAGGGAGTGGCATGAAGTAATCAAAGTCATGAGAAACAAGGATCTGAATCCAAGACTACTCTATCCATCAAGGCTATCATTCAAAATAGAAGGTCAAATAAAGAGCTTTCCAGACAAAAAAAAAAAGGCTAAGGGAATATATTAACACCAAACCAGCACTGCAAGATATGCTAAAGAACTGCTGTAATTAGTAGAAGAAATAGGAAGAAAAATAAAACCACACTAAACAAAAATGGCAATAAATAAGTACATATCAATGATCACCGTAAATGTGAATGGTTTCAATGCTCTGATAAAAAGACATAGAGTAGCTGACTGGATAAGAAATCATGACTCACATATATGTTGTTTACAAGAGACCCACCTCACAACAAAAGACTCACATAGGTTGAAAGCAAAGGGATGGAAAAAAATCTTTCAAGCAAACAGAAAGCAAAAAAAGCTGGAGTAGCAATACTTATATTTGATAAAGTAGATTTTAAAATGAAGACCATATCTAGAGAACAAAGAAAGACACTATATAATATTGAAAGGATCTATCCAACAGGAAGATATAACCTTAGTAAACATATATGCACCCAATATAGGAGCACCAACATATATTAAAAATCTTTTAGAGGACTTCAAATGAAATATCAACAGCAATACAATCATAGCAAGGGACTTCAATACCCTGCTGACATCACTGGATAGATCTTCTAGAGAAAAAATTAACAATTAACAAGGAAACAGAGACTCTAAATGAAGCACTAGATCAAGAATTACACCCCAAAACTGCAAAATTCACCTTCTTCTCAAGTGCACATGGGACATTCTCAAAGATAGACCACATGTTAGGGCACAAACTAAGTCTCTACAAGTTCAAGAAGATTGAAATTATATAAAGCATTTTCTCAGATTACAATGGCATGAAACTAGAAATCAATTGCAACACGAACATACAAAGACATTTGAACACATGGAAGCTAAATAGCATGTTATTGAACAATGAATGGGTTACCATGGAGATCAAGGAAGAAATTAAAAACTTCCTGGAAACCAATGGAAATGAACACACAACAACACAAAATCTATGGGATGCAGCAAAAGCAGTTCTGAGAGGGAAGTTCATAGCACTACAGGTCTTCCTCAAGTAGCAAGAAAATTTTCTAATAGACTATCTAACCACACAACTTAAAGAACAAGAAAGCAAACAAAAATAAATCCCCAGAGCAAGTAGAAGGAAGGAAATAGTAAAGATCAGAGGAGAAATAAATGACATGGAGACTAAAAAACAATTCAAAGGATCAATGAAACAAAGAGCTGGTTCTTTGAAAAGATAAACAAGATTGATGGACCCTTAGCTAGACTCACCAAGAAACAAAGAGAGAGAATCCAAATACACAGATTGTTAACAAATATCATGAACAATATACAGCAACATATTCGACAATCTAAGTGAAATGGACAAATTTCTAGAAACACATAGTCTCCCAAAACTGAACTGGGAAGAGATAGAAAACTTGAACAGACCAATAACAACAAAAGAAATTGAAGATGCAATCAAGACTGTCCCAGCAAACAAAAGCCCAGGCCTGGGTGGCTTCATGGGGGAATTTTACCGAACATGCAAAGAAGAACTAATACCCATTCTCCTCAAACTATTTCAAAAAATTTAAGAAGAAGGAAGACTTCCAAACTCGTTTTATGAGGCCAGCATGATTCTAATTCCAAACCAGAAAAAGACACTACAAAGAAAGAAAACTACAGACCAATATCCCTGATGAACATAGACTCCAAAATCCTGAACAAAATACTAACAAATCGAATCCAGCAATACACCAAAAATATTATTCCCCATGACCAAGTGGGATTCTTCCCAGGGATGCAAGGCTGGTACAATATTCGCAAATCAATAAACGTGATACACCACATAAACAAAATGAAAGATAAAAATTATTTGATCATATCAATAGATGCTGAAAAAGCATTCAACAAAATCCATCACCCATTTCTGATAAAAATACTCAGCAATCTGGGAATAGAGGATCATATCTCAACATAATAAAGGCCATATATGAGAGACCTACAGCCAGCATCATACTCAATGGGCAAAAACTAAAAGCATTTCCCATAAGAACAGGAACAAGACAAGGATGCCTACTTTTGCCACTCTTATTTAACATAATACTGGAAGTCTTAGTCACAGCAATCAGACAGGAAGAAAAAATAAAAGGGATCCAAATTGGAAAGGAGAAAGTGAAACTGTCATTATTCGCAGATGGCATGATACTATACGTAGAAAACCCCAAAGACTCCATCAAAAATTTACTAGACTTAATAAATGAATTTTGCAAAGTAGCAGAATACAAAATAAACGTCAATAAATCAATAGCATTCTTATACATCAATGATGAACTCATAGAAAGAGAAACTAAAAACACAATTCCATTTACCATCTCGGCAAAAAATTTAAGATACCTCCCTGGCCGGTTTGGCTCAGCGGTTAAAGCGTCGGCCTGCGGTCTGGAGAGACCCGGGTTTGGTTCCTGCTAAGGGCACGTACCTCGGTTGCAGTTTGTCCCTGGCCCTGGTTGATCGTATAAGTGGCAGCCACTCGATGTGTCCCTTTCAAGAAAAAATGTCCTCGGGGGAGGATAAAAAAAAATTTAAGATACCTAGGAATAAACTTAACCAGAGAAATAAAGAACCTATTCTCAGAAAACTACAGGTTATTGAAAAAAGAAATAAAGAAGATATAAAGAAGTGGAAGCATATACCTTGTTCATGGATTGGAAGAATTAACATCATTAAAATGTCCATGCTAGCCAAAGTAATCTATAGATTCAATGTAATACCCATCAAAATACCAACGACACAGAACTAGAACAAATACTTCAGAAGTTCATATGGAACAAAAAAAGACCTCGAATAGCCACAGCAATCTTGAAAAGGAAGAACAAAGTAGGAGGGATCACATTACCAGGTTTCAGGTTATACTACAAAGCCACTGTAATCAAAACAGCCAGGTACTGGCACAAGAACGGGCAGATAGACCAGTGGAACAGAACAGAGAACCCAGAAATGGACCCAAGACAATATGCTCAATTAATATTTGACAAAGGTGGCAAGAGCATACAGTGGAGTCAAACAGCCTCTTTAATAAATGGTGTTGGGAAAATTGGACAGCTACATGCAAAAAAAGAAAAAAGAAAAGAAAAAGAAAAAAAAAAAAACTAAACCATCAGCTTACACCATACACAAGAATAAACTCAAAATGGATAAAAGACTTAAATGTGACTCATGAATCCATAAAAATCCTAGAAGAAAATGTAGGCAACAAAATTTCAGACATTATACGCAGCAGAATTTTCACTGATACATCATCTAAGGCAGCAGAAACAAAGGAGAAAATGAACACATGGGACTACATCAAACTCAAAAGCTTCTGCACAGCAAAGGACATAATCATCAAAATGGAAAGGCAACCCACTGTATGGGAGAGCATAATTGCCAATGATATATCAGATAAGGGGTTAATTTCCAATACATATAGAGTGCTCATACAACTCAACAAAAGGAAGACAAAGAACCAATTAAAAAATGGGCAGAGGAACTAAATAGACACCTCTCCAAACAGGACATACAAATGGCTAAGAAACATATGAAGAAATGCTCATCATCACTAATCATCAGAGAGATGCAAGTTAAAACGACAATGAGGTATCACCTCAAACTTGTCAGAATGGCCGCCATCAACATGTCATCAAACAACAAGTGTTGTAAAGGGTGTGGAGAAAGGGGGACTCTAGTACACTGCTGGTGAGAATGCAGACTGGTGCCGCCACTATGGAAAACAATATGGTGTTACCTCAAAAAATTAAAAATTGAACTTCCATTTGACCCAGGGATCCCACTTCTAGGAATATACCCTAAGAAGCCTGAAACATAAATCAGAAAGAATATATATACCCCCATGTTTGTAGCAGCACTATTTACAATAGCTAAGATCTGGAAACAGCCCAAATGTCCATCAGTAGATGAATGGATAAAAAGCTGTGGTACATATACAGGATGGAGTCCTGTGCAGCTGTAAGGAAGAAAGATCTCTTGTCCTTTGAGACTACATGGAGGGACCTGGAAAGTATTATCCTAAGCGAAACAAGCCAAGCAGAGAAAGACAAGTATCATATGATCTCACTTATTTGTGGAATATAATGAACATAACAGTCTGAGGAATGGGGTAGTCCCAGAGACATGGAAGTGGGGTACAGATTGACAATCCCTAGAAGAGTGGATGGTGGTGGAGAGATAAACCACAGAACTTACATGCATGTACACATGAACAATGGACATGGACAACAAAGCTGGGAACAGGGCGGGGATGGAGGGAGGGCGGAAATAGTGGGGGGAAAGGAGAAACATTTGCAACAAAAATAAATCAATAAATTAAAAAAAGAGAGAGAATGTTTTCTGTGCACTTGAGAAGAATGTATATTATGCAGTTTTGGGGTGAAATATTCTGTAATTGTTAATTAAATTTATCTTATCTAAAAAATAAAATTAAATTATATTTCACACATTTGATGATTAAATAGAAAATATCTTAAACACTCAAAAAAAAAAAATTATGAATAAAGAAAAGGAGGAAGTTGGCGGAAACAGCTTATTTACCAACAGCTGGGAAGAAGCCCTCCTGAATATGTTGAAGCTTGGATTACTAATCTAATGCCACTTGTATTTTCTGAATTTTGTATTTCATAATAAAAGTTGTTGGTATCTTATTTGAGAAAATTGTCTTCAGTGTGTAATGAAGGACAAGCTATGTACCCAGTCGAGATAATAAAAAATTGATGCTCTATTTTAGGACTCTATGAGTCAGAGGGTTTTCTGATCATCAACACAATTAGGTGCCAGGGGCCTGACAGACCTACAAAGGACTTTCATCTTGGAAATATAAGCTCCTTCTTGTTTTTTATAAATCATTTCAATTTTACTCCCAATGTTTTTTGTTTGGTCCAATAAGGAGAGTTGGTCTCATATATGACACAGCATGACTTTTTTTGATCTCTCTTTGAACCTAATTGTTCTGGGACATGGGGACTGGAGTTGTTTATCTCCATTGTCTGTTAGGGATGAGCAAAGCCATGAGGTCTGTGTGACAGAGAGTAAGAAGATAAGACACAGAGAGCCACACTGGAGGGATATTCACCATTTTTTTAATCTCTTTTGAAATGAGTCTTAGTGAATGTAGCATAGAGATAGAAGTGCAGAGTAGGCACTAGAATTTGAGATGAGGATCAATAGTAAAAACAGTTACTATTTATCGAGCATATAGACTGCGACAGGTGTTTTCCATGCATTGTCACATTCAATCCTCCCAACACCTCCTTTTCCCCATTTATAACCCATAGTTATGTAAACTATCTGAGCATTCAGGCAGTGAATAGAAAAGCTATTTGAATCCAGAGCTGTTCAAAACTAGAACCTGCTCATTTCATCTTGTTTTTCCTCCAAAGAGGAAATGCTTTTTGCATGGTTCATGAATCACTTAAGCATTTTCCAAAACAATGGTTTTGAAAATAAAATAATTTTGTAGTGTTAATAAACTTTCCAGAATATATTTTATGAGAAACCATGGGGAGTTTTATTAAAATAAGAATTTTTATTATAATTTAACACATACCTTAAAGCCACTGGGAAATACTTTGTCAGCACTTTAAGAACTGAAAGAACAAAATAATTGAACAAATAAAATTGATACAGACTCATAAATATAGAGAACAGACTGATGGTTGTCAGAGGGGTGGGGGTTTGGGAGGCTCGGTGAAAAAGGTGAAGGAATTGAGAAGTACAAAATAGTACTTTGTTTACACAAAAGTGTTTTGGACATTACAGACTAGTCACAGAGATGTAAAGTACAGCTCGGGGAATATAGTAAATATTATTATAATAACTATGTATGGTAACAGGTGGTGCTTAAAATTTTGGGGGGATCACTTTGTAAAGTATATGATCGTCTAATCACTATGCTGTACATCTAAAACTAATACAAAACAATATTTCATGTAAAATGTAATTGAAAATTAATTTAAAAAAAGAACTGTTGAGGTCTGAATTTTTTAATGAATATAAAAGCATTCTTTCATTTTATTTGTTTAATTTTGCCATTGTCAATGTCTACAGTACTTTGTATCCAGAAATTTAAAATTCTCAGCAACTTATAGTTAAAGCAATAGGTTTTTGCCAATCTATTAAAAAGTGGATCTCTGATGACGGCTTCCGCATGTTGGTGATCTCATTCAGACCATACACTTGATTGATAAAGAAAAAATAATACCCCAGCTCTTTATTCCTGTTATAACTGTTTCCCTGAGTCTGCAGGCTACTGACACTAGCCGAGCAGGTGCCATTCTTTGATTACCCTGGACCTAGAGCTGAGATTCCTGTTTTCCTAGGACAACATCTGCCTCAGGTCCCAACTCCAGTACCTCCTGCCTTATATGCGTGATGGAGGGCCTGGCACATGAACCGCAGACACCGAGTATTGAAATGAAGTGAAGAAAGGTAATGTTAAAGAAGTCGACAACTTACACAAACACAAGAATCCATCAATAAGTACGTGGCATTGAACTTAATCTCTGCTCCACTTGCCAGAAACACTGTTTTACATTTAGGTTTAGGATTTCCTAATTCTTTCATCACCTATTTCTTTGATTTCTTCCTATGTTTTTCTTTCTTTTTATTTCTCTCTTCTTACCATCTCCTATCTCTTGTTTTTTTATCCTTTAACAATGTAAAAACATCTAACTTTTATTGGACGCTCATGTTTATAATTTTATGTCATTCCCATTTCACCTCTGAAATATGGGAATTTCCCATCTTTGATGATGAGAAGTTGCTCAAAATTTGAAGCAGCTTACTCAAGATCACACAGCTCACAAGTGGCAGTCATTCAAATACTGAATCAAAATCCTATTTTACTAATATGTAAGAACACAAAAGTCGTTTCTTTCCTGAGGTTAGGCTGGCTGGCTGGTGGTCTCTGCCAGCGTGTGCTGTGGAGCTTCTACATGTCTCCAGGCAATTCTTTCTTTATTGTTCTGTTTATTAGAATAACTGCTTGGTCCCAAAGACTAAAAAATTCCCTCTGGCTCATTAGGCGCAAGAAGTTTAAAAAGAGATTATACATGTTTTATCATCGTTGGCAAAAATATAGCAATACAAACATGCTCCCATAGAAATACCAAAGATCTCCAGTAACATAATTATAAGAAAGATTGCACTGTCTTTACCTCTTTATCATCTTTTTCATATCAGATATTCCTTGGATGGAATTCTGCAGGCCAATTGGCAGACAGCTTGACCTTTAAGTTCATCTCTAAGACTCTGGGATGGAAAGGTGATTCTGTAACTAATTAATTTAATAAATATTTATTACAGGACAGGCAATTCCAATTTCTCCATGCAATGCCACTAACACTTTCTGGAAGAAGATTCAATTTTGCCAAGTAATATAGAAATAAAAATGTAAAAACGCTGACCCTCAACACCCCCAACTACTTTATTGGTTTTGTAAGCCTCTAAATCTCTGTATTATTAATATTTTGCTCAAAATGCCTAGAGTCACTTGCATTTTCCTGATCAAAGTCTGCCTGACTGAATACACGGTGCCACACATGGCGAGTTGCCTAAGAAAATACATCTCTATGCGTCTATGGCTTAGTGGGTGGAAAAAAAAAAAAGGATGTTGCAGGCTCAAAAGATGTTGAACATATTACATTGTGCCAGACAAACTTGTCCTAGGGGAAGACATGGCAAAACAGAATATTAGTGACGAGTGCTAATAGTATTGATTGTGCCAAGGTACATAAGAGAGACATTAATTTAGGAAAGTATCACCTGGTTTGCAAGCATCAATGAAGGAGAATATTCCAGAAATTTGAAACCTTTAATTGGAAGAACAATCAATGGTTTGTAGATTTAAAATAGAAGAAAATAAAGTTGAGAAAGACTTTGAACAACGAAGACCAATTAGAATTCAATATTGAAAAAAGCCCCTCAAATTAAGGGAGTAACCTTCTTACTCCATCCTGACAGTTGAAAGTTAGCATCAAACTAAGAGGGAGAAAGCGTGGTGCTGAGGGCAGGGTGATGATGCAGGTGAAGAAGAGGACAAGTAAAAGTAAGTTTAAAAACAATGCTTAGGAAAAGAGTTTAGATGAAGTTCCTGGGAAATGCAACCAAGTAGAAGCCGACTAAGTTATTGAATAAAAATGTGTTCCTGAAAATAAAGTTCATAACTAGTTGAGACGAAAAGAAACCTTTAGACCTCTCTTTTCCCCTCCCCCAAGACAGCCCATACCCACTCCGAATGTGTCCAAAGAGGCACTGGAGCAGGGAGCAGACAGAGCCAGGGGCAGCAGAGCAGGAGGGCGGACACAGTGCTCACCCCACTTAGAGGTGAGAAGCAGGGCCTGGTCAAGCAGTTTTCCCTCTTCCAGGACAGACACTCTGCACAATGTCCATCAAGCATGAGGCTGTAACTACTGTTGATTGGTGCTTGTTGTGGATCTTTTTAGTCTTCTCTCTTTTGAAACAGATGTATTATTGTGGTCACTTCTGGACTTCAACCTTGTATTTTGTGGTATGTGTGTTGGTATGTGAGAGCAGATCATTTCTATTTTTATTTCATAAATGGCTGGATGCAGAGTGGTCACATTCAGATCTGATGGCAAGTACTATATTTAGAATCCCCGTTCTTTACTCTAGACATAGTGGCTGAATGGAATTTGGGGTGTTCTTCCTTGGAGAAGAGCTGAAGGTGCTCTGTGATTAAAAGAAAACAAATTTTTGTGGCCCTTATGTTTCCTACCTTCTGGTTTTCACACTCTTGAGCAATCTCCTTCACTGAAGTGTGAGAAGGATCTATAATCTGCTTCTAACCAATAGACCAACAGCGATTATCCATCATTAAAGTGAGAGTGATGAAATGCCACTCCTATTATTACATTATGTTATATGGCAATGATAATGAGATGTTGCTCCATGATTACATTATATTGTATAATAATGTGTTGTTAGCAGACACATTCTAGTGTCTCTCTCTTTCTCTCCATTGCTAGCTTTGAAGAACAAGGCTGCTATAAATCCTAAAGCGACTGGAAATAAAATTCCACTCTGTCCTGAGAAAACTAGAAAGTAGACCATTCCCCAGTTGAGCTTCCAGATGAGACTTCAGCCCTGATCATCACCGTGAGTGCAGCCTGTGAGAATCTGGACGAAGAACCCACTGGGACTATGCATGAACTCCTGACCTACAGAAAATTTGAGATAGAGGTTTTCCCACTCTAAGTTGGTTGTAATTTTTTAGGTAGTCATAGAAACCTAACACAGATGTGATTGTATATTTGATGTCCAGAAAGATAGACAGTGAAAGAGATAGTTTGCAGACCATTAAAACAGTGTTTGCTTTTTCATGATTTAGAATTATTATTAGAAAAAGGTTTCATCCAGAACTAATTCCCCGTCTTCTCTTATCAGGTGGGGCCATGTGACCACTTCCGGCTAATGCAGTATTACCATGAATGATGTGTGCCACCTCTGGGTGGAGGTTTTGTTCTGTGTCCTACATACCTTACACATGGTCTCTTTCTGTTGGATCATTTGTACTAAAGATGGTGGGATTATAAGAAGAAAGGAGCCTGGATCTTTGAAAACTGCATGAGAATTTTCCCTCAGTTATTTTGGTACTGACCTGTCCATGTGGACCATAAAGTAAGAGAAAAATAAACATACTTTCTTAACCCACTGACACTTGGGTTAAACTTATTTCATCAAATTAGTTAGCTTATTCTGACTAACACAGTAAAAGCAGATTATTTTTACTGTTGTGATTCTTTGTAAACACATTTTCTGGAATTAATTTTATGATGTTCAAATGACAAAGTTATTACATTACATAGACTAGTCCATTTCATCTCTGAATGTAAATAAAGCAAAACAAACAAACAAACAAAAAACTACGGCTTACTTCTAAGTATAAATACCTCAGTGGAATGAATGAATAAATCAAGTAACATCATGCTATGCTCATTTTCCAGACCTGCATATGCCTTGTCCAAGGTGAAAGTAATATATACATTAGCTAATCATATCATGCAATTGAGAATGTGTAAGGATCATGGGCTTTGGCAACTATCAGACTTAAACTTAAAGCATGGATCCAAAAATACTATTTATTTATCGTGGTTATTGAATACAAGGTCATCTGACTTTGGCAAAGTTATTTCACCTGTTTCTCATTTTTGTCATCTTGTAAATGTACATAATATTTACAATAGAGGACTGTTGTGGGAAGTTAATGACAAGGAAAATATCGAGAAACATACTTGGTTCTTTTCACTTCGTGGGTGGTCAATAGCTGCTAGATCTCCTCCTTTCCCCCCTTTGTCTTTATGTATCATAAAGTGTCACACAGACAATGAGTGGCATCAATTAGGTTTGACTTCTTTAGGACATTACTAATGGTATCATATATCAAAATATGAGGCCTTTGAGATTTGCAACTATTTGGTGACTCTGTCCCTACTTTATTTTTTACAACATGACTTTAGAGCTTTCTAACAGAACAAAGCTTGTGTTTACGTTGAAATCCATGCAGTGCTTCGATTATAAAAGCACACTGGCTTGGGGAGTGATCGCGTCTTTATGAAATACCCCAAAGCCCTTTGTGCTCCTGCGTTTGTAACTAGAAAGTGGAATTCTGTAAACCTTTAGTAGCAGCTACCTGTGCATACGTGTGTGTGCGCACTTACACATAATGCAATAGCTGAAGAAGAAAACTAAAGATAAGTTTGCAGTGTGGTAACTTTGGAATTTAATGAACAAAGATGTACCTCTCGCTCTTTCCCCAGAGCACACTGTGCTCACTCAACCTTTATTCCTATTGCATTGCTATCTCTTCATGTCCCTCTTCCTATTTCATTTCATCTTACCCATTTTTCAAAACCCAGCTCAAGTTTCTCCTCTTCTGCAAGACACAGCTTAGGATCTTTATCCTTATTGCCTGCTTTTGGTCCTACAACTGGCTCACACATGTGGGATTTGAATTCCGAGGGTCCATTTGATAGCAGAAAATGTCTAACCCCTCAGGGGACATTGGTATGGAGAGAGATAAACCAAACTGAACACTGAAGAAAGGTGAATTAAAACATGATGGAAAGAGTCCTCACACAGCAATCCTGAAGGGGTCATGGCATGAGTTTGAAATTGGAGTCACAAGAGATTAGACTGATAAAAGGGGGAAGAGTGCATAAAATCTTTTTGGAAGGCTTGAAGGTGAAAAATTCCTGAGTGGGCAGATTGCCCTAGACTGTCTTACAAAGACTGTCTTCTCTTTGTATTTAAATGACTTGACTTTCAATTCATGGATTAATTAGGATGTCAGACAACACAGCCTGAAGAATTATGCCTTGGAAGCTAAAGAACAATGTTCTAGGCCTGGCTTCACAGTGTATTAGCTGTGTTATCTCCCACATTCTGCTGAACTGCTTCTGAGTTGCAGACTAATAATAATACAGACCAAGTAAGGCCCATCTCACAAAAGGATGGAAACTTGGTAAGATCATGCAAACAATTAGAAAATGTTTCAAAACTTAAATGTATTGAAATTATACTAGAGACTATTATTGTTTTGGCTATAAAATTGAGTACTAATTCAAAGTTGTGTCTCTGGCCAGTGTGGCTCAGTGGTTGAGTGTCGACCCGTGCACCAAGAGGTCGCCGGTTAGACTCCCAGTCAAGGCACATGCCTAAGTCGTGGCCCCGATCCCCAGTGGGGGGCGTGCAGGAGACTGTCAATTGATGTCGTTTCTCATCAGTGTTTCTATCTCTCTCTCCCTCTCCCTTTCTCTCTCTCTAAAATCAATTAAAAAAAAAGAAAGTTAAAAAAAGTTTTCTTATTTATTAACTCTACCATAGATATAAAATGCTAGTTTTTCAACCTATAATAAAAACTTTTTGATAAGGGAAATTCATATGTCATGTTATAAGTCATGCTTCAAAGTATAGGTCCAGGGATATGTTAGCTATGTCATGCCTATTTGGTGTACAATAAATGATTATTTATTTTCCTCTGTACATTTTTTTTTAACTTCTCATTTTCTTATATATCTCATAGGAAGCAGAAACCTTCACAAGCAATCATGTCTCTGAATGATGCCAAGTTGAAAAAGTAAAAGATATCATTTATTACTGCAAGAAATACCTGAATTCAAACCTGGTCTTATCAGTCACAAAAGTGCTGACTCAGTTGCCTAGCTCCTCCACAGCTCAGTTTCTTCGTTTGTAGAACGGGGGCAAGAATTGTTTTCCCAGAGGGTTTTCAAAAATACAAACGACTAAAGGTAAATAAGTAACGCAGTGCATTTCCTAGCACATAATAGGGGATCAATACATGTTGCTTCTCTTTCTGTGTGTCATGATTGTGGTTTCCTTGGAGACTGTCATGGGCTGTCTCTGCCTGTGACCACCTCTTATTTAAGGGTTATAGATGTAGATGAGGTGCCTCACAGTGAGTAGCTAGAAGGGAAGGTTTCCTTTTTAATTCAGTCAATATGTTTTATAAGAACAAGAGCTTTGGTTGTCCCTGTAGGATAATCCCCACACCACCAGCCTACCTACAGAGGCAAGGGCTTCCCCAGTTCCACAGCATGAGGAAGGCTGTTTGATGTCAGTTTGAAAAGTTTTAGAGAAGAATATGGAAGGAAATCTAGAAATAAAATAACAGAGGCTGTCTCTTAGGAGCTTGGGAGTGGAACAATGCTGTCTCTCTCTTCACAGGAAACTTCGCCGCTCAAACGCATTCACTTTTTAGAAAGCACGGCCTTAGTTTCAGCCGCAACGCTGAAAACCCAGCCTATTAAATCCGGACAAAAACACTTTTGAAAACATCTTTAGAAAAATGCAATTTTAGCACAAAGAGATGAGAATCAAGAAGGATGAAGAAATCAACGTGGAATTTGGTGCGAGGGAGTCAAGTTTTCAGGGGGCTCGTTCTTTGTGAAACTTGCAGGGAGGGGGGCTGCCCCCATCAGCACCCATTGTTCCGTGGTGCCACTGAGTCAACGTTTCAAGCACCAGAGTCAAGCAATTATGGGGCCAGTGTCTGTAGAAAAGGGGACACAGAATTGACGATAGTTAAGGTATTTGTGGAAGTCCTTCTCCAGTCCTCTCCCTTTTCGAGTCTTTCCCCTTCTTTACGGCCGCTCCCTTCCAGGCCGTGTGTGGTGCTCAGGACTCTGCAAGCCAGGCTGCCCGGACTTCACGGGTCCTGGCTCTCACGCCTGCTCATTGCGAAATGTGGGGCGAGGCTGCTTAATCGCTGTGCGCGTAGATTTGATTATCGACAGAATGCAGTTATTGCTGGTATAATATTATCTAACTTACGAGGGTTAAAGGTCTTACGGGATGGGACATAGTTCAAACAGTACCAAGAATATGGTTAATATTTCACACGAAGTTAGTTATTCTTAGTTAAGGTAACTAACTATTCCCCTATCATTAGTTTGAAACCCAGAGCCCTAGAGCCAAGGAATCTTTCTAAAGAACACATCTGTTTTAGCCCTTTTCTGCCACAACCCCTTCAATGATTTCACTCACTTTCAGAAGAAGGCCCAAACTTCTTAACAGTATGTAGTGCAAAGAATAACGCACACTCCCCCACCCCACCCCGGTAGACACACTGTCACAGTGGAACATGTGAATACATTTCCTTGCATGGAAAAAGGGGCTCGGTGTAGGTGATCACATATACAGACCTGAGATCACAATGGATCATCTGATCTAAACAAGTGTGCCTTTCAAAGAGGTAGAACCTCCCTGTCTATGGTTAGAGAGAGACGCATGATGGAAGAAGGGTGATGGCAGAGATGCCACACTTTGGCTCTAAAGGTGGAGGAAATGAAGCTGGGAGTATGGACAACATATCGACACTGGAAAAGGCAAGGGACAGGTTCTCCCATCAACCTTTCGGAAAGAAATGCGGCCCTGCAGACACTTTGCATTCAGTCCAGCGAAACGCAGGTCAAACTTCCGATCTAAAGAAATGCAAGACAAAAGATTTGTGTTGCTTTAAGCCACTCAGTTTGTGTTCCTTGGTTATGTGATTCATAGGAAACCAATACACTTGGCATGCAGAATCTTCTGGTTTGGCTTTTGCCATCCCCTCGACCTACCTTCAGAGCCTCGAAAAATAATATTAAGTGAAAGATCTAAGTCCAATGGCACATTTTCTTTGAGTCCGAGCAAGGTGCACAGGGCTCTACTGATTGGTATTTTTTCCAAGAAAGAGACAAAATAATTATCATGGGAATGGGTAGATGTTTGATGCAGAAGGAAAGGAGAAAGGGCAAGGAGAGGTGGTGACAGGCAGAATTCTAAGCTGCCCTTCAGTATTCCCACCTTCCGCTCTACATGCCCTGCATAACCCCCAGGTCTATGCACATGATGCAGTATCATTCCTATGGTTATGGCCTGATATATGGCAAAAGGGATATTGCAGATGTAATTAAGCTCTAAAATCAGTTGACCTTAAAATAGGGAGAGTATAGGAGTTGACCTGACTTTATTCCATGATGTTTGAATATTGAGCCAGAGGTCAGAAGAGGAGAGAGTCAGAGATTCAGATCAGGAGAAAGATTTTTAGTATTATTGCTGGCTTTAAAGTTTGAGGAGGCCAAGTGGTAAGAACTACAGGCATCCTGCAGACACTAAGTCCCCAGCTGAAAACCAACAAGGAAATAGAGACCTCAGTCCTACAACCGCAATAACACTTCCAACAAACTGAATGAGGTTATATATGATTCTTCCCCAGAGCCTCCCAAAAGGTATGCCGCTCAGCCAACACCTTGCTCTCTACCTGATGATAACCTGGCAGAGCACACAGCTATGTTACGTCAGACTTCTACATACAGAACTGCAATTTAAGAACAGTTGCTGTTTCAAGCTGTTAAATGTGGAAATTTTGGTTACACATTAATAAAAAACTGACACAGAGGACAAGCTAAAGTTGCAATAGCATTTTCACCTCAAGTAGGGTCATATGCTCAAAGAATACAGTGCAGTTTGTCCCTTGCAGAGGATAGTTTTAACTCAGTCTAACATACGGTTAAGGTCATGGATTTTGAGGTCAGAGAGCAACAGACCAAGTTGTAAGGTTTATTCTTGACTACCTGTGTGTACTTGGAAAAATGATTTCTTCAAGCCCCAGCCTTCTCATGTGGTTGTAATGAAAGTTAAGTAAGATGGTACACATAACAGATTTGCATTAATCCTGGTACAGATTAAGAGCTCAAAGCTCACTACAGTAGTTCTTTTTTCTCTTCTTCTTATCAGTTTTCTTTCTTTCTAATGGGAACTTCCCAGTAAAACTGAAAAAGAGAGAATCTGCCAATTTTCTGGGAGGATGGTCAAGGGTCAGATGCAGAGTCTTGAAATCAAAGCTAGAAAAATGTCACTTTGTCGAGGACACAGTGGGAAAATCAACAACAATTTTGAACATGGAAATGGAAAAGCCCATTATATATTCTGCAATAGCTATGTAATTTCCATGTGCCTCATCTGTAACATGAGGAATATACGAGGACCTACCTCATGAGATCCAATCAAGCAATAAATATAAGTGTGCAGCAAAGTGCCTCGCCTGGTAAAAATTCAGTAAGTAGCCTTTTTACTAATTTATTTACTTACTTATTGTCCAATATTTGTCAAATGCCTACTGGTGCTAGGCACTCAATGTCATAGGAGTTGAGGATACGTTAGAAATACAACAAAATAAAATCTATAAAGCTGACATAGGAGTGTGGCATTTAAATAATAAATATATTTTAAATGTTTGTGTCTGTAGCACATTAGAAGGTGATGAATGTTCTAAAAACAAAACAAAACAAAACAAAACAAAACAAACAAACAAATCAAAAAGTAAATCAGAAGGGCCAGGTGGGAGGAGAAAAGTCAGGCTTCAATTTTCAATGGGTTACCCAGGGAAGCTCAGTGGAAAATGGCAACTTTGGCCGAGGCCAGATGAAGAAAAAGTGTGCAAGCTATGAGATCGTCAAGGGGAATACATTGCAAGGATAGAGAGAGCTAAAACTCGGGCCCCAAAGGAGGCCCCAGTGTCTCTAAGGAAAAGCAGGGAGGTCAGTGTGGCTAGAGCAGATTTAACCAAAGGGCAAGGGATGGTCATAAAGGAGATGAAGCCAGCAAACTGAGGAGGGGCCAGATTGCATAGGACCTTGTGGCCGTTGTTCAAATGTGGGCTCTTACTCTGCTGACATAGGAGCTACTTCCTGTTGTCGAGCAGAGGAAGGACTATATATAATGTTTTTAGTGATTTTTTAGGGAGAGAGAGATAGAAACATCTATGTGAGAGAGAAACATCGCTCAGCTGCCTTCTGCATGTCCCCTACTGGGGATCAAGCCTGCAACTCGGGCATGTGCCCTGACTGGGAATTGAACCAGGACCTCGCAGTGCATAGGATGATGCTCAATACACTGAGCCACACCGGCCAGGCAGGACAGAAATTTTAAATATACTACCAGCATAGTATATAATTAAAATTTCTAGCAGTGGTATTACACAAAATATTTATTCTGAGAATCTAAATCTCTTTTCTCCATCGAAGTAAAGTTGTCTTTTTTCTCTCTCTTGAAATAATACAGATAATAGCCCCTTCTTCTTCAAAGCTCTTGGTAAATCATCTGAAATGCAGCCAGCATTCAAAGCTGGGTGAAAATGCTAGTTGCCTCATCTTCTGTTAATATTTACTTTGTTCTAAATGGACTACGGGGTAGATGAAGAATTGAGATGATTTAGGAAAGAAATGCATAGTTTTTGAAAGGACTTTGTTCTAAATGTGACTACTGGATAGATGAAGCGTTGCGATGATTTGGGAAAGAAATGTGTAGTTTTTGAAAAGACTTGAGTGATGAAATACTGAGCAGGGCTGGAATGGCAATATCACTTCTCAGGTCTCGTTGCATTCTCTGAGGCAGCGCCCGGGAGCAGTCATCTGCCTTTGGGTGTTTAGGAAGCAGAGTCTCAAATTCAGAACCATCCAGACATCTCTGCCTCTAGAGAGTGCCCTCTAATTGTGAGGCGCAGAGGGAAAGAACCTTGCTGAGTCACCCTCCCCATCTGCTGGCAATGCCAGAAAGGACATACTTCTTGCTCCTGTTGTTTAATGTAGGCATGTGATCATTTACCATTCACTGGATATCCTGTAACTGTCAGGCACAATGCTAGGCGTGGTGGTAACGTGCCTTGAGTCCTGGTGCAGCTTCTTAGTAGCATGTGCTCTATAAAAAGTTGTAATCCAGCCTGGCCCCAGTCTTCTTATCTGTAAAGGAAGTCAACAGACACAATTTCTGGGATAGGGCAGAAAAAAACCTTCAACAGAACCCCCTACCTCAATTCTGCAATACATTGATAGACGTTCTGGTGAAATGTTTTAAATGTTTACAAACGTTAAAATTTTGAAATAAAAATTTATTTTAAATACAAAATAATATAGATGTAAACGTATGTATATACAAGTTGAAAAGAAGGAAATACACTGTACATGTGCGGGAAATGCAGTGAGAACTCAAAGTCAATATAATAGTGACCCTCTGACACGGTGAACACCGTGGAGGCAGCAGTTCCAGTAAAAAGCCATGGGGATCGGGGTCCTAAAACCTGTATAGGAATAAAAGACAAAGCTCTGGTCTATGAAATATGAGAAACTGGAACCTAAATCATAAATGTCAAAGTATCACCCTCTCCCAACTGACAAATCTGAGGGAGGTGGGGGTGGGGGGTAGGGATGGGGAGATGAGATAAACCAAATAACTTATATGCATGTATGTGTAACCAGTGGACATAGACAGCGATGCTGGGATGGGGGGGGGGGATCGGGAGGAAGGTGTCTGGGACGAAAAAGGAGAAACATCTGTAACAAAAATAAATGAATAAAAATTGGGGGAAAATAGTATCAGCCCCCCCAATTATGGATATTGAAAAAAATGCTTCTACCACATTATGTATGGATGGAGTGAAGACTCTTGCCTAAGTTCAGAATCTTGGAATAATAGAATTTAGAGATCAGTCACTCATGAGAAATCTGAATCCCAAACCTATGCTACTCAGGTCATGGGATTTGAATTACTGGCCATACTTAGTACCAGGAACCCAAACTAAGAAAATAACATGAAGATAGCAAAGGACCTTTGACATCGATAGGAACCGTCCAGGGCCAGCACAGAACTGCTCTGTAGATTCATTTATGAGACTCTCATGGAACATAAAATAAGCTCATTGGACACAAAGTCACAGTCAAGAAGGACAAGGAAAAGAACAGCTACAGAGAGGGAGAGTCAGCACATACCACGCATAGACTCAGGCTCCGAGAATTCAAGATAACCAGTAAATAGGAATGTTTCAATAAGGGGGAAACACAAACACTTCAAATAAAATATAGAAGTAAAGTAACCAAAAGGTGCAGAAAATATTTAAATTATAACATCTTTTTTCCCCTCAATTTTATGAAAATGTGCTTTAAGTAAGGATAAAATAGACAATACAAGGAAGATAATTTTTTCTTCAAAATATTTGGGAAATGTTGCTAGATGCATTATGATAGAAGTAATAGGTAAGTTTCCAAAGACATATTCCCACTTCCCTACAGCACTATAATCGGACAGTTTCATAGGGAAATTCTGTGAATTCTTACAGAAGAGAATATTTCAAAAATATTTATTCTACAACATAAACAGAAGCTTCAAAATAACTTAGGAAGTCAGTAAAGAAGTCATGCAACATGTAGCAAAGATTGTCTTGATTGACTTAACATTAGAATTGAAATTAGCAATGCAAATAACAATTTAAAGATAACAAAAACTTTTTAAAGTCCATAACTTTCAAGTGAAAGAAAAAAAACTTGTTTAAGAATAAAGAAAGACAAGTTTCATATGATCTCACTTATTTGTAGAATATAATGAACATAACAGTCTGAGGAATGGGGTAGCCCCATAGACATGGACGTGGGGTACAGACTTACTATCCCCAGAAGAAGAGGAGAGGGGAAGATAAACCACAGAACTTATATGCATGTGTGCATGAAAAACAGACATGGACAACAAAGCTGGGGACAGGGCAGGGAGGGAGGAGGAGGGGGGAATCAGTGGGGGGAAAAGGAGAAACATCTGTAACAAAAATAAATTAATTTAAATTAAAAAAAAAGAATACCTACTAAAAAAAAGGTTGTGACATTCAATTTACAAATAGAAAAATCCAGCTTTATGCTGTTAACAAGAAATTTCTATATGTTAGTGAAACAGGTTTATAATAAATAGAGGAAAAATAATGTTAGACGAATATTAAGTTAAAGCAAGTTAGTATAATAATATTAATTATGACAAGAAATGCTATAAGACAAACATCACCATTACTCTATTATTAGCAATAGTATTCTTATTTTATAATTAAAATTGTGTAACTATCATTAGAGAGAAAAATAATTACAGACAAAAATGGAAAAAATATAGTGATTTATAAAAATATATCTGCTTCAGAACCTAAGCAACCACTTAAAAATGACAATATAGAATATTTTAAAGGAGTAGTTAACAATAGTGAACTAATGGACTTATATAAAATACTATATCAATCTTTTCAGTCACAAAATATTCTTTAAAAATACTACTTTATAACATGTATTCTACATCCTATAAATATAATGCAATAAAGTTAGTATTCCAAAAATTACTTTCAAAAACAATATATTATAGCCCTGGCTAGTTTTGCTCAGCAGTTAGAATGTCAGCCCTTGGACCAAAGGGTCGTGGGTTCGATTCCCGGTCAAGGGCATATACCGGGGTTTCAGATTCCATCCCCAGTCCTGGTTAGGGTCGTGACGCAGGCAACCAATTGATGTGTTTCTCTCACATCAGTGTTTCTTTCTGCCTCTCTCCCTTCCTTCTACCATATCTAAAGATCAATGGAAAATATCCTCGGGTAAGGATTAAAAAAACAAAAACAATATATTTTAATGATAATAGAAACAAAATATTTAAAAATAACTTTGAGAAAAAGAATAACAAAAATTGCGAAGTATTTTGGAATAAATGGCAAAGGAAACACCACATACAGAAACCTGTAGATTGCAATAAAACTGATGCTTGTTGAGGGGGTGGGGTGGGATTGATAGTCATAAAAGTTTATACAAGAAAATAGAAAAAGGTTAAAATTATATATAGAAGAAGAAAAAAAGTGTAAACTCAAAACTATAAAAGGAAATAATAAAGATAACAGTGAAATAAAATGGAAGAGTAAACAAAGACACCATAAAAAAGACCAGTGGAGGACCAAGAAGAGATAGTGCTCAATAAATAGTAGGGTTTGCCTACTCCATTACATGCCTCTGCCTTTGGTTCTGTCAGACTGATCGAACTAGCTTTCTGTCTTATCTTATCAAGACATATTGAGGTCTCAGCTGGGTATTGTCTAAGAAAGTGCAAAAGGACAAGACGTGTCATTTTCAAGCACCTACCTGAGGGGAAATAATAGGAAAGAGTAAACTCGGCTTCAGATGCCTGGCACCCTTATCTCATTTCATCTTCCCATCACCTTGTATCCTTTACTGTGCCCACAACAATGCTGTGTACCAAAAGGCCACAATGCTCTCGGGAACATAGAACCCATTTTTATGTAGCTTCCAAGTCTGCAGGTCTTCTGGGGGTTGTTCTCTTTAGCTGGGTTCATCTGAGATGCCTCTGACCACTCATCTCTCGTGCTCTTCTTGGGATCAGCAGCAATCCTGGGCACACTCTTGTCATGGTGAGGGCAATCATGCCATGAAGAAAGCCCACTAAAATAGTGCTTCCACACTTCTGCTGAGGATGTCAGCTAACGTGCCAATAGCCAAAGCAAGTCTTCATTTTGAATCCACAATTCAGGGTGGGAACATTTAATCTGTCTCTTGAAGGGAAGGAATGACAAAGTCCCATGAAGAAGTGAGTAGGTGCAGGTAGACAAATCGGGGACATTAAGGCCATCTTCCACAACCCCATATGATAGGTACTGTTGACTTCAATCCCAGTCAAGTCCTGAGAGGAACAGAAAAGAAAGAAAACCTAGACAGAGAGCTACAACACTGGACAGGACAGCTATAAATTTCATTTTCAGAGCATAATAGGAGAAAAGAGCCTTCCATTAAAATTAATTGCAGAATCTTTCATATGTTCTAAATCTTAGTATAAGAAGGAATTTACTACTTATATGCAAGGGATCATGTTAGACACCAGGGACACATCAGTGAGTAAAAGTTAACACGAATTCTGCTCTCAGGTACGTACGTCTCCAGGAGACAGAGCAAAATCACACCGAGTGATGGGTGATCAGGAAATGTGATGAATGGCATGAAGGAAAGGTGCTTGGTGCCAAGGAACTGCATAGAAGAGGCAAGCTGACTTGGGTATCTGAAGTGTTCCTGAGGAGAGGGTGATCGAACTGAAGAATGCGTCGTTATGAACACGACTTGGACAGGACAGAAAAGCATTGCAGGCAGAGGGAAAGCATGTACCAAGACTCTGGAGTGTGGGACACCAGCGTGAAGAGTATAGAAAAGATGAGGCTGAAGAGGGGACCAGAGCCAGACCACGCTAGACCTTAGAGAATGGATGGAGAATTGGGGTCTGTATCCTAAGAACCACAAGAAGCCATCGGAAGCTTTGCTAGGAAAATCACATAATCAGATGTTCGTGTTGGACATAGTCCTGCTATCCTGTGTGAAAGCAGGGCAATGGTGTGGGAGTGAAAATGAGGGGCACAGTGAGGAGTCCCTTTCTGTGCACCTGCTCAGAGGGGACGGCAGCTTCGGGAGGACGATCCTGCGCGTTGGACGATGGAAAGGCTAGAGTGTTGAATGCAAACTGGGGAAATGGTGTCATAACTGGGGGGGAAACGGTTATTTTCATTGTTAAAGAAAAAGGATGGATGAAGAGTGTCCTCTGACTGACCAGGTGCCCCTGGAGGTCCTTGGTTAAGCGTGAGTTGTTTCCAGGGAGTGAAGATAGACTGGAGTAGACTGAGGAACGAGCGGAAGAAGAGGAGGTGGATGCAGAGCCCAGTTCTCTGTTGAGTGGGTGGGAGAGAGCGGGAATTGGAGGCAGATGTGGCTGCGGGGATTTTTAAAACCTTGTTCATGATTGGAAAGACTTCAGAAAGATTAAATGTGGGTAACAGGGATCCAGAGGAGAAGGAGAGTGTTTAAATATTTAGGAAAGAGAGGTCGCCAAAAATTTAATATTTGAGGATGTGTTTAAGCAAAAGATAAAATATAAAGGCCATAAAACAAAGTTAGGCCACATTCTAATAGATCAAATTGTCACACAAGAATATCATAAGCCATGAAGAAGAAAAATACTAACCTGTCCAGCACAGAAGCCATTTTCTTAGCCACACTTGCAAGTAATATCAATACTTACTTAACGAAAATGAAGGAACAAATGTGAACTCGCTATAGAATTTATACACATGTATGCTTGTATGTTCGTATTTAGAGTAAGAAATAGTGTTCTCATTACAAAGTGTGAACTTAGTAATTTCTACCAATAACAATGTCATGGTTAAATAATACTTTAGGCTTATTATAAATAGCTACTTTGGCCTGGCCAGTGTGGCTCAGTGGTTGAGCGTCAACCCATGTACCAAGAGATCACCGGTTCCATTCCCATTCAGGGCACATGCCCGAGTTGTGGGCCCAATCCCCAGTGGGGGTGTGTGCAGAGGTGGCCAATTGATGTTCTCTCTCATTGATGTTTCTATCTCTCTCTCCCTCTCCCTTCCTCTCTCTCTAAAAATCAATAAATAAAATATTTTAAAAAATAGCTACTTTGGGTGGATTGTGTCTGGTGATTAGAGAAAAAGTTCAGATGGAGGGCACAGGTAAGACCAGGGAGAGTTCCCTTGGAGTCTTCTGAAATAACAAAATACATTTCAATTTGAGAATGCTACTCATCTCAGATGAGTGACAGATAAAAAATCTTCAGTGAGAATATTACACCAACTAAATCCCCAATGGAGAGAAATCTTGTATATTTGATTTTAATCTTAATGTCATGATTTTATAATGTAGCTCATACAGGGACATCTTTGTGCCTTCAATTTAGCCTGACTCCTTAACCTGATCTTTGCAAACCTCCCCTGACAGTCTTTTATTCTCCCTCAACTTGACAATGAGTCAGTCTCAGATGTCAGTACATTCAGCATGTATTGACTTTTAAAATTTTCATTTTGGCATTCTAATGATCTCTCTATAGATTTACACTGAAATCATCTTTCCACGTTCCTGGAACTTTAGAGTAGGTACTTTGTATTGTTATTAGAAATGATAATATTGACTCAAAATATTGGCTATATCTATATATATAAAATCAGTTTTTAGTGCTCTTCTATTGATCAGAGAACTATAAACTAGAGATAAAATAAATACTTTTCATTTTCAGATTGCTTGAAATTTAAAAGACAAAAAATGTCTCAGACAACTGATAATTTGGGGAGTTGTAAGTTCACAACCAGTGCTGATGGTAATTTTAATGGATATAAACTTTTGGACAAGTGATGGAGTCCTATATGTTACAATTAAAATATGCAGATCCTTTGTCCCAGTAATCCTACTGTAACTCTTTTCTACAGACAGATACATATAAACGGTGTTACAGCATTATCATGACAAAAATGTGAACCTAAAGGGATTGTCTTTGGCAGGACAGCACTGGAAACAGTGTAGTGTGTCTGTACTGCCCTAACATTCTGCAGTTCCTGCAAACAATGAGCTAGACCCTCATGCACTGGCCTGGAAGGTCATCTACAATACATGATGCATTTTTTATCAAGAAAAGAAAATTCAGCAGTTAAGGCATCAGTTCTTGGACCAAAAGGTCACAATTTGATTCCCAGTCAAGGGCACATACCTGGGTTGCTGGTTCGATCCCCTGCTCCAGCCAGGGTTGTACAGGAGGCAACCAATTGATGTGTCTCTCTCACATCGATGTTTCTCTCTTTCTTTCTCTCTCCCTCCCACCCTTTCACTCTATCTTAAAAAAAAAAAAAAAAGGAAAAGGAAAAATAAAAAAAGAAAGAAAAGAAAATTTAGATGTATACTATCACACTTATATAACCAACTTTTGTAAAAACAAAACAAACACCTCTAAAAGTTTTTACATTTGTGGGTGCCGTGCATGGGGGCATGTGTGTTTGTGTACATGAACATGAGGAAAAGTCAGAATGGCATAGACAAAGCTATTACTATTGTTTATTTCAGAGGAATTGGGAGGTACAGTCCATTAACTGTTTTCCTTACTTTGTGTTCGGATTCTTTTCTTGTTGTCATTATCATTTACTGCTTTTGGGGAAAAGAAAAGGAGGAAGAAAAAGCAACCCGGTGTTAAGGCTGTGACTGGGAACGGGTCACCTAGAGAGCAGTGTAGGGAAGAGGAAGAAGAGCGAAGGCACAGACCCAAGTCCTGGAGCCCCCAGCACAGCGCAGATAGACTTTCTCAAGGGGAAGTGAGAGGCAGGTTTCGGGCAATCATCTAGGCAGCTCCGAAACGAACAGCCTTCTGGGAATAACTGAAAAGTGTAAGATGCGAGAAAACCTCCGAGCATAGGTCCAGGCAGTGAGAACATGTGTTTCGTGAGCTCTAAAAATAGTACAAGGAGCCTAACTGTATTTTTGTTCTAGTTTTAAATTTCTAAAATAAATCCACTTTTGGTCAAAAGCAACTTTTAAAGTGTTTTAAATAAAGCCCAGAAAATATTTGGAATGAAATGCTTTCAGCTCCATTAATAATTTCAGTTTTAATAATGGCATAATATAAAAGGCACTTTATGTACGTTCCTTTAGTTCCCATAGTGTTATAATAGAAATGTTAACTTTATTTTATAGATGCACACAATTATTCTTGAGGAAGGGGCAAGTGATTTACTGTCTAGTCTATTGTACAAGGCATTATTTTATTCAATCCTTCTAATAACCTGATAAGGCAGAAATCACTAATGACATTTATAAATGAGAAAACGAGAGTTAGGGAAATTCAATTTCTGGCCTTTCAAAATTCAAATCCCATATTTCCCCTATATATTTCTCTCCTTCCAAATAATTTATCAGGTAGCACTTGGAAAATCAGTACATTTCCAACATGAGTTTTTGTTTTTTGTTTTGTTTTTTTTATGCTAAGCTAATAAAATTAACTTAGTTGTGAAATTATTACTAGATTTTTATTCTAATGAGCATGTGTTGACTTTCAATTGCAAAAATATGGGCATGAACTTGGTTTTACACAGTGAAATTTACGTAAAAACAAATTCGTTTGGCAAACTCAGTTATTGTATAACAAGCTCTGCTTATCAGAATAGCCCTTCTCAAATCTATAACCCTTCAATTTGTCAAAATGGCATTCAAGTTGAATTTTATCTGTTTCATCTTATAACAACATGCAATTTGTTATTTTACCCCTGTAAGAAAATGTATAGGGTTTCGCCTACTCGCCAGGCTGATCCTAGAACTGAGTTTTGAAGGTGGGCAAACCTGGTCTGGGCTCAGAGCTGCCACGACTCAGAAGGGCGTGGTTCCAAACTGCTGGCTCCTCCTGGTGTTTATACCCAGAATCGCTGAGTTTGAACACTGACCACACTCACAGCCTGGCCAACCAGAGATGATGGCCCACTGTAGGAGAGGATCTACCATTGGACATCCAAGTTTTAACTAGAGCCATTTTTTATTTTATTTTATAGTAATACTTTATTTATTTATTTTTATTGTTGAAAGTATTACACATGTCCTCTTTCTTTCCCCCAGTGACCCTTCCTCGCTCTTCCACCTCCCTCCTGCTTTCCCCAAACTAATGTCTGTGTCCACTGGCTGTGCATCTATGCATGTGAGTTCTTTGCTTTATCTCTTCCCACCCTCCCCCACCCCCTTTCCCTCTGAGGTTTGTTAGTTTCCTACTTCCATGACTCTGGATCTACTTTGATTGACAGCTTATTTTTGTTCATGATAAACGATAAGTAAGTGAGAACTGTGGCACTTGTCTTTTTTTGACTAGCTTATTTCGCTCAGCATAATACTCTCCTGGTCCCTAATGTTGACTCAAAGGGTAAGAGACCTTTCTTTTCCATGTAAGACAACAACAACAATAAAAGAAAGCGATGTCCATGGTGATAATTCTGTGAGGCACTTTATTATCACCTTCGGTCACCAACCTGGGTGAGTCACATTATCACCACGGAGGTTACAAGAGAGGGAGTCCCCCACAGCTGGCAAATGGTGGAAACAAGATGCCCATGGCCAACACTGACAATAGATTATAATAACGCAGCGGGATGGAGTTTGATACTGAGTTATGCAGGAATTCTTGTGGGAGCACAGAATGAAGCAAATATGATACATTCAGCAAAAAGCCTCTTTCCAGCAGCCTTATACTGCGTATGGCAGAGATGAAATTTTGCCCACATAGGAAGTCAAATATGGAAACATAAGAATGTGCAAATGAGCGTGGCCATCATTAAATGACAAGATTGCTGATTCATAACACCATCTGTTACTATACAAAAGTATCTGACGTTTAAGTACAGGAGATCTACTCATAGTATAATTCATAAATACTCCCAATCTGGGTTTAGTCCCAAGAGACAAACCAGGAGGACATTAGACAATGATTATGCAGAGTCCTTAGGTCTACAGAACTGCCCTTTGATGACCTTATCTAATAAAAGATTTTTTTTTCTATCAAAATCACATTGATACTAAGAGTCTTACTAGTTTTGAATAATTCTGAATGATACCTTGAGTTTAGGAAGGTTCATTCTAACCAGCTTAGACGCTAGATCAGCCCATTGGAAACTGGACTGCACACACAAAATGTCTACGATGAGAAATGGGTGCGATTTCTTAGAGAGAGTGTTTTGTTAATAAAATGCTGCTCCATAGTAGGCCCCAATATTGGGCAAATGAATGGAAAACGGTGCCACTGCTACTACACTACTGCAACTCTGCTAAAATCTTCTCGCACCTCGAGCCTTCGTGCAACACTCACAGCTTGTCAAGGACTTTCAATGCACGGGGCATGTTGTATCAATGAGGACATGGACTCGTATGTCTGGTCAACCCTTGCATGGCCCATGGTGAGAATGTGAAAGCAGATGGTTAATATTTGTTGTGGGAATGGATGAATGATTCTTTCACATACATCTCTCTTGGAGTTCTCCGTGATTTTGTAAAGGTGGCCTGGAAATTATATATATATATATCTCTTTTCTTTTCTTACAAATGTAAACGTTAAAGTTAAAGGAGCACACATTTGCTCAAAATCATGTAGAAAGTTAATGTAAAAAGCAGACTTTTTCCAGGGCATGACAATCGCTTTTGGAGGAGGGGCAACTTATCACCTTTTTTCATCTTACAGTACATATTACTGCACTCTGCACATAATAGATGCCCCATAAGTGTTGGCTAAATGAATTGCCATATGTTCTTGGCATGCATTTCCTTCAACTTACAAATCTCAGCCAGCTGGAACCTTTTCTTTCTTTTTAAAAATTTCCCCATTTTGGCTAACTCTTGCAAGTGCACAGGCAAAGAACTGGGGTAATGTTCATTTCATGAATTCAGCTTAAAGGCTACACCTTTTTCTGGAGGACTTTAATGACCACCGTGTTTATTCTTTGAAATAACATTTTTGTTTTACAATTTAAGTGAAATCTCTTTCCACCACGAGTGTAAGGTGGGGGTTAAATATCCTAGAAGGGGTAGGAATAAAGGATTTTCTGGAACTCAGGCTCACCACTTCACATTTATTATTTTAATGGGTTTCTCATACTAGCCATGACATTTAGGCTTTGTTAGCACCATTTTACAGAAGAAAAATGTGAGATTAAATGTCTTGCTCAGAGTAGTTGGTGAAATTGGCGGAAAAGCTATTTGGGCTCAATTTGGCTTAAAGGTCCTTTGCACTCACCCTGGAAATGGCATTGCATTTTAAAAGAAAAGAGCGAGTGGGAGGTAAATAAGATTTGCCTTGCTCCAGAGGATTTGCTGTGTCCCAGGCTCTCTGCTAGGCACTGGTGGTACATCAATGAGGAAAACAGACAAAGACTCTGCTCTTTAAATCAAGTCACAAAAGAGACCAGCTTAAAATCTACAGCCAGAGGTAGAAAGGAGATGCTGAAGTAAACCATAAATACACACATCACTACCTTCTGGCTAATCACTATGAAGGAACTGACGGGAATGCAAGGGCAGAAATCCACAGCAGAGACTTGCTTAGATGAGGAACCTATTTCCATAGACTTCTACATAACTGAAGAAGCAAAATGTTAGTGTTCAAAGCTGCATCCTCTCTCTGGTCACTGGATGGACTTTGAGAAAATTATCTAGATTTTCTTTTGTTCCGAATTAATTTATTCATCAGAAAGATAATAATCATCTTTTATAGATATTTTGACACTTAGATAATTTTGGTTGTTAAAATGCTACACACTTGGACACGTGTTAGGTTTTTCAATATAACTAATTAAAGTGTTTACATATACATGCATTTCATAAAACATTTATTGAATACTTATTAGATTTGGAAACCAGGCAAAGTGCTCAAAATACAAAGATGAGTAAATCCCAATCCCTGCTCTTAGACACTCATTTATTACAATCCCTAAGTGTCCAAGGGACATGGTTTGGATCTATTTAACAAGAGTGTTTTGAAAGCAAGATTTAAATTCCTGAAATACAACAACTGCTATTATTTTTTCCTGGTAAAATGAGATAAAAGGATAGCCAAGGTAATTTTATTTTTTTATTATTTATATTTCAATTGAATTTATTGGGGTGACATTAGATAATAAAATAGTGATTTTTAGCAATGTCATATAATACAGCAATTTTCAACAAGTGTGCTGCACGAATTTTTAAAACATTCGATATCTTACTATTTAGTCAGGAACACTGACTCATTTTCCCTTAGATCGTCAAATTAAAAAATGACAACAGCCAAGACAACAATATCTATCTGATGTAAATGAATCAAAATTATACCTATTTTTTTATCAGCTAAGCAAAAAATATAATATAATTTTGGTGTGCTAAAGAATTTTAGTAATTAGTTTATGTGTATCATGAAATGCAAAAGGTTGAAAATCACTGACCTAATATAATTAATAATGCTTTTATTAATAGTAATGATTAATTTTGTTTTTATAAAATGGCAATGAAGATTTAGAACCTAAGTAAAAACAGTATTATTTGAGATAGCATAAAAAAATTAAGAAACTAACAAGATATTAGTCTATGTACTGTACTGAAAATTTAAAACAATGCTGAGAATAATTGAAATATTAAAAAATAGAAAGACTCCATAAATAACATATATAATTACTTTTATTTTACTTCATTTATTTTATTCATTTGTTTTAATTAAATTTATTGGGGTGATATTGGTTAATAGGATCATATAGGTTTCAAGTATACATTTCTGTGATACATGATCTATATATTGCATTGTGTGCCCACCATCCAAAGTCAAACCATGTTCGTCACCATATATTTGGCAACCTTTACTCCCCACACTCCAGATACCCCCTTCCATCTGGTAACCACCATGATGTTGTCTATGTCTATAAGTTTCAGTTTTATATCCCACTTATAAGTGAAATTATACAGTCTTAGCTTTTCTGACTGACTTATTTCACTTAGCATAAAAAAATTTATTTTTGGCTTTGTTGGGGTAGATACCCAGAAGATGGATTACTGGGTCAAATGGTAACTCTATTCTTAATTTTTTGAGGAACAGCCAGAATGTTTTCCATAGTGGCTGTACCAGCCTACATTCCCACAAGCAGTCAATGAGGGTTTCCTTCTCTCCACTACCTCTCCAATACTTGCTATTACTCATCTTGTTGATAACAGCCATTCTAACAGGTGTGAGGTGGTATCTCATTGTGGTTTTGATTTGCACTTCACTAATAGCTAGTGAGGTTGGACATCTCTTCATATATGTGTTGGCCATTTGAATGTCTTCTTGGGAGAGGTGTCTGTTCAGGTCTTCTGTTCATGTTTTAATTGGATTGTTTACTTGTTTGGTGTTGAGTTGTATGATTTTTTTAAATATATATTTTGAATATTAACCCCTAGTTGGAGTTGTTGTTTGCAAATACCATCTCATATTTGGTGTGTGCCTTTTAGTTTTGTTCTCTGTTTTTTTTTTTTTTTTTGCTGTACAGAAGCTTTTTAGTTTGATATAGTCCCATTCATTTATTTTTGCCTTTACTTCCCTTGCCTTTGGGGACAAATTCATTAAATGCTCTCTATAACCAAGGTCCATAAGTTTAGTGCCTATGTTTTCTTCTATGTAATTTATTGTTTAAGATCTTATATTCAGATCTTTGATCCATTTTGAATTAATTTTTGTATGTGGGGACAAACCGTCAATTAGTTTCATTCTTTTCATGTAGGTTTCCAATTATATTGGCACCATTTACTGAAGATGATTTCTTTTCTCCATTGTGTATTTTTGGCTCCTTTGTCAAAAATTATTTGGCCATCTACATGTGGTTTTATTTCTGGGTTCTCGATTCTATTTCATTGGTCCATGGGTCTGTTTTGACAAAAATATAGAATAAAAATGCCAACAACTAATGAAGTATCTCAATGTATGGAGCTGCAACAACTGAACATCCATACATAGCAGCAGAAAACACACCTGACATATATAGCTCTGCTCCTCCATGCCCCTGCCATGTACAATTGGTGTGATAAGGCCATTCATCTGATCCATCTGACTTACATGGTAGCAGGCAGAATGTGGTTAAGTGGAAACATCTTGAATTATGGTTGTTCTGGGTCAGTGAGAAAACAAATATTGTTGTGTATGGCATGAATACTGAAAATGTCATTGTAATGCCCTTTTTTTTTAATTTAGGAAGAAAATATATGCAAGCAATAAACAACTGTATGAGATGGTTTTATTTTTTTTATTTTATTTTTTATTTTTTATCCTCACCCAAGGGTATTTTTCCATTTTTTGTACAGATAGAGTGGGAGGGAGAGAGAGAGAGAAACATCGACGTGAAGGGACACATCGAGTGGCTGCCACCCGCACGACCAACCAGGGCCGGGGACAAACTGCAACCGAAGTACGTGCCCTTAGTGGGAACCGAACCCGGGTCTCTCCAGACCGCAGGCCGACGCTCTAACCGCTGAGCCAAACTGGCCAGGGCTGTATGAGATGGTTTTAAAGTGGCCGTCTCTATCAGTGTGAACAGACAATCTTGAGAGCACCATGGAGGAGAATAGAGATTCTGGACCTGAGAGATGACTGTGGTAACACACAATCCTTTTGACTTGGCAGAAAAGCAAGCAAACAAACAACATACTACAGCATGTGTTGAAACAAGACAAAAAAAAATGTATATTCAGGTCTTAAGGACTTGCTTAAGGATTGTGCAAATGCATAAGAGAGAATATAATTTTTATTTGCTAAGTAATGTGCATGTGTATATGTGTGTATAGGGTATGCCAGGCAACTAGAGGGGGGGAAAAAGACAGCATGAAAATGAGTTTCAAACTAAAAAATACAAAAATAAGAGTGATTTTATTATCTCTACTATAACATCTGAAAAATCCATTTTTCCATCTCTATTTCAACATGAATAATGTTACATACTACGGTGTCTGTGAGCCTTGGGTTCCTCACTAGTCCAAGAAATCCACTGGATTGAAGGGCTCCTTCAGTAGTCTCGGTGTATCTCCCCTTCCCTCTAAAGAGTGGGCAACCTTCTTTGGAAAACCTCAACCCAATCTGTAAATTGCCCTTGACAGAGAAAGGCTCTATAGACCCCTTGCACTTAAATAAAAATGTTTGCTTAGTATGGAAAAATGTTTACAGTCTATGGGGTGATGATCAGGAGAGAGAAAATTTTATAACCTCTTTTACAGAGCTCTTAACGGTCACATGGCCGCCTATGTAAAATACTCTTTAAAAAGACATCTGCCAGATGTTTCCCATGACTCTGGCTTTCCTAAGCAAAGAGTGACGCCACGAGAGCCAGATGCCAAACCCATCTAATTTGTTGAAGCATAAATCAATCCCAATAAGAATATTAGATGAAGGAGGAAATCGTGTTTTTATAGACTTTAGAGAAGTAAGAGTTGAGGAAACAACTTGCAGTGGACTGAGGATGTTTTTGGTGGTCCTTGGAGGCTTGGAAGTAAAATATGAGTTCCTTAAGACCTCTCGTTGGTCTTTAGTCTTCTTTTTTTTCCATTTATTGATTTTAGAGAGAGAGGAATGGAGAGATAGAAACATCAATGAGAGAGAACACTGATTAGCCACCTCCTATGTGCCCCCCACTGGGGATCTGGCCCAAAACCTGGGCATGTGCCCTGACCAAGAACCCAACTGGCAACCTCTTGGTGCATGGGTCAATGCTCAACCACTGAGCCACCCTGGCCGAGCTAGTCTTTAGTCTTCTTTAAAGTGCTGTATGTTTCACTGTTTCCTTTTCTTTTTTTTTTTAAACCAACTTTTAATAATACTACTTTGATTGATTTTAGGGCTTTTTGACATGGATATAAATGTCTATTGCTGCTAGTCATCTGAAAGTACTGGACATCTCAAATATAACTGATATTGGTTTGCCACTGGCTAATAATGATACGTATTTATCAAAAAAGGCATTCATTGCTTTATGGATCTATATGTATCAGTGAACCATCCTTGGGAGCAAAATGCCCTAGTTGCAATAGATAACTAAGTAGACTTAGAGTAGTTTACCTCTGACTACATACTCAAGTTCTTCCACATTCTTTGCAGTTATTCTTACATTGGCTTGGTTTTGTCTGCCCTTAAACACAATCAGATCTCTCCCCTTTTGGAAAGTGTGGTAATAATATATTTCATTAGTAGAATTATCCTTCAGGATATTATTCTGGAATTCATAAAAATTACACTGCCCCTCCACTTTCATTTGTGTGTGTATTATAAAATCAGGGTAGCAGAATATTTGTTATTAATCTCAAAGGACAACGAAGTTACAGCGAGCATCTTTAAGAGAAAGGTAGGTTGAGAGGAATAGTCTCTTCCATCTGTTTTAATGAAGGCTTTGGGACTGATTGTGTATACATAGCCATGAACTTCTAAATGGAGAGTTGAAAGGCTAAAGAGTAATCCAAGGTCACCATTCCAACTGAGCTGCAGGCAAATATCAAGCACAGTCATGGAATCAAGGTCAAGGGCAAGAATTGAAGCCAAGTCAATATATAGGTGTCAGGGCATAAGGCACAAAACAAAACAAACAAACAAAAAAAAACAGTGCAAAATATATCCAAGTTAATGCCCTGGATTAGAATCAAGGTTCAAATCTTGCATAGTAAAAAGGAAAAGTAAGAATCAGGCCTGCAATTGCCAGTCAATCTGTCGGCACCAAGAGATGGTGAGGCATTGACTGACTTGACATGAGATTTCTTTGAAAGGCCAGCCATCAAGATTCTTGGATAAGCAGCATGTTAATTCCCAGAGGTGTGGTCTGGTGGCCAACACTAGGTCTTTCATGATGCTTGCTTTTGGAGTCACCACCTGCCCTTCTAAAGGGTGTTTTGCTGACTCATAAACCAGTTGCCAACAGCTTGCCGTAACCAGCCATTTACAAAGTGAGCAAATATCATCCCACAGTAGCTACCTTATTGACTGATATAGTCTAGTCCAATAGTTCACATATCTGCATGTCTTGAGGATGTCTTTAACCCAAAGATTTTAAAAATTTATTTATTTATTTTTGTTACAGATGTTTCTCCTTTTTCCTCCACTGATTTGCCCCTCCTTCTCCCTCCCCTCCCTGTCCCCAGCTTTGTTGTCCATGTCCATTACTCATGTATACATGCATATAAGTTCTGTGGTTTATCTCTTTGCCCCACCCCCTCTTCTGGGGATTGTCAGTCTGTACCCCACTTCCATGTCTCTGGAACTACCCCATTCCTCAGACTGTTATGTTCATTATATTCCACAAATAAATGAGATCAAATGATACTTGTCTTTCTCTGTTTGGCTTGTTTCGCTTAGGACAATACTTTCCAGGTCCCTCAAAGGATGTCATCTCAAAGGATAAGAGATCTTTCTTTCTTACAGCTGCATAGTACTCCATTGTGTATATGTACCACTGCTTTTTTATCTGTTAATCTACTTATGGATATTTGGGCTGTTTCCAGATCTTAGTTATTGTAAATAGTGCTGCTATAAACATGAGGTAGATATATTCTTTCTGATTGGAGTTTCAGGCTTCTTAGGGTATATTCCTAGAAGTGGGATCACTGGGTCAAATGGAAGTTCAATTTTTAACTTTTTGAGGTAACACCATACTGTTTTTCATAGAGGCTGCACCAGTCTGCGTTCCCACCAGCAGTGTACTAGAGTCCCCTTTTCTCCACACCCTCGCCAACACTTGTTGTTTGATGATTTGTTGATGGTGGGCATTCTGACAGGTATGAGGTGATACCTCATTGTTATTTTAATTTGCATCTCTTTGATGATTAGTGATGTTGAGCATTTCTTTGTATGTCTCTTAGCCATTTCTATGTCCTCTTTGGATAGGTGTCTATTTAGTTCCTCTGCCCATTTTTTAATTGGGTTCTTTGTCTTTCTTTTGTTGAGTTGTATGAGCACTCTATATATTTTGGAAATTAACCCCATATCTGATGTATCATTGGCAATTATGCTCTCCCATAGAGTGGGTAGCCTTTCCATTTTGGTGGTTGTTTCTTTTGCTGTGCAGAAGCTTTTGAGTTTGATGTAGACCCATATGTTCATTTTCTCCTTTGTTTCTGTTGCCTTAGGTGATGTATCAGTGAAAATTCTCCTGCGTATGATGTCTAAAATTTTGTTGCCTACATTTTCTTCTAGGATTTTTATGGATTTATGAGTCACATTTAAGTCTTTTATCCATTTTGAGTTTATTCTTGTGTGTGGTGTAAGCTGAAGGCCTAGTTTCATTTTTTTGCATGTAGCTGTCCAATTTTCCCAACACCATTTATTAAAGAGGCTGTCTTTACTCCACTATATACTCTTACCACCTTTGTCAAATATTAAATGAGTATATTGTCTTAGGTCCATTTCTTGGTTCTGTATTTTGTTCCGTTGATCTATCTGCCTGTTCTTGTGCCAGTACCAGGCTGTTTTGATTACAGTGGCTTTGTAGTATAACCTGAAATCTAGTAATGTGATCTCTTCAACTTTGTTCTTCTTTTTCAAGATTGCTGTGGCTATTTGGGGTCTTTTTTTGGTTCCATATGAACTTTTGAAGTATCTGTTCTAATTCTGCGAAGTATGTCATTGGTATTTTGATGGGGATTGCACTGAATCTATAGATTCCTTTGGGTAGTATGGACATTTTAATGATGTTATAGCTATAGAGTAAATAAGTTATATATAGGAATGGTTGTAGACACACACAACTTGTATATATAGAAGACAAAATTTGGCCATATTCACACTTACCTGAAGAATTGTTGGTAACAGATTTCTTTACATTTCTCACAACTGTTTCAACATGCCTCAAAGGGTGCTTGAGATCCTCTTCTATCTCAAGTCTGTACATCATCATTACGGAAGATATCCAAAAGCATTTGTCCTTAAACTAGACTCTGGGGACCCTCATTTTTCACACTGAAATGAAACAGGATGTCCTTCCTCTCTACAAATTACAGAGATTTTAGTAAGATTGATCTGTTGTTTTTACTACCTCCTCTTCCCAGATCTCGAGTCTCTAGAGTATGGGCATGATGGGAAGTAAAGGTGGATAAGAATTATGGGATGCCCCTATACTTCTTTGTCCACTCACTTCCTTTTCTTAGACCCCACTTTTGCATTCCAGCTCCCTATTCCCTTAGATTAAGCTCTTTCTGTGGAACTCTGACTCCTCCTACTTATAGTTTTCTATCACTGGCCCTCCATCAAGCCAAGAAATGCCTGAATCCTAGAATACATTGATTTTTTTATGGCAAGGTACCATTGAAAAGTTTGGCAAATAGAAGTATTGGTGTCCTCAATGGTGTTGGGGTAGACACATGAATCTGAACACATTTTAAGCTTTCAAAGGCTGAAGTACCAAGATTTTGCTTTCAAAATCCACTTAGTCTTTAAAATGCAGCCTCTTTTTATCTATAAACTAAGCACCACAGACTCTCTTGAGGCCATCTGGAACACAGGTGCTTTTTCTAATCCCTGTTTCCCTCTCCATAAACCATGGAAGACTTTAAAATCTTCCTCAACTCTGTCATGACATTTTCTCTGAAATCCATCGAGAAATATCAAGCATCACCTTTTATATTCCACACGAATTTAGTCCTTGTCTTTCTTTTATTAAATTTTTGTCATCATGTACCTTTTTTCCTATCATCTATCTATCTATCTATCTATCTATCTATCTATCTTCTGTCTATCATCAATTTGGGTTGGTAAGCCTAAAATGAATCCCAGAACTAGCAGTACATTGTGAGACAATTAGAGCCATAAGGTACTGAGCTCCTGCAATGCACACGTGTTTTTGATTTTCATAACTCTCTGAGATGAATATTACTATTCTTATTTTGACATGAGAAAATAAAAGCTGAGAAGGGTTAAACAAATTGTCTAAGGTCACAGAGTTGTCAAGAGGCAGAAGCCAACTTTGAACCCAGATGTGTCTCCATAGTTAGCGCCCTTTCCATCACTCTCACCATCATTTACCTCTTTGTGCCCCCCCCTTTTTTCTATCCTCCGTGCCAATAATGCTAATCTCAGGGGACACTTGTATAGATTAGTTACAAAGTGTGAATGTGCCTGGCCCAATGCCTCTGGTATATTTGGGGTCTAAAATACTATTTTCACTTAAGTTCATCACTTTGGTTTGGGAGTTTCTTATTCCTTTTCAGCAGAAACCACTCCATCATCACCTGCAGGGAGTCAGTCTTCTAGAAGTGATTGGCATACTACGGGGCAATAGAAAGAAATTCTTCCTTCCTGGAGCACTCTAGGGGATGGTGAAAGCTGAGCAGACTGGAAGGCAGGATTCCAAAGGAAGGACTAAGGAAAAGAAAAGTTTGTATATGAGACTGAAAACTGTCTGTGAAAACTAAGTGAAAAACCAAGAAAACAAAACATTACAAAAGCCAAGGCAAAAACGACTTTCAAGGAATGTTAAATCATGTCAAACAATACATCATAGGTGATTGTAACGGCTAGGCTTATGTAACTTCTATGTATAAGTACCATTCGGTGTTACATATATTATCAACACATTGTTCACAACAATGTTCCAGGATGGATAGCACTGTTACTTACATTTAATAGGACATGGAGCTAAGGCATAGAATGGTTGGCACTCAAAGTCACTGTGTTACTTTTCTATGCTGTATTAACAGTATTACTACAAATTTAATAGCTTGATCAAAACACACATGTATTATCTTACAGTTTCTGTGTACCAAGAGTTCAGACATTATTTAGTTGAGACCTTTGCTTTGAGTGTCACAAGGCTATGTTCAACGTTTGGCTGGGCTCTGTTCTCATCTGGAGGCTAGAAAGCAGAAGACTGCTTCAAGCTCAATCCATTTTTCATGGTTGTTGGCTGGAAGTAACCACTCCTAGAGTTCTTTGACATGTGGGGTTCCTCAGCATGGCTGTTTATTTCATCAAGATTTGGGGAAGAATCTCTAGAGTGGGTCTTCTAGCAAGTAGGGGTCTTATATAACATAATTTAATCATGAGAGTGACAACCTCATCTTTACCGTATTCTATTGGTTAACAGCAAGTCACAGTTCCCACTCACATTCAAGGGAGGAGACAATACAAAGGTATGAATATCAGGAGGCAGGGGCCATTGGGGGAGGGTGGCTTGCTTAGGATCTGTTCATCACAGTCACCCAGTGCTTTTGTGACAAACATAAAGTTTGACTTTAGAGATTCATCTCAGTCCCTTTGCCATTGAGTTTGACAGCTTTGATGACAACAGAAAAATGAGAGACAGAGCAGTGTAACTGGATTCATGAGTACATTTCAGTTATTCATAAATTATTGCTTCTTTTGTTCATTTCTTTTTCTTTTACTTCCTCTTTCTTCCCCTCTTCCTCTTCCTTTCCCTCTCTCTTAATTTAGCACTGATACTATATTCAACTACAAATCTCACTAACTTAAAGAAGGTTCATTTCCATCAAGTACTAAGCCAGGTGCTGAGGATACAATTATATAGCAGAAGTATTTCCTGCTCCCAGAGCTTACTGTTTATTCCCTGTTTTGAAAGCGACTCAGATTGACCCTCATTAAAGCTGTGAAGTAAATGCAGTTCATCTCTCTTGCCACTGGCCCCGTCTATGCTGTGTCTTCACTGGGAGGGACGAGTGTAACTGGAAGTCCACGGGGATGATGAGGGCAGGTGGACCCGGGTTTGAAACCGGCTGCTAACCAGGGCACATCCATAAACTTGCTGATAAACATCTGAACTTTCTGGAAAGTGTGGAGAATTCAAACAGGCCATATGTGTAATGCATTGACTGTAAGGCCTGATAGTCCCTAATAACATGTTCTAATTTATAAAATGACGACGTCTGCCCTGCAAAGTGCTCACAGAATGATCTCTAAAAGTTAAACACTCAGTTCTTTCACTTACGTACTTCCACCAGAAGTGATCCAACTAACACACACACACACAAGAACCTGATAAACCAGGTGAACTGAATTTTTTATTTCTCTGTTCAGTCCCTGGATTCACCTTACAAACAGAATTAATGAATACTAGTAAAGATTTTGGTTACACTTGTTGAATTACTCAAGCAACAAAATAATGTACACATGAATAAGTGAATGAATGAATGAATGAGTAATGGAATGAATCAACAAAAGAGGAGCGAATGTTAAATAAGTGAATAAATGAATGAACTACATACATACTAGGAGGAAGCTAGTGTTAGGTAAAGAGTAAATTTATTTGTTTTTTTTAAAAACTACATATTTTTTTTTGTATTTTTACACTCTGGTCTCTTGCACTGTGCATGGCAAAACGAATTCGATGCAGTCTTACTGAAACAGCAATGGTGAGTTCTGGTGATGCTCGGGCTCAGAAATATCCTTGGCCTGGCAGAAGCCACTAGAGTTGAAGAATAAACTCTCTGGGTTTCAGTCTCCAGCTGAAACAGCATATGCTGAAGGAGAACAGGGTCTTCATCCAAAGCAAGATGTTACTAACTAGACAGCCAGGGAACGGGCAGGGTTGTTATCGTTTATCTGGTGAGAACCAAAAGATACCTTATAAATAAGGACCACCATGTGTTGAGTTCTTTCTAGGAGCTCCAGGCTCTGCCTTCTTCAGTCCCCAACAGCACATCCCATGAGAACAGGCCCGCAGGCCCGCACAAGAAGCTCCTGGGCCTGCTGGGTTTTGAGGTGCAGAAGTGTGTGGCTCTACAGAGGCACCCCAGGGCATATGCTGCGTACTCATAACACCCCAGCAGAATGTCAGTAATGCTGATGCATCTAACACTGTGGATATTGGGACTGAGTGTGGTAAGTGATGACTTACACAGCTGCATGTCAGTTCAGCAAAGGCTTTGCTGCCAACGGGCTTTTGTTCCAAACTTATAAGAAAAATATCTCTCAGATTCCAAGACATTTTAGATTTCAGAATTGTGGAAAAGGGACCATGGACTTAAATTTGCATTGCTGTTTTATAGATGGAGAACCTGGGACTCAGAGGCAAAAAATGAGTCACCAGTATCCCCAGAGCTGAGAAGAGGGGCAGCTGGGATTTGAAAGCAAGAGCAACAGCCATGTTCCTAGAGAAAGGGGGCCGGAGGAAGGAGATGCTTGGACGTTCCCGGTTCCAGTGCCTGCTGAGCGTGTCCTTCCCATTCCATGTACAAGGGCTGTGGACACAGCGCCTCTCAGTGAGCCAGGCTTTGGCCAATTTTTCAGGATCCCAAGATATTAAAAGATGAAGAAATGTCGAGACGAGATTATAAAAAATGAACACCGCACACACATACGCACATGCACACACACACACACGCAGTGACCATTTGTAGATAGAATTTTTAAAATCGAAATGTAATCTTTTGTGACCATGCCATGATCCCAAGCCTCAAGGCAGCGGCTGCGTCACTGAACACAAACAGATCTTCACGTTCAAGAGCCATGTGTCATTTCATATTACATTAGCTTCAGGTGGACAACTGATGAAATATTATAGCTGAAAGATACAACGGAAAAACAAGAAAGAGTGTGCCAGTTCCACTCGTATTTCAACGGCCTGAGGAGCAAGAGAACTGAGCACTAATTGAGAGAGTGTGTGACTTGTAAAACACAATATGGACATGAACAATCATCATTATTAATAAATAAACAACTCTTACTTCTGCATCCACTATTCCAGCTTCGAATTAAAACTTTTTCTGCCCCTTCTGAGACTCTATGCTATGGTAGGTTGTATCGAGGAGTATCTAATACTGTCAAACCCACAATGTTCTTTACCCATATGTTAGACCTCACAGAACGTCCTTGGCACACGCTTATAGAAAAGGCTGATTACACAGAAAACGCCTGCTCCCTTTATACAAGGGCTCCTGCCTGTCACTTACAAGTCCTCGCTTCTTGGAACTACTGAATTCCAAGTATGTTTTATATCCTTTATTTTAACAATGAGGACTGTGAACTCAGGGCCACTTATCCCATTGCGCACCATGGTGTTGGGGCACATAACCTACTGGGACTCCTGTACTCAGCCAGTATGACTTTCCCCCTGTGAGAAGCACTAAGAATTCTGCAGTGACCTAGACAATCTCCTGACATCATGGAGATTTCAGTTCCGTTCAAGAAGCAGATAATGAGCAAGAAACCGCTAAATGAGCATTTAGTTCACAGGGGTGTAAGGGCTGTGAACAGATGCGATGTTCTCCGCGGGCGTGTGGAAGGAGGGCAGGGGAAGGTGGGCTCAGGGAAGGAAATGATCCGAGACCTCAGACATGGGAGTCATGTCATGGGACATGGTGAGGATAATCTCAGACAGAGACAACAGCACCTTGATGCTCTAAAACAGAGAGGAGCTTGGAATGTTCCAGAAGGCGATGGAAGGCCACGTGGGGGAGCATGCACAGTGAGTGAAGGTGTGAGTGTCATGAAATGAGGCTCTGCACGGAGACGGGGGCTGGATGCCTCGCCTGGGGACCTCCCAGGTCATGCTGCACCGGCACTGCTTCCAAGAAGCTCACGGTCCCAGGGAAAAGCACATGAGTCACAGAATCAATCATTCAACAACAACACAAACAATTAAAATAAATAAAATAAAAAAGAAATCAATCATGTCAATGTGAACAGTGTTTCTCAGACACCTAGTGCTTCCTCTGGGTTTCGAAATCTCTCTGGTTTCCACTGTCCACCTGTGGCAGCCTCTCTCGGGTCTCATTCATACATTCTCTATCCCAACATCCATTACACTAACCCAACAAACTCTTTAAACTAATTCCTGATGAGAATAGATTGTGGAGTAGTGTTTAGAAGGAACTCTTTCATATTCCCTAAAGAAATTTGTAAAATCCCTTTGAATTCAAATATACTACCTTTCACAGGTAGCCTAGAATTTGGTGGGGTTGACCTAGGGATAGGAGACAGGGTTCAGTTAAAGATGGGCCAGTGAGTATTGTATCGCTTCTCACGAGTGAGAATCAGTATGCATGTTTCACTATAGAGGTGGACCTACATGAATTTAAATCTCAACTCTGCATATACATGCTGGTTGATCTTAGCAAAGTTAACATATTTTGAACATTAGTTTTTAATCAGTAAAATTAAATTATCATACCACTGTCACACTGTTGCAAAAACTGAAATTAAACAATGTAGCAAAAATGTTCAGTCTAGTCCCATCTGTTGCCATTAACCTTTCCCAGGATGACTGGCTGACATGGTGAGCCACATGGCTGGTTTGGGATGCAAAAAAATAACTACAGTTGCTCTATGGTGGAGAATATTATGTGCACTTCTCATAACTTTTCTTACATTGTATTATAGTTATTTGCCAAAAGTCTTCCTCCCATCCTGGACTTAAAATTTATTGTGGACAGGGAGTAGATAATTTTGTATCCATATGTGTATCCTGTTTACAAGATTTAAAAAAAAAAAATCAGGCCAGGCGTCCATGGAATTTAAAACTGTGTAGCTCAGGGAGCCTAAAGGTCTAGAGGTGAGAAACCAAGCTTTTATTTTATATATATTCCCCAAAATACTGCCATCGTCTCTGCCCTCAGAGTTAGCACAGGACTCTTCAGTTCCTCCAGGGAGCAGCATTCCAGGGTGGAGGTTGGGGAGAAGAAAAATACTCTATGCCAGTGGGTAGGCTGGGACAGGAGGTGAGAGGGGACATGCACCTGCACCTCTTGGCTGGATCTCTTTCCCTTGCAACCTGATATTGCCCCAGACCCTGGGGTGGGCCGGTAGACAGAGGTCATGTAACAGTGAGAGGGTCTGTGCCCCTTGTGAGCCAGACTGAGGACCAAGGGCTACATCTCATTGAGATGATGAGCCATGGAGGGCTTTGGAAATGGCACAGTGAAACTTAATTTTGACAAGATGACTCTGAAAACATTATAGAAAAACAGATCTGACATCAGGGAGTCCAGTTAGCGAGCTGTGGCCACAGTCCAGAAGGGAGATGACGAGACCTAGACCAGGGCGGTGGCCGGACAGCAGGCGAGGAGGGGGCAGCTTAGGGAGGCAACCAAATGATTTTGCAACTTTAATTGCTCAACTAATGTTTCCTGGTTATTTGCTGTGTACTGGGAAGACTAGGGGGGAAGAGTCCCCAGCCCTGCCCCAGAAGAGCTCAATTACTTTAGAGCAAAAGGTTGTCAGATACTTCTTAATCTTTAAAATGAGAAGAAATGCTTTTCATTTGCAAGTGTTTTGTGAAAATTAATTAAATACTATCTATACTGACACTCTTTAAAATATAAATTATACTCATCTATAAGTATCCTTAAAAGTAATTCTTGTGCTGGGTATTATTTATATTTGAAAATTCATGTAACCCTCACAATAGCCCTTTGAAGTAGATTCTAGCATTAGCTCCATTTTATAGGTGAGGAATCAACCAACCTAATTACCAAGAAAAGTCTTCTACTTCTTTGAATAAGGTATTAGGTACTGGATGATAAGAACAGAGCTATCGGGCCCTGGCAAGCATGGCTCAGTTGGTTGGGCATTGTCCCTTGCCAGGTCCTTTGCCAGTCAGGGCAAATGGCCCAGTTGAGGGCTTAATCCCCGATAGAGGGCATGCAGGAGGCAGCCAATCCATGTTTCTCTGTCTCTCCCTTCCCCTCTCTCTCTAAAACCCAATCCTAATATATTTTAACGATAGAATATAGCTAATAGCTGGTCTTCTCCTGCATTGTGGTGGCATGGGCTGCAGGAAGATAGGTGAACAGGGGACGGGGCCAGACCAGCAGGCACTTGGCTGTGCCTCCATGTATCACTCCTCATTGGACTCGCTGGGCTAAGTAGGTGGTTGGATATCTGAACGTACGGATGGGAGGCAGGATAATGGGTTAATAGATACACCACACTTGCCTTTTAAGATAGTTGAACCCACTCAAGCCCACATAATACAATGTGCTAGACCTTAAAGAGAAACTAAGACACTCATGAGTGTATGAAGACCCCCCACCAGGGTCTGGATACATTTCCTGGGGGATTTCATTATGCTGCATTCTCACCTTTGGAATTAGCATTTAAGTCAGCATCTTGCTTACTACGTCTTGGACCATTCACTGTGCCCGTTCAGGATTTTGTGGCCAACCCCCAGTCCAGCAGCCAGTGTCCTAGCCTGTATCACCAATCCGCAGGAATAGAAGAACTCAGGCTGAAAGAATGGAAAGTTGGGTGGATGGACATATTCGCAATTGGCCCTTCTGAGTTATATTAGTGATGACTGTTGGAGTCAGAAATGTATCCTGTGTTTCTCGGTGCTACTTTATTTTTGTTTCCACTCTCTACAGCTTGTTTTGGCAAAGTGAATTTTTGACAGATTAAGTCTAATTGATGGTCTTATTTATTTTAAGGCTTTGCCACATTCATGCCCAGAGCAAAAATTATATAATGTTTCACTAGGGTAACTGGCAGTTCAATAATGAATAACACAAGCATCGAGCCATGAGATTTTCCGTTCTCCATAGGGTTGCCTGCTTGTGTAAATGTGACCTTTGAGGCTTTCTGTGAAGTACCAGATTCCATATCCGCTTGTCCCCGCCCTAATGATGAACTGATACACCTTTCTTTGTGCTATAGCAGATTCTGTTCTATTTTACTTGGATTTAAAGTATCTTTTCATCAAGGGTTTGTTTTAATTTCGCACACCCATCATCTGGGCTTTTTGGTTCTTTTCCCACCTTTTAAAAAGGACTATCTATGTTATTTCCAGTTTCATCATAGAGCCAACTGCTAAAGAGTGGGGATCGACAGTGGGTCAAGGAGAGGCCACGGATTCTGGGAAGACTGCAGCCCCAAGCCTGACTCTGTGACACCTCAGATGCAGCTCTGGCGAATGTACCTACTCTGTATGCATTATACCTCCAAATAAGGTTTGCTCTCTCAGAGAGATGCTCTGGTATAATACAGAAGTTTTGAACCTTTTCCATCTCATGGCACACATAAATTAATTACTAAAATTTTGTGGCACACCAAAAATAATTAATAAATAAAATACTTCTTGCTTATCTGACAACAAAAATGGGTATAGTTTTGATTCATTCACACAGGATGGCTATTGTTGTACTGGCTATTGTCATTTTGTAAATTTGGCAATCTAAGGGAAAAGAGGTCAGTGCCCTGACTAAATAGTCAGATGTAGTCCGTGTTAAAAATGATTGCAACAAAGTGGGTGAAAATCACTGATGTAGTAGAAAGTCTGTTGTCTGTTATGACAAAAGTAGAAAGCAACGAGATAACCCTCAATTTACTCATTTTCATATCTTTTGGAGTTTTTTCTTCTTCCTCTCTTCTTTCCTTCTTTTTTTCCCTTTCTTTGCTCTTCCTTTACATTCTTTCTCTTTGCCTTTATTTTGTTTATTTTCTTCTTCCCTTACACATATATTTTCTGTGCACCTGCTACGTGGTGGGCTCTGTGTTTGCGTAAGGAGGAAGACCACACTTCTCCATCATGGACTCCATATATTTAGAAAGTGAGATGATAATTTCTCTGGACTGGGGTTTAAATCTTTCCAGAAATAGCAGGTGAGTTTTCCTGTGAATGCTGAGATCTGCTGCATACGTAGAAATTAAGGCAGTAGAGCTGAGAGACAAGGGTTCCTGGTAGACAAATCAGCAAGAGGAGAACCTGTGGAAAGACCAGAACAGCGAGCGTGGCTGGGTCCTGAGACAGGGAATACGGGAAGAGACGAGCCCTGGAGGTAGGCCAGGGCCAGACAAAGAATGCTAAGGAGGGGAAGCGGGATTTACAAAATGACCAGATGGGTACTTTGCAATTAGTAGTATGGCTACTGGGCAAACGGCAGGTTGGAGAATATCACAGGTGGATGTGAGTGGACCAGGCAGGAGACTCTGGTACCTGGTCACAGGGAAGGCAATGATAGCTCCTACTTGGATGGGAGTGATGGAAATGGAGAGAAATGGACCTATTCAACACAAAATTAGAGGAAACATTTCTTCTTTGAATTCCTCCTCCAGCCAACTCCTCTTCTTCTGGAAGGACCCCCTTTCTGTTGACATGGACAGAATATATTTTTACATTGATATTATTGGTCCAACTTAATGACTAGGTTGGGCTTTATAAAGTTTTCTATTTTACGTGTTTATTTTTAACAAGGTAACAAGTAAGCTGTGGATAAAAATTCATTGCATTGGTGTAGAGTGAATTCATTATGCCAACACTGAAAAACATTATTTTTGAGGAGCACCTAAGGTAAGGGACTGGAAAGTTCATAAACTAATAAGCCATATCCTCACTTGTCCTCAAAGTATTTCTGGGTTAGTTGAAAAGGACAGGTGAGTAGATAATCACAATTTAAATCAGCAGACTGTGATGATGTGATATAAAAACAATAATATGATGTAAACAATGATCACAAGTATGTACCAGCGGCCAAAAAGACCTCAGAAAGGAAATGGACAATTCTAAGGATAAAGAAGAAAAGGGATAGGGTCACAGGTCAGACATTACCTGAGATAGAGTGATGGTTTCCTACAAAACCTAAACACATCATTACCAGGCAGAGATGAGGGGGCTGAATATCACAAGGGAAATGAAAGCAGTTCTGATACACTTTGGAGGCACACGGCTTTGAGCATGCCATCATCTTCCTCTGTGACAGGGGCTGTGTCTCTCCAGTTTCCTAGGCATGCTTTTGGAAATACATAATCATTTCCCATCATATTTTTAAACTATAAGGTTTGAATTCTTCTGGTGTTTGCACCAGGATGGAGGAAACGTGGATATTGGGATGTGATACAGTGACATGAGGTTCTGCCAATCCGTGGGGTGGGCGAGAAAGGGGCTCTGGAGCTAAAATGGCCCTAGCCAAGTGTTCTGACTTCTGATAAGGGAACAGGGCGTTTATAACCTAGCATTGGGCCAGTCCTTGGATAAGCAACGTGCCTGGGAAGGGGTTGTGATCTTAGGTGAGGTGGATTTCTTCATCCAAGAGCCATCTCTTGAGGGAGATCCAAATGCAGTCTATGAGCTGTCAATAGTTTATTCACTCAGGAGAATAAGTGTTTCCATCTTGAGTGGGGTGGCAGCTGGTAGCTCAGCATACCCCCCCCCCCATCACATTTCTTTGCCAATTAATTATGTGAGAGTCTGAGAGTAATCTAGATGTTCACTTCATTTTTTAAGTATGATTCAGGTGATCTGGTACAAGTTCTATCCTGGAAGGCAAAGCCACAGGCTGGCTAGGAGCGCCTTGGAGCAGTGGTTGGGGCTGCCTTCTCCTAGAGTTTGATGGAGGAGCTGTAGGAAATGTCCTCAAACACCTCCTGAGTCCCTTCTCTCTGTCACAGCTGGAAACAATGGCTGGTTAATAATGTGAAGCAGTCTGGCTGGTGTGGCCCTGTGGTTGAGCATGGACCCACGCACCAAAAGGTTGCCGGTTCAATTCCTGGTCAAGACACATGGAAGTTACCAAAGAAGAGGGTGGTATTTAAAATGCCCAGTGGGGGACATGCAGGAGGAGGCCAAACTATGTTCTTTCTCATCAATGTTTCTATCTCTCTCTCTCTCTCACTTCCTCTCTCTCTCTCTGAAATCAATAAAAGAAAAAAAAATTGGAAAACAAATAATGTGAAGCAGAGCTCAGTGAGAAACAGAATGGAATATGGTTTAGGGGAGAGGCTTAGCTCCATGACTGTATTCGAGGACACCCCCTCCTTATATCTCTAGCTCCATCTTCTTAAAGGTCCTCTGAGCTTTCTTTTATCCACCAGTGGAAGGGAACAGGTGCTCTTAATAACCAGCACTGGACAAGGTTCCAACCACTTCTGCTCACATTGGCCAGAAGTCAGTGTCCTAGGCTCACCTGAGCTGAGTAAGAGGGTCTAAGAAATGTAATTCAGCTGTTTGTCCAGGAAGAAAAGAACAGATACCTGTAGAAACCAGCAGTCTCTGTCACAAAGCAGAGAGACTTTAGATGGACTTGAATTCAAATTTCAGTTGTGATATAATGAGCTGTGGATAATGGGACCAATCATGTAACTTTCTGAGCTTCATATTTTTCTCATCTGAAATAACTGTTCTACTTTTCTCAATGGCTTGTTGGGGAAATTAAATGAGGTGAATTTAACTTCACAGAGAGTGTTCTTTCCCTCTTTGTTTAGATACATATGTATGGTCTTGCTCGCACTGAGAGTTATCCGACAAAGTGTGAAATTCGGTGGCCTCGCTGAATGTCAGTGGTTATGAGGGAGATCTCTGCATGAGGCAGTAGACGGGCCTCATTGACCTCTAAAGTCCTTCAACTCTGTAGAAACCTCTGAAATACTCATTAAACACACCCCCGGTTGAGCCAGTGTCCGACTGTGCATTTAGACTGGAACCAAACCCCGGCCTGCGCTCCGTCGCCGTGGCTTCTCCGTGCTTCTGCAGCTCAGTCTTCCCTGTGGAAGATCGACATCTGTAAAGCTTCCTGACTTGACTTCTCATTCCTCCTCTTTGCAGAACCGTGAGTGTCTTGGCCTTTTCATCTCGGCCTCTAACTGAGAAGAATTTCAATTGTTTGCCGTCAATCCCACAGTGCTTTTTCAATTTCATTTTGTTTTCTTTGGGATTTTCAGAGAACCTCACGGTCCCTACATAATTCAGTTATGATTCCAGAAGAGCCTGGTGGCTCAAAGTCACACACGATGTTGGAAAATATTTCAACACCTGTGTATTAGAAGCAGCATTGGATTAGGATGCAAGAAGCCAGAGCTGCACACCTGGCCCTGCCGTTAATTAGCTGTGTGACCTTCCACACGTAACATGTGCTTTCTCAACTGAATACGGATGGTGAGCTGGGTCAGTGGCTCATTCACCGTGTCCCGTGGGATTCTGGCCATTGTTGGGAATGTTTCCAAGCCAGAGGCAGTGGTGAAGTCTTTGTCTTACCAACTCTGTTTTGTACTGATTTTATAGGTTCGAAGTTCTAATTGTACCTTATTGACAAAAAGTCGTCACCAATAATTTTTTTAAATAACAGTAATTTCTGATGATCTCTAAGGCTCGTTTGTGCTTCTACTTTCTTTAACTCTCTGCTTTGACCAACAAATATGTAGATTTAAAAATGTATTTGGAACGAAGAAAGTGACCGAATCCTCAATATGGGAGGGATTTAAGTCAGTTGTACCATAAGCAGGCACGAGCCAGTTCAAATAGAAGCGCTGCCTTTACTCACCCTCTGGTGACGTTATTCAGCTCTCCGGATTCCGTCGGGCGCTGTAGAACGGGAGATCAGATGCCTGCCTTGCAGGCGGTGAGCCCGGGCGGTGGGGATCAAGCTGTGTGGTGTAAGCACAGTGGCCAACAGGTGCACGCAGGCCCCTGCCCCTCGCATGCACACACCGTCAACTGACGTGGCTCCAGGACCCCACCCTCTCCGGGTGCCAGGCAGCCACCACCAGCCAGAGGGAGTCAGGTCTGGGACAAAGCGCAGCTGCCCTCCTGTCCCAGTCCAATCTTTTATCTACGACGTAGGCATTGCTATGAACCGAATGTTTGTGTCCCCCCAAATCCATGTGTTGAAGTCCCCTCAATGTGAGTGTATCTGGATATAGGGCCTTTACCAAAGGAAAGAATGTTAAGCTTGTACTGTTTCATGGGAAACGAGTCTTATTAAAAATTGATCCTTATACAAATGTGCTGCCGTGTCCGTCATGGACATTTCAGCATGAATGAAGACATTAAATTAATCAAACAGTCATCAGGGTCCATGGGAAGCAGGAGCAGAGCAAGGATTCCTGAGGTCAAAGCAATGACAGCCAGTCCTTTCTGCTCTCTTTGAAGACTGTCTCTTCCCTCCCTCAATACTCCTCCAAATGTAATTCATCACTTGTAGGACCTCTGAGTCTCAGTCTCAGCCCAGACTTAAGGCCTTCACTCCCGGAGCAGGCTTGGTGCTCTATGCCAGAGTGAAGCCCAGCTTATGAAGTCCCTGGGTAGCCGACGGCCGTATGCTGAAGGCAGTTTGACGGGAGCCCGGGAACTCTTAATACAGGGGTAGATGACGTTCCAAGCTTGGCATGTGTTGCTCTGCTCAGCCTGGAGCCTGGATTCTCACCTCAATGTGGCTGACACCATGGGCTGGATCATTCTTTGTCTGGAGGTGATATCCTGTGCATTGTAGAATATTAGGAGAACCCCTAGCCCCTACCCTCCAGATGCCAGCAGTACCACGTTTAAGCAAGTCATGACAAACGAAAATATCTCCAGACACTGCCAACGGTCCCGGAAAGCTATTGTAAGATCTTTATTGTGTATCATGGAAGCAGAGGGTTCTGAGCAGGGAAGAGAAATGAGCTGATGAGATAGTCTTGTAGACCATCGGGGGCTGGGGGGGGGGGCAAAGGTCAGAATCAGGGAGAATGGTGAGGAGCTATCCCAAGGGTCCAGAGGAAATAGGATGGCAGCTCAGAAGAGGGTGGGATGTGTATAAGGTAGATCTATTAGGACATTCTGACAGGTTGAATTTGGGTGTGAGGGAAGAACACAAGGGTGACTCTACCTTTTACAGGACAAGGTACAGCCCTGTGGTTAAAAGCAGGCTGCCTCACTGTGCAACCTGGATTGAGCTGTCTGTGAACGGGTGGTGATGAAAATACCGACCTGCCTCATAGGGTTATCGTGAGGATAATGTGAGTTCATACATGAAAAGTATGAGTTAATACGACGGCTGCAACACAGTAAGAGCTCAATAGATGTTAGCTATGGCAAAACTGGGGAAGGGCATGTTTAGAGAAACAAAGATATGGAGGTCGTTAAAAATGTTCTGATATTTTTCAGTAATGCAAAGAGTTTTATCTAAGAATCCTGTGTTTGTTGTGTCAATTTCCTATACCTCACTAGCTACGGAAGCAGAGGCCGCTTACTCCGCATTCGAGAAATACACTTGGGACTTCCTCCTCCCACAACCACATCAAAATTACAACTAAACAACAGAATAACCGTCTGTCAGAACCACCTGACACTGAGCTGGATGGCAGTCCTACAACGACAACATTAAAGCAGCCACGTGGAGACTGGGAGGAGGGCGGAGGGGACAGGCTGGTCCCACACCCACGTGTGGCGGATAAAAATCGGGAGGACACCTCGGCTGGGAAGGTCCTCCCTGAGGACTGAGGGGTCCCTGTCCCACACCAGGTGCCCCGCTCAGGTTCCAGTGCCAGGAAGAGAATCCCCATCACTTCTGGCTGGAAACCCAGCAGGAACTGAGGCTGTGGGAGCCCCAGGCAGCTCCTCTTAAAGGGCCCACGCACAGACTTACTCGGACTCTCACCCTCCAGGCTCCAGCATTGGGGAGGCAGCTTGAAAGGCACCAGAGACATTCAGGGAAGAACTGAGCTGTCTGGCATTGGGGCGAGAGCTGGAGAGGCAGCTTTCTCCCGGACAGACGTGCTGGTGGAGGCCGCTGTTCCTTTGGTGAGCCCTTCCCCCACAGGGCAGGCAGCAGGTCACCCTATCTGGGACTCCAGCAACCTGGCTCACACTGTTTTCCCCACTTGGTGATTCCCTGAGGCCCTGCCCCACCCAACTTTTGGGCCCACCCAAGCTGTTTCCAGTGGCTTTACCATAGGATTTGCCTGGTTCCTGCTTCAGATTTTCCTAAGTTCTCTCAAACGAGCAGCATCTGGTCTCAGCAAGTCCCATACCGCTCATTAAGTGGCCCCAGGCCTGGCACTAGAAGCAGCCAGCCTTGGTTCACAACTTGGCTTTTCCCAGGCACCTCCAACCCCAGCACAAGAAGCGGCCATCTGCAGATCACTCTGTAGCTTATGCCTGGTGGCTCCAGGTAGAACACAGGCAGTGGCTGACCTTGCCCCAGAGCCAGCACACACAGTGGACAGCTTCAGACCACATCAAAGCACCACCCAACCATGTCTACAACCCATGAATGGACTCAGGGGGTACCAGAGCCCTGCTGAAGTAAGTCTTGTTCTGTGTGTTGGGCCCCTACACAGCTGATCCTTCAGGGAAGTCAGAGGCCAGTGGTCAGTAGGCACAGCTAGACCTTGCTGCTGATCAGCCTGAGTAAATCCCTCTCATTGACATGCCAACAGCAATCAAGGCTCAATTACAATAGAAGGGTGTAAAATTCATATGAGGGGTGCACCTCAAGGTCCCAGCTGAGGTGATCAGGGAGGCTGTGCCACTGGACCCTACAGGACACCTACAATAGGCCACCCTACAAAGCCGAGGAGATATAGCAACTCTCCCTAATACATAGAAACAATCACAGGGAAGCAGCCAAAATGAGGAGACAAAGAAACATGCTCCAAATGAAAGAACAGAACAAAATTCCAGGAAAAGAACTAAACAAAATGGAGATAAGCAACCTAACAGATGCTGAGTTAAAACACAGGCTATAAGTTTGCTCAAGGAACTTGGTGAGAACATCAACAACATAAAAAAGGACCAGTCAGAAATGAAGAATCCACAAACTGAAATAAAGATTAATTTACAGGAAATCAATAGTAGAGTAGTTGAAGCCAAGAAGCAAATCATTGATTTGGACTATAAGGAAGCAAAAAACACCCAATCAGAACATCGGGGAAAAAAAAAAAAAAGAATCCAAAAAAATGAGGATAGTGTAAGGAGCCTCTGGGACAACTTCAAGTATACCAATATCTCATCATGGGGGTGCCAGAAGGAGAAGAGAGAGAGCAAGAAATTGAAAACCTATTTGAAAAAAAAATAATGACAGAAAACTTTCCTAACTTGGTGAAGAAGACAGACATACAAGTCCAGGAAGCACAGAGTGTCCCAAACAAGATCAACCTAAAGAGTCCACACCAAAACACATCATAATCAAAATGTAAAAGGTTAAACACAAAGAGAGGATTTTAAAAGCAGCACGAGAACTTGGCTGGTGTGGCTCAGTGGTTGAGCATTGACCCATGCACCAAGAGGTTGCCAGTTAGATTTCCAGTCAGGGCACATGCCCAGGTTGTGGGCCTGATCCACAGTGGGGGGCACGTAGGGGGCAGCCAATCAATGTTCTCTCTCATTGATGTTTCTATTTATCTCTCCCTCTTCCTTCCTCTCTCTAAAATAGTAAATGGTGATACGGATGTTGATAGTGCATTTAAAAAATAAAAAGCAGCAAGAGAAAAGCAGTTAATTACCTATAAAGGAGCTCTCATAAAACTGTCAGCCGATTTCTCAAAAGAAACTTTTCAGGCCAGAAAGGAGTGGCAAGAGATATTCAAAGTGATGAAAAGCAATGACCTACAACCAAGATTACTCTACCCTGCAAAGCTACCATTTAGAATCAATGGACATATATTTTCCCAGACAAAAAAAGCTGACGGAGTTTATCACCACCAAATCAGTATTATATGCAATGTTGAAGGGTCTTCGAGAGGGAGAAGAACAAAAATATGAACAATAAAATGGCAATAAATACATATCTATCAATTGAATCTACAAACAAAATGAGCAAGCAGAACAGAAACAGGCTCATAGATACAGAGAACTTTATGTTGCTTGCCAGATGGGCGGGGGCTGGGAGGATGGGTGAAAAAGATGAAGGAATTAAGAAGTACAAATTAGTTGTTAGACCGATAAACCTCAAAGGGAAGGGAAGAGGGGGGCAGGAAGAATTAAACAAAAAGTTTTTATGCATATATGCATAACCAATGGACATAAACAATAATATGGGGAAGGCAGGAGGGGGGTAGGATTAAGGAGGAGGGAGTCAACGGGGAAAAAAAGGAGGGACATCTGTAATACATTCAACAATAAAGGTAAGTTAAAAAAAGAAATATGCTTGGCTTCTTATCTATGCTTTCTATTAAAAATCAATGAAATGTCCATACTGTTTCCACATTGATTTTTTAATAGAAAGCACAGATAAGAAGCCAAATTTATGATCCAGCCTTTTCCCATCTGGTATTTACACAAAAAAATATAAAAACACTAATTCACAAAAAATATATATATACCCCTATGTGCATTGCAGCATTATTTGTGAAAATCCAGATATGGAAATGTTCTAAGTGTCCACCGGTGAATGAATGGATAAAGAAGATGTGGTACATATACAGTGGAATACTACTTGGCCATAAATAAGGATGAAATATTGCCATTTGCAACAACATGGATTGATCTTGAGTTTCTTATGCTAAGTAAAATAAGTCAGATGAAAAAGGACAAAAATAGGTTGATTTCACTCATACGCAGAATATAAAACAAAAAATGAAACACACAAACAATGCAAAACAAAAACAAACTCATAAGTACAAACAACAAATTGATGGTTACAAGAGGGGAAGGGGGGTGGTGGGAGGGCGGAATGGGCCAAGGGGTTCAAATGCATGGTGAAGGAAGGAAATCAGACTTTTGTTGATGAGCATGCTATATATGGTGTATACCAATATCAAGTTATAACATTATACACCTAAAATTTATGTTCTAAACCATGTTACCTAACTTCCTTGGGATAGATGAGAGAGAGAGAATACAGTTAAATTCCTAAATCATCATCATAAGTGTGTTAGTTTTCTATGGCTAAATAACTACAAACTTAATGCTTTAAAACACTACCCATTTATTACCTTACAGTTGGTCAGAAGTCTGGGTGGGGTCAACTTGCTCCTATACTTAGGGTCTCATGGGCCAGAATCAAAATGTCAGCCAGGCTGGACTCCTACTTAGAGGTTGTGGGAAGAGGCCACCTCCCACTTGCTTAGGCCGATGGCAGAATGCAGTCTTGCACTCGAAGGCCTGAGGTCCTGAGATCCTCGTTGGCTGTCCTCCAGGACTGCTCTCGGGTCCTAGAGGCCCCTGCATTCCCAGTCAGGTGGTGCTCTCGACCTTCAAACCAAGAATGGTAGCTTGAATCCTTGTCATGACTTGAGGCTCTCTGAGTTCTCATTCAATAACCAAATGGGTCAGTGTGATTATATTAGGCCATCCAAACAACCTTCCCTTTGCTGTACAAAATGTCATAGGAGTAACAAAGGACCACAGGTTATAAAAGTTATCTTGAAATGTTGTCTAACATGCTAAGTGTACAATTAGATGAGTTTTGACGATTTTTATACCCATGTCACACTTCCCAAATCATAGTTTGACCATTTCCATCTGAAACTTCCCCAATGCCGGTCTAGTCAAACCCCAACCCCACAGGCAAGCACTGTTCTAATTTCTATCATCATAGATTAGTTTTGTTTTCATATAAATTGAATTATAGAGCTTATATTTTTTTGTGTCTGGCTCCTTTCTCTCAGGTAATATATCTGAGATTCATCCATGATTTTATATGCATCAGTTCTTTCCATTTTATTAAGGAGTGGTATTTCTTTGTATGACTATACCACCGTTTGTTTATCTATCAAAATGTGAACAAACATGTTAATCATGGCTGTTATGAATAAAGTTGCTATAAACATTCTTGGAAAATCTTTGTGTGCTGTTAACTTTTTATTTCTTTTGGGTAACGAGGTATGAAAAATTCTGGGTATTTAGCTAGATATATGTTTAACTAACAAATAGTGTTTCAAGTGAGTTATAACATTTTACACAACCACTCCCAACCCCTTGTAGTGCACAAGAATTCCACCTGATTCTTATCCTCACTAAAAAAAATTGTAAATACGTTTTTATTGATATTTTATAGAGAGAGGAAGGGAGAGATAGGAACATTGATGTGGGTGAAGCATCTATCGGCTGCCTCCTGCACGCCCCCTACTGGGGATCCAGCATGCAACCCGGACATGTGCCCTGAATGGAAATCGAACCAGGACCTCTCAGTCCACCGGACAACTTTCAGTCCACTGAGCCACACTGGCCAGGCCTCACTAACATTTTATGTCAGTCTTTAAAATTGGAGCTCTTCTAGAGGCTATGTGCTGGTATCTCTCCCTGGTCAAAATGTGTACTTCCTTGGTGGGTAATGATCCTGAGCACCTGTTTATGTTTGCATTGGTCATTTCTACATCTTCCTTCGCGAACTGTCTGTACAAGTCATTTGCCTCATCTGTAATTGAGAAATCAGTCTTGTTATTGCTTTGTAAACGTTTGTTATGTGTTTGGGGTAAAGTCCTTCATCTCATGTAATCTATATTAATATTTACTTTAATACATAATGCAGATGTAATTGAATATATATTAATGAATATTCAAAAAAATAAAAGGTAAGAAGAAAGGGGAATCAGATAAAGAGGGGGAAATAACTCTGAAAAATTGTTAAAATTTTGGTTTATTTATTGACATACATGACTCTTTTCAATCCCACAGATTAAAAAAAGAATACTTAAATTGATTGAGCAAAGGACCATGACAGGGGCTATAGGATGCTGTATCTTACTTATATCATGTTTATATTATCCATCTTTCTATCACTCAGTTTGTTCTAGCATCTGGCATATTCATGATGGTCAAACATATTCATTGAGAGAATGAGATGATAATTGGCTGATTATTTCATTTAATTATTACAAAGAAAATAATCAATCACGGAGCTTTAAAAAATAAAAAATAAAACCACTGCAAATAGAAGCAACACGTTATGTATTGATTGCGTTTGGCTTCATTCGAGTGAGGACAGACACAGTATAGAAACAAGACCAGCAGGTTGGAGCACACACCCCCAGTCCTAGAGGTCTACAAATCCCTTTTAGCCAAAGGATGAGAATCAAATCATGCACTAATGTTTCTGGACATAATCAATTTCTCTCTCGTGGCTCTTCCTCTCTTTCCTGGATCAATCTTATCAGCATTCACACATTTGCTTGTTTTCTCCTTTTACAAACCCTTCCTTGACTCCACATTTTCTCTTCGCATTCTCAACAAAGAAAAAAACTTTTTGAAAAAGTTGTTGACACTTGCAGTCTGTTCTCAGTCTCGCATTTACTCTTCCTACCTTTTCTATCTGGTTTCTGCCAACCCCTGTGCCGCGGATATTTCTCTTGTTCAAGTCTCCAGAATGCAAAATCAATGGGCAGTTCTGTGTCTTTGTCTTCCTTCAGATTGTCTGCAGCACCCCACAGGACTGAGAGAGCCATCTAGTACAGAGAGAGTGGTTTATGTGGGGTCTGAAACCACACTGCATGGACTAAAACCTCGGCTCCCCCGCTTACTCAGACATCCTGCTCGGGTCATCATGACATCTTCGCTCTTCCTTGAAAGTATTGATTCTTTTCATTGGAGCCTTTACACTTGTTCTTTCTACTCAGACTGCTCCTTTCCCAGCTTAGAGTTTCCCTCCTGAGAAAGGGCCCTGTGTCCACCCTGATACATAAATGTTATTCCCTGTGGTTTCTGTATCTGAAAGATCAGATCACTGGTATCCCGACTCTGCCCAGACGAGCATCATGACCGTCAAGTGTACACGCTCTTCACTGCGGCTACCTGCTCTGTAAAGCATGGGTGACCTTGATGCCTACGCCCACAGATTGCCGTGAGCACACAATGAGTTGATGCCAGTCAACTACTTAGCAGAGTGGGTGGCACTAAATGAACTACTGTTTTAAGAAACATCCACATTCATTTTCCCTTCCCAGGTACGTCCAAAAATATTGGTGTGATACAAATTGCCGACTATCCTCATTTAGGGAAAAAAAAAAAATCTCATAGAATTGAAACAGATTTACCATACCTATTGGGGAAAATGAAATTCTTATTTTTTAACTGGTTACACTAGAGGCAAGATAACAGTGCATAGGTCTCCAACGACACAGGAATGAGCCTTCCCGGTGTCTTTTAACAGAGGCGCTATTTAACTTTCGTGGGAGTGGCACAGAGAAGACACTCGTTTCTGCTTCATGAGCTTATAGACAAAAGGAAATTAACAGATAAGGGAAGCAGGGGGCCATGTGACGACCCTCCCAGGAAGACATGATGGGGGGAAGCAAAAGAAACTGGTGTGTTTATTCACTATGAACTTCTGAGTTGAATTTTTTCCCTGCCTGAGCACATGCTACCTCTACTTGTTCTGACGGACTTCTTCCTAAAGAAGCACCGGGCCCAAGCCCCCTGTTTGTTCCTTCCTTTCTCCTACATGTTCTCCTTTTACTTCTGATTCAAACATATGAAGGAATACATGCAAGTCAGCGAGGCATTGTGGCTAAGAAACAAGCTGCAGTCTGATCATCATAGCTCTGTTACTTGACTAATGCCTGACCCAGAGGATTTTGTTAATATTTTAAGCCATATTTTTAAACTAAAGAAAGAAAAGCCACTGGACTCATAGAATTGAGCAAAGGGTTCAACAAGATGATTCATGTAAAACCGTTGAAAGTTGCCTGGTCTGGAACATGCAGTACTTCCACATTAAATTCCATCCCACCCACCAGAATCACTGTTAATACCGTGAATGTCTCCATAACCATTGCCATTATTAAGAACAACACCCAGGTGAGCTCTCCGATGGCCCAGCCTTGTCATTTAGCTTTTCAGTCTTTGACTCTCCGTGATATTGGATGGCCAAACTTCCTGGGAGACAACCAAGGACAGATTGGACTGCCCTTCTCAGGGGTGTTGGAGAATGGGGTTTGGACCAAGTAGGTTTGAAGAGGCCCCCCAACTCGTTCTCCAACTGAAAGACAATATAAATCTGAACAACTGTGACAAATGTACCAATTGCTTATACATCTGCTTCATGTCTTGGCTTTTTCCTCATGTAAATTCTGAGCTCCCCCTAACTAGCCAACTCACTGATTAGGCTAGTGGGAAAAGCCTGATGTTTTCCCATCAAACAAGGGAAGAGAACAGGCAGGTTAGGTTATCTTTACCAGAGGGCCAAACAACCATGATCTTCATTCCTTTGTCATAAATAAGCAAACATCCTGGCCGGTGTGGCTCAGTGGTTGAGTGCCAACCCATGCACCAAGAGGTCATCGGTTCGATTCCCAGTCAGGGCACATGCCCAGGTTGTGGGCCAAATCCCCAGTGGGGGCATATAGGAGGCGGCCAATTGATGTTCTCTCTCATCGATGTTTCTATCTCTCTCCCCTTCTCCCTTCCTCTCTCTCTAAAAATCAATAAAGAAAAAAAATTTTTAATAAGTAAATAGCAAACAAAGAACAACAGAACATTTTTATATACCTTTCTTACTGTTTTTACTGATTAAACTCTCAAACTGTGATAAACTGTATTCCATTTCCTTGCATTCATCATTCTCTGACTATTTCTTTCATGAAGAAAATCCTTGCATTGCTTTATCTCCCAGCCTTATGAATTGCTACAACAGCCTTATGAATTGAAGTCTCTCTATACTGACCCAGATGCCCACGAAGGCCTGGGGTCCTTGGGTGATAACTGTTGCTCTCAGGCAGAGCTGGAGCAAAACTCTAACCTCATATCAGAAGTGAAACATCATTATTGGATGATTTCTCTGGGCAGGATCTTGTTTGAAACATCCCTCTCTAACTGATTGAGCTCTTTCCTGATTAACGCTGGATAAATATGGGGATTATTACTTAGATACCACATGCCAGGAAGTGAATGTGATAATTATATCTGTCAATCTGCAGAATCCCTCGTCTCGACCACAGGGAAATGCTACCATTTCAATCTAATGTGCAAGAGAAGTGCGTGGAGAGAGGACGGTAACTGGGGTGAGTGCGGGGAGCACCCCAGCTGCCAACATCCCTGCGGGAGGCAGCTGATGGCTCGGATGGTACCACATTCGCAATCTCCTTGCTGCGAAGGAAGTCGGGCTGCTTGGTGCCTGGAAAAGGGGGAGCAGTTGAAAGCATTAAAATGAGTGCCACTTTACTGAGGATAAGGATTATTTGAAATGTCAGTCGCTTTTCCTAAAACTATCACTCATTACAAAGCATGAGGAAGAAGATCAGTATAGCAAGAGACTGAGTCTCCAGTGAATGGAGACGCACCACTTTGGTGGCACTGAGGAGTCAAAAAGGTGGAGGGTGTGTTTGGATGTGTGCAAGTGAGCCCCTGTGAACACATAGGCATTCCCAGATGCCACTACGAATTTTCTTCTCCTGATAGGTAGAGGTATCCTTCGGCCCCAAACCCAAGCTGGGGAAGTCAGTGGGAGGTTTTCCATGAGTGGGAAGGAAAGAGAGGCTCAGTGAGACACAGTAAGACATCAACAGGGTCCTCAAAGGTAGAGTCCAGACCTAACAGCAGAAGCCTATGAAGCAACGATGGTGATGTTGATGAGCATAACAGCTAACACTGACGTATTCTCAAGTACAGTAGTATTTTATCTATGTTAGTCTGTTGACTGCTACAACAGCCTTATGAATTAGAAAATATTTTTATTCCCCATTTTAAAGATGAGTAATCGGAAGCACGGGGCAGTGAAGTGGCTGGTCCAGGGTCAGGTGATGGTGGGAAGCTTGGGAACTGGATCCAGCAGGGGAAGGGGGAGAGTCAGAATAATTCTGAGGGTATCACCTGACCATAGGGAAAAGAGCCAGATTCAGCTTCTTAGGTAGCTTGAATTATGTCTGAGAGAATCTGAGAGTAATATGAAGATTAGCACGACAGAGATCTCCAGGGACACAGCTCAGACAGAACGCAGGTAATTTCAGTATAGCTGTTCTTTTGCACTTTTTAAAAAAGAATAGTTCATTGATTTTTAGAGAGAGAAAGGAAAAATGACAGGGAGAAAGAATTGATGTGAGAGAGCAACATCAATTGGCTGCCTCCTGCACACCCCCTCCCAGGGATCAAGCCCACAACCCTGGGCATGTACCCTGACCAGGAATCAAATCATCAACCTCTTGGTTAATGGGACAATGCCCAACTAATTGAGGGACATCAGCCATGGAAGCCTCAATTCTTAAGGAATTGAGGAAGATACCACATATGGTTAATACTTGAGTGTGAATATTTACATCAAATTAAGCAGAGCTGTGATTATATTGATTAATGCACTCATTAATCAATTTAATCATTCAAAAACCCTGTGTGCATCAGATTCTTTATAAAGCAGACACCAAAACAGGGTTAGATATACAGGAAACTTACTGGGGAAAGAAATCATCCCAAGAACAGCACTGAAGGACCAAGGGAAGCCCGAGCAGGAGGAAGGGGAACAGCCTTTGGATGAGGAGGAAGCTTTCACATATGAAAGGAAAGAAGGAAGGAAGGAAACTGGGCTATAGAAAGCCTCATCGACAATGCGACTTGGAGAGTGTCTCCACCAGGTCAATGGAGTCTGTGAGCAAAGATTGCTCATTAGAGGAGTCTCACATGGGGAAGAAATACCCCTTCTCCAGTAACCTCATTATGTTTGGTCATTGACTGGAAATCATGTGCTCGGGTGAGTGCTATAGTGAATGGCAGTTGGAGGTTGTAATCCACTGTGGTTTTTGTAGCAGGTACTCTTTTTTAAATTTATTTATTTATTTATTTACGTTTTATTTTGTATTTGTTTCAAGTGAATGACTTAGTGGTTCAATAATCATGTAGTTTACATACTGTCCTCCCCTCGATATTTCCAGTACCCCGACTGGCACCATACATAGTTATCACGCAATCATTGCCTACATTCCCTATTCTCTTGAGAAGAGCTCTACACTACCAATTCTTGAATATTTCATGCATATTCCATCCCCACTTTGAAACTCTCCCTCTTCACTGACAGTAACATCGTCGTCCTCTTAAACCCTTAGAAATTGTGTGGTTTTTTTTTTCCTTTTGTTATATCACTTTGAATTTTAGTTTAATCATCTGGAATGGGTCAGCTCCCCTATTATATGTTCTTAAATCACCAATGCTATTTTTTGTGTTGTAGGTGTCACAATTTTAATTATTGTTTTAATTATTGGGCAATATTTCCCCCGCGCACAAGGACACGTCTACTGTAGGTGTTTGATTGTGACACCAAAGACCTGGGCACATGTGGCTTGGACCCACATACTTCACAGGCGAAGGCAATGGTAAACCACAGCTGCATTTTCTTTCCTTATTCTCTGGTTGTTGATATTTTGTTTTGTTTTACCTTGAAAACCTTATTTAAAAAGATAAAACCAAATGAAATATGAGACAGCACTGAAAGATGAAGTGCCCAGGTTGGAAAGCACCCAGCAGTTATGGGGGGGAGCAGAGAACACGTACAAATAGCATTGTTTCTACTGACACAACTAGACCAAAACCCAAAGACATCTGGGGGCTGAGGTGCACAGAGGTGACAGGAAAGTGCAATGCTGCACAACACATATGATCGGAACATAGACTGTAAGAAGCATAGACCAAGGAAAACCGGAAGAAAACAAAAGAGAATAAAGGGGAGGTATAAACAGTACACTGAAAATCCATACAGAAGAAACGAAAGAATGACAGACACCTGTGAAGAAGATTGCTATGAGGAAGAATCTGTAATTCTAGAAAATGAAGTAAAAGCTGCCCTGGAAGTATTAGAAAGAAAGAAATCATCAAGGATAGGTGGGATACTGATAGAATCTCAAGCCACAGAGATGGAGTCTGTCAAATTAAGTGTCCATCAATAGAAGAGCAAATCAAAAAAGCTGTGGTACATTCATACAATGGACTATTACTCAGCAATAAAAAAAATTAAATCTTACCACTTGTAACAACATGGATGAGTCTAGAGGGTTTTATACTAAATGTAATAAGTCAGACACAGAAAAAAATAACATTATTTCACTTATATGTGGAATCAAAAAATAAATAAATGAACAAACAAAATAGAAGCACACTCATAGATATGGAGAACAGACTAATGATTACCAAAGGGGTGGAGGAGTGGAGGGTCAGGTAAACAAGGCGAAGGGATTAAGAAGTACTAGTTGGTAGTTACAAGATAGCCACAGGGATGTGGAGTACAGCATGGGACTATGGTGAATAATATTGTAATAACTGTATGGAGCCAGATGGGTACTTGAAATATTGGAGTATCACTTTGTAAAGTATATGATTGGCCACTATGCTGTACACCTGAAACTAATACAAAATGGTGTTGAATGTAAACTGTGATTGAAAAATCAACTCTAAAGAAATAATATAAAAAAATGAAAATGTCAACAAATGTAGAAAAAAAACAATGCCTATAGACTGAGAACTCTCAATATACATTGCAACTTTTTTAAAAACAGTTTTTTACTGACTTTTTTTAAGAGAGAGAGAGAGAGAGAGAAACAACGATGTGAGAGAGAAACATTGATCAGTTGCCTCCTATATGCACCCTGACCAGGGACCAAACCTGCAACCTGGGCATGTGCCCTGACCTAGAATCAAACCAGTGACCTTTCCATTTATGGTATGTCACTCAACCAATTGAGCCACACCAACCAGGGCACATCTCAATTTTCAAGAAAGGAGAGGCCAAGAAATGCAATAACTATAGGACCACTGCTCTTTCCGTACAAGCGAATGGGGCATGAAAAGCTGGATGTTCAAGCTGGATTCAGAAAAGGAAGGGACACTGGAGAAACTAACTGTGAACATCTGTTGAATACTTAAGTGATCTGAAGAATTTCAGGTTAGTCTGTTTCATGCACTCCGGTAAAGCCTTTGACTCTGTGGACCATGAAAAGCTGTGGATGGTTCTGAAGGAAATGGCGCACCCCCGCACTTGACTGTCCTGATGCGTAACCTGCGTTGTGGACAGACACCACTGTCAGGACAGAATATGGAGAGAAAGAACCGTTTTCTACAGGCAAAGGATCAGGCAAGGTGGCATTTACCTCTCTGTTTGCTTAATCTGCTCTCAAACAAAGCATTCAGAAAACGGGGCTGAACTCAGAGAAAGGAGGAGTGAAAATTGGTAGATGATACATCGATAACTTAAGATAGGCAAATGACACCATCTTACAGGCAGAAAGTAGCAGGTTTGAAATGACTTCTGATGAAAGTAAAAAAAGAAATGCTAACATAGGACTGCACTTGAATATCAAGAAGAGAAAAACATGACTACAGAAGAAGCACACAATGTCAACATAGACAATAAAGACTGAGACATCATCAAAGACTCTGCTTGCCTTCGTGGCCCAGTCCTCACTTCAAAGGGAGATGCAACCAAGAACTCAAGGGACGGTTGAGACTCAGAAGAGTGGCCGTGGAAGAATTAGGAAAGATCAACAGCAAAAAGGTGTCATTAGAGACCCAGGGCTAAGATCATCCACACCCTTGTATTCCCAGGTACTATGTATGGGGACCGTGAAGAAGGCTGGTAGGAAAAAAAAAAAAAAAAATATATATATATATATATATGTATATATATATGTGTGTGTATGTATGTGTGTGTGTGTGTGTGTGTGTGTGTATATATATATATATATGATTCATTTGAAATATGGAGTTGAAGGGGAGCTTTGGATACCCTAGATCATCAGAAAGATGAGTAAGTAGATCCTAGAACAAATGTTACCTGTAACATTCTTGGAGGCAAACATGACAAAACTAAAGCCGGCATACTTCGGGCACATCCTGAGAAGGCGGGCTCTTTAGGAAAGAGAATAACGCTGGGAGCAATAGAAGACGGCAGGGAAAATAGAGTCAATCCAAATGTGAAACACGTTGACTCTGTAGAAGAAAACATAGGCCTGATAGAGCAGGAGCTGAGCAGGGTTGTTGATAACAGGACATCACTCATTGATAGGGTCGCCCAGAGTCTGAGCTGACTCAGTGGCAGGTAACACGCACGGTATTGCCCTGCTATGATGGCTTCATGAATTTTTGCTCTCTTGTTTGTTACCCTATCCCTAGCCACTGGCAATGTTCATGGCACATAATAAAGACGCGACTAATACAGGTTCAATACATGAATGAATAAATTAATGAATTAATGCCAGAGGATATACCTAGTGAGGTTAACACACCCTGTTTTTTATGTGGGTTATAGTACTGAGCTACATACTACAAATTCTAGGGGATATAGTGTGCCTTGGTAGCCTCCGATGTAAAAAGGTTTTAAAAATGATGTCTGTGGCATCCATCAACCAAATAGAGGCTAGGATTTATTTAGCTGATTGAACCCACTTGCTTTGTACCAAAGCATGAATGTGATTCTTCTGTCCTGTCTGACATTACAAGAGTTTGAAAGCGGTTTCTAGACGAGGACCTCTGCATCAGCTCCCGATGTCCTTTGCAGTAGAATGCTAGCTTGCTCCATTTCTGGCTGGGTCCAACCTGGGTTCTGTTTCAAATCACATGTTGTTTGTGTGGAAATATCTACTTCTAGCTTTAGAAAGCTCTTGGGCTACACTCAAGCATTTGCTCAAAAAATAGACTTTGAAGACCTAGTATCTATCACTCGATTTCCCAAAGAAGATGTGCTTCCTTTCAACACCTTGGCTGTCGCTTAAAGAATTGAAGATAAGGCTGCAGCCCTCCCCTGTGCTGGTCAGAGCTCTGTGTCTGAACTCCCTCCGTCTCATGGGTTTTTTAGTCTTTGTGATGGCGTTGAAAACATTCTAAGTATGCACCTCTCTCACATTTCACAAAACTTTTTTCTTTCATTCTGAAATAATTTTAGACTAACACAGAAGTTACAACATAGCACAGAAAGCCCCTGTGCCCTCTTTAGGAAGCCTCCTCCAATGATAACACCTTCCATAGCCATGGTAACAACAGATGCTGTACTCATAACTAAACTACAAACCAATTCAAAACTTGCCAGTTTTTGCATGTACTTATTTGTGTGTGTGTAGTTCTGGCAGGTCCTAACTTGTGTAGGTTTGTATAACCACTGGCACGGTCAAGATACAGAAGTGTTGTTCCATCACCACAAAAAAATCCCCGATGTTCCCTCTGTAAAGTTATACCCTCCTTTTCCCCTCAACAACCACTCATATGTTCTTCATTTCTATAATTTTGTCACATTGAGAATGTTAAATAAACAGGATTATGTAGTATGCAACTTGTTAAGATTGGCTTTTTAAAAGTACTTTTACTGTGTGTAAGAGCCGTCTGAGCTGTTGTATGGATCAATAATGTGCTCTTTTTTGTTGTTCAGCAGAGTTTCACCTCACGGATTTATGAGAGTTTGCTTAACCATTCACCACCTGAAGGACATTGAGGTTACTTCCAGATTTAAGCTATTACAAAGCTGCTGGTTTTAATTTTTATAAATAAAGCCGAACATTTGTGACAAGGTTTGTGTGTGAGACTTTTCATTACTCTGTGGTTATACTCAGAGTAGAATTGCAAAACCATATAAAAAATTTATTCTTAGCTTACTAAAACACTGCCAAACATTTTTCCAGGATAGTTGTACCATTTTTCATTCTCATCAGCAATGTATGAGCGGTCAAGTAGTTCCTCATCTTTTTTTCTTTTAAATAAGAGTTTTTTTATAATATTTAGAGAGGGAAGAGAGAGGGAGAGAAATGTCACTGTGAGAGTAAACATCCATCGGCTGCCTCCTGCATGCCCCTCACTGGGATCAAGGTCTAAACCTGGGTATATGCCCGCACTGGGAATCGAATGGGCAATCATTCAGGGCAGGGGATGATGCCCAACAAACTGAGCCACACTGGCCAGGGCAAGTAGTTCCCCCTCTTTAATTTTGGTGTTATCAGGCTTTCTTTTAATTTTAGCCACTTTAACAGGCATGTACCCCATTTAAAAACAGTCATGGAAATAGACAACATCTGTAGTAGAGTCAACAATAAAAAAATAGTCAACTTTTTCATGACTAAAAGATAAGATGCATTTTCTCATTGGACAGAGCCATACCACTTCCTGTGTGACACAATGAGACACACCTCCAATAGCTATGGCACGCGAAGTTCATGCTTTCATGCTATGTCACATGGATATCAAGGACACTTGGAAAATTATAAAACATTACATCAATGAATGCTGTTGCGATTTTAGCATTTGTAAGACACATTAGGAAGTTAGAAGACAACTGGATAAAGGGGTGAAATAGATACTTAATTTTGTAGGCAATGAGAATTCTTCAAGGGAGGGATGTAACCAAAGCTAATGTTTTGGAAGATCCACACAATGTCATGCTGGAGGACCAAACACATGGAAAGGATGGTTGAGGGAAGACTGGAGAGAAGATGGATGTGTGCCAAGCCAGTGGTAGAGGGAATGAAAGGGAGAAAATATTAGGTAGAGCACATTGTGAAAGAAGGACCCATATAACAATGAAATGAGGAGATTTAGGATGACTCCAAGCTTAGTACACCAGAAATAAGAAAGTCAGGATTAAAAGCAAGCCTACTGGAAATAGTGTGTTTGTGATAATAACATCAACAAGCATTCCTAACACATGGCTGTGCTGAGTTTTACTTAGACCCCAGGATCCTCACCCTAGCCCCAGGACACAGAACAGTCATCTTCATCTACAGACAAGGAAACTGGAGCTCAGACCGGTTCGGAGCATGTCTTTGATCAAAAATGAGGGGAATTATTATTTCATCTGTAAAGTACAAGAGTAGCACTATCAATGTGGTTATTAAAATATTCAAATAAGTCATATGCATAAATTTTAAGGGCTATATAATGTTATCTAGTATTGTTTCATTGATAATTCTTCTTTAAAGGTTGAATTCACCAAAGAACCCCAGGATTTTAATGATGGGCACATCTTCTCTACAGAATATCTCTAGATATTATCACTCTTTAAATGCTTTTTATATCTCAAATAAAAGCTCTTTGGACTTAATTCCATGATCTCCCATCAGAATACTTCATTTAAAAAATGAACATGATAGAAAGTGCAGAAATATTTTAATTTTCTGACAATTATGCATGCATATAAATGTGCATGCAAGGAAATATTGGCGAACCAAAATAATATTTTGTTCCCATTTTTCTAAAGAACATCAAGAATGATAAATTTGAATATTTGTGGTAAACACTCAGGGAAATGTCAGAATCATTACTTCCGCAAGACACTGTCTCATTGTCAGCTCTTTGTAATCATTTTAATCTTTATTGAGGAAACGCAACAATCACAAATCAGGCTTCTTGTGTCCTTTGAATTCTTATGGCTGCAAATGAGGCTTCCAGCTGCTTCCATTTCATTTTGCAAAGGCACCATGTTGAATCATTAATTACCTAAGAAGGTGCTGCGTTCTCATCTCTTTCTGGTAGAAAAAAATATAAATCAGATTGGAACCTGGGGCTGTGGAGTCATTTTTTCTTACAATGCCATCTGCCAGGTTCCACTTCAGAACATCCAGAAATCATTAAAGAGGAGGGGAGAGGGAAGCATCAGAGAGTCAGGGCATCTTGTCATAGCAGCCTCTGTTGTCACACCTTCACCAGCCACCCCCCAACCCCAGATTACCAACACAGCCTCCTAACTCCTCTTCCTGTCATCAGTTCTATCCAACCATCAATCTGGGCACTTAGAGTAGTCACCCTATAACACCCATCTGACCACGCTCCTTCCCACGTGGCTCTATAGCCTCATCTCTCAATACCATGCATCTGATACACCACACTCCCACCATATTTGATTCTTAAAGTCAAGTTAACTCTTGTCTTACTGTTTGGGTAACTTCTGCTTGAGGCAAAGTTCAGAGCTCAATGGATGTTTTACCTCTTCTGAGTCCTCTATAACCTTCCCTCTGTCCACCAACCACCACAACTCAGACATCTCCGCCAGCCGAGTGAATATGGTGTCCTGAAAATGGGTTTCCACAGCCTTCAATAGCTATCACATGCTTTATCATTGTCTTTTGCCTTTTCCCCACCTTCTAATACATTGTGAGACACTTAAGAGTGAATATCGTATTATATTTGTCTTCATAAGGGTAGTCCTAACAATACAGATGTGTTTGACGGGAAAAGACAAGTCATCTATGAAGGACTGTCAAATGAAAGGAAGAGGGAATGAAAGAAAGAAAGAAGAGAAGGAGGAAGGGGCAAAAGGAGTTGTGAGGTAGTGAAGGGCAATGGACTAGCTGGCCACTCCAGGACTGATTCTTCTCTCATGAACCATTTTAATAACTTGAGTGTCCCAAGCAATTTTTCAATTATATGAACATAAATTACTATGCCTGTAAAAAGAGATCTAAAGAATCCCTAGGTTTTATTTCAATTTCAAAGGGTGTCTTCAGTCCCACAATGATTTCAGCAGCAGGAAAATGTAGGACTTCTGGTGAAGTTAGGCCTTCTTACCCTACCCTGGGAGGTCAGAACCTCTCCTAGCATACTGCCTTCACTTAGATCAGGTACATAAATCTTCCTAAAAACTTGCAAGCTAATGCTGACATTCTGAATGTCCCATATTTGTCACCATTGTTAAATGATCCAACCATTTGCAGGCCTTTTTAACACTTCAAACAGTCTAATTAAGTGAGACCACATCTAGAGAAGACTAGAGTCCCCGTGGAGTTGGCTATTGTACCATATTTATCCATTCAACAAATACTTATTCACTTATTCTATACTGGGCACTAGTAGTATAATTAAGAATGAGATCTAAATTATTCCCTCCTAAAGCTTATTTTATTAGGAAATACAGATACTCAATAAGTGCACCTGTCTTAATGACTTTCATAACGTGACAGAAAATTCAACCCAAACTGGATGAACAAAATGAATATAATGGCTATGTAACTGACACCTCTGTCTGTAGGTCCATGTAAGTTATAGATTGGTCCAAATACTAGAATGATAGTCATTGCACACGCGCGCACACGCTCACACACACACACTTTCCTTACTTTCTTCACTACAAAATGCCTACTTTAGCTCCAGCCCTACATCTCTCCTGATTTATTTCCACAGAAAAGAGTAAACTAACTTCCGCAATAACTTCCTATGGCCCGGAGTTGAGGTTCCTAGGGCTACACTGTTCTGATTTGAGCCTGCGAGAGATCCTCAAATCAGTCACCCTGAGCAGAGGGTAGGGTCAATGATGCCTGTAGTCTAGGTCACAGGGTCCTGCTCTGACACCCTGGAGCCTTCACTCGAACCTCAGGGGCTCTCAGAAACTAAATTGCAATTCTTCTGAACCCCCAAAAAATGCCAGGCAGCAAAACCCAAAATTATGCTCTGTTATCATTTAAGTGTTGGTAAGTGATAAGAAAGAAACAAATTACTACGGAAAAGAAAACTGGAGAACATGCCTACCTTAGAGAGAATAGGCTGGGACATCTCCCTGAAGATGTGATCTTTCAGCAAGATGGAATCTTTCAAAGGGCGAGAAGGAAATGACCATACAGAGTCCATGGAAACAATATTCCAGGAAGAGGAAATAGCACAGGTGTCCTGAGTTTGAGAGGATGTTGGTCGCCGCAGGACACCGAGACCAGTGTGGCTGTAGAGTTGAGAGAGGCCAGAAAGAGCAAAGTAAAAGGTGAGAGGGGTGGGGAAGGGCTCTAGCAAGGAGAACTGGTGCCACTCAGGACATTTTAATTCTGTTCTAGCCTGGCTGCTGTGGCTCAGTGGTTGAGCGTCGACCCTGCACCAAGAGGTCACCGGTTCGATTCCTGGTCGGAACCATGCCCAGGCTGGGGGCCCAATCCCCAGTGCAGGGCATACAGGAGGCGGCCAATTGATGTTCTCTCTCACTGATATTTCTCTCTCTCTCTCTCCCTCTCCCTTCCTCTATCTCTAAAATCAATAAAGAAAAAAAGTCAAGATCTAACTATGGTAGGGAAGTCACTCATGGATTTATTCTCACTCCCCAATATTGCTGAGCTAATTACTTGCATCTTTTTATATTTCATGTATTCAGAACATAAACATATCGGAGATGCCGAGCAGTGGGCACGCTCCCAGCCTTAAGGAGTTTGCAGTCTGAAGAGCTAACAGTGAGAAAAAGGCGACCACACCGTGGAGAGAGAAGGAAGCTGCGGTCATACCTGGGCTTCGGCCAGAAGCCAGGAGCTGGGCTAGGTCTGTGATCTGCATTCCCACTGCTTCTTCCAACCAATCTACATGCTTCATTTATTCAGAAGGAGGATACCCAGGTATCCAGAGGCTAAGGAACCAGCCTGAGGTCTTACCCAGAGATTAAGTAGCTGAGATGGGTTTGAATGAGACCTGATAACACAAGACCCTCTTCGGGTAATGCGTAAGCAGGCATTTAGCTGCAGCTTCTGTTATCCTCTCGGCAACCCCAAGGTACACAGTGCCTTCTCTTTAGTGACAAAAGCAATATGGGCCAAAACATACGACTCTATTCCCAAAGTCACGGAGCGAGTACCGGGCACAGGAAGACGCAAAAAGCAGGGTTATCCTGGTTGAAACCAGTGCTCCCTGCCCCGCCATGCTGTCCAAGAACCTTAAACACTAGGCGCTTTGCTGATTCCGAAGGAAAGGGGGTCCATGTCCAGCTGAGGAATTAAGAAGTTCGGGGAGGCGTCTTAGAGCAGCAACTCTATGGTGAGGCTTTGAAGGTGCAACAGGAGGGTGGGGGGAGGCTCGGGCAGTCTCTACCACCCCTTTCTTCCCAGAGGGTCCAGAAGGACAGAAATCAAACACACACAGGCAAGCTCCCTGGAGAGCCCTCAGGTGGGCTGGGACTCCCGCCTCTTCACCCGCCTCCTCCCCTCCCCGCCAGCCATCAGAGGGACGTAGCTTCTTTAAACAGAGGGAACTAGGAGCCGATGATTGGGGCTCACAGGTTACTGCCCGGTGGTTGGCACCTCTCCATTCCAGAGGTAGCCAAGGGTGCCCAACGGGGAGGAGGCTGGTGTGAAGATTCAGGGTGTCCTTGAACCTGGGGGTCCTTAGGACTTTGATAAAATTTTGTTTTAAATCCTAGCTCTAGAAATCATCTCTCTCTCTTCCTCTACACAAGTGTATCTCAGACAGAGACCTAGCCTTTCCCCCAGATAGAAATCAGAGCCCCCGAGGCAGCAGAAGACAGCAGCCTGGACCTGACTCATGTTCACACAGTTCAGACCCCTGCAGGCGAAAGATAACATCTTGACTCAAGTTATATTTCCATTCATGGGCCCTAAGGTCCCCCATGATACTTTCCCATGAGACCGGACAGACAGACAGACAAACACCAGGAAAGACCTCAGAGCTGTACAGAAGACCCGAGGAAATTATTATTACTCTTACCTCACCTCCAGCCAATCAGCTCCGGGCACGATCCTGACCCCCTAACCCATGGTGTCTTGAGACTGCCCCGTATGATCTGTAGCCTACACGCCATCAGGGGTTCAGGCGTTTCAGCATTGGCTTCCGTTCTCCTGGGTGGTGCCATTCATCAATAACAGCCAATATTTCTCCACTGCAGCTCGGGGGTCTAGTGTTTGTTTCTGCGAGCATCGGTGGACACACTCTTTTCTTCTGTAACAGCTGCATCACCTCCTGCGGACGGGTCTTTTGAAGATGCTCATGGTAGCCCTGCTTCTCCATTCCGGCCACGCTGGAGCAGCAAGAAGGACAGAGCACTGGCCGAGCGCCCTCAGGGCACACAGCGGTAGTCCCTGCCCAGCTCCATAGCCACGGGGGGGAGGGGGGCACCAAAAATTACAATTCAGTGTCAAGTTTTATTTATTTCCTTTTATTCTGTAGAGGGGGAGCCTGATGATCTCCTCAGTGGGCCCTAGAGGAGTCTCAAGAATAGACCACTCTCTCCCGCCTGGACACCAAGGGCTTCAAACCCCCTTCACCCCTGAGCTTTGCCTCCACCAAAACCTCAGAGGACACGTGTCTTCTTAGGGGGTTGCTGAGAGTGCAAATTAAATAAACAGCTTTTTAGGAAGGACTGGTGAGCTTGGACTCGCACATGTGGCAAGGGTGGCTTCAGGGAACTTTGTGGAGGGGAAGGCACTGATCACGGGGAAGAGGGAGGTCTGGCATCTGGCACAGGCTGGCCCCTTCCTCCCCGCAGCCCCAGCGCCTCACAGGTCAAACTTTCAGCTATCCTCAGTTTGGCCACACGACATCGTCCTTGGACCCCAGTCTGCACCTCCAGGGCTCTTGCCAACACCCCCTCCCACTGCTTCACCGGGCTCCCCAGCAGCTCCCACACCTCCCGGCTGGACTGCCTTATCCTACGCTCAAAAAAGGGGTCACTTTTTTCCTTTATTGATTTGAGAGAGAGAGGAAGTGGGGGGGGCATCAATGAGAGAGAACATCGATTGGCCGCCTCCTGCATGCTCCCCAGTGGGCGTTTGGCCCACCACCTGGGCATGTGCCCTGACCGGGAATTGAACCAGTGACCTCTTGGGGTGTGGGCTGACACTCAACCACTGAGCCACACTGGCCAGGCAAAAATGGGTCATTTTAATTGAGCTCAAATCGCATGAGGGAGGCAAACTGGGCCCTGAATCCTTCCAGGGCAAATGGATAGGTTTGCTTTTGTCATCCTAAACCAGCTCATCAGGCTGGTAATAGACACTTACCAAATTAATTGTCCAGAGAGGTGCAAAATGGGTCCTTCCTCATTGTGGATGAACCTTCCCAACCCCTCCCAGGTAGCACAGTGCCTGGCCTCACACACGGGAGGGACAGGACTCAGTGACCATATTCACAAAAATGAGGTAAGATGACGAATTTGAAAGGTTCCGTTGCAGAACCCCAGCCTGATAAATGGTTCTCAGTGCAAAGGGGAAGAAGGGCGGGACTTGGCCAGGCGCACCTGTCCCGTCACCATTTGAGAAACCCCCAGGGGAGCCCCGACAACTCCTTTTCCATCTAGTCCATGGCCGGAGACCAATTTCTCAGAAACAAGTAAACAACAACAAATAGAGACCACCACAAAAACGGAACAGTGTGATTGGGGTACTAAAAACATGATTATCAGAGATGCAGCATATGTTCTTTATAGGAAATATGGAAAATACAGAAAAACAGAGAAAAATAGCACTGACCTCACCACAGACAGATAAGCATGATTAATAATTGTGGATATACTTTTCGTGTTCTTGTTGTGTCGTATCTAAATTATACTCTATCGCCAGTTCCCACTCTGTTCCTCCTCCTGCATTTTGTTCTCTCTTTGAATATATTAATGTAGACACTTTTCCAAGATATAAGACAGCAAATAGTGTCCACAGGGAGAATAAGAGTATGAATTTGCTTTTGCTTATATTTCCATAAAGGATATAGAAAGACACATAAAAAGTAATAAAGGTGGCCCGGCCAGTGTAGCACAGTGGTTGAGCACCGATGCATGCACCAAGAGGTCGCCGGTTTGATTCCCAGTCAGGGCACATGCCCAGGTTGTGGGCCCGATCCCCAGTGGGGGGCATGCAGGAGGAGGCCATTCGATGTTCTCTTTCATCGATGTTTTTCTCTCTCCCACTCCCTTCCTCTCTCTCTAAAATCAATAAGGAAATAAGAAGTAATAGAGGAGTTTGCTGATGGAAAGAGTTGGGGAGCAAACTAGAGGATGAGGGTAAACCTAAAGAAGTCTTCCTTTCTTCCACTGAGCAGCATTCCACAGCACTTTGCTTTTGCACCAGATGCCTCATTATCTAGTAACTGGAAAGGATCCCTGTGGCAGGTCACACATGTTCTGCACGGTGCCCTGGACACCCCCTCCCCCGAGGCCAGCCTGTTTCCTACGTGCTCTGCGTGCGCTCGGATCCAGGTGGAGCCTGAGGCTGCCTGTCCAGTAGAACCAGGTGAGCGATGCGGTCTCAGTGCTGGACGCGTTAGTCAGCCTAGGAGCTCCACTCCTCACTTTTGGGGGAATCAGTGACCTTGCAAAAAATGTGATGACCTGTCAATCACCACACTCTGAGAAGCCCAATACTTGTGAAGAGGCCAAAAAGCCTCAGAACCCAGACATATGCTCAGGAAGCCCCCGGGGTCCAGCCCAGCCACACCTGCAGCTGTCATCTCACTGCAGCTCCAAGGCAGACCCAGGAGGGAGCTGCCCGTCCACCCCCAGAAAGCTGTGAGTCACGTAATGCACTTATCGGATGGAAGTACATTTTGGGGTGGTTTGACATGCAGATAGATAACCTGAACAGAATAATAAAATGTAGGTTCACGATTACTTACCACATTTCTGCTCAATAACACAGAGGTGAAAATCTCAAATTTTAAGGCGAGGCTGTCCACATTCAAATCCTGGTTCCAACTCCACCCTCTGTGTGACTTTAAACGCATGTCTTCACCTCTCTGTGTCTCCATGTTCTCTAAAATGGCAATAGTATGAAACGGGGACATAGCACTCTCCAGGTGTTATGAGGATTTACCTGGCACATAATAAGTGCTCATTAAGTACTAGCTATTAGTATTATGTGTCAAGAATTATGAAAAAAATTGTCCATTTATTTCTTAATATTGAACTATTCCTCAGGAAAATAACGGGCTCTTTTTTAAGCCCAGGAATTTTTACTTTGCATTTATTACTTTGAAAACGTGGGGCTTTGCAATTGATTCTAACTTCATTGGGAAGAAGCAGACACTAAACAGGTGACGCTATGCTTGACCACCTGAACGGTGTTCCGCTTGTACTGCGGAGAAGGTACGGGGCAGCATGAAACTTTTGCAGTTGGACCTCCTTCTATTTGATTGAATTACAGATTCTTGCTCTGCAGCCCCTCCCCCCCCCCCCCCCCACACACACACTTTCACTGTGAATGTCACAAGTCCATATCTAAGTATTCTGGTTATAAGCCTCATGACATTAATTTAATAGGTGAGCCTTTCTGGTTGAACATTAATTATTCTGCCTTATTTTATTATTACTTCCACTTCTCATCATATCTTCTATATCACTGATTTTCTCTCGTCATAGTTCTATTATTTTCCTTAGTGAAGGAGGCATATGAGAACCAAGTCCTCAGATGCTGTTGTATTTACTTCTCCTGCAGGACCCAGCTCCCGTTGCTATCTCTCACTCTGCCCTCGATCTTAAAATCATGCCTCTGAACTTTCTGAAGTGACCTGGTTTTAGATCATCCCATTTCACAATCACCGTTGTTTCCTTATCCATTGGATAAGCCCTCAAATCTTGTCTTGAATATCAAAGAATACATCCTAAATATAGCTCCTGTATTTTGTTTGTTTGTTTGCTTTGCTCATCCAGTTTCTTACCCCCATTTTTGAGTTCTTCTCCTCTTTTCATAACCTTGGATTCCAGAAAGTAAATGTATTTCAGATGGGGGCAGTCACTGCTTCTGTCACAGACCAACCCTGCCTCTCCAGGTAAGCTCAGTGGTGACATTTGAAGACAGAGATGATGCGGGCAAACCCTGCCTTGCGTCTGGACCTGCTCTTGCCGGTCACTTCCATTCATGAGTTTCAGGTTTCTCTTCTAGTTCAACCAGAGACTTAGGCCAGACACCCTCATGTCCCTCCCTCCTTCCTTCCAAACGGATGTGTGGGGTGGATGGGATTGTTTGTTTTGGTTTTCATTCATAGATTGGATACATTACAGGGACTAGATGCCGGAAAGTGAAGTACACGTGGCCGCGGTAGGGAAACGGACTTGTAGGCAGCGGCTCACGCGCGTGATTTGTGGACATGGGACGGCCGCCTTCTCTAAGTGGTGTGTTACCAGCCTTTGGTGCCGGCATGCGGGTCCTCCTTCTCCACCGAGCCACGTCTCTGCTACCTTTCTCTCAGGTAATCGAACAAGTGCATGCAGTGCTGACCCCCACAGTGGCCGCTAGCTGCCCCCTGGGACTACTTTTACCTAAGTTATTCTAATGCAACACAGTAAGAACCCAGTTCCTCAGCCACATCTCACCTGCTCAGGGACTCTGTGCTAGTGGTTCCAACAGCCAAGACGCGGAAACGAGCCAGATGTCCTCTGGCGGATGAATGGGTAAAGAAAATGTGGTATACGCCCGAAGTATTACACAGCCTAAAAAGGAGATCCTACCCTTTGTGACAACACAGATGAACCTGGAGGACACAGGGTTCGGTGAAATAAGCCCATCACAGAAAGACAAACACAACATGAGTCCACTCACAGGACATGTCTAAACAGCCAAACTCACAGGCACAGAGAAGAGAACGGCCGTTGCCAGGGGCTGGGGAGGGTGCGCAGGGCACCTTTGCTCAAACGTGTAAAATGTCAGTGTGTAAGACAAATGCGTTCTAGAAATCTGCTGTGCAACAGAGTCTGTAGTTAACTGGCCGGCACTGTGCACTTTTATATTTGTCGGGAGGCTAGATCCTTGTTAAGTGTTCTTACCACAAATATCAAACAAAAAAATGAAAGAAACAAAAAGGGACACAAAAAACTTACATGTGCAGTGTTTTCTTGTCTGTGTATCCATTACACCCCCAATAAAGCTATGTTTTAAAGTGTAGATCAGAACCTTTTTATCGTCTCATTACATTCTTTTGGACAGCTGAATGGCACTGGGATAGAGAATTAAAATTTTCAAAGAACTTTAAGTTCTGTTTTTCTTTTTTGGTAATATAGGTTTTACTTATTTATTTGTTTTTAGAGTTTATTTATTTATTTTTGTTACAGATGTTTCTCTTTTCCCCCCCATTGACGCCCTCCTCCCAAGCTCCCCGGCATTGTTGTCTATGTCCTTGTCTACCTATGCATGCATATTAAGTTCTGTGGTTTATCTCTTCCCCCCCCCCCCATCCACCTCTTCTGAGGTTTGTCCATCTGCATCCTATTTCCATGTCTCTGGGTCTACTTTGTTCCTCAGCTTGTTTTGTGTATTATGTTCCACAAATAAGTGAGATCATGTGATATTTCTGATTGGCTTGTTTCACTTAGGCTAATACTCTCCAGGTCCCTCCCTGTTGTCTACAGTTTACATTCAATACTATTTTGTATTCATTTCTGGTGTACATCATCATGGTTAGACAAACACATACTTTATAAAGTGTTCCCCCAGTATTTTCCAGTACCCACCTGGCAGCATACATAGATATCACAATATTAATCTCCATATTCCCTCTGCTGTACTTACATGTTGCCTTCTCACCCCCAACTTGACCTCAACCCAGCCAGCACCCCAGATCACGCTCTTACATCCCAAGGGTATTGGTGGGCTTAGAATGGGCACACCTTCCACTTACTCCCAGATGGGCTTCTTCCTACTTCCCAGATAATCCTGTAGAAACTCGGAAAGCTTGTGCCAAATGGACGGTCCTTTCGCCTTGTTTCCGTACGTCATCAAATGTCATCCTCGTTTAATGGGAACTAAAGTATGTTGCCATCCAACAGGTCAAAAGTGGATATGAAATTAATTAGTTTGAAAAGTACTCTAAACAAAATTCTGACGTGATCCTGGCCCCTTTCATGGTCTCCTGAAAGCTGCTTATGATTATTCCATGTGCCACCGCCCCCGATGACTTTTCGAAGAAAGAGTAGAAATTATTGTGATACTGCAGAGGTCAGTTACTCTAAATTCCGCCCTGGAGGAAATATACTGAGGGCCTTGGAGATAATGCTTTGTCTCCCAGATTAGTCTGCAAGAGACAAAGAGGGTCATGGGGCATCTGGACAAACCCTCTGGTGGAGCCAGACGAGAAGCCTGTAGTGCAAGAAGGAAAGCAATAAACACAGGGCAAGTCCAGGTCACAGAGCTACACCTCCAGACTCCAGTCCGTGTGTCTTCCCTCTGCCAGGTAAAGCTGAAGAGACAGTCTGGGACCACATGATAAACAGCCTAACCGTCCCATCGGTCATTCCAATGATATGAGCAATCAATCATAATAATGATAATATTAATGAACTAGGTCACTTTAGTCTTTGCGAAGCACTTCCACACTCATTACACTGTTTAAACCCTCAGACAATCTAGTAAGGTAAGAAAGGAAGATAAGACCTCCCAACTTCACAGATGAAAAACTGAGTCTCAGCCACGCTGTGGGGATTGCTGATGATCGTGTAACAATTAAAGGGTGACAAGGCCAGGTCACCAACCTAACATGGGCCTCTGGACTCTGCCTCCTCAGAGGGTCAGAGCTGGCATTGTGCCATGCGAGGAAGAATGGCAAGCAAGGACTGAAGGTAACAGTCGGAGAGACCAGGGAGGAAGCAGGAAGGGATAAAGAGAGGATGGAAAGGACAATAGTAAGCAAGGACTGAAAGAATTTAACATGCTACACAAAGGACTTCTGCCAGCAGGAAATCAGAAACTAAAACCCAAGAGGCAAACAGTTGAGTAGAGACAGCCTAAAGGGTGGAGAAGGACCCGCTCACTGAATTAGGTGAAACGTGAGCAACATGTGCCCGGGGAGCAGATACAAGTCTGATAAGCATCTAACGACGAGTCCAATATACAACCATCTCTGAGATTCTCATTCTTGGGTTTTCCTGTAATTATCAGGGGTGCAGGTGTTCGGGGAGGAAAGAGAGAGGGTATTTTCCTAAACCACTGGTTCTCCCTTAGGAGCGGTCTATCTCCAGAGCTAACGTCTGGAGACGTTGTTGATGATCATGATGTGGGGGAGGGTGCCTCTGGCATCGAGTGGGTAGAGGCCAGGGGTATTGCTAGACACCCCACCATGCACAGGACAGCTCCCAACCACAATGGCAACAGTGCCAAGTTTGAGAAACCATGTCCTAAACTGACAAAGCCAAAATCGGGGCTGAGGACTCCCCGGGAGCTCTACTGTGTCTGAGCCCGGGCCCTGCCCATGTCCTCTCTCAACAACCCGGCTGTGGCCATTTTCAGGGGAGCTGGTGTATCGTGAGCCACATGCAGTTCATGGTGCTGATCATGGTGGCTGTACACCCTTTCACCCACCCCCTGTCATGGAGCCTCGGGGTCCTTAATGATCAAGTCAAACTGTTGAGCTGATTATTTTCCAAAATCTTTTCCAGCCTGAACATTTAGAATGTGATGAGGCTCTCCTGGAACTTCCGGGCATCTGGGCAGCTGAGTTGGGCACTGTCATTCAAAGAATCGGAGCCCTCCATCTCCTTGAGTAATAGATTCTTCTATCAGCCTCGAAATGTTTCCCTGTTTCAATTTGTGAGCTCTAGTGACAGCCGCCACACCTAACTCAGGCAGTCTGTCCCTGGCTCTGCTGACATCACCTCCAGCCTATCTCAGGCCTGGTGGGAGCACACGCCACTTGTCTCTGTTACAACCACATCACAGACTGCCCAGCCTGCCGGCCGAGCGCCTGGCACACTTCTAACAGGAAGATATTATGTTACAGGAAGAAGTGGGCGATTTATTATATGAGACTAATTTTAGTGGAATTAAGTTTTCACTCTGATATTTAACACATGTCATTGTTTTTATTATACTAAATGCACATAAGTCAAAAGAAGAAAATGAAACTGTTCATAATCCCACCATCTAGGGGTCACTAAAATAATATTTGGGTATAATTCATTTTAAATGATAGCTAGACCATGCTGTAGTTCTATAAGCTGCATTTTCCCTTAGCAATATATTATGAACATTTCCTAGATCAACTCATATAGTTCTACTTCCTTTAAAATGGCTTCTTGGTCTACTTTTTTGGAATGTGCAATAATTAATATTAAGCCATACTGATGGCATTGAGTTCCAATCTTTAACTATTGAGTACATAAAAAAATATACTTGTACATATATTTATATATTTATTTACTCATCTACTTAGGGTAAGTTGCCATGATAATGGAAACTCCATGTGACAAGGAGGGATACTTAAAGTTCTTGTTCTTTTTTTATTGCCAGGGTCTAACGATCATATCTAACACATGATACAATCTCAATATATGTTTATTAGTTAAATTTAAAAATTTTTTAAGTGGAATTATTGAGCCAGAAGGCATGCCTATTTTATATTTTAACATGCATTGTTAAGATGATACAGAACATATTATACAACATTATAACCCCATCAATAGTATCCAGAGGTGCCTGTGTTTTCCTTGCTTTTGCCAGTATTGGACATCATCAATATTTCAACTTCTGCCAAAATTATAGTTAAGTAATTATCTCACTTGATTCATCTCTTAGATTACTTGCAATAACAATTTTTTTTGCTTATGTCATTTGCCCTGTACATATCTTATTTATCTGTTCATAATTTTTGCCCATTCTTGTAACAAGATTTTTGTCTTTTTCAAATTGATTAGTAAATACTATTTATATATTAAAGATTATTTAATATATATTAATATATTAACTCTCAGTTTGTTAATTGTATTAAAGATTTGACTGACTGCTATATGTCTGTAAATTTATCATTTTATTTCTTATACACATGCTCACATTGTTTGGACTAAAATATTTAAATCTATTTCTTCATGATTAGAGGAAAGTCACACAAACCCAAAAGCCTTCAGAAGGCAAGTAGGTAACAGAAATGTATAAAGGACTATATATAAGACCATGTAATATTTTGTTACTGAGACAAACCAAAAAAGGTGAATATTTAGGGCTTCCAATTAGTTATTTTCTTATTTTCTTCTTCCTTTTTTCTTTGCTTTTCTTCTCTCTCTCCTTCCTTCCTTCCTTCCTTCCTTCCTTCCTTCCTTCCTTCCTTCCTTCCTTCCTTCCTTCTTCCCTTCCTTCCTTCCTTCTTCCCTTTCTTCCTTTCTTTCTTCCTTCCTTCTCTCATTTTCTTCCTTCTTGCTTTCTTTCTTTCTATATGTCTCCTGGGCAAGATGAGTGTCTATGACCAGACCTGAGCCAGGCACCATCTGTGAGTGGTGTCTGCTTTCATGACTCCTTGGATTTGTGCCTTTTTTATTTGTTTATTTTTTTATCCTCACCCAAGGATATTTTTGTATTTATGTTCAGATAGAGTGGGAGGGAGAGAGGGGGTAAGAGAGAGAGAGAAACATCGGTGTGAGAGAGACACATCGAGTGGCTGCCACTCACACGACCTCAACAGAGGCTGGGGACAAACTGCAACCGAGGTAAGTGCCCTTAACAGGAACCGAACCTGGGACTCTTTGGTCCACGGGCCGATGCTCTAACTGCTGAGCCTAGCTGGCCAGGGCAGATTTGTGCCTTTTGTTTAAAGAAAATTCTTCTCCACTCCAAGGCTGGAGAGATCTGTACTCACACTTATGTCTATATCCATATCTATCTACATCTCTCTCCATCCTCATGTCTTTATGAAGTCATTTTTAATATTTGTCTCATTATAGATTCATGCTTTGAATCCATCTGGAATTTATATTAAAGGAGAGGGTAATAAGTAGAATTTACTTTGTTTTCTAAATAAGCAGCCATTTGCCTCATCACCATTTTCAAATCCCTTCTTTCCTAGGGAATTTCAAATGTGTGCTGTGGTCACCTGCCAAGTTTTTACATATGCAAACATCTGTTTCCGTGATTCTGCTCTTTCCTGTTGATGTACTTGCCTCTATCTTTGCTCATGCCAGTACCTTTCTATTCTGTTTGGTACTTCTCCACAGCAGATCTCTGGGAAAGAAATCTCTCAGGTCACCCTACACAACCCTCCATGCCATTATATTTTTTCAGAATTTATTGGATATTCTTATGCATTTATTTCTCCATATAAACGATGTGTCAAGAAGGAATTTTGATTGGAATAAGATTAAACTTAAATTTAGAAAGAATTAACATAGTGGACACTGCACTCTTATTATCCAGTATGATTATAAGTAAATCTATTCCATTTTCTTTTGTGTGTTTGGGTACAATTTTGTAGTTTTCTTTTTTATCCTCACCTGAGGACACTTTTTCATTTTTTGATCAGCTAGAGCGGGAAGGAGAGAGAGGAAGAGAGAGAGAGAGAGAGAGAGAAACATTGACGTGAAAGGGACACATCAAATGGCTGCCACCTGCATGACCCAACCAGGGCTGGGGACAAACTGCAACCAAGGTATGTGCCCTTAGAGGGAACCGAACCTGGATCTCTCTGGACCACAGGCCGATGCTCTAACTACTGAGTCAAACCAGCCAGGGCTGTAGTTTTCTTTGCCAAAGTCAAAGTCTTGAACTTTTTTATTCTTTATTAATTTTTAGAGAGAGAGGAAGAGAGAGAGAGAGAGAGAAACATCAATGAGCGAGAACATCAATTGGCCTCCTCCTGCATGCCCCCTACTGGGGATTGAGCCTACAACCTGGGCATGTGCCCTGACTGGGAATCAAACTGGTGACCTCCTGGTGCATGGATCGACACTCAATCACTGAGCCATACTGGCTGGGCACCTTTCTTGTTAATCGGTAACTAGATCATCTGAATTTTAATTGCTATTTTAAATGTACTCTTCCATCTTAAACATAAACATGTGTTGAACAAGGAATCAAGCACTATTGGTTGCCTGCTCAGAAAGAATACAATTGCGTTTCACTCTTTTGCCATATGGTTCAGAGACAAATCCTGATTTATTTCACCCAAATATGGCAGGAAATATGTTTTCCCATTAACAACGATTGGATTGAGGAGGTCTATTATCCAGTTTTAGTCAAAGAGTTGTAAGAAGGCCCTGGCCAGTTTGGCTCAGCGGTTATTGCGTCGGCCTGCGGTCCTGAGAGACCTGGGTTCGGTTCCCGCTAAGGGCATGTACCTCGGTTGCAGTTTGTCCCCGGCCCTGGTCGGTTGTGCGGGTGGCAGCCACTCGATGTGTCCCTTCACGTCGATGTTTCTCTCTCTCTCTCTGTTCCTCTCTCTCCCTCCTACTCTACCTGAACAAAAAATGGAAAAATGTCCTCGGGTGAGGATAAAAAAAAAAAAAAAAGAGTTGTAAGAGGGCAGGTTCACTAGAGGGCCTTCCGTGAAAATCCTATAACCCTTAGACATAAACAGTAAGAATTCATTAGTTCCTAATCCACTGAAAGTGATCATTCAGGGTTTTTCCTAAGGACCAAGTCAAATTCATGAAGATGGTAAAAACAAAAGATGAAAAGGACCTTGGTACTTGATAAAATTGCTGAGACACTTGGTGACCAACTCGAGAGCCAAACTACCCATAGACATAAACTAATATATATGTCCCTGTTGTTTAAGTTCGTTGAGTTGAGTTTTCTGTTAGTTGCAGTCAAAAGCACTGTTGTTGATATAAACACCTACCATGAAGCAGACACTGCTACGAGTTAGAGCCAAAGTAAAGTTGTCTAAAGCAACAGGAGCTATTCATCTTTGAGAGGAGTTCACAGTCTGGGTGCTGAGTATAAAAATTAATTCCATCTTCCAGGCTGTGCTCAACTCCTCTACATCTGATAAGCCCTACCCAGATCAATTTTATTTTCTCATGGAGTTTTAATACCTCTTTTATAGCACTGATTTTAGTCTGTCTTGTCTTTCTAATGAATAAACACTCTACCCTCCACCGAAGGAGAGAAACAAAGTTATCTTGAGAACTGTATTGCTTTTATTTAATTTAATTTAATTTTCATTTTATTTTATTGTGAGTTGGGGAATTCAAATTACACAGTCATGTATAACCTATATATAATCACAGCCCTAACTGTAACTCTGCTCAGATGATTTAATCTTCTGGCTCTGACCACAGGTCAACAAATATCGCAAGTAAATATTTAATAGAGGAAAGGCTAACTACTCAGTAAACAACTGATATTTCAGCTGCTGTTTTATTCCTTCTGAGGTCAATGCCACAAGGTTATTTTCAAACCAGCCATTTGATCCCTCTGAATGTTGCTATGGCACTAACTCTTTGGTGAGAGCAAATGCCCATTAGGTAGCCTATCATTTAAAGTACACATTTCATTCTGCTGAGTTCTTAAAGAAAGAGCACACAATCACTGTTCCCCTTCTGTTTTATCCCTGCGCTTACTCTGTAACACACAAGTTGGCACGTCTGACTTTAAGGAAAAATCTATAGGAGTGTAATCCATTTACCGAGTATAATCACCCCATCTGTCAACATGGAAATCTCTTGAGTTTGGTTCTGATAATGAACTTTAAAACCCCAAACTATCAAATTAAAATGAAGAATTTCTTTTCTCTTCAGGTACAGGAGCAATTGCTAAATCTTAGATTGGGAGATCATTAAGTAAAAGAAAACAGTCAGTAAGGCAAAAATAGTTATGCAAACACTCTACATGGCGAATAGTGGTTTGAACTAAGAGTATATCTTTTAAACAGAAATTAAATTGGAGAGTTTGCATTCTGCAGTTAACTCACTCATTGTAAAGAGGAAGGTTTTAGATTCAGATGATCTTGTTGTTTGTTCCAAAGTGATCAACTTCACTGGAAAATCACTACATTCTTCCTTCATTTCTGTGATATAGCCCCATGCTTATGAGTCACTGAATTATTTTGCTCCCACAATGACACCAGACTTTGAGTTTAAGAACACATCATTTTCACAAAACATTTTCCTTAGTTTCAAAGGTATATCATTTGATCAGTAACTGTGGTTTGAGCCACTCTGTAAAGTGTGTTACACCTGTCTGCACTCCTCAATCTTACAGACTCTCTGTGACATCTCTTGCTGCTGAACCAGTGCCCAGAGGCCACAGGAGATCAATGATCAAAGCCCCTGCACCTGCAGGTTCCAAAATTTCCTCTGCTTGGAGCCCTAGGCCCAGGCCCTCCAAGCTAATTGGATTTTCCCATCTTCTCTCTATTTCTGGAAGGAAAATTGATTGTATGACAGTGAAAACCAAAGAGATAGTGACGGTGCAATCAGCTCCTCCTCTTGTTTCTTCCGGTTTAACTCTAGTCCAGTCCTTTGAACTTGATGTATAATCTTGGTCTTTCTGTTTTCATCCTGGTGCTTTCTAAAGACTCTGCCCATATTTTCCATCGATGTTCCACTCCTGGTTGCCTTGGGTATAAGAACCTATATTCATTTCTGCCTAGAGACAAATCGATATCTCTCTATGTCTATGTCTATGTCTATGTCTATGTCTATGTCTATGTCTATGTCTATGTCTATGTCTATGTCTATGTCTATAGCTATAGCTATAGCTATAGCTATAGCTAATCTATCTATAGCTATATCTATATCTGTATCTATCTTGTTCTTCCCAAGCGTGATATTTAAATGGAAAGAGAACTGGTAAGAAACATACAAGAAAGAAGCAAAGGTCAGAGTAGCAATGACTCATTTTGCAAAATTCTTCTTAATCCCACTTCTCTGATTCTGTAGGCTGTCATCCTCAAGAGTTCTTTTGCTGCCACCTCCTTGTGACAGTCTTGCACTTTAAGTGACATTAGGGGTACTTTTTGTGTGTGGCCAAGTATCCAAACTCTACCTTTTGAAGTGGAAAGATATAAGGAACAGTCTGTAGAGTTTAACTCTATACGGGGCTGGGGTTTATTTCCTGGCAGCCAGGATTGGATTATGTAGCCTACCTAAGGCAGCCAGGAATAAACAGGAAGAAGGTAGCCATCTGCAAGCCAAGGAGAGAAGCCTAGAACAGGTGCTTTCTCTATATCTTCACAAGGCATCAACCCCAATCCCCTGTTGTTTCCAAGCTGATAGCAACACCGTGATCTCAGACTTCTGCCAGAACTGTCAGCTAACAAATGTCTGTTATTCAAGCAACTCAGTTTGAGGCAATTTTTAACAACAGTCTTAGGAAACTAATAAAGATAACCATTTGTTCCCTGTGCGTGGGCTTCTCCCTGGGGTGATTTGCACTTACCCATATCATTGGCTGTGTTCGAAGAGTGACCATTCCAAGAGCAAAAAAGCAGAAACTGCCAGTTTCTTCCAGCGTGGGTCCAGAAACTGGCATGAAGTCCTTTCCTCTCTATTTTATTGGTCAAAAATCAAGAAGCCAAATTCACCATTTTGAGGAACAAGCAATGCATAATTTTGAGGCTATGTGTAAAAACCATCTCAAGGCATTGAGACTGGAAAAGAAAGTCAAAGATGGGACATTTTTTTATATACCCTCTAAAAGATAACAGGTAACACCTGTTGAGTGTGTGCCATGCCCTAGACCCTGTACTAAGCCTTAATGTAGATGTTGTTGTGATTATTTCCCTGTTGGAAATCAGAAAGAGCAAGCAGCTTACCTAGGGTCATACAGCAAATGACAGAACTGTCATGAGGAACCAACACATCTGACTTCTGGGCCTACACTTGTAGCCACTGTGATACTGCTATATGAGGCTTTCAAAATGGTCAGAAGGGAGTTACTATATTGGAGATAATTCTGACCTGAGGCCTTCGAACATATACTTGCTGGTTTTCAGGCTTCTCTTCCGAAAAACATTACCCAGATCCTCTCGTTTAAAAAGAAAATGAAACTCAGTTCCTCTACTTTTATTTTTCCATAAAGGATAAGGATGGAATCTAGTGAGTTCCATGAAAGTTCCACAGATTTAAAGGGGACAGATATAGGCCAGATGAAAAAGTTTGTTACTCTAAGAATAAACTCGAGTGAATTGAGTTTATAGGCAGTGGTAGGAGAATAAATCAATTTAACTCTGTAGCCCATCATTCTTTACAGGTTTGTAACAAGGTGTACTTTGTTAGATTTTAATCTGCCTGCATTTGAGACAGCAAAGCTCTCCACAATCATTTTTTAATGGCATCGCAATTTATAGACAGTAACTAATTTCAAACTTCATAGCACTTGGCTTTTATGATTATTTCAAATCATTTAAATGCAAATGAATTTCCAGAGAGAGAAAACATCAAATGCCCTTGAGTGGCAACATGTAATAGAACAGGACGTGGAAGCCACCACGAGAATCTGAAGCAGCAGGCGGATAGGGTTGGACAGTGACGCTGTATAAAAGTGTTTACCTAAATCCAATTTACATTCTATCCCACATTATATCCTACTTACACATTTTTTCATTGTAATATGACTTGTTTACTTAATTTTTCTTCCGTAATCCTGTCCACTTCTCATTGCAAACCTAAAATGTAGTCAGAAAACGGAGGGATGGCGACGCAACAGCCCAAAACAATCATCCAAGATGCACAGACAACCCCCCTTGCTTCTCCACACCTCTTTGCAATTAATGCTGCTACTACATGGAACGGCCCAAAATGTCCACGCACGCATAAACTATCGCTCTCCTTACAAACTGGGCAAATGTTTGCCTGCTTATCGAGTAATATTTCCTGCACAGAATTGCTAAGAAAAAGTATGCATTATGGTATTGAAACACAAAAGTCTGGCTCCTGTATGAATGCATCCTACTCTGATCGTTCACAAAAGCATTGGAACTATCATGGCAGAGTTTATTTAGAGGAAAGCCATGGATGATATGCTCTTCATAGAGAAAGAAAAAGACTTTCTTCCTTCACTCTGCCTAGTATAGTCTAAGCTCTGGGTTAGGAATCGAGAGTAAAAGCAATTTTCCTGGTCTCTATGAGCTCACAGTATAAGAGAGGAAAAAGATGTAATAGCTACATATCAAGAGCTGTGCAGGACTACAGAACCATGACCATCTTTGAGCCTTAAAGAATGTGGAGGCAAAGGATGGGGTGGATGATGTGACAGATATTACAGAGAATAGTTGATTGGGTCAGTCCTTGGGGCTTTCCCAAGTGCAGTATTTATTCTCTGCACTTGCAATCTGCACTCATTTTCGCTCTCTCATGTTGCCATTCTTAGATGCACAATATTGAATGACATGAAAGTGAGAATTTCAACAGTCAAAATCCATAGCTCTTTAAGACTAGTACCTTCCCTTATCTGTAACTCCATCTTCCCACCTTCCAACTAAAAAGTCTAGATTAGAGCACATTCTCAATCCCCTCACCGTCCAGAAGGCCCAACTTCCATTATCTCAGTCAATGGTTTCTGCCGCCAAGAGAAAAGCATAAAAAAATTCTGAATTTTAAAACTGAACATGGTGACATATGACACAATAAACTTCTAAGCCTCATATTGCAATGTAATTACCTCTCACATTAACTTGTACCCAAAGTGAACTAGGAAAGAAGTACTGTATGTAGCTATTACTCATCTTTTCTAAGGAGCTCAGAGTTCAGTTAGGTAGACAGACAAGTGAGATAACAATTGCAGGGAGAAATGAGTCATGTCCTCAAGGAGCATAGAGCCATGGACAGGGTCACTGAGTGCTAAGAATCTGCCAACACCGACTCCATTCACTAACAGGACAAGAATTTCAGGACAGGTTCCAGAGTAATGTTTGGAAAAGACGGCAAAAGATAAGCTGGATACTGAAAGTGGTCCATTTCAGGCCACAGGACATGACTGGTGGTATATAGTAACCATTATGTGTGTAAACTTTGGAGTCATTGAGATCTGGATTAATCTGGACTTCACAACTTCTATGTGCAACTGGATCAAGTAATTTAACACCCATAAGTCTCAGTACAGTCACCTTCAGGCAAAGGTAAATAAAATATTTTCCTTCTGTGTTTTTTCTGTGGTTTTAGTTGTATGATTTGTGATGCTCCCAGGGCATAGCAAGTGCTCAATAAAGTTAATATAGCAGAAGATCAATATTTATTAAATTGAATTCACACAGTTTTAGAAAGGTATATTGCTGAGACAATTGCTTCACATTCTTTCTGGAAGTCAGTGACCATAAATAAGCCACAAAGCCCGGAGATAGAATGGAACAAGAAAAGGAAGTTGAATAATAATTGTCTCTAATGTTTGCAAAGTTTTTTTAAAAAATCTCTCTCCTGTGCTTATCTTACTGGATGGTCTCAGCACTTCTTGAAGTAGGCAAGAAAAGGACTGTGATTCTCACTTTAGCAAGTAGAGCATTGTGTGACCTGTTTGCAGTCACACAGAAATGGGGAGCTGGTTCTCATACTCATGACTTTAAAATCCTCAACTTTTCCAAAGTGAATCCTCTCAAAGTTTGTGTCAAGAGACTTTCAAGTAAAGAGCAAGGATTGGATTTTAACAGAGGTCAATAGGGGTTAGATATATGATATGATACAAGAGGGGTGATGTAGTACAAGAAGGTGATAAGGATGAGACAAGTTGATACAAGTGTGGTTCTAGATAAGAGATTTAAAAAATGGTAGAAGAAGAAATTTCAAAGAAGTCCATTCCATGGACAGAAACACTTGGTTGTGGTCTCAATGCATGGGCTGGGACTTTTAACGTTCGTTTTGTCATGTTGCTATACAGATGTCAATACCAACCTAACACCTTCTCCAGAAAAGGGGTCTTTTCCTGAATTGGGAAAAAGTCTTAGTACAGGATAGACCCCATTTCAGGAACCAGAGGTACAGAAGTGAGAAGCTAACTCTGTTAGGGTTGTCAAGAGCTAGTTGAGGAGCCAAATAACAAAGAAGATAAATTAAATAAAATGGTTGTTAGAGATATGATGTAAGATTATGATAGAGAGAAGCAGTGTTCTCTGACATTAAAATGGAGAGAGTCTGCACAGGAACAGAAGATAAGGAAACTTTCCTTGGCCAGTGGTGGGTCACCTGAGCCTCAAAAGGTGATCTCCAGGTCAGCAGGACTGGAAATGGAAAAAAGGAGGTAGGAGAAGAAAGGGGACTCCATGGTCAAGGCAGAGAGCACAACCCATGTGAGAGCACTGTCGTGTCGGGCTGGTTTATCACGGTTCCCTGCCCCTACTCCTAGGCTATGCCAGGAAAGCCACTTAAGTAGAGATATGACTGTTCCTGCTCCACTCTTTGCTCTTCCTAAAGATATCTTCTCCAACCACAGTAAGAAACAGCCATTGTATTTTTTTCTACTGGGGAGCTGACCCGATAGGGAGAAAATGCAGTGACATCCAAAGTATGACCTATGGACAAGAATGAAAAGATGCCTCAGTCATTAACTTAAAAAAGAGAGAGAGAAAGAGAGAGAGAGAGAGAGAGAGAGAGGCCAAAGTAATATGTAATATATATATATATATATTTTAAAGCCAAAAGAATCTATCTAGAATTACCAGAAGAAAGAATAAGATACAAGGGAGATAGGAAGACAAAGCCACGAGGAAGACAAAGTCAGCAGGGAGTGCAAGGCATGAATAAGCCAAGAAACGCAGCTGGTAGAGAGATGAAAGTAAAGGTATAAACAAAAGAAGATGTCAAGAGTAAAACAAAGTGAAAGTAACCCAGAAAATTCTGCATCATTATTCCTAACATTATTCTCACTGGAGCTTATATTTGGGATCTAGACTTACTCATGATAAAAAGGGCATTCATGGAGCAATGTTACCAAAATATAAATTGAAAACAAACCAATGAGGGAAAGCAAATGTCTGAAACATTTGATATTTTGGAAATATTTGATAACTAATTTGTCTCTGAGCTGTCTGGCAGTCAAAGCCAAAAAGGAAACATACTAGTTTCCAGATTTCATTAGCACAGAAAGAAAAATTCCAGTTGCCCAGAAGTGATAACATTCTCCTGTCTCAAACTTCAAGAGGAGAGTCCACCAGTGGGTTATTTTCCTGGGTCCATTAAGCAGCGCACCAGACAACACCCTCCATGATAATTTCACAGCAAATGCAGAAATGATTTTGAAATGAATGCACAGTTATAAAAACCACTAATTGAAAGGCGTCCTGAAAGGGACTCATATGGCCTGGCTCCGTAGCCATCTGGTGGCTCTAACTGGAACTCAGCATGCTCTGAACTCTGGCCAGACTCTGGCCTCATCTCTTCCACTGTGAAAGTAACATGGAATGAATCACTCTGATCTCAGCCTATGAACAACAGATTCCCTTTGCTAAATGTCCTATCAGATATGTTTTATTCATGATGGAGGTTATACTCTGGAAACTGGCCTTCCTGGAAGACTGGAAGCTCTTTGAGGAAGCATTACTTCCTTCTATGTCCCCAGGTTTGGCCCTGGACCCTGCATTCAGAAGATGTTCAATAAATAAATAATGAGTGATTGACTATAGTAATGAATGACCCTTGTATGAGTCAAGAATAAAATCATGTGATATTGGCTCTGAAGGCCATGTTATTATAGAGATTTGAACACGATTGTGAGACTTAAAAGTAAAGAGAAGGACAGTGGAGTGAAGACAGCCTCTTTAATAAATGGTGTTGGGAAAATTGGACAGTTACATGCAAAAAAAAAAAAAAAATGAAACTAGACCATCAACTTACACCCTACACAAGAATGAACTCAAAATGGATAAAAGACTTAAATGTGACTCATGAATCCATAAAAATCCTAGAAGAAACTGTAGGCAACAAAATTTCAGACATCATACACAGCAGAATTTTCACTGGCATATCACCTAAGGCAACAGAAACAAAGGAGAAAATGAACACATGGGACTACATCAAACTCAAAAGCTTCTGCACAGAAAAAGATACAATTATCAAAATGGAAAGGCAACCCACTGTATGGGAGAGCATAATTGCCAATGATATATCAGATGAGGGGTGAATTTCCAATATATATAGAGTGCTCATACAACTCAACAAAAGAAAGACAAAGAACCCAATTAAAAAATGGGCAGAGGAACTAAATAGACACCTCTCCAAACAGGATATACAAATGGCCAAGAGACATATGAACAAATGTTCAACATCATTAACCATCAGAGAGATGCAAATTAAAACAACAATGAGGTATCACCGCACACTTGTCAGAATGGCCACCATCAACAAATCCTCAAACAACAAGTGTTGGCGAGGGTGTGGAGAAAAGGGGACTCTAGTACACTGCTGGTGGGAATGCAGACTGGTGCAGCCACTATGGAAAACAATATGGTCTTACCTCAAACAGTTAAAAATTGAACTTCCATTTGACCCAGTGATCCCACTTCTAGGAATATACCCTAAGAAGCCTGAAACACCAATCAGAAAGAATGTATGTACCCCATGTTTATAGCAGCACTATTTACAATAACTAAGATCTGTAAACAGCCCAAATGTCCATCAGTAGACGAATGGATAAAAAAGCTGTAGTACATATACACAATGGAGTACTATGCAGCTGTAAGAAAAGAAGATCTCTTATCCTTTGAGACTACATGGAGGGACCTGAAAAGTGTCATCCTAAGCGAAACAAGCCAAACAGAGAAAGACAAATATCATATGATCTCACTTATTTGTGGAATATAATGAACATAACAGTCTGAGGAATGGGGTAGTCCCAGAGACGTGGAAGTGGGGTATAGACTGACTATCCCCAGAAGAGGGGGTGGGGGGAGAGATAAACCACAGAACTTATATGCATGTGTGCATGAACAACGGACATGGACAACAAAGCTGGGGAGAGGGCAGGGAGGGAGAGGGAGGGGGGAATCAGTGGAGGGGGGGAGGAGAAACATCTGTAACAAAAATAAATGAATTGATTTAAAAAAATTATAGTAATAAAAAAAAGTAAAGAGAAGGGATATAGTGAATGATGAAGGAGAAAATGGTTAACAGAGTGAAGAGAGGTCGAGGGCAAGAAAACCCAGGACAAGGCTGTTGATGAGAAGGAGGGAAAACCATATAAATCATTTTAACTGATTTTCTCAATTCTGTGAAACCTGGATTATAACTCATCTTGCACATAAAGAGACTAACAATCAATGTGTCTAAGTCAGATATATTTGATGGTTTAAGTTGAAGATGTGAAGACTAGACTGTTCAAGTTTGCCTAAGAAAGCTCTGGATCTTACTGCTGGTATAGCTAGCTCAGGACTACATGGCTCATACACCCATTTCACAGACAGGAGTAAAAGGACCAAAGAAGTCTCATCGGTTGTCCTAGCTTGCCCAAATGCCTGCTTAGTGTTGCGAATGTCTCTTCAGATGGTTGACACAAAAGATGTGTTTTCAATATTCTTTGCATGAGATCAATTGGAAGGCTTGGGACCCATAAGAGAGGCTGATCAGGATGGAGAAGGAAGAAGGGTTGCTATTTTACATACTGCCACTTATTTTTAGAGTGAACATGCCAATCCTGGGAAGTTCACTGAAGTCCAGGGCCTAGTGAGTGGGATTAGCCTCTCCCTCTGTTCATTAACCTTTGCAACTGGCCTCGAAGAAAATTCTTGGGGACAGCCAAAGGTCAGATCAGCTAAAGACTAAGACAATAACGTTGACCTTCACAAGGGTGATCAGACTGCATGGGGTTTTGTAAGGAGGAAGGACTTGTATTATAAAGCTCACCTACTCTGCTTAGCCGGAATGGTGCTCTGGGCATCCAAAGCTTAGTAATGGCAGCAGGGGCCCGTCACTGTCAGGTGCTGGTGAGCCAGGTGGTTGCCCCGCCCTGACACCCTGCTGGAGCCAAGAATGGGGTCTGAGAGCACCAGCCTTCACTCTCTGAGAAAATGTAAACACTTGTACCAGCTCAATACAGTGACATTCAAGATGATAAACTCAAAAGTACAATGCCTGGAAATAGCAACACCCCATGAACAATGCAATTATTTTAGCATTTAGCACATTACCCATTCTTATCAATGTGTGTTCAGGAGTCTTTGGCATTTTGTATGCAATTATTATTTTTTTATTTTTCAAGCAAAGGCTTATTACAAACAATGATATATTAACAGCTATCTGAGTTTGATGTAGTCCCATGTGTTCATTTTCTACTTTGTTTCTATTGCCTTAGGTGATATGTCAGTAAAAATTCTGCTGCATATGATGTCTGAAATTTTGTTGCCTACAGTCTCTTCTAGGATTTTTATGGATTCATGAGTTACATTTAAGTCTTTTATTCATTTTGAGTTTATTCTCGTGTGGGGTGTAAGTTGATGGTCTGGTTTCATTTTTCTGCAAGTAGCTGTCCAATTTTCCCAGAACCATTTATTAAAGAGGCTGTCCTTACTCCACTGTATGCTCTTGCCACCTTTGTCAAATATTAATTGAGCATATTGCCTTGGGGTCCATTTCTGGGTTCTCTGTTCTGTTCCACTGGTCTATATGCCGGTTCTTGTGCCAGTACCAGGCTGTTTTAATTACAGTGGCTTTGTAGTATAACCTGAAATCTGGTATTGTGATCCCTCCAACTTTGTTCTTTCTTTTCAAGATTGCTGTGGCTATTCGAGGCCTTTTTTGGTTCCAGATGAACTTTTGAAATAATTGTTCTAATTCTGTGAAGTATGCCGTTGGTATTTTGATGGGGATTGTGTTGAATCTATAGATTGCTTTGGGTAATATGGACATTTTAATGATGTTAATTCTCCCAATCCATGAACAGGGCATGTGCTTCCACTTTTTTATATCTTCCTCTATTTCTTTTTTCAATGACCTGTAGTTTTCTGAGAATAGGTCCTTTATTTCTTTGGTTAAGTTTATTCCTAGGTATCTTAATTTTTTTGCCTCAATGGTAAATGGGATTGTTTTCTTAGTTTCTCTTTCTGTGAGTTCACTATTGGTGTATAAGAATGCCGTAGATTTCTTGACGTTAATTTTGTATCCTGCTACTTTGCCAAATTCATTTATTAAGTCTAGTAAACTTGTGATGGAGTCTTTGGGTTTTTCTATGTATAGTATTATGTCATGTGTGAATAATGACAGTTTCACTTTCTCCTTTCCAATTAGGATCCCTTTTATTTTTTCTTCCTGTCTGATTGCTGTGGCTAAGACTTCCAGTACTATGTTAAATAGGAGTGGTGAAAGTGGGCATCCTTGCCTTGTTCCTGTTCTTAAGGGAAATGCTTTTAGTTTTTGCCCATTGCATATGATGTTGGCTGTAGGTCTTTCATATATGGCCTTTATTATGTCTAGATATGATCCCTTTATTTCCACACTGCTGAGCATTTTTATCAGAAATGGATGCTGGATTTTGTCGAAGGCTTTTTCGGCATCTATTGATATTATCATGTGGTTTTTATTCTTCATTTTATTTATGTGGTGTATCACATTTATGGATTTGCGAATATTGTACCAGCCTTGCATCCCTGGGATGAATCCCACTTGGTCATGATGGATAATTTTTTTGGTGTATTGCTGGATCCGATTTGCTAGTGTTTTGTTCAGGATTTTGGCATCTATGTTCATCAGGGATATAGGAAAGCATAATTGCCAATGATATATCAGATAAGGGGTTAATTTCCAATACATATAGAGTGCTCATGCAACTCCACAAAAGAAAGACAAAGAACCCAATTAAAAAGTGGCAGAGGAACTAAATAGACACCTCTCCAAATAGGACATACAAATGGCTAAGAGACATATGAAGAAATGCTCATCATCACTAATGATCAGAGAGATGCAAATTAAAACAACAATGAGGTATCACCTCACACCTGTCAGAATGGCCGCCATCAACAAATCATCAAACAACAAGTGTTGGCGAGGGTGTGGAGAAAAGGGGACTCTAGTGCACTGCTGGTGGGAATGCAGACTGGTGCAGTCACTATGGAAAACAATATGGTGTTACCTCAAAAAATTAAAAATTGAACTTCCATTTGACCCAGTGATCCCGCTTCTAGGAATATACCCTAAGAAGCCTAAAACACCAATCAGAAAGAATGTATGTACCCCCATGTTTACAGCAGCACTATTTACAATAGCTAAGATCTGGAAACAGACCAAGTGTCCATCAGTAGACGAATGGATAAAAATGCAGTGGTACATATACACAATGGAGTACTATGCAGCTGTACAAAAAGAAAATCTCCTATCTTTTGAGATGACATGGAGGGACCTGAAAAGTGTCATCCTAAGCGAAACAAGCCAAACAGAGAAAGACAAGTTTCATATGATCTCACTTATTTGTGGAATATAATGAACATAACAGTCTGAGGAATGGGGTAGTCCAGAGACGTGGAAGTGGGGTACAGACTGACTATCCCCAGAAGAGGGGGTGGTGGGGGAGAGATGAACCACAGAACTTATATGCATGTATGCATGAACAGTGGACATGGACAACAAACTGGGGAGAGGGCAGGCAGGGAGGGGGAGGGGGGAATCAGTGGGGGAAAAAGGAGAAACTTCTGTAACAAAAATTGATTGATAAAAAAAAAAAAAGCTATCTGAGTGTTGTTAGCGGCAGTAGAGGTGGGGACCACAACTTTCCTTTAAGCCCCCTTTTCCCACAACTGCCTCAGAAGTGCCTCTAATGGACTTAATTTAAAAACTAGGGGTATAATAAAAAGATTTCCAACTGCACTCCTGCTCGTGTGATTATATCCTCCCCACTATAGCATCGCCTGCCCAAAGGCACAATCACGTCTGATTTCGCTCAATGTGGCATCCCCGGCACCTGGCACAGTGCTTCAGACAGTGTGTGGGAATGTGCTTTGTACATTCTAGAAATAAAGAAATAAATAAATAAATAAATAAGAAAAGGTGACAGCTAGAAGGGAGTGGTCTGGATTCACTCATCAGAATCTATTTTCAGGAAGCAATTATGTTCAGTGGGGTTGAAAGTGTTTTCTCGGCAAGTCCACTGGCTCCCAACAAACAGAGAATTGTTGTTTGACGGATGCCTGGCAGACACTCGAAGTGACTGCCAAGCCTGTTGTTGCTTGTCATCGTTTTTGAGACACCCATCCCTCGCTCCAACTCCATGTTCCACAACTCGTTGTTTGTGAGGCATGCCCTGTCTCCGAGTTCTCCATCTCAAACACCTGCTTTAACTCCTTTCGCACAGGTGTGCAGCCGAGGGAAACTGTGTTTCCATCTCCCGCAGCTATCATGTCTAAAGAAAGATCCGCAGTGGGCCTATTCTTCTGATTAGATGGGCATGCCAAGAGAAAAATAAATTGAACCTCTGTCTTTCTGTGAAATCCAATATTTCACATATACTAGTTGACACAGCTCGGGTTGCATTGATCTGAATCGGACCATTGTAGCTGACCAAGAGAACATTTTCTTTTATTATGTTGCATGGATGAAGAGAGATTTAAAGGCCCGGGGCATCAACAGTCTTGAGCGTTCGTAGCTGGCTCATTGATGTACTGTGGGTATTAATTACATCTTCAGAAAATGTTTTGCTTGGTGCATGAACTGAAGTTACATAATGACAATGATGCGTAATGCACATGGAGAACTTCCTAGGGTCATGTGCTCTGAGACGAGGATCGAGGAATCTGTCTGGCAGGACTCTGCCCGGGGGAGGGACAGACAACCCCCATACATTCAGCCAGTGGTCATTCGCTTTGTGGAGGTGCCTCCTGTCTGGAGGTGACAAGGAAGATTGCAGAGGGTGGAGACCTTGGAGGGGATCCTTGAATGGCCAGTTGACTTCATTTGGCGGTACAAGAGTGGGGGAAGGAGGGTCACAGCCCAATTGGGGGACCAGAATGTGCCAACGAGCAAGCACAAAATCCATACTCCTCTGAGAGCACTAGAATGGCGTGTTCCACCTGGGATCAGGCAGTGTCTTCATGACCTGAGGGGCTATAACAATCAGAATTCTGCTCCTTCAGTCTCACTCCTCTGCTAGGGCACACAAGGCTCACAATCAACCCAACTTTCAGCATTTCTCGGTGAACAGATTCCCACTCAGGCCTCTTCCTTCCTGTGGTTCCTAAATGAGTGTTTAACCTTCTCTCATGAGCACTTCCACTTCTCTATGTTTCACAGCATTCATGGCTCTGGAGGTTATTTTAATTCATCTCTTTTGTTAACAATATGCTATCTTAACCTCATCTTTTATGTTAATGATATGAATACCAATCCCTTGTCTTTTGTCCTATCAGCAAGCTTTATAAGCAACTCGTCTCTGTCTCTGTGTACATCTTTTATAAAAATGTTGTCCATGATGGGGCTAGGAGAACCCTGTGGTGCCCCAGGAGAGGATTGACTTGGAAATCCCACAGAATTGTTGCTCTGCAGTTCATGTGTATGATCGACCTACTTATCTTTTCCTGTGACTTCCCCTACTAGTCTTTAAGCACATGATTTCTGCCCACATAGTACAACACAGTGGAAAGCAGCAGAGAATGAGACAGATTTAAATGTGACTTCTGACTCTGCCACTCTCTGAGCCTCAGTTTCTTAATCTCCAAAATGGGTTTAATATCTTCCTCTGATGAATAGTTTGAAAATGTAGCTTATTGACTCTCAGTGTTGGAGTCTAACAGGCTCACAAACATATAAATGCCTGTGCATGCTCACGCTGAAGCTGGCCCATGCCTAAAAATAAGCATTGCTGCTTCTTACTCCCAGGTGTTGAATAACAGAATATTTTCCTTCATCATTTGCTTAATCCCTCTGGGACATTTTCTCAGTGACACTTTTTAAAACATCTTCTATCTTGCAATAATGGCTTATTTCATTGTGAAATTATAAGGGCTAACAAAAGTGATTGCACCTTTTCTTTATAATTGTACCTTTAGAAACACTGATGCTTCTGAGATATTTGTTTGTTTGTTTCAGAGTTGAAGGAATGAGTGCTTGCAGATTAGATAAGGAATTAGCCCTTCGACCTGCTCCCAGCCCTCTTGATCCTCTGAGTGCCCAGGAATTGCAGGTGTTGCTGGGACAGCAGATTCTTGTACGGGAACTTGTGAGCTATGTCAAAAGCAGAAAGTAAGTTTAACAGTCAGAACTGGGACTTCAGCCCAGTCCACTTCTGAATCACTGTGCAGCCTAGGGAAATTTATTTTACTTCTCTAGACCTTCTTTTCCTTATCTAGAGACTGGGCACAAAAGTATCTACGTTGTAGCACTGTTGTGGCAGAAATTCGGTCAGCGGGAGAGACAGAGTGCATGCACTCGGAGGATTAGAAAATGACTGTTTAATGTGCCCTGGTGCTGGCCCAGCAGAGTCACTTCCAAAGGCTGAGCTCCGAGCCCAGGTTCCAGCCACCTATTATACATGATAAGCATCCGGGTATTTGGGGGCTTTCTAGTTCCACTATAGTTTAGGTGGTTGGCGGATGTAAGGGGATTGCAAAAGTCAGGGGCTGGGTCTGTGCACTGCCTAAGGGGGTGTCTGCAGAAGGCCTGCCTTCTCAGCACAGTTAAGAGAAAAACATGAGATGGCAGAAAGGTACACGTAAGAAGAAGGCAGCTGCTATTAATAAAATGGCTTCTGATCAAAGCCACTCTCAGTGATTTCTGCCTACTTGGGGAAGCACTTTTCAAACATGTAAATTAATGGACGAAACCATTGTTCATTGAACATTTGCTGTGTGCAACTATAAGGCATAAAATAAAAGTTATGCCATCAACAAACTACTGTTCACATGTGGGTGATGTTCACTAGAAGTAAATATACCTCAAACAAGGTATGAGTGGTATTGTCATGAGAATAGTTAAAGCAATGGACTGTGAGATTTCAGAGGTTCAAGAAGATTCCTACTTGTGTGAGGCCATGAAGTATTTTTTTGCAGACAAAGACCTTGAACTTGGCTTAAAGTGACAGGAAATGATGGATCTGAGGAGATAAGCTTTCAGGTAGGTTAAAGTTCTTTGGTTGCAACCAAAGAGCTTTAACTTACCTGAAACAATGATTATCTTGAGGATAAGAAAGAATTTGTTGGAAAGAGTATAAAGAAGAAATTGAAGTACAAAGCTTGAGAAAAGCTGAGCCAGGCCTGTCTGGAGATGTCATTAACAGAAACACATAACCCTTCTTTCTAGGATGTAGCCAAGAAATAACTAGCTATCGGCTGCATTGCACAACTTGATCTCTGCTCCTGTGTCCAACTGGCACGGCATGTAATGGTCAAAAATGACCGTTATGAGGAGAGCATAGTCAGTAGGGATATCTTTGCAAATAATGAAACCACCTGATTTGCATTAATTATGGGTCAGAATGAATGAATGTATTCTAGGGAGAGGACCCAGTTTAACAGTAGCTTGGAGGCCAAAAAGCTCAAAAACAGAGAATTGCCTGAAGCATGGCCAGATTGTAGGGTTTGTGAAGGAGAAGAACCAAAGATGAAAGCTGGAATCTGAGTCTATTCGAACAGTGCCTTCAAGATCCCTCCAATAAAGAGTAAGAGATGATGTCAGAATGGAACCAGTGACATTTAGACAGATTACTGCAGAGGAATGGTTCTTGGTGGAATCTTCAGGGTTATTATACTGTGGGAACACTGAACGGAAAAAGCAGAATGTGTTCAGTTTAATTCCACCTCATGAACTGTGTGCCTCAAAATAAAGAACGAGGTGCTCAAACCCTTTGAAAAACATTTCCTGAATTTATCACAACCCAAAAAGTCTTGTTCTGGTTTATATATCTGAATTTATTATACTCTCTACTAGGATATTTCCTTTGTTTCTAAATTGTTTGATTCTTACTTATTTACTCAACAATATCTTTCTGAGAATTTGAACAACTATTCATTCACTCAATACTCAAATACTGTTTGGTTCTCGGTTCCTACATGTACCTCATCTCTCTCGAGACTCCACTGAAATACAGTTCAAGAAGCACAAAAAGGACCACGTTCATATCAGAAAACAAAGCAATGGATTTAAGAGAGTCACTACTGATGACATGGAGAGATTTCAGCAAACGACCCAGTAGAAGAATAGAGAGACAAATTACTGGACAAACGTTCAGATGAAGCCTCAATGCAGGATATGCTACAAGAACGCCGCAGAGTTGGTGAGAGCTGATAGGGTCACAGGGGCCAGAAAACCCACAGGCTCAGTGCCAACTAGTACAAAGGAAGATGGGGATGAGAAGTGGACCTGACAGTAAGAGAAACCATGAAAACTCTACTGAACCGTGCCTCTCCACCGTATAGTAGAGAGGCAGACTGGTGTTTACCCATAGTTATGAAGTGGGGGTCTGTTGTCTGAAGAAACGGAATGGACCACATGGGAAAAGCTAAGGCTCTGTAGGTAGATGTTGGCCATAAATAGTTGATCCTCAACCTTCACTTGGAGGTCAGTAGACTCAAAGCCCCTTTCCTCCACAATGATGCTGAAGCAAAGTCTTACACAGATGTCTGCTTTACACCCAAAGATTCTAGTCGCATGTGAGACCTTACAGGAAACATGTGAATAGAAACCTATAGTAGCAAAGCAGGCCTGCTTAAATGTGAACATAAACTCAAAGGTCACTGGGTGTACAGGGGAAAAGCAACATTATGAAAGAGAGTGACTTGACTAATTGATATATTTTCTAAAGAAAAGTGTTGGGTGGGTGGAGGGATTGAGCCAAAAAGGATAAAAGAGAGATGTCAACAGCAGTGTGGTGGCTGTGGTGGGGGTGGGGTGGAAGAGGGATTTGAGGGGATAAATGGTGATGGAAAAATAAAATAAATACCAAGTACCAAAAACTGCAAAGCAATGGATTCAAATTTCTGAGGGACAATGTTCCCCCTTTAACCTAAAAGATATCTAAAAGAGAGCAATTTTCCTTTGAAAGAGTGACTCAATCCACTGAATTTTAGTCTAACCACATTTTCTGTATGTTTGCCATTTTAATATTTTTCCTTTAATTTTTCTAGATTCCTCTTAAGCTAGTAATATTATTTTTTCTATATTGTCTCCTCCATGAAGACTGTGTCCATTAACAATCCCACACTAGATTTTGAGAATACCTTTATCTTCTCCCTGATGTTATCACTCAGTAGTACCCATCCTCTCAATTTTTTGACAAAATAATAGTAAAATATAATAATTGTATTGATCGCAAATAAAGAAAATTATGCATACTGGTCATTGTATTACTATGCATATTGGTCATAGTATTTCTTTGCTAAATTGTTCACACATCTTTCCTCATCTTAATTGGGTTGTTCATTTTTTTTCCGAATACTGCTTTATAAGTATTGCTTACATATTTAGCATATTGATAATTTTATATTAGTTTAAATATTTTTTCTCATAATCTCCCCTTTTTTTAAAATTTTCTGTTTGGTAGCTTTTGTAAAACAAAAGTTTTTGTATTTCAGAATTCACACTTATCAACCTTTTTCTTTATATCTTTTTGAGTTTTCTGTCTTTGTAAAGAGGTCTTTCCAATCCCCAAATTATAAAAACATTACTCTCTATTTTCTAACTTTTATTCTAATAGCTATGTTTATTTTTTAATCTAAGGTATTTGGCACTTATTTTATAAATGCATTATCAGTTACTTTTTAATATTAACCAACTTTTCTAAAATAATTTTAAATGAAAAATTTTTAATACTTTTCTAGGTGATTTGAAGTGACAATTTCTACATACATACATGAGTATGTGGCTTCCATTTCATGGGTCATTGATTTATTTGTCTTTTCTAATGCCAATACCATATTGTATTAATGACTACCATTTTGTATATTATGCTTTAATATCTTATGAAAAAACTGCTCCTTTGTCTTGTTTTAAGTTACCATTTGCAGATTAATTTTAGAATCTACTTATTCTCAAAATTATTCTATCAGTAATATGTCACAGGATACAAATCGACACACCAAACTTAATCAAAATTCCTTATACTATCAATAACCTATTAAAAAATAAAACTCAAAACATAAACCATTTACAATGACTCAAAAAATGAAATACTCAGGTATAAATCTGACAAAACACAAACAGAAACTATCTGTAGAAAAACTAGAAAAATAAAAACTAAAGAAAGGAAGCAAAAAACATCTAAATAAATAGAGACATACCACATAGATCAATTGGAAGAATTCATATAGTAAAGACATCAATTCTAACCAAGCTAATCTACAGATTTAACACAATTCCTACCACGACCCCACCAAAATGTGCATAACTATAGACAAGCTTATTTTAAAGGTTATATTGAAAGGCAAGGAATAGCTATCATCATTTTGAAGAGGAAGGAGTAACATTACTGACTTTAAGACATACAAGATTACTACAGTAGTTAAGACAAAATGCTATTGGTGGAGGGACGGGTATACAGACAATGAAAACATAATAAAGATTTCAGGAATAGATCCACAAAAATATAATCAAGTTATTTTTGACAAAAGTGTAAAGGCAATTCAATGGAGGAAGGATCATCTTTTCAACAAATGCTGCTCCTGGATGGACATCAACAGGCAAAAACTAAACCTCAACTTAAATCTATTTGTTTACAAAAATTAACTCAGAATAAATTACAGCTCTAAAACTAACACGTGAAACTCTAAATTTTTATGAGAGAACCTAAGAGAATCTTTGTGACCTGGGACCGGGCAAAGAATTCTTATATATAATGATCTATGAGAGAATTAAAAATGAAAGTGGATATATCAGACTTAATCAAAACTAAATGTTGTTGTTGTTTTTGTGTGGGGTTTTGTGTGTGTGCGTGAAAGACCCTGCAAAGAGGATTAAAAGGCAAGCACTGAAAGAGTAAGACCATTTGCAAATTACATTTGGAAAAAAACTATCTAGAACACATTTTTAAAAACACTGTAAACTCAATGGTAAGAAACACACAATCCAACTGGAACATGGGAAGCAGGCCCGAGCAGATGCTTTGCCAGAGAAGATGTGGACAGTGAATAAGCATGGGGAGAGATGCTCAGCATCACCAGTCATTACAGAAATTCAAATTAAAACCACCAGGAAATACAACTAAAAATCTATTAAAATGGCTTAAACAACACAGTATCAAATGCTGAGGACAACGTGGAGACCCTGGGTCTTTCAAACACAGTTAGTGGGTTTGGTGAAGAGTTACAGCCACTCTGGGAAACCACTGGCACTTGCGTTTGAAGTTAGACATGCATTTACCACATAAGCCAGCAATGCCATTCCTAGGTATTTACCCAAGAGAACTGAAAACATATGTTCACACTAAAGCCTCCACAGAAATATTCACAGCCGCTTTATTTGTAATAGTCCCAAACTGGACACAATCCAAATGTCTGTCAAGGGGTGCACAGTTAAACAAATCTCTTACATCATACAAAGGAATACTACTGAGCAATAAAAAAGAAACATTATTGGATAAATAGATCACAAGATTATTATGCTGGATTTTTAAAAATCTAGTCTCAAAAGCTGTACACTCTATGATTCCTCTTACATAACGTCCTCAAAGTAATAACATTATAGAGATGGAGAGAGATGTGTATTGGTTGGGGTTTAAAGGAAGAATGTGACTATGAAGGGATAGCATGAGTGATTTTCTATGCAGTGAAGGCATACAGTCCGATATTTTAACTGTGGTGGTAGTTATCCAAATCTACATTGATGATAAAATATCACAGAAGTTAGACATATAATGTAGACCTAAAAAATGAGTACATGAAAAAACTGGTGAAGTTGAGTGAGGTTTGCAGTCTAGCTAATGGATGTACTCTGCCAATGTCAATTTCCTAGTATTAATAATGTACTGTAACTATATACGATTTTACTGTTGAAGGAAGCCAAGTAGTGGTACATTGGATCACACTATGCTCTTGAAACTTCTTGTGGGTCTATACTTATTTCAAAATAAAAAGTTTAAAACATGCATAAGTGGAACTTCACTCTGTATATTCTTCTGCAACTTTTTAGCCCCATCAACATTTTTTTGTGAGCTTCATCCAAAGAACTGGCTGTGATTTATTCATTTTCATTGCTGTGTGATATTCCATAGCTTATTGTTTACTCCCAGACATGAATACTTTGGATGTTTCCAGTCTATTTGTTGCTACTGTTGTTTTGTTATTGACTACAACAATACTATGAACAACTGGTACACATAAGACCATTTCTGTAGGGGATGCATCCAGGAAGGGAAGGGTTAAATCCTACAGGATGGACATTTTTAAATTCACTCTCTGAAGTAGTTATACCAATTTGTACCACAACAAGTAGTTATAAGCGATCTTTTTCTTATTTTATTTAATTGCATTTATTATTTTTAATACAATTTATTGGGGTGACATTTCAATTTTTTATGTCTTTTTAAAATCTTTGCGGGTTTGGTAATGGGAGTGAGTATCTCGTTGTTGTTTACTTTTGCACTATTCTTATCCGAGGACAGGAAAAGCAAACAAGCGCACTAATTAGAAAACAGAAAAGAGGATAAATGGCCAGCTCTTCAATTTAGTACATTAGAGGAACAAGAAGGTAAGCAACGGAAGTGAAAATATAAAGATAGAAGAAGAAACTATTAAAATGCAAACGGCAAATAGATAAGAAGCAGAAAAGAAAACAGGACATGATAATATCATGTGTTGAAGTTTTTGAAAAGTCAAAGGAAGAGAGCCAGAAAGAGAAAGAGAAAGAGACCTGATCAAATGAAAAATAGAGAAAACACCAAATAAGGAATACTGGTAGTTTTCTAACTAACAACACAAATATTTTTAAAATAAATAAAACAAAAAAGCAAATTGAGTTTTAAAAATTATATGAAGTTTAACATCCAAATCTAAAATACTGTACAAACCACATTCTCATATGACTATACTATAAACTTGGTGATAAATAGATGATAAATAGATGATGATAGATAGATAGATAGATAGATAGATAGATAGATAGATAGATGATAGATAGATAAAATATCCATCATGGGAAAGCCCACAGAAACATCAACTTGAAAAGAAATTTAGTACCTATGAGATCAAATTGCTATGAAAATGTAGTGGCTTAGTTGTGCCTAAATTATTTAACTAGGTCATTAACATTAGAAAATGCTTTTCACTGGCAGGTGTAGCTCAGTGAATAGAGCACGTCCCATGGACTGAGAGGTCCAGGCTCCTTTCAGGTCAGGGCAGCCCTGGTTGTGGGCTTCATCCCCATTATGGACATGCAGGAGGCAGCCAATCGATGTTTCTATCTCTGTTTCCCTAAAAAAAAGAAAAATCAATAAAAATTTTTTAAAAAAGAATGTGCTTTTCATATTAGCTCTTTGTATATTAATAATAGAACTGCTCATAAGATACGTATCTATGTATAATATATCTGACCATAGAAATTTAAAATTATTATTCTAAATAGCTCACCTAAAATCTATGCAACTTTGTATCAATGAATTTAAAATCTAGATGGCATGTACCATCTTGTCAATGTTCCAGATCTGCAGAATTTGACATCCTTATGAAATAATATGAAATAAATTATTTGTGCACTTCAGAATAACTTTTACAAATTCAGTGTATAAACGTGTAACCCCTTTTAATCTTCCTTGGCCTAGGAGACGTTTCTATCTCATCTTGATTTCTCTGTTTTAGGAGTCAAAGTTGTCTTCCCAATTTGTCTTCCCCACTTCTAATATGTTCTCGTTTTTGCATAGTTGAGCACATAATTCCGTATAATTCTTCAGTTCAAAGTCATCAACCCCAGCTCTCGCGGGGTCAGGCATTCTCCCCAACACCACCTTTGCCAGTCAGAGAAGTGATATTTTGCTTGCGCATCCCTCCTTTGTTTGTTTTATTTTAATAAGTTCAGAACTTGAACAATGGAGATAACGTTGCTTATTAAATCTTTTTGACTCAACTACTGCCCCAACCCTAAAAGAAAAAAAGAAAAGAGTTGCCCATGCCCTCCTGCACTGAGGAAGCCCTTGAATCAGCCGGGTTGGGAGAGACCCTCTTCTTCCCCACCGGGCTCCTGACCACGCACAACCCCGCCAGGAGCAGAGAGTAGACGCGAACCTGGATGCACCATTCCGTAAAAGAGAATAGCTCCATGTATTTAAGTCACCGGACTTTTGGAACTCTTTATATCAGAAGCTACATCTTGCTCCTAACAATAAAATAAATTCTTTTTCATTGAGAATTACAACTTAATACAGGTGTGAAGAATTGCCAGAATTCCTTGTAGAAATCCAACACAGCATTATTTTATGACAAGTGCATGAAAATATAGTTGATTATATTTATTTCTGTTTTTAAATGAATGTGAAAAAGTTAGAAATATATATATATATATTAAAAAGAAAATGCAATTTGCCAGGAGAAAGGTAGTCTAGCAAATGTTGTTCTATGCCACTTATCTGAAAAAAAGAAAAAGGAAAATACCAATTGAAAGATTCAGTTTCTTAAATTACTTAGCACTTCTCAATGTCTGGTTGTCTCAGCTTATAAACAGTTCTAGTATTAATATACAGAGAGCTAATATAAAAACCACATTCTTATGTCAATTACCTAATTAATCCAGGCACAATTAAACCACTACATTCTCACTATCAATTTTTCTTTTTTCTACTTTATTTTTTCATCACCATTTATCCTATGCCCCCTTTTCCACCTCCGCCCTCCCCCCCGCAATCACTACACTGTTGTCCATGTCCATGAGTCCTCTCTCTATTTTTTTCATTTTTGCTCAATCCTTCCACCCCATCCCTCCCACGTCCCACCCCCCACCCGAGCTGTCTTCCTGTCTGGTTTCATAGATACTAAATTTCTTTACAAGTTAACATTTCTGTGGGCTTTCCCGCCGCTTTGATATTTTATATGAACCATTGGACTTCTTAAAATGCATGAACTCAGAAATCATGAAGAGTTAGAGGTCTCTTACATGGTTCCATAGGTCTTATTTCTAGAAAATTTTGTCCAACTTCACCCTGAGCTCAATAAATACCATCCAGGAAGTAACATTTAGCGCCTCACATAAATGTAATCATTCCTCCCTTTGACAACTAACCCCATGAAAGGGAAAGAAGGAAAGGCGTGTAGAATGTGTTGAGTGCCTACAGATGTGAGAAACCCTTTTTTGAAGATTGAAGAATTAAAATCTAAAAACTCCTATGTCCCTTCTTCCTCTCTGGGGCCATTGAGAGTGGGAGCACCCCTGAATGTTCATTGCACATCTGGAGGTTCAGATGGTGGGCATGGCATCAGAGCTTGACTGCACACACCTTGTTGAGGCGGCCTCCCTGGGTATCTCTAGAAACACAGCGTAGATATGAATAGTTTCCACGGGCCACGTTCCGGGGGTAAAGATGGCTAAGCATGAGCCCTGGTATGAGCCCTGGTATGCCTGCTAAGGAATTGCCACAGGAAGGGAACAGAGGTCGAGATTGTCCACGCCAGACATAGATGGAGGAGGCAGCTCACTCTGAGAACAGCTGCCACGGCATCAGCCATATGAAGTGAGGATTGGGTCCATAAAGAAAAATGGACAAACCACCCGAAGGCATTATGGACACTATGTAGCATGATGATGTCAAAGAACAGAATTATGCTCTTTGACGGACACTTCTCATTGCTAACCTCTCGCGCTGTAACTGCTGATCTTTAATCACATAGGGGGCGATGTACTATGATGTCTCCTGGGAGTCTGACTCAAAACTAACTTCTAAACTGGCAGATGATTGGATTATAGGCTCGCGCAAACTTGAAAAGTAAGGAGATTGATCTGACAGTTTTTAGAATCTGTGAGATTGAATTGGTTACTAATAGAGCAGCAGCCACAGTTTATACCATTTTTATATGCATACTACTGAAATACATGCAATGTGACTGACTTATAAATGAGAACAAATTGACAATGAACTCTTTCAGAAACTGAAAACGGGGCCACTAGCAGTACTAAATACATAGCCTTTTAATTTTCTTCAAATTCATAGTTTTAATTATACAAACATGAGAAGGCAGTACTGTACCCTGAAAATCTTTACGTATTAAACTGTATTAATACTTTCATAAACTATACAAAAATAATGAGACAAACATGTGCATGTATAGAATTGCATGTCATTCATGCCAGATCCCTGCAAGGGAATTCCCAAGACGAGCTCATTCGTCTGTGAGGACACAGAGTAACCCTTGTTTAGATATGATGTTACCTGCACACCTCTTGAGCTGAGATAATAAAATATATTCCACTTCTCAGAAGAAGTATCAGTGACACATTCTAGACTTTGCAGGTGGGAAGACAGGGATCCTGTGCCAGGAGGCTGCCTGGGTGCCCTTGGGCAAGCTTTGCCAGCTTTGCTGTATGCCAGAATGGGGAAAATAAAATCCAGTGTTGGTGTGAGGATGGGTCTCTGTCTCAGATGTCAGTGCTTACGGCCGTCCTGTGGACAGCTGAATCACTGTAATTGATCCCACGTCCTGTAGGAAATCCTCCACAGTGGTCTGGGAATCCCTGCGGCTCCGCATCTCTCCCGGTCACCTTCAGCTTTCATTTCTATCTCCTGCTAAAGTCTCAGTCTTTACTCTGTCTTGTGGCTTGCTACTTATTTTTGCTCCAGTGTAAATCCAAATGTTGAGGAGTCCTCAGCTGTGTCTAGCATGTTGTTATATTTCTAGGTATTCAGATTGCAATTGCATCGAGAAAATGCATTTAGACTAAGTGTTAACTTTTTCTGATACGTAAGGCTCATTTCTGTTTCTTGCCCGTTGGGATTCGCCCCCCGCCCCGTGTTTCTCAGTTCTGGCTCTCATCGCCCACGTTTTCTCCTTTGAGCTCTCCCCTCGCACATGTCCTTTCGTCCCCCTATATATGTGTATACAATACATAATTTAAAATTCAAGAAATAAAGAAAAAAACTTAAAAATGAAAGAAATATGTCATCGTAAAACATCACTACCTAGAAACTTGAATGTTAGTGATTAACACTAACAGTCTGGGTCAGAATTCTCGCTTTGCCACTTAGCATTTACGTTGGTTTGGGTGATTCACCAAACCCCACTGTGCTTCAGTTTCCTCACCTCTACAGGGGCACTGACAGTACGGGCGCTGCCTCCTGATGCCGTTGTGACGTTAAGTGAAGTGTTACGTGTGCAGACCTCAGGAACACGCCTACATTGCGCAAAGCGCGCAGTAGGAAGTGCTCTATAATTGTTACTTTAGACATTAGAATTCTAGAAATGAATTTGTGCACCTACAGTGAATGACAAAGCCACAAAAGTAGAAATAATTGCTCATAAATGTTATTTATTAATTTTTAAATTTTTTCAGTAATAAACTTAATTTTAATAAACAAGGAAAATTGAAGAAATTTTGTCAGACAAGAATTTCTCCACAAAATAATTATTGGTTACTAATCCATTCATTCTTACACATTTTTAAAAAAGAGAATGTTAAAAAATGTATTATAAGGGTCTATTTAGTTGTTTTAAAGACATGCTTCAATTTCAGGAAGTTTCCATGTATTCTTTGCTATGAATGAACTACTACGTTCTGTGGTTAGCTCATCCCACCTACCATTCCTCCATCCTATCCTTTCCCCACTGCTAATCTTTTTAAGCTGTATTATTATTTTTACATTACCATGTTTATAATATTCACATTCTGTTCTGCAGATATGATTACATACATCTTAGGTGTAAGTAAATTCAATATTCTTCTCAGGCTTTTTAACACGATGTTTTATGACTTCATTCATACGTGGAATATAAGACTGAAAGCAACAAGTGAACAAACAAATAAACAAAAACTCAGACACAGATGACAGTATGGTCATTACCCGAGGGAAGGGGGTGGGAAGTACAGGATACAGAAGGTCAAATACATAGTGACAGAAGAAGATTTGACTTTGGGTGGTGGGCACACAATGCGATTTACAGATGATATATCATAGAATTATATAATTGTACACTTGAAAACCTACATAATCTTATTAAGCAATGTCACCCCCAATAAATTTGATTTAAAAATAAATAAATAAATAAATTCCGTATGTTCTACCTTAAGCATCTATTGTGTTTGTTTTATTGTAAGAAAGGCCCATGGTTATTGTACTTGAGTATTTTTACTTAACACTACTTTAGTCTTTATTCATGCCACTAGAACTATGTAGGAATTTATCTGTTGTCTTTTAGCACTGAATATTACTGTCAAGAATTAGAAGTTCAGACTATTAGTTTCCTTGCAAATGACTAGTTTTTTTTCTGACAGGATATATACAGCATATTTTGATAATCTCTGACAAATAACCAAAATTCCACAAGAATGTGCCCCAATATTAATTAATAAGATTTTTATTTTCTAGCTACAGATTCCCTTTTCTTATTGCTCTAAAAAATTGTGCTTGAATTATATCTTTAAATATATTTTTTAATTTTATTTTTGTTACAGATGTTTCTCCTTTTTTACCTCATTGACACCCTCCTCTCCATCCCGCCCACGCCGTCCCCGGCTTTGTTGTCCATGTCCATTGGTTATGCATACATGCATATAAGTTCTGTGGTTTATCTCTTCCCATCCCCCACCCCCCCCTTCTGAGGGTTGTCAGTCTGTACCCTACTTCTGTGTTTCTGGGTCTACCCTATTCCTCAGACTGTTATATTCATTATATTCCATATATAAGTGAGATCATGTGGTATTTGTCTTTTTCTGCTGGGCTTGTTTCACTTAGGATACTCTCCAGGTCCCTCCATGTCATCTCAAAAGATAAGAGATCTTTCATTCTTACAGCTGCATAGTACTCCATTGTGTATATGTACCACTGCTTTTTTATCCATTCATCTACTGATGGACACTTGGGCTGTTTCCAGATTTTAGCTATTGTAAATAGTGCTGCTATGAACATGGGGGTACATATATTCATTCTGATTGGTGTTTCAGACTTTTTAGGGTATATTCCTAGAAGTGGGATCACTGGGTCAAAAGGAAGTTCAATTTTTAACTGTTTGAGGTAACACCATATTGTTTTCCATAGCGGCTGCACCAGTCTGCATTCCCACCAGCAGAGCACTAGAGTCCCCTTTTCTCCACACCCTTGCCAACACTTGTTTGATGATTTGTTGATGGCGGCCATTCTGACAGGTGTGAGGTGATACCTCATTGTTGTTTTAATTTGCATCTCTCTGATGATTAGTGATGTTGAGCATTTCTTCATATGTCTCTTGGCCATTTGTATATCTTTTATTTCTTTTTTTAAAAATTCAATACATAAGAACACCATTTATCTTTATGTTTTCTACATCTCCTTTCAACTTGCTTAACCTTTTTTTTCTTTTGCTTTGTGTTCATTGTGATTATCCCAAGACTTTGTTCTATGACTCATTCATCAACCATTCTACTTTATTCCTTGATGTTTCTAATTTATTTAGTTTCTTCTCCTCCTTCCCTTCTTTATTCTTCTCTTCCTCCTCCTCCTTCTTCCTCTTCTTCTTCTCTTATAGCTGATCTATGTATTATGTTTCTGACATTTTCTTTCTTATCAGCCCTACACTCACAAATCCACTTTTTATAAGTTGAATAAGTCTCTTCTAGGTCATTATCATCTACATTTATAAACACTGGCTCAAAAATATTCAAGGACATCCTGACTCTTCCACCAACTCTCTGAGACTTTAGCAAGTTGCTGCCATCAGTCTTAGTACACATCCATTTGTTTTTACGAATTTCAAAGGAGAAGCTATGATAATGATGATGATGACAATGACGATAAAAATAGATGATATCTATTGAGCCTTAGCTATGTGCTAAAGGCTCTTGTGCTTTTTAATTATTGTTTCATTTAATCTTTGTATCAACTCTATAAGACAGGTTCTAGTACTATTATGTTCATTTTTTTTAATTAATTAATTTTTTTTACATATGTTTCCCTTTTTTTCCCCCATTGACACCTTCCTCCCCGCACCTGCCCTTCTTCACAGTATTGGTGTCTATGTCCATTGGTTATACATATATGCATATCAGTTCTTTGGTATTATGCTCATTTTAAAGCTGAGAAAATGGAACCGCAGAGCAATTAAGGTAATTGCCCCAAATCAGACAGCAATTTAAAGGTAGTTGATTAACTGCAAAGTGTTTTTCAAATATTTCTCAGAATTGGCGTGTCTTTCAAGGCACAAAGAAGCCACCTGTCTAACAGAAAGGAATTCTCTGACTGTGCTGTAAATTTCTTTAATAACAAATACCACCGTTCCCTTCCCAATCTAATCCCGGCCATTTCTGCCTGGATGTCATCGTCTCTAACTGGTCTCCCAGTGACAAGCCTCACCTTCCAGATTAGCAGCGCATAATCTGTTCTGCATCTGGTTGTCAGCACAGTTTCTTCAGAACACAGACATAAGCATGCCACCCTTCAACAGTCCCTCTGATTTTAGTATAGACCTCTAACTTTTTGCTATGAATTATAAGATTCTCCACATCCTGACCCTTACCCAACTCTCTGGCTTCATCTCCTCTAGCTACCCATCTTGAATTTTTCACTGCCTACAGAAAGAACTCTAGTCCATTTTTTCAGTATTTTATGAGTTCTTGTCCTTTGCCCTTTTTCCTAATCCTCTACCCCCACTCCTCCACCATAAGTGAATCCCACTTGTCTTAATGTCACCTTAACTGTCTTTTTCACACTGTTTTCCCTGACCCCATACAGATGTCATTATATGCATAGTCCCACAACTCCAAAGAGTCAGCAAATACCTTTCATTGGAATTCCCTACTTAACACATGGATTTGTTTGCTTTGGGTTCCGTAGCACTTAAAATTTGGTCTGGAAATAATAGACTTAAAGAAAATGTTGGCCGTTGATTAATGAATAAACACCACTGTAGAGTACAACTTAGAAGGCACCCTAAATGCAATCATGCACTGGAGAAGAATAAATTAGATTAAGGGAGAAAGATGTGCTTGATAATTTTTTATGACGTTGAGTATCATTTACTTTTAAGCTCATTCCACTACTAGTTTGTGGGCTCCCTGGGAAGAGGGGCCACGTAATACTCATACCATGCATTCAGTGGCCAGAAACAAACTTGCATCTGGAGCTGATAATGAATTTGTATTTCCTTAATTGTCCCCACTGCCCACTGAAAAGTAATCGCACAGTCAATTGGATTCTATTACTGTCTTTTCAAAAGAAGGATTCACACTGATTGTTTTAGAAGAAAGACCTCCCTTGCAGAAAGTGAAGCCAACCTGTACACCCTGTTTAAGGTTGACTGAACCATTTTTCTCTTTCCAAGTTCCAACTGCTCTTAAAAGGCAACACTCTCTCTGTGGTTTGAAGTGTGCTTTGTTGGCTATTAAAGTTCTACCTAAAAGAGACCATGATCGGGTTTTACTCCATTACAAGTAGTACATAATGTATAAAACCCGTAGTAGCATAACAATGGGAAAATGTCTTGTCAGATCCCTGGGGGAAACTCTATATCCCAGCTTAATGATGAAGACCCTGGAAATACAACTAGTCCGTGGTTCTTCTGTGCACAGAAGCCTCTCAGAGGGAGAGAACAAAAGACCTAGATGCTGGAGTCTCAAAATCCAGCCACCCAAATAGCCCACAGAGATGATGAATGAGCTGTCAAGGAGATGAATAAACAGCAACTCTGCCATCATATTCAATACTTTATTTTGATCAAATAAATGTCATTATAGAGATACTTCATTTGGGAATAATTCAGATGGAGAGGACTTTAGAGACATTATTAATAAGGGTAACTAATATTTATTTAATATTTTCTAGGGGTTTGGCAATTTGCATAGGTTATCAGATAAAGTCCTCACAACAACTCCATGAGATGGTTAAATTGTTACAGATGATGTCACTGATGCAAAAAGAAGAGAAGTAACTCGTTCAGTCTCGTAACTATAAAATAGCAGAACAAGAATTATGCCTAAACAGTACAGTTCCAGAACCTAGGCTCTACACCATAGTTCATCTCTTCACCATGGAGATGAAGACAACAATGGGAGCATAGCTACAATTTATGGAATTCTTTATATGAATCTCTGTATAAAAAGCATACATTCATTATGTTGTTTACCACTCAAAATAACACTATAAATCTTAACCTAAACACCTGGAAGGGAAATAATTATGAGAAGCAAGTCAGTTACGCCCAAGGAATCTCAAAAATGTCCAAAATTGGTGTTACTGTGTACTATGAAAAATTTAGATGAGATCTGGAGTTCAAATGTGAGTTTAACTCCCAGATTTCCTTTCCCACCCCATAAAGAGGAGGCTACTTTCCCCTGCTCGTGCAGGAGACTAGAGTTTATTCTTCAGAGAAATGAAAACAAGAGAGGTCCTGAAGGCAGAGTCACTGTGTGTGGTAATTGAAAATAAGACACTGAAAATGCATACTTCATGGAAACCTGCCTAGAGAATAAGGCCAAAACAGTACCACTCATTCTTTTCAAATATGCAGAATAAATGTAAGAGATGGTTTCACTCACATCCTGGGTATTCCTCAGTTGGTTTGGGGCTGAGTTTAGCGGGATTCTTCTCTCTCCCCATGTAGTCTCAGGTACTCTCCAGCTGGTCTCTCTAATAACATATATTCAGGGATCCAAGAGATGAAGGCAGAAGCCAGCAGCCCTCCCAATGCTGGGCATGGACTGGCAAAGCTCAGATCCATCACACTCAGCTGGTCAAAGCAGTCAGCCTTGGTTTAAGAGGAGAAAACCAGACCTCCGCACTCAAAGGGAGGGGGATCGCAAGATCTGTGGCCAGCTTTAATGCTCTATTATCCACCCTCTGATCACAAATCATGTGCATTCCTTCCAAATCCAAAACACTCTATCTTTCTTTCTAGTCTTCCTAAGTAACATCCAGGACCACCTTAGCTCAAAGTCTAAGATGTCACATTAAAATCATAACCAGGAACAGTGAAGCTATTCAACTGTGGTTCCCTAGCTACAGATCCTCTCAATCTAAAGACCTAGAAACTGAACACAGTGATGCGGCCCCTGCCCACCTGGCATTCAGTGGTGTGACAGAGATAGGATGACTACCGTGGAAACTCCTGTTCAGCTGAGGCGGGCTAAGGGGCATGGTATGGTCACTAGCACAGAGACATGTTGAAATCTAGTCAGATGCATACTGCCTGTTCTTATGTTGAATTCCAATCCTGTTCTCCGGGAAATGTCTCCATGGCTCTTGACTTTTCTCTGGGCTCTTGTTTCCATCGAGAATCATCTTTCCTTTTTCATATCAAATAGCCCATATACCAGCCTGATTCCGGCTGTGACATTAGAGACCTCGAGAGCTCTTCTTATGCTGAACTCCGACTCTTTTTACTCAAAGCTGGTGATGTATATGCCAATTAAGTTATTTAAAAGTGTGCCATGGTTTTTCTTTGAATCTGACGGGGTTCTCTACATTAGACAGTGCTCACATGAATATACATTTCTGATAAAGTTCTTTATTTTTAGTTGGCTGTGAGGTTGCTGTGGGATGACGTCTCTAAAATTCTTCAGAGTTCTCCTACCAAAAAGTCAAGAAGGGATCCACGGAGAATACGGCGGAGCTACCCACCCTCCTGACAGCTAGGCCTAGACCTGGACTAGTGTCACTTCTGCTATACTCCAAAGATCACAGCAGTCACAGGCCAGCCCAAATCCAGTGGAAGGGACAGAGTCTCCCTCAGTGCAGACGTTGTCACATACCAGCAGCCGTCTCTAATCCGCCTCCGTTATTTAAGAGAATGTAGGGAGAGAATAAAGACCTGGATCTAAGAGAGAGAAATGGGAGGCTGACATGATTTTAGTCAACAGACATGCACAACTAATAAATGAAGAAAGAGAAGTGTAAACATAATGTTTGGAGTTTTAGATAGACATACCAGAAATAACGGCTTTAAGGGTTGAATGCAGACACCACTAGGGAGAGAATTTGTAGGTACAGAGAGATGGGCAAAGCTCCTGCTATATTTTACTTATAGATTTTTTAAATAATACTTTATTATTTTTACTCTGCACATGAATCACTTGTCAGAAATAAAAATTAATTTCAAAAAAGTAATTTCTCTCCTCCAATTTTTTCAAGTACGGTGAAAATTATACTTTAATGAATTAAGCAATTTGCTATTATTCTGAATTAAGTAACAAAGCAATTCCTCAGGAACACCTCTATCTCTGCTAAGCTCAGTATGTAAAAAAAAAAATGAAGAAAAATAATTAAGACTATAAATGCACATGTCCTTTTTTTTTTTAACTAACATTTTTCACACTTCAAAAGTGTTAAAATGCATGCCAATTTTATAATTGAATTCCAAAATAACACCCTGGCTAATATTTGTGTGGTGCTGTGCCTTCGATAATGACTTTCCTGTACCTACATTTTGTTTTTTTTAATCCTCACCCGAGGACATTCTTTTGCATTTATCTTCAGATAGAGCGGGAGGGAGAGAGGGGGGAAGAGAGAGAAAGAAACATCGACATGATAGAGACACATCGACTGGATGCCACCCACAAGACCCCAACCGGGGCCCGGGACAAACTGCAACCGAGGTATGTGCCCTTAGTGGGACCTGAACCTGGGCCTCTCTGGTTCGCGGGCTGATGCTCTACCAGAGGTTCTCAACCTTCCTGATGCCGCGGCCCTTTAATACAGTTCCTCATGTTGTGGGGACCCCCAACCATAAAATTCTTTTTGTTGCTACTTCATAACTGTAATTTTGCTACTGTTATGTCTTAGGCGACCCCTGTGAAAGGGTCGTTTGAACTCCAAAGGGGTCGCAAGCCACAGGTTGAGAACCACTGCAACCGCTGAGCCAAACCGGCCAGGCCCCGTACCCACTTTTTAAATCCTCAACACATCTGTGTGACTTTGACTGAACAGGCATTAATATTACCTTTGTTTTCCAAAGGAAGAAAGTAAAATTCGAGTTGAGTACAATGCCCAAGGTCACACGCGTAGTGAATGTCAGAGCTGCATTCCCGGTTCAGGCCCTGACCTCTTTCTCCACACGAGGTACTGGTCCCTGAAAGCTGTGCAGACCGTATCCAGACCTGGAGAGGGAAACAGTGCTGGGAACATGTAGGTAGCTCTGGGAAAATGGTATCACATTTGGGCATGTCACAAGAGTAAGTACAGCCCTGACATGAATGCTAGGACTAATGCAGTAGCAGCAGAATGTGTTTACTACTTCTACATCAGGGAGAAAAGTCATCCCTGCTGCACACCGTGACGGGGAGGGACTCCAGTTCAGTGACATGTCAATGAGAGCATTGAAAATCTCTTATCCTTTGAGACGACATGGAGGGACCTGGAAAGTATCCTAAGTGAAACAAGCCAAGCAGAAAGAGACAAATACCACATGATCTCACTTATTTGTGGAATATAATGAACATAACAGTCTGAGGAATAGGGTAGGCCCAGAGACGTGGAAGTAGGGTATAGACTGACAACCCTCAGAAGAGGGGGTGGTGGGGGGAGGGGAGAGATAAACCACAGACCTTATATGCATGTACGCATAACCGATGGACATGAACAACAAAGCTGGGGACAGGGTGGGGGGGATGGGGAGGAGGATGTCAACGGGGTAAAAAAAGGAGAAACATCTATAACAAGAATAAAATTAAAATAAATAAATGAATGAATAAATAAATAAATAAATAAAAGAAAATCTCTCTCTGTTAGGATGGGAACATTATCCAGAGCACTATGCTAAAGCGTAAGTCGTTTGAATTAGGCCAAGTTGCAAACTGCCAACTCAACGCCTAATTGGAGGAAACTGTGATGTGATTTTTAATGGAAACAAAAATATGGGGCCTACACGGAGAAGTTTCAGAAACATTTCATAGCACAGGGGACTCCTCTGCTCCCCTTGGATAGACACGTGTGACAATCCCACATGTGGGGGGGGGGGCTGGACTTTGAGGAACAGGGTTGCCATCTCGTATAGTTGGGGAGCCATGGGGAGGCATGGGTTCCAAGCTCAGCCATGCATCACCATGAACATCTTGCACCCCTGGGTCACAGGGCTCTCATCTGAAGATGGATTAAACGGTATCTTCCCAAGTGTGGTGCCCACAGCACTGATAGCACACAAGCCGGTCTTAGCAGAGTTGGCATTTGAAATTGCGATAGTTACACATTTCTTTTAATATGGGTTAAATTTTAAAAAGCATCTTATCTGCTCTGAGATGTCACAGATCTTCTTGCTTGAGATGAGACTAGAATAGATGCTTAAAGTACTGACGTTAGCCAAGTTCAAGAAGAAAATGAAGAGAGTGCAAAGGGCATGCACAGCTGTAAGGCTGCGGGGGAACCCTGCCATGCTGGGGCAGCGCCCATCGCTGCCACCAAAGCCCTCCCCTGCTGCGGCTCGTCTTGCCATTCAGTCCATTGAAGAGAACTTCCAGGAGGAGAATGCTGAATTACATTGCAGTCCCCAGCATGCTCACTGGTGGGAAGGTTTCTCCGCTTGCAAACAGGTATTACTCAGGCTATCAGCAGAGAGGATGACCATGTTGACACACATTGGGTGCCATTTTGAGAGGTTCTCGTCCTCCGGAGTTTGGGCCTTAAGGGATCAATTGTTACTACATTTAACTCTGGGAGCTATTGTATTTCACCGGAAAGGAACTACCACTTAGCAGCATCCACCTGAGGGCTTAGCGCCTTGTAGTCCTCTTTCTCTCTCTCTCTCTCTCTCTCTCTCTCTCTCTCTCTGCTGTGAACTTCTTTCAGGTGCCTCATTTATATATGAGCATCCAGTGATATTTGCAATGGGGAGAGGGGGATATAACAAAATTAAAATTGAAACTTAGGTTCAGGAAAAGAGCAGACAGAGAGGATTGGGGGCGAGCTATCACTTACGTGCCTGGCATTGTTTTGAATCCTTTTGTGAGTTCCATGTTTGTCCTCTTATTAACTTCATTTCTGTTTCGCTCTCTCTGCTTCTCTCTCTTTTGAGTCCTCAGCCTCTCCTATCTGTAGACAAGCAGGAGTACAACCTGAGATAAAGTTTAGATCACACAAATGTGGATCCTTACTGGGTGTGAACATTTGGGTGATTTGATTCTTATTTTTACTTTAAACAGTTTCTTCAAAAAAAAAAAAAATAGTCTTAATTAATAATGCATTGTTCTTGGGGTGTGCAGGAGGCAACTAGTCGATGTGTTCCTCGTCATCGATGTTTCTCTCTCTCTCTCCCTCTCCCTTCTTCTCTCTGAAATCAATAAAAAATATTGTTTAAAAATGTACTCTTCTCACCCTGGCCGGTTTGGCTCAGCGGTTGGAGCATTGGCCTGTGGTCCAGAGAGACCCGGGTTCGGTTCCCGCTGGGGGCACGTGCCTCGGTTGCAGTTTGTCCCCGGCCCTGGTTGGGTCGTGTGGGTGGCAACCACTTGATGTGTCCCTTTCACATCGATGTTTCTCTCTCTCTCTCTCTCTCTCTCTCTTTCTCTCTCTCACCTTTGGAAGAATGCCCATGGTGCAGGCAGGGCGAGCAGAACTGAGTGGCGTGGGTACCCCGAGGCAGACTGAGAACCTCAGCAGACCCACAAGAAGGTCTGAAGCTGAAACGGCCCACAAAGCTGTCTCACACGGGCTAAAGTCACCAGCCTGTTCGGTCACCGCAATGCAGTCGGACATGATCTGCTCCGGGAAGGTCTGCCATCTTGGGCAAGGTGGCTTTCTGTAGCCAAGGCCACCCTCAGCATCCACTGCTGTTGACGGGAGACTTTGGAAGCACCAGGGCCTGCTTTACAAGTGTGTGATCTTTGCGGATGCTCAGAGCTCAGTGCTTAGAGTGCCCTGTGCTTGCTTCAATGTTCTGCTGTCCTGAAATTCTTAATAATTAAAAACAAGTCCCTGTAGTTTCATTTTTTCACTGGGTTCTGGGTACAAATTAGGGTATGGGTCCTCGGTGGCACATCTCTGTGTCCTCCATGGTTCCTACTCTGTGAGATTTTGATGTGATTTGACAGGTGGCCCAGCCGTGAAACCGAGTTAGTGGAGGCTACCCCACAGCTGTGTGGATACGGAATAAAATATCCTGAGATCATCTGAAATAAAATTAAGCTTCCACATGATTTAGCTAGCCATGTCTAAGTAAATGTAATTAGAAGTTACTCAGTGAAATTAAGCAACTGAGTCAAAATAAAGCGTAATGAAACGTTTTTTTTCTCCTTTTTGATGCAACTTTTTTTTTTATGTTTCATTTTAGTGGAGAGTGTTGAGTCAACTCAGGGTTCATTTGTTTGAAAAATCCCTTTCTATCCTTTTCCTCTTAGCTTGGTGGTAACAGAAGCAGAAAGAGAATAGATTATTAGGCTTCGGGCTCTCCACATCAGTCCTTTATTTTCTAAGAGAAGAAAATGAGGCTATGCAAGGACATCGCCCAAAGTCACACAGCTGCTCAGGGCCAACCCATGAACTAGAACTCAATTCTCCTGATTTTAAATAAGGTAATTTTTTTTCACTATATTTGAGAGAGAGTTTCTTCACTATGTTATATCACCGGTGATCCTGACTTTCATTCTCTGATGAGAGGCATTTCAGTCCATGCTTAATTTCTCAGTAGCTCGGCAAATGTCTAATAAATCGAATCTAAATGAGGATCTGTATATCAAAAGTGGGACGGCAGATTTATAAGGTGACTCTCGAAGCTGCAAATGTTGTCATTTTCTCTATTGAGTTAGAGTTGTCAACAGCTGCACCTGGAAGGTCTCATTCCAAATGGTTGCAGTGAATTCACATCAAGATGCTACCTGTTCCTCTTCGAAAGAGCAGAGAGTTGTCAAAACAGGAAGCCCGATTATAATGGGCCCACAAAACCAGCCTGAGGCTGTGTTTGCACATCTCTGGTAACGTTGATATAACATGCCCAGAGATGAGAACCTTCATAACAATTTAGAGGGCAGAAACTGTATTCTGCCTCATAGACAAACTGTGTTGATGAAGGGCTGATGGTTTGAAACAAAGCCAACATTAAAAATCATGCCAAATAGCATTGCTATTGGGGATGCTTGGAAAATGAAGTTTTCTGGCTGATGATTCTTTTTCCTGGAAGCTAAAATAAATATGAAACAATGGAATATGATCTTGGGTACAGGCCAGTTGTGGTCACAAAGCTTTGGGTAGCCAGTAAGAAGTCAAAATAAACCATCTCTAGCATTTCGAAGCACCAGCAATCTTAAATGATATTGTTGTATTGTTTTCCTGATATCTTAAACATCTATGCATTTTGCCTTGTCCCCTCCTACAGCTATAGGTGTTTGCCTACACCTTCAACTGGGAAAAAAGTAATAAAACTAACTTCTACCTATGAGTAGCATTCTTGCAAAATAGGAATCACATTGGTGAGTAAGAGTGGGTATTTCTTAGTCACCTCACCTGTGTCTTTTATACCCTTTGGGGATTTCTGTCCACCCAATTTTAGCCAGTATACTTAAGGTTGGTGAAACCTACTTCCAGAAGCGAGGCTCCGTTGCCTGGAACCAATCAGTTCATCATCTGGCCACGTCTCCAGCCACAATGATCGGCTCAGCTATGGGTTCATAGCCAGGTGAGAGATGCTGACATGCTGTGGCTTCTGCAAGGAAGCAGTTCTTTTCTGCTTGGGTCCAGGTGACCAAGCCTTAGAGACATTTTGCCACTATTAGAAGACACAGGCTAACGATGAAGCTCATAAAAAGGAGGGCCGACGTGATAAAAAGCACTGATGGCCCAGCTTGAACTATCCAGATGAAGCCGTACATCTGCACTTCTCAGTTATTTGATACCCAAAACTCCCTTCATGGTTTAGCCAAGTTGGGTATCTGTTTGTCCTTCACAGAAAAAAAAAAAAAAAAGTAGAGGCCATTAAATGATCCATCACACAATGGAATCATCAGTGAATCCAACGTGCCCACAAAAGCATCCTAGCCTCAGGAGTTGGCCTCTAGGTTCTCCTCATAATAGCTCTCAATACTTTTTCCACCTCCCTGTATACCTTCCCTCTAATTCAATCCTCTGGAATCCTGACCACATAGTTCCTTTGGGCTATTTACTTGGGCTTGTCTCTTCAAGATGACACTGAGCAACCTTCCTTGCGTACAGGGTCAGTGTGGGGACTTAGAGTACACTACATGTCTGGGAATTAAAGGTCCCACAATTCCTACTTCTGTCCATTGAGACATGAGAAAGTTGAATAGATTTGTCCCCCAAACTCCCTAAAGAAAAAGGTTTTAGATCACATTGATGAGTGTGACTCTATAGTCAGGAGTCAGTGCTGGAAAGGGCGTGAGGAGGAGTCAATATATTTCTCCACAGTGAAAAGAAGTGGCAAATATGGTGAAAGGTGCAGCCCACATGGGAGCAAAACACTTAGAGATGCTTCTGAGATTTTTACAATCGTATCATTCCCCCCCCACCCAACAAAAAATAGAAAGATTCTCCGCTTAGAAATCTTAATTAGTATAATGCCAATAAATTCAAAATATTGAGGTAGGAGGTAGAGGCCTCAATTTTCTCTATCCCATTCTCTGGAAAAAATATCTTAGTGGGGCAGCCTGGCAAACAAACAAATACAAAATCAATAGGCAACTCATTGTGTTGACTGTCGTAGTAACCCTTTCATTAGAGAGCAAAGAGGGACCTCACTGGCAGACCCCATCTCTCCCTCTGAACAACGGAGGAAGTGGAAACTTAGGAGACTCATCACATTCAGGTAGATCACACTGAGAACTACCCTAGGCCCAGAATGAAGCCCAACACCCCAGCCTCCACTCAATGTTCCTTCTCTGTAAACACTAAGTTATTCCTATGATAGTAACTGTTCACTCACCAAAATGAGATCGACCAAGCACCTGTTGTGTATAGGATACTATACTCCTCTCTCCATATGCAAATCAATGGGTTAATTTCATATTTTGTGGACATCAAATTCCTTCACTTTCTCTAGCAACATGAAGAAAGCTCATCACATTCCAGGTTAAAGGGATTGCAATTACACAACTTTAAAAGGCAGAGACACAAAATGAAGGTTTGCAGAGGATACAAATAGACAGTTTGAGGAGGCCCCCAACTATACTTTAATTTCTTCATGCTGAATATATCCTAAGTTCTCACCTATGATCATAATTTATCTTCATGGATAAAAATATTGACACCAAACTGCCTTTTTCTCTCTTCAGAGCAATACTAAGGCTTATTTCAAAACAATAGTGAACATAAAACGTAAGGTCCAAACATCTCAAGATCTTTAATAGATTCCATCCTAGATGTTCTTATCTTAGTGAGCTAAGCTCTCACCATGTTTCATGATTTAAACTGTCTTCTACATAATAGAGATTCTGAAATATATCCCCATCAAAGTCCCTCTTCCTAGCTCCAGACCCTGATGTCAAACATAGATCAGATTCATCCAGCTAGCTGTCACACTGAAGCATCTCCATAGTTCTAAACTCAACAGTTTCAAACCAGAACACTTCATCTTTCTTCTATGTAATTAGTGGTGTCTAGTTTCCTAAGCTATAAATAACATGTTTATCTCCAGCTTCTCCCAAACCCTTGCCCTTGTGCCTAATTTGTTTCTAAGGCTTATCAGTTCTTTTCCTTAATTATGTCACCAACCCTTTCCTCATTTCAATTCTCACTGAGCTACTTGAGACCTTTATTGCTTCCTAATTAAACTTCCATTTAACTGCTCTCCAATTCATTCACAACTTTACCCCCAGAATTCTATTTTTGCAAAATAAATTAATCACATTAATTTTCCACCTAAAATTATTTCAACAACCAGTTACGTGCAACCTGAATGTTCTTGTTATTCTTTTCCTATCAGTGAATTCAGAAGGTTGGAAAAGTTTAATATGATCCAGCAATTCAATTTCTGGTTATATATTCAAAGGACATAAAATCACTATCTCAAAGACATATCTGCACTTTCAAGTTCATTGCGGTAATATGCACAATAGCCAAGACATGGACACAACCTGAGTGTCTATCAGCAGATAAATGAACAAAGAAAATGCAATTTTATACATATTTAAATATATATATTTAGTTCAGCTATAAATAAGCTAATCTTACCATTCACAGCAACATGAATAGACTTTGAGGATATTATGTCAAATAAAATAAATCAGACAGAAAAAGACAAGTACTATATGATCTCACTTATATGTGAAATACAAAAACATAGAACTCACAGAAACAGAGAGTAGTATGGAAGTTGCCAGAGAGTGAGGGGTTAGGGGGAATGGGGAGATGTTGACTGAAGACTACAAACTCTCAGTTATAAGAGAAATAAGTTTCATAAATCTAATGTACAGCATGGTGGCTCCAGTTAATAAAACTCCATTGAATACCCCAAAGTTGCTATGACAGTATAGCTTAAATGTTCTCACCACAACAACAAAATGGTAATTGTCTGAGGTGAAAGATGTATTAACTAACCTTATTGTGGTAAACATTTCTCAATATATAAATGTATCAAATCATCCACATTGTATACCTTAAAGTTACACAATGTTGTATATCAATTATATTTTAATAATCTGGGGAGAAAGACACATACATAGACACACAGAAGCTCATGGACCCATAACAAACACACATACTCAATTTGCATTAGGTAGACACCTCTCATGACTCAGAACTGCAACACACAAACAAGCACATCCCAGAAATGACAGCAAGGCAGACTGGAGCATATGTAGACCCAAAGGAGTAGAAGAGAGACAGAGACAGGGAGAGAGGGAGAGAGGGAGAAGGAGAGAGAGAGAGAGAGAGAGAGAGAGAGAGAAAGAGAGAGAGAGAGAGAGAGAGAGAGAGAAGAGAAGAGATTGAAAACGTTTAAAGTCAAGATCAACATGGAGGGACCTGGAAAGTATTATCCTAAGCGAAACAAGCCAAACAGAGAAAGACATGTATCATATGATCTCACTTATTTGTGGAATATAATGAACATAACAGTGTGAGGAACAGGGTAGTCCCAGAGACATGGAAGTGGGGTAGAGACTGACAATCCCTAGAAGAAGGGGTGTGGGGGAGAGATAAACCACAGAACTTATATGCATGTATGCATGAACAATGGACATGGACAACAAAGCTGGGGACAGGGTGGGGAGGAAGGGGGAGGGGGGAATCAGTGAGGTGGGGGAGGAGAAACATCTGTAACAAAAATAAATTAATTATAAAAAAGGAAGCAAATTAATTTAAAAATATATATTTACATAGATATATACATACATAGATATATTCAGGAAAAGAGGAAATACATTCATCCTTTACATATCAAAAGACCCATTTTGTGGGGATTAGAAATTTTAAATTACACTATACTTTACTTAGTTTGTTCATAAAATTGTCATCATTGACACATTAAAATTTTTAAGGATGAGAAAAAGAATGGAAAAATTCTAAGAAGAATGTTAAGGGGTTTTAAAAGAATTTTTTTATACTTTTTTTTCCCGCAGAAATAACCTAAAAGTCCTTAAGAAATACTTTCAAAATAATTCAAAATTTATTATTTCTTCTTCTTGGCTTTCACATCTCTATGACAAGATTACCACCAAGGTCTAATCAAGCAATAAAATTTTTATGGTTGTAATAAAGTACAGAATGAAATATCAAGACCCAAAAATGTATGCTCCAGAGATCAAGTATGAAGAAAAGTTAGGAAGGAAGAAGGTAATTGTTGCCTGCAGTCCTAGAGGGGAGCCTCACAGAGGACATGGGAGATGAGCCTTTCGTTATGGTGGGTGTCTGGGTGGGTTTATGTTTTCCTTTCTTCTTGTCCAGTGTCCGTTTCCCAAATCTAGGTACCTCCCCAATCCCACTTTATCCATTTAGTTTGGTTTGGAACTAACTTCAGCTAGCACCCCCCAAACTATGCAGTGGGCTCTGGCCTGGGGTTTGGCCAATAAACATGGCATAGGCTATTTCAGGGTGTATAGTAAATTTAGGCCAATAAAGTGAACATTTGGGAAAGAGAAATGACCTTTTACTGGAGTTGCTAAGCTGGTCGGATAAAGTCTGGAGCTATGGATGATCAACTTGAAAACTCATGGGTGAACCTGAGAGAGAGAGACCCAAGACACAAATTCCTGAGATGGCTGCATGAGTTCTTGGACCCATTCATGCCTGAAGGAACTAGACACCCCCCTGGACTTTTCACTTACATCATTCACAAATTCCTTTTACTGTTCAAGCCAGTTTGAGGTGTTTGTTTGTTTGTTTGTTTTTTGTGCCTGAAAGAGTCCGAGGACAAGTACAATGTAGCTGGATCAGGACAGGTGGAGGAGCACAGCAAAGGCATCCCATGTGACCACTGTCTATCATGAGCAAAGGCCAAGTGTGGGAGCAGGAAGTACAATGAGGGAAAGACTAGAGATGATATAATGGGACAGAACATGAGATGAATGTTTGCATGGGTCAGGTGGGGCCAACAGATGAGACTTTAAAACACCCTGTTGGAAGATCTCCAGCCATTGATGTCAGGAAATCACAAAAGATCTTTGAGCAGTAGCTATGGTGATAAGATTCATTTCTATTTCCATAGCATTTCACAGCTTCCTGAGTGATTACCTATCATTACCTTGTTGGAATGATCTTTTGAATACATTGATATTATTATACCCGTTTCAAAGATGGGTAAACTGGTATTTGAAGAGCTGATATAAAACACACATTATATCACATCTCTGTTGCCTGAACCCTTCAAAGTTTTTCATTGTTCTTTGAAAAAATGCAAACTCTTTACCTAAGACTATAGTTCCGCAAGATCTGACACTTTACCTGCTCTCTAGTTTTATCCTGCTTCGTGCCTTTCATTTGCTCCCTGCCCTATTCCAAGGTACAGTGCTCCAAGGTATGATGTCATCTCCCAGCTCCTCAAAGCTCCACTTCTTTCAGGACTCAGAGCCTTAACACATGCGGTTCCTCTGCCTGGAAGAACACATAAATTCTGGACACACACATAGTTTTAAGCCTGGTAGTGGCCCCATAAAAGTAAAAAGCCGCAGTGAAATTAATTTAAACAGTGTATTTTATTCCAATATTGAAATACTTCAACATACAATGAATATAAAATTATTCAATAGATTTATTTTTCATATAAAGTAATTGAAATCTGATATGCATTTTATACGTACAGCCCATGTTAATTTGGACTAGCCAAATTTCAAGTGTTCGATAAGACTGAGTGAGTGGTGGCTACCATATTGGACAATACAGGTTCAAAGTATTTTTTTCACTAAACTTATATTGGACTAAATGTTTGTCTTTGTTTTGGTTTCCTAGACACCAGCATATGGGACTTCGTAGGAAGACTAGAGCAAACATAGAACAAATAAAACAATTATTTTATACCTGCCTGTCTGCGTTACCATGTGAGTTAATGTTTCAATGGCTTCAAACTCCCCATATTTATAAATCATTTAAAATAATGTCTGGCACAAAGCTGGAACCCAAAGAGTGTGAACTATTTTTATTAACATTATTTATTTATTTTTAATCCTCACCTGAGGACTTGCTTAGAAAGAGGAAGGGAGAGAGAAAGAGAGAGAGGAGAGAGAGAGAGAGAAATATTGACATGAGAGAGAAATGTGGATCGATTGCCTTTTCCACACGTCTCGACCTGGGATCATCGAGCCTGCAACCCAGGTATGTACCCAGACCGGGAATCCAACTGGCAATGCTCAACCACTCTGCCCAGGCTTTTATTATCATTATTTTTAACAACAGGGACAGAATGGGTGGCTCAGGGCTCCTGATTACTAGCCAGATGCCCTCTCCAGAATCCCCCGGAGTCCCCCATCTTGCTAAAATCACAGTGTCATGGGTAGGCGCCAGCAGTACGGAACTTGCATGCTGGATTCCTGGTGCGGTAAGAGCTGAGCCGCTTCAAATCACTTGCTTGCAGGACAAGGTACTGAGAAACAAAAAGGTTTCATTCTCCTGGGTGGACCTTTGCATCCATGTGTGCTGCCTCAACCATGCAGCCATGGCTGCTGAGGACCCTGATGCTCTTATGAAAGACACAGGACCCTGCTTGTGAACAGAAGCACCGGTGATGAAAGCCGGTGTTAGGAGGCCATGTTTTTCTGTGAATGGACTCCCATCGATGCAAAGAGCTAATGCTGCCGCACCTGAGCTACATTCCCACTAATGAATCAACTGCAAAAATGAAGGCTAACAATACTCCCTAACTCTCTTCTAGCAACATCCTCAGAATTGACCATTGGTGAAAAAAAAAAAAAAAATGCATTTGCTTAAAGCAATGACATCTTGAGGACAGCCATAGTAACCGAATCAAAGCTCAATGATTACATAGTAGGGAGAAGATAACACTGAATGGTAAAGTACCTAATTAAGTCTATTTTGTAAACATACATTCCCAAGACACTTTTGGTGTTCCTACCCACTAAATATTTTTAAAGGTTACTTAGTCTCTCAGGAAACCTGTCCTCACATTAGCAATTCACTGAAAGACCGGGGTAGGATCATGAATGTTAGGACCATTAATGTGACAGAATCGCAGGCAGCCAAAATAGGACCCTCATCCACACCTCTCCCCAGGCAAAAAGCCAAATCCACACGTTTTCCCTCTGAGCAGCTAACACATAGGGCACTGGGTGTGTAGTGGATCAGAGAGTTGTTATCAGCAGCTGAAAATGGTGATTTTATTTATTCCCTTATCACACTGCAGTTACTCATCTACCCTGAGCAAAGTACTATGACAGATTCTGAGGCTAGGAAACAAATATTGTCCTTCCTCCATGTAACTTACAGGCTTGGGGTGGGGTGGCAGGGGGTGGGGGAGAACTCTCATCAAATACAGCACGTCTTTGAATAACACTTTGTTCAACGTCCATTTGTTATATTAATGAGACACCTGAGTTGCCATAGGAATTTAACTCTTGTTTATATCAGTTAGCCTATGGTCAAATAGGTTTTGTTATACGTTGCTCTGCTTAAAGTCGCAGAATTATCCATGATGTTAAGTACTTACTGCAAGTACATAAAAATAAATAACCTAATAACTTAAATAGATTAAACACTTTGTTCCAAGACCGGTGATCAGTACTTAAAATACGCTACCTCTGTTCACCTTCTCACTGGAAATCAACATCAAATTACTACTAAGGCGAGTGCTGCAGAGGAGGGAAGTGGGGTGATGGTAGCTCATAACAGGAGGCTCTGATCGATTTGAGAGGACAGGAAGTGGCCAGTGAGCAGTGGCATTCTGGTGAAGGCTGAGCAGGTAGCATTCCAGGGGGGAAGTGTGATGTGCCATGTTTGCCTATTTCTATGGTATAAATATCCCCACCGTGTCTTATTGAAGCCACCATTGTGATGACATCAATGTGGGAACAGAAGAACACAATCAGCCCTCCACACAAGCAGATGCAATGTAGTGTTGGCGTATCACTGCAATAGCTATGTTGAGAGAAGACAGGCACTGGGTTGAATGGGTCCCTTCGCCTGTGGGTGTTTCCACCAGTTACCTGACACGGGGCCACAGGTGGAGTTGGGGCTGTTTTTAGAAATATAAGGGATCCAGTCAGGCAGCAATGTACATGGGAATCTACCTGTAGAATGAATAGCTGCCTTGCCTATGCAAATAAACTATACATTTTCATAAGCAATTTTATGATTAATTACAGAATGCATTGAAGGCTTTGATAAACTCGTGGTAGCCTTTGTTCATAGACTACGCTATTAATAAGAAAATCTAACTCATCTAATCCTGGAAATGAGACACTGATGCGGGGTCTAGAAGATGTGTACATTTTCTCAGTCGTGAAAGGGAGATAAGGACATTGCAAAGGAGAATCCTTGTCACAAAGGATCAGCGGATGGTGTGGGGCGGCCGAACACGTTCTCCTCCGGAAGACAGTGAGGGGAGGGCAGTGAGGGGGACCGGATGCGAGGGCCTGGTGCTTTGTGTGGACAGTGTGGCCATCCTCATGCTGTCCCTGGCTTTCCCTGGTGAGCGTTAACCTGGAGACTAGCATGAGAAGACTTGCCTTTTAGAAGGATCTTTTTTGGGTTAATACGGAAGAAGGTTGAAGAAGTAAGAATCTGGGAACAGGAAGGTCAGTTCATGGGTTGTGGGAATAGTTTGGAAACAGATGATCGGGACACAGCCAGGAGAGAAGCAGAAAGGAGGCCAGGACTAATAAAGCAGTTCCTACCACACTGGTCGTGCACACAGATGTGTGCTTGGGGTGAATTCTCTCCAGACCACTTGATGGCATAAAGATGATGAATATGGAAAAAATACACCAATTTTCTACCAACAAAAACTGGCAAAACAAATAACTCTATCTTTTTTTTTTTTTTGCCTTTGGGTCACTGTCTATGAACATACATTATAATTAAGATTATATTTACAATTATTACTAAATAACATTTGGAAAAAAACTATATTTTGTTTTACTTACTTATGCCAGAGAGATCCAGTTTACGGCCTTTGGTTCAGAGAATAACGGGGTGGGGTGGGACCTGTTTACAAATGAAAGATTTAAAACAGTTTTTGTGCTGACTTAAAGCTAAATAATGCTTTGTTTTCTCATTTTTTAAAGTTTGGAATTAGTTTGTGTTTTTTTTTAACATTTGGGATTTAAATCTGTGTGTGACAGCAAGAAATGGAGTCAATGAGTGGAGTAAATTTAAATAGCCAAGTTCCTGATTGATTTCTGTATCCGAGTTGCGCATAATGTTTCACACCCCTAGACAAATCAAACCTTAGTAAGACAGAATTCTTTAAAAAATGTGTTTATATGATTTTGTCCTCTCCTGGCCCAATGGTTTACTTCTTTCTTTATACCCATACTTTTAGACCTGGTGATCCAGTGATCTCTATAATGTGTCCCATGGAGCTCACAAGAATTTATAAAGGAGACTTATTCATTCAATAAGCATTTAGCTAAATAATGCTTTGTTTTCTCATTTTTTAAAGTTTGGAATTAGTTTGTGTTTTTTTTTAACATTTGGGATTTAAATCTGTGTGTGACAGCAAGAAATGGAGTCAATGAGTGGAGTAAATTTAAATAGCCAAGTTCCTGATTGATTTCTGTATCGGAGTTGCGCATAATGTTTCACACCCCTAGACAAATCAAACCTTAGTAAGACAGAATTCTTTAAAAAATGTGTTTATATGATTTTGTCCTCTCCTGGCCCAATGGTTTACTTCTTTCTTTATACCCATACTTTTAGACCTGGTGATCCAGTGATCTCTATAATGTGCCCCATAGAGCTCACAAGAATTTATAAAGGAGACTTATTCATTCAACAAGCATTTAATAAGCACCTACTATGTGTCAGACACCAATTTAGGAATTCAGCAAACAACGCAGACAATTCCTGCCCTATCCTAGAATGGAAAGGGGTGGGTTTTCAGTGTCCCAAGTGTTAACTGGCTGCTGTCAGATTTGCTATGTGAGTTAGTGATCTGTTATAACATTTTCTTTAAAATAATGAGCTAATACGACTTAAAAATAACTGGTTTATGCTGAACCTGGACCTTAGGATTGAAAACTTGTGGTGCAAATAAAGCAGCCAGGTTGCCTAAGGTTGCATCCAGCTCATGGCAGAGCCAGGACTAGAATCCAAAGCTCCTGGTTCCCAAGCAATTGCTGTTCGCTCTCCCACATTCCTGTTCTGCTCTCTCTTCCCTTCCCAGACTGGCTAGAGGAAGCTCACACATTTGGAAAATCTGGGAGTCTGCATTCCACATAAATTAAATACATTTTCCTGGCCCTCCATGTCCTCATTCATAAGATGAGGATACATGTGGTTTGGTAAATCCGATCAGCCGAAATATTTTGTACACAATCTATAATCTGTAAAATACTCTACAGATGTTACCAATTACAGTCTGAGACCTTGAGTCTGTACCGATACTCATCAAAGCAAAAGAACTGAAGGATGGAATAATAAAAGCAAACTGAGAGGAGAATGATAGAGGCCACTCAGTCAAATTGTTCTAGTTGAAGCGAAAAAATAAAAATATCTGGGTTGTATCTCGGTCTTTCTTCTTCCTATGTGATGGCAACTGCGAGGGGCCGTCTGCAAGGCTTCAGGCGTGGGCTCCAGAGGCTGTGGAATGCTTGAAGTTCTCTGCGTCTCTTTTGCTTCCACTGGAAAACTGCAATGAAACTACAGAGACTATTTCATGGGGCTGCTCTTTGAGACGGTGCTTTTAAAGCATTTAGTACAATGTCTAGGACATAGAAGGTACTTAATAATGATCACCTGCTATTTTGGACTCTAAAACATTGACAATACTCTCACCTCATAGGATGTCCATTAGAACGAAGTGAACAAAGGTTAATTGCATGTCCAGTAAGTGACTGATATAGAGAGGACATTAAAAATATGTTCCTTCCCTTCCTTTTTCCTGGTGTGTAAAACCAACTGCAAGAATTGGGTGTACAGCAAGGGGCCTGCCATCAGTCCACTCTTCCACGTCAGTGGCTCCAAATTTTAGTGTTTGCCATAATCTTCTTGAAATTTACTAAAGAAAATAAAGCATCATCCTGGTCCCAGCTCCTAAGGAGGGGGGACCCAGAGATCTGACTTTTCACAAATGATCGCAATACAAATAATACAAATGATAAGTTAAAATTTTCTGAGTAGTCTGAACCCTTGTTACTCTAAGTGTGGTCCTTGTTCCAACAAAAGCATCACGACCCGGGGATTTGCTAGAAACAGAATCTCTGCAAAATCCCCAGCAGATTACTGTGCATGTGGCTCTCTGAGGAGTGAGGTGAGGAATGCTTACCTGCATCTCTTAGCTTCTTTTTCTCTAAGATAATATTTTTGTTACATTTCACCATAAATTTCAGGTTTCTAAAAGACCAGCAGAAAAATGGCGCATGTTAAAATACCTCAATACCGGGTTGCAGGCTCGATCCCCAATGGGGGGGCATGCAGAAGGCAGCCGATGGATGTTTCTCCTTCACATCGATGTTTCTGTCTCTCTCTCCCTTCCTATCTCTCTCTAAAAAATCAATAAAAACATAATTTTTTTAAAACCTCAATATTTCTACTGTTACTATCAGAGATTTTTGTCCATCATATTGTACAATGTATTTTATTAAAAGATACGTTAATTTTAGATGTAAACGATTGCTTCTAAAATCACTCTCTCCTGCTCATTTTAACTTTTATCTAAAAAAAAAAAAAATGGGAGCAAAAAATAATTTGGATATTTTTCCACTAGTTGATACTTCAAAATAAAATCTGATATACAATGACAGTAATTCTGTTAGCTGAGGGTTGGGGTATAGTCATCATTATTTCCACTGGTATAGTTCCACCATTTCTGTTCTTCTTTTAAATCTTTTTTTAAAACATAGGCATGATTAATATACTGTAAAGTGAACAGACTTTTTTGCATATGTACACACTCATGTAACCACCACCCAAACAAGACATAGACTATTTCTAATTTCATGTTAATGTAAGCTTACTGGCTCCCCTTCTCAATCAATAGCTCTCAACTTAGATTAGTCTTGGCTACTCTTGAACTCCATATAAATTAAATTATAGAGTATACAATCCTCTATGTCTGGCTTTTCTTATTTTGTATAATGTCTTTAAAAATCTATCTGTGTTATTGTGTTTACAAGTTTGTCCTTTGTATTGGTATGTACTATTTCATTGTGTAACTATATCACAATATTTTATCCAAGCTTCTGTTGATGGGCACATGAACTGTTTCTAGTTTGAGAGTATTCTAAAAGGCCACATGATCATTTGTGTATAAGTATTCTGATACATATGTGCACTTATTTTTATTGGGTATATATTTAGAAATGAATTGCCCTTTTAATAGTCTTCTGTGTATGCATAAATCCTTCCTGGATATAGGTGGTGTATACATGAAGATTGGAAGGTCTGGCCATTGTGGCTCAGTTGGCTGAGTGTCGCCCCATGCACCAAGAGGTTGCTGGTTCGACTCCCAGTCAGGGCACATGCCTGGATTACAGGCTCCATCCCCAGTAGAGAGCATGCAGGAGGCAGCTGATCAATGTTTCTCTCTCATCAATGTTTATCTCTCTCTCTCCCTCTCCTTTTCTCTCTCTAAAAATCAATAAAAGACATATTAAAAAAAAAAAAACAAGATTGAAAGGAAAGAAAGAAAAAGACAATAAGGAAGATACATAAGAAAAAAAATAAAGAGAACAATATAACAGCCTTTCAATACTAGAAATGTGCTACAGCAAAGGGGAGAAATGCTGGTAAAGCAGTACGGAACCTGGAATTTTTCTACTCTAGGTAAGTTCATTCTTTCTGGAGTTTAATTGATTCATTTATTCATCCAACATATGGTGGGTTGACTAGATGTCCTCAATGATCCTTTCTACCTTAATACTCTAGAAATTTAACAAGATTTTTTTAAGTGAGTTATCTACCTGTTTGAAAAGGAAATATATTAAAGAGTGCTTTCTGATTAATAGGGTTGTGGGGGAGGAGACTTCTAGAACTTTTCCTTCAAATGTTAAAAATTTTGATACCAGGACTATCTGTTTCTACTCCTTCCTGAATCCCTCTCAGAATGAGGCATTGTTGAGCTGACTGGTCAAGGTCCATGTATTCATTGGGCCACATTTACAGGGGGGCAAGGCCATCTGTGCCTCATAGGTAATAAATCCTGGTTGCCACTTATCTATCTCATCCTGTCTCTCTGTGCAGTAAACTCTCCTGGACGGGACCCAAGCTCTGGGTGGGTAGTCCCCCTTGTTCATTTCTCTCTTCCCACCCCATGTGCTTGGTTAGAAGAATAAACTCAGGGAATTTTGTGCCCATTTACATGTCCCTTCCCCTATAGGCATGCTTTAGCCTAGAAGTCCCAAGCTTTAAATTAGGGGAGGCAAGACACATCATTTTATCCTTAATTTATCAAACTCTAACTCAAAGTTTGAATATATTTGTAGTACTTAATTCTTGGCTGCTAACAAAACATTTTTCTTCCAGTTGAGGATTCCCCACCCCTCTTATGTGTAGCACTCTCTTAGTAAAGAACCCCAGAAAAGGAAGAAAAATGGTAGGATTATTCAGATACTCTCAAGGCCTTCAGAGAGGATATTGAGAAATCATAGAACTTCTGTATGCAGGGCGGTAAAAGGTTGTGTCAGGAAAAGTGAGTTGTTACAACAAGGAAGTGTGGGGAGAATCCTAGCTGTGATCCTGGCTGCCAGCGAACCAAGCTCTACATACATTCCAACCTTAGACCCCACAGCCTCAGATTGGGAGGTTGCTTGGATTAGGGTATCAATGGAAATAAAGGTGCTAAGTGAACCATGTCCTGTCTCCAAACTCCCTTATAGGAGGACCTGAGCATGTCGTGAAGTGCTGACCCCATCTGAGCTTTTCTCTTTATAGAACACATTTATCTGCCCCCAACAGCTTTCTATTATTATAAGGTTTTATATGTCCACTCTAGATGTGATTTAAAAAAAAAAAAAGACATTTAGAATGATTAAGTCACCTGCCCTAGCACACCATGCGGTGAAATCAACATTAGGCTATCTAACTGTAAAACCTGTGATATCTTTGTCATGACCAGCCAGCTCCATCTATCATTCTGCAGATGAAGACACTGTAGTCTGGGAAGTGTGAGTGAGATGTCAGAGTAAAGAGGGGAATCTGAGCTCCCGGCTCACTATCGGGAAGCTCCAGTCTTTCTGCCTTGTCTTGTTAATGCCAAAACAAAGTCCCATGTGCCTTTGAGGACATCTTCTGAAGCGATTGTTTTGTCATCTCTCTTTTAAAGATCCAGGTAGCAGAGTCACATTGCTTTGGTTTGAAGCATAGCTCTGCCATTTGGATTGTGACAGTAGTGTTTTTATTCTTTAGGGTCCCCATCTATAAAATGGGAGAAATGACAGTGCCTTCTTATTCAGTGTTATAAATACTCAATAAGATAAACCACATAATTAGTTACCATCATATTGGGCATAACATTCCAAGCCACAATTAGTGGCCATGGGTACTGCTGTTCTGTGTGTGACTCGGAAGGAGGCAAGGTGGTGTCCCAGGAAGGTCAGAGGCTTGGGCGGAGAAGGGAGATGGTTTGTTCCATGACACTCTCGGGTCAATGTCGACACACTTCCCTGGGGACTTGGGTGAGATCTCTGTCTCTGGTCAGAGTAAAGGGGTGGTCCATTCCTTACTCTTATCATTGTCCACAGGTTAATTTATTGTAATGTGCCAGATCTGAGCTGCTTCCCAGACTCCAAAGGTGAAGAGCACAGAGTTCCTCTCTCACAGCTCAGCCAGAGACACTACGCATCAAAAGATGCTGTCCTGGCTCTTAGCGTGGTTTGAGGGAGAAGGGAAGGAGCAAATATGTGGTAATAAAAATAGCAGGAATTGGAAATAAAAATGAGCCCAGCCAGTGTGGCTTAGTGGCATGCAGGAGGCCCAGTTGATGTTCTTTCTCATCAATGTTTCTATCTCTCTCTCCCTCTCCCTTCCTTTCTCTCTAAAATCAATAAAGAAAAAAAAAATGTTTTAATTAGAAATAGAGAAAAAACACAATGAAACAACATATATGGTATCATCTCATTTTTGTAAATTATCAACTTATAAAAATTAGAACAAAAATGATTGTATATTATATGTAATTTATGTATACTCTTATTATGGAATATACTATATATGACATATAATTATATACAGTATATGTTTATATAGATTGGAACCAACAGATATATAATACATCCTATATAAAATTACATATTATATATACATATATTTTTATTTTTACACATAATCTGTTATAAATTCCAGTTCATACCAGAACAGAGATGAAGAAGGAGGTAAGACATGGTTGGACTCTGAATATACTCTGGAAGAGAACCAAGAGGACAGGGCTGGCTGAAGGCCCCGGTGCCGCTCGGGAGGCAAAGAGAATGCACAGGAGCTCTGGGATCGTGGGGAGCTAAGCCAGCCCAATCATGGGCCTTCCCTAAATCAAGACGGGCAGAGCACAGGTAGAGTCCATTTGGAGGAGAACATTAGGAGTCTCATGTTGGACTCACTAAGTTTTAAGTATCTCTGATACAGGCCAAGAGTGATGAGTAGGCAGTACAGCGTAGAAGTCTGACATTCCCGCGAAGGTCCCGCCTGGAGATGGAAATCTGGGAGTCAGCAACCTAGAGAGTTTTAATGGCACAGAACTAAATGATATGACCAAGAGAATAGTGGGCCAGAGAGGGGGTCTAAGGACTAAGCCCTGGATAAAAAGTTATGTTATATAGTCAGGATATATCATAAAAACAATGTAAGTTTTATAGTAATATGCATTATATGGTCCTGTTTGGTTTAAAGTAGATCTAACTCAACCCTTACATTATACTAGGTATATACTAGGTATATAACTACAAGGGTAAAATGTGGCTTTACCAACACTGACTTCTGTAGAAGCCCAGACACAAAGATGTCACTGTAGAGGGGATCATTAGCTACGCCTTTATACACCCCTGGTTTCATTTTATCCTAAGTTTGACTTGTTAGAGCAGACAAATTTTATAATTTAGAAAAGCTCAAATAGAGAACAAAAATTAAGTTTTCTTCCTACCAACATAGAATTTTTGATTTCCCCAAGGTGGGAAGAATGGTAAGCAGGTTCCCCGCAAAGCCCTGTGCAAACATTCAGGCCGAATTGGAAGGCTGCAAAGGTCTCTTTCTGCTCTGCAGTTATGCGTCACGTCAGCCAGAGACGCTGAGGAAGAAAGCTGGCATTTGCAAATTTGCCTTGAGCAAGCGCTCGGCTCCAGGAAAAGGTTCATCTAATCATCTTTGGCTTCGGTTAATGGAGCCAGAGAAGAAGAGATGCTTCTGAGATGAAAAATGGGGGAGGCACATCTGACAGGAAGGTTCAAAGGGAAAATAGAAGACGGGAGAAGCAGCAAGAGATGGCGCACATGCTAGATTGGAACTGGAGGAAGGATGTACATTTCCACTGGTTTTAGGACTGATGATGTGTACAGATGTCAACTGCACAAGATATCAGTGAGACCTCAGGCTCTGAACTCACACTGACTTTCTTCCAGCTTCAGCTCTGCAATTTGTTGTCTCACCTGTAGCTCAGTCTCTTCAGACAAAAATTGTGTGAGGATGGTGACGATGATGATAGTCCCTTGCTTCATAGAGTAAATAGAGTTCTGAGTACATAAGGTAATACCTATAAAATACTTGACTCAATGCCTGGTATATAGCAAGCATATAATAATTGCCATTTTATTATTGCTGTTGTTATTAATCTCAGTAAAAATCAATTTGGTTGATGCTGTGAGTTGAATTGTGTCTGCCAAAAAGATATTTTCTAATGTCCGATATCTCGGAACATGACTTTATTTAGAAGTAGGATCTTTGCAGGTGTGATCAAGTGAAGAAGAAGTCATACTGGAGTAGGGTGGATTCTCATCGAATGACTGGTGTCCTCAGATGAAGAGGGCAATGTGGACACAGACACACAGGAAGAATCTTAGGGCAAGGTGAGCGGAGAATTTGAAGTCAGTGAACACTAGGAAGTGCTGGCAACCAACAGAGCTTGAAGAAGATCATGGACCAGACTCTCCCTCAGTCTCCAGAAGGAATCAACCATGTCAACACTTTTATTTCAGACCTCTAACCTCCAGAACTGTAAGATAATAAGCTCCTGTTGTTTAAGCAAATGTGTAGTAATGTGCAAAGGCAGCTGTAGAAAGTTAATACAGCTAAAGAAATGTCAGCAACTGGTAAACTTGACTAGGAGATGGCCCAACACCACAGAAAACACTCTGCTCTGAAGATTTATTAGTCTCATAAATCTGGACATGTTGATTATGAAACATAAAATACAACATTCTGTCATCCCTTCTACTTAGTGGAATGTGATAGCTTATGGACTTCATAATAGGTCAAAGACGACAGAGGCAGCCACAGTCCTACCTGGGACACAAATTCTTCAGATGCAGGAAGCATTAAATAAATGTTCCTGCAACCATTAAATAAATGTTCCTGCAACCAGACGGAGTGAGTTTGAAAACCAATGTAGAACAGTGCCTGCTAGGAATCCCTGAAGGACCATTTTAAAAAATTAATGCTCAATGCCCATTTTCTCAGAAAATATAACAAAAATAATAGCTAGCAATTGGTATCTTTACTATGTACCATTCATTGTTCTAACAATTTTCTATGTATCATATATTCGTATATAATTATTAATCTCTATGGATTAAATTACAACCCTGTGTAATAGGAAGAACAAATGATACTATTTTTTTTTACTTGTAGTAATAAGGTATCATATTAAAGAACCTTGAAAAGTATACAATACATAGGGCAAATTCAGACTACTAAAGATTCTTGTTCCCTTACTATGGTATGAAGTTACTGGGAAATGGTTGCCAAGTCATGGATTATATTTTCCAGTCGCCTTGCATTTACTCTACACAATGCCCCATTACTCATTTTTAGCTCATGAAATATGAGCAGAAGTGATATGTGTCAATCCTGAGCCAAAGAATTTCAATACTCAGCAAACCTGTACCATGTCCTCTCTTTTCCTTCTGAATCAACTCTGGAAGCCCAGTGACTAATCTGAGGATTTTATTAGCAGAAAGGAGCTCGCACCCCTGAGTATTCATTGGAGGGAAGGCTCCCAGGAGGGCTGCCCCAAAAGGAATGTCAACATTGCTTTTTGTTGTTGTTTTTGTTGTTATAGAAGCAACTTAGAAGCAGACAGCCCTAGTCTGCCCTGCTTATCATTATCATTGTCATCATTAAAGTTATTGTCATATAACTTCTCACTTTTATGAGAAAAGAATGAACACTTCAAAACTTCCATTACGTGGAAGCCATCCTAACCAAAGACACTTTGCTTCCTAAAAACTCACTGTACTGTCTTTAATGTCTAAAGTCTAAATCAAGAGAAAAATGCTGCTTGATACATTTGTTCATGTTCTTTCCAGTCTCCTTCCAAGTAACAAAGTTAGACGCCTATTTTTTCCTGAAGCTTTTGGAAAAAGACACTTCTGTCGAAGATTTCTGGCTTTTAGATTGTGACTCCCAGCTGTGGGCAAAGGTGTCAGCTAGACCTGCTGATCAAGGTCACCCAGATTTCATATCTAGGCAACTAATATGTTATAAAAATAAAAAAAAAAATTGGGTCATGGTCACATCACTGAGTAGCCAAGCAGATGAAAAACTCATTCCTCTAATACCACAATGTAAGTTTATAAATGTTCAGTGTTCTCTGGAAGGAGAGAAACAAGGTCACCCGTATTGGGAGATGAAGAGTTAGAAAAAGAGAACTCAAAATTCTATTTTGGTCAGCACATAATTTACAAACCATTTTCCTTGTAAAAACCTGAAATGTAATTAGCAATCCATTTGTTCAGCCTTAAAATCTGGCTCTCGTGATTCCCATAATTCTACAGCACAGTTTGGTGCCTTGTAAGAAGAGCGGACGTTAGTGTTGATGGAACCAGGTAGGAATGCCTGTTCTCACACTGTCCAGTTGTGTGAGTCAGAGAAGTCACACACTCTCTGAGCCTCTGTGTTCTCATCTGTCAATAAGTATTATTATCCACCTCACAGGATTGTGTTGTACAAAAGTTCTTAATGAAGGATCTGGCATAGAGTGGATTCTCCATAAAATTGTTTTCTCTTCCTTCTCATTAATTTATTCATGCAACAAAGTTGTATTTTGTCAAGAATGTGCTGGGCACTGTTCTGAGCCCTGGGGTTGAGGTGTGAGCCCTCATGAGCCACACATACATTCTTGTTGGCTATATATGGGTATGGATATATGTGCATAGAAACACAGACCATTAATACTCAACCAGGGTAATTTTGTCCCTAATAAGACATTTGAAAATGCCTGGAGATATTGTTAGTTGTCATGCTAGGGGAAGAAGTTACTGGTGTCTAGTGTGTAAAGACGAGAAGTACTGCTAAACTTGCTACAATACATGGGGCAGCCTTATTCACATCCAATAAGTATTTATCCCCAAATGCCAATAACATGTTGAGAAGCTCTGATATTGGGACACATGTGTGTGTTTTTAAAAACTATGCAGAAGAGTGCAGAATGAAAAGCAATGGAGTGTTCCAGAGTTCTCACTTAAAGACAAACCCCGAATGAAATAAAAGTTCTCTCTTTGTAATTTCTGAGAGAAGAATTTTCCAAAGTGAAGAACGAGGACTTATAACTGACCACCAGCACCAATCTGAAAAATCCCTGACTCCAGCCTTAAATGTCAATTCAAAGTCAGATATTAATTATGTACTAATCTTTAAAGCTTTATGCGCTTTCTTATTTTCTCATATTGTGAGTTGTGATGAGAAAGACAACGTTTTTGAAGTTTAATGGACTTAGTACTTTATCCTGGATTTAAAATTCATTACATAGCCTCAGGAAACCTCACTTAATGTCTTGTAGCCCTGGTTTCTTTGCCTGTAAAATAGGGTCAATAATAGAAAGTACATAAAATAAAATTTTGAAAACTAAATGAAATTGCCTATTTAAAATGCGTACATCAGCTTCTGATGCACAGTAGAAATTCAATAAACAACTATCCTCCTCCTACCCAATTATCTTGGGCATGGGAGTGAAAAGAGGGATGGTCCAATGAATGCCTCTTGGTTTTTTCTATCTCTGTTAATTACCCCTCGCAAGCCAGTGACTAAAAATCTCAGCACCACTGTTGATTTTTCTCTTTCTTTCCCACTCCTCCAGACTTCTCCTTCTGAATAAGTCCCAAAGTTATTCAGATTCAGCTTTTTTGGGAGAAGTAGATAAATAGTATTCAATAGTTTAGGAGCTGACCAAGGGAGCTGTCCAGCAAAGAGTTGGAAATTCAGAACAGAACAAACAGGAGAAACTGATTCCTTTATTGGCATTAGAGGAGCCATCCACCGTGTAGGAAATACCACAAAGGAAGAAATCCTCAAGGAGGAACACAGATGATTGAATCTTAGGGAAGACTTTCATATAAACAAAAGCACCCATCAAGCTGGTAGGATGACCCAGAAAAATAAGTTACAAAAGCCTGAAGAAAAATAGAGGTATTCATAAAAATCAGATGTGTTGGAGGAGGAGGAGGACCGAATGAACTTGGTAATTAAAAGGGCACTGTCAACTTACCAGGTAACCAATTTAGTAGATCTGCATGAATGGAATCCCGATTTCAAGGGGATCCATTGGAACATAAACACATTGAGGCAGTATATGTATAGTATATGTATAGGACATTTTCAAGATGCTCAGAGCAAAGGTAAGTAGAGAGATGAAATGATGTCTTGAGCAGGAAGTGGGAACTAAGGCAGAACTAAGGTATTATTTTGGGCAAACAGTGGAGGAAGAGCAGTAGAATGGAAGCCATGGGGAGACACAGAATATCTACAAAGCACAGCAAAGATAACTCTTACCATGTATCACCAATTTTTTCATTGCGGCAGGAGGTGAAGGTGGTCAGTAGAGAGTGAGTAAGTAGAGTTTAAATGATGATTAGAAAGGTTTGTAACTGTTGCTTTGGAAATACGTCATATATTTTTTGAGATAAATCAAGGGCTATTAAGTTGTGGGCAGAACCCAACTGAAGTTAAATGCAATTAACTTGTCATGCACTTTACCATGACACCTATGTGGCTTTCTTCAGCAACAGTGGTTGTCATGGAGAGAGAGAAAGCCAATATACTGGACAGTGGATGATCTGGGTCAGCACGTTGCAAGGATGAGAGAAAGAAGGAAAGAGTTGAAAGGAAAAACCTTAGAATGGCAGCAATGTATAGAGTTGGTCTATACGTTGGTGTTTGGGTTGGCTGCAAAGAGATGGGGAAACAAAAAGAATTAGGAAAATTTATTTTTTATTCAGTTATTCATGAAACGTGTACATCTGCCATGTACCAAGGATCATGCCATCCAAAGGGTTAAATGACTATTGGTCACCTTAAGTGTTTTAGAAAACATCTAATTGCAAAGGAAAGAAAGCCCCTGAAATGACCTTAAACTCAATAGGGAATTTATTATAAGTACAAGGAGGTAACTCAAAGAACCAAAGGGCATGGAATACACTTGCTCTTTAATAAGAACTAGAAACATAAATAGAAAAAAAAATCTAAGGAAAAAGAGTAGAAAAGCTCTACCTTCTCAATTCTTATTTTAATTGAGTCCTATCATCTCTTATAGCTTCATATCTTCTTTATCTGCAGTCTGGCTTTCTCTGCTCTCTAATATAATCTCATCCATGATTTAATGACTCCCCACGAAGAATCCAACCAACATACATTAAAGTCACCATATACTGATATCAAATTCTAGGGAGAAAACATGGTTGGCTCATCCCTGTCAGAAGATTGATTCCTTCTGGGTCAGATGTCCATGCTCAGTAAATCAGCTGCACTCAAAGGGTTGCAGCCTTACCCCATTCATAGCATAAAGGAATATAAATGGAGTAGAAACTCACAGAGGGAGAAAATAAGTATCCAGGAGGTCAGTCTCAGAGGGAAATATTAGTGAATTGTTTACCTGTTCCAACTGCAAAGCCATGGGTATGTGAAGTAAGCGATTATACCTACTACTTATTATAATATATGCCAGTTACTGCAGTGGGCTTTAGTGGGGTGTGTGGGTTGAGCCTAAGTTTCCTGAAAGCAGAGATAGGCAAAGGCTTGTATACAGGTAGTTTATTTAGGAATATGGTCCCAGGAAGGAGGATCAAGGGATAAAAAATGAAACAAAGGAGAGAGAGCCAACTGGTCATCAATCCTGAGAGATTTTCCAAAGCACTTTTGGAATGTTTCTCAAAGCTGTCTCCCCAGGATATAGGTGGCAGAACATGTATTAATCAGGTCAAGGATAGCTCCACAGTCATTATTTCCCCTCACACTTCTAGGCATGTGCAGAGTGCATTTCAGTTTTCAGCATCAGAAAATCTCCAGGGCAGGAAGTGAGAGGTGTTCAGTGCAGGCTTAGGGGAGGATGCTGTCAGGTGGTACCTGGTGAAACCGGAGAAACCTGCATGAAACTGGTCACTAGCAGTGGCTGCCTAAAAGGGAGGGCCAAAGAACGTGAAGTAGTCCACTAGGGGATTCTAGGACAAGAGATGTGAAAGGTAAACATGCGAAGAGCTGAGGCTGCAGGAACTGGCCTTATCTTCGTCTTTACTGGCTCCTTATTAATTCAGATCTCCTGTGTTCATCAAGGGCTTTCTGTTTCCATATAAAAGTTTAAGATTTGTAGTAATCTTTGCATATTAATTAAAGAGCTTTCTACAATGTTGTCTTTGAGGATTCGGAAATGAGGACAATTAGTGTTACTCAACTATTACTGTTTTCCAGGTAGGGTCATGCCAAAGCAACATGAAAAATGAAAAAGCACAGCAATGCTAAGCCGTGCTCAGAGCTCACAATTTAGTTGAGAGAGTATAGTCTTGTCATGGCTTTTCCCATGTGGCTTTCTCCAGCAGCAGTGGCTGGTAAGGAGCAAAGCAGAAGGCAGTAGACTAGACAACAGATGATGTTGAGCAAGATGTTGAGAGGGTGAGTTGAATAAGCCAACCTGAGTTTTTGTGGCTGCACATAGTTCTACACTTAGATGGCATGACTCTTTGGTCAAATGCTTTATTCCTCTCCATTCTCCCAAACCCATAGCCATAGATACACGCAGGCATGCACACACACATATTAATGCCTGCATGCACAAACACATTTAAATAAGAATTTTCGGAATATAAAAGCCCAGAACAATTTTTAAATAAAAATTCTCAGTTGGCTGCCATTTCTTGTTTCCTGAGACAATTCCTTGAGCCTACACATGATAGCTACCATTTGCTTAATGCTGATGATGAACCAGGTCTCTCCCACTTCATGTTCAAAACAACTCTTTGAGAAGAGTATTTATTATGCTCATTTCGCAGATGAGAAAGCTTTAACTCAGGGACATCAAATAGCTTGCCCAAAGTCCTCAGCTGTTGAATAATAAAGCTGAGATTCAGTCCCATATCTCCCTGATGGAGAGCTCAGATGTACTCAAACTTAAATCCCCACTCATACCTTGCCTTAAGACTCTTTTATTGAGGACTTAAAATTAATCTATCCTCTCTGTTCTGTTTCACCAGACACTGTTAAAAATCACTACTTTCAACCCTAACACTGAACCAAGACTAAAAAGTGACACATCTTTGCATATTTTCCTCCTAGTTTTAACTTCCTTGTGTTTTTCTGTATTTATTGATTACCTTTAAGGGATTTTAAACTGATGTTTTGAGTTTTAGACCATGGTTCCTCTACCCTAAAATTTTCATTTACTTATTTTGCATACATTTATTATAGCAAGCATTGCGTCAGATACTTAGGACATATGATGTCCCTCACTTCAAGGAGTCTATAGCACAACTAATCAGGAAAGAAAAGGAGGCACAGAGAGAGAGGCAAACTAGAGAAATGTAATAAATGTCACATTGACCGTCTACACAGTATACTGTGTGAATCACAAAAGTATTTTCTAAAACAAAGTAGGATATCCTAGAGGATCCTATAGAAACAGTTTTTGGACCTAACAAATGGAAGAGAGGACTTGTCATCATCTGAGATGGGAAGGTAGCAGAGGGCAGCAGGCTGTGGTAGTGGGTGGGGTAGGGAGATGATTTTCAGGTTGGCATTGAGTTGTCTATAAGACTTTTAAGTAAAGATGTGAAGCAAATGGTTGAATATAGGATCTGGATGTTGGGAAAGAGGTCTTGACCTTTCAGCATATAGCTTTTGTTTAAAGCCTGATATTTGGTGTGACCAGCAAGAAAATCATTCTGTGAGGAAAGAGGACAACCATGGAGTCGGGAGCAGCACCCGGTGAAGAGGTTACAAAGACAAGGAATAAATAATCTGAGAAAGCATTCGATGAAGAGGTTACAAAGACAAGGAATAAATAATCTGAGAAAGAACTGCCAGTGTAGTAGAAGGAAAATCATGAGGATTGAGAGGCCAGGGAATCCTTCAAAAATGTATATCAAAGAGAAGTGAATTGCCTTTGTCAAATGCAGCTGTTGAATCAAGTGAGATGAAGATTGAAAACTGACTACTGGATTTATCAACTTGGAGGTCAGTGGTGACCTTGGGGTGAGCAATTTCCACAGGGCAGTGGGAAGAAAGCCTGCTTAGAGTGGTTTTAGAGAAGAGAAATTAAAATATTGCAACTAGACAACCCTTTCAAGATTTTTAGCAACAGGAAACATGGAAATGCGGTGCAGACTCACAGGAGAAGTAGAGTCAAGTAATTATTTTTAAGACAGGAAAAACAGCACAATACTGTGTGCTGATTGGAATGACCCAGTTAGAAAAGAATGCCTATTGAGAATGAAGCATATAGAGGGAGCAATGAGTACATCCAGGTGCTTCATAGGAGATGTGTGCAGGAACATGATATGAGTTTTTTGTTTGTTTTGTTTCAACAAGCAGAAGGAAACTATGAGTTTATTTGGCACCTGCCATACGTTAAGCACCACATAAATGCTTTGCATTCACCACTCTATAGAGTTTTTCATAACACCTCTTTCAGACTGTCCCCAAACTCAGAAAGATTAAATATTTTGAATTAGGAAATAGCAGAGTAAGAGCTTGAATCCTCACCATTCTCAGTCCAAAGACCATACTCTTATCTCGATGTGTGCTACTGCCTCTGAAGAGAAAAACAAATGAACAAACAAATAAAACGGCTTCTGGCAGGTGTAACGATGGGGAAATTAGGAGGCCATGTTGTCTGTGTCCATTGGTTATGCACAGAAATTCTTTGGTTGTGCAGTGAAGTTGGGGGTGGGGGCGAGAGCAGGGAGTAGGGTGTCAATGGGAGAAAAAAAGGAGAGACATCTGCAATACTTTTAATAATAAAGATTTTAAAAATTAGAAGGCAGAAATGATTAAGTCTATTTTGTTGATTAGTGTGAGCAGTGGTGACCATTAGAACCTTAACTAAGAGCTTGGCAGAGGGACTGAAGAGCAGATGTCCAGTGAAGAGTTTTTTCTGAGATAGACACTGGTTGGTCTGCACTGATAAGAAGTGAGGATGAGTGTTGGAAACAGGACAGACAAAGCGGAGGAGTCTGGGATGGCTTCCAACCTACCCATGTGGGCAGGTAGGGGTCCTATGGGCTATGAAAGGAGGTTAAGAGATGAAGAACTTTTTTTTTTATCCTCACATGAGGACATTTTTATTTATTTTTTTATTAATTCATTTTTGGTACAGATGTTTCTCCTTTTTTTCCCCATTGACACCCTTCTCTCCATCACCCACACCCCATCCCCGGCATTGTTGTCCATGTCCATGGGTTATGTGTACATGCATATAAGTTCTGTGGTTTATCTCATCCTTCCCCCCACCACCCTCTCTTTTGAGGGTTGTCAGTCTGTACCCTACTTCCACATCTCTGGTTCAACCCTATTCCTCAGACTGTTATGTTCATTATATTCAGTATATAAGTGAGATCATGTGGTACAGTATTTGTCTTTTTCTATTGGGCTTGTTTCACTTGGGATAATACTTTCCAAGTCCCTCCATGTCCTCTCAAAGAATAAGAGATCTTTCTTTCTTAGAGCTGCATAGTACTCCATTGTGTACATGTACCACTGCTTTTTTATCCATTTGTCTACTGATGGACACTTAGGCTGTTTCCAGATCTTAGCTATTGTAAATAGTGCTGCTATGAACATGGGGGTCCATATATTCTTTCTGATTGGTGTTTCAGGCTTCTTAGGATATATTTCTAGAAGTGGGATCACTGGGTCAAATGGAAGTTCAATTTTTAACTTTTTGAGGTAACACCACAGTGTTTTTCATAGTGGCTGCACCAGTCTGCATTCCCACCAGCAGTGTACTGGACTCCCCCTTTCTCCACATCTTTGCCAACACTTGTTGTTTGATGATTTGTTGATGGCAGCCATTCTGACAGGTGTGAGGTGATACCTCATTGTTGTTTTAATTTACATCTCTCTGATGATTAGTGATGTTGAGCATTTCTTCATATGTCTCTTGGCCATTTGTATGTCCTGTTTGGAGAGGTATCTATTTAGTTCCTCTGCCATTTTTTAATTGGGTTCTTTGTCTTCCTTTTGTTGAGTTGTATGAGTACACTATATATTTTGGAAATTAACCCCTTATCTGATGTATCATAGGCAATTATGCTCTCCCATACAGTGGGTAGCCTTTCCATTTTGATGGTTGTTTATTTTGCTGTACAGAAGCTTTTCAGTTTGACGTAGTTCCATGCATTCATATTTTTCTTTGTCTCTGTTGCCTTAGGCGATGTATCAGAGAAAATTCTGCTGAATATGATGTCTGAAATTTTGTTGCCCACATTGTCTTCTAGGATTTTTATGAATTCATGGGCCACATTTAAGTCTTTTATCCATTTTGAGTTTATACTTGTGTATGTTGTAAGTTAAATGGTCTAGTTTCTTTTTTCTTTTTTCTTTCTTTTTTTTTGCATGTAGCTGTCCAAATTTTCCCTACACTATTTATTATAAGAGGCTGTCTTTACTCCATTGTATGCTCTTGCCTCCTTTGTCGAATATTAATTGAGCATAATGTCGTGGGTCTATTTCTGGGTTCTCTGTTCTGTTCCACTGGTCTATATGCCTGTTTTTGTGCCAGTACCAGACTGTTTTGAAGCTTTGTAGTATAACCTGATATCTGGTATTGTGATCCCACTGACTTTTTCCTTCTTTTTCAAGATTGCTGTGGCTATTCGGAGTTTTTTTTTTTTTCTTTTGAAGTATTTGTTCTAGTTTTGTGAAATAAGTTGTTGGTATTTTGGGGGGGACTGCATTGAATCTATAGATTGCTTTAGGTAATATAGACATTTTAATGATATGAATTCTTCCAATCCATGAACAAGGTGTGTGCTTCCATTTTCTTATATTTTTCTTTCTTTTTTGAATGTCCTGTAGTTTTCTGCAAATAGGTCCTTTACTTCTTTGGTTAAGTTTATTCCTGAGTATCTTAATTTTGTTGCTGTGATGGTAAATGAGATTGTTTTTTAGTGACTCTTTTTGTGAGTTCATTATTGGTGTATAAGAATGACGTCAATTTCAAGATGTTAATTTTGTATCCTGCTACTTTGCCAAATTCATTTATTAAGTCTTGTAGATTTTTGATGGAGTCTTTACGGTTCTCTGTGTAAAATATCATGTCATCTGCAAATGATGACAGCTTCACTTCCTCCTTTCCAATTTGAATCCCTTTCATTTTTTCTTCCTGTCTGATTGCTGTGGCTAAGACTTCCAGTACTATGTTAAATAGGAGTGGCGAAAGTGGACATCCCTGTCTTGTTCCTGTTCTTAAGGGAAAGGCTTTTACTTTTTGCTCATTGAGTATGATGTTGGCTGTAGGTCTTTCATATAGGGCCTTTATTAGGTTAAGATATGATCCCTTTATTCCCGAAGTGCTGAGCATTTTTATCAGAAATGTGTGCTGGATTTTGTCGAATGCTTTTTCAGCACCTATTGATATAATCATATGATTTTTTATCTTTCATTTTATTTATGTCGTGTATCACATTTATTGATTTGCGAATATTGTACCAGCCTTGCATCCCTGGGATGAATCCCACTTGGTCATGGTGAATAATTTTTTTGATGTATTGCTGGAACCAATTTACTAGTACTTTGTTCAGGATTTCGGCATCTATGTTTATCAGGGATATTGGCCTGTAGTTTTCTTTCTTTGTAGTCTCCTTTTCTGGTTTTGGAATTAGAATTATGCTGGTCTCTCTCTCTTTTTTTTTTTTTTATCCTCACCCAAGGACATTTTTTTTGGATATTTTGTTCAGATAGAGTGGGGTGTGTGTGTGTGGGGAGAGAGAGAGAGAGAGAGAGAGAGAGAGAGAGATGTGAAAGGGACACATCGAGTAGTTGCCACCCGAACAACCCAACCAGGGCTGGGGACAAACTGCAACTGAGGTACATGCCCTTAGCGGGAACCGAACCCAGGTCTCTCGGGGCCGCAGGCTGACGCTCTAACCGCTGAGCCAAACTGGCCAGGGCTATGCTGGTTTCTTAAAACAAGTTTGGAAGTCTTCCTTCTTCTTGAATTTTTTGAAATAGTTTGAGGAGAATGGGTGTTAGTTCTTCTTTGAATGTTTGGTAAAACTCCCCCATGAAGTTCTCTAGCTCTGGGCTTTTATTTGCTGGGAGAGTCTTGATTATCTCTTCAATTTCCTGAGTTGTTATTGATCTGTTCAAGTTTTATATCTCTTCCCAGTTTAGTTTTGGGAGAATATGTGTTTCTAGAAATTTGTCTATTTTGCTTAGATTGCCAAATTTGTTGCCATATAATTGTTCATAGTATTTGTTAACAATCTTTTGTATTTCTGTTGTGTCAGTTGTTACTTCTCCTCTTTCATTTTTGAGTTTGTGTATTTGGGCTCTCTCTCTTTGTTTCTTGGTGAATCTAGCTAAGAGTCCATCAATCTTATTTATCTTTTTGAAAAACAAGCTCTTTGTTTCATTGATCCTTTGAATTGTTTTTTTTGTCTCCATGTCATTTATTTCTACTCTCATCTTTACTATTTCCTTCTTTCTACTTGATTTGGGGTTTTCTTTTTGTTTGCGTTTTAGTTCTTTAAGTTGTGAAGTTAGATGGTCTATTAGAAATTTTTCTTGTTTCTTGAGGTAGGCCTGTAGTGCTATGAATTTCCCTATCAGAACCGCTTTCACTGCATCCCATAGATTTTGTGTTGTTGTGTGTTCATTTTCATTGGTTTCCAGAAAGTTTTTAATTTCTTTTTTGATCTACTTGGTAACCCATTCATCGTTTAATAACATGCTATTTAGCCTCCATGTGTTGAAATATCTTTGCATGTTCTTGTTGCAGTTGATTTCTAGTTTCATGCCATTATAATCTGATAAGATGCTTGATATGATTTCAATCTTTTTGAACTTGTAGAGAAATAGTTTGTGCCCTAACATGTGGTCTATCTTTAAAAATGTCCCATGCGCACTGGAGAAGAATGTGAATTCTGCAGTGTTGGGGTGTAATTCTCTGTAGATATCTATTAAATCCATTTGGTCTAGTGCTTCATTTAGAGTCTGTTTCCTTGCTAATTTTTTGTCTAGCGGTTCTATCCAGTGATGTCAGTGGGGTGTTGAAGTCCCCTGCTATGACTGTACTGCTGTTGATTTCTCCTTTGAAGCCCTCCAGAAGAGTTTTAATATGTACTGGTGCATCTATGTTGGGTGCATATATGTTTACCAAGGTTATATCTTCCTGTTGAATAGATCCTTTCAATATTATGTAGTGGCCTTCTTTGTCTCTAATTATGGCCTTCATTTTGAAATCTATTTTATCAAATATGAGTATTGCTACCCCAGCTTTTTTTCCCTTTTTGTTTGCTGGGAAGATTTTTTTCCATCTCTTCACTTTCAATCTATGTAAGTCTTTTGTTGTGAGGTGGGTCTCTTGTAAACAACATATATATGAGTCATGATTTTTTTTTTTTTAATCCTCATCCGAGGACATTTTTCCATTTTTTGTACAGAGTGGGAGGGAGAGAGAGGAAGAGAGAGAGAGGGAAACATCGATGTGAAAGGGACACATCGAGTGGCTGCCACCCGCACGACCAACCAGGGCCGGGGACAAACTGCAACCGAGGTACATGCCCTTAGCGGGAACCGAACCCGGGCCTCTCCAGACCGCAAGCGGATGCTCTAACCGCTGAACCAAACCGGTCAGGGCAATGATTTTTTATCCAATCGGCTACTCTGAATCTTTTTATCGGAGCATTCAATCCATTTACATTTAAGGTGATTATTGATATGTACTTATTTATTGCCATTTTTGTTTAGTGTGGTTATATTTTTTTTCTCGTTTCTTCTACTAATTACAGCAGCCCTTTTAACATTTCTTGCAGTGCTAGTTTGGTGCTAATGTATGTCCTTAGCCTTTTTTTTTTTTTTTTGGTCTGGGAAGCTCTTTATTTGACCTTCTATTTTGAATGATAGCCTTGCTGGATACAGTAGTCTTGGATTCAGATCCTTGTTTTTCATGACCTTGATTACTTCATGCCATTCCCTTCTGGCCTATAGTGTTTCTGTTGAGAAGTCAGTTGAGAGCCTTATGGAGGTTCCTTTGTAGGTAACCTGTTGCTTATCTCTTGCTGCTTTTAGAATTCTTTCTTTGTCTTTAATATTTGTCATTTTAATTACTATGTGTCTTTATGTGGGCCTGTTTGGGTTCTTCTTACTTGGGGCTCTCTGTGCTTCTTGAACTTGAATGCCTTCTTCCTTCACCAAATTAGGGAAGCTTTATGTCACTATTTTTTCAAATACTGTATATTCTCTAACTCTTGATCATTTTTTTCTTCTTTGAGGACTTCTATGATGTAAATATTATTATGTTTCCAGTTGTCCCACAGTTTTCTTAAGCTGTCTTTTTGTGTGTGTTTTTTTTATTGTTTTTCCTTTTGTTTTTCTGATTGGTTGATTTTTTTCTACCCTGTCTTCTAATTCACTGATCCGGTCCTCAGTTTCCTCTACTCTGCTGCTTAGACCTTCTAATGCATTCTTTATTTCTGCTATGTCATTGTTTATTTCTTCTTGGTGGTTTTTAATTTCCAATTGGTTGACTTTTAATGTTTCTCCATCTTTACACATGGTGTTGATGTCCTTACTCATGCTGTTGAGAATCCTCAAGATCATGGCTCTGAATTCTAGCTCTGTTAACTTGCTTAACTTCATTTCATTTATCTCATCTTTAGTAGAGTTCTCTTGTTCTTTCACTTGGGATTTGTTTCTTTGTTTCACCATTTTGGCTATCACAGTAGGTTTTGGAGCCTGCCAAATTTTTTCCTGTAGGTGTTGGTGTTCTGCTGTTTGTGGCTCCCTCTACTGGGTTTGGGTGATCCTGGGTGGGCCCACGTTCAACACCACTGTCAAGTCTTACTTTCCTGGGTAGAGTTGCAAGCCCAGGAATGGTTCAGTTATCCTCTAGCTTTTTTCCTGGAGGCTATTAGTCATGGTTACTTGCAGAGCCTTGGATTCTCAACTGAATAAAAAACTCCCTCAGGTGTTCAGCGTAAGGGGATTTCCAATGGATGGGGCAGATACTGGTTGTTAATGATCCTCAATTTGCATTTCAATGGCCCACGAGGTGGGTTGAATCTCCAAGGGAGAGGCCACCACCTCTCCCCAGGGCCCTGGGAAGGAATAAGGTGGCCACCATCCTGCATGGCCACAACTCAGCAAAAGCTCTGAGTACCTTCTAAATCCCAAGTGTTCCCACACAGCTTCAGTCCAGTCCATCTCCCTCTGCCAGAGCCCAAGGCGAGTGGTTGTGGCTATTTTAGTGCTCTGTCCCAGCCCTCTGCACTGTGGAGCCACTTGGGAGTTTAACCCAGAGGGAGCTGCTCACAGCTAAGACTGCTGCTGTCCATGGGCTCCCAGCCCCCCTCTTGCACCTCCTCAATCCTACTAGGACTGGTTCAGTGTCCCTGGTTATATGGTCCTCGCAAGCTGCTTTCTGTTGCTGTTTCCTGAGGATTTGTCTTTATTTTAGTTGTAATTCCAGTTTGGTCCTGGGAGATGGTCTGTGTTATTTCCATTCACTCCACCGCCATTTTGGAATTTATCACTTTCTTTTTTTTTTTTTTTTTTTTTGGCATTTATCTTCATATAGAAAGGGAGGGAGGGAGGGAGAAAGAGAAACATCGATGTAAGAGAGACACATTAAGTGATTTCCACACAACCCCAACTGGGGCCGGGGACAAACTGCAACTGAGAAACGTGACCTTAGTAGGAACTGAACCCGGGTCTCTCTGGTGTGCGGGTCGATGCTCTAACCACTGAGCCAAAACAGCCAGGGCAAGATTTTTTATAGGAAAGAAAATGTTCCCACATGTGAATTCATGGTCTTTCCTTTCTCCTTCCTTCTTTGCTTATAACATTCTCCCCCTTCCACGTCCCATTCTCGCCCCTCCTCACTGAGGAAGGTAAGGTTAATTCCTGGCAGAGAGATCATCTTGAGTAAAGTAAAGTGGTAACAGGGAAAGGATCATGTTATCAGAATGCTGCTTACAGTGTTGGGAAGAAAAAAAATTTGGAAAACAGGATAGTAGAAATGGGAAGGCTGAGAGAGGAGGAAGAAAAATATCTATGGGAATTTGATAGAGAAGAGAAAATAGACAGCTGTTCTATGAAATAACCATCATTAATAACAATTACTGACCATTTAATCGTGTTACTGACCATTTTGTGTAGGTGTGTGTGTGTGAAAGAGAGAGAGGGAGATGGGAGAGAGAGATTAGGGAGGGGATATTATCTTTAATTGTAACATGTACACAATGAGGTAGGTTTCTTCATTAGATCCATGTTACATTTTAGAACATTGGCATGACCTCAGACATCCATCCAGCCCCCAGAGGGCATAAGGAGTTTTGCCTTCACTGAGGGGAGGGGCTTCAGGCTTCCAGCAGCCAGCCCTTCACAGCCCCTTGAGTATTTTTTCTGAGCTTTTCCCAGCCACTATAGTAACCATCCTTCTGGAATGGGTGGTAGGCAGAGGAAGCATTTGGTAAAAAAATATATATATATATATATATTTTTTTTTTTCATCTCCTCTCCTGAACTAAACCGGGGGCTTTCTTCACTTAAGCTTTAGGATAAAGTTAAAAGCCTAAAAAGATTCGTATTTCCATTAAAAATGAATTTTTCTCTGAAGGTTTGCAGTCTCTCAGTTCTGCGAGGCTGGCTGCTCCATGCTCCTCAGTACCATGGACAGCCCCTTATCAGCCTCCTGGTGCCGGGGGGAGGTGGGGTGACATTGAAACCTAGCCACTAGTGTTAGCCCTGCCTACCCTCCTCCGCCTTCACATATTTTGTTCCAGTCACAGGGTCTCCTCAGCTTCTCAGCACAGAATCCTCTTTCTTCCTGTCTTCTCTGTGCCCTCTGGGACACAAGCATTCCCCTTTTCCACTTGGCTTGACTCAGTCTTACTCTCAGGGATCACTCTGCTGCAGGTCCCTCTGGGAAACGTTCTTCCACCAGCCTCCCTTTACAATCTGGATCCCAACCCCTTGTCGTGGTCCATGACACTGCACAGCGTACTCACCTATTTCATTGTCTGTGCACTCCACTGGCAAGGAGGTTACTTGCTCAGCTTATTTAATACAGAATCCTAGCAGATCATAGGGGTTCACTAGGATTTGTGAATTACTGGATGAAAGTACAAACAAATTAATTGCTGGCTTTGTGAGTTTTGTGTGTGGGCCTTCTTTGTTCTTCACCGAAGAGTCTGATGTGTAGCTAATGTAGCGTCCTTCTAACTCCATCCTTCACAGGGCTTTGCCAGAGCAAGTGCTGGACATTATTATTGATCGATTCCCACTGAAAATTAATCTTGATGGAAGAAATTTCAAATGGCCCTTGTGGTATTAACCAGAGGGCTCTAAGTTCCAATAACTTGGGATCCATTTTTAAAACCTAACACTTACAATTTCCCCCAAAAGTCCTTTAACATATTGGACCGCTCACTGTTTTCCCACAGAACATACACTTAAATATATCTGTGTTTTTGTCTATGGTGTTGTCTCTACCTAGAAATTTCTTTTTTTTTCCAGCTGGAAAATTCTTCTTATGTCCCAAGGTCCAGCTGAAATGTCCCCTCCCCATCCAGACTCCTCTGGGCTTTGCACCCACTTCTATCATAGCATTTTCTACATTTACCTTTTTAAAAAATATGCTTTTATTGATTTTTTTAGAGAGAGAGGAAGGGAGAGAGATAGAAACATCAATGTGACAGAAAAACATCAACTGACTGCCTCCTGCACGCCCCCTACTGGGGATCGAGCCAGAAACCTGGGCATGTGCCCTGACCAGGAATCGAACCAGGACCTCTCAGTTCATGGGATGATATTCAGTCCATTGAGCCACATGGGCCAGGCACATTTTCTACATTTAAATCAATATTGGTTAAGTGTTAGTCCTAATGTTCTGTGAGATCCTTATTGTACTGTGTACCCCAGTTACCTAGAGCAAATTCTGGAGCCTGGAGCATTGAAGTGGTCACTAAGAGTTTGAGAAATGAATGACCAAACCAGAGCCCAGGAGGTCACCTCCAATCTCTACAGCTTAGATTCTTCACTTCCAGAACCATTTTCCAGAAAAAATTAGCTGAAACACATAAAAGACAAATGGACAAGTCCAAGCATTTACAGTAAGTTGGTGGGGTAGACAGAATGAGGACCCAAGCCTCATGATCCCAGGATAATGCCTTTTCCACTTGTCAATTGTGAGAGGGTGCAGCTTAGTCTACCCATCTTCCCTTATATTGGGGCTCACCAGGTGCTGAGTGAGGGGCCTGGTTTTCCGAGAGCCTCCTTGTCCAGCTACCTGTGCCCTCCCTGGGGAGACTGCAGACAACCATGATGAGCTCCTTCTCAATCTTCTGAGCAATGCAAATATGTTCTACTCACACACTAGTTGACATCCATTGTCGGCTCTGTGCCAATTAAATGCCAAGGCTTCCTAACAGGTGTGTTGGTTGTCTCGGCCAAATGATTTGCTAGGGCAACTCTCAAAGTATCAAGAAAACAAGAAAGAATATTCTACCCCTGCCCCCCTTCCGCCACCCCTGCCTCCCCCTCATCTCCCTTAGCTTTTACCTTTGGTCCCTGCTGCCAAGAATTAATTTTTCTCCTTAAACACAAAATCAGAATCATGCCTCGCATATGCGCACTAAGACGTTCTGATGTCTGATATTTAACTTCCCTCTCACGACTGCCCTACCACAGGGCTGACCCTGAGGTCTTTCTGGGGCCCAGTCCCTGAAATCCAATCACCCCACTTGTAGCCTCCTGATTAATCTTTCTGAGAAAGAAAAAACCTCTGTCTGTCATTTCCTAGTCAAAAAACCTTCAATGACTTCCATTGTCTGTTTAATCAAGCACATATTCTTCAGATGGGAACTCGAAATCTTCTGTCTTTAGGCCCATCTTATATGTATGAAATAATCTCCACTGCACTTTGTACTCGCACCACAAGCCTGGTGCGAGTACATGTCTGCTCCTGCCAGCAACTTCTGTCTGGGGTGCCTTTTCCTGCACCCCCAGTCCAGGGACGAACCCTTCCTCCAGAGCCACCTCTGCAAAACACCTTCTCAGAGCTCCTGAATCAGCATGGCTTGTCTGTTCCCCAAATCCCAAAGTTATCAGTGCAAAATTACTGGGTTTCGTGCATTTATCCCGCTTGTCAGACACATGCCAATTGCCTCATTTGCATATCTTTGTTTCATCTTCACAAGATGAGATATTGTCATTCTCTTCTCACAGACGGGGATACTGAGTCTCTGAGGGATGAAGGGACCGACCCAAAGTCACAGAGTTAATAAGAGACAGAACCTTGTGTTAAACCCCGGCTAGGGGCAAGTCACGCACAGGGCCTTACCCTGCACAGCATGTGTCGACATCCAGAGTAGAATACTGCTAATGACCATGTACACGACTACCATTCACTTTCGTGACTACCTCTACTATCAAGTTATAAATCCTGAGAGAACATGCCATTGTCACGTGTGTATGCCTGATACTCAACACAGAAGTTCAAAAATGGGTGTTAAAAATTTTGAGGCAATTTATTCTGGGCTGGGAGGAATGTCTGTCCCTCCATCCACTTTTCTTTAAGGATGTTATAGACCTGTTGCACCCTTACATTCTCCTGCTGTAGAGGCTGGGATCTGTCATGCTGATATCCAAAGTCTAGGAGCCACTGGGGCTATTTATTCAATGCGTACAGCCTGTGAGATGAAACTGTGTCACCCCAGACTCAACAGAGCACTCTCTTTCCATCACCTGTTTGCCTCCCCTTAGCTCAGGACCCTACTCAGAGAAAAACTTGGCCATTCCTGCTGCCTTCTGGGGTCTGGCTTCCTTTGCCCAAGTCCACCATCAGTGCGGCAGCCCTGCAGCTCTCGGATGGGGCTGTGGAGAAGTCTGCCCAAAGACATTTTTCATTCCAAAGCTCAAAGGTGAGAAGGGCTTCCTGGCTGGGTAAATGAACCCGCTGTTTTCTTGTTGGATCACACTCTCTTGAACAGTAACTGGAGAATAACACTGGCAGAGGGGTTGGGGGAAGGGGCAGTGGAAACCCAAACTCTGATAGCTGCTTGCATTTTCTTTTCTAAACTTGGCTGAGTCAAAGAACGGTGTTTTCCTAAGATGCACGGAGAAAGGACAATAGTGAGGAGGGCTTGTTGAATGATAAGGCCTGATGTCTATGACCCTTAATCTAATCTAAATTGCTAATTAAACTGCTTAATCCAACACCCACAGCACTGCAGTCGTTTTGACTTCCAACTGCAGGAGAGGGTCACAGGCATCCATTATTCCAATATCCATGAAGTAGCGGTCGATTTGCTACCTCTGGAAAACTGCAAAAAAAAAAGGTGCTGCAAGTTTTTCATAGTGGGCAGAGGGCAGAGTCTACCTTCCTTGGGTCTGAGTCTCTTCGTAATTCTAGGGGTTCCGTGGTCAGCAGAACACAGCTACTCAGTTCCCTGGCAAAGAACAGTCTTTTTTGTGTGTGTTTTTTCCTCTGAGAATATCTGCATCTTTAGATAGTTTTAAGAGGGGCCACTCAGTTGGTGGGGAATCACTCCAGACACCCAATTTGTTGATTTCAATTCCCAGTCAGGGCACATGCCTAGGTTATGGGTTCAATCCCCTGGTTGGGACACGTATGGGAGGCAACTGATGGATGTTTCTCTCCCACATCTATGTTTCTCCCCCTCTCTCTCCCTTCCTGCCTCTAAAATATTAATAAAAACATATTCTCAGGTGAGGATTTAAACCAATCCTCTTTTGGCTTGTACCCACTTTCGGCTGCCTACTCCTGTCTTTGTGCTGAGCAGACCCATTCTTCCAAGGGCGGTAATTCACACACACACACGCGCGCACACACACGCACGCACGCACATACACCCACGCACACAGGCTAGGGAGGGTTGGACCACGGCTGATGCTGAAGTGGAACTAGGATTAAACTCCTAACACCCGGAGTAGTTAACAGATCCTGGGCTGGACCATAGAGAAACTGAATATTCCGTAGCCTTCCAGCTCTCTTTAATTCCCTCAATGCCTGCACCCTAGTCCCAAATGGGAAAACTCTCGGATCACTGCAAGGAAGAGCCAGAGGACAGTAACAAAGCCCATTCTCTCCCCTTCAGTGTCATGGAAGAAAACACACCCAGTTCTGGGGACAAATCCAGGTCTGTTCACTTTAATTACATGAAAGAGAAAATAAAAACAGGGAAGGGGTGTGACAGAGAGGTGGCTGGACCCACTCCCACAATTGCCTCTGTATCAGGTATCAATGAGGCCAAAAGCACTGAAGAGGGAAGGGAGGCAGAGACGGAGGGACCTCCTTCCCCCTGGACTGCACTCTGCGTGCTCACGCTCTCACTGTGTTCACGCTCTCACTGTGTACACGCTCTCACTGTGTTCACGCTCTCACTGTGTACACGCTCTCACTGTGTTCACGCTCTCACTGTGTTCACGCTCTCACTGTGTACACGCTCTGTGTCACGCTCTCACTGTGTTCACGCTCTCACTGTGTACACGCTCTGTGTTCACGCTCTCACTGTGTACACGCTCTCACTGTGTACACGCTCTCACTGTGTTCACGCTCTCACTGTGTACACGCTCTCACTGTGTACACGCTCTGTGTTCACGCTCTCACTGTGTTCACGCTCTCACTGTGTACACGCTCTCACTGTGTTCACGCTCTCACTGTGTACACGCTCTCACTGTGTACACGCTCTCACTGTGTTCACGCTCTCACTGTGTACACGCTCTCACTGTGTACACGCTCTCACTGTGTTCACGCTCTCACTGTATACATGCTCTCACTGTGTACATGCTCTCACTGTGTTCACGCTCTCACTGTGTTCACGCTCTCACTGTGTTCACGCTGAGACCCCCTCTAGTGAACTAGACCGACCAGTGACTTGCATACGGTTAGCAGCAGTGCTGTCTGTCTTGAGGCACAGGATATGAAGAGGAATGAAAGGACCGCATGAGAGAGAGAACGCATTCCGGATATAATGGTGACCTGGTGTGATGTGGAGGAAATAGGGAAACCGAGGGGACAAAGGCAGTGGACAAAATGTATTTTAATGCTCAGGATCCAATTTAAAAATAGGCAGGACACATACTGCTTCAAATATCACAGCCTCAAAACAGTGTGAAATACTAGAAAAAGCATGGGCTTTTGAGTGAAAAAAAAAAAGATTTCTGCTGGTTCTGACTGTGTGGGAAACATGCTTGATTTTACTTCATCTGCTGAACAATTAAAAAAAACAACTGGACGAAACTTGTGCATTATCCAGTGGGAGAACTTTGAAAGGTGGGGACAAAAGGAGAGTGACAAGAGACCTTGGGGTTTGGATAAGGACAAAGTACCACTCTTGGGTGAAGCCTATGGGGTGAAGCCCCGCCCTGAGTACTGAAATGGCACCCTTGCCCCTCCCCCATCAGAACCATAGACACACTAGGGTAGAATCTTCTGGGCAACACACTCATTGAGCGGGCTAGAATAGCGCTTCATGGACCGTGAGCACTGAATTTGTCATTTAAACCACAAAAGGGAGCCAGGATAAGAATTCTGAACCTTAAACAGGCTGGCTACCTACTTGCCCTGGACTGAATTTTTTTCTGCCCAATATCCACGTGCTCCCGCTCTGTCCCTTGATGTGATGGCATTAGGAGGTGAGGCCTTCGAGAGGTGACCAGGCTGAGAGGAAGTTATGAGAGTGGAGTCCTCATGAATGAAATGAGTGTCCTTACGAAAGCAGAGAGAGCTTGCTTCTTCTCCCTGCCACGTTGAAGTGGGCAGTCTGCAGCCCCGAAGAGGACTCCGGTCAGCCCCAGCCATGCTGGCACCTGCACCTCCAGCTTCCGGCCTCGGAATTTTCAGGAATACATTTCTGTTGTGTGTAAGCAGTGTGGCAGCCCACGCTGATAAGACACTGAAGTAAACGGTACAGACAAGAATTAGTGTCTGCTAACGCTCAGAATGTCCATGATACAGTCAAAAATATCCATGATACCAAGAAACAGAAAAATCTTGGCTTGAAGGACAAAAGACAACCGGTAGACACAGTATCAAGATGACACAGATGTTGGAATTGGCACACAGATTTAAAGACAGCTACAATAAAAACGCTTCAATGAACAACTGCAAACTCTATGAAAACAACAATTTTATGCAAAGAAATGAAAGATACCAAGCAGCATAAAATAAAATTTTAGTTCTAAAATATAAAATAACTGAACTAGAGTAAAAAGAACCAGAGTTTGATGCAACTACATGATTAATCTCGTGGTTCAGTTAAAAGACAACCTCTTAGAATTCTAGCTTCACGAATTCCTTCTCCCCAAGCTCAAGTTTAAATCCTGCGTAAAATAAGGAGTATGGATCATGTGTCTTAGAGTTCTCTCAAAAATTCAATGTTATCAGACAACAATTACAAAAAGTGTATTAACCATCAAATGTTATGTAACAGGTTACCCCATAATTTAGTGGCTATAAAGAATAAAAACATTTTCTTTGCTCATGAAGCAGAAATCTCTCAACAACTTGACACGCATAGACTATCTTTGCTCCTTTTGGATTCTGCTGAGTCCCTAGAAGGTTTCAAACTGGAATGATCCGAGAGGCCACCCACTCAGAGCTGAAGCGAGGGCTGGGACCTTTCCAGTAGGCGAGAGCTGGTCTCCGTGTGGTTTCTCCGTGTGAAGTCCGCAGCACGGTGCCTTCGGAGCAGATGGACATTTCATGTGTAAACTCAGGACTCTCGAGTGCGTGTTCCAAGCGAGGCAGGCGCAAGCTGACACATCTTTCTGATGTACCCTCAGAAGTCATGCGGCGCACAGCTGCTGGAGTCAGGGAACACGAATTCAAGGAGAGGGAGTTTGCACTCCATTTCTGGATGAAGGAATGTCAACAAAACATGGTAATAGGAGCTTATGAAATGGGATATTGTGACGTAACCACTTTGGAGAGCCCAGTCTGACACAGTATGTGCATCTTTTGTCCAATATTGAAAACCATGGATTGGTAAAGAACAGCCAGCAAGCCGGTCTAGCCCACTGTTTAATGTTATAAATAAAGCTTTACTGGAACTTAGTCAAGTCCATTTATTTACATATTACCTATCACCATTTTTGTGTTATAATAGCAGAGCTGAGGAACGGTGACATACATCATCTGGCCACAAAAACGGAAACATTCACTACCTGGCCATAGGTACGAAAAGTGCATTGACCCCTGTTGTAGACAGCAGTGACGTCCTGCTCCTTAGTGTTCCCATAACACTTTCTACAGATTCTATTGGATTTGGAATTATCTGTATAAATGTTCAGGCTGGCCCTTACCTTTCCTGTTGATGCTTTGTCTGGTCCAAGTGTTTTCTTATAACCCTTCTAACGGGTGGCCTCTCGGGATGAGGTCTCAGATCCTGTATCACTTCCTCAGGAAGGTCTTCTGTGTTTACCCAATCTGAGCATAGCTTCCCACCCTCATCCCCAGTTATTCTATCCCACTCTTGTGTTTTCTTTTCTTCATTACATGTGGCACTATTGGAAATTATCTGCCACCCCAATCTTCACTAAATTAAAAGTTTTGTAATGGTAGGTAACATGTCTAATATATATATATTTTTAAGCAGCCCTAAGACATTAGGCTCTCAATATTAGTGAAATTGAGAAAACCTGTCAGTGTTGTCCCAAAAGACTCTGAATAATTTTACAGCAGAGTGTTTTATTAATTTCCATGCTTTGAGCGCTCAGCAGAGTACAAGGTACATAATGTGTACCTATAAATTGCTTACAAGTACACGGCCAGATGACAGACCTCCCAGCACCTGCCTCACAGTGGATTCTACAGAACATGCCAACAGTCTCTGGCTATTTTCTAAGTGTAATTCATCTCTTTGTTTACACCATAAGCTGTTTGAGGACTGAGGTTGTGTGTCTACTTCTGGGTCTTTAAAGTGACATCTTGGAGTTGAGGAGCATCTGTATACCCACATGCCATCGGACGAATGATGACCTCGGCAGGACAATGGCCAGTGAGCAGAATCCAACCACAGTGAAGGAAGGAACCCAAGTGAGGAACGAGGTAGGATCAGATCATGACAATTTCCTGGAAGAGCTAAGATCTTTACAGGGGTTGAGAAATCACAAAGGTCTAGAGTACAAAAGAAGGAATTCATAAATAAAGATAATGTTCAGAAGAACAGTAATTTACCTCTCACACGTTATTATGTGCCAAATACTAGGCTTAGTGTTTACACGTATTATCCCATTTATTCCTCACACCAATCAAAGAGAGAAGTGAAAACTCTATCCTGTCTTGAAATAGAGAAAACGAAATTTGAGAGAGAATTGTAACCCATGTCAGTCTGCTAATAATAACAACAATAATGATAGCAGTTAAAATGTATACAATTACTATGTGCCAGACATTGTCCTGAGCAATTTTTATATGTTATCTCATTCAATACATAGGAGCTCCATGAAGGCACTACTACTATTCCTAGTTCTGATGACCCAACTTCACTCATTGAAGACCCAAGATTCAAACCCAAGCAGTCTGGTTTCAGAGTCCATGTCTATAACTCTCACATCACCTACTTTCTGTGACAACAACATTCCTTCCTGCCTTTTGCTTTGTTCTTGCTAATACCTCTAAGGTCATCATCATCACCACTGTCATCAATGTTTCCATATATGTCTAATTTGACTCAACCATAAATTACAGTGTCAGGGGTGATGCTGAGTGAAGACAGGTGAGTCTGGACAGTAAGATGGGTTTATAACATGGAGGAGCTTAAGTGTCATTCCTGGATTTATTTTGAGATCTACCTAAAGGAAGTATAGAGCTAGGAAACAAATTTTAGCAAAGACTAGGGGACCCAGAAGATAAATTTTAAAGCTTTGTTTTTGTTGTAATTCTTGATAAAATGGGATTGAAATATTTGTGCAAGATCAACCTAGATGTGTAGCTGGACTTCGCAGCAGATTCAGACTTCATCAATGTGGAAGAGGATGAGTTGGTTGATGAGACATATATGTCTGGCTTTCAATCTTGGGTTCCATTCATTTACTCGTCATGTGACTTTAGAAAATGTATTTAAACTTTCCTACTCCATTTAAATACCTATAAACTGGAGCTAATATTAGTTTCCTGCTTCTACGAGTAGTGTAAGAAGTAGATGATTTTAAGCCAGACCACATTAACCCTTGTTTGCATGCATTAGCAAAACTGGAGTATCTTACGAGAGGTCCTGCACATAGTAAACAGTATAAATGAGCAAACTGGGTAAGGAGTTTGTACCCTCTACCCCATCTGGTATAAATCACATACCCAGTAGGAATGCACTTGGCATTTTTATATTCAGATTATAAGAATGCTAATGGCTATTTGATAAGGAAGGCGCAATTAATCCGGAAGAGAGCAGCCCTTTTAAATTAGATAAAGATAAAAATAATAATCAGAAAAAGACAAAAGGGAGCTTTTTTATTATCTGTCTTAAGTGAAAATTAGAGGAAAGACCCACCAGCTTCCAGACCACATCCTTTTCTCATCCCCTGTGTTAGAGAAAAGAAACTCAACCAGCATGGCAGCGATTCTGACTACATAATTAGACGGCGACTGATAATTAATCCTGGACCCTGAATCAGCTCCCTGCCAGTATGCTTCCTTTCGTTTCAGCTCTCCATAGCCCAGACTCCCGCAGAATCTCAAACTCAAACCCACTCATTTTAGTTTAGCTTAATTAATTTCCCCTCCCAAATCTCACTTATTGCCTTTGCTCTTTATTAAGCTCCTACTGAATTTCCCCACAGACTATATTTGTTTCCCCAGAGCCAGGAGGAAGGACAATAAACGTGCAATTCTCACCCTTTGCAACAATCTTCAAGGATGTGGTGAAAAGTCCCATCCCCTTTCCATTTTTGCTAAATATCTGCATGAAGTTGACATGATGTGCATGTACACAGGTCACTAGGGACTGCCAAGAACAAAGCCCAGAGAAATGAATATGATTTTATTTTAAGCTCTATTTTGGGTAAACAAAGTTAAGTATACTTCAGTGGTTCCCATTGTCACCAATAATACCTAAATTATTCTTGGTCAAGCCCTTGACAATCTCCATGTGCATCATGTAAAGAAAATAGAAATAACAAGATTTGGAGGCTGACTGGAGAGAGTTGTAAATAACCCAGGTTTCTGTGTTTGGGTCAGGAAGAATAAATGTAGGCATTCTCTGAGAAGAAGAGAACATTGGAAAGGAAGCTAATGTAAGGAGAAAATGGTAATGGGTTCAGTTTTGGAAATGCTGACTTTGAGTTGCCTTTGGGACTTTAATAACCTTGACCTCAATTTCCTTTCTTTACAGAAATACTCCTTGAAAGAGATATTTATACACACTGTTTTAAGTTAGGGTTCACAGAAGGAGGCCAGGAAAGAAGGATTTGTGTGGAAGTGACTAATTAGAAAGTATTCATCAGGCAGATTCCCATGAAGAGTAACCTTGGCTCAGCCCCCCAAGGAGCCATAGAGACGGTAGAAGTCACAATTCCATGTCCAAAAGAGGGAGCAGGGGAGTAAGCAAGGAAACCTCAGGACCTCTTACCTTTTTATTTCCCCTGCTCTGCATGTTCTCCTCCGAGATTTTTGCAGATCCAGCTCCTTGTGATTTAGGTCTACTCGAGTATTATTTTCTCATGGAATTCTTCACTGACGATCATCTACAGGAGCCTCCTACCCCAGCAGCGGCCATCACCACCATCCCCATTCCCACCTACAATCAACCCCACCTCCCCTGGCCACCAAGATCATCGTCACCTCCATTTCCCTACTACCATCAACAGCACCCCAAATGCTACTGCCACCCCACCCCACCACACTCACCACCACCCCGATCATTGCCAACAATACACCCACCACTGTCATCACTACTACTGGCACCCGCCTTTCTTCCTGACTTTGTTTCAGTTTTCTTCCTAGCACCTTGCACTCCTTGATGTTAAATAAATAGTATCAACTTGTACTGCGTTGTCTGTCTCTTCCCCATTAGTTGCAGCCTCCCCGAAAACAAAGACTAATTTACAGTTGAATCACCAGTGTCTAGGAGGCCTGCCTCATGGTAGACAGAAAAATCTATAGATCAGTTGCTTGTTAAAAGAATCCCCAGTGCGGAACTGGAGAGAGATGAAATCACTGTGGAGGAACAATCTGGAAGAAGGGAGAAAGAAATTGAAGTAAGAGCAAAGGGAAGAAGGGAAGGTGCCCAGAGCAAGGGAAATCTCTCGTTCTGATGCTGGAAATAAGGAGGCGTGGGTGGGATCTCGGACCTGGCAGGCTCCAAGTTCTCTGTGAAATGTGGGGCACTCTAAACTCTGTGCCTACCTCAGTCCTAACCGAGCTCGTTAAACACAGTCTATGGGAATTTCTACACTCTTAATGGTTTCAGCTAAGAATCTTATTTTATGAGCCTACAATTAATCCAGTGTGCTTCATTCATGCTTGATATTAAGTGTTTTCGTGCCATTTCATGTGCTTGAAACTAGAGATGAGAATGAGACCTCAGAGGGAGTCCCAGGGTTGCCCTCATCGCGGTCTCGGCAGCAGAAAGATCGACTGGAAAGCAGGCGAGAAGCAGCTGTCCACGCAAACTCCCCTCGATGCCATGCATCCTGGTGTTAGCTTCTTCACAGCCCTTGGCTGCTTATCACATTTGACCCCACAGAAGCAATGGGTTTCAGAGGAAAGTGTTTTAGACACTGACTCCGACAACTCCTCCTGGTGGCCAAGTGGGCTGGGGGTCAATGATTATTTCTGAGCCTCTGATCCTTTGGGTCGAAATGCCTGGTGGAGTAAGCTGGTCTCCATGGCCCCTTTACGCTCTGGTGGTCCTTGCAACTCTAGGATACGATCAAGCTTGTATTGCCATACACTTTTTTTTTCTATCCTCACCTGAGGACATTTTTGCATTGTTCTTTAGATAGAGTGGGAGGGAGAGAGGAAGGAAGAGAGAGAGAAACATTGACATGAGAGAGACACATCGAGTGATTGCCACTCACATGACCCATTCGGGGCTGGGGACAAACTGCAACTGAGGTACATGCCTTTAGTGGGAACCGAACCCGGGCCTCTCTGGTCCGCGGGCCAACGCTCTAACTGCTGAGCCCAACTGGCCAGGGCTGCCTTACACTTTTCACAAGAGAGGAAACTGAGGCTCAGGACCGTGAGACAATTTGCCAAGAGCCACACCGCTCCTGAGGGGCAGAGCCATGCCTAACGTCCAGATCTCTGCGGTTCTGAAGCTACCCTCTTGCCCTCCCCACCACACTGCCTTCCATCCACCTGGCCAACCTTCAGGCTTCAAGCAGAGACGCCCACAGGTACGTTGCTTCTGGGCCAACAGCCCAGGGTGCTGAGTCCCAGGCTGGGCCTGTGGCAGAGGTGGCGGATGGTCCCTTAGGCTAGGACTCTGCAATAACTTGCTTAATCCTCCCTCCTCAGGTCTGCAGATTCTTCAACCCACTAAGATATGCCACGGCCCCATCCCAGCTTCTGGCTCTAGCACCTATGTGAAACTGTCAAATGATCTGGTGACTCAAGGAAAAGGAGGCAGGGAAAGGGGTAAGAAGGAAATGGAAATGATCACATGAACACAGTGGTGGGTTAGACTCAAGGCCTTTGGGATCCCACCATGACCATCTTTGCTTGGCCTGGGAACTGTGTGGCCCTCTTGGCGGGGGTGCCTTTGTCTCGGGAAATAGTTGGCTTCATTCCAGCCTGCTGCGGCACGTGTGAGTGGGCAAGACCATTCTCCTCTCTGAGCCTCCGTGTCCTCCCTATTGGGAAACCAATACCCGCCCCACAGAATTGTAAGATGAATCGTAGAAATAAAGCTTGCACAATGGCTGACATCCAGCAGCTGTTTGATAAATAGTGGTCATTCTTTTTTTACCCTGAACTGAGCCATTTGAAATGATACGGTGTGATGAGCTATTTGCTGTCCTGAGCAGAGGAATATCTTCAGATAGATGGCAGCCACCATCCTGGGACTCAGCATCTTGTCCCAACATCTGCACCCTAGAATGAGACCTCAGAGGGGTCCCAGGGTTGCCCTCATCGCGGTCTCGGTGGACTTTGAGCTCTTTGTCACTAAAGGGAGATACTCAATCTAGACAAGGTGATACTGTTGCCCATGGTGATGGAGTTCCATGCCCAGTTCAGCTCTGGTCATCCACACACAGGATGCAGGTCAACAGCTCTTTGTTTGGAATGGGCGTGAAGCTGCAGTCAATGAGGGAGGCATGAATAATCAACAGCCTCAGGCTGTCACTGCTCTTGGTGCACCTGGAAGCCACTCACTGGACTTCAGTGGACTTTGAGCTCTTTGTCACTAAAGGGAGATACTCAAACCTGACTCAGGGGGTTGTTGGAAGAGTGAATTGAGTTATGCAATTGAAATCACCAAGGATGGTGCCTGACACAGCGGAGGCTCTTGTTGAATGCTAGTTCTTTTCTTTCTTTCCTGTTATTTTTAATGAGATAAAAAGGAAGAAGAGGTCCTGATGGGTTTTGCTCAGTGGTTAGAGTGTCAGCCCACAGACCAAAGAGTCTCAGGCTTGATTCTGGTCAAGGGCATGCGGCTCGGTTGCGGTTCAGTCCCCTTGTGGGAGGCAACCAATCGATGTGCCTCTCTCACATCGATGTTCGTTCTCTCTCTCTCTCTCTCTTCCTCTTTTCCTCCCTCCCTCCCTCCCTCCCTCCCTCCTTCCCTCCCTCCCTACCTCCTTCCCACTCTATCTGAAGATAAATGGAAAAATATCCTCGGGTGAGAATTTTTAAAAAAAGGAAGATGAGAATAGCAAAGAAGGATGAGGGAGAGGAAGAGGAAAAGGATGAGGGAGGAGAGACTAAGCATAATGGCGGTAAAAACAACAGCGTTCAGTGTGCCCACCAGTGAGCGGTTGTCCCAGGCCATGTGTACACACTGTTAACCACCTTCACTGTATTGGTTTCCCATGCTGCTGTAACACATGATCACACAGCGCTGGCTTACAACACCACACATTGCTCATCTCGTGTTTATGGAGGTCGGTACTCTGAACCGTCAACAGGGGGGTGTTCCTGGGGCAGACTGTAGGGAGTGTCCATTCCCTTCCTTTCCAGCGTTCAGAACCCACCCTCATTACTCGGCAAGTCCCCTATGTCATTCCACAGCACCACTTCAAACGCTCTTCTTTTTGTCATATCGTTTTGTCTGATTTGATACTCTCACTGCTCTTTATCACTTATACATGTCTTTGCAAATACATTGGGTCTCATCTGCAAAGTCTCTTTGGCCATGTAAAGTAATACGTTCATAGATTCTTGGGACTAGGGTATGAATGTGTGTATGTGCGCGTGTGTGTGTGTGCGCGTGTGTGTGTGTGTGTGAAAGGGGGTCATTTGTCTAACTAGCACATCCATATATATGATAAAAATATGACTTGGAAAAATTAAGAAATTCTTCCCCAAGGTCGCACATGTAAAAGTAAAAGCAAAGATGCAAATTGCACTCTGACCCTGCAGCCGTGTTCTTTCTGTGGAATGTGCACTAAGCTACTCAGTAAAGGATTCCTCTAAATCTGGGGGGGCTGCATCGAATCATCTCTGAGGTTCACCTTCTGTCTGATAGTCTGCGGCTCCTCGGGAAAAAAACAAAGGCTCTGTTCCAGGCAGACTCAACCATTGTCTGTGTCTCGTCTCTGGCTCTGAACTCAAGGTGAGAAGCGGGAGAACCGGGGCATCTGCAGAATGAAGGAGAATGGCGGGGAGCAAGCAATTTCTAAGCAGAACTTAGAAAAATGCAGAAGCAGCTCTCCTCCTACATAAACGACCTTGGGTTAATAAATACAATATCTGCTTAAGATCCCCCACTGGGCTTCTCTCCTGGCAGCCCAACCATCAAAGTCAATGACAATCATGTTAGCGTTTTGCTAATTGAACCAAACAGGAGGTAACTGGTCTTGAGAAATCCTATAATGAAGTAATTAGTTACTCCATCAGTAAACGGAAATAATAATCACAGATTGCTAAAGCTGGAAGTAAACTTTCTGATTATAGATGGGGGACCTGCAGCCCAGAAGCGTTTGCCACCTAACACAGCTGTTAGGGGCAGACCTGGAACAGATATTCGGGTCTCCTGGCTGCTGGTCTGGGATTCTTTCCACAGAATCATCAGCCTCTGGAAGTTTGAACATGACATGGTGGTTTTCCTACAACCTGGAGAATCAGGGATGAAATGACATACTGCACGCAGGAGAGCCTTTGCTCCAGGTGAGGGAGGGGTTGCTGAAAAGTCGAGTCTGTGCAGCTGTGTCTGAGGCTGGGCCACCGAGAGTCCTTGGACCACATGTACCCATTCGCATACCATCTGGTGAGCTTGCCAGCCCACTCAACACTCAAGGACTATTTTTTCCCCTTTTTCTTTTTAATGACGAGAATAATGAATCATGACTAAAGATCATTTGATTCATTCTTTGAAAGGCAAATATAAAAACAAATCATCCATCATGAATTCCACATTAATCACTATGAATATTATACAGAATCTCCTTCAAATGTCTTTTCTCTCCGCCTATTGAACAATTATTTGGAGAAACCAACCCCCCCCCTTTATAAAACAATAATAAGATATCAGTGTGGTCAAAAAGGCCTCACCCTACTCCTTAGTCCTCTAAGTGAGCATGATTAGCTCAACTGATCTATGCTCAGGTCATGGTGCTTTGTTCCAGTGTGGACATGTGAACCAAGCCCAGACAATAGAAGACCGCTCCGAAACTTCTGCTAGAACTATTGGGAAGGGTCTCCTTACTCTAAAGCATAAACTGTCTGCATCAGGTTGGCAGTGGGGTATTACTTTCATGTGGATGAAAGTCTATCTGAAAAAAAAATCCAAGCTGAAACAGAGTTGAAAGAGAGAGAGAGAGAGAGAGAGAGAGAGAGAGAGAGAGAGAGAGAGAGAATCCTGAAAGCATTGTTCCATTTGGATGCCTCAGCCTAAATCTGCTTAAAACTAGCTCTCTTCCTAGTAGAATTCCTATTTTTATGAACTAATAAATCCTCTTTCTAGTTAAGTCAGTTTGAATATCCATCACATAACTGAAAGCAAGCTAAATGATTCCAGAAATGGTATCTCGTTGGTGTGTGCAAAGGGCAGAGGCTGGAACATGAGACTAGCTAGTTGGGGTGGGGTGTGAAGCAGTAAGGGTGAGAGTCTCCCAGCTCCAAGACAGAGGTTGAAAATCCTTGTGCTAATGTACACTTTATGTAGTCACTTTGGGCCACATATACAATTCCATGCACTCTTTCTTCACTTAGTGCAATTATAGGATCACAGAAATAGTTGGCCGTTATTGAACATTGATATTGTGTGTAGACATTTGCCAGGCATCCTCTCGTTTTATCACCCAGCTCTTTCTATTAGGTGTTAGTATAATTAGCATTAGCATGCCTGAAGACGTTAAGAAACATGCTTAATTTCAAACAGCTAAAAAATTCAAACTTGGTTGTTCTTATCTAGAACAAGAGTTCCTAACTACCGAATATTTATTTATTTTTATTGTGTAACCCTGTTTCTCTGAAGTGCTTATTACCTATAAGCATTTTTAACAGCAGCATGATATTCCACTGAGAACATGTCACAGTCATTTTCCTTTTTGAGGAAGGAAAACAAATAAAGACATAATAAGACATGGGTCAAAGATGCTGAGACAAGGTTTGGATTTTGGTTCCAAAAATACTGATCTTTCCAGGGAAATTACTTTGCTTAAAATCTTCATATGGGATTTATCCTCATCTTCCTCTTCCTCCCCAGTGGGCCCTGGTAACTTGTACCTGTTCTCACCATCCTCACCCCTTTGGCCCTGCATGGATAACAAAATGTTTTGTAACAGCAAAAGGGACCTCTGCAACTGCAGGAAAGGAAGGAGGACTTCTCACTCAACAAAGCTGGCCCCTATTTTGTGCAACTGGGGCTATAGCAATGGACTGAACAATCATCAGTCAATCAATATCAATCAATAAAACATACAATGCAAAAGATGTCCATATGTCCCAAAGAGAAAAATGAAACAGAAAAAGGGGATCGAGAGATGGGAGATGCTGTAACTGAACAGTCGTTGGGGGAAGCCTTCGGGATGGAGTGACATTTGAACGAAGACTTGAAGGCTGTGACCCAGCCATGTGGATGTGTAGAAGAGCCTTCCAGAGATGTGTTAAAGCAAACACCAAGGCTCTGAGGCAGTAGAATGTCTCATGTGTTTGAAGAACCAGGAGTCCAATCCTGCAGGAGAAGAACCAGTAAGGAGGACAGTCTTGGGAGATGAGGTCAGAGAAGGGATGGGGTCAAGAGTAGACAGTGTGGGGCACTGCCTGCTCGATGAGTACGTCGGTGTTTGCTCTGCATGAGGCGAAAGGCATGTGAGCTGAGGAGTGGGATCTCTGACCTAGCATCTAATAAGGTCCCTTTGGCTGAGGTGTGGGGAACAGGCTGCAAGGGGTAAGCAGGGGCGATGACAGCGGCTGGTACTACAGTGATAAGTATGCTTGTGCTGAGTGGTGATCAGCACCTGAAAGAGTTGAATAGAGAGCAGAAAGGATTTGCTGGTAGGTCAAATGTCCGATGAGGGGTCCCTAGTGTCAAGGATGGGCTACAGACACCCCCTCCCCCACCTAAAGCATCTTTGTCTGCACCTGGATAATTGGAGGGTGAAAGTAGACCACGGCCATGGTCTCGAAAGAACTGCTGGGTGACCGCAGGCGGTCCAGACCACTCCCTTGCTACAATCTTTTGATAAAAAGTTAGATGATTTAAACAATATCCCCGATAGTGGGCCTTTTCAATACATAATTGGTAATATTGGAACACTGTAGGGTTCTTGGTCTTAAAATGTGCCTTTCTCAGAATGTTCCAGGTGAGTTCTACTTTTCCACTAGTCCATTTCTAAATCATATTTTGCCAATTATTTCTGTTCTGTGTAGTTTGTGGTAGTTAACAGTGGGAATAACCTAAATGTCAGGGAATTATTTATAGGACTGACATAAATTGTGGAAGATAACAAATGAGTATTAATATCAAATCTAATTTTTACAGTGAAATGATATATAGAGAGCTATCTGGGGTGATCTTAGATGCATACAATATTTTTCACAGATGTGAAAGTGGGGAAGATTATGAGCGATCTTTTTAGTTTTTCTTTCATGAATTTCTGTTACTTTTCAAATAAGAAAAATATAAGAAACAAAATAAAAGATGCAATAATAGAAGCACCAAAATAATTCTATAGCAGCTTATTTGGGGCATTCCAACTAGTCTCTGGCCTTTGGACATTAATGTTCACTCATTTTATCATCATTAATAAATAGGGAATAAACTGTTGGCTAAAAATCATTTTGAACTGAAAAAGAATGGAGCAGAAAAATATGAACTTTTTTTAAAAGACAAAATTATTAAGAATGCATTAATATTTTTAGCATATTTCATAGAAGATGAAATTTACCAATACTGCCCTTGGAAAACAAATGGCTGGGGTTGTAATTTTAACCAGATCTTACTTTGACCAAATTGTAGTGATGCTTAGTTTTGTTTTGTTTTTGTTGTTTTGACCAAGTAGCCATTTGTACAAAAAAGCAAACAGATGTCATTCATGGCCTCGCAGAGAAGACATGTGCTAAGGTCAGACTCCTAGATCTTAACCCTGAACTTGTCATTACCCTTTGACCTTGGGAAATGTATGCTAGATACACAGATATATCTGTCTCTTTATCTGAACAGGGATGGTGGTGAAAGCTTCTCCCTCGTGAGACTGTTGTCTTAAGGGGAGAAGTAACACACCTAAAGCACCTAATCATGATATGTGCCATAGGGTTAGTTCTCCGTAAGTGCTTGCGGTTATTATGCTTTCAGATTACTCTTGAACATCTTGAAATTCTCACTTGTCAGTTTTCTGGCTTCCAACCTGGGTGGTTGCTGCTGCCTGCTGAGATACTGGGTCCCTGCTGGGGACTTCTTGTACGGTAAGCACAGCTTCTCACGTGCTTGGAGTGCAAGGGAATGAAACAGAGTTGGAGCCAGGAAAGGCCTATTTACTCGTCACCCCAGACCCAGTGAAGCACCTGCAGCTCTCCCAGGAAGGTGCTGCGGCCTCTTTGCCCAAAGAACTCTGCACATTGGGTTGTGGTATAAAAAGTATATAGCACATTGCTTTATAATTGGTTGTAATGTTTCCCCATTTAGTCTGTTTCCCCAGATAGACTGAAAGTGTTTGAAACAGGGCCCATGGCTTATGTGCTGTCTTCTTAGTGCCTGGATAGTCATTCTTACAGAGAGATGCTTATTAAATAATGGATGGATGGATGGATGGATGGATGGATGGATGGATGGATAGATGGATCGATGGATCGATGGATGGATAAAATCCATGGATATATCATCAAAATGGATATATGAATAAAAACGTGTCAGATCAGTCTTTCTCAGTTATATATATATATATATATATATATATATTTTCTGGTTTATTTTATTTTTATGTAAAACAAAAAGCAATCATAGCAATAGAGGACAAATAGTCTTATTAATGCCTTTCCGATCTGTAAGTAAGGCAGATTTAGCTTTCTCTGAACAGCCACCAATGGTAATAAAAAGGCATAGAATTATTCCCCAATTTTATGACATAATACATCCAGTTAATTTGGGGTTCACTAGAAGAAAATAAAGTCTATTTACAACTCTAAAAATGTATTTCACTATTTTTTAAGTAATGAGAGTTTAAATATTATTATCTTGCTAATGGGAAGAAAGGAAGACGGGGCAAAGAAAGAAGGAAAGCTTAGTAACTTCATAGGAAGGAGAAGTTGATGGTTTCAGGAGTGTGTATTTATGGAGACTTAATTTAGAATCTTTATCTTTTCTCTTACGCCTACGCATATAAATTTCATAGGGTTCAACCTAACCTATTTTCAATCCACCATTTTCTACTGATTGGCCTCCCAGGTCCTTTTCTTTTCTAGACAGACTACCTCACCTCTTATCTCATGAAGGCAATATAAGCAACAAAACAAATCAACAGTCAAAACCTGGAAGCCGCCCTGGCCAGTTTGGCTCAGCGGTTGAGCAGCAGCCTGCGGACCAGAGAGTCGTGGGTTCGGTTCCCCTAGTGGGTTCAGTTCCCACTAGGGGCACGTACCATAAAAAAAAAAAAAAAAAAGTAGAACCTAGGTTTAAATGTTTTTTAAAAACAAAACAAAACCTGGAAACCAACCCATGTCACCTACATGCTCTTTTTTCTTTCTATTAGAGTGAGATTGGTGTCTTCTCCATCTAAAGTTCAATCCCATTACCTTCAGCTTTCTTAGCGGCTGAGCTTGTCAATTATCCCTCCCCTTCTCTAATGTATTTTCCAATATCCTCTTCTTCTTATTTCTCTCCACCACAAAGTAAACATCTTCAAATTTGCCCAGTTGAAGAAAAGATGACCATTTCTTTTTATTCCCTTCTAGCTACCACCCATTCTACTCAACCCGATCTCTTCATATCCAAAGTCTTAAAATAAGTGTTTCCCTTCACCATCTTGTATTCATTACCTTGTCTTATCCTGTCATACGTGGCTATATATGAATGCATTTTAAAATTAATAAGCATTTTCTTTCTTATTTTACTGACCATTCAGCAAGCTATGTACCCTAATTTGTGGACCTAAGTACGACTATATCTCCCACCCAAGATCTCTGCAGAGGAGCACACCTCTGAAACGGTTTCACTTCTTTCCTCCCTGATGAAAGGGCCCCAGTCTAGGTCACTACCACAGTAGCCTTTCCAGTGTCCACCGGTTTTCATGATTCTCCTTCTGACTGTCTATAGTGCAACCAGATTACACGTTTGTAATGTGTCCACCACTTGCATCATCTAGGACTTCCAATAACTCATTAGTGCAATCGAGTAATGCACTCAAATAGTCTCTGCCTCATTTGGCACAAAAGGTCCTATACATTTTGACCCCTGCATGCCTCTACAACCTTCCCCCCCCTTCCACAGTCCAGGCATAATAGACGTCTTTCAGGTCCTCCAAACACTAAACTCTTGCCAAACTGCAAATCTCGCATATGCTATTACTTTTGCCTGAAATACAATCTCCCATCACCTCTTTGACAAATTCTTCTGATATCTTTAAGTATAAGTTAGTATCACCCTGTTCCTTAATCTTCCCTGAACCTCCAGGCTATTTTAAGTGCTATTTATTATATGTTCCAAAAGCACACCATTCTTACTGTCAAGTAATACTTATCACATTTTCCTGCAATTCTATATTTAATCATTTATTTCTGTAGCTAGGCTGTAAGCTCAGAGTGAAAAAGGTGCAATTTACCACTACAACTCTGAAATCTATTAGAGGGAACCAAAATTGTAGACAGGAGAAAAGTGTTTATAAAATTAATGAATGAATGTTGGATACTCATCAACTGATTAGGCCACCACTATTTTAGATGGTTAGTGAAATTGAGTGAAGGTCAGGGGCTCTTGACCGGGAGAGTAACAATTTACATTTAATATTGAAGCTAAGTCATACTGTCTAGTATCTTTGCTGGATAGTAGCTATCATTGATAGTAATAATTTCCATTTTCCTCCTGAAGTTCGCAACAGGCATTACAAATAACACACACACACACACACACACACACACACACACACACAGATATATCCCTCTCTTTCCTTCAAAAGGCTTCATCACAATCTGTCTGCTTCACCACAGCATCCCTGCCTCCTAGGAGTCCTCCTCTGTAAACAAAACATTCCGTTTCCTGACCATTTCATATATTTTTATTGATCAGCAACTTTGCATCTTTCTTTCAGCTTTTTTATCTCCCTGAAAGACCTTTCTTCTACTAAATTTTATCACATTTTCTCTTTTTTAGCTTCCAGACTTAGTTTATCTAAAACTTCCTACTTCTCTAGAGAGCTCATAGAAGTGGAAGTCCATTCTTTGCCTCATTTTATATCTCCCAACATAGCACTGTGCTCAGGAGAGGTGAGAATCTCAGAAAAATGAGTAAATAAAGTAAATAAAACGAAGGAAAGGATCGATGTGTGAATGCATGGAACAATAGATGAGCAGCTGAAGTAATGGAGACATGGATGAATGGATGAATGAATAAATAAACGAATTTTAATAAATGGATCCACCCCTTAGAAATCTCTCTGAATTATGTCAAGAATGGGGATACGTATGCCTGGACTCATCTCATTGGTTAGTAAACTAAATTTCAGAGATGTTATTACATGTACAATGGTCCACCAACAAGAATCTCAATGGGCGGAAGAACTCATTTTTCTAAGTTCACATGAGGAATTTGTGTCCCAGGTTGATGTGTACAGCTTCTCCCTGACCACGTCAACAAGAAAGACCTTTGGGTGAACACAAACTTCTCTCCCCTCAAATCCCATGTGACCTCAGATTTCTCCAGGCACAGTGCTCTGGAAACTTGCTCTAACGGGCGTTACCGAGGAGTGGACATCAGTCCTTATAGATCACCTCTGCTGAGTCAGAATCTGTGCTTGACAACCTCTGAAATCATTCCAAATTGAAGGTTTTGTAATTTGCTAAAAACCCTGAAAAGGACAATGGGAGAAATGAGCCTCAGAGAGGAATCAGCCAGGGTCCAATCAGGAAAACTCAAGCACTCTAGGTATTTTAACAGAGTAAACTTAGTACTAGGAACTAGTTAAATAGGTAGGTGCTAGAGATAAAAAAAATAAAAAATAAATGAAAAATAAAGCAAACAGGTGTCGTGGAGGTTAAACACAGACCACTGTGGGCAGCAGCTGCTGTGGTCCGGGCTCGGGGACAGTGTCTGTGGCTGCAGGGCAGCGAGATCCATTGCTGGGACCGCATGAAAACAATGACGAGAAAATAGAAAAGGCCAGTCCATAATTCTTGGTCTGCCTGTAAATCTTGCTCTGGCACCACGTATTGGTAGATCCTAACAGTTGACAAAACAGAAATACTTGGTGCAGATTCTCAGCTTTGGCATTAAAAGGAAGAATACAGAAGGATAGATTTGGGGTTGAGATGTTGCAAAATGATAGCGCCATAAAAGGCAAATATAGTAACCCTGCTTCCTAAAAATGCAGACACTTGTGCTGTTAGGGGAAAACAAAATAGTCTTTAATAACACTGAGATCCTGCAGAAGAGCAGCTGAATAAGCAAAATGCAAATGGGAGATATGGAAAGAAAAATTAATTTTATATCCTTAGAACAGCTTTGATAGCCAGTGGGAAGAGACCCAAATGGAATATACCAGACTGGAAAATTAAAATGTTCATATGACACAAGCAATGCATCTACATTTTAAAAAAGCAGTCTGCATGAAACAGAGGAGAGCAGAATCTTGTTCTGTCCCCAGTGAGGCAAAAGCAGGCGTAACACACGAGTGACACACAGAACATCAGTGGAGGGCCAGGACTCTGGAGCCAAGAAGGCCACGTGCGAAGCACTGTTGCTTACGACCTCTGTGATTTACACACTTACCTCCCTGGTCTGTGTTTCTAACCATTAAAATTGAGATATAAGATTTTTTTCCCAGTGCAAGTCAAATAAGATAATTTTGAGGAGTGAATAAAATATATCCTTTAAGTGATTTCTAAACACACTCGGCATATAGTACATAACCAATGCATGATACTGTTGTCATTTAACCTAGTTATGAATAACTGGAAAGGAACAAAAGGAAGACCAAATATTACAGGTATGTTAGGGAATCCATCAGTCTATTCGCCACAGATCACTGGAGGGAAGGGACTAGACTGGGGAAGATATATACATGCCCAGGAAAGTCTGGGTGACATAGGAAAGTTACTTGCTTGTCATTCACACCTGGGAACAGGGTGTGCCAGAGTGGGTGTGGCCACTGCACGCACAGGAAGATTTGAGATACATAATCCCCTAAATAAAAGAGTTCACACACTTGGCATTCTTGCTCTCCTGGTTTCTCAGGAGCTCCTGGTTTCTCAGGAGCACGAGTCCTGGCATTTGTCCATGTGGCCCACAGCCATGTGGCCCCCACACAATAAACTAATGGACTGTAACTAGCCTAATGCGGTGGCAGACCCAGTTCCAACATGGACTGGAAGATCTGGACACTGGCTCTGCTTTTAGCTCTTCCTAATCCCCAGCTGCACATCTTCCAGGACTGGACTAAGGGAAATGGGACTTTGGAGACCCAAGGATGTAATTCCACACAAAGCACTCATTCCCCCCCATGTGAGTCTCAGAAAATTATTTTTCTCAAGATACAGTAAGAACCCAATCCCAAGCACTCAGTGGGGAAAGGGATCCCCTACTTCCACTGATGACATTACCAGTGAATCTGTCTCATCCCCTCCGACCTTCTGCTGGCCCTTGCCACATTTTCTTCAAAAATTAAAAAGCTGACAGTTCAGGATTTCTTTGTGGAAGAGAGTGTGTCAAAGAAATTTCTAGAAACTAAGGAGGTTACTAAGTTCATTTTTATTCTCTGCCTACATATGGGAGAGCCCCAACTCTCCCCCAACCTTTGCTGTCAAACAGAATTACTCCAAATTCCTCTAATTAACTGAATTGTCTTTGGTACCTAAGACCCAAAGAATCCCCATCCCTGCCCCTAGCTGGTCCAAATTTTCACTTATACCCTACTCTCCCTAGGTGACTTCTTCTTCCTGACCCCACGTGAAGCTCATATTAAACCACGTTAATTCGTCAAACAGCACAGTTTGCTGTTAAATATAAATTAGGACAAAACAAAATAGTCTCCTTTCCTTTCACTCAAGCTGATCATCAGTTTAGAGAAATGTTCCTGGTGAGCATTTCTATGTTTTCTCCACTGATTAACATTATGAATCTTCATTTTCTCTACTTGAATTTGAATTATTCTTTTCTTTTTTTTCATAAGGGAGTTGAACGTGGGGGAAATAAAAAATTTGGACAATTTTGTATGTGTGGCCCTTCTATCAAAGATAAAAGAAAAATTATGTTCTGTTGATAAAGTAAACAATAAAATATACAATTAAAAGCTCTGTGCACCACCTACAGAATTTGAACAGGGCTAAAGCAAAACAGAACATGTGTTTGCCCATCTGTCTTTGGTCCACAGAACATGGTGAGGGATGTACTCAAACTCAGTGGGTTGACACAATGATAGAATGAGCAAAACTAATTTAACTTTGTCTTCCAAGTCAAGTAAGGGTTTGCTGCATTGGATATTCCCACAAATTGCATTACTCTTTTCCCTTATTTTAAGTAATTATCCACAAGGGTCCTCCTTCTGAGGGTAAACATTCTCTCATGAGCTGTTGCAATTGGTTTAATGGGAAGTGCTTAAAATGTTTTCTGTTTTCTCGGAATCCTAATGACTCTTCTAACACAGACTCAGATTTGAATAACCACAGCTGAAGCTATAAATGGGAAGTGTAAATTACGTCTCCAGATGTGGGAGTGTTTCCCATCACACAACAACATTCTCCTGCCTCCTGATCTAAAAAATAATAATAATAATAAGATGGTTTCTGGTTTTAAAGCAAGCTTTTTTTTTTTTTATGCTTATAAATTGTATGCACATGGTATGATCACAATTTTTTAAAGATTTGCATTGGAAAAGAAAAGAAACAATGATGAGGTGATAATTGCTTTGGGATAAAATGCAAATGCCATGGATTTTTCAGAGGTTAAGGTTTTCTCAATTGTTTGTTTTTCTGCAATATATCTCAGTCCCGTGTCTGAATTGCCATTTGCAGGCAGTTGTTGAGTTCATGGTGCAGTCTTACTGTGGGATTTCATTCTTTGGGCATCACAACAATATTTGAGGAAGGAATTACTGTTATCCCTCTCTGACGGGTGAGGAAACTGAGGTCCAGAGATGCAACAATTTCTTGATTAAGGTCACACAACTAGCAAGAAGCCGAGCTGGGACTGAAGCCCAGGCTGGCCCGGTGACAAAACGGATGCCTTTTCTAGAAATCCTTCTCGTCAGCAGCCCTGCTCTCCATCTTCTTGTGAACCTCAGGAAACCTCCTGGAGAACATGTCACACGTGGAGAGGGTTTATTAGTTCCATCCCCTGAAGATTTTAAAGACAGACTATTTCTCATTGTACTGTACATCTGCAGAGACCAGTCAAGAGGCTGGCCACAGAGCATCACCCATTAGACCTCAGACTAAGAGACCAAGTTCTCCAATAAACTACACTCACCGAGTCCCATTAGAAAGGGTAGCAGGCCCTGGCCAGTTTGGCTCAGCGGTTGAGCATCGGCCTGTGGACCAGAGAGTCCCGGGTTCGGTTCCTGCTAGGGGCATGTACCACAAAGAAAATAAATAAATAAAAAGAAAGGGTAGCAGGACAGAGGTGAAGACCTATATTCTACGCCCCAAGACCCACTGGGGAAGGCAAAAGGGGAAAGGACAATGGGAAGGGATGGAATTTGAGGATGGGGGCAGAGAGCCCCAAGATTTCCCAGAGAAAGACTCATACACACGATGACCATAAAATTCGCTCAGGTTTTGGTTGAACTCAGAGAGGCATTTGTGGCACCAGGGTGAGAGGCGTGGGCCTGAACAAAATGTCATCAGGACCACAAGGACAGGTACAGAAGGTTCTTTCTGTTTTATCTTCATTGTTGAAAGTATTACAGATGTCCCTACTTTTTTCCCCCCATTGACCTCCACCTCCCTGCTCCCACCCTACTCCTGCCTTCCCCACATGATCATCTGTGTCCACTAGTTGTGCATACATGCATATAAGTTCTTTGTCTATCTCTTCCCGCCCACCCACTCCCCTCCCCTCTGAGGTTTGTCAGTCTGGTCCCCACTTCCAAGTCTCTGGATCTGTTTTGTTTGTCAGCTTATTATGTCCCTTATACTCCATAAATAAGTAAAATCATGTGGTCTTGACTGGCTTATTTCACTTAGCATAATATTCTCCAGGACATTCCATGTCATCTCAAAGGGTAAGGGGTCTTTCTTTCTTACAGTTGCATAGCATTCCATTGCGTATATGTACCACAGCTTTTTTTATCCACTCATCTACTCATGGGCACTTGGGTTGTTTCTAGATCTTAGCTACTGTAAATAGCACTGCTATTAGCATAGGGGTACATATATTCTTTCTGATTGGTGTGTTTCAGGCTTCTTAGGATATATTCCTAGAAGTAGGATCACTGGGTTAAATGGCAGTTCAACTTTTAATTTTTTGAGGTAACACCACAGTGTTTTCCATAGTGGCTGCACCAGTCTGCATTCCCACCAGCAGTGTACTAGAGTCCCCTTTTCTCCACACCCTCGCCAGCACTTGTTGTTTGATGATTTGTTGATGGCAGCCATTTTGGCAGCCTCATTGTCATTTTAAATTGCGTCTCTCTGAAGATTAGTGACATTGAGCATTTTTTTATGTCTCTTGGCCATTTGTATATTCTGTTTGAAGAAGTATCTATTCAGGTCCTCTGCCCATTTTTTAATTGGATTGTTTGTCTTTCTTTTGTTGAGCTGTATGAGTACTTTATATATTTTGGATATTAACCCCTTATCTGATGTATTATTGACAAATATGTTCTGCCAAAGAATGGATTCCTTTTTATTTTGATGCTGGTTTCTTTTGCCATGCAGACACTTTAGTTTGATGTCGTCTCCTTTATTAATTTTTTTCTTTGTTTCTCTTGCCCTAAGCAATTGGTGAAAATCCTGCTACAAGTGATACCTGAAATTCTTCTGCCTACATTGTCTTCTAGGATATTTGTGGTTTCATGACTTATATTTAAGTATTTTATTTATTTTGAGTTTATTCTTGTATATGGTAAGTTGGTGGTCTAGTTTCAAAAGTTCGTATGGAACCATAAAAGACCCCCAAAAGCCACAGCAACCTTGAAAAAGAAGAACAAAGTTGGAAGGATCGCAATACTGGATATCAAGTTATACTAAGAAGCCATCATGATCAAAACAGCCTGGTACTGGCACAACAACAGGCATTTAGATCAATGGAACAGAACAGAGAACCCAGAAACCAACCCAAGACATTTATGTACAATTAATATTCGGCAAAGGAGGCAAGAGCATACAGTGGAGAAAAGAAAGCCTCTTCAATAAATGGTGTTAGAAAATTGGACAAGTATATAGCAGAATTTTCTTAGAATCAGCAGGAGAACCAACTAGAGGTAAAAAAAAAAAAAAAAAAAACCACAGGTCCTTAAAAATAACTTGTTCTACTCTCACACATAAATTTTGAATCTTTTTAATTTTTATTGGAATTATTGGGGCAACATTGGTTAGTTAAATTATGTAGGTTTCAAGTGTACAATTCTTTATTATATGGCCTATATATTGTATTGTATGTTCACCACCCAAAGTCAAATCTCCTTCCCTGACCATTTATTCCCCATTTACCCTCTTCAACCTGCCCCAACACTCCTTTCCCTGTGGTACATCTACACAATGGAATACTACTCAGCCACAAAAAAAGAAGGATATCTTACCTTTTGTGACAGCATGGATGGACCTGGAGGAGTAAGCCAGTCAAAGAAAGACAAATACCATATGATTTCACTTATATGTGTACTTTAATGAACAAAATTTGACATCTTTAAGGATAGAGATAGGCAAATTTACCAGTCTTAAAATCAATACTAACCAGCATTTACTGAATTAATAATCTATGTCACTCAGCTGAATGGTCTACCTATATCACCTCATTTAAGCATCACGACTCCCCTGTTAAATAGTTCCTTTCATTTCCCCTCTTACAGATGAGCAGAATAATACTCAGAGAGGTAAGGAACTTGCCCAGGGTCACAAAGCAATAACTCTCTAGGTGCCTTGTGTTTTGTGAAACAGGGATTATAACAGCTCCCAATTGGGGTTGATGTCAGGACGAAAAGAGAAACGTATGTGTTGGAACAGAGCCTAGAATACAACAAATAACAGGTCTTGTTATTGAAAGCAGAGCAACAAATATGATTTGAATGCAGGTGGTTCAAGTCCCAGGTTTCACAGCCAAATACAAGGGTTCACACACTTGCTCTGACATTGTCATCTGTGTGGGTGATCCTGGCTCTAAGCAGCACCCTGCTTCCTTGGGTCTAGATGCTAATGGCAGTAATAGAAAATGCCTTGAGGGCTGTGTGAGGATGAAATGAGGTTATACCTTCTGGTAGAGGCTGTGGGTGTAGAAAATCCAACTATACCTAAAACACGAAGGGCCTCCAGATAAAGAGGGACTCTTGGAGCGGGTGGGCGGGGATAGACTTATTTATATAATAAAGCATGTTATTTCTTTCCAGATTTTCATCATGTTATTAAATTAAGTGACAATCTTTGGCAGATTGAATAATAGTAACAAACATTCAGCTGCCACGGTACAATATGTACATGCCTTTGAAAGCCTCTCTAACAGCCAGTTGGAATTCAGCCTGAGACAAATCTGTAAACATGTATTTTATGACCTGCTTAGTGGGACATTAAAGAATTAGGCTGGATTCATCTGGCAATTACTCAATGAATGAAAATAGAATATCTTTGGAAGGAAGACTGCTCCTTTCCTAAGACTGTCAATGTGTGGGGGCTTCTCCTTCAGACCCCAGACATCCTTAGAGAAGCTGATGACATGCCGATGAACACATCCATAGGAACAGCAAATGACAAACTGAAAGGGAGTCTGTCTTGCCATCAACAGGGTTCTCCTTGGCTACAGCACTGCATGAGGACTCTACTTACACAGCCTTTCCATACCCAGCCCTGCATTTTTAACAATTATATCAACCGTGAAAGAAGAGAATTATTTTCATGAACCCATCTATTTTTTTAAATAAATAAGTTATTGAATACCTCCAAAAAGCCAGAAAATTAAATTTAAAAAAATAGAACAGAGAAATCCAAAGAAGTTTAGTGACTTTACCAATGTTACACACTTGGAAAGCAAAACAAGCTGGTGCTCAAACTCATAGTTCAGCTCTGTGGGGCTGCTCCCAGCATGCCCTCTGGCCACAATAGCACTTACTTGTTTCTGTCATAATGATGGAAGATGCAGCTTCAAGGGGAGCACGATTCAGTAAGAATTAGTTCCAAAAGACAAATGATGCCCTGTTTTTCAGAAGGATTTTGCGTAGGACTGTAATCCTTGTCGGGGTGTACAGAGCGAGGCTCTCATCCCAGTGCTCAATGCTGGATCGCCCCAGACAATGTAACAGGGGGCACCTACCCATTTACTGCCCAACAGTATCCGTCACTCTAGTTGAGAATTTGGTTTGTAACGGTATCAATCTATTGTGGGCCCCTTCTCTGAAGTGTGTTTTCCAAATATACTTTCTTGGAAAGCTGTCGGGACCCATCCACCACAAAAACCCCACACCACTAAAACCCCACACCACTGACCAAGGTCTTCACCACCTTCTGCTCTCAGTGCTTGGAGAACACTGGCCATTCATTCATTTACTTGACAAACATTGATAGAGCACCTGCTGTTTGAGGGCACAGTCAGGATGGAATTGCCCCCGGAAGAGAATACTTCTCCATCACCTCCCCTCTCGCATGCCCCCGCCCCCAGCTCTTGTCCTCAGTCCTGGCTAAGTGGTTCCTCATTTCTGTTGCAGCTCCCAGCAAGAGCATTGCACTGTTGCTAGGCCTTGGACAGGATGGACATTTATGGATACACTGACCAACTCAACAGGCACGGAGAAGAATAAGCCAAATAGTAGGGACTCTTGAGTCCGTGGCATGTGGAGGTGGCCACGGAGGTGAGTGACTCGAAGGATGGCCTCTGCGGTCAGACTTGTGGATGTGAAATTGGGCTCTGCCACTTGGTGATGGTGCTTGAAGCCCAGGCAATGCTACTGCACCTCTCAGTTACCTGACCTTACCTGTATATGGAGCATAATAGTATCAATAATAATAATCTCATAGGGCTATGGGAAGAATAATAAGAACTGACATAGGAACATAGAACAGTGCTATTCGGTAAGCACTCAATAAGTGTTAGCTATAGTTATTATACAAAGATTAAATATTTCTATGTAAACTCTAGATCTTTTTTAAAAAAATTTTTTTCCCTTTATTGATTTTAGGAGAGAGGATGAGAGGAGGAGGGAGAGATACAAACATCAATGAGAGAGAACATTGATTGGCCGCCTCCTGCATGCCCCCTCCCACTGGGGATCAGGCCCACAACCTGGGCATGTGCCCTGACTGGGAATCAAACTTGCAACCTCTTGGGGCATGGGGCATGCTCAGCCACTGAGCCACTCCAGCCAGCCTAAACTCTAGATCTTCTTGTATGGCACATGAATTCTCTTCCTGGTATGTGTGAAAGAACTACATTAGAATGCCTTCCATACCTGATGCCTTTGGGTAAATCAACGCCAGAGTCACTGTTATAAACATGGATTACTATTTTATTATCAGAGTAAAGAGAAACAAATGTTCTTTTCTAAAACTAAGATTTAAAAGATGCTTTGGCTTTCCAATTCCAACTCCTTCTTCGACTCGTGCTCATGGTTAAGACTCCTAGGCTCTCCTGTGTGTCCAGGGACCTACCTGAACGCTCTTTTCATTCTGACTCCTTTCTTTGGCTCTTGAGCCACGCTACCTGATTGTGTTTTGGTTCTTTCGGATCCTGTCTATGAGGACTCGGAGGCTGTACTCTTTGTGCCTCAGTATTTTCACCTGTCAAATGGGGGGAAATGTCAGGCCAGCCTCTTACTTCGCACGTGGAAGCTCCCAAGAAATTCTCATTATGTCATCACCCTGAGATCTCAGGACAGTATGTGACACGGTAGCCGTTTCCGCAGCGACTTGCTGAACGCGTGTCCTCCGAGCAGCAGGAGAGATGCCCAGACCTCCGGGAGCAGGAGCAGGTAGGCTGCGAAGACGCAGTGCCTGGGCCTGAGCATGCGCGGCTGCAGCGAGCCCGGCTCCCTTCCAGATGTCAGCCAGCCGACTCCTCGCAACCCCAACCCCAGGCTCCCCAGCTCGCTCAGCAACCAAGGCCAATAAGCCGCCTTAATTTGGAAAATTCCACTCACGTTCCTGGCCTCTGGCTCTCCACATGTCCCCAGAGGCTTTTATGCCAGCCTTGAATCCCAAACGTTGAAGAGAAAGAAAAGAGGGAATGGAAAAAAAAAAAAAAAAAAGTAGAGGAAAGGTCGGAAATTTAAACTGAATTGTTTGGTAATGGAAAGTCCCTTTCAAGTCTCTCTAATTCTTTATTTAGATTCCATTGAGCACGTGCCAGGAGGGAAAAGGGAAAGGTTAAATTCTTCTATCAGATCTGGCAAAGGAGCTCAGTCTGGCAGCCTAAGAGATGGATTAGATCTCCTGCAACGCACAAGTGTTAACACACAGGATGCCAGCAGCCCCCAGGCCCCTCCTGGCAGGCCCCTCCCGAAGGCCCTGGCAACCCCTGGTCCTGAGAGAGGATCTGCAGGAGGAAACCAGCCACGGGGTGGTAGTGAGACCCCCAAGAAAGTACAAAATGGTCCCTCCGCCAGGAGTGGAATGAGGCCTTGGGTATATTCACCCTTTGAGAATGTGACAAAGGTTGCCTCCTCCTTCCTGAAAAAATACTCACATGTACAAATTTCACCAAAAATCGGAGAGGATTCAAGGACCTCATGTATCCTACCCACAGACCTTGAACCCTGCTTTAAAATGGCAGAACTTTTTTGCTTCAAGTCTTGCTTTTTTCACATGCTTCTTCCTGGTAGGCTTCCCTGAAGTCGAAACTGTTTAAAAACTAAGATCAGATCCCAAATGCAAAGCGTGCTTGTCTGTGTGGCCTGATGTGTCTGTGCTCAGTTCAGCAGAGCAGGCAAGTGTAGTGAGCGTGTGACCGTCGTGGAGTAGAGTCCCTAGCTGGGTGATGCTGGGAAAGTCACTTAGCCTGACAGAGTGTACCATCATAAGGAACAAACCGGACATCATCAGTCACCTGGCAACCTCTTCAGGTTACATTTCTCGTATGCCCCGTGGTTTCCCAGTGATAAGGGGCTGAATGAATATGAAAGGGTAAGGAGCCGCTGAGATGGCAGATCCCGAGAGAACCGGACATGGGTCCTTCCTTTCCTAAAGGAACATAAGTGGGGTGAAGAGAAGGACCGAGAACTCAATGACCATGGCTCATTGCAATCAAGTCTTCTGATAAAGGCTCTATGAGTCCTCACAGGGGAAAAACTCATCCTCTCTGAGTTCTTTTCTTTCCAGAAAAGATTCTGAGGGAGAAAAATATCTGAGCCAAATTTTCAAGGGCAGTAAGAGTAGGCAGCTGGATAAAAAGAGGCAGGACATTTCAGTCAAAGGTATCACCAAGTTCAAAATCAAGAAAAAAGATATGAAGATAAGTGCTAAGTATTTCGTGTCACGTGGGCACAGGTACTTACTGTGGCTCTGGGGGTCTTGAATGCAAACAGAAATACTAAAAGAACAATTCGGAGCCGGAGGAATGGGCCTGAGGAAGATGAAATGTTAGAGCTGGTGCCTTCTCAGTGAGTCTCCTCACTGCCCTACAGAAAGTCAGCGTGCGGCTGCTGAGAATGCGCCCTTCCTCTGCGTGCAGGCCTGCCTGGACCTACGCCTCCAACTGCCATGGCTCTGCTGAGGGGGGTGTTACAGATGACCATACTTCCCCTGATGCTTCAGATTCTCTTATCTTCTTCTCCTTTTCTTTTTAACCCTCACTCAAGGATATGTTCATTAATTTTAGAGAGAGAAGAAGGGAGAGACAGAGGGAGAGAGCGAGAGAGAAATATCAATGTGAGAGAGAAACAACCATTGGTTGACTTCCATACATGCCCCCCAACTGGGGATCTAACCTACAACCTGGGTATGTATTCTGACCGGGAACTGAACCCGCAACATTTCGGTGTTCAGGATGGTGCTCTAACCAACTGAGCCACCCTGCGAGGGCTCACCTTCTTTTGAAATCTGTTCTCAAATTTCAGATTAAGAGAAGTGCCTATTTTATTAGGATCATTGACATCCTGTCCCTAAGTGAGACACCTGGATTGGGCGTCAAGGAAGATGGCCTAGCTCTCCTGGCCAAGGGAGCTGGGGGCGTCAAGGAAGATGGCCTAGCTCTCCTGGCCAAGGGAGCTGGGGGCGTCAAGGAAGATGGCCTAGCTCTCCTGGCCAAGGGAGCTGGGGGGGGTCAAGGAAGATGGCCTAGCTCTCCTGGCCAAGGGAGCTGGGGGGTGTCAAGGAAGATGGCCTAGCTCTCCTGGCCAAGGGAGCTGGGCTGGTTCTCCACTTAAAGAACATCCTCCAAAGTGCGTGTGTGTGTTAGTGAATGTGTACAAAAATGTGGGCTTGGAGAAGCCGAGTCCTTTTCCCTTGAAGTTTTCAGCTTATGTATATCTTGAAGGAAACAATCCTCATATCCCCCCTGTACTTAGGTTAAATATATCCAGTGCTTCATGATAATTTCTGCCATCCAAATTCTTAGAGCCTAAATTTGTAGTCTTAAGTTCTTCCACTCAAAAGAGAAAGCTGAAGGTTTTTTCCAAGAGCAAAAAGAGCATGAACCAGACAGAATAGAACTTCAGCTGTATGTTTCATGCTAGAAAAAAATCCCCTAAAATAAACCCTCTTTTGATGTCCTTATCTGCCCTTTCTCTTTGGCATTCACACTCCCCTTATCCATTGACAGGGCGACCTCTCACCTTTAGCTGCCTAGGACAGCTGGGGTCATGCCCCTTGCCCAGGCTTCATTACCTGCAATGCCCACTTCTACTTTCCAAATACCCTGGTTTCAGTAAGAACCAATAGGGTTACTCGTGACCAGTCAGAGTTTTGACATGCCCCTTATAGCCTTCCAGTCCCTTTGTTATGGTCCAGAAAGAATTATAATGCAAGCCACACATGTGATTTGAAATTTTCTAGTAACTGCATTAAAAAAGATAACAAGAGCCCAGCCAGTGTGGCGCAGTGGATTGAGCGCCATCCCGCGCACTGAGAGGTCCCAGTTCCATTCCTGGTCAGGGCACATGCCCGGGTTGAGGATTGGATCCCCATTAGGGGGCGTGCAGGAAAGAGCCAATGGACGTTTCTCTCTCACATTGATGTTTCTATCTCTTTCTCCATTCCTCTCTCTCTAAAATAAAAGTATATTTTAAAAAATAAAAATTAAAGGTAAAAAGAAACAGGCGGAATTAATTTCAATAATATATATTTTAAGATGATCTAACCAAAGTATTATAATTTAAAAATACAATTAGTATAAAATACGAATAAGATATTTTACATCCTTCTATTCATACTAAGTTTTCAAAATTTACTCCTGGTATGTCTGGAACAGGACCACAGTCCCAGCGCTCGGCAGCCACAGGCGACAACTGCCTGCTCTACTGAGTGTGCAGCCCCCCACTGGGAGCAGTCTGTCACAGAGCCCTGCCAAGTGGCAGCTGACAACTCTGTGAAAACTTAATACAAGAGGGAACAGGCTGCATTCCCACTACTGAAGCTCCAGTGTGATCCCTGGAAGTCACTGTCACTTTCATCCATAACCCATTCTAACTTTCCTGGAAATTGTAATTTTGTTCAATCATTTGACTCTCACTCTGAGTTAACCCACATTTTTAAACTGAGGGTGAGACCACAATTTTTTATTGCAGCAGGCGGGAAGGAAGGAAGGAAAGGAGGGAGGGAGGGAGGGAGGGAGGGAGGGAGGGAGGGAGGGAGGGAGGGAGGGAGGGAGGGAGGGAGGGAGGGATATAGGAGCTGATCCATCCATCTGGTCCCTTGCAACAACACAGTCTATTAGCCATTGAATCTATCGCACACTGTCCGGTGGGTCAAGGCATTCTGGTTGCACTCTGACTTGCTGTGCACATGGTAGTCCTACCCAGCTTGCTTCAGTGGTTGAGTTCCAGCACCCAGCTTTGCTATTCAGAGACCTGTTATTTCCCTTGATCCTAGAGAACTGAGGTCCATGGCAGCGTCACCCATGGTGGACAGTGGCCTACAGAGGAGAGACACTGTGAAGCTCTTCTCTGTCCTAAAGTGTTTCTTAGTTAGGAGGCATGTTCTTAATTATATATTTGAAAATGTAGTCACAACATTAAATTTTCTAAAACATGGCATGCATTTAAAATATTAAATATGTATAGACTTCTTAACACAAAAAATAATTAATTTAGAATATTAATTTAAAAACTGAATTCTCTCAAACCTATCATTTTAAACTGAAACAGTCTTAGTCATGTACATGGCATACCATGGGCACTTCCTAACTTAAAGAAGGGCCAGTCTCAAGGCCTTTGTTCTTAAATATAATGCCTGTTTCCGATCTACTCACCTAAGTCACCAGGCTAATCTTATATTTTGCATTTGTGGGCTCCTAAGATAATAAAAGGTGTTTTCCTGCTAACTTTGTAGAACTTTGAACTTGATGGCCTTTTGTACATTCTTTTCATGTGCAGCTCTATCTCATGAACACTGTAGCTGATCGAAGTTTGGATCTCCCTCTTGGCTTTACCTGACCATTTGCTTATATCAAAGGCCATATGGCATCTGCCACTGGAAATGACGGACTTTATCCACAACTCCCGTATTGATAGTGGTAAATCCGGTTCCCACTTATTGTCTCTTCCTCATCGAAGCAGGTTTCTACGTAGTCATGTCCATCTTCACACGTGTTTGTACAAGAACACATTCTAGATCAATTCTTACATTCTTCTGTGAATCCCTATATTATCAAAGTATGCATTTTACATTAATTCTTTTCTCTCTCCTCTCTTCTTCTGTTTTTCCCTTTCTTCTTCCTTAGCACTTACCACTGAGATTGATACATAATAAATACCTAATAGATACTGCTTGACTAACTAATAAATGGACACATTCCAATAAGGAGCAATATTATTCTTAGGTCTCAAGAAAACACTCACAGCTGAACATTTAGACACACAAAGCAACTTTTTAACTCCAGTATCATTACAGTATGCGCTCGATAGCCTCATGTCGAATATGACCTGGAAAACTCTGTAACACAGAGTTGATTCTGTTAGATGGATAATGGGACAAAAATTACAGTCATTGTGAAAACGTCAACGTAGAACTCCCAGATTTGAGGATAATTAAAATCACAGCTTGCATGCTGCAGGGACGGCTATTTGAATTTAATTCGCTATTGTGCACCATCTAAGCGCTGATGACTTCCCCCTCCCTCAGCATTTTGGACTTTGATATAATTTCTTTTTTGTGAGTTAAATTTACTTAAGTGTCAATATTTTCCAACTCAAAGTGCAAATTAACTTTATGTACTTTTTCCCCAATAAAAGCACCAGTCTACAAAATTATAAGTGCTCTCCTGTCTTGCTTCTGCCGAATACTTTGGACTTGAGTTAGTTTAGAAATGAGTGTGTCAACCTCAGCAAATCCAGAGTGTTCCTAGACCAAGGGCTGTAATGATCGAGTGAATCCATCGTAACACGGGTTTCCACTGGGATTCCTCTTTCTTTTTACCCTGGGAAGGCAGTGTGGCAGATTTAAAGGGTATAGGGTCGAGAGAAGATTTAATTTGAAACCCAACTTTCTGTGGAACACTGGGTAAAATATTTTAATATCTTTTAATTTCTCTTAAATAATGATGATGATGATGATGCTTATTGAATACTTACTATGTGCTAGGCTCTGTTCTAAGTACATTTCAAACATCATCTTAGTTAATAATTAATTTTTTAAAAAACCTTATCTTACCATCTTGAAGATAAGGAAAATGAGGCTTATAGACGTCAAATAACATTCTCAGGATTATGCAGTTTGTAGAGAGTGAAATCTTTTTTGTTTTTAATCCTCACCCAAAGATATGTGTTTGTTTTAGAGAGAGAAGGGGAGGGACATCAATGTGAGAGAGAAACACTGATGATCAGTTGCCTCCTGCATGTGACCTGACCCGAGATCGAAATCATCACCCGGGTATGTGCCCTGACCAGGAATAGAAACCCATGACTCTGTGCTGCATGGGACAACATTCCAACCACTGAGTCACACGGGCCAGGTCGGAGAGTAAAACCTTGACCCCAATTCATTCAACAGAGTTCCAGGTCCACTGCTTCTGTCCCCACCCACTGGCTGCTGAAGCTACAAGCTGCACTACTGTCAGGACCTGGCCTGGGAGAGCTGATGCAGGGACCACACCCCTGACCTAACCCAGTGTTGTCAGTGAACCATTGTAGTCCAGACCCCTAAACTAGTCCTCTTCCTGACTTGAGACAGTCACCCAAAACCAACTTGTCAGCACCTTTCAGTGGTCCAAATTCACACGATCCTGAACAATAAACACAGCACCAGCCCCTAGGAGCAGTCTGCCTACGAGACTCTTTCTTGGAAGTGTGCCAGGCTGTGTCTCAGGACAGCCCCGTAGGCAGAATTTCTAAAGAAACTCATGGCAGCCTGGCCGGTGTGGCTCAGTGGTTGAATGTCAATCCATGCACCAAGAGGTCGCCAGTCTGATTCCTGGTCGGGGCACAAGCTGAGGTTGTGGGCTAAATCCCCAGTGAGGGGCATGCAGGAGGCGGCCAATTGATGTTCTGTCTCGTCAATGTTTCTACCTCTCTCTCCCTCTCCCTTCCTCTCTCTCTAAAACTCAATACAGAAAAAAATAAAATAAAACAAAAGAAACTCATGGCATCTGGTCAACGCCATGTGGGGTTCAAGAGTCCAGGAGCGCCCCAATGGGCATCGCAACCGAACAATATGACCAGGCCTGGAGGCCAAGGCTCTAAAGTTTGAGCACCCATGATGCTCAGGGAAAGGCGGGAACCGCACATGCTTGGGCCTAAGAGCAATACTGTTATCAGTCAGATGTCCAGCCATGAGCAGGAGGTTGATCTGACAGTAAACAAAAGTTATGGGAAGATCATCTTGGCAGCTTTCATCTTGCCAGAGGCTGGACTCTTCTCTCTTCTGCATCACACAAAACACCTTACTGTCTTTCCACTGAGCTCACCTAGTTTTGCTTGAACCAATTTGAGCAAGTGCCTGCCTCCTGAAACCAAAATCATCCTGAAAAATTCACCAGTGGACAATTTTATGCTGGTGATTTGTTCGGGGTTTGTCTTTGATAAAACAGCTGAGAGGATTATGCCAATCAAATAGAGAGTGTAAGATCATGAGTTAGGACACCGAGGATGGGCTCCCGTCTGTCACTTGTTAACAGCATGACTATTAGCAAGTTATTCCACTTTTCTTGTTCAGATGACTCATGTAGCTTAAAATTACACACACACACACACACACACACACACACACCCTAGCACTCACTAACTTCATTTCTCGCTTTATTTTCTCCTTAGTCTTCTCATTTCTAATGTACTAAATAATTTACTTATTCATTTTGTTAATTGTCCTCCCTACTAAAGTACAAGCCCTGTACAGACGCAGCTGGGTCCCCTGGCCCAGAATGGCATCCAATTCATGAGAATTCAATACGGATTTGTGGCGGTTGCTGTTGAATGTATTATGTGACTTGATTAGATCATATCAGGGTTGAAGCTCTTGAGATCCTATGGCCCCTGTGAAGACAGTATTAGAAAATCCTTGGGCTAGTTTACATAATACTGAAAGCATAACACATTCGTGGTAATGGTAGTTGAATCATTACCACACTTCTCTGGCTAACACACCTACCATCTCATTAAACCGGAGAATTTAATGCTGCTTAAAATTGCTATTTACTATCTTTTTTTTTATTTTCATGAATTATATAGGACTCTTGTTTAGTAAGCATGATAACGCCATTCATATGACAAAAAGTGCAGTTTTTCTGAGTAAAACAAGGGAGACACCGCAAGAGAAAATCTCTGAGACTCCCGTGCCGCGCGACACTTCTAAGCTGAGTCACCTTCTCAAACCGTATTCTGTCACCATAGAAATGGCATGCAGCCTGGCCAGTGTGGCTCAGTGGTTGAGCATCGACCCCTGCACCAAGAGGCCGCCAGTTCGATTCCCGGTCAGGGCACATGCCCAGGTTGTGAGCCCGATCCCCAGTAGGGGGCGTGCAGGAGGCGGCCAGTCGATGTTCTCTCTCATCGATGTTTCTATCTCTCCCTCTCCCTTCCTCTCTCTCTCTAATATCAACAAATAAAATAAATAAAATAAAAATAAAAACGGCATGGCACAAAACAGCACACACATTCAGCCTAACGTGTGCTCACTGAATGTTACCTCCTTCTTTCCTTCGCATAAAAACTGTTCTTGTCTAGCCCTAAAATCACGGCTTCTGTGTAGCTGGAGTTGCATGAGAAGTGCAAGGAGATGTAGGTCCAGAATTTCCAAAACGACCTATTTAGGTTGGGAATTCTCTCTCTCTCTCTCTCTCTCTCTCTCTCTCTCTCTCTCTCTTTTTACAGAAAGTTCAACAGACATGTGACATGTAAGACTTAGTGAATCCCTATCAGACCCTCACAACAACACTGCAAAATAGGCTGAGGAGACAAGAGCTCAGAAAAGCCCAATAAAGTTCGATGGCGAGCAGCATACGTGAGGATAAAGTCCCTCTCTGATTCTCAGGGAAACAAACAGTATCGAGCGTTAATCTGATAGCTGAATTCCGATTACAGGAGGGCAGAATGGACGGGCGGCCTGCGGCGGAGTGGCGGAGTTCTGTCTCCCTGCCACCACGTTCTGCCAGGTCCTCGTCAGCCCAACAAGCCTCCAACTTGACCCCCATCTTCGTGTGCACTGGAGCTGGAGGAACCGGACCGTGCTACGTCACACGCTCGGCACTGTTCAATCCAGGTATCTGCTGGGACAGAAAGAACCACCCAGAACCCCGGAACAAACTGGGTCCCAGTCCGCAGTACAAGCTCTACTCGGTGAATGCAGACCACAGCCACCTGCAGAAGGAAGGTCCAGACTTCTACATGAAGTGTGTCACTAAACAGCGGCTGAGGAGGAAGGTCTCCCAGAAGCCATCTGCACAGTGTTCCTCTGCCCAGGAAAGACTTCCCTCCAAATGCATGACATCATGTTGGTGTGTTGTTGGAGTTTACACTGATTGGTGAATATTTGAAACTCACAAAAGGAAAAGCAGAAGACAGGCACGGGGGGGGGGGGGGGGGAATGGAATACGGTCTTAGAAGAAACAGAAAGAGGACAGGGGTGACAGGCCAGGGGTGACCACGTTCATGTCTGCCCTGTGCTGAAGTCCAGCTTAGCTGTAATTAGGATCTGAGGAGCACAGGAAGCAAGCGTATGGCTTTTTCCCCGCTGGTTTTTAAGCAACCAGGTCAGAAGAGCAAAATCTGAAGAGGAAATCTTTTTTTTTTATCCTCACCAGAGGACATTTTTTCAATTTTTTGTTCAGATAGAGTGGGAGGGAGAGAGAGGAAGAGAGAGAGAGAAACATCGATGTGAAAGGGACACATCGAATGACTGCCACCCGCATCACCCAACCAGGGCCAGGGACAAACTGCAACCGAGGTACGTGCCCTTAGCAGGATCTGAACCCGGGTCTCTCTGGACCGCAGGCTGATGCTCTAACTGCTGAGCCAAACCGGCCAGGGCAATCTTAATTTCTCAACATCACCCCGCTCCTTGGAGGCAGGGACCTTTTCCTGGTTATCTCTGTCTAGACTTCCTGAGGCTACTCACTGGGTCTTAAACATACTAATAATAACTACTGCTTAGGAGCAATTACTTTATGCAGATGTAAACATGGATGTTTTGTACATATTACCTTATTTAATTTTAGCCTTAAAAAAACATAATTACATAGATATCATTATTTCTTCTTTAAGAATGAGAAAACTAAGGCTCAGGAAGGTAAAGGGATTTTATTTTATTTTATCATTAAATATTTTTATATAATTAATTTATTTTTGTTACAGATGTTTCTTTTTCCCCCCACAGACACCCTACTCCCCCCACCCCAGCATTGTTGTTTATGTTCATTGGTTATGTTTATCTGCATAAGGTCTTTGGTTTATCTCTTCTCTTTTCTGAAGTTTTTCAGTCTGAACCCTACTTCTATGTCTCGGAGTCTATTTTGTTCATTATATTCCACAAATGAGCGACATCATGTGATACTGGTTTTTCTCTGACTGGCTTCTTTTGCTTAGTATAATATTCTTCAGGTCCCTCATGTCATCTCAAAGGATAAATGGTCTTTCTTTTTTACAGTTGCCTAGTATTTCATTGTGTATATGTACGACAGCTTTTTTATCCATTCATCTATTGATTTACACTTGGGCTGTTCACTTACCAATTGTAAATGGTGCTGCGATAAACATAGAGATACATATCTCCTTTCTGATTGGAGTTTCAAGCTTCCTAGGGTATATTCCTAGAAGCAGGATCACTGGGTCAAATGGCAGGTCAATTTTTAATTTTTTGAGTAAACACCATATTGTTTTCTATAGTGGCTGCCCCAGTCTGCATTCCCACCAGCAGTGTGCTAGAGTCCCCTTCTCTCCACACCCTCGCCAGCACTTCTTGTTTGATGATTTGTTGATGGCAGCCATTCTGGCAGGTGTGAGGTGATACTTCATAGTGTTTTAATTTGCATCTCTCTGATAATTAATGACCTTGAGCATTTTTTCCTATGTTTCTGGGCCATTTGTATGTCCTATTTGGAGAGGTGTCTATTTAGGTCCTCTGCCCATTTTTTAATTGGATTTTTTGTCTTCCTTTTGTTGAGTTATATGCATACTCTATATATTTTGGAAATTAACCCCTTATCTGATGTATCATTGGCAATTATGCTCTCCCATACAGTGGGTTCCCTTTCCATTTTGATGTTTGTTCCTTTTGCTGTGCAGAAGCTTTTTAGTTTGATGTAGTCCCATTTATTCATTTTTTTCTTTGTTTCTCTTGCCTTGGGCATTGTATCAGTGAAAATTCTGCTGTATATGATGTCTGAAATTGTGTTGCCTACATTTTCTTCTAGGATTTTTATGGATTCATGAGTCACATTTAAGTCTTTCATCCATTTTGAGTTTGTTCTTCTGTATGGTGTAAGTTGGTGGTCTAGTTTTATTTTTTTGCATGTAGCTGTCTAATTTTCCCAACACCATTTATTAAAGAGGCTGTCTTTACCCCACTGTATGCTCTTGCCATCTTTGTCACATATTAATTGAGCATTGGGTTCGTTTCTGGGTTATCTGTTCTGTTCCATTGATCTGTATACCTGTTCTTGTGCCAGTACCAGGCTGTTTTATTACAGTGGCTTTGTAGTATAACCTGATATCTGGTACTGTGATCCCTCCTACTTTGTCCTTCTTTTTCAAGATTGCTGTAGCTATTTGGGGTGTTTTGGGTTCCATATAAGCTTTTGGAATATTTGTTCTAGTTCTGTGGAATATGTTGTTGATATTTTAATGGGGATTGCATTGAATCTATAGATTGCTTTGAGTAGTGTGGACATTTTAATGATGTTAACGCTTCCAATCCATGAACAAGGTATATGCTTCCACTTCTTTATACCTTCCTCTATTTCTTTTTTCAATGTCCTGTAGTTTTCCACAAATAGATTCTTTACTTCTTTGGTTAAGTTTATTCCTAAGTATCTTAATTTTTTTGTTGCAATGGTAAATGGGATTGTTTCTTTAGTTTCTCTTTCTGTGTGTTCATTATTGGTGTATAAAAATGCCAATGATGTCTGGATGTTGATTTTTTATCCTGCTACTTTGCCAAATTTATTGATTAAATCTAGTAGTTTTTTGATGGAGTCTTTAGGGTTTCTATGTACAATATTATGTCATCTGTGAATAAGGACAGTTTCACTTCTTCATTTCCAATTTGGATCCCTTTTATTTTTTTCTTTTTGTCTGATTGCAGCGGCTAAAACTTCCGGTACTATGTTAAATAAGAGTGGTGAAAGTGGACATCCCTGTCTTGTTCCTGTTCTTAAGGGAAATGCTTTTAGTTTTTGTCCATGGAGTATAATGGTGGCTGTAGGTTTATCATAAATGGCCTTTATTATGTTGAGATATGATCCTTCTATTTCTACTTTGCTGAGAGTTTTTATCAAAAACGGATGTTGGATTTTGTCAAATGCTTTTTCAGCATCTATTGATATGATCACATAATATTTGTCTTTCATTTTCTTTATGTGGTGTATCATATTTATCAAATTATGAATATTGTACCAGCCTTGCATCCCTGGGATGAATCCCACTTGGTTGTGGTGTATAATTTTTTTACTATATTGCTTGATTCAATTTGCTAAGATTTTGTTGAGGACTTTGGCATCTATGTTCATCAGGGATGTCTATGTTCATCAGTGATATTGGCTGTAATTTTCTTTCTTTGTAGTGTTTTTATCTGGTCTTGGGAATAGGATTATGCTGGCCTCATAAAAAGAGCTTGGAAGTCTTCTGTCCTTGTTAATTTTTTTGACTAGTTTGAGGAGAATAGGTGATAGTTCTTCTCTGAATGTTTGGTAAAACTCCCCTGTACAGCCATCCAGATCAGGGCTTTTGTTTGCTGGGGTTTTATTGATTAGTTCTTCTATTTCCTTAATTGTTATTGGTCTGTTTAACTCTTCCCAGTTGAGTTTTGGAATAGTATATTAATCTTAGAATTTGTCCAGCCTAGGTTGTCGAATTTGTTGGCATATAATTGTTCATAGTGTTTTCTTATGATCCTTTGTATTTCTGGGGTGTCTGTTGTTTCTTCTCCTCTTTCATTTATGATTTTATTAATTTGGGTTCTCTCTCTTTCTTTCTTGGTGAGTCTGACTAAAGGTTAATCAATCTTGTTTATCTTTTCAAAGAACCAGCCCTTAATTTCATTGATGTTTTGTATTTTTTTTTCTTTTTTTAGTATATATGTCATTTATTTCTGCTCTGATTTTTATTATTTCCTTCCTTTTACTAACTCTGGGTTTTTCTTTTTGTTCTCTTTGTAAATCTTTAAGTTGTTGGGTTAGATAGTTTACTAGAACTTTTTCTTCTTTCTTGAGGTAGGCCTGTATTGCTATGAACTTCTCTCTTAGGACTGCTTTTGCTATGTCCCATAGATTTTTTATTGTTGTGTGTTCATTATCATTAGTTTCCAGGAAGTTTTTTTTTCTTGATCTCATTGGTAATTCATTTATTGTTTAACAACATGCTAGTAAGCCTCACTGTGTTAGAATGTTTTTGAGTGTTTTCATTGTAATTGATTTTTAGTCTCATGCCATTGTGATCTGAAAAGATGCTTGATATGATTTCAATCTTCTTGAATTTGTAGAGACTTACTTTGTGTCTTAACATGTGATCTATCTTTGAGAGTGTCCCATGTACACTTGAGAAGAATGTATATTCTGCAGCTTTGGGGTGAAATGTTCTGTAAATATCAATTAAGTCCAACTGATCTAGTTTGTCATTTAAGGACTCTGTTTCCTTGTTAATTTTTTGTCCAGAAGATCTATCCAGTGGTATCAGTGGGCTGTTAAAGTTACCCGCTATGATCGTATTGCTAATGATCTCTACCTTAAAGTCCTCAAGAAGTTTTTGAATGAATTTTGGTGCTCCTATATTTGGTTCATATATGTTTACCAGGGTTATATCCTCTTGTTGGATTGATCCTTTTAATATTATGTAGTGACCTTCTTTGTCTCATTATGGCCCTCATTTTGAAGTCTATCTTATCAGATATGTGTATTGCTATACCAGCTTTTTTTTTTTTTTTTTCATTCCCATTTGCCTGGAACTTTTTTTCCATCCCTTTACTTTCATCCTGTGTGAGTCTTTTGTTGTGAGGTATATATATGGCTCATGTTTTCTTATCTAATCAGCTACCCTATGTCTTTAGATTGAAGCATGTAAGGAATTTACATTTAAGATTATTATTGATAGATACTTAATAGTTACCATTTTTATTTTATGCCTGTGTTCCTCTCTGTCTCTCTATGTCTTCTTACAACAGTTCCTTAGCTTTTCTGGCAGTGCTGCTTTGGTGGTGGTAAATAACTTTAGCATTTTTGTTTGTTTGTTTGTCTGTGAAGCTCTTTATTTCATCTTCAATTTTGAATGATAGCCTTGCTGGATAGAGCAGTCTTGGATTCAGACCCTTGCCTTTCATTACTTTGTATACTTCATGCCACTTCCCTCTGGCTAGCAGTGTTTCTATTGAGAAATCAGCTGACAGTCTAATGGGAGCTCTCTTGTAGGTAACTTTCTGTCTCTCTCTTGCTTCCTTTAAGATTCCTTCTTTGTCTTTAATGTTTGCCATTTTAATTATGATGTGTCTAGCTGTGGGTTTTTTGGGTTCATCTTGCTTGGGACTCCCTGTGTTTCCTGGACTTGTGTGACTTTTTCCTTCACCAAATTAGGAAAGTTTTCTGTCATTATTTCTTCAAACAGGTTCTCTATTCCTTTTTTTGATTCTTCTTCTTCTGGTACCCCTATGATATAAATATTGTTATGTTTTGTATTGTCCCAAAGCTCCCTTAAACTCTCCTCCTGCTTTTTAATTTTATTTCCTGTTTGCTGCTCTTTTTAGGTGTGTTTTCCTGCCTTATCTTCTAACTCACTGATTCAGCCTTCAACTTCTTCTAATCTACTATTGAGACCTTCTAAGGTATTTTTCATATCAGCTATGTCATTCTTTATTTCCACTTGATTTTTTTTTAATCCTCACCCAAGGACATTTTTCCATTTTTTGTTCAGATAGAGTGGGAGGGAGAGAGAGGGAGAGAGAGAAAAAAACATTGACATGAAAGGGACACATTGAGTGCTGCCACCCACACGACCAATCAGGGCCGGGGACAAACTGCAACCGAGGTACGTGCCCTTAGCGGGAACCGAACCCAGGTCTCTCTGAACCACAGGCCGAGGCTCTAACTGCTGAGCCAACCGGGCCAGGGTTTCACTTGATTTTTATTCATAGCTTCTACCTCTTTTTATGCTGATGTAGTTTCCACTGAGCTCTTTATCATTCTCATTAAGCTGCTCATAATTCTCACTAAATTGTTTGAGCACCCTTAAAAGCATTGTTTTGAATTCTTTATCTGACAAATTGGTTGCTTCCATTTCATGTAGTTCCTTTTCTGGTGATTGCTCCTTTTCTTTCATTTGGGTGTTGTTTCTTTGTCTTTCCATTTTAGCAGTCTGGTAGTTCTAGACCCGGTGAGGGATGTTGGGATGTGTAGATAGGTCGGTGTGTATCAAATAAGGCTGCTGTGCCTCCCAGACTATATTGGATGGTGCCTCTTGCCTGCTGTGGGTCTTGGAAAACTCAAAACTGACGGTTGGTGTTGGTCTGTTGTGGTAGGTGCTGCTGGGGTGTATGTGTCCAGTTGGTGCGTTGCTGGGGTGCGTGGTCCAGTTGGTGCACTGCTGGGGTACATAGGTCCATCTGGTGTGCTGTTGGGGTGTGCTGCTGTCTAGTGGGGCTCAGCTCCTGATCAGTTTCTGCTGATGCTGCTAGGGGTGATGCTGCTCCCAGTTTGCACTGCTACTGCTGCTGCTTTTACCAGAGGGTGCTCTTAGCTCCCAATCCTCTGCTGCTGTTGGGGGCTGAGGATGCCCAGTTCCTGGGACTTTGCTGCTGCTGGGGCTGAGACACTGCTCCTGATCAGCCTCTGCTAATGCTGCTAGGGATGGGTCTCAGCTGCCAATCCGTGCTGCTACTGCCTGGGGATGGATATCCATTCCCAAGCCTCTGCTGCTGTTGGGGATAAGGTTCCATTCCCACCAGTCACTACTGCTATGGGAGAAGGTGCTGGGCTCCCAAGCTGGTGCTACTGCTGCTGGGTGTGGTGCTCAGCTTCAATCAGCCTGCTACTGTGGGGGATGGTGCTCAGCATCTGGCTGCTTGCTGCGTCCCTGAGCAGATACCTTAACAGCACCACTATGGTGTGCTGGTCTGTGATGACACAGTGGGGTCCACTGGTCTGATGGTGCAAGGTATACTGGTGGACTCAGGTCGCTCAGCCCTACCCATTCCCCCTTGCCTCCTCCCAGAGAAGACCAGGGGTCTTCAAAAGTGACAAAGCCCTCCAGCCACACAGCGAGAAGCACTCTGACAAGCCACATACTGCCATAGCCAGCTGCTCCCTGTCCACAGCACAGGAACCCTCTGCCCTACATTTCTGCACTGCTTGAGGTTGCTCATCCACACTCACATCCACTCACACTTTCTCACACACTCCCTAACTCTCTCACACACTCACCCTTGCTCCGGTCTAGCCCACCTCCACATTTTTTAAAGGGATTTTATTAATCAAGATAGGCTAAGGTTTTCTGAATTAACAAACAACCCCCAAATCTTAATTGTTCAAAGTAACAAAGGTTTATTTTTCACACAAACTCCTTTCTGTTCTGTGTTCAGAAATGAACTTTCTCCATATGTTGAATTGGTAGTTCAAGCTGAACAGCCAACCTTTTGAGTCTGTCATCTTAATGTGAGGGCTTCTTGATAACCATCGTGGCAGGAGAAGAGAAGAAACGAAATGGAGGGTCTCACACTGACAGCCATAAGTGGCATGTATCACTTTCATTCATAGCCCACAAGCAAGAACAAGTCCCCCCTAAATTGAGGTCATGCACAATGAAAGAAGAACAAGGCATTGGTGAACCTTAATGCAGACTTACCTAAGGCCACCCAGGGAAATGGCAGAGTAGCAAAGATAATACCCTAAGCTACTTTATTTCAAATTCTTATTTTATTGCTTTGTCAATCACCTCAAAATGTTTTTTTATTTAACTGAGAAACTAACTGTATAAAAGAAAGATTCTCAAATACTGACAAAATTTGGAGAACTAGGAATGCTTAGAAGTAATTTAGGACATGTTAAAAACTTCTCCCACCTTAAATTATACCCAGTGTCAGCCAAATATATGTCAGATGCCTCTGGAATTTTAGTCTTTTTCCCCAGCAATGCCACCATGATCAGCTCAATATATCATCCCAAATAAACAATCCAAGAGTAAACATTACTATTGCTGATATCAGTATAGCCTGCATTCATTGAACCATTGTTCCAAAGCAAATGTGTTATATATTTTGTACACCTATTCACTCATTTCATCCTTATAAGAGGTCACTGAATCAAGTATCACTAACAGTCTCATTTTCATGGGAGAAAAATGATGCAAAGAGGGATCAAAGAATCTAAATTTAAACTGTGGGCTTACTATGAAGATTCAGTTGAAGAGACCTTCCCTCTCTTTTCCTTGTTACCAGATTTCTCTTATGTAGGCTCCTTAGGTATGTAAATTCTAGAACCGCCTCCATGGAAAGGAATAAAACATGAACAAGTCAACACACCAAGTTCTCACTAAATTGGAGAAAGCAGCTGGCCAGGTCCAGAGAGACAGGTGCCAACGTTCAAAGCTTTGGTTAAATACCAGACACTCAGGTTAAACAAACCAGTTCCTAAGATAAGTCCGTGAGAGGAGAACAGCAGGGATAGGAACGAGCAAGCACTGGCAGAACCATGCTGGACTAGTGCCACGGCTCGATCAGCACCCTGCAAGGGGATTAGGAATTTGAGGAGCCAATCCCAGTAGCTTCCTCCTCCTCACTTAGGATCTGCAGGGATTCTTGATACAATTTAATGCCAGAAAATGAATAAACAGAAAATATATTGTTAAAAAGAAATGATTTATAATGGCATAAAATATCAAGTACCTAGACATACAGCCAACAGAGATGGGAAGGAGCTTTATGAAAAATCTTATAAAACTTTATTAAAAAATATTAAAGAAGAACAAAACTAAAAAGTGCTAGGTCATGTTCATGGATAGTAAGACACAATATGTATTGTCATTTCTTTCCAAATTGATCTATACATCTACAAAGTCAGTGTAATTCTAAAACTGTGAGAACAGGTTATTTTTAAGCAATTTGACAAGTTGAATCAACCATTTTGTGTGGAAGAACAAAGGGCCAATGAGAGCCAGATCACTTCTGAGGGGGAAAATGATGGAATTTGGCTTTCAAAATACTAAGCGTTATTATTAGGTGATGGTAATCAAAGCAGGCTGCTGTTGATGTACACATGGACAAATAAGTACATGAGAAGATAAAAGAGCCCAGAAACAGGCCCATGCATGTATGGAAATTTGATTTATTACAGTTTCAGCATTGCACATCAGTGGGAAAAAATGAACTATTCAGTAAATGATCCTGGAGCTATCGGTTATTCATATGAACACAAATGAAACGTGACCCCTATTCACACCATATATAAAGTCAATTCCAGGTGGATTACATGTTTAAGTGTAAAAAGTAAAACAATAAAACTTTTAGAAAATAATATGGGAGAACACCAGAATATGTTTATGAGTTTGGGATGGGGATGGGTTTCTAAACAAGAACTAGAAAGTGCAATTCATGAGGAAATGAATGATGTGCTCAGCAATATTAAGAACATCTGTTCACTCAAAGACATAATACAAAAATTTAAATGACAAACCACAAAGTTAGAGAAGATGTTTTGGAGAACGTAATGACAAAATTAGTATCCAGACAGTAAACAGAATTTATATTAATCAATGGATTAAAGACAACTCAAAGAAAAAAAAATGTGCAAAACCTTTAATAAGCACTCAGAAAAGCAGAAATTCCAATGCTTAATAAACATTTTAAAATATTATTCAATTCACTAGCAATCAAGGAAAACTAAAACCACGAGGAGGCACCTCTTTGCATTCAAAAGCTGGGCAAAATGTAAGGACTGAGAATATCAAGTATTAGCAAGGATGGGAGGCAACCATATCCCTTATATTCTGCTGGTAGGATTGCAAATGGTTATTATTATTTTGCAAACAAGACAATAGCATTATACAGTAACACTGAACATGCTCAGATCCTGTGACCCTTCAGTTTTACTCCCAAATATCTATCCTACTGAAAATCTTGTCCATGCACACTATGAGTTTATATAATAATGTTGATAGAAGGACTGATAATAATGGGGAGAAAAGAAGCAACTAAAACGTCCATTAGGAGTAAAATGGGTAAGTGAATTCTGCCTTGTCCATACCCTAGTACATGCTACAGTACCAAAAAGAGTAAATTATAGCCACAGGAACAAAATGCTACATCTCAGAATACAGTGTTCAACCAACAAAGCGAATAGCAAAGGATTAATAGCAATGTGATTCCATTTATATAGATGTCAAAATCATGCAAAACTAAAATATTCTATTGTTAAGAAATGCAAGCATAACTAGTATAACTGTGAAGGAAAGCTAGGGGAGTTTTCACAGAATATTCAGGGTGGCTGTTGCCTCTGGAAGAACAGGTATGTGATGAGGGTGATGGGGGTGATGGGGTGATGGAGGTGCATATCCAGTAGATTTCTAAAGTAATGGGTAATGGTATGTAGGTGTTCATTGTATTGATATTTTATATGATTCATGTATATATTGAAATTAATATGTTATTCAATAGTTAATATAAAAATGTTAAGGATACATTGAATGTGTACATGACAAGTATATACCCTCTTGCATTGGAAATCATTAACTTATAAATGTCCTGTTGCTAAGCATTTTAGCGAATGATATTCATAACTAATAGTAATCCCTTAATACATGCCAGGTGCTGAGTAAGTACTTTATATGTGTTTTCTGACCTAATCTTTTCAAACTGTTTCATCTTTATGCCCATCATGTAGATGAGAAACTAAAGTATAAGGAAGTTAAGTATATTCCCAAAGTTTCATAGGTGTTGAACTCACCAAATCTTAGCTGTCAGTATCCCACCAATATCTAGATGCTCAGTACATGTTTGGTCAGTGGGCTAGAAATATGTTTCCTACTGCCAAGAAGCTTAAATAATCTGACTCAATGATTTTTGGAGAGAAGGCTTAAGACTATGACACCTGCCAACAGAAACTGATAACAGGTGAAAAGAAACAGAAAAAAATGTTAACCATCTTGGACACTATAGATAAGTCAGTTCATGAGGGTGAATTAAAAACAGTAAAGGTGTGTGTTTTTCTCATAAAATTATTGAAAAAACACCCAAGCCTGCTGTTGTGGGAAGGAGCAACAAGAATCCACTAGTATAGAGTAATCCTTCTGGGAGAGAGTCACTGTCTTTGTGTGCCATCATTTTCTTTTCACACGCACCCTCCCATGGGTATATTTTGCTTCTTTTGTGGGTGAGAAAACTGAAGTGAAGCATGCTTTCGCCTCTCCCAAGAAAGGTACCCATTCAGCAAGAAAGAGATCTGCATTTGAGTCTTGGTCTGCCTGAATTCCAAATTCCATCCATCCCAACCCATCTTTCCACATCAAGAAAGTCACACTGCTGAGCATCTGCTCTGTCAGTCTGTCCAAGAGGTACCAAGTGAAGGGTACAGTGACATCTCATGTGATAATGGCTTTGCTGCCAAATGACATGTTCGGGTTTGAACACAGAACATACATGTACTTCGATCTGTATAATTCTCATCTGGGAAATTGTAATAACTAACAATAACAATAATAGTGAAATCATAAAACCAACCATACAAGATTGTCATCGTGATTACAGAAGCAATCGCAAATAAAAGGCTTGCCCTCCAGGAGGCATTTTAGACACGTTGTGCCCTTACTCGTCCCACCTTTGTCGAAGTAGGAAGCTGCCGAGCTTGCACGGATCCCCAAGAAGTAGCAGACAGGTGTTGGTGGACTGATTTCCATCCCTAGACTTCATTTCCTCATCAGTACAAGGGTGATAGAGAAGATGACATGAGGAAGGACCACGCCACAAGAGCCACAGTAGACTGAAAAAGCTTCCAACATGAGATGGCCAGTGTCCTCTATCATGTGAGGGCAGAGGGGAGGGAAATGAATCTTGATCTATTTTCTTCTGCTCCAACAGGAAACCTAACCCTCACCACCCACCTCGCTGGGATCTGGGAAGGATTAATGAGACATAATGCTCAGTGCTGTGCCAAGAGCTATTACCACCTTACAGAGGGGAAAACCCCATTGTTGCCAGCAAACCAGACTGACGATTTGATGAGGTGTGAATACTTTTAGTGTAACAGTATGTAAACACTGTTTTTTTCATCCAAGTCATCACTCTGTGCACACACCCTTATGCATTTTTATGAGGCCATTTCTCCATGGCTGTGAATACTCTGTGCTTGCCCTTTTCCCTGAGCCCGAAGAAATGTGCCGACCAGGGGCCCCAGCTGAGCCCCTGAGCTGATTCCTAAGGCTCACTGTGTTCTTCTGGAGAAACGTTAATAGGCGTATTCCCATTCGGTTCCAGCACGTATGCCTTCCCCCTGGCCAACACAAATCGCATCATGCAAGGCCAGGGGCAAAGAGAGGCTTCTGTTGGAGAGGGTTCAGCTATTTCATAGTGATAAATACGGAGCAGAAACATGATTACTGAAACATATAAGCAGCACAAAGGTAGATGCCTGATTCCAAAGGGTGTTCCTGCCACACTTGCTTAAAAAGCCAGAAGAAGCCTCACTCTGCAGACCAATCCCTTTTTGGTAAAGAATTCCACTGTTCATTCATTTGGGAAACATCTACTGGGCGGCAGGTGCCAGACACTGGGCCACATGCTAGGATATAACAGTGAGTACAGCTGAGCTCCAGCCTTCGCTGGGTTCTCCTTTAGCGAAGGACTTGACAACAAGTGGACAGTGACAACTCGGGGTACCTCAGTGCGTAGCTTCTCTCGCATCCTCTGCCCATGGGACCCTGCACTGTTACCTCGCTCCACGACGTCTGCGGAGGAGGTGGTCTGTCTTTTGTCTTCCTTCAGGGGGTACCCTTAGCAACTGTTTCTGACCTAAATGTCTGCTCCCCATCTCTCACCCTGTGGCTGGTCACATCTTAAATTCTCGGCCCCTGGCTATCGGGGACCCTGTTCCTGCACTGCAAGGGCCTGGGCAGAGAACAAGGGGCAGGCCAGGCTTTCCTCGGTCACTCCAACACTGCAGTGTCTACGTTGCCACGGCCCAGAGTCAAAGGCACACAGGTAACGTCGCTGAACGGTGGCATGTGTGGGAAGCACAGACATAACCACACTAAAAGTAGCAAATCCTCAATACACAGGGAATGTATTATAGAATCGTACACCTGAATCCTGTATAATTGTATTAACCAATGCCATCCAAACAAATTTGATAAGAAAGAAAAAATATTTGTGTTTGAGACACAAAAATATTTTTTAAATATTTTTTAAATAAAAGTAACAAATACTGCCATGACCACCTCCAAAAATCTCCAAATCAACACTTCTCACTGCCAATAACATAGTCCTAATCCCAGCAACTCTTAGTGATGTTATTTGATTAATGTAATAGGCTCCTACCTGATTTTCAGATTCTAATCGTTGTCCTACCCCAAAAATCTATTCTCCCTCAACAATCAGAACAATGTTTTAAAAAGATAAATTATGTCATATTTTGTATTGCATGAATTCTTCAATAACACTTAAAACCCAGAATTTGTCCTCTGGTCTTCAGATCTGGCTCCTGCTGACCTCAATCACTCTGACTTCTCTCCCACGTACTGTGTAGATCTTACCCTCAAACCCTTTCTGTGCCTACAAGATGCTCGGCTTGTTTCCACCTTCTGGCCTAAGCATTTGCTTTTTTATTCTGTCTGGAATCCACCGCCTCCAGGTCTGCACTTGGCTGTTGACTTTGTATCGGATCTCAGCTCAAAGTCCCCCTCTTCCCTGACTATCCAATTTATCCCCCGTCCCCTCAGATGCTCTGTAACAAAACCCCACTTACTTCTTGCATAGCTATTACCATAACGTGGACACATTGTGTACATTTCTCTGTTTATGTGTCTATTATGTGTTGTTGCTTCCTTTTATTCCTCACCTGAGGATATTTTTCCATTTATCATCAGACAGAGTGGGAGGAGGGAGAGAGAGAGAGACAGAGAGAAACATTGATGTGATAGAGCCACATCGACTGGTTACTCCCACACGACCCCGACCAGGGCTGGGAAGAACCACAACTGAGGTACGTGCCCTTGACCGAAATCGAACCCGTGACTCATCAGTCTGCAGGCTGATGCTCTAACTGCCGAGCCAAACTGGCCAGGGCACTCCACCAACTTTGTAAGCCCCATTAGGAAAAGCACTGTGCCACCTGTATCTTCTTTATTTCTAGTACCTAGTACCTGCCAAATGCCACGCTCAGTAAATGAATGAGTATCCTCATAGCACAAGGGAAAACTCCAAGAGAAGTGGAACTGTTCACATTTCTCGCTCTGCTCAGCAATACACAGTTCAGAAAACCACCTTCCTCTAGCCTTCCACGGCCGTCCCCCACCCTTCCCCACACGGGATCGGCACAGAGAACCTGTGTCCCGACAGGGCCTCACGTCTGTGCTCTAGCCCAGGTGCTCTGGGATGCGCGCCCATCTCCCAGTGCTACGTTGTTCCAAGTCCACATGGTTCGGTTTAAAGTTTCAGCAGGTTTTCCAAGGTCAGCTCTGGCCCTCAGCATTCATCATGACAGTTCAGTCTCTTTGAATTCCCTTGAGTCAGGGGCAGAAATGCCTCTCATTCTTCTTAATCATCAAATGAAAGATATTAGACCAAGAAAAGAAGCAAACACACGCATTTTCCAGGGATAAGCATCAATTCTCAAACACAAAGACATGTAAATTCACTTTAATGGAGTTCCATTTTTAAGTTTTTGCGGAAACTCTATGCAGTTTTCCATAGTGGCTGCACCAGTCTGCATTCCCACCAGCAGTGTACTAGAGTCCCCTTTTCTCCACACCCTCGCCAACACTTGTCGTTTGATGATTTGTTGATGGCGGCCATTCTGGCAGGTGTAAGGTGATATCGTATAGTTATTTTAATTTGCATCTCTCTGATGATTAATTTGACCCAGTGATCCCACTTCTAGGAATATAGCCTAAGAATCCCAAAACACTAATCAGAAAGAATATATGTATCTCCATGTTCATAGCAGCACTATTTACAATAGCTAAGACCTGGAAACAGCCCAGGTGCCCATCAGTAGATGAGCAGATTAAAAAAGCTATAGTATATTTACACAGTGGAATACTATGCAGCTGTAAGAAAAAGATCTCTTACTCTTTGAGACAGCATGGGGGGGACCTGGAGAGTATTATGCTAAGCAAAATAAGCCAGTTGGAGAAAGACAAATATCACATGATTGCCTTATATGTGGAACCTAACGAATAAAATAAACTGACGAGCAAAATAAGACCCCAGACATGGAAGCATGGCACGGGCTGACTCATCTCAGAGGGAAGGTGGAAGGAGGGCGGGGAGAGATTAATAGAAGGACGTGCATGCGTGTATACACAGCCCGTGGACACAGACAATGGACAGGTGAAGGCCTGTGGAGGGGTGGAAGATGGGTGGAGGGGGACAAAGGGAGAAAATGGGGACATCTCTAATAATCTCCAAATGCTCAATAATAAAATAAAATTTTAAAAAATAATAATAATGAGCCTGGCCAGTGTAGTCAGTGGTTGAGCACCAACCCTGCACCAAGAGGTCGCCAGTTCCATTCCCGGACAGAGCACATGGCCAGGCTGTGGGCATGATTCCCAGTGGAGGGACATGCAGGAGGCGGCCAATCGATGTTTCTCTCTCTCTCTCCCTCTCACTTCCTCTCTCTCTAAAATCAATAAGGAAAAAATGTTTTTAATAAATTTAAAATAATAATAATAATAATAATAAACCCACCTTAAGTGTGGGGAACACCTTCCTTACAGCAATGGTACCTGCAGTTGTTACTGTCCATGGGTTGTAGCATCCTCCAGTATAGGAGAGCGAAGGCCACGTGTCTGGCTATGCCCTGGGTCCCTAGTGATTTATGAGAAGCAAAGTTCAGCACAGAGTAATCTGCTCGACTGGCCACACCTTAACTAGCAAGAAACCAGTAGAAACAGGCTCGAAACAATTTGAGACAGTTTTAGTGTTACTGTTTTTAATTTTACTCTGATTGCGGCCACTTCTTCGGTAGAGTGTCTCCTGTGACTTCTAGACACGGACGAGATGGGTGAGCACCTCTCTGCCCAAGCAAGGGGGGGAGGTGGTCTTGCCCGGGAGGGGTTCTTCCAGGTGCAGATGACAGTGGAGCCCCGAGCGCCTGGCTGCTTGAAGGAGAGGCCACCACCACAGCCGGGGTGACCGTGGGTGTGGCAGAAATGGGAGGAAGAGGTGGGAGGAGGTTTCCCAGGCAGGAGATACTGAGCCAGCCCTGAAGAGAGAGGGGAGTTTCCCGACAAGGAAGAGAGAAAACAATTTCAGACACATTAGCTGGCACAATCCTGGAGGCAGGTGACAGCACGAAACACCCCGCGAACCCAGGCATCTCACACAGCGGGCGTGGAAGGAGGCAGAGGGGAGAGGCAAGAGGTGTGTCTGAGAGGGGAGAACACCCCCTCTCGTGAGTTACCGAGTGACTCCTACTAATGTCTGAACACCAAGAGACAAAGAAAAGGAGTGAAAGGTTTTAAGCAGAGGAGAAAGGAGCTTGGAGGTCAGGATTTCAGTTTAGCGCCAGGGCCCGCGGCGTGAAGCCTGCCCCTCCTCTGCTGGTGGGTACCCTGCCAGGCTCTTCTCCCTGGCTGCCCACACCGAGCTGAGTCATCACCCGGCACTAGGATTTCTAAGAACGTCAACCACAAACCATTCCCTGAGAAACAGGTTTATGATTTTTACAAAGGAAGAGACCTAATTAAAGTTCCCAGTAGTTAGAATGAGTAAATGTTACTTGCATAATGGATTATTAATTAGGCTTCCTGTGTTTCCAAATGTCTTGTTTAAATAGATCTTGATATTTAGAGGGGATTTTCAGAGGCAGAGGTACCTTTCTTCTGACTTAGATGTGACTGCTGATCCTTATCCAAAACAAATTGAGGTCTGCTGGCTAATCTTTATGCGATAGACCTGACATTTTCATTCCTCAGGTTATTAATCAGTTGCCGTATACCAATTCAGGTGCTTGTAAAAAGAAAAACAATAGCCCGTGCATATTATCCACACGGGCTCTTCAAGGTCTCCAAAAGTTGTGTGTTGCTCCAGCATCCTTTCGGGAAATGTTCCCAGCAAGTCAAATGAAGAACCAATCAATGCTTAGTTGGGTTAATGTCTGCACTCACCACGTGACTAAAATACAGCTGCAGGGAACCAATGGGAAAATAGTAATACAAATAATTAGAATATCAACTGCTGACTTGCCCCTGAGAAGAATGAGCATCAGACCAGAGATCAGAAGCCTTCATTTGCACCCAGCTCTGCTCCTGGCTGGTTTGGTGTCTTGGAAAAGCTGCTTCACATCTGAGCTCCTCTCATCGGAAAAGTGGGCGGCATGAAGGGGCTCATGTAAGGCTCCTCGTCAAGATTGAAAGGAGGGGTCCTGATTAGGAGGTAGTACCTTACTCTCGTCACCACCACCATTCTACTATTGGGGTAAAGAAAGAAAAAGAAATTACTATTGGAGTCTAATTTTTATAGTGACTGTGTTTCCAAATGCAGAAATTTGCAGGTTGTTCGTTTCATCTGGCCTCTAGCCGGGGTCCACACTCACCCACTGTATGTCCTCAGCAAATTGAGCGAGTCTTTCCTAGCCTCTATTGTCTCATGGGTGAAAGGAACATAATACTATTTTCTTCCTCAAAGAGTCATTCTGGTGATGAAGAAAGTGACCCCCCCATCCCACATAGGACTGGAATATGCTAATGCTCATTCTCTGCACCCCATAAAAAGCATTGCTGGTTTTTCCCACTGTAACAAAGAAATTACCTCCAAGAACAGCCAACAGGGTCAGGAAAGATTGGCAGTGTCTTTGCCACTCTGGGAAGCCTCCCATGACCCTCCACCTGTCCTCTGACACGTTGGCTCAGGACACTGAGCTTCCCCCAGTGTAGGACTATCCATGCATTGCTGTAATCCACTGTTGATTAAGTGACCTCCTCAACAAGATTGAAAGTTCTTTAAAGAAAATGACTGCATTGTCTTCACCGTTGTTCATTTGGGACCATACACATTGTCTAGCACGTGTACATAAATATCCTTGACTAACGTTAAAGTAAAATAAATGCACTAAAATTCTTGTGGCTCCAGGTAGAAACCATGAGAGATAATCAAGATGTGTCATTTCAATCAACTTTGTTCAATCCCTACTATGTACAGACATCTTAGTAAGTCCTATGTTGAGGTGAGCTCCATAAACAATGAGAGGGAATCTTATAGTTACAAAATATGGAAATCAAAACATGGGTTTCAAGAATGGATGAACCTCAGGAATTGGTCTGTGGGCTTATATAATAAAGAGAAGAAATGAGGACCTCTTTGGAAATAGGGAAGGAGAATATTACCAACGAAAACAGAACAAAATGCATTTGGGCTGCATCCATCAGAAGAGGCTTTAAACACCAATCTAAAGAATCTGGGCTATATTCTGTACACAAAGAGGAGCAACTACAAATCCTGAGCAAGAGAATAACAGTTGGGAAAGCACGTCTCCCAGCCCCTTGCCTGGCACCTTGAGAGAGCTCACTCCCAGAGCTCGGAAGCTGATGATTCTGTTGGAAGGTCTCTTTCTCCACTGAGTGAGCTGACCTATATTCTCATCCCCCCTGGCGGACACTGTTAAACCACCTGGAATTCAGGCTGTGCCTGATACTTAAATGCAAAACAAATTAGAATTAAATAAACAAAATAAGATAAAATAAACTATCACCCTCCCAAAAAAAAAACAAAAAGGAACTTTTCCTACCTGGCAAAACCAGCCCACTGTCTTCTTCCCTCTACTTCCTTCTTTCTATCAAGAAATGTTGATGAATGAAGTGTTACAGACTCAATGGACCCAGCCTTCGTGAAGCTTACACAACCCAAAGAATCATACAAATGTATCACTGCAAGTTTCGATGAGAGCTGTGAAGGAAAGACTGAGTACTACGAAAACAGATAACAAGGTCGCCTGATCTCTTCTCCAAAGTCAGGGACGTCTTTCACTGGGAGAGTGTTGCTTAAAGCTCGAGTATAAACACTAACATCACTTGTACTTGTATGTGTGGGCATGGGTGTGTGTGTGTGGCAGAGGTAGCTAACATTCCTAGAAAAGGTGATTGTGTGTAAGATATCCCCAGGCATGAGAAAGATGGATCTTGAATGCTTAGATAATTGGGTAATGCAGCAGGTCCTTGAATAGCACCATTTCGTTCAATGTCCTTTCGTTATAACGTTGAAGAGATACCTGGAAACTTAAGTCTTGTTTATATCAATTACATAATATCAGTGATATCAATTAGTAACCTTGGTTTTGTTATACACTGTATGTCATTTCACTTAAAGTTGCAGGACCACCAACTACATAGTGAGGACTTCCTGTATTCAGCAAACCTTTAGTGAGCACTGACTGTACGCCAGGACCCCCAGGCAGTAATAATAATGCAAAAGCAATGCAAAGTCTCTGATCTTTAAAAAATGTACAATTATAACACTTAACAGTCAGAGGTGATTAAGATGAAACAAAGTCATAACACACAATAACACATTTATTTGAATTGCTGTGTACTCACCACATGCCAGATAGTGTGCAGTTCGGTTTTCATAATAACTGTATGACAGAAATTCTACTTTTTTTTTAATTGTTTTTTTTTTTTTTTATTTTAGAGAGAGAGGAAGGGAGAGGGAGAGAGAGCTAGAAATATCAATGAGAGAGAACATCAACTGGCCGCCTCCTGCACGCCCCTCACTGGGGATCGGGCCCACAACTTAGGCATGTGCCCTGATCAGAAATCAAACCAGCGACCTCTTGGTGCCTGGGCCGACGCTCTACCACTGAGCCACACTCGCCAGCAAGAAATTCTATTTTTAATTCCAACATGATAGATGAGAACACCAAGGCCTAAAGATATTAAATACATTGTCCGTGTTGGTACTGACAATAAATGGTGAATATTAGATTTAATCGTAGAAATATTGGAGTTCAAAGCTGTTGTCTAAAGCATAGAACATATATTTCCTCAGTAAATATTTAGTCTAGTATGTGCCAACCATCTGGTTCTAAACGCTGCCCTCAAGAAGCTTATATTCTAGATTCTACTGGAGGAGACACACAATAAGCCAAAACATGCTATGTTAATTATTTTAACCAGTTTTAGGTATAGCTTAAATACAATAACGACAGCAATATTAAATTTGGAATTAAATGAATTTTGTCAAATTTGTAGTCGTGTAACTACCCTGCCCTCGCGACGTGGAACATTCCGGCTGCCGCAGACAGCAGCCTCGCGTCCCTTTCAGTCAAACCCCTGCTCCCCGCAGCCACTGCTAACTGGTGACCCTGGTTTCCTTTTGTTGTAATTGATTTCTTATAATCAGAAATATACACTATATAGACATTGTTTTTGTGTCACTAATACTTTCCTTTTTTGCTGAGTATTATCTGCTTGAATAACTACAGCACAAATTGTTTCTCCACTCAGCAGTGAACGGACGGACAATGGGTTGTGTCCAGTTTTAGTTATCGTGAATGGAGTCCATGGTCCAGAAAAGAATAAACTGGAGAAGGGATCGAAGGAGAGCAAGGTCCCCATGATGTATGTGCATGAGAACAATCCCAGCCTCACTTGTGAGAATAAGATACCCTCTTTTTTCCAAGAACTGCAGAAAAGAACTATTTCAAGAGCTAATACTTACTGAATGTTTACATCTTAAAAGGCATTGTTTTAAGTAGTTTTCACATATGAATGCATTTGTTACTTACAACATCCCCATGAGCAGAGTACTGTTATTATTCCCATTTTATAGATGGGGAAAATGAGGAAAGAGAGGGTAGTAATCTGCCTAAGGACACAAAGCTAGACTGTAAAGCCAGGATTTCAATGGAGGGAGACTAGTTCCAGATTTCCTACTCTTATGTAACACTGCATTCACCTCTAGATATGAAAAAATAAAATTATACTCTTTAAACCCAAATATGGCAAAATGTTAACAAGCAGTGAATCTAGGCGGTGGGCTTATGGGTAATCAATGCACTATTCTTTCAAAATTTATGTATATTAAAAGATTTTATGATAAAACTAGATAAAGTTAGTTTTTGAGGAATTTATAGACACACACATAGACACAGACACACACACACACAAACACATAGACACAGGTACACACACACACACACACACACACACACAAACTTACAGATCAGTAAAGGACAGTGAATTCTAAGAACCTAAAGTGAGTAGGATAGGTCTGTTGGCAGGTCCATGTCTCCCCCACCTCCAGCTTCTAGGCTCCCAAGGGTACGAACTGTGCCCCACGGCTGCTGCCTTCCCTGCACCCAGTGCCAGATCTGGAACATGTTGGCACCTAGTGAAGGAAAGAATGCAGGTGGGCATACAGTCCAACAGAGGCAGGGAGATGGTTAGAGCCGGAATGTACCCATGTTCTAGGGCTGCTGGAGCTAAGCACTGCAAACTGGGTGGCTTAAAAGAGTGCAAATCACTGGTCTCACAATTCTGGAAGCTAAGAGTCCCAAACCACGGCAGCAGCAAGGCTGTGCTTCCTCTGCAACCTGCAGAAGGGGGACTCCTGCCCCCCTCTTCCTGGCCTCTGCTGGCGGCCGTCACTCTGTGGCATGCCATGGCCTGCAGTCGGTCGCTCCAACCTCCGCTCGTCATCACAGTCATCACTCTGTCGTCCTATGTGTCTCCCTCTCTTCTTATAAGAACACGTCATATTGGATTAGGGCCCACCCTATTCCAGTACGACCTTATCTTAACTGATTCTATCTGCAATGACCCTCTTTGAGGTCCTGGGTTCGGATTCGAAGGTCTCTTGAGGACACACAATGCAAGCCATAGCATAGCATTGGGAGAGAAGCGGGGAAAGGAATCACGGGCCTTCATCTCTCCAGAATGTCCAGAAGGACACGAATCCAACCAGGAGGCTCCAGCACGGAAGATGGAGAACAGACTCAGTATGTGTATTGACCACACTGACATGCAAGGAGCTTTGCAATCCCCGCCAATCAAATGCCGGCAGCAGCTGGCCTCCCCCCAGTGCCAAGTCAGCTTTCCCTGCACAGCTTGGGACTGGCTTCTCCGCGGCTGTTTATGTTTGCAGAATATTAAGCAGTGTTTAGTCACTTTCTCAGGGAGGGTTTCTCAGTGCGGTTTCTTAAGAATGTGCTGAATGTGTTTCCAAAGAGGAAAGGCGCCAGCGGGCCCTTGGTAGGGCCTGCTGAGCCCGGTAATCCTGAACAGACGCCAGCGCTTCCTGGCTCTGCCCCCGAGGGGCGAGCAGAGGTCCCGCAGGCCAGCTCCCGGTCTGCCTGGGCAAGAGCACCTTGGCTTTTCTTACAAAAATTGTCAAAGGCGTCACGCACTCCCGTCTTTCAAGTCCCGGACCCTTCGGCAGACTCAGTTTTCTGATATAGTGAGGAGCCCGTGTCTTCCTAGCCTTGGGATCGACCAAGAACCCACAGAAGGCAGAGAGAGAAGCCAGCACCTCTCTTCCACCAGCCAACGCCGCTGGGCTCCTTTCCACCCGAGTTCTTGGAGTGCAAGCGACAGAATCTGACTAATTCCAACAAAGGGAGCAAAGTACTCATCGGATGAGTACTGGGGGAGCCTCTGGGACTCTGAGAAGCCTGAACAACCTCGGGATTTAGGAGCGCGAGAACAGGGAACATATTGGGGCACCTAAGCAATAGGAGAGCTCGCCTAACAACACCTTCACAGTGATGGATCCTAGAGCCCTGGATGTCTGTGGGTCCTCAGTCAAGATTCCAGTTCCTAACCTACCTGGAATCACCTGCCCTCCTGGGGGGAGAATAACGCGAGAGGGAGGAGTACTGTGGTCAGAAGGGAGAGGCTGTGCTGGACAGACAGCAGCAGCTCCCACGGGAAGACTGACGCATGCGCGCCGGGGACTCACGGACTCCGTCCCAGGCGGGTCCCCAGCAGCCTGCTTCCTCGGGCCGCTCTCTGGTTTTCCTGCAAGGTCAGCAGGCCCTGGGTCTGTCTTGTGCACCCAAATCACAGACAGCGGGTGCCCGATGGAGAAGCAACCCAAAGGGAAGTATCTAAGTGGGCACCTGTTACGGAGAGGCTGCTGAGCGCCAGCGGGGACCCTCAGCATCCTGGGTACCCTCTGAACCCAGCACCCGCTCAAGGGCTGAGACCAGTGAGCCCGGCTCGGACTCCGACGCCCTCTGTGGCAGCGGCTTTCTACTCCAGGATACTTTCCAGAATGTTCCCTGGCTAGTACACTGGACTCTTGTAATCCTTGCACACGGAATCCTCTCTGCCCGCCGCGCATTAGTAGGAGCCGACACCAAGGAGCACTCAGCAAAGGGAGGGCTTCCCGGGCAACTGGAAATCCCCGGCGTCTCCACTCACCGGCCATTCTATGGGCAGATGATGGGCAGAGGGATTGATAGGCAGGGGACCACAGTGCAAGTTGGGGATCACCCCAAATATATTCAGCAGCAGAAAGGAAGCCTAGTAAGAGCACCTGTTCATTCAGAGGACTAAGAGAAAACTTCCAACAAGATGTAAAACACTATAAATTCTTTTTTAAATAATAATAAATGTGACTACATTAAAAAGTAAAAAGCAAATCCAAAAATTCACAAATTAAAAGACAAATAAAAATGGGGAAATAAATATTTCCAACAAGTATATCAAAGGGTGTTTATTTTTTTACTCCCTCATGAGTTCCTTCAAATAAATAATAAAAGGAACAATTACACGAGCAGTATATATTTTTTATTGATTTCAGAGAAAGAGATAAACATCAGTTTGTTGTTCCATTTTGTTATGCATTCATCGGTGATTCTTGTGTGTACCCTGACCCAGGATCGAACCAGCAACCTTAACATATTGGGACACTGCTCCAATCAACTGAGCCACCCTGTCAGGATGGGCAGTATATTTAATTGTTCAATAAATATTTATTGTGCACCTATTATGTGCCGGGTTCAGAGAAAGAAATATAAATTGCTTAGGACAGTGTGAACAGAAGTCTAACCTCACTCAGTGATTTAATAAATTCCAACAAAAACAGCTATAGTTTTTATTTTTACCTGTCAGATTGACAATGATTAAAAAGGGACTAGAAAACATGGTTTGGCTGGTGTGGCTCAGTTGGTTGAGTGGCATCCCAAGCACCGAAAGGCCACGGGTTCAGTTCCCAGTAGGGATATATACCTCGGTTGCCAGTTCAATCCCAGGTCAGGGCACAGACGGGAGGCAACCAATTGACATTTCACTCTTGCATTGATGTTTCTCTCTCTCCCTCTCCCTCCCCTTCCTCTTTCTCTCTAAAATCAATAGAAGCATGTTCTCAGGTAAAGAGTAAAAAAAAAAAAAAATTGGCATAACCCCTTTGAAGGTCAATTTGACAAAAAGTCAATATATCAAAATACCCTTTAACTCAGAGATTCCACTTTAAAGAATTGTTTTTCTGCGGGCTTACCCACACGTTCATCCCACCATATACGGCTAAAGATATTCATCACAAAATTGCTTGAAAAAGAAATAAAAAAATAAAATTGGAAACAGCCTACATGTTCATCAATATCTGATTGTGAGCATAAATTATGGTACATTTACATCATGAAATACCTTAAATCCCTTCCAAAGAATGTCCTAGAATGATATAAAAGCAATGGTATATGTCAATATGAAAACTTCCACTATATATATACATATATATACACACACACACACATATATATAAAGTTAAAAATGGAAAGTACAGGGCAGTGTTTATAGAACAATAATTATAGAACCCTTTCATTTGAGTAAGGGTATCGGATGGGAAGACAAGGGTGTGTGTAAGAGGGTATATGTGTTACAATCTATTTGCATAGGATATACGTGTGACAATTTCTACTTCACTTTGTCTATTCCCTATTTATTGTGTGAAATTCATTTCTTGCAATCTACACATTTTTCCAGATTAATTTGTTTTGGTATCATCACAGCCTTGGAGACTATTTTGTTTTCTTGGGAGCTCCTAATTATTTTTTTATTCTTATTTTGTATTCTATCATCTCCTCACATTGTAATCAGCCCTCAAACATACTACACCTCCAATGGAGATCTCTTTTTAATCTCCCCGTATACTGCAAGTTTTGCATAATTTGTGATTTTTATTTTTTACTATGCAAATAAGAGACATTTTTGTTTGGAATTACTAACTCTGAGAGCCGGCAGTCCTGGCAGAGAAAAATATCTAGGTGCATCTGTGTCTTCCCCCAAGGCCACTGCTTCCTTGGAGAAAGAGAACTCGAATCCTCGTACCCTGATCACCACACCATCTCTGTGCACGGCACTCGATGAGCAAAATCCCCGAGTTGGACTGGTTCTACCTACTGGGTCCGATCCATCTCTCTGGTAAGCATTTCCCAAGAGAGAAAGGCAATACAGATTGTTACTCAGGTGAGAGCTGCTCACTGTGGTCCTAGAAATATAGGCAAAGGAATTTATAAACAGATAAAGCACCCTGAAATGCCCCCAAAACAAAGCACACCTAATTCACTATTTCTCTGCTTCAGCTCAACTCCCCAGGGTTAAGTAACAGTTTCCCAGTTTACACCCTTTGTCCAGGACACCCAAGAACACTTATTTTAGAGATTCAGGCATCCCCAGAGACAGGCAGTCCTGCTGGGGAGAAGCACAGTTGGGCACAGGTCCCATGTACCCAATACCCTTCCGACAACCGGCAGCCAGGGGCTCAGACACCAGGGGCCCAGAGCCATCGTTTAAATTAGTGCTGGAAGTCATGACCGCAGATTTCATGCCAGCATTTTCCTTCCAGATCCTGTTCTTCCTGATGCCTATGAAACATGGCAGAAGTCACCCCTCATCACCAAAAAGCCTTGTGAAAGGCACTATTAGCTAACACGGCAGACAGCCGTCTAATGAGAAACATGATATTGTAGTTCAGCCAAGATTTTGGAAGTCACATTGGCAGGGAATTGACCAGCAACAGGTCCTGGGAGGAATGCATAGAAGATAGTCATCCTGATGGTGTCACTGTGCCGTTTTGTGGACAAAGGGGTCTCTATCCCAGGTTGCATTTTGAATAATAAAAAATAGCAGTAGCAACAAGCACTTATGTCCTGCTCGCCACAAGGCAGACCCTGTTCTCAGTGCCTTTGGGAGATGTTCATTTAATCCGCACAGGAGCTCCACAATCCCTGTCCCTATTATTGCTACATGTCAAGTCAGGAGACCGAGGCACAGAGATAGAGCCACACAGCGGAGGTCTCCGCTCGTCAGTGTGGAGGTGGGGAGACGTGGGAACCCGGGCAGCCATCCTAACCACCCTGTGTGCTACCTCTCTGTAACTTAACTGGGTGCCTCCATCAAGACTCCCTTCTCTCCTCCTGTCCAACAAGCACAATGACCATTAACAGTGGTCATCTGTGCTTGACATGCTCCCATCGCCTAAGTTTCTCTGTGTAAAGTAAAAAGACCAGAGGCAGGCATTGGGATTAGATCTCTGTTGGGAACTCGCTCAGTCACTTGTCCGCTGTGGGTCCTTGAGCTGAGTATTTATCTCTGACTAAAGTAGCCTCGTCTGGAAAATCAGAACAAGAATGCCACCCTACAGGTACGAGGAGCGAATGAGACATCTGCAATCCCCCCGTGGAGGAGGACACACACAGTAGGTGCTCAGTATTTGTCAGCTCCCTCTCCTGTTTTAGCTGTTCCTTTTCCATAGTTCCCTGTCCACTCTTGCTCACTTCAGAGTGAAAAATCACAGCAGAAAACCAGCTTCTATTCTTCCACAGCCCAGGCACTCCTTAGCTTACAGCTGCAGCATTTCAACTGGCCTCTGTGGTCACGTGGCATTCTCTCCTGCGTGCCTCTGTCTTCACATGGTGTTTCTCTCTTTTAAAAGAACACCAGTCCTGCCCTGGCCAGTTTGGCTCAGCGGTTAGAGCATCAGCCTGCGGTCCGGAGAGACCCGGGTTCGGTTCCCGCTAAGGGCATGTACCTCGGTTGCAGATTGTCCCCAGCCCTGGTTGGTCGTGCGGGTGGCAGCCACGCGATGTGTCTCTTTCACGTCGATGTCTTCACATGGTGTTTCCTTCTTTTAAAGACCCCAGATCTTGGCCATGGTCTGCTTTTGCTCAGTGGTTAGAATGTTGGCCCGCAGACCAGAGAGTCCTGGGTTCGGTTCCCACTAAGGGCACATACCTCGGTTGCAGTTTGTCTCTGGCCCCTGTTGGGGTTGTGTGGGCGGCAACCAGTCGATGCATCTCTCTCACATCAATGTATCTCTCTCTCTCTCTTTCTCCCTCTCTCCCTCCCACTCTATCTGAAGATAAATGAAAAAAAAAAAAAAATGTCCTCGGGTGAGGATAAAAAAAAAAAGAACTAATCTATTGGATTAGAGCCCATCCTACTGACCTCAGCTCAACTTGATCACATCTGCAAAGACCCTATTTCCAAATAAGGTCCCATTCACAAGTACTAGGGGTAAGAATTCAACCTATCATTTAGGGGGACACAAGTCAACTCATAAGAAGGTACAAAGATGGCAAACACACCGTCCCGCAGCATCGACGCAGGGGAAGCAGAGAGCTGAGGCACATGCCTGGAGCTTCTGGTAGATAGGCTTCCCTGTCAGGAAATGGTGCTATCATCATAGCTAGCTAGTGTATTAACATATGTGTTCATAGTCACAAAGAAAGAAAGCAAAGAGGAGGCCACAAATTATACACATGGTCATCTGGGCAGTTTCACAAGGAAGCTACAGCTTCACCCTCCCCAGGGAACCAACAATCCATTCCCTGCAGATCCCTGGGTGAAAGGATCGAATACAGGGGAAGATGGACACATGCATAGTGAGGTCAGGGTGATGTAGGAAGGTATTCGCCTATCAGTTTAACCTGGGAACAAAGATTATTGGCTGAGGGGGGACCCCAATGCAAGCCTGCAAAACATTGGGAATATGTAACCCCCCAAAACTTCTCATATGCTCTTGCTTCACTCTTGCCTCTAGTGCCCTGCATGCTCTTGCTCCATGACCCCGGCTCGCCTGCTGCCCCCAGAGCATGTGGCCTCAGCAGCCGCGTGGCCCGTGGCTATGAGGACTCCACACGCAGGACACTGGGCTGGACTGCGCTGTAATATAGAGCAGGACCCACGGGCAGTGGCCTTAATTCTTGCCTGCTGAAGACAAGGTTGGACTTCGTCCATGGCGGGATGAAGGGAAGTTCGACATTGGAGACCCAGGAGTTCAATGCCAGGGAAATAAAGATCGCTCAAACTCCCATGCAAGTCTCAGCAAATTCCTTTCCTTGTGACATTGCAAGAACTCCACTTCCACCGGTGACAGGTGGGGACACAGAAGGCACTGCACCAGTAATAACGGCCATCACCATCAACACGTTCTACAGGGAAGACAGTGGATCAGGAGGCCAGAAACACAGAGGAAAATTCCTCTCTCAGGAGGACAAGAGTAAACGTTCTCCTCCAGCATCTACCTCGTACTGGACGCGGTCCACATCACCTCCTTTAATACTCCCAACGCCTCTGAGAAAATACAATAAAGCAAATACATTCACACTCACGAAATGCTGAAACAACTTGCTCAAGATGAGCCCACGGTAAATTTCAGGGCTGGAATGTGAACCCAGCTCTGACTGGCTCCAGAATCTGAGAACTGATGAGAACCACTTAAGGAAAATCCATCACAGCTGTTCAGTGTTGTACATGCATAAGGAATTAGGGTTGTTTATTATATCACTGCGGGCTTGTCATTATTATTGCCACATGGAAACGGCCACCACTCCATATAGACAAGCTCACCAAGGGGATCCAGGGTACCTTATTCAATTGATCTGATCTCTCTAAGCATCCTCCTTCATCCACCCTTATCCTGCAGTCCTGTCTTTACCTCCGGGCCCAGATGGGGCATTGCCTGAGGTATGTGTGCAGCTGTAGTCTATTGAGACTCCTACAAATTGGCCACAGGGTGGAGTGCTAAGATGCTGTGCAGAGACTGAGTCCCACACCTGAGTTGACAACCCTTCAGTCCTTAACTAGTTCTGGAACCTCAGGCGAGTTACCTAAAGTCACTGAGCTTCTGTTTCTCATAAGTAAAATGAGAATAATAATGCATTGTCATAGTTGTTGTGAAGATAAATTAAATGTGGCAACACACAAAAAACACCTGGTATAGCACCTGAAGCCTAGTATATGTTCAACTAATTCTAGCTGATAGGACAACGTCCTTGCCTGTGTAAGGCAGTGAGCTCTGCTGTATTTTAGCTCATTGCACTTAATTGCTGTGATCTAATTCAAATATGTAAGAAGTGGAGGGAAGGAGCATAAAATACTGGAACATAAAATACAAACAATGAAATTTTGCCCAAGGGCAGTCATGTTTCAAACCAGGTGGTGTGGAACACAGGAAACCTGGGGACCATTAGTTTTCCTAGGGCAGCGGTAACCACGTACCATAAACTGGGTAAGTTGTAAACAACAAAAACATATTGTCTCACAGGTCTGGAAGCTGGAAGTCCAAACCCAGGTGCTGGCAGGGCCATGCTCACTGAAACCTCTAGGGCAGCGGTTCTCAACCTGCGGGTTGCGACCCCTTTGGGGGTCAAACGACCCTTTCACAGGGGTCGCCTAAGACATAACGGTAGCAAAGTTACAGTTATGAAGTGGCAATGAAAATAATTTTATGGTGGGGGGTCAACACAACATGAGGAACTGCATTAAAGGGTCGTGGCATTAGGAAGGTTGAGAACCACTGCTCTAGGGGATAATTCATCCTTGCTTCTTGAGCTTCTAGTAGCCCCAGGACTTCTCAGCCTATAAACACATCACTTCAATCTCTGCTTCCATCTTTGCATAACCTTCTTCCTGTGTCTCTGCGTCTTCACATGGCTGTCTTCTGTTAAGGACGCCAGTCATACTGAATTTAAAACCCACCCTATTTCAGTATGATCTCATCTTAGCTCAGTACATCTACAATGACTCCATTTCCAAATAGGGTAGCACTCTGAGGTCTTGGGGGCTAGGGGTTCAATTTGTCCTTTCTTGTGGAGGACACAATTCAATCCATAATAGAACACAGTCCAAACTCCAACGGGATGGCTCTCCAGGGCCCGGGCTGTGGTCTGGCTGATGAGAACAATGAGCTCCCAGACTCACAAGAACTTCTATGCACAGCTCTTTCCAATTCTGTGTTCAGTGACATCACTCTTCTAATCAGCCCTGGTAGAAGTATTTATACCATGACAACCAGCAAGCGCTGCACAGAGAGCCTGTTGTCCAACATTTACCAGTCCACGGCTGCCTAAGGGAGTCCCTTAGTTTCTATGGGGTATAAAAGAGCCAAGACAGGTGTGTTTCAGAAGATGAAAACAGGCAGAACCGAGAGAACTCTCCTTGCAGATCGAGGCGGTCAGGAAGTCTCTGATGCTACTCTATAGGTCTACGGTAAAGACTGAAGGAGGTAAGGGCAGAAATACAAGGTGTTCTTTATGAGCATGGGACTATAATGCAGCATTTTTCTGGCAGAGACTTGTTTTATTCATTTTCAAACATACAAAAAGCCTTGGGAGTGGCACAGGGTGGGTGCTGCCTATTTGGTAAATGAAGCATAATCACCCCAAACAGAAGAGCTGGTTTTTCTGCACCTTGCTGCACTGAGCTTCAGTGAAAGCATAAGTAAGTCTAGGATACTGGCCAACTGCTAAGGCAGAATGACTTCTTGAAAGACCTTACCAACAGTTCACCTTGGCCACAATGCATAGCAGTGGCCAGTGCGTCCTCCTCCGTCTCCGACTGGAACCCAGACAGGAGCATCAACCCCCTTGATGATCCACCCACACTCCCAGCAACCTGTGCACAGCCCTGTTACCTGGACGGTCACATTAGCATCGCAATGGCTCTTTCAGCCTCCGATGTACCCCACACACCCCCACACACTCAACCTTCTCTCAACCCTCAACTGTCTCTCTCTTTCTAAACAGTCATCCGACCATTTCATCTACTTGCTTGAAACCTGAAAGTGATTTCTGCCTGCCTCAGATGCTATCCAAACTCCTCAGCACAGCATTCAAGGTTTCAGGACTACTATTTGGCTTGAATCCACACAGGATCCTTTCATATCCCTCTTTTGTAAACATATCCTGAGCCCACCACAGAGAGAGATGACAAGTTGAACGAATCAGATTTCCCCAGCAGCTGGTCACTGTGATTGGTGAGCCAGGAAGATCACATGACCCGAATAAGAACAATCGTGTTCCTGGGATTTATTCTTTTAGATTTATCTTCATTATTCCTATTATTTCAAGCCATCACATTGGAAATAAATAATCCCAGACTTATCCATGACTGTACTCCTTTCCACACAGGGAAAGTCTATCTTGGCAATAAGATGTCTGTAAACTTGGGTCTAGTTTCTCTCGAAGCAAGTCATTTTCTGCCAATACCCAGGCTTTGCCCTCAATGCTCGTTTCCATCTCAGCTCTCTGGTTGGGTTTCTGTGATGGGAAAGAATCCTGACTAGCTGGACAGTCCTGGCACTCTGTCCCTCCGCCTCGCCCACTCCCGCCCCAGGCTGCCTGCCGTGACACCACCTGGGAACCCGTGGTCCCAGAGTGTGCCACGCCCACACACTTCCCCAGCTCTGCACAGTCTGAGGTTTCCTCCCGGAATTCTCTTGTCTGCTGGTTGAACACCCACTTTTTTTCTCTAAGTTATTTGTTTCTCTGCAAGTTTATTGTCTGTCTTTCCCAGTGTGGATAAACTTCAAAAGATTCAAGTATAAATTCACTGCTGTGTTCCTGCCACTTAGACAAGCCTCGACACCTGGTGTAAGCACAGTGAAGACTTTGTTGAAGAAGCGAATACATTCATCCTCAAGATGGGAGAGAATGTGCTTACGATAAAAGATCACAGACTTTGAAGTCATTACCTTTCTAGAACTTAAACTCACTGAAGACAGACACTGAGCCCTATCATTTCTTTTTTTTTTTTTTTTTTTTTTTAATTTTTTTTCTTCATTGATTTTTAGAGAGAGAGGAAGGGAAAGGGAGAGAGATAGAAACACCGATGAGAGAGAACATTGATTGGCTGCCTCCTGCATGCCCCCCACTGGGGATCGGGCCCACAACCTGGGCATGTGCCCTGACCAGGAATCAAACCAGCGACCTCTTGGTGCATGGGTCGACGCTCAACAACTAGCTGGGCAAGTCTTATCATTTCTAATGCACGCAGTGCCTAGCACACATGGGTGCCCACCAAGTGTATGGACTGACTTAGTCTATAAAACTTTTTGGTACCCAGAAGCCCCTAAAACTTGAGGGTACTCAGTAAATCTGCATGTAGACCTACGTGACAGTCTAGATTTCATATCCTAATTACTTTCCTACCTTTTTGGAAGGAATAATAAATTAGTGTTGATAATAGCAGCTTACATTTATTCATGTCTTACTAAATTCAATATCTGTTTGCATTCTTTGATTCTTACAAGAACCCTACCTCATAGCTACTATGTTGTTTCCCTTTTTACAGATTAGGAAACTGAGGCTCGGAGCTAAGAGATCTGCTCACAAGTCCACGACTGTATGTTAGAGCAAGAGTGGAGCCCAGGGCTGTCCGGCAACACCGGCTGTGCCCTTGGCCGCTCGTGTCTCCGTAGCTTAGCTGAGCCTCTGCTCCCATGAAAGACAGAGAAGTGAATGAGACACCACCTGGCCTTCAAAGGGTTGGGGACTCAGGAAGGACAGATGATGACACGGAAGCAGGCACATCACAGTAAGGTACAGAAACCAGACCTGTCCAAGTTGGGGACAGTGGGGAGAGGAGATCAGAAAGGGCCAGGGAGGCTGAATTCTGAAAGCTGAGTAGGAGTTAGCCAGGAGAGGGAGCAGGAGAAATACAGAAGAAGAGAGACACGCATGCTCCAAAGAGAAAACAAGGGCAGAGCACTAAGAACTGAGCAGAGTCAGTAAATAAACTCAAAGAAGATGAACATCTGAGGGAGGAGGAGCGGAAAGGCCCGCGTCATCGGGATGCCGAAGGCCTCGCACCAGGCAGTCAGCCTGTTCTGATGATTCGGACGGAAAAGCGCCAGAACTAGCTCCTGGCTGTGAGCTTTGCCGTCAGACAGATGTGGGCTGTTGAGATGGAGTCCCTGGAACAAAGAGTGAAGAGCAAGGGCCTCTGTGGCATTTCTTTATGATGATCCCAGAGAGCAGGTGTGAGGAAAAAGGGAGACAGCGGGAGGCTGGACCAATTAAAGATGCCTGATCAAGTTGGCTGCCACGAGGTGTGACTAGTTGTCTGATCCTGCGGGACTGTCCTCCTGGAGAATATATAAAATGCATCTCTGCCCAGCCAGCTATCCAGGGGACTTAAGGGGGAAGAACCCATCCATCTGATTTCATCTGCCACTATCAAAGGTGTGTCCCATGGGCCGTTAATTTCTGGTTCTTCTGGGCTGCGTGTGCACAGGTGATTGGGGAACTACAGATGCGAGGTCACAGAGAAGCCCCAGGACCGGAGGTAACAGGCATGATGCAGAGGAAGCCCAGGGAGAGGTGCTGGCAGCCCTCACCTGTCTGAAGCTGCTTGTTGCTATGGCAGCTCCAGGACCGACAACCAGGGGAAGCTGGGAGGGCGGAAGAGGCACATGGTCAAATGCAGGCTCACTTCACTCACCAGCTGATGTATCTGATTTTTTTTACTTTGTTTTTATTGTTGACACTGTTACTGTTGTGTCTTATGTGCTGGTTAAAGACGACTCCATGCCTTGGTTTTCTCTGATGAAAATGGGGATAGTAATTATCTAGCTCATGAGAAAATTCAAGTGCTCTGGATTGCGCCTGGAACTGGAAAATGCTCATTAAATGACAGGTGTTATTATTCTGTCGTCATCATCAACAACAACAGTATTATTGAATAAACTTTCCCTGAGACTTCTACTTCGAATTATTACTGGTTTTTAACCTATTATGTACACAGCAGTTTATCATGGAAGAAAAAAAACAAACTTAAGAATAACATTGCGTATTAAAAATACAAATGCAGCACTTTATTTTCAATCTCATTGATCTCAGTCCTGGAATCAAATGGATCCCTCTTTCTAGAAATCCGGTTTAGAAAACGCTGAGTGACAACCCAGGAGTCATGGGCCTCAGTTTCAGCCCCGCACACAAGCCGAGTGTCCTTGGGCAATTCATCACCCTGCCCACCGAGTGCACTGAGTCTGCGCAGGCCCGGGGCCTCGCCCTGTGGATCAAAGATCAGTCTGGCTCAGCTTCTGGGGTTCACAGTCTAACAGGCAGGTTCAGACCCTAAAACTGCTGACAGTGGCATCAGGCGATACATTCCTCACGAGCATTGCAGGGAGCCGAGGGACAGGCGGGGAACCACACGGGGCCTCTGGGAGACGCGTTCACGTCAACGAAATGCACCGGTGTGTCCCAAAGTGTAGAACAAAGCCCTCTGGCAACATAGAGACAATCTAGGTGCTACAAAGGCAGGACATTAAATTAAGTGAGAAAGTTACTCTCTGTACAATTCTTCTGCTTCATCTGAGAAGGAGCTACAATCTGAGGCTAGCTGACCTTCATTACAGTAAAGAAAGGACAGGCCAAGGGCTCAGAGCCTCGTTGGCTGATATGGTATCTATGTTTAATTGTACAACTTTGTTTTATTTTATTTTTGTTTTCTACAACTTTTATGGAAAGTATTGCTTTCTAATCGAAGATTTTTATTTTTAAATATATTTGTTTAAGTTTTCAAAAGTAACTGGATTTAGAAACACATTAGGTGAAAATAGTAAAAATGGTATATAAATGTAAGGAAATGACATTTTCACTACATGATTCAATATGAAGTAATCACTTAGATGACATGCAAACAGGAGAAATGGTGAAGGTGGAATGAAAGTTTTTAAAGTTTGGAAGACACTGGGGTAAATGATTTGAAGGGTCTCCCATTTTTAAATATCCCTTCATCCATTACACAAATACATATAGAAATACTTTTTGGATGAGTCCTTGAAGGGAGCTGACTCAGCTAAAATGACCTACTTATCTGCTTCAACTTTCTGTGGCTTGGAATGAGGATATAATGGCAAGAGCCACAGCAGCCATTTTGGACCATGAAGTGGTCTTGATGATGGATGCCAAGCTCAAAGAATAGAAAGAAAGGCACCTGGGGCACAGATAAATGCAGAACCACTGAAGCTGTCCTAGTCCATCTACAGCTAGACTTTTTTTTTTTTTTTTTTTATGAGACTGAAATAAACTTCTTTTTAGTGTATTTCACTGTAATAATGGTATTTGTGTTAGATGCAGTTGAACCTAATTTAAGTGATGCAGAATTTAGATTTTGCAAGAAATGCACTATAAAAAATAGGATCTAAAATGTGCCTTTTTTTTTTATTGGATAAGTCACTAGAGGTAAATATTAAGGTCTGGGATGTTGCAGGAAAGAAATATGGTGCCTCAAGCTATATGGCAGCAAATGTTTGCCAACCTATTGCCACTGAAAGTGGGGAAACAGACCACATACTCGTCGAGGCTATACCACTTAGATTAAAAAAAAAAAAATTCCAGAATGTCGGTGCATTAGTTCTCTATTTCCGCATAAGAATTATCTCCAAAGCAGCAGCAGCAAACATTTATTATCTGTTTTGGGGGTGGCATTAGGACTCCGATCACAGCTTAGCTGGGTCCTTCTGGATCAAAGTTGCTTTTAGGTTACAATGAAAGTATCACCTGGGGCTTTAGTCTCTTCAAAAGGCCAAGTGAAATCCACTCACAAGTTCACTGGCATAGTTGACAGGATTTAGTTCTGCCAAACCTATTGGACTAAGACCCTCAGTTTCTCGTTGGATGTTAGTCAAAGGCCTCCCTCTATTTCTTGTGTGGAACTTTCCAGAGGGTAGTTCACAACAGGGTGACTGGTTCCTCTCAAAGAAAGAAATTGATAGAGCCCTGGCCAGTTTGACTCAGTGGTTAGAGCGTAGGCCTGCAGTCCAGAGAGACCCGGGTTCGGTTCCTGCTAAGGGCATGTACCTCGGTTGCAGTTTGTCCCCGGCCCTGGTTGGTCGTGCGGGTGGCAGCCACTCAATGTGTCCCTTTCACGTCGATGTTTCTCTCTCTCTCTTCCTCTCTCTCCCTCCTACTCTATCAGAATAAAAAAGGAAAAATGTCCTCAGGTGAGGATAAAAAAAAAAGAAATTGATAGAGAGAGAGAGAGAAACACCCAAATTCTAATCTTACAAGCAGCATCCATCAACTCTGCTGATGTTATATTCTATTAACCAGCAGTGAGTCCCTAAACCACCCCACCCTCAAGGGGAGTAGATTACATAAGTAAATACCAGAAAATGGGGATCACTGGGGACCATCTTAAAGGCTGCCTACCACAGCTGGTACATGACACCATCATCTGACAGTTTTAGCAAAGCTTTGCAAGAAATAAATTCATTTTCAAGAAGAAATCAGAGGAAATAGAGAGTTTGCTTTGCCTGCAGACTTTCATCTGGACTAAGAATCCATAGTTGGAGGCCTTGAAATGCCATTAGCTAGCCTGAATCCATTACCAGCAGCTGCAATCACTAAACTTTTGGCATTAAATACACTTGCTGGTACAATGGGAATAAGTACATTGTTTCCTGAAGAAAGCCTATTGTCTCAGGTGGCCATCAAGTTGGGATGGAAGAATGGAGAGAACACAGACATCTGTGTTTTACTGTAAATAAAATTCAAGAGCCTTCAGGTTTGAAACCTCTACCTAGACAAAATTTTGAGCTATGGTTCCTTGTACATGGAATTTTCCAGAAGCATGTAGGACAGAAACTTTCTGAGTTGTTAACAAGGTTTGCCCTGCAGGAGATGCATTTTTCATGGTGTGATGGCTACTGTGTGTGTCCCATTGTCCCCTTCCTGGAGGATTCTTTCTGTGGGGGGCACCTCTGCACCATCACTGATTGCGGGAAACATTGGGAATGAGAAGGAGACAGGTTGTCTTAGTTTACAGGTCACCGAGGCTCAAGGAGAAACATCCAGATCTGAGAGATAACTGCACATCTGAGATCCTAGACTTTCGACAAAATCTAACACTGAGATGGAATACTGCGGTCTTCTCCCTAAAGGGGGGTTATGTTCTACATATGAAAAAAAGTAGTTTAAGGGAAAAACTGACAAAAAATGTTGGACACCTACCCAATATCAATTGTTCCCTTTCACCTTAAGAGCAGACTTTCCTCCCACCATCCCTTTAAGGTGGTGATATACCCAGGTAAAAGGTGCATTTCCCAGCCTTCCTTGCAGCCAGGAAGGACAAGGTCAATGAGTTCTGCTCAATGAGATGTAAGCTCAAGTGGTGTGTGGGACTTCTGGGAAAACTTAAGGACAGCTGACCTACCTGGAAGGCACGTCCCTTTTCCCCTAACATCTTGTCCTCTTCCTGATCCCTGGGATAAGAACACAGATGGACACAGAATGGCTAGAGCCCCAGGGAACACGAGGTGACCTGGAAGCTAGAAATTAGCCCTTGGATAATGAAGTACTTGAACTAGAAGGAGCCTCAGTCCCTGATGACCACAGAGTAGCCACCTGAGCCCTGGGCTTCCCACCTCTGGACTTCTTTAATATCAGAGAGGAAAAGAAGAGAGAGATAGAAATATTGATGAGAGAGAACATTGATTGGCCACCCCCGAAAGCCCCTCACTGGGGACTGGACTCATAACTTGGGCATGGGCCCCAACCAGGAATCAAACCAGTGACCTCTTGGTGCATGGGTCGACACTCAACCACTGAGCCATACCCGCCAGGCTATTTTAGGTTTCTACTGTTACTGCTGCCAGACTGATGCTGGTACCCAGTTCATCCCCAGTTCTATGAACAGAGAGTTCTTAGAACAGTGTCTGGCACACAGTAAGTGCTTAAGAACTAGAGGCATTGGTACTACTCTAATGGTATACATGGGTGGGTTCGTTTGACCATCCCAACAACCCTAGGGCATGTGCCCTTTATTACCATCTTCATTGTACATACGTAAATCCTGAGGCACTTTAATTTGCCCATCTTCAGTCAACCAGTAAGTAGCAGAGTAGAGAGCTGACCCAGGTATTTTGGCAACAGAATCCATGATCTTAAGCATTACCTTTGAATGTCTCTCAGTAAAGTCAAGCTGTCACTGTCTTTACAACCTACGTCATCCCATGCCCACAGATCACCCTACACTTTCTATAAACCATAGTACGTTAGTGTATAGCTGGGGGCCTTTCAGCCTGCAGATTGGACTGTAAAAGGTTAACAAAATATTTCTCGTAGGAACGTGGTCCCTGCTATGGCAGACAAGACCTTTCTACACACATTCTGTTTTCCATTTCCAGCAAACCAGGGTCTCCTTTTTTTTTCGACTAGGGCTGGCTGCAGGAAGCTGACCTCTCCTCTTCCCACCCTGCCTCTGACCCTTGGCTATCCCTAAACCACAGTGAGGGAAAGATGAGGGAGTGACTGCTGAATGGATACTAATGCAATTAGGGATCAGAGCAAAGTTAGGGTTACTGTGAAAGGTCAGGGGGAAAAGCACAGTCTAAAGGGTAGAGCCTCCAAGAAAAACTCCACCTTGGAAGCTGCTGCCTCATTCACACGTTTGTGTCAACTGCTTTTCTTGGTTGATCCCCTAGCACCCAGCTGAAAGTGGGAGTTTTACTGGAGGAGCAGAAGAGAAGCAAGAACTATTGGAAGTCAGGAGGGCGCCCTAGATGTCTGAATGCAGCTCAGAGGCCCTGAGCAAGCAGCTCCCGAAGGAAGCTGAGAAGGTAGCATGGACCCAATGGCCCCGGAAGTGTTTCCTCCCCCGGTAAGAGTCAGGTGAGACGTGCGTGGGGTTAAAATTTCAGGACTAATTTAGGAAGCTGGGAAACTAAGTCCCTCAAGGTTGATGGAGCCTTTCCGTCATGAAGAAGAAAACTAGAAATAGGAAAAAAGAAAGTGTAGGAGTGAGCTTACCCATCGTGTAGTGACAGTTCATAGTGCACGCTGATGGTGATGGCTGCAACGCCACCCGTGACGTGTC